>NC_140628.1:8754283-11213033 GCF_057382275.1 Copadichromis virginalis | reverse complement strand
ACACGATCAACTTCAACTTTGTATTCATTTACGCAGCCATCCTGAAATCTATAGACTAATTTACCTTTGATGGCCGATGCGTAGTCACAGTGCAGACACTGAAACGGTTTTTCTTGGGTGTGTGTCCTCAGGTGAGCAACCAGTGAGTGTCTGAACTTAAAGATTTTGTTACAGAACTCACAGGCAAAAATTTTCAGGTGGCTCTGAGGCAAACTGTAAGACAGCAGGTGACAATATTACATTTCTCATAGCTGATCAGTTTCACTCCTGTTGATATCATGGTGAAACAGGGTGGACCTAACCTCTGTCATATTACATAAGAAGAAGCTTTTAGCTACACTGTAGCCCCAAATCTAAAAACTGTGTAAAATAAAATCCACATACAGTCGTGTCTATACTGCCGTGTGAAAAATTAAGTGCACCCCATGAGCCAGCATTTTGTAGTTAGCATTAGCTGCAATAACTTGAAGTAATTTTTGAAGTAGGTTTTCTGTAGGACTTTAACAGTCTCTCACATCACTGTAAAGGAATTCTGCCCTCTTTTTCTTTACAGCGTTACTTTAGTTTATTGAGGTTTTGCGGGCATTCATTTATGCACAGTGCTTTTAAGATCCGGTCAAAGCATTTTAGTCGGGCTGATGATGTCTGGACTTTGACTGGGCCATTACAACACCTTGATTCTTTTTTTTCAGCCATTCTGTTATAGATTTGCTGTTGTGCTTGGGATCATTAATCTGTTGCACATTTTAGCTTTTGGGCAGATGGCCTCTACAATACTCTGGTATACAGAGGAGTCCACTCAATGACTGCAAAGTCATGCAGCTGTAAAGAAGCTCTAATCATCATAGTGCCACCACCATGCTATGAGCTGTGTGTGTGTTGATAATATGTTGCATCTGGTTTTGTCTGTCCTAAGGACTTTATTACAAAAGATGTAACCTAATCCATGCTTCCATTTTTTTAAGTTCTTTCATGAACTTTAATATTATACATGCTAACTGAGGCCTGCAAGGTATTATATGTAGTGGTCTAATACTAGGATAATTTAGTGGGACGCCCACTCCTGCTTAGATTAATAACTGTCTTGTATACTTGTAAATAATCTTTCTCTCTGTAGAATGATGGACAAATTGTTTGGAATTGGCCTTAAAACTATTCTCAGCTGCTCTGGAACAGTCAAGTGAATTTGATTAGCAGCACCTGGATGCTACTTACTTTCTTAATTTCTGTAAAGGCAGTAAGGGTGCGCTTATTTTTTCACATGATGCACATATGAAGAAACAACATTTGAGTGAAAATACAACTACAAATATTAAAATATTCAAAAAGTACTTGGAAGCATCTTGTTTGATAGAACATTCCTGGAAGCCCCTGCTGTTTGTCGTTGTTGTTGTGGTAGGATTAGAACTAGGAATAGAAAACAAAACAAAACATTGACAGGTCACACAGCGACAACCAGAAACTTAAAAATCTTGTAAAAGATTGTTAATGTTCACAAACCAACTATTTCACCTAAAATCAATTACACTGACTTCTAATTACTTACAAGAAATCTTCTGGTTTAATAATTTATTAATTACCTTGGCTCCTGGTCTGTTTGAGGGTTATCTGTGATGGCTTCACTTGCAACATCATGTGACTCATTCTGGACGACTGCAGAGTGCTGAATGTCCAGAAAGATCAATATAATAATGTCACAAAATACTTTTGGACAACAAACACGGTATCTTTTTTAGGACAGAATCACGAGTTCAAATTCAGCTGAACTACTAAAACTTTCTTCACTGCAACAAAAACACTGTTAACAAGTTATAGAGATGTCAGCAGAAAGTAAGTATAATGTAAACACTGTGCACAATCCTGTGTTTCTAAAGGACAGAATTGAATTTTACTTCTGTGTAATTTCGAGTTTTATGAGCAACATAAAATCAAAACACCACGTGGCTAACATGGTTACAAAAGGAAGAGGTCTCAAACCATGTGTAAATTAAACTGTGTAACTTTGTTAGAAGACTTTGTTGTACATAAAAAAAACATATTTTAACCCTTTAAAGCCAAATGTAATGTATTTAATACATAAGTTTTTAGGACTCCTAGAAACATAATCAGTGTAATAGTTTTACCCCCAGATAAACAAAATAAATTGCACGTTACATTTTTTAGGAATAAATTACAAAAATAGCTGGATGTGGCAAACATGATACAAATTAAAATTAATATATGCAAATTACTATATTTTATTTTTTTATTTGTCAGAAGGTTCGATAAACACTCCATTTAAGAAACTGATTTGGGCAATTCCATGGTTCAGGCTTTAAGGGGTTAAAATCTGTGTGAACTGACTCTTTGCTGTTCCACAGCATTTCAGCACTTACCTGAGGTTGAGATTGAGGTTTGATAGAACCAGATTCTGCTTCTGCTGAACCTTCCTCTACAGGAACCATTTTAAAAACACCTTTTGAATTAAAAGTGAAGTATTATAGTTATTCATAAAACTGCATTTTTAGCCAGAAAGTAAAAGCAGGCTTAAATACCGCTTTAATGCCAACCTGGAAGTGTTTCATATTCTGTCAGAACAACACTGATAACAGATTTTTTGTTTCCTGTTGCTTGGCCTCCTTCCTTGGAGATGCAACTGTGGTTGGTTTTTAAGGATCTAGAGTTTCCCCCTTCTATAAACAGAGAACAAAAGATAGATCAGATCATTATTCTTCCAATAATGATTAATTTTAAGAAACCATATTCGTGATCTTACTGCTTTCTCGATCAAGTCCTGATTGTGTCTGGTTGTGTTTATTCTGGTTTGGATCAACTCCTCCGGGATCCACATTTTCCGTTCCCTCACCTTCTGCTGTACCAGAGATGCTCCCTGAAAATTATTGTGTGTATTAAATTGATAAACTTCAAATGTTAGGTACAGTAGCTAGATCTACTTTAACATCTTCAGTGTGTGTGTGTGAAAAGATTTAACAGTCTTCAAGCAACATTTCTAGCATGCTCTCCAACTAACTGTTCTTTGAAATCATCTGCGGCAGGCATTGACTTTCCTGCTGATAAATTATTTCACATTTGTGCCCTTTGATTCCTCACCATTTTCCTCCTCATCTGCATCTTCATCCTCTTCTCTTAGGCAGATGTGTTTAAGGATTTGACGCCTGTTGCTGAATGAGCGATGGCAGTGTCTACATTCCAGGCCTGATATCCCATCATTTTTTTGTGCTAAAAAACATTATTACAAAAACATATGTACCACAGATTAGTAACAGCAAAGCTACATTACTAATCAGGAATACAAAACAAGAACCAGCTATCCAACTAATATAATCAGTTAGCAGTCTGCAGACCAGTACTACCAGGTAACAAAAGATTGATTTACACTGTATAAGGCAACAATACCACCTTCTGCTGAACTAAATTGTTGAATTTCCTCCTTTTTTCTCTTTTTTTCTCTGGAGTTATTCTCTGGAGAATGGCTGGAAATGGCCGTGCCCTCTGTCAAATCTGTGCGTATCTTCTTCGTAGAGCCCTTTGGTCTTCCTCGTTTTCGCTTCACCGGGGTCTCTGTGGGCCAATAATCCAACAGAACAGTTAAAAAAAGGCAGCACTGTTTTTTTTTTTTTCATTTCTTGCAACACATCCACCTAAGAGAACAGCATCAACAAAGACATTATTCTGCAATCATTGTCTGTGTAGCCAAAACATTTACAGACCTGAGTAAGGTCTTTTTTTGTGATAGTAATAGTGGTGATGTGGTGGTGCTCTGACCTGCCAGCTTCTCCACAGGATCTGCCACAAGAGGCTGCAGCGCAATAATGATGTCATCTAGAGGCTCCTGCTGAGGGTGCAGCTGGGAGCAATGTGCAAGTAGCTGGGAGCGACTTGGAGAAAAGACGTTGCACAGGCGACAC
The DNA here is from genome assembly GCF_057382275.1 of Copadichromis virginalis. Taxonomy (NCBI): domain Eukaryota; kingdom Metazoa; phylum Chordata; class Actinopteri; order Cichliformes; family Cichlidae; genus Copadichromis; species Copadichromis virginalis. Next base: position 11,209,125 of record NC_140628.1, on the reverse strand, counting down.
ATAAACACAGAACCAGCTGGGGACACAGAGAGAAAAGGTGGCATATCCAGAGCCTTTTGTTAAATAAGTTGATCTCGTCGTGGTTTTTTTTTTCTTGTACCGTAGAGGTTTATGCGTTAATCAACTAATATTTGTAGCACAGAGAAGATACATTTTGCGGCAATATGAGAAACTGTGGGGTGGATATTGGCTAATTTTACCGTGTTATATACTGCATGTATGTAATCTGCTGGAAAATGTAAAAAGATTAATAACAAACAAGTAATCGGTTTTCTCTCAACTCCCAATCCACCTCAAATGAAACATATTATTACAGGAACAATAGCTTAAAAGCCACTCCCAAACTAACCAGATCGTCTAACCAGACATTGTTAACTTCTATGATAATTATTGCTATAGTAAAGTACACGTGTATAATTTGTCATTTAATGCTGATTTAAGTGTGGGAACTACATTGACCGTGGAGTCAGGTGACACTGTGTGTTAACGTAACAGGTTACGGTTTGTAGCTTATTTGTACTTTTCTTTCTGTATAGTGTCCATAGTTTGAGCATAATATTAAAAAACGCCAAATGAAACGGTGCCCTTTTTTTAACCATGCACGTCTGTTTATTTTGATTTGGCCCGAGTTAACATGAAGACCCGAAAAACATATTCGAGTTGAAGCTAGCCAAATTTCTTACCTGCTTTTTGTCCATCCATTTCCCTCTGCGACCAACGAGCGAAGTAATACTAATTTATATACAGGCCAGAACCTATATGCGAATAAATTTATTCACTAAATCGTGATTTAGAGTCTATTTTTTACTGAATAAAGACACACATTTCTGTCGAATCTGCGGCACAAATCCTTCAGGCCAGCGGAAGTTTGCTGGAGCTGCAGCACTGTAACAGACATCGCCCTCTGTGGCAGGAGGACCGCACTGCAGCGCAAAGCAGCGCGTTTAGGCGTTCGGGGCGATAGAAGCGACCAAAAAGCGCCCCTGGCTGTTCGCTTGCACATTCGGGCCTCAAAAAGACTAGAGATTAAAAAAAACGAACGTGTTACAGATTCTGTGCTATTTATCATATACTTATACAAATATAGTCAGAAATGTGTCATTGTACAAAAACAGTAAATATACTTAGGTTTCCTTATTTCTTCATTTTCTTCTTTTAAAATATTTGTCAAAGAAAAAAACGTGTTTCACAACATATCCCTAGTAAGCCATCATGTTGTTTACAGGTATGGATATTATATAAAGAGACACTGAACATAATAATATGTAAGAATAGAAGAAGCTCTAAGTGAGAGTTAAGTCAATCATAAAGAGCTCATAGCAATTAAAGGTGGTTGTTTTTACTATTTAGGACTCATTAACGCACTCATAGTCAAAGTAGATCAAAAGTGCAGACTAATTAATAATTTCAGGAATTTAAGGAATATTTGACAAAAATGTTTCTGGTGTTTTGAATTTGTCTGCAATATATTTCGTTTATTAGCAACAGCTAAATTGCCAGGAAGAGCGAATCTTTGAATTATTACATGATGTAATCAAACACTGACAACAAACACCACGCACTACATACAAAGATAATGGCATAACATTTATTAAACAATGCAAAAAATTTACAGACTATCATTTACAGCTTGTTTTTTTGTTTGTTTTTTTACATAAAAAAGTGTCAGCTCAGGCCTGCCCCAGTAGTAAACAATGTATAGAGGCCGCCCCATATACCCACACCCACACACGCACACAAGCAAACAAATATGCACACACGTCATGTGAACAAGAAAATATTTGCCATTTGCTTTAAAATGCTTTCAGGTAAAGATTGTAAATCAAAGGGTTGCTAGATCCTATTAACATTTTCCCTTCTCCTAACTTCAGTTTTACACCCTCTGCCTATTTCATTGTCCATTTAGTTTTTCATGCATTTTAATGTATGTATATCAATTCAGGTTGAAGATGCTTTTACAATAAAAGAGACTGTCATAAGGACTCTACTTTTTGCATAAAAAGTGCATGCTCTGTTATCATCATCATCATCAAAAACAGATTTTTAAATGATTTTTTCAAAGTGATTGTTTACATGCATCATTCAGGTAAAATACAACTGAAATAAACTCCACACCAATACATATGAAAATAATAAAACTTTAAACTAGACTGGATAATTTAATAATGCACAGCAACATTTGCGCTAGGATGAGACTAATACCTCAGGCTAAGATTACCCTTGGATTAAACCTGATTTGTTGGAGTGTAAAATTTTAGTCTCTCCAAATTGTTAAAAACATGTTTTTAAAGGGTTTTTAAGCCCAAAAAGAAAGAAAAAATAAGAGAAACACAAATTTAACTGTTTATAATTTTATATCCTGATAGTGTTAAACATTCATTAAAGTCAGGTCAGACTTAAGGTGCTGAAAACCAGTCACCAGGGACAACAGAATCAAAGTTTCACCCCACATCTGTATAAGTTTCAGGACTTGTTCGGTTGAACATTTGAATGTGGCTCATGCACCTCATAGCTAAATTCCCTGCAGAATTATATTGTAAAAACAATCCTCTATAACACTTTTTAAAATGATTTCCTGTCCTTTATCCATCCTGCAGCTGTTTGTTTACAGCAAATAAGCAAAAATAAAAAAAAACATATTAAAAGAAAAGAAAGGGAAACAAAGAAGAAAAACTTTTTAAGATTCAACATGGGCACTGACGCCTCTGTTTTTAGTATTTGTGACAATGACTGAAGCCTTGTACTGCTGAATTCCTGAGAAATGTCTCTGTGTGTGTGCCTGCGTGTGTGTGTGCATGGTGCATGTGTTCATACGATGCAGCATTTGTTCTTGTGTTTGCGGGAGTCTTTGAAACGGAGCCTATGCTTAGATCGATATTTCTCCAGGTAGGTTAGCTGTTTGCTGTTGATGGCTCCACGACGCTTCCTGAAACACAAACACAATGCTGTGAACTTTTAAAAGCTTTTAGAGGTTCATTAAATACAGAGAGCTCACAGACACCTTTTATCTTCCACTGCACGCTGTACTTTCAAGTATAATAGTCTTTTTCTGTCACCTTTTTGTGTTGCATTTCTCATTGTGTTCCTCTCTAGGTTATGATAGAAAAAGTGTACTTAATCCTACCAGTTCTTGTTTTCTATAGCTACTTTCAATCAGCATAGGCTCCCGTGTTAAAATGCCCAACTTATAGCAATAAAAGCATTTTTACAGCACGGAACAGAAAATGTTTTGCCTTCTGTGGTCAATTTCAGCCCTCAAAACAGTTAACCCTCCCATGATGCAGTAAAACAAATCACAGAGCAAAATCATTTCCGCATATTAGTTCTCAAACCAGGAGTTAAAAGATGATAAAGTCCACCATCAAAGCAGACTTTCTAAGTTTGGTATGTAGTAATTTACTGTAGCAGAATGGGGGGTGGGGGGGGGGGGGGGGGTGGGGGGTCTTTGTCAAAAACAAAAGCTGTAAAACTTCTGAAAATAGAGTAAAAAGATTCCAGAATTGACGCCCTTCTTCACATTTTTTTAAATCCGTGTAGTGGGCCTGATGCACTACTTGCGATTCTGGTCCCATCCTCATGTTTGACACCCCTGATATAGAGTATATAAGACCACTCTGGTTTCTGAAATAGTTTCATTAAGTGAAAAAAAGGAAAGAAAAACTATCCTCAATATGACACAGGATATACTTACTGTCTGATGAGTTGAATAGCATCCTCATATTTCATCCCACTTTCTATCAGAGCCAAAGCAACAAGCACAGGAGCCCTGTGTGCACGTATAAATACAACACAATCCATGTTTTAGGCTATACATGTCCAATCAATTCTGCTTATCTGTTTCTTGGCAAATCTTTAAGTCATAGTTTTTAGTATAAGCACTCCAAATCAAACATATGAGTTATTGTCCAGTGATGCTAACTTATATGTGTGCACACACACCTGTCTTCCTCTGTATTTTTAAATTAAATTTTTACTTTAAATGTCTCCTACCTCCCTAATCCAGCCACACAGTGAACAGCCACACAGCTTCCTGGATCCTCCTGAAATGTCTTCTTTAGCAGATTCAACCAATCATCGACCAGCTTACTGGGTGGCGGGGCTCCATCATCAAATGGCCAGTCCTAAAAGAGAGTCCAAACAGGTGCTGTCTGGTGTACTGTATTTGATCATAGAATGAGTAAATATTCATATTAAAGGTGTGTGTTTCTGAACTTACCACCACTGTAATGCCATCTTTCTCAAGCCGTGTTTTGTCATAAGTGACATCACAAACTCGGACCACTGTTGTGGCACCATATCGCTTCAAGTCCTGGAAGTGGTAAAGTGAGGAAAAAACTTTTTTTGAAGTCACAATACACAAGCTGACATCACAGAGGGAAACAAGCATGCAGGTAATATCCTAATTTTATTACGCTTGTCATTATAATATTGTCTACCCTTGCAGGACACACATACTCACATATATTTCTCACCTCTATGAAGGAGCTGAGTGTGCCATCTGTTGGGTTGTGTGTAATAAGAAATCTCATGTTCTTGTGGCACAGTTCGACTGGAGCTGGGCGATTCATGTTGACCAGTGTGAAGAATTGTTGCGTGTGTAACCCCTGTAAAAACCAGAAGTCATCTTTTTCACATTTTGTTTTTGTAGAATATGGATAAAAAATGCCAAGAAATGACTGGTTATGTAATGTTATGTGTTATGTGCTTTTTCTTGCTAGTAAAAGCAAGAAAAAACACCAGTAATAGTATGATAAGATGTAAATATTAATGGCTGAACTGTAATAAAGACTTTCAAAATACTAAAGCTCAACTTTGGGTTTCACTGGGGTTTCCCACAAGGTAATCCAGAAAGAATAGGACCCTATGCAGCTTTAGTCCATGTTGTAGGTCTGTCATAATGTGATCAGTAGAATGTATTATTAATGCAGACCTGGGCCCTTTGGTTTCCCCGATCCACCCCATGTGGTCAATGGGAAATTAGAATTAAGATATAAATAGGTATACGTCATTCATTTTCTCCCATTTAAAAAAAATTATTTTATTGGAAATCACATTACAGTTTTGTTGCTTCTATTTGAAAGGTGATTGCTACATTTTTTGTTTGTTTCTTTATTTACATTTGTACATATGTGTGTGTATGTGAATGAAACTTCACAGAGCAAACATTTATGAGATGTGTGTTTGGGGCGGAAAAAGAAAAAAGTATTTATTTACTAAAATCAGAGATAAAGTTGTGTTCTTAGTTTGTGGTTAGCAGATTGCTGGGTTGAAGGATAACAATTTAAATTGTCATTATGAGCCTAAACATGCAGAAAAACACAGGAAATTGACTGATGCAGAACGAAGACAGACACTAGATGCTTTGCTAGTAAAGGTGCAAAAGCAACCAAGCTTTACACATCCAGGGATGGAGCAGTCAAGACCAGCTTTGTGATTTCTCGCAGAGGGACTACGATAGAGAATGATTTATTCACACAGGTAACTGTATGTCTGGATAGGCCGGGGCTTAAATGACACAAATTGGCAGTGTAAACGCAGCGCTGAAAATTAACCACATTGTTGATGTAGCTAAAATAGCTAACTTCATTGGGGCAAGAGGACTGAATCAAAGACAGTTTGTTGTACTTCTGCAGGAGCATGAAGCTGAATATGGTGACATAGGCTACCACACAGCTGCTGGGTAGCTCAGCCTGGGTAAAGTGCTGAAGAGTACTGCATGGGACCTGAGAGAAAAATTAAGAGCTTTGTGAGAAGAAAGGCAAAGATATTCCAGAGCTCTCGGATGCATTTGCGGTTAATGGGTCTCTCCTTTGCATTTCCACCCCAGATGCTGAACCTCATTTTAATGCACTTGGTCAAGCTCAAAACTGGACTTCCCTCATGAACAGGAAAGAAAACTGAAAAACTGGAGATGAAGTAATTAAATTACAAGTAAAATACCACTTTGTACTAAGCTAAAGGTCTTCAAAACTTTGCAAAACATGCACATTTTCTTCACAGCTGTTTGAAAATGTTGATTAAATAGTGATTGTAACATCTCCTCTCATCACTGGTAGTTTATAAAAAGAGTTATTAACACTGAGCAGAACTGCAATAGCAAAATCAATAGATATACTTCCATTTTTAGATTGCGTTGGATTGTAAATGTAATAGGGGCAGGGATAGCTCAGTAGGTAAAGTGGTCGCCCCATGATCGGAAGGTCGGCGGTTCGAATCCACTTAACGGCTACCCTGAGGTACCCCTGAGCAAGGTACCGTCCCTACACACTGCTCCCCGGGCGCCTGCTTAGTGGGCTGCCCACTGCTTCACTGAGTGAATGGGTCAAATGCAGAGAAAAACAAGTAATTTCCCCATGGGGATCAATAAAGTATCCATTATTATTATTAATAAAATACTTATTACAATTACAATTACAATACTTAATACTTAAAAATATTAAGGGAGGTCCCAACACCATAAGGCATTTTATGACATTTGATTTCACACATTTGACAAGCTGCAAAGAATTTCTAGCAGCACTCAACATCAACCATCACATCTTAAGCTTAACTATGTTTCTAATGTCTGTCATTTGGAAACTAGTGCCATCAGCAGACTATAAACTCTTGTTAATTGACCAATCAGCATGCATTATCAGAATTCCAGCTTTATACCGGCAGCATTCGCTTTCTGGTAAGTATAATGAAAGGAAATGAGTAAAATAACCCAATAAGAGAATTTTAATCCGTGAATACTAATACTAGAAGCTGGTGTAGAGTCATTTAAGCAGTTTAGCTCCATTCATTCCAACTGACAGAGCCTTAGCTCGCAAGTATTCTCTGCTGCCTCTGACTGATGGTTAATAGGATTAACAGGAAGTGAAATGGCTTCCTGAGTTTTTAGCTGTACCATAATGTATGCTTACCTAACACTTCCTGAAAACAGTGAAAAATAGTTAATGCATGTAACTGTTCACAGCAGGGTTTGGAGACTTTTTCTTTCTTTTTCTCAGAAGCTAGTGAGTGAGTTCTGGAAAGTGACATTTCTTTCTCATTTTTTTTTTCAAATTTCTTCTTCATTTTCTTCCAGGAGTATCAGGTAAGTGTCAGCAACAAAATACGGCAACTTAGACTAAGACACCAAAACATTGTTGATGTGTAAAGTAGCACTTTGAGCAAGAGAAGGAAATATGTGACTTTGATCTTAGGTGAAATTCAATAACACTGAAAACAGAGAAGTCATTTTTTCCATGTAAGACCTAGAAGTTAAAAGCATCATTGTTAGTAAAACCTACTCTCCAAGAAAGGCAAATCATTTAATCTCATACTGACTGCCTTAAAGAAATTTCTACTGAATCATACAACCAATGAAATGTCATGAAATATTAAGAAAGTGTTGATGCATTACTAGATTTAGGTCATTGACTCCTCACCTTTAGCTCCAGCTGTTGCGTTTAGCAGCTATGTCTTCAGTTTATATTTGATCTCCAGGTGAGCCAGAACTCCTATTTTCAGATATTTTCCCAGGTCTGACGTCCTATAGTCTTGATTGTTATCCCATCAGTTAACAGTCTGCTATAGTCCAGAAGGTTACAGTGTGTCGACTTTCTCTGTGTTTTTATTTCTTTGACCACACTCAGTTTTAGTCACGCTCTCTTTCCGTCTTTCTCCTGTTAGCTTTCAGTGTCAAGGCTCCGCTTGTTACCCCATGAGCTGACAGGTTCAGAGGTCAAAGGCCAGTGGTCTTGTAGGGTTCATAACCCTAGGACTACATGGTGCAGCATTATCCCAGATGGGGTTTAAATGTGTTGGGCGTGGCAGTAGTCACCACTTCGCCTCACAAACTCCATCAACCAGCAATTCTGAAATACAAAATATATTAAAAGTCAGCTTCCACTGAAATGACACTGATCGTGGTCCTTTTAGTAATTTAGCACATATTCAGTTTTTTGCAGTTCCATATAACCCAGTTATATTATGCTGCCATATATACACTATTTTATTACATGTGCATCACAGTTACACCCAATTACACTGGATCTAAAAGACACATATAAGCATTCACACATATTATAAATATTCTTACTCATACAGTATGATAATACAGACCTTCTATTAGACAGAGAGGATAAAACACCTTTTGATTAGTTAGTGGATGACACATTAAGAACAGACACACCAATTAAATACACAGGGTGTGTATTTATTAAGATATAAGAAACACTAAAGATAATCGTGGGGCATTAGAATGAAAATGAATGAAAAATGTGGGAGTAGTTACTAGTTACTACTAGTCCCTGTAAAAACTTAATTCGTTAATGTTAAATTAACAACAAGATCAAGGTTGCCATATACTAAGATCACAACTCAATTACATGTTCAACGACACTAATACTTTCAAGAAACATATAATTCAACTTTATTTAAGAAGACATACCAACATAGACATTCAATATAACCCATATAATATTGTTTGATGATGATAATGACATTTGTACAATATCAACAAAATTAAGTTAGCTTTGAAGAAAAAAATGAGCAGAAATTCTCATATAAAGTGATGCTCTGATTAATCTAGCCTAGGTGTTTTTTGTTGTGGCTCGGCACAAAAAAAGACAAGATAAAAATATTTTGTGAAACTGTGGAGAATCTGAAGTAACTTGCTTTGATTTATTCTGAACCTTAACCCCACATGCATATCAGTTTAATATATTTTCAGGAAAAAAGGCTCTGTTCAGCAGTTCAGCACATACAGAGTTATGAAAGCATTTAGGATGAACACTGCTTGTTAGTTATAATGCGGTTTCTCTAAAGTACAGATATAAGTTGTGTTAGGCTCTTCTTAATGTATGATTCAAAACAAAGCACTGAATCATCTTAATAATATTTCTCATAAAAATGCAGCATACTTTTAGCTTTCCAAATAATTCTACCTACCACTCAAACAAGGCAATCAAATAAACAACAAAGGAAGGTCCAGAGGTAATCTCTGGTCACCTTTTGGCCTCTGCACTGACAACACACGCAGACACACACACACACACATAATCACTCACAGACTTACACACTCACTCTTCCAGAAGAGGGTAGTCAGTTCCAAGTTGTTGACAATCTATATTTAGGATTTTATCCTGTGTCACCGCTAATCGGGATAGAGGTCGCTTATTTTCCACTGAGCTGGTTAAAAGTGAACATTCATTTCACTTGAAGCCTTGTGCGACCCGAGGGCACCAAAGTTGCAACGGAGACACAGGATAAAAGCTAATTTGCAAATCAGCATAGCTGGCACTGTCACAGACACTCTGTGAGTACACAGAAACCTGTTTTAAGGCATCTAAACTTAACTAAAAGGTCAACTGTTCACAATTTTAGCAAACATCTGAAGTAGAATGATTTCATATGAGGGTAACATACAGAAACAGACAGAAGTAATTCCAGTTAAACCTTAAAGCCAATTGGCACTTTTACTTTAGAGTGTAGTTTGGTTTGTAAAAATAGGCATGTCTCCAGACTGGCTGCCTAGCTGTTTCACTGTCACATGGTGGATCAGGACACAGAGAGGCTAAAATGGATCTCAGTATTATTTTAGAGCCACCTTATGGCTACTTCTTCACAAGGTCTGAAATGTAAAGCTGAATGAAACGGATAGTAGTGGTCTTTAAACAGATTAGATTACACATTCGTTTACTGACTTCCAGTTAGCTGATAAGAGCATCAGATTCAATCACTCAAATCACTCAGAAAAAGAAGTTGTGCTAAATAACTACGTTTTTACTTATTTTCTGGAAGCTTAACTTCCCTCTTACCTCAGAGGACAGCTTGTCTGCTGAACAGGGGAAATCCACAGGGCTCTGACTGGCAGTTACACCAAAGTCCTGCAGAAGCAGCAGCAGCAGTTCTACAACAGTTTGAGTGCTGACATACAGCCAGCTGACTGCCTGTTATAGTAAACCCCTGTAGACTCTAAATACCTGCAGCTGTATTTTTAGCTCCATCTGTACTAGTGTGTGATTCTATGACACATCAGATTTTTGTAGGAACAACAGTACCCTTCTGCTTTACTCTCTCTCACCGTCTGTGGCAGCAATATAGCACGGATAAAAATGTTTATGGAGATTTTCTATAATTCTCTGCATCACGTATCCAGAATGCAGGGTGTTGCACTTCTGGCTTTGTGACAGCATTGGGAAACACTATATAATTATCCTATTTATATAGCAACAAAACAAATGCAGAGTGCTTTAGTTCTTACCGCTTAGCTTTTCAGCGTCATCTCCAAACACTGGCTAAACACCAGTTCTTCTGCCTTCTTGTTACAGTAAAACAACACCTCTTTCAGTCTTTGGTCCTGGTAGTCAAGCAGGAAGGAGCAGCAGCAGAAGGTTAAATGTTTCCTTGATAACCTTTAGCTCTGCCCCACTATAACACTAAACTATCCACCTCGTGTCCCTTCTGGCCTCCTCAACTGCGACGTACTGAATGTGCCAGCTCGTAGATCCACCTTGGTATAAAGGTGCAGTGTGTGTTGGGCTTAGGATCTGCTATGAGCTGGTCTAATCAGGCTGAGCAGTCATCTGACCCTGACAGCCCTGTCACCAGCAGAACGCACTACAGTTAATGCTCTTAGAGCCACAGGAGAAGAGCCTCACTCCCCCTCCTCCAGCTCTTCCACTTCTTCATCCACTCTACTCCTTTCTCTCCCACTCGCCTGGAAGGCACTGGGTGAGAGTTCAGCTCCTAACTTTTCAATGTGGCTGAAGATTACTTGTTTCAACCAGGGAAGTCCATGGTCACAGTTTTTTCACATCATGCTCCTAAAAAAAAATAAAACGAGTGGTCTCATGAATATTTGCTGCAGTGTCACATCTGTCAGGACTTTTTCTTGTTCTCCCTCCCTTCATCGACCCCCCGCCTTCCCCTCCCTGAACCATCTAAAAATAGACGGTCTTTTAAGCTACCAGACAGATTGCCCAAGTCAACCTGTGGATCCCATTTGTAGGAATTAACTTTCTCTTTGGGGTTACAATAGTCCAAGAATTGTTTTCTTGCAGCCAGCCTACAGTGTGAAGTCAGCACATCACTGTGTTTGCCCAGAAAAAATACACACAAAAAGAGAAAAAATTGATAATTGTGTTTACAAGGTGTAGAATGTGAGTCCAAAGAGTCACAAGGCAGTCACAGGTCCATACTTTTTAAAAGTACAGGGTGGGCCATTTATATGGATACACTGTAATAAAATGGGAATGGTTGGTGATATTAAAGTCCTGTTTGTGGCACATTAGTATATGTGAGGGGGCAAACTCCTCAAGATGGGGGGTGACCATGGTGGCCATTTAGAAGTTGGCCATCTTGGATACAACTTTTGTTTTTTCAATAGGAAGAGGGCCATGTGACACATCAAACTTATTGGTAATGTCACAAGAAAAACAGTGGTGTGCTTGGTTTCAACGTAACTTTATTCTTTCATGAGTTATTTACAGGTTTCTCTTTGTTCACAGCCATTGACATGTCGAAGAGGTTAACACGTGACGAGCGGATCGAAATTGTGTTGATATCTGGTGAACGCAGTAGCCGGGTCATTGCAGCAGATTTCAATGCAAGACACCCTATGAGACCACCCATCTCCCATGCTACAGTTAGCAAACTGCTTGCTAAGTTTCGTGAAACTGGTTCAGAGTTGGATTTGCTAAAATGTGGACGCAAGAAAACTGTCACTAATGAAGAAACATCAGTGGCTGTCCTAGCTTCATTCAGCAAGAGCCCACAGCCTCACCGCATGTCACTGGAGAGTAGCGATGGACTGATCCGATATTACGTATCGGTATCGGTCCGATACTGACGTAAATTACTGGATCAGATATCGGAGAGAAATAAAAAATGTAATCCGATCCATTAAATATCAAAAAAAGCACCTCACAAAACTTGCGACATGGCATAACTCGGCTCATAACCGTAGCACGTTGCAGCAGTATGCCTCAGGTGATAGAGCGGCTGTGTGTATTTGTAGCCTCGCTACCATTTCATCTCCCAGGAAGTGATCCCAGAGAGAAGTAAAGCAAGTGTGTAAGTTTATCTCTGAATGTTTGTAAAGCATTCCCACCTTAAGCTTAATAACCGACATATGAAGCGACTGCCTCTTCTCTCCCCCTCCCTCTCCTGCTGCTACTTCAATTGTGAAACTGATTAACGATCAGCTGATCGGCTTTTCTGTCCCCAGTCCGTCTCTCTTCTTTGTTTTTGGTCCACTTTGCACCAGAAAGAGGAAACCAGCGGCTGAACAACAGCAGCACGTTTAAGCTTGATAAGCTGTTGTTAGAATTTATTTAATATTACTTTCTAGACCAGGATCCTTTTCTATGCAGCTGACGGCTGGTAACTGTGCAGGGGCGGATCTAGCAAAGTTTAGCCAGGGGGGCCGATAGGGCATGAATAGGGAAAAGGGGGCACAAAGACATACTTTTCTTTCTTATTCTCATTTAAAATGTCTCGCTTTTAATAAATACAACCGAATCTTACAACCAAAGTGGCATTTTATTTAACACTGCATCAAATTAAAGTTGATTACGTCAATTAAGCATCATGAGGTGGAGGGTGGGGGGGTGGTTCCTTATTTTTTTAGAACCCTATTAGTTAGGTTGCTTACTCTTTAAAATACCAGAATAGGGATGATGGAGTAGGTTTAAGTGTATTAGATTGATCAGTATTGCTGAACTATTTAATATTTTGGGTGCAGTGTATTTTTTGCATACAGGTATAACAGAATAGCTTTAGTGGGTTTTTTGGGTTTTTTTTTAACTTGAGTATGAAAAAGCAGCAAGATATTTAAAAAACAGTTTTATTGATTAAAAAACACACTATCGGATTCATATCGGTATTGGCCGATATCCAAATTTATGGTATCGGTATCGGACATAAAAATGTGGTATCGTGCCATCTCTACTGGAGAGTGGCATTAGTCGAACATCCCTTCGGTGGATATTAGCTACTCACAAATGGCACCCTTACAAACTCCAGCTACTGCAGCATCTCAACGAGAATGACCCAGATCGGCGCACAGAATTTGCAGAATGGGCAAAACAAAAATTGGAACAGGACCCTCAGGTCACGCAGAAGATTTTGTTCAGTGATGAGGCAAACTTTTATGTGAATGGTGAAGTTAACAAACAAAACCACCGCTATTGGTCTGACACTAACCCACATTGGATGGATCCCTCCAAGACTGTTGGAACAACAAAAGAGATGGTTTGGTGTGGTATATGGGGTACAACGATAGTGGGTCCATTCTTCATCAATGGAAAGCTCAAGGCCACTGGTTATTTGAAATTGCTACATGATGATGTGTTTCCCTCTTTATGCACTGAAGCTGGCACGTTCCCTGAGTTTTTCCAGCAAGATGGTGCACCACCACATTATGGGTGCCAGGTCCGAGCATTCCTAGATGAACAGTTTCCTGGAAAGTGGATTGGTCGTCGTGGGCCAGTTGAATGGCCCCCAAGGTCTCCCGATCTGACCCCCTTAGACTTTTTTGGGAGAAGAGGGTTGCATTGACAATCCAACACAATGGGCAGCACATTGAACACATTTTATAAGTGGTCAGAAACTTGTAAATAACTCATGAAAGAATAAAGTTACGTTGAAACCAAGCACACCATTGTTTTTCTTGTGACATTACCAATAAGTTTGATGTGTCACATGGCGCTCTTCCTATTGAAAAAACAAAAGTTGTATCCAAGATGGCCAACTTGGTCACCACCCATCTTGAGGAGTTTGCCCCCTTACATATACTAATGTGCCACAAACAGGACTTTAATATCACCAACCATTCCCATGTTATTACAGTGTATCCATATAAATGGCCCACCCTGTAGTACAAGCCAGGGCCTCACCTTACTATCAATCATATTGAGTGGTGGTTAACATGACTGTTCACCCACACAGAAAGCTAAAAAAAAACACCATTTATTTGCTAAAATTAGCCAAAGCACACCTTACACTGTTTCCAGTTCGTCAAATTAAAAATCTCAGTGTTCCTGGTGGTTAAAGTGGGCATGAGTTTTTGGGTTGTGAATGTTTTCTCAGAGCTGGAGCTGTTTTTCATGCATCAAGGTGATAAGTAGTCATCTGTTATTTAATATGGTTTGCTGTTATCTCACTTTTGATTTGATCCCGATTATAGCATAAACACATCCACATGTTTATTACAAGGTCCCAAGCAGTTCTGGAGAATACTTTTTTACCTGGTTGTTGTTCAGTCAGGGCTTGTGTTGCAAACATCTATTTGTACATTCCAAAGACCCTACAATAATAGAGAGACAACCCCAACAATCAACTGACCACTTGGCAACAGTGGAAAGGAAAAACTCCCTTTTAACACGAACTCTGGCAAAACCAAACCAATTTATTTTGCAGTTTTTACCCCAAAACCTAGTATGACTCTACAGATAAGAGACACTCTGTAAAGTTTTGAAATGCAACAAGGCTCCTTGTTTCCAGCCCAGAGTGGAATTAGAGAACCTGTTTCCTCCAGTCACACCTCAGGTTATAAAAACATTGACCCAGCAACACTGGTACTATCAAATATGTTTTTAATATTCTCAAATGCAGCTGAAACAGAAAGGCACAAAATCCTTCATTCGTTTTAGTCAAAGTAAAAGTAGATGACTTCTTTAGATAATGAAGTTTGTTGAAGATATAGCAGAGGAGATATGAGAAAATACAAAGTGCAAGAGGTTAAATCAGAGGTGTGCAGCTGTGTAAGTAGCCTTGTACTATACAGACAGCATAGTTGGACTGGCCATCGGGCATACCGGGCATTTGCCCGGTGGGCCGATGGTGATTTTTAGCATATATAAACAATAAAAGGCGGTGGATTGGCCAATTGGTCATGATCGACTCTGGGCTGGACCAATTAGCCGATGAGGTCGAACTTTAAAGTTCTGTATTTAGGTGTAAAGGAATGCAATTTGTCCCGAACTTCAGCAAAAAAAAGACACAAAGCTGGAGTTATTCTGTGTCTTTGCGCTGCATAGCTTCCTCTTCTTCTCTCAATCTCTCCCCCTCCCTCTCCTGTTGCTACTTCAATCATGAAACTGATCAATGATCAGCTGATCGGCTTTGCTGTCCTAAGTCCCGTCTCGTTTGTTTATCGCCCACTTTGCACCAGAAAGACGAAACCAGCGGATGTCACGCTAAACAACAGCAGCACGTTTAAGCTTGATCAGCTGTTGTTAGAATTTATTTAATATTACTTTCTAGTATCAGCTGATGTTTGCTGGAGCCACAGCCGTAAAGGTGCTGGTCAACACACAGTCAACATACAGTTTCCCTCTCACCAGATATCCAAACCAATATCTGGTGAGAGGGAAACATGAAGATGAAACCAGGAGATGTCCTTACTGAATCATCAGAGCTGAACAGGTGATAGAGAAATAGGTTTACCTTTTAGTTGACATGAATGAGTTGAAGGGAAGTTATGAACTGTTTCTGAGAGACAAATAACACCAGGATCCTTTTCTACGTGGCTGACAGCTGGTAACTGTGCAGGGGCGGATAGGAAAGTTTTACCAGGGGGCAGGTAGTGCACTAACAGGGAAAGGGGGGCACAAAGAAATACTTTTCTTTCTTATTCTCATTTAAAATCTCTAGGTTTTAATAAATACAACCGAATCCAAAGTGGTTATCTGATGTAAAATGTATAAAAATTCATTATTGCATATAGTAGAGATGGCACGATACCACTTTTTTATGTCCGATACCGATATCATAAATTTGGATATTGGAGGATACCGATATGAATCCGATATAGTGTGTTTTTTAATCAATAAAACAGTTTTTTAAATATCTTGCTGCATTTTGTATAAGTTCATACTCAAGCTTAAATAAACAACAACACTAAAGCTATTCTGTTATACCTGTATGTAAAAAATATACTGCACCCAAAATATTTCATAGTTCAGCAATACTGATCAATCTAATAAACTTAAACCTACTCCATCCTTCCTATTCTGGTATTTTAAAGAGTAAGCAACCTAACTAATAGGGTTGCAAACTCCCAGGAAAAAAAAAATAGGGAACCACCCTCCACCTCATGATCAAATATGACAAAATACTCAAAATGCTTTTTTGTTTATGCGGATTTTGTTATAAATGCAAAGAAATCATGCAGCATAATGCGATCCGGCAAATCTTTGCCCAAATCTTCAATGCACAGAAAACAATATTCCAGATCATACTTAGTAAATTACGATAACGCCTTTGTCCGCCACATTTTATATCTTTTTCTCTTTTACCCTGTTTAATGTAAAATAATGAGCATTGAGTACATCTGGACACATCTTTATGAAGCTTTTTGGAGTAAATATTTTGGTTTTTGTAAATATTTTTTGTTACTTTTTTGTGAGCCTTATGATCCACACATTTCTTTCAAAATCAAGTGCAAATTATCATCACAGTCGTCGGTTCCATACAAAATAACTCTAAAATCATTTGTGAAATTTAGAAAGTCAATGAACCATGTATAGCATCGCTTGATCCAGTCCCTCTCCACTGAAACATATTTTAATTCAGTTCATTTGTGATAACAGTAAAATGTGCCTGTGAGATGACACTTCTAATTGTTTCTCAGACCCACATAGTCCTGCTTTCAAGGCTTCCTCTGTCAGATCACCCTGTGGAAATTCAGCTCTGCAGGGACCATCTGTTTTAATCCTACAAACCTGAGTGTGCTGGCATGGACATTGATGTAGTGGTTTCTGGAAATGTGAGCTGACACTCAGTAGGTCAGTCCTGACAGTCTTGTGCTTTATGAGGAGCCCAAAGGACACTGTGAGCAGTGGTCATGGCCGCTCTCCCGGTTTCATTAAAGCACTGACCTGCTAAGACTTCAGTGCTAATTCCTTTCCCAAAGATACAAGGAAATAACAAGGAAGTATTCAAGGCTTGCTTTAATAATAGAAGCACTGCTGATGGTCATGATCGAGGTAATTATAAATAAGTGTGCATCCATCCATTTTCTTAACCTCCTATCAAATTCAGGGTCATTGGGAAGGTGGAGCCCACCCCTGCTGTCATAGGGCAAGAGGGTACACCATGCACAGGCTGGAGATAATTTATTATTTTGCTCATATCCAACTTTTAATATCTCATAAGTGTGTGTGTGTGTGTGTGTGTGTGTGTTCCTGTCTAGCTATCTTTGTGAGGACCAAAATCTGCATTCTACTATACTTGTGAGAACCAACAGTCAACGGTCCTCACAAGTTTGAAGGCCTTTTTGAGGCTCAAAATGTGTGTGTGTGTGTGTGTGTGTGTGTGTGTGTGTGTGTGTGTGTGTGTGTGTGTGTGTGTGTGTGTGTGTGTGCATACATCGAAGGTGTCTGTAGACACTAGTGCAAGTGAGTTATATATGTTAGCTGAGGGAACTGATGGGGGCTTTGTTAAAAATGTTAACCTAGTTACAATTTTAATATGAATTCTAGCTGTTATGGTGGTAGTTGCTGGAAGGTTTGCTTGAGTTAAAAGAAAAACAGTTTTGTGATGATCACAGTGGTGACTGTGCCTAAATAAGAAGTGTTGTTGTTGTTGTTGTTGCTTTTCTTAGTTATTCCTCACAAGCTTGAGTAAATGCTCCACTACATCTTTCCTGGTAAGCCATTCTTGGAATTACGCAATGACTTGTTTCCATTTAAATCTCGTGTGGCCTCCACATAGGAGCTCTAATCTGGCTCAGGAGCTTCTGGTGTCACCCTGTTGTATTTGTTGTTGTTGTGTCTGGTGAAATAAATGAATAAATAAAAAAACGGGGGAGGGGGGGCAAGCTATAAAATTATTTTATGAAAAACTTACTACCACTAATGTGACATCTGTTATTGCACCACAATACCACCGTGTTCGTGCAGTATATTTACAGCTGTTAAATCCATACATCACCCCATGCGAAGCTGCAAATTACTAAGAGTTTAATCTTTCATAAACACACTTTTGCACTATTTGACTGTCCCATTAAGTCTAGTTCTTAATCCTTCTTTTATAATCAATGCCTGAACTGGGAGTGCAGGCAAGCTTACACTGATTTACCATCTTCATATACACAATTACAAAGTGGGGCCCCTGCTCTGGAGCTGTTTGTAAATCTGTCTCTCAGGCACACCACTCATGCTGCCACTGTGTGAAATCGTATGCAATTCCGTTGGCAGCTAAAAAAAAGCAACTGGATATGAAAAGGAAGTGTACTTTCATCCATTAGTTGTAGCTCTTAAACTGTAATCAGTCTCCATATTTCACACATAACAAGTGTGTGTTAATGACTTTGAAATAGCGCAAAGCCACACCATGCCAGACTTTATATTTTAATAAACTCATGATACAGCCTACTTATATTACTTTATAAGTATAGAATTTATTACACACATTAGTATATACACACTGCAAAACTGATATTTCTATTTAAATCGCTTTCACAAAAGAATTTCCTAAATATGGGTTAAATAAATGATTTCTTATTCGTATTACGCTGGATCCATCTTTCAGAGGATTCCTGCTTGTTTTAAAAGTTTGGTCATGGAAATCCTACCACATATACTCTTACAACTGGTCTATATATGCATGGAAAGGGTAATGTGTGGTTTTGCACGTAAACATCAACGCACCGAGTGCTCCCTCACAATCACGTCAAACAAGAAAAACACACATGCGCACACGCAGTTGAGCGTGTGGCAAGCGGCAGCAGCTGCTGTGTGTATAATTAGAGTGTTTTGAAAGCTGAGAGTCGGACAGCAAGACTTTCACCTGCAGACTTAACGGTTACCGTGACAACCAATTATCAGCAATAGGACGTTAATGTGCTTATTTAGCGTCTCTGCGTGTGACACTGGTGCCCTGAGGCGAAGCAGTGAAGATGGAAGTGTGGGGATACTTATGACTGAACAGCTACTTCACCGTATGCCGAGATTTCTCTCCTTTCATAAACTCTGTTTCCATCTCCCGTCTGTGTTTTAGCAGACACGCCCACGGGTGATTATCAAAGCGAATAAAAATTCAAATTTCTTCCCCAAACGTTTAAAATACATTTAAAGGCAGTTAGTGTGTAGAAGTCACACAGACGAACTAAGAGCATCGACACAAACTAATAACAGGGTATTGAGAATGGGGTGTTAGAGGTTTATCAGGTGAAAAATAAAGAAAGGTGAAGCTGGCCTTCTTCTTTATAATGCGACGACTCAGCATCCAGAAGATTGTAATGGCACTCCATCTAGTGGACTCTGCAGGGAAATGATGATTGTAGGGCTGATCTAGGCTGTATCCCAATTCAGGATCTGCAGCCTTAAAGTACGCATTTCAAGGCCGATTACATCACAGCGGCGCGCCGAAGGCTGTCCCAATTCAAAGGCTGCTCGAAATGCGGCCCTGAAATGCGTCCTTCATATCCCTGAATTTTAAGGCTGTGGCAGTGTAGACTTCGTGGCCCAACATATCCCAGAATGCATAGCGCGGCGGTGGGTGTGGATAATTTTGCCGAAAAACAAACGGCGGATGGGGGGCTCCCGAAGAGTAAACTTTAAGTAAGTACTGAATATTATGTCACTTATTTATGTGCAAATGTTTAATAACGAAGAACATTAAAACATTACTGTTGCCACATGTCGGCAAAGTTATGTGACATTAGTGACGTTTGTACTAACTTGGTTTTAAAGCCTTTACTTTAAAATATACGCCGTTTAATAGCTGAGCTTAATCTTACAGAGAATGATCAAAGCTCATGTAGAAACAAACAAACAAATGAACAAAAGATTTTCTCCTTCATTTCTGTCAAACAAAGCTGTATGACACGTTTCCAGCTGTTAGTATCATGGTTGCTAGTCAACCTGGGCAGCGCAACGGAGGCTAGGCCGTCCCATTTCATAAGCCTCGCACTTCCGGCCTTAGCGGTCTTTGAGTACGCGGCCCTTGAGGATCGTTGAGGCTGCGTACTTTAAGGCTGCAGACCCTGAATTGGGATACAGCCCTAGTGCACCCCCCCCCCCCCCCTTTTTCCATTAAAAGTGAATGAAAACAAGTTTCATATGACATATACAAAAATAAGAAACAACAATATCTACAACTACTTTATGTTTTCCACAGTTGGCTTAAAAACACAAATTGTATTTTTGTCTAAAGTTAAAACACTGATCTATAATGTTTTAAAACTGCGTAACTAATTCAACAAATACCTTTTAAAAGAATCACAAGTCAGCAAAAACATTTCATTTTAATTAATAATCTAATGTATTTGGCAGCAGCAAAAGCGTTATTTGTAAAACACTGAATAGACATTGTAAATAGCTAGAAATATTTAATTATATTTTATTTAAATATTTTTTTGTTTATACATATTCTTTTGAATCGCAAGTAGCAATAACAGCACCGGTGGCTACAGTCACATACAGCCATTCGCCTGCTCACTCAGTCAGCTGGACATTGTGCCATTATCTGAGATATACCCCAGCTCCTACCCTGCATGTTTCTCCTGATTGCCCGAAAACTTTGAATAACGTCGTGAAATCTGACAGTATTTATAGCACGGAATAAAGATTATGATGATCTGATTTGCAGGATACACTGCAAACTGTGTAAAATCTGCTTTATCTTTTGATTTTGAAGTTGCATATCTAACAAAGAAAAGTGAACTACTGTACATCTAATAAGAAATGTAGTTTACATTTTTCAGTAGTTTCACCCAGCTATGTTCATTTACTTCTTCAACCCACTTTTGAATAGTTAACTGCTAAAACAATTTCATGTTATTGTTGTTCCTATACAGTCACTTACTCTGTTTTGATAAGCACTAGTATCTGTGCCAGTGGCAAGTGGAGAAATAGGCTAGCAGGGCAGAGCTTAGCCAGGGTTCACATTTTGATATTTTGACTTCACAGTGACGTGAAGCTGGGTAAGACCCATCTGCTGCCTTCTACTCTTCACTCACCACTAAATGGATTAAATCTCCTGTGCACACAGCTCTCATCTGGCTCTGTGTGTATGGTTAAAGCAGTGGTGGTAATATCTCCTAAAGAAGGCAGTCATGATACAGTCTGTTCTACTTCCGTTCAACCAGCTGTTACTGTCTGGGAAGTATCCCAGGTACCTATGTCGTTCCTCTGTCGTTCTCTAATTGCATATTTGAGTTTTATCAACTTTGCAAATGTGATGCACTTTGTCATGGTTTGTAAAGTCAAGATGAAAGAATTCGTCTTTAGCCAGAAATGATTTTCTAAAGCTAATCCAGAAACTTCTGACTTTTTGCCATCATGAGAAAATTCACATTTTCAGTTCATTATAATATAATAAAGGTTTTTTTCCTTGAAAGAAAAGAAGTAGTATATAATACAATATTATTTGTTATCTGGACCATATAGTAGTATGAAAGTCAAGATTGATGTGTACCAGTAAAATACATCATGTACAGTACTGTTAAAACCAGCTGTAAGCCAAGATATGATACTGCATTTTCTCAACGAACTGCTCAGATTGTTAGAAAATACGCTGCAGCACAAATATCTGATATCTGATGCATAGCATCAAAAACGTTTTTAATGATAGAGTTTGTCTTAATCATTAGGTCGCCAGAAAACACCCAAACACTCAAAACACCCAAACAGAAAAAAGGATAGCATATTTAAAGTATTGATTATTAATCTACATCTTCAGAAACACACGGTTCATAGTACATGCAGCATTGATATGTAAATATTTTCTTTTAAGAATAATAATATTTGCTGAAACAGACCTGAAAAGATGGCATTGCTTCACTTGAAGACTTATTTTTAAGCAGATTTTAAATTTGCTGCTGTTTTTGTAAAACCAGAAATTTGATATGTAAAATTGGAGGCACATATTCACGGAATTTAGAATTTCACATTTGTCTTCTCTGTTTTTCTCGAAGGATCACATCTGATTTTATCCTCATGTTTGGTTTAGACTTTTGCCCAACAAGCAAAAGATCCCTGGTTCAATCCCAGGAACATGTGGAGCTTCTCCTCTGGTGATTCTTTGTGAATATAGGAGAGGTTGAAAGTATCTCTCATAAAGTGCTTTAAAGTTCCACTGAGATTAAATTAAAAGGCACTGTTCTCAGATGAACTCTTGCAGCGGCTTTAGGCTATCGAAATATTTCAAGCTTAGCACGGATTGCTTTGGTAAAAGATGTTTGTTGGATGTTTTTGTCGAGAGGACTGAAATTATAGGCCACTGGAGATCATTTTAGCTGCAGGTCTCTGCAAGTTCTACATGACATGCTGAGTTCAGAGCAGCTATCGGCGTTAAATCATAACACTCTGCATTAACAGAAGGGTCAAGCTTAGCGACGGAGAGCAGACTGCTTTGCTGTGAGAAACAGATGGCTCACTGAGATTAAACAGCTGACCTGCTTAGCTCACGTCTGAAGGTGCTGTGATTCCAGTGATGCCTCACAGCATTTTTTCTTTGTTATGAATTTATTTCAGTCTATCAAGCTCCCTATGGGTCAGATTTAAGAGTTGTTTTATTACATTTCACTTACAATTGTACAAAAAGTAAATCACATATTTAAAGTTTTAAAAAGTGGTGTACTAAAATCCCAGAAAAAAATCAATTAAAATTGAAAATCATAGGATCAACTTGCTTGCATGCAATATTTCTGATTGCAATGCAATGACACTTAAAGATAAGATAAGTTTTGATTTTGCAGGGCAACTGTTGGGGATAATTCCTTGTACAAATCCTGTGCTGGTTCTGTGGAAGCACAGCAGCCTGAGGTCAGATTAAAAAAGGAAGGTCCACTCGGTCGCGTGTCAACCAGATTGCGATCAGGGCTTAAAAACAGATCAGAGTCAGAGGATATAAAAACCAGCTCAAACACACAGTGTGTCACAAAGAGCTCCAACTCTCACATGGTATCTGACTACAGAAATATCCAGATATACTAACAAGGAAAAAGAAAAAAATTATAAAGAGTTTAAGGGACGTTCCTCTGCAACAGCAGCCATGGTTCTGGAGGAGAATGACTGTGACTCTGTCTTCAACCCCCAAATCACTGTGAGTATCATAGAGAAATTTCAACTTCTTGAGACCCTGTTTGCTTTTCTGCAAATTATACCTCATTCTGCTCAACATAGATCTGCTGCATCCCATGCATGCCAAAACAACAGCTCGGGTTTTAGGAGGCTAGGGGTAAATCTGTTGCGATTGCAGTGCAAATTTAATGACTTTTATATTGATATCATATGCTTTTAGGCTATACTAGTAAAGCACTTTGAGGAGATCCTGGCTATATTTAACATGTTTTAATTTGTGGGTAACTTATACAGAATACTAGTTCCAGATTTGGACTCTTCTTTGATGCATCTTTGTTTCAGGAGGAGCATGTAGAGACTCAGTATGGGAATGTCCATTGTATCATGACCGGGACACTAAAGGGAAATCACCCTGCCATCCTGACCTTTCATGATGTTGGACTGAACCGTAAGTAGCAGCTCTCAACCCCAGCAATACAGTTTTTGTGATCTCTATATCCTCTAAATAAATAGAATAGATCTAAATACCAAAGGACAGAAATAAATGAAGGTGGAAATCCCTGGAGCAATGATGTCCAAACATGTTTCCATTTCTAATCTATTTTTGTATCTGGAACACAGCATGTTGGCTTTATCATGTAAGGGCCTGTTTCACACTTTCTAAAGTGTCTACAAATTGTTTACTTGTCTTCTTATTTTTTCTTATATTTAAAATGTTTACTGCTTAACAGTTCCATTTTTGTGTTTTCTTGCCACAGACAAGTCCTGTTTTGAGACTCTGTTCAACCATCAGGACATGTACGAAATCATCAGACATTTTCCTGTTTGTCACGTTGAAGCCCCAGGACAGCATGAGGCAGCCAAAACTCTGCCTGCTGAGTTAGTAGATGGTCTTTGTTACCCATTTCTCACACCACATGTGTATTTTAAGAATTAATGATGGGATTGTAAAATTATTTGATATGAGATCCCGTGAATGCTGATGGGAAAACTGACTTTTGACCCCTCAGTCACACCTACCCTACCATGGACCAACTGTCTGAAGCACTGCCTTCTGTCCTCAAACACTTTGGGTAAGACAGACCTGACACTCCTTACTTGGATTCACCTCTGATTTAAATCTGGACCAGTTAATCTTTGGCTGTGTGTTTTGCAGGTTGCGTAGTGTAATTGGTTTGGGAGTGGGAGCGGGAGCATACATCCTGGCTAGATTTGCTGTGAGTCTGAATCTTTTAAAAATAAATAAAGCATAAAGCCATTTTTGTTGTTGATCTTCTGGGCTTCTCTATGCGGATCTTTGCTCTTCGAGTCAAGTTACAAAGATACAGTTAGACATGTCTTGAATCAGAGATGTTGGGAGTACTTCAAATTCTTTTGTGGCTGATGTAGACTAACAGAGTCAGATCTTTTCATCTGTGCATGCAGCTGAATCACCCTGATTTGGTGGATGGATTGGTTCTGATCAATATCAACCCCAGTGCTGAAGGCTTAATGGATACGTTTGCAACCAAGGTAGACAATATGTAGTCAGATACAACCTAAATTTGATTCATTTTTACACCGGCTGCAATGAAACATTTTTTCATTGTTCCCTTTTTCAATTGTTCTTAAACAGCCCTAATGTCAATGCATTAAAGATTACTAAATGAAGGTCGCTTCACCTGGTGAAACTGTGTTACAGCTCACTGGATGGACCCAGACTCTACCAGACACTGTCATCGCACACTTGTTTGGAAAGGCAAGTTGTCAAGCCTTTTCTACAGTGTTTAATTTTAGTTAGCCTCAGAAGAAAAACTGAAATGCTCATCATAAGATGAAGTAATACATAATATATATTAAATATATTTATTTAAATTAAAATATGAAGATGACTTAAGATATATACACAGCAACTGCTAAATACAGAACATCTGTCTCCGACTTATAGGATGAAATCCTGACCAATCACGACCTCATCGCCACATACCGCCACCGCATCACAACAACAATGAACCAGGCCAATGTCAGTCAGTTCTTCCGCTCCTACAACCACCGCAACGCTCTTGAGGTGGAAAGACCCGTTCCTGGAGGAAACATCAACGTCAGGACTCTCAAGTTAGTAAAACCATTTGTCTTCATACAGAATCTTTTACTTATTTAATGACCCTTCTACAAAATCACCTCTTTTAATTCTGTCGTTTGCCCATCACAGGCTTGCATCTTTGCAACAGGCCAAGTCAATCCCAACCATATGTTTAGTCTCTCTGACTGTTTCATCTTCCTGTTGGTGTGTAGGTGCTCCACTCTGCTCATTGTAGGCGATAATTCTCCAGCTGTGGAAGCTGTGGTGGACTGCAACTCTAAGCTCAACCCCACCAAAACCACACTGCTTAAGGTAACTGGAGAACTGGTTGACTCAAAAATAAACACACGTGCAATATCTGATGTATTTTATTTAAAACTGTGGTGCTGATAAGTTCATAACCTTAGAGTGAATTATGCATATTTCTTTCTCATTCGTCCTCCTCTAGATGTCGGACTGTGGAGGGCTTCCTCAAGTGGATCAGGTGTGAAAACACATTTTACTGGCTGCTTTGAGAATAATGCAAATTCTCTCCTAATAGTTATGATCTTTCTCTCCACAGCCAGCCAAAGTGATTGAAGCCTTCAAATATTTCATCCAGGGCATGGGATATTGTAAGTGATAATGAACCGCCAACCATTAATGATGACAGCATTTAATTCAATATCTCAATTTCCTGTTCGTGATGGTCTTTATTTCATTAAGTCACTAATTTACTAGCTGGATTTTATATAGGTCAAGGCAATGTTCTGAAATAGCAATGAGCAAAAAATTAATTCATATAACTTTCCTGAAATCTCACTTTATTAACAAGAACCACCTCTGAATGTGTGTGTGTGTGTGTGTGTGTGGGGGGGGGGGGAATGAGACTACTGCTCACTGAAAGGCTCAAACAGTATAATAAAAGGACTCTGCTCTTCTTCCTCTACAGTGTCCAGTGCCAGCATGACCAGACTTCGCTCACGGACAACGTCCAGTTCAAGTCTTATGTCCTTGGATGGCCCACGAAGCCGAGCACATACCAACGAGCTGCAACGTAGCCAAATAAGTTCACACAGCAACGACGAGAAGCGTGTGCGCTCTCACACCGATGTTTCCATGGATAGTATTTCCAGTGTGAACCAGAGTGTCTCAAAGACCACCGAAGTGGCATGCTAGAGCACAGGCACTTCTAAGCCTCATGCACTTTTACCTCATCATAACTACCCAGGTGTATCTCACAGTCTTCTTAACTTTCCCATCTCTGGCCATCATCTTCCAATTATGCCCTTTCATTTGCACTATCTCTGCCTGAAAGGCCACAGGATATGCTTCCGTGTGACTTTCTCCATCCCCCCATTCGTTCTCAAATTTCCACTCTGTATGTTCTTAAACCTTCACTACTCTACTCTTTTCCTAGTACCTCATACTTCATTTTCATTTCCTAAGCCTCTTTCTCTGTATACTGCACTGAACTATTATTACATGTCTCTTTGTCCTTCAATTTCTCTTTCTTTACCTTCATCCATTTCACTCTGTCTCTATTCATGTCTCTATTCATGTCTCTGACTGACCTTTTACCACAATTTCTGCTGCAGGAGTCCTTGGTTTGGATAAGAGTTCCTTATTTACTGATATTTATTATCAAATACAATGCATGAGAGGTTCATACAATCTGAATGTATTCACTAAAACTTGAAGTGTATTCACTATAGAGATAATAAAGATGTAGAAATATGGATTAACTGGTGCAACAGTTGCATGTTTAGTACCAGGAATGTATGTTGATTATATGCAGGTATGACAGCAGTGTATTATTAACTATTGGAAAATACCATGAATATTCACTGTAGTTCACAAAATGCTTACGCTTTAGTGAGAAGTTTTACATTAAGTTCAAAATTTAAAGCACTTTACATTTGTTCAGCACTTTATATTTATAATATTAAAGCACAATTTAAACATTTTTGTGGTGTCAGTGAATAATTATTTCTCTAAGCACACTATAAAATATTACATTGAAATCCCTAAATACAAAAACAGAAATAAGTACAGCCAGATACCAACAATCAATACAATTACTGATAAAATATTGCACTCTGTCGACCATTTATGTAAAGAATCACTGTTCACAGCATCAGTTGCATTTCAGGGTAACTGTTACTATAATTCTATTTACTGCTCTTTGACTACTACTAAAAAAAATGCAGCTTGAAATCTGATTAATCATGGTGGTTGAATCTGAACGTCACAAGTTTGTGCCTGCAAAAAGCTGAGAGTGTGGAAACAGAAAGAAGTGAGCCTAGTGACTTTTGTGATAACACAACTGAATCACAAACATCCAGTCTGAGCTCGAGTTACACGGCGAGTTTTGACAAGTACTTTGACAAGGTTTATTTTGTACTTTTTAAATCCCTCACCAAGAATCTGATAATACTGTCTATGTGCAATTCTAGGTACCTAAACTGCTCTATTTAAGTACAAAAAAACACTGGGGGGGATTTTAAATTGCATGTGTTACAAAAAAGAATGCCTTTGATGCCAAATGTGTCTTTTCTGTGATTCAGCTTGTTGCCTAAATAACAAGATATTTATAAGGTTGTAATAAATCCTAAAAACTCATGATATTTTATATGGCGCTTCTTCAAATGTACCACTAGATGGAAGCCTGTACCTCCTCTTTTACTCTGATATCATCTGCAGTCAGGCACCACTCAGGTTTATGCAGCCACACGCAATCCTAACAGACTGTCTAAAAGAGCTGCACTGAAATCAGTCACATAGAGTCATCCTTCATCACATACTTGGGTTTTAACATTACTCTTCAATCTCAGTGTTATAGCTGGGTTTTTGTTTTCTTTGTTTTCTTTTGTTGTTTTGTTGTTTTGTTTTTGTTGGGGGGGGGGGGGGGGGGTATTTTTTATTGTTTACACAAGAAATTATGTGCCAAGGAAAAATAGCAGAGCTAAAGTGAATAAGAGGGGAAGCTGGAAAGAATTGGACACAGTTTTAAATGTGATTCTTTTTAAATAACCCTTTTAAATCTGGTAACAAATTGTAATGAAATGTATTTCTATTCAAACAACTGCCAGTCATTATTTTACAAGCCAAATAGTTTATACAATATAAATGCATTTATTTGGCCACTGCAGCAGGGGGTTTTTTTTTTCTGAAACCAGTCAATTAAACTGTGATTTGACTTTCTACCAGTCAATAACACAGCAGAAATGTATGTGTTATACAAAGCCTTAACCTTCTTACAATTCCTTTTAGATTAAGCACAATGTTTTTGTCCCAGTAGATGCCACGGTGTGTGACGTGCATACGTGGGCTGCGCTGCCACGTAATCACGGCATTGTGAGTTAATCCAAGTGTCACCGTCTCTTGCATCATAATTTGCATCACACGTGTGCGTGGATAAAAATAATCTCTGTATTCAGAATGTGTCTGCATGAATGTGTGTTTGCATGGGCATAAGCTGGCTGCATGCATGAATGTAGTAGATGTGTAGGTGGGACTGTATGTGTGAGGAGGGGGGAGCTGTGTGAGTAGATGGATTGTTTTGGGCTTTGGCTGCGAGACAGTGGCGATACACAGTTAGAGGAAAACAAAGCAGCCAGCATCAAAGTCAATAATTGTGTGTGTGTGTGTGTGGGGGGGGGATCTTTATTTCAAGACCTCTTTTGTTTGCCTTACATCATAAAGCAATGATGAATAATGTATGACATAAATCTCTTAAGATTTAATTTAAACATGAGCTCTAGCACAGCTGTAGGTTCGCTGTGTCCTTTATTTTACTGTTCCTCTGTGTAGTGTGTTCCACTATGAAAATACAGAAAACTTAAAGCTTCCATCAGCACTGACATACATTTGTGAAACTCACTGTACATCTTTTTATTCAGTGAAGAAGCAAAGACGCATGGTTACAGACAAACGGTGTTGCAGTTTGATAGTGGCAATGACAGCTTTACTTCATCCTGCTCTGACAGTCCCTCCCGACACACACACAGACACATGCACCTCTTAAATCTTAAAATCAAATAAAGGTGTACTTCAATGTGTGCACATACTTTAGCCAGATTTAGCGAGGACTCAGTGTTTGATTTCTAATGTTTATGTATAATTTAGAGCCTGTCAGCAACCATATATACAGTAATTTCATGAAGTGCTATTGTTTGGATGCCCTATTAACTAGAACCAACTGCAAGAAAGAATCAAAACCTCAGAACATAATGTGTTTTCTCCTTAATATGGCAAAAATATGGGCTCAAAATAGATTTCCCTTCACGGCACTACAGAACGTCCTTTTTAACTGGTCATCAATACGTAAAACAATAAAATACCACCATAGTATGTTAAATGTGTGGATTTTTAAGACCCCAAGATTAGTGTACAATATAAGGCGGTTTTACTCTCCTGTGCCATTTTTCTTCATGTGACAAAATAAATAGGGGGATAGTGTAGTTCTCCAAAATCTGGATCTCATATGCAGAAAGATTTGGGGTCCCTTGATGCAGGCGTGGACACGTAGGGCCCCTCTCCTCCTGTCAATGAGCCCTGCCAGCTGCAGCCATGTTGTAAAGGATCAGGCTCCTCCAGCAGCAGCAGCAGCAGAGGCAGCAGCAGTGCTAACAGCTAGCGTCAGTGGACACCGACTACCGGGCACGGCGCTGTTGTGGACAAAAACAGACAGGGGAGAGGGACCTGGAGCACAGAGACATCCATCTAGCCGGTTTCTATTATCAGTGGATGTGCTAATAAAATTCAGACGCGCTGGCTGGATAAGGTGTCCGGTTACGGAAAGTAGGTGCGGTCGGGCTCCAGGGCTGAAGCGGGTGAGTATTGATCCCTCTTGGGGGCGAACTGAGTGGGAATAGCCCTGGGTTAGCTTAGCTAGCTTAGCATTAAAGGGGGGTAACATACACACACACACAGACAATGGGGGTTAACGACAATGCACTTAGGTGTGGGTGTGTTTTTAGGAGCTGGCATGAGGGTTTAGAGTGAATTAGCTGATGTGAATTACAAGTCGTTTTATACACGGCGGAGTAATTTGTATTCCTAACAGACAGACAGTGGTGCAGTGGCCGAAACCACCCCTCTGTGTTTCTCCGGTGGGTGCAAAGGTCCAAACCAGGCAGGATTTCTGTCATGCGGAGTAACAACGCCTTTGCAAAACAGCTATGTTTTGTTGAGCAGTGAGTGGCTCACACTGAGACTTATCTTTTGCAGGCAATGGTTTGGAGACAAAAGGGGGAGACAGCCTTTACTTAAACCTGAATGTCTCAAGTGTTTTGGGGGCTGTTTGCTGCCTTGTCAACCTCAATATTGCACACTGATCACTGAACTAGGCCGATTGAAATGGATTAATATTTGAGCAGATCCTGTGGGGTTTTTTTGTGTGTTTTTTAGGGCCACAAATCATTCGTGAGCGTGCTTGATGGGATTAAACAGAAATCTATGCATAATGGTAAACCTGACAGAATTAAACCTGGTTCACAGCTTAGTGCCCAGCAGCTCTGTGGTTGAAGGTTTGTCAGTTATTTGCTTTTTTTGATTTCAGGGTTTTTTTTTAATCCAAGCTGCCCTGATTTGTCTCCTACAGATGTCTGTTTTCCTGATGCTTTGCCGTCTTGTTTCCTGCCTTTATGTGGCTGTTACCACAGATCACATCCCTGCAAACATCCTCTAGCAGCAAAAACCACTGGGTCAGGAAACCAAAGTGTGTTCGCAGATATTATGATCTGATCATGGACAAAATAACCATGCTTGACATGGAATATACTTCTCTCCTGAAAAAGGGATATGACCACTTTTTTTTTTCTTAGTGAATTATCAAGAAATGTCAGTTTCTGGTACAATTTCCCTTCCAGCGGATGCCTTTCTGTGTAGATACTATTAAAGCACTCATTAATGTTTGCTCGAGTGCACATCCCACCAGTGCAGCAGTTGATGTTTTTCACTTCTCTGTTTTTGACTGCATATCAAGCACATTTTTCATTATTCTGAAAAATTGTGCACATGTGATGATCGTGCATGAGTTTTTATTTTTAGAAGTGATGCTTGAAAGGGAAAGGAATGGCTTTGTTTCCGTGTCTGCTGCTTGGTCTCCTCACCTTTTCTCTTGTTACTTCCACTGAGATGAAGATGCATGAATGGGGAAACAACAATTCGGATATTGGATTGATTTTTTTCCCTTATCCCTTTCTTTAGTGATGATGGGTCTCACAAATTCGACAGGCAGAATGGTGGGATATGATGGGAGAGTTAGTTGGGGAAAGAATGAGAATCAAGCATTTAGAAGGAGGAGGCAACAGTTTGGAAATGAAACTCAGCCCCCCAGGTGTGTCAGTCCTAAACATTCAGTGGGCGGGTGTTTTCACTCTCCTATAAGTGACAGCATACAGTACAACTAGGAAGTGCAGAGAGAGAGGAGAGGAACACACAGACATTCATGATTTAGCGGTGGACCGGGCCTCTGCGTACTGACTGCCAACATGCAGTTCTGGGATTTCCTGGGTTGCACCAATGGAGGTATGTATGTGTGCGGTTATACTGATGGCTTTGTGAATCTTCTTGCCATTGATTGGATCGGTGTGTGCTCTGTGCGAGGCAGGTAGAGAGGGTCTGGCAGGCAGAAAGCTGGAAAGGAATTTGTTCTGTGCACTGCTGTGCAAGCAGTTGCATGTGAAAAACCTCACAGACAGGTAAAGAGTGGAACACAAACAAACAAGATTAGGGGACTGATAAGGTGTCGGCCCATTGTGTTTTATTTGTTAAACCTGGTTGGTTCCTTCTCATTTTTTTAGATTAAGTGGCAGAGATCTGTTTGTTTGTAGCTTTAAGCCTAAATTAAAAAATCTTTTTCTTATTTTGCTGACTCGACGTAACTTATGAATCATAGCGTGACTGTGCGCTGTCCTGTCTGCACGAAGCGTATTTAAACTTTTCTTGGGAACAACTCTGAAACCCCCTCAGCTTGACGTTCGATTATAACAAAAACTGCTGTGATTATAGTTCCTAAACGTTGCTCTCATAGTTTAGAGGAACTGGCACCTATGTCAATGAAATCCAAAAGCTAAACAGGAGTAGGTTTAACTCTTAGCGAGATGATCACATGTAACCCTGACTTTTCTTTTCTTTTTTAAATCCTAACCAGCTTTTCCTAAGTTAAAACTGTATCTAAGTCTTTATTCATACAGACAGCTTTTTAAGGTGGTTTAAAAAGCATATTGGAGTCCAAGCTTGTAGTCTTCTTTGTTCAGCCACATTTGGTTATACTTGCACCGCAAAGAGTTAAACATCAGATTTCTTGTTTTGTCCAACAACTGCCCACAGTTATCAAATGTCCCTTTTTTCTTGTTCAGAGGACTGTAAGTAGCTGAACAGTTTTTCATATTGCCTTTATAGCTGAAAATCAGATTGTCCCTACGCCTATAGAAAAAAGGGAATTCAGTGTGTTTGTTTCTGCAATATTAGCTTACATATAAAACACAAACACACCCGTAGAATCTATAAAGGATATAAAACTCCAGCTTATGATCTCAGTTAAGTTGTGTTGTCTCATGTCTTGCCTTAAATGTGGTTACTTTATTGTGCTGCATTGAATTCCAGGACACTTCGAGCTCCAACACCCATCCTGTGCCCCAGGCCATGTTTTCTGCTATTGCGCCAATAACTATAACTAAGATACCTGATGGCTTGTGTCATATTTTTCACGCTTACAATCATAAATAAAAAGTAGCTTTTGCTTTAAACGCTTCCTTAGCTGAAGTAGCTATCCATAAACTTTCCAAGTTTGTAAAGTGACAGATTAAACATGAGGTCATAGGATATACAATATGCTTAACTGTAGCCATATAGACGTTTAATTTCTGCTACAAATTTTGGAGGACAGTGTTACAGTTGGTTTGTTGAAGTTGTTGTCATATTTTCAGGTAATACAGAAGGAGGCTGTCTTGAAAGATCAGTGACTGTATGACTGGAAGCGAGCGCTCATGTATCACCATCAGTCTGCCCTTATTTGCATCCACAGCTCACTGTTTTGCTTAAGTTATTCCATGTCGGTCATCACTGACTGCCTGTGAGACGTTCAAATCAATTTCAGGGCCTCATTCTAACATAATTTTGCTGTTTAGCTTTCATAGTTTTAAAGCCTCTTCTAAGGAAATGTATACGCAGTGCATCTGACTATCGCCTGTATCTGACAGCGCTTTTCTTTAATAGGTAATTATTTAGATAATTATTTTTCAATTACAGTTTTGCCTTCCTAACATTATACAAACAAGAATAATTATAATGAAGATAAAATTCCTGTTTCTTCTGCGTTCTGTTTTGCAGTCGTACATTTGTTTTGTTGTAAATACAACACATTCCTTTCCTGTACAGCTGTGGCTTTTGCCCCCATCTAAACTCAGACTCACTGTGGCAGGTTTAGATCAATCCACATGAATATTTTAGAAATTCAAGAAGGTCCACTGTGAAGATATTTTCACACACAAAAAAGTTTAACAGTTACGTTATTCCAAAATCCATTACCTATCATATCATTATTAGCAAAGTGGTTATGATCATGATTTTTCATTTCTTTCTTTTTTTTTGCCATAGTTGGGTAGTTCTCAGTTTGCTGAACAAGTATGGCCTGTTTCAAAGGGTTGCCAGCAGAAAGCCACTTCTCACTAAAAAGAACATGGCAGCACAGCTTCGGTTTGCAAAGTTGCATCTGAGCAAACTGCAAGACTTCTGTAGATGTTTGGCCAGAGTGCACAGCACCATGTTTGGCGAAACAGAAACACACCATTCTAGAGCAAACACTTCATAGCAACTGTCATCAAGATGGTGGAGTCGTGATGATGGCGGCCACAGCACCTGGACATCTTGCAGTCATTGAGTTGAGCGTGAGCTCCTCTGTATATCAAAGTATTCTGAAGTCAAATGTGAGGTTGCCTGACTGACACCTGAAGCTTGCCTGAAACTGGGTCATGCAAAAGGACAATGATCCCTAACACAACACCAAATCTATAACAATGGCTGAAAAAGAAAAGAATTAAGGTGTTGCAAAGCTTAGAGCTGTAAACAAATGCAAATAAATGCCAATTAACCTCAAATGAACTGAAGTAACATGGTACAAACTACTGATTCATGGGATGTATTTATTTTTTTCACTGTGAAAACTTTCACATGACTCTATGCCATCAGGATGTCTTGCAAACGTGCAGTATTAGACTGAAATGGCAAAGACTAAATGGGAAATCAAACTGAACATTTTAGAAAGAATTACATGACAGTCAGTTAGTATCCATATCTGTGTTCAGTCCAGAATCAGTCCAGACTGCTATGTTATAATATGTTAAAAGTCAAGTCCTTCACCTCACACTGACTTGTATAAAAAGGTGTGAGATGATTAGCAAATATGTATTTATAGAAGAGATTAAAAAAGGTATGCCATTGACATTACAGATTAATGTTTCTGCTTATAAGCTTGTGTAAGAAAATGAAATGAACCTCAAGTGTTTTGAAACTAGGTTTGATATAGTCATCTGTGATCGGTCACCTTGGCTGTGAAGGTTCTTGGCTCATAGGTCTATTTAATGCTAGACAGTATTTTTTTTTTTTTTTATAGAGTAAATGGATTGGGAGGTATTTTATGTAATACATATATTAGATCAAACGTTTTGGGTAACTAATCCCTTTTTCTCAGTTCCTGAAAGTATTCTAAGATGAGAAGGTTCTGCTAGACCCCGGGGCTGCTGTGGTTTGGTTTAATGTGTTTATAAATGTTAACTTTGGGGCAGTGTACTGCACACTGAGGTAGAGCCATAAAATGGCTTATAAACGAAAGAAACTATAAATCTATTAAATCGGTGGAAAACCTGCAAGAACAGGAGGGAATAAAGTGGGTATCTGAGAGAGCATACTGCACACGTGCCTCGTAAAATCACAGATTTGAATAAAATAAATAATAAAGAAAACAATGTGATCTGAAATTTAATCATTAATTTGTTCAGCCAGAGAGAAGACATGATCCAACTTCACAAGGCGCTGACTGGTTTCAAAAAATAAACCTGTCTCACCAGTCACTTTATTAGGTACACCTGTTCAACTTCTTGTTAATACAAATAACTAATTAGCCAATCAGAAGTAAGTTAGATAAGTAAGTAAGATAGAAGATGACCTGCTGAAGTTCAAATTGAGCCTCAGAATGAGGAAGAAAAGTGATTTTAAGTGACTTTGAACATGGCATGGTTTTTTACACAACACATCAAACGTAGATACAGATTAGCTTCAGCAGCAGATGACCACACCAGCCGAAGTAACCTATGAATTGAGGTTACCGTTGCACAGGTTCTCCAAAATTGGAAAACGGATAATTATAAAAACATTGTCTGATCTGATGAGTCTTGATTTCTGCTGTGATGCATGAATGATCGACCAACAGGCATTGATCCACTGTGTGAGTTGTTTGAAAATATTTTGGTAGCCTTGGAGCAAAAACCACAGCCTACCTGGATGTCGCTGCTCACCATGTCCACCTCTTTATGGCCACAGTGTGCCCATCATCTGATGGATACCTCCAGCAGTGTAACACACCATGTCACAATGCTCAGATAATCTTAGACTGGCTTCTTGAACAAGACAGAGTTCTAAAATGTTTCCAAATGGCCTATCTGGAGCATCTTTGCAATGTGGTGGAACGGGACATTCCTATCGTGGATGTGCAGCCAACAGTTGTACGGTTACCATCTGATGATGTCGTGCCAATGCGGCCAAAATCTCAGAGGAATGTTTTCAGCACCTTGTTGGATGCAATGAAGAATTCAGGCAATTCTAAATAAAAAAGTAAAAGGAATCCAACCTACTACT
This sequence comes from Copadichromis virginalis, assembly GCF_057382275.1. Classification (NCBI taxonomy): domain Eukaryota; kingdom Metazoa; phylum Chordata; class Actinopteri; order Cichliformes; family Cichlidae; genus Copadichromis; species Copadichromis virginalis. Next base: position 11,173,221 of record NC_140628.1, on the reverse strand, counting down.
GACAGGATATACCTAATACCTAGTTCTTTAAAGGTCCATTTGAGTTTAAGTTGTAATGTCTTCAGGTTCTTATTTTTGTTTTTCTTCTCTAATGTTATAGCGGTAAAAATGTAATTAAATAAAGTCCTAAGAATTTTTTTGATTCTTCTGCTGAATTGAGTTCGTCTGACTGCACTGGAAAGTGTAGCAGTGAACATATTAGCTGCTTACTTTTGGCTGCTCCCTTATTCACAAGGGGCTGATTAATTTGGCAGCTTTTTCTTATTATTATTTCTAACACTCGATGACCTTCCTGATGGGGAACAGAGAGATCTATAGAACCAGCTATATATTGCTGATTAGGTGAATACATAAACCACTATACTGAAACTACTCTGGCTTCTGTTGGTCTGTGTATTGTGAGTAGGCTATAAAGGCTACTACACAAGTGTTTCAGGTGAAGAAAACTTAAGCTTTGTATCATCAGCAAATCTTCATTTTTTCTGCTTAACATTAAAAATCCAGATGTGAAAAACTGCTCTGGTGTAAATGAGAACTTCCCTTCCTTGTGGTCTCAATACTGCAATAAACCTTTTTTTTTTTTATAGCTGCTACGTACAGGGACAACTACCTCATTAAAGCCTTAGCTGCCACTGTGGTGACTGCTCTGATGCTGCACTCAGTTCTGTTCCCTGCTATTCTGTTGTACTGTGTTCTGACAGGCTGATCAGTGCAAAAGGCTGTTGTTGTTTTCATGATGAGAATGGAGTTGTGCAATGCCCTTAGCATGGTGTCAACTGGTGTAGCCTCTGCGATTTACAGCCAGAGGCAATAGCTTTTTCACTCTGAGTGGGAAAGCAAAAGAATAGGGGCCGAGAGCATGAGGGAGCAAATATGACAGAGTAGGAAGGAGAAGCGCTGAAGTGTGTTTATGCAACTGAAAATGTCTTCAGCGGCTCTATTGACAGATGTATCCTCTCTAACAGGCTCTAGTCTGGGGACATTATTTGTGGATTTTAAAAGTTTGATTTGGATTTAAATCATTTCTCATGACAAAGACAAGTCTGTTGAACTACATATGAAGATGTTTTGTGTCTGTGTTGTACTAATGTTGCCATGCATACGGTAAATGTTTAAAATATGTGCAGCTGTATTTATCACATTTTAAAGAGCAGTGGCGGTTTGGGATATTACTCTTTGATGTATATTTTTAAATGTCAAGAAACATTTCGATACATCCTTAATCCTTTGGTGTTCTTTGCTGAATGTACTGCCAGTTCTAGCTTTAAATTGCCGACAATCCTCCATGTTGCATTTATCGGTATTGAATATTACACTCGGTGTGAGGTACAGCGGAGAATAATGCCAGGATTGGAGTTGTGCTGCTTTTTGTAACAGCATGCTACTTGTAGCCAGCGCTTTGGACTCAACTCTGTCAGGAACAAACAGGATTATGTGTTTACAGGAAATTACTGTGTGTAAAGTGGTAGAGCATACTCTGAGCATCAGTGAACCAATGAGAAGTAATAAAAACACACCATAAAATGTAACTTATTGGAATCCACGCACGGTAAGTTATTACACGGTATCCATTCATCCATCCATCCTATTTTCTGCCCTTTAACTGGTGACAAGCGCAGGAGGACATTGAGGTGTTCCCAAGCCAGCCGAGAGTATGTCCTAGAACTGTATGAGAGACTCCTTTTAGTAGGACATGCCGAAAACACCCCATCTGTGATGCCCTTTTCATATGCCCGATGTGGAAAAGAAGCGGTTCTGCACTGAGCCCCTCCCGAATGATTAAATCCCCTACCTTGTCCTAAAGGGAGAGCACAACGTTATTTCAGCGGAAGCTCATTTTCACCGCCTGTGTCCCTAATCTCATTCTTTCAGTCTCTACCTAGAACTTGTGGCCGTAGGTGAGGTAAGGGAACATAGACCGATAAATCGACAGCTTCACTTTCACACCCAGCTCTGTCTTCACCACGGCAGATTAGTAAAGCATCTGCATCGCTGCCAATCCACACTGATCCATCTATCATTCTCCCACTCCACTCTCCTCTCACTTGTGAAAGAGACCCCAATAAACTTCTCCATTTGGGAGAGCAGCTCTATGACCTGGAAAGGGAACTCCACGCCCTTTCTGGCTGAAAACTGTGGCTCGAGACTTGGAGGTGCTAACTCTCCTTCCCACCATTTCACACTCGACTGCAAACTACCCCAGTGTGAGCCAGAGGTAGATGTCTGATGAAGCCAAAAGATCTACATAATCCACAAAAGGTATTCCTGAGGCCACCAAAGCATTCTACCACTGTATAGCAGTACAGTACATGCTATACTGCAGTTTTATTTATGTCAGAATTGTGAGTAAGCGCAGTTTACTAAAGATCTTAGCTTTAATACCACAGATTGTATTCAAATGATAGATTAAATAGTAAAGCCAGCACTGAAAAGCCTCAGGAGGTGACTCTAGTGGAAAAACAAGTCAGGCTTTATAGAAGTAGGTGGGAAAAACAACTCTGGCTTCCCTGATGTTTGACCTCAGTAAACACTTTCCTAATTAGTTTATGTTTGCAATTGCTAGGCTCAGGTCTTATTAAATAAAAGATGATGCTTATTTGGTAAATTATGGTGTTTATCAGAGATAAAAAGAATAATCAGGCAGGATATGCTTTAGGGTGAGCCTGCTTTGTATGAGTGTAGTCTTAAATTTCCAGTTTTAAAACTGCGCGATTGTGACAGTGGAAGGCTTCAGGGCTTCAAAATGAGACTTCATGAACTTATGGCTATATCTACCACGTTCTATATACAGTGTATTATTAGTGTTGCATTTATTTAATTTTGAAATATTTTGTTGTAAAACAGTTATGTTGTCTGACAGCATATTGCAAGAAGATATTCACACATGTTCCAGTACCAAATTCATACTAATTACATTAAGTTCTTATCACAGTATTACATGTTGTTTGTTGCCTATTGAAAATGAACTTATTTGTCTTCTGCTAATAGCAGACAGTGTTTGCATCTGTCTTTGAATGAAACTCTAAAATTATGCCTTTTCTGTTACCAGTCTCTTACACTTATTCTATCTCGTCTCAGGTGTTCACTGAGAAGCCGTACCAACCAAAAATGATTTAGCTGTTTTCCATCTGTGGCCACTTCATCTAATTCCTTTGTGCAACTGATAAAAATAAAAAATATTTAGCTTGTACACAGCCTAAAGTGAGTCCTTAATATTGAATCAGTGCACACCTCCAGCTTAAAAATGATTATTAATGAAGCCAACAATTACTCATCCCAGTCTAATTGGTTATAGCTTTATTAAATGCAGGTTGGTGACGTGCTTCTCAACACAATTTTCTAGAGAGACTGTAACACAGTACATACCTGAACCCTGATGTGCTTCAAGTTGATACAAAGTAACATAAAACTGTACGGAACTAGGACTAACCTTTTTTTTCCCTACACGTATTATAAAGACAAAGCCTCAGCATCCTTATTAGCACCACAGCCTGTTGTCTGTTGCTTAGTAACCGATGTCAGCTTAGCTTCAGAGTGTTGGACATTTCTGCATAATGTTCAGTTTGGTTTCATTGTTGTATGAGAATCTAGAGAGTGAAAGTATGGGAGAGAGGAGCGTTAGGCAGAGAGGTCAGGGGACAGATTGAGATTTGAATGTGAGCTGGAGGTGAAGCTGTTATAGCATGACGGCGCAGATATATTCTGCCAAGTCATGATTCTCGCCTCGCTCCATCCGTCTGGAACGCAGCTCACATCAAATCCTCTTCATTCATCACTGCTGCTGTGTGCTCAGTGCTGACAAACGTGTAAAGAAGTGAAGTGATGAGCATGATTAGAAATTCATTTTTGTGTGTTCAGAATTAAAATGGGAATTTTATTCAGTTAAATTGGGACTTTTGGAGTAGTCAGCATCCTCTCTGGTGAAACCTTTGGTAGTAATGTTATCTGTTGTTTTATTTTTTACCTGTCAAGCTCTTATTAAGTCTTCTTTGTCTCTTAATTTATTTTTCTTTACTCTGCTGTACAGTACCTCTGAAATGTTAAAGTAGTTTCAAGTTATCCATGCATGAAAAATCATCTTCTGTCAGGTACTGAATGAGATGCAGAGAAAAATGGCTTTAAAATGTGCTAATTTTGTGGTTTTGGTCACAGACAAGTTTTAGAGAATATCTACCCCATTTACAGCTGAGTGCTGTAGCGAGAATAACGCAGGATGTAAGTCACTGAGTCGTTTTCACAAATTTATCAATTAAGACTTTTTTTTTCTCCCTCTTTCTTTTCGCAGACATTTCCAGAATATCATACTATGCCGGTGAGTACAATTTGAGTTGTTTTCAATATATGAAGGTATTATGTCTATTTTCTATCAACTAATGATAGGAATTAAAAAACTATTGAGTTTAGTTGAGTTTAGGAATCAATTCTGTGAAAGTTAAAAAAAAATTGTAATATCAAGGTATTGTCAAATTTCCTAGATGTGTATTTTTTTAAATACATACTCGTGTTCTATCAAAAAAAAGTAAAATCGTGGAGCCCTTTCTTTATTAACTTTCTAGCTTTTTATTTCACAAACTGGTGAGCAAATTAGTGTTTGTCGCCCTGCTCAGATGTGATGTAGCATATGCTGCTGGAAAAACTATGACATGATTTGTAAATTACTCTAAACATCTTTTTCTGTTCTGTAGAAGATATTTTCATACTGGTGTATGTTGGTAAGGATTTACCATTATTTGGCTAAAATATATCAGCAGGCTTTATTTTAAACATTGTTTAAATCATGTAAAATGTTTAAAGCCAGTATAAACAATGCAGGCTAATATGTGAAGTATACAGTACATGAATGGTTATATCAGCTTTATTTTGAATATACTTTCCTTTTGCAACCTTTTTGTTGAATAAAAGTGGATATTGTACATAGTTTGGTTTAGAGCACTTGTACAGAGGTGCTGTTCTGCTTTTTCCTTTTTATTTTTAAATCAGATGTTATTTGATATTATCGCAGACTTAAACAAGGCCAGTGTTACTGAGAGCGGTTTGAAGTTGAGCGGAATAATTTTAAAGGTATAGATGAGACATTTTATAGCCCTTAGCACCAGTATCTCTCCATAGCTGTTGCTAGGTAACTGTTGATCCTACTGTATGTCTACAGGCAGGATGCTGAATATTCTGAGCTGAGAAAGACCAAAACAAAATTTACATTTCTTAACTCTGGGAGTTCTCTAATGCCAAAGTTGAAGTTGGCACAAACCTGTAATCACATGAAGCTTCCTCAGTTTGCTGGAAAACGACAACAATAAACCATCCAGCGTGCAGACTGGCAGAATGTAACCTTTGTGGCTGATAATGGCACAGGGTAAACTTCCTCTATAACACCTTCTGGACACAGTTTCTGTCCTGTAACAGTCAAATAGTGATATGATGCAAAAAACATAAAACAAAGATCCCGAGTCATTTCTTTGCAGTAGCAGCATTACACTTTCTCCTCTCTGTTTGCACAGCATGTATCCAGAGCCAAGTTTTAGAAATGCACTCACCGGCCACTGCATTAGTTATGCACACATTGCTAGTGCTGGCTAGGACCTCCTTTCGCTTCCAGAATTGGCTTAATTTGTGTCATAGATTCAACAAGGTGCTGGAAACATTCCTCTGAGATTTTGGTTCATAATGGCGCAGTGGCTGAAGACATCTATGGTGTGAATATCCCATTCTAGTACATCTCAACGATACTCTATTGGGTTAAGATCTGGTGACTGTGGTGGCCAGTGAACTTCTGTTATGGAGAAATCAGTTTGAGATGATTTGAGCTTTGTGATGTCTTAATCTGAGGAAGCAGCCATCAGAAGATGGGTACACTGTGGTCATAAAGGGATGCACATGGTCAGCAGCAATTCTCAGGTCGGATGTGGTTTTTAAACATTGCTCAGTTGGTACGACAAACATTACTGTGCACCACAACCAGCAGCCTGAACCTGTGATACACGGCAGGATGGATGTCTGCTTTTATGCTGGGTACGCCAAATTTTGACCTAGCCGTCTGAATATTGCATCAAAAATAGAGGCTCGTCAGTTCAGACAATTCTTTTTCCATTATTCTGTTATTTAATTTGGTGAGCGAGAGTGAATTGTAGCTTCAGTTTCCTGTTCTTAGCTGATACGAGTGGCATTCGATGTGGGCTTCCTCTTCCATCCTGGTGCACAGTTTGAACTTCATAGCCTCTGTTGACATTACATTAATTAAGAGTCTTAATCAGGTATACCTAATAAAGTGGCGAATTTATTGTAATAATTTTATTTTCTGAATATTAAACACAAAAAGTTGCCTTTTTGATATATTTGCAGAATTAACTAACTAAAAATGTTTGTGCTATTCTATTTGGTTTACTTTTTTGTTCAATAAAAAAGTAAAGTAGACATCCTAGCATTTAAACACGTTTCCTGTATGGCTGGGCATACTCGGTGAGTAATTGCTTGCAGCGCTTAGCCACTAGAAGCTTAGCTGTAAAGCGTTCACAACATCTTGTGCGTTGTCACATTAGAGGGATTGAATGTTGGAGTGCTTTGCTGCCAGTGAAGCTCGCAGGCTGCAGGAGCAGGTGAAATATGTGTGGAGAGGAGGAGAGCGTGGACAGAGGGCAGTGTAGACCTGCTGAGGGCTGCAGAGTCAAAAGGGGGAGGGATGGTGTAGAGAAATGTAGACAAACAAATGTCGTAAGTGGTAGGAGAGTGGAATGTGTGTTTTCAGTGGCTAATCACTAATCTTGGTAAAACCGTGGGTGTGTGTGTGACAGGTTTGTGTGTTCATATAATTGTTTATTAAAGTCACCGGGTCCTTTTTAGCATTCTGTCCAATCAGCGCACCTACTTTCCACTGCATCAAGTCTCATTTACAATGTTTATATCTATCTTTCTTCCTGCTTCTGTTCCGTGTGCCCCCCCCCCCCCCCCCCCCCCCCCCTTCTGCCTTACACACACGCACACCTCTGCAAACACACCAACATCCCCCTCCCCTCCATGGTTGTGCCTGTTAGCAATCCGAGCAGCTTTTTCGCAGTGTGGTCGCAGCAGCTTAAACCTAAAACACAGCAGAGGAGAAACACTTGGCTCACAGACGCGCACTCTCACTTTTTGCTGACACTCACATGCAGTCACTTTGATTTCATATTTCCTATGCATTTCGCTCTCTCTCGCTCTCTCAGACGCGCACACACACATATGGGAACTCTAATACACCCTTTTTGGCTTACACTCAGTCTGATCTTCATGCTTTTCGGTGCACTCATTTTGACTCCCTAAAGATTTTGCTGGATGAGCAGTCTGTGTGTGCGCGTGCGTGTGTTTGGGTGTATCTGTGTATGTCTGAGAGGTTGGAAGTTATGTTGTAACTGCTCTCGCTTCTTTTCCGCCGCCACAGAAGAAAGACTAAGCAACACACCGCTGCCTGACTTCGAAATGGATTTACAGCATCAAACCTGCTCTTGCTAAATATTTTTCCCTTTTTTTTTTTAGTCCTGCTTCCATCCTGCTCTTCTTTTTTTTTCTTTTCTTCATTCACTTATGTCCCGCTCTAGCGTCAGATACCTGCTCTGACCTGGTTAACTCCTGCTGGCTCTGAGCATTGTGGGAAAGCTTTGGAGGACGTGAGGCTCAGCTTCTCCCTGAGGTTTCTCTGCTTCTCTTTCATCATTCCGCTCGCTTCATTTCTTCTCTTTTTTTCCCCATCTCAAAATGTTCTTTTCCACTCATCTTTAATTCTAACTGTATCTCATTTTTCTAATTTTTATTTCTTTCAGCTTTATGTCTTTGCTCTTTCTTTATCCCCCTTGCTTCAGTCACTCTTATTTTCCTCTCCCTCACTAGGCTCATTTTCTGTGCCCTACATTTTTGTGTCTTTTTCACTGATGCCTGTTTCTCTGGTCTCCTTGCTGTGATCTGCGTTGCCATCCCCTCTGGACAGCATTGTGGATTTACAGAACAGAACTGCTACCTTCCTTTGGAAAATGATCGCTTGATGTGATTTTATGGAGTCCTACGTATCCAGTGAGCGCTGTCACTTTTATTTTGTATCCTGGAAATTTGACGTGTAATGCCAAACCCCGGTGGCTGAAGATTTATGGCTGCAGGAAAGAAACCTTTGAGTTTATTATCAAGGATTGATATATTGGATCACTAACTCCCTACCGATGACCTGAATTTGATATTTTGTGGGAATTTATTGGCCTACAAGATGGCCTAATAGGGAAGGAAATCATCAGTCATGAGAATCTTTTTCTGGAAGCTTCCAGTGAAGTGTCCTTGAGCAAATTACTGAATTATCTTTACCCTCAGAGGCTCAGTCTCCTTGGGGTGAAAGAGCTTCCTGACAGAGGATCGTTACATATTACGTTGCAAAATTTTCTGTGTGAAAGGACATGGCAAGAGTCAGACCGGCTGATTACTAAGACCAGGAATCCAAGTTGATGACTCCTGAAGTGGAGTAATGTTTCAAAAAGCTGTGGAGAAATGAGTTGCAGTCTTGTGATTGGAGCTTGGATTTTCTCACCAAATATTAGACATGAAATATTTATAAATTAGATTATTATGCACAAGAAGCCCTGATGGACCTCTGTGTCAGTATTATTTAAAAGCTATTGGATCTTCTCTATCAGCTGCACTTTTAGTCTAATGTAGTGACTGCTACAGCATAGACAGCAAGCCAGCCAGTGTTTTCTCTGTTTGATGTGTCGTCAGTACAAAAGATATTTGACACTCTTTATTTCCTCCTATTAGTTTATTTCCTTTACTGGCATTACTTTCAATTCTGGGATGCTAATTGATTTTTTTTTTTTTACTACGATATTTTTTTTTTTACAATCAATAAGCTTTTTACCAAAAAGACTCCAGTCACCAGCACAACAAATTCCCACTGTTTTTCACATCTTGTTGATTTTTTTTTTTTTTCAACGGGTGTCTTCAGATTTATCTACCTGGAATCTTTTTTTAAAATTGTTGCATAAAGCCCAATGAGGAATTGCCCCTAGTCATAGGCTCTATGCTGTTTTTAGGGCCCAGTAGTTTTGTCTGGGCCCCGTGGCCACACCTGGAATTGCTCCCCCTACAGTACAAATGGAGAGCAGCGGCTGCATCCCTCTCTGCTGGACCAAGGGGGGGTGCATTTATGCACAGCACCCCTTACCAAGTAGGTATTAAGAAGCATCAGTAGAGAAATTGGAGATGTATACTATGCATTGTCTAGTTAGTACTTTCTGCTGTTTATTTCACTTAATTCTCGCTCTTTATGACTATAACATTAAATCCATAATAATTGGTGATGCAGTATCTTGAAGGCAGTGCACTGTTCTTTCATTAGGTGCACATATGGTAAATGATTGTGTTTGCCAGTGGATATAGGTATCCTGAACAAGATGAATTGTACTTTTCATCACGCTGAGCTTTGGGTGTTTTCACAGTATGCTACAGGCATAATGATCTGTACTGTTTCTGTTTGCTGTCAGAATTTGTTACATGTCAGGTCCAGTTGCAACAATGGCTGAACTTAACTTAGTTAGTTGCCGACGCTGTCTAATAAGAGTGTATGTCAGTCCATGTTTACAGCACTTGAGTCAAACCTCGGTTGCTGTATTTGTACTTGCAAGACACAACAAGTTGCTCCTGATGCACTGATTGGAGTGTGAGTGTTAGATAGAAACAGATTAAAAAACGTGCTTATGTGAATGAGACATGTTGTATAAAGTGCTTTTAGTGTTAAAGTAGTATATATGGTTGCTTTTTTGTCAGTATTAAACTGTTGAAATATTTGCAACTAATGTTTAGCCTTCACATGTCTGCTCCTCAGTCTAATATAGATTATGCGCATCCTTTGAAGTAGAGAGAGAAATACGTGGAGAGGGGGGAAGCAGAGGAAATTGAAGATGAGAGGGAGGAAGGAGGAGAGGTGGTTCAATAGGACAGGAGGATCAAATGGACTTGTGAAGGCAGTGGCTAAAAGGTCTGTAAGTATGTGAGAAGAGAGAAGGGATGTGTTTAAGAGGATGAGAAGAAAAGAGCAGATGAAGAGTGAAAGCATGGGGAAAGAAGCTTTTGGGATTTTTGATACATGAGAAATGGAAGTAAACGGAAAAAATTGTGACATTTTCAGAAAGATAGGCTTGATGTGAGAGATGTGAACGAGTGAGGAGGAAGAAAAGAGAAAGGCAATGGTACAGAGATGGCGATGGCAAGCCACTGCTGCCAAGCCTCTGCTTCCCCAGGGTTGTGCTAACCCCAGTAACCCAGATACCCGTTAGAAAAGGAGATAAACCATCCTCCAGCTGCTGCTGCTGTGGGACTGAGCTCAACTCCAGCCTTCTGTGGTTCAACAGGCTTACTGTCAGTCAGTGGAGCCCCACTGAGAGCGCGGGCAGTGGGTCTGGAAGCTGCCCGCACCCCTCCTGGCTGTCTACTTGGCCTAGTTGATTTGATTCATGTCTTCACGCTTGTGTGTGTGTGGGAGGGCTTGCATGTGGGAATTTAGTGCAATTGCACTGAGCAGAGATTGGTGGAAATGAGAGATGATGTCATTTACCTTATGTTGTGTAGGGCACCTATTTTAAAACGGTTATTAATTTGCATTTAGAGCCATACGTGTTATAAAGTGCCCTAATTGTCACTGAGTGAGTGTGTATGTATATACGTGTGTGTGTGTGTGCATGCGTGTGCTAATATAATTATTGTAACTATACATTATAGTATTTTTTTCCAACCTATCGTGCATTATATACGTCTTCTCATACTAAATTTCCTACTTACATGTGATGTAAGAGTATGAGGATTATAAAGTGGCTGTATGTCTGCACTGAAATGAAGGTATGCTTACTTCTCTAACAGGATTTAGCAAAGCTGTATGTAGTATTTAGGTTATCGGTGCATGTAGGTGATTTTTGCTCCTGTGTTTTATGTGTTACGATGCTCGAATACTTAATATCTAATCTGACTACCGGCTGACCAAGTGAAAGCAGCAGACCGCAGACTTTGGTTTGTGATTCTGTAGCTAAAATGCTGCAGTTGCTTACATGTAAAAAGAATTCGCAGTCAAAATAATGCCCCCAATACATTTTTTAACATGTCCCTCTGAGACAAGGCATGAAAGCTGGAGCTAGTGCTGTTAAAACAACTGAAGATAATCTGGGCAGCTGCATCTGCAACTCTTTCTGTGCTCACAGTCTGTACAGGGGTTTGCACTAAGAGTGTTTTTAGTGTATATTTACCACAACTAAAAATACAAAAGACATTGCTTTGCTCACCCAGTTACACAATATCCAACCAAAGGGGAAAGAAAAAACCCCAGCAAACCATTCTAATGCGATTTCAGTCAGTGAACATGCACAGTAAACTAAACTGAGAAGATTCATATGCCAAAAGCATTTCATGAGCAATGTCAGCAAATGGTTTGTCATACCTGTACTTTAAAGTGCTGGGTTGATACTTTACAAGGAATGGTTCAGAAAGCCTGGAATTTTGAAGCATAAAGCAGAGCTGATTTGCATATATCGCCTTATGAAACTTGAAATTTCAGCTGCTGTCAGAGTAACAGTGGAGGGATTATAAATGTTCTTTGCTGCAAAAACTCACTAATATATTTATTATGTGCAACGAAATGTTTTACCTTTAACTTATCTCATCAAATAAATTCAGCAGTTATTGAAAAGAAGGTGGTATTATTAATGGGATTATTGAGGATTGTGACAGGCCATGTAATAATCCTAATACCAGAAGTAAAATTATAATTGGATGATGACAGTAAGAGGGGCATTTATAATCTAATCTACTAATCTACTTTATTCGTGCCTTGAGGATTTGTTGGTTGACCATTTCACACTGACCTATATGTATTACAAGGACACAATGAGCATTTTCGCTATTCAGAATATAACCTCGTACAGCATGATGTAATCTAGGTAGCATATCAGTTTTGGGACTTCTTTGGTCACTGAAAGGTTGATTTTAATACCACCAATATGGAAAGAATGTGTGCAAAAGAAAATACAGCAATCTTCTGAGCGAACAGAGGTTATCCTTGAGCAAATAAAGCCCCTATCATTGAAAAACGATTTTTTAAAAAACACAAATTTTAACACAAAAAAGCCAATTTTCTTTAGCTGTGGTAAACCCTGGATTCACAGTGAGGGAAGAATAAATGTTTCTATCCAGCTGCAGGTCAAACAGGTTAAGTGCTGAAACGTCTTGCATCTCCATCATTCAGTCTCCATAAGTCTGTCTCTGCTTCGGTTCTTATCGATAGGAAATAATCTGCCTGTGATCCAGCATCTGGTAGATGTTAATGATACAGATCACTTTCACATTTTGTCAAAGATTACACTTTAAATACTGGAAATGAGCCGTGAAGTAATTTTGATTCGCACCACTTGTGCCTAATTTGTTGATGACTGTGATTTCTGATAGCCAGAAATCACAGTCAGCTGAAGGCAGTCCTTGCAGTGGTGATGACTCGACAAAACCCTGCGGGGATGTCCAGGAAGTGAGAGTGTGACACAGGAAGCATCGGGGGGTGGGGGTGTCATGCACAAAAATACAGTCGAACGAGAAACAAATCGGCAACTAATAAAAAAGGATATTGGGTGAAAGAAGAGTGAGAGACAATAACTTGTTTACTTTTGTTTATTAGACAAGCCAGCATTTTTATTGTAGCCTGGTTTATTACTGTGTCTGCCTCCTTTTGATAATAAAGTTTATTATTGTGCTCATATTGTCATTTTGAATTTGGAAACGGGAAATCTGCATTGTGATATTCTGTGATTTATATATTGGTATCAGGGCAGCTATTGTTAACTTTGGATAAATCTATAGTTAATCCTTGAAAAACATCTTTTTTTTCTAATGTTTGTCATTAGAAATGGGACTTAAGGAAAAATGATGGTTACTGTCTGGATCGTGATCGTGTAGAATGAGCTGTCAATGCTGAGATATTGAAACTCAATTTGGTGCACCACTACTTGAGAAATCTTCTGTAAAATGAGCCAAAGCCATTTTTAGCTGGCACCAGTTTTTCCAGAACCGTTTAGTTATCCTCATACAGCTTTTAGATTTTAAGAAACACCACAATAGAGACGGCAGCTTAGCATAGACTCCATCCATGCTATGCTGCAGGTGGGACTGAATGACCAAGCCACTTGCAGTCAGTCAGTCTAAAAGCTGTCCGCCTGGTTGATTTAGCAGTTGTCCTCTATAGCTGCCTAATTTCCCCCTGGTTGAGAATTTTTTAGTAGAAATGTTTATGTGAAGAACTGTGACTTCATTAGCTCCAACTCTAAATCCAAATTCCAAAGTTTCCTTTTCATTTAATGTGTGCAGTGCTTTCTTCATTCATATGATAACCAACTTCGTTTTAAATCAGAATACCAGTTCATTTGAGTACCGGGTCCTTACTGTGTTGCTGTCTTCTTTTCAGAATATGATGGCCAGTTAGCCCTAGCAGGAGCATCCGAGTCAGGCATGGCATCGTCTTCCTACTTGGAACCCAACATCAACCACCCGTCTGCGGGTGGTTGCGGGGTTAAATCCCGGTCTGGAATGCCTGGTGTACCCAGCACCAGTGGCTCTGCTGGAGGTCTAGAGAGACCCCCGGGCTCCATGGAACGCGTTCTTAAGATCTTCCATTACTTTGAGACAAACAGCGAACCATGTACATGGGCTAGCAATATCAGGCACGGAGATGCTACAGACGTCAGGGTAACGTGCACACGTTTCTTACCTGCATAGTTCGGTATTGTTGTTATTTCCCTGATTTTCGCTTTTCTTTTTCTTCATCAAACCATTTGTTTCCACAGGGTGTAATCCAGAAGATAGCGGAGATCCACAAACTGCGCTGTGTTGCCTCTTTAGGTCTCCGCCTGACCCACTTGCGCTCGGACGCTCTCCATTGGTTACACCCTGATTTAGGTGTGTCTCATGTGAGGGAGAAATATGAAAAACAGCACCCGCAAGAAGAGTGGAGGTAAAACTATGAGATTCTGTGTTTTGTGCTTAGCTCCCACTGCTCATTCGGACTATTCTAACTTTTTTTTTTTTTTAACAAATACTATAGAGTAAAATTTAAATATACATAAGCAAGAGCCATTTTATTAATTTTATTTATTTTTGGCCTTTATTCAATAGAGACAGTGTAGATAGACAGGAAAGCAGGGAGGGAGAGAGAGGGCAAGACAAAGTGCAGCAGGTCGGACTCAAACCCAGCCCTACTGCTTTGCAGCCACACAGCATATGGTCACCTGCCCACCCACTGAGGATGGTGCTCCATGGTGGATCAATATCTAACAGTGCTTTTCTTCAGTCATCTTTCCATGAACACCACTGGTTGAAATGGAGCTTCAAACCATGACAGAGCTTTAAACATGTTTCACTGGTTGGCTGTAAACAGTCACTGTCATACCTCTCTCCTCATCTCATCTGTACACACTGACAACAAATTTGGATTCATCACTTCATATGATAATTGCCGCTGATTTTCAGTTGAGATGTGTCAAGTCTTTCGTTTCTTAAGGAAATGCTTTTAGATATTGTTCATTTGCTTCTTTTGGCATTCACTTTTCCCGTTTCCTCAAAATTTTTTAAGGGCAAACTGCACACCGTGCTAAGATATTCAGAGTTTGTTAACAACGTAACTGCTTGAATCCGCTCCAGTTTCTATTCAGCAGCTCTGCTCAGAGCAGTGTGATGACACATTTCTAAGTTAACCCAAGCATGTTTTTTTTCTGCATAACGTTTAGTATTTATCTATCCATATTGTACAGCCTGTACAGTGACTCCAATATACCTGTGATTGACCAGTAATGTCAGTCTTGCATGAGGATATATTGATCAATGGATACCTAAAGTAGCACCAGTACTCACTTGTGGTTGAAAGTATCTCTGTTGTTTAAGCTTGTCTATAAATATGCATAGGTTTAATAAGTAGCTACCTTCCTTCTTTAATGTTGTGATAATGTCAGAAACCAAAGTAAAATGACACCACCTCGTCTCTGACGGGAGTTATTGCAATAAACAGCTGCAACTGACTGCTGCAAACACATGGGCTCCAATAAATCACTTAATGGTAAACTAGGCACTGCACCTTAAATCACTATTTAAACTACTTATACAAGCAGTAAAAAAAGGAAAAACTTAACTTAAATTGGGCTGTTAAAGGTGAATTTGTTGCATGCAGTGAGGATATGTTTTTGGCACTCGTGGTTTCCTAGTATTATATTAAAATGAATAAAGTTTTATTCTTCTCATTTATTTGATGCACCTGCCTAACATTTTGGTCTCTGTGTCGCTGCTTATTTGAGGGCATCTCTGTCCAATTATAGCCTGGATTCAAACTATGCTGGTGCTGGGTGGATGATGTAGATATTGTTACTAACTCTCCTTAAGACTCAGTCCTTTGTCCTGCTGTGATGTGTTACACCCACTCATTAAATTTAAATGAATTCAACAAGAACGAGTTGTTCACACTGCTGACATACAGCAGAGGAGCTCCGCCAGTTGTTGCAGTTCTGCCTTGGAGGGCGGCAGAGCTGCAAGCCCACAGGAGTTTCTGCTGCCGAGCTATTGTTAGAACAGCAGCAGTGGCCCAGGGGATGAACCGACTATCTCACTCCTTTCTCACTCCCTGTGCGATTTATCTCATTCTCTCTCTTACATTCAGTCACTGTTCACTCTCATCCTTCACATCGTTCCCCTCTTTTCTATTAAACACACCATTTTATCTCCTCTGTCATATTCCCTTTTTGTTATAGAACAAACATGTTTTATTCATTCAGTCCTCAGCCTTGATTTTCTTTGCTACCTAACCACAGTCCTGTAACATCAGAGCAGTTTGGAGCTCATTACTCTCCTGACCCACTTCTCTCCCCTGTAGTCACTGCAATATGTCACTCATTAGATAATATATCACTATAAACAATGATGGCCCATCTGGGTGCTTCTGTGACATAGCTATTGGCAAGTGTAACTGCAGGAAGCTCATTATTCTTTATGGTCATACGAGTCCACGAGACATAATGTAGTGAGTACAGAAGGCTACATATTTCAAATATGAGACTCAGTTTTAAGCACATGTTGGCAAACAGCCATCCTGTTGAAGTGACGGAGACTGAGAAAAGCAAGCAAGCTACCAGATGCATCAGTGCTGCTTTGTCACTGACATATACTTTAACCTCTCCATCTTCACAGAAAGCAGAATTTCTAATTCAAAACGCTCTATCATCAGGCAATACTCAAGTTCATTTTGATGGCATGAAACATAATGCAAAATATGCATTTTTTTTTTTAGATATTTCTGCATTATCCCTGAAAAAAATCTTCAGATTCTTTGAAAGCCCATTGATGAATATAACAGTTGTAATTAACTTCACCGTAAGGTACATTATAAAACGTTGGTGTTTATCAGTTAGTAAAACCACAGCAGTTTCCAAGTCAACAGATATTAGTCAATTAGAGACAAACCGCTGTTAAATTGCTAGCCTCAATCTGTCACAGTAGATGTCATGTGACATGTTAAGTTCCTCATTTTTAAAATTTTAAACTGTATGCTTTGAAATCAGTGTGTCTTTTTAATCAAGTAATATCGCTTTAATGATCCTGTAGTTTGTCCAGACACACTTTTTTTTTTTTAAGTGTGTGTGTGTGTGTGTGTGTGTGTGTGAGTGTGAGAGAGAGAGAGCTTATTCCTTCTGTTTTTAGTCCTCAGGCAACTATTGAGCTTGGATACTGCACATTTTTGATTATGAGTTTGTGCATGTGTGTGTATTTGGTATTTGGTAACATTGTTGCTGTCTTTCTCAGGTATGAGTTGCGGATACGGTACTTTCCTAAAGGTTATCTCAGCCATTTTTCTGAAGACAAACCTTCTCTCAACTACCTCTATCACCAGGTGAGGCCACACAACAGGATACTGAATGAAAGAAAACTAGTCTGGTTTTCTTAAGTGACTTCTGTCATTTATTGTCTTCTGTATGATTGCCTCATTTCTGCTATGTCCAAATGAGGCAGACATGTCTTTAAATCATGTAAAAAGATGCCCGTCGTATCTAATATGTATGCTGTTATTAGACATTTCCAGTCCTTAGCTCATTATATTTATTAAAAATCTGCTGCCACACCATGTGTCTCTCCAGGTAAAGAGTGATTACATGCAACACATAGCTGACCAGGTGGATCAAGATGTTGCACTGAAACTGGGCTGTTTGGAAATAAGGTGAGAACGCGCTCATCAGACACACACACATTACAGGTGTTTTGGTATTTGATACACTTCAAACCACAATGAACTTGAGTGTGTCATGTGTGTTTGCTAAATCTGTCTAAATCCCATATGTAGAAGTTGTCCTGAATACTTGAGGCTAGTTGTTGATCCTGTTCATATGTTAATCTTTTCTGTGAATTATATAGGCGGTTCTTCAGAGAGATGCCAGGCAACGCCCTGGATAAGAAATCAAACTACGAGCTACTAGAGTAAGATTGTGTTATGTCATGTCATGCTGTCTTGAGTGTATGCTTCCAAAATGTTTTTATTTTGAGGTAAATTAGTCCAAAGAAAAATGTTGTGGCACTATTCTTTCATTTCAGGAAAGATGTTGGTTTGAGAAGGTTTTTCCCCAAAAGCCTCCTTGACTCCCTTAAGGTGAGATTAAACTAATATAATAATCTAAACCCACTTAGTGACTAACTGTCTACCCACTTCCTGGTAACAATGGTGTCAAAGCACAAATTGCATCTGATTCCTGCTTTGTGTATCGGCTGAGTTAGAGCTGACAGGCTGTTTGGGTGACTGGCAGGGAAACAAACCCGATGACTGAAAGGACATTTGGCTAAATGTCTGATCAGTCAGATTGTCTGGAATTAAGTTAAACTTCCTGTTGTCACTCACAGTGGGGCCTGTCAGTTGTGTGCTGTGCTTTTCTTGGCTTGTTCTCAGCTGTTTCCCAGAAAGCCCTTACTCTTTTAAGTGTTTTGTCCTTCCCCTTTTCTCTCTCTCTATCAGCCGAAGGCTCTTCGTAAGCAGATCCAGCAGACCTTTAAGCAGTTTGCTAACCTCAATGATGAACAGAGCATCCACAAGTTCTTTGAGATACTTTCTCCCATCTACCGCTTCGACAAGGAGTGCTTCAAATGCGCTTTAGGGGTAGGACTCTCGGTACATTGAGATAATGTTACATGTAAAGATCAATAATGACATGTTTTAATGTATTAGCCATACACTGAAATATAGCCAAAGTCATGAGGTGGGAGGCTAGAGCTTCTTTATCATGCACGGGGTAGTGTTCGCTTTCACACTTACTTATTTCAGGTCTTGTAGAGTCAGTATTTCTTCTTATTACTTTATTTTCTGCAGCAGTTACTTTAACTTCAAACCTAACTCTGTTATAAATGCCATTAGACATCAAAAACAAAGGAGTATATTAGAGCTTTTATAAAATTTGTGTAAGTACATGATGTGATGAAATATGAGCTATGTGTCAAAATTTACATTTCTGCACTGTGTCTCTCCTCCCCCTCTAGTCTAGCTGGGTAATATCAGTAGAGTTAGCTATCGGACCAGAGGAAGGAATCAGCTACCTCACAGATAAGGGCTCAACGGTGAGTGTACACACAGACAACCCACCACAGAAAGTTAGCATTACTTCTGTATTTTTCCTGCCTCTTTAGAAGGCTTCCAGCACATCTGTGTACTGCTGTATGCCTTAGGTGTAAGGTCACAGTAACAGTTCACCATACTGCCCTCTACTGGTTTGCCTCCTTTCTTTCATTCTTTTCTCATCTCCTCACTTGTCCAAGTTAGAATAGGTCGGAAAAGACAGTTAGATTGGAAAAAGCTGGGAAACAGCATGCAGATCACAGTTGGATTAGGAAAACAGAACAGTTTTCAGCATTGGGTTAAGTATCTTGCTCAAGGACATGATTATGGTAGCCGGGGAATTGATCCACCAACCTTCCAGTTGGTAGATGACTTGCTCTACCTCTAGCTGTGATAACATTACTAACTGTTATTGGCAGTAAGTAAAAATATAGGCAGTCATTGAAGAATATATAACTAATGAAAATGTATTTTTAAAAAGCACCAATCTGAGACCACAAGTGAAGATTTAACTTTAATGTTTTGTTTTGTTTTTTAAATAAATCATAAATGATCAACTTCACATTTTAAGCAAAAAGTTTATTTACACTTCTTTTGCTTTAATGACTTGATGCTTTCTTGCTAATGTGGACTCAAGGTCGTCCAATTCTATTATTTTAAGAAGTTCTTGTCTCTCTCAGAACCCCTTAAATTATTAATGGGGTTGAGGTCACACGCTGAAAATGTCTGTTTGTTTTGAAACCAGAAGGTTTAGCATATCTCTGAGGAATGGAGTGCCGCTTCGCCCTGTTCACAGGGTAGTCAGTAAAACACCCTCAAAGTTGAATTTTGACACTCTGTGGTGTTCTTCTCTATATTTTTGTTTGCTTTAGCACCAATGTTTTTATATTTAGCTAAAACTAAACTAAAACTAAAACTAGCATTCTAGTTAACAAAGATAAAAACAACAATAAACTTTTCAAAAACAACCTAATATGTTTTTGTTAGTGGGAAAACTGAAATAAAATAAAAATATAGAAACAAAAGACTTAGTTTTAGTCCTTGTTAATTTGTTATTACAACTTGTCTTGAGCCTTTAATGGACACGTTTATTGAGACTTTGGATATTTACAAGAATGCGAGTCAACCTTTTTCAAAAAGTTATGTCTTTTTATTTTAATACCTATACTGATATTCCTAAATCCTACCTCTGGTGTGTTCTATACATACAGTAATATTTAAAAAAAGACTGTTAAAACAGTGAAACTAAAACTAAACTAAACAAACAATCAACTGAAACTAAACTACAGACAGAAAGTCAAAGCTTAATAAAAATAGTAACCAATTAGAAAATTCACAACTATAATAACTCTCTTCAGCACATCCTTACTACACCATGCCTTCATGTAAGTAGGCCTACGCTGTGCAGCTAAAGTGAGGTACTGCAGTCATGTCAAACGTTTGATTATTGAGTAAATACTGTAGGAGTTTTTCCAATGCCAAACCAAGCGTTTGTTGTGTTTCCCCTCCTGAGAAACGGTTTATAGACCTCAACTCGTGCAGATGAGAAGAGATCCAGATAATCTTCTTTCTGCACTACTCCTCTGACTGGAGTCTTGCATTTTTTTTAAATATTTTAAAGGCAATGTCTGTTATGAAGTTGCTTTTCTATCTGTCAGTGAACCAAACTTGATGTATTGATCTTCTGATGTTGTGGTCACTTTGCCTGTACTTTGGATACAGCTGATAAAGTTTCTGTAAAATGTTTTAGAGTGCGGTGCACAGCCTCCTTAGAGACCTTCTGTCTAGACATGGTTTGACGCTGAGAAAGCTCCTCTTTGCTTAGTGCAGCAGTCATATTTCTGACGCTTTCACTTAGTTCACATGCCACGTGTTTCACTGATGCTGTGCTTCGTAGTAAGCAATGTTAGAAACTTGAGGTAGACAATACAATCCAGTGCTACAAGCTGACTGACATCCATTTTCATTTTTGCTTGAAACGTTACAGGATATAATGCAGAATAGTTTCTTATAATTCTTAGGCTTTAAATATCTAAAGATTCTTTTTGACTATTTCCAGATGTATTTAATGACTGTGACTCTGCCTTTGTCTCTGCAGCCCACACACTTAGCTAACTTTAATCAGGTGCAGTCCATCCAGTACTCTGCTTTGGACGAGAAGGACAGGAAAGGCATGCTGCAGCTGAATGTGGCCGGAGCTCCCGAGGTAAAAACACACACCCTGTATACTCTTCACCTGGCTCTCTGTGTGTGTTACAATGTGAAATATAACCTATTGCTGTTTAAATTTGAGTTACACTTATTTGTATGCGTTTCCTCTCAAACATGTGGCTCATGTACATTCTCACTGAAAATGCATATAATGCAAAGTCTCTGTGCCAATAAGTGGATGTTGTTTTCCTGCTTGTGTTGGCTGCTGATGAAATCACACTTGTCACAGAGATTATTTCCATCCAGCTGATGAATGCTAATGTCACTGTTTACTTTATAAAATAGACTGTGTATAGAATTACTTAAACATAATAGTTCAAGTTATATTAAAACGCATGAAAAACTAGGTGAGCTGCAGGAAAAAGGAGAGGAGCCTGAGTTTCATATTGACTGTGTGTTTGCAGCAGGCTTACAGAAAACGTGTCACTGCCACAGTATTGGAGCAGGGATATGTGTCTATATGGGACTGTATGTGTGTGTGTGCACGCACTAATAGGAGGCCTTCTTCCTAATAAAGCCCTCGTTGTGTCACTGTGAAGTAGCTCTCTGTCCCGTTCTTACACTAATCCTTCTGTGGGTGTGTGTGTATAGCCCCTCACTGTCACTACAGCATTGCTGACTACGGCAGAAAACATGGCCGACTTGATTGACGGTTACTGTCGGCTCGTCTCCTCAGTTACTCACTCCTTCATCGTCAGGGTCCACAAAGGTATGACGTTCAGCTGTGCAGATTTTATATTATAGTCTAATGTTTCACTTTTTTGTTGTTGTTGTTTGTTTGGGTTTTGTTTGTTTGTTTGTTTTTTGTAGCTTTGTAGCGGTAAGATTGTGCAAAGATGATGATTGTGGTCATGTTTCTATTGTTTCTATCCTAACAGTAGCTTAAAAAAAAAGAAAACACTGTAAATAGTACCGCATTGAAATCGCTGTCAAGTCATCTCTCAGACTGAGGTGGAGTCTTGATTGTGACTAGTGAGGCTTTATGCTTGTCGCTTTGATTAACCAGATGGTGTCTGGCTAGTGTTTCCTAAAAATAGCTATGGCTACAAAGAAATTGTGAAATCGTAGCTCTAGCATGAAGTCAGTCTGCTCTGTGACCAATTAAATTGTGGATTTTGTCTCTGCAGAGGGAGACAGAGCTCTGCCATCTATACCAAAGTAAGTCTACTAATTTGTTTTATGCTCGTTCAGGGCTGTGTTAAGTGAAAACAAGCTATCTTCTTCCTTCTTTTACCAGTGGAGCCTGTTATCTTTTCTTTGATTGATTGGGTGGTTATTATGGGTTTCACGCATTTTGTTATGACTCTGAAACTAAAGTGAGCATAAACATGTCTCAAATCCATGGATTCTTGAATTGCTTATAAGGTAAATATAATATTCTCTGTAAACTTTAGAAACTTTTTGGTTTTTAATGTTTGACACTTGAAGAAGCACACATGACAGGATGTGGGAGGATTCTTCGTTTCCCTCGTTGCACCGCTGTCTTCGTAGCTGCAAATAGCAGCTCATTCTGTCTTAAGACAATGTGAGCCAAATCCCCAAAATAATTCTCTTCTCTCTGGTCCAGAGTTTCAAACCATGAGAAGCGGATGGAAAAGCGGATGGACGGAGTACGAACTCGAGCAGTTTGCGTCTCAGGTATAACCCCCCCCCCGTCGTGCTTCCTCTTGCTAGCCAGTCCATTTCTCCTCTGTCACTGTGCTTCTCTGTCCTCTGCTCTAAATGTCATGAATGACAGTGACGGCTAAGAGTTAGATAAAGGGTTCACAGATATGTGTGCGAGTGCTGTTACCACATAAAGCCTCATCTGTGTGCGCAGTGAAGAGTCCTTGTCTGGCCAGATGTCTTGGTGGAGAGCTTTAGTCACTGTCACTCTCTCTGGTCAGGCTGTCGACTGACTTCAGATTCATTCACGTGTACTTAAAATGACATTTTAAAAAAGACCTTTTAGAGCCATTAACAGTAAAACTAATGCTTCTCTCCATGTTTCTCCCCCGGTGTTTGTGTTTCATGCTGCTTGTGGCTTCTGCAGGTCACATTAGTGGCGATGGTAAACTGCATTTTCTTTAAACCTCCTTCATTAGTAACAGTGGAATTCCTGCTCTGTATCTTCATTAAGGCTGCCGTATGTGTGGAGAATATCTCTCTAACTCTCTCTGTCCCTGCTCGACTCTGTATTAGTTCTCTCCATGACTAAACCTGTTTTTCTCCAGCTTGTTTCTCTGGAAAGAAAGAATATTTCCATCCCTCCCCTTTCCTCTTCTCTCTCTCCCTCTCAATTGTTCCGTGTCACTCCTTGTGTGAGGCCACACTGTAGTACACGAACGTTTCAGTTGTTGTGCATGTGTTTGGAGTCGGGTATGGTGACGGGCTTTTGGCAAGGTAGCTCTTTCTGATCATGGTGCATCTCTTAATGTTGCAAATTGCAGTCTTTGTCTCGGTGAAGGTGTGCTCACCGGACTCAGTTATTTAGTGATGTTGGAAGGTCTTAGACATGGTGGCATGTTATACAGTTAAATCATTGATACCGAGAACTTTGTAGTGATTTTTAGATGCAAGCTTGTCATCAGCTCAGAACTTGTTGATTTGTTCTCGGCTCTTTTTCTCATCCTGATTTTTCTTTGCTCTGCAGAAACAGACGACTATGCTGAGATCATAGACGAGGAGGACACCTACACCATGCCTTCGAGTAAGTAGACATACGCTGATACACATACCCATAAATGTTGTGGGCAGCTAAAGTGACAAGTGGCGAGGCAGTGATAGCTGTTTGTGTCTGCGCTATCAGTGGACCGTGTCAGACTTGTATCAGAGGCATTTTATAGAGGGACTTTGTTTATACTCTGTCTACTTCACCGTTTCTTTTTGTTGATTTCATTATAGATGAAGATTAAAAGCCATGAACAGGCATGTTGTCTGAGTGTGGTGGCATTTTAGATGAATTTTGGAGTTAAATTTGGATGAGATTGGAGTCAGGAACCTCTTTATTGTAGCACACGTTCACTTGTGAAAATCTTTGTATTTTATTTAATTTGTCTTGGTATACGGTACTGTGCAAAAGTCTTGAGCCACCCCTTCATTTGTATATACTGTGATTTGAAACTGGAAAATGGGAGCGGTGATTTATTGAAACATGCATACATGGAAATACAAGTTTTCAGATGGTGCTGTATGGTGAAAAAGACTCTAGCAATACTGGGTGCTAATGTAGTTCAGGATGACCATATATTCTGCAAGGCTGAATACAGGATTCTTCCTCGTCTTCTCTGTCTGCTTTCCTGTCTACTCTTCACTACTACACTATCTCAAAAAAATCAACAGCAATTCACATTTAGATTCATCGCTCCATCAGACCTGTTGTCACAGATTTTCAGTCAGTTTTCTGAGTAATTTGGCGTACCTCACCCTTATTTCTGTTTCCCTTAAGAATCTTTACAGCCATCCTTCCACTGACACCATTTCTCATGAGGCTTCAACTCAAGGGTCTCATGGATCTCTGAGGTTCTTTGCTTGCTTTCTTAAAAAAATGCTCATTAGCTGCATATGCTTAGGCCACTTCTTTTGTCATTCACTTGTCCAGTTTCCTCAAATTTTTTGAAGTCACACTGCACACCATACCAATATATGCAAAGTTTCTGGCTAACAGCTCTCTTTTTTATATACCTCTCAAACTGTGTTATCGTTCAACTATCGTTCATCGATTCAACTAATAAAATGGGAACAAATTTTGTGTTTTTGTAATAGATCAAGTTGTGTTTTTGTGTAAACACAACACTGGCTCATCCCTTTAGTTGGGCGCCTTTTTATGCTTGAATCATTCATAGGTCAGACCTTCAAAAAGCCTGGAGAACTAATGCCCACAATTTAATAAAATAAAGTAAATAAAAAATAAATAAATCACCCAGACAAGAAAGTCTGGATCATTGGAAGCACAATATAAAGAAAAATGGGTAGCTCAAGACGTTTGCACACTATTTTATTCTTAAATAGTTTACCCAGCACTTGAAATTAAATCAAGTCACCTTGCAGACCTGATGTAAAGATTCCTTTGTTTGACATAATTTTAAAGCATGAATTTGAGTGCAGTTAGATATGTTCCAAGAGGTTTTTGATCTGGTCAGACTCCTGTGTGAATGATCACATTTTCCGTGGTCACATTATTATTATTATTTAAAAGGGGGAAGCCACTTCGACCATATTCTGTGTGTATTTTTACACTCGCAGTCTATATTTATTTTCACGAGTTCCCACAAGATTTGGCAAGAGCCGCAGCTTCCTCAGATTCTTTTGACGTATTATGCGCGCATTGTCTGCATTTTTAGTGAACATTTACAAATGACTGATTCCTCCCGTGATAGCACTCAGTGTGAAAGGCTGGTAATATTTTTAGTATGAGACATCAGCGTAGGCATTTGTCTGACCTTGTGTGTCATACATGGAGGCTGAACAGTTCTTTGCATTAATTAAAACATTGCTGAATAAATAAGAAATATATATGAAGAGGTTCTGCTGTGCTGCTGTTGCTGCTGAGCGATGCCTGTGAACCAGGCTTAAGACTCATGTTAAGCTGAATTCGATGCTGTGTGGCTGTGGTGAATAGGCAGCATAAGAAGGCAGAGTAGACGGGCAGTATCAGCTTAATGTGGGATGGGAAGATGGAGTGTATTTTCTTTTTAAGCTGTTTTGACAAATTGCCTGTTCAAGCTGCCATAAAATGTTGCCTGAATATCGTAAGCACTCGTTCCATGTAAGCAGAATGCAGCTGAATCCCAACATGGCTTTGCTTTTTGATCATTCATAAATTATAGTTTTGTAGTTCAGTCTTCTGGACTTACACATGTAAACACAGTACCAAAGTAATAACTACAGCAGCAATGCTTTTTACTAATCTCAAAAAGCATTGAAACATTCGTTTGCATCAGAACTGCAAGTGGCTCATTCAGCTTTTTTTGTTTTTTTTCTCCAAAAAGGTCAAGTTCAGCTGTTTATGTTGGTACTTGGGTAGTTTGAGTGTGCTAATAAGTATTTTGGTTGTGTTAACGGCAGGTTTCCAAGCAGTTCACTATTTGGCTAGCAAGTTGCTTGCTTTGTAACTTGCACCTTTCTAATATAGCTAGTGATGACATGTGCTGTGGGCTTGTCGGGCCTGTATGCTATATCACAGCATTTATTTCTAGCCAGTGTTCCTTTGATTATCCACCAAGATCTTGTACTGATGATGGAAGAGTCGGACTGGCCTTCTCCAGCACATCCCAAAGACTGTTATCAGGGTTTAGGCTTGCTCTTTCCCGCTTTGATCCCAGTGAATCCTGACATTGTCAGGTCGTTCAGTAGATCCAGCTAACCTCATTGTTTGGGCACATAATGTTGCAGAGCCTACACCTGACCAACTGAAGCAGCCCAAGATCATAACAGTGCGCCCACGGACTGTTATAGTAAGCAAAACAATGACGTGATTGATGGATCACTTCATCTGCCTCTCTTTTTACCTTGATGCACCCGTCACTCTGGAACAGGGTAAACCTGGACTTATTAGATCACATGACCTTTTTTCATTACTCCAGAGTCCAGTCTTTGTGCTCTCCACCAAACTGAAGCCTTTTTTCAAATTAGCTTCACTGGCAAGTCACTACCACTGGTCCCTTGAGTTCTCTTCACATTGTGCGTGTGGAAATGCTCTTACTTTCACTTTTAAACATCATATTCAAGATTTTTTTTTCTCCTGACCACATTCCTCTGGTGATGTTTCACAGCTGTCCTTCCAGGTTTTAATCCGTTGAACAGTTCTTAACCCAGTTTTAGTAGTTTTAATAATCTGCTTGAAGCAGGCAAGGAGCTTGACCCTGAAACTGAGTAACAGCTTTTTAAAGACCCCGGGATGTTTTTTTCTGATATGGTTTCTTAAGACATTAAAAGCTACTCAGTTAAGGTTAAATAGAGTTAAATAACCTGTCGACCACCAAAACATATGAATCACTGCAGCAGTTATACAGTGGAAGGTTTTTATCTATTTGTCTTACCTATTAGTTATTTAATGTGATAACACTGTTTCTGACTTACAGTAGCTCTAATCCATCAGCATCACTGTTACACTCACACTCGCTGCAGCTGTTGAAGTAACACTGACCTAATTAGTAGAGACTCCAGTAACAACATGTGGCTCTCTGTACTCACAGCTAGCTATTTCTGTCTCTTATCACTAACCCATTTTCCCAGAATACTATGGACTAGACCAAGGTAATGATTGAAAAAGTACCATAACTCTGGTTGTACTGTGATGGCACTTTGACTTGGTGGTTGTTGTGACCCTTTTACGTTTGCTTGTGACTGGAAAAAAAAAAGTTTGTCTGTACCTCTACCCTGTTGATTTGACCCCCCTCCTCCTCCCCCCACCACCAAACACCCCTCTGCTCATGTGTGATGTGCTGTGACTTTCTGCTAAACTGGTGGTAGCTTCAGAAGTGAGACAACCCAAATGGACTTGGATCTTGTTTTTGTCTGTGTTTAAAAGGTGGAACAAATTGAGAATGAGCTTAGGTTACTCTGCAGAAAAATCAATAATAATATAAACAGTCGACCGCTGTTAAAACACTATTCACTGCTCAGAGTAACAGAAACATGGCAGGCGTTCAGAAATATTTTTGTAACCAGGCAAGTTGATTCAGAGCATCCTCCTTATTGCAATTTTTGCCTGGAGGAGTAAGTGCAGTGAGAGGGACGGCTTTAAATAGATGCATACATTTATACGCTGGAACATTTTAAACCCAGACTACTAACAAACAGGATAGTCTTACTGCATTATTTAACACTGGACTTTTGAAAGCGTCAGCCACACGGGTGACATTTAGAGGCAGAGAACAGAGCAAAAGCAATAATTAGGGTTCCCTTTTTCATGCAGCCTGTTTCCACATTGAGGTCATCGCTGCTTTTGTCTCTAAAAGTCGCCCATGTGCTTGAACAGCCATGATTGTCATAAAAGTGCAGAGAATGCAGTAAAGTGACCTTTATGGCTTCACGTGTGCTTTATTCATAAGCTTATTACATGGAGAAAGTCAGGTCAGCAGTGTCATGAGCAAACGTCAGCTTTCAACAGCCTGCATCTCACAGACCAACCTAAAACAAAAGATTAAAAAAACTCATTTTTACCAACCACTTTGGACAGAAAACACAAAGAATATTGAGCTGCTACAGTTCCAGTGATCTGCGTCCCGAGCAAAAGCAACAGGTTTTCTGTTGGCCTGTGAGCCTTTTGAGAGTTTTCACCATATACCACCTGACTTTATCCATATTACATTTGAATCAACATAGAAATTCATGCTCATTGTAATTGGCTCCTGTTTGTCTGTGTTACATGGCATGTCTGGCTGTGGTTTGCTGATGCTCTTGTTGCATGCTGTTGATGGTGAGCTTGTTTATAAATTCAAGCTTGTCAGAGTAGGTCAGATTTTTGAAATATTGCATCTGACAGAATTCAATTTATTTCCATGGTGCGGTCTGAAACTAACCTCAAACATGCGTATTTAAGCTGTTTAACCTACAGATTGTTTAGACAGGCTGTAAAAATACTATAAAGTGCTCTGACAAGCTTGGTTAATGCAAGCCCAGTGTGTGGACATTAATCTGTGTATGTTTTGATCTGAAGGCTTACTCTGTTCATTTTCATCTGTGTGTGTGTGTTCGTGTTTATTTTGTGCATCCAGCGCGGGACTATGAGATTCAGCGGGATCGTATCGAGTTGGGACGCTGCATAGGCGAGGGTCAGTTCGGAGACGTCCACCAAGGAATTTACATCAGCCCGGTATGTTTGTTGTCTTTGCTCTCTCGCGCTCTCTCTGCACACTCACTTTCAAGAGAGGCTAAACTGATTCAGTCATATCACAGTAACGACACATAGCACAGTCAAAGCATTTGTACCAGAGAAGCATAAAGGGATGGTCTTGTAGAACAAATTTAATAGGTAACAGTATTTATTTTAAAGGCCCTTTAGTGAAAACTGCAAACTGTTTAGAGTTTGATTGTGACTTCTGTGGAGCAGACAGTGAATATGGTGCGTGTTGGTGTTGAAATGATGCTGATTTTGCTTGTTTGGATGCGTTTCCTGCAGGAGAACCCAGCTCTGTCTGTGGCAGTGAAGACGTGCAAAAACTCAACATCAGACAGTGTCAGGGAAAAATTTCTCCAAGAAGCACGTAAGATGCTGACCTCATAGCAGTAAAATCATAGTACCCTCTAAATAGTTTTTAAAAAAGGTTTCTTTTTGGGGAATTGTTTGACTCCTCCCTCTTGTGTTTCTTACAGTGACCATGCGTCAGTTTGATCATCCTCACATAGTGAAGCTGATGGGAGTCATCACTGAGAATCCAGTCTGGATCATCATGGAGCTCTGTACATTTGGAGAGGTATGACACTAATAAGAATATGTATAAGTTGCATCTGTGTAAAGCACAGTTACATCCCTGTGCATGTGGTATGTGAGCCCTGCTGTTTTCTATATTTGTTTAAAAACTGGAAACTATAAATTAGATCAGAGTTTTTGAGACGTGACCTGTAACCCTGTTGTGTGTTTGTTTAAGAACAGATCAGATGATAAACACTTTTCTGTCAGTTATTTCCTCACATTCCCCAGGGTTAAATATTATGGGTGTTATACATTAACTCATGTATATGCTTTCTGGTTTGTTTTCTCATTGTGTTTCGTTTCAGCTTTATTTATATAGTATCTCCCTGTGTTTTTCTACACAGCTTCGGTCGTTTCTTCAGGTGAGGAAATACAGTCTGGATCTGGCTACTCTCATCTTGTACTCTTACCAGCTCAGCACAGCGTTGGCGTATCTAGAGAGCAAACGATTTGTACACAGGTAGGAAAGAGCCATACAGAAATAATATAGCAAAATATTCATAATTACTAAATAAATATAATTCCAGTAGGTGGCGTTGTCACCTACTGGACTGAAACACTGTTGTTCTGTCAAAAAAGAAGACGCATGTTAGATATGAATGCGACCACTGAATTTGAATAGAAAAAATTATATCAGTGTGTTTTTCTCTTCCTCTAATTCCTTTTTGACGTCTCCAGAGACATCGCAGCGCGGAACGTGCTGGTATCAACGGTCGACTGTGTGAAGCTGGGAGACTTCGGGCTGTCGCGATACATGGAGGATAGCTCTTATTATAAAGGTATGTAAAAAAGCATCGCCACCTTTGTCTTACTTTCTTTGTGATCCGGCAGAGAGAAGCTCCATTATTATTCACAGCAGACCTGATCAGTGAAGTGTGACACAGTTTTCTTCATTTCTGTTTTTCAGCATCTAAAGGTAAATTGCCTATTAAATGGATGGCTCCAGAATCCATCAACTTCAGAAGATTTACTACAGCCAGTGATGTCTGGATGTTTGGTATGTTTTAAGTCTGTGCTGCTTCAGTTTTGTCCCGCTCCAGTCTGCTTCTGTTTTACCCTTGCTTTGTGTCTTTGCTTTACGACCCCTGTAGGCTGTAGCTGTCTCATTCTCACTCACGTTATTTGTCTTTCTTTAGGTGTCTGCATGTGGGAGATTCTGATGTATGGCATCAAGCCTTTCCAGGGTGTGAAGAACAACGATGTCATAGGCAGGATAGAGAATGGCGAGCGACTGGCTATGCCCCCTCAGTGTCCTCCTACTCTCTACAGCTTGATGACAAAGTGTTGGTCGTACGATCCCAGCAAGAGGCCACGCTTTAATGAACTTAAAACACAGCTGAGGTCAGTGGCGTGTGATCTGAGAGACTGTGTGTGACTGTGTGTGAGGCACTTTGAGTGTGGATTTTCTGCAAATTGATTTTTTTGTTTGAATGCTTGAATGAACTATGCTGCAGGAACCTTAAACCATCATTACTTTATAGACACGTCTCAATTAAACCCTAAAGGAATGAGTGAAACAGTCATGAAGACAATGACATAGTCAGTTAAACTTCAGAGATCGAGATAACAAAAACAAAACGGTCTGTGGCGGTGGCCACAGACCATTCAGGTTACAGGTAGTCCGGCTCTAGCGACATGGCACATCCATATGTGTCATTCTGAGAAGGTTTGTCTCTGAGCACAGTCTCAAATCTAGAGCAGATACCAGGAGGGAGGTTGTTACAGGACCGTCAGCAGCAGGACCGGTATCTGCTCCTTTATGCATGGAGGAACAGGAGGAGCAGAACCTTACAATGACCTTGAGCAGGCTAATCCTAAACAGACCATCTGAATCAGAATGAAAGGATTGGACTCCGTTATGGTATCATGAGGGCTCAATGTCCTTTAGCAGGACCTGTGCTCAGAGCCCAACAGCATGCAGGTTTACCACTGGCACCACTTCTGACAGATGTAAATAAGTCTGAAGATGGCGTGGTGTTATGCTGATAACATGTTATATTCCATTTGTTAAAAAGTCACAAAAGGTGTCGGGTTAAAAAAAAAACAAAAGGAGATGTGGAGTCAGAATTCTTAAATTAAAAGGTTTTATTAATATTTTTGTTCCTAATTAAACTGAAAGAAACAGACAAGTTGCTGTCACCTTTAAAAAAAAGGTTAAAACAAACAAACAAACCCAGGAATTGGTCAATAATCAGAAAAGTCAAAAAGGTTAAATCACCAAAACACACACACTTGCCCACAGAGCAGGAGTAAGCAGCCACCACACACAGCTCACTAGCTGCGAAACAAAAATGCTCTGCGGCTCTACAGATCCCCTTTTTCTAGCCTTAAATACTCTTACTAGAGTAGTACTTATTAGAGTAGACTCAGCTGTACAAAAAGGGTGGCACCTACAGCACGTGAGCTGGCAGGACGCATGTATATAGGGTCAGAATCCAAAGAAGCACAAATATTTGTATTTCAGATCCGTCAGTATTTTTTACCCAACTTCATGTGTACCATCCACGTCCTTTTTAGTAAGCTTTGGTTTAAATGATATTGGTGAAGAAAGCTGAAGAATGACTGCAGTGGCACATTTATTTTACTTAGTTGTTACATTATCGTATTAGAAAGAGAACCTTTATGTACATTTAAATTGCCAATTGCCATCTGGATTTATAAAAAATAACAATAGGTAATCTGAATACATTGAAAAGGTAAAAGTACTTTTATGTCATTTATAGGTGAAAATGTGTTGTGAAATCCAGTGGATGTTTTTCTGTTCTACTTTCTGCAAATTGATACCACAGGTGTATCTATTAAAATTTTTAGAAACGTTTAAAACTCAGTGACCTCAAGATCAGAGGTCAAGTTTTCTGAGAATCTATTGAATGCTATAACTCAAGACGCACCTTTGATTACCATAGCTGCACCTTCTAGGAGGCTGAGGACCACCACTGGGGCCGTCAGTATTTTTACACTTGCTTGACAGCAGGTGTCACTCTCAGTCTGTTGTAATCACGGCAGTGTCACTAGCAGTGGGACAAACGAGGAAACGCTGTAGATGCACTTTTGAAAGTCTGAAACATACTGTGGTCTTGTAGTTTTCTGTTTTTCTTGATGACTTAACATCAGACCAAAATGAAATATTAACCACAGACAGTCTGACTTGTGAAAATGTCTGTGGGTGCCAAGAAAGATTCTTTGTTCATTCAAGCTTAGGTATTTCTTTTCTGGCTTGTTTAAACAAGTTTGTAGGTCTCGTAGACTAGTTTATAGGTAACATTTGTATTCCAGCACACACTCACTGGCATTTCATTAGGTATGCTGTACTGCTGGTTTGGCTTCAAAACTGTCTTGATCTTGATCAACATGGGCAACAATTTCTCAATTGGTACCAAGGGGGCTCAAAGTGTGCCAAGAAAACTTCCCCACACTATTACATCATTACATCACAGTCAGCCTGAATCACAATACTTTATAAATCCCAGAGACAGTAATGACATATTACAATCTGTTACAAAGTAATAAAATATAATGAAATGGCTCTAATATGTGCAAATAACTTCCAGTACATTGCACAAAGTTGAATATATATAGTTGACAGTGAGTTGCCTCTATAGATACAAGGAGGGATCCATGATTTCATGTTGTTTACGGCAGATTCTGATCCTGCCATCCAAATGTTGGCAGAAGTCAAGATTCATCAGACCAGGTGACATTTTTCAATCTTCTATTGTCCGATTTTGGTGAGCCTGTGTGAATTGCTAACATAAGTCCCAGTCTGGTCTTCTGCTGCTGTAGCCCATCAACATATTGTGCTTTTGTTGTAACGAGTGCCTATTTGAGTTAGGTTTGCCTTCCTTTCAGCTCAAAGTGTCTGGCAATTCTCCTCTGACCTCTGGCATCAACAAGTCAGTAAAAGATCCTACATATCAACTTTCCTCCTTATTCTGATGCTCAGTTTGATCTTGAGCAGGTCATTTTGACCACCTGTCAGAGTCCCTAAATCCATGGCTCAAAGAGGATGAAACGATCCAGCTGTAAACCCATACAACCAACGGAATGATAATACTGGTGCTGATGAAAGTGAGGGAGCCTCCATGGTCCTCCTTCCCTGAGTTTATATATATATGCACAGACAGCTTCTGCAACTAATCAGCACTAAGGATAATGCTAGTATTAGCAAGTATTACAACTTCTCTTGATATGTTACAAAGTATACTGTTTACATATTTTCAGATACCTATTTTTATTTATTTATTTATTTTTTTTACCAGTGAGAGGATATCCAACTGACAATATTAATAGTCTTCACAGCCTAACTGAGTGCACACAAAAGGGTCCTTTACTGCTCAGGATGTAACACAAACCTGTTCAGGTATGAAGCAGGGTGCACTTTGCATTCTGTTTGGGCTGATGACTTAATGGCTGCCATGGTAACAGAGTTGTGATGTTGACAGAGACAAGTAAGCAACTTCAGTCATGCCTTTCCTTGTTAGATGATACATCACGGCTTCATTACTAGATTTTGCCTGGAGATGGTTTTGCAAGGGTAGATCGCATTTTCCGCGAAATCCCGGGCGTGTTGCGATCAGATAAGGCAGTACCAGACTTCACTGCTGGTAATTTTAAAATTCCCCGAGTCCGAGCCCCAGACTAGTGTGTCTCTTATTAATGGGAAGGCTCGAATATATTCACCATTTATCATTTATCAAGACATTACAGTTGCACAGTCTCAGGTAGAGGGGTGTGCCTATAATCTGGTCACCATGTCAGCTGTCATCATCTTCAGGTACAGTCAAAGAAAGAGACTGAATTTATAAGCCATCACATGCAGAAAAACAGCCACACAAACAAGTTGAAATTATTTATTTAAGCTACAGTATGTTCATGCTTTACAGCACTTTTTAAGACCTCTTGCTCGGCGTTGTGTAGCAGATCAGGAGCTTTAGTTTAATCTGACTCTTCTATTACCACATATACTATGAATATTTTCTTTCATTGTGCTACACAGTGGGGTTAGGTAGAGGCTAGTAAGGACAATGCTTTACCCACCCGTCATTACTCAACAGTTCATAATCTTTTGGCATGAACAGACCTGCAGTTTTTTGGAAGCGATGTTTCAGCATTGCCCCTTATGGGAAATGAAAGAAATGGATTATGAGATTAGGAAGACTGATATGAAACTTTTATTAGAGTGCAGTCTGAACCTCTAAAATCTATAAAGACGATGCTTGGTATACATATTCATTGAAGTAATATCCTCATTGTTTCTCGTAATCGTGACATTGGTTCTCCAGGTGTCACTTAACAATAGAACATGCTGCAGATAGAGTTCAGGTTAATTTGTCAACATTGTTTCGCCTTTATTTTTGTCCTTTGCATATAGTCTACAGGAAATTAGTCTTTAAGAGAGCTATGAAAGGAGTCTGCAAGCGCTGCTATCAGTTATTTAGTCTAGACAGGCCCTCCTTAGTCATTTCATGAACTCTTCATGACAGCTAAGCTTCCACAACTGACTGAATCCCTCCTGACAAAACATATTGCACTTAGTTTGTGTACCTTATACATTTTAAGTCACATTCTTACTGTGTGAAACATGTGGAGCATGCAGCAGCAGCGGAACAAGATGCCATCATTGTTTCCTTCAGCGTGCACATTCTCTCTCTACCTTAACCTTTTTTTACTCTCTTACACAGAAACAGGAAAATGAGGGCGCATATTTAACTCCTGTGGTTTTATGAGTTTTGCTTAAAACCAGCATGACTCACACCTCACATTCCACCTCCACTTTTCTCAGTGTCAGCTCTCCTGCTTCTCCTGTAATTCTGCTTCTGTTAGGCTCCCTTTACCACCTTTTCCAGCACCCCCCCCCCCCCCCCCCTTGACTTATGCTTTTTTTTTTTTTTACCATCTCCTCCTTTTGGCTCAGAGCAAGTTGGAGGCCTTCACGTCGCAGAAATCCGCTCGTTACTTTGACACATGCTTCCATATGTTTGCGGTTGTATGTTTTAACAGGGTGAGAACATAGTGTGGAAAAGTGCATGTGCAGTGTGGCTGCTAAGCGGGCAAAATTAAGTGCATTTATTCAAATTGGGATGGCTGAGAGCGAAGGAGCCCTCGGTGGGCCTCAGCCAGTGTCTTGGTTACCAAGTCAATATTGACCATGTTCGACGTGGTCACTGGCTATTAATAGGAGAAAGTGGAGCCATATAAGGTTATACGATTTGGTTTACTTTCAGTCTGGCTGGCTTTTATATCATAATATCAATTATAGGTCCCTGCTGCCAAATATGCAACTCTCAGCTACTACTAGTGTGTGTGTGTGTGTCTGTGTGTGTGCGCGTGTGTGTGTGTTTACACAGTGTGCAGCTGCCATGAGCCACAGCTTACCAAAGAACAGAGGGAGAGAGAGAGAGAGTGAGGGAGAGAGAAGACAGATAGAATTAAAGAAGAATGGAAAAAGCCGAGCAGAGTTACTGCAACGCTGCACTCCTCACGGTCAAAGCTAGCCTACGAAGATCAGATCGCGTTATCCCAGCAGCGAAACGTATCTGAGCTGCAACAGAGCAGGTTTATGCAATCCCATATGAAGAAGTAGGCATTGTGATTCTAGTGATGCTAATATCCTCTGCAGTTCACGGTGACCTTCAGTAAAGTATTAGTGCTGACTGCTGTCGGGCCATCACCCATCTAGTGGCTGCTTTAATTCTTCCTAGGTGCTCGGGCGGATGTGGACACTTTTTTTTTTTCCCTAAGGTAGAGTATTGTCTGATCTCTTTGCACTTCTATCTCATTTGACTTTTCTAAGTGTTGTGATGTCAGGCTTTGAAGAACTCTTTTCATTTAGCATATAATCAGCTATTAGAGGAGCTTGTATTAGTATCCCTTTGACCAGAGTTGTTCTTCTGGCGTTCCTCTTTGATGCTCTTTGACATTTTTGTCTTCAGAGTTTCAGTCTGAAGGCTTATTGCCAGTATTTTGTTTTTTAGAGAACTTGGCTCGTTCACAAAAGCATAAATATGCTGTGATAGCAGTGACTCCTTTTTGATGGAGGATTTAAATATGGACTATAGACTTTACTGAGCAAAGTCTCACACTCATCAAGTCATCATGATGCCATATGTATGTTAGTATCCTGATAATCTTCAGTCGTGGTCATACTGGGAGCTCTCAGGTGAGAACTAGAGTATGTGAGATTAAGAGCAATGTGTTGCTCGAAACCCTAAGAATATGTAGTCCGCAGGGCCTGCGTAAATAAACTGAGGAGGCCTTGTTATTCCAGGTGGTGCAGTGCAGGTGGGGGTAGGAGACGGTCTGTGTTGATGTTGCCAGGTGTTGATGGTATTGCTGTTGCATGTATGCGATGTCATTTACTGTTCAACTGCTAAGCAAGACTGGCAGATTCATTTGCTGACTGCTTACATTAAAAAAGAAAGCACACACATTAAATATATAATCAGAGAAAGACTGGGAAATCAATCGCGAACAGTTAGGTTGTTTTGTTTAGTTTTAGCAAAGTAATTGTGTGTGTTGTATCTGTATTTGTTCATGCTGGGATTACTACTGTTTATTATTATGAAGTAAAAGGTACTGCTGAAAAACTGGTGCTAAAGGATTTAACTTTATCTGAGGTCTTTAGCTGAGTAAAGTAAGGATTGCCTCTACTGTAAGTTTAGATAATTGTAATTAATAATGGGTTTTAAAGCTCAATAATCAAGCTGCTGACTGTCGGTTCACACAAGTCTATGTTTACGCCGTGTTTGAGTGTGTCAGAGGGATCTCGAGTGTGATGGAAAAGCAGAGCAGACTGGAGACTGACTCGGGCAGGTGCAAGGACACGCAAACAATCGACGAGACAACAGAACAGGAACAGCGTAACGATGCTGCTAGAAATAGCGCCTGCCCTTGTTGAGGCAAGGCGAGCAGAAAGAGCACGTGGCGGTGCGGAGAGGGTGCTGTGCTGGATTGTTCAATAGAAGTTCAGTTTTCTGTTTTGTAAAAAGAGTAAACCATCTGCTCTCCCTCTGGGATTCGGGGCTTGGCTTCATCTAACTGCTGCTTTCCCAGGAAACGGGTCAGTAATTTTATCGCTTAAATTCAATGTGGTATCTTTGGCTACGCTAGACCTAAAAATGTTGGGTTTGGGGCGTGGGATGTTTCTTAAACTGTGAGTGATTCAGTCCATTCTTAAGCAATGCGAGTCAATGATTAAGTGCTTTAGCGAGCTGGCACAGTTGGCCAGCAAAGAACTGACAAAGACTGAAAATTGAGAGACGGTGATGATTTTTATTAGGCAAAAGTTCTAATAAATTCAATTTGTTGCGTTAGAGTAGCTGCCCCATGAGAGTGATTTATGTGGGATAAACTGTGGAGGCATAAAGAAGCAGCAGTAGGGCATTTCATAACAAAATGATATTTGATTTTACTCTCACTTAAGTAGTTTTTGCTTGGAGAGTCTGTACAAACAGAGTGCGAGGAATGCATGACTTTTAGTGGGTACACAGCACAGTGTAATAAAACTAATACTGAGGACAGTGTGTGCCTTTTAAATGGGGTTCACAGCAAGTTTTCATATTTACAGGGGGAGGCAGAAAACCACTTAAGCCAGCAGCGTGCTTGTAAAGAATCGCCAGTGGGGAAAGACCCTAAAAAGTGGGAATTGTGTGTTAGTCTAAGAGCATGCGTTTATATGAGCGGAGATAAAATTTCTACACTGAATGCAAAAGCCTTTTTTCTGCAGCAGTGGGAGTAACTGTTTCATTTACGTGCCTCTGGATGCTGCACGTGGATGGACATCATCATTATTCACAGTTAAATACCAGGGACCTCTGTAACACGGGACTGCATTCTAATAAACAGGCTCAAGTGTTTGTTATCATATTTGTGACAGAGTCACCCCTGCCTATTTACATATGTGCTTATGCATCATTGAGTATGAGTGTATGCAAGTACCCTGCTGTTTGTTTTTCTTTCTTTTAGCACAATATTAGAGGAAGAGAAGGTCCAGCAGAAGGAGAGAAACAGGATGGAGATGAGGAGACAGGTCACTGTTTCGTGGGATTCTGGAGGGTCTGATGAAGCACCACCAAAAGTAAGACACTACCACACCACATGTGTTTGTGTGTCTGTGCGTTTGTGTTCGTACGAGTGCACAGTGGTGTTTTCTGTGCTGTTGACACCCTGATCATTGCAAACACTGAGTGCTTTATAGCCACAATTACAGACTTTTAGTATTCTTTCTTTTGGATTTGTGATAGGTTTGTTTCCAACTTGTTGTATTACCCAAATATCTAAGTGTTAAGCACTGTTAAGTCTAAAGAGGAGAAATCAGCAAGTTTATGTTAACACTTTTCACATGATGACTTGTCAGTTTGCACCCTTGTGATGCAGTCAGACGAGTCATAGCAGAAGTCAAAACAAAAAGATTTAAGCTCTTTCATACAGACTTTTCAAGGAGTGCCGTGTGTGTCTGTGTGTGTGTCTGTGTGTGTGTGACCACGTCCCTCCTTGTAAAAATGCTAACACTGAAAAGGAAGGAATGGATTAACTTGATATAGTCTTTGATTTTTGATTTTTCTTTCTGCATTCAAATCGCCGTTTGTATTTCAGTGATGCCAGAGTTTCCTATTATGCTTTTTCACTATGATGATTGTGATGACTGTGCAAATGCGTGACCACAACCAAACCCTGTTACACAAGACAAGAGCAAGAAGAGAAAACTTTTTTCTTTCTTCTTTTCCTTTTACTTTGTCATCATCCAATCTGAAAACCAGACTTGTCTCTTATTTTTTCTCACAAATGCACAATTCTTTAACTGTTCTGTTTGCTAATCCATAAACCCAGCCCCCAACTGCTACCATTACTCCTCACAGCTTGTTGCCTCAGCTGCTGGTTGCTTTATCCTCACTTACGGCCTTATGCTACCCTGCTGTTAGCATCTGATTTAACTGCTTCCTTCGACTGCAATGAAAGCCAGATGTCTCGAGCAGAAGTTCATGAGATGGAGATATGTTTTTTTTAAAGGGTTAGGGTCAGGCTAGTTTTGTTTGCCAGTAAACAGCTGGTTCATTGGCAACATAATGAATTGAAGCTGTTGGTTTGGGAATCTTGATGCATGCTCAATCATTCAGGTAAGGGAATCTTAAAAAGTTTATTTTGTTCATCTGGACGTAGTGAAGTGAAGAAGTCAGTTGGATGAGCAATAAAATGTTTCTGAAAACGCTACGTCCAGATGAACACAATCAACTTTTTAGGATTGGTTTGAGTACAATCTGTAAGCTTATTTGCTGCATGACTTAGGATACAGTTGTGTACATCTCTGTCTATGCTTTATCTCTTCCCGGCTGTCACACTGTGACACTTTTATTTCGACATGTCCCTCCTCTACCTTTGTGTTTCTGTTTGCAGCCCAGCCGTCGTCCCTCCCTGCAGCCCACCTTCAGTATGGATTGTGTTTCTGCTCCTTCTCATCTTCACTGCCATCAAAAACAGTGCTTTGCCTCGCAGCTTTCCCTCTGCACTGGGAACCCTCATCCTCACCTTCCCACTTATCCTCTCAACTTATCATCTCTAAAACGTCTGCAGCATTTTTCCTCTTCTCCCAGCCCTCAGCCTGAGTCACCCCCTCAAAACAGCAGTTATTACAGCAGCTCTTTGTCTCCCTGCAACCCAGAGTTAAATAGTGAATTCAAATCTTACTCCTCCCTGTTGGTTCAAGAACAAACTAATGTCTTTTTTCCACTTCACACACATTTGGACAGCCTGTCCAGCAGCAGCTGCCCACGAAAGACAAATCCACCTACTAACAGCCACCTGCTCCCTTCCTCCCATTCAAAGTCAAACAACACCCACTTCCATCCCCGGCATTTCTCTCCTTTCCTTTCACAGTCCAGTCCCAACTTTAACTCTCTGCCCTTCAGCACGTCAGATGTTTGTCCCCACACCCTCCATAGCATCCAGCCCGAGTCAAATTTTGATCTTAAGACCCTGCAGTTGCACAGAAACAGCAGCTCTCATACCCACCGTCAGACTAATCGCAGTACTCCACTCCAACTGCACTCTGACGCCCAGACCTGCCATCCTGCTGTGCAGTCATGTGAGAAGTCCCCGCTCCCCCCTCTTGCCCCACACACAGTAGCATCTGCCTGTAATCTGTCCTCTACCCACCTTCACCCATCCAGCCAAATGCATAACCTCCCCATAACTACCCACGTACCTTTTTCCATCC
Organism: Copadichromis virginalis; assembly: GCF_057382275.1. Classification (NCBI taxonomy): domain Eukaryota; kingdom Metazoa; phylum Chordata; class Actinopteri; order Cichliformes; family Cichlidae; genus Copadichromis; species Copadichromis virginalis. Next base: position 11,132,787 of record NC_140628.1, on the reverse strand, counting down.
TCTGCTCTGAAAGACCCAAGTCTACACCATTGAAGGCAGGTGGTGTGCTGCTAAACTACACTAAAGCTTTTCTACTAACAGGAACAAATGTGAGTGCACGTATTTAAAAAAAGAAAAAGAAAAACGCTGCAACAGTCCCATTAGTGATGCATGTTGGGTAGCTCAACATAAGTAAATAGTTACTTTTTTTAACATTATTTTATGTGAACCTTGATTTTCACAATCTAAATTCCATTTTCAACATAAAGTGGGATGAGAGTTGCAGCATTTTTTAATACTCTCCACTGAGAAGTAAAACTCTAATCTTTAGACCATTATCATAATTACTGTGCAGGAGGGAGTTTTTTCCATGGGTTTATGCTAAGACTGCTTGCATGCTTTGTTCTCGCAGGACAGGCCGTTGAAACGTCCTCTGCACTCTGTGATTGAATGCGGCCACATATATTTGTGTTTGCGTCTGTCGGGCATAGTTTTGACGTGTCCTCGGATTAATGCACCCTATTTCTGGCTTGCTCAGGAATGCCTTCAACGAATCCTTAATCCAGTGGGCTAACACTGACTAATCGAACAAACATGACACTTCTGTGGAGTGCATGTTAAATCAAAAAACACAAATATCTGATCAGTTTTGGTGAGGTCCAGAGGCAAATGTAACACAGTAACACACTGTGATTAAATACCCTCTAAGCATATGGACCTGCTTATGCATTGTACTATATCACATTCCTTTATTGCATAATATTATTAAATCAGGTTGTCTCACTGAGATCTTTTTCAAGTGAGATCTATGCAGAAAAGATATTCAAAGTTTCTACTAGTGTTTAGATGAACATGTGAAGACCGTAACTATAAATACCAGATGAGGGTAAAAGGCCTGCGTGTGTCACATGTGTACACTCTGTCACCTTGAACCAGGTTATGGGTGGCAGCCAGTAGTAGTAGTAGTACACACAAGCTCTAGGTAATCCTGTTTTCAGGGTAAAAGGTCAGTCTCATGGCAGCACACAAACACCATTCACATATTTTCTGTCTTGAAGTGTATGGCTTCTTGTAAAATAAATATATATGGCTACAATTTCTCTAAAGGTGAGAAATCAGCGAGGAACAAGCTTTCACATTGGCCTGTTTGGCTCTTTGCTGAAAAGTTCAATCCTCACCACAACCAGGATCAGCTCCTGTTATTGGACATGATTATATGTCCTCCTGAGATCGAACTGGGGAACTTTTGTTTATTAGGTAATGTGTGAATCACTACACTGAGAAAAGCTTTAATCACTCCTTTCTTGTGGAGCTTTGCCATGGCGTCACACTTGTAACAATGCATGTCTCTCAAAATTATTGAATTGATTCAAAAATAAATAAATAAAAATTCCACTTACTGTTTTTCCAAACTGTGCTGTGCAGAAATTGTATTTTTAAATGACACACTCTGTTCAAAGGTGTAGTAACTGGATTTCAGAACCTCTGAACCGTACATCAGCAGCATCTCAAACCAAAAAATCTTTCATTTCAACCACATCTATCCCCCCTTCTCCTTTTTTGTTTCATTTAGATTAAAGAAAATAAAGAGAAGAGCAGCAAAAATGTTTTCAGGCTATCATACGGAGCTGAGATGAAAAGAGTGCATATAAATTTGGTAAATAGCACGAAAGGCGCACTAGCCGAACACTCCACTAAGAGTGCTCGATCTGTACATTTTTGGAACACAGTTGATTTCAAATCCAGTTTTAATTCAAGGGATTTAACAAAATATTCCTGTAAATGTTTATGACACATATTAGAAATTGTGTCACTGTCCAAATACTTATGGGCCTGACCAAATCTCACCTCAGCACTTTCAGAGGGACAGGCTCACAAACACTAACATGATGAACAGATTTGGATTGTACCATGGTGGTGGCCCACTATGAGCTTTTAACTCTATGTGCTTTATTTGATGCTGCTTGAGTTGAATATCTCATATAAACGCTAAGTGCTGTATCCTGTAAATGCTAAAGGTAGTTTGAAAAATGAAGATAAATTGCTTCTAGGCATATCAAGCACCATTTTACAGAACAAACCAAATCCGCATGCGCCTATTGCAGTTTTGTGTAGTAACAATTACCTCAAACACCAAAAAAAGTTTATGGTGTTTATGAAGGCATTTCCTGCTCATGTACATAAACCTTTTCAATTCAAAGCAACTCTTCGAGCAAGGTCATAGAAACCTCTTAGCTGGTTGCACATGGATGCAATGGTCAGAACCTGCATGAACGTCAGAAGTGCATCAGCTTATTTGTTTCTCAAATGGTCTAAACTCCTGTAACTATTATGTTTTTACATTAGGTGGTGCAGTTAATCCAAAATCCTTTCTTTATTTGGTTATTAATGATGAAATTCAGTTATTCACCCAAAGCTTTGCAGATATTAGCCAATGTTTGGCTTTATTAGCCGGTGTGATTAATTTCCCATCTGTCTGTCCCTGTGTGTTTATCTTCCTATTTTTATCTTGGGTATTCCCAGGGAAACCCCCCTCCCTGTGGATTGACTGCCAAAGGAAAATTAACCTTCCAAGATATAGTTTTGTTCATGTAAACCCTTCCATGTGTGAGCCTGTCCACAAACAGGCTGAACGTTTCCATCGTTTGCCCTGACTGTGTCTGAACATTTGAAGCCAGTTTTTGTCTCGTCTTCAGTGTCTTTGTCTTGTCTGCTTCTCTTTGTCCTTTCTCCCCCTCCCTTTCTGTTTATTTTTCCCATTTTTATTTTCTTTCCTTGTCTCCTTATTATCCCACTTTGCCTTTCTTTGCATTCTGCCTCCCTCTTCATGTGTCGTTGTCTCTCGTCTTGCTGTCGGAGGTGTGGTCCAGAGAAAGCTACTATGAGAGACTGTGGAAGGTAGAGGTTACAACACTGCCGTGCTGGAAACGAGCTCAATGTGTTAGAGAAGTTCAAATCATTAAGAAAAAAATGTGTCCAGAAAACAGTTCATCAACTATGCATCAACCAGCAGCAGAGGAAACAACACCGTGGGTTCACCAAACACTTCTGTTTTTAGCTGAAACTACAAGTGAGAGGAAGAGTATCCTGTGTTAGAGAGCTGCTGATCTCTACTAAACTTTGCTCCTCTGGCCAACAACACAGAGCAGATGATTGTTCTGCTTATTGGGAATATTTTAAACTCCTTTTGCTTTTATAGTTCATAAGCGTGCTTGAAAGAGAGGTCTTGGTGAACATGTAACTCACCTGCATCACATCTAACATGTGAGCAGCAGATTGTCTCATAGTTGTCTAGCAGTTCTCCATGGGTGTCGTGGTTTGTAGTCGTTCGACTAACAGCTTGCTGTACTTGCAGCCCAGTGGGTGTTCCCTGTTTTGATTGACAGCTAACCCGGCCACACAAACAGCTCCTGGGGGGGTTTGTGTGTTGATTGTCTGAATGAAGTGTCTTCTAACATTTCTTTGGAGAAAATATAATTGTTACAAATATAAAGTGTTATAACTGCACCTTTGCTTTTCCCACCTGTCTTTCTGTATCTCAAAATACCTTTCCTTGATCTTTCTTTCTGTCTTTCTCTTCCTTTTTTTCTCATTTTCCGCCTCTGTAGCCAAGTAGACCTGGCTATCCCAGTCCTCGCTCAAGTGAAGGTTTTTACCCCAGTCCCCAGCATCCTGGACACTATCAGGTATGTAGACGAACTCAACAGCTCTGTCACTGCATGTGTACTTGCTATAATTGCATCAACGTCTTGAGATTTTTCAGAATCAAAACATTAAGGACAACCTTGTGTCTCTGTCCCTGTCTTCACTTCGGTTTCAGATGGCAGGCTATCCAGGCCCTCACACACTCCCCTCTGTGCCTAGCGCCTTGTACCCACCTCAGGCGGCAATGCTGGACACCCACCACGCACACACACACCCCCGCCACCATGTCCACACCCATTCACACGCACAGCTCCTTCCCCAGCCTCACGGACAGGATATGGCGCTGTGGGGCTCTATGATGGAGGTAGGACTCTAATTTCACTCTTATAGACATGCGCGCACACACACACACACACACACACTCACTCACTCACTCACTCACTCACTCACTCACTCTGAAATCAGACTCAGACAACTTTATTAATACACAAAAAGGGAAATTTAGTTGCAAACTCAACTAAGATGTGACGCAGGCACAAATTAGCAAACTATGATGTCAAAAAACAAAAAAACCTATATAATAAACAAATAGAATAACAAGGACATTTGTCCAAAAATCAACAGTCATAGAAAAATTCATCTAATTATCCCCTTGAGAGTTCAGTGATCTCATAGCTGAGGGAAAGAAGCATTTTAAGCTGTGATGTGAGTTTTGTGCTGTTTGTTGGTTGTGGTCACTGGCTGTTACGCTACATGTATACAATAAGTGAAACGCAGTCATGTGACCAGAGGTCATAGAAAGGCATTCAAATTCAGCAACTTCAAGAAAACTCTGCTTTCAGTGTAAAGCGAGTCCCAAAATAAAAAAGCAATTGAAGTGGAAATCACTGAGAGGACAGGATACCATTGATTAACACCTGACAGGCTAATAAATACATTAAAAGGTTACCTAGACAACCTGAAACTCTACTAGTGGCCACGAATCATCTTTTCAAGTGTGACAAACATATTGTTTCTTCTGTGGAGGCAGTTACACACCAGTCACACTGTTGTTGTTTTTTTTAATGGGTTGCAAAAGTTTTCCAGTTTCCACACCAGTTTTTTTTCACAGAAACACCCCCCTGACACCTCAGTTGTTTTTAGTATTTGCGTCCACCACCTCAGTTCAGCCTCTCATCAGTCTGGTGTATATGTGTGTTCATCTCCATGTCTGGCTGTGTGTCCCCGTGCTGGTGTGCATGTCTGTTATGCTATGCTTGACTTTCTGTTGCACGTTTGTGTGTGTGGATGTGTGTGTATGTGTGTGTGTAGGACAGGGCAGTAGACATGCAGCAGTGTGTAGGCCAGCAGTGCCTGTTAATGGAGGAACAGCTGATCATACAACAGCAGCAGATGGAGGAGGATCAGAGGTGGCTGGAGCAGGAGGAAAGGCTGCTGGTAAAGCACACCCATGCACAACTGACACATGCACACTACGGATGCTGTCACAGTGCATTTAATTGAGATTTACTTTGTCTTGCTTCTGTATGGTTGGCTAGATTTAAGCAGCTGTGTGGGGTAAACAAAAATGTCTAAAGACTAGCACATTTGTGCAGCCCTGAACATGCCTCTTTGCAGCAATAAAGGAAAAGCAGCTACATTTAAGGAAGTTTGACGTGTTCTTGTTGGATTTATTTTGTGCTTTTCTGAGAGGTTGTGTATGGTGCATTGTGTCAGTGCTCACTGTAAGGAAAAGATGTCTTGTTTAGTTGCCGTCTTTTTGCATGCTGTCGTAATTCCGTATTCAGAAAGTGTAATCACTTAGTTTGGACTCATTTTTTAAAAAGTTTATCATTGTGTCAACACACATAAATATACTTAAGCTCTTAAATTATTTGATTTGAAAACACTATTGCACTTAAATGTGTGTTTTTACCGTGGTCCTGAGAGCTCAGTGCATTGCAACTTAAGAAAACACAAGCGAATCAAACCAACAGGAAACCATTCTCGCTAATTTCCTAGCACGTATGCAACACGAAGACAAATAAAATGCTGCAAAGTGAGAAAATGCCACCAGATACTGAAAGGAATTTAATGGAAATGCTCATTAAGAAGTGCAGAAGCGTGTTTGATATTGCCTTGAAGTTACTGAAGTCTCGTAGCTGTGATGGGAAATGAGCTGTATTCGATTTCGCTGTGACGTGGTCACACTCCTGAAAAATCTGACCTGTATATGATTTACAACCACACACAGAAGTGGGAAAAATGAAAATCTGCTACGTGAGAATATTAGATGTCAAATGTGATTTGTGTTGTTCACATTGTAATAAAAAAAAGTTCACTAAGAGTCGCATAAGAGCAAAAGGGGGAAAAACAGAGTTGAAACCCTTTTCTCTGCAGTCTGAATTCAGCCACAGACATTTGAAGTTTGAGGTGAAGGTGTCAGTGGTGTCAAGCTGATTATATTTTTTTTTAACAGCACTGCAGTTTGAGTTGTCTGCTGCGGCGTCTTTGAGCTAGAAACCTTAAGGCTGCTATTACAGTGACCCTGCTCTGATGTGCTGCAGTCAGTGCTGGTTAGAGAAAGAATCAGTTAGGAACTAGACTTTTGGAGGCATCCTATGTGGTTATGAAAATGACTGTCGTCTTCAAAAGAGTTTTACAATGACCTGTTAAACAGTTACTGTGCAGTATTTCATCAACTTACATTCCTCCTTAATACCATGCTGCTGAAGCCTCGGCACTGCAGCAATGTGCAAATGTAGATTAATTACACTTTGCTTTTTTGCACAGGATATGCATAAGCATCACATAAGTCTCATCAATTGTGTTCATTCATAGCATGTGCTGACATATATGGGTGAAGTGTGTGGACAATAACGTCCATGTCTTCACAGTTTAAAAAAAAAAGTTAATCTATACTTCCTGTGAGTCACTTTCTGGTTTGGAATTTACAAAGAAGAAAACATGTCTCCTCTGATTGTTAGTAATGGGTAGCTGGATACCACTCAGTTCTTCATCCAGACGAAGATGAGTGAGCGCAGGGTTTGACATGACAAGAAGAGGTTGGCAAAGAGGGGTTTTTTTAATGTAGGATGCACTTTTCTGTGAACACAGAATTAAGGAACTGTCTGGGTTTTTTTGTTGGAGTTTTTCTTTTTTGCTTAAGACTTTTATAGTGCGTGTTTGTGTGCGTGCATGTAAGAGAGAGTGAGTTTGTAGGCAGGTGTGGCCTGTGCAAATTCCAGGCTAATGATAGGCTTACAGAATCTGACAGCCCAGTCAACAGTCTGTCTTTGACCCACAACCACTAAATGACAACACGCGAGATTACTGAAAAGATGGGGAGGTATAAAGTGTGTGTGTAGGGGTGGGTGGGGGGTGTTTCTTATAGGCTGCCTGGTTTTTATAAGACTGTCACTTGAGCGAGGGACTAGAAAGGGGTGGGAAAGAAAGGGAGGAGAAAGGCAGGAGGTTTTGGGAAAGAAGGGTAGACACGCTCGCATACTGACAGCTTGTTGGCAGCGTGCTTCTTCCCTCCTCCTCTCCTTCCCTCTCTCTGTGCGTCACCGTCAGACATAAGAGTGGTGGAGGCTGGAGTTGAATCTGAAGTCTTCTCTGGATGAAACTTGCAGCACTGACAAGGTTACAGAGAAAACCAGACAGTAACAGAGGGTACAGTGCGAGATACTGGAAAGATCCCGAGATAACAGCAGAGACTAAACGCCTCACACGAACGGTTCACACATCAGGCTTCTTTGATGAACTCTGCGGCGATGCTGGTCTTCAAGTCCTGTCTTGGAAAGCTGGTATGAGTGGATATGTGTGTGTCAGAGAGGGCAATGAGTGGGACTTTGTGGTTGTTTTGTGTGTGGTTTTATTTCGGTTTGCATGGCAGCACCAATAGAAACATTTTTCTTAAGTTAACTTTGTGTGGAGGATCCAAAAAAGCCTTTTGGACACTACACCTTTGTGTATCCTGCGTTCCAGTCTTCATAGGAGGTTTTGTGTTTGGACAGTTGTGCTTTTTTTTTTCTGCCACAGCTTCATCATTTATCCATGAAGTCTATCTCTTTTTTTTGTGAAACATTTGGATTATTTGAAAAAATCCCTACTGCAAATCGAAGTATATGTATATGGATTTGGTAAATGGAGATGTAATGTTTGATTGTTTGTGATTGCTTAGAAACCCGACACGAGAAGTTCAAGAGGTAGTCTGGACAGAGAAGACAGTGGACTCCAGCCACCGGTAAGTTCCTTCTTCTTGTTTCTCATTAATTAGTTATACCCATTCACATCAGGACAATAACTCACAAACATTCCTACAGGTGCGAGTTGAACTGTCTCTGTTTCTTTCTTTCTAAACTTTCACTGTCCAAATCTTGTCCAATTTGCTGTCCCCGCCACTTTATGAATGGGAAGTTATTTTCCTGAAGTGTTTGTGTTTTTAACCACGGAGGATGTCTGATGAAGACGAATGTTGACGGACGTCCGTGTTATGGTCAGACTCACTGCTGCGGCGTGTGTTTGTTTTCTTTTCAACTGACTGATTCAGGGACAGGAAGTGACCTGTTGAGGGTAAAGTCAGCAATGTGGGGTCAGCAGTTTCTCACAAACTGAATATTAATGGAAGGGTTTTGCACTCAGTCCCAGAGTGTCCTGGTGGCCGATTTTAGTGATTGTCCATCTGTAAATAAATACTTCAGAGTGTGAGAAGCAACGTTACTGGTAAAGGATGTAAGATCTGGGCACTGCTGGCAGCCCTTTGGTTGCACACAAAACACAGAGTTGCTGAGATATTTGCATCTTGCAACTTCTCCCCTTTCCTCCTGTTGTAATATCTAGTGTGTGTGTGCGTGTGTGTAACTGTATCCCAAAGCTGGAATCTCTGCAGCTGAACGCAGAGTTGCATGTTGATGTTATTTCCCCAATGCCAGCAGAAGTTGTTTCAGCAGTCTGAAGTTGCCATGAGTTAGATATTTCCGTCTCTGTAATTCATCTCACTGCTTGTCCTCCTCCTCCTCCCATTGAATGGTTGTGGTTTGTGGTGGGAAAATCTCCCTCGTTCGTGTGTGTGTGTGTGTGTGTGTGCCTGCCTTGGTGGAGTATTTTTGGGTGTTGGTGGTTGTCAGACCACAACACAATGATGGCACCATGGCTTTTGAGTCCTTCTGTGCTGTTTTCTCACACACACAAAACAACAGGGATGCAGTAAAAATACAATAAATTTAAATATGTAACATTCCTGGCATTTTGTTCTCACAACCATCACATCATGTAAACATGCTGCAGTTTTAAAATGCTAGCTCTAACAAAAGAAACACTTTGACAGGAAGAGGATGACAAAACAAACAGAATATTTTTGTTACCATAAGTTACCCAACGCAGGACCACACAGCACAAAATAACAGGCACAGCTCCTCTGCCGCAAATGACTGTGAGCTAGCTGTGTGCGAGCTGAGGCTCGGTGTCACATGACAAAGTAAATTGGATTCTGTGCTGAGGCCGCTGGTGGTTTAAAGCTGTGAAGTTCTAATTTCCTGCAAAGCTTCTGATTATGTCTGCGTCTGTGCAATCGCTAACCCAGTGCTTTGTTTTGTTGTTTGTTTGTTTGCGCAGACAGGAAACCAGCACATATACCAGCCCGTTGGCAAACCAGGTAATAGATGGGGCCTCAACTCCGCCACAATTACAGGAGGGCAACCACTATTGTTATATGCTGTCTTCTCTTTCTCCCAAGATGTGTAACTTACACATATACCATCACACAGTGTAGCACGCTGTGTATCTCTGAGGTCAGCGTCTGTCTGCAGGGTTTAGTCTGTGGTCACAGTAAGACAGATCCAGCTGTGAACCTGCTGGCCTGCTAGTGAGAACACCAACCTCTGGTTATATGGACTCAAACAGCATGTCATGTTCAGTATGTTCAGTGCTCAGAGCGTTAATATACAGAGAAAACAGAAACATATAGTAGCCAGCTGGGGGATGATTTTCCAGGATGGAATATCGTTTTTGTCCATTTAATGTTTCCTGATTCCTGATAGATACTAATGTAGAGGAAGAGAGACGTTTCATACTTGAAACAGTTTGTGGGAGACTTTATAAATCAATCAAAACTTTATTCATACGACAATTTTAATACCACTTTGCAATAGAATGTTCTTTACAGAACATCATCAAATGCAGAAGAGAAAAAGAGGCTAAAAGGTGTGAAAAGAAGTAGAAAGCATAGATACAATTCAAATAAAAACCAAATCTTACGAGGTGACGCTTTGTTTGGCAAAAATTAGCCTGGAGTTAATTATAATCTGTGTTATAATCTGAGCTGCTGCGAAACCAAAGTAAGCATCTGCCCACACTTCTTAGGAATAAATTGTGAGTAGAAATATTTTTGTACTTCACACGTTGTCGTATGTTGTTTCCTGCAGAGCATGTGGCCCCGCCAAAGAAACCCCCTCGACCTGGGGCCCAGTGCCAAGTAAGCAGCCTGGCCTGTCTAAATACTGGAGACAGTTACAATGATGGAGTCAAGGTACACACACACACGTGCATGAATGCATGAAGCAAAAGTACAAGCAGAAATACACACTGAATGAATGAATGAATGAAATGCTCCTCCAGTAGCACATGGAGGGACACATTTACCGAGTGGACACAGTGCATGTTTTGAATGCTTGGAGCATTAATATTTACCCTTGTATCTTCTTTCCTTTGGCTGCTCCGTCTCTCTCTCTCTCTCTCCCCTCCCCCTCACCCCCATTCTTCTCCGGCACTCTGCCTTACTGTTGACCCCTAGCCCTGGCGGGTAAGCAGCACACCGTCTGTGTGTGTTTACTGTGCGTCTTGTCTCCTGTTCCATATTGTTGTCCTACTCCTCCATCAGCCCTTTGATTTCTTTGTCCAACAAATCACATTCTGTTGTAGTATTAACTTCATCTCTGCACTTCCCCTTGTCTGTTTTCCTGCTTATATTGTCTTCTCTCCTTTTCTCAGATCTAAGTGCTTTTAACTTTTATAGATTTTTTTTTTATTTACTTGAGCACTAATTATATGCTTCTCTTTGTAATTAGTAGACAAGTGAGTCTTTAATAAGATTTAATCTTTTTTTTCTTCCCCAGTTAAGAATTAAAAGGTTTTCCTCATCCTAGTAAAATAGGGTCATATTTCTTACAGATTATAAAGCAGCTAGTTTTCAAATGCTTATTTTTTCTAGATAAATGCTTCAAGTGGTTTCAGTAGGTCATTGTGTGCACAGCGTTGTATTGTTTTCACTGTAGGCGGTGATTTACTGATTACCCAGAATTCAGTAAGGACTGGAAAAGTGAGGGCGTGAAGGGGAATGCAGAAAAAATGTGCAAAATGAAGTGAAATTGCAAAGAGGATTAGAGTTTATACATGCATGCATGCATGACTGCGGGCGAGAGAAAGTCTTTGTATTCAAGATGTGGGAAGTATACCTGCAGGTAGTAGTCAGGTGATGTCACTGAGCAAGAGAGATGGTGAAGAAAATGGAAAGACAGAAATGAGAAAGCGCTTTATGTTAGTGCAAGATGATGATTGGTTTATATGGCAGGTTCAGGAAGATGTGACCTCCTACGGGGAATCTGTATTCAATTAAAATCCTCAACTGATAGGTTTACGGCACAGGTTATGGTAGTGTGACACTGCCATCTAGTGGCCAGAGAATACCTCTACATTTAGACATAGTATCTGATATTCAGAGTGCTGGTGTTGTTCCTGGATCATCATAATTAATGTTGGCCCAGGTTCAACATTGCAAGTGACAAATCAATGTTATGATGTTGTTATGATGTCATCGTCGACATGGAAACAAGACTTGCTGATGTCCACTCAGGAAAAAGTGCAAATAAGTGGGTGGAGAGGGTCAGGGTTAGGGCTATGGCTATGGTTACGGTGTTATGGTTAGGGTCGATGGTGTGATGGTGTTTCCATGTCGCAAAACAATGGCATCACAACATGGGTATATCAGATGCACTTAACATAAGTAGAAACATAATAGATATTAATTCACTCATTAATCTACTTGTTTAACTCTCTTGATTATTATTACTTTACTTTGGACCTTTAAATGTATCTAGTGTGTAAGGCGGATGAACATCTTTACAATCTAGCAGGATTTGTGGAGGTAAATGTTTTAACAAATGTTTTGTTTTTTCATCCACACTGTTTCAGCTGGTTTTTGTCATCAGTCTCCCACACTTCTTTCCCAGGTACACATTCACTCAAAGAACCTCTCACTCACTGCTTTTTGTCTTCTTCTGTGGTTTAGCTGCAGCCTCAGGAGATAAGCCCGCCTCCCACCGCCAATCTGGATCGGTCGAACGACAAAGTGTACGAGAACGTGACGGGATTGGTCAAAGCTGTGATCGAGATGTCAAGCAAGATCCAGCCGGCTCCACCCGAGGAGTACGTGCCCATGGTCAAGGTAACAGAGGCACAAACGGCAGTTTGTTATTTCTCTGAAGTGGAGCTGCAGGCTTTGAGCTAAAAACTCAGCACAGTAGATCAAAGCAGCTCTGTGCAGTTTAATAACCGCTATGTCCTTGAGCACTGTGACGCACTGTTTCAGTTTAATTGGCCGGTGCAGCTTTCCAAGGACGGAATTTCGACACTTCTTCTGCTCCTTCATGAATAATTTTTGCTTCATATATTAACCTGACTCTGCAGATAGCCTAAGCAGCTTTTCACCAAAGGGATTTAATAATTAGTTTTCCTGTGAGTCTTTTTGACAAAAATACATTTCATTTTATTTCTCCAAAGGGTTTTTTCACGTTGGTAGAAAGGGAAGAGCAGGGCAAACAGCCCGTACAGCTAACATTGGAGTGTTCATCCCTAACTCCAGAATGTTTAGCCAAGCTGCTAACCTTAAGAAGGGAATACAGCACTGTGTCGTTTCTGTCTTCTCTATTAGAAATTTCAGATTTTAGACTATTTAAAACAAACTATGTGAATTATTGATACTAGGGCTGCCACAAACGATTATTTTGATAGTCGACTAGTCACCGATTATTTTTGCGATTAGTCGACTAATCAGATCATCATCCATTGGACGTACAGCGTACAGCTTATTGCACCAGCAGCATCTGGTCTTATATAACTATCATTACCTTACAGCTTGAAGTGTTTGTGCTAACTAAAAATAAAGACAAGATGGTAGTTTATTAATTTTTAATGAAATTTGCAGATTGTTTCGGTGAAGTTTAATAAACTCCTTGCTTTCTAAAATATAACAGGACGGAGTATATTCTCCAGCGTCTCACACTTCTGATAATCAGCTGTCTGCTTGACAGTTTTAGCTGTGCAAAAACTATAACTTTAATCTCAGCCAAACCGATTTACTCAGGAACAAATAAAATACTAAAGAAAGCCAAACTAACATTTTTAAGTTATCTAAGTGACTTATATATATGTTTAACCTGACTAGCGAAAGACAGCGGTGGGTTTGAAAACGATTTGCCGGGAGTCCGGTGTTCTCACGGCTCTAGTTAGCCTTGCCCCCGCCTAGCTAACGAGCTAGTGGGTAACAGACGTCTCCGAAAACGTCGGAGCGCTTTTGAAAATATGCGGTGTCTTGATAAACTGAGCAGATATTTGAGGTTTACACAGCTACATTCTCGCCTGAAAATATGTTAAACGTTTATTTTGTGACCCAGAAAGAATAATAAGAGTAAAGTTAAAACTAACTAGCTGCCGCCATTGTCGACAACTGCGCTGGGCTGCGCTATGAATTCTGGGACACAGCTTCTTCTTCTTCGGGGTTTAACGGCAGCTCGCATCCTTGTACATGCAGTGCTGCCATCTTCTGTTTCAGTCCGTTATTACACTCTTAAATCCTACTACTCATTCCTGCGTCCTTTGTGATCTTACAAAGCTTCAAACGATGCGTCGACTATTAAATTAGTCGTCGACGATTTTAATAGTCGACATAATCGTGACTAGTCGACTAATCGTGGCAGCCCTAATTGATACCACGTGTAAGCTGTCCTGTTGTGAAAAAAATGTGTTTCAGGATGTGGGTCTGGCACTGAGGACATTATTGGCCACAGTAGATGAGACTCTACCTCAACTTCCAGCCAGTACACACAGAGAGGTAGACACCGTTTTTACTAACAAGCATTCACTTTATGTTATTAAACAGTTTAATGATTGTTAATAAATCACGTTAAAGCACATTATTGATCACACAGCTGCTCCAGCTTGTATTTTATTTTATACGGTTACGCTTTTCTTCACCAGATCGAGATGGCACAGAAGCTGCTGAACTCTGACTTGGCAGAACTGATTGCAAAGATGAAGTTAGCCCAACAATATGTGATGACCAGGTAGGTGCACAAACTAAAAGCATCACTTTGTTAGGTAAACCTTACCTACCTTAATTCTGGAAACATTGCTCAGAGGTTTTGGTCCTTAGTGACATGACAGCATTACACAGCTGCTGCAGGTTTGTCAGCTGTGCATCCATGATGTGAATCTGCTTTTCTACCACATTACAAAAGTGGACTAAGACTGTGATTGTGAACGTCATTTGAGTACAGTGAAGTCATCTCAAACTGGATCTGAGCTTTGTGACTTGGTGCATTATGCTGCCACTTAGGTGGGCTATGCCATTTAAAAAATGCTCAGTTGGTACTAGAGATGGACCGATCCGATATTACGTATCGGTATCTGTCCGATACTGACCTAAATTACTGGATCGGATATCGGAGAAAAATAAAAAATGTAATCCGATCCATTAAATATCACGAAAGCACCTCACAAAACTTGCAACACGCCGTAACTCACCTCAGAACGTTAGCACGTCGGAGCAGTATGCATCACGTGATAGAGCGGCTGTGGCATGCGGGACCTGTTGGTGGTCTGGATAGCATTTGGAGCTTCGCTAGCAACCCGGCATTTCATCTCCGACAAAGTTATCCCCGAGAGAAGTAAAGCAAGTGTGTAAGTCCATCTCTGAATGTTTGTAAAGCATTCCTGCGTTAAGCTTAACTAGCGACTGCCTCTCGCTCTCCGGCTGCTACTTCAATCATGAAACTGCTGATCGGCTTTTCTGTCGCAAGTCCGTGTCTCTTGTTTGTTTTTGGCCCACTTTGCACCAGAAAGAGGAAACCAGCGGCTGAACAACAGCAGCACGTTTAAGCTTGATCAGCTGTTGTTAGAATTTATTTAATATTACTTTCTACACCAGGATCTTTTTCTACGTAGCTGACGCTGGTAACTGTGCAGGGGCGGATCTAGCAAAGTTTAGCCAGGGGGGCCGATAGGGCATTAACAGGGAAAAGGGGGCACAAAGACATACTTTTCTTTCTTATTCTCATTTAAAATGTCTCGCTTTTAATTATTTAATATTTATCTGAATCTTACACCCAAAGTTTTAATCTGATGTAAAATGTATAGAAGTCCATTACTGCATATGGTAACTGTTAAGTCTAATATACCCTAGTAAGCTATAGTACTTTTTCCTTTGGGAAGGTATCATCTGTGCAGTCTGCAATTTTGTTGAAGAAAGATGTTGAATCTATTTAATATTTCTTGAAAAATAATTGATTTCTGTGCATTTTTTTTTCACACTGCATCAAATTAAGGTTGATTACGTCGATTAAGCATCATGAGGTGGAGCGTGAGGGGTGGTTCCCTATTTTTTATTTATTTATTTTTGTTGTTGCTGGGAGTTGGAACCCTATTAGTTAGGTTGCTTAATATTTATGCTAAGTACTCTTTAAAATACCAGAATAGGGAGGATGGTGCAGGTTCAAGTTTATTAGATTGATCAGTATTGCTGAACTATGAAATATTTTTTTTTTGCATACAGGTATAACAGAATAGCTTTAGTGTAGTTGTTGTTTTAAACTTGAGTATGAACTTATACAAAATGCAGCAAGATATTTAAAAAACAGTTTTGTTGATTAAAAAACATTATATCGGATTCATATCGGTATCGGCAGATATCAAAATTTATGATATCGGTATCGGTATCGGACATAAAAAGTGGTATCGTGCCATCTCTAGTTGGTACTAATGAGCCTAAGTGCACTGAGTTTCTGTCATGTGATTGGATGATTAGATATTTGCACTAACAAGTAGGTTGAACAGATGTGCCTGATAAAGTGGCCAGTGAGAGTGTGTGTCATGCTCACGTTCTTGATGCTGTCACGTCTGCACATATGATCATTAATACTGCACTAACTATTAAAACTCTGATCTTGCATATATTCTGTATTGATGCTCCAAGCCTCCAGCAGGACTACAAGAAGCAGATGTTGACGGCGGCTCATGCTCTTGCTGTTGATGCCAAGAACTTGCTGGATGTTATCGACCAATCCCGGCTCAAGATGATGGCCCAGTCCCGCCCACACTAGCCCCATGTCGTCCGAGCTGACCAACAGGAGAGGGTGGCATCATCGTGACTTCTAAAGACTCCTGGGTTCTAGACGTCAGTCCTGATGTGTTGACGGAGGGGGCTGCTTTACAAATCAACGGCGAGAGCAGTGGCTCTGATAATCTGATAATGGTCCGCGATGAATCGTTAGAATTTTTTAATCCCGCTATAGCCGAGGTAATTAGTTCAACTG
This sequence comes from Copadichromis virginalis, assembly GCF_057382275.1. Classification (NCBI taxonomy): domain Eukaryota; kingdom Metazoa; phylum Chordata; class Actinopteri; order Cichliformes; family Cichlidae; genus Copadichromis; species Copadichromis virginalis. The sequence continues at coordinate 11,116,594 of NC_140628.1, read as the reverse complement.
GGATTAAAATCTCCACCACTGTGACTTTCTGTATACGAGAACAGCGCAGAAACACTTCCTGAATCAGGGACTTGGCAGCTTCGCTCTCTTCAGAGTGGAATACAGTGACGAGAGGAGGAAGAAAGAAATCTACTCGTGATTTTTTTTTTTTTTTTTTAAGCTGTAAATCTGGATTTGGGATGAGCCAGATTCTGCAGGTTAGAGTTTTAAATGGATTCAAAACTTCCGACAGAAACGCTATCATGAAAGCTGGTGAGATCGGGCGGATTGCAACCCGATCTGCAACATATCTGCATGAAACTTCACTGTGGGATCTTAGACGTCGGCCGCCCCCGTTTGCTGACGTTCCGATTCCTGAATGGGAGCTCCTTTCTCCAATCAAATATCTCTACATCGCCATACACATCACATGTTTGTTATGTTTTGTTTTTTTGGTGCCTGGGGTGGTACAGTAACAACAGTCTCGGTTTGGTCTTCTCCGACTCGTCATGCCTCCTACCATCTCTCTTTCTCTGTTTCCTCCATCTCACCATGTTTTATTTATAGACTCAAATTGCAGAGGAGGAAACAGAGGCAGGAACGTAAAAAAGCAGAATACGCCTCGAGGACAGTCTAGTAACACTCTACTGCCTGAGGAAAGAAAACACTCTCTTCCCCTCTTCTCTCTATTTCACTCACTTTTCCTTTCCTTCACCCTTACTGCTCCCCTACTCCCACAGTCTTCCTCAGCTCCTCTCTGAGCCACTTTTAAAGACTCCAAATGTGAAGAGTCCAGCTCTGTGCGGGTAATCACCGCAGACAGAAACCTCCCCTACTCGCACTCAGTTCAGTCTGCTCTTTTTATCGATCAGCTCCATGTTTTTTGTGTTGTTTTGAGGAATCTTCGTCCTCTATACTGAAAAATGTTGAACTTTCAACCCCAGCAATTGACTGCTGTGTAAAAAAAAAAAAAAAAAAAAGAATTGGAAAAAATGTGTTCAGCGTGAGTGGCAGGATGCTTCCGATTGGTTCACGAGGAAGAAGACAGTGACACGTCTCAGAGTGGTCGCTAATTTTGTGAGGTTCGTGTCTCCTTTTCCTTTTTTTGTCTCCTCACATATAGTCCCAATATGAATCGTACGTTCATAATATAAGATTACATTAACTGTCCGATCACCCACTAGTGACACTTAAAGTATATTTCCCGGGGACCTGAACAAACCTCATATCACATTTATGACTCCAATTCTCTTGTCAGATGTAACACTTTAAAAATTCCCCCCCTCCCCGACTTAATAATAGTCCCCATGGAACCAAACACATGAAATGTGGAGCCACATGACTGGAACTTGTTTCTCAGACACAAAACACTGAACTGAAAATCACATTTGTCTTTGTTAATACTGACCCCATGTGGAGTGTCACATACTGCTATATGAAATATACTGGTGACTGTACTGGTATAGCATGATATACTGGTATAAAGAAGAGCATATTTGCACAGCACCAAAATAACACATCCTAAGTTGTTTCCTTTTTTGTTTCTTGTTTGTTTGTTTTTTATTATTATTATTATTTTTTTTTAAACCCGTTTTATCCAGATGTGATTTCCATGTTTAGCCAGCAACGAAACTATCAGATCGATCAATCTGGGTGTTATAGGGATAAAATAAATGTAAAACGGAGGAGAAAAAGACCCCAAACGAAACAATCTATTTTATTTCCTTGTTGTTGCGTAAATCTGCTCATGTTGGTATATTGTAAGCTATACTGGTGTGTATCACTGGTGAATTGTACAGAACTCGTACTAGTAAACACTGGTATTTATTTTGTCTTCTGGGCTAATTAAGCCATCTTGTCAAATAGGAGGAAACAAAAAAAACAATGGAATAAAAATAATTATGAAATGAAATAAGTCTGTCCACTTTGTAGTTGATTGGGATTTATTTAAAGTGCCTTTTAGGATTAATATTTATAATTTCAAGTTAATGTTGGCGTAGATGTTTTTAAAGAGCATTCAGAAAATCATAAAGAAGAGAATTAGACTTTCTCACAATAAGAAAGGACACATTGCACTGTATATAACAATAATAACCTGTTGTACAACAATGCTGTTGCTTGCACAAGCATGGATTTTAGTGTTAAGGATGGGCTGCTGAAGTTTCAGTGGAGATATGATGGTGGAAATGGCTGAAATCTTACAGCACCTGAAAGATCCCTGCTCTGGAAGGTGCATGTACCAACCAGTGAACATCTACATGATTCAGAGAAGCCCTGGGAGAAAAAGCTTTGGTCAGATGAAACCAAAATGAGCTCTCAGGCATCCGCCTGACCAAAATCCCTCCTGAGATGTGTCCAAACCTGGTGACCAACTACAAGAAACATCTTACCACTGTGCAGCCAACATGGGTTTCTCCATCAAGTACTAAGTCATGTTTTAGGATCAAATACTTTCACTCACTGACATGCAAATCAATATATTTATTTTCTTGTTCTGTCTCTCTCTCTCAATTAAAATGAAACTACAGTAAACTAAGGAAAATCATAAACATTTTAAGCAACTAATGTCTATATTCATTCATTTTTTTAACTGGGCCGTCATTTCTTGAGCATAATAGACATTTTTGACGATCAAATATCCAGGAAAACCAGAAATCCACAGATTTCTGTCAGATTAAGCTAATATAAGCTTACTGCCTTTACCTTTTGTGGAATTAAAAGCTAAAGTCAATTTTTGAACCCTTTAACGTGTAACAACTAGCCCTGTCTGTCAGTATTATAAATACTATGATATCTAATTGTGCATGTGGAGTACACAGTGATATTTTAAAAGCTTTTTGTTAAACAGCCTCGAATATAAACAGTATTTACAAGATGCATAAGATTGCAGGTAGTGTGGAGACTGTAGCGGTGCAGTTTGTACGGTTTGCGCATCCCACTGAGCTCAGCGTGACAGCAGAAATCCCACACCGACAGTCAGGAGCAGCAGTTTGTTTCTGTTGATGGAGTCGGCTTTGCTGAAGTTACACAAGTCATAGCTGCTGCAGCAGCTGACGGCGTTCCCGTTTCCGTTGGAGTCGACTGAGGCGGTGGAGGCAGCTCCTCTGCACGTGGCCTGGCTGGCACACTGCTTTGTTATGGCTGTCGCTGTATCTGAGCAGCACACAGACAAACAGCAGGGATTATAGTTTCTACACTGAGACTGACCAAGAGCTGAGTTTAATAAGTAAGTGCCCTTCATAAAAATCCTACTGCACAAAGGAACTTTAGAAGAATGTTTAGATTCATTTATACGTGCTACTAAACCTCTGTCAGGTTTCTTGATTGCACGTTGATGTTGTGAGATAAATTACCGAAAGTGTCGACGACAGTCATGCATGTGTTGAGAGGTGTTTTACACTCCTGGGTACTCTGGTTGCATTCTTCATTGGTTGCCGATGAGCTGCACACGTAGCACTTCAGTGGCAGCGCTGCAGATGTGAGGAACAACAAAAACTGAAACTTGATTGAAAGGCAGATTTCTTTTTCTACTGGTTTGAGGACTAGTAATGTTTCTGTCAATCAGGCGTTACTGTGAAGGGCAGTTGAGTACGGTTCTGGTGTTAATCCATAAACCTGCTGTGGGAATGAAATGGTGAAGGGCATTAGAGTTAAACGTCTGAAACTAGTGAATTATTAATCAAGATAAATCAGCGGAGACTAACACTGATATTTACCACATGTCCTTCAGCAACACATTACAAACCTCTCTTATTTCTGGGTAAAGGTGACATTGTCGACGGAGAAAAAACAGACGTCTGGAAACGACAGCGTGAGATACTTGTTTTTCATTAGGAGAAGGCTTGAAACTCATCACTGCACGCTCGTAAGTTATTTGTCATTCTGGCAATTTCAGTATATATGTATATGTATTTTTCAGATTTACTGAACTGTCACCCTGACTTTGAAAAAAAAAAAATTTTTTCCCATGACCTTTGACCTACAGTTCGAGCAGTCAGATGTTTATTACGTACCTGGAGAAAAGAGCAGGAAGAAGATCCCAAGCACAAGCAGCATCTTCCTAACTGGTGTTGAACTGTTCCCGACCGGAATGTTTGCAGTCTGCAGTTAAAGCTGTCGTGCCAAAAAGTGTGTGTGTGTGTGGTGAAACTGTTCCACCCACATTAACACCATCATTACATGAAACAGGAAGCATTTAATAAAAGTTACTGTTTGTTGCTATGTGGGTTAGGGTTGGTGTTTTTGCTGGTTTCACAGATACTTGCTCTGTTTATCTTCTTTATCTTTCTCTTGTTAATCACAGACACCAACTTAACGTCAGGCAGTGAAACTTTGTCTCTGCTGGCTGAGGCATAATTTAAGTACAGTCTGAGGATTTGTTGGCTTTTTTTCCTTCACCAAGAGGAAACTCTCATTTCTCTTGAACAATCACCTCTATCAAACTATAGAAAAGGAGAAACGGTTGAAACAACCTAATGTAAATATAAGCTCCTAATAAGTTAATGAGTGAAGGTGTGGTTACATTGAAACCACAATTTTAGAAACAGTGCATCGTTCAGAATACATTACCCACAATTTTTTGGCTTTCTTCTAAATCCTGCTCTTTCAAAGTTTAATCTATAAACATATGAGTTCTTACCACTAAGGAAAAACAGTACACTAGTATTCCTGTGGATTTTATTTAATAAAGCTAAAAATATGCAGTACTGCTATGATTTCTTTACATTTAATAGGTATAACGATGAAACATAATATAGGACCTACAGAGCTCTTCTTTGGCTGTTGGCTGCCTTTTGTTCTATTCTCTGTCAAAATGATTCCACGCTGCTTCAATGATGTTGCAGTTCGGGTGTTTCACTGTGGGTTTTTCTATCAGGTATGTTTTTACTGCATTAACAGTGTGTTTGGAATCATCATCATGACGAACAATGAAGATGTTGCCAATCAGATGGTTTCCAGATGGTATTACATAGTGGATCAAAATCTGATGGTACCTTTCTGTGTTCATAATCGTGTGTTGAGTGGCTTGAAAATGGTCAGGAACAAGGACTGGACTGAAGGCGAGTAAAAAAGCAGTGAAGAGCTTCAGAAGGGCTGGAGAACTATAGTTTAAGACAACTCAACATGTACTCAGACACAGATATACAGTCCCGTGTTTTGTTTTTCATAATGTAAGGTGTGAAGATTCATGTGGTTCATTGTGCTGAGTGTTTTTTTTTCCTGTTCTCAAACTGCTCTCCCATTAGGAGCTCAGTGTGGGTGGAGTTCTTTTTTCCCCTCCTCTTCCCTCATATAGTGTGTATTTCATTGTTTTTCTTACCATCCTTCCTCACTCTGACCTGTCTTACCAACGTCATGTTTGTGCAATGTAAGTACGGTCGAAAGGGGTCCTATTTTACTGCATGTATGTGTAACATTGATAGTGGCGATTAAAGGGCTTAATCAGTCAATTTACATTTACAATTCCAGTTTATTTGAAACAAAACAAAACAATGAACAGGCAGAGTGCATTACTAAAACATAAAAAAACAGCAATTTTGAAGTAAATGTTTGTGTTCGAGCAGTTCAGTCAGAAATCAGCACTGAGTTTAATGCAGCGGGCCTGCGAGCACAGTAAAAAGCTTCAGATGGACTGACAGTGCCGTGTGAGAAGGAATAGACGTCTTTTAATGAAGCAGATGTGCTGTATGCTTTTATCTTTTATATTTCTTTTTATGTGCTAATTTGGCAAAGATAGTCTTTTTCAAATCGGTTTGCAGTAAACTGACAGGAAAACTAACTCGGCATGTACAACTTGATAGTGAATAGGAAGACTTTATCTCATGCCATTTAAGATGAACAAAAGAAGCATCACTGGAGGTGACTTAGAGTGCCCTATGATGTATTGGACTTGACCTCTAACACAGACCAATCAGCATCCAGGGTGTGGCTAAAACACAGCATCATGCTTCAAATAAAAAATAGCCAAACATTGCAGATCGATTCTTCTCATCGTTGTTATAAAGATAGATTGTGTGTTGATAAGGAAAATAATGTTTAGTTTATGGAAAAATGTGCAAAAAGAAGTCCACATCTCACCGTGTAGCAGTTTAAATGATCCAGTTCTCTGTATTTTACCCCATTGTTTCCATATTGTGATTGAAGCTGCATTATGTAGTCTGATTAATATGTTTCCAGAATTGGTGCCTCCTAGCAGCCCAGCTGGCAGGGACTTTCTCCGATGGCATATGAGGCGGGGTTAACAGGCACTGCATTCTGCAGAAAGTTGGCTTTTAATGAGGAGAGATAAAAGGCTAAAATAACCTGTTTGAGATTAAAATTGAGCTGATGTGGGACAATGTGTCCCTGCAAGATGCATAAGGATTCTTCTGAACTGTGAATCATGTGAAGCTCAGTGACAGAAAGACTAATTGTTGAATCACCGAGTTGAAGGATTAATCCTTCGCAGCGTACCCAAACACTCCAGCTCCCTCGTGTTTGTATAAAGAGAAGGATCCGGCAAATAAATCCACGTTACAAGCGCTGATGTGATGCTGCAGAAATCATTTGTGAAAGGTCACCCAGCATAAAATGTACAGCAGAGATGTTGATAGATGAAGGAGCCGAGTCAAAGCAGCAGTCAAGGGGAAGCTTCATCAATGCCAAGCAAAAAGCAGCAGCAGCGCCGCGAATATGCAGCAGTGCAGAGTCTGAATCGGTCAGGAGCTGCTGTGGCACACATGTGGGCATGTGTCCTGCCTGTGTCTCTGTTTTACATCCCCAAGGCTCATTAGTTCACTTCTGTTTTGTTTTCTTTGAGCTGATCTTTTGAGTTCTGAAAAGATGAGCTTGTCCTCTCCTCACTGAGTCTTCACTTTCTTGGTGTGAGGGACGGGCTCTCGTTTTCTGGGTTTGGAGGCGAAACGGCTGGTGCAGACATGAGTGAGACAAAAGCAAGAGAGTACTGCTGTTATGTTGGAAATACAAATTGATTTGTGAGTATGGATTTACACAAACAGAAAAGAAGAAAGGCTCAAGAGTGTCTAAAATGTCAGAATATGGCTTGTACTTGAAAATAATACAACTTAAAGTCACTGGGATTATCTTGAATATAAGTATGCATATTGTTGTAGTATTTGAATGTCGTGTTGATTATCTGTATTTGTGACATACAATCAGCAAAGCAGCTGTACTGGAGTACCTACAATATACTCAATATATATATACTGGGTTGTGGTGGAATGGGAGATTCACATCAAGGATGTGCAGCTGACATATCTGCAGCAAATCTGTGGTGCTATCATATCAATATTGACTGAAATATCACATTAATGTTCCCAGCACTTAATGAATTTGTGCCATAAAGAATTTAGACAGTTCTGAAGGAAAAAGAGGGTAAAACAACTTAATAGCAAAGTGTAACTAATAAAGAGGCCAGTGAGTGTTTTTGCTCCATGTGTGTTTGGGACTGTGGTATTATTTTTGGGTCATCGTACCTTCGCTGGTAGAGGTAGAGAAAGAAGAGAAGCTCATCTCTGAAGCAGGAAAGTTGATGCGAGGAAGAGAAGGATCCAGAGGAGGAAAAAAAGGAGGCACAGGAGCACAGATCTGAAATCAGCGTGTTGACTCCCTGTTGGAGACGAGAGAGGATAGCTGACCGAACTCAATCGCTTTAACACCAAACGCAGCACAAAGGAAACCTGCCGATGCTGCTTGTGAATGAGCTCAAGAAATACTCACCCTGTACATCAACACTGTCCCCTGCAGGTGACTCACAGACTTCAGCTGTCCCACAGTAGAAAGTGAACAAACAAGGGAGGGGGAGGAGGTTTGGTTTGTTTTCATTTTTAACGTAGAAATTTTAGCCAAAGAAAATATTTCTGAAGTGTTGCTGTTTAGCTGCCACACAAACCTTGTGGTTAATGTAGAGCTGAGGGGCCATAGACAGGAAGCCAAAGGCGTACACTCCTGAGGCGAGGAGGCAGGTATTATAAATACAAAAGTAAATAATAGTAAAACTCAAAGTCAAATGTATCTATATAGCACATTTAAAACAACTCTTGACCAAGGTTCTGTAAATGTAAGATAATCAAAAGAGATAAAAACATAGGAAGAGATGATAAAATTTAAGAAGCGGAGAATAAAATGAGGAGATATGACAAATAAAAGTGGTGCAAACTCAGCTGATTTAAAGCTAAGGAATAAAAGTGGGTTTTCAGATGGGTTTTGAAAGTGTCTAATGTTGGAGAGGTCCTGATGTGAAGCGGCAGTTTGTTCCGCAGTTTAGGAGCAGTCACAGCAAAGGCCCGGTCTCCTCTGTGCTTTAATGGACAGCTAGGATCATTTGATCAGCAGACCTCAGTGATCTTGCAGGAGTGTGCCAATTCAAAAGATGAGAAAGGTATGAGGGTGCTAACCGCCTTAAAAACAAATAATAAAATAAATTCCAAAACTAACTGGCAGCCAGTGTGAGGATGCTAGTATGAGAGATATGTAGTCCTGCAACTGCAGGTCTTAATGCTCAATTCCGATTTTTTTGATCAAATCCGATTTTTTTGTCTGCTTGTTCACACTACAAATAAAATGCGACAGCAAACGCGCTCTAGTGTGAACGCTCAAAGCGGCCCGCATGCACAAAAGAAGACGTCACACACAACGCGCTCTGTTTAGACCCAGAGCAAACAATATTGTTTGACTGATGGCCCTTAATATAAAGGCTTGTTTCGGACTTTACGTTTCCCAATTTTGCTTTAAGTTATAAAGTTATTTTGTTATTTATATATGGCCTAATTATTATCCTTATTGCTGTTTTAGAGGAGCGGTGCTTCAAAGGATAGTTGCAGATTTCTGTCAGAATCTGCAGATTATACAGTACAAATAAAATGTTCATGTTTCTCCAACTTTGTCTTCCCAACAGTTTCACTGACATCTACACTGGAAGGCCAGGAAGTGTTCGTGATGTCTTCTCCGGCGCTGATAATTGGCGTCTGTCTTGTGTCAGTGACGTAAAAGACGGATTTAATGCGACATGACCGTTCAAACAGCAGTCGCTTTCTAAAACATCGGATATGTATCGGATTCAGTACCACATACGAAAGTGACCCAGGTTGGATTTGAAAATATCGGATTTGTGCCGTTCACACTGTCATAGCATGAGCGGATATGGGTCGCATAGGGTCAAAAAAGTCGGATTTGATGCACTTTCGCCTGCAGTGTGAACGTAGCCTTAGTGACTGTGCTGCAGTGATTTGGACCAGCTGCAGTCGGTTAACTGATGACAGACTGACACCTGAATAAAGACATGGATAGCTCTCTCAAAGTCTCTAAAACAGAGGAGTGGCTTCACTTTTGCAAGTAGCCGGAGATGAAAGAAACTGGTCCTGATTACAGCATTGATCTGTTTACCAAACGTTAGATTGCGTTCCTCGCAAAGATTATTTTTTTAATAAACTTCTAAAGGGCCCAAGTCGTAGTGGTCACAAGGACCAAACAAAATGACTTCTGTTTTCTGTTCATTTAAGTTAAGAAAGTTTAAAACCACCCATGCCTTAACATCCTCCAAACAATCTAGTAAACCCTTCAGAGGACTCACAGATTTACTTTTCAGTGGTAGGCAAATCTGTGAGTCGTCAGCATAACAATGAAATAAGATGCCTTGTTTTTTTTTTGTTTTTTAAATGAGCCCATAGGGAGTAGTAAGGTTAGTTTTAAAGAAAGATTATTAAGAATTAAGTACTGTACTTATTATAGATAATCTTTGAGAATGGATGCAAGAAAACTCACCAGTCACCAGAGTGCTGATCAGCCAGGAATAGTAACTGTCAATGAAATAATCAGAGGCTTTTCAGGGTATACATAATAACCAATCCATACCAACTTTATTCATTAAGCTCTTTTTAAAAAAGCTACATCAGACACAAAGTCCTATACACAAAAATAGATAAATACACTCTAAACTATGAAAGGTAAAAACAGCTATAACACAATAAAAAATGAACAAGATCAATGTCTAATGTTGGGTCAAAGGCCAAAGAGAAAGAATGCGTTTAAGATGAGTTTTAAAAATAGACAACGTGGATGTCAGGCAGCTATGGATAAGACTAAAATGTAAGAAACATTCAGATCTGACGAGAATCTTTAAAAGGTGACTTTTTAAAGGAGGTTGGCACAAATGTGAAGTCTGGCACCGCTTTAATAATGACAAATTAAGTAGCGACGAGATGAATTTGATGATTGGCTCACCTCTTTTGGCGTAAGTAGGCCAGAGAGAAAACGGCTCCACTGATGCACAGGGGATACACCAAGTAGGACAAGTATCTGGACGCCTCGAGGGAAAAGCCAAAGATGAAAATGTAAAAATGAAAGAAAGCCCGAGGGAGAATATTAAAGGAGCCATAAAACAAACAGACTGATACCTGTGTGTCGTACTCCACTGTCTTTCTCTCCTCTTCATCCAGTTTATTAACCTATAGAGTAAGACGGATCACTTAGAGATCACAACTTGTATGATGCATTCTTCCACACTGCTGTGAACACAGATGTGCAAGTGCTCCATACTCACATGAAGCTTGTTGCCTTTACACTGTATCTGGATCTTAAATACTGTAAACACCTTCCACACCTGGTGGGATAAGCGATTACTGGTTTATAACTCTCTGTTTTGATCTTTATTTGACTCTAATTTGTCTGAGCAACACCAGATATACTAATAACTACCTCCACACACGCTCCCAGTCCGACAGGAAGGAGCACCAGCAGGCTGGTCTCCTCCAGAAGATAGAGAAAAATCAGCAAAGTACCGAGACTACGCCACAGAACTGAAAACGAAAAAAGGAATTTAACATTTTCTGAGCTGACCGATGCCACGCATATTTTTTTTTCCTAACATGATTATGGTCACCTGTCTTCCTCGATATCCCCGCCATGCTCTTCTTTTTCCTCCATGAGCTGATGTCATTTTTAAGAGCCAGAAACTCACAGATCAGCTGTTGAAAAAAAGGAAATAAAGCATTTAGAAAAGAAATTACATTTCCTTCCACAAAGTCCGTGTTAATATGCTCTCTTACTTGCAAAGCTGTGATGAAAGCAGTCAGCACTAACAGGTAGAGGTTGGATCCCACCAGAGCTTCTTTAATTTCATCGATGTTTTCGTCTGTGAAGCCTGGAGACACAAAGAAGCAACGGATGAGCTCATTTTGATGAGCTGAGGTATTATTTGGGTTGTATTTGAGTACAAATAAAAGCTACCACATATAATTAATATGATATAATTAAGATTAATGAATCATTATAATGCCTTAAATCATATGTCTGTTATATAAATAGTTCACCGAATTGCTGCAGGGAATAAACCATGTCCTGTAGGTGGACCCAAAACCTGAATCCTCTCAGAGAGATTCCCTCATAGGACACAGTGAGAGGGAGCTGAACGGTGCCGCTGCTGATCTCCTGTCGGTGAATGGATAAACGGATATGTGTTCATTTTAAATCAGCCAAAAAAAAAAATAGTAATAATCAAAATAAGCAAGTGTCTGTTAAAGTTTACTAGAAAAAGCTTCCTATACCATGAGGTCTCTGACTCTGAAGTTGAGCTCATTAACCATCAGCAGAGGGAGGTACATCATCTGTCTGCCTTCCTGAGAGCTGCAGAGAAAAGCAGGAAGGTTCTTTAATTCAAAGTGATCCTTGTTTTCACCCCGGGAAATTTGTGAACACGTTTACAGTACACATCCATACACTTAAACACCTTACCCTGAGGCACCTTAATGGTAGCAGCTGAGAGGTCTAACAGGTTTACTTTGCCTTTAAATTCCAGCCTGCTGAGAGATTACAGAGTCTACCAGTGGCTGTTTGTAACTTGTGATCCAGATCTAGAGGATCATCTTTTACAGATAAGAGAACTTTTTTCCCCATTTTCATTATTTTTCTTTAATTAATATAAATTAATATCTACTAAAGACTAAAGAATTGTTTGGCTAGCGAGCAGTGACAAAGGGCTATTTATTTATGTACCCTTGTGATGATACTTTTACTGCACCAGACACTGTATCTAAAGCGGACTTTCTTCTAGATGTTTTTCAATATGTATTGCGCCCTTTGAATAATAACACAGCACCTGCAACAAAACACCAGTGTGTTTGATTTTCTGTCAGAAGTATCTGTTCCTCTCAGCCTTTCGGTGCCACTGCAGCAGCAAAACAGCAGAAGTCAGCAGTACGCTGACAGCTCACCTGGCTTTGACCTCCAAAGCTTCATCTGACTTACACTCTCATGTAGCGGCGCACGTCACTGGGAAGCCCAGCCTTTGTGAAGGTGAAGTCCTCTGACATGACAGTGAGTGACAGGTGGGGTCTCCAGTGGGATACAGGGTTCTCAGATCTCGGCTTCTGGGTGGAACCAAAAAAATAAATAAATAATGCACTGTGCAAGGCAGCTGGGCCCCATAAAAAGGCCCCATTATATCGAATATATGTAAAGGCAACATGCTGGGTGAAATATGAAGCAGTCCTGAGTGATGATGTACCTTCTCCTTGTCTTTCTGGATGTCGGTGCGTGAGGGGGTGATGTAGGTGGTGAGTTGGACTGCATAGTGGACCTCTCTGCTGTCCTCCAAAGGTGAAACGCCAGCCTTGTGCACATAAACAACTGCAAAGAGGGTGCCATTAGCCCGAGTCTCTCCTGGCAGAGAGACATGCACCTTTCTGTGGAGAGAGAGATAGGCATAAAAAATAAAAACTGCGTGTTTTAGGCCTTCATAAACAATCAAATATGCTAATCATTACTGAGTACTTGCAGCATACTGTGACTGTCACTGTGATCAGTGGTCGGTAAAGTCTTTTGATGACTATATATTTATATGACTAAAGATTTATGTTGCAATAACTGCGATGCTGCTACCATTATGTTAAAAAATAAACAAATAATTTTTCAGATTGTTGGTCTGCTCCTGTGCAGCTATCAACATGTCAAACCCACCTCTCAAATCTCGAGTGAGGGTCGAACGGGTCTATTTTTACAGCGAGCTCGAGGGGGCTGTTGTCTGGCACGAGACAGGTAAAAACACTCATCTGAATGAAGGAGAAGACGAGATGTTAAAACAAGGTTTCCATCTTAGTTTGAGATTCCTTTCAAAATGAAAGCGACGAGATAATCCTGACTGTGCTTCAAATGTGTGTCTGTTTTACAGATTTCACAAAGTAAACACCTGCAAACAAAACGATCTATCAATATTTTCATGAAGAGAATGCATGAAAATGCCATAGTTTTAAAGTAGATGTGCACAAAAACGACACAAACCTAAATGCCAAATGACAATTTATCATATTTTTCTCTAACTACCATGTAGACAGTACACTTTAGCAATAAGGGCTTCTTGCTGAGCAGCACATGGACAGATTTTTTTTCAAACCTATGGATCTGGATCTCAGAGATTTGCCATCAGGAATAAGACAAGCTCTAACCTGTAGTCTGGGTCTGGCTGCCAGATAGGAGGTGATGCAGTGCTCTCCTCTGCCTCCATCGCAGGATTTGGTGTTTAGGAAACCGTACAACAGCCAGGCGGTGTGGAGCATGTAAACCACAAACACCCCGAGCAGCAGCTTAGCGATGGAGCTCCTCTTACTGCCGCTGTCCGCAGGTTTGGAGTAACAAGACGGGAACATGGCAGCCAAGCGACTCAGAGTTTCACCCGCAAAATACTGAACATTTAAAGAAATTATTTTTTTTTTAAATGGACGCGGTCTGGTTCGGGATTGTAACTGTAACAATACAATCCCCACGCTTCCTCTCTGATTCACCATCTTCCGGTTATCCGCATCCAGCAGAAGATGCTGATGCTGACAAAAACCTCCGCGGCTGCGCCCACACCGCTTTTACCACTGAGCCCACAAGGAGAAAAATAATTAATTAAAACATTATTATAGACATGCACGAAAAGCAGAATCACTGCAGAGCGAGAAAATATGTTTTCTTCTGCTTTTACAGGCAGAGTTTTATTCACTGCGTTAGAGGACCGAAGCGCCATTTATGCCGGGAGATTACATGGAAACAATTTCTCCAAAGGAAACAGAAATAATAATATTAGGGTGGAAATACGAAAGCTCTTTTTCACCTAGCTAATTAACATGTTAGTGGTAAGATCACTTTAAATGAAAACAGAGAAGTCCACAGTTAGGAAACAATTAAATGTATAGCTAAGTTCATGAAATCCTTTGTTACAGCTGGCAATACATGAAACAGAAGTATTAATGTGATACTTCAAATAAGACAACGGTCAAATAAAAAAACAACAACAAATAAACTTTAAATCGTTTTGTGGCAGCCTTTGACTAGTTTATTATAATTAGAATTTATTAAATTTAATAATTTATTAAAAATACAATATATTAGTATTTAACTAATTTCAGCATTTTGACGTACCATAGTTTGTTTCGCAAAACAAACTTACAGAGTAAGTCGACCTGTTATTTTATGTATTTTATTGAATTCTTCTCCAGAAACAAGCTTCCATACATTTAGTTCCTTTATTTACTTCCCATACTTGTCTCTCCCTGGCGGATACTGGCTTTTATATGTAATGCAAAAGGATCGCTCGTGGCCTCAGTATTTATTAATCCTCTTTGTGTGTTTCAATGACCTTTTTCTACAGCCACGGGTGTGTTTGATGGAAAGGTTCTCAGTCGGAGTGATCACCTCAATCATGGACGATCTTCGGCGCTCTGCGCTGCCGCCGCGGTGCATTATGGTCCAGAGAGCCCGTGCTCTTCTGTCCTCCTGTCATCACGTTAAGCCGGGGAGCTGTGTTTTCGGGTTGAAACACAGCCGCACATGTAGACTCGGGACACTTTACAGGCATCGGCAGGTGACCTGTCTGTGATACTCGTGTCTGCGTTTACTGTCACGTTAAAACTTGTCGGCTGTTGTGAGTGAAGCATGTTTGTTATACTGCAGCAGCTAAGATAGTTAGCATAACAAACAGCCGCGAGACAAAGTTGAAGAAAGTTATAAAAGCAGGTGAAAGCGAGGCAATGTGCGCGTGAGAGATACTTATGTGTACTGTGAAGTTACTGTAACGTATGTAACGGAAGTTTTCACTCTTGTTGTACCTGTGGGTCAGGACTGTCTCGTCTAACACATAGCTTGGCAAACATCTGGAGGGCACCGAGGCACCACTAATGAGAGGATTGTAAACACTTGGTGCTTGCAGCTTTCTTTGCTTATGGAAGTTAAAGCGTGTCTTAATTTCATCCTCCTCCCTTCCCTGCTGCTGTGCCTGGTATAATCCCTTGCCTGTGGTGAACATCAGCTCTCCAGCGCCAGTATGGCGGTCTGCGTAAAGGCTTTGTGTTGCGTTGGTGTGGAGATCAAAATGCACAAGTTGCTGCTGGCCGGCTGTGCGAACTTTCATCCAAAGTGGTTTTTAAACTCTCTTGGTCCTTTTTCCTCACGACTTGGTGGGACAAGAACCCTCAGCTATTATAGCAGAGCTGCAGAGTTCTGTCCAACGGGACACTCTGTGCCACAGGGAAATGTAAGACTGGGATCATTCAGCAGGAACTACAGTGATGTCTGCTTGAATTCACTGGTCAGTCAAGCACTGCCTTTATCCACATGTCAGACCAGAAGACCTCAGTGTGCTGCAGTGAGAACTGAGAGAAACCTGCTGCAGAGAGGCGTAGTGTGGCCTGGTAAGATGATGTAGTTAATTTGGCTCATACTGACCACAGTATACAAGTATTCCACGTGACCTATAGTTGTCTTTACAGTCATGGTAAAAATAGTCTCTTTCAATTCTAAGGTTTTATCTATTACAGCATGTAAAAAAAGAGACTAATTACACCTTTACTGCTTTCATATGAGTTAGGAGGGTAATGAGCAGCCAGCTGCTGCTAATCAAATGTATTTGATTAGCTAATCATCAGCAAGCGTGAGCATCCCTATAAAAGCAGACGTTATGGTAGTTTGCTGGTTTGGAGCATTTAGATGCATATTAACACAGTGCCAAGAAGAAAACACATTAGCACTGATCTTAGAGAAGCAACTGTTGCTGCCCATCATGGGATGTAGTGAGTTTTTCACAGGAATACATAGTGTCCCTTTAAATTTTTCTTTTCCACTTGACTGCATTTTAAGTTAGAATAATGAAGAATTGTATGCTAAGGTTTGTAATTCTAAACTTTATTATCCCGACCCAAAGCTCTGTACATACAGGTGAGAACCAAGCTATTGTCTTTCTGCTGTAGTCCAAGGTACTGCTCAACGTTACATGTCAAATACTTTCCTGCACACATGGTTTAACTTGGTCTTTTCTTTGAACAGTGTCCTTTATCTGCAGAAGAGTCTCAGACGCCCCTCCTTCCACTGTAGCTCCGGCATTTGTAGTGGTAAGAGAGAAATTAATTTAAGCAGTCATTAATTAATAGTTGCTAATACTACTTGAAAGGTTTTGGGATGTGGTTTGTCACTTTGTCTTGCTGCAATAAACAATATCTTATTATTTTGTTTACAAAACCTGTAGATTTCATTCACACGTTTATAATTTAACATACATCCTCCCCATCTTTACCTTAGAAACACTCAGCACCTGTGAGGTTACTGACCTGTCATCAGCTTACACCATTATTTATTTATTTATTTGTTTATTATTTTGGTGCTGGCATCAAAAATAAGGTTTTGTTACAAAAAACAAAAAAACCCAACAGTAACAAACAAACTTGTCATTTGATCAGCCGTGTGTGTGGAGATGGATAGATATTTAAAAAAAACAAATGAGCATAGCATTTGGAATGCTCAAGTAATTTATTGTTATTATTTACATTTCACACAATTGTGTTTCAACGCTGTGCAAAAATGCAGTGAAGATGTGGTTGCTTGATGTAACCAATCAGCTTCATGTTTTCTTTCTTTGACAGATGAAGTTTGACCAAGAGGGAAATGTGACGTCATTTGGTAAGTGTGAGGAAATTAACCTCATTAATGTTTACATGTTGTTGGCACTGAGACTGATGATTCTCTTATCTCTGGCATTGTGACAGAGCATAGGGATCTTTTCTTCTTTCTTTTTTTTTTTAACATGTCCCTGAAGTACTCTTCCGTATCCTTTTTATTATGTGTGGAACTGGACATGCACCACATTTTTGTCCATCACTGCTGTGTTTCTGTGTTACTTCCCCTGTGCAGCAGCCACTAATGGGTTGTGTTACCACCAGTGACTCACTTCTGTTATCCATGAGTAAAAATCAGTTGTATTTCAACCTCTACTTCATGTGTAGAGATTGGCCCAACTATATGTACATGTGTGCCTCTGCTCCTCCTTATTTGTTTTTCTCTTCAAGAAAAAAAGAAGACGGAGCTTTGCCAGGAGTTAAGTCTTCAAGCCAGAGACCTACGCTTCCAACACACTACCAGCCTCACTGCTAGAAATAACTGCATTATTTTACGAATGGCGGTATGTTTTATTTCTTTTTCCTTTGTCTGCCACGCTCCTCTTACACCACAGGAGGCGTAGCATGAGCCGCACCTGAGCCGAAAAACTGGAGTTTAATTTTTCAGATGTTGCTTTCAATCAAAATAAGATGATCTTTATCATGTTTTTGAAAAGTAAAAATCCTGTTATCATATATATGTTAGTCCAACCTACAATCTATCATCCTCTGGAACCATCATGGTTCATCATTTTACAGAATGAATGAATTCTGTTCTCTCAGCACATCGTATTTTATCTCCACCGTTGTCACGATGAGGTAGCCACACTTTCTGTCACACCTGATGACGAATGAGAAGGCACAGTCAGTTCAAGAACTATACTCAGAGGAGGAGATGCACACTCTGCTCATTCATCATAACCAGCAGTGATACAGAAAGTCTAGCAAACAGTTTTAACTAAAGTTAAAGTTTCACAATGTTGGCTCTGTGAAGAGTTTGTGGAAGACAAATAGAGGATACGGTGTTAAAGCAGTCTTGCTTCTCTTGTCTATAAAGTGTTCAGATGATGGTGTGTTTCTATATCTTCATTTTCTTGTAGTAATGATAGTGTCTGCAAAACATCGTACGGTATAAGAAGTAAATAAATATCCAGTCTCACGTGTTCATCTTTGCTCCCATCTCTAATGTGCTACACAAACAGGGCAGTCCTCACAGGTCGGCCCTTGGTACTGTGGCAAACACTGGCACTTTCCACAGACGCAGTTCCCCCTACCGTTGCACAGCTGCTGGTTTTTTGCCACACAGGAAGCAGTTTCCGTGCTGCAGCTGCAGTCACTACCTGTCCAGTTCGCATAACAGCGGCACATTCCACACTCGCATATCCCATTGCCTCCGCATATTCTGTCAGATTAAAAATGTAGTGTTTTAACTGTGAAGCTGTGTGATAACTTTATATCGGTATATTTTATATACAAACTCGTGGCAACTTTTTGTTTTTACCTGTTCTCGTGGTATGGACAGTCAAAGTTTGTGCACTCACAGAATTGTCCGCGTATCTTTTCTGGATTTTCCCGCTGGTTGCAGTGACACATGCCCGACACACACACACCCCGGCCGCTGCACACCGGGGCGCCAGGGCGTGAGCGACAGGAGTCTTCATTTTCTGACTCAAAGGAAGTTATGTCAGTCTGACAAAGGTTTCCAACATAAGGCTGATAGCACACACAACGCCCACACACGAGGGTCCCGTGGCTGCTGCAGGTGGGACTGTTTTCCTCTCTGTTTTCAGTGCAACTACACTGACCTGGTGAAGCAAATAGATTTTTAATGTTATTATCACACTGAAGAAAAATGAGCTGAATTATTGAACTCTCAATTTTCTAACAGTCTCATGAAGACTTGCTTTAGGTTTTCAGACTCAAATGTTTCTCGTAGCAAGTTGCTGCAGACTTACACTGCAAAGTTACCTCCAACGCCACACTCTTTGCAAAGCCTCTGGGTGTGATCTGGACAGACCAGGGTCCAGTGCTGTTCTGGTTTGAGATGTCACTCTTACTGGGACATTGTGCTGCTTCCACAGTTACCTGCAGCGCCAGAGGAACTGTTGTTCGAATAATTTGATTTTGGGGGACAAACAAGAAGGAACATTTTCTTTCTGCAAGAGACTGTGTTGGACAGGATTTCTTTTTCTGACCTGCATGAGTAAGGGGTTTCCTGTAGTTATGCTACTGAATGTGATGTTGAGACCAGCTGGCACGTTGCTGGTGTCTAGAGTCAGGTCTGTGGTAGGATGATCACTTGGCATAGAGATTGACAGAGGAAAGGACTGGCTCACACCTGGCCTCAAATGAATGGCGAGCTCCTGGGGCTGCAGGAAGATGGTTTTGGCATCTGCTATGTCTGTTCTGCAGAAGTTCAGAATCACAAGAAATAACATTGTAAGATTTTTTTTTTAACATCATAACAAAGGCCCTCTTCTGTTCCAAAATATATTTGAATCCAATCTGAAACTTTCATATTAATAAAAACAAAAGAAAACTTTGGAAGGTTAATTTCTTTTTCTTTTTTTTGTATGGAACACTAAAAAACTGTCAGGTGTCCTTTAATGACTAAAGAGGTATTTAAAACAGCTTACCTGCTGTCATTCCTGATGACCTGCACACTGCTTTGAGGTTTATATATATGACCTTTATGACAGCCAGCTCTCTGCAGCCCCTTCACAGTATGACAGTGAATGTTAGAGTTGGGGGCAGTGCACCAAGCGCACTCAGGGCCGGATTGGATGCACTGATTGCAGCTGGAGTCAGATGTGGAGCATTTTTGTCCACTGGTCAAACTGAAACTCGGCATAACCAGCAGCAAGAAGAGATGGGACAGCTTCACAGCCATCGTTAGTCCTGACTGTACAAGGGTAGAAACCACAGAAGATATGTTTCAGTCTAAAATTAGAGGAAATAAAGTGTAAAGCAAACATAAGCAAGGACTGATCAGTAAGTGACTGAGACTGCAGTTACTGCAATACAAGCTTGTAGTTATGTGCTACATAAACAAATGTACACACACAGAATGCTTCATTACCTGAAGAACTAAAAGTTTTCAGCTCTGTTATGTCGTCGTGAGGTCTCTGCAGGCTGTGACATGCTGACCATTCACAGTTGTATGTTGGCGGTATCTAAGTGGGACTCAGGACCAGGGAGGCACAACTAGATCCTGATTGGTGCTCAAGTTTCAAATCTCTAACCACAAATATTTACAGTTCAGAGTCAAACAGAGCACTGACATGTTAACAGTAAAACGTTAACCGGGCGCCATGTCATGTCTCCAAAGCCTTTAAAGGAAATTCAGCCATGGAGTCTTTAACAAAAAAGCATATTTTAAACATTCACTCTTTGGATCAGAGTATGTGGATGAGGACAGACTTTTTTGCCCTCCCTGTGGAAATTTTATTATTATTTTTCAGCATTTCCCAAGGGCTGTTAAACAAAGCAAGGAAATTGCAACACGGGAAACGTCCTAGTTTCATTTTGGTTGCTTACATTATTTTAATTTGCACAAAGAAATAAAACTATTGACATAAACCAGGATTAAAATTACTAGTCTCACTGATGCTAATAGTCAGTTGTGTCCTGTGAGTAAGTCTCACAGCCCATTTTTTCCTTAGAGAATCTCTTAAGCTCCTGCAGATTTAATGATCTTCTGCTATGGACCCTTGTCTTCAGTTCACCCCACAGATTTTCGTTAGCGTTCAAGTTGGAGCTTTTTACAAGCCAGTCAGTAATGTTCACTTTAGTCTTCTGGAGGTTGTTCTTCACCAGGAGAACGTATGTTTTGCTGGAAGACCCAGGTTTACTGGTGACTGCTTGAGGCTTTCTGTTTTTGCTTAATTCCTTCCACCTTGACGAAATTCCCAGTTCCACACACACTCTGAAGCATCCTCTGTGTGTAATACTAATAATATTGACACTAATATTTTTTTTTCTGAAATAATTTATTGTGTGGAGCTAGAAATAATTAATACTTAGTAAAAAGACAATTGGTGTATTTGGAAATGTTATACTGAAAATCCCTCCCTATTAAATATAACAGAAAATTTCTGTTATATTTAATAGGGAGGGTAATAATTTTGTCCTCGTCTGTTTGTTTAAGCTCTAGCCCATAACCTCTACTCGCTGTCTTTTCAGGCCTTGAAAGCCATCTTGACCCCGGAGTCTCTTATGGTCTTGGATTTTCGTGGTCTTGGACTGGAGCGCTGGTTAGTTCTGGAGCTCGCCCCCCAGCTAGCGTCACAGACGCACACTCTGCCCTTCGAGTTCAGAGCACTGGAAGCCATCCTGCAGCACAAGGTGAAACCGATCAGACCAGACAGAGTGCTTGTGTAATTAAGCGTGGTCTAACCTAGATAAAGCCTGAATGAAAGTCAAGGACACACACCTGAAGCTTTGTATTATCTGTGTCAACAGGTAAACACGCTGCAAGCCCGGTTGAATGAAGTTGAACCAGTCATATTGGATACGCTGGAATCCCTCGTAGACCCTAAAATCCTTTCTGCTGATAGAAGTAAACTACATGTACTTCTGCAGAATAGCAAGAGGTAATGAATCACTCAAGACATGTAATTGTATTTGAAGAAGTCATTAATGGCATCTGGCATATATGTAAATGGAAGTTTTCAGCCTAAAGATTTACAGTCTTGTAAGTTTTCCCTTCTCTCACGCCTGTTACAGCTTATCAGAGTTGGAGACAGACATAAAAATGTTTAAGGACTCCATGCTGAAGGTCTTGGATGAGGATGAGACGGTTGAAGAGTTCTGTCTCACAAAATGGACAGACCCAAGAGTTTTGTATGTCACACATGCACTCAGACACATGTATATGGGTGCTGAACACAGTATCTTAAAAATAGTTGGAAATCCCCAGTCAGTGGTGAAGCATGTTGAAAAAGAAAGACACGAATTTGTTGAGTTGCCAAGGATCAAAGTCTGTTTCCAGTCTGTTTTCACTCACCTGCAGATCATACGTTACAGGTTAACCTTTTTCTGTGTATGTGGGTTTTTGTTTTGTTTTTTCAAATTAAATTAATTCTGCCCAAACTGCCAGGCCCAGCTGTACTTCTATTTTTCATCCATCTATCCATTCTCTTCAACTTGTGTGCTTCTATTTTGTATATAACCTCATGTCTGTCTGCCTTTTTAGTGAAGAGAGCAGTTTGGGTATTGACCACGCTGAGGAGATGGAGCTTTTATTGGAGAATTATTATATGCAGGTAGCTGTACTTTAAATTCCCGAGTTTTAACATGATCAACAAATATTGCAATTATGCAAAAGTCTTGGTAAAGGCTGCATGCTCACACATTGTATAGGACACATTTGTCATAGATTTCATCAAGCCACGACCACTTCGTATGTTTTTATTTTTTTATTTTCATCTAAGCATTTATACCCATTTATGCTTCTGCTATGGTGATTACTTATTTCTTTGCCTCTATTTTAGTTTAATATCCGAAGCACTGAAACACTTTACATGTTACCTGTGGCAGTTGTGATGGGCTGTCAGTAAGGTGTAGGTTGTACAATTGTTGTCATATTGACCGTGAAATACTTCACACAGGCCGAGGAACTTGGGAACAGAGCCAGAGAGCTGAAGGGTCTGATAGACGACTCTGAGAGTGTAATCTTTATCAATCTGGACAGGTACGTACAAATTGGCTATACATTATGTATACATGCACACTATAGACTGATGTTTTTGAGAAGCAACAAACTCAAAACACTGATAATGAGGCTTAACAAGCCATTATTTTTGAAGATTGAATTTGATCTTATTCAGTCCCCCCCCCAAAAAAAATGCTTTGCCATCTACAATTTAACAAGAAAAATTAAATTTACTAAAAATTGATGCATCTTTGTACTCGTGTGGAATTTTGTGAGCTAGGGGGATGTTCTAACACGTCCAGATTGCGGTTTGGTATTGTCATCCTGAAGAAGGCAAGGTCGTATTTAAAAGATTTTTATCTGAATTACAGTAAATGTTGCTCCAAAATAAGTACAGTCATGTGAAAGGAGAGTTTTGGGCGCACGACTGGATAGTCGCCTGTCAGAATGTTCTTCTTTCACAGGACTGTAAATGTGATTCAGAAACAGTGGCGCCTTCACAAACGTGCTCGTTACTCCTGCCATGTGCAGTTACACACACACACGCCTGCTGATAATAAGCTGATGGCATCCATTATTTCAAAATAGAAGTTATTTCAGAGACACTTACCATCTGTGGGATGCCTTTTTTTTTCTCTTTTTTCCTAATATATACCCAGTTTTGTTACTAATTAGCATTTTTTTTTTTTCCCCAGATGTCAGATATCGTCTAGGTTAGGAATGTGAGACTCATTTTATATCGAGGGCGACATGCAACCCACTTTGTTCTCATAAGGAAAACCAGCAAAACTACCTTTTCTGCCACAGTACAGAAGTTTCAGTACACATTTTTACAAAATAAATAAAATGAGACAAAACTGAAGTGCTATTTCAACAGTGTGTCTGAATTACAGAAATATATAACTTGGGACCCATCATCAGTGGTGGACCTTGGATTCATTGGGTGTTTCAGCCATTATCACTAGACACCCTCATCCAAGGAGGCCCTGCGAGGGTTGATCAGGAGTGTGTCACTGTTATTTCTACTTTCTTTTGTTTAGTTTTCTAAATTATTTTCTTCTATCAATTCACTGCAAAACAAAAGTAATACTTACCTCTTTAATATTTAAAGAGCCTCACTTCTTCAAAGGGATAGAAAAGGTGATAGCGAGAAGTAAGACAAAAGAGAAGAGAGCCGGAAGGGGGGGCGCCTGATCTGGCATCCCACACCTCTCTGCCAGATCAGGCGTTCTCTTGTTTTGTATGATTTCTTGCAGCCACTGAGAGCACTGTGTGCTTTATTCCAGCCACCGGAACGTGATGATGCGACTGAATCTGCAGCTGACCATGGGGTCCTTCTCCCTTTCCTTATTTGGCCTAATAGGTGTGGCGTTTGGAATGAATTTGACAACAGCTTTCGAAGATGTGAGACAACTTCTGATCAATACTTTTAATAGTTGTAACTAGTGCTTAATGTTTATGAACAGATATTTATGCACTGCTCTGCCTGTGTCTCTCCCCTACAGGACCCCCGCGCTTTCTGGCTGGTAACAGGTTTCATGTTCTTGGGCAGTGGGCTGATATGGAGGCGACTTTTATCATTTTTGGGACGGCATCTAGAGACTTCAGTACCCCCACGAGTAATGCAAACGCATACACAGACACTGTGCCTTGTTATGTGTTCCTGTAAAGTCCAGTCTGCGTAACACTATGCACACCTTTCCCTGGACTGATCCAGAGAAATGCATCCGTAAAAATAATTTCTTCTCTCTGTGATGCAGATCCCTCCAATTTGGAAGAGGAATATGAGACCATCAGACATCAAGGCTGGGGTCAGATGAAGTTCTACCTCGCAGATGATGGTTGTCTCGCAGCGCTCTTGGTCCTCTTTAACTTGATGCAAAGACTTCTGCTAGAATTTTTATTTTTAACACACCTCATTGTTTTACTGTCCCATGGCCACAGCAGAGGTTGAGATTACGCTCACATCTCTGGAGACTATAGTGCAGTGGTTCTCAAACTGTGGGGCGGGCCCCACTGGTATGGCATGGACAACCACGTAACACACATGAAGTTATATGATGTGAATATGATTTTTATTATTATTATTATTTTAGGGAAAAAATTGTAGCGAATTTTGAGGTGTGGACGATATCCATCTTGCATGAAGATCTGCTTTTGGTTTGGGGCATGTCAGAAGAAACTCTGCTCCAGTGTGTGCGTGTCACTGTTTCCCTTCATTTGACTGACGGTCATTTTTCATTTCTGCTTTTTATCTTTTTGTTTTCTTTCCTTTCAACGTCCAGTGCAGATAAAACTTTGAGTTTTCTTAGTGTTGCAGAGCCAGGAACAGCAGGACAAAGCCCGTCCTGTGCTTGCTGTGGGTGCAACTGTAACGTAATCAGCGGCTGCTAGTGCTCTGGTCAGGACTAGCTTCACTGCTATTAGCAGGTTTCTTTGCACTTACAGTAATGAGCACAGCGTTGTTGCCGGGTCCAGTGACGTCTTCACCTGTTTGCTCTGCTGCACTCTTTGAAGCAGGAACCGCCACCCCACACCTCGAGGAAGTGGTGGGGAAATACTGCACATCTCCATATATGTGTATTTAAAAAAAAAAAAAAAAAAAAAAAAAAGCCAGGTCATATAATAATCATCTCATTGTGGAGTTGTGCTTTCTTTCATTTCACTGGTGAAGAACAAAGAAAAAAAAACTTTATATCACTGTGGAAGCAGTAAACCTGTGACTCTGTCCCTCTGTACTCTGTATGTTCTGCCTTTATTAAACCGGAGGAAGTACACTGTGCAGCTTTGTGGCATGGTGTTTGTGTCAACATGAGCGACAGGCACTTGCTCAAAAATGTCATTGTTTTTCTTATAAATGCAGAGTTTAGAGTGACTTTAAAGATGTTTTCAGCTTTTACCAAAGGGAAGCTTTATCATTTATAAACTTAATCAAGTATTATAAAAAATAATTATAAATTGGTTGATGAAAGGTTTGGTGTATCTGCATGATGTCAACTGAAGCCATAGATTAGGTCTTGCATTAGTGGTTCCCAGGCCAAAGGTCAGGATACCAACATAGGGTCACCAATTAAATCAGATGAGTTTTCAGGTTATTAACGAATTGGGGAGGTTATAATAACAGCTTATGAGTTCACCCATAAGATAATGCTTTTATTTATTACATGATTTATTTCTTTTTGGTTGAGTGTGTCAGCTTGACTACTGCGTGTTTTAACTCTATTTTCTGTTCTGAAATATATTATTTTCAGGGAACGTTGAATTACGTGGATCCACTTTTCTTTTGTGACATTGACCTGCAAAAATGTCTCAGTGAAACAAAATTCACACAAATGGATATAAATAACAAAGTAGAAAACATCAGTTTCTTTAAAGCTGAGCGCATGTAATGACAGATTTTTCAGATTTCTGATGAGCAATACTTGGGAAGATGTTTTATTAATGTGGACTGTTAGGCTATAAGACTAATATCCTTGGTTTGCTGTGTCAAATTAAGAACTGTTATGGCTGGATAATGTTTTTTATTATTAATATTAATTGAGGTACCTCACATGGAGTCAAAATATCCTCACTGCCTAAGTGGTTTCAAGGTTTGGAAACTACACTAGGCTTCATGTTTTGTAAATATGAGTTGGTTTGAAAGGGAGTAAAGCATTTGACAGTAACGGCCATTTAAACTGCTTGGTTGTCATTACAGCCTTTCTCCACCAGAGGGAGTCATGAACCACACCGTGTGTCACAACAAGCTTGTCCTTCAATAAAAATCAATGGAATCATAAAGTTTTTATTGAAATCTATGTTTTTGGAAATTATTCCGTCTGATCTATGTGCTAATTTCTCCGATGTCTCAAAGGGAAACTTATTTTTGTTGTAAAATTTATGTGTGTATATTCCAACACACAAAAGATGGTTTAGTCTCAAATCAATCCATACTGTGATGATTGCTCCTAATCTCCTGAGACCCAGAAGAATAAATGTTTCATAGTTGGTTGGTTTGTTTGTTTTTAGATAATTTAAGTATAGTAGTTGAAATAAATGTTTAGAAGATTCTTTTTGGAAAATTATTTATTTTTTATCTTAGTATGATGAAATGATATTGTTTCCTTTTTTTTTTTTTTTTTATTAAACTCCATTCTGCACTCCTAATACTCACCTAAACATGGGTTGTTGGGTCATGCTCCCCATGGCAGTAACAGTGATCATGGATGGTGTGACAGAGCGCTGGGTGTGGCAGATAGGATTTTACTCATACTGCTGTCAGGAGGTGAGGTGGAAGAGGGCCAGATTTTAGAGCAAGAAGGTGAAAGCTTAGAGGAGTCCGAGCAGGGACAAATATAGAAATGTTGTTAAAGCTAGGGCTCTGAAGTTGTGGCATTTGGTTTCTCGGCTGCCATTTAAAACACCGGCCTGTGAGGGCAATAATCTTTTGGCACCCCTGTTGCATTCTGTTTAACAGTGGTCTCACCTTCCAGAGAGCTTCATTCTTTCCCCTTTAACGGAGATATTAAGATAATCCGTTACTTTGATGGACTCCCTAATATCTGAAAAATGTGCCTTGACTTACTGAACTGACTGTAACAAGGAACCAGCAAGTTCAGGTCCTAGGATATCTGAGTCATGCCATGAAATGGATGTTTTCAGATGAGCACGTCCCTCTGGTTTGTGTGCTCTGACATGTTTTTCAGAAACCTGGTTACCTATTTACACTTTGATGTAATCATAGGGCCTCCTGTCCTGGTGGTTGTTAGCAGCGTTGTCCTGTTTTCATTTTTCATTCTAATGAGACAGGAGAGGTACAGGTTAATGCACCTTTAGCTTATACATCATTAATTATATAAATCAGCAGAGAAAAGAAGGAATCAAACTTTTTTCTGTTTGTGTTTGATTTGTTTAAACATTAAGCAATACTTCTGATAACAAACCTGCTGTTGTGTCCCCCTTTGAGCTTTTACCTTCCTGTCTGACCTCCCTCCACTTCATTTCATGACAGCTCTAATCAAACCACAATTTTGAGTAAAACCCTGTCTTCTGTCTCCTGAAATAGGCTGAAAATGTGCGGCATTAAAATTTTGTTTTGGAAGGAGTAAAAGTTAAAAACCTCTTTTTTTTAGCAATAGAATCATAATAGCTACAAAAAAAACAAAACAAAAGCTTATCACCATATTTTATAGCCACAAGGGAGGGGAGTCCATTTTGAAAAGAAATGTTTGCCCAGCCCCTGCAAATATGGCATCAATAGAACAGTAGGATTCATGTGAATTACATAGAGATAAATGGCCTTTGCCTTAGACTCAAGTCCTCCAAAAAAGGGCAAAATGAATTGCTGGATTTAAAAAAGCGTATATCCACACTAAAAATGTAAATAAGAAAAAGCCGCTCGTTCAGCCTATTATTAATTAACCTCGGTGTAAGGCAGTTGAGCTAATGTCGTCACCTTGTCAACGGTTCCGGCTCGTGTGTGCGTCTCCACTACCGTCGTCAAGGACCGGCGTGCTGACGTCACCGCAGAGAGCCACGCTTCACGACCAGGCTAAACAACTTTTTCAGACGAAGTCCTTCTCACAACGAGTCCGGGACACACTCGGGAACTTTACTGAGATTTAACGAAGTGGCTCGACAGCGACAGCGCTACAACAAATTATCCGTACTACTGAACACCGAAGAGCGAGTTGACCGTTTTCACTGTACCAACATATAATTTCTCGTTTTCAACTAGCGTGTTTTTTTTTAAATTGTTTTGGAAGTTAAAATGGGGAATCTGTGGTGGTTGTTCCTCGTCGGGCTGGCAACTGGGCCAATCAGTGGAAAAGTAAGTGGCTTTTCTTAAATGTTTTTTAATTCAAACATGTTCCAGTTGACGTATTAGTGGAAAAATACATATTAATTATCTTTAATATGTAAAATAACCGAGAAGGCTAAAACTTTAAGATATTTTTGAAAACGACAGCCCTGGGTAACGTTTGTTATGTTCATGTGGACTGTTTGAGTTCTACCCCATAGAGTTTACACATAAAATAAAAATATTACTCTTAATGTTATATCCTCAGTTTTTTGTCTGTGTTAATTATTATTATTATTATTATTATTATGTATTTACGTTAAATGTACCTTTAAAGTGAACAGCACGAATTCGTCTTTTTAAAACATAAATAAATGTTACCTCCGGATCTATAAGCTGGGTGATTTTTGACCTCAGCAGCCTTTTCAAACCGAGGCCAAGCGTCCAGTTGGTGTCAAGTTCACACAGGGCCAAAGTCTGTTCATCATTTAGCTCACAGCTTTGACATTTAAACCAGACCTGGCCTGAATTTCTCACCCACACGTTTTATAATGTTATACTGCAAATTCAAATTCTAAACCAGGAAATCATTCATATTAACCAAGGTGGTTTAAGGAAAAAAAAAAAGAGTATTTCAAAATCCTCCTCCTTTACCCCTTCCATTGTTTCTCTATGTGCGGCTGCTTTATAGCTGGAAAACACCTGGGGATGACAGGCTGAAGCAGAGCTTTGTTCATCGTCACAAAGTATGAAAAATATCCAGGCTGGTGATTTATTGACTGTAAGAAATCTCTAATGAGAGCCAGGGAGCCTCACCACCTCTGCAGAAATGCAGTTTGTTTAAGATTTATGGACTGTATATTGTGAAAGGAGACGGAACTGAAACACGATACTGCTTCTGGTGTATATTTGTAGCAGAGGAAAGAGACATGCAATCCCTTAGTAGGACTCAGGGAGTTGTGGATATGGTGAAAATGAATACAGCTTGGCATTCCTGTCCTGCTTTAAGGCCCCACAGGTTGTAATCTCTGAATATAATAGCTTGTAAACAGGTGTGGCCACTCAAAAAACAAACAAACCTTTTTTCTGCTTAACTTTAATTTGTGTCATCTCATACTTTGATCCGCAGATGCTTTGATTCGTCTTCATGTCATACCACTAATACACAGACTCCAGTCTTAAATTGCTGGGTGTGATGGGCTACATCTTACATCCAAACTATCTGTGTCCCCAAGTGTAAAATGGTAAATGGCCTGTATTTATAGAGCGCTTTACTAGTCCCTAAGGACCCCAAAGCGCTTTACATATCCAGTCATCCACCCATTCACACACTGGTGATGGCAGCTACATTGTAACCACAGCCACCCTGGGGCGCACTGACAGAGGCGAGGCTGCCGGACACTGGCGCCACCGGGCCCTCTGACCACCACCAGTAGGCAACGGGTGAAGTGTCTTGCCCAAGGACACAACGACCGAGACTGTCCAAGCCGGGGCTCGAACCGACAACCTTCCGATTACAAGGCGAACTCCCAACTCTTGAGCCACGATCGCCCCATGAGTGTGGCTGTAGAATTACTGGTTAGTCAGTCAGTGACGTTGCTCCAATCCAAAGGATGAATGTTTAAACAGGCTTTCTTCCTTTGACAGTTTGTGATCTGGTAGTTGTGTCATTTTTCTGGATGGATGAGTAACAGCGAGTTCCACTGGGCTAGTCCAGGCAAGCACGCAGCTGCGTGGGATATGAGCAGTTTTTCATCCAAATGCTAAGAGCGAGAGGAAAAGGGTAACACCTCCTCACGGTGCTATTAATGACGATTTTCGTAGGGCTTCAAAAGCACTCCACTGAAACGCCTACATGTGAGGAAGGAAAAAAACGTTTAGAAACAAAAGAACATGAATATAAACTATGTAGTTTGACACTTGCTGCTGTGGAGAACTAAAAAGCCTGGTGGGGCGGAAGATATGTGTTCTCAGTTAATCAGCATTAGTCACAACATTGTTCTGTGTGTCAAAGGCAGTCTGTACACATGCGATTAGCTGCAAGAGGTTTTTCTTTTGATGAGTTGCTGTAGCAGTTTGTTTGACTTTCAGTGTTAGCATGCCCTTGGAGAGTTTTTATTGTATTTATTTATTTATTTTTCAGTATATATTTTTTATTTTTAACCACATATCACTGATTATCTTGACTGTTCTTTGACCACCACACAACTAATGGACAAAGCTATATTAGGTCTTTGCGTACATGGAGTGGACTGGGACCTGTAGTCTCTGGTCAGCAGTTTCAAATTACTGTAATCTGAATTAAGGACATAACAATCACATGTAAGACAGAAGTAGATATTGTGTCACATTTTGCCTGTTGGCATCACTAAAGACTGCATTACCAAACTCTGTCTGATCACTAAAGTTTTAAGAGGAATATTCATTTTCTCTTGGCATCTGATAATTTTGTCCTTACAGGCTACAGCTACTTAATGTCTGTGGACATTTTATTCTTTTTATGCCTTAGTCAAACATACACCACCTTCAACACAGCACTCTGCTGCTGCTGCTGCTGCTGCTATCCAAGTGATGACAGATCTGTTGTGTGCTTTTCGTTGTTATCTAAACTAACTCTCGATCTGACCATGCTCTCATTACTTTGCAGCTCACTGGGGATATAGCTAGCTATCAGCTAAGGAGAAACAAAAAATAAGACTTTGATGATTGTCAGCTTTAATGTTGCCCTCCACCAACACTCAGTCTGTGGAGTGATACAGCTGTTTCCAGTAAACTGTCTTCATTGTGACAAAGCACCAGGATATCAGAATGTTATATACAGAGTGGGTGTGTAAATCCTGCATGCATACGTATGCTTTCCAGATGTGTATAAATTCTAAATCACATCTTCCAGTAAACCCCAGTGTAAAACTTGTATCTGTCAAGGAGAACTGATTCAGAGTCAGCAGAAAACAAACTGCCAGTAGGTGGGAGGTCAAAGCTTAATGGCATTTAGTGAAATCAATTCTAAATTAAAAATATTTGATTGATCCGTTTAAAAAGATAATGTGTTGACTCAGCTAATCGTGTGGTTAACATCTGGATTTGGTCTGGTAAAATAAATGCCAGTGAAACACAGTACAACACTTTGATCTAATACTTTTTTGTATGACTATCAAGTCAATGTTATTTATGTAGCTAATTTTAATACAACCGACGTTGACCCAGAGTGCTTTACAGGCACACTCATCTGCAATCCAAGAAGCCAGTTACAACACACAGAACTCACATAAACAGCATAGTAAACATAACGATTAAAAAGAAGTCAGAAAATAAGAATAAAATCAGAACTAAACTCTAACAATAGTTAAAACAGCTATATAAAAGAACTTGTCCAATCTGTGATGGACCTCAGACTTGACTGTTAGCAGTTAAAAAAGGTACGTCTTTAGAGGTCTTTTAAAATAGTTGGACAGATTTTGCATACATCTACCATAAGTTTGCTGATGTCTGATTATAGCCTTATAACCTGATAATTCTCAAGCTAGGCATAGAGTATATTTCTCATTGTGTATGTGACACAGACAGTCACAGCTTTTGCTCTTCTAATCTCTGGCTGAAGTCGGTGAGAACGCCAGCACCTCTTCTGCTATTTTAGTCACCCTTGGGTTTACGTGTTATTAATGCTTCACATGAATACACCAGTATCTTGGTGACATGTTGCAGAATGACCTTAAATGTTAGGTGTACAGTTGCAGATCAGATAGATTTTATATCTGTATCCCTTCTGTGGGCTGCTTGCATTATTGCATACTGATAAAAAGGTTTGTTAGCAAAAGAAAAATGGTGTTAACTTGAAAAGAACTGTTGCTTTGACAACATATTTTGTGAATTTTTATTGGAGTAAAACCTTTTTCTGGAGCAGGTATCTTATGAGAAGTACACTAAACTGTGCTTCCTTTCCTTTCTCCCTATTTTCACCCTCTCTCAGCACCTGTGTTAGTGGAAGCGTAGTATACATACCAGACATATTTCAGGTCTCAATGGGCCATATTCATCCATGTCTCTGTGTGTGAGTGTCTCTCCCTCTCTTAACACCAGCATATGTTTGAGCTTCTTTTTCTTTGGCTCTTTATCGATTTCAGCACAGTTAGTGTCTTTCTTTGATTCATGTGATCTCCGGTTGTGTTTGAGCCACTCGTCTCATTACCTTCTGTCTGCCTAGGCCTTAGATCAAGGGAAAAGAAGGTCACTGGTTTTCATCACACTCCTCTGTGTAGCATTCGGGTTGGCGGAAGGATTTCACGAGGTGCAATCTAATATGTGAAGCGGCCCTTTCCATGTGTGCGTCTACTTGCTTGCTCTCTGTGTTGTCTTTGAAGCTGCTTTATCTCATCCCTCCTCCTTTCAAAGACACTTAGTTCTCTGCTGCGTGGTTCTGCAAAGTATCACAAATTACTGCCACAGCATGTGAAATGATCAAGAAAACAGCCTATATCTACTGCACATACTATAGTATGGATGTAATACTCTCAGACAGCAGCATGCACTGCTGCATATTTGGCCAGCATACATCATTGGTTGTGAGAGGTATTGTCTTACTCCAGAACTGTAGCGAGATCCACATGTTGTCAATTAGTGAAAGGAATTCTGTGTGAATCTATGTGTGCGTTTCTCTCCTACTTAAATAAAATTGCATGTTTTTATCCCCCCTTCTTTTTGGCAGCTCTTTGTCTTCTCCCAGTCATTTAGCCCAAGTGATGACTTATACATAGAGGGCCGAACATCTGGTGACCTCCCTATAGACGATGAAGATGGTGATGATGGTGGGTCAGGCTCTGGATCTGGAGATTATGGTAAGGATATGTATGCATATATATCTATCTATCTGTGTGTGTGTGTGTGTGTGTGTGTGTGTGTGTGTGTGTGTGTGTGTGTGTGTGTGTGTGTGTGTGTAATATATCTATATGTATATTTTCCCTGTATTGCTTATTAAATAGAAACTTCATCACAGATTATTAGACATTATTTAACTCCACTCGATCATACATGCAGGCTGGTGAGTAATACACAAGTAAGCCACAAGTGCTTGTATGTTCAGACACAGATGCACTTACAATATACCAGATGTTTGTCCTGAGGTGATACAGTGGAACCAGGTGACATTTTATTGGAAACTCACAGACTTTGAATGACTCACCTGCGTAAACTGTAGTGAGTGATGTCGTGGCACATTCAGCGTGATATAAAACTGCATTACGTTCAGGTGAATTTCAGTAAGTTATAAAACTTGCAGTAGGAACTGTTTCCACATTTGTGGCAGACTCTGCTGTAGAACCAAGTAACCTCAGATGTCAACTCGTTATCCAAGAAAAACGGTCCTATTCCTTCAGTTAATCCAATAGATTTAAAAAAAAAAACAACTATTCTATAATAATGAAAAGAGACATGCTCTGAAGTGTTTTGTGTTGGTGATTTCTCAGTTTCCCGTGCCCATTCAGATGCCGGGGATATGGTCCTGACGTTGCCTAGCCCCTCTAGCAAAACAGAGCAGCGTCAACCACAGCCTACAGTACACTCTCCAGACAACCCACCAACCACAGTGGCACGCAGCCATGATCCAGCAACTACAGCGAAGGAGGCTGACATTTTCCCTGATGGAGACAAGGTAAAGTATGACTGTTCCTTTTGATTCATGTCCTCATGAAGCCTGACTTATGTCCATCTTCAGGATGATTCATCGCACACACAAGGATATTTATTCTTTTAATTTCAATTGGTGATAGTGAGAGTAAATATTAAGGTTGATTAATTTTGGAGCAGAGAAACTAATTGTGATTTATTTGCTACCGCTTTAAGGTGTGAATAGTGGTAAATGGAAAGTATCTAAAGCCACATAATGTCTCAGCATTTTTTTTAAACTGTGCTAATATCCTTATAGGGGCTTGGTGTTGGCCCAACAGCTGACTGGTTTGGAAAGGATGCTAGTCCCAGCACCACCAATGTGCCTCCCAGTGGCAGTACTAGAGCTGATGGTGTAATCAATTCTGGCAAGGAGAGACGCCTGGATGTGTTAAATCCCCAATATGAAGAGCCTATCAAAAAGTCTGATGAAACTCTTACCAAAGCTGATCGAGAAGGATTATTTGGTGAGAACTCTATGGAGGTATCCTCTGAGAACCTGCTGGAGAGAAAAGAGGTGCTAGCAGGTAAGGACTAGGTTTCTACTGTCTTACCAGTTCATTACAAAATTACAGTAGTGAGTTTTCAAGAAAATTTAGACTTCTGTTGAAGAATCTGAAATGTTAAGTATAGATAACTGTTATAAAAATGTTATTTTTTAAAAATAATTTCGTATTTCTTTTTTCCGTCTCCAGCTGTGATAGTGTGCGGAGTCATTGGATTCCTCTGTGCTGTTTCCCTCTTGTCTCTCCTTGCCTACCGCATGAAGAAGAAGGATGAAGGTAGCTACGACCTGGGAGATAACAAACTTTCTGCAACTGCATATCACAAAGCACCCACCAAGGAGTTCTACGCCTGAACTGACTAATAAGAACAAAGCAGGGTGGATTTTGGCTCCTGCCTATTAAGACTCAAATGGATCTATAACCAGCTGAAGATGATTCTTCTTGATGAAGTTTGAAGTAGACACCTCTGCTCCTCTCCAGTGCTGCTTCTTTGTTCTGTCTTTTTTTTTTTTCCTTCGCCATTCCCAACTTCATCCGCTGCCACTTTATCTTTCTACTTAATGTTCAGTGTTTGTGACAAAGGGGTCATAATAAAATAAAGTCAAACTGTTAAAATGCTTTCCTGTCATCCCATGCTAAGGAAGGAGTAAATACCCATTCAAAGTTTTAAGAATGAAATCCTGAAGTGGATCATTGTAGTGTTGGCGAGTCGTCAGTATGAAACGGTCCGACGCTGTGCCTTTAGACCTAAGATGAACTACGCTGGACAAGAGCTGATTCTGTGTGACCCAGAAATTGATTGCTCCTTTGGATGGATGTACGCTGAACCAGCCCAGTTCAGCCTGGTACTATATTCTGTATAAGAATAGTATTAAGATGGACCTTAAAAAGTTGACACTTTTTTTTTCTGTCCTCTGAGGTCAGATTGTGTTTTTGTGTTTTGTTTTTTCTGTGTTAAAAACGGTCTGTGTTTCTTTTTACTTTCTGTATGCTTTCTTTAATTTGTTTTGGTTTTTGTGCGGGGCGGGGGAGGGGGGTTACATGAATGAACATTTTCATATGCTGCCCAGTATTGCATTGAGAGATTTTGTTACTTTGCAGGTACAAACATTTGTTGTTGTCACACAGGCACTTACAGAACTGACCAAATATAGATACGCTTTGTTGTTTGTAAAAAAAAAAAAAAAAAAAAAAAAAAAATTTGTGGTAGTTTTTTTTTTTATGTTTAGAGATTATATTTCTGTAAGCCATTTTTAAGCAATTTGTCTTTGACTTCATACAGTGTGGCAGCCTTAGTAAAACTCCCTCAGGCATCTTTAGAACACATGTAATATGTTCAGGACTTTTGGGGGGGTTTTGGTGACTGAGTGCTGCAAGCGTGTGGACAGGTGGAGTCAAAGCTAATGACTATAATTCAGAAACCATAGAAGCGATCAAGGTTTTCTGACAACAGCCAAAGCGCATTCCTTTCTCGCTGTCCTCTGTATACAGCTATAATAGTTGGTTCAAGGTTTAAAGGCCAGTGAGAGCATTTACTGCTCTTTTACACTTTAGAGTTTATCAACTTAGCAGGGTTAGAGAGTTGTTAATTGTGTCTGTTTAACTAATCTGTTTCTTTTAAGCGTAAATGTGCTTTGTTTGACACATGTATTTCCTGATTTTCAGACTTTACCTCAAGCAACAAGAGCAGCATAGCATGTTTTATGGCTCCAATGAAGATACACAAAGCAGATAACGACAACAGGGTTCTATTCCCTTTCGACAGCACTTAAGTGTGTAGACCCTTTTCATAAACCTATTAGGAATTTGCCTTTTTATGGCTTTTTAACCAGCTACCTACTGCCTGTAATGGTTCAAAGAACACTGCTTACTGTTTGTCATAATAAAAATGAATATTTTAAAGCAAGTAGTACATTTGAATGCATTTGCAAGCTACCTATTCACTGTGCATAGAATAAACAGGAAGATGTAGTCATTAACCCACCTCGGTGACTCTTTGTTGATAACGTGACATTTGTTGAGTCTTCAGTGCCTCATGTTACATTATATCCTTTGCTTTGCAGTGCGGTTGAAGTATTAGTTTCATACTTTGAACTGTGAGCTGTACAGAACTGCAAGTTTGGAGTTAAAATCTACTATGCCAGTGTGGTTGAACAACTTCTGTGTGAAACAAAAACAAACCCAGAGGGTTAATACCACAGGTTAGCACTTGTTGGCAAAGACAAAATAACTTTTCTCTTCTATCATCTACATGCATTATATATAAAAGAGATGATTTTCATGTAATAATTTATACTTAATTAGACTACAATGTAGGTAAATATGTCCGTCATTATTGGGATTGTACAGTATTTACTGGTGGTTGAAGCCTCTTTGTGCCTTCAGCTTGAGTTTTATATGCCTATTTGTATCTTGGTGCATTTGATGAGCTTTAGATTATTGTCAATTTCTTTAAAAGATTTTCTAGCATCTTTTTTTTTTAAAAAGTCCTTTTTCTTTATGAATGCTTCTAAAAATTATAAAAGTACAGAAAGTTTATTGGAGACATGTTGCAGTTTTATTTTTTATCGAAGCTGACTGAAATCCTGCTTCTTAGAAATAAACTACACAGGTATGAGGACCAGCCAATTATCAACTTACCAAGATGACCAATAGAGAACTTTGTTGCTGGTGTATCTCATGAGGTTCACTAATGAATAAAAGTTGTGGCTTTAATGCAGTGGCTGTTTTTTCTCTGTCTCTCAACAATACTGCCCCCCCTCCCCATATACACACATCAACACGACAGGTTTAATATTATGTGTGCTCTTAAAATCTTCTTCAAGGTCACGATCTTTGTGTTTATTTGTTAATTAAGCACCTTCTGGGCATCATTTTGAAGCCCACGTGTTCTCACAGATTTGCATTTTGTTTTTATTGTGTGAGACAAAACCAAAAAGTGAACATTCAGCTGCAGGTAAAAGCTATTATTTGTTGCTTTTGTTCAGCTGATCTGAAATGTAGAGTAAAGCATTTCTATCAAGTCTCAACAAACATTCTTTTACAAAGGCAGGCAAAAGTGAGAAAAAGGTTTGCAATATCAAACCTGGTCAGCAGCATGTGAAATGAGTCATATGGTCAGATGTTTTTAAAGATCTTCAGAAACAAAAGGAGAACATGTGGATGCACAAAAGGTTGGTTTTTTTTTATGTATACAGAAGATGGCTGTAGTAGAAAAGAAGCAGGAATAGAAAGTAGAGCCATGCACATAAGTTAATAGCATAAAAGTGGTAGTAAAGTGTGATAAAATAAATTAATATGAATCTGACATGGGTGGGGCACTTGATGTGAATATCTATGACTGGTGAGGAATGCAGAAGATCAGTGGGAGGGGAAGATGAGAAATAAAAACCACAGATTGAGATGTGCTGTGTTTCCCACAGTGTGCACACAATACACTGTTAGCACTGGGCATCATTTTAACCATAACATTGTTTGCAAAAAGGAAGGATGACTAAGAGAAGACTCATAAAAAGAAGTGCATGATTTAGCATTTGGTTTTAAATAGTTTCTAAATAGGCAGTTCCTTTTTCTTGACTTAATACCAAAAGTGAGATTGATACACTTCTTCTATACAGCTGTGTTGTTTCATTCAGTAGTGGTATTTTTCTGTGTGTAAACTTTCAATTTCTTCTTCAAATTGTTGAACAGCAGGTCAGATGTGAACCCAAAACAGCCTGTAACACATGTTAAAGAAAGGTAGACAAAGCTTTCTCAAAAGCTTCACAGACAAATAGAGCATCTTTTTTGAAATGTCAGTTTTGGAATAATGTGCAATTGCAGGTTTGGGTACTTAAACACTGATTTATGCTGGAACATAATATTTATTGTTGTGTGTTAGTTACTCATGAAAGGTATCATTTATGCACAGCTGAACAGCAGGTCAATTGTGAACCGAAACACTGATTATAAGTGTTCTATGTGGAAGAGCTGGCCATGAGAGTCTGTGATGAGTTCCTTAATCTTTGTATGTCCGACATATTTTACATATTTGAAAGCTTGGTGAGTATAATAGTAACAATGTCCATAATGTGAATAGACTATACTACTTATGAGGGGTAATTTTAACAAAAATCGTTTTGTATGAACTATTGTAACTATTAATTTCCAGTTGTTGCATACTAAAAGGTTTCATTGAATTATTTTAGTTTTGTGAGGGGAAAACGGGAGAGTGGGGGGCTGGGTGTGGTTTATTGTTTGTGTGTTTGTGTGTGTTTGTGTGTGTGTAACCATATTTTAATACCTGCATAACAAAACTATTGTTATGGTAAGCATGACGCTCTTATTTTGAAATAAGACAAACCGGAAGTGCGCTATGCAGGTTGTAATCACGAGTACGGAACTGTTTACGTTGCGGTATTTGTGTATTTGGCATATCCTTAAAATTGGACGAAGTCCTGCAACGTCAACAAAACCAAAGACTTTGAATTGACTCGAAGGGTTTGTGCTGTTATGGAGAAGCGCTTTTTGCGCTCATTGTTACTGTGAAATGTTTAAACCGCTGTAACGTTTCTGTCCTTCTCTATTCGTCTGTGTTGCAGTTTTTTTATATATCGTGTTTGTTTTTTAAAATGAGAATGAAGCCGTCTGTGTTAATATGATAATTTAACAATTGTGGTGTCCAGCTACATTTACTAAGAAATAAAGTATAATTGTAATGTCCT
Organism: Copadichromis virginalis; assembly: GCF_057382275.1. Lineage (NCBI taxonomy): Eukaryota > Metazoa > Chordata > Actinopteri > Cichliformes > Cichlidae > Copadichromis > Copadichromis virginalis. The sequence goes on along the minus strand of NC_140628.1, from coordinate 11,077,412 downwards.
AAAGTGAAAGTAAAACTATAACTGGGGATAGCGTAACGTTTCCAATAAAACGCCATTCACGTATAGTGTAGTACTGTAAAATAATAGCTTTTCTTGCTTAAGGCTTAATTTCGAATATCTAAAAAATATATGCAAAAAGCATACAAAAATACATGGCTTAACATATTGAAAAAAAGGAGTAGGAATAAGCACAAACTTATTTAATACCACCCTTTCTCCACTGTTTTGTAATTATCGCTTTACTTCCTGTTTATGTCCTTTCCTATCATAATTCCTTGTTTAAAATTTGCCGCATATATTTGGTTTTATAAACCCAGTAACATACCAAAAAGAGGTATTTACACATATACATCATCTTGGGATGAATGTCATGGTAATTGGTTAAAAAAACAAGAAATGGGTGCACAAGTATTAAATTATTTTTGATTTTCTCTAATCCACATGGGCTAAAAAGTATACATACAGGTTTAGTTAAATGTCCCTTAGCAAGTCACCGGATGGTAGTCGTTTTGGTAATCACGAACAAGCTTCTGGCTTGGTTATTTGGAAATTCTTGTTGACAGAATTTGTAGATTTAATTTAAATTGGTTGGTTTCCTTGTATTGTATTGTACTTGGCTTTTAAGAATAGTCTAAACATTTTCAGAGGATTTGAGAGGCCATTCCAGAAGCTTAATGTTAGCATAATTTATTCATTTCAAAACCAGTTTTGATATGTGTTTGGGATCATTGTCCTGTTGAAACATGCAATTGTTTCAAAAGTTTCAATTGTCTAGCTGTTGATTTGAGGTGAAGTTAAAGAATTTGGAGGTAGTCCTCCATTGTTGTATCCAATTTGCGCAGTTAACCAGTATCACTGGCAGCAAACAGCCCAGAGTATGACGCTACAACCATCGTGCTTCACAGCTAGTAAAGTGTTCTTAGGTCATTGTTGCCAAACAGCTCAATCTTTGTCTCGTCTGACCATAAAACTTTTCTCCAGAAGGAATTTGGCTTGTCCATGTGGGCAACTGCAAATTTCAGTTGAGCTTGAAGATGTTGATTTTGGAGCATTTTTCTTAGTTGGTACCCTCTCGGTCCATGGCAATGTAAAACCTTACTTCACAGTCATGCTGGTAGTTCAGTGGTTCTATTGTTGCAAAGAGAAAGCAAAATTTGAAGTCAATCATGATAATTAATGAGAAGTTAATAGGCCTTGGCCCGGTCAAGTTAAAGTACACTGTAGAGCCTGTATATTTGTTTTTGACCCTGTGTGGATTAGAGAAAATCCAAAATAAATTCAACCAAATTCTTGTGCAATCATTGCACTATGAAAAAAACACAGTTGAAAAAAATAATTAAAAGCCCAAAACTACGATTAATTTATGCCTGCTTTTTATACCACAACTGCATATACATATTCAAACACATGCCTATACATTTACATATACACACTCGCATATCAAAAATAGAAAATACCTGCTGTAGTGCAAAGTAAGTGTCTTTGTGAATTGCCTGTTTGAATCATATCTGCTAGATTAACTGTGTTAGCAGGGGTGATGCATGTTTGCTTTTTAGTTCGTACTAAGATGAGAGGATACTTGCAGTGTGTGTGCGGTTTAAGGAGGATTTAGTAGCAATTTAACATCAACTGACAACAACACACTGATATTTTCTTTTCACAGATGACTTGGAAGGGGACACTATGTATCCTCCTCTCCCTCAATGTGTTTCTCAACCTATCCTCTTTCTGTGATGGTCATCCCCACTCTGCACAAACTATAAATTCAGGATCTGCTGTCAGAGTCTTATCCAATGATACTGCAAAGAGAGGTAACCCAAACTCTGAGAGAGTAAGGCCTTTATTAAAACAACCAGTTTATAATTAATGCTAATAAATGCCTTCTGTACCCATGCATTTTTTTCCAGTTACTTTGGATCCTTTGATCAGTTTAATGTTGGGATTTATGTACTGAGTTACAATGACAACAGTGTACCTGAACTAACTGGTGGAACGGGAACAGTCTTTGCAAGCCTTTACAGTGTTTTGATATGTTCTTGTTGTGTGTCTCTGCATGATCCCAGCTGGGGTTGCAGCTGAGGTAGCAGGCTATGCTGATGTGGCCAAACAGATCATTGACCTGGCTGTGTTCGGTGCTGCCCAGAACCGCTCTTACAGACGGCTCGCAGACTTTACTGACACTATAGGAAACCGCGTCAGTGGCTCAAACAACTTGGAGATGGCTATTAAATACATGTACAATGCCATGGTGCAGGATGGGTTGGATGTACACCTGGGTAAGTTTTACAGTTTTTATCCAACATGTGTTTCAGAACGTACGGGAACTCTAGCTGATTTCTGGTGAATATAAACATAGTTTAATTGTCTTATCTAGAGCCAGTAAAAATCCCACACTGGGTACGGGGGAAGGAGAGTGCAGAGATGACTGCTCCTCGAGCCAAGACTCTGGCTATACTGGGATTGGGTAGCAGCGTAGGAACACCCCCTGAAGGTAAAGACCAAAACAGCTTTCATTTCATCTGTTTCTCCTTTACTGCTCACTGATTGATTGTTATTCCTGTAGGTATTGAGGCAGAGGTGTTGGTAGTTCAGTCTTTTGAGGAACTGAAGCGTCGAGCCAGTGAGGCCGCAGGAAGGATTGTGGTTTTTAACCAGCCATATGTTAGCTATGGAGAGACAGTGGCATACCGTGCTTATGGTGCCTCTGAGGCAGCCAAAGTAGGAGCTGTGGCTACACTCATTCGATCAGTCACTCCATTCTCTATTAACAGGTATATCTATCTTCTCCAAGTGTCCAGCTATCTGACTGTCTAGAAATGTTGTAGTGTCACTTTATCACTGGTATATTACATACATCTCTGTCTTTATCACTACCTGTGTAGTCCCCACACAGGCTGGCAGGACTACCAAGATGGAGTGAAGCGCATCCCCACAGCCTGCATCACTGTGGAGGATACTGAGCTGATGTGGCGTATGGCACAAAGAGGTCAGAAAATTGTGGTTAAACTCACCATGGGAGCCAAGACCCTTCCTGATGCTGACTCTTTCAACACGGTGGCTGAGATAAAAGGCTGGCAACACCCTGAGCAGGTAGCTTTCACTCACTCATAACATAGATATGCATGTTTGACAAATTTATCTCATCTATTATTTGTCTAGTTTCCACTTTGATATTACAGTAAATCCGTTTTGTCGGATGTTACACATAAACCACAAGGAAATCAGATGTCCCAATAATCCATTTTTAAATCTCCTTCTTAGTTATTTCCACTTTTATCTTAGCTCGGTGGAGAAGGAAATAATAGTGTGGGCTGTTTTTGCTGACTGAAGATATTCCGACAGCCCTTAACTCTGCCTGTATTTTGTGTTTGCTTATGTGATTTAATCTTTCCAGGAACCAGTATAAAATAGGCTTTCGTGAGAACACTGCATTATTTAAACAATACAGTAACCACCCCCAACCCGTCACAGCAGATATCCACCACTGGTTGTGCCAAAGGTTTCTTCCTGTTAAAAGGGAGTTTTTCCTTCCCACTGTAACAAGTGCTTGCTCATAGGGGGTTGTTTTTGTAATATTGTGGGGTCTTTATCTTACAATACAAAGCACCTTGAGGTATTCTTACCAGAGATATTCTGGTAAGTATAAGTGATTATTTTCTTTTCTCTTCTCATTTGCCTCGTAAGCCAATTATAACATTTTGACCATAAAAAAATAAAATTTATAGTTGATCAGTTCAACTCAGCTAAATGTAACCAAGCTTTTTACTACTCACAGTATTTTTTAAGGTAATATAATGCATAAAACTGCAAACTGCAACTACTCAGTTTACATGAAGCATATCGGTTGCGATATAAATATCATATTATTCCAGTATGGATTATATGTAAGGTTGTTACTTCACAAAGGGAACGCAAACTCACAGTTTTAAGTAGCAAACCTTTTCAATATCAGACTGTCAAGAACAGAACGAGATGACAAACTATGGCCTGCTTTAACTCTAAGCCTATGAGCGGACTAAATTACTACCTACTGAACTGCAGAGTATACCTTTTCAGTTCACTGCAGGTGCTTTGTATTTATGACACATCTAACAGGTAGAACCTGATGAATAGATTATGTGCTCCTGCAGAAACCTCAGTGTATGCAAATACAGTTTTTAGAGGAGATATTTTTAGAGTCCCCTGGAAATACTACCCAAGGTTTCTGGGCTTTAGTGCTAAATGGGCTTAGAGGCATGCTCAGCGCCATGTACATGATGTATGTAAATATATTTGAGTTTGTGTTACAACGCCTCACCTAGAAGCTGAGTTGTAACATAACCATACATCTCCAAGAAAGATTACTGAATAGGAAACAAAGAATTTATTTACAACTATCTTACAATATTAAATTAAGTAGAAAAAGGAAAGCAAATAGACACCAGGGGTTCTAGGGCCAAAGCAAGTAAAATCCCCCATTCTTACTAGAATGAGAAGAAACACTGAGCTATGTGTTGAAACAAAAATACAATGCCCAAGTGCTCTGGCTGGCCACAAAACAGGAGAACAGTTGTGTACATAAAATGACAGCAAACCCTTACCAAACTTCCACTAACATACAGATTGGTTTCCTTAAACACAGAGCAACAGAGCATGACAGGTCCCACAGGCTTGCCACAGTTCAACTCCAAAGATCACTTTAGGTTACACTGAACAGCACAGCTCCAGCAACCACACATCTTAGAGCCCAGTGGCCAAACAGTGAGGAGCGCTGGCTGCTGGAGCCGTATAGGCAGTTACTTAAATGAGCAAAATGCTGTGTGGGAGACCTGGAACTGGATAGGGAGAGAGCAGCTCTCTTTCACCAAGAGGCCAAAAGGTCAGAGAACATAACAGTTTGCAGTTAAAACGAAAGGGACAGATTTATCTTGGCGTACTGGAAGTAACTGTTTGGAGTTTGTACATTCACACAAGGCAGCTCATGATGGGTTAAACCAACATGTCCTAAATAGCTGAGCGGGTATGTAAATTATAGTAGCAGTTATTTGCAAAGACAAGTGATGAAAGGTGTGTGGAACAAACATGCAGGGAAATGGGGGGGTGTCTTGTTCAATTTGACTACACTGAATTTTGCATCTCAGTTTATCACGCTCTGTGTGAAATTTCCATAGTGGCATCTGATAACCCTGGTGTATACTGTATATTTGTAGAGGTTGCCTGGTATGCGGATGTTACTGTTGTTGTTAAGGAAGTGTGTGTGCCATATTAAATGTGGTATTTGCTTTATTGGCAGATGAAGGTATATGATGGTATACAATGTTTGTTCTTGAAAATTTCCCACTAATGTGGGATATATGAACTATATCTGTGTAAACTTTGACTCCCTCACAAATGCAAGCCTCCCCCCCCCTTTAACAGTTTGAAAAGTTCACATCCTAAATGCAAAGTCCAAGATAAAATCCGTCAGGACTCTTGAACCAGAGCGCTGATGTAAGCTTTTACTATTCTGATATAGGAACCAGCATTTGGAGCTTTATTATAGAAAGGGAAATGAAACACATGACATGGCTGACATCATCTCTGGCCCTGTGACTTTGTGCTCTTGCAGTAGCAGTTATCGTGGCTGACGTATTGTGTATGTGCATTTGTGTGTGTGTGTTCATTAGAAGATGTACATTTGGGGCTGAATGAGTCATTCCCACAGTTAAGTTTGTCACAGAATTTTTCCACCCACTCCAACTTCTACATCTTTCTTCTTCCTTCTTTTTAGTTTGAAGTTTTAAAAAAGTTTTAAGCTTTCAAATATTAAATGTGGTATGAATGATTTCTGAACTGACTGTAAATGTTAGCCTCTCTTTGTTGGGGAAAACATGCTTGGATATTACATACACCACAATGAATCATTAAAAAAAATACATTTGTGGTCTCTTATAATTTACACTTTTAACCAAAGCACATTATGCGGTCTCTGCTATGGCCACAATGTACAATCAGGCTTTAAACAGAGTCATAGCAAAACTAACCAAGTGGCTGAGTGTATATAAATATAATATCAAGTTAACAGGAGCAGGATTATTTTTCTGAGTGTAACCAATGTAAAAATTACAGTACAATAGAAAAATAAATCCACATTTTGAGGTTTCATTTTATATACAAATGTCCTGATGTTTCAGTGCTATTGGTGACCCAAATCTGTGTGTTTATAAGAATGGTTTAAATGCAGAGACGACTTGACTGCAAAATCCCTCATGCAGTTTGTAACCTGGGATGAACTGGCTGTATATGATTCTGTTAATGTGAAACCAGGCTCGCTGCTGGACTGGCCTCTTTACTAATGTAATGTATTTGCAAATACTTGAGAACTACAGCGTGGGAATATTATGCTGTAATGGAATGGGCCCACTTGCCTCCTTGGATGGGAGCATCACTGTTGTAGTGAGTCACTTGATGGGAGTGATCCCCTTCTAGGATGACAGTGCTCCCATAAATGAGGAGTTTGTGTGAAACAGTAAATATATCTGGCCTCCTGTTAAATCCAGAATTGAATTCAAAATCCTTGTCTTGAATAACCAGTCCCAATGACCTTATAGTATCACCATATCACCCCATTAGAGCTCTTCTCTCTTGGACTGGGGGACTCTGGACTTGTTGTTCCTAGAGTATTTAAACGTAGAATGGGAGGCAGAGCCTTGAGCTTTCAGGCCCCTCTTCTGTGGAACCAGCTTACAATTTGGATTCGGGAAAAAGACACTATGTCTACTTTTAAGATCAGGCTTAAAACTTTCCTTTTTGCTAAAGCATATAGCATATAGTTGGCTGGATCAGGTGACCCTGAATGCTCCCTTAGTTATGCTGCAATAGGTGTAGGCAGCTGGGGGATTCCCAGTACTACTTCTTCAATCACCTTTCTCACTCACTATGTGTGAATAGACCTCTCTGCATTGATTGCACTGCTATTAATCTCTGGCTCTCTTCCACAGCATGTCTTTTATCCTGTCTTCCTTCTCTCCCCAACTGGTCGCTGCAGATGGCCGGCCCTGAGCCTGGTTCTGCTTACTTGCCTGCTTACTTCCTGTTAAAAGGGAGTTTTTCCTTCCCACTGTTGCCAAAGTGCCTGCTCACAAGAGGTCATTTTTATTGTTGGGTTTTTCTCTGTGTGTTATTGTTACCTAGCAATATAAAGTGCCTCGAGGTGACTGTTGTTGTGGATTGGCGCTGTATAAATAAAATTGAATTGAATTGAATTAAATATTTCATGTATGACTTTATCAGTCTTTCACATATGGAGGAATTTAACCCCTCCTGGAACCTCTTCCAAAAACTAGTCATACTTGTTTAATCTTCTTCTTATTTTGAGCACTGCATGGTCTGACCTTGGGATGAATTTGCTGGGATAAATATGCATAGTATTTCTCACTGTACACTGTTTCTGGGAAATGGCCTCATAGCCCTTCCCAGATTGATAGACAGCAGTGGTTTCTTCTCTCAGACATTGCTGATATCTTTACTTTGTAACATTGTTTTATACCTGTGCTCACACTTGCTGATGAGAAATTAATCAAGTGCATTTGATTAGCAGCAGCTGGCTGCTACTTAAACTCTTGGAAGCAGTAAAGGTGAACTTAATTTTTCACACACTGCTGTTTCATCTAGTCTGAATCTTTTCTACATGAAAACGTATGAATTAAAAGAGGGTGGAACTTCTCACTATTTATGCATCATTCACAAATAGTGATGTTACCAGTATTAATAAAGGTAAACTCCTTACACTTTTCCTTTGCTAAGTAGATACTATAATTTAGACTCCCCAGTTTAAACTTACTTCGGAGAAAAAAAATTAATTACTGCAAAGCATTCTGTGAGAAACATCTGTATCTGGAAATAATCACATTCCAATGTTATTGTTTAGACATCTCAGTCTGGAATCAAATGGGCGACTAACCAACACATTGGCATATATTACCATTTCAGTTACATAAGAAAGCAAACACTGTGAAAAAAAAACACATTGGTTTTTACGGGAATGTGCAGACTCTGGGTCATTGCACGGACAGGGCTAGATCAGGTCAGAAAATGTTTTGCAACCTTGAACAACGGCTCATCTACATCCCACTGACAGGAATCTTGGAAATTCCTGTGAGTACAGATACACTGACCCGTGTGCTCTCATCTTTTTCTTTTTTTTTTTTTTTTTTTAAACGAATCTCACTTTTCCTGCTGATACAAACCTTTTTATTGTTAAAAAAAGAATCAAATTAACTGGACTTTTAACTATTTGTGTCGACATTAATAAAAAGTCAACAGGATATGGGCAGCACTGTCTGCCTATCTGTTTCCTCAGATTTGCTCCTCTGTTTCTTGTTTACACATTTTCTCTTTATCTGTACAATCTCTCTAGGTTGTCTTACTGAGCGGACATTTGGACAGCTGGGATGTGGGCCAGGGTGCCATGGATGACGGAGGCGGAGCCATGATTTCCTGGGAGGCCCTGTCACTCATCAAAGACCTTGGTAATATACAGAGAAATACTTAAAGTAAATCACAGATAAACTTCAGCAATGATAACATGTGCATATTGTAGAATGCAATAAAAGCTCAAGTTTATTAGTTTTGCTTAAATGTTAATCAGAAAAAGGAGATGGAAAACGTACCTATTCATGTTATTAATCTAAAACATTTTACGCTGGATTAGCAGAGCATCCTCTGTTTATTTTTATTTATTTGAGTCACAAAATTACTATGAAATCTAATAATTCTATTAGAATAAGTGAATGTGTTCATTAAAAAGAGAGGAAACAATCAGTATGTGCCGACACAGAAAGCAGAATAACCAGCAGTGGCGATACTGAGACCAATTTAAAAAAAAAGATCATTAAGTGGAGCTAAAGTTTCCAGTTCTAAACACAGGGACAAAATGAAAAACAAATCCTCTGACTGTAAACAGTAATTTCACCCCAGTGTTTGCAGAGGAACAAAATACACACAACTACAACAGGAGGCAGACCTGCATATAAAGTTCAGTATTTTTGTGGACAATTTACTTGAATGAGCCTTGGACAAGGACTGGGTCATCAAACAAAGACTACAAAGACCTTTTATTCAACAAAAAAAAAAAGAAAAGAAAAATGTCATTATTAATATTTGGAGCCGTTATCCTCCTCTTTCTATACTGTGTATGTGTCTTCATCTCTTTGTAGGTCTGCGTCCAAGGAGAACTTTGCGAACAGTGCTGTGGACAGCCGAGGAGCAGGGCGGAGTCGGAGCACAGCAATACTTTAATCTACACAAGGTACTGTCTGCTGTTACCGTGCCAATCAGTAGAAAACAAGCACTGAGCCAATGTTATTCCAGCTGCCCAAAAAGCAGGAAGGGTCACAACTGTGAAAAGGCAGTTTAAAAAGGCACTTCCACCACACTGAAGGGACTTGGCTAGCTCCCATGTTTTTCCTGTGCAAAGGATCTAAATAAGAATCTGGAGTCTTACAATTTCCTTCTTTGGAGTTCTTGCTGCACACCAGACCCTGACCTGTAATATACTGCGTTTTAAAAACCAGAAACACCAGTGTACCATAACTGCCCGTGGGACTGGTCCAGTTCTTACATTTGATGTATAATTACGTTTTAAATTGCCTAAATTAGTTAAGGCAGCTGCTCAAGGTACTTATAGTGGCTGGCTGAGTGTGTATGCTTTGTTTGCGAGTACTTTGGTTCGGTTTGCTTTCTTTCACCTTTTATCTCTGATCATGACATGTTCCCCCTTTTTGCGTCCTCTCTGCACACAGGTAAACATGTCCAACTTTGACCTTGTCATGGAGTCCGACTTGGGGACGTTCACCCCCATTGGCCTGCAATTTACAGGCAGTGATGCAGCACAAAAGGTGATATTAAAACCCAACTATTTAAAAAAAATAGTGGTATTAGATTGTGAATTCTGCCGCACACAGATTTTGCAAACTGACATGAAAATAGCATCTTGTCCAGTAAATGTACTTGTTTTTTCATTAAAGTCTGTAAAGGTTCCATATATTTACATGTAAAAAGGAAGTAGTAGGAACCACAGCATCTATCATGTTAATGTGGAACCAAAGCATCTGTACGTTGTCACTGAATGTTCCAGTAGTGCTCAAATCTAGAAATTACAATCATAATATTGTCATAATAGTTATATAAAGATAATTTCCTGTGTCTTTTTCCATCTCGACAGGTGATGGAAGAAGTGGTCAAACTTTTGGCTCCCATTAATACAACCAAACTCGAGGCCCACGGTGAAGGGACAGACATCTCACCATGGATGCAGGCAGGAGTTCCAGGTCAGTCTAATCAATATGCCTGTCTGCAACTAAATGGTATAACTAAAGGTTTATTTTAAAGGGGACAGTAGGGACATTGGAGTTTGCATTTTCTCTCTATGCCTCCATGGGTTCTCTCCATCTTCCTTCCAATTAACCTAGCATGCGTGTTTTTTTAATTGATTGTTCAAAATTGGTCATAGTTGTAAATGCCAGCATGAATAGCTGTCTGTCTCTGAGTGTTAACCCCATGACAGCTGGGATAGGCTGGGGAAAGCCACATCACTAATGAGCACAAAGTTAAAAAGGAAGTAACACATCCTACTTTTAGTGGTGGGAATTTTAATGATCTCTCTTCGGTGGAAAGTGCTGAGCACAAGGAATCACATCCTCACCGATGGTCTATGAACAGATTCTAGTTAATACAATCTGGCTCCACTTCCTTAAAGCCAGTTGTGTATTGTAACTAGAATGACTTAAAGCTATGAAGCAACACTTCAAGACGTCTAAATTATGGATATTAAAGTTAAAGTTGTAACAGTCCTGTTACTGCTAATACAGTAGAGAGTTGAAATAAAGTGTAATAAATATAGATTAATCAAATCAATTGTATGAAATTGTTTAGTTTTATATTTTTAAAAAAACATACAGACCTCTTCTACTTCCTTTTCAACTGTTCAGTTCAGTTCAGTTCAGTTCATTTTTATTTCAAACATTTCAAACATGTGCCTTCACAATCATTACAAAATATCATTCCATTATTTGTTTGAAAAGGAGTAGGCTGAAGTATTTACTTATTTGTCCCTACCCCCTCAAGTTTTACCTCTCATTCATTTAATTTTTTTTGTCTTAAATTAAACAAACAACATATGAAACATATAAACATATGAAGTAAAACAAAACATAACATACATAAATCAAAAACAAGAAATTAGCAAGCCCCACCACAGTATAGTTTCTTTCATATGAAAAATACAGAATGTGTATATTTGCAGATACACAAGTTATGGAAAAACAACAAACCAAAACAAAACAAAAAAACAAAAAAACAACCAAAAAAGAACCGCAACACCATTACCAGCAACATTACCATCCTGGGTTAACCCCGTTTTCTTCATTCTTATACTTATTTAAAATTAGGTTTTTATATTTTACTTTAAACTGTTTTATGTTTTGACTGTCTTTTATTTTTTCTGTTAGACTGTTCCATAATTTAACTCCTGCAATTGAGATTGACATAGTTCTTAAAGTTGTTCTAGCACTTTGTATTTTTAAATTCCATTTCCCTCTTAAGTTATACCCACCTTCTCTTTCTATGAACAATTTACAGATTTCTTTGGGAAGCAATTTATTTCTGACTTTATACATTATTTGCGCTGTTTTAAGCTTCACCAAGTCTTGGAATTTAATAGCTTGCATTTTGACAAAGAGTGCATTTGTATGGTCCCTGTACCCTACATTATTTATTAATCTAATGGCCCTTTTCTGTATTATAGTTATTGTTTGTGTGTTACTTTTGTATGTGTTTCCCCAGACCTCTACACAGTAGCTCATATATGGCAGTAGTAAAGCACAGTATAAAATGTGCAGTGCTTTCTGATCCAACATATGCTTTGCTTTTCCCAGCAATGCCCCGTGCCAATTTCCCCCGAACATAAGTAATGTGTGGCTTCCAACAGAGCTTGTGGTCAATGATCACCCCAAGAAATTTTATTTCATTTACTCTTTCTAAATATACATTGTCAACACATATTTCTACTTCGATGTTTTTCTTTTGGTTTCCAAACAACATAAATTTGGTTTTATCGAGATTCAATGATAATTTATTTATATCAAACCACTTCTTTAATATCATTAATTCCTGTGTGATCATTTCCAAAACCTGTGGCAATTCCCCACCTGCACACAGTATATTTGTGTCATCTGCAAATATTACAAACTTTAAAATCTCCGATACTCTGCAGATATCATTTAAGTACATAATAAACATTTTTGGACCCAGTACTGAACCTTGAGGTACTCCACAAGCTATATCCATCAAATTAGATTTATATTCATTTATTTGTACATATTGTTGCCTATTCCCTACATAGCTTTTTAACCATTCCAAAACCACTCCCCTAAACCCGTACTTTTCCAGTTTTTTTAATAGAATTTCATGATTAACAGTATCAAACGCCTTCTTTAGATCTAAGAAAACTCCGAGCACATACCTCTTATTATCCATACATTCCGTTATCTTTTCCATTAAATCTATCAGTGCCAAAGCTGTTGATCTGTTGTTTCTGAACCCATACTGACTATCTGTCATTAATTCATATTTTTCCACAAAACTGTCAAATCTTTTTATGAAGAGTTTTTCCAGTATCTTAGAGAACTGGGAGAGTATTGACACTGGTCTATAGTTTGTAAAATGATGTCTTTCACCGGTTTTGTAAATGGGAATAACTTTAGCAACTTTCATTTTTTGTGGAAAAACTCCTTTTTGAAACGACAAGTTGAATATATATTTTAATGGTTTTAACTGTATCTCAGTTTAAATCTCTAACTGCGAGTACAAAAATCTAATCAGCCAGTCGCATGGGAGTGCATTTAGGCACGTAGACATGATCAAGACAACCTGCTGAAGTACAAACTGAGCATTAGAATGAGGAAAGAAGGTGACTTCAATTGGGGCATGGTTGTGGATGGTAGACAGGCTATTTCAGAAACTGCTGATCTGATGGCTCTGATCTCTGAACTCACAGCACATTGAAGCTTGAAGCAGATGGGCCTCAGCAGCAAAAGACCACACCGTACAATAAGCACACAGGTTCCAGTTCACACAGGTTCACCAAAATTGGAAACTTTCATTGTTGATTCTTGATTTTTGCTACGATATTAAGATCAAAATTTGGGGTAAACATGAAAGCATGGATCCAATCTGCCTTGTGTCAACAGTTCAAGCTGCTGCTGGTGTAATGGTCTGGGAGATATTTTCTTGGCAGACTTTGGGCCACCTAGCATCGTCTAAATACCACAGCCTACCTGAGTATTGTTGCTGACCATGTTCATCCCTTCATGACTATAGTGTACCCATCTTCCAGTAGGATAACACACATGCCTAAAAACTCAAATCATCTCAAGCTGGTTTACTTACATTTTTGAATTGGCTATTCTGTGTTGCATGTTATGAAAAAACAATGAACCCTTGAAAAGGTTTTACCTAATATCGAAGTCCGTTTCTGTCTTCTTGTTACTTTAGAAATTTGTCGAACTATTTTCTGCTCTTTTCTTCTACACATGTGTTACTGTTTGTTGAAGATGGATTGTAACATATAGAAAGACACTGACTCATATATTAACAGTATAAATACATTTTGGGCACAAGCAATTTATCAGTCTTTTCACAACTGAATTTGTAGTTTAGAAACAGTTTTACCACTAATAGTAGTAATATTTTTTATTGCCTTGTAGTCATTATTTACAGTTTTATAAGACATCGCAAACCACAAAATACTCTGAATTACATTTAAATAAAAAAAATTTATATATTGCGTGAAAAGAAAACAAAATACTAAATGGAAATCTGAAGACCATGGATGCCACATTTTACATGGTATAGTCGACTTTGACCTTAAGAGAAACTACCCATTCTGTCAGTGTAAAGAAGTTTAACTACACTTTGAATGTCTCATATATTTTAATATAAGAAAAAGGAGTCTGATTGCAGCCTCTTAACCTCTCAATTTTGTCTATATGACAAAGAAATGCTGCTGTACGAAATGATAAAAATCTGTTAGCACGAAACTTTTAAATGCATAATTACAAAAAAAGTTCCTTAAGCTCATTGCACACACTTTCTTGTAATTATGATAAAAAAAAATTGTTAACCCTTTATTTACCACGTTAATGTTTATGCTAGAGACAAAGTTTAAACAGTTACAGAAAGGGGAGAAGACGAGCTTTACAAGGAGATTTGGTTTATTACGGTGGCATAAGGTACTGCACCTATTCAAATGGTTACCGAAAGATGAGAATTACTTTTTTTTTATTTTAAAGCCAAACTTCAAAAATAAGTCATTAGGCCTGTATAAATCTTGGTCGATAAAGGAGAATAAGTTCCTTTTTTGTGAACTTTTGAGAGCCGATAATGAAAAACAGGAACTTACTGTTATTTAATTGTTCTGTTTCTTACTTTCGTGTAGTATGAATGGCAATGGGAAAGTCTTTATCCATTAGAAAAGCTGTAAAACAGTTAAAAGTCTAAAATTGATCCCTTCCTTCACATTTTCCAAAGCAGTCCAGTGGGCCAGTTTTTGGCGGACAAGTTCTGGAACCCAGGTCTTATGTTTGACATCCCTGGTGTAAACTTTAACCATCTAATTTAATCATGTTCCACTACCTCGTATCTCAAAAATGATTTCTTTCATGTTGGATGTCACCACTTGCATTCTAATTTCTTGGCACTATCCCACCGATGCTGGAGAATTGGTTCTTGTTTTTGTTCACAGCAGTGAGTTTGTTATCTGAGGCTGACACATCATGCGCTCTTTGTCCTCCACAAGTTTTCATCTTTTCCTTGTAGTCCATTTACTTGAGCAACAGTGACAATCTCAGGGGAGATGATAGAGAGGATAGTGCAAACATTTTTGGTGTTTGACCTTTAGAGTTTTCATACTGGGAATCAGATGTCATTAGTCAATATTAATAGTAGTGGGGTTACTTAGAGTCCTCTAGATTTGAAGTTCTCCTATTTGCAGACAGGGGACTGCTGTAAGTAAGAGGAATAACCTGAGCACAAGTAAGGTCACGTTAACTTTAGAGACTCTGAGATTCATTTATAGGATTCGATGTAGGATTTTGCAGCTACAAAATCAAGTGAGAAGGAAAAAAGTAACACACATACCCACAAATACAAAAAAACTTACAAGTGGAGAAGAATTGACTTTTATTAAAACAGTATGTGTTTTTATAATTTCCATAAAAAAGAAATATAAGCACCTCTACACATCATATTGCAACCTATATAACAGGAGCTGTCATATGCTGACAAAGGCTCCTGACAGCTGAGCAGCCAACAGCTAAATCAGTTTTCATGAAGACCTGCACGGTACCATTTTTTACAAGTGGGAAACCAAGTACTTCAAACTAACTGTGCCAAGCAGTAAATACAACAATCTCCACCAAGCTGTAGTCTACCTCAGTTTTTCAGGATTTTGAGAGTAGGCATTGGTTAGAACTGAAGAAGCTTCTCGGATGAGAGGTGAAACGTCTTCAAGCAACTTAAAGAAGTCCAGACGCTTTTCTTTGCAAGCTCCTTTGACTAGGCATTGGTTAGTTTCTCTTAGTGGTTTTGTAAACGTTAAAATGAGGCGTTTTGTAGAAGTGAAACATTGCAGTCACAAAGACACCATAGAATAATGTGTGAAAGACGACTTAAAACCTCATTAAACATGTGGTGCAGAAACACCCCTTCTTTGATGTATTGAAGAGACAGAGATTTAGCTGCCTCAATTACAGTTAATTGGAGTTTTACATTGTTAACGGTTTGTGAGTGGCTCACGCCCTGCTTCACGACACTCTGTGCTTTAAGAATACTTTCTCTTTTCTGGTGATTGTAGGATATACACAACATACACTGCTTTTTGTAGTAGAAAACCATTATAAGTGTCAACTGTTAACATCTTGACGCAGCAGCTGAATGCTAGAGTTATCCACAGAAAAGATCATTTCTGTGCACATTATTCATAAGTGAGGGCCAATTTCTTGCCTTTCACTTGAGAATTGATTTTGTAGTACATAGTGTTGGTGTGTTATTCATTAACTCCCCTCTATGAAAATGCCGTCCTCAATCACGCTAAATCTTCTTCTTCTTTACAAACCGCCTTCGACGAAGGTGCATTTTTAAGGGTCCTCCTCGAGGCTGAGTCGAGGACTCTTAGATGATCGCTTTACTAATGTTGGTTGTAGGAACACCATGGGGCTGTCCAAGGGAAAGGTGACGGTGCAAACACCAACAATCTGTGCTGGGAACTTGTGCCTGTGTAGCTTAAGTGCAAATACAAGGAACAAGTAACCCTGACAGGATCCTCCACATATATGCATTATAGTGGAAGCAAAAAAGGATTTTTTTTTTGCATGACTTGATCATCTGAAGGGCCACAGACCTGTACTGCGGAGGGAAATCTGCCGGGTTTTCATTGACAGCTGTGTGCTGACTGATCTTCTTTCTGGGGCAGCAGTCTGGGAAGCTACAGACAGAGATCAGCATGCCACAAAGGCCTCTATTACTGCCCTAAACAATGACACAGGCAGTATTAGCTCTTCACTTAAACTTCTTTTTTAAGCAAAAAAGATTCATGGCCCCAAATTTTTAATATTTATTTAACAAAAGAAAATTCTAGCATTTAATTTTAATGAGATTAAGCTCATCCGTTAATGTCTGCTGTGGCTTTATGACTTAGGAACAGGGCCTGCCCGACAAGAGCCATCTATCTAAATAAAGAACTGAAACTAGTCAAACCTCGAGTTGTGGCATTAAGTAGCTTTAAAAAGCAATAACAGTATGAGCAATTACAAAGCAGAGCTATGACACTCAAGTAATAATTTAAGTGTCATAGCAATTACTTGAATCCATGTGAGAATTTCATTATATGAAAAATGGTTTTCTAAAGCAATCATTTGCTTTACAGCAGCCAATGTGCAACACATATAAGCCAGTCATTTTACTGGCTGAATACATAGTTGAAATGCTTTTCATTCATTTCAACTATGCAGTTATTTATCTATCTCATAGTGTAGTGGCCTAACAGCAAAGTGTCTAACTGGGCTTTCGGCATAAAAAGATTTGCAAAATCAAACATGTTTAGCTATCTGCTGACCACATTGTGATATTAGCATGGAGTTTGTTCAGTGCTCTGCTGGGAGAGCCACAGACATGGATCATGCTGGCTCTCTGAGGGAATGCAATGTTGCATGTTTTTTTGAAGTATAACCTTTGTAAGGAATGTGACTCTTAAATGATTATTTTGTGCCCAAATTGCAATAAATTTTAAGCAGTTCAAGCTTGACCTGTGAAGTCTGCACATGCAGTTTTATGTCCCAGTGACCACTAAAATTAAATTTTCCACCATCTTCCTATTCATTTAATCAGCACTTCAGCTGCCCAAATAACTGCCCAGAAGCACAGAAAGTGGCTGTGACAGGACTTGCTTTCAGCAGTTTTCTAGGTTTACTGAATCGTAACATAAATTAGCAGAGATGTTGATACCAGCACTCCGCTGCTAGTGAATAAAGCTGAAATTAAGTGCCATGAAATAATGCGCACAAGTATAGACAAAAAAATTGTAATCTAATGTTAAAAGACTTTTTTTATTTCATAGTAATTTGTCTCTGTCAGGCTTCACCTTGCAGACATTTCAGTTCTTAAATAACGTGAGAGTTGTCATCACACTTCAGATACCAGCAGGGTTGTTTTTTTTTTTAAGTTTTTATACATTTCCTCCTCTTGCTTTTTCTGCAGATGGCAAAATCATCTGTAGATCGTGATCTTCACATAGTTTTAAACCTAATTCTGTTAAGAATTTTCTTATCTACTACCTACTTCAATCTTCAAATCTTTTTAGTGTGCATTTTATGTGCAAATTTTACTTCCAAAGATGGTAAGGTTCAGTGCCAACATTATAACTTCAAAACTTGCTGCACTGGCTGTTTGCTTGCTTTCAAAGTGCCTCAGACGTTAGTTAATCTTTCCTCTTTCTGTTCTCCTATTGCATATCATGTGGTTAGTTAGTACTGGGCCACGTAAATGTACACAACATGTTCAGACATGGAAAACCATAACATGAAGTGCCCAGTGTACACTTTTTGTGCTGATGCTAAAGCCAGAGGGAGTTTGCAACTCTGCAGTTATTGATCCTAAACACTTGCACTTTGCAACAATATTACTAACAGCATGGAGTAGGTAGGAGGTAATACATTTCATACATTCATTCATGAGAAGTTGCAGCAGTGTCATCCTGTCAGAGCACCACACTCAAATACAATGAGTTCTTTAAAGCAAACCCATTCACTCACAAATGTCTGCAAAGGCAGGCTGCATGGCTAGGTGCTTGATTTTATAAACACCTGCGGCAATGGGACTGAAAATACTTGAATGCAGAGATTAAGTGATTGTGTGGCCCAAAACTTTTCTCCATTTAGTGTTAAGTTAGCCAATCACCTGCCAGGTTTTTTACAAATAAACTGTAAATGAATTGGTGCTTATAAACTCTTAACTCTACATTCAATTCACTTTTTACTGAAAGCTTCATTCACTCAATCATACACACATTGAACTACCAACCTTCCAACTACTAGATGACTCATGCTACCTCCTGAGCTACAGCTGGACAACTTAATAGATAGTTTGAGCATTACTAGAAACATTCGGGGCCATGTCCTTGAATGATGACACCACAGAGGAGTTTAAATCAAATCACTGAGATGTGGCTGAAGTGCAGGTTTTCAGCTTAAATTCAAAGGTTTTAACAAAAGTGTTTCATTAAAAGTTTAGGATTTGCACGTATTTTTAGAGGCTGGATGGAACCAGGCTTATCTGATCTGGCATTTTGAAAATACACTGTGAGAGCAGATATCTATAGATTTCCCCAGTAACTGCTTCTTAGTCAAAGGGTGCTTTCCAAAAGTACCTCCTATCTCCTTTGCCTCTTCTCCCCAAGGAAAACGTCATTGTACTTAATCAAGGGCAAAAGGGTGGGTAGGAGAACTGATAAGGAGTTTAAAAAAGAGAAGAGCGGTGTGCTGAGAATTCGAACATACACTAGTCTCCTAACATTGTAATGCCAGATATCTGCTGTGTTGTAACTACAATGATCAGAAGATGGACTCAAAAAATACACACCTTACTTTGCCATGTGTAAACCCTGCTGTTTTATGGAGGCCATATAAATGAGAACAGCCTGTGAAAAATCTCTCTTCAGTACAAAGGTTGGAATTTTAAAGAAAAGGGAACATTAAGGTTGGAAATACTAACGCCTGTACGTTAGACATTAAAAAAACTGTTGGATTTTCTAAAACGGCAGCTAATTAGTCCTTAGTGTGTTAAATTAATGCGTGAATGCTGCAATACGCTATTAAAAATAAGAAGCGATGCACACTTTTACACATTTTCAGTTTGTAAATATGCAGGAGTCTTGCTCTGCACCTGAGTCCTAATGCTCAGCAATTTCTATGAAAGAGTTATTTCTTATATCAAAAGAATATTGATTTCAGCGTCCTCTCATTTATCTGAACCGCCTCACTGTTTTCAAAGAGAAACACACATATCCATCCATCACTTATCCCAGCTCACCTGAAGTATACATTGATTTATGATAATCCTAACAGCAATTGCAAACGCAAACTAATTATAGAGAACCTTAAACACGCTTTGATCAGTTAATATATCTCATAATATTTAGAGAGCTTATATACATCTGTTTTTCATGCAAGGCAACAACTGAACAAGTAGGTTTTATTACAGCAGTGGGATGTTCAGAGTTCAGCTCTGCGTTCAACAGGCTGTTGTTTAAAAACCAAATATATCAGCAGGTCATGGAATGAAATGGAAAATACATTTATGAATGAATGAATGAACATTTACATGATCTGCATCACTTTGTTTATTATGTCGGTTGTTGTCGTGAATGGTCTGTAGAGGAGAGTGGTTCAATCCAAACAGTATTGATACCAACGCTGGTATTGATATCTGATTGATCATAGTGTGATAGGATCGATGCTTTGATTCTCTCCTCTAAGTTCAGTATGTAGGACAGCATTTTCTCCTCTCCAGGCAATCGTGGCTCAGTCGTTGTGCCCTTGGGCAAGACACTTCACCCGCTGGCTACTGGTGGTGGTCAGTTGTCCGGCAGCCTCGCTTCTGTCAGTGCACCCCAGGATGGCTGTGGCTACAATGTAGCTTGCCATCTCCAGTGTGTGAATATGTGTGTGGATGACTGAATGTGTAAAGCGCTATACAAATACAGGCCATTTACCATTTAGCAAAGGATGGTCACAGTCGATCCTAAAGTAGCAAATAAAGAAAGCACTAGAAGCAATGGAAACCGGTCCATGTATTTGGAACACACACAAAAAACCAGTGCTTTATATCTTCAAAATAGACGTCAGTGTTTCCGTTCACCTGCTGTTTTTTGAGGGCCATGAGTCATTTATCACGTGTTAGGGTTAAATGAGATGTTCTTTTTGATTGGGAAGAAGTGACCGATGGATATCTGCACTGCATATCGACTCCAGTTATTCAATGTTGAAACCATCAACCATCATCAAGCATCAGAGTTGGGTGAACATTATAATAAGTGTTAGTAGGAAATGCCTGCAGGATTATTGCCTTATATTGGGTTCTTCTTTCAATTTGGTAGATTGAGCGGATGGTTAAATTAAAGCAATACACATTTTTAAAAGGGCTTATTTGTAGGTTTATATTATTTTACAGTGCTCTACTGCTGCTACACAAGCAGCTCTGCACTGTAACAGCAGTAAAAATATAACAGAGCACACTCACTCATGACTCTCCAGATTTTCCCAGCAAAGTGGGAACTGACTCGTCTTTCAGGACTAACCACTGCGAAAATCCAGCATTGAACCGCTTCAGGAAGCAGCTCTCGGTAAAATGAATGAGCACTATACGCGGTTGGGGTTGTACTGCTGAGGAATAGTAGTGAAAATGAATTTAACCACTGCTCCTTCACTTCGTCTTCCTGTGGCAGTGTATACAATGGGAGTTTACGTTTGCATTGAAGAAAATAACACCTCCTCGACGTGACTGACACCGCTAACCAAAACCAAACTGCTCCTGGGTTCTTCTGTTTGTTTCTGGGCAGATTTCTGTTTTTTACACTGCCATCTACAGTACCGTATTATATAGTGCAGGTTCTGTTTACTGCAGTTTATTATAGTTTGATGAAATTGATTAAAAAAATCAATACATTAAAAAAACAAAACAGTTGAGTTGTTTATTAGGATATGTGTTACATTCTCTGACCTTTCACATCTTATTTCAGTTTGTATGCATTTCACACTTTGTATTCATCGAGTTTCAGGTATGTTACAGTTTGCTTAGCATTCCTAAACTTTCCCATATAAATGTATATTTTTCTATTCATCAATCAATTATTGTCCTGTTATCCTTATCAGAATCGCAGAAATGGCTGGAGCCTATCCCAGCTACCATAGGGGGAGAGGCAGGGTGCACCCTGGACAGGTCACCAATGTGACACAGGATTATATTTTTTCCATTATATCCTACATTTTAACCTTGAAGTGATGTTTAAGCAGAACTTTCTGCTAATTTTGGATAAATGTGGGGCCACACTGTTCTAAAGGGAACTCACGTGTCTGTGAGTGACTGGTCAGCATTACTAGCAGTGGGAATTTTTTTTAATAATCTGGATGGAAGCTAAAAGATTTATTTAGGGAATGGGTGGAGATTTTAAGACTTTAACATTATAAAGAATAACTCAAGTACAAGCAGGGTCATCTTGGCCTTTAAATGGTTTTAGAAAATAGTAGTCTGCGGTTCCTTCAATGAATACAAGTGTATAAAAAGCAGAATAACAATTACTACACCCTATAAAGAAGAACAGCAAATAGTCACCATAACAGAACTTTTTGTTACAACAAATCTGTTAAACCTATACGTGTGTTTTTAGCTGATAAAGTAACTCTCGCATTACATACAGACTCATATACAATACAACATTAACAATACTAATGTACACTACTAACTTACCCCTCATTTCTTTATATTTTGCTTGGAAAATGGGAAATTAATGCAGTGATTTGATGAGGCAAGCACAAACATACACGGAAATATACTATATAAGGCAAAAACAGAGTTTGCAAAATTCTAACAAGTTTAAATATATATTTGGTTTGACAACCCGAACTCTTCAGAAGTCTTCAGGAATAGTTCTCCATGGTTCTTAAAGAACATTCAAAGCTCTTCTTTGGATGTTGACTGCCTTTTTGTCAGTTCTCCCATCATCTCTGTCAAGATGATCCCACGCTGCTTCAATATTGTTGAGGTCTGGGGAGGCCAATGGTATTGCATAGTGATTGCACTTTTCTACATTCATAATTCCATCAATTATGATAAGATCTCCAACACCACTGGCTGAAATTCAGTCCCAAACCATGAGAGACTCCACCGTGTTTTGCTGTAAACACTCACTGTTGTATGTCTCTGCTGACCTCAAATTGATGATGATTTGAACAAAACTTTAAAATTTGAATTCATCACTCCATCAGAGCCTGTTCCTCTGTTCTCATCCAGTTCTTGTGTAAACTAAATATCACAGTACTTGTGTAATTTAGCATACGTCAGCCTTTTCTCCCTGTTTCTCTTCCTTAGAAATGGCTTCTTGACAGCCATTCTTCCACTGAGACTATTTCTGATGAGGCTTCTACATCTGCTGATAGTTTTTTCTTTTTTCTTTTTAGGCCTGCCACATCTTCTTTTGTAAACGCTTGTAAAACATGTCGAAACATGCCCAGTTTTCAGCTATTAGCTCAGAAAATCCTTTGTTAACTGAATGTCACTTACTAAATATAGGTTTAATATGATTTCTAGGTCACAAACTAAATTAAAGCCTTGAGTACACAGTAAATACAACATTTTCTAATACATAAACATAAGCAAAGCATTTTTAATAGCTTAGACAAGAAGTCGATATAAAATTAGAATGTAAACTGAGGCTCAGAGCAGATTATTTTCCTTTGGTGGTTTTCGTTAGTTTCAAATTACAAGGACACAAATTACAAATTACAGCTGTGACCAGTCATAAAGAGAAATATTCTAAAGGAATAAACCAGACACAATGACGATGCTTCTTTACAGCTGCGAAACTCTGAGTCCAGAACTGTTTCCAGAGCTGAAGTTTCAGATTTTCCAGCATGTTTTGTGACGCTCTTTGTGCATCATTCTGTCCCTGTGTCATCCAGGTGCCAGCCTCCACGTGGCAGACAGCCGTTACTTTTGGTTCCACCACAGTGAAGGCGACACCATGAGCGTCCAGGACCCTCGAGACATGGACCTCTGCTCGGCATTGTGGGCCGTGGTTGCTTATGTCGTGGCAGACCTGCAGGAAATGCTGCCCAGATAGCACGACCTGCTGTGAACTGTACATCTTTACATAAAGCAAAACTCTTGTTAAATTATATTTCTAAAAAAGACTTGATCCAAAGTCCATTCAGATGAAAAACTGACATTCTGTTCAAAATGATTTCTTTCTTTTTGTTTCAAGACAAACTGCCACCTTTGCTATACCATCTACAAAATGCCTTGTGTAGATTAGTTAGTGACACAAACTGATCAGCCGTCTTGTGATACAACATACATCCTCTTTTTTGCACGACAGTATAACCATCGATAAAAGCTTAACAGCTATTTCATTTTGCACAAATGCACTCCTCCGAGTTTGTGTTTTTTCCATCTGACCACATGCAGCTTTCTGCACCATCTTTATACTTATCAACCACACTGTGTTTGTGTGCTGTTTCCTTTATTGTTACTAAAACTGAATCTGAAGCAGAGGGTAGAGCAACCATGGCAGTTTGTCTTGAAACAACTGTAATATTCACATTATGACTTTTTTTTCCATGAAAAAGTTTTTCGACTCGAAATTTTAACTTTATTCTCAAAATGATCTATACATGTTTTTCTTAATGTGGCCCTAATACTCCTTCGTATCAAAGAGATGCTTTTACATAATGATTTTTAACACAGAAGAGTATATTATGTTATGAATGAGGAGAAATTATTTTTTTAATGAATATGTTTTTAAATTTAGGGTTATTGTAGACAAGGAGGGATAAAATATAGATCTGAGTACTGTAATGTTATGTGCAATAGGAGGTTTGTTTAAGGTGTGTGAAATTAAAGAAATGGACTACAAAGTTGGGGAACTCCTGAGTCCACGTCTTTCTCTGTTTCTAGTCTTCTTTAAGGAACCTTTAAAAGCTGTAATGGTTTTCACTTTAAGAAAAAAAATCATTTGTGGTTAATTTTTCTAAGTATTTTCAGAGTCTTTGTATTTCCCCCAGTGCCAGTTTCAGTTTAAGTAACAGCTGACATTGATCGTACTACACATTAACACCCATCTTCTCATTAGCTGCAGTTCTTTCTTTTAATGTTGTTTCTGTGAAAAAAGGGGGAAGAATGACACCAGAGCAAATCACACTACACATCTAGTTCACAGAAAAAAGAAGAAGAAAGCAGAATAGACGAGCAGGAGCAGATATGATGGTGGATCACACATGGGAGGAGAGAAAGTAAAGATTATTAATCACTTTGTGCGTGTTATGTAGACCATCACAGCAGCTGCAACAAACACAGCTGGGATCTCTTACCCCATGCACTGACAAGTCAGCACTTCCAGTGGGTGAAGTCAAGGCCAGCCAGATAAACTCAGCGTGTGTGTTGAAACACGGAAATTATCAGCTTTGTGTCGTGTCTGGTGAGATCTTCATGTGTCACTGACACTGACTCACATTCAGACAGTTGTGGTAATGAAGGAACAGTCTGCATCTGTGGGTGTTTTGCATGCTCGAGTTAAACATATGTGCCAGTGACGTGTCCTATTTAAAGCACAGTGCTTTCTGAATTTATTTTATCCTGCTTGACTGAATTTCAGTATCCTCAAATATTCATCCCGAATGGACGCCATTATTCCATGATGTAGCGAGCAGTGTTGCTTTATTTTACTTACCAATGAATTGGCTAGTTGGAATATTGCAAGGAAAATGGCAAAGGCTTTGTCAATTGCTTGTGACCTCTTATTCACAAGGTGTTACCACAGCAGATAGCTCCACTGATATTTATGCCGGATGCCCTTCCTGGCACAATCCCAAAGGGTTTTCTGTCTCCTCCCAGGATCAGATCCGGTCAAAAGTATCCAAGATCAAACTGATCGTTCATTTGTTAAGCAAATCTGTAAACCATGACACTGTGCTTAACGTGTCTTTTTTTGTCCAAACATGAAACATATTCATTTCCTTTCTGGAGTAATCCGATAGTCTGAATCAACCAGAAGACATCAGGCAGGCTAGCAAATCAAAACAATCAATTTCAAATGTAATCTGTTTACTTTGGAGAACCAGACTTATTAAAGCATGCTTGGTTTATGTACAGTTGTGGTCAGACGTTTACATCCACTCATCATGGGGATGAATGTCATGGTAATTTGAGGCTTTTCATCATTTCTTTGAGCTGTTCTTTTTCTATGGTGGAATGACTGTAGTGCATACATCTTTAATGACTTTAAAAAAACAGGTTGAAACTATTTTGGGTTTTCTCTAACCCACTCAGGGTCAAAAGTACAGATACAGGCTCACATTTATTTCTACACTGACTTAAATCTTTTAATAAGTGGTGCTACGACTTGTCTTTTTGCTTTTTAGCCTTTATGACAGGAGAAAGACATGCAGCAAATGGCCAGATTTCAACCAGCTCTCTGTACTAGCCGTAGCAGCATATGGGTTCCCTGATTAATCCAGTGAGCTAAACCAGCACCCTACAACAACCTTTGACTTGACATGGCCAAAGCCTATTAACTTCTCATTAGTGCTCATGCTTGACCACAACTTGTGGTTTGCCTTTGCCAATATAAAAGGGATTTGATCAACAGCACTCACTGGATTGGCCAATACTGGGAAAGTCCAAGGAACTCAGGGAATCTCTAAGAAGAATTATAGATTTTCACAAGTTGGGAAAGTCTCTTGGAGCCATTTCTAAACAACTACAGATTTCAAGATCAGCATTTCAAAGAACTGTATTTAAGATTTGTCACCAAGATCTCAAAGAAGACCCAAACTGTCGCCCTCAAATGGCTGGAGGTTGGTTAGGATGTTCAGGATCAACCCAGGAACCACCAAAGCTCAACCCTGGCACGAACTGAAAACTACTGAAACACCAGCGTGACGGTCCACAGTGAAGTAAGTTTTACTGGACTGAGAGGGTGCCGACAAAGAAAAAAGCCCCTGCTCCAAAACAAATGTCTTTGAGCGAGACTGAAAGTTGCAGCTGCCCACATGGACAAGCCAAAGTGTTCTTGAGAAAGATTTTGTGGTCGATACAAAGAGCCGTGTGGCCACAACAAGCGGTACCTTTGGAGGAGTAAAGGTGAGGCTTTCAAAGCTAAGAACATACCACCTGTCAAGCATGTTGGTGGTAGCATCATACTCTGGGCTGTTTTCCTACCGGTACATTTCACAAAGTGCATGAAATTATGGAGGACTACTCTTCAACTTCACCTCAGATTGACAGCTAGATGGTTAAAACCTGGATATAGTTAGGTTTTCCAACAGGATAATGATCCCAAACACAAAACAAAACTGGTTGTGGAAAGGATAAGGAGGCTAACATTAAGCTTTTGGAATGACCTTCCCAAAGCCTCAACCCGAGTCTGTGCTGGGAAACCAACTGATTTAAATGAACTCTACCAATTCTGCCAAGAATGTGGGTCAAAGATCAAGAAGCCAGAAGTGTATTGATGAATTCTCAAAAGTGACTGGTTGCCAAGGGATTTATAACAAAATATTAGTGGGGGTATGTATATATATTTTATTCTATATGTATACGTCTGACCCTGTGTGGATTAAAGAAAACCTAAAATAAATTCAAACTTGTGCAAGCATTCTTGTTTTTGAAAGTCATTAATGATGTTTTCTGTACAGTCACTCCACTCTGGAAAAGAAACACGTCAAAGAAATCATTAAAACCCAGAAATCATTACCATGACATTCATCCCCAAGATGAGTGGACATAAACTTTTGACAGCTGTATATTACTCCGCATATGGCACCACCTTGTGGACAATTCCAACATTGCATTAACCTGCCGACAATAAAAAAGGTCTAAGTTTGTCAACAGAAAACAAAAACTTGTTTTTCTGATACCTTTATTATTGAATGATTTTACACATGAGACAAAAAGGAGCAGCTGAAAACGTGCTAACAGGCATTTTTAGCAAACAGATTTTCACAGAGCATCAAAAAAGTGACAGGGTGAAATGAACAGATTCACATGGATACATCTTCAAACAGTAAAAATAACTTTACAGTAGGAGTGTTCACGTAGCCACGGGCCTTCTGGAGTTGAAAACCTTGATCCCATTTTGCATTGAAGACCGAGCGTATTTGGTCAGGAGGGCTCCGGTGGTCTGTTTCTCTCCACACAGATCTCTGGATGAGGAAATGGAGCGTTACACATTGTAATAAGCAAAAAATGGGACTCGGGTTACTCACAAGCTCTTTGTGTTTCTTTAATTAAAGCCCTTAATAATTTGTATGGATAACACTAACTGTATGTATGGTGTTATATCCTCCTCTGTCCATTTCTCTCGGAGTGTAAAAAGGTGGTTAAAGCGTTCCACCGTGTCCTCTGGGAGGTCCTCCACACGCAGCAGGCAGATGGTCTCTGGGCGGGAGGTGCGGTCCAACAGGGCAATGCCCTGGAAGATATACAATACAGACAACACCAGTCAGGAAACTAAGCTAAACTCTGGAAAGTAGCTTCTCAAACACAACGGGATACACACTGGCTTAAGAGAGAAACAGAGGAAAAACTCAGTAAACTAAAGATATGTCTGGGGAATCCTATGGATAAGTGAATGCCAAGCCTGTGAGGATTTCCTTAATTAAAAACAATGAAAATGCCCAAATACACAGCTTATATTCTAACTCCCAACACTTTTCTCACTCTGAATACATCATAAAGGACAAAAGGTGTACAGGTTCACCTTTAGCTGGTCCAGTCTTGTACTCATGCCCTCTGGGACGCTCTGCTGCCAGACCTCCTGAAACTCCTTCAGGTTGAACTTGACAGCATTGTGCAGCAGCATCAGTGCGATACCCCAACAGACTTTGTCCTCATTTAGTGCATAAAACACTTCACCTGTATAGATAAAGGACACAAAACACATTTCATTACCAAGCAGCTGAGAATTGTGTGCAATCCTTCTAGTTTTGTGGTGCGAAGGTCAAATTTTCACCATTTTCAGTATAGCGTTTCCCATAGCAGTTCAAACAGTGCTCGATCATCTCTCTGTGAACAGAAAAGGAAACATCACTATGTAGCCATAAAATACAAGCTCAGAAAGTCACTATAGCCTCTTAAACTGTGTCACTTGGGTATGTTAAAAACAATCACTGCAACTTTACTCCATCTGCATCTTTATGTTACTATTTGTTGATCTCTGGAGGTGAAGATAAGGATCACAGACCTGGGCTCGAGTGGGGCCAGCTCATCTAAACTGGTCTGAAGGGGAACCCTGCTGAAGGCCCAAGACTCAGAGTCCACCAGCTGAGTCACATGACCAAGCAGCTTCATCTCATAGTCAAAGTCCAGAACGCGCCAGTATCCTGGAAGGAAAAAGGATGCTCTTGTTGAAGAGCTGGTAGCTATCTGTTTTGTCATGATGTTAAATAAAAATGACATCACTGTTTACCATCTATCTGACAGGCATGGATGGTCTCTAAGTGTGTCCTTATCTCCTCTTCACTGGCCTGAATCCTCTCCAGCAGATCCTGCATTGTGTACTGGGAACAGGGCAAACTGGTTACTAACAGCTACAGCAACATCAGCATCGACATGAAAAGATCTAACGGGGTGTATTCACCCTGTTCTCTGTATTCTCCTGCTGCCCTCCTAACGCAGGTCCTTCGTAAGGATTTTCCATTAAAAGCCTCTTTAGCTTCTTCAGTCTTGGTCGCTGTTTCCTCAGTTCCCAGTAGCTGTTACAAAACCCCCATATCTGCAACAGGAATCTATTTTTATGCATCGACTATAAGTTTGTGCTTGTCAGTCAAAGAAAGACACCCGTGTAGGTCCTACCTGAGCGTGCACAACATGAGAGCTGTCCTCGGTGTCGGTCAGCTGGTCTGGTGTTCTGCATCCAGGAAGAAACAGCAGCAGGTTGGATGTGTCAGCTATTTTTAGACTGTAGGTCTTGTCGTCGCTACAAACCACTGCATGTTCGTCTTTATCGCCCCGAATCACTAGACTGGCAAAGAGGGAAAAAAGTTAGTTATTAGTTATCACCAGGTAAACTTAACTTTCAAGTTTGCCTAGCTGGACCCATTTGCCTTTAATCTTCATGGACTAGATTAAACAAGTTGCTGGAAACATTTCTTTGTCCATGTTGGCATCATACAGTTGCTGCAGATTCGTCAGCTGCACATCCATAATAAAAAACCCCCTGTTTTACCACATCCCAAAGGTGCTCTACTGGGTGGAGATGTGGTGACTGTGGATACAAGGAACCAGTTTGAGATGATTTGAGTTTTTGTATGTTATCCTGTTGGAAGCAGCCATCACGAGATGTGTACACTGATCACAAAAGGATCGATAGCCACAATATTCAGGTAGGCTGTGGCATTTAAACGATGGTCCTTTAGCACTAACGTGCGTCAAGAAAATATCTCTCCCTGTCTTACAAAACCACCACAAGTCTGAACTGTTTTCATGACAAATACTGACCCTACCATCTGAATGTGACAGCAGAAATTGAGAGTATTCAGACCAGGCAATGTTTTTCAACTCTGTTGTCCAATTTTGACCGGTCTGTGCGAAGTGTAGCCTCAGTTTCCTGTTCTTAGCTGACAGGGGTGACACCTGGTGTGGTGTTCTGCTGCTGTACTCCATCTGCTTCGGTGTTTGACCTGTTGTGCATTCAGAGATGCTTTTTCAGACCGTGGCTGTAACAAGTGGATATTTGAGTTACTGTTGCCTTCCTGCTAGCTTTAAGTGGTCATTCTCCTTTGTTCCCTGACATTAACAAGGGATTTCTCCCAGAAAAACAGCCACTCGTTGGATATTATCTCTCTTCAGGCCACTCTATTTAAATCTCAGTAGATCAGCGGTTTCTGAAATACTCAGACCAACCTGTCTGGCACCAACAACCAATGTTGAAAGTCACTTAAACCACCCTTCTTCCCCATTCTAAAACTCAATTTGAACTTCAGGAGGTTATCTTGACCATGTCTACATCCCTAAATGCACTGAGCTACTGCTATGAATAGATATTTGCGTTATATGTGCAGTTGAACAGGTATACCTAAAAAAGTGGTCAATTAGTTTATATTTACATATAGCTTCATGCACGTCCACCCTGCACTTCAGCTCTGATTTTCTGAAGCAGAAAATTGTAGTTCCTACACTTTCACTAATCAATCATTAAAACCTAAATCCACAATAACTTTGAAAGGTTGTTGACTTGTTCCCCAAACTAGCAGAGGAACATTTTCTTTGCTGTCAGTCTCTTCACGGGAATTTTCACTACAATCAGCTTTACCTTTGGCCAGCCTCGATGTGTTTGCAGAGTGTGTCGTCGAGCTCCATCAGGCAGTAGTCCGCAGATGAAACGTTTGGCCCAAAGGACAGACAGTGGATAGTTTTCTGTAAGTCCTCCTCTTTGAGTTTGGCGATCTGCAGAGTGGCCCGCACCTCCTCTAAAGTCCTCATTGTCAGTCAGACGGCAGGTTATATCAACAATAAATGGCCAACAATAACCAAAAGTTTTACAGAGGGAAACAAACCAAAGCAAACACTCCTTTTCTAATAACAAACAAGTCAAAGCAATTTGATCACTCTGCCAAAGAAGGGCCGTCAAATTTCCCCGCTCTCTCTTTCGCGAGAAGGAAGTGAGGTAACCACGTTAAGATGTCACGTAAAAATACCACCGGGTAGAAACTAAATACTACAGAATTATAATTGAAGCTAATTTTTAGCTAAATATCGAGCTATACTGTCAGTTAAAATATGTATAATCGTGAATATACAGTAGTGCCGGACACTACATGAGCTCACGATAAATATAGATTAATTTGGAACCTAGGAACCCTTAAAAATATCTTATTTCAACCGAACATAATTTCGTAGCGGACCGAAGCTCACGTTGGGGTCAACTATTTAGAGGATGCGCTAGTAGTTTAATCTAAAATGTCCAGTTTCTCCAGATCTGCACAGGTAATCTGAGACGCTGTGGGCTGCATTAGTTCCACCTTATGTTTGTATTTTTTGTTATTTAATGGTTGCGGTTGCTGGTAGCTAGCGTCGCTGAACGGCACTGACACTGTTACATGAGAGAAATTTTAACAGCTAGCTGTGAACGAGTGCACTGCCTCCAGTAGTTAAGAGGCTTTCTAAAAGAAATCGAAGGTCTTATTGTCCATTTACTATAACTCTAACCTTCAGTTAGTGAAATGTACCACTTAAAACGTCTAGTCTTTGACTTAACGTCGTTTCTCATATGGTTTTATCCTAGAGAGTTGCTATACTGCTATTTTGATGCTAGCTGTTTGTAACAGTTCTTCTACAGACTCTTAAGTTTTGTCTTAATATGAGATTTAATCCTCGCCACCATTTCTATCTTACTTCTTACTTGGCTCTGTAGTAAGAAGTAAGAAATACTTAAAATAATTTAAACACATGATCTAGTGTTTAAAAAAATGATGATCATTTGCCACCTGTATTTACCAGAAAATGCATTTCACCTGTTCTAAATGATTTATTGATCTATATTTTATCTCATGAAAGATGTCTTGTCATTTTGAACCAGAAAGAGTATTTCTGTAACCAGGTAGAAGCTGCTCAGT
The DNA here is from genome assembly GCF_057382275.1 of Copadichromis virginalis. NCBI lineage: Eukaryota > Metazoa > Chordata > Actinopteri > Cichliformes > Cichlidae > Copadichromis > Copadichromis virginalis. The sequence continues at coordinate 11,045,511 of NC_140628.1, read as the reverse complement.
GACAAATGTTACAAATGTCTTGTTGTGACACCAGTTCTATAAATATATTTTAACTGGGAGAAAGGATTGGGTTGATTATAACGTAGACATTAAAAAATATATACAAACACTGGCAATAACTTTTTACCCTGAGGTTTACAAGATGGTAGCGAGACTTTGTTATGATGTATGGTTTTGAGTTTTGATGCTGAAAGTTTTGCTTGGAGTGACCAGGATAGCTAAGATTAGAAATGAGGGACCGGTCAGGTTAAGTGTTTTGGAGAAAAAGATCAGAAGAAACCAGTTTTCTCTCTTAGCAGCTGACTAATTGCTGAAAGGTTAGGATATTAAAATTGTCTACAAGGAAGAGTAAACATTTTGCCAACTATAGTTTGAAGGGACAGTTTGGCATGTCCATTATTTTAAGCTGCCCATCTTTACAATTTTGGAGCTTGGAAAATTAACAGGCCTTCTTTGGTTTCTGATGCTGAGATGTCTCAGCTTGTTAGCATATGTAATTTAAGTTTTTCTCCTTGACTTCATTCAGCAATGGGCGACCTTTGCCCGTTCCTGGTTCCTGATTGATGCCAGGATGCAGCCGCCTGGGAAGATTGCAACTATGTGTTCTATTAGATTACAGGGGAAACACAAACCTATCTACCATGCTCTGAGTGAGTAGGAACTCCATCTCACACTCACCAGACAGTCATGAACAAATTCTCACTGTAACTCACTTTAACTGTTTCATTGTGTATATATGAGGTATTGTTTTTAAACCACAACAAACCCTTAGTTTAAGCATGTTGTGGTACAGCACTGCAGAGGTAAAAGCTGAAGCAGCACTTGAAGTAAAAAGGAGAACTTTATTTCTTACTGGCCTTCATCCCACCCATTGTTCTTCAGTGGTGTTAATTGCAGATAGAGCTGGGCGATATGAGATTTTTTCATATCACGATATGTTTTTTTCATTTCAGGCGATAACGATATCTATCACGATATAAGCCAAATAACTATATTTGTAAGATTTAAATGTGCCGTTGCTCACAAGTAAAATGTGAAATAATCAGCAGCTTGTTTTTATTTAAATATTTATTTCCCATAATAAGTTCAACAGGGTAGATGTACTTAAGGAACATGAGACTTTTTCAGATAAATAAAGGCAAATATTGCAAACTACACAAAAGGCAGCCGCTAAAGCGTTTAAGTTTCAAAATAGAACAAACGAAACAGACTAAATTGTCAATTCCACTTAGAAACAAAATATTAATTCTAAAAATAAATCTTAGTTTGTTTTACAGAAGAACAGACAAAACTGACTAACTTTTGTCAATATCAAATAAACTGAGAACTAAAAGGAAATTCTCAATCTCTCCTTGTTGTATAGCTGAGCTTTTCAAACAGTTTTAACAGTTACTTTAGTCTGACAAAAGCCGAATGACGAATTAGCGCTTCCAGTCAGAGACTGAGGCTACGTCCACACGTACACGGGTATTTTTGAAAACGGAGATTTTCCGTTTTCGTTTTAAAAATAATCCCGTCCACACATAAAGGCAGAAATGAAGGAAAACGCTGCTATGAACATGCCAAAGCAGCAGGTGGCGCTAGATTCCTAACCGTGCAGAAATGTTGGCCAATCAGAAGTCTAGAAGCCCCGGTGGGAAAAAGTAAACAAAGCTGGGGCATAGAAGCAGAACCGAGTCGTATGTGTGGACGGACAGTAACTGTGTGTATATGTAAGCATTTAAACACTGCAGAGAGTAGAATTAACAGTATTGTAGAAATTCATTTCACCGAAACAATAACGTGGCGCACAGTGTGACGCATGCACCAGTTTATTGTATTTCCAGACTTGCTTTCGGCACAATTTACAGTGAACGCTACTCTGTTTTTTGTCAGACTTGAAATAGCCGAAATACCTTCACACTACGGAACTTCTATGGCTCTTCCGTTCGACAATCTCTCCGGCATTGGAACCATCATCGGTTTTCTCTTTGGTCACGCTCGGTTGATTTTTCTAGTCGGCACACTCATTTCCTCCATTACCCGCTGGCTGCTTCCCAAACAAACACACGTGCGGCTTGGCACTTGTGCTGTACGTAACAAGTCACGCGACGTGACGCTGCGGCTGTGATTGGTTCGGCTCTGCGCTACCTAATTTGGATTGGCTGACCTTGAGCGGCGAGGTCTATCGCGATAGCTTAATTTCTCTATCGAGTAAAAGTTATATCGCGATACATATCGTTATCGTTCTATCGCCCAGCTCTAATTGCAGTCATTGTACAAATGTACCCTTTATAAGGTTGGGGAAACCTGCAGTCAGCTGAGACTGAAGAAGTCACCTGGATGAGTGATGAAACATTTCTACCACTGAAAACACTACATCCAGTTAAACAGAATCAATTTTTGGGATTTCCTCGTCTGGATTATGACATTATGACAGAAGCATCTACTTTTATATAGAACTGCCACATGGTGGCAGCAGAGGACAAGCTTTAAAAATGTTTTTCCCTTCCTTCTCAGTTATACTTTGGAATAACAATATGTTTTAGTAAAGCTAAGCCTTAGTCTCACAAGGTAGCTGCTGCTCTTAGTAGTGGCGTCATTGGTAGAGCAGCTATATGTGCTAGTCTTCCTCTCTTTAAAACAGAATAATGTGGCTTTTTAATCATGCATTGAGCCTGAAAACAAACCTTTTGAACATCTTCACAGGTGACTGTGGTGACCATGTGGTGGTGATAAACAGCAAACACATAGCTTTCTCTGGGAACAAATGGGAACAGAAAGTCTACTCATCACACACGGGGTAAGTGTATAGTGCCATCTGTCATGATTTTAATTTCATGTTTCCAGTTCAAAGCAGGACAAAGCGAGGCCTACATAAAGCTTTGTTTAGTCTGCTGCCAACAGTGATGTAAATGAGGTTTTTTGGGTCACTGAACAGTAGAGCTGGGCGATATGAGATTTTTTCATATCACGATATGTTTTTTTCATTTCAGGCGATAACGATATCTATCACGATATAAGCCAAATAACTATATTTGTAAGATTTAAATGTGCCGTTGCTCACAAGTAAAATGTGAAATAATCAGCAGCTTGTTTTTATTTAAATATTTATTTCCCATAATAAGTTCAACAGGGCAGATGTACTTAAGGAACATGAGACTTTTTCAGATAAATAAAGGCAAATATTGCAAACTACAAAAGAAAGGCAGCCGCTAAAGCGTTTAAGTTTCAAAATAGAACAAATGAAACAGACTAAATTGTCAATTCCACTTAGAAACAAAATATTAATTCTAAAAATAAATCTTAGTTTGTTTTACAGAAGAACAGACAAAACTGACTAACTTTTGTCAATATCAAATAAACTGAGAACTAAAAGGAAATTCTCAATCTCTCCTTGTTGTATAGCTGAGCTTTTCAAACAGTTTTAACAGTTACTTTAGTCTGACAAAAGCCGAATGACGAATTAGCGCTTCCAGTCAGAGACTGAGGCTACGTCCACACGTACACGGGTATTTTTGAAAACGGAGATTTTCCGTTTTCGTTTTAAAAAAGAATCCCGTCCACACATAAAGGGAGAAATGAAGGAAAACGCTGCTATGAACATGCCAAAGCAGCAGGTGGCGCTAGATTCCTAACCGTGCAGAAATGCAGTCTAGAAGCCTCGGTGGGAAAAGTAAACAAAGCTGGGGCATAGAAGCAGAACCGAGTCGTATGTGTGGAGGGACAGTAACTGTGTGTATATGTAAGCATTTAAACACTGCAGAGAGTAGAATTAACAGTAACAGTATTGTAGAAATTCATTTCACCGAAACAATAACGTGGCGCACAGTGTGACGTCAAAAAATGCGCACACCTTTGACGCTGCGTTTTCTCCGTTTTTCTAGTCCACACGTAAATGCAAAAACGGAGTTTTCAAAAATCTTCGTTTTCAGTGACCAAAAACGCCGTTTACGTGTGGACGAAAGGTGCAAACGCATAGAAAAATCTGCGTTTTCAAAAATACCCGGGTACGTGTGGACGTAGCGCATGCACCAGTTTATTGTATTTCCAGACTTGCTTTCGGCACAATTTACAGTGCACGCTACTCTGTTTTTTGTCAGACTTGAAATAGTCGAAATACCTTCACACTACGGAACTTCTATGGCTCTTCCGTTCGACAATCTCTCCGGCATTGGAACCATCATCTGTTTTCTCTTCGGTCACGCTCGGTTGATTTTTCTAGTCGGCACACTCATTTCCTCCATTACCCGGGCGGTACGGTGGCTGGCTGCTTCCCAAACAAATACACATGTGCGGCTTGGCACTTGTGCTGTACATAACAAGTCACGCGACGTGACGCTGCGGCTGTGATTGGTTCGGCTCTGCGCTACGTAATTTGGATTGGCTGGGTTTTTTTTTAAGAGGACAAGAGCGGCGAGGTCTATCGCAATAGTTTAATTTTTCTATCGAGAAAAAGTTATATCGCGATACATATCGTTATCGTTCTATCGCCCAGCTCTACTGAACAGCAGAAATACTCGTTTATGTCTGATTTGACGTCTTTGCTGTGTAAGCTCAGTCTGAAAAGTTAAATCAGAATTTTCAAGTTTGTTCCTGCAACATTTTTCTGGCAGTTGTATGAACAGAAATCCTCAGATTTAGAATATACTGCGTTTCATTGTTTCATGTCACAGTCCCTCCTCTTCTGACTCAAAGTCTGCATCCACACACGCCTCCTAATGAGAGCAGCAGCCACTGCTTCACAAAACGTTATAATTAAAAATTACCTCTGGATTTTCAGTGAGCCTGCTGGCTTTCACATGAACATATAAATACTACAGTAAATGTTGCCTTCAGCATGTGTATTTCTGTAAAATGGATAGCATGATGTTGGGCTAATTTGAAAAAATAATCCGAACTGGTAACTAAAAAAGCATCATCAGAGCAATAAATGCCAATTTCAGTTCATGAAATAAAATTGGACTGGCAGAGATTTGTCGTAATTTATTCATTTTCTTTTAAAGGTACCCTGGTGGATTCAAACAAGTCACAGCTGCTCAGCTCCATCATAAGGACCCAAAAGCTGTAAGTGCTGCTGGCTTCTGTTCTCCTCTTTGTGTTGTTTAGAGTGAATTTTAAACCTTAGCTCACACCAAGAATTTGATTATATTGTAGGTATGATTAATTAAACCACACAGAGATAAGTGTGCCACATGCTCTGCAGTGGAGGTGCTTCCTGGTTTGACACTCATCCCTTTCCTCGTATGTGCTGCTCATGCATATTAATATAAAGTGCTGAGGAGTGGGATTAAGCAGCAGTGGATTTGTGCTGGTTGATGGAGGTATTTTGATATTTTCTGAAACTCAGACCAAGAATGTCAGTTTAAGGATAATTCTTGGGATTTTGGTTGTGATGCATATTTATGATTTCAAGGTAATGAACTCTTCTCCTGTGTAGAAAGAAGAGTAGAGCCCAGTGTGGCAGCTTTTTTACATAATATTTTACATGAATCCATGATTATTCCAGGCAAACTTACTGTGACCTGCATACTGTATTTAACAAATGATGCAAACTCCTGTGTTACTTAGCAGCGACTCAAAAAACAGGAACAACAACAGAACAGGAGCTGAAGGATAACTCTAGTGAGGGTCATTGATTCTTTTTATTGAATCAGTCCTGACACAAGCATGTACTCTGGTGTCACGTCATTATAATCAAAATGGGCACTGTAGTTGGTTGGTGCTGCAGGCTCCGGCTCCTCCAGTGTGCAAGATACTGAACCCCAAGTTACCCCCAATGCATCCGCTGGAGAGTCCATGTGTGACAGATAAAAGCTCTAAAGTATAAAAAGTGTGTGTGTGTGTGAGGCTCGTAGGAGAAAGGGCTACGAGTGCACAAATAAAATAGAAAAGAATCAGCCCGTTTACCATTTACACACTGAAAATAAAAGATACATTCAGCTGCTCCCTTATTCATCTGGGACACTTACTAGAAAACCAGATGTGTATTATTCTGCACCGCTACACAGTCCCTGAACACCTCAATACTTCTGGTTAGAGGTGATTAGAAAATAACAGCATCCAGCTGTTTTAGGAAGTTTTTTTTTTAACCCTTGAAAAAAATGTTTTTGAAAAGAAATGATGAGAAAATGATGAATGAACTCGAGGCACACAGAGACAGGGTGAAGATATAAATGAATAAATATGAATATAAGGGAAAGAAAATCTCCACAGATCCTCATTCAAACGTTACAAAAATGACAGAGACATCAGTGGGCGAAAAGAAGTGCACATAATCGTAACTCAAGTACTTGCCTCACTATAGTCAGTCCCATATTTACAGCATTTTCTGTTTCATTAAATATTAAATCCATTAAGTATTGGAGAATATCTATCATGATTTTTTTCCCCCAGACATCTATCAAACATTTTTATTTTATTTTAAATGTATAAAAGTGAGTTTTGCATGTTAAGGCCTCGCCTGAAGCTGTGTGAAGGATAAGCATGCCTCTGCAGTGGTGCACTCAGTAAGAGTGTTTTGTTTTTTTGTTTTTTGTTTTTTTGCAGAAGTTGTGGGTTTGTAGACTTTTTTTCCCATATGCAGCTAGTGTGCTAAAAGTACACCGTAAAATTGCTCCTGACATGCGGGAATGACTCGATGTAGGTGCATGACCTGCACTGGTCTCCAGTCTGAAGTGCACTAAACCAGAAGAGACATGCACTAAGCTGCTGGTTTCAGGCCAGTCAGCGACCACAGACGTGCATCCTGAAGGTGATTTAGTTGATGTGACATTTGAAGGGTTGGCGTGCGAAGAGGAAGAAATAGATTTGGACACATAAATGATTTGTCAGCACTGCGTCTGTCCAACATCTCTCTCAATCCAGTAACTTCATCCAAGTTGTGTAACCTGCTTCGCATTGAGGAACAATTTAGAAGAAAATATAAGAAAAACAGAAAATTTGTTGCTATAAACACAGACTTTTGAAAATATTTTTATGTCAATATTTTCATTGTCCTTCTCCTCTCCAGATCGTAAGGTTAGCAGTTTACGGCATGCTGCCTCGGAACCTGCACCGGCGCACCATGATGCAGCGATTACACATCTTTCCTGAAGATGTAAGCCCTGTTTCACATCATCTCACTAATGAAAGACAGTCAGGGTACATTAAGAGAATGAATCAGAATCAGAATACTTTATTGATCCCTGGGGGAAATTATTTTTTGTTACAGTGCTCCATTTTAAACCAACATTAAGACAAGACAGACAATACGCTAACTAAGAATAGTACAATAAATGAGTGCATGGCTGTGAGGTTAAGGTTTTTTACTAAATCTGGTTGTTGTTGTCCTCTTGTCAGAAGCGCTAGTCTCTCTCCCTTTTGTCTAAAGCTTTACTTATCAGCAGTTCTGGTCGGCAAGGTGGTGCAGTGGTTAGCACTGTTGGCTCACAGCAAGAAGGTTCTAAGTTCGGCTCCATCATCTGGCTGGGGTCTTTCTGTGTGGCGTTTGCATGTTCTCCCCGTGTCTACATGAGTTCTCTCCGGGTACTCCAGCTTCCTCCCATAGTCCAAACACATGCAGTTAGTGGGGTTAGGCTAATTAGTGATTCTAAATTGCCCTTAGATGTGGATGTGAGTGTGACTGGTTGTCTGTCTCAATTTGTTAGCCCTGTGACAGACTAGCAACCTGTTCAGGGTGTACCCCGTCTCTTGTCCTATGACAAGGATAAGCGGTAGAGGATGGATGGATTGTCAGCAGCTCTATATTTACGATGCGTCACCAAGAATATTGAGGAACCAGAGTTGTCTCGTGACTCTGCACTTCATCTCATGAATCTTTAAGGCCATTGTTTCACTTTCTGCTGATGCCCTAAGAAGAACAAATCACAGAAAAGGGCGAGGACTCATGAAGATGAGCTCTTTTTAGACATTTAGACATGACATCACCGACTTCATCACTGTGTTAAAGTCATTCAGACTTATTGTAGTTTGTCTTTAATAAGCATCAACTCTGGGGAAGTGTTTAGGCTTTTGTAACTGCAGTTTTGTGTGTCACTTGGTGCTAAACTGCCTCCACTCATAGGGGAGCTTGTTTGGCTTTATTTAGACTAGTTTGCTTTAATTTTATTATTTTATTTTATTATTCAATTTAACCACCTCAAGGTGCTTTATATCATAAGAGAGACAATACAATAAGAGAGAAAATATCCCAACAATGTCCTACAAGCATGCACTTGGTGACAGTGGGAAGGAAAAACTCCCTTCTAACAAGAAGAAACCTCTGGCAGAGCCAGGCTCAGGGAGGGGGCCGCGACTACATTAGTGTAAATTCTTGCGCCATGTTAAAGGTGATATGTCCATTTATTTGGGTCTGATGTGGTAACTTTACTGTTGCAGCTGTTACTTAAAAGTAACTAGGGTACTTAAATGCCGTCAGATTAACCCAAAGTGTGTACCTGAAAGCATATGTAACTGGCCATTTGTTCAAGAGACCCTTAGGTGGTAGTGTACACCAAAACAGTATAAAATGAGGAAATATTAAAGTTTACAGGGCGGCCAGTAAACACACCTCCAATGAATGCTAATACTGGGATTATGTAAATAGGGACGCGTAAATAAACGAGTGACTGTCGATGTCAGTGAAGTATTGTTTTCTGCCTACTGTGGAAAATGGCATCTTATTGGCTGCCAAAAGTCATTAAATGCAGCTGAGGCTGAATGTAAATAATGCGTCCAATCGGTTATCAGAGTTGACAAACTGTCCCGTCTCAGTCGTTGATTTAAAGCGGAGCAGATGCGTCGTATCATTGCCGCAGTGAATTATGCCTCGCATGCATTTTTGGCACTTGAGAGCATATTGATTGGTTTCAAATTACACTGGCTAGAGCCAGCGTCACACATCACAGCCTCTGGAATGAATTTAACATAAAAAGTGCTTGATGGGCTGTTAACTGACACACGGGGTCCATCTAAATATCAGCGGATTGTAATTACTATCATGGTGGGAGTGCCATCATCAGGTATTTTGATTTGTAATACTGTGAATGAATGTGTCCATATACAGAGGAACGACTGATTATCTGACTTTGGTCCTAACAGCAGAATCTAAGTAGTACTTAGAGATGGCGTTTCTAAGACTGAGGCATTTCACAACAGTTTAGGCAGTGTTTCTATTGAACATTTGGTGTTTTTTGATTATTTATTTTTCGTTTCCTCCGTGTTATTCCCAGCTTAAAACCTCCTCCAGGCCTTTGAATAAGGCACCATTTGTAACACACAGTCTCCTTATTTGTGTCAGTTGCTATAAATTCTTTCCTCTCTCCCATTTCCTCCCTTTTCTCTTTGAATTTTTGTGTCTTGGATCAAATGCCTTTAACGTTTCCTTCATCCACCTCTCTCCAGGAGCTGCCATATGACATTCAAGCCAACCTGACAGAGGAGCTGCCTCAGCCCAGAGAAATACCGAAGAAGCTCAGCGAGTACACTCGGGAGGAAATCGATGCCTTCCCCAGGCTGTGGACACCGTATGTAGAAGCGTAACTCTCAATTAATATCCAAAAAGAAGCCCAAACTCCCATCAGTGTTGATTTTGACAGCAAATTCTGATTTAGTTTTAGTCATAATTTAGGGATTTAAATGCTTTTAGTCAACTAAATAACATAAGATTACATCAGAGTAAATCTAAAGTTAATTCAGACGATTAAAAGAAAGCGTTTGTCGTATTTTTACCGGTGAGAGTTTCTCAGTGTCTTATTTTCCTTTTCTACTCTGATCTTTCTGCCAAGTGTTGAAATTTTCTCTCGTTTTCATGAGAAACAGGGAGGATGGGCGCTGGTTTTACCAGATCAAATGTGCCCGTCTAACCTTACCGCACAAGATTACTTCTGATTGGATCACCTCCAAACTCGTCCCGCCGTTCTACACAACTTTAATTAGTTCTTATCATGCCATCTCTCCAAAATATTTTCATCTCGTTTTTATTCGGGATTAAAGTATCAGTACATTCATCACATTTCATCGTAGTGTTGTCACATTTTCGTTAAGGGGGGGGGGCGAGAAAGGTTGTTGATGAAAATTATTGGCCAATGAAATTATCACAGTCTCCCATTTTGCTGCATTTATACTGAAGAAATTGAAACATTCATGGTGACGCGTCACACTCAGTCTTGTGTTGATGAGGATGGTCCAGAAGGGGGTGATGTTGAACTGTGTACCATCTCACAGTCCCTCTCTCTATGCCAGCCTACTCTGTTTTATCTTAAAAAAAAAAAAGCAGTGCAAAGCTTTAAATTAAGCATTTAAAATGAGAAACAGACGACTTATGAACTTGTGTGTGTGCTGGCACAATCTTCAGATATTTAAAAGACGGGAAGGTTTTGACCCAGGTTTGCCTTCTTCTGCTTTGACGCAGTCCTGTAATGTTTTCATGGTCTTACTAAGCAACACGCACACAAATGGATCTAATTCAAATGTATGACAGCTCCTTTTTTTGTGGCCATTGTGACATGACAGTTTCTCCTCAAGCAGGAAAAAAAAGTGCAACATTTTTCATCGTAACTACAAACACATGTAGCTGCGGTGCGAATGATTGTCAGCCAACTTAGAGCTGTCATTATGTGACGCGATGCACAAAGAACTGAAGTGCTGAACCACTAAGGAGCTGGCTCCTGTGTGCACTACTACATGAAAATAGGAGTAGTTGTCCCCAAGCTGACTTTTTTTTCTTTTTTAAGTTGATGCAAATTGGCTTCATTGTGAGCTCGATCGAAAAGCTGTAAAAAAGTAGGACACTGTACATCGTAACGAGGAGCCAAACCTCAAAAACAGAGCAGGACGGTTCTCTCAGATGCACACTGGGAAAATCAGCTGTATTCCCTCACGTCCTGAGCGCTTGGATACACAAGTTTTCTCTGAAGGATGTGTGAGAGAGCATCTGTTACTCGGCCTAATCATATTCATAGCTTTTCTGAGTCAAGTATTTTCTGGTTGGAGATTAGACTGGCATTGTGACCCGCGGTTTGCCGGCATGATAATATCGTGCCGTTCTCCCCGGCCTCAGCCGCAGTAAACATCGTTCTGACAGGTTAACGAAGAGCGTTCTCGCTTCACCTGCTCAGCAGTAGCCTTTGCATCCGTTCATCCATCAATCCATCCGTTCACCCGCGGCCCAGCTGCTTCTGAGTCAGGGTCACTGCTCTTCACCCACCGGACATGCTCAGCACCCAGGACCTCTGATGGTCTTTCTTGTACCCAGTCTGAGGTGCTTAATTCGAAAGCTTGGATTTTGTTTCTCCAGGTTGTTGTAAACATTTTAGACAGCAGCTAAATCAGGATTTAACAAATGTATTGTTGTTATTGGCAAATCCAAACCCTGCTTTCCTGCCATCGTACTTTCTCTATGTAAAAACCCCCATAAACACATGAATCTATTTCTGCAGCTAGGTTTCCTTTGTGGTTTTCAGATGCTGGATGCCTCTGTGATGTCCCACTTCAATAAATGTTAATGGGATTTTGTTAACAGGATTCGGTGCATGTTAACAATTACACTGAGCAAAATGGCAAAATTCGTCATGTTCTTCCTCCTTTTTATGTGGTGTGATCTTTTGGAGCAAAACTGACATTGTTTTGTTGGAAATAATGCTGATGTTTTTTGTTTGCGGTGCTGCACACACCACAAGCAAAACACCATTGATCTCCTCTGTGTCGACACAGAAATCTCAGACTCTCAGAATCAAAACCAAATCTGCTTCACAACAGTCAAATGAACAATTTAGCTCGTATGATCCTAACGTTTTGCACATTTGAACTAAACTAATATCAGTTTTTAGAATCAGTGTTTTCACCCCTCTGTATACATATTTTCCTACTTGAGTAGGAAAATATTAGTAAAGGTTTTGCATGCAGGTTAAAGATGATCGTTTGAATTGAGTGTGTTGGAGCAGGGAACCCCTGAAAAACCTAAAATGAGCATTCGAGTGATCAGAGTTTAGAAGCACTGCTAGTGTTATGTGGTCTAACTGTACTTTTCTGAGGCAGCAAACCAAAAATGCTAGTAAATAAATGAAACCACCAAGTAGATGTATTCAAACAATATAGTTATTTAGGGGTACATGAGAATAGTGTCAGCATTTGCAGGGACTGGCTCATGCAGATTTGGTTCCTAAAAGGATAGCTCCACCCCCAGGTCGAAGGTCAGGCCCTCTTCTGCTCCTCGTCCTATTGAACAGTGATGACGCAGGACGTGTTGTTAAGTAGAAAAATGCATACATGAAATTTTTAAGGTACAGTGGTGCCACACAGGGCCAATAGTTTTATTTGTGTTCTCTGACATTAGTTTTCACTCTGTGTATATGCCTTGTGCAGATATGTACAGCATGTCGGTGCTGCGTTCACCACTGCTGTCAGAGTGTGTGCCTGTGCGAGGTGATAAATGAGCTACTTCTTATTGTTTACTGCTTCAATCTCCTCAGCCAATCAGTCTGTGTGCTGAGGCTGGTCGCTGTGTGGCCATCAAGGTCAAACTAATCCTGGTTTATTTAAGAGATAGGCCTCAGTCTAGTTAATATTCGCTCATACGCTGCCTCAGTCATTTTACTGATCGTGTGAGTGTGTCAGGGGAGATGGGGTTAAGGTCATCCAGGGCGATTCAATCGTTCCCCTTTATTAAACACACTGTTAATATTCTCTCAGAAAAACCTTGGAGCCCAGGCGAGAGATTATTATTGAATGTAAGCTCCCTGTCCACCCCTGTACAACACACACGCACACAGTCAACACACAAACAAGTGCTCAGACACAGAAAACCGACAGCATACGGGTGTAGCTGATAGCAGAGCTATTACATTTGATAACAACATTTTTTCTACTTTGTATCAAAACCAATACAGCACGCTCTGATAATATCTGTCTGCTGCAAACTCTGCTTGAAATTAAAGCGGAAAAACCGAAAACAACGACACAGTCTCTGAAGTCATTTTGAAAAAAGGGGCGGGGGGAAAAAAGAGATAAGATCTGCCCACTCTCTCATCTGTCCCATTCTATCCATGTTTTTCCTTGTAATCGGTCCTTTCCCCACCCTTCATACTAATGCGTTGTTGTATTTTTTCCACAGACCTGAAGACTACAAGATGAAATGAAGGCTGCCCAATGAGACCGAGAAATGGAGGGGGAAAAAAAGGTCTTATATCAACACAACACTGAAAGCAGCACCATCCTCTGCTATTGATTTGTGTAAATTTAGCCCGCAGTTTATGCCTGCAGAACTGGCATCAAAGCTCGACAGCACTTAACATAACATAGATGCCAAGAACATCAACATTATCCTACCAGGGGAACCTCTCTGTCGCTCCTGTCGGCTCCAGCGCGACCGCGGTGGGCCTGAATTATCCAATGACAGCTTGAGATTTGACCATGTGGCTCAGCTGTGAGAAAAATCAGATTCTGTGGGTGATTCTGATTACACACCATGAAATGATCCGATCTGGTCCATTAAAAGTGACATCTGTTAGAGCTGATCCTGCCTTTAAAGGCTCGTGGATGCACAGTGAAACCAGTTAATGTGTAACTATATGAGAATCCCAAAATGTTAACTTGATCACACAGCTGCTTTTTTGTTTTTGGTTATTAAGTTTCCATCGATAAATCGGTTCCCCTTTTAAGTGAATTGTAAAAAGGCTAATAAAGAGTTTAACGAACCTCTTCTTGTCGAATGTTGTTTTTACAAAAGTGTTGTAAACTCTGGGTTTTTGACCCTTTTGCACTGTTAAACAAATGACCCAAGCCAATTCTTGTAGTCTCATTACAGATTTATTGGTTATAAAAGCAAACAAAATAGAAAATAAATAAGTCCATATTGTACCAAAGGGTGCGGTAGCGAGACACATTCCTTATTAAAGCTATTCACGGTTGACAGTTAAAATCCAGACCGGGACCAGCTCGTAGCAACACGTCTGCTGCTTGTTTTTCTGACTGCAGTGCAAGAGGGGTTCTTATTGATTTCACAGAGAGGCGAGAGGATTTTCTTCTTCTTTTTTTTTTTTTTTGTAATAATAACTGACTTCAGGTCTTATTCCAGAAAGAGGTCAGAGTTCAGCCAGTGAGCAAACAGCTTCCACAGTGAGCAGGCCCAAATTTGCATAAGAAATAAAAGGGAACATAATGAACATAACAATGTTCTTTAAATTCACAAAAGCCCCCCGAAATAAAATAAAATCCAGAACAGTAACAAGCGCCAATGTTCAAATTAAAAAGAAATTATCTTTTTTTAAGTGTGCTTCTAAGTGTTCAGGGAAAGGAGTTTGATTGGTCTGGGTTTCATGTCCACTAAGAACACCACTTTTCAACAGTTGGTACAAAAACAAAGACAACCAGAGGAAACATGATTCATCATTATAAAAAAGCAGCCTGCGCAAATGTTACCAGCTGAACTAAAACAACCCAGTTAGTTACAACCAAAACAAGAGGCGCGGGTTCCACTTCCATGCAGCTCCACACAAAAGTTGCTAAATCGGCTGTGAGATGGGAAGGAACAAGTCTTACCTTGACATTATCAAATGGGCGTTGCTAAACATAGATCAGGCACTTTTCGGACCTCCCTTTTACAGAGATATGGTACAAGAGTCCACAGAGCTATTTACAATGTTTCACCTGATGGGGGTGGGGCTGGGGGATCCCACCGGGGACACGGGAGGGAAGGGACGGAAGTTCTCGCCACAGTTTCAGGTGTTTTATATGCATGTCTCAGCTCTTTGCGTTTTGTGGGAACATCTTTATCTTGAGGACTTTAATTCGTCTTTCATCTAAAGTCCTCCATCCTCGCTCTCCTCCATTACGTCGACATCCCGCAAAAACCTCCCGGCGATGCCCGGTGACCTCAGCTCCACGTCTTCGGAGTAGGTGGGGCTGAAGTGGTAACCGTAGTTGATGTGTGCCAGCTGAGAAGGCTGTTGAGGGTAGTACTGAGGGGGATAACCACGATAATAGGGGTCCTGCTCCTCCTCCTCCTCACCCCCTCCTCGGTTGTTGTAGGCCTCTGCAGCAGGGTGGTGTGGCTGATTGTAGGGAGGACTGTAGGGCTGGTAGGCGCCATGAGGCAAAGCTTGAACTGGGGTGGTGGGAATATTTAGGATCAGTGAAGAGTGTTTCTGCATCAGCACAGCAAACACAAAGCCAGTACTACAGGAGAGCGTGGAGCGAGGTTAAGGCCAACACAAGAGTACGGTATAAAAGAAGCACAGTGGGAAAGTGAGGCATGCACAGATTCAGAAATAGCTTCACAGCAGGTTAAAATCATTTCAACCAGTCAACAATTCTTACTTCTTTGATGGTGAAATGACTTCTCTGCAGAAGCAGATTCAGGACCCGGGACAGAGTCCAAAAGATTGGGTTAATAAGGAAGTAGTTTAATGGAACTGAAGACGGCTCTAATCTCTGCCCCAGTATCGCCCAGATGTGATTATTTTTCCAGGAATGAAAATGATCACATTATATCAGGCGTAAAAACTGAGATTTTCTGTCCATCTTGCAGAAACTGAGATGCACTAATAGCTGGGATGTTCAGTAATGAAAGCAGCCAGTCAACATCAAAGCAATCCATCACTATTTAGCTGATTTGTCTGGCTTTTGAAAGATGAGATTAGCTTTTATGAGATCTGAGTTTAAAGCAGGGTGAAGCAAAGGCTGCGGCAGCAAAGCTTTGCATACACGAGTATCTGTCGACAGGTGGTCCTGTTGACGACGAGCGGGGGCTGTTTTTTGTGGAAAAGTGAGTCAAATTGCTCGTATTTTTCCTTCGACACGGGAAAATAACTAGTTTAATGAAGCAGTTCTTATCAAAATACTTTACTCACGGGTGCATGAAGTCTGAAAATCTGGTGTGGTTGTGTACAAACCTGCACCGAACGACGGCGTAACGATTTCTAAAATGAGAAAACCAGCTTGCTTTTAAACTGATGTGCCTTTAAAAAAACCCTAAAGAAAAAAAAATCTTAGAAATAGCTAAAAAAAACAAAACAAAAGGTCTCCAGAGAAGAAAAATGTGATAATCGCTGCTGCAGGGACTGCAGTTTCAAAAGTGTCAGGACTTATCCATCCCAGGAAATATGGCAGCCTTTAGGGAATAACAGGAGTTTCTTCAGTATTTAGTCTTTTCTTTTTAAAAGAGGACGCAGGAGGAGGTGAGCACAGGTGGAGGAGAGGAGCATGGTTCAAGAATGCTCCTCAGTAGTCATTCCTATAATCCTGTTGAACTTCAGAACAAGAGATGCAGGGAGGAGAGAAGAGGGAGGAGAGAGAAGGAAAAAAAGAACCAGAGAGAAGATGTTACTTCATATCAGAAAGAAAACCCAGTGAACCAAAAGAGTTAAACCTCATAAACGACACCGACTGTGCTTCCTCAGCTGCTTCGATGTGGCCTTTGAGGTGGAAAAAAATATCAGTGTTGTAATCTATGTTTCTTCTTAGGAGAAACAAAAAGCACAAACTGAGAAATTAGTTCAAATAAACACTGTGACATTTTTATAAAGTGTTTGGAGAATGTTTAGAAAATGTGTCAGATCTTTATTTTACCTTTCTGGATGTTAGAAAGTGCAAATAAAGATTTCTAACACGGAAAACAGATGACAAGGAAAACACGCCTTATGAGTCACCCTGACTGAGATCTTAGGAAGACATCTGTTGCAGTTAAATACAACACATTCAAAAATGTACATTCAGGCAAATTCAGAAAAAATAGCTCTAAAGGAATGAGACCTATGAAGCTTGTGCCAGTTTTTCTGATGCATCACCATTTATATCTACATAAAACATATTTTTCTTACAAGATCAATATAAACAAACAGTTTAAACTGATCTTGAGCATAACATATAGTGTGAAACACTTCACATTGCTCTGTCTAAAAGTAACAACATCCTGTCTTTCACCATCTTAAAGGGCCCATAAACCAATGTGCATTTTCTAAAGGCTATGCACCAGATTATTTTGGCAAACAGCACCCCAGTGAAGTGTGTATGTTTGAAGACAGCTGGACTGCCTTTTGTACCATCTTAATGTTTAGCTAAGCAGCTTTTGGTTTAGTTGTAGGCAAAAAAGTATTGGGCCACACCTCTTAATGACTTGCCAAAGGTGTAGGAAATCAAGCACCTAACCATGCAATCTTCCTTTACAAACATTCGTGAAAGCTTGGGTCGTTCTGAAGAGCTCACTGGATTTGAGCGTGGAACTGTGCTGCAGTAAGTTTCTTCCCATCAGCTTCAAGTGTGATTATTGCAAATTGCAAGGGTTTATCAATCATAGCAACTCAGCCACATAGTTACAGATCACGTAAAGTCACACAGTGAGGTCATCAAATGCCAGTGTGTAAAAGTCTCAGACGCTCTGCTGACTCAATATCTTTGGAGACTTTGAAAAACCTCCCTTTGAATTAACATCAGCACAGAAAGTGTGCACTGTGAGTTTACATGGCCGAGCAGCTCCTGTAGGCGTAACGTGAAGGTGGCCCGGTACTTTTATCCAAATAGTGTATTTTACAAGATTTTAACAACTTAGGAATGTGGAAAAAGGACTTTAATCACCCTTGTTTGGGATAAGATCAATTAGGCCAAACTAAAGTTAATAATTTACATATATCCTTTGATGTAATATTTTATACTTTTTCCATATATTTAGATTGGTAATGGCTGACATTTGATGGTTAAAAACCTCATATATCATCTTGAAGCCGTGACACTGATCCTTGTGTAATGCACTAACTGAGCCATGACATGTTAACTACACTATTCAGGTTGACAAATACAAATGTAGGAATAAATTCTACTTGTCACAAAGACACAGTTTGAGGCCGCATTTTATTTGCTTTAAAATTAAAAAAAAAAAACTTATTTTAAGTGGTCAGGGAGGCTGTGTTTAATCTGTGCACATTTGGGACTAGCACTGAGGATTCTCGCAAGTCATAAAGTACAAAAAGACACCATTCAGACTGGAATCCATCACTATAAAATAAATCTGGTTTGATGGATGAAGTAATGTCTCATCTATCAGCTACTTTTAGACGATGATACATCATCAGGGCAACTTGTCAGAGTCTGTTAGACGTGTAACGTCCAAGCTGAGATGGCCCAAGACCCTATAAAGCCCTGCAATGGCCTCATCGGTATGAATATTCAATGTCGTCAAAGACGTGTGTGCAACTGCATATTTTATTTGATCTAAATACAGATGAATAGCTTTGGCCTTCTAACGTCTTAATCCATCGGTGTGGACATGAATGTATAAACTTCACAGTGGAACAGCCATAAAAGTCGGGTAGCTCTCAAATTCTCCGAACACTTTTACAAGAACAATAACTGTGCCAGAAACAGCTGTCACTGTGAAAACAATATTTGAGTGTTTTACACATATAAAAGATGCTTTATAAGGGCGTATAAAGACCAAACAGGCCTGGTTTTGTTTAAGCTGCTTAGAGCAGCAAGTTAGCAAACATAAAAATAAACCAAATTGCTCAGAATAAAAGTAATATCGCTCGAATACAGAAGGACAAATCAGGGCAAGTCTGGATAAACAGCAGTGAAGAATGTTTTGGTAAGGTCTGGATATTTCATGTTTTGACTCTGGTCACAAAAATATTCCAGTCAAGATGTTATTTCGATTCCTGGTGGCAGCTCCTCACCTACTGTGCACACTTTTTATGAATGTGCTTTTGTATTCATTTGTCTGCAGCACACGTTCTGCTCTGTTATGCCCCCCATATGAAGCTATTAAAAACACATAACTAAACCTAAAGAGAAATCAGTTGATCCTTTTGTGTGGATAAGACAACATTGTAGTTGGATTCTTGCTGAT
This sequence comes from Copadichromis virginalis, assembly GCF_057382275.1. Lineage (NCBI taxonomy): Eukaryota > Metazoa > Chordata > Actinopteri > Cichliformes > Cichlidae > Copadichromis > Copadichromis virginalis. Next base: position 11,026,712 of record NC_140628.1, on the reverse strand, counting down.
AATTTGAACCTAAAATCTAATGTGGAATTTTAGCTTTTCCATACTGGGGGAAAATTAGGGCAACTGCACCGATGCTTTTGTTTCCTGCACCTCTCTTTCTTTTTCATTGCCTTGATTTGATAAAGAGTTATTACAGAAAAGCAAAGCACACACAAATATGTGGATCACCTCGTTCTCTGTTTTTGTAATGCAGCTTTGTTCCAACCAGTCATTAAATATCTGAGAGTGGCATCTCAATGATGGGGACTGAATTTGCTGCTTTAAAACAGCTGACAGGTTACGACAGCTAATGATTACACTGAAAACAGGAATACTGAATGTAAATTGAGGTTCATCAAAGTGACATTTTTCATTTGTGCAATAACAATTATTTTGGGAATTATGAATTACTTTTTTACACCTCTTTAAAATAGCCTTAAAAACAAGTACAGCATAGTAACACTCCCTGTAGAAACCTGTATGTACTACTACTTCCACGTGGGAACCAGTATTGCCAATGTAACTGCAATCGTGAGTCATAATTTTAAGTTATACTTTGTTAATTGCATTCATCATATTTTCAAAGAAAATCAGCCTAACTGACAATTACTAAATATATCAGTTAAGCATTTTTGTATTTACGATTTTCACCAGAATTTAGCTGAAAAACAAATCATGAGTAACAAGATGTTGGATATTGGGATTACTTCCGCTCCTTTTGAAGTCTGCAGGAAAACGTCTTTCTGACATGACTTCTTTCCTGATGATTTTATAGGTTCTTTGCTGATGTTGAATAAAATGTGAAGTCTGCTTTGTAAATCTTGGTCATACTATGATTCAATATTGAGGATTATCTGTCAATCACACATCAGTAGCCAGTGAGTGTGCGGTCAGATCCATCCCTCCTCATCCCGTCTGCTTTTTTGTAACTAAGAAATAAATGTGTGACATCACGGTAGCAACATGCATCTTTCATTCTGTTTATAACTGTGATACAACTGCAATCTCATGTTACCTTAGTAAGAACTCAACTACATATGTTTTGTGTGTCTGAAAAAACCAAAACATTTGGCCGATATGTTGGCTTTTTAAATTGACAAATATTGGTATCAGTCCTAAAAATCCAATATTGGTCAGGTTTTATGTACCTCTGCCAAATTCTACACCCTTTATTTAAAATGGTACCAATGCATGAAGTTGAATGATATTTACCTCCCACGTTGTATCCCAAACAGGAGTTTGCATCACAGTATCCAGGCTGACCAGCTGGTCCTGTGGTCCCTGGATTCCCGGGCCTCCCCGGTGTCCCTGGGTTACCAGGTCGACCAGGTGGGCCCTGGCTACCTGTCCGTCCTTCACCTGGCAAACCTTAAGATTAAGGAAAGTGTTCTGGTTAAAAAAACAACAAAAACTCCCAAAATCCAAGTGTTTGTTTGACATTTAGTAAAACGATTCTCAGCAGATGATGCTGGGTGTGAAGGAATAAAGGGAAAACCACACAATTAACAATGGCAGCCTGTGTACAACCTGTCACTGTACCATCACCTCTTCAATGGCTTTTAAATCCTGTCTCCTCTATTAGCTGGAAAAACATGATCTGAAGGCAGCAAGTGTTTGTTTGTCACTTGTGGATAAGAAAGGTGATGGTGAATGTCATGAGGGCAGGAGCAGGAATAACACAGTTCTTCGCTCACGCTGAGCCAGAGGCATCTGTTTTCTGTTTTCACAGGAGAAACTGCCCCACCAGGACTCACTTCAGCAGTCAGCAGAAATATGAAATCAATATTTGGATGGGAGTTTCTTTTGCCAGGGGCTAAAATTATCATCCCACAAATATTTCAGAAAAGTACAATGGATGAGGACTGAGCCCCCCCGTCCCCACACCTCCCCTCAGCACCCTCATCTTAGAAGAGACTTCCTTTTTCAAAATCTGAAGTTTGGGCTTCCTTTTTTTTTAGTTATCTGATCACAGCAAAGTTTTGTCAGCTTGTTCTAGAAGTATTGATCGCAGTAAACAGAAAATCCCAGCACTGACATATTTTCATAACACGAGCCTCAAATTCCACAAAGCGTACCGGGAAATCAATACAGAGAATTATATTCATGGTCCAAAATGCCTGCTTGCTTTCCTCAGACAGCGATTCAACAGAGAGTAAAGTAAATCCAAAGCAGATTAAGTCTCTGTGCCATTTAATTCCATTGTTTCAATATTTGAAGCCGCTGTGGTTTATTCAGTGGAAACACAGTGAATATCTCCCATACGGTAGCTCCAGCTGAAAACACCAATAAATGTTCAGGAGCAGAAAGATGCCAAATGATCAGATTTAGAAGCAGCTACAGCGCCTTGATGTGTAGCTTGGAGAACGCTGGAGAGAGAGTGTTGAGTATTCCCGGGCTCGTCTCTTACCAGGAGATCCGGGTGGTCCTCGAGGCCCCTGAGTCCCAACCCCTGGAGTCCCCCTTTCTCCCTTCTCTCCTGGCAGACCTGGAAACCAACAAAGAGATGCACATTTAAACATAAATTCACATCTTACATCTGTCCTCTTGGGTGTCTGCACAGATTAAGGGTTTATAAGCTTTATATGCAGGAGGGAAGGCACAGGTGGAGTAAATGGTGAACCTGATGGTGAACCAACATGTTTCTCAAAGGGCAGGTAAACATCCTAATACTTTTTTACCGGTTTGCTGTAACATATTACAATTACAATTATATAATGGACAGGGACATAATGTTTGGACTCTCAGCTTTTATTTGAGGGTATCCACGTTCAAATTGGATGAAGGGTTTAGGAATTTCAGCTCCTTAACAAGTTCCAACCTCTTTGTAAAGGGACTAAAAGTAATTGACTCAAAGCCTCTTTCATGGGCAGGTGTGGGCAATTCCTTTGTTATGTCATCAGTTAGGCAGATGAAAGGCCTGGAGTTGATTGGAGGTGTGGTGCTTGCATTTGGAAGATTTTGCTGTGAACAGACAACATGCAGTCAAAGGAGGTCTCCATGCAGGTAAAAAAATGAGCTGCGAAAATAGAAAAAAAAAACATCAGAGAAATTGCCACAATAGTACGAATGGCAAAATTTACAGTTTGGTACATCCCGAGAAGGAAAGAAAGTTCTGGTGAACTGAGCAAGCAAAGAGACCTAGACGTCCATGGAAGATAAGAGTGGTGGATGTTCGCAGAATCTTTTTCATGTTTAAGAGAAACCCCTTCACAACAGCCAACCAAGCGAACAACACTCTACAGGAGGTAGGAGTATCGATATCCAAGTCTACCATAAAGAGAAGACTGCATGAAAGTAAATACAGAGGGTTCACTGCAAGGTGTAAGTCACTCATAAATCTCAGCAAAAAAAAAAGGGTAGATTGGACTTAAAAAAAAAAAAAAGCTGGCAGAGTTGTGGAAAAATATTGTTGTACAGATGAAACCGAGATCAGCCTCCACCAGAATGATGGAAAGAAAAAAGTATGTTGAAGGTGTGGAACAGCTCATGATCCAAAGCATACCACATCATCTGTACAACATGGCAGAGGCAGTGTGATGGCTTGAACGTGCACGGCTGCCAGTGGTACTTGGAAACCCGTGTTTACTGATAATGTGGCACAGGTGTTCAGATACATACTGTCTTAAGCCAGTTGAGTATGCATTTCACTTGCTGAAGACTAAACTTCGGACAGAAAGGCTCACAAACAAACAGCAACTGAAAGCCACTGTAGTAAAGGCCTGGCAGAGCATCGAGGAGGAAACCCGGCATCTGGTGATGTCCATGAGTTCAAGACTTCAGGCTGTTATTGCCAGCAAAGGGTTTTCACCCAAGTATTAGAAACAAACATTTTATTTACAGTTATTTAATTTGTCCAATTACTTCTGAGCCGCTGAAACGAAGGGATTGTGTTTAAAAAATGATTTAGCTCATCTCATTTTTATGCAATCTTTTTGTTCAGCCTGCTGAATCAAAGCTGAACATCTGAAAGACTTCAACTGCATCTGAGTTATTTAATTTATTATTAATATTATTATTTATTTGTCTGTTATATTTAAGATCCATATTTTTTATTTATTCCTGATTAAAAATGCCAAATAAAAACATTTTTATGAGTTTTTAATGCACTTTATCTGCATTTTAATTGTCTTCATGCCTTTTGGCAAATGAACCAGATTATTGATGTTCAAACAGGTTCATTTGTTTTTGAAGTCTAATGATGGCCAATCTCTTTGAGCCTTACTTACAATATCAAATACAAATTCAACAGTGAATTAATGTCATATATGTCTGCTCAATTTTTCATGAAATAACAAAGGAACGGGCCTCTCCAGGCCATGAATCCGCTCCTCACTCAGCTGTCCAATTACTTTAGATTGTCTAAAAATGAGGTACAGTGTATAAAAAAACATTCCAAATAATAATTCCCATCTTGGTTGTTTGGCTTAGAATCCACCACGGTGGAGCCAAAAATACAAAAATGCAAATTATTAGCCTAACTGTAGTTTCAAGCATTCATTTGTTGTAGTCGTCCTTCCAAAATGTCCCAAACCTAAAGGTGTCTACAGACTGTAACATGAGTTCATTGCACCTTCACAAGTGTTAAGTTTGAACACTATTACCAAACAATGTATAATATGGCACAACCTCTTACTTTTGTTTGTTTGTTCGGATGAGTAGGTCTTACATTTACTGTCTCTATCAGTAGTTAAGCTTCTGAGTAATTGTCCAATACTTGCTCTTCCAACGTTGTATTATATGAATATTTTCATAGAAAATTTGCTAAATGAATTATGCCTCTGTGATCAGCCCAATAAAATGTATGATAAACCCAACGTCTGCTCTGCGCAGCTGTTCGAATGACCTAATGGAATATTTTTGTACACTCTAATATTAAAGAACCACATAAAACTAATGTGCAGATTTTCTGCCGTGCTGCTTTTACGACCGCCTTAATCAATCGCATCAATAAAAAGGAAGTAAGCACCACGAGGCTGGAAAACATTTGACATTACCTCAAATAAAAATGCGTTTTCTACTACGGTGGCTTCATTATGACTGTAACTTGATGATTGCAACTCCATTGTCTCACTGTCTGTCAATTTTACTGAAAATATTCTAATGTTGAGCCTGATTCTGGTAGCCCTGCGCTCACCATCTGTTCATAAGAAAGCCATACATCTTAGAATGGATGCTTACTCTGGTTTCAGTTCTTTAAAACAGTAAATTAGTGTGTTTGTAGTAGACCAGTGGCTACAGATCATAAATGTCATTAGGGAGACTCAAAGACCTGAACCTTGACACTTCCTGACACAAGTTCAAGTGCTCTGAGCTTTCCAAAGCCTTCTCCGTGTGAGTGTGTGGGTGTGTGTGTGTGCGCAGGCTCATTCAGCATGTGGTTCTTCAGTGTGGGTTGCGTGTTTTCGTGATGAGAATGGAGCCTCATAAAGGCTGTTTCTCCTCTGAGGGCTCGTGGCAGGGGAATGACCTCATGGATATTAGAGTTACTGTCTTCTGGCCTGGACTGAACCTCACAGGAGCGCTGATGCTGACTGTGAGTTTGTCTGGAACCTACACAGACCACAAAATACAGCAAACAAGCAGGCGGGATTGAGAATTTCTTGCTTTTTTCCCCTCCCCGAATCCTTTCTTTTTCTCACTGATAATTAGTGACATGGAAAAACATGGAAGCTCAATGTGTTGAGCTTTTGGGGGTTTAAAGCAACTTTTCAAAATTCAGCATTTGTAATGTATAATTCACAGAGATGACGGGTTTCTGTCTGGACACTGACAATGTACAGCTGAAATAATGAGCACAGCAGAACCAGACAGGTTCATCTGATGGTACTCATAGTCAGAAAATTGGTACTTATTTTACTCAGAGTGCAACTCACACTAGGGGCTCTACTTTTCTCACTGCAGTTTTTATTTCATGTGTATCTCGCAGCTAATATTCCTATTATCTGTCTTAAAGACGTTAAATTACTTCAAAGGCTTGTGACTGTATTTTTCTTTATGTCTTGCTAAATATTACACACAAACACATGCCTAATAAATACTCAAGTTTCTGTCTTTTTGATGCTGTTAAATGTGGGATGTTGACTCCTCAGCCATAGCAGTGATAAGGGGAAAAAAATGACCGATGTGTGCCTGTTGACATGAGCTGTCTAATGTCAACAAACTCGGATTTTAACCATGAGCACAGCTTTATGTCTCACCCCTCTCGCCTGGTTGCCCGTTCTGGCCGTTAGTACCGGGAAAGCCTGGCCTCCCGGCTGGACCTTGCTCTCCCTGAGGACCAGGGGTGCCTCTCCTACCCGGCTCTCCTGGTGGTCCAGGCACTGTTCGGACTGACACCGCTGGCTGCATGGGGATCTGGTTCAGGAAGGAGTTGTAACGCGACAAGTGGCCTGAAATAGATGGTGGAGATTGAATGATTTGAAAACACCCAGATTTAACTTTTGACATTCATGTATGTTTTGTTATTTAAAAAAAATAATCAGAAGTAATGAAGCATGCTCGTGTTAATCTGTAAAAAATCGAGATTACTCACTCTGGATGAGCTGTTCACACACTTGACGTGCAATAGCTCGCACAGTCGCCTGGGACTGCACATCACCCTGGAAGAACAAACACAGAGCTCGTAGGATCTGACTTTACACAACCACACAGACATAAACTGCCAGACCAGACGTTGATAAAGTGGTGGGCGGGTGTTTTTTTATGGGTGTTTAATGAGTGTACTCCACCTTTACTCCACACTGACACAAAACAGAAAGCCAGAACCATAGCAAGTACGTGAAAACTGGACGATTAAATATAAATCCAGATTTAATTACACTAATTATTTGGGCTAACTTTGTTGAGTGTGCTTCTATAGTTTGTATTTTAAAAATTAATCTTTTTTTTTTTAAGCAGTTAACTTGTCATGAGGAGTACTACACAGGAGGTGTGAAAAACAACCCAGACTACATCTCAAAAAAGATGAAATTACAAAGCCAATAACAAAACGTTTGGGACGTTGTATTGCATGTAAAATGATTTGTGGCTCTCATAACCCATATATTATTCCCAATAAAAATAGAAAAAATATCAAATGTTAAAAAGTATTCACTATTTTAGGAAAAATATTAGCAATTTGATAGCAGCAACAGCATGTTTAGCATCCCCTCTTCTTTTAACAACAGCCTATAAACATCTGGTAACTGAAGACACCAGCTGTTGGTCTTTTGGGAGAGAAATGTTGTCCCATTGTTGATTGACACGGGACTTTACCTGCTCAGAAAGATTTTTTTATCATGATCTTCTTTATCATATTTTTTTTCATATTGTCATTTTGTTTAAAAAGTGGCTGTCAGTAGTTACTTAAGAGGCACTGTGTCAGTTTTGCCGAGCAAAAATTTAGAGAGGAAAATGTTTAAAAGGTTTGTAGCTTGTAATTTACCACAAATGTCATCAAATTTCACAGAGAATAGAAGCATGTCTCATTTATATGGACGAGCAGGATTCATGTGTAATTGCCACTGGTAGATGGCTCAGGGCTATGAGCATGGTCCCATATTTCTAGTCTTCAAAAAACAAGTATTTTAATGAAACAGATCAGAACTCAGGAAGGGAAATCTCATTACAAACACACATAGAGCGTAACTTTCATGTAGTTTTTAAGCTAATATCAGAGCTTTTATGTACCAAATGCAGCATTCAACAGGACTCATAGAGATCTGAAATGTGTAGATTAATGTCTTTATCTTAGAGTATGTAATATTACTTTAATTAATACCTGCATCAATCGCAGTACTTGCGAATGATGGAAATCTGACAATATTTCTTTGTCTTTTCTCACATATCGTGCTGGTCAGCTGTTATTCTGATGCTCCACCTGTGCTGTCGGATTTACCCAGAGAACAGCTGTGCAAACATCCACCGCCGATGAGCAGGTCTGCTTGTTTTTGTACTACTGAAGTGTGTGCTGCTTTCGATAAAATGTGGATCATTATTGAAGTGAACTGGCTACCTTGCACTCGACTGAGTGCATCTTTGCTAATTTGTCCTGCTTACTAAATTTGCCCCCTAATGTCAGATTATCTGAACCCCTGTCTCTCTGACTATGAGCATCAGGTGTTTGTTTATATAAGAGCAAGAATACACATTAAAAATAACATTGCATTAAAAATGTATTGTTTAAGAGTTACACAATTCACTAGAGCTTTCCTACCATCACAACTGGGCCACCTCACCCAAATATACACTAAGAAAAAAAAATCCTCTCGCACGTTTTCTCCCAGCCTTTCATGTCACGTTGTACTGAAATTAACTGCAGCAGGGTACAAATGTCCCCAATAGTTGCTTAAAACGAAGCAGAAACAGGAATTACAGGTTCGATTCAAGCTGGCAAGTTGCGTGTCTCTCAAGCCCTCGACGGTGACGGCCTCTTTCCCGTGTCAGCAGAAATACAGACCCTGCACTGCTGCAAATTTGGACCATGAACACTGATTTGATTTGGTGCGCCTTAAACGAGGCTGAGGGAGAGCAAGAGGAATAGAGTGAACGTTTGTGCAAAAAGACGAACAGGAAATGGTAACTGCGTGCTGCAGTACGCTGCGGTTTCTCCACAACATGGGCGGGATGTATTAGTGAGTAATTGTTAGAAGTTTTACTTCAGCAAAAATAACTGTATTTCCACAGCAAAATAAAACCAGTAAAACAAGATTTGCTCTAAAGAGCTGCAAAACAGTGGAAAGACTTACTCTTTCTCCTTTATCGCCTTTGGTACCAGCAGGACCCTGGAACATAAAAGCACATGAGGAGAATAAACAGTCAACAGGGCTGAATGCTCACACACAGCCATCTCTTTTTCTGTCCCCATCTTATCAAGCCCCATCTCTTCATCTCTTTTCATCTCTGACATAACAGCTAGTACAACTAAATACATCTAAAATATGACAAAATGAGCCCAGAGTCTTTGTTTTCTTTCCATAACACTCATGAGCTCCAAAGTTAGAGTGCTCACAAACAGAGGGCATCATCTGTGTCTTGGATGGGCTTGCTTTCCTCCAATGTCAACACTGTAAAGCACAGAGATGCATATCTGAACACGGTACGCGCATACTCTGAAATACCTGCCAAGCTTGCACATCAGAGGCAAATAAAAGACAAAGATTTCCTGGCCGCGTGGACCGTGAGCTGATACAATAAATATAAGTTTGATGCTGCTGCAGCTTTTGAATAGAGTTTTGTTTATCTTGGGAAAACGTGTCCTTGACCACCAACTGACAGGCTGCGTTTGTGTGTGTGAGGGAGGCTGAGCTGAGAGGGATAGAGAAAATGCGTGCATGCTGGCCTGGGATATTATATGCATATTATACCACAGATGATAAAAAGGCTTTGCCAACATTTGACACAGTGGCTGAATTGGAGTGCAGGTCTGAACAATAAAAGTCTCTTCCTGGACCTCTGCTGCGTGCCTGTTTGGAGGTTCTGAATCTTCCTGGGCACATAAATGTCGACTATCTCATCAGGTGCCAAAGAGCACAAGAAAGACAGAAGTACAGCTCTGGTATAAATCAAATTTCTTTTATGACTCAATCAAAAGTGTCTTTCCATCATGTCTTGTATACAAAGAGTCTTTCCAAAGTGCAGAGTTGGTGTTTTTTCACTCAAAATATTTCCCATTTTATCTGAGAAGGAAAGTCCACTTGCGAAGACTTCAAATGTGGACTCATAAAACAGCCACTAGGTTTGTTCCTTTTTTTCCTTTTCATAACTGGCAAACGCCAGCTAGTCAACCCCTCAGGTGGTTGACTAGCTGGAAACCACATCCAGAAACTGTATCTGGTCTCAGTCCCACAAACTCAGGACGTTGGCGAGAGCTACGACGTGTTTCAACATCTACTGACAACCAGAATGAGATTTGGCAAATATGCAAGTCAATCAAGGAGTAAAGCATATTTAGATTCTCACTCAGTCTTCTCCCTTCCAAAGACCTCCATGCATATGTTTTGTTCTAAGTCTCTATTAAAAAGCTTCATAAATCCCTATATTTACAGATGGCACATAGCATTTCCAGATGCACCATGTCTTCCCTAACAGAACAGTTTGGGTTTCACATTAGATGCTCGAGGCAAGAATTTGTAGAAAGTGCAGAATGACCTTCTTCTCTGCATTTTTAAACTCTATGCTCACACACTTATCTAATTTGTCAGAGTAGTGGGATAGATGTACCAGGTTCTACCTCAGACAAACAGGTAGAGTACTCCAGGACTCACTTCTGAAGCAAAGTGGTAAATTTCCCTCCAGAATTAACTGTCTGCTATTTTAAACAACTTGTTTAAGAAGAAAAATATTCTCCTGCAGCACTGGTGAAAGGTTGCAGGGGGCAGAACAGACACTGAATCAGTAATTTCTGGTTGAGATAAAGTTTGAAACTCAAAGTTTAATAAAACGCCAGGAAGGGAAATGTTTTTCCATTCATTTAATAGATGCATGTTTGTACATTCATAAAGTGTTTGCGCCCCCCCTCCTTCTGTATCTCGTAGAATTGCCAGATGTGATCTCTCACTGTTTTTGGGTATATGTTGAGGAGAGAGGAAGTGATTTATAGCCCTACTGTCTGAGCCAAACTTGCTGCTGGCCTGCAAAGCTGACCCAAGACTAGATTAGCTGTCACAGGACTCCACAGTATCATCTGTTCCTGTTAGCATTACACAAAGCATGGATCCCCACACCATCTCCTCAGCATCCTCATCTAAAATTATGTTTCCTGCACAAATTCTTTTAAAGGGCTAAACAAGTCTGACTTACTGTACTTCGGATATTAAAGCTAAAATAAAAGTTTTGAGGCTTCTCAATTTGCGACCAGTAAATCATTAAGTTGACCTTAAGCACCTTGGTGGATGTAAGATGAATTCTTGTTAACATGTTAACATGACCCATATGCACACAGTACCAAAAACATGACCTCCTTGGCAGAGGTTGTGATGTTAGTTTGATTACTGCTCAAAAGCGGAGGAAAAGGGAAATATAAAGTGGAAGAGAACAAGACTTCCTCAAGGACTAATTACATCTGAATATGAGGAAAAAACAAAATGTGTATTTACACTTCCTAAACTTTGTGTAGGTAGGTTTATGTGAAGGTTGGTTAATATGGTTCTGGTCAGACAATAAGGTGTTTTCTTAGCATACACAGCGCATCATGTCATAATATTTCATTGCAAAGTCCTCAGATAAATGCAGTATCATACTAATCTTAACAACAACAAAAAAACAAAACCGAAAAACAAACAAACAAAAAAAACATTTTCACCCACAGGAACTCCTTGATCCCCTTGTGGCCCTGTTGGCCCACCTGGTCCTGGAGCTCCTGGTGCTCCTGGTGCTCCCTGAAAAAGGTGCAGATGGAGAACAAAGATGGCTAAAAGCTGAGGGATCAAGTGGATTTTTCACACAAAATCACAGTGGAACTAATAAGAAAACAGACTTACAACTGGTCCTGGGGGTCCTCGTTGCCCCTGTGGTCCAGTATTACCTGGCAGACCCTGCATGAGTGAAATACAGTACATTTATTAAAGTCGGCTGCACTCTTTTAATTCCTGTGGGCTTCTCTGGGAACCCAAACGCTGTTGCATCTGCAGCTTCTGCTGGTGGTAACTGCACACACCAAATCAAATCTACTTTCATTTTATACAAAACACAGTTTTATTATTTTTCACTCTCTTTTACTTTTACACACCGCTCTGCATTTAATCATAAGTTATTATTCATCCCTGACTCACTTCAACACTGCGTCTTTTGTCTATCCTCACCCCCTACCGCCAACCGGTCCTGATAGATGGCCCCGCCCCTCCCTGAGCCTGATTCTGCTGGTGGTTTCTTCCTGTGAAAAGGGAGTTTTTTCTTCCCACTGTTACCAAGTGCTCACTTATAGCTGCAGGATCTTTACCTTACAAAACCTTTAGGTGATTGTTATTGTGATTTTAAATGCACCTCTACCACTTCATGCATGATACATTTATGTACTATGCGGTGATTCTTTTTCAAAAGCACAGTTTTTACATCAGAAGCACACTGAAATTGTGTAGGCCAATTTTCTGAATGCCCGCATATAATAACATGATTTTAACCCTCCTGCCATCCTTTAAAAAACTCACACCCATCACCCTAGGGACCATTCTCAGCCACGCCATAAAAAGACCATATATCCATATCTTATTCCACTTTAAATTAGCCAACCTTGTAAAACTACTTCTCCCTGAAATATTCATGTAAAGTTTTAATTATATTTTCGTTGTTTTAACCCTTCAAATCCCAGTGTTATTACATGAGCGCCCTGTGTTATAAGCCCCAAAAACCAAAAAACGAAACTAAATATTTCCACAAAAAACCAGTTGAAGTAATATGTGATTGTCATTATAAGTAGGCCTTTAGATGGACCAAAGATTGGCACCAACATACATTTTGACCTGCCATTATTTTTTTGCATTTTTTTTGCAATTTAAAAATTAAAACTTCAAGGCCCTGAGTCTTCATTGACATCCAAGAAAAGAAGAAAAAATAAAATCATATGATGATAATTTGGGGTTGAAAAATAGCATTTATAATGGAAGTCAATGGGCAGAAAATGGTCCCCAGGGTGATGGGTGTGGGGATTTCTGCTGCTCAGCCATTTTAGGCTGATTTAAGGAATTCACACTGGAATATTAACATTGACAGGTAAAAACTATCCTGTGGCAAGTTTGGTTATATTCCACTGAACACAGTGGAAATGGCAGCCATTTAACACATAGCAGTGGCACAAAAAGGTCCCAAGAAGGCAGGAAGGTTAAATGACATGATGGTGGACTTGTTTTAGGTCAAAATATAGTTGTAATTCGAATTGAACAAATTCCCTGTTATTAATACACAGTTTGGACGCTGAACACGGCATCGTAGTGGTCTGGAGAACAGCTTAACCTGAGGTTAAGCTAATCCTTTCATTCCAGTTTGGATGTACTTAAACACTGAGTCCCCTTCAGTCTTAACAGACTCAGATTAACCTTTGTGAGGGGAAGCCATCCATTAATAACAACAAAGCAACATAAACATGGAGAGTATGACACAAATGAAGACTCCCCAGTGGGGCTACATCCTACTGTCACCAAAGTTAAACTGTCATCCTTTCAAATAAATATAAGCAGTTTGTGACAGCACAACAAAATCTGCACTTATTGCACAACAAGATATGCCGGAGTTTCTCTGAAATAGCTGAGCTGCTATGAGACATCTGAAAACTCTTCAGCGAGAGTTACTCTGGTGTCACACAGTAAACACTCGTCAACCCACTAATGGGACTCTGGAGAGGGTCTCAGATCCTCCCAGTAGTCATGCCTGAAAATGTCGAATACATACTTTGAAATCCTTTCTTTCTGAGCAGAAGCGAATGAGGAGCAACAAGAATTCAAATCTTTGTGAAGCAAATCTGCTGAGGTCCTGGGCAGAAGTCCGCCAGCAGTCGCACTAAATACTCACCATTTAATCACACAAAATGTTTCATTAATGCAAGTATAGTAAGGATGTATCCATCCAGCACTAATATAATGTCTAATGTACACACAAACATTATCAGTTACAGCTATAGTGCAATCCTGATTTTTCCTTTTCTGTCTCTGAGGTTCAAATAAGAAATTCAGTCTCCGGCCTTTTCTCACAGAGGTCAGGCTCATGAAAATGTATCACTGCTGTTGCATTTCAGAATCAGAGCAGCTGCAGGTTTAAGGGCTATAGTCTGAGAAACTGTGGGGAGCCTAATCTAACTGCAGCATAATATCCATCAACAGTGCACAGGCTCTGTTTTTGTAACCTCTATTAAAAAGTCTTTGTATTAATTTTAAACTTTCTATGCAAAGTCCTGCGAGGACACAGACGGGTGAGAACTGTAGCGTCGCAGTGTTGGATAATTTATAAGTCACCAGTAGATCCCAAATAATAAATGTGCGAGCCAAAGTGATGGCCCTCACAAGAATTTCATCAGGGTTTCATGAGCCTGGATCTTGGGGAAAACTTGGATCAACTTAGTTTTCTCCTGAGTTGGGAAACTTTGACAAAATAAAGATTTATAGCTTTGCTTGATCCATTTCTCTGTGATATTACGAACAAATAAAGCACCTCGGAGACAGTTGCTGTTGTTTCATCTGATCTAACTGGCAGCAGTCCACTTTTAGGCAGACTTGTGTTTGTTTTTTCTCCAAGCCAGGCTATCTTTGGCTTATATACACCTCTTAAAGACTTCTGTACTGTGTGTATGCCCATAGGAGGAGAGTGATACTGATACAGTTTTACCGTATCAGGAAAGGATCATCTTCTTTCCCTAGCTGGCATTATACACACTGGATGATACAGGCTGGTGTAAATCCCCATTTATTGCTAATCCCAAAAGTACCACACGCATTGTGAATGGCTATTAAGTTTCTCTAATTACTGCTCAATTGGTAAAAGCTTCCTTTCTATATTGCAGTTAAATGACTGTTGATATCAGAGATTGCTGTTGCATCGATAACATCTGATGAACTGATATTTAGCGCTATTCCCTCCTTCTTTGGATGCATTCAGCCTGAGAGCACTGCTGGATTTAATTCCACAGCAATTAAAGCACTGATTAGAGATATTTTCTCTATTTGCATGGAAACTGAATTCTCATTAACAATTTGCGAGTTTACACACCAGTGCACTGTGGGTTATTTTTAAAAACATAAAATTCACGGCAGATCTGTAGCATGTTGATGAAATATTAATGTGGGAGGTCAGTCATGCACAGTGGCGCAGAGGGGACGCCTCTCCAATCGAGAGCAGCTAAAATTGCTTCCTGAAAAGTAATTGAACACGATTACACTCAATAATTAGGTTGGTAAACACGGTATTCCTTGAGTGTATGATACAGTGCAGGCTGGTGATTGCGATATCCCACCAGGGCTCCAAAATTATGTTTTTCACTGTTGATTATATCTGTAATTTCCAGTTAGATTTTGTACCTCCCCGTGTCTGTTGTTTCAGATACCTCCAGCTCTGGTGCATTTCCTACCTTTGTGAATGTGCGCTCCACCCTAATGAGCTGCACCTGTGTTTAATTGCTCCCCCTCAGTGTATTCAAGCCGTTTCCATCTTCCTCTGCCAGACAGCGTTAGAGCAATGTGTCAAGTGTCCAGTAATCCCTTTATTGTGTCAATCGGCCTGTGTGTGTCTGGCTTTGTTTCTGACACTCATTCTCATTTTGTTAGCTGTGTTGGACCAGTCGCTCGCAGACTAAACCCCTCAAGTAAAAGCTGCCCTAGCATCTGTAGGTAGTGGTAGAGGAAAAAAGCTGTAGATGGAAATTATTCAATATATTGCTTCAGCTATAATCCTGAACTGTTTTATAATCTGTTTTTAGTGCAAATACGCTTAGTTAAGAAGCTTCAGAAAACTTTATATACAGTATTATGTTATGTTATTTTAGAAACCTGTCAAAAACCTTTTAAAACAAAAAAATTCCTGAATTCATGTTGTTATAGCCACATTTGAGCTGGCATACTGGAGTTCTCTGAGAAGTCAGAAATTAATCAAGCATAATATTCAGCTGCAAGTAAAGATTTTCATTTGAAATCTTAATAAAAATAATAATAATGTGCTTTATTATTTAATCTATCTGCCGTTTTGTAAAGCAGTCAATTTGAATATTCATGGATGACAACAATAATTATATTATAGCATTAAAATTATTATTTTGATTAATGAGCTTGCACATACTGATCATTACAGAAACAGAAAAAACATTCTAGTAATTAATAATGCTGTTAATTTAGGGCAACTATGACATCAGTTAGTTGAATACTGTACTTTACTAATTAGCAGGTTGAGGTGATGATGTAAAGACATTTTGAGTAAACATACGTTGGAAGCACAGCTGCTTTAGTTTCAGTGTTACTTTCTTTGCGTTGCTCTTGCTCGCTAGCTAGCTTACTCTTATGATTTATGTTAACAGCAATTTTTCAGTTTTTTCTTTTACTATGAGCCAAAATGTCAGCTGTGAAAAACCAAGCGTATTCTGACTCAGTGTTTTGGATTGTAAATCTTTCCATTACAGTCAGAGTGTTGTTGGATGCAGTCTGTAGCGTAGCGTTTGAACACACAAGCCAACTCTCGATCCACATTTGTAGCAGCTCTGCAGAGCCTTTAACGTTTAAAAATATTACAATATGGTGCACACTCTAATATAAATGATGTACATTAGTCTGTCAAGCGGTATCAAACTGAGCATTAATATTTTAAAAGTATTAAAGAACTGAGTCCAGAAAAAAAAAAGAAATAGGAAAAAAAAGAACAAATCCCTGTCAGCATTAAGTTCACTGGCTTAAGTGTACTAAGACAGCTGAGAAGTGCTGCTACTGATCCTGCAACAGTTTCCTGGACTCTTTTACTAAATGCCCGCATCATTATACTGTATTTGCTGCACAGTCTGACAGATACACCTGCTGTGTTTCTCAAATCACGTTCTTTCTTACACACAAGTTAAGCGCTTAAGAGCCTTCACACAATCCAGTACTGCTACGTGAGGTGCTCTACAAGTATCTGTATGGTGCACTCATAGTGAACAAATATCACCAGAGTGACTACGCAGTGGAAAGAGGGAAAGGGAACGGGCACATCATCAGCTGATGATGCAGATGCTAGGTGCTTTTACACTGTTTAGGTGCTTACAGTACTGTGCAGTAAGTCTTGAGCTACCCCTTTCTAATTTCTTTAGTTGAATCTACAAAAAACAAACAAGATGACACAGTTCAGTGGCCATAAAATATGCACCAATTTTGCACCAAAGAGATAATTCCCATAGACCTATTACCTAAAAACTGACATATAATCAGGATGGTGTGCAATGTGTCCTAAAAAACAAAAATTGAGGGAACTGGAGACGTGGTGGACAGAAGAACTGGCAAGCCTAAAAAACTATCTACAGCAGATGAACAGTATCTCGAAGTCCTTAAAAAATAAAAAATAAAAAAAAAATCTGAGCATGCATCTGGCCTTCAATTCATCCATCTACTGTTCATCAAATCCTCATCAAAATGGTCTCGATGGAAGGATGGCTGTCAAGAAGGAGAGGAAACAGGAAAAGGCTAAGGTATGCCAAATTACACAAGTATTGGACTGAAAATCGGTGGAAACAGGTTTTATGGACCGATGAATCTAAATTTACAATTTTTGTCTCAAGTAGTCATCATTACAGTGGGGAAAATGAACAGGCTTCATGGCTTTATGGTAGTTTCACTGTTTAATGGACAGAATATCAAACAATAATCCAGAAAAAGCACAATAAAATTATAAACTGATTTGCATATCAGTTAATAAAATAAGTATTTGATACCAAAGTAGAAACCTTTGTTGGCAAACACAGTGGTAAGACATTTCTTTTAGTTGGTTACCAGGTTTACACAGATCTCAGGAAGGATTTTGGCCTACTACTCCTCACAGAAACCCTCAAAGTCCTTTAGGTTTCTTGGCTGCTGCTTGGCAACTCAAAGCTTCAGCTCCCTCCACAGATTTTGTTTAATAGGATGGAGGTCTGGGGACTGGCTAGGCCAGTTGTTGCCTTGGTGGTATGTTTTGAGTTACTGTTATGGTGTAAGACCAATCCATGACTCATCTTCACTCTTCTAGCAAACAGAAAGAGGTTCCCATCTAAGATTTTTACAGTACATGGCCCCGTCCTTTAGCCCTTCAGTGCTGTGAGGTTGTCCTGTTCCCTTAACAGAAAAACAGCTTCAAAGCATAATGTTTCCACAATCGCTTCTACAATTGTTTCCATGACAGCTCTTTGGTCTTGTCCATTCCACACGTGTGCTTTGCAGGGAGTGCAGAATTATTAGGCAAATGAGTATTTTGTCCACATCATCCTCTTCATGCATGTTGTCTTACTCCAAGCTGTATAGGCTCGAAAGCCTACTACCAATTAAGCATATTAGGTGATGTGCATCTCTGTAATGAGAAGGGGTGTGGTCTAATGACATCAACACCCTATATCAGGTGTGCATAATTATTAGGCAATGTCCTTTCCTTTGGCAAAATGGCTCAAAAGAAGGACTTGACAGGCTCAGAAATGTCAAAAATAGTGAGATATCTTGCAGAGGGATGCAGCAGTCTCAAAATTGCAAAGCTTCTGAAGTGTGATCATCGAACAATCAAGCGTTTCATTCAAAATAGTCAACAGGGTCGCAAGAAGCGTGTGGAAAAACCAAGGTGCAAAATAACTGCCCATGAACTGAGAAAAGTCAAGCGTGCAGCTGCCAAGATGCCACTTGCCACCAGTTTGGCCATATTTCAGAGCTGCAACATCACTGGAGTGCCCAAAAGCACAAGGTGTGCAATACTCAGACACATGGCCAAGGTAAGAAAGGCTGAAAGACGACCACCACTGAACAAGACACACAAGCTGAAACGTCAAGACTGGGCCAAGAAATATCTCAAGACTGGTTTTTCTAAGGTTTTATGGACTGATGAAATGAGAGTGAGTCTTGATGGGCCAGATGGATGGGCCCGTGGCTGGATTGGTAAAGGGCAGAGAGCTCCAGTCCGACTCAGACGCCAGCAAGGTGGAGGTGGAGTACTGGTTTGGGCTGGTATCATCAAAGATGAGCTTGTGGGGCCTTTTCGGGTTGAGGATGGAGTCAAGCTCAACTCCCAGTCCTACTGCCAGTTTCTGGAAGACACCTTCTTCAAGCAGTGGTACAGGAAGAAGTCTGCATCCTTCAAGAAAAACATGATTTTCATGCAGGACAATGCTCCATTACACGCGTCCAAGTACTCCACAGCGTGGCTGGCAAGAAAGGGTATAAAAGAAGTAAAACTAATGACATGGCCTCCTTGTTCACCTGATCTGAACCCCATTGAGAACCTGTGGTCCATCATCAAATGTGAGATTTACAAGGAGGGAAAACAGTACACCTCTCTGAACAGTGTCTGGGAGGCTGTGGTTGCTGCTGCACGCAATGTTGATGGTGAACAGATCAAAACACTGACAGAATCCATGGATGGCAGGCTTTTGAGTGTCCTTGCAAAGAAAGGTGGCTATATTGGTCGCTGATTTGTTTTTGTTTTGTTTTTCAATATCAGAAATGTATATTTGTGAATGTGGAGATGTTATATTGGTTTCACTGGTAAAAATAAATAATTGAAATGGGTATATATTTGTTTTTTGTTAAGTTGCCTAATAATTATGCACAGTAATAGTCACCTGCACACACAGATATCCCCCTAAAATAGCTAAAACTAAAAACAAACTAAAAACTACTTCCAAAAACATTCAGCTTTGATATTAATGAGTTTTTTGGGTTCATTGAGAACATGGTTGTTGTTCAATAATAAAATTATTCCTCAAAAATACAACTTGCCTAATAATTCTGCACTCCCTGTACATCATCTGGAAACCTCTATAAAAATTCATGTTAACACTGGTAGGCATTGCTGAAACAAAAAGATGTGAACAAAAGACATAATTGTCTTAAAATGGATTTGATGAAATGTGGGGAAAAGCATAACTAGCAGTCAGGTTCTGCAAATCAAGCACTTGGATGTCTGATCATCAGTAAGTGTGTGCAGAAAAAAAATCCAAGAGCTTCATTTCAGACTCTACAGGCCTTAGTTAGCATGTTAAATGTTAAAATTCACGATAATAATAAACTGTATTTGTTTGTGCTTTTCAAACCACTCAGGGTCACCTTTCAGTACAAAATTAACAAGAACATTATTAAAAGAGATTTCAAATCCAGGAAGAATAAGATTGTAAAACATATAAAACAAGATGCTTGTGAGTGATACTCTGATGGAAAAAGATGGGATTTGAACTGTGTCAGAGATTGTAGTGGACAAAGGTGAAGTGGTAATAAGTTCCAAAGATGAGGTGCAGCTCAGGTAAAGCTTGTCAAGCTTGTTAGACTTATACAAACTCTTTTTTTGCCTTAAATACTGTATATCCATGTACATTTGCACATTTCAATACATTTCACATTTTCCTAGCAAAAAATAAAGAATGAGGGACGGCTCGAGATTTTTTCCACAGTATTTATTGTATTCATGCGAAAGTGTAGCAAAAACATAAGGCCAAAGGCACAAATGCTTGCAGATCTTAATAAATGTTTTTGGTGAAAGTGGCATTTCTAGTAGTACACAGTGTGATGTTGCTTTGAGACAACATTACAAATCTTAAAAGTCATGTGTAGGGATGGGTACCGGTGTCCGGTGACATAAACGGTAGTAACCAGACTGAAAAGCCGCGCACATTTCGGTGCTTTATTTCGGTGCTTTTTTTTCCTGAGCTGTGACACACTTTAGATTCTAGCCAATCATTTTACGTTTCCGAGGATAGTAGGCGGGGCCAGGTACGTACGTTCTGTTAGAGCAGAGCTACAGATTAAAAATGCCCAAGGCGAAGCGGTCAAAAGTCTGGCTGTACTTCACAGCAAAATATGCAAACTCAGCAGCCTGCAACAAGTGCTTTAAGGTGATATTGTGATACTGTCAAAGGAGGTAACACCAAGAATCCGATTAAACAGCTGGCGACGCATAGCGTTCTTTTTAAAAGCCGAGAAATGCGCCGTATTTGATAGCTTGCTGCGAGACCTCACACCGTGCACGTCGGGTGGGTTGCCAGTTATCGGACCCGGAGCAACATCCCCCAAAAACCCGAAGAATAGAGTCCTGGCCCCTAGCCCTGCCAGTGTAGCAGAAATGATGAGGATGATGATGCAGCAGCAGCCGTTCTTCTCTGCGTGAGTAGCTTAATGTTGTTCATGTGTAATTTACGTTGAGTAGGCTAACCACGTTATTACATTAATGCAGGTAAGGTGAACTAGCAAACATCATCATAGCTACATGTGGCTGTCTTCTTGTTTGATGGCAGATACTCCCTTCACCCTGGCTAAAAAGGCTAAAATGACCAAAGAAAAAGTGGGAAACAGTTAAACATGAGAGGTTTTTGGACAAAGTTTGTGTTTTTTCCATTGTTTAAGCACTGCTTCCAGCCAAGAGTGATACCATATATGCCACATAGCTGCAGAAAAGGCTAACATTGTTATCTTTTTACAAAAAAAAAAACAGCTGAACATGAGAGGTTTTTGGACAAAGTTTGTGTTCTCCATTCTTTAAGCACCGGTTCGAGCACCGTTTAAGCACCAGCACCGTTTCAAAAGTACCGATTTGGCACCGGTATCGGATAAAACCTAAACGATACCCATCCCTAGTCATGTGCTACATAAGTAAGTACTGAGTGTAACACAACTTTAAGTCAGCATGAGTTGTACAATTTGTGGAAACTTCACTGTGAATTCAGTTTGACTCTGTAGAAAATTTCTGATAATCAAATCTGAACTTTCTCAATACTGTATTTAAATTCAGGTGGCAAAAAGATCAAGTAAAAAAAAGTTTAAGTTTACAAAGATGTCACTGACTGATCTAATTAAACCAAATTATAATATAAGTTGGTTGTTTTCCTTCTAAAAGTTCATGAACTCCAAACCTCTCTGGCACTGTGAGAAGAAACTCTGGCCAACATGCAAGCATCCTCAAGGAAACCACATGACAAGCCTGAAAACTATGCAAGACGTCTTCTGACAACTACCACTGAGGGGATGAGTGCTTGGACATGTGTGGGCCAAAAAAGAGACAGCAGATGGATGAAGTGCAAGACTTTCACCTCTCCAGGAGCCAGACACGGACAACAGGCTTCTATGACTATGTTACATATTTGGAATAAACCTCCTTTTTTCTGCTTGCTGATACATTACCCTCTGGCTATGTTTCTGTTTTGGTATTTACAGTCCAGTTGAGCATTGTAAGGCCTGATCCCGCTGTCAGCATCAACTACAGACCAGCTGGTATCACAGAGCCCTAAAAGTGCTGGATCTCATATACTGTGAATGCTGTACATGAAACCAGGGTGATGTAGCTCTGAACAACTGGGGGAAGACATGCATGGTTTTATGAAGACACATAAAACTAAACAGAGAAATGCAGCTGGACATTAAGGCGCTGTGCAAAGCTGGAAATGGACCATAAAAAACGTTCTCAATAAACACGCCTCTGTTTTCACTTTCTTTTGTATGGTATTATTTATCTAACTCATTTAACTGAATGCAAACTTTGATTTTCATATTAAAGAAACTACAAAGAAATGCCATGAATATTAATGAATCTATGTATATTTCCTCAAAACTTATTTAGTGTATTAGAGCATATTTTCGTGATGACAGCGGAGTGATTATGCAGCTGTTTTACTGTTTTATCTTTGCAGATCTCATCCATTGTGCCTTTTTTATTTAGATGTTCACTTTCAGAATTGTATTTTACACCCCATTAAATTAAAACGTCCACCCCTATGTACCTATGTACTGTATTTCAGACTGTAGTTAACCAAATGCATGCAATAGACAGTACACTACACTCTACATTTCCAACAACCAACAAATCAGGCAGCGTAACACAAACCAGCAAAGCTGAACATCATGTCAGTATCTTACCCTTGATCCTGGGGGACCATCTCTACCAGGTGAGCCAGGACCTCCGGGAACTCCCTGAGAAAAACACAAACACAGGGGTTTGAATTACTGTGGCAATACAGACTGACTGAGGATTTATGCTTCAGTGAGAAAACTACGCCATAGCTACGTAGCAACCACTAACAAATCTGAAACCCTACGGTCCAAACTGATGCTAACCTGCCTAAAACCTTAACCACACGGCATGTCGCGCAGCTTTTCAGCACTGTCAATGTCCAGCTACTTTTTTACACCAGGTTTTGAATTTACCAGTGACAACTTATTTCAATATAAGAAATAATAACAGCATTAATGTAAGAACTCACGAATGTCGGCATAATCATGGAGTGATTTTGTTAAAACTGTGGGAATGGATGTGAAGGAACGGACAAATAAATGGAAGAACTTGAGGAACACAGATGTCTGTCCCTGAAAAAAACTAATCACAACAAAGAGCAAGGGCCCAGGAGGGAAAGATGTTCCAGCTTTTTATTTGTTTCTATCAGATGGTGTTAGGATTAAAATTATTTAAGCTGTTTTTTATATGCACATTGTGATGGGATCATTAAAGAGTTGGAGCTCCATGTTTTGAAGGTCGGAAGCTTCATTCAGTGCTATGACTGAATTGAAATATTGTGATTGACGTAGAGTCCAGAGGGTTTTTTCGCAGCATGCTTACACATCATAACTAGCTAACACTCAGGATGATATTTACTAGGCCAAGGGAGTCTGAACAGAATATCCCGAACTTAGATAATAAATAGAATCAGTAAGAGATTTATAATCAAGGCTACGCAGGGAGGTGTTTTCTTTTTCTGTTTCTGTTATTCCAGGAAGGAGCAGATACGAGGTCGGAGAGAAGACTCGTAGGGAAACAGCCGGACCACCACATCGCTTCCGGAAGAATACTTGTTTTTGTTGGGGTATAAAACTGCACGGCTCCATCCGGGGTCATACTTTCTGTGAAGACAGATGGCTGATTTCACAGAGAGGTCCAGTGCTGTAACTTGTAATTTCAACTGCTGAAGCATATTAAATCTTTTTAAACAACAGACATTCTCCAGTACTTCCTGGAGACTGAACACGACACTTGCTCCATGCATAAATCAGACATGACATGACCGAACGGTAATTAACACATAATGCACAACGCAGATTCATAAATGCCAGTGACATCATCGGCAGCTTGTGTAGGTTGCATCATTGTCCATCAGCAGGAATCTCATCATAATTAGGAAAATGTATTTGTAGTATTTCCATGCAGTCATCTTGGTTGTTGCTGACCTGATATGAGCAGGAAACCAAAGGACTTAAATCAGCCTTCAAAATCAGATTTTCTTTAAAATTGTGAATTCATTTAATTTCTTTCTTCTTCTTCTTTTTGCACCATCGCAGCCCAGTGAATTTTTAAAAAGTGTTTTAGCTGCCGAATCACGTACAGTATATCAAGGAAAGTCTTTATCCATAAATGTCTCATAATAATTAAAATACGCACAGACGTGCTACTAAAGGTCAGAACAGCTGAGGATTTGCTATCTTGCTCAACAATGCTTTGACGGCAGTGGACATAAATCTGATTTATAAAAAGGACCAGCTTTTAACCCTCTGGGCACAGACAGTCTTCATATCAGCAGTCGACCCCGCCGCTCCATCTCCTGCCCCATTTCCCCTTCATCCGCCTCTCCGCAGGTCAATGCACACACAGCCAATTCCAAAATGCAGCCACGGACTGCGTGCTGAGGAGATTTATCTCCGCACTTCAGTATTAGTGGAGGGCTCATAAAACAGGACAGTTAACACTGTTAAAGGTTCTACAAATTACAGGACGGGGTCGCGAAGGACAGGCCTCATATGATTAACGATGTGCCGCCGTTCAGATGTTGCCTGATGTGCACTCTCCCATGACATCTGCAATAATACCTCCCCTGCAACTTTCACTCAGATATCGACAAACTTCAAGAAACACGTGGAGCGGAGAGGCAAACCTCCACGTCTGCACAAAACACAAAGACTGATGAAACCATTGTTGACATTAAAGATGAAGTTAGTAAAGCGAACTGCAAAAGAAAAATAATTATAGCAAAAAAAATGTTATGAAAGTATCGTGGCTCTATGTAAAATGTAAATAAAAATAATAATTCAATAATTTAAACACTACATCCACAAACACTACATATTAAATGTTAAATAAAAAGTGCGCTGCATCACCTTTTCTTTCAAAAAAGCGATAAGACTAATTTCTCATTTATTTCTCGCTTTATAGTAAAATGATTTCAGCTGCTCGACACTTCTGAGTTTCTTTTATGGTAAATATGCCAAAATATGTGCGTGACACGTCCAGTTTAGCAGCTGTACTGTTTTACTATCACGCCCCGCTGTCATAAGCTGTACATGTGTCCTGCGATCTCCTGCTTTCATAAGCCAAACCTTTCCTCAAAACTATATTATTATATTAAATTTGCAGTCTAGATGGTCCACATCCTCTTTAGCTCGGAGGATGAGACATTCTTTACTTCAAGGAAGAATTCAACATTTTTAAACTTGAAACCACAGGACAGTTTTCCACTTTACCTCAGTCTCTGAAATTAGCTCAGGCACAGTAACATTTCTAAATGTTATTTCAATACATTTTTTGCTCTGCATGATCGAGTTTCAGCTTGCATTTGTGGATAGTGATTAACTCTGTTCTCGGACAGGCTTTAGGATGTCCTCCTGACCACATGCAGTGATTTCCAGGACAGAACTGTGCTGTGTTTATAATACAACACTGTCTGAGGCCCTGAAGATCACAGCTGTTTATTACTGGCTTTAATTTAATCTTTTAAAGATATCATATACTGTGCAAGATAAAATACTCAAACTGCAAATTTAGATTGCTCTGTTTTACTGATGGGGCACCGCCCTCCTCCGCCCTTATAATAATGCCACTATTTAACCCAATTAGCTCTGAGTTAATACACCATGTGGGGTTTTTTTTGTAGAGAACTAGAGAGTTTTTCAAGTATTTATTTTTATTATTATTTTGCTTTTGTCTTGACTTTCCTTTGAAGGAGTTCCCTGTATAACATTCAAATTGAGCATACGTGCTGAAAACACATAAAATGTCAGTTTCAACATTAAATAGGCTGTTTTTGTATTATTACATTTAATATAGAGTTTAATTAATTTGGATATAATGGTATTGCATACTTATTCATATTTTCCATTGTCCCATTTAGTTTTTTTGGTTTCTTTTTTTGGAGAGCAGTTGAAGAAATCTTTCAGTCAAGTCAAACTTGGAACAATTTTCTGAACTTCTCTACCTGTACCGATTTTTTTTAACCACTTTTAAGAAAAAAAGCTTCAAGTTTCAGTTATAGTCTAACTATAAAATATTCAGTGTTTGATCATAAAATATTAAAATATTCTTTTGTTTCTTGATAAATGCTGCATAATTCACAACACCCTGAGAATAAAATGAACAGGCAGGCCAAAGAAATTAATAATTGGAGTGTGCGAGTGATTCTGATTCAATACATTAGCCTCGGGATTTACACACACACGGAAATGCACAGCTGTAAATTTCCATGGTGTCCGGCAGATAAAGGACTGAGATGAGGGGGTCATGTGGGGCAACTGTATATATCCGCACAAGATCAAGAATGAGACCAATTTGAAATTATTGCCTATACCAAAACAACCCCCATTCCTCTCTCAGACAAAACCAAAATTATTAGTCGATAACAAAACCTCACATGCGCGTGATAAACAAAATGAAAGCGAGAGATGAGAGAGACGGCTACGCACACAAACACACAGTCGCCGCTCTTCAATGCAGCTGCATTTTTCATTGTCAAATTGAAACAGAGGTGGAGGGGATGCTGACGACAAGGTTACATTGTATTTACTGCAGGAAGAAACAGAGCGAGGGCGAGAGGGAGAGAGAGAGACTGAGGTAATTGATGCTTTAGAGTTGTGATACTCTCTGTGGTCCCTCGTATATTACAACAGGGCCCTGGAAGCTACATTATTCCCCCACTGAGCCACACACACACCCATTCATATTCCTTGCTGTGACAAAACACATTATTACTCAGTAACATAGTGCAGCACAGGGCAGCACTGCCAGCTTTTATTAATAGGGCTATGCAGGCACAGAGATCGCTAGATAGTGCCGCATCGAGGACTGCTGAAGCTCTCCGTGAGCTCGTTGGGAGACTAGTTGTTCTCGCCTCCTGAGAGTGGCTAACGTTTCGCTGCGCTTCTGAAAATGAAACTAATAGAAACAAACATTTTTTGGGGGGACAAATAGAAAACATTTTCAAATTCTTTCAGAAAATGAAAATTTGCAATTTGTTGGGCATTGAAATGCAGGTGAATTAAAATTGTCACAATCAGCAGGGCTGGCTGCGTGTAGAGTGTAATGTGGACCCAAATGCAGACGAAACAAAACGTGAAACGTGACTTGAATAACCAAAAATGAGCCGTTTATTGAGCTGGCAAAATAACTGCAAACAAAAGGCAAAAGGCAAGACATGAGCCTAATGACAGGACAGGGGAAGTGAAACTAAATACAGTGAACCAAGAACACTCAACTCCTTCAAAATAAAACCGGAAACACTGAAACTAGACATGACAACACAAGTTTAACAGGCCTAACACGTGATGAACAATATAAGAACCCAAATACAGAAACCAAGGAAACAATAAATAATGACTGCCTTTAACCTCAACTAAAAGCTAAATAGGAATGACACATGAACTAATCACAAATCTAAAATGAGACAAATACAAAATGTACTCAGAGCGCTGGGTCGGAGACAATCCAGCACTCCCATTCAATCAAGCTTTATTATAACCGCAAAATTAAAAAGAGTTCTTATGTTAAATATCCTGTTGTGTGCAAAGATGTCGAGTGCCATTAGCTTGACTACCCAGGCTTTACTTGACCACTGAGAATTATTAATTATTTAATCATTCTTACAGTACCGAACAAAATCGGCTGATTCAACTGTCGAAGGAAACCATTAGAAAACGACCGTCCAAACATGGAGCCTGTGTGCTCTGCAGATCAATGTACGAGTGTGACATGATCAGGGGGAAGATGGGAACAGTGACTGTAACAAATTGTGCTCAGCGATGTAAAAAAAATAAATAAAATATAAGACTGCTCCTTTCTTTTTGCTCTGTGCTGAAGCCATCTCTCAAAATCAAAACCTTGGCACTGTCAGCTCGAGTGCAGCTGTTGTAATGAATTTAAGTTTAACTTTTATCAAATTATTCTCTGAAACGTTCTTATTCAATTCAATTCAATTCAATTTTATTTATATAGCGCCAAATCACAACAAAAGTCGCCTCAAGGCGCTTCATAGATGCTTATCCCCGTAAACGTCTGGAGATATGGTTTGCAAAGACACAAGACAGAAGGCCTCTAGATGTTAGTCCATGTGCTAATAAATGACACTCATATATTATATCAATACTCCATCTCAAATGCGTTGAAACACATTTTCTTTTCTTCAACCAAAGCTGATGCATCCAGATAAATACTACACGCCTGAAAGGGTTCTTGGCTACGGAGCCCCCCAGGGGACATGGGAGAAAAAAAAATTACGGAGGAAAAAAAAAAAATTAGGGAGAAAAAAAAAATTAAGACGGACTTTTGCGAGATCTCGCAAAAGTATTGCGAGCGCTCGCAAAAGTTTTAGCCGCATTCTTCGGAGGCCGCCAGCTCGAAACCGACCGGGAGGTCGAGGAGCGATGTGCCGGGAAAGCGGTGTTCCTCCCGGCTGTAGTAGGTCTCGACTTCCCGTTAGCTTCGAGCTAGTGGCCGCCAGCTCGAAGCCGACCGGGAGGTCGAGGCACGATGTGCCGGGAAAGCGGTGTTCCTCTCGGCTGTAGTAGGTCTCGACCTCCCGTTAGCTTCGAGCTAGTGGGCGTCAGATCTCCAAAAACGTCGGAGCACTTTTGCAAATATGTGATGTCTTGTAAACCGAGCAGGTATCTGACGTTTACACAACTACATTCACGCCTCAAAATATCTTAAAAGTGTATTTTGTGACCCAGAAAGAGTAATATTACAACTAAGTAGCTGCCGCCATTGTTGGACTTTTGCGAGATCTCGCAATACTTTTGCGAGCGCTCGCAAAACTTTTGCGAGATCTCGCAAAAGTCAGTCTTAATTTTTTTTTTTCTCCCAAATTTTTTTTTTCCTCCCTAATTTTTTTTTTCCCTCCGTAATTTTTTTTTCTCCCATGTCCCCTGGGGGGCTCCGTACTTGGCCACTTCAAATGTCAATGGATTTTCTCAGTCTCCCAGCCAGAAGCCTGCAGGCGTTATCTGTGTTCTTGTTCCAGTTCATAAGTTTAAAAACTAACCATTTCTACAACAGGCGGGCCTGCACAGAGCGGCGAGGATAGTGCTGCGTCAGGAGCTGCTTTAGCTCAGTGCGAACAAGTGTGAGGAAGTGAGACAGAACTTTTACGCCTTCCGTTTTCTTCGCTTTCAAACAAAGTAAATTCAGCAAACCTTCGTTCACTGAAATGCATGCACATCACCAGGTATTATTTTATTTATCAGCTAAAAACAGAAAAACAAACTTGAAAAAATTAGAAAAACGGTCTGTCAAGAAGCACTTCTACAACAGTGAAAGTCTCTGCAGACTCCTACAGGTAAGTGATTCATTTAATATTTAACCAGTCTAGCTGCAAAACAGCAGAGATTCAGACTCCAGCTCAGCTTACACACCCATTACTCACCCTCACAGTTGTTTTCACTTAATTAGCCTGATTAGCTCTGTTTTCAGGAGTGGTGCGTGTATATTACCTTTGCTGGGGAAATAAATCTGTTTACATAGTCACATTCTTAAGACTTATTTCCCTTTGGAGGCTAAATACCAAAGTCTTTATACCATAGCATTAAATTTTATGGTGCAAACTTGATCCAAGGTTGTAGTAGGGTGAGGTTTTTTTGGGGGGGCAGTAAAAGTAATGTCCTCTGAAGTGATGGAGACATTGTATATTAGTGGTTTGGGCCTATGACCTTCCACAATGACCTAACCTGAATCTGATTAAATAGAGATTTATTATAATACAGATACATTAAAAGAAGCACAAAAGTGACATATTCTTCCTTGAAAAATAAGCGTCTCCTGGTACACAGCTACTGAAACAATGACTGTGTCTTTGCTGATGTCCAGGGCTCCCAGTAGAACACCATTAAATTAATTCAGTATTACTTTGGATTGGTTCAGTGCAGAATAATCGAGACGCCTGTGATGATTATTCACATCTCACTGATTCCATTAGACTGCATCATGACCATGTGCATGTGTAGACTGCTAAAACACACCCCCACACACTAAAACCCACCAACCACTAGCATTAAGACCAGATCCTTCCAGTCCTGTAATTTGGATCTGACATGTTATTCCAGCCAATCCCACAGATGCTCAGCCTGACTGAGATCAGGGAAATAAGGTGGCCAAGTCGACACCCTACAGCTGTCAGGGTGTACCTCTGTAATGAAACTGGGGGTTATGTGTTTAGGTACAAGCAAAAGTAACATCCAGATAAAGTTTTCCAGCAGAATATTGCCCAGAGCCTCAAGCCATGCCTCGTCTACATGATGTCATCAGACCAGGCTAACCTTTTTTCCTTTGGACCACATTTGGCAGGTATTAAACCGGAAACACCCACAAGAGCAGCAAGTTCAGCCCTTGCCGTTACCCTGGCCCATGCACTGACCTCCTTGAGTTGCTGCTGTTCCCTGCCACACACTGTCCCATATAGTAATTTATAAGATCTGTTATTTATATTTAGTTATTTCAGTACTTAGGTTTACATTTATTTGAGTATTTATTAAATTTATTTCAGCTGTTTTACCTATTGTTCAGTAGAATGCTGCGTATACTGAGGCTTACTGTAAAGCACTGTTTCATTTGTATCATGTCACATATTTCAATGACAATTAAAGCTGAGTCTGAGGAAACGTTGCTGAGATCTTCACACTTGGACATTTATCTTTGTTTCAAAACATCACCTTCAAGAGCTGCTATAATGTGTCCACCTCCCTGAAGAAGGCCACTGTAACAAGTGAATCAGAGTTAATCACACTTCTCTCCCCCCTCCCTTCTCTCCCGCTCATTTACATAGTGTAATTATGAAATGATCAGGAGCAACACAACAACTGTGTCTACAACTGATCAAATGAAGCCACAGTAGTTCTAAACAAACCAATAATTTGCCCTGTCAGCACTGGCCTGGCAAACATGTCACCAATATTGGCTACACAGGCAAGTCATTTTGGATTTTTTTCAGTCCAGTGCATTTTATCTATCACATTAGATATGTACTGGTGAGCTAATCATTTTGGTAAAACATTTTATTTATCCCTAACTAAGTTATCTGCTAAAGTTAATCAGAAATAACACACCGAGTCCATGTCAGCCTTAGTAAGAACGGCCGAAAGTATCAAGGAAACAAGAAAAATAATTGTAAAAAATCAAATGAAAACACAGAAATATGCTTTTATAGAGTAACACGTCTCACTTCTGTGAGCGTACAGGTCCAGGGCACCTTTTATTAGATGTAGGATTCATTTCAATTCTGCACACGCACACACACACACACACACACACACACACACACACACACACACACACACACACACACACACACACACACACACAGAGCTGGGTATACTTAGTAGTACTTAGCTCCTATAAGTAAGACAGAAACACAGGAGGAAAACATTGTATTTCAGGCAGGGTGGAAAGTAATTCCCTCTCCGTGTTGTACTTTGTAATGTAGGGAATCAGACAGTAAATGTAGGGCATCAGTAAACACACTTTACTGCTATGTTTTACAACATTTTTGGGAAATGTTCTTACCATTGGTCCGGAAGGGCCGATCTCTCCTCTCTCTCCTTTCTCCCCAAGAGCTCCCTGTAAAACAAACAATGTCACTGCGGCTGGGCTGGACTCGTGGGCCTCGTGATAGCCACGGACTGGAAAAGCCAACATCAGTTATCTTAATAAGATGCCGGGCCATTTCTTTGGGCAAGATCCGAGAAATGTCTGGAAGTCTATTTGAGGCATATGTCAACATTTGTCAGTTCACAATGGCAGGTGGTAGACAGCTTAATATCAAGTGCAGTCATAATTGCACACATTTCTGAACTTGCTGAAGAAAGATGGGAACAAACTGCAAAAAGCACACGTCCAGTGACCGGTTATCATAATTCAGTGAAAGTGCTGCTTGAGAATGACAAAACTTGATATGTTACTTGATCCCAAAGTTTTATTTTTGTTATTACAGGAAGTTGTGCGAGTTTCAACGCTAAAGCAATTGTGGAAAAATCCACCTTTACGCCAGTAAAGTCTTACCGGAGGCCCCTGAATGGAGAGTCCGTTGGGTCCTTGAGGACCAGGTTGCCCTGGGGGTCCAGAAGGGCCAACTTCTCCTACGGGCCCTTGAGGTCCCTGTGAAAAACACCACGTGGAACCAAAGTAGCAACTTTAAGTTACATATAGTAACACAGATTGGTGAGAAAGATAAACCCTGTGGTTCTTTAGTCTGACCCCCTGAGGATAAAAATGTTTTTGTGACCTCCTCACTCTCCAGAATCTGGAATGGCAAAATTTAAGAGTGCAGAACACGACTGCATAGTCAGCAATAAAAAATGTCATTTAAAGGCACGACAGCCTTTTACATCAATTTAACCGTCGGTAGCATCTCCTGATGTGAGACTCTCTGTTGGAGAGATAAAGGAACTGGCCTGAACCGGGCTCAGAGGCTCATTTTCATAAACAAGGCTAAAAAGAGCGTGAGAGCTTTATAGCTTTACTAAATATAAAAACGGACACGATCGCTGCTTCTGTTCAGATCGTTCTACACATTTTTGATCAATTTAATCTCCAAAGAATGTTTAAGAGATTTTTTGTGCCAATTCAGCATGATGTCCATCAGGTTTAGATGGTTGCCATCCATCTGAAGTCAGGTCTTTGCAGCTCATTTCATTGGTGTATGTGGATTACAAACCGAGTTCACAAACAGGAGACAGAAAAGAGAAATTCCTACAAACCACGACTGATTTGCAGTATTTGTGGCTTGTTGGCCGAGCGGCAGCAGTAGCCAAAGTAATCGTTGCTCCAGCTGTATTTATTATTTTAAAGTTCAGCCTTAGAGGTTGTTGGGTCAGGGCTGCCTTATCCATGCACATGATCAAAATAAAGCATGGATCAGATATACATGAGTGGAAAGGAAATAAAAACAAACAGAGAGAAATGTTGTTGTTTTTTATCTCATATTTAACTTAATATTATTCTCATAAAAATATTGCACCAAAGTAAATCACTTTAAGGTTTATTTTGCAAAAAGAATAATTTATTTTGCGTTTTATCCACCGTTATCCTGTAATATGTAATTCACTAAAATGAATTAGTAGCACTGAATAAAGATGAGTTCAGGGAGGAGCATACTGATGACACAGATGTACGAATGGTGTAAGACTGATCGAGCAGGAATACGGTACTGTGGGAAAGTCTTCATCCACCAATCATTTCTTTATATTTTGCCAGAAAAACAGGGAAAAAGTGCAATAAGTTATTGAAACACATGCAAACATACATGTAAATACAGTATAGAAGGCAAAACTAGAGTTTGTAAAAATTCCTCTGAAAAAATAGCCCGCTCTCACTACCGAGGCCTAATATAATTTTGATTGGTCAAGTCCCACGGCGTTCCTAAGGAACGCGAAAGGTGACCGTCTGCGTATGCTACGTGCCGGGTTATGGATGAACTCCAGTAGAATGATCCTGTTGTAATACATGTTCCAGCCATGTACTCCAGCCCTAACCTTATCCCTAACCTTAACCAGCACTTAACAGCTCTCTAAGTCTCTAAGTCTAAACTTTAATAGTGTTTTCCAAAGTGATTTAAGTAAAATGAATGTACATGTGTGGATTCATTCCAAATGGTTCTCATGTTTCCTCATTTTTTCCGATCTCGTAATCTAGGGATGTGTTGGGTGCCCGGAAGTGTAACATATTGACGATTTGTCACCTAGCGTAAAATGTTATGCTTTGGGAGTGAGAATGTGTTGTGAAAAAATAGCACTTCAGTCTGGCTCCTTGGAAACAAAATCTGAAGAAATAAGGGGTGAATCGAGACCTTTGCACAGCACTGTATATTAATATCCTCTACTGTGTGTGTGTGTGTGTGTGTGCCTGCAGTACAGAAATCCACATCTCTCTTCATAGTTAACACAATGGACTACTTGCACTAGGTAGTCCATTGCACCCATGAAACACATCACATACAGTCATTACTGACTATATGTTGTTTGGGTTTTTTTTTGTGGGACACTTCATGTGTCGCACTTGACGTGCTGTCGCTGAGGTAAAAAAGTGGGACATATGGTTGCGATATACAACCTTATTTCCCTGACTGATAGTAGTGTGGTTTTCAACACAAGCTGCAGCACCAATGTCGCCTCCTTCAAAGAAGAAAAAGCGTCAGAACTTTTTTCTAAGATTAAATTTCACTCATGGGAGTTTTTGTTCAGAGAAATTTCCACCAGGATCAGGATCTGTAGCGACTGCTGCAGCTGGATGTTTAGTAAAAGTTTGGAACAGACGACCATACCAAAACCAGAGCAGATCCAAACATTACAGTCAGTCAGGATGGCTGCGAGTGGAGGTAAACTAGACAAGTGAGATATACCCTTGCAAATATCAGCTTCCTTTAAACTACGGGTATGTAACCTGAATGCTGTTGAAACTCTTTCAAAGTCCGATATTTTACACTTTCATCACTGAATGTGTCATTAAACAGAAGGCGATGGTTGCTTTGTTCTTGGACCCACTGGTGTGGACCACCACGTGCAGAATACCACACAAAAATAAACAAATGATCCGGGCATCCATTTAAATTTATTACACTGTGAGAGACAAACTCACTGGCTTTTGCAAACTGATCCACCTTCATTTCGTTCATGCAGACTTCAGTCTGACTGAACTGTGACAGGTGAAATCACAAGGCTCTACTAAAGGGGTCAGATGTCATCCAAGAAACATATTTCAAAGTTCAAGGCTCAATTTATCCCTCTGTAAAAATCACAGAAATTATGCCCATTTATGCTGGCTGCCGTACTCGCAGCCATTTCCCACCTGCTCCTTGCCACAACACACCAAAATTTCGTCTGGCAAAATCCAGTCTCAACATTATTTTTAACTCATGCAGCAATTCTGCTTTCCCACTGTGGAACATTTTTCATGCCTTAACCGTGTGAAATACAGTAAATGTTCAAGACTGTAGCAGGACAATAGTGTCCCAGAATTTAAGAGCATTTTACAAACCGTCACTCCTGGCTCGCCTCTGTCTCCTCTGGCTCCTCGTATGCCTGGACCACCCTGAAACAAACACCAGAGACACACGGTAATAACAGAAATAAGAAAAAAACATGGGCTGTAAGACTGTAAATGTATCAAGACTTCCACTAAAACATGGAAACTGGGGTTTATGTTTAAAAATATGCTAAACGTAGAACGCCACGTGTCTTTCATATGAATGGATTGTGAGGCTCATGGAGAGAAGCCAGCGCTGATCATAATGCTGTAAACTGCTCCTGTGAGCTCTACACTTTATTACGCTGCATCTGTGACTAACAGCGAGAATCTAAAGCCATAAACCTCGGGCTGACCCTTCTCGAGGTTTATCCAGGGACAGGCAACACACATCTGCTAATCATTGGCCCATTTGGGATATATCCCCTTCCTATGTTTTCTTAACTAGGTCTGCCTTGGGAAGCTGGGGGCAACTAGGTAGTTCCTGAAGTATTTAACCAGACGAGACAAGGGTGGGAGGAATATGAGAAGAGACATGCAGATGTGGTAAAAACAAGAGGTCATTTTCTTTTCGATAATTTCTATCAATTGGAAGTCAACACCAATCAGTTTGCTTTAATTGGTAGACGTAGGATATATTGTCTCTTTTAGATGTAGTCAGTGCTCTCTGCAGGGATTCCTTATGTGTGTGCTGGTCTTGGATTATGTACTTAAACGTAAAGTGACAGAATTTACAGGCTCAATTAGTTAACAAAACCATAATCAAAGTTTAATAAAGGCGAATGTAACAGCAGATCAAGTTAACCAAATCAAAAGGGTTTTTTCCAGTGTGTTTTTAGTTTTCGATGTGGAGGAATACTCATTGTTAGACTGCCAAAGGTTTGCTCCTGGGCCACAACTCTATTAACAAAAAAACCTACAGATGACAGCCAATATCCCAACATGAAGCTTTGAACTGGCACATTCATTTTGTCAGGTAGGACAGGAATGATGACAATGACCAATGACCCCTAGAATTATTTTGAAATACTTTGAATCAATGGTGAAATGGGCCTATGATGACTGTGTCTTTGTAAAATCACATCAGGGGAAAAGTAGTACTTAAAATGACTGGGCCTGTTCATCAGTTCAAAAATGTATTTCTGTTGTTTTAATGGATTCTTCTAAACAATCAGAGCACTTGCTGGAGGCACGGAAAAACCTGCAGAGAAACTGAAATGAGCTTCCAACAGTAACAGCACATGTAATTACATTTGGATTTTTCCACGAGACTTTAATGAATGTGGAAAAAACGGAGCAATTATTGTTCAACTTAGCAATTTTATGCCGAAGGGAAATTTACATTTTTTAAATAATGCTTGGATCTCAAACAGCATGGGCACTATTCATTTTGAACAAACAGACATGGCAGGTTGAGCATGTCTTGCTTTCCTTATTTTAGATTGATTGTTGACTGACGTTCAGCGTTAAGTTGAGTCTGTGCCAAATCAGATGGCACAGATTGCAGTTCAGCTCAGCCAATCAATAGTATTTGAAATGCTGAAATGTGAAGAGGTCTGCTGCTGCGTGAGGCAGGAAAAGACGTACATCTGGCAGTGAATGCAAACATAAAAATTACTCTGAGGAAGAAAGGCTCAGCGTTGTTGTGAGTGATTACGTCCGTAGTCTGCACACTGGAAAAATACAGCAGACAAAAGTGCATTTTCTGCTTATTACAAAAACTTTCTTTCTGCTATTACAGTTTCTTATTTGGCTCCTTGTTTTTGTTTTCATGACATTACTGAAATTACCCATTTAATATTTTTCTACAATTATCCCAGTGTGCAAAATATTCAACTTCTAGGTGACCACTTTTAATCGCTAGCTAATTGCAATGGTTATTTGATGGTAGTCAACCTGTTTCTAACGACTGTGGTCCAACTTGGACTTATTACAGTCACTCTCAGACAGATTAGCAAAGTCTTGCAAATAATTAGCATCTAATTTATAAACACAGACTGATACAATCAGGGGCGATCGTGGCTCAAGAGTTGGGCGTTCGTCTTGTAATCGGAAGGTTGCCGGTTCGAGCCCCGGCTTGGACAGTCTCGGTCGTTGTGTCCTTGGGCAAGACACTTCACCCGTTGCCTACTGGTGGTGGTCAGTGTCCGGCAGCCTCGCCTCTGTCAGTGCGCCCCAGGGCGGCTGTGGCTACACTGTAGCTTGCCATCACCAGTGTGTGAATGGGTGGATGATTGTGTATAGTGTAAAGCACTTTGGGGTCCTTAGGACCCAGTAAAGCACTTTACCATTTACAATCTACAGGCTCACTTGAAATCAGTCTAAGTAAGTCTGCCAGGATATGCAACATCTCTGCAAGATGTCTAATTGCAAGAGAAGATTCGACTGGACTGGTTACCCACTGCCTGTATTCTGGTTTATAGCCCCAGTACAGTTGTGGTCAGAAGTTTACATCCACTCATTGTTGAGGATGAATGTCACAGTAATTTTAGTTTTTTAAGGAACTGTTCTTTTTACAGGGTGGAATGCACAGCATACATCTTTAATGAAATGCAATGAAATCACCATCCTGCAGCAACTACGTCACTATTTGAGGAGGAATTTCGGAACTTCTATTTCAAGTGTAAGAGGCTGTGGCTGGACTCTGAATGTAAGTAGTTACAGTGTTAATAATATGTTTAGTGTAAATGTATGTGTATGTAGATGGCAACAGATTTACGATGTTCACCAATTTAGACTAAATGTAACTGCCTACTTGATCCCATTTAATCGCAAACTGATGGCTGACAAACGCCATCTTACCACCTTTTTATTGCCATCTTTGTACCAAAGTCCCGTTTGGTGCTCGCTTGCTTTAGTAAGAAGCAACCGAGTGCCAGTGATTGCAGACCTGTTCCCCATCTTTAATGCAACCATTTCAAATGCAACTAGATTGCAAATTCATTTCACACAGTTGCATTAATTTTAGTTGAACTGTAATCTTCAACTACTGTGTCCCCCCCAATGTGACTGTAGTATTAGACGCTGTATCAGGTATCCATCTACCTGATACACGTTTATTTTACAGCTTTATTTGATTGAGCTTAACACCCCCCCCCCCCCCTTTTTTGAGAGAACAAAGTGTTAGCACTGCAACAACAGAAGAGTAAATCTGTTTTCACATACACGTGAACCGACCGTTATATCGTTTTTAACAAGGGGAGTTGTGATAATTTTTCATCCTTTCTCTAAATCCCAGTGACTACAGTGTGTAGTTTTAGCACAAAAGCAGCTATGATTTCGCCATCACGCCATTCATCTATTCCCATATCCTGCAGTTAAAATGTGATTTAAGAAGCCCATTCAATGTGGGCGAGAGTAACAGACACAGACAGAGCGACAGAAACAGTTACAGAGAGGCATAAAACGACAATAAAATGAGAGAAAGAGCCCCAAGCAGGAGGAGGAGGTAAAATAAATAAAACAGAGAAAAACAATGAAAAGTGAGAAGCTAAGGTATTTTCTATGCTATATTAATCTCTGGAAAACAGAAGAAGCAAAAGAGACTGTATATAGAAAACATGAAAGAAACACAGAGAACAATATGTAATCCTAAATATTACATGAGAAATTTCAATTCTTTGGTAGTTTCCCCATAAAATGTGAATATTTTATACAACATAGAGCTTTCCTCTGTTATAGAACTGGAGGTTTAACAAATCCAGAGGGAGAGAGCTGTGACCTGTGGATATAATGAGAAAGCAGATCTGGCTCGTTGGACAAGGAAAAAAACATAGGGGGGAATTTTACTTGGCTGTGATAAATGGAGTCGCCCAATAATTACTTTCTCAAACTATACCAGTGTGGATCTACACCCCTCTCCTGCTCCGCTACCCAAAGGTGCCGACAAAGACAAAGAGAGAGAACTTAAGGAGCGATAGCGCAAATGAAAGTGGTGAAGAGAGAAAAAGAAGAATTTAGACAAAAAGTCTCGGGCTGCAAATTAGCTCATTTAGTCGCTCTCATCTCCCGACCTCATTCTGGTACAATCTGCGATTGCGTGAGAGGAATACAACTGTTTGGCATGTACACCCCAACTCTTTCTAACATTCAGCCACCCCAGAGAAAATGCCTCTAAGAAATGGAAAAGTGTCTTCAGGCATTAATTGATGAAAAGAAAAAAGACTTGTTATTGTGTATATGTCACAAAACACAGGGTAGACTCTAAAAGCACTTTTATCTACCCTTTGATATCATGTCCTTTTGTGTTGCTGGATATATTCACCCTGTTCCATCTAGAGTTTATTCACACTGTGATATATTACATATTTAGATGTCTTTTGCTCTGGTCTTTGTGATTTTGTCATAAACTATAGTTAGACTAAGCTTCTGTATCTGAACTGTGAAGCAGGAGGTAACAAATTTGATTGCAAAAGTATGATTATGCAGAAATCAATTAACCTTTCCCTGGTAAATTTAAGGTCTCAGTCCCAAAATTAACATCTTGCTGAATAGAAGTTCTATGTGGAGTAAAATCGACAATAACTTTAAGACTGGTCTTGAGAAAAGCACTGACCGTAACTAAAATTAATTCAGTCGAAGTATGTTCACATTGAAAATGTTGGATTGACTTTGACATTACGAGCAGTGTCCACTAATGACCATCCAAACACTTTTTCTTTACTTCTGTAGAATTTTCTAGTTGATGAGAGTCTTGAGAGACTAGATGAAGCGAATGAGTAACTGATCTAAAGAAAGAGTTCAATTGAGTTTCTAACAACACAAAGAAGGATAAAAAGCACAGAGAGCAGAGGAAACTTTTAAAGGATTGCCACATCGGAGTGATTTGTTCATAAAAGGCAGAGTATGAGTGTTTAAGTAACTACATTAAAGAGTAAATGTGTATAAATATCGTCTTACAGGTGGTCCAGATGGTCCTGGAGGTCCTTTACTGTCCTGAGAGCAGGTACAGGCATGAGGCATGGGAGGGCACTGCTCTTCAACTCTCTGAAAAGACAGTTCACAGAATGTGTGTGCAGTCTCTTTGGTCAATATTCAGGTCAGGCTTGAGCTGCACTAAAAACACACATAAACAGGCTTAGACTTTGCCGGAAAAAAAACAGATAACACTTGTAATACATGCTATCGTTGGCCAGTTTGTCTTAGGTGTTTGGATCCGTGTTAAATTTACAGCCCAGTAAAACTAATATTTTTCATATTCCACAAATCTCATATCATACTTTGGAGTTCTTTGGACAAACCAGCTAAAATTGCATCTTTTTCTAACAGAAAAACATATCTTTCCTCTTAAAAAAGTCAAAAACAATGTATTTTCAGTTTAAATGCAGCATAAACTCTTTTCTTTATTATTGCTACACAACTGCATAATTATTTACAAACTGTAAATGCAAACAATGTCCTTACAAAGTGCATTTAAATAAAGTTATTTTCAAAAATATACTTCAATACGACGGAGTAATCAATACTTTTTTGCATGCCTACTTTTTCATTGAGTAATCTGTACTTTTGAATGTGTATGTAATGAGTATGGAGCATATTTGAAAATGCAAACACTCAAAAAAATCAGTAAAAAAAAAAATCATGAATTTAGTAGTCTTGGGATTTTCATTTCATTCTTCTTGTGTATAGAGGAGCCCGCTTACATAAGGACATTACGTTCGCTAAACCATACCTGTCTTTAGAAATACAAAATAAGCTCAAAACGCTGGGTCCCAGCCCCAGCACACATTTTAATTGCCAGCTAACCACTAGCACTGAAGGCTACATGACCCATGTGAAGACCCGAATTCTGAACCCCTGCCGACAGACTCCGACTTACTCAAGGGCTCTGCTAAAAACAGGCCTTTGTTGCAAGGTAGTTACTAGGCAACATGGTGATATCATAATATCTACTTACCTGCCAAGTTTGGCTGCTCAACTCCTGATCATGTAGGGGGAGTTGGCAGCCAAAGAAACACATTGTGTGCATTACAGTAAGAGTTGACTTTTTTGTGTTAGCTGTGCAACTTAGCTTAAAAACATCACACTGAAAATAAACAAGTCAATGCAGTTCATCACCTTGAATTTATTTAATTTTTGAATGTATTTAATTTTTCAGACATTGCGAGTTTCCGCACTCATGACAGTAACTGCCATGCATTTTATTACCCAGTGATGTGTTGATAACACTCAGGCCTCGGAGAAATTGGTTAGTACGTTGAGACATTGCATTTTGAACCCTATTGTACAGGTGTGCAATTAATAAGGATCTTAGTGTTTGCTCAGTGGATTACATTTTATGCCTGGGGCGTTAATTGATTGGTGCTACCATAAAGGCAGACACACACTTTTTGTGACTTTTTGTATATGCATAATACGCAACTGGTCTCATTAAGAGAATTTCTTTCACATTAAACTAAATTAATTGAATGAGCATTTTGGCTTTGATTGGAACCATACTTATCACTTTATTTATATGGAGTTTTAATATTCTGTGAATAATGCACAGAAGAAGAGAGATCAGGTACATACCAAATTATCTCATAGAGTAGGTTTAAGTAGAGGGAGAAATGTTACTTACCAATGCTGGCAGCTCACAACACTTATCTCTGCTGGCCCAGGAAGTACTGCAGATAATGTCAAACATCTGGAGCTGGAACTGTAAACACATGTGCATGTATGAGTACATATGGATATACACATAACCTCTGCATTAATACTGCAGTTGCGATGTACATTAGGTAAATAAAATGCTGAATTAAAAGAAAAGTTGCATTAGAAACTGAATATTACCCAGGATTTTTTGTAATGCTGTGTTTCTGTGTTGATAAGAAGCAAGAAGACAGACAGCTTGGCTGCTTATG
This sequence comes from Copadichromis virginalis, assembly GCF_057382275.1. NCBI lineage: Eukaryota > Metazoa > Chordata > Actinopteri > Cichliformes > Cichlidae > Copadichromis > Copadichromis virginalis. Next base: position 10,985,052 of record NC_140628.1, on the reverse strand, counting down.
AGCTTTAATAACAAGCTGAAATGTGCTGGAAGACAGATATATGGAGTCTAGCTGATTGCTTTAATAAACAAACTGGATGTTCTCAATGATCCGCTAGTCTTGGCCTGGCTATAAATTATGTCCCTGGCTTATGTCTGATTCATTTCGAAATTTTAGCATCAAAACTTAAGAGGGGCTCTGCTCCCGTACACTGTTTATTTTATTAGAAAAGCAGTGTTGACATTCCCAATACCTCAAACTTCGTCAACATTGTTTCCAGTGTAATGCATATACAATCAGAGACAACCTATATTTTCGGAAACCCTCACTTAAACTTAAAAATAAATAAATAAAGCAGTTTCATCTAGGACACCGAGTTCATGCTGAATATAGTAGAAAACTGTATTTCTTTACACTGTTGCATTATTCCTATAATCATCAGATTTACTTTGTCAATTATAATGATGGGATGCACATTTGTTTTCAGATCAGCTGATAAAAGTCTTAAGGTCATTAAACAAAAATCAGTTAAATTACATTTAATTTAAAAGATACCCAACACCCTTATTTACATAATATCATCAGATGATAAATAATACCATATGCAGTTCAATTTATTGGGAAAATGTATGACAGTAAGTAAAAACTTGGCTCAGAGGTTTTTCATTCCTAAAGACAGGAGCGCTCCCCTGCTGCTGATGTGGCACAGCTTGTAATTATATATGTAGTGCTTCTATTGCAGCACCGCAGGGGGTCTTGGAATTTAAGAGCCTGTGTTCTTACAGTAAAGCTGGAACTAATGTTAAGACCAAAAGATACGGATTTGCTGTGAATCGTTTGGGGGTTTGACCCATTTTCATTTCATAATTTGAGCTCACTGACAAATGCTACATGTCTCTTTATACCCTCACCAGAGCCTTTATTAGGTCCACCTGTTCAAGTGCTCGTTAAAGCAAATATCTAATCAAATGCATGGCAGTAACTCCATGCATTTAGGGATGTAGAGATGGTTAAGATGACCTGCTGAAGTTCAAGTGGTGCATTTGAATGGGAAAAAAGGGTGATTTAAGTGACTTTGAATGTGGCATGGTTGTTGGTGCCAGACAGGCTGGTCCGAGTATTTTGCAAGCTGATGATTTAGTATGTTCCAGCATAACCATCCCTAAGGTTTACACAGAATGGTCCAAAATAGAAAAAAACATCCAGTGAGTGTGTATCTGAGTAAAAAGTACCTCGTTGATGCCAGAGGTTAGAGGAGAACAGCTGGACTACTTTAAGCTGATAGGAAGGCAACAGTAACTCGAATAACCCCTCATTACAACCAGTTTAAGGAAGAGCTTAGATTGGTAAAGCTCTGAAGGTAAAGCGAGTCAAATCTGCATGTCAGATGGGGGACAGCAGCAGAAGACCGCACCACACGTCACTCTTGTCAGCTAAGAACAGGAAACTGAGGCTGCAGTTATCACTAGTTCACTAAAATGGGAATATTGGAAAAACATTAGCTGGTCAGATGAGTCTCAATTTCTAAGGGATATTTTTTGACACACTTTGGGCCCTTAAGTACAAACAGGGCATCATTTACATGACCACAGCCTACCTAGTAATACTTGGCTGGCCTCCACAGTCACTACATCATTCACATCACGGATGTGCAGCTGACATATCTGAAATCACTTTGCGAAGCTGTCATGTAAACATGGACCAGTATTTGTGAGGAATATTTCCAGCGCCTTGTTGAATCTGTACCAAAAAGAATTAAGGCAACTCTGATGACAAATCGGGGTTGAAACGGTTGCTAACAAGGTGTAACTAATGAAGCACCCAGTGAGCGTACGATTTTATTCTGTTACACTTGTACTCCTTTAAATCAACTAAACACAAAGTTAATTATGAACACGAACATGTTTACAATTGTTTCCAGTTCAATTTGTTGCCACTTAAAACATAGAATTGTTAGACTAAATTGATTCTTCTGTACAACAAGTTCCATTTTCACGTGCTTTTTGCAAATACTGTTGGCAAGCCAGTAGACATTTTTTAAATAAATAGCCATTTTCTTCACTGGCAGTGGAGAACAATCTGTTAGGTAGAGAAAATATAATTAAAGAGCATTTATCAGCTAATATTTTTCTTTGGAAAAGCTCAGTAGTATACATTTACTACTGGGCGTTTGGAAATACTTAGTATTTCCAAACGCCCAGGTTATCTTACCTTCATCCCTCACTGTGTCTGCCAAAAGCTCTTTTTTTTGAGTGCCTGTGCTATTTAATGGGTAGAGAACAGCTAACACAGAATATATAAAGCACTTTGTGCATTTCCACTTTCAATAAATAAAATGAACTCCTACTGAGTGACTTAATGAAATGGTTGTGAATATTTATGGCTGCCACTTAACAGGCCATAATTATGCACACACACATGCACACGCACACACACTCACTCACTCAGGTGCCTGGTCATTTCTGGTAATTTGAAACAGATTGTAAAATAACTCTAGCAAGAAGCAACTTTACCTTTGCCTGTTCATTTTTCAAGTCATCCTATCGGCTGCTGTCTTGAAACAAAACCTACATCTGCATTTGTTAATACACGTTGTAGTCAATGCTTCCTTTTTACATTGATCCAAACAAGTATTCATACTAACCGGAGCAGAGCTGTCTTGTCTACCTCTGGATCGAACCGTCCTTCCGAGGACCTCCATTCCATCGGTGGTGATGTTACCAGCTGCATTAATGTATTTCTCCCCAACCACTGAGCAATCCAGTACCACCTTCACAGACGTCTTGCTGATGGTTACATGGAGCTGAATGGGCAAAAAGATAATTGGTTGCATTAGAAATGCTTTGGCGGCGTGCCTGAAATCACTCACACCACACTATATGGAGCACTACACAGAGTTTACCATTTTGCAGGGCTGCCCAAACACACAAATAGCTACACAGACGTCAAATGGAGCTGCTGATTTTAAGTGCAGCACTGTCACAGGTAATGATCAGCCAGAGTAGAAAACATCTGACTCCCTTGAGTGTGAATGTTCCAGAAGAGTGCATCAACAATCTGCAATCTTTTTACTTACTAATCAGTCACAATGAGTTCTTTTGTGTATGTATTTTCTAATAAAACCAGTCTAAAAGCATCCATGCACTTAAATTACCCTGTCTGAGCTGAGTGTCGGATGCCTGTGAGCTAAAACTGCCTCCTTAGAGGAAACCACTGCCAGAGCCATGAACCGTGAAATTCAACTGGTCACACAGTTAATGAGCAAAGAGGGCAGCATCATGCTGAAGGACAGGAATAAACTAGACTATTAGTGTCCGCATTATTCACAATTACGTGAACTACTTTGCTCTTTCACATTGCTTAAGCCAGTTTTAAGCCACGGGACTACAAATGCATGTGTCCACGTCTAAATGCATGCACAAAGCCACACAAACAAGCTACAGCTAATGTGGAGTTTGACAAAGTTCATATTCAAGTGTCAGAGACCATTCATCAGCTGACGCGTACGCGCCCGCTTTACTGTAGAACGACTTTCTGTTCTCATCCTCTGTTCTGCACACTTCACTGGGCATGAAGGGTGTGTGAGTGCTACACTTTTATGATATAAAAGATGATGAAATCCTCTAAGGTGCAGACATTTTGCCGACATTCTGTGGCATTTAGTGGTTTCAGTTCAGGTTAACATTGGTGTTTAGGGAATGAATGAAGGCCAGTGTGTGTTTGTGTGTGCAGAAAAGATGTCAGTTACTCACCTTCTGGGTGGCTGGATTTCCTAAAGCAATGACTGATTTTCAGGCTAAAGACTGATACACTCTTCCCTTCTTAACAGTGGATTCCGTGAAATCGGAATAATCGGGTTGACAGTTGCAGGAAGCAGATATTCGCTGTTTACTTGTCATTCACTCTATTTTGCACTCATGACAAACAGACAAATGTGTTTTTAACTATTTAAGAGTTTCTTTTTATAGTTTGCTTGCAGCCTGAGCACTTTTGACCAAGCACATTTAAAAAGCATTTGGTTAGGGAACAATCTTGAAATAATCGGCTATCTTGTAGTGCTGATTTAGCATTTTTAATATCTTTTTTGATTATATATGTTTTTGTACCCATGAATGGTGGATGCAACAAAAAGTCTTGCCCCTGCTATCCTCTGTCTATCCCCTGAAGCTTAAATCAGCAGACTAGCTGAAAGGTTTTTAGATTGATATTAAATTTCTTTTATTGCTTTCCTCATTGTTTGATGACTCATTAAAAAACAATCTCTGAACTAAAATAAAGCCCCTCTCCATGTGTAATGCACTCATCACCAATTACTTAGCTGCCCTTGTCCTATGACAGCTGGGATAGGCTCGAGCCCCCACAACGCTGAAATGGATAAGCAATTAAGCAAATGGATGAATCAGTGTCTAAAGCCACTGAATTCACTAACATTTCATAGTCCCAGGTTGCCAAATTGCTGCCAGTATCTTCCAGTATCTATACCCTAAGACATGGACCGGACTTGTGAAACTCTATTTTCTGTCAGTGTAAAGATGTTTAACTACACATTTGACATATCTTAATGTAAGAAAAAGAAGTGCAATTTAAATAATACATCTCTGCTGTGGTAAATGAAAGAAATCTGTCAGTGCAGCTCTTTGGACTTAAATTTAAAGAAATAAAAGTGTAAAATTACAGAAAGTAGCTCAATGGTCAGACTGTCCTGTAATTATAATTGACAGAAAATATCATTTTATTAGAACATGCAGGAACTTTTCTGTCATGTCTTAGTTGATTACTTTGGTGCAGTATGAAGGGCCAATGCTGGAGGTCTTTATTTATTTTAAAGCCATAAAATGAAATCTTTATAATGCTTTCTAAAATGTTTTATATTGCTATAAAATGTAAAAATACAGTTAAGATGGCGCCGGTAAGGTCGGCTGCCGTCACGACTGCTCCGACCACTTTTTCTTTGTCTTTGTTTTTTAAGTTAGTTTTCAGCGTTTCTAAATCGGCAAAATCATCACCATTGGGTACATTAGGTATGACAGTGACACTCTTGTTTCTATTGGTATACAATGTACTCACAATTCGAAGTTTTTAACTCCGGATCCGAGCTGGCCGAGTGAGATCTCGAGGGAGAACAAAGGGAAGCGGTGGCGGCCTAGAGGGAAGCGAGCCGGCGTCAGGAACAGGCTGAGAGCTCGTGCACACCGCACACCTCTGCCTAGCATCCTGCTCGCCAACGTCCAGTCACTGGAGAACAAGCTTGACGACCTCAGGGCCAGGATAAAGTTCCAGAGAGACATTCGGGACTGCAATCTCCTCTGCTTCACCGAGACATGGCTGAACCCAGCGGTGCCGGACCACGCCATCCAGCCGGCCGAGTTCTTCTCGGTTCACCGCATGGACAGGACACGGGACTCGGGGAAGTCAAGGGGAGGCGGCGTGTGTTTAATGGTGAACAACAACTGGTGCAACAGTGCGAACGTTGTTCCTCTCACACGCTCCTGCACACCAAATCTGGAACTACTGTCCATCATGTGTCGTCCTTTTTATCTACCTCGGGAATTTACATCGGTCATTGTAAGTGCCGTTTATATTCCACCACAAGCGGACACGGTCACCGCCTTATGCGAGCTGCATGAGGCACTCACACAGCACCAGACACAACACCGGGACGCTGCGCTTATTGTGATGGGGGACTTTAATAGCGCCAACCTCAAACGCGCAGCGCCGAACTTTTATCAACACATCACCTGCCCCACCAGGGGTGAAAGGACACTGGACCACTGCTACACTACGGTCAAGGACGGCTACAAGGCACAATCCCGCCCCCCGTTTGGCAAATCTGATCACGCCGCCATCTTCCTCATGCCAAAATATAAACAAAGGCTGAAACAGGAAGTTCCGGTTCAGAGGAAGGTCGCGCGCTGGACGGATCAATCGGTGGCCGCGTTACAGGACGCACTCGATGACGCAGACTGGGGCATGTTCAGAAACAGCTCCGACGATGACGTCAACGTGTTTACGGAAGCGGTTGTGGGATTCATCGGGAAACTAGCGGATGATACCGTGGAGACAAAGACTATCACAACGTTTCCCAACCAGAAGCCGTGGGTGGATAAAACCATCCGCGACGCTCTGAGATCCCGCACCGCTGCCTACAACACGGGACTCATGACGGGGGACATGGACCCGTACAAAGCCGCGTCATATAACGTGCGGAGGGCGGTGAAAGAGGCGAAGCAGCGCTACGGGAGGAAACTAGAGTCACAACTCCAACAGAGTGACTCTAGGAGCCTGTGGCGGGGACTAAGGACAATAACGGACTATAAAGCACCAACAACCGGTATGACGAACGCGGCCGTGACTCTGGCAGACGAGCTGAACACTTTCTATGCTCGCTTCAAGGCTGCAGCTAAGGTCTCCAACAATGCTAGTGTTAGCGGCGCTAACGGCTGCAGACAGGAAGATACTGCCAGCACCGGAAACGTGCTCGACATCTCCGAGCATGAAGTAAGGAGAGCCTTCAAGAGAGTGAACACCAGGAAAGCAGCAGGACCAGACGGCATCCCAGGTCGTATCCTAAGAGACTGCGCATACCAGCTAGCTCCTGTGTTCACTGAGATATTCAACATCTCTTTATCTCAGTCGGTGATCCCCACATGCTTCAAAGAGTCCATCATTGTTCCTGTCCCGAAGAAACCCCACCCTGCTTCTCTCAATGACTATCGCCCTGTAGCCCTCACCTCAGTAGTGATGAAGTGCTTTGAACGCCTGGTCAGAGACTTCATCATTTCTTCACTACCAGACACACTGGACCCACTACAGTTCGCTTACCGTCCAAATCGTTCCACAGACGATGCCATCTCTCATCTCCTCCACACATCACTCACTCACTTGGACACTAGAAGGGGGAATTATGTTAAAATGCTCTTCATAGACTACAGCTCTGCATTTAATACCATAATTCCCTCCACACTCACCACCAAGCTGGAGCATCTGGGACTCAGCTCATCTATGTGTCAGTGGATCTCCAACTTCCTAACTGGCAGACCACAGGCAGTAAGGATGGGCGGACATGTCTCAGCCTCCACCACTGTCAGCACTGGAGCCCCCCAGGGGTGTGTTCTGAGCCCCCTGCTGTACTCTTTGTACACATATGACTGTGTGGCCACTACCAGCTCCACCACCATCATCAAGTTTGCTGACGACACCGTCGTGGTGGGCCTGATCTCTGATAACAACGAGACGGCCTACCTGAAGGAGATTAGGAATCTGGAGAACTGGTGCCAGAGGAACAACCTCCTTCTAAACGTCAGTAAGACAAAGGAGCTGATAGTGGACTTCAGCACTAAGCAGGAGAGGAACTACCAGACCCCCGTCATCAACGAGTGCCCAGTGGAGAGAGTGGACAGCTTCAAATACCTCGGAGTTCACATCACGCAGGACCTATCATGGTCCTGTCACATCAACACCGTGGTGAAAAAGGCCCGACAGCGTCTCTACCACCTCAGACGCTTGAGAGACTTCCAACTGCCCTCCAAGGTGCTCAGGAACTTTTACTTGTGCACCATAGAGAGCATCCTGGCGGGAAACATCTTAACCTGGTTCGGGAACAGCACCATGCAGGACAGACGAGCTCTACAGAGGGTTGTGCGGTCAGCTGAGCGCACCATCCGCTCCGAGCTCCCTGACCTGCACTCAATCTACAGCAGGCGGTGCTGGACCAAGGCCAGGAAGATCGTGAAGGACCTCAGCCATCCCAACAACAGACTGTTCTCTCTGTTGAGGTCAGGAAAGCGATTCCGCTCCCTGAAGACCAACACAGAGAGACTGAGGAGGAGCTTCTTCCCGCAGGCGATACGGTCTCTCAATCACACCACCACACAGTACTGACCCACACATATGGTTCTTACACACACACTGGACTTTCTGGACATTGTTTTTGCACAACACTGGTCACTATATTCTTCATTTCCAGTTAATACTTGTACAGCTGCTGTTATTGTGTATATATTTATTTATATTTAGATTTCTTCATACATTCTTATATAGTTCTATATTGTGTATTGTGTATTTTGTTGTACAGTTATTTTATTTTCAACTTTAATTTATATATTTTATCTTATTCTTCCCAGTTAAATTTACCCTTCATTCTAATTTGTGTTGTACAGTTATTTCATTTTTAACCTTAATTTATATTTTATTCCTTCCTAGTTAAATTTACCCTTTTTAATTTTGCATATTTATTTCCTATCTTATTCATAGCCTTTCCTTTTTTTGTTTTCTTTAGGTCACGAGCAGTTGTCCAAGCATTTCACTACATATCGTACTGTGTATGACTGTGTACGTGACAAATAAAATTTGAATTTGAATTTGATTTAATATTTTCCAAAGCCATCCTATGGGGCCGATTGGTGAATTTGCAAGGCCAATTCAGGACCCCAAACCTTATGCTTGACACCATTGTCCTACGACGTGCATATGAAAGTATCATGACTGGCTAGAAGTTAAACATGCACAGTTATCTGTGAACAATCAGCACATGCAGCTCATATTTATTTTCATCCGTAGCTCATATTCTCATAGCTTATATCTTACTTTTGCACTGAAGCTCCCCAGTTGTTTTAATAGTTTTGTTCTCACCCTGTTGATTATGTGATGACTTTCCACAGAGATTCATCTCAAAGAGCTGCACTTGATCTCACATCATAGTTAGGTAAAATCAACTACATCCTCTAATATACCAGCAAAGACCACCCATTGTCACTGGCCTTGTGGCATCCCATAGAGAAGGACCCAGTAAAGACCACACACAGAATTAAAAAGATGACAAATGAGTGACTTTAAAACTACCTTCAACATTACGAGAGTCCTTTGTGTTTGTATTTGTCCATTCGAGACACACGCATACACCTAACAAGAGATAGATTCTCAAAGACTTGGAATTATAACTTATCAGTGCGGAATAAGAAAATAAAGTAAAACAAAAGCCATGGCAACAATAACTGAGTATGGAATTTAAGACATAACTAGCATAATGCTTTTTGCATTGAGCTGTACCTTGCAGGTCAGATGGCTGGCTGGAGCCGTTCACAGCCAATACTGCTGCCATAACAAGATAAATTACTCTGTTGGTGTCTCCCTCTCGTTCTCCTTCACACACACACAGACACACACACGCTGCTATTTTCTGCTGTCTTAAACATCAGCTGCATGTGTAATATAAAGTACCTCATTTGTTTGTATCTCCTGTCAACAGATAGTTTATTTCACTTTAACTTGTTTTGCTTTATTTCTCAGGTTCAATAAATAAATACATTTGTGACTGTGTGACTGACAGCGCTACGTTATGACTTGGTTGATAAGGAGTCTCACAAATTGAACTCAAAAGTACTTTGATATCAGAAAAACAAAAACATAACACAGAGCTATCACTATTATAATGGGTCTATATGAATGTCAAAATAAAGTAAAATATGTAGACATTATTATCTTTGGGATTCAACTATGCAGCTGCACCAGGCACGTGCGGGGGGGGGCTTGGGCACCTGCCCCTTTTATGTGTATGTGCGGAGTCTGCCTGTACCCCTCAACAGTAACATTTAACTACAAATCACAATTTTGCTAAATAAAAGGATCTGGCTTACACATGACTACCATTAACCAATGCTCGCCCTTGACGGCAGAGCGTGCTGGTTACGAGCTGGGAACGAGCTCGCAAAGAGCGCCCAGATTTTTTGCCACCTGGGCGGTGCGGAGCTGTGGGGAATCACAAATTCATTGGGAAACCAGTAAATAGGATGTACAGCTCACGCTATAGTCTATAGCACACAGGAGTATTAGGTTTTTACGTACACGTTAAGTTGTCTTGTGGCAACTGACGAATTGAAACAAATGAGCGTGCTGTGTGTGCAACAGCGCGATAAAACATTACCTGTCCTTTTATTAACTGCACAAGTAGTGGTGTCATTAGCTGCTAGCTAACTGGGTAAGGGTGTCATGGATCTGTAGCTCTGTCCACCTTTTTAGGGAACATATTTAATTTTAAAGTAAGTTACAGGGCTTATATTTCATTAAAAACTATCTAATATGCATATCCACATAATTATAGATGATTATAATTATGATATTTAAAAAACACACTGTTTTAAAAAAGTTACATTAAGAAACAGATATATTAGATTAATATTTCAAATATGACAAAATACTGATTTTACAGCAGCAGAATTAATGTATCTCTACAGTTTAAACATTTAATAAGCTTTCTGCCTGCACAGAGTGGATAGTGAAACAAAATCCTCACAAATACATTATTTTATATTTATTCCTTTATTTTTTATTCTTATTATTTTATTATTATAGTACTAGGAATAAATAATAAGGGAAGGATTCTGGATCAGCAACATGATGAAAACTTGTGGCCATAGTATACACAGTATTCTGGAGAAAGGTCTAAAATGTCACTGTATGTGCACGTGTGTGTTTTATGTGTATAGATTTTTTTAGATTATTCCTCATGATATAACATTGTCCAGACATGCCCTGTAAAGGACAGGAGCAGGAAACAGTGACAGAATGAGCTGTGTGAGGCTGATAAAGGCAGTGGATCCTAACAGATCATCTGCAGAGGAATGGTTTATTTGAAGAGTTTCAGTCAGGTTTCAGAGCTCAGCACAGCACAGAAACAGCTTTAGTGAAGGTTACTAATGATCTTCTTATGGCCTCTGACAGTGGACTCATCTCTGTGCTTGTCCTGCTAGACCTCAGTGCAGCGTTCGATACTGTTGATCATAATATCCTATTAGAGCGATTAGAACATGCTGTAGGTATTACAAGTACTGCGCTGCAGTGGTTTGTATCATATCTATCTAATAGACTCCAATTCGTGCATGTAAATGGAGAGTCCTCTTCACACACTGAGGTTAATTATGGAGTTCCACAGGGTTCAGTGCTAGGACCAATTCTGTTTACATTATACATGCTTCCCTTAGGCAGTATCATTAGAAGACATAGCATACATTTTCACTGCTATGCAGATGACACCCAGCTCTATCTGTCCATGAAGCCAGATAACACACACCAATTAGTTAAACTGCAGGAATGTCTTAAAGACATAAAGACCTGGATGGCCGCTAACTTTCTGCTTCTTAATTCAGATAAAACTGAGGTTATTGTACTCGGCCCTGAAAATCTTAGAAATATGGTATCTAATCAGATTCTTACTCTGGATGGCATTACCTTGGCCTCCAGTAACGCGGTGAGGAACCTTGGAGTCATTTTTGACCAGGACATGTCCTTCAACGCACATATTAAACAAATATGTAAGACTGCTTTCTTCCATTTGCGCAACATCTCTAAAATTAGAAATATCCTGTCTCAGAGTGACGCTGAAAAACTAGTTCATGCATTTATTACTTCCAGGCTGGACTACTGTAATTCATTATTATCAGGATGTCCAAAAAACTCACTGAAAAGCCTTCAGCTAATCCAAAATGCTGCAGCAAGAGTCCTGACAGGGACTAGAAAGAGAGAGCATATTTCTCCTGTTTTGGCTTCCCTTCATTGGCTTCCTGTTAAATCCAGAATTGAATTCAAAATCCTGCTCCTCACATACAAGGTCTTAAATAATCAGGCCCCATCTTATCTTAATGACCTTGTAGTACCATATCACCCTATTAGAGCGCTCCGCTCTCGCTCTGCAGGCCTACTTGTTGTTCCTAGAGTATTTAAAAGTAGAATGGGAGGGAGAGCCTTCAGTTTTCAGGCCCCTCTTCTGTGGAACCAGCTTCCAGTTTGGATTCGGGAGACAGACACTATCTCTACTTTTAAGATTAGGCTTAAAACTTTCCTTTTTTCTAAAGCATATAGTTAGGGCTGGACCAGGTGACCCTGAATCCTCCCTTTGTTATGCTGCAATAGATGTAGGCTGCCGGGGGATTCCCATGATGCATTGAGTTTTTCCTTTCCAGTCACCTTTCTCACTCACTATGTATTAATAGACCTCTCTGCATTGAATCATATCTGTTATTAACCTCTGTCTCTCTTCCACAGCATGTCTTTATCCTGTCTTCCTTCTCTCACCCCAACCGGTCGCAGCAGATGGCCGCCCCTCCCTGAGCCTGGTTCTGCCGGAGGTTTCTTCCTGTTAAAAGGGAGTTTTTCCTTCCCACTGTCGCCAAAGTGCTTGCTCATAGGGGGTCATATGATTGTTGGGTTTTTCTCTGTATCTATGAAGCGCCTTGAGGCGACTTATGTTGTGATTTGGCGCTATATAAATAAAATTGAATTGAATTGAATTGAATTGATCCTTCAGCAGCTGGATTACAAAGAGCACAGGTAATATTAACACATGTACCAGTTGTTGCATTGCAGAGATACTCAAGTATAGAAACAATAATAAACACAATTGTTTTGGTTCTATAACATTTTTCTATCGTTACTTTATTATGGATTAGGTGTTGTTAAGTGTGGAAAATTAAATAATAGATTAATGCAACAGGAAATTGTGCCTTGTTCTCTGATGGACAGGGAGTGGAGAGATAGATGAGATGAGGAGATGGAAGGAGGAAGAGAGCAGAGTTTATTTCCCACAGTTTTTTTTTTTAATTTGTTGCTTTATGGTTCCATGTGTTATTGTCTCATAACACTTGTTTAATCAGAGACCATCTCTCCTATGGACTTTAAATGTCTACAGTCTCAGATCAACACAGCCCTGCCCTCCAGCACTATCAGCAGCAGGAGCAGCAGTAACCCCTCAACAGCAACACTGTACCCATCAAGAAAAACATGTTTGCGTTGCATTGTCAACACCTAATGACAGTGATATAGTATGATACGATTCCATATTCGATTCTTGATGAATGTGGGTTGTTGTTATTCAGCCTGGTTCTACGTGCCCCTTTCTAACTTCAAACATCTCTGCATGGCCCTGAGCTTTCACCTGGACTCATTTCATGCATTATTGATTTATTACAGACTGGACATAGAGGGTGTTGGCTAACTTATGTCTTATCGCCTTTATTGTTTAACCTCTGCACTGATGACTACAGCTCTACACAGCCTGGCTATGATTCGGATAAATTTGCGATTGGTCATTTTAGATAGCATTGACGTTTTTGCGTTGTTGATTTTTTTGATGTTTTGTCTCATCTGGTGCTCTCTGTGCCTGATAAATAAAGTGTTTTGTTTATTAAATTTGAATTATCACTTTAACATGAATAAAGTTGGATTCTTAAGTTCAATTTGTATCTGGTTTTGTGGTTTTAACACAGAGATCTTCACACCCTAGAAGCAGATTCATTTTTGAAGAAGGGGGAGGGGAGGATGCCTGATTACACATGAAGAAACTGTTGCTCTTGCATGTGTTTTTTATGTAGTTGCAAGAGAAAAAAAAGTTGTCTAGCTTATACTGTATGCTGTAAGCTGACCATACACTGATTATCAAGCTAGACACAAGTAGAATTGACTAGAAGCCCAGTCCTATAGTACAGTATTAAATGCTCAACTTGTTTTGTTGATGTAAACAATTATTTGGCCTGTAACTGGGTCTGGTTTGACAATTAGAGTCGCTGAAAAACAAACAAACAAGTCTTATTATTCCTGTCTTTATGAAAAAGATCAGTGTACATAATGAGAAGCTAGAGCAGATTTGAGCATTTTTACTCTAGCTCTGGTAAAATAAACATTTAAAAAAAATTTTAAAAAAATGATGCCTTTATTTGAACAGTCACTGCAGAGAGCAACAGGAAATGTAAGAGAACAGTATGACATGCATCAAAAGATTTACCAGCAGGAAGTGAAACCATGGATGTACATTATGAACCTTGTGTATTTTCTATAGTCTTCTATAGCAAGACTAACATCACTAGTATTGGATTGGGTTTATCTGTCAGATAAATATAGAAAAATCTAGGAAAGCAGAAACAAACTAAATCTAAACAAACAAAACTGTTCCCTAAACCTCTCCCACAAGACAAGAATGGTCCCTGGATGTTGGACGTTACTTGTAAAGGGTTACTGCCCATCTCTGGTCATTACCCATATGTTGAGTCCATGCATGTATATGGGCTCCACAGATAATTTTCTCTTCCTGTTTTATGTTGATAATATTTTTGCCTCTGGTGTTTGTTTGTTTTTATTTGATTTTGCCCTTGTCCCTTCGTCCTTGATTAGTTTCAGCTGTGTTCCCCACCTGTATGTATCCATTTCCTGAGTCTCCCCCTGTCCTGTGTTTTATTTTCCACATTGTTGTTCGTTTCCTTGCTCTGCTTTCCCTGACTTTTCTGAGTATGTTTGTAGTCTTTGGAATGGTACCCTGTCACCATTCAGATTTTGGGCTTTCTTTTTGGTTTTCTGGAACCGGAAGCGTTAAAGCTTGTTTAAAGTTTATTCCTGTCTCAAGAATCCTGCACTTCTGCCCATAAATGTGTCCTCCACACAACAGTTCATTAAACACTGATGCACTTATGGTTCAAACTCTCTCCAAGGTGAAAATCCTTTGCTTTTTACACTGGACAATAAAAACGTCTTACTTCCTACAGGGACTCTTTTTACTTTCTAGACCAAATAGTTTATGTTCTAAAGTGTTTTGTCAAAGGCGGGGACCTACCAACATTCATCAATATAGATTTAAAATAATAATAATAACAATCAATAAACAAATTAAAAGTGCTTCTTTAAACTTAGTGAGATACGGTGGATAGCTGTAGAAAGTAACAAATGTACAGGTGGAAATTTCCTTAGTGTCGATTTTTTACAGCGCACACAACGACAGCTTTGTGTGCTGCTTGTAACTTTTTAATGCGGGGCATTCAATCATTTGGGTCACAGAAATAGTGACCGCACAGTTTTGGAGCAAAATGAGTTGTGTATCGCGGATAACTTTCACCTCTTCTCTCTGTGTGTCTAAGAGTTAAAACTCCTCATCATATCCATTTCTTCTCTTCCTTTACCTGTTTTTGTTCCCTCTGTGTACAGAGAGAGAACACACACACAAACATGCTGAGTGTATGTTTGTGTGTGTGCTTCCACCAGTGCCAGATCCCGCTGAGTATTCCTGCTTTCACATGAGGCGTCTTCATATGGTAATCCCTTTATAAAGGACCCACAAACATGCACACACAGACACACACTCCTCTTATTCACTTGTCATCCTGTCTAAATGGAGAGGGAGACTTCCTCTGGTCAGGCAGTCCTCTGCATCTGTTCCCTCTCTGAAAATTGTCATGTTCTCCGGGAGAAAGGCGAGAAACAACAGAGAAGACAAAAGGCAGAGAGAATGATGGACAGCTACTCCATGACATTTGAGAACTGAGATAGAGACAGTTAGTGGGCTGCTGTTGGCTTGTTTTCAGAAGAAATCCACAGAAATTCCAGGCAAAATAATGTTTATAGAAACTTTTCTTGGAGTTCTATTCATTTGTCAAACAAACATCTACTAGTCTTTAAAAAAAATAAAGAAAATAAAGCAAAATCTAAATCCGACTGGTTGAATTAAAAGAGCTCCTGAAATGATCGGCACTCAAAGGAGAACGTGCATGTAAAGACAAAAGGACTGATTATCATTATTTCGTTTATCTCGGCTAATGTTGTTTTGCAATGTGAATTAGTCATTTCCTGGGCCTGCTGAGGCTAAATCAATGTCATTATTTATTCAGCGGGGGCATTTGCATCAGTATTTATTTCTGTGTTTATTTTTTTCTCAAAATGCTCTTTCCTCTCAAGTGAGCACAAAATTGTCTTCTGTTGGAGGAAAGCCATCAGAATCTGCTATTTTCATTCAGTCAGAGTAATTAGATACAACATAATTTACATAAAAATGCTCAGACGTAATCCCAGTCATCGAGGGAAATATGAAATGCCTTTGGAAGAAAATCATTTGGGTGGGATAAATAATATGGTTTCTCCAGGGAATAGGTATGACTGCATAAACAACTAAAGACCTTGTTCTAATGGTGTACTCATAAAATCTACTTTTTTAAAGGGATTACACTCTAAAAAAAGTTACTTGTGTTGCACTGATTAAAGAAAGAGACTGTTTAAAATAAGATTATTCTTGTTTTTTTAAATTCACATCAAAAATAATGACAAAAGTCCACAATAACCTTATCACAGGAGACCATAGAAAATACTTAAAGGTTGTTAAAATCTGCAGTTTTACTCCCACTTTGCACTCTCCACTGGTTTAAAAAAAAACCAATTGGTGCAAGAAAAGCAGTGGAGAGTGGGAGGGAGATAGGGAATAGGAAAGGGGGCTATCATCACATTTTTAAACACTCTCCGCAGCAGTGCTGACAGATCGAGAGAAAAATTTCAGCCCAGGAGCCTCTGGAAAACCACCCAACAGGAGCCACAGCTTCAAAAACACCAAAAATACAATAGAGCTTTCTTATGTTTTTGGCTCTCTACGGCAGCTTACCGCCACATTTCCTTCTCTCTCTGTCCCAATCTGCTCTCCAGAGTTTCAAGGCAGCAAACCTCAACATTTATGTGAAACACTACCACCTAAAAGTTCTGAACAGAGTTTATCACTGTATGGGTACAGCAAATATGTTAAGCCAAATATTGCGTTAGCATGGCATTAGCAGCTGCAATCCCAGCAGATCAGTTAATCTTATAGTCCGACCACATCGTTTGATGACTCATTTTCTGTTATACTGAAGCTGCTTTAGCATGCACACAGATGATATACCTGTGAAAGCCACTTTGCAACCCACGCTCACCCTGAAGCAGATACTTACTGCTAAGTTTGTTATAAATGGGATCATAATTTAGAAAATGGGTAATGTTAAAATAAGACATAAAGTCATTTATTTGGAAAAATAAACTCAACAGGAAATGGTTTACTGAGGTCATAAATCAAGCAGGAAGTAGTCCTACTTTGAGAGAATGTGATTAAGTATAGTAATTAGGACATTTTTGTAGATAAGCTTCAATGGTCACGAGCTGCTCTATTGTATGATTTACACTTTAGTCTTTTTTAATGTAATCATCAGGCAACGTAATATCATCATGCTATAATCACGTATCATAATACAGTGCTCCCTTGGTTCACCTTTCATGGCCTCGCTGTTTCGCGGATTTTTTAATGCAATTTTGCTCGATTTATTTTTTACAGCGCACTGTGTTCTTCGTGCTGATTGGCTGTAAACCATTGTCAATCAATCTCGTGCCGCGTCTCCTGTACAGTCAGAATGCGTTCAGCTTGTCAAATTTACATAAATCTTCGATCACTAGCAGTGTGACTCTGAAGTGCTGCAAGTTTTCTCCCCAACACCAAAACAATGTCGACAAAACTTTTGCACCGTCACAGGCAACTGCGGGTGCCTTTTCATTCTGTAATACTGGACTTATTTTTCTACAAAGGTTAGAACTTTGAGAGTGTTTAAACAAGATAGAAAAGTGTGAGAATGTTCATGCCTGTCTGAGAAAAGTGTATAAAGTGTGTAGTGAGGGGTTTTACAGCCTTAAAACATCTATAATAATTGTAAAAAATAAAGTTGGCTATTTCGCAGATTTCACTGTTTTGGTGATCGGCCCGAGTTTCGCCTTCATCGTGTGTCGTGCATCGTGTAGTATACATGGGGTAACGAGAAGCGATTAACACCTCACGACCAGCTCCCGATCATCAATCGTTTGGTCGTAAGAAAATCAAACCTGCTTGAAATCTTGTTGGCCGTCGTGATGGTGTCACCGCAGGCTCTCACACCACGCACGCGCAAACACTTGACATCAGCATGTTAGCCACAATGCAAAAATACTTTGTCTGTTTTGACGCCTACATTTTGAATCCAGCTACGTAAAGTTATTTTCAGCGTAGAGTTGCAAAAAAAAAAACTAACCTTGTGGAAGCTGCCATGGAAAATTTTTTTGATTGCTGCCTCTTCAAAGGTAGCAGTCTGGAAGTCTCCTTTGTAGTCATGGTTAAAGAACGTCAGTGTCTTTCCAGAGTCTGTGGGAGGAAAGTGGTGGTAGTGAGGTTGGGAGGATAGATAATTTTCCCATTCAGTGCAAATGTGAATTGAGCACATGACTAAGTATTACAAACATGCATTCCCTAAAAAAAAGAAATTCAATCAGAAACAAACAAAATCAAACTGCATATTTCAAGTGTCTGGACTAACAGAAACAGCTTTTTGAATAACACATACACTGTTGTATTCACACTAAAGACTCAAGATGTAAGCAAATATATGTCACTCACTCAAAAGTAACTCAAGCCCAAACTAAAATGCAATTTTGTTGCCTCCTTGCTGTATCGGGCTCAATTGGGAAAGCACAGAAAACTAAATGATTTTTTAACATCCTCCAGCTACTCCTTGGATCTCACATGGGATCTCATACACTGATATGGAAATGGCAGCAGATCAAGTCTTCTCCAAGTCAGTGATGTCCAAAACACTTCTAAAAGTTCACCCTAGGGGTGAGCTTACCGAGTGTGCACTGTTTTCTGTGATAGGGCTTATCACAGTATGACACAAACACTTACTATACAGCCACTGCACCATGGTAAGTCTTCAGCCACCATTATCATCATCATCCCATCTGTTTTAACTAAAACTGACTTTATATCGTACTCAAGCTGTGGCTGATCCACAGCTGTAAATTTAAGGCCATGACTCCTTTTCATACATATAATCAGTACCATTCAGAAAGAGTTAAATAATACAGGCATTTACCAAAAAAAGCAGGAACAGTCACTGTAAAAAGAAAGTATACAGTCTGTCAGGTTTTATGTATCAGGACAAAATGACAAATCTGGTCCTTATCAGCTCTTTAAATCAGATGACTGCAACCTCAGATAAACAGAAATATGACATTCTTGTATATGTCATTATTTATTTAGCAAAAACTAAGGCAAAAAGTAGGAAGAGTGTGTGACAGACTAAGTACATCCAATGATTCAATAGCTCGTAGAGCCACTTTTAGCAGCAATAACTTGAATTAATCATTTTCTGTATGACTTTATCATCCCTCACATCATTGTAGAAGAATTTGTCACACACTTCTTTATAACATTGGTTCAGTTCACTGGTTGAGTAATTATTTATGCACAGCTCCCTTCAGGTTCAGGTTCTGCCGCAGCATTTGGAGATTTGCTGCTGTGCTTGAGATCAATGTCCTGTTGCATAACCCAGTTTTGGCCAACCTTTAGCTGGTAGGTGGTGTTTCACAAATGTGGCATTGTGTATTAGGACCAAATATCTCAATTTTGGTCTTATCTGTCTGAAGGACATTGCTCCGGAAGCTTTGTGGTTTGTTCAGATGCAACTTTGCAAACCTAAGCCCTGTTGGCATGTTCCTTTTAGAGAGAACAGGCTTTCTCCTGGCAGCCATTCAACATTTACCATGCTGACTGAGGCTTATAGAGTCTAAGATGAAGCTCTTGGGTATTTTTACAGTTTGGGAGCAATGCTAAACCTGACATTATGGTGAATTTGCAGGGCCACTGTCAGAAGGTCTTCCACACAATGATGGAAATCAACTCATAACCTTTCCCACATTGATTGGGAGCAATAATTGCTTCTCTGAGATCATTGCTGGCGTCTTTCCTCTTTGGCATTGTGTAAACACACACCTGAATGCTCCAAACCAAAACCTCTGCTTTTATAGAGGTGCCCACACTGGTTAATCAGGTGTACTTAGTTTTGCACACCTATAATCTTTGACCTAATTTTTGTTAAATAAATAGTTTTGTAGTTCACCTAAAGTTGTATTTACATAATTTTAAGACCTGCTAAGGAAAAGATCATTTTAATGTCCTGACACATTAAACCTTAGATTTGAAAAAGGCCATGCTTTATTTTAACCATGTCTGTATCTTTGATTTTTATTAATCCTCGAGGTTAAATAGAAAATACTTTTTATTGTTTTTGTTGTTTCCACAAAGCAAAACAAGCTAAAATATGACATTTTGAAAGTGGAAAACTGCATTTTGTTCCTGAAATCATTGAGACCATTGTGTATGTTTCAGGGCATATATAGGCTTGTATACAGTGTGCAGCATCATTGGAGATGTGAAAGCTAACCTTGACAGAGGTGCACCAGTAGCCTTTGATTCGTTTAAAATCAAATGTGGACTGGTCGGACCACAGAACAGCCTTCCATCTCTAAAAAGTCTGTAATAAGTTTGGATCATCAGAAGGTGGTCTTTCTTGTTTAGATGATTGTTTCTTTACATGACAGATTTTTCTCCAGTTCTCCAGATTTCAGACGTATTAATATATTGTAATAACTACTGCAGTAGATAATACTCCAATCTCTGAATTCTAATGTTTACTTTTACAAGGCATTATTCTTCATTTTGTGAAGCAATATGCCACATTATTCAAAACAGTAATGAATCCCCATCTTCACTTGTAAAGCATCATTTTCTTTTTCTGTCAGTGACTTCTGAAATGCACCATTTCTCCCCGCGTACACATCCTTTCCAGTCTTTTGATGCCTCTGACTCCAATATTTTGAAACACATTAATAGCATCCATTTGAAAATAAGCACATATAGCATGCATACAATTAACCATGGGTTTAAATGATCATTGCATTCCTCTTCTTTCTTTTCTCTTTTTCTTCTCACAACGCGTCCCAACTTCTTAAAGCTGCATAAACCATAGTGGATTAAAACTGTAGTTAATGTAGCATCCCAGCTGGAATCATTAATATCTTTGCAGCCCGACTTCTAAGTTTGGCTTCATTATGCACTTTCTCGGTTTACTTGGAGGTGCTGGGAAAGCTGTAGCAAACATCTGCTATTTAAGTCTATACTTGTCAAACTGTGATGTGCGAAAATCCAGCTGAGACAAAAAAGGTAAAGAAGAAAGAAAATAGGTGATTCAAACTCACTGTCAAGAATCAGTCCAACTAACGGGTCGTTGTCCTTGTTGAGGATTTCCCACAACGCAAAAGGTTCCTGTGGGGTCTCGGGAAGTAGGCGGAGCATCATAGAAATAGTATAGTCAGATGGTAAACCCTCAGGGTGAAGATACCTGTCACACACATGAAAGGACAGGCAAACACACACATAGCAAGCTTAGCGGTGCCTGAAAGGCTTGTATGCACTAGGTGTGTTTAAAAAGTGTGCTGTCTGTTTTTAGCTGTTGTGATTGCTTTTAGAGTGTTTTCAGATGCCTGAGACTCACTATGAGCACCAGCCTCTTTTTAATCACAGAGCCTAGTCTTTTTATAGGTAGCTGCCTCCGAGCACTTCAGGCTTAAATCTCCTAAGCTTCAGTTTTTCAGAGTGGTTGTCACTTTTCAGAAAAGGAGCAATCAAAGAACAGGAAGCTGAAATGGAAGTCTGTTGACAGCATCAAGTGAAAATAAGCTCCGAAAACATCAGAAAAGACCTT
This sequence comes from Copadichromis virginalis, assembly GCF_057382275.1. NCBI lineage: Eukaryota > Metazoa > Chordata > Actinopteri > Cichliformes > Cichlidae > Copadichromis > Copadichromis virginalis. The sequence continues at coordinate 10,963,738 of NC_140628.1, read as the reverse complement.
GGGGATCGAAACTGGAGCCACTGAAAGCTCTGAGTGCTACTGAGTGTAAGCAAACATGTATGTTGTATTTAAACGTGTACCTGAAGTCTAGTGCTACTGTAGATACGTACCAAATCTTTTAACCTATATGAACAATCTCTTCGAATGCTTTCAAGTTCTTTCCAGCACCTTGCATGTGGGCCAGTGGCGCAATGTCTGACTATGGATCACAAGATTCTAGGTTTGACTCCTGGCTGGCTCGTTGCAGTTTTAGCTTTAAAACAACATGTTCTCTTTCACTGTAAGTTCTGTACCTGACTTTCTAGAGATGTGTAATTCCAAGAAAAAGTGAATATATTGGATAGCCGGGGATAGTAATAGCTCAGTAGGTAGAGTGTTTGCCCCATGATAGCAAGGTTGGGGGTTTAAATCCACCGAATGGCTACCCTGAGATACCCATGAGCAAGGTGCTGCCTTTATACACTGCTCCCTGGGTGCTGGATTGGTGGCTGCCCACTGCTTCACTGAGTGAATGGGTTAAATGCAGAGGAATTTCCTATGGGATTAATAAAGTGTACACAATGTTAAATTATCAAAACATTGATTAAATGTTATTTATTTATTAAAATAAAAATGTACTTATTTATTTAATTGTGTGTTTGTTTATTCAAAACCTTGTACATGTTTAAAACTGTAGATATAAAAACACAGACCAAACAAAATAATTAATTTTGTTTAAGGTACGATGGACAATGACACAGTTCTGTACACCACCACAGTTTAAATCAAACAATCAATGTGTGATTGTAGTACAGACTTTCAGGTTTAATTTAAGGGTTGTAACAAAGGTGCTGTACTGTATTGTAACTGTTTCAGAATTAGAGCAATTTGTATAAACAGTCCTCCATTTCTAGAGGCTCAAAAATAATTAGACAACTGGCTGACAGGCAGTTTAATAGCCAGGTGAAGCAGTTTCTCTCATTATACTATGACAAATAGGAGATAAATAACCTGCAGGTGATTCAAAGTGTTTAACTTGCATTTGGGAGCTTTTCGTGGAAACCATCAAAAATAGATCAAAAGAGATGCCGAACAAAATAAAAAAGGTGATCATTAACCAAGAAAACCAAAATAAATCTATCAGAGATAAAAGGAAAACTTTAGAAGTGACCAGCTTAACAATCTAGTTCTTTCTTAAAAAGAAAGAATACAGTGGCCAACAAGATCGAAAACCCAGAAAGACCACAAAAGACAACTAAAGTGCATGATGACAGAATTATTTCCATGGATAAGAAAAACACCTTTACAACATCAAGTCAAGAACACATTCAACGAAGTAGGTGCATCATCGCCAAGAACTAAAAATTCTCATTCATGAATGTAAATACAGAGGCATTTACTTTAACCATAAATCAGGAAAAAAAGGCAAACATATTAAAAACACAAATGTAGCTTCCTGATTTGGCACACAGCTATCAGAAGTGTGTGAACCCAGACCTTAAGAAGGAGAAAGTAGTGCATTACAGATGTTTCTGATTCATTTATCATCGTGTCCCTGTGTCGTGATCATTCTTATGGCCAAAATCATCTTTGCTTATTTGCTCTAAGATCTAATCTCATTCTTAATGACACTTGAATAAAGCTATGCCCAGCTGCCAACTCCAGATGTGCCAATTGTTCATCAAGCATTTGTGCTGTCAGGCGAGTTAGCAGTCATAAAGAAGAAATGTGATCAGTTGTTTCTTGGCTTGGGTAGCGTGGTGCTGCAGTGGTTAGGACAATAACCTCACAGTTAGAAGGTTACTGGCATGCTTTTGTGTTCTCCTTGTGCCTGTGTGGCTTCCTCCCACAGTCCAAAGTCATGCATGTTGGATGTTAGATGAGGGGCTATCTGTCTGTATGTGTTAAGTCTGCGAAGAAAGTGCAGCCTGTCCAGGGTGTACCCAGCTTTTCACCATGTGGCAGCTGGGATAGGTTCCAACCCCATTTTAAAGTTGGATAAGTGGTTAAGAAAATGGATGGATGTTTTTTGGCTGTTTAAAAGTTACTGTTATATTAGATGCAGACTCCAGTTAAAAGTTTTCTGACAAGAGAATCAATTAGAAAAGCTAAACTGTGTGTTCAGCTAAAACAGAGCAAATCATTAATGAAAATAAAGAGAACAGTAATCTGAGCAAATCCACTTCCTTATCAGACGAAATAATGATGCACAACTGAAATACAATTTCAGTGGCACAGTAACTCATGTGTCTTGTGATCCATCACAGTTCACAGGTTCTTGTAAAGTGTAATTTGTAGAAACTGATAAGTTATCTTGCCATTGGTTGGCTGTATTGCACAAACTAATGAGAATAAAAATCCAATGAGAAGTCGAAAAGTCTCTCAAGCAGTCATACCCAGGACAAATTTATTCAGTTCACCACCAAAAGAAAGTGTTTGAGTTCAGGAGTATTTACAACCATAACCAAAAAGTATGGTAAAAATATGTAAACACATCAGCATGTTATACTTGGCAGTGGCCATAATACTGATTTTAGCATAATGGTGATAGAAAGTCCCAAACCACACCTTCCTTATGTGGGATTCACCCATTAGGACCACTCCATCCTTCACCATGACCAATAAGATCACTGTTATAGTTAGTTTTCTTTGTGTCCTTGGGCAAGACACTTCACCTGCCACCTACTGGTGATGGCCAGAGGGGCCGATGGCGCGATATGGCAGCCTCGCTTCCCAGGGCAGCTGTGGCTACAACTGTAGCTGCCTCCACCAGTGTATGAATGTGAGAGTGAATGAATAGTGGAATTGTAAAGTGCTTTGAGAGTCTCAAAAAGCGCTATATAAATGCAATCCATTATTATTATTTTATTATCTAACCATCTAACAGGATACAAGTGGTATACAAAGCAATGTTTCAAGCTATCATATCAAATGGCATTCAGTGAACTTCTGTCTTTATCATTTTATTCATGCAAAATGTAGCAACATGCAACCTTAAAGAATTTGGAGCTGTGTTTGGAGTTTATAAAGCTCATTAACGTTGAGCACAGTTTGAGTGAAAGCCCATTAGGTGATCACTGTTTGTAAGTTTCAGTAAAATCTGACCAATACTCAAGGAGGACACAATTCTTGTGATGTGAACGGATGGATCAATGTTCATTTACTCACTTGGTGGGCTGAGACACCAGGGCATCACGGTGTAACCTGTAGCAAGGGAAGCTGTTGAATGAACCCGGCTCTAGAGAAACTCCAGGTATGGTGCTATACTCCTTCTCTACCAGGCCAAACTTCTCCATCATACGGAAACCTGCAGCAGAATCATCACCATTAACACTTTGGTGTAATAATCAATAATCATTGCTAGCACCACTATGTGGGCCATCATGATGTAATTGCAGTCATTATTATTTACTTCCTCTCCAGGGATTTCAGCACAGTACATGGCCCTGTGTGATTGGTATTTGAAACTCTTACCTGCCAACGTGTTACCGCTCATCAAAACAGACGGACAAGCTGAAAGAACAAAACTGAGTCTGTTAGTTCATTCAACATTAGCACAAGTTCTCCTCTCCTCCATTTTTTCCCTCAGGATACATATCTCCTTTTCTCCCAGCTGAATTTTATTCTGTCCCTCTTCCCTTCTGTCTACCTGTATCCCCATCTGACTTGAACTCATTTTCCTCCCGGCCTCTCTCTCTCTGTTTTAAACATGAGCTGGTGTTACTCACTGGCAGTGGCAGCCTCACAGACAAAGGTAATGAGCTGCTCTTCTATTTTCTTCACAGCGTCCAAATCGTCCACAAAAAAGACGTGTCTGTCACTGGGTTTGCTGGCGATATTCACCAGCTCGCCGTAGTCTGCGTCCGCAAACCCAATTGCGAAGATGATGTAGCCTGAGAATGAAATTAAAAAAGAAGACTCATTACAAGCTGGAATTAATTAAGTCCTTTAATCTAACACACTGTTAGTTTTCTTGCCGCAGCAGCGTGAGAGATACAGGACTAAAACAGAGAGGTCGAATGAGGATTTTCTCTGATCTTCTTCCTGGACTCTAACCACACACGCTCATTATAACAACATTACATATCTCACCGACTGTCACAGACTCATAGTTTAGGGCCAGAGTAAGTCATCGTTCATTGCATTTCAGGATTAATGACGTAAATACCCACCCTCCACCTGCATCTCCTTGGACACTTTGTTGACATCGTCTTGTGAACGTCCATCGGTCAGAACGACCAGGACTTTGGGAACGCCCCTTCTGGCTCCCGCCTCTGAGGTGAAAATAGACTCCTTCACATGTTTGATGGCTCTACCTAACAAGAGACAAACCAGAAGCAGCATAAAGCAGAAAACTCACACACATGTTTTCGTTTTGTTACATTACACAAATGAAGCACGGTTCAGGCAAAGCAGTGAAGTCACACTTGTTCCCGGCCAGATGGCACCAGTAGCCTTCAGTAAACTTCCCAGTCATCAACTTAGTCAAAATGTTTAAACGTTTTTTGAACATTTGTGTGTATAAGTTACAATTAAATACAAGTTTGAAATCATTTTCAAATCATTTCACTTTTTCCCCAAAATGTTTTCTTCCTCTCGGTTCCTGTAGATAGTGTTTAATACCGTTGCTGACCACTTTTAACACCTCTCTTTAGATTTGTAGCTTCATATTTTCACATTTTGGAGCAGTCATTTTATCATCAATCATGTTTCCCAAGCGAGGCTCGATGCTGATAAATGTTTTGGCAAATGAAAGCTATTGGAACCACGGATGTCATCTCTAATCATCTCAAATTCTCTTCCCCACATCAATCAAAGAGGTGAAACCATGTGACCTTTGATGCAATTTTAATGGACCTCCTAATTTATTATTCCACTGACATTAATAAAATACTTTACTGACTCCATAATTATCAGACAAGTGACCCAAAAGCCCCTGAAATTAGATTTAGGCTGAGCGATTAGCATTTAGAAAAAAAAGAAAAGCCAGAAAACAACTTGTGTGGCGTGTATCTCAATGACACCCAAAGACAGAAAGATAGACAACGTCACAATGTGGTTTACAGCATGCTATCAAAAAAATTAAAAGTCACTTGCTAATGGATGTAATCAGTCAATAAAATCTGTCTAGACAGTTTTAAAAGGTTTCAGGAGCCACCCACAGCAAAGCAACTGAGGGGATTTCTGTGCACACCTGTCAGTGAATTTAATGATGATTTATGTGCATCACTGTGCTTTAAGCACCTTGAAAAGTTATGCAAAATAAAATCCAAACAGCAGAAAAACTTTGTAGCACCTACAGCACATTTTTCTTTATAATTTTTCCTTCAGGAAGCTCCTTCTGCTGCCATCAGGTAAAAGCCTCGAAAAATTAACTCTGAGTAGGTGACGGATGGTCATCTAAATAAAAGAGAAACTTTTACGTTTTTTTTTCTTTTTCATTTATCACAAATGAATGCATACAGAGCACCAACAATAAGTCTAATCAGTCATACATTGGTAGGTAGTTTCTATTTAATTCCATCATTTGCATTTTGTCCATTATAATTAGCTGGAAATGATTAGTTGAGCTGTGCTAAATGTTGCTCATATCCAGATGACCTTTTCATAATAAAAAAAACCCATCAGTCCTTCTCTGTCCTCTTACACTCTCATCTCTCACTTCTCATGTGTTTCCAGGAGTTATAACAAGAGGTGCAGACTCAGGAAACTTTGCACTAAAACCAGCGCATCCATACATGGCCCGCCCATTAACTGATACTGCTAAACACTGGTATTAATTCTTCTATGTGTGCATGATGTCTTTCAATTTTTAACCACACTCCACATCATATCTTCACTTTCTCCTCTTTGTTTTTTTTTTTTAGAGTGAGCTGTCACTGATGAAAAATGATAGAGTGCTTGGCCTGTAAAGTGTTTTGATGTCAGATATCTGCCAGTGCTACATCTGTTTCTACACTGTCTTCTCTTCGTGATGGGTGAGACAGCAGCTAGCCAGGCATGAAGTGACACACTGGACAGAGTAGGAAAGAAGGAAAGTGAGACAGGGGAGGGGCTAAGTGGATCGTTGAGGATAGGAAAGAAGACAGAAGAGTGGATCCAGATGGGGAGAGCAAGTTAAAAAAAAGTGATAAAAAAAATTATTGCAAAACCAAATCATGTCAGGACAGCTTGAGTTGGAAAGCCCATCATCAATCAGCGATTCATTATTTTGAGTGTGTTTGTGTAATCTGTGTCATTTTACATTTGTTCTGGTGTCTGGCAGTTTACCAGCTTTGTTGCTGACACTCAGAAAGAGAAAAATATGGGAAAACAAAAGATGCTTAAATGTTTTAAAATTCAAAGGCTTCATGCAAAAGAAAGAAGAAAAAAACAGAAAAAAGTTATATTGCAGTAGGAAACGCTCCCTCCCTGTTCTTTTGTGGCTGTAGGTGGAGGCTGTAATGTTCCCTCTGGAGCCATTAAATCCTCTAATCTTTAAAAAGTTACAGTAAGCTCATGAGAGTACTTAAAATTTTAATCAGGGTCATGAAAAGCATTATTGAACATATACAAAGGCTTTAGAAAGGGTTTTATTGGTTTCACTGGTTTGACTAATGTACTGGTGGGATGAGTTTTATAGTCACCGAAACTCATTCATACACTAATTCTGAATTCATAAAGGAGTCATAAACCTAGATGAATTGAGTGAGGGTCCCAGAAGACTGCATTAATACAGATGAATAAGGGTGCTTTCTTTAAAAAAAGTCACACCCTTACTAATATAATAATAATAATAATAATGATAATAATGGATACTTTATTGATCCCCATGGGGAAATTACTTGTTTTTCTCTGCATTTGACCCATTCACTCAGTGAAGCAGTGGGCAGCCCACTAAGCAGGCGCCCGGGGAGCAGTGTGTAGGGACGGTACCTTGCTCAGGGGTACCTCAGGGTAGCCGTTAAGTGGATTCGAACCGCCGACCTTCCGATCATGGGGCGACCACTTTACCTACTGAGCTATCCCTGCCCCATAATATAATGTATGACTGGCCATTTTATTAGGTATGCCTGATCAATTTAATAAAAATGTTTAATCAACCAATCACATTGCAGCAACCCAATGCATTTAGCCTTTTGTCAGCAGATCTTAGAGAAGAGGTTCTCAGAGTGAGTGAAGCCATTGCAGGGGGGGGGGGGGGGGGGGGGCTGTAGAAAAAAAAGAAAAAAGAAAAAAAATGCTTGGACGCTGCTCGCATAATGGACAGGCTTTTTTTTAAGGGGCTCCCATGCAAAGAAGTGTTCACAAACACTTCTTATAAGACTAACTACTCCTGCAACTGAAGGAGCAGTTCTCTGGGTGAAAATGCCATGTTGATGACAGAGGTCAGAGAAAAATGACCAGACTTCTTCTAGATGATGACAGAGGTCCAAAGTAACTCAAACAACCAATCATTAGAATGCAAAGGTGCATCTCTGAATGAACAACACATTGAACCTTGAAACAGATTGGCTACAGCCGCAGAAGACCACATCTTTGTCTACTAAACACAGGAAATCAGGCTACAATTCACCAAAACTGAACAACAGAAAATTGGAAAAAAAACATTGCTAGGTCTGATAAGTCTCAATGTCCACTATGACATTAGGATGGTAGAGTCAGAATTTGGCATGAAAGGATGAATGCATCCTGCCTTGTATCAACAGTTCAGGCTGCTGGTGTAATGGTGTGAGAAAAAGTTTCTCGGCATACTTGTGGCCCCTTAGTACCAACTGAGCATCATTTAAACACCACACCTGTCTAGGGTTGTTGCTGACTTTCTGACTACAGCGTACCCATCTTCTGATGTCCGCTTACAGCACAATAACGCAACATGTCAGAGAGCTCAATCATCTGAAACTGGTTTCTTGAACATGATAATGAGTTCACTGTACTTAAATGGCCTGTACAGTCATCAGATCTCAATCCAATAGAGCACTTTTGTGTTGTGGTGCAATGGGAGATTCACATCACAGGTGTGCAGCTGACAAACCTGTAGTAACTGTATAATGTTATCATGTAAATATGAAGCAAAATCTCTTAGCAATGTTTCCAGCACCTTGTTGTATCTGTGCCATGAAGAATTAAGGCACTTCTGTAGTAAAGGGGTCCAACCTGGTACCATCAAGGTGTCCCTAATAAAGTGACCAGTGCGTGTATCGCTAAATAGCTGAAAATCAAAAGTAGCACATGCCGTGTCTCCTTAATACATGCACATAACTACACACTTTTACATTTGCTCACAAGAAGCTACAGAAACACAATTTGCCACGTGTATACTGTACTGCCAATCCGCTCCAGGGATTAACACAATTACTTGTATACAGCAAAAAAAAAAAAAAAAAAAATCTCAACACACACACAGTGTACTCATGTACATTGTGTATACAGGGATAAAGACTAATGCAGCTATATCTATGTTACATCAATCATTGACTAAGCCAGCCAGAGGCTCAACAACTTGTTAATGAAATGCGTAGTGACAAACAAAATCCCAGAATATAAGCCTCAGCGTGCTCTCTCTCTAACTTGTATCAGAGCGTACTGATGCTGGAACAGAAACTGACTATACAGTCTAAAAGGATGCAGCATCATTTACATATTGTTTATGAAATGGGTATATAGAAAAGGCTTTGCACTACAGGTTTGATCAGAATATGAATAAGTAGCTGTCGGATCTTCTTAAGCAAAAACCTTTGCAGGCCTTCAAACAAGAAACTCAATCCATGTTGCTACAGAAACAGCTCTGCACTCTCAACCAACTGTATGAGGTAAGGAGGCAGAACTATTTCTCAGAATTAATAAAGATGTCAGACTGAACTTATACCTAAAAAAGATTCCATCTTTGGAAATCCTACCGTAAACAAGTACACTTCCGAGCACATTTCTTCTACTCCAAAGGTCATAGGACGGCGATATAAAGTGAACAAACCACTTACAGTAAACATAAAAGGGCATTAACACTGCAGGGCTTCTTGCTGGCTAGCTGTTGTATTCACACAGATAGTCAGAGGCTAAAGGTTTAAAAGGAATAAAAGTACATATTTTGGGGGGCTTTGGACACAATGAGGGTCCCTAATGGGGCCTTTGAGGAGAATCTGAGGTTTGGAAAAAATGAAAAGGGAATAGTTTGGGTTTGGAGAGCAAACAGAACTTATGGATTGTATTGCAAGCCTCGGTTTTGAAAGCCAGAGGAACTGCTGACCCTTCCCTCAACGAACCAGAGGAGCAAAATGTACTGTAAGGAAGGGGAATTGGGTTTTGCGCTTTAGGCGATTTAGGCCTTTTCATTTTGTAACATTCTCTGTCCAAAATTCATTCAGCAGCATATCAACCCTGAGAAACACAGTCAGTCCTAAAAGACTATCCTCAGTGACAAGAGGAATAAGGATTTCTGCTGCCGACTGTCAGGCCCCCGCATAGTTCTGATCCCAACACACTGTAGCAATTCTAGGATTATATATGAAGTGAAAGAAGACACTGAGAAAGTGTAAATCTACAGATGATCTATGGCAAGAGCACCTAAAGCACCAAATAAACAACCAAATAAAAAAAACTAAGAATAAGGGGAAAACACAGAGGGGAGTAAATAAACAAACGCTAAGACCAAAAAAAGTACAAAATTAAGCACATAAGAAATCCAGTGAACAAATACCAAATGATAACCAATGCTACAAAACTCAAGCAATAGACAAAACTTCATAAAAGAGCAACCGGGGAGGATAAAAAAAACACAAGGAACCAAATATAACGAACACTAACTGAATTTCAAAGAGTAACAGAAACACAACTAAAAGCAAGAACCATGACCTCACAAAAAAGACAACAAGAGCAACAAAACTCAAACCCTGAGTCCAAGAGTGATACAAGTAAACTGAACATACCTGTGTAATTAAAACAGAGATTCATTATGTTTTAGAAGCTATATTATGAATATTGGATCACAGAGTACCCCGCGTTTCATCCTAAGACAGCTGGATAGGCTCCAGCGCCCCCGCGACCCTGACAAGGATAAGCAGAAGAGAATGGATGGATGGATGGATCACAGAGGAGAAACCATAGAAGAAGCACCATTAAACCAAACAGAGACATACTCTTCACCTTTGTCATTGTAAAAAAGCACAATACAAGTATTAGATATACTATGCATATTCTATTATTCTTTTTCTATATGAAATATGTAAAAAGTATAAAAATCAAGTTAAAAATAAAATACATGCTGTGTTGGTGTCTTAGACGAAGTAAAAACAGCCTGAATAACTCACAGTGTATCTGAGCTGCTGAGGAATAGTTTTACTGTGCTGGCTCCAGTTATGTGTGCGTTTGTGTGTTTGTGTGTGAGACAAAGAGATCAGGGTTGGAGATACACTAGTGAGTCTGTGAGCATTAGCTTAACCTTGTGTGAACCAACTGACTCCTACTTTTTATTGTGTGGTGAAGATTAAATTTCATGGTTTATTTTCCGCTCCGCAGTAGACCACATGCACTCATATACACATTGCCCTGTCAGCTAAAACACCACCTGTTTTCACCTGTTAAACTATAATTGGGAAGCTGGACCAAAGAGAACATTTAGGAAGAGGAGACAAATGAAAGAGGGATGGGATGAAACAAAGTGGCCAAAAAGCAATGCCGAGAAGAACGCTTGAAAGGAAGAAGAAGAGAAAAGGAACAAAGATCAGCAACAAAGAAAGAGAGTAGAGGAAAACACATGTAGGAAGACTAGTGGAATCGGCTCTGTATCACACAGGTATAGCTCAAGGACACAATTACTGTGTGCAGACACTGAGCCCTGACCCAAACTTTAGCAGAGGGAAAGCGCTCTGAACGACCAGCATTACCTGCACAGTCACATACCACATCGAGTTAATGGCTTTCACCTTGTGTAGACTAACGCAGCGGGACATTTCAACATGAGTTTTACAATAGATTCATCATCCGTAGTGTTTGTTATGCATACTGACAATGAAGCAGGAGTGGTACAATATACCAACATGGACAGAATACTGATTTGATGTTAATGACGCACATTTGATACGAATAAAACTAGTCAAGTTATTTGTACACGTGTGTATTATAGTTATACACACTGCTCAAAAAAGAAATAAAGGACAACTTTATTTAAAAACACATCAGATATCAAGCGGTAAAAAAATCATGCTGATATCTGTACTGATATGGACTGAGTAATGTGTTTGAAACACAAGGAAGCTACATTATATGATGGGAATGAAAATTAGCTACTTGCAGAGCGCTGAATTAGAAGGAAGCCAGAAAATCAAAGTGAAAAAAGAAGGAAACATAGACCCAAACATAGAGTCACTAAACATAGATTCACAGAGGTGTTCTGTTAGATTTAGGTCAGGTGAGCATGCAGGCCAGTCAGTGGTATTGATTCTTTCATCCTCCAGACACCGCCTGCATACTCGCCACATAAGGCCAGGCATTACACCTGGGGGAACCAGTACCCACTGCACCACCATAGGGTGTGATAATGAGTCCAAGAATTTAAGCCCAATACCTAATAGCAGTCAGGGTGCTGTTGCCTAGCCTGTAGAGGTCTGTTGTATTCCTCCATGGATACGCCTCCGCAAACCATCACCGACGCACCACCCAAACAGTCAGGCTGAACGATGTTACAGAGCCTGTCACTTCTGGTATTCTATTGCAAATGCCACGAAGGGCTGGGCAGTGAGGGCAGGCAGTTCCTGGAGGATGAAGAAATTGATACCACTCACTTGCCCCCATGCTTGCCTGACCTAAATCCAATAGAACACCTCTGGGACATCATTTTTCAATCCATCCAAACCCCAAGGTTGCACCTAACAGTCCAGGAGTTCAGTGATGCCCTGGTCCAGACCTGGGAGAAGATACTCCGAGACACCATCCATCTTATTAGGAGCATGCCCAGACGTTGCCAGTCATGCTTAGAAGCACATACACACTACTGAGTACCATTTTGAGTTGCTGCAAGGAAATTCCCTCAGAATGGACTAGCATCACTTTTTCACTTTGATTTTCAGGTTGCCTTTGAATTAGGCCCTCTGTAGGTTCATCATTTAAATTTTTTATCAAAACGATTTGGCATCCTTTTATTCCTAAAACATTATCCAGGCCATAAAGCATGATTTTTCTCTTTTTCATCTGTGTTAAATTTTTGAGCAGTGTACTAACATAGATTATAATGAAAATGTCCTGCTAATAAATAGAGCTAAACAAAGGGAATTGCAGTAACTATCACCACTATAATCCTGCCATTGTGCTGTTCTAACCTGTCTTAGTGTTTCCTCCTTTATAGCTGATTCTCTGAATAGCCTCCAGCAGTGCTTCTTTGTTGCTATGAGAACTCAGCTGGAATTCGGTCCGAGCATCGTCGCTGAACTGAGCAACGGCCACCTGGAGAGAGACAGAGACACATGTCAAATAAAATTATGCAAATTTAAAGTGCCGTTTGCCTGAGCCAGTTTGGGTTTAAACTCCGTATAAAGGGAGAATTTAGAAAATAGTAAAATTCTGTCATCATCTGTTCACAGTCATGTCATTCACGATACTGCCACAAAGGGTTTTCAGGGTAGTTTCAGCCTCGCCCCATAGTACAAAAAACCTAAATTACACACAAAAAAAGCTTATCTGGCATTAGTCAAGTGTTATGAAGCCAAATGATTGCGATCTTGGTCAAACAACCTAATATCCACGTTATTATCACCAACACTCTCTGAATTTTTTCTGGACATTAACAACAGTATCAAACAGATATTGCTATTGTTCACTGATGGTAATTGTGTAATTACATTAATTGGGGTGCGACAAAATAGCCCCACAAAGCGAATGTAGTGCAGATGGGTTTGTCTGTACATGATGCACAAGAGGCCTGAATATACAATTCACAGTTTAAAATTATAGCTTTATAGACGGGGCAGTGTTATCACCTTTTTTTCATCTGGTCCTTCCTGGTGTATTTAATATTTTTCACACTAAGAAACACTCATGATGCAAAAAGGGAATAATGCAACTTTTTCTACAAGCATAGGGGAAACTTAGGAATACATACATCCACATTCCCAAACTGGCACTGTAATCAGTCTAATATCCATACTCTAAGAGCGTCGGACAACTGTCATTACCTCCAGACTGCTAATGGTGCTGTTGTTGGCTTTGGTCAGCCTACATTACCCAGCCAACTCCCTCTTTATTGTGCAGCCAACTTTCTCACATTACAGCCAGCGCTCTGATGCTGGTAGCCTACTGCCAGAAGGTTATGGGGCACAGCAAGGCTAGTGAACTCCTTAACAGCAGACATTACACAAATGAAACAAAAGGGTTTAGCAAGCACCTCTACAGTGTGATAAATGAACCAGCTGAGGTTTGCTGACATAGTGGGGGCCATGCAGGACAGAAGCGCAAATAAATGAGTTCACAGTGACAACAGGGAGCAACAGCCCCGAGTTAGAGCTTAGCATTACTATTGATGGACCTGATAAATGGGAGATAGTCTGAGGGAGTGAAGATGGTAATATCCCCCGTGGTAACATGAGTCAAACTTTTGCTCTGTTAGAATCACGTTGACAGAGAACCACTCACTGTTTATACCAGCTTTAATGCATCTGCACTCAACTTATTAAAATCACCATTTCTGCAGGAAAAGTATTGTTTTCTGGAACGGTGGCTGCAAATGAGTGGAGTTAACTCAATACCGCTCAGCAACAAAAGGTCATTCCAGAAAGTAAAGATTGACTCACGGGGAGTTTAAAGTTTCTTCTCACTTTCCCAAACTTTTCAACAGATGTAAAGCTTTGGTCCTGCTGATTTATCAGGGGGTTTTCAGGGTAGTGGTTGGCTCCAGAGCATCCTTCTAATATCAATGAATGCCAGTGTCAGCACCTTTCTTTCCTAAACAATAAATGATCCGAAGGATGTGGACTAAACTCAAATGATCTAAGATACATTATATGGGTAAAATTTCTGTTCTAATCAAATTTCAGTGGCTAACTTTGAAACAAAGAAAACAGTAGGTTACAGAAACTAAGTGGCTTTTCGATAAGTCCCCTCCATCCTCTCATTATCAGCATCCAAGCTCCTTTATTTTACTCTCCGCTGAATGTTAGTCTAGCTTCAGCAGATCCTAAAGCAAAAATTAAAAATAGCTTTTCTTTCTCTTTTTGGTGACTGGCTATTGGTGAAATTGGCTGCAGTGCATAACGGCTGGAGGAAAGAGGATGAGGTAATTCGCTAGAGCGGCAGGGGGTTGTAATCTATCTTTTTGCAGGGATTAACACCCGCATACACATAATTCTCTCGTCTGTGAACGAGTTCCTAACCCTCAGATTATACTCAGATATGCAATTAAGTTATTCCCTCATTATTATGGTTTTGAGTACGGCTGCATTTGGCTGGAGCCCCACTGTCTGCTATACATCATATTTCCCATGAGGAAAAATTCTTAAACAAAGAAAATAAATTGCAAAGAGACTGAAAGGAAATGAAAAGCCTTAGGGACAATTTGGATTTCTGTTGGTTAAACTGTGTAAACTGGCAAAACGGTAATTTTCACTAGACACAGGAATTTAGACTAGACACAATAACCACTAACAGTCCTAAATGTGAATCCAAGCCCTGCAAAGAGTCTCACTTCACTGTGAGTCAGAGCGAGGCGGTCAACACAGCATGACGTTTTAATCCATAAATCTTCCTTTCCCATGTAATGACAGATTTTTGGGGAAAACTGGTATGAATGAGTAAAACGAGATAAGTTCACTAAGAATGCTGTCATGTGACTGACCTGGGTGCCATCTTGTCCAATCAGATCCAGCGATCCCATGGTGCTGTAGAGGAAACGTGTAATCTTCATGAAGTTGTCGTCTCCGATGGACCAGGAGCCGTCGACCAGGAACGCCAGGTCAGCCTTGGCCTCCTTACATACTTCAGACAGATAAGGGAGGGGTTTAGATTTAGTCAGCACAACGCTTTGTGTCTACACAAAAAAATAATTTCACACAGTGTGAATGTCAGCAGAGGACAAAGCGTAAGTGGAATATTAACTGGCTGCCTAATATATTCAGACTCAGAGTAAATATGCAAAGTATGAAGCTCTGCAAATATACATCTGCTGGAAAAGGGTAAATATGCAAAGACTAGGTCTTCAGAGCAATCTGCCAACTGTGGAGTTCATAAGATTAAAGGTATGGTGCTCACACATTTTTAAACTCTGATTTTTCTGAACACAAAATCATCTCTATCCTGTCTGGTTGTGCCGCTCTTATATATCCACGGCCCTGCAGCGACGTTTCCCTCTTTTATTTGTCTCAGGTTTCTTGATGACTCCCAGCAGCCTTTTCATCACTGCTGTAAAGTTGTTTTGTGGTTTTAACAAGTCTGGAACCTCCAAGTCTTTGCTAAATTTCTAACCTTGTTTATGACCATGTCAGTATCCATAAATTCCAATGCAACAAAGGAGAGGAGAAAACTTCAATGTTAGAGAGGATTGTTTGTGTTTCCTGTCTGCGTTGCCATCTGTCTTGAACATTTGACCATTTTCAGTAAATTTTCTTTCTATCTCTTCATGCGGCATAACTTTGTTTCTTTGTCTTCTCCCTCCTACGTAGAACAAAAACACGGTCCTTGTGTTCTGTTTCTCCCATCTTTGCAGTTCTGTCCCGTATAAAGGTTGCCTGTCATTACAGATGGAGGCACTGGTCTGACAAAGGTCAGAAACTTAGACAGAAGCGCTTCCAGGCGGGCTCAGCAGGTGTGTCTTTCACTTTTGTGGACCTCGTGTTGCGGTGCGACCTTTTACCTGAGCTCATCAGACAGGAACAGAGGAGGACGAAGCCTGTCTGGGTAGTAGGTGAAACGGTGGAGGACTCAAACCCCTTCGTTACTTGAGCTTTCGATTTAAAAAAACATTTGAAAAACATTTTTGCTTGTCCTAACTCATGAGTCATTCACAACCCTGTTTAGAAAAGAAAGAAAGAAGCTGTGTGCTAATAAAGACTAAATTGCAAATCATGTTTATTAACTTGAAAGCATCAAAAAGAGAAAACAAAAGTTGAACTTGATTAATTTCTTCAGATTAACACTGAAATTATAGTTTTGGAGCAACACATGCTGCTCTCCAGATGACTTTTTTTGAGTTTTGTCAAGTGTGCTAAATCGGCATGTATTACAACAGCATGGCTCTTTAATAAAACAGCCCAAAGCTAAACTGGCATGCCAGCTGTAGAGACCTGTCACCTAATAAAAGAGCGTACAAAATCCTATATTAAGTATGGCTTTATAAGCATTTTGCATAAGAACAGAGGAATTAGGCTCCTTGCTCTCCAAAGGCTCAAGTGTTATTAAAAAGTTAGTGACATCATATTCATTATTGGCTTTTTAAAAATGGTTCAAATGCCTTAATTTGCCATGCTCTCTTTTTTAATGTATTAAAATAGATATAGTGCTTGGATTGGATGTGTTTTATTACGTAGATTGTAGTTTGAATTTATCAAGAACAGCTGAGGCTCATTTTCTAAATTTTACTTAGTGATTGATCCAGTGAAGAGAAACTTCACAGGTATCATAACTTGCTGGTCAGCGGTGAGTCAAGTGTAACCTGCATGATTTGAGGAGAAATAAAGCTGAGTAAGAGTGATCAGATTAGCCTAGCTGAGCCTGTGGTAATATGATAAGAGGTTACTTTTCTTCATTTTGGTGTTAGCTGCAGCAGAATCAGTATATTTCACATAATTAAGTCATTGTGGAATAAAAATGTCTGAGATTTTCCTTTAGCACACCCTAAATTTACAAGCCGACTCTCCAAATTTCCTTATGATTTACTGTGTATGTTCAGTTTCAGTACCACAGCAGAGCGGTATAGCACGTTGGGGACTGTGCCTTCTTCTTTCGTGCCTCCGTCTCCCTAGCATCCTCCTCTGTCACACCATCTGCACGCCCTCAATCACTACTTTCTCTTTGGTATTTCCCTTTTCCTCTCCTCTGGCAGCTCAATCTTTGGCATCATTTTCCCAATATATCCACTAAACACACTCTTCTGTCTCACATTCATTTTCCTAAGTTGCTTCAGTCGCATTTTTCCTGCACACACAGGCAAAATAAGTTCAGATAAGAAGTTCAGCAATTACGTGCGTCAGTTTTACAGAACGCACATGTTTTGTATGTAAACAAACTATTGAGAAGGAATGTATTGGCCATTTTTGTTTTTCAAAGTACACAATGAATACACCAGGTGGGAATAAGGAACAGAAATAAGATGGATGTCATATTTCCTCTAAAAAGACATAATATGTCAACTGCAAGGATTATCCACCACATTGAACATAAGAGTATTAAAAGCTTCATCTCACCCTCTTTGGCTGGTGGGATTGTGGGTGGGGGCTCCGTAGTGGGTGGTTCAGTCGGAGCCTGAGTGGGTGCTGCAACTGGAAGCACGCACAAACACACACAGAGACACAGAGATAGAAGGCAAGGTCATCAATCATGACGACAGTGACAAGTGGCACCATCAATGGGGTCTACATGCAGACCGCAAACACACACTTGTGCATGAGCACACAAACACAGCTGGCACACTGAGACATAGCAGTGGTCTGTTTCTATTAACCTTTCCTCCAGCGATTGAGCTCTGGACCTTTACAGAAAAAAAGATTTCTAATGCAATCTGTAGATATTGTACATACGCAAAACAGCTTCTGTGTTTTATTGAGTTTGTCTTTTGCTCCATTTTGGAATTATTTCAGATTTGAACTTTCTAAATTGCTTCTATACATCCTAAATTGGGGACAGCACAAGTGATTTTTTTTTTTTATCAGTCTAGCATCTATTGTCTGTAAGACTCAAAAACAGCTCCAAGTTAAAGTCTGTGCCTCGGTGTCAGATTACTTACTTTGGAGAAAGTTCTGTCAAACCAGAGAGCAGTAAAGTGAATCATCTCGGAGAGATTTGCTACTGCGCAAAGAAGCGACACACACTTTGTAAAACTGGATGAGATTATCTCAACAAATGTTTCTTCGGCTTCCACACCACACCGCTGTGGTGACAAAACAAAGATATGTAGCCTGCTTGAGAATATCTGCTTGATTGACGCAGCTGTCACTGAATGATAAACAGTGAGGAGTTCAGGTGAAATTCGTGCCTTCGTTACCTGACGCTGTTTCTTGCTTTTATTGTGTCTTTTCACCCTTTGCGCTTTATCGGTTGTTTACAGACTTACACAGATGATATGGAAAGGTGGCTGTTGGCTGTGTGTAAAAGCAACAAGTACAATTTCAAGTACTGAACTTAATACAATTATGACAATTTGTAGTCGATACTTCTCTGTGCTGTGGCTAACAGCTAAAGGTTTTGATACACAGACACACTCGTATTAATTACATTTACAGTGAATACATCAGTGAAATTTCACTTGTCTATAGACCTTCAACTATTTCCAAAACCAAACAGATTAAGTCATCCAACAGATGTCTTGCTACATAGCAATGTGAATATGAGAACATATCTATCTATTCATTTTTTTTGGTATTCCTGGTTTTTACACCAGTCTTCTTGATCCCAGGAGCTGTGTGGTTCACCTCACCTCATTAACAGACCAATGAACTGCACAAACACGATATGTTTTCCGAGAGTGCAACCGAGCAAATTAAAGAAAACCTAAGCTACGAGATGTGCGACGAGATGGCTACAGTGTGCAAAGAGGGAAAAATATACATAAGATGGAGACGTAAAGGATTAACTGATTACATTAGATGAGAAATGAGTAAAAAAGAAATAAGAATAAAACTTGCAACCCCTTTAAAAATGTTCACGATAAATAGAAATGAATGAAATGATCGACAGCTTTGACATAAAACAAACATAAACCCAGCATACGTGTCATGTCAGTGATGGACACAGAGGGTCCCTCCGTTTCTTGTATTTGCACGTGAACGCTGATCTGGTATTGGCTACTAGGAGTGAGGTCGTAAAAGCAGTGTCGGGAAGCTCCACCTCCCAGCCTCACTTCCTGTCTCTGACCATCTGCAAGGCAACAAGAAATAAAAGAGCTGATTTAGAGTGATTAAAATTCCCAGTAAAAGTCATGCACGCCAAACAGACTGAAATCGCCTGGAGATGCTTTTTAGACGAACTTTTACAAAAGACACACCTTCATTTTCATCTGTGTTCTCAATGAAAATCTAAGATAATATTAATAATGTATTTTCTAGCAGATTAGGGTAAATATAATCAGATTTGAGTCCGGTTTAAGGCTCTGATGAAGCTCAATGTTTTGTTGACTTTACAGAATTAACTGTGATGCATCAAAATGATTCATTCTCAGGCATCTTTTTCATGATGAAAGCACAACACACACACATACACTGGTTGAGAATCCGCCACATGTGCCGCTTTCACTTCACCAAAAAGGTAAGCGAGAAAGTTTTCAAAAAGTGTGGGAAAACATCTTAAATCAACTGAAAATCAAAATAAATCACGTTATTGAGCTCTTTTGTCTTCTCTTGACAATTTCCCCTGGATTGCAGACTGCAAACACGTACTTTGTAGTGTCTGTTTTGACGGGCTGCAGAGCGAGAGGATCACAGAGAAGAAAAGACATGAGAATTTATGTTGGCAGCCCAAAAGGTACAAACTGGAAACTCGCGTATACAGTACACACTCTAATGGCTGCCATTTGTCAGTTTCATTTAGTCTAATTTTATTTCCTAATGTGTCTCTCATCTTGGAGGTTGACAAATTAGCTCCTCCTCCACGCAGGAAGCAGCCATAGATAATAAAGTTTAGGGAAACAGCTGTCGAGGCTCCACACGTTTCCATCCGAGAAGGTGTTTAAGCAGCTGGCTGGCTCTGCGTGGATTAAAGTAAATCTCTAAACTTTCGACTTCAACATCCCACCGCTACTCAGGCAGGAGAGGGAGAGAGAGACAAAGACAAATCGAAAAGTTCGCGAGGAAGACGGGAGAGAAATCTCCCTACTTCCTGCTGTCTTCTTCCCTCGAAAGGCAATGAAATGCGTGCACAAATCACACGCCGAATTTGTTCGTGTCTCTAATACATTTATCAGCCAACGCTAGCTTCCAATTTAGTTTAATCAACAGCAACCACGAACCTGAACGCCGTCGGAAAAATCTATTTTAAAGCAGAGCCAAGATCTGATATACATACACAGTGCATTCCTGTTATTCAGTTTAATTTTAATAAAGCTGCATTCAATTTTGTTGCTGTGCTGTCATTGCTTTGATGTTGTGCACACTGCCTTGCTTGCACACCAAAGCAAATCAAGATCATTGGTAATGGTATTAGTCACACCTGCGGTTTCTTTCCCATGGCAAATCAAATGGGTGGAACCCATTTACCAACTACGAATCTCACTGAACGGCAATCAAGGAATAAATGACAGGATATTTTCAGGCTTAATGTAAACCCATGAAGCACATACGGTAGTCCAACCTGCCTGCTACAATATGTTTTGATTTTTACTGCACTGATATTTCAAAAATAACCCTGTGGACTAAGCAGTGACACTTGCCTACACTAACAAATTATTTTGAGGATGACCACAAATCTATACAGCAATTTCTACATGATAGCCATCTCTGAAAAATATCAGGAGGGCTTTAGATTTTATATGAACTTGTGGGATAGCCCCCTGAGGACGAATAAAAATAAAGCTCCGACTTGAAATTGTTCACTGTGATAGGATGAGTTCCAAACTTCTCGGTCAACACAACGTGGGTTTTATATTTTTGTCAAACTATCACAAAGCTGGGGTTAAACACAACTTTTTTCCTTGGCTGATTCTATTTAACTAAAACATATTTTTCCACTTTCTCCTTTTTGTGCGCCCTCCTCCCTTTGCTTCAACCCCCTTTCTTCCTCCAGCTCCCTTTTTCCATTGATTAATAAGGTGATCTGTGTATTAAACAGCGTCTAAAGGTCACATTCTGTGTCTTTCCTGGTCTCATTTCTGCTGCGATGACATGCGCGATTCTCAAAGCAGTTTCCTCCCATGTCATTTATCGAGCATATCATATCTCCCCTTCCCTTCTGCAAATAGCAAGATTTACGATGATCCCTCACAGCAGAAACCAGTGCCATGTGAGAATGAAACAAATATAACACGTATTTCCCCAGTTGCTCATATCAATATAAATCAACATGAATGTGAAAGGTACCCGTAACCAGTACACGTGTCCTGAGCTGACTGGTCTTTGTGTTAATAATAAACAGAGGAGACATTTTCACGAGGATACTGCAAACCTTTGAGGACACACATTCAAAAGGTCGGAGCCTGAATCCAGCTGCATCACCGCATAGCACAACTCTAGTAAAGAGTTTGATTTACTGACTGAACTGTATTCCAGATACTTAACTGGCAAAAATATTGTTTCTCACATGTTGGGACAACTGGGGGGGTGCACAGTAAAAATGTACGTGTTGACTATGTGTCTCTGTAGAGAACTCCTGCTTGTTTCTGGGATGAAGTTTTATTACAGTAAAGGTGAGGTGGGGTTCAGACCATATTTCAGAGAGTGAGCAGCTTGTAACAGGTCAAATTACCAATGGACTAAATTAAAATAATTACACTTTTCACAGATACAAGTATATGCCAGTATACAATATAATTAAGGTCTCAGTCACACAGGTCTGGAGATGAGTCGGCAACCATCCGATTGCATGATGTTGCTGGCTGCTGCTGTTATCATCCCATTCCAACACGTTCTCGACCCAAAACGTAGCGTACGACGCTATGTGACAAATCCTCGGTATGTTACGCTCTCGGAAACATGAGAACAGTTTGGAATTAATTGACACATGTATATTTATTTTACTTCCTCATCATTAATCACTTTGGAAAACACTATCTAAGCCGATTAAGACTGTGGTTAAGGTTAGGATTAAGGTTAGGGTTAGAGCTGGAATACACGGCTGGAATGTGTGTTACTGCCGGGAGCGTCATTCTGTTAGACTCCATCTGCAATCTGGCGCGTACCATAGGGATGCAGAAGGTTACCTTTCTCGTTCCTGTGGGACGCCTCAGGACGTAACTAATTGTCGGTATGTTACGTGTTGGGAATTAGAACAGTCTCCCCATTCATGTAATCTTAGAGCCTGGTTACCGTGTGAGAGACCGACTTGTCAGCAAACACTTGCAAACCACTTGCCAAGTGGTACTGAACTGGTCACCTTGAAATAAAAGTTGCACCTTTTGAAATCTGTTGATTGAAGCAGGAAGGCACCTTCCTAATTCAATCAACTTTAACTTTGATGGCAACCATTCTCTGTCTCCAGTTTGCAAGGCATTCAGAGAGTAAATGGCGAGTGTTTGTAGACATGTGCAAACACTTGCAAACCACACAGCAATCTGCTAACAAGCAAAGCAAACACAGGGAAAGTTTTTGGTGCAGCACCCTCAGCTAGCAACCACTCGCTAACTGGGTGGAGAATACACATTCTTCCCTAGTGAATGGAGGTTGCCAGAGGGTTGTTGACAGGTCTTAAGAGTAAAAGTACTTACTGAGTGTGGACTGTATAGAGATTCTGTATATTGTAGTATGTAGAAGAGGCTGCCACTGAACACACATGCTGTTGGGTCGCACCTGGTAGGCTGACAAGCCAGACACACCAAGGAATACTAGAGAGAAACAAAGAGTTGTAGAGATGATAGAAAGGTCAGATTAACCTCTAGTTTTCAATTTCCAATACACTCACTAATATGCATTTCGTAATGTCTCTCTCTCTCTCTCTCTCTCTCTCTCTCTCTCTCTCCGACACGCACGCACGCACACACACACTATTACTTCCTGCTGTCCCCAGCCCTTCCACACACCAAACAATGAAGAGTTTAAGTAGGAGAAATTTTGAAATCCCCAAACAGAAAGCTCTTTTGCAAAGCACTTTAAGGGAAATGTAAACAGTTATTAGTGTTTCGGACAAAATGAATTGTCTGGATTATGTATGAAACAGAAAAGTGGTCAGAACATTAACAGTGCACCAAGTGTAAATAGTCTAAAACTTTCAGCTGGGTAGATGTTAAAATAAATCATTAAGTAACAAAATTAGTCAGCGTTGATGTGTCTTGTGGGGGAACAAGAGACATTATGCAGTGAAATGCAAAACAGCTGAGCAGTTTTAATAGCTGAAACTTGTTTGGTAGTGTTATTTGAGTGTACCACAGGCAAGCAAACCTCCCTGGAGTCACTCTCTCTTCTGTTTTCCTCTCTCTCCCTCTCTCGCTCACTCTTGTTCTTTCCTCCTTGTTAACAGAATTTGCTGATGATATAAAATAAACTCGGCTCTTGTGCCAGTAAATGGATATTTTATGCCGGGACCATATGGCAGGTGCCTTATTTTAAATACTTTTGAATAATGCATAGGGCAACCCATCATTTCTATTAATAATATGCAAAGATGCACATAAACTTACTCTCATACATACAAACATGCAACATTCACGGGGCACTGGAAGACACCTACAAGCTGGTGCTGATGCACATGTGGGTGCAGCAGCATGCAGATAAACACTGCGTTAAAATAATGTCTGATTTTGGCTTCCTTTGCTACAACTTGGATGAAAAAAAGTCTTTGCACCCAAAGGAAAAGTATATATTTAGTTGATTCAGGATGTTTCTCATCATGCCTTTCTTTTCATACTGGAAAGTTTGAGTCAAACCTCTCTTTTTCTTCTGCAAAACATCATGAGACTCTTCTGCAGTCTTGTGCTAACCTATATGATAAAAGCTCCAGCACCCAATTTCAAAATATATTAGGCTTTGTCTGAGGGAAACAAGTTAATTTCATTCACTGGTCCTACGGGTACTAAATTTGCTTTTTATGCTACATGTTAGTATGTGCAAATTACTTGTGCAAACATGTCATATAACCTTCTGTTGATGAGGCTGCCATGAATGCAGTGTGCCCGGGGAAATATGACACTATAGCCACCTTATTAAAATGACAAATGATTCCATGCACTTCCCTTTATAAATCAGGGTTCCCCCAGAGAAGACCAAACTACTGGCAATGAATTTAACTAAGCACTGTGTAACATGGGGAAATGCGATACATCTGAAAATGTATCGGCACATTGAGAATTGATTGCATCTCATATGTGTTCTGTTTAATATTTAGTGATGAGATATTTTCTTGATCCCTGGCCAACAGTGTAGAAAAACTAATTACAGCATGAAAAACAGTACTACAAGCATAATGCGGTAGATAGCATGGATCCCAAAAGAGTAACATGTGGATAAAGTTGAAAAACAAAATACATGCATTCTGTTAGTCCTGAAGTCACTGCTAAAAATTTGTTGCCACGCCGGTGTCAGAGTGTAAAGTTTATATATGGAAGGTGGTATAATTTGCATCCCAGTGCTTCGTGTTTTATCTTTCTCTCTTTGTGAAAGCATCTTTCATTATGAGTGCTTTATATAGACAGGAAGGCGTGAGGGAGTTGTAAGTCATCCTACTGGGGCACAGAGAAAAACAGATGAAGGATGGCACATCACTGCAGCACAAATTAATAAAAAGAAATCAAAAGCAGCCCATTTATTTGCAGGTGATGTGCAACTTGATTAATCACTCGGCTTTACGTGTCTCAGCACTTTGCTTCAGAGGGAAATAGTGTGGTGATGACCTATTAAAACTACAGTATAAGCTTATTTGTATTTACCCCACCACTTGAAATTAGACCTTAAACCTAGAAAACCGCAATAGATTTTGAGAGAGGGATGATAGGGCAGTTTTCTGAAAACTCACATGACTACACAGAAACATAAAGAAAAAAAAACTAAAAAGACAACATAAATGAAAGCATGCATGCAGTGCTTTTTAACTTTTCTCTTTTCTCTCGGTGTCTCAGCCTCCCACTCTCTTCATCTATTTGTTTTAGATGAAAGAAGCATTAAAGCCTGCATTAGTTCTTACTGCACCTACTGATACTAAATCTATATGCAAAAGAGATTGTTCTCACCGCCTGCAAGGAAAATATTAATATCCATCTGTCTGTTTGCCAAAGTCTCAATGGAAATTAGAGAGTATGATATCAGCAGGTGTTTAATATGCATGTTGTACCTTCCCCACTTTCCTTAAACTACTTTGCTTTTCTGCTGCCGTCTAATTGCCACACAACGTTTTGTGGCAAATTTATAATTAAAAAATTTCCAGCTGGTGGTGACATCCCAATAAAGCTCCTTTATTCATAGGGGGTTGCTGTGGCAACCCCTTGTGCATGTTTGATTTGGTAGATTTTTACACCAGATGCCCTTTCTGACACAACCCCAAAGGGATTTGTGTTTCCTCCCGGGATCAAAACAGACATCTTTCACTTGGTAGGCGAATGAGTAAATCCCCGAAAAATATAATAACTTCCCAAAAGTAAGTCAATGTTTTTTCAATGAAAGTGCAATTTAAAATTATGCTTGCATATGTTCACAATCTTATGGTAATGAACTGTAACAGCCAAGAGACTGTGAGGGATAACGAGTTCCTCAGCATTTACATTTCTGTGCTGTTACTTGCAGGTTTATGAGAAGGACACTTACATGTCTTGGCATTTATTAGCTGTGGCTCACTTTCTCCTGCA
Organism: Copadichromis virginalis; assembly: GCF_057382275.1. Lineage (NCBI taxonomy): Eukaryota > Metazoa > Chordata > Actinopteri > Cichliformes > Cichlidae > Copadichromis > Copadichromis virginalis. The sequence goes on along the minus strand of NC_140628.1, from coordinate 10,938,165 downwards.
GGGTAGGAAGCCTTGACTCGGACACTGTACTCTGTCCCACTTTGTAGATTGACAATAAGCATGGAGTTCACATCTTCATCCACTGTTGTCTCCAATACTGGACCGTGAACTGAGAAGAAGACACATACACACTGGTGTAAAAAGGAAACAAACAATGATAAACGTTTTTGATTTTTTTAAGGCACACGCTACAAACAAGATAAACACAAAGATATGACTCAGCCGACTCAGGAGGGGAAAGCAGTACTCTACTTGGACTGTGTATAGTGTGGGTGGAGCACTGATGACTTCAACTGAGGACACTGTTGGATGGTGGAAGGAATACTTCAAGGAATTCCTTAATCCCACTGACAAGTCTTCTGTAGCGTAAGCAGCGTCTGGAGACAAGGCGGACAACTGATACAGTGGGGCAAAAAAGTATTTAGTCAGCCACCGATTGTGCAAGTTCCCCCACTTAAAATGATGACAGAGGTCAGTAATTTGCACCAGAGGTACACTTCAACTGTGAGAGACAGAATGTGAAAAAAAAAAAAAATCCATGAATCCACATGGTAGGATTTGTAAAGAATTTATTCGTAAATCAGGGTGGAAAATAAGTATTTGGTCACCTCAAACAAGGAAAATCTCTGGCTCTCACAGACCTGTAACGTCTTCTGTAAGAAGCTTTTCTGTCCCCCACTCGTTACCTGTATGAATGGCACCTGTTTGAACTCATCATCTGTATAAAAGACACCTGTCCACAGCCTCAAACAGTCAGACTCCAAACTCCGCCATGGCCAAGACCAAAGAGCTTTCGAAGGACACCAGGAAAAGTATTGTAGACCTGCACCAGACTGGGAAGAGTGAATCTACAATAGGCAAGCAGCTTGGTGTGAAAAAATCAACTGTGGGAGCAATCATCAGAAAATGGAAGACATACAAGACCACTGATAATCTCCCTCCATCTGGGGCTCCACGCAAGATCTCATCCCGTGGGGTCAAAATGATCATGAGAACGGTGAGCAAAGATCCCAGAACCACACGGGGGGACCTGGTGAATGACCTGCAGAGAGCTGGGACCAAAGTAACAAAGGTCACCATCAGTAACACACTACAACAGCAGGGAATCAAATCCCGCAGTGCCAGACGTGTTCCGCTGCTGAAGCCAGTGCATGTCCAGGCCCGTCTGAAGTTTGCCAGAGAGCACATGGATGATACAGCAGAGGATTGGGAGAATGTCATGTGGTCAGATGAAACCAAAGCAGAACTTTTTGGTATAAACTCAACTCGTCGTGTTTGGAGGAAGAAGAATACTGAGTTGCATCCCAAGAACACCATACCTACTGTGAAGCATGGGGGTGGAAACATCATGCTATGGGGCTGTTTTTCTGCCAAGGGGACAGGACGACTGATCCGTGTTAAGGACAGAATGAATGGGGCCATGTATCGTGAGATTTTGAGCCAAAACCTCCTTCCATCAGTGAGAACTTTGAAGATGAAACGAGGCTGGGTCTTCCAACATGACAATGATCCAAAACACACCGCCCGGGCAACAAAGGAGTGGCTCCGTAAGAAGCATTTGAAAGTCCTGGAGTGGCCTAGCCAGTCTCCAGACCTCAACCCCATAGAAAATCTGTGGCGGGAGTTGAAAGTCCGTGTTGCTCGGCGACAGCCCCAAAACATCACTGCTCTCGAGAAGATCTGCATGGAGGAATGGGCCAAAATACCAGCTACTGTGTGTGCAAACCTGGTAAAGACCTATAGTAAACGTTTGACCTCTGTTATTGCCAACAAAGGTTATGTTACAAAGTATTGAGTTGTATTTTTGTTATTGACCAAATACTTATTTTCCACCCTGATTTACGAATAAATTCTTTACAAATCCTACCATGTGGATTCATGGATTTTTTTTTCACATTCTGTCTCTCACAGTTGAAGTGTACCTCTGGTGCAAATTACTGACCTCTGTCATCATTTTAGGTGGGGGAACTTGCACAATCGGTGGCTGACTAAATACTTTTTTGCCCCACTGTATATCTCCGGGGGTGAGGTCACTGAGGCAGTTAAACAATTTCTTAGTGGCAAGGCTCCTGGGGTGGACGAGGTTCGCCCTGAGTTCCTGAAGGCTCTGGATGTTGTGGGGCTGTCTTGGTTGACGTGCCTCTGCAATGTTGCTTGGAGATCAGAGGAAGTACTTTTGGATTGGCAGACTGGGCTGGTGGTTCTCATCTTCATGAAAGGGGACCGGAGGGTGTGTCCAACTAAAGGGAGATCAAACTCCTCAGCCTGCCCGGGAAAGTCATGGTGCTGAAAACGAGAGTCCGTCCGTCAGTCGAACCTCAGATACCGGAGGAACAAAGCGGTTTTCAGTCGCGAAACACTGGACCGGGTCTTTTAAAGGTTTGCCCAACCAGTCTACGTGCGTTTTGTGGAATTGGAGAAAGCATTCGACTGTGTCCCTCAGGGAGGTGCTTTGGGTGTATGGGGTGTTTGGCTCATTGCTACTGGCAATTCAATCCTTAAACAACCGTTGCAGGAGCTTGGTCCTCCATTCCTTTTGGAGCCAGTTCGAGCATTTGACTAGAATGTCTCTTTGGCATCTACTGGGTGAGGTATTCCACTGGGAGGAGGCCCTGGGGGCAGATCTAGGACACGCTGGACAGATTATATGTGTCAGCTGGCCTGGGAACACCTTAATATTCCCCCTGAAAAGCTGGAGGAGCTGGGCAGGGAGAGGGAGGTCTGGGCTTCTCTGCTTAGGCTGCTGCCCCTGCCTGGCCCAGATAAGTGGAAAAAAAGTGATGGATGGATGGATGGAAGTCAAAACCAACTATTCGAGTATCTTCGAGTAAACTAAGCCTCTAACAGTATAATATTAGAATGACAATAATTCCTTTCTACATTTTAATATAAAATAATGTTTCCCTATATTTCATGTGTCATGAAATATATCAAATGCTTTCAGCATGGATTGAATCAAGACATATAATACACATTTAAGCCCCTGAATGTTGTTTTGGTTTAGCACTATATAAATAAACCTGAATTTAATTATATACACAAACACACGAAGCGATGCCCTCAACTTGACTACTAAATTAAAAACAAAGACATAATAGTAACATTCTGTATTAATGCAGCTTTCCCAGATAACTGCTGCAAAGTGTTTTACAAAATAATAACAACCTTGAATACAGAGATTAAAGATTTAAATTAAAAATGAAACAAATACAATAGAATAAATAAATAAAAACAGATAAATACAGACAGAGTAGCAATTATTTTTACAGCACACAGCCCACTGGAACAATGTGAAGGGAAATAAGCTGTGTGTTTGCAAGTGTGCTGTGCATTTTAATCATTTGCTAAACTTAGTGTGTTTATACCTGTATTAAGTATATGGTAGCTGTATAGCTGCGTGTGTGTAGGAAGGCACACACAGACACTTTTCTTCCCTCCATGGCTCTTACCGTGAAAACAGCAGCCTGCTGAAAATTATTTCTCTTCAATACAATTTCCTAAAATCAGCAGTCTGTCCTGCTTAAAGCTGGATCCTCAGAGACACAGTAATTGTGTTTAGATGACTAAAAACAGACATGGAAAGGAAAAATGGAAAAAAACCTGTTTTGTTTTGGAAAGATGAAACAATTAGAACTAGAGAAGCAGTATGACAGTGAAAATGGGCTTTTGATGATGCCTCAAGACAAAAAATAAATAAATGAGTTAGGGTAACGTCTTATTTTAGTGCCAAATGGTGACATTTGCTTTGAACTTCATTTTAAAAGAAAAACTAAGAAGCCACTATCAGGAAAACCAAAACACCTTGAGAGCCTTTTGTTTTGTCAGACATTATGTGTCTGTCACAGATTTTTCAGTGTTGGGTCCTTAACAATCAGCTATACACGATATAAAACACACACACACACACACACGCGCACACACACACACACACACACACACACACACACACACACACACACACACACACACAGGATACTTTCTTAGGTTCCCCTTGCTAGTACTACGTTTTACTCCCACTTGCCTGTAGAACTGTCTTAATTTCAACAAGATGCTGGAAACGTTCCTCATAGATTTGGGGCTATATTGACATATTGACATGATCAAAATGTTCTCCCACATTTGGTCTGTTTAATTGAGATGGCCATATTCAAGAAACCAGTTTGAGATAATTTGAGCTTTGTGACAGGGGGCGTTAACCTACTGGAAGCAGGAGTGGTCTTCTGCTGCTGTAGCCCATCCGCCTCAAGGTTTCATGTCTTATGTGTGTGCAGATCAGCAGTTCTGAAATGCTTAGACCAGTCCATCTGGCACCAAGATTCATGCCATGCCCAAAGTCACTTAAATCATGTTTCTTATGCATTCTGATGCTCAGCTTGAACTTCAGCAGGTCATCTTGATTTTGTCTACATGCCTAAATGCACTGTTGTTGCCATGTGATTAGCCATACCTAGCAGAGCCCTGAGTGACTGTATATTCCTTTGCTAGACAAAGGAAGGTGAAAAAGAAGGTATATTTAGATAGAATAATAGTAATAAACAGAATGTATGTGTGCGTGTGTGTGTGTGTGTGTGTACCATAGAGGGGCTGGTAGACGATCTTGTAACCCTCAACAGGAGACCGAGGTGGATCCCACGAGACCCTGAGGCGATTGAACCACTCCTCTGACACACGCAGATTTTCAGGAGGCAAGAGCGGCACTGCCAAAAACAAAGCAAAACCAGAACATAGAAGAGCTTCTAAGAACTGCAGCTGATATTACTAACACATGCTAAAACTTTAACATAAGAACTAATTCACCTAAGTCATCAGTTATAAAGACAATCAACCCAAGGACTTCTAAATAAAAATGATAAAATTAATGTTTAATTATATAAATCTGAAGCTCAGCGCTTATATTCAGCTTGATAGAACAATTGCTGTCCACTGGGACAGTTTTTCATGCTTTCAGCACTTGAGAGTCTTTGAATTTACAAGAGACGCTTTTAGGTGTTACAGGTCTAATATCCAGCCTTGACAGGGCTGAGTGTGAGTTGTGCACTTCCACATTAGAGAAATAACACATTACTTCAGGAACTGATTTAGGGAATAATATTCATCACTGAAAAAAACACACAAAATCATCTCTTACTGTACACCAGGCTCTGATGCATAATTCTTCAAGCTAAGTAGATTTTTATTTGCATTACAATGACTTATAGTGCTCTCATCTAAAAAGAAGACATGTTTTGTCTGACATTTCAATTCTCTGTGCGATGAGGAGACAGCCACTGCTGGCTCACAAGAGGTAATCTAGAGAATAGTTGAGAAAATCAATTAGACCTGAGCAAAATAATTTAATCGTCTCATTAATGAAAGGCGCTGCAGCAATTATGAGTGGCCTTCATTAAGACAATTAGGAATGCATCAGTATTTGTCGTGGCTTTGATTTATAATCTCCTTCAAGAACGTAAATGAACATGAAATTAATGCAATGCAAATGAAAGCCCTGCTCACAGCGATGAAATTCATTGTCATTAATTAACTTCCAGTATTCTCCTAAACCAGGAGCTGCATCTTTGTGTTGTGAAAAGGGAGAAACGCAGCATTATGGTCAATACAGTAAGCCAGGGATGTGTGTGTGTGTGTGTGTGTGCGCTTTGCATTTTGTGTGTTTGTTAGCCTTACATGTGGAACCCATGGCAGATGCACCAAGGCCATCTTGTCCATCGCTGTACACCGGAGTGACTGTCACTTTGTAGCTGGTGTCTGATTGTAAAGGCTCGAGCACTGCTCTCCTCTCACCTCCAGAAACTGACATCTACGATTGCAAACACACACGTGAATGCACACATTCTGGGAACATTTGAATGGGCCACAGGCACACACACACACACACACACACACACACACACACACATACACACATATAAATATATATATATATATATATATATATATATATATATATATATATAGCACACTGGGTATAGAAACAGCATCTTTGCTCTGCTGGGTTAAAGGGACATTTGGAGGAAGTTTAAGAAGTCTTTTCAATTCAGCTCAGTCAATAAAGTCAGTTGATGGCAAAAGTGGGGCAGGGAATAGCTGAGAAAAACCCCATTACTGCCCCGTCTTCATTTATAACTGTTGAAATATTTCCCTGGATGTTTGCTTGCATCCTAAAAGTACCACTTGGTTTAAATTAGCTCCTTTTTTATCCAACAGCCCGCACCTCCACCCCCTGTACTCTGAGTATTTCTTCTGCGGCAACAAGCTAATCATGATGAGACTGATAGTTTACAGTATACTTAAAACTTGATAGAGATACACTAAGAATGAGATTCACTGGCTGGCAAAACAATCTCGATAAGTTACACCAAGTGGATTTTATTAAAGGTGCTTTCAGCTACACTGTAGCACACATATTGTTCATCCGCAGCTGTCCTGAAACTGTAGGAGGTCAAAGTTTTCATTACGCAGGGCACTCATGCTCTCAGTCATGTTGGCTTGAGCACTAAAAGTTGAGCATTACGAATTGCTCCTCTAAAAGTGCTTAGAATGATGAAAATTACAGTCATTTGCAGCTCCATAACAACCGTGACTACTGAGATTATGCAACGCAGTTTAAAAGCACACTTTGACTGCTCTGGCATCTAACTGAGGATATCTGTAACTAAACTGTAAGTCATTTGAGCTTGAAAAACTACGTGGCACTGACACAACCAAGTTATTTCAATCTTTCAATAATGAAACTTATGTGCAAGTTCAGTAAGGAAGATTATTCAGTATTCACTCTTCTGCCTGCATTCCACTGCTTCATCTCTGCCACCACCAGGATTTAGGCCCTGGGTAGGTCCTGTCCTACTTTGTATCACTTTTGGACTATGCTCTGCTAATGTAGCTTCCTCGGAGTCTAATTGCTGAAAATTTTATTACTATGAATTAAGTTCAGTTCTTTCAAATTTTCTCTCCTCATTGAAAACTGTCAGGACTAAAAACTGACTAACTCCTGTTAACTGATATTATAAATAGCAATAGGTGTGAACTGCATCATCCATGTACAGTTGTGAATGTCTTGTATTACCTGGTCTTCATCTTTTCTGGACCCTATTGGATTACAGTTATTCTTTACAATTTACTGTTTGTGTTTATCTCATTTTTGCACGTCCTGCCTTCTTGGTCTTCAACTTCTACACCAAGACGTGACATGAGTGTTGAGACAAGGCTATTCAGACCCAAAGGATGGGGAGGAGCTGTCCACTGTGACTTGGGTGCTGAAACACTGTGTCCAAGTGGAGGTGCAGACACACGCGTGCATTTTCAGGTACATAAACAAACAAACAGAGTTTTCTCTCTTTCTCCTTTCATCTGTCTTTCATACACGTCCGCAACAAAACATGCCGAAACTTTGGAAAAGACGTGTGACCTGGAACGGCCCTTGGCCATCAGCCGGCAGACAGGTTTAAGCTTCCTCGCATTTTGTGCAGCTTTTGTTTCTCTTCCCACCTCCCTTTGTTTCTTTTGCTCTTTTCTCTGCTGCCCTCCATCCCCACTCGCAGTGAGGTAAATGGCTGCTGAAAAGATAATGGAATGTCTGCCGGCCTGGCCTGGACTCTCCATCTTCTACGGCTCTGACACCACATTGGGAAATTAAAAGAGGGGAGGGGGAGTGAAGGGAGGCTGGAGGATAGAGAAGAGAAACAGAGAGATAGAGGGACAGAAGAAGAATAAGGGAAAGGCTGACTACTCGTGTGTGTGTGTGTGTGTGTGTGTGTGTGTGTGTGTGTGTGTGTGTGTGTGTGTGTGTGTGTGCGTGCGTGTGCGTGTGTGTGTGTGTGTGTGTGTGTGTGTGTGTGTGTGTGTGTGCGTGCGTGCGTGTGTGTGCGTGTGCGTGTGTGTGTGTGTGTGCATCAGTGATCAGGGTCAGTACATGGCACTGAGCTCAAGGGCTCTTAGAAGAGATAGAGGGATAAAGAACGAGGGGCTAAGTGGCCCGGGACTAAAAGTGTAATCAGTTTTCTGACTGTAGCAGACGACCCAACGCTGACCGCTGTAGGGCCATCCAGTTGGATGGAGGTGGGAAACAACAATAATCTTCCTCCAAAAACAACTTCAGTGTTGTCTATTCCACATAATCAGCATTCACAATTCACCAGGGAGGCAGTTTGTGATGGAGGGCAGCTTTAGAAGCTGCAAACATGTAACCCGGATCTAAAACACCTCTTGAGAGGGAAAAAAAATAATTAAAATCTGGGAACTAACATAAACCCTTAAACCTCCAACTCACAGAGTCCTTGTGATCTCCGCTGAGGCTTGTGTAGGCGACCCTGTAGCTCTCCACGTTGGGGTCTTCCAGCTCCCACGAAGCCTCTAAGCTCTGGGTGGTCTCGTCACTCAGCTGAAGGTTTCTCACAGCCTGACGTGCCGCTGAGACACCACATCACAGATTCGCTGTTACTGTACCAAATTACTCTAGATATTATTTCTCAAAAAATTAGGCTTGGCTCAAACTTTATTTTCTTCACACTGTAAAAATATCAGGGGGAAAAAGCCAGCGTGAAAGTTTCAGTTTCAGCTCGACACACTGTGATTTGGGGTGCTAAAGAAAAGTATTCTCACAAGCACTCACAAAATGCTTTTGTTTAGCTTATATGATGCATCCTTAAAGCACTAACTATGATTTTTTTTCTTCTTTCTTAAACAAAGGCAACCTGCTGGTGTTTAGTCGGCTGCTTTGAACTGTGCTTTTTAGAGGGCCACTTGGATTTTTAAACAAAGCAGATGTGCTGTGTGAAACTTTCTAGGACAGTGGGCAAAAACTTAAGTAAAGGAGACATGTTGCTTTTGTAAGCTTTTGAAGCCACAAGACTCAATTAGCTGTAGTCTGCTTCTAAAACAACAAAAACCCATTCCAGATGGCCTTTGGTCACCTTTGAGAAGCCAGAATCTGAACTCCAGTCTCTGGATGAAGCCAACTTGGTAAACACACTTATATAAATTCAAACTTCTAGGAGAGACTCTTATCAGCATTTCAACTTTCTCTTTAAAATGAACAGTTTCAACATTTCTTTTTCTAATTACTCGGTAATTTTGCTTTTGCTTCTTGAAAATAAATAAGCAACAATGGCCAAAAATCTGCTACAAGGACTAAGAGAACTACGTTTTCACTTTGGCAACATAGGCCTGCACTGGCAGCTAGTGGAGCCTTTCACATTAAAATGGAAATTGCCTTCCTTGACAGATGCCTTGGCTTGAGCCATGATTAAAATTTGGCCAGTCTCTTTGCAGGGATAGTTTTTCAGAAAAAGTACCAAGTGAAATTAGCCTTCTGTCCACTGGACACATGCTAGCAAAAAAATTAAAGCAACTGCTTTTAAGTTTCATGGCACAGTTGTACCTAAGACTAGCTGACCTGGTTTTTGCTGACATTTTGAAGCTTTACAGAAAGCCAGCTCAGACTCTTCTTACCTGTGGTTTTGGTAGAAGTTGTTGTTGTCTGTGTGGGCACTGGGGAAATACAAAGAGGACAAATCAGATAATTGGATTCAAACTCTGCTCAACAACTCTTTGTGTCGATAAGTAAGCCAATTAGACAGGAATACGTAACAAATCACTGATGGTAAAATAGATTTTCTTCTCCTGAGATAAGCTGAGACAAACAAATCAATGCAAATGTGTTCATGCAGTGCTTTGCTTTGACTCAGAAATGCTCATTTTCTTATCCTAAATGCACATGTGATTGCACTGATCTGTTATAATAAGCAGACAGCAGTGCTCTATCAGGAGGAATTACATCTCAAGGAAAGCCGTGAGCCTTACTATTGTCAAGTTTAATATTGATTAGATAAAGCAAAAACTCACAGCTCTGTGAGTTAAACAACCTCGTCACACTTACATGTGGTTTGAGTGACAAAGACTGTGTCGCTCTCAGACTTGTCTTTGAATATGGCCGTCAGCATAACTTCATACTCAGTGGAGGGACTGAGGCCGGTCAGTGTGTATCTGTTATCACTTCCACTCAAGACCACCTACAGGAAAGAAACAAACCTCATATTAGATCTGATTTCCAACAGCGCGGTCTCTCCAAACTTTAGAGACGTGATGGCTGATAGTTTCCAAAAATGTCAGATTTGTTGTTCTATAACTTTGTTCAGACAAAACAAAAAATATAGACAGTACTTTCAGCAGTATTGTTACTGAAGCAATTACAGTTAAGTGATAAACTTACTTAAAAACTTTAAGTGATTTGTGTTTTTATTTGCTGCTATATTTGCCAGAACAAGTTGAATCTGAAGAATTTTGTAAGTTCAAATATTGCAAAACAGCAAGAATGTTATCAAACAGTCTGATGATGTTATTAATACTCTAATGAAAAACTCCAGGCTGTCAAATTCCAAGGTCGTGACTGAGTTTTAGGAGAGAAAGCCGCTGAAAACCTAAAATAATAAGTCATCTCATAATTTCTGCAGGTAGAGGGAGAAACAGCAGGAAATGGTAGTGCAGGTGGTAATGAAGCAGGTATGCATGGAGATTACATGTAGTATTTTCATTGTTATGTTGAACAAAACAAAAATAACATGAGCATAAGTCTTACTGGATTACATGTTTCCTATGATATAACTATCACAGGTGTGTGTGGTTTCCTACGAACACAAAATGCTTCCAGTTGGACTTGCTGCATCTGCACTAGTCCAAAGAACCACTACAAATTGTTTTATACAGGAAAAAATCAGACCCCAAGGTACACACAAAGAGGTCAACAAGAGTACAGCACACTTCTACCGAGAGAAACCCTGAAATTAGTATTTGCTCCAGATGGCTCAATAACCAGATTATGCGGAGGTATTTGTTTCTTTGCAAAACCCTCCGAGGTACAGTTGCATGCAGATTTTACCAACGGGGGCAATTTGTGCTTTCCCTGAAGCAAGTGTATTGTTTATGAGTCATTGTCTCCCTTTCCTTTTTACATCTTCTTCCATTTAATGTAAAATTTTCTGTTTTATTTTATTGTTTCCTGAGACTCATGCAGATACGTTTTTGAAAAAAGAAAAGACAACTTAAAAAGAAAGATATCAAATTATCATAAAGTTTTTGTATGGATAACATTTCACTCTGTGCTGTATGCATTATGTCTAATCCCCTCTCAGATGTAACAATACCGAGAAAATCGATGAAGGATGTAAATGTGTGTGTGTGTGTGCCAGCACACGGAGTATGTGGGTGAGAAACAGAGAAAAGCTGCATGTATCCCTTTCTCTAGTCTGGCGGTATTACCAGCCCACCTCTCCAGCTCCCCAGAGTGTTATTTTCAGCTTCGATGACTCTCAGCAAAACACACAAACACACACACAGACACACACTCTAAGGGCTCTATCGCTGCCTTGCAGCTGTCTCTAAACCCCAGATCATAGTAATAAAACACCCTAGCCATTAATTTCTAGATTTATTCAGCCTTTATTTATACTCAACCAAGCCAGAGGTTTTACCAGCAACCGGTAGTGTAGTTAAGCTTCTGTGTAAGTCTATAGGAGACAGACTGCTCTTTATCCATGCGCATGGAGTGGAGCTACTGCTTCCTCTTAAAAAGAGATAATGACTGGACTCCAGGCTAAATGAAATCCATGCAGATTATTTTCTTCAGATGCTTAATAATATGTTTTGTTTGCATAATAACACTGCAAGCTTAACCTTGTGATTCTATGCTGTTGGATGCTTGACTCTTACTGATCTAAAACACATGCAGTACTGTGCAAAAGTCTGAAGCCAGCCTTTATTTCTTTATATTTTGCTACCAAGAAGCCAAACTTTCTTATACATTTTTAAAGATTCCCAAAGAGCTATTAGTACAAAACCTGGGATAAAATATCTTGGGATGGCGTGCAGTCCCAAGATATTTAGGAAACTGAAAAAGTGGCAAAAGAAGAAGTGGTAGGCTGATGAAGAGTATTTGAAAGTCCTGCATTTAACAAATAGGAGAAAATTCATCTGACACAGGACCTGAGAGATGCCTCTGCCACTTCAGCTGACCTGAAGGGCCAGAACTGGGATAAAGAACTGGGATGAAAATGAGAAGCAACAGGTCTGAAATCTTTTGTTCATATTGTCATCAACATGTCAAGGTCAGGAGAGACGTACGTGTATCTGCAACTACAAACAAGTGGAGACTGTGTAATGCTTTGGGAGCTGAATTTTAGCCAGTGATGCAATTATGAGCGCAGAAAAGTACAGTCAGACTTTGATTCACCAGCCAAAGCCATCTGGAAACACTGATTGGCAAACACTTCATTTTTCCACATGACAATGATCCCAAACGCAGACCCAGAGCAGTAAAAATATACTTGATAGCTCTTCATAATAATATCATACTTTTAAGCATTAGTAAGGTATTAGTAAAGTTTTAGCAAGTGTTTAATTCATATTTTATTTATCATCATTCCTCCTTAGTATACTGCTGTGCATGGTGTAGCATGCACTGCTAGTAACTAATAATAATCATAGTAATAATAATATATCTGTATTTACAAATGGAAATGCGGCATAAATAATGAATTAAACGCTTACTAATACCTTAATAATTATTAGTGTGACATTATTGTAAAATGCTACTGTATACTTATACAGAAAAGCCGACAGTGGAGTCTTATCTGTCATGGATTGGTCTCCCCAGAGCCTGGACGTCAACATTACTAAAGTATTTTCCTAACAAAATATAGAAAAAGGAGGATGGCTCAAGACTTTTGCACAGTGCTGTACCTTCTGTATTTTAGTGGAACTAACCTCTTTTGTGTTGCCACCATCGAATGGTGTCCAGGAGAGTCTGTAGAGAATAATGTCACTGGCTGAGTGATCCCAGCTGACCTTAAAGCTGTCCGTGCGGACCTCACTGGAGTGTAGATTCAGAGGACCAGGAACTGGAGCTGAAAGACAGAAAAGCTGAGACTCTTTTTCCCCTCCTTTTTTCTCATGTGTTAATATTCACATAAATTCAATAATATTTTCAATTCTGCCCTGATTACACTGTAAGTTTATGAAACTTTTTTGCTGGGCCAATTTATAACATAACTGTCAGTTCAGCAAAATGTTCTCGGAAAAGCACCGTCGCACCGTTTTGGTGTGAACCTACCGCTTCCCACTCAAACAGCTGAAACGTGCCATTGCATTTTCGTTAGTTCATAAAGCCCCCTTTCTGAAAACTGGTCCATTAAACAAACTTTGCCAGGAGATAAATAAAAAATGCAAACAGTCCTTTTAAAGTGGATAGTTTAATAGTTGCTTGCCAGACGCATTTCTTTGAGCTGACTCAGCGCTGGAGCCCAACTGCTTGTTGCAAAGGGATATTCCAACAAATCAATATCTGTTAGCGTGACGGAATAGTCAGGGACAGTGAAATGACCTTTTAATGTGACTGGGCTATTATGCTGAGGTGTAAATGTGATGGGCAGGTTGCCAAAATAGCAAAAGGACCACTGAGGGTAATAAAATTCACCACTGTTTGGCACTATAAGAGAAATGGTTTGCCTTTTAATGATATTGATAGAACTATTTTCTGGAGATTGAGGCTAAATTGTCCTCAACAGAGATGTTGGGAAACAAGAATACAGAAAACAAAAATTTGTTCTCCACTGGTGACGGCGACTCGCAAAAGTCAAAAGCCAGTTTCTTACTGGTGGTGAACGCATCGGTGAGCGGTTCTGATTCGCCCTCGTTGTACAGGGCAAAAATTGCCACTGAGTACTCCGTCAAAGACGTCAGCTCACCGAGGTCATAAGAACTCACTGAACCAACCTCCACCTGCAGGAAACACAGAGAAACATCATGTAGCCACAGACAAACCCACTGCTATGCCTCTTAAACAGAGAACAAGATAAACACTACTAACTTGAAAGACAGCAAAGTCTACTAAGACTCAATGTAGGGATATTTTTCAAGTCTTCATCTATGATATTCATAACACAGAACATTTCCAGAAGACTAAGCTTTATCAGTATCGTAAACTGCAGTATCTGTAAATTTTCCATTCATATGATTATTGTTAGGCTTTTAGCCCTTTATTATTCGACTGTTCATCCCTTTCTCATTTCTTTTTTTCCTAATTTCTTATTTAATCTTGGCACTCAGAAACAAAATTCCCAAAACATGAAAGAAAAAAAAAAAAACGGTCACACGTCACCTCGTCTGTGACTAGTCCGTCTGTCTTGTCCCACATGATGCGGTAACCATTAACTCCACCAGGTGCGGGGTCCCAGCTGATGTGGGCCGAGTTGTGGGTAATGTCAGAAAACTGGAGGTTGCTGGGAGGACTCAGTGGTACTGGAGGGGGAGAGACAGAAAGCTCAGGCTGATCAGGCGTTAAACCCTGGCTGTGAAAAAAAAGGAAGCCCATGCCAAAGACTGAGTCTAACTTTGGAGCAAAAATGAGCATGTGTTCAGCCTTGTATAAAAGTAGTTTTGGTATTTTTTGGACATATTAACTGCTTGTGGTGTGATTTCTTTTTACCTCACCCATTTAAATTAATATTAAGTATAAAGCTGTTGGTGATGGGTGGGTGCTGCTAGCTGCTTGTTAGGCTTCATGTGAACTAATCAGGTTCCACCTTTAAGCAACCGGCATGAGTAACGGGCAGAACAATTACATTCTCTTCCACTAGAGGGCAATACAACTACCATCTAGTAGTAGTTGTACTGCCACTAGCAGTTGGGTTGCCAACTGCCAGTAAAAACAGAAGAAGGCAAAGACGAAATTACGTAATAGTCATGCCGTGAGTGAGACGACACAGCCAGATAGTAGTCGATAAATATTTGAAAAGCAAAAGTAGTCAATCTGACCCGGGTCATGGAGAAGGCCCTAGCATGAGTAGTGGTCAGAAGAAAGAAAAAATGGTATACTGGTGACAAACCGAGCCAATTCCACTATTCCTGGTGCACGAGGAAAAATTATAAATATGCTTTTTGTGCTGTGTGATTTTTCTAATGTGAAATATGTGCCGTGGCTCCAAATGGTTGGAAAACAATGAAGTAGTCTGCGTACACGGAGTGGACATGGTATGGACGTCTGTTCACAATGATTAAGTGACTAAATTAGACATCAGTCAAAGACACTTGGATTTAATTTCTTTATTACAATAAATAGGCAAATTTTTCTTATTTTGTAAGAGACAATCAGAGCAGACTATTATCATATGTGGAAAGAAGGTCAGCTGTCTACAGTTATTGCCGCATAACAACTATGAGCTTTGACCTTGGAGAAAACATCACTGTTTCAGCCATTTTTACCAGCTTCATGAGAACCAGTCTGAGTTTTTGAGATTAAGGACACTTTTTATGAAGAACACATATGATCCAGTTTTCTCTTTTACAATGTTTGAATGTCTGACTATTGGGTTATTTGAATTTTTATTAATTTTAATAAAAAAGGCTAAGAATTAAAAACTGTTTGGGTGTGCATTACTCACATGTGGTTTCCTGGTTTGTAACAGGTTCACTGGCCTCCTCGCCGAACATGGCATAAACAGTGACGGTGTATTCGGTGTGAGGGATCAACCCATCCAGCTCCAGCTCCGTCACTGCATCTGACACCCTTATCTAGGGACAAAAAGAAACTTCAGGATTTAAAACAAAACTTTGGCTGTCATGTTAGCAAATTCCAGGTTTACAACTTTGAACTAAATAAACAATTCATCCTCCCCTTATTTTATTATTTTTTGTTACTACCTCTTTCTCATCCAAGTCATCTGTCAGAGGTGCATAAAGCAGCATGTAGCCAGAGACTCCATCCGCACTGTTCCATTTTATTTTCATGGTGTTGTGACTCACATCAAACAGCTGGAGGCCGGTGACTGTGGGAAGAGCCACTACATGCATACACACACAGCATACACACACATCGCGACACAGCAAACAACTAAATAACATGGCAAATTTCAATAAAGGAGGAATCACATGAATGTATTTTTGTAATAACTATAAACATCAGGGTATACTGCTTAAGGTGGATTTGACCTTTAAGCATAAAATTCTTTATTGCTGTATTAGTTACTGCTGTGCAAAGTATTGAGCCAACCATATATTTTTAATATATATTAATATATTTATCCAAGCTTTCCAGCTTTCTTCTTTAAGACATCTTCAAGTTCTCTCCAGGCTTCTCGAAGGACATTCAAAGCTCTTCTTTCCATCTGTCAGAGGTATTTAAATGATGTTGTATGTCCCTCTGACAGATTATTATTATCTGACGAGATGTTCAAATACTGCTTCAACAATGTTGACGTCTGGGCTCTGGGAAGGCCAATCCATGACAGATAGTACTCCACTGTGGAGTATATATAAGAATACAGTAGCATTTTACAATAATGTCACACTATTAAGCTTTATTAATATTATTAGTAAGATATTAGCAAGTACTTAATTCATCATTCATATTGGAATGATGATATGATATATAAATGATGAATTAAGAACTTGCTAAAGCTTTACTAATACCTTAATAATGTGATATTATTATGAAGTCCTTACAAGCATATTTTTTTACTGCTTTGGCAGTGTGTTTGGGATCATTGTCATGTGGGAAAATGAAGCCTTTGCCAATCAGTCTGTCCAGATTGTATTTCATGGTGAACAAAAATCTGACTGTGGATTTCTGCATTAATAATTGTATCAGTTTTGACAAGATCTCCAACATCGCTGAAATGCAGTGAAAAAGCAACCGAAATGCATCTCTAAGGTCCTGTGCTGGACATTTTCCTTTTTCGTACTCACATGAACTTCAGATACTGTTAATCTGCTTTACTTTCTTTCTATAGTTTTAGATAGAAAGATAGAAAAACTTTGAAAGACCTATAGAGAGCCTGGAGAATTATTCTTCAAGACTGAACCCTTTTTAAAAAATGATAGGAAAACTCCTTGGAAGCAGAATATAAAGAAATAGCTCAAGACTTTTGCACAGCACTGTAAGTGCATTTTCAATATGTCTGGCTTCTGCAGCTGTAACTTTTTAAGCCATTGTTATTAAATTGTGTTCTGAGTGTGGAGCCTTATAAGCACACTTATGTGTGTTTGCAAGAATAAACTTACGCGTTGTTTCTGATCCTCTCAGAGCTGCACTCGCCTTGTTTGCATACACAGCAAACACCGCCAGTTGGTACTCAGTGAGGGAGCTAAGATGCTGTAACACCACTGAAGACTCACTCCCGACCACTACAGCCTGCAGGGGTGCAGGAGGGTCAGTCAGGGAAGTAAGAGAATATGAAAGATGGAAAAGAAGGTGTGAAGAGTTGGAGGGGATAGAATGGCATGAAAAATGGTAATTGAGCCAATAAATAGGGAGACATAAAAATGAAAAACAGAAGTGAGGAAAGCGAGATAAAACCAGGAAAGAAAGGAGAGATTGGAAGAGAATGGGAAAGGAAGAAGGAAACAATCGATTTATTGAATGGGATAAAGCACAAACGCTTAAAACTTGAAGAATATTTTTCTTTTTCATTGTGAACTAAAAGGATGACAGTTGTGATAAAGATTAGGCCCACGGTGAGCCAGCTGGAAAGGTCTCTTTACATGAGGCTCCAGAACATCTGGTCTCTGTAAACCCAGCTAAGTGAGAGATTTAATGGCTTCTGTGGTCAAATGTTCTGGAAAAATCAAGCAGGTGCCTGGTTCCAGCAACAGTATCATTTCTAGTGAGCCGTCATAACCTGCAAAGATATTCTGGGGAGAAGTGAATAGAGAGATGAAAGTGAGAGGTATGGATGGGCGATAGCACTGACGCCTCGAGGAAAAACTGATCTCAAACTATAAACCTGCCCGATCCTTGATAACTCCCCCTGGTGTCATAAATATTATGGAAAAGTACATTTTGCCCACCTCACACTCCTACTGACTGTAGGATTTTTTAGCTGCTGCTTATCCTTCAGCACATCTGTATCCAAAGCTGAACAGAGTGAGAGAGTCATGTCCATGGAATAAAATGGATATTTCTTGATTTTATGTCGTGATAAATATATCACGACATAAAATATGTTGACTTCCTCAGCTCTGGCTGGTTTGATGTGTGGTTTTCAGCAAATAATACACTATTTACCTCCTGTGGATCTCCTGGGTCTCTTCCCTGAGTGGGATAATAAACAACTCTGTATTTCTCTACATTTCCGGGGGCATGGCTCCATGAAACCCGAAAGCTTTGGGCCGTGATGTCTGATGTCACTAGGTTAAGTGGCATTCCCGTTGTCTCTGGTATATGTTCTGAAAGACAAAAAGGACAGGCCAACAGGCTGCCTCAGATTGGATATAACTTTGAAGTGCAAATCCCATTAAGTCAGATCAAATGAACATTTGATCTGACTTAATAGTGTCCTGTTAAACAGTTCCTATAGGCCATCGAACTTTTTTTTTTTTTTTACATACACAAGGTTTGATTCATAGTAAACAAATTTACTTTGTAACTAGACTTTAACTCTGACTTTTTATCATTTGGTCATTTATTGATACACAACTAGTCAAAGTGAGGATACTATTTGTTTAACAACTCTTTTCCTTTATGCTTTACTCCTCATGACACAGAGTTCCTACTAGTATTCTTGTTTGCATGTTAGTAAGGTTTCTTCAGTTTTCCAATTTGCTCTTACTCTGCTTGATGTCTTTGTCCTGCTGCTCCACCTGTTTGCACACTGTTTTTGTTAGCCCCCCTACAATAGAGCTCATGATGTTAAAGTCAGCCACATTGTAGACGTGATTGCTCTCCGGTTGTGAGGCGATGGAGCGCAGCTCATTCTCGTCAGCATTCTTTACACCTGGAAAAATACATGAGTACTCACATGAGTACAGTATCCACATGAATACACAAAAAAGAATGGCAAGTCCTGTCAAAAGCATGACAAACCAACTGATGCCAATTCAACGCTAAATCTATAAAAAGGTTGCCCAATAATTAGAAGCCTTGATGGGAAATGTGCAAAAATATGAAAAAGTGAGTCTTGCATCTGGACAAATAATGAGGCTTAAGTATGCCTCAATGTTGCATTGGATTATAAAATTAGAAAAAAACAAGGAAACATTTAACTGGGAGATTTGTCAGGGGAAACGCTAGAGTCTCTCTTGTCCTTTCTCTATAGCGATGATGAAATGAACCAAAAATTTCAGATTCAGCAACTTTTAGTTCAAATCTTGAGTAATTTGTCATAACTGTGCCTTTTCTCCCTGTTTCCCTTCCTTAGTAATGACTTCTTGACAGCCACCATTTCAAAGTGACCATTAATGATGAGGTTACAGTGAACACTAGATGGATCTGTTGAAGGGCTGTCTTTTTTTTGTTTTGTTTTGTTTTTTTTTTTAGCCCTGCCACTTCTTTTTAAAATGCGCAAGTACAAGAACAGGATTGCAACTGAATGAAAAAGCACCCAATGTCCAAAGAAAAAAACTTTAATGGACCAGAAAGCCTGGAGACCTACTGCTCATAAACACAAAAAGAAAAACAAACCTGGCTACTTGGAATCACAATATAACGATATATGGGGTGAATCAATACTTTTACTGCTCTAAGTACCAATTATTTTGTTGTGTTTTTGAGTAGCGGCAGCATGCATTTTAATATAACAAATGCACCTTAGTAACCAAGCTAGCTAGCTAACCAGCCTTAGCTAACAACACCTTTCTGCCACATATTTTCATGTAAATCATGTCCAGAATGAAAAATAAAAACAAAAAAGTTGACACTAGCTAGAATGTTAAGCTCCAGCCTTAAAAACAGTAGTCCAAAAACTAAGGTCTGCCACTGTGGAGATAAGTTAAAAATATGATCTGTAGTTTATCTCACCGATAGCAAACAGTTCAACACCAGCATTTCTCAGTTCCTCTGCTGGTGGTATAACATCATCTTGGGACTTTCCATCGGTGATCAGGATCCCAATCTTGGGTATTCCAGGCCTTGCACCAGATTCAGGCTTGAAACAGTTCTCAAAGATAAAAGTCAGTGCAAGACCTGTGAAAAAAAAGAGTAGAGAGTAAAAAGGATAGTAAGTGAAGAAGGATTAATCAGGTAGCTGTAAGGTGGCATACTTGATGACACAGTAATATAAATTTTATACATATATATATATATGTGTGTGTGTCTGTGTGTGTGTGTGTGTGTGTGTGCGTGTGTGTGTGTGTGTGCGTGTGTGTATTCAAAAATATTCAGCAAAGATAAGTAAAAATAGCAATAGAATAACAGTAGTGTGTGAAAGTAGCGATCATAACAGGACTTTTAAAAAGACAATTGGGAAGAGAATGGCAAGGAAGAACTTTTTAATCTACTATTGTAAAACAAAAGTCAAAATCACAGAGGGTCAGTACCTGTGAGGGTGTTTCCTCCTTTGTAGGGCAGGTTCCTGACAGCATCAACGACTGCATCTTTAGTTGAGAAAGCATTTAAATGCCACTCAATCCTGGGATCGCCACTGTACTGTGCGAGACCTGATAAATGAACAACATGACACAATTACACACAGCTTGTCATTTCCTAGTAATATTCACTCAAACTTGAACTAATTCGATAGACGAAAACAACTTAATTCATGGCTAAAACAGCCATATTGGTCCCATGGTGAACCCATCTGTTCAAGAAGGAAAGAAGCCAGGACCCACCTATCCTTGTTTTATCAATGCCAACATCAAAGGCATTGACCAGGTTTTCCAAGAACATACGGACCAGCCTGAAGTTTAGTCGGCCAATACTCCAGGAGCCGTCCACCAGGATCACAATATCCGCAATAGCCTCAGTGTGACACACAAACTGGTCAACTGAAAAAAAGGAGGAAGGGAGAAAGACTAGTAATTAAAGAAAACGATAATACCACTAAATCCACATTATTTTTATTTTCAATGTGCAATGTGTGTCCAATGTTTTTTATGTTGCATTCTGACCCTACCATCTGCATGTCACTTGAGGCTCATCAGACCAGGGAACATTTTTCAGTCTTCTATTGTCCAGATTTGGTTAACTTGTGTTAATCTTGGCCTCAGTTTCTTGTTCTTAGCTGACAGAACTGGTACGCAGAGTGGCCTTCAGACTCTGCGTACCAGCCCATTTTCTTCAAGGTTCAACATGTTGTGCAGTTAGAGATGCTCTTCTGCATCTCTAAATGCACATCATGTTTGTTGTAATGAGAGGTTATTTGCTGTTGGCTTCCTATCAGCTCAAAGGAGTCTGGCCATTCTCATCTGACTTCTGACATCAGCAAGGCATTTTTGTTGAGAGAACTCCCACTCAGTGGATATTTTCTCTTATTCAGACCATTCTCTGTAAAACCTAGAGGGGGTTTTGTGGGAAAATCCCAGCAGATCAGCAGTTTCTGAAATACGCAGACCAACATGTCTGGCACCAGCAACCACGCAATGTTCAAAAGTCATTTATATCACCTTCATCCCCATTCTGATGCTCAATTTGAACATCAGACGATCATCTATACCATCTCAAACATACAGTTAAACAGCTGTACCTAACAAAGTAGCAAATGAATGTAAATTGCTCCCTCGCACATCCATCAGTGTGGTAGGAAAAGCACTTAAGCGCAAATGAAGACTGGGGCATGCAGAGTAAAAGCGCTTCCAGTGGTTTAAAAGACTGAAACAGCAGCATTATAAAAGTAGCAGCCCATTTCCATCGCTTCAGACTTACATAAACTTACTGGAGACCTACCACAAGTGTTTCTTTCCAAACAAATCCTTACAATACAGGGACTTCATAAGAGTGGCATTTTTTTAACAGTATGACTGCAATATAAGCACAGCACAGAAATCAGTTCATTGATTGTAATTTATAACAGCTCATCCACCTTTCTTTGGTATCCTGAAAAGAAATATATCTACTTAAATTTGTAACATAAACCACTTTCCTGTCTACAGGAAAGTAATCGCTATTAATCTATGACATGCTCATAATGTCGGACCTTTGTGTCTCATTGAAGAAAAATCCATAAAGCAAAGAGCTGACAGTAGGAAATGTGGATTTATTTGTGTTTTGACTAAAAATTCAGCTCCTGCCAACTTTAACAAAGCCATTTGGAACTAAGCACAACAGGGTCTTTGGTTTAACATGTTAATTATCACAGGCGTGTGCTAAATTGCTTGAAAATAAAGAACAAATATAAAACATGCTGGGATGTATTTATTCAAACAGTGGCAGTGATGCATAAATGCTATAAACACAGCAAAACATGCTTCGTAACATTTACACTTACCTCACCATCTGTGCTTTCCGTGTTATCGATTCAAGCCAACACTTTCTCAAGATAAAAATTAATAAATAAGCTACATCGTCTAACGATACACAGGTATTTATTTCAAGAAGCAATTTTTCAGACGGAGCCTTCTGTCTGCTGTCTGTGTGCGTCTGACTGTTTGAACCATCCATCTGCTACAGGCGGCCGACAAACGAGAGAAGGGAAAACAACAAGGTCGGGAGATAGCTGATGACAATCTGTGGCTTGCAAATGCAGAACATTGAAAAAGGTGCCCGTGAAATGCACAAAGGTTATTGTTTTGACAAGGGAAAAAGAGTGTGATTTTATATCAGAGTTGAATAATACCCCTTGTTTTAAGGAGAGGAAAAAAAGAAGGCTTTGTTCGGGACTTTCGGCAAAATGGCAAAAGGTTGTAAGGCCAAAGATCATATCGATATCTTTGTGGAGGTTACTCTATTACAAAACAAACAAACGTGGCCTTTAAAGAGACTCTAGCGTTAAAGGTTTTATAGGAACAACCATAAATAAGCACCAAAACAGGACATATAGATCAAATCAATCGAGCAGCTACTCTTTGACATAAAATTATAGATATTCATTTTTTATTATCTATAGTAACTAAATAGAATGGCAAGGAAAAGGTTAATGGGTGGGGGTGTGGGGTTGTTAAATGTGAAAAGCCAGCAGGAGGTGGTAAACAGAGGATTAGAGGGTCAGTAATTACAGCTAAGTACAGCTCGCTGGTCATTCCTGCGTCTATTGTCAGGGTGGTGAGAACGTTAATTAGGACCCATCGGACCCAGCAATCAAGGGTGCTGCGTCCTTCACATTACTCCTGCTGACATCTGTCAGCACTCTGTTGAGTTGACCATAATGTTTATTTAATTGTTAGGGCAGGTTATTTTGTCACCATTTAGGTTACTTAATATCATACATTTATTTAAATTTTCACATAACCAATTTTTTATTTCGATTTTATTTGAACCACAGTCGGCCTACACTGAACTATGAGCTAGATGCCAAAGCTGCCTTTCACTTCCTAGCGCAAGCAACAGTAATCGAATACTGACAGACACTAAGGGAAATTATGCATCTCACTTATTCACTGGTTAGGACTGCTACTAATTTCACATTAACCATGTAGGGTGGCACGGTGGTGTTAGCACTCACAGCAAGAAGGTCCTGAGTTCAATTCCACCATCAGGCCCAGGCTCTCACCGTGTTCGTGTGGGTTCTCTCCGGGTCCTCCGGCTTCCCCCCACATTTCAAAGACATGCAGTTAGTGTATATACACAACACTATTTATTACATATGACTTTTTTTTTTTTTAAACCAGCTTGTATATGCATGTTTGCACTGAGTAGGAGATGCTCTGTATCTCATTGTACAACTGTATAGTGACAATAAATGCATTCTATTCTATTCTATTTAGGTAACTGGTGACTCTAAATTGCGCATAGGTGCTCAAATGGCTTTTAATAGTTTTTTTTGGCAGAAATAGCCCTGTAGATAAATTTGATCCCATGTGTAGTCTTTCCCCACAAGCTGCAAAACTGTGACATCACAAAAACGTGATAGTCTCTGTGGCAACATTGATTACGATGGTGGAGGAATATCACCAACACAGCATTATCAGATTGAGAGGCTCATGGACATGATAACGTAGTTCTCCTAGCAAAAAAAAGCACTCCTAGTATGTTTCTACTGTAGCTGTATTATAATCTCAATATGCTCTCTGATAGTCACCAGTAGGCTAGTCAGAGGTTCTCCTTCTTATAAGCCCCATCTGTCTTTTTTCTCCTCTTTTGCCCTACCTCTTTCTTCCCTTTTTTCTTCTCATCTAACGCCTCTGCTGTGGGTCAAAGTGTGTACGGGGGGAACAGAGTGAAAGCAAAGAAGAGAACCAAAGTTGGAATGAAGGTAAAAAGCCAAAGTGCTGTATCTGAGGGCAGTGAAAGGTCACAGATGTATTGACACTTTCTGTGGAGCCAAGTCTTTCTTTTGTCCAAGTTTATGTTTACTCACTTCACTGCCTCTCTCCACTTCACTGCTAAGCTCATTCCACCTGCCTGACTAATGGGCGACACTCCTGCCATGACATACAAAGTGTTATGACAGAGTATAATTTTCATATAGGTAAGCATTTCTGTCTACAGAAGTACTGCATTGTTACTGTGTTTTATAAAAGACAATTGAGTTTAGATTTTTATATTTCATGTGTACAGTACTGTGTAAGAACTATACAGCCTCTGTTGCCTTAGCTATTGTATTTCCATGTGTTTGGTCATTTTTCTGTAATTCACTCTGCCTATTTCCCATTTTCTCAACTAGAAATTAGTCCTGGATCGAGACTTTTATACAGCACTGTAAAGTAAAAGTAATTTTCTCATAGGCCAAAAATAATGCAATTCTATCATGGGAACAAGCCACCCGATGTTCAAGGCTCAAATTTACATTTTAACATTTTAACGTTAAAAGGCTTACCTTTTAGTGGTGGTACAATAGAGCTCAGAAAAAAGAATAGTGTGATGGTGAACCAAAATACATATGGAAACCTGAAACTAAAGCAGCTGTTATGTTCAGTCATCATGTTTTATTAGACGCTTACTGCTGATTTCAATTCTTTATGTAGTTTTTCTACATAAATACTGTACGTGGTGGTGATGATTTTACATTTTTATAGGTTAGACTGAAAAAAACCCCACAAGACCATTTTTCCCCGTGTCACACCACTACTTTACAGTCTAAACCTTGTTTGCTTGGAAGCACATGGTTAGTAAAGGTGCTGAATGAAACTATTTACATACAGACACACACGTGGACATAATCCCAAGCATAACTGGCATGCATGAGCGTGATTAGACTGCCCACCTGTGTCTATGGGAAAGACGAGACCATGTTTTACAATTCAAAGCCCACAGAGTCTGCAGAGCTGTGGGGAAAAGTATGTGGCTCCCAGACAATTGGATTAACTTGTGTGGGAGTAGAGTAATGGGTATTAGAAATGTGCACTGTAACAATGGAAGCCACTGTTGGTTATAAAGTCAGGGAGCAGCATCAGAGACTAAACAGGACTGAGGGTTGTGAGACAAGCAGTTAGTGGGAACACTTGTTACACTACATAGCCACTCAAAAATGCTCATGGAGGCTTAAAAACACAGTCACTGTTGGATACATGCTTTCTTCAAAGAGAGATAAACTAAAGCAAAGCAGCTTTAGTTTACACTCAAACGTATGCATGCAGAGAGTAATAAATGTGCAGCAGAGTAACAGATAAATTGAGAGACTCCTATCAACACATCTAAACACACACGTATGTAGTTTAGAAAACTTTTCCACCCTCGTCGTCTCTGTTCTCTTTGTCTGTCTCTGTTCTCATTAACAGTCATTCTTCCCAGCCGGCCTTGATTTATTGCTGACCTCTATTTAGCCAGGGATCAGACAGAGTGTGCTGTCATTTCAATCTCTCTCTAGTTAAGTTTTATTTCCCCCGTCACTGTGATTGTGTTTCAGTGTCTGGAATTAACATTGAGGACAGTGACAGGCATGCAGATGGATGGAGAGTAGCAGCAGAGAGAGTCCCCACATCAGTGAGAACCCTTCCTTTATTATCCTAGACTGATTCCTTAGTGAACAAACTCTTACAAGTGCACTTCACCTCTAAGATGAGGCTAATTCACTGCACAAATAATTTGACACTTACTCCCAAACAGCTTAACTCAAGTTGATTTTTAATTTTTTTTGCTATAATACTCAAAGTATTAGCTTCACTGAAACAATGTTATCCGTGGGGTGAATTA
This sequence comes from Copadichromis virginalis, assembly GCF_057382275.1. Classification (NCBI taxonomy): domain Eukaryota; kingdom Metazoa; phylum Chordata; class Actinopteri; order Cichliformes; family Cichlidae; genus Copadichromis; species Copadichromis virginalis. The sequence goes on along the minus strand of NC_140628.1, from coordinate 10,912,175 downwards.
CTTATTTTATGTAAGGTGTTTTCTCAATATATAGTTTCAGGATGAATAGTAATAAGATCAATTTCTCCACCCAGCAGATTACCATAAAGAACCAAAATGTTTCATATAGGCAATTTCCTCTAAGTTGTAGCATAAAAGGCCACTTAATCTCAACATTGTCTGGTCCTTTCCGCCCCCTCTGATCATGTGTAGGTGTGTTTGTTGAGTGCTCTACCAAACGGGAGAGAAAGTGTGGATCGCATTTAAAGAGACAACCACAGTGAAGCACCAGTTAGGTGAACTGGCCTTGCTAGCCAGTTTTATATATCATAATTTAGCACAGACCTCTTTAGCATATGTGCTACAAAGAGACATAGACAAATTTATTAAAGTGACTGAATGCTTACTTTCTAGAAAATAATAACTGGCTAAATTTAGAGGAAGTGTCCAACTAGCCATTGATACGTGTGGTGTTGTATTTCCATTAAATTACAGTAAGAACAGTAACAGGCAAATTCCAAGATACATTACAATGTTGAAAGTATTCACTCACCCTTTCAAATCTTTGAATTCAGGAGTTCCAATCATTGTCACAGGTGCGTAAAATAAAGTACCTCGGCATGAAGACTACTACAAAAAAAATGGGTCACCCTCAGGAGCTCAGTTAAAACCAGCGTGGGGCCATGATAGGATGCCACCTGTTCAGATGCAACATGTCCAATTGTGAAATTTCTTCACTACTAAATATTTCCACAGTCAGCTGTTAGTGGTATTATAACAAATGGGAAGTGATTGGGAATGAGAGCAACACGGCCACAAAGGGGTAGGTCACGCAAAATCACAGAGGTCAGCAGATACTGAGACGCATAGTGCACAGAGGTCGCCAGTTTTCTCTGGAGTCAGTCACTATACACCTCCAAACATCATGTGGCCCCAAGTACAGTGAGGAGAGAGCTTCATAGCATGGGTTTCCATGGCCGAGCAGCTGCATCCAAAACTAACCTCACCAAGTGCAATGCAAAGCGTCAGATGCAGAGGTGTAAAGTTCGCCACCACTGCTCTGGAGCCGTGTTCTCTGGAGTGATGAGTCATGCTTCTGTATCTGGAAATCTGACAGACAAGTCTGAGTTTGGCGGCTACCAGGACAACAGTATTTGTCTGACTGCGCTGTGCCAAGTGTAAAGTTTGGAGGAAGGGGAATTGTGGTGTGGGGTTGTTTTTCAGGATTTGGACTCAGCCCCTTAGATAAGCAACTCTTAATGTTTCAACTAGTGCTGTCAGCGTTAATCTCGTTAAAATGACGTTAAAAGGATAAACCGAATTAACGCGGCAAATCTCAGTTTCAGAATCAGAATACTTTATTGATCCCTGGGGGGAGTTAACGTGGGAGGGCTGCACGGCGTCAACGTGTTAGCACGGTTAGCTCGTTAACACGTTAGCGCTATGTAGCCCCACGCACGGAGCGATCCGCATTAACTCGTTAATGGAGATTTGCTGCGTTAATGCGGTTATGGCGTTAACGTCATTTTAACAAGATTAACGCTGACAGCACTAGTTTCAACATACCAAGACATTTTAGAGCATTTCAGCTCCTACCTTTGTGGGAACAATTTCGGAATGCACAAAGCAAGGTCCATAAAGGTAAGGATGAGCAAGTCTAGTGTGGAAGAACTAGACTGGCCTACACAGAGTCCTCCTGACCTCAACCTGACAGAACAGCTTTGAGATGAATTAGAGCTAGGCTCATCCAACATCAGTGTCTGACCTCTAAAACACTGTAAACCCAGATTTTGATTCAACTTAAAAATAATGAGTTCTTATCACTTAAATATGTCTAATTTGTGAACATTACTTGTTACTTTTGATTAAACTGAGCTTTTTCATGTCCTTTTTTATTGTAATTGTGTTTTTAAGTCCAATCAATAATAGCTTCTACTGAAACAAGTGCATATTACTTAAACATCTGTAATTTCTTTACATTAATTATAAATTCTAAGTAAGTTCTACTTTTTATTAGCCTATTTTATTGTAATTATGTGTTTGAGTTCAAACAACTTAATATAATCAAAAATCTAGTTCATACCAGTTTTGACAGAGTGGCTTTGAGGAGCTCTGGACCTTGTGAAACAGAGCAGACATGGAACCGAACACACATGAACAATTAGCTGCACTGAAGCGAGCAAGTTGTCCAGCCCACGTTTTGTGCCTTCGGTGAATGACCAGAGTTTAGTCACAAAACAAAAACAAGCACAAAACCTACACTGGTTGCTTCTCCACTGATAGGTGAAGTAACAAACCTAATTACTGATAAGTTAGTGTATTTTATCGATAAGTTATAAGGTAGTTAACCAGCTAACATCGCCCAACACTTCCTTAGCTAATGTTAGCTATAAATTCACTGAGAATGTTAGCTAGCTAATTTATAGCCACAAGTTCTTTGTTTTTAAATTGATTTCACCAAAGGGGCTCTGTTGTACTCATCAAAATTATATTACAGAGAAATATTGCAGTCTGGGTTGATGCATAAAAAGATAACACTATGGTTAACTCATCTGAACATGAACATGTTTTGTTTTTACATGTTTTAGGTGTTTCTGGAGTTCAGCACAGTGGTTGTTAAGAGCCTGAGACTGGAGTTCTACGAGGCCCTTGACCATCACAGTCCCAGACTAATGGAGATCTTTAAGTCAAAGAGGGGTCTCACAGACAGATGTTACCTGACCTTATGCAACAAACAAATGTTAGTTCATTTTCAAATCTTTACGTAATAGAAATCAGTTGGCTACTTGATTGAACTTGAACGATCACATCCTGTCTTATCCTGTCTTCCTTCTCTCACCCTAACTGGTCGCAGCAGATGGCAGAACCAGGCCCCTCACTGAGCCTGGTTCTGCCAGAGGTTTCTTTCTGTTAAAAGGGAGTTTTTCCTTCCCCCTGTCGCCAAAGTGCTTTTTCATAGGGGGTCATATGATTGTTGGGTTTTTCTCTGTATGTATTATTATAGGGTCTAACTTTCAATATAAAGCGCCTTGAGGTGACTGTTGTTGTGACACTGGGTATGTTAACAGGTTAACAGGGGTTCCAGTACTTAAATGGTTGTGCTTTTTATTATGTTTGCGATCATATTGTTCAGGGTGACATATTGACTCTATTCGAAATGTGTGATCTCCTCTCTCCTCCTTCATTCCACCAGACTTCGGATGTGACGGAGGTCAGATGCCTTGTCCTCAAGGGGCTTCCTGTCATTTTCGGCAATGATCCATCTGCCTTCTTCAAGTTCTTGTAAGGAACTGATTTTTCTTTACCTCCTCTTATCCCCCATTCCCTAGTTCCACCTGTTTACTACCTCTCCACTTTTCCCTTGACCTCCCTTCCCCTCTCTCCACCTCCCCTTCTCTCTCTCTACCATACATATTATTTAAAGGTTTGCATATGTTAATAGTTACTTTTTTATTGTTATTATTGTCATTGACTATCCCAAGTGATTTTCTGTGGCAGTGGTTGGACACTGGACAGGGCAGGCACATCAGCTTTGTACATATAGAGCCTGTTTATAGCACTGTGTTGTCATGTTGACGTGATGATCCTGTGTTCCTTTTTTCACAACACTGATGATGAGGAACATTTGTACAATGATGTGCCAGTGGAGATCCTCTTCCATGAACAAGAAAAATTTCTCCACACATGCAGTCCCTTCATCGCAATGCATCCTCAGTGGGAATCATCTTAGGGGGCAAGGTTGTGATGGATGTTGAGAACCTGCCCCAGGCCATGCACATTGTCTTCGGCCTTACCTATGCATTGCATCTCAACTACCCAAAGTTTTTTTTACAAAAAGTACTTCTGAACTCAAACTTCAAACACTCAAGAATCAGCAGAAAGGTGGAGGGGAAGTATGGGCTCTCCATGTAGTATTTTGTTTGGATTTTTGTTCACCCTCCAGTTCTCTCCCTGTATTCTTTATTTTTTGCCGTTCCACAGACAAATTTGTTATTTGTTGATGTTAAGATACCAGTGTCCTGCAGGGCTGAGTTTCTCATGTTAGTTTATTCACCATATTTCAACAGACACAGTTCAGTATTGTAAAGAATACATTTTCTATTACTTTTGTTGCTGAAACAAAGACATCACCAATAGTAAATTGTTGCATGTATTTCTTTTACTGGCTCTATTGATTGAAAGATATATTTTGATTTTCAAGAACTGTAAAAGTTAAGTTTGATCAGTGAGAATATACAATTTAGTTCGGTTGGTAATGGAGTAATGCTTACTTAATAAGCTGAGTTAAACATGGTAACTAAGTATCTTCAGTTACTGTATTAGTACATTCAAATCTTCCATTCCTTTAGGGGCTCAAGTACATTGAACGTAGTCCAGTGCATTTGTTCAACTAATGCTTCATTACTTAAAAAATATAAGGCAACAAGTTACCTTGATTTTTTAAAAGTAGATTCAACTTATCCAGGTTTACAGTGAATGTGCTTCTGGAAGAAGAAGAATCCCATAAACACTCCTAAACCTTGTGGAAAACCTTCCCAGAAGAGCTGAAGCTGTTATAACTGCAAAGGGTGGGCCGACATCGTATTAAACCCAATGGATTAAGAACAGGATGTCACTCAAATTCATATGTTTGTGAAGGCAGACGAGCAAATATTTCTGGCAATATAAAATAGTAACTTTGCATTTGTAGATATTTGTGTTTTTGACCATCCTAACTTTGTAAACAATGTTTGAAATAACCATGAACCCCAGTCACGACTCGCACTATTCAGCGTGTTTGTGATGTTTTTTATTTGCAATAAGTTTCATTTCGGCACAGTTGTTTCGTCCACAACCAGAAAGCCTCCCAGGTGACTCCACTAAAAAAAAGGGGTGAGAGCATGATTACAGGATGAGAAGCTGCTGCCCTGCCAGCCTCCCTGGCACTGCCCCTCGAGCCTGCTGCACCACCATAGCTGGACTGGCCATCGGGCATACCGGGCATTTGCCCGGTGGGCCGCTGGCGATTTTTTGTTTTTATGGGCCGATCGATATTTTTTTTTTTTTTTTTTTGGAAGGGTTTAAATAATGAAAGGTGTTGGATTGGCCAATTGGTCATGATCCACTCTGGGCTGGACCAATTACAGCCGAGGAGGTCGGATGCACCCTCCCCCTTGTTTAGCAATCTTATAGACAACTAAAGAAAATGAAGAACAAAAAAAGAAAAGGAGGTGCAGAAAAAATTAGGGCCAAAAAGAAACAAGCCCTTCAGGCAGACGCTGCCAAATGTGTAAAAATAACTGAATTGTTTGGCGGTAGCTATGGCATAGCTTCCACAGATTTAGCAACATCAGCAAGTGGTGGAGGCCAGCAGGTGGATAAGGGAAAGGGGAGGCAAGAGGAGGAGAGACCCGAGGCGGCCGCCGGTCATAGTGGCAGAGGAACTGAACTTCAGGTAAGAAGTTATGACCTGCTGTCTATCTGTGTCAGATATAAACCAAGTTTAGTTGTAGTTTGTTTTCGTTGTGCTGACTTTTTACAGTCGCTTAGAATAACTGATAAATATAAAATAAATTTTATTTTATGCTTAAGGTTAGTTTCTCAAACTCCTCAAAATCTTAACAAATTGTGCCAATCCTTACATGTTGCACCAGGCTGATTTATCATCAAAAGTGGAGAAGTCTGTGACAGAGGAGACAGAAGAGCAGCAGAGAGAGATGGAGCAAGAGAGAGAAATAAAAGAGCAGGAGAGAGAGATGGAGAGATGACTTTATGTCATCCATGAGGGATGCATTTGACATATGTTTCACATATTATAGCCCAACAAGTTACTTATAGCAATTTAAATACGAGCAATCAGTTTTTGGCAGACAATTACTTTTTGGCACAACACCGGCTATTGCAGTTAATAATACAACAGCTTCTTGCCATTTTTTGTGTTTCTTTTTATCGCTGTGTAACTGAGTTCAATTTAAAGCCTGCATGCGCTAGTACCTCTTGCCACAAGTTCCCAGAATCCTTTGCGGTTTTACCCCTGAATGACGTCACATTTTTGGTGGGCCGGTCTCTAGTCAAAATGCCCGGGCCGATTTTTTGTCCCAGTCCAGCCCTGTGCACCACCCCTCCCCTGCAGAGAAACTAGGCCACACCTCCACCACAATAACCTTGACAACAGGTGTTTGTAATAGACAGGAATTGTCTGACTTGTCTATACACATCTATACACATCCACAGTGAACACACAAAGAGTTAATAAGCTTTCTAACTAACCGGTGGCAAGACGGCAAATACGCATTTTCCCCAATATGGCACAGTCATCCTTAAAGCAAGCATTACCTCATGTGGTCAAGCTTGCATCAGTATAATGAGGGTGTTAGTCATCCTTGCTGATACAGGTCATGTAATATGACTAAAACGCCACATCAGCAACATAGTGATTCTTAGAGCTGTGGAAAAAGTACTAAAACAATTTAAACACTGAGCACAAAAACCATTTGAACATTTAAATGGAAATTTAATTGGTCTGAAAGTGAGTTTTATTTGTGAGTAACTTTGTGGTTGTTTACCATGCCTAATGCCAAAAATCCTGACACCAAAGAGCTACAACACCAGCTTGTAAAGCAACGATCTGAAGACTGTATACAGCTTCAAAGCGACCTTTGTCTACGGCTGAAAACAAAGTACAGTGGGGCAAAAAAGTATTTAGTCAGCCACCGATTGTGCAAGTTCCCCCACTTAAAATGATGACAGAGGTCAGTAATTTGCACCAGAGGTACACTTCAACTGTGAGAGACAGAATGTGAAAAAAAAATCCATGAATTCACATGGTAGGATTTGTAAAGAATTTATTCGTAAATCAGGGTGGAAAATAAGTATTTGGTCACCTCAAACAAGGAAAATCTCTGGCTCTCACAGACCTGTAACGTCCTCTGTAAGAAGCTTTTCTGTCCCCCACTCGTTACCTGTATGAATGGCACCTGTTTGAACCCATCATCTGTATAAAAGACACCTGTCCACAGCCTCAAACAGTCAGACTCCAAACTCCGCCATGGCCAAGACCAAAGAGCTTTCGAAGGACACCAGGAAAAGTATTGTAGACCTGCACCAGACTGGGAAGAGTGAATCTACAATAGGCAAGCAGCTTGGTGTGAAAAAATCAACTGTGGGAGCAATCATCAGAAAATGGAAGACATACAAGACCACTGATAATCTCCCTCGATCTGGGGCTCCACGCAAGATCTCATCCCGTGGGGTCAAAATGATCATGAGAACGGTGAGCAAAGATCCCAGAACCACACGGGGGGACCTGGTGAATGACCTGCAGAGAGCTGGGACCAAAGTAACAAAGGTCACCATCAGTAACACACTACAACGGCAGGGAATCAAATCCCGCAGTGCCAGACGTGTTCCGCTGCTGAAGCCAGTGCATGTCCAGGCCCGTCTGAAGTTTGCCAGAGAGCACATGGATGATACAGCAGAGGATTGGGAGAATGTCATGTGGTCAGATGAAACCAAAGTAGAACTTTTTGGTATAAACTCAACTCGTCGTGTTTGGAGGAAGAAGAATACTGAGTTGCATCCCAAGAACACCATACCTACTGTGAAGCATGGGGGTGGAAACATCATGCTATGGGGCTGTTTTTCTGCCAAGGGGACAGGACGACTGATCCGTGTTAAGGACAGAATGAATGGGGCCATGTATCGTGAGATTTTGAGCCAAAACCTCCTTCCATCAGTGAGAACTTTGAAGATGAAACGAGGCTGGGTCTTCCAACATGACAATGATCCAAAACACACCGCCCGGGCAACAAAGGAGTGGCTCCGTAAGAAGCATTTGAAAGTCCTGGAGTGGCCTAGCCAGTCTCCAGACCTCAACCCCATAGAAAATCTGTGGCGGGAGTTGAAAGTCCGTGTTGCTCGGCGACAGCCCCAAAACATCACTGCTCTCGAGAAGATCTGCATGGAGGAATGGGCCAAAATACCAGCTACTGTGTGTGCAAACCTGGTAAAGACCTATAGTAAACGTTTGACCTCTGTTATTGCCAACAAAGGTTATGTTACAAAGTATTGAGTTGTATTTTTGTTATTGACCAAATACTTATTTTCCACCCTGATTTACGAATAAATTCTTTACAAATCCTACCATGTGGATTCATGGATTTTTTTTTCACATTCTGTCTCTCACAGTTGAAGTGTACCTCTGGTGCAAATTACTGACCTCTGTCATCATTTTAGGTGGGGGAACTTGCACAATCGGTGGCTGACTAAATACTTTTTTGCCCCACTGTAGCTGGATTGAGTCAAACAAATAGCAAACACCTCAGTGGCACAACTTCATATTCAATGCTCGGAAAGGCTTGAGCGCTGCCCCATAGAGCGGTTTCCTGCCCAGAACAGGCTTTCTCTTTTTCTCTCTTACAAAAAAATGATGGTACACAAGAGCTCAGAAAAAGATTTTCTTTGTTTGCCTGTTTATTCAGACGAGAGACACGCAACAGACTGATACACCTGTCGTTTGCTCAGTGGCCTTCAGTGTCACTCAGGAAGGCACACGCATTCACATTCATCTGTGAGACCCATAGGCCTGTGTGAGCGTAAGCACTGAGCTCCACTGGGTTTTAAGGTGTAAATCCAACAGCTGTTTTCAGAAAGGCTTGTGTCGTTCCACCAGAGACCTTTCGCTGCTTGTCCTCTTGATCTTTAATCCACTGTCTTGTTCTGTACCTCTTCACTGAATACACAGACGCAATGACAGAACAGACACTGGATGTATGCGGAAAGCAGCACATGGCCTACAAACTTTCTCTCTATACCTTTCTCACTCATTCCTCTACTTGTGCTTGTTTGTCTATCCTTGGTCTTTTCTTTCTACTTTATGTCTATATAAACATTTATTGAACTACATATGTGTGTCTCTGCATTGATAGCACTCTCTTATCATATCTGGTTATATTTTAACTCCATGCACATTAAGATCTCTAGACATGGGTGTTGCACTGAAAGAAGGCATTTTTGTTGCCATTCAATAAAATACCAGCTTAAATATTAATTTGGTCAGAGGCATAGCCTGCCATCCCACCCACTCCCCACTCCTCTTATTCTATCTTTTAGTTTGTCTTAGTCAGGCATAAATTACAGTGTGATAAATGTATACATTCATCAACTTAAGGGAAGGGAAATGGGCCAGTAAACTCTGGAAAGACACCTTACTGCAGCTTACCCATTTATGGAAAATCATGGAAATGTATTCAAAACATAGCTATAGCTCTGCCTGTATACCATAATAAAACAGTTTTCTAACTCTGTACTTGAATCAACAGGTCTCATGTGCTTTATCAGCTGCAAAGGACAAAGAGCGATATATTATAAGGAAAGGAGGGCATGTGAGAATAGCGGAAAGAAGGCAGGAGGTCTCGAAGTACGACAGTTGTAAAAGTAACGGCACTTGGAAGTAACTAAACGCGGAGCATGAAAGTAAATACATAAAAGTGCAGATTTAACAGGAATATGAAAAAGAACCAGTGTTAACTGTAACTGAAACCGAGGGTACAAAAGAGTAAAAGCAATACCAAGCATGCAATCCGAACTTGAAACAAGCCACCAAGGACTGAACAGAAATGTAGTAATAATGACTCAAAACCATGGCTCTAACACCAAGGACAATGACAATGTCCTTGTTGTTAGAGCAATGGTACCATATTAAGTAGGTAATAACCTTGCCCCATTTCACTTATTGAATGCCATATAAAACTTAAGGTTTATGTAAAAATATGTGATGTTGCATCATTTTCACCCTATTTAAAAACACTGTTAGCTCAGGTCTGCTTTAATTGCACCTGCAGAGGACGGAGTATTTCAGCAGAAACAGGCAAAGACAAAATGTCATAGCTCACCCCACATCCACAGAACACAATGAAGACAGAGTGAAGAGAAGTTATAGCAGTGGAATCTGTGAGGAAGTGGGCTCTAATTATTCTAATTGACCTCTGCACTTAAGAAGTCCTTGCTACTAATGACTAAAGTGCCATTAGCACACACACACACACACACACACACACACACACACACACACACACACACACACACACACACACACACACACACACACTTGTTAACCAAGTATCATACAAATAGCTCAATTCACCCATGAACGTCTGCTGTTAATGGAGGACAAAAATCTGTCTATGTCACAAGACCACACACACACACACACACACACACACACACACACACACACACACACACACACACACACACACACACACACACACACACACACTGTGTGCAGGCCTGCTCACGCATCTCCGAGCACATCCAGCATATTTGAAGATGACATTTCTTTAGTCCTCTTTCAGCAGGAATAATCTAGTAGTTGGAAAACATCCAAAGTAAAGAGTAAAGCAGCTCTTGTAATGATACAATAAGTGCTAGCAGACAGAGATGAAACGTGTATTTCTGCAGGACGTTTACCTGAGCTCCCTGTGTGGTTTATTCGTATATGTTTTCCCCTAAATACTTCTCTTCAGTCCCATCCTTTCTTAGCCCTTCATGTGCCACACCAGTTTGCAATAAAACCGCGTTTCACATTCGTCACATCATTACTTTCACATCACGTCTACAACATCCATTTTAAATTTCTTGGAGCCTTTCACGCTCTCACCATGACATACATATTTGGTTCATTTTGCTCTCAAATGGAAAGAAGTGATGTAATGTTAAGAGGCCTTCAAAGGAAATGATAGGATTCCCTATTAGTTATTTTGTGGCCTGCACGTGCTTGAACGGGCTGCATGCCTTCCCTGTATTTGCCTCCTTTAATCTGCGGTGTTGGTTTGGGCCTCTTCCCTTAATCTCTCTGGGCGTGTGCCATTAGGGTGACACATCTCTCTGGCCACAAACAGTTGACATCTTGTGTGTCCAGTGAGCATTGCACAGACTGACTAAATGAAAGAAGAAGGCTAGGAATGTTTTTTTTTTTTTAAAGGAGAGAGAAATACACAAAGTCTGTGGAAGTCTATAAGTAGTAATTCAGGAAGCTAATAGGGCAATAAAAAAGCAGTGGACACAGACGCAGAGAGATAGAGAGGCTAAATGAATCCTAAAGCTAGAAATTAGCAGAGCAAAAGATATAGAGATGTGCACACACGGAGCTAAACGTGGTGTCAGAGTTGAAATACGTATTAATGTGACAAATTAAGGTTGGCTGTAAATATAGAAACCTCACTCCTCAGGTGTGTGTTTGTTACCCTCTGTAGAGATGATGGATACCAGAGGACTCTCTGTCTCACACTAGCAGTGTGGTGAATGTCAACAGAATCTCATTGGCCTCGAGTTCAACTTTAACTGCATCTGTCCCTTGGGTTGTCTGTGTGTGTGTGAGCACTGGATCCAGGCCTCAGTCAGGGAGGGAGGAAGGCAACACTCCACTCACATCCTGTCAGCTAATATCTATTGAAGAAGGCGCCGTTAGCGTGGAGGAACGAAGAGGCTTTTACCCATTACTGCTCAATGATTTTCACTCCGATTGCTTCATGTACGAAATCCACTCAAGCGTTTAACGAGCAGACCGGTAATAATATGAGATCAGTTGAAAAGGTCTGAAAGGCATCAGCACCGTTAGTAACGCTGACAACTCAGAACAGGAACAGTTACATCGATATGAAAACAGAAAGTGATCGCTATAATATGTAGAAATGAGTTAAACTGACTCTCACTCTGAGCAATCGTTGGTCGGATGATCCATAAAAACTCTGGTGGGTGGGATTAGAAATAAAGAGGGGAGAGCTGCAGGAGGAGGGCTGTCTGTCTTCTGCAACATTATTGCCAAAAGAGATAAATTTGCTTTTTTCTACAAACTGTTTTTTTCTCCTATTTATTTTTAAATCACTGTGGTTAATTTGACATTACAGGGTTAAGATTTCAATAAAGATTAAAAGACACTCGTACTTACTCATAGTTACACTGTCTTCTGAATCTTTATGTTCTTCAGAGTGGAAAACATCTGTTTTTACATCTTCTAACAGGCTACTGAGCTAAATCGGTAAAAAATATAGTCATGGACATACCTAGACACATGCACACACTCATACACAGACACACAGATGTCTATGGTCTAATATTCTCCAGCTGTCTAAATTATAGTTATTATTTTTAAAGAAACATTTAGTGCAAATTTCCACAGAAAACACATTACTGTCTTGTAGTAGTTGTCAGGGGACAACTAATGGATTTGTTTGAGCTTTTTTTAAGCTAAAAAAGCACTCAAATATTTATTATTGCTGGCTGCTGGATTCCATGCGACTTTATTTTGGAAGAAACCATCATCCACAGCAATCAGTTCATGTAAAAAACAATGGAGGCAGAATCTGTATAGCTTTTAACTCGTCCTCTCATTTGTGTTAGGAGCTCAAGTCTTCAGCCTCATTTCATAGGTGTTTGTATTACTGGTCTCTTTAGGGGTGGCCACAGAGGATCATGTACCTCCATCCTATGTGTAGCATCTGTATCCTTCTCTTTCACTGCCTCCTAACATGCCTTCCTCCTCTCCTCTTCCTTTGTCTTTGGCTAACAGTAGCAGTTTCCAGCTCAGGTGCTGACCAGCAGCACCTGAGGCGGTTGTTGTTGATCCAGGCACTGACCAATCTGGTATAGAAATCATGTTCCTTATGATCCGCATGTTTGATGTGGCAAATATTTTACGCTGGATGCCCTTCCTGACACAACCCTCCCCTATTTGTAGGAGAGTGTGCGGCCCCACAGTGACATTCTACATAATTAACACTCACCGGATGCCCTAAAAACACTAATTAGAGAAGAAATATTGCAAAGGATTTCCAAGTTAAATTGTCTGTGTCATTTAGAGGGAAGAATGATAAAAGCTGTGCTTCTTCTGGGAGAGAAGCTGCTGAAATGAACTCAGACTTTTTTTCAGTGGCGGCATCGAATCAAGCACACAAACATGGCAACCTTTTGAACTGATGTCATTCGGTCTCAATGGATAATAGCATTACACACTATTTGCTCTGCCTCTTAGTCCAAGTTAAAAATGGAAAAAAAAGCATATGTTGGTGTTTTGACACTTTGGACTGTGGGAATAAAATATGAACAATCAAGTATGCAGACTGTTTTTCAGTGTTTTTTCCTCTTTTTTTGCTGGCAAAGATGAAACTGTCCGATACAAGTGGAAACTAAATGTCTGACAAACTCCGTTTGCAGCTCCTGCTGACAAGGAGCTGAATATGTTTTTTTCATTCAGTGTCATTAGCTTTGGAATAATTTATAGACTTTATGAGCTGCTGTTGTACCTCATCTGTCCTTTTTTCCCTCATCTCGTTTCCATCCATCCTTATGTTAACACAAGGAGATTCACAACAAAGATTTCTTAGAGAACTGTATTCCAGAGACAAATGTAAATATAAAGTTTTTTTCATTTTTAGCTGGTGGGAAGAGCAATGAAACCGCTACCTCGTTTAAAGTAGTTTTGTCCTGAAAACAAACTTTTTTTTCCCAGACATACAGTAATTCACGAGAAGAGCAGAGTACTGTGACATCACTGCACCCATGCGTGTAGTTCACACAGTTAAGCACTTTTTCTGTCACTTAACCAAATGTCTGATTGACTTGTATGTATGTATATTTTCTGTTTCACTTATTTACTGCCTCTCTTCTTGCCTTCATAGTTATAGATAAAAAAAAAAAAACACTTTCTTTGGAGCAGGGTAATGATCAAAGCGTCACACGTGCTATAATTATCGCTTGTAAAAAGAAATGATCAAATGTCAGGTGTATCAAAAGTAATTATAGGAGTTTGGGAATGAGATTAATGCAATTAGGCTTCACAGTTACAACCTCGCTGACATTACTCAACAGCTCCACTGATTTTTTACCAAATAATATAACACCTGACTCAGCTGCCCTTGCTCCATCACAGTTTGTTATGAAAATTAGGTTTTATTTTTGCTGCTTTTCCCTACAGATGATGCCACTAAAGAAAAAAAAGAAGGGATAAAAAGCAAAAGAGTCTTCAACTTAGAAACGGATATTCAAGGAGAAAACAAAATCTCTTCACATCTTCCAGCAGCGAGTAGCAGAATCCAGTGGGTTGATTTAGAGGCTGTAGGAAAAAAAAGGCTTTAAGTCCCTGACCAATGATCTGAGTCATCAGCTTTTAAGGGGTGCAGGCCTACAAATGACTGACATGGACAGACTCCAAACTACAAACCGAGGTACAAACCAAGGTAAAATCTCCTTGAAAAGCTTCTGCTGTTGCTCAGAGCCAGAGACAGTCAACGACACCCCAAGAGCAGACAGAAAATTTGTTTCATTCAAAGCTCCTGGAAAGAACAAAGTCTGTATTTAGTGCAGAGGAGCCTGTGCTTACAGTCTGCAAGATATGGTTAAGTCGTTTGTACATTTTTAGGTTGGCCGAAGTAGCTCTGCTGCCCAACTTCAATGCATCGTCGTAATAATGTTCACAAAAAGAGTTGTTGTGGTACTTGTCATACTGTCCAACTTGGTTTTCCAAGTAGAGATGCTTAACAGTGTCTGACGTATTTACTAAACATCAAGCTTAAATGCAACACACACTCATAAATTGTACACACAGCTGGCTCGAGTGCAAAGAAATAACCAACCTGTCTGATGTCTGGAACACATACATTCGGGATGTAGAGATGGGATTATGTGCGAGCTCTTAATAAAAGTTTTTGTAAACAACCCACCCTAACAGGAAGCAAACTGATTACTACTCTGGAACAAAGTGCTGCACACACACAGAAACACACTTTCTAATGCATCGTGCAGCGCCATCTCTTTGGAGCTTGATATTTCATTGTTATTATCACGATCGAGGACAGTAGAAGACACACACACACACACACTGAGCCTGATAGAGAGGAAAAGAAAGACACCGTTACGTGTTACGGTACATAAAAGGGCCTCCTTTATTCATCCACAGTTACCCATTATCATCACTACAGTACACAAAGATGCAAACACCAACACACACTTTCACAAATACGACTGAAGCACAGCAGGATATTATTATAATCCCCAACAGGTAGGAGGCAGAACACCAATCAAGGTCACCTCTAGTGGAGGGCGAGTGGTTCTGATAACAGCAAACTGAAGTAAGCTTTCTAATTTGCCTACCGATAGGAAGGAGAAGAGGAGCGGAGGGGGAGGACAGCACGAGAGAAACAAAGAGGAATAACATCAAAGATCTAAACCTGTGTGTGTGCATGTGTGGTTTGGGTTGACTGCAGGCAAATTCACCAAGCAAGCTCACATAGAGTATTTTTGGGAAACTCAGCCTGATACTAGTTACGTATTGCTAGTATCAGTTACGTATTGCTAGTGAATGAGTGGTTATATTTGAGTTACTGTTGCCTTCCTATTATCTCAAAGCAGCCTGACCTTTCTCTTCTGACCTCTGGCATCAACAACATATTTTCATCCAGAGAACTGCCGTTGCCTTCTCCCGTTTTGATCCTAGAGAAGGATGTGTGGGCAAATCCCAGAAGATCAGCATTTTCTGAAGTATTCAGACCAGAAAACCAACATCAATGCCATGTTCAAAATCGCTTAAATCACCTCTCTTCCCTATTCTGATGCTCAGTTTCGATTAGATTTGTTTTCTATAGAAACAGCTACAACCTCAGTCTCTGCTGACATATACCGTTGCTGTCATTTTAGTTGTTGTTTAAATTCTATTTGCCAGATATAGCAGACAGAAAAGCAATTTACCAAAAATGAAAACGTAACATGAGAAAAATGTAAATACATCTCATTTTCATATTACTATAGAAATATATAGATGTGACAATCAAACATTATTTATGGTGAATTCATCACTCTTCCACCGCTCGCTGTACAGGTTAATATACTATAATAAGACACTTTAAGTGCCACTAGAGATTGCATTCAATATGAAACCTGTGATTTACTATCAGTGTGTTTTCCACCCAAGAGCCAATTTATTAAGTATTCATGGATATGAATTGCTCAGTGATTCTCTCCTGGAGAGTGCATGTCGGTCTCTTGCTCCAACAGCAACTATGAAATGCACATACACAGTTACACGGTAAATTGCCTAAATAATATATATGTACTATAGTCAATAAATATGATGACACACTGTACAGTTTAATGGAAACTGGACGCCTAAACTATACTATATAACCACACTTATATTTCTAAACAACCTCAATCTTTTAGGGCCCTGTGATAAATGATCACCAGCACAAAAACCGAACAATAAGCCAGCCTGAAGCAAGTATGCTTAAATAATAAGTACGGCTCCACTGAATAATGACTGTCTGTCTTTGTGTACACTTCAGGCTACAAAACTGTGATGAAAACGTTAGAGAAAGTCAAAAAACTATTGCACCAGCAGCAGTTACAGTGTTTCAAATCTGACACCGTTCATGTCTTCACATTACCGGGCTCGTCTTTCTTACACGAGCACACACGGAAAACTGAATTGCAACAATCAATTATCTATAGCCAGAGATTTCCAGCTGAATTCACTGTTATGGGAAAGAAATCAGCAGACAGGGGACAGTTGCTATGCAAGTATACGCTCAATAAAGAAAACAAATGCATCCCTGTCTTCTTTTACATTGCATAGGAAGAAGGTTGAACCATTACGCATTTTAATATGAGGACATCCATGCTGCCAGCTGAAAGAACATCTCGGTTTTAAGAATAAACACGCATGAATCCAGACATCTTGCATGGGAGCGGGAACTCAAGTTAGCAGGCAGCCACACAGACACAAGCGAACATTGTTGGTCACTTGCCTAACTTTAGGAGTTATGCTGAAATAATAATAATAAATAAATAAATTCCCAAAAAAAATCACAGCCACAAATGATTTGCCAGTCAGGCAAAGATGATTTTGGCATCTCATCTCAAAAAACTTCACTGTTAACCTGTTGGATAAAAACTCTTCATGCAGGGAAACACGGACAGACACGCTGACTCATACTTTTTTGGCCTTCTGATCTATGTAACTGCCCCGGTGGCTGTTTATCCTTCATCCAAACATCGCTATGGAAACTGACTGGGAGACTCTTTAAGCAGAGTCCAATTCATCAGCGCGAGTCGTTTTATTTATATGTTTCATGTGAGGACAACTCTGCATATCGTCTCATCTCCTGGAAACAGTGCATTTGTCCTACCTCCAGAGATCTCGTTGGCGTTCCTCGGAGGAGCAGCTGAATCGGTGAACCTCTGGGACTCAGTCTTGTCACTCTCATTTCTTTCACCTGCAGAATATAACGAATTCATAATTTTAAATTATTTTAAAAACAGTTATTTCAGAAAGTTTCTTTCTATCTGGGTCTCCTTCATTATAGTGTAATAAAATATCCCAAACCAAGTAGTACATTACTCAAGAATAGACACAGCCGAGGACACGGCAGAGGAAAAAACAGAGTGTAACGCAACAGATCAAAGCTGAGTAACAATAAGAGAAAGGGCTACATGAGGAGGAGGAAGAGGGTGAGGAAAGACGATGAGAGGTAATACGCAGAAAAGAGGAAAGGAAATGAGAGGAGGGGAAAGAGAAGAAGTCGAGACAGGATAAAAGTAGAGAAAACTGAAATGATGGATAAGAAGATGAAATAGGAGTGAGTCGCATAACAGAGTAAGGTTTAGCAGAGGGTAGGAAAAACACTAAGAGGAGACTAGTCATCAGGAGAAAGGCAGAAAAGATTTGGGAGAATATAAAGCAGGAGTACAAGATGAACCAACCTTTAAATCTGCCCTGAAGTGGTCTGCTCTGCTTGTTGCCGCTGACTGCGATAACACTGAAAGTGTAGACTTTAGAAGGACTGTAGTCTGTTATCAACACGCTGGTGTCTGATTTAGATACTATGATCTCCCTCTGCTGACCACCTGACAGAGAAAGGGAAGAAGACAAAGAAGTGGAGTGGTGAGTGTTCGACTCAGAGACTTTAATTCATGTATTTGAGTCTCTGGTAGACAAACATCAGTACTCTAAGTGCCAGATTGGTAAATTTGGCGATCCCTGAATCCCACTCATGGGTGAATTGCAAGTTTTAAGTTGTGTAGTTTTCTAAGCACAGATGTTGTTGGTTCATTTGAATATCAAGCGAAAAAATAAAGAACATGTTTTTGATGCATTAAATATCAGGACAATAAGCAATAAGTTGTGTATCACAAACATTAGTAAATTGGTTTGTGTGCTATTCTCCTCCCTCCACAATATTTTGCACCTTTAGAAAGGAACTCGCAGAAATACACATGAAACCGGGTCAGTCCCAGACATTCCCGAGTTCCCACCTCTTACACACGTTCTTGTCGCTTTGCTCTCTTTGTAAATAGCAGCAGCAGTTTGTTTGCACTGGTGCAACACTTTAGTGCATGTAGCCATAAGACACCAGCAGATGAAGCACAGTTACTGACTAATACTCCGCTCTAACACTGAAGGCAGGATAAAATTAAGCACTAAATCTTTATTGCCCAGTAAAAATAGAACAGCAACTTCTTTGTGACTAGTTGCCCAATTTTTGCATGTCCCCCCCAATCCTCACAGTCCTCTGTGTGTGTGTGTGTGTGTGTGTGTGTGTGTGTGTGTGTGTGTGTGTGTGTGTGTGTGTGCGCGCGCACATGTCCTCTCCTCAACCGTTAATCCTCATCAGGCCAACAGGTCGTATTATCTCCTCACATTAATTTTGACCCAGCAATCAATCAGCCATCAGTAAGGTGTGTGTGTGTGTGTGTGTGTGTGTGTGTGTGTGTGTGTGTGTGTGTGTGTGTGTGTGTGAGAGAGACAGAGAGAGAGAGAGAGAGAGAGAGAGAGGGGAGTACGTGTCCGTGCATGCACTTCCTCAGCTCTTCTGTCGCCCGTCCCTGCGGGGTGCTGACTAATGACACCTCTGGGAAAAAGGAGATAAATCCTTCTGAAGGCAACTGAAGATCAGGTGAGGCAACTGCATTGATCAACTCCACAAACTGGAGGCTCGGCCCGTGCACGCGAACCAAACTACTATTAATCAACCAAACAACAGGGCTCAAGTCTAAGGCTTTGACTTGGTCTATATATGAAAACTGACTGTTCATGTCTTATTTTTCTCAGAGCCTCCTCCTAAAGTTTCTTTTTAGTCCTTCGCCTTCACAGATCACCTCAATGACTGACTTATTAAATGGGAACAGCGATGGATCAAAGATCCTCTTTAGTTTAGCATCTCAGTAACCCCAGCAATCAAAACATCTTCATTTTTATTTTTACAAAAAGACAATAACCCTACTAACTGTCATCTTATTAGGCATTACAAGTTGCAGCTAGTGAGTTTTAGAGAAGAATGTTAGACTGAGCCAGGCTAACAGTTTGGACCTGCTTTCAGTTTTTATGTTCAGGCCCTGGATCAATTCTCAGTGCCCGAGTGATATTGATCCTTTAATTTAATGCTCTTATGCAAAGTAAAAAGGTGTTTTTCTCCAAAATGTTGAATTAATCCTTTAAAGTCATTGCAAGTCTCACAAATTCTCACAGCACAAAGTGATTTGTTTGAAGTGAAGTACATCAGCCGTGGAAAACTCATTAAAATCATCATCTATCATTATCGAGTGTAATTAAGCAGATTTTTGAAGATTATGGCAAATAAATTGTGCTTTATGTTACTTTCTAAATATTCAGCGTTAGAAAGTTGGCTAGGAGCTCATGGTAATCTACTTAACATAAGTACTGGTACAACCATCAGGCAGCACACACACTGCTGCAGTCTTTCTTGGCCAACAAAATCCTTTTAAAGTGACAAAAATGTGCAGAAAGAGTACATCCCAAAAAGAGACCATAAAACACAAAGTAAAACACAGAGGGATTAAATAAAAAAATCATAAACAAAGAGGTAATAAAATGGTTTCGATAGTTTAGGTTGCGCTCTTCTGTCTCTGCCTGTTATCTCTAAGTTAAACTGCATTTGAATGTTATTTAAGCTTTACTTGCATATATCTTTCTAGTTTGTTCTGTGAAATTTATTTTTAGATAGATGTTTGCAGTGGCGGTCCTAGCCTGTTTGGTGCCCTGGGCGAACACTCCCTCTGGCGCCCCCCCCCCCCCCCCA
This sequence comes from Copadichromis virginalis, assembly GCF_057382275.1. Lineage (NCBI taxonomy): Eukaryota > Metazoa > Chordata > Actinopteri > Cichliformes > Cichlidae > Copadichromis > Copadichromis virginalis. The sequence goes on along the minus strand of NC_140628.1, from coordinate 10,892,127 downwards.
ACACACACACACACACACACACACACACACACACAGAAAACATATAAAGGATTGTACATTAACATAAAACTGTTGCCAGAATCATACTGAAATTCACCAGAGAAACATACACACACACATATGAAGAGAGAGTATGCATAGTATGCAAACGGCTACCGGACAGCCATCATAATTCATCATATAATGAGAACAGGACAAATCAACAATTGACACTGACTAATTAATATTACAATCTGTAACATAATGTATTGTTTGGAGTTTAGTCTGTTACTGTTACTATTTTTACCATTTCTTCTTGGAGCAACTGTAACCCACATCATTTCCTTAGGGATAAATAAAGTATTCTGATTCTGATTGTTTCAGAATGACCTGTTATTATCCAATGACACATCTGCTTACCTGTATCTTTTGCTCGTTTCTCCTCCTCCTCTTTTCTCTTTTTTCTAAACTGAGCACCTGATGGCTTTGAACTTTTCTTGTCCATCTTGGTTTTAATTTTGCACTCCAGTATGAACACCCATCCACCAACCCGAGGATGATAACCTAATAGACCTACACCTTATTTCACAGATTCGCTTTGTCTAAGGTTTATTTCTGGGATTTCACACAACCCAGGATTCAAATCATGAATACATAATGGGCTTGGATTTACATCATTATGAATGAAATGTGCTCTATATGGAAGCAGCAGGTCTCTCTCCCCTTTCGACAGGCTGTGTGTGAGACTTTAAATCAGCAAACTGTAAATTATAAATTTTAAATTGTTATTGATCTCTTTATCCCTGGTCCGAAAGTGTATATATATTTTCTTACTCTTCTTATATTTATTGTTTGTTTACTTGCACTGTTGTAACTGGAGCCTCGTTCTCTCATCTCTCTAGATACTGCACTGTATGTAGCGGAGATGACAATAAAGTTTACTTTGTCTTCAGCAGCGAGCAGGCGCACCGAGGGCTCTCGCGCTCACTTTTCACATATAGAATTTCAAAAAAACATCGGTGCAAATTATAAGTCTGTATCATAATCTCTGGTGTTTACGTGTTTGTTGTTTTGTTTTTATTTTATTTTATTTTGCGAGTTGGTTATTAGATGCCGCTCCAGCCAGCCAGAGAATCCCCCGCCGCCCCGCCCTCTCCTCCCTGTGCCGCAAGCAGCAGGCCACCTCGCAAACGGAGGGCGCCCTTACTCCCAGCAAATGGGCGATAGAAAATTGACTGGTGCTTTGGTCGTTAGTGTGCTGCATTACTGCACATTTTGTTTTTGACCTGATACCAAGTAATCAATTACCAAATAATCAGGATTGAAACTGGTTGTCCCACCTCTACTAAACATCAGAAAGGGGGATGTGAGAGTATCACTGCTCACAGGCTAATAACTTCTGATTGATAGGTAATAGGTAACCACATGGTCAGAGAACATGTGCTTTCACCGACCGCTTGGGCTTTTGCTCATCACATCTGGTTTCAGAACAGTAAGGTTGTTGTTTCATGATGTGAAAATGCTCATACCGAGGTTTCAAACCGGGAGCTCACAATCCACTGTTTGACCAATGGGGTCATCAGCTTGTATACAGACCCAAACTTTTGTTTCTTGTTGCATGTTGAAGCTCTACTTGGAACCTTGTTAAGATCCAACCACGTAAAATATGATTTCTTTTTGCCATTTTTCAAGTGGCCTTAAACTTTTGATCGGGACTGTACTATGACTACACTCCAGGACTACCCGCTCATCTACAGAAACTGCAAGCTGCCTCTTTTAGTTAATTCTTTCTGTCCTGAGCTGAGTCCTGCAGCTTATTACGACAATATCAAATGTCTAAACTCAGAAAAGGAGTTTGTAAAATTTTAAAAAGCATAATTAGCTCATTTTGAATTTGATGGCAGGAATACACCCCATGGCCCAATCCCAACACTAGAAAAGTTGGTACAGGGCCATGTTTACAACTGTATCGTATCCTGTCTTCCTTTAAGAAAAGTCAGTGAAAACCTGGGAAGTGAAGAGCGCAGCTGCTAGACTTTTGGGGGAGTAAAAATGCTCCGTTCTTGTCTGATATAAGATTCCAGCTGCTCAACAGTCCTGGGTCTTCCTTGTTGTTGTTGGGGGGTTTTTTTGGTTTCATGATGCACCAAATGTTTTTATTTAAAGGTCTTGACTGCAGGTAGGCCAGTTCAGCACCCTGACTCTTCTACCATGAAGCCATGCTGTTGTAATAGATGTAGTTGGTGGTTTAGCATTGTCTTGCTGAAATATGCAAGGTGTTTCCTGAAAAAAGACATCAGCTGGACAGGAGTATATGCTGTTGTTTTACATTGAGGGACATTACTCTGAAATTGTTTAAGAATTTGTAGAAGCACCTTTTGCAGCTGGGTAGGCTACCTGTATTTTTTGTACCACTTCAAAGGGCTAATTTAAACTCGTTTACTCAAATAAGAATGTGATTAAAATATGAATGTGTACACATGTGAAGATGATTACACTTTTTTTATTATTATGAGATCTGTATCGTAAGTGAATACCAGTGATTTCCACCACTACTTGTATTATTTGGTGCTCAAAAAGCAAACAAGCAAACCTTCCAGTAATCACATTATGTACCGATGCATGAATATTACAAAAACTCAGCTTTTTTTCATCTGGGTCTGGCTTCATGTCCGCTGAGATTTAAAAGATTAAATATGGACATCTGGGTCTAATAACTATCACACGAGTATGTGTATGTACAAACAGAAAAAAGGCAGGCTATTCAACAGATATCCAGGAAATACCAGCTGACTGACAAAGAAGCAGGGTAAAGGTAAAAGTAGAACATTTTAAACAATTTGTAGTGCCATAAAAATGGTTTAAATTACAGGAGAACACATGCATTAAGGAAAAAATATTAATTTTGTAGGTAAAAGTAAATCATCTGGTTTTATTCTTCACACAAAGTTCAGCTCATTTGATTCAGAGAACAAAGAGAGTGGACATCAGGAACATGGCAGCTGCTGTGGCTTTCATGGCTATTTTTCAACTGACAAAGGCTTTATCCATCATATACATTTTTTAAATTTCCTGCTGAATTTGTTAAATGCCAGTGAGCTACTATTGCACTCCTCCCTTCAAGAAAAGTGGCCATAAATTTGAGTTTTAGTTCTATTGTTGGAAGCGGCAAAAAAAATTTCAGACGAGGCATTTTCAAAAAGTATTGTTTGCAAGAAACAGGTTTTATGCTATAGAGTGCTTATTCAGTCCTTCTTATTCACTTCTACATCAGCTGCAGAAGAATTGCCTGCTGTATTCAGCACAATATCAATAAAGAGGGAAGTGATGTGAAGGAGGATTTATGGCTGTAAACGTGGGTGCACATCAGCGGTAATTCGGGTGATTTCTATTAGACTTCTATTACACTGTGCATACTCAAAAAGAGACAAAAGTATAGCCGCTGTCTGTGACAGGCACCTCATGACAAGCATCAAATAAAAGTGAAAATTCCACGTGTCCATTATGGCTGTAACTGCTTTCAGTGAGTTTCAGTTTAACACTGAAAAATGACTCCTGTGCTGACATTTGGCTGTCCTGGGCTAAACCTCTCCATCATGTCCTGTGTACCTATCAGCCCCATTTTCAAAATGTGCTGACAGGCTGCACATACGCAGCAGAAACTCTCCCTTGTCTCAAACTTGGCCGAGGTACAAGACAAACTCTGAGTCCTCTATATCTCTCAAGAGTGTAATCCCTTCAAAGGAGCTTTGATAAGAAGTAAATTACATAATCCTTCCTGACAGACAGAAAATCCAAGTCATAATGGGATCCTTCCTCCAAAATTTCAAAGTTAAGCTCCGCTTCTTTTTGGCATAGAGGTGCGCGTGCATGTGCTTTTGTGCATGAGTGTGTGCAGTAAAAAAAAATAAAATAAAAATCCTACCTGGGGTACTTTTGTAGAAAAACAGATAGCTGTCAAAGTCTCCTTTGGGCTCCTTCCATGAAACCAGGAGTTTGCTTGAGCTCAGCACTTTGAAACGCAGCTTCCTCGGAGCTGGAACTGAAAAACAATTTTACAGTTAAATTGGCTCCAAAGAAGTTTGGGAATTATTAAAAAGAAAACAAACAAAAAAACATGTTAAATTAATGAAAAATGTCCTAAATATCAGTCAACATAAATAGAAAAAAAATATGTGAGCAGTTAAATCCAGAATGGCCAACAAAAAGCTGCAAATCGATGCGACTTTGACAGGAAATAAATGAATGAATGGTTGCATGGAAGGACACAGAGAGGGCTGAAGGTCCTACATCCATGAGAGCCACATAAGGCAGAGTATAAAAGAGGAAAAAAATAGAGGAATGTCTTCTTATGATCAATTTATGTTAAACACCACTCCAGAGACAAGAAACAGCGCAAAAAAAATTATTTTGCAAATATATGTGTCACTTATCTAATCTATAGTGTATACATAAAGGAGAAGTGATTGGTGTACAGTGGCATTTTCATCTTATCCCTTGCAGCCCTCTGTCAATGAAAACAGATGCGCTGTGGCCTGTTAAAAAACAGTGACAGCAGCCTTTCTGTCCCAGTTTGCCGAGGCAAACTGCGTGGAGTGTGAAGAGTGGACCCAGGTGCAGACATCTAAAACTCAAACTTAACTGATGATGAGCCGTTTATTAAGGCAGAACAGTACAAAATAAAAGGGCAAAAACAATGCAAACTAAGCAATAACCTAAACTGGGTAAACTAGAAAGGAAACACGAACTATGAAAAACCCTGGCAAACAGAAAAACAAACAAAACTCTAAACATGGCAATGATGATGAGGATATATGAAAACCTGAACGCAGGACATGGCATGGGAAGACTGAATGAGAAGGCACAGACTAAATACACACAGGAGGCTAATGAGAGAAGTGGGAACACATGGGGAACAGCTGACACATGAACATAACGATGTCACAGTGGAAGAGTAAAACTAAACACGATGAACACAGGAACACAAGACCTCTTCAAAATAAAACAGGAAACATAAGACGCAGACATGACAACCTGAACTTGACAACGTAAGACACGGACATGAAACACATGAAGGACAAAGGAGACTTAACAGGGGTGGAAGACACAAGGGGAATCTAACAAAGAACTAGAAGAACCTAGGCATGATAAAAAAATGAACTTAGAAAACCTGAAGGGCTTAAACATAAACCATAAACTAAAACTCAAAACGCTGGGTCAAAAGACCCAGGATCGTGACACTTTCTCTGCAGGAGTCTGAGTTTGTGCAGACTGTGGTTTCTAACAAACAAAGAGAGCACATTTTTTTCAAATAAAAGTATGGCAGAAAGGCAGACGACTTTTTCACATCTCCAGACAGAGCAATGTAATGTAGGAATGAGTAGGAATCCAACTAATTCACTTTAGTTGAAAATGGATGTAATTTTTATGCCTCGTTTCACCCTTTTGGTATATTATTCTTTGCTAGTGTTAATACAAAAGATGTAAGCCCAGCACATGCATTTTTGTCACGCTTCCTTGAGAAGTGGATCCATTTTTCAGTCAATAAATTGTCTCTTTTAAAAAAGGCAGTTTGTTGGGAAAAGGAAACAACTGAAACTTTAACAATGACAAATATATGAACAAAAAGGTGCTGAATGAAAACAGTATGAAATCATAAAGTTCCACCCATGAAAGTCAAATTGCGCTTGGCCGGTGTCCCGTTATAGGTAGTCTTTAGATCACTCCGTGGAAGCTCTGATCTGCACTTGTGCAGTTCATTCTGGAGTCAAGAAGCTGAATTTCACTTTGGAGAAGAGAGTAATGTTGCAGGGGGCCAGATCTACAATTTAGCAGAACTATGCATCAACAGTTTGACCCCAGGAAGGACAAATTTGTAATGCACATCACAGGGAATGTCAAAAACATGACTATCATCCTCTTGGTCATACTCCCAACCTAATGCACGGCTTTTGGGCTTTGGAAACTCCTCGTCTAAAAACAGCTCTTTGGCAGAACCCCAGCTCCCATCCTGACTGAAAACTGGGCCTATTTAGAACATAAGTATTGTGTGAAGAGCAAACATATATCCAGGGGCATACATGAAAGACGAACTTAAACGGCAACACGTTGGAGCGGTCCAGAGGTGCAAAAGGGGGCATCCTAAAGGGGGCATCCCATTTGCCTGAATTTTAGGCAAATAGCAAGGTCTTTGCTTTTTCACATCTAGTAATTAATAGGATCATGTGAATTTTTCACATGAGCAAGTTTTGAATCAAGAAACTGTTGAGAAAGCCTGAAAGTTTTTTACCACTGGAAGAAAAAGCGCTTTACATAAAATGTTACATGTCAAAGTATCCCTTCAAGCAGTAATAACGCTTGAATGGCTTCATATTTTAACTGCACACCCAAATAATCTTTCAGTCTACAGGGACTGTAGCCTATAATAAGTCACAATAGTGAGTGTGAACATGTGAAGAGCTTGCATTAGGCATGAAGGAGAAAGTCAAAAGCAGGGGATAATGCACTGACAAATCTGAGACGTGCTGTTCAGGATTTCCACTCAGAGGTGAGGACAGACTTCCAACCCTCTAAATGGAAAATCCCATTAACGCCATAACAAAAAAGGCACTGTATCATATAAATTGATGTTATAATAAAGGTGACAACATCCGACCCGTGGTGCTCAGCTTGGTTAATGGCCTCATGTTGAAATGTCTTGACGTTCTGTGTAATCTTCAGTCGCGCACCATGAAATTTCTATACACCCGTGCATCTTCTTGAAGTAAACACTTTCCTCTTAAAGTCCAACTCATCAAAACCAACATCAGCCCTCCCTTCCAAACAACTTTAAAATGTTAGTCATGGCATTACCTCACAAATGTAAAATCAAGCCTCGACTTTTAGAGAAGCCAGGGGTACTAATAATGTGGTGACAATTGCGTTGAATGTCTGGATTTTTGCTTGGCATGTCAATGAAAACGCATACACACAGTGAATAATAAAAAATAAGACAATGTAAAATCTAAATGATCCAACTGTAACCCTTCAGAATGATTGTCAAGATCTTTAAGTAGGAGGCAATACCAGAGACAGCAACCATGATTAATGAATATGGACACAAATGCTGTGGATGCTGACAGGATACAGAGTTCTCTGATATAAATTACCCTTCAAAAAACCGACACGCCTGTTCTTGTTTATCCCCGTACAGCCGTAAATATCATCCAAGAGCTCCACATTCTGCACTGCCTCTCTAAATCTAAGATGCTTTCGTGGAACACATTACACATCCACACTCTGTATCTCACAATAAAATACTCTGCGGAAATACTAGACCTGCCCTGGACTTGCACAGTGCATACCCATCTATAACACAATGGTGTATTACGCAGCCCAGAGTAATTTATCTGAAAGAGTTACACCACTGGAATTAGCCAGCCCCCAACAGCTACTCGCAGGAGCTTTTTGGCAGGTAGTAAATGCTCCTCCAAACCTTTGGCAAAAGCTTCACGACTTCTGCATAGCAACAAAATTTTGCTTCGGTAAATAGTCTGAATCACTGAGGCCTCAATGAAAAACCCCCCAGTGTGAAAATGATACGCGCTTTGAAAAAACAATATTTAACATGTTCTCCTCGTGCCGTTGAACCTTAATTCACAAGTTCCAATTTCAAGGTTGAACTTGAGTAATCTCCCGACTCGGTGGGGAGCCTGGACTAGAAAAATCTTTTAACTGGAGGCCCAGTATGAACTGGCATTATCTGGGTTCCAGCGATACAAGCACAGCTTGATGCCTCAGTTTCAGAAGAGATGACTCTTCCCAGGATTAGGAGCGCTGAAAGCTAGCAGGGATTCCTGGTAGATGAGTAAATGCTTGCTGTCCAATCCTCTGCTTCACTTCATCTTCTCACTCAGCTCTTGTCTCCGTTTCAAACTTCCTCTGCTTTTCTTCCCATCTTCTGATTTGGCTCACTGTCCACTCTGTGTTGGCTTAATTTCATCCAGCTTCTCTCCTGTGCTCTCTCTTCCCTTCTCTCTTCCGTGCTCAACAATCTCTCTATCCGACTTCCATTCATCTCTCTTTTCTTTATGCTCTGTTTCATCTCATGTCTTTCCTTTGTCTTTGCTGAGATTTCTGCTTTTTGTCAATCTCTATTTTCATTGCCAACCATCCCCTTTCCCTCCATCTCTGTCTCCTCTTTACCCCCTCTTAGCCTCTCATTTCTTTAATTTTCTCATCATTTTTGTCCCTATCCATTTCTTTTCCTTTCTTTGTCCCCTACTTTCCACTTTTACCCTCTTCTTAAGTTGACAGTACTTTGTTACTTCCTCTCTCTTTCTTTCTTTCCCTTTTATCTTCATTCCTGGACTCTCTTTAAGTTTAGTCTTCCTTCTTTTAAGTTGCTGCTTTCCTTTTTACAGAAAACCTACAGGCTCCACTTTGAGTGTTCAGGCCTTCACTACTCAGGATTTATGTACGACAACTGTTGGCTTGCAATGTCACCATAAGATAGCTACTGTGCTGTACATGAGAGAGATCAGGGGAAGTGTAGGAGTGTGTGTGTGTGTGTGTGTGTGTGTGTGTGCATTTAGTGTCTATTCAGCACCACAGCATGCATCCTTCAATGTGGTCGGCGTCTCGTTTTGCACGTAAACTACTCTGTTCACTGATGTAACACTTAACCCAAAATCACTGTGGCTCCTTTTTTAAAAAAAAATTTTCATCACACCTTCTCTTCTTATCCTCCAGTTTAACATCCTTGTACCGCTCCTCTTCACTTATATTCTGCTCTTTTATCAAGTTATTTAAGCATGTTTGCTTGTTTCCCCCTCCTTTATGAGCGTTTTAGCGACTCACACCCCTTCTTTCTCTCTTTGCTTACCTGTGTAATGGATGCCTTTTTACTTCATGCCTCATCTCTCTACTGCATTGTGTGTGTGTGTGTGTGTGTGTGTGTGTGTGTGTGTGTGTGTGTGTGTGTGTGTGTGTGTGTGTGTGTGTGTGTGTGTGTGTGTGTGTATGAGAGAGAGACAGAGTGTAAAATCTCTCTTTAAGTCGGCTGAATATTAAGAGTCTGTTGAAAAATCTGTCCCCATGTGCAGTCTGGTGAAAGAAGCCATAATATTCCACATACTTGCCAACCATCTGTGAAAAAAATATCACCATGAAATACTCAGTCGGGTAAATTCTGCAGCAGATGACTGACATTAAACAGGAAGGAAATATTAAATTCTGGAGTTTATTACACTGACGCCGACATGTTCAAAACCCAGAGAAGTGTTAAGTGCAACGCAACATAAAATAAAATGTATTTTGCAGGAATAATTTGGTCTAATTCATCCACGAATCTATTACTAATATTGTATTTGTCATGTTAAACAAAGGAAATGAGGGCTCAGTATATCTGCCTAACATCAGTAACAGTCAATATTATGATTATATAGAGTATTGTGTCACATCTGTTGCAAAGATAATGTAATGAGTAGCTGATAAACTTTAACCTCCTAAGATCTGAGCTCTTATTTCTCCTTGGACCTGACAAACATTAAAGTAAGCATCGTCTTCAACAGATTTTTCTTTTTCCTCCTCTGGGGGTTTCTTTTACAGCATGACAAGAAAGTCAGAATTGTTTAACAGACTGCAAAATGCTTTATTGAGTGGAATGAAGTGTAAGGTGCAGAAAAGCCAAAATGTAATGTTCACACGAGGACTTCAGGTCCTGAGGAGATTAAGGCAGGGGCAGCTTGTAATAAAAATGCTTTGTCACATTAGTACAGATGGGCCAATAAATAACAATAAATGAATAAAGATGCAAACAAAACATTTTCATATCACTACCACTAAACCACACTGGTCAAGGATTTTTTTTGTTGGTGTTTCTTCTTCTAGAGATCAAATGTGCTTTATGATGGACTGTGATGTGCTGAGGCCAGATATAAAAAGAGCTTGTCACTGTTACAAAGGTGCACGTGCTTTAGATGTAATGTAATTACATTAAAATGACCACTCAAAGCACTTTAGACTGTGAGCTAGATATATTCATATATACGTGTGTGTATACAAAAACAGTGGGATGCAAAAATTTGGGCAACCTTGTTAATAGTCATTACTTTCCTGTATAAATCTTTGGTTGTTACAATAAAAAATGTCAGTTAAATATATCATACTGGAGACACACACAGTGATATTTGAAAAGTGAAATGAAGTTTATTGGATTTACAGAAAGTGTGCAATAATTGTTTAAACAAAATCAGGCAGGTGCATAAATTTGGGCACCACAAAAAAAGAAATGAAATCAATATTTAGTAGATCCGTCTTTTGCAGACATTACAGCCTCTAATCGCTTCCTGTAGGTTCCAATGAGAGTCTGGATTGTGGTTGAAGGTATTTTGGACCATTCCTCTTTACAAAACATCTCTAGTTTCTTCTAGACTCCAGAATGAACTCTAGTAGCCTTAACTTGAACTGAGCTTGTGGTCTTCCATTTTCTCAATATGCTCCTAACTGTGGAAGCAGACAGCTTAAATCTCAGCTCTCTCTGCTTATTATTGGATTCACCTGTGTATGTAGGTCAGGGGTCACTGAGCTTACCAAGCCAATTTGAGTTCCAATAATTAGTTCTAAAGGTTTTGGAATCATGTCTGGTTTTAATTAAGAACTAGAACTAGTGTCAACCAGCAACAAGGAGAGGTGAGATGTGAATATGGAAGCATTTTTTTTTTTTTTGCAAAATTTCCGCGAGATCTTCAACGCACACCTCCGGCAGAGCTTCAACAGCATTCCGAGGGAGACTGGGGACATTGAGTCCGAATGGACCATGTTCAGCGTCTCCATTGCCGAAGCTGCTGCATTGAGCTGCGGCCGCAAGGTGGTTGGTGCTTGCCGTGGTGGTAATCCCCGAACCAAATGGTGGACACCAGAGGTGAAGGGAGCCACCAGGCTGAAGAAGGAGTCCTATCAGGCTTGGTTAGCCTGTGGGACTCCGGAGGCAGCCGACAGGTATCGACAGGCCAAGCGGAATGCGGCTCGGGCAGTGGCTGAAGCAAAAACTCGGGTGTGGGAGGAGTTCGGAGAGGCCATGGAAAAAGACTTTCGGACTGCCTCGAAGAGATTCTGGCAAACCGTCAGACGTCTCAGGAGGGGAAAGTGGTGCTCTACCTGCACTGTGTATAGTGCTGGCGGAGCGCTGCTGACGTCGACTGAGAAAATTGTCAGGCGGTGGAAGGAATACTTCGAGGACCTCCTTAATCCCACTGACACGTCTTCCGAGGAGGAAGCAGAGTCTGGGGATGAGGGGAATGACCCGCCAATTTCCGGGGGCGAGGTCACTGAGGCAGTTAAACAACTCCTTGGTGGCAGAGCCCCTGGTGTTGATGAGGTCCGCCCCGAGTTCCTGAAGGCTCTGGACGTTGTAGGGCTGTCCTGGTTGATACGCCTCTGCAATGTTGCGTGGAGATCAGGGGCAGTACCTGTGGACTGGCATCTTTAAGAAAGGGGACCGGAGGGTGTGTTCCAACTACAGGGGGATCACACTCCTCAGCCTCCCTGGGAAAGTCTATGCCAGGGTGCTGGAAAGGAGAGTTCGTCCATTAGTGGAACCTCGGATACAGGAGGAACAATGCGGTTTTCGTCCTGGTCGCGGAACACTGGACCAGCTCTTTAGCCTCTCCAGGATACTTGAGGGTGCATGGGAGTTTGCCCAACCAGTCTACATGTGTTTTGTGGACTTGGAGAAGGCATTCGACCGTGTCCCTCGGGGTGTCCTGTGGGAGGTGTTGTGGGAATATGGGGTGTCTGGCCCATTGCTACGGGCCATTCGATCCCTATACAACCGTTGCAAGAGCTTGGTTCGCATTGCCGGCAATAAGTCGGACTCGTTCCCGGTGGGTGATGGGCTTCGCCAGGGCTGCCCTTTGTCTCCGGTTCTGTTCATAATTTTTATGGACAGGATTTCTAGGCGCAGCCAAGTGGCGGAGGGCTTTCGCTTTGGTGGCCTCAGAATCTCATCTCTGATTTTTGCAGATGATGTGGTTCTGTTGGCTTCATCGGGTGAGGGCCTCCAGCTCGCACTGGAACGGTTCGCAGCCGAGTGTGAAGCAGCGGGAATGAGGATCAGCACCTCCAAATCTGAGGCCATGGTTCTCAGCCAGAAAAGGGTGGAGTGCCCACTCCGGGTCGGGGATGAGTTCCTGCCCCAAGTGGAGGAGTTCAAGTATCTCGGGGTCTTGTTCGCGAGTGATGGGAGAAGGGAGCCGGAGATCGACAGACGGATTGGGGCTGCAGCTGCAGTAATGCGGACGCTGCACCGGTCCGTCGTGGTGAAGAGGGAGCTGAGTGTAAAAGCGAAGCTCTCAATTTACCGGTCGATCTACGTCCCTACCCTCACCTATGGCCACGAGCTGTGGGTAGTGACCGAAAGAACGAGATCGCGGATACAAGCGGCAGGAATGAGCTTCCTCCGAAGGGTGGCTGGCCTCTCCCTTAGAGATAGGGTGAGAAGTTCGGCCATCCGGGAGGGGCTCAGAGTAGAGCAGCTGCTGCTCCACATCGAAAGGAGCCAGCTGAGGTGGTTCGGGCATCTGACAAGGATGCCCCCTGGGCGCCTCCTGGGTGAGGTGTTCCAGGCATGTCCCACCGGGAGGAGATCCCGGGGCAGACCCAGGACACGCTGGAGAGATTATATCTCTCGGCTGGCCTGGGAACGCCTTGGTATTCCCCCGGATAAGCTGGAGGAGGTGGCTGGGGAGAGGGAGGTCTGGGCCTCTTTGCTTAGGCTGCTGCCCCCGCGACCCGGCCCTGGACAAAGCGGATGAAGATGGATGGATGGAAATTTCAGGTTATTATCTCAAAATCTCAACATTTGGGATTATCTAAAAATTTAGAGTTAGGTACCAACTGGAAGGTTGGCGGTTCGATCCCCAGCTCCTGCTGTTGACGAATCCTTGCAAAGGAAACTGAACCCTGAGTTGGCTGCAATGCATCCAGCGGTGAGTGTCAAATAAAAGTGCTTTGTGTGTGACTGGGTGAACCCGCATTGTACATGAAAGTGGTCTGAGTGTTCAAAACTGAACAGAAGGGTGCTCTAAGAAACAGTCCATTTAACTTCTGACAAAACAACTTTCAGGTTTGAGTTAAGTCTAAATTTTGAGGTAAAAACCTGGAATTGTTATTTTTTAATGGTATTTTTTTTTAATCATTATTATTATTCAGTGGTGTAAACAAGCTTCCAAGGTTAAAAACCATAAACAAGTGTAACTGCATGAGACAGAAAGAGGCAATGACAAGGAAAGAACGAATGCACCAGGACAGAAACCCCATGAATATATAACAAAAATCCAGGACCGTGGTGTCATTTCAAGTGTCCCTAAATAAAACACGACTCGAGAGTTCAGCAGTAACTTTGACTTGAATTAAAAAAAACAAGCTTTGCACAGAAGATGTTCTTTTTTTTTTTTTTTTGGTAAATGAAGTTGAAATTATTATAATTACTCAAACTACTGCAATTATCTGCTGCAGTCCACAATAACTTGTGAAGGCAGTGGTTTTTAAATGCTACAACAAAAAAAGCTTAAATTTGATCAGCCATTAAAAATAAAAAAGTGAAATAACAGTAAATAATTTTCCCTCAGCTGAGTTTCTCCATTGTTTTTCTGCTTGTGTCCCGCTAACGGAGCCCAACTCACAGTATGAGCACACTGCAGTGTGCTTTATTAGAACTGTAAAACATAGCGTTTGTATTCACAAGATTTTTGATTTGAGTGAAGAAATAGAGGCGATTCAATGAAACTAAGTTGTTTGCTTGGTTTTTATCAAACTAGTGGTGTTTTTTAAACATTATAACAACATCATATTATTTCTGTCAAAGCAGGACCTCATTTATAGACCGCAGTATGTGAGTATCTTATCTTATGTAAGTAATTTAGCAGATGCAGGAAGTCACCTGAATATGTAGTGTATACACACAGACCACCAAAAGAAGAAAAATCCTCATTAATTCAAATTAAGATGCAATTACAATTTAGTTATGTACAATCACGGAATATGATCTACGTGCTCTGTCGGTAACGAGGGGGTAAAATTAGAAAAACTCCAGCGAGTCACATCTCCTACAATCCAATGCTCCATTTAGTCTAAAGTGGCTGATGATTATGACAAGCTGGATTACCAGCAGCAGCAGCCGCAGCAGAGTGACAGGGTGACAGCGGCCTTGGTTCAGATAATTTAACAGTTTTTTAAATTCAAAACAGGTTGTTCCATCTCATTCTCATTTTTTGTTTATGAATAAATTATTTCTCATCATTGGCTTCTCTCCCTGTTCATTATAACTGAAATTATTGGCCCGCACTTTCACTCATACTAATTCACCAGGCTGCCCTCTAACACACACACATGCAGAGAACCCCTACACACAAGCATCTTTACAATGACTGGCTCACCCATCCACGACTGAATATAATGAATAAATGCTCGACTGGCAATTATTCCTATTTGTTCTAAAATGAGGTCAGAGTTCAGATTTAATCATGGCAGACATCCACCATCACCACCATCTTTCCTCCATCTATTCTGCTTTTGCTGTACTGGAAGCATCTTCCCAGTGTCAGGTCGTGGCTGGCATCGTCTTAGTTGGAGCAGAAAATAAAATTTACATTTCCCTTTTTGTCACATCTCAAGGTCAAAGAGAAAAAAGAAGGCCAGAAAAACAAAACAACAACAACAACTGTAATGTGCTTTGTTGCACACTTCTGCCTTTCTTCATTAGAAATAGTATCAGATGCTCTTTGCAAGTCCGACGGATGAGCATAAATCTATAAATCCTAAATACATACATTAACCACTAGGAAACAGTATGCCATCAAGAGGACATCTTTCAGCTCAATACCGGATGACAATGTCTGTGAGAGATTTATCTTGTCCTGAAGGATTAGTTCAGGTTAAATTTCTCTCCGATTTTCAGACTTACTTAGCATCACCAGCAGGGCTGGTGGTCATTTAGAGAAATGAAGTGGTCACCAAAACTGTTGGACAGGCTGCCACAAAACAGTGAGAACAATATTTATGGTCCTGTGAGGAGAAACTCAGATGTTTTGGATGATCTTGTTTGTTTTCCTTTAGTGCTATCACATAGTTAATATCTTGAGCTTATAATGAAACATCTTGACTATGACACAGTACTTTGTGAAACTCTTGAGCAACTTGTCCTGGGTATATCCCGCCTCTCACCCTGTGATAGCTGGGAGAGACCCCAGCCCCTCGTGACCCTCAACTGGTTAAGCAGAAGGGGATGGATGAATGGATGGATGCGTGAGATAGATGAACCAATGTTGTGTATTTTAAATTGTGTCTTTGTTATAAGCACTCTGTTACAAGAACACAATTAGTTTCCCATATTTTTGCAAAAGATAACACAGTTTGACAAAATAAATGAGTGTTTTAGCACCAACAAGGTGATTTAAAGAGCTGAAAACTTGGCATATGGTGGCACAGTGTACATTTCTCCTCGAAAAACCTGAGTACTTTGGACAAGAGGAGGACAAAAGAAAAAGCAGCTGGCCTAAAAAACTATTTACAGCAGATAAAAAGTATCTGAAAGTTCTGTCTTTTAAGAAATATCTGAAAGAGATGCACCTGGCCCTTGAGTAGATCCATCTACTGTTCACTAAAGCCTCATCAAAAATGGTCTCAGTGGATGAATGGCTGTCAAGAAGCCATTCATAATGAAGGCGGACAGGAAGAACAGGATGAGGTGTGCCAAATTACACAACAACTGGACTGAAAATCAGTGGCAATGGGTCTGATGGAGTGATGAATCCAAATCTGAAATTTTTTATTCAAATTATCATCAATATGTTCAGAGGAGGTCAGGAGAGAAGTGCAACACTGAGTGTCTACAGCCATCTGTGAACAATACTGTACTTAAAGAATCTACTAGAAAGTTTTCCTGAGAGAGGCTGTGTTGAGGACTAAAGGTGATCATAGCAAATGTTGACTTTCAAGCTGATTAGAATTGCACATCTCTGTTTTATATACCTTATATAGTGCATTTCCTGGCTCAAGCACAGTGCCATACAAATTCTCTAACTGTCCTTTGTAGTGCAAACAGTAGCACAAAGTTGCTATTTATCAAATCAACTGGTTAATTTACAAATACTTGCAAAACTAAAGACATCTCCCAGAACTTCAGCTAAAAATTAACTAAACAACAACAACATTGCTTTACAGACATCATCAATTTAATGTTAATGTTACCAGTAAGTACAGAGTGAGCCTACATCTGGACAACACATGTGACAGTTAACTCTTATTGGGTATTCACTGGATACAAATCTTACAATAAGCATATTTTTGGAGCAGACTTGTAGCAGACTAAAAAATCATGAGTACATAATTTACATCATATCAGTTTCAGCGGTAAGCTGTCATTTCATTGGTCTCAGAAAAACTTTTTTAAAATACAAAAACAAGCTATACAATACAATATTAGTTTTATTTTATTCCAAAAGAATAAACTAATATTAAGCAACAATGAGATTAGAGTATTATTTTCTGATAATACTGTTAAATACTCAATAATTTTCTATAATTCTTAACCGGTGCCCTCGTTAAAGGGACTTCCTGACAATATCCAGACAGTTGCTCTGTACATACAGACATCCTGCATGGGAAGGGCACATGCTAATCCTCAAGCTAAAATCCCCTCTGACCAGATGTTGCAGCTTACAGGGACAGACTGGGCACAAAATTAATGGCTATCACATGCTCCCTAATGAAGGGATTGAACAGGGCATAGTCCTGTAGTGTCTGGGAGGTCGTCCATGTTCTGCTGTGGTTCACTGGCATCAAATTAATTGTGTCCCACTTCTGTCTCACCTGTTATTTCTGTCCGTCTGCAGTGAAAAATATGACTTATGGAACTATCGACAGTGCAGAGAAAGATCTTTGATAAAAAGAGGCAGCGGTGGGGAATGGGTGAGGCTGACATAACGATAAACATACAGAGAAGGAATTTTAAAGTAGTTGCTATTTATTAGGGATTCCCAATGGTCAGACACAAATAGCCACGTGCTAATCAGATCCAGTTTTAAAAGATTAGCTTTAAGCAAAAGCTATGTAACCTCTGGAACACCACCCAGTGATTGACGCATGTTTAAGGTGGAATTCTTTTAACGCAGCTGTACAAAACAGATCGATAAATGGATTTTGACAGATGTGGCTAATGAATTTTGAACGTCACAACCTGGAAGGAATATGAGCGGCTCACCCATACACACACGCGCGAGCACACACGCACACAAACAAAGAACATTCAACTAAATATCTCATCTTCCCTCAGGGTCATTTGAATATGATCACTATCTTGATCGTGAAAGGTCTGACCATCTGTACAAGCTTGCTAAATACACATAAACAGAGCCAACTTATGCACAAAATCCACTTAAACACACACACAGGTGCACACACACACAGACACTCATTCACTGCATCCATAAGACTGAGTATAGAGCCTCTGGATCCATTAGTTATAATAAGCTGAAATTTACCAGTAATGCATCCTACAGCCGTAGAGGAGATATCAGATGGTTATATTTACCATCTGAATACCAATGAAGTAGCACAACATGAATAACCTAATTGAAAAGGACTGGTTTTCTCATACACATGTGAAAATGTTTTCACAGGACCACACAGAGTCGTGTGAAAAACAAAGTACACCCGGCGATTCAACAGCTGTAGAACCACCGTTAGCAGCAAACTATTTTTTTCACTCATTCTGTTAGAGATCTGCTGCTTTGCATCGTCTTTTTTCATGACCCATTTTTATGCTTAAGCTGTCGGACAGACGGCCTCACATTTGACTCTAGAATACTTTGGTATACAGCTCAGTGACTGCAGGCTGCCCAGCTCCTAAAACAAACCAAAATCATCACCCCTCCACCACCGTGCTTCAGAGGTGGTATGAGGTGGTGTGCTGGTATGTCAAAAGGACGTTGTTACAGAAGTGTTGTGCTTCGTTCAGATGCAACGAAAACTGAAACCTTTTTGTTGTTGTTGTTGTTCTGTTTGTTTTGGGGTTTTTTTGCAGTTTCTTTGAGAATTGCACAGTTGGACTTTGGGGTGAATTTACTTGGAAGATTGTGAGACTGGTTGCTCCAGACCAGCCAACTGCCAAAGCTTCTGCTTTTATAAAGGTGCTCAGACTTCCTGATAGTCACTTAATGAAATGTATTTGGTTAGCAGGACCTTGATGATATTTACCATCTTAATTCCTGTTGTGTACTTAGATCTTTTCACATGACAGCGAAGAGTCCTGTGGAAACTTTCTTTCTGTTTGTTTCCCTGAAGCCAATAAAGTAAACGTATCAACAAATATTGGGGAGGACCAGCAGGAAGAGTCTCAGTATCATTCAAAAACACACACTGTTTCATTTTAACACAAATGTGCTGATATATCCTCATAATGATGATAATAACCCATGTTCAAGTGGATGCCATCCAGATACTTAATGTGATCAAAAATATGGCACAAATCAGACAACAATGCACATTTTGATGAAACTCAGGTTTGCTGAGGTGAAGATAATTGCAAAGCACACTGGAGTGTTATATACTGAGCAGCACATTGTGCAGCAAATCATCCCAGCGTGAAGCGCACTATTACGCTTTTATTAAAGCCTCTCTGAAGCGCGGCAGCATCAGCAACGGGGTGGCAATTGTTGCCATGCTGCCAGGGTAAGTCGGCATGATGATATGAAGGTGATATGAACTAGAGCATGATGTGATTGGACTGAGCCTGCACGCCAAACAGCGAGATGATGAAGGGGGTGATGAGGGAAGAAAGGCGGAGGATGAGAAAGCAGAGAGGGGGGGGGGGGGGGGTATGTGGATATAGTGGAGTTCAAACAGGTAAGAGTAAGGGGATTGGATGGGGTGACCTGATCGGGGGGATAAGAGAAATGAGACAGCAAGGGGAATTGGAGAAGAGGAAAACCACTTACCTTGACCCTGTGCCTTACTGGGGTAATAGGAAACAAGGGCCAGTAACACCAGTGGAGCCCACAAACACCAACTGATCTGCCCCATTGACAACATCCTCAAAACCAGCAGTCTAGACCTGCAAGGACAGAAAACAGATCAGCAAGAAAGAAAGAAACAAGAGCGGAGATTTAACTGCATGAATGTCACTCGGCTGCGGGGCGACTCAATGCTTCAGTTCACTGATCTAGAATCAGTTATTTTGTTTAATATCAACTTTTTTAACAGTTACAGAGCAGAAGCTTCACAGTCTACACTGACCACAGAGCTGCAGCTGAGCCTCCCGCCTACACAAAACGAGCCAGACGCAAAACAGTGGAGCACTTTGTTGAAGAGAAGAGAAGAGAAGAGAAGAGAAGAGAAGAGAAGAGAAGAGAAGAGAAGAGAAGAGAAGAGAAGAGAAGAGAAGAGAAGAGAAGAGAAGAGAAGAGGTCAGACAGAGTGACAGTCAGTTTGATTGACAGTCCAGAGAGGGAACATTTCACAAAGCCATTGTTCAACCAAAAGAGCAAACACTTCTTCCGTATCTCATCTCCTCCTTTCACCCCTCACTTTTTTGTTCTCTCTCCTCCACATTACCCCTAACCCCTCGCCTCCTCTCCCACCTCTCTGCCACTCTTTAGTATGAGCACTGATGGACACACAGATACCTTCTGATTTTCTCTTTTAGACCCACCTCACTACAGTCACACCTGTCGCCGCATGGACATGTGAAAGAAGAAAAAAGTCCTTTGATGACGATCGATCGTTCTGTGGTGTTGAATGAGCAGCAGGTCTTTCATTCAGACGTTGTGAAAAAGCAGAATTAATAAGAATACACAAGAATGGGGGATTATTTGTCCTAGTTTTTCATACTTATGGAGAGGGATGGAAAAGTGAAACTACTTCATTTGTAATAAATCTTTCACACACACTGACAATGCAACATTTTACACACACAAAAACTTCATCGGGGCTGCTAAAGTAAGATGATTAGACTCAGAGGGAACGTAAACGGTCCTCCCGTGGTCCTAACAGCAAACCTTTAAATAGGGACCAAAGTTTCCCTTGTCTCCGGATTGCATCGATGATGACGATAATCCGTCTTTTAATTCGAGGGGAAAATTTGCAACCGGTTTACTGCTTTAATTGCTTAATGAAGACCAGAGAAAAGGCGTCAACTTCAATAAAATCTAGCCATTTTTCCTTTAATTTTTTTTTTTTTTTTTTTTTTTTTTTGGTTTTTAGAAAAATACTAAATATAATAAGAAAGACCGAGAAAGACACGCGGATCAGTTAAGAGTAAATAATTTTAACACATCAGGAGTAAAATACAAACTGATTGTTTCGTAGGTGAAATTTTCCTTAGCTTAAGAGATTTTTTTAAACATACGCTAAATTACTTGTCTATTTTCCACCTGCTCTCAAGCCTGCAAGTTTAATTTCATGACCGCAGCATGAATGCGTCCCCCGGTGATCATGTTGAAGTGCTCCAGAGTGATTTAATTTAAGTTTCTCAGGCAGATTTCTCTCAAACTATCAGACCTATTCAAATGAACCGATTTGGCCGAAATACTCCAGCGCCAGCAGCACACCTGAGACCGACTCAGTTGCCCGCACAATGAATGAAATCGCCTTTCATACCTCTCCAGTCATCAATTCAAAGCGTCCTTTTATCCCCCAAAGGAAATCCTGTGAATACCAAAGACCGCTCCTGCTTCTGCCTCCCAAAAGGGTTCCTCTTTCTTCTCACTCTTTCTTCCCCTCTTCCTTTCTCTCACTCCTTCTCTCCGGATACAGTTCGTTCAGTCCGGAGTGGGTGTTTCTCTCCTCGTTATTCAGCCATCCCTCCCTCCGGCTATTCCTCCCTGTCCCAACCCTTTCCTTCACCCGGATTCATCTCACAGAGAGAAAGAGAGAGAGAGAGAGAGAGAGAGAGAGAGAGAGAGGAGCGAACCAGTGGCGCTGCGCAAAATACTCCGCTGCCAACCTGCAGGTTTCAAATTGGCTTCCTCAGGGTCCCTTATGTGCGCCTCCGCGGTCACGACGGGACTTGTCGTGGAGGACGTATCTGTAATCTGCGGCTTTAAAGGACCCACACGGTTATTGTATGTGCGCGGTCTTTTTTCTTCTTCTTTCTGAAAAAGGCTCTGTGCGCTCAGAGCAGGTGTCTGGCCATGCCCTGCTGCGCTGCCAGCTTTGATGTTGAAGGCACAATGACACAGGTTTTCACCTCAGCTCAAAACTGGAGTTTAAAAGAAAGAATCTGACAGGAACCATATGGAACATTTTAGCTTCACAGTTTCACTTTATTGCATCCATAAGCCTAAATGTTCAGCTCTGGGTTTATGAAAAAAGCTTGGAAATCACTTGAAATCTTTCATGACTGTTTTTCTGTTCCCCGGTAGAACAATCCTGTCTCCGCAATTTACCCAATTCAATTAAACTTCTGCCTGAAATAAAACGAAATATTTTGAAATTCAAATTCAAATATGAGCTCAAGTTCTTCTGTGTCAGAAATTTGTATCTAGTACAAAACATTTTCAAACAAATAAGTGCACAATGTTGGCTTAATCTAATTATAAGATTCTTAATTGTTCCTAACCTAAGACGGCGTCTCTCAAACCTCTGGGTGTTGGCTTAATTTCAAGTTTGTAATGTATTATTATTCAGTCAGCTAGCTATTGGGATTAGTTGTCCAAAATTGGATCCAACTTTGAAATGTCAAATCTTGTAGTTCCTCTGATGGCCACTTGAGGCCGACTACAAAAGTCATTCTCTATAGACTTCCATGTTAAACCCCCTAGTGTTATTTATTTCAAGCAAGTTTACAAGCATGGTACAAAAATAGTTTTGGCCTCTATAAATTCAATTCAGTTCAATTTTATTTTATTTTATAGCACCAAGGTAAACACCCTACAATCATACAAATTATCATACAGAGAAAAGTTCCAGCAGTCAGATAACCCCCTTTGAGCAAGCTCTTGGTGACAATTGGAGGGAAAAACTCCCTTTTAACAAGAAGAAACCTCTGGCAGAACCAGGCTCAGGAGGGGCGGTGAGGGGAGGAAGACAGGACAATAGACATGCTGTGGAAGAGAGCCAATGTCTGAACTCTCAACTATGAACTGTTGGTGCCATTTGAAGCATTAGTTAAGCCATATGACTAATATTATGGTTTACTGTAAGGTACTGACCTTCCAAGAAGTTTGTGCTTCAGTTTTGTTGAGTGCAATTCAAGTATTTTAGCCTGTTACTTGGAACTAATTACTAATTACTAATTTGTAGCGATTCTGTGAATTCCAACTGTATGGTTTATGACTGGCCTTCCAGCTTAGCAGATAGCACAGCACTACACCCTCTTGTTTCATACAGTTGTTGTTGTTTTGTTTTTTTACGTTTATTTAACAGCAGGGAAAGAGTGTGAAGCGGGGAAATCACTGGTGAGTAACAGTTCACTGAATGGGAGCGCTTTAAAAAAATTCTTGTTCCAGTGTTCAGGACAGAGTTGCAGGCTGGGGTTTTCTAGAAGGTAAGGCAGTGGAAGGCGGACAGGTGAGCTTTAACTAGATTAATCCTTTCACAGAAACTAACCAGCTCGGGATAGCAGACGATTTCTGGTGAAAGAGCTCCTTCAGCCAACTGAGAGTCATTAGGAAGCAGAGGGGAATGAGGCATTTGTGAGGAGAATTCACAGGGAGCTTCAACAAACATCAGAGAGCCTGATTACCAGAGTGGGCTCGAGCTGGTCCTTAAGTATAGGAAGGTAATGAGCTGACAGCACACAGGTGCAGAGTGGAAAGGCAACAGGCTTCACTTGCAGGGTGGGGCTTCCCAACTCCACCTGAGGGCACGCAGGGGAAAGGAGAAGAGTGGATAGTTAAGAGAGAGAAAGAAAACATGAGGGAAAAAGCCCTAACCAGCCCTGGACATGTAGTCCATCTATGGTAACATCTATGGTCCAGTGAACCAGCATCGCTGTGGTCAAAAACAGAGGCTTCAGAGTGCAGCGTCTAAATCCAATTCAATTCAATTCAATTTTATTTATATAGCGCCAAATCACAACAAAAGTCGCCTCAAGGCGCTTCATAGATACAGAGAAAAACCCAACAATCATATGACCCCCTATGAGCAAGCACTTTGGCGACAGTGGGAAGGAAAAACTCCCTTTTAACAGGAAGAAACCTCCGGCAGAACCAGGCTCAGGGAGGGGCGGCCATCTGCTGCGACCGGTTGGGGTGAGAGAAGGAAGACAGGATAAAAGACATGCTGTGTCCAGTGGGTGACATCTTCACACCTACATACATTCCTTTTATATACAGCCTATGGTGCTTGATGCAGACTCTCAAGCACTTGAAAAACCTGGTTTCAGATAGATGACTGCAAATTTTTTGCCAGTTTACACAATGCTGTCCAAAATGTGACACAATTAGGTGACATTTTGAAATGAATCCTTTAGTTTCGACTTTCTTGCTGCGAAATGTGAATATTGATGCACGACTAATGTTGCTGACTAATGTTGTTTTGTCAAAGTCTGTGGTGGGTCACATTTATCAACATTTATGCATTCAAGGTGTCCTTTGAGCATGATGCACAGGATTATGGCAAAAGTAAGACGGAGTAGTCATCCCCACCTGTCATTTTGCAGGGTTCAGGATGTTTCCTGAAACCATGACCTTTACCAAAACCTAACCAAACAGTTTTCAGGGCCTAGACCTAATCAGTGAGTGAAAGTAAAGGCACTCAGCTCAAAAGTGAGAATTAGCAGCACCTGGCAAAACAGCATTATATGATGAGAACATTTTGTGTTCTTCAACAAACTATTCTTTCAAACTAAATGAGCATTATAATGGATTAGCCAGCACCACGGGTTCCTCCATCAGGCTGAGAGAAAGACTTGAGCGCACTTTGAAATCCTGTTTATGCACTCAGCTCTGCTGCTCTTGAAGAAACTGAGGAAATTTGCCCTGAGGGCGGAAGAATGGGAGTCATGGGAAACTGAGACAGGTGAAATGTGCCAGTGGCTGAGTTGAAACGCTGAACAGCTACACTCCAGGTGTGTCCCTGGGGCACATAAATACTCTTAGCACAGACATGCACGTTTTAGCGCCAAAGTACTGTCCAGATGTCATAAACACTATAATCAGGTGGATAAGGATTCTGCGTCCACATCCCTCTCTCCCGTCCTTCCTTCCTGTCCTTCTGCTGTCCCCTCTCCCTTCATGTTTTCTGTTTGTAGAAGACCACACAGCAGATAAATGCAGCGCGTGTAGACACTGCGCCACAGTGTCTGCTGTCATATTCAGGGATTGAGGTTAAGACATAAGCATAATAAATCAGTGGTATTTCTATAACTAAAAATTCCACAATATATTCATTATATATATATATGCTTAAGGGGAAAAAGTGCTTGCATGAACCTGTGTGTGAATGAGGATTGTAGTATAAACCACTGTGGTTACTCAAGCTGAGTTAAAAAACACTATACAACAACCAGTCCATTCACCATGTCTCTGTTACTCTTGTGAATAATTTAGCATGGAAAAGGAATTTGACAAACTGGTTTATTTACCAGATAAAGAGGCACTAAAACCAGATAAATCCAGCTTGGCTGTGATGTGTAATCCTTATTGATGTCACTTTATATTCTGAGTCCTTAGTGGGATCTGACTGACAGCTCTGCTCTACTGACTTACAGGCCAACGGACCCGATGTATGAACCACAGCACTGTCCTCACCGCAGGTCCCTTTCCTCCTATTCACCCCTCTTGATGTCCTCTCTTTATTCACCTTTTTATCATCTCCTTTTTTTTGCCTCCCTCATTGTCCTTTCCATTTTTTCCTCCCTTTTCACCTCCCTTACTGATCTTTTCATCCTCCTTCTGTCTCCTCCGCCATCACTGTCCATCCCGACTGGGGCTTTGTTGAATAAATAAATCACTCACGTGGTGAAGTTGATCTGCAGGTCATTTAGCTCGGTGCCATATGGTCCAACTGTGATGCTTCATAAAGTTTTTAAAGTCACAAAACAGCTATTGATATCTGTAAAAACTGCATGTACTCTACCTTGTGATAAGGACAGAGCCTGGGAGACTGCAGCACTGCAAGAAATGTTTCATTATATAAATATAATGAAACATTTTATACATGAAACATTATACACAAATAATAAGTGCATTCAGATGGTATGTGAGAGATGTAATATGTCATAGTGTTATTCACACTAAAAACAGTTTCTTTTATAAAATAAAAGTGTTCATAAGGCACACTTAACCTCCAAGGTTTGTAATCCCCATAACAGCTGTTTTCTTTTGACGATTCCTTTGGTCACTCGGCTGGTGTTTAAGACCTCCTGTTTACACCTGGTCAACGTATTGTAATAAAAACTGATCAAAGTACACCACGGTCTTTCGCAGTTCCTTTATCTTACTGTAATTATTAGGAGCAAGCTGCCATTGTTGTTTAGACAAACAGAGAAAACCTCGCTTCCAGTGCTGTGGAGGATTTTCCCCAGGAAACACGAACCCCCTCATTTGCGTGAATCAGCACATGTTTAAAGCTCGACGTGTGTGAAAGACGAATGTTCATTGTGTGGCATCAATCAGCAGTGAGTATGAGAGCCACGAATTTACTCACGCCCTTCTTTACAAAAACAAAAACAAAAAAAGAAAGAAAGAAGAAAAAGCTGGTTTCTTGAAAACATCCCTAAATAAAAGCACAACCTTTTTGCAGTTCAAAAGCTGCAACAAGAAGTAATGCTCATTAGATTCTGCATGTCAGGTCACACGCTCGCACAATGCATAATTTCAACAACATTCATTCTCAAATTTAAACAACCACTTCCTCCACTTAGTGCTCTCTTTCCATTTCACACAAACACACACCTGAAGCCCGCTGGTTGACATGTTTAAGATGCAGAGATAACCTGAGGCATTGAGTCTTTGTTCTCTACCCCAGTGAGACAAAACAACTCATTGTATCACACACACACACACACACACACACACACACACACACACACACACACACACACACACACACACACACAAAGCTGCATTTAAACCAGCAGAAGAGCCTAATTTGTTAGTCTTATAGGCTTAAGCTAAACACCAGGACAAGTTCAAATAGAGCTGACACATTCAAGGCCAAGCTTGCGCACACGCAGACGTGTGAATGCCGGACACACACATTGCTCTTGAGCGCTGTGTTAATGACAAGCAGCAGGTTAATATGAGGGCAGCAGGAGACAGAAGTGACCACAGCCTACTGATTAGTCCACTAGCCACAGTTGTTAGCAATCTTGTCAACTGCTACCAAGCCTGCCATTCTCAGTGCCGCTAACCCGACAGCTCTTAAGGTCACAAAGCAGCACTTCATGGTGCAGCTCAGAGATAGAGGTCATTAACTCTTAAAGTTATTTATTTGAAAACTCTGGGCAAAGGTGGCTGTTTGAGTGCTTATGAGCTGAGGTATCTCATGCATGCACATTCACCAGAGCTCCTCAGTTCAAAGCTTTAGCCATGGTAGCAATTAGCATAAAGTCAAGTCCTAGCGCATGCTAAGTGCTAGTTAATAATGATGATATTCACTATCCTCACTGTGCATCATCAAACAGCCCAAAAGAACTTCTAGTGTGGCTGCAGATGCTTAGGTTCTTTGAATGTCCAATTCCAGAAATGGAAAAACAACACAGACTGATATTAATACACTGCATGTTGCAATTTCACAAGAAAAAGAATCTGTATTTATAGTCAATCGTAGCAATTAAAAACAGTGTCACATATATTGATTTCACTTCTCCACCATTAAGTTGTTAAAATACGTTTGAAATAGGAAATTCTGTGTGAGCCAAAGGTGACTTCTTGCCAGAGTTGCTAGCCAAATTCACAGAGCTTGCAGCCACAGCCCAAGAAGCATTTGGCAGGCAGCTACCAGTTCTGCTTGCTGTGACTTGTCCTGAGCTCATCCTGTGAGAAGAGAAGTGGAGGACAGGAGACAATTCACTTGAAAACACTGTAGTCATGCCTGAAAGCCATTCTGCTCATTAACCTGAGCAACCACTGAAGCATTGGGGTTTTTTTTCTTCTCCTCTTTTCTTTCCTTTCTAAGTAATATTCAAAGGCTCCTTATTTCTCACACTATAACACAGATAACCTTTATTTAATTAAGGCAGTACTCACACTCTTTGGCGCTCTGTGTCAAAAAGCTAATTAAACTGTTCCAATTAATTTTTCTGCTTCATTATTTCCACTCTCAGAAAGCAAAAAACATACAATAAAAATACTAGAAAAACACTACACAGCAAATACTTATGGTTAATTTTGAGGAAATAAATTATTTACTAGATGTTTTTATATTCTTGGATATATTTTTTATTTCAAGGTATTTTGTATGCATTAATGTATTGAAAGCAGGGGTGATAAATGTACAACGAATAACTTGATACACATAGGTACAATTAGTACAGTCATGGTAAAAGAAAAATTAGTACAACCTCTTTAAATTCTAACCTTATATGAATCAGGACACAATACAAATAATCTTAAAAGGAGTTTTTTAACCTGAAATTAACAACGACACATGGCATGTTTGAACACCTCTAAGAAAAACAGAACAAAATAAAACCTGAAGTTTTGGCAGTTAGCTGTTGTGGAGCATTCATGTGTGCTAACACAGTGCCAAAGTGGAAACACATCAGCACTGAACTTAAGCCCCGAGAAACAGCAAAATACCAGAAGCCACATCTCAGCCTCTACAGGCCACTTAACATGTAAAATATTAAAGTTCATGCCGGTACATTTTGACAATTTGAAAGAGACTGAACAAGCATGTCTTATTTGGAAGAGCTTCCAGGAAAAAGCCTCTTCGCTCTGAAGAAAACATGTCAGCAAAGCTTAGGTTTCCAAAGTTGCATCTAAACAAACTCCAAGACATCTGCAGCCATGTCCTTTGGAGGGATGACACCAAAGTGGAGATGTTTGGAATCACTGCACAGTGACATCTTTGGCAAAAACCAAACACCTCATACTAACAGTCAGCACGGTGGTGGAGGGGTGATGATTTGGGCTTTATTTTTTAAATCACAGGACCTGGGCACTTTGCACTCACCGAGTGAATCAAAACCTCCCCTATATACCAAAATAATGTGAGGTCATCTGTTGAACAATTAAAGCTTGGCTGAAACTGGTTAATGCAACAGGACAATTAGGCCAAACGCATTGCCATCATCGTTAATGTCATTAAGCAAATCTACAACAGAATAGCTAAAAAAAGGTAATAATCAAGGTTTTGAAATGGCCTAAAGTCCTAAACCTGATTGAAATCCTGTGACCTTAAGAGGGCTGTGAATAAATGAAAGCCTACAAACCTCAAAGAACTGAGGCAATGTTGTAAAAAAGAGTGGGCCAATATTTCTCTATAGCTGCTTCACAGGCTGATAAAGTCAAACAGAAAACGATTACTTCACATTATTGGTGCTAACAGTGGTTCTACAAACTACCAGATTATGGTGCATACTTGGTGTTTCACACACTACTTTTGGTTCAGTTTTTGCTAAATAAATATTGACAGGGTGTAACATATCATATGTTGTGTTCGTCTGAGGCTGTTTTTACACAACTTTAAATCCTGATAACTACTAGACATATGTTTATGTCCTAATATGTAAAAAACTGAAAGAGTAAATTTCTGACCATTTAAATCCTAGAACAAAGTAAGAAAACGCTTCTGGTGCAACAAACAATCTCAACACTTCATTCAATTCATTTTTTCATAAACCCAGTTTTGGCCCTTGCAGGATTTTCATCACTTTTACTCATAATCAAGGACACAGTGTTATAAAAAATACAGTCTGAAAAGAAATATCTTTAAAACCAGCCCCGCAGCTTTCAATATGCTTCCTATTTCTACTTAACTTTCCTATTTTGGATGCTGTAACTGTCACAAGAGAGTTTTTTTATATGTATTAATGATTCGATTTTGGCTCTTCTGGTCTACCGGTGTTACTTTAATTGGACCAACTGGGCTTTTCAAGCCTGAATGTGATCTTATAAAGTAATTTATACCACAGAGTGAATACGTTAATCTCAGGATCTCAGAGGACATACATTTTTTTGTGTGTTGGCCCCAGCTGGACTCCCAACTTTGGCAGTACGACTGTGATCCTGCATCCACAATCGATGTCACGTTGTGTCAACACATTATTCTCCAAGGCCTCATGAACAGAACATAATCTGCCAATAAAAATGTTCACCTCCCCTCCAAAAACATCACTCCTATTTGCCACACATTTCTCCCAAAATAGAAACTTATACAATCACTGCAGTTTGTAAAAGTCGACTGCTTCAGATCGACTCTAAATGTTCTTACTCTGATCTCATTCTTTTTGTCTCATCCCCGGAGTAAAAATAAGTCCAGTGGGTTCTTAGGTTTCTGTGACATGGCTTTTAATTTCCTGTGTATGTATCACTCTGTTTACTGACCAGATACACAGACAAACAGACACACAGTCAGAAGATTAGATGCAAAGATGAATGGATGGTGGAAGTGTGAAGGCTGGATGCCGAGCGAATCAATGGACGTGTATAAAAGGGGCAGATGAATAAATGGGTGGGTAAGTGAAAGAAGCCGTAGTTGTTAGCCAGATTAGAAATGAGGGTGTTATGTGATGGAGAAAAACTGCAGACTGTTCTAAGGATTGATTGTTGATGGGATACCATGAGTCTGACTTAGGATCCAGAACAAAACCCTTTCAGATAAATTTATATACTTATAATAAAATAAGAGCAGAGGTTTGGGGGTTGGGTTTTTGTTTTGTTTTTTTGCTCTTTTATTTGCATGTTATTTAAATTGAGCAAGATGAATAAGAAATGTGAAAGAGGAATGAGTAGAAATCATCCAAATACTGTTTGTCTCCGCCCCCTGCGTTCACACAATTGACAAAGTTGTAAAAATTGCTCTGCAAATAATAAAGTTATTTCCTTCTTTTCGAAATCCATGAACATCCCCAAAAATTAATAAACACAATCAGGAGCATGACGACGTGTATGCTGAATAGTGTGGTATGATATTACCCCCTGCTGGTAGCCTCTGTTAGTGCAGCTAAAATAGGTTTAGTTGGATTAAAGATTAGATTTGCTTGTTTCAGATTAGCTATTGTAGTCTAAACTGTTTACTCTTAGTTTAATCTAGTTTTAATCATTAGAATATGGATGGTACACTCTTAGAAAGGATGTATTAAAAATGGCAAAACAAAAATGTGTTGTTACACTATAAACACATTTTGTGTGAATTGTACATAACACGTGTAAGAAAATGTGTAAACTTTGAAAAGATGTGTAAAAAGCTTAACACACTTGATGTGTTGCACATTTTGTGTGTTATTTTCAGATAACAACAACAGGACCTTAAACTTATTTTATTTTATGATGTTAGATGGACCAAGGTGTGTATGGTGTACTAAAATTCTGAAAGAAGATTCATCTTTTATTTCTCAATATGTATGGCATACCAATTACTGGCCCTGGCTGTACTATAACCTTAAGTATACACACAGAAAACAGGCTGAATTTTGACCTTTCACATGTGACCTAAGGCAATAAAATTGAAGTGAAAGCAGAAAATGAAGTAAGAAAGAATGCACATGCTGAAAACTGAATTAAATTCTGCCCAGCAACAGGACATACCTATCTTTTCGCGCCACTGAAACAAAAGAAACAAAGATGGAGGGTGCATCGCCTGGTGTGTTGTCAGACCTTACAGTAAGTATCATTTATCAGTTTATCTTAATGCATTGAAAATATGTCAGCTTTCTGGAAGAATGTGAAGCTTTGAATTTTTATAAAATATAGGAGTTATTTAGGAGTTTTGAGTTAAAGCGCTGTTAATTACTGCTTAACTATACCTAGCTAACCTTAAGGTAACAGTCATTGCTGACATATCCTTCTCTTAATTTTAGCATTAGTTCTTGGCTTTAGTGCCATACTTCGGTAGAGTTAAACTGTTTTGGCAGCATTTTTATGTATTACCTAAAATTCAGTTTTCAGTATTCAGAAATGGCTCTTAGTACCAGTGTTGTAGTTGAGCTAGTGGCTCCGACAGTCATTGTGGTGTCTATGAGCAAGTCAGTACTTAACCATAGCGGAGTTGTGTAAAATGACAAATGTTAGCTCTGAATATAGCAAATGTAGTTATCACCACGACCATGTGTTTACTAGCACGGAATAGGAATAAAGACTAAGTAACTTTAGTTTGCTGTCGCCCATCTGCCATCTGTTGTCACACTTAACCCTTTAAGACCTACCATAGAACCAAGTCCGCCAGAGCTTATATTATATTTTTACATTTTTGGGAGCATTTCAAGTTGCTATACATCAATACAACCATTATAGCCCAAATTTTAATAATATGTATGCATTAAGTACATAGTACTTACATAAATTGCAAAAACGTGCAATAAACTACAAAAAAATTGAAAATTGTTTTTGTTTTTTTAACATATATTTCTAGTTAGAGAAATTTAAGAGGCTTATCCCTCAAAACTGTAAATACAAAAAAGTTGCACAAACTAGTTTCCCACCACAGGAAACTTATTTCGAGTGTCTTCATAGTTTTATTTTTGAAATACACCAATTTTCATATACTGCAGGAAAAACGAAAATAAATATTATAATGCAAATTTGCAAAATAACAGCATATGCATCAAAATAAACTATTTCCAGCAGTGCAATATGAGTCCTAAGCATCCCAGAAATGACACAGACAGTCATAAAGTCAAACATAACTTTTAAAAACACCAGTATAGGCTCATGAGGCCTTGATGGTAAAAAACTACATTTCCGCAAAATGACGTCACTTCCGGTTTCAGCCAGGTCATGGCGGACATGCGACAGTTCACGCTGATGGACGTAGGAAGTGTTACGAACAGCTGTGTTTCTGGAATATTATGTTTTTGTTGCTGCAAGTGCTTTTTATGCAATTTTTGCAAAGCTATATGTGGAAGGAAACTGTGACCGAGGACAAGCTGATGGCATAAGATGTAAGTACAACTCCTCCGGTTTCATATGCAAAAAAATTTATTGCGTTAGCTTACGTGGTTGCAGAGCTACCGGGATTTTAAAATAGTTAGGCAAAATGGAGCGTGTCCACTCCGACCGGCTTTAAAGGGTTAAGTTAGCAGTTAGCAGTGTTGTGATAAGTATCTCTTAGAATTACTTATCATTGTTTAACATGAAATATATCTCATGTTATATATACCTCATATCACAGAAATAATGATTTTATAAGGCTTATTGCTGGAAACATGCTCTGATATTGTTTCTTTTTTATGCAAAATGTCTGAGCAAGTAATAGTCAGTGTTATTAAGAAAACAACAACAGCTTTGCAGCAGGATTGTATGTCATGACTATTCAAGTTATCTCACCTATTTAGCCATGTGTTTCTTTTTTTTCAGCACACAAATGACAACTTAGAATCTGTCAAAGTCCTTGTAACCACTTTTAAAGATGAGAAAGAAATTTGTAAAAACAATTCTTCATGTCAGCAGTGACAAAGATATCATTGTTCAAAACCAAGCTCAGCACGTGGGCTGTGTGCTTGATAGGTTGCTGAAGTATAACACTGATTTCATGGAATTTATTGACGTTGACAGTGAGGTAGACATTAAGGACTTTGATAGATTCCATATCTTCCTGTCAGCCAGAGGACCACAGATGGAAACCTCTCTTGGGGAGACTAGTCAAAATCAGGTACACTTCGCGCTTCCTAAGTCATAAAATGTGTTTCAACTGTTATTAACAATTAGTCAGGATCAGATTTATTTGCCAAGTAGCAACTACAAGGATGAAATCAATTTAATTATTATTCAGAATTTATTTTAGTCTCTCTAAAAATCTATCTTTATCTTCCCTGTCTCCAAGCCTGGAACAAGTATTGCATCACTTTGCAGTGATCCTGAAGCATCATCCACAACACACCAACCCCAGTTGATATGCATCGGTGATCTAAAGAGTGCAACCAGGCAGTACGTCATTGTTGCTAAGAATGACAAAGTAACCTTTCCTCTGAATGACGGACTGACGTGTCCATCATGTAGAGAGTCTGTGTTCACAGGTTCAACATATGTATCACTTTATCGCCTTCATACATTTATATATATATGTGTGTGTGTGTATATATATATATATATATGTATATATATATGTATATATATATATATATATATATATATATATATATATATATATATATATATATACAGGACCAGCAGGCTGAAGGACAGCTTCACCCATCAGGCTGTCAGGAAGCTTAACTCCCTCCCGATTCTGCCCCCTCTCCCCTCTCTCCTCCACGGTCTCACTGAACTCTGTCACACACACACAAACACACACACTCTCTGACTCACTCACTGGCCTGCACCAGTTACCAGTCACTTTGTGGAGCATTGGACTGCCATTACCTCATAAGACTTTGTTGTTACACTTTCTCTTACCGTACATTACTAAATCTCCATTTGCACTATTTGCCTATTTGCACTACTCTGCCTGGTTTACACTCAATGTCACTTACCCATTATATTGTATATTGTATAGATTTCTTGTTATATGTAAAATTGTATTTATTTAAATTTTTACTTTTTAATTATTTTACTTGCATTTTTAATCACTTTTATATTTAAATATATTTAAATGTTCATTTGCTATTTATCTAGGGATTGAGAGTAACGCAATTTCTATTCTCTGTATGTCCTGTACATGTGGCAGAATCGACAAATAAAGTTGACTTTGACTTTTGATATATATATATATTAGAGCTGGGCGATATAACGATATGTATCGCGATATAACTTTTACTCGATAGAGAAATTAAGCTATCGCGATAGACCTCGCCGCTCTTGTCCTCTTAAAATAAAATAAAAAATAAAAAAATAAAAATAAAAAAAAGGTCAGCCAATCCAAACTAAGTAGCGCAGAGCCGAACCAATCACAGCCGCAGCGTCACGTCGCGTGACTTGTTACGTACAGCACAAGTGCCAAGCCGCACGTGTGTTTGTTTGGGAAGCAGGCAGCGCGTAATGGAGGAAATGAGTGTGCCGACTAGAAAAATCAACCGAGCGTGACCGAAGAGAAAACAGATGATGGTTCCAATGCCGGAGAGATTGTCAAACGGAAGAGCCAAAGAAGTTCCGTAGTGTGAAGGTATTTCGGCTATTTCAAGTCTGACAAAAAAAACAGAGTAGCGTGCACTGTCAATTGTGCCGAAAGCAAGTCTGGAAATACAATAAACTGGTGCATGCGTCACACTGTGCGCCACGTTATTGTTTCGGTGAAATGAATTTCTACAATACTGTTACTGTTAATTCTACTCTCTGCAGTGTTTAAATGCTTACACACACACACACACAGTTACTGTCCCTCCACACATACGACTCGGTTCTGCTTCTATGCCCCAGCTTTGTTTACTTTTTCCCACCGAGGCTTCTAGACTTCTGATTGGCCAACATTTCTGCACGGTTAGGAATCTAGCGCCACCTGCTGCTTTGGCATGTTCATAGCAGCGTTTTCCTTCATTTCTGCCTTTATGTGTGGACGGGATTATTTTTTAAAATGAAAACGGAAAATCTCCGTTTTCAAAAATACCCGTGTACGTGTGGACGTAGCCTCAGTCTCTGACTGGAAGCGTTAATTCGTCATTCGGCTTTTGTCAGACTAAAGTAACTGTTAAAACTGTTTGAAAAGCTAAGCTATACAACAAGGAGAGATTGAGAATTTCCTTTTAGTTCTCAGTTTATTTGATATTGACAAAAGTTAGTTTTGTCTGTTCTTCTGTAAAACAAACTAAGATTTATTTTTAGAATTAATATTTTGTTTCTAAGTGGAATTGACAATTTAGTCTGTTTTGTTTGTTCTATTTTGAAACTTAAACGCTTTAGCGGCTGCCTTTTGTGTAGTTTGCCATATTTGCCTTTATTTATCTGAAAAAGTCTCATGTTCCTTAAGTACATCTACCCTGTTGAACTTATTATGGGAAATAAATATTTAAATAAAAACAAGCTGCTGATTATTTCACATTTTACTTGTGAGCAACGGCACATTTAAATCTTACAAATATAGTTATTTGGCTTATATCGTGATAGATATCGTTATCGCCTGAAATGAAAAAAACATATCGTGATATGAAAAAATCTCATTTCGCCCAGCTCTAATATATATATATATATATATATATATACTTTTTTTTTTCTTCCTCAGTTCAGCAATCTGTATATAAGGATCTGGTTCTGTTGATACAGAAAGAGAAAAATCTTTCCTTGGGTCAACTAAGGAGCAAGGCAAGGGCTAAAATTTACCAGTTTTATACACTGCCACAAAGAAGAGGGCAGGGTGTATAATCATGTGTAAGCTACCAGAAAAAAACTCAGCTAACTTATTTATTATAAATGTTATAATCATTCCACTGGTGTCATTTAAATTGCAATGTAAAAAAATTAAATTAGTCTCATTTGAATGCCGTGCTTTGTATCTGTTCACCTCCTTGTTTGTTGTGTGGTCCCCACACTTGTAACCTACTTCTTTAGAGTGAGATGAGCTTCGAACAGGACTGCCTGATGAAAGGAGGCTGTCTGGGTCAAATGCACAATGGCATACACTACAAAGAGGTTCGACAGTTTCAGTCCAGATTATTCCTCTGAATGATGGACTGACGTGTGCTGTGGATCAGGTTCACATTATATATATATATATATATATATATGTAATGACAAGCTTTGATACCATTAAGTTGTATTTGAACCCAAGGTACAAAATTGTATAACTTGGATGTTATAATGTTTTTTTGTTTGCACACAGCTGCATATTTGTTGAATGTTGACAATTTGTTGACGATGACAACTGTTACCTTTAAAAAAACTGCATTCATGTATTGTCTGGACATGATTATTTCAGAATATATATGATAATTGCACTATTTCAAAGGTTTTTCTTTTGACGTTTTAATAATCTAGAGAGCTAGAACGTTAGTCACATATTAATTTTGTTCGAGTCTGTCGAATAGAAATTGTTTTGACATATAAATTTAGTAATATAGGCTTGGTTAAAATTGACTTTAATAGATTTAAATTTAAAAGATTCTGAAAACTGTCGTTTATTCTGTTTGTAATAAATAATAATGCGCCAAGTATAAAATGGATCAATAAATGTATACTATATATACACATCTTTTTCTCATTTCTTAAAAAAAATAAAATTTACATGTTTTACTAACAAAACACATTTTAACACATCTTTGTGTCAAAATAACACATCTGTGTGTTGACTTACTTTAACAGAAGATGTGTTAAAGGAGCAGACACATTATTTTGTGTTAAAATTGACACATCATGTGTTGTCCCTGAGCAGATACAGCACATGTGTTAAAATCTAACACATGATGTGTCAGTTTTAACACATCACTGCTAAGCGTGTATTTGCCAGTGACAGTCAAGAGATAACTTCAGGTATTGTATTGTAAACATTGCACCTTTTGAAGGTAGCAAACAAACGTTGATGTTGATCTACCATGTAGACATCCCAGTCTCAGAAAACATTTGTACTAAACCTTCATCAGATGGGTGGTATTGACAAATTTGACCAAACTGATAAAAGACCGAACCTAAAGGCTTTTTTGTATTTATTATTTTAGCCAAAACAAACACTTTCTTCAGTATTTCTTTCTTTAACTGTTTACACAGAAAGGTTGGGAACCATGTACTGCAATAGGGCATTGTGTGTGCTGACTCCAGGGAAAAAAATTGGTGATCATTGTACAACTGATACATCTGAGGTATGAAGGAAAACCAGGCGAAGTGTGACAAAGAAATACAGAATGTAATTACTTGTACAGCTGCTGTTATTGTGTATATATATATTTATTTTATACACAATAGTTATTTTTTTTTTATTTTCAACTTTAATTTATATATTTTAAAATAACTATCTTTATCCTTATCAAAAAGGTGAAATTTAGTCATACTAAGTGCATGAAGAGGTTCAGACAGTCCTGAGGATGAAACCACAAGCACAATGAATTTGTGAAATCAGTTTATTTATTTGACACTTGATCAGCTCTTTAATACATTCGAACTTACAATGAGATTTAGCTTTTTTGTGAAAAACAGACTGCTACTGTCAGCTTTTGTTGTTCTGATAACAAACATTCAATCTCGGATAGCAGAAAAAAAGAACAAACAGCTGTGCTGAAAATGTGTAACCTCTCATAGCCAAGAATCCCCATTGATCTTATTACACATTAAAGTTGAAGTATAGAACCGGCAACGGCACAAAAACGAAGACAGCGGTGATGTACGTTCTGTCAGATCAAATGACTGTGCATTTGTTATCTATACAACACTGATTGTCACTAAAACTGAAGCTGTGGTGACTTGGAGCAACCACCTTGCAAAGTTGCAAATGACTGAACAGAGAAGAGAATGAGAGGGGGGAAAAGAGGAGGAACAAAGTGACCACCATCTCTTATTGGCAGCAAACTCAGGTCTTAAGGCAAACGCTTTCGGTTAACAGTCAGCAAACTCATATAAGCCAACCTGGCACAACCCCTTCAAGATTTAACACTCTTGAAACTTTCTTCTCCTCCAAATCAAACTGTCATCTGCTTCTGTCCAATGAAACTGCATCAAACATTATCTACAGAAGAAAATCACAGATCACTTTCCAGATGCACAAAAGAAGAATTACTAAGTTACAAACTGCATATAGATGAATTTTAATGAGAGAAAACAGAGAAAAATTGAATCCATACCAAGTGTAGATATTAACATTAAAGATTAATGAAATCGCTACATCAGACTAATGAAAACCCAGAGAAGAAATTATTTTGTGCTTTGAGATTTCTTTCTAATAAACATATTGTACGGTTGCTGGGTAAAAGCAAAGTGCAACTACTTGAAAGCGTTTTGGAGAACATTAATACGATACATTAACAGTACAATATATGGCATTATCCATGTAACAACGTGAGCAGATTACAGATTTTGAGGCAAAATTCTGTAAATCTGAGGAGGACATATTCGGCAACAACATATTCCAGCTGTTTAGATCATTGAATGAGTTAGGCCTAAAATCTGCTGTTGTATCTGAAATGATTTGCCAGATAAATCAGATGAAGGAGTGGGCTTTAGATTAGGAGATAAAGCTAAACAAGCACATATTTACATTATTTGACTGCCTACTACATCCAAGCACATTAAGATAAATCAATGAATAGTCGACTGAATTAACCGGCAACGGCACAAAAACATATTTGGAGGTAGTTCACTAGGACATATTAACTCTACAGTTTGGCTGTAACAACTGTGAATATACTGTGGTTGAAAACAAAGTTTACATTTCTGCATCTGTGTTTTTTTGCAGTAATAATTTCCTCCTCCAGACATGGAATATAGTTTAGTCTAAGACAAAACAAGGAACAAGTGCTGCTCAGGACTACAGACACATAGTGTATGAACGATATGAGTATCACTTATCCATGCTCTGTTTTTTCTAAATTCATGCCAGTATGTATAAACACAAGATGGCACAGTAGTAACATACGCGGGATCCTCATATTATTTAGAGGCTATAATTCAAGCCTGATCTAATCCACTTAGCTTCGAGCTACATCAAGCTGATTCAAGGATTTAAAGATTCATTAGAAACAATTCTCTTATTTACCTTTTTCCCATTGAAGCAGTGAAGTGATAAACCTGAAATCTAAAGAAAGAATTCCAAAGCAACGTTATTAAAAAAGAGAAAGATAGCATCATAAACAGTGGATACTTTACTCACGTTTCACATGTTTACTGGTTTACATCACAGTAGGAATACGACCAAAGTGTTTTGGCACAGAGCCTTCATTAGAGCCCAACTCTTATTTCTCTCAGTTTGAAAACTAATTTTGAAAAATGAAGCTATTTTTCGCTCTGAGTAAAACCTGTAGGGTCAAAAGCTTGTTTCCACTACTACGAGAGAATTAAAAAGTGTCATCCGTAGGTCAAAAATCTGTCTTATTATCTCAAAATTCAAGTTAGGTATCTCAAAATTTTAACTTACTGACTCAAACTTATGAAAAAGTTAAAATGAAACCTTCAGAAAAAGCTGGAAAAAAGTCCCCAAAATGAACAAAATGTTCTTTGATTCTGAGGAAAACTGCTCCCTTTATTTAAAATGATTGAATATTCAGGCGTGTCGCTCATTTATCTGCTACTGGAGACAAAAATCAGACAAGGCCATCATACATTAAATTTCTGTACATATACATCTTTTCTTATCTGTCTGAAAACTCTTTAGCGCATACACGATATGGTGCTTGATGTGTAACTGCGCCGCATGTACAGATAATAAAGGAGAAAAGGATGTGGGGGAGGGGCGGAGGAAGTCATTCTTCCACATTAGTTTCAAATTAGGGAAGTCTGATTGAATCAAATTCCCCCCAAAAAGGACGCTTCAGTCAACCAAGTGCTTTGGTTGTTTACTTCTTATCTTTATTATACATCAAACATCAAATGATATATAAAAGTTAAAAGGTCAATCAAATGTTCTCTAAGTTTACATTAAGGCTGGTTGGTATGACTCCAATTAGAGTCATTTTTATTTTTAGTATTCCCTCTTTTGGCAATTCTTAATGGTATGTAACACATCTTGTGTCCACATCTCAAAGGCAAGTATAACAGAAACCTCCGAATTCTTTTAAAAAAACTACAGACAGTGATATTGTCGGTCACTGTCTATTTTCTAGGCTGCATATAAGGTTAAAGTGCCTAACAGAGCGCTGTCACGGGTAATCAGAATAGGTTACAAGGTTTAATGGGAGACAGGTTTTCTAAAGCCAGACTTCTAAACTTTGTGTCTGTAAGTCTTTAATTGCTTTTCTATATACAATGTGCTTATTAATGTAGCATGTAAGTTTATCGCCTTTATAACATTCTTAGCAGCTAGGAAAAAATCTACCTCAACATCGATTAAGTTGGTATTTTACATTTTCCACATGGCGACGGCAGGTGTTTGTCTTTTCCCGTTGAACATAATGGTTCCATTATGGCACCCCTGAAAACCCTGAAATTACATGTAGTAGCAGTGTGAAGTGTGTCTTCCTGTCCTTCTCAGCAGAGGGCAGTGTTGAGCCACCAGGAATATTCGTCCTCATTTTCAGCTTTCTACTCTCTGATCCACGAGTTATAATGGCAAAACTTAATTTCACATCTTCTCACATCCTTTGAACACACTCTCCAGGGTGAGTTTTCTGACTCCAAGCTCTTCCGTGGTGTCTGTTTTGGTTCTGTGTGTCAGTGTGTGAGTGCGCACACCACGAAACCAAAGGAAAAAAATCCAAAACAACCTAGTTTCTCCAAATATTGACTCGTTTGCTTGACTACAATAGCCTCATTTTTAAGCACACACACAGTTTCTTGGTTATCCACCTTGTTCAAACAATGCTGGAACAGAGCTAGTGAGACGTGGTTTCAAGTCTTCAGTGTTTCGCTCTCGATGGGGTTTTGAGGTTAAGTACTACTTCAGTCCCCACATTTTTTCCTGCATTACTCTTCTGAGAGGTTTCCTCTTGGAGCTCTCTTTAATGCTTACACCTCCTCCATCACTTCCATGACAATCGTCCGCGGACCGGTCAGGATCAGGTTGCTGACGGTTCGGTAGTCGTGACAGAGGACGTTCAATCCGTTCACCGCCACCACGAACTGACACACCTGGAGAAAGTTGACAGAAACAGGAGACATGCTTGATCACCTTTAATGCCACTCATAGAGAAAAAAGAAAAGAGGCAGATAGCGATATATTTAATTATAGCTGCAAAAAACTCCCCAGATATTTACAATACAGCCTGTAAATAAGGGCACAACTATTTGATTTGAAATTACGAATTAATTATATTTACCTACAAATACATAACGGTAGACACACATAAATAAGGAGTTAACAAGTCAGGTTTTTACAGGAAACAATTATACCATACGTAAGTAATGTGTGAGTAATTTTGATGAGCAATTTTGAGTATTGATGTGCTATTATTCAACTGTATTTTTATTTTATCAACATAAATGTGATGAGGACTATTCTCTCTTACCAACTTACAAGAATAAAAAGATCCCATCAAAATTTGCAGCCCTATGTGATCTGATAATGGAGAAATTCATTGTCCTACTTCATAATACAACCCACACGCTGAAAAGTGCAGTGTACTTACAATGAAAGTTACTCATACATTACCTACAATTACTCACAGTATAGTTATTTCTTTGTTTCTTATAAAAACCTGACTTGTTATATAATACAGGTGTATTTATCTTTAAGGGCTTGTAAGCAAATATAATTATATTGTAATTTCAAATAAAGTACATTGAAATTCCTTTTAATTACAGGGAAATTATACCCTTAGTCGTGGCCCACATTGCAAAGTTTTACAAAAAGCCATCAGGCCTACAGAAGAATTCGAATTTTATTCTACAAAGCCGAAATCTACATTTGCTGCAATGAAAGACAGCCTGCTATACTTTATCCAAACTGTGCTTCTCTCTGTATCAAGTTTTCATCTGTAAAGCTCTACGGTCAAAGCTTATAAGTATAAACTATAGCTGCCTTACTCCTGCCTTACAGTTCTTTGGGCTTTAAGTTGGGAAAGCACATCACTGAGGGGATAGTGTGAGTGCCCTTTGGTCTTGTTAAATGTTCACTTATATTAATAGACAAAAAAGTGTCTACATCTAGTAAGTCTGTTCTTTCGTCAAAATTATAACAGTAAATTAAAGACACATGTTATTAATAACCTGCCCCAGCAAAAGCTAATAAATCCCCTACACTCTCATCTGAATAAGTTTAAGGCTTATTTTAAAACACAAAAACAACCTAAAAAAAAACTTGGAAGCTTTAAGTTGTGAGCATTCAAAGCAATAGGTGGCCATCTTTTATATACAGTCTATGAACAATTATACAAAGGAGCATTTGGCCGTCCTTCACTTTAACATGCAAGAGTGCAAATGCTTCTGGGTTGTCTTTTTTTTTTATCAGCACAAGTTTCAGTGTCAACACATGTAACCTAACACAGGTGTCAGTGAGCACAGAGCACAGTCATAGCTCAAAACTGTGAGCTCACTGATGTAAAAAATATAACTGAGTTTGAATAACAAGAGGTACAACATGATTGCCTCACTCCAAACCACTCCTGTCACGCCTGAATGCCCCCTATGTTATCGTTTAACCACTTCTGCAGCTGCAGATAAAAATAAGGCGTCTTTTCAAAACTGCCTTCTAGCTGCCGTTCTTGCAACATGATCCTGCTGCTGTGTTTTTTGCAAACTTTTAAACCACATACTCACTCACATAAGCACTCCCTGCTTTACTGGCCCCTAAAAGTTTTTTTTTTTTTTTCTCTTCACGATGCCAAAAAAGATCGATTAAGAACAAAAGCACCTCATTATTCTGATATTTTAATAGCCCATAAATCAACCACGTGCAGACAGCCGAGGAAAGATTGAAGAAAAACAAACTCTAACAGATAGTTTATTGACTGTGCATACAGGAAACATTATGCATGTGGAAAATTTCTTGGAGTGAACAGCTACCTAAACTTGCCTGTTACACA
Source organism: Copadichromis virginalis (assembly GCF_057382275.1). Lineage (NCBI taxonomy): Eukaryota > Metazoa > Chordata > Actinopteri > Cichliformes > Cichlidae > Copadichromis > Copadichromis virginalis. The sequence goes on along the minus strand of NC_140628.1, from coordinate 10,849,532 downwards.
GAAAAGTGAACACATGCAGAGAGCGGCCTCTAGGAATATTCTCACGGCAATCGTTGCTCAGTGTTTTTCCAGCACTCCTAAATGTTTCTGTGCTAGAAAGCTCAAAATAGGCAAAGGAAATAAGAGGAAAGAGAGATTAAGTGTGATGAAGAAGAGGGGGAAAAAAACGCCAGGCTGCTAATCCTATGTAGCAGAGGAATTTAAGACCCTCACTGTAATCACACCCAGATCTCTACGGGCTATACTGCACTATTTTCAGAGCCAAAACAGTCTTCTTCATTCTTCTTCATTTGACCATCTCATCTTTATCTTTGGTTCCCTGAATTCATCTCTCTAGTCTACCTTTCCTTCCAATATCTTTAACTATCTTTAAACTACTCCCCATCTTATCCCTCCTCTTTCTCCCCTATCCAAACATTCCTTCTCTCGGGCTGCAGGGTTGTTAATCTTGGCTGGACCCTAGCTGGACGAAATGTTTCCCTGTGCTGAGATGGTTAAAACCCCTCTCACAAAGTGAAATGACAGAAACAGGAAAAGATGCAACAAGTTAAAAGGTGTGTGAAACGACTCGGCTGTAATCTGAAGACGATGACTTGTCGCTTTTTTGGATTTTTGCCTGGACTGTAGTTTCAACATCTGACAACATGACGCCCCTCTCAGGACTGCGATCTTCTTTCATTAAACAGTAATAAAAACACTCAGGTGAGGTGGAACCTCCGAGGAAACGTGAGGAGTGCGATTAACTCCACACAAATAAACTGATGACGATACTGCACACACCGCTGCACACGAGGAACTTAATGTACAAACCTGACACGATGGAAATCAGATAAAGCTAATGTAATAATCTGGTTTTTGGCGTGGTATTTATTGGCTTAATGGGTATAAAAGATGCTCAACACAAACAGACCATGTTAAATGTTTAATAAAAATGGTGCACAATCAAAACAGCTTCCACATGAGGTCTTCATATTTTGTCCCAATTAAGTCCAAAATAAGTTTAACACACGTGAAACGCTCTCTGAGCGACAACACCTTTATGACTGACTTGAACATGTTTCTATGGTAATAATCAGTCACCAGAGCAGAAGTGATATTATTTCCAGAGGCTCTTTCCTCTTTTAGTGCTAATACTCAAACTCATCTCCTCTACCTACTTCCTCCTCTTCCAGTTTTCATCTTCAGCTCATGTGTCTTCGCTATGGCAACCATCCTTTCTTTCAGTCAGTTGCACACATTTTCTCCTTTAATTAAAAGAAAACATCCCTGTAACAGAACAACTAAATGATGTGTACTAAAGGATATGGAAAGTGATATGTACACAAGAAAGCCCTTTTGCTTCCATCGGTGACCACCCTACATGAGTAACACGCTATCAGTAATTAATTTCTTGTTTTTCAGGCTCCTTCTACAATTTTTTTCAGTCATTGCACTCTGGCCCCGCTCTCCATGTTGTGGTAAAGTTGCTGTGCTCTGCATTCCCAGGATTCCTTGCTGCCATTCTGTTGACATACCTTCATGGCAGCTGTAGCAGCACAGCTACCATTATCCTTTCATACTCCTTGATTTTTTCCCCACCCCTACTACAGCACATTTGTGCCACTCTTTCCTCCCATCCTAGCATCCTCCTCCTGTGGGCTGAATCTACAAAAAGAATCCTTAAACTCTTGTTTGACATTTAAATGCTTCTCCGACAGTCTACAGACTTAACGGAGCTGCCCTCTTGAAATCAAAATCCACAGCAAAAAGCATCCGCAGAGGTGCAAAAAGCAAGTTTATGTCTCAGATTTCACTAAGAAGTGCGTGTAGTACATCTATTGTTCTTCTCTTCAATTCATCTGATGACAGAAGCCTGCAGGGGTTCATCATTCTTTCAGGAGTTCACACATTTCTACCAGTCTTACCTTCATGCCAGCAGCGGCAGCAGGTCCACCTGGATCCACAGCCTGGATGTGACAGGGTTTGCTTCCTCGCACCACAAACCCCCAGCCCACAGCATCGCCTATAATCTGAGGACAACAGCAGCAGATGAGACGCAGAATATCTCACTTCTTTTCAATCCCATGCTCAGTGACTTTAGATGGTGAAATAATGTACTTTAAAGTACTGTTTGCACATTATACTTTGGATTTTTGTCGTGTGATGCTCAGCTGAGACTCTTTGGTGATCACACTTAACTTAAAAAGAATAGGGAGGGATGTATGTGTGCTGTCTGCTTACGCCCATGAATCATGGGACCTTTCACATATATTCGCGTGTGTCTGTGTGTGTGTGAGGACATGTGTGATTGCTCAAATAGTCTCCGTTAGACCTCAGCTCTCTGTGTGCGAGTGTGTGTCTGTGTGTGTCCTACAGTGAATGTCTTCTTTATAAAAGGTCCTCCTGGTCTCTGCAGCTCCTCTGGACTCACTTGTCTCTTCAGGACTGTTGAGAAAGACACATCAACACAACACACAATGTTACAGCAATAAGACGACACACTGGCTTGGGCATGCACACATGAAACAGGTCTATTTTTGGTTAAACATGTACGTGTGTGTGTAGAAACTATGAGTGTTGGTCACATGCTAATAATGCCTTTGAGGCACCCTGCTTCCTGAAACAGTATAGCTTTCCTTCCTCTAGTCCAGCTTCCCCTTACCAGTACTTGCATCGACATGACTCTCCACAAGGATCCAAAAGACTTTTGTGTCTTATTAATTAATTAGATTAAATTAATTGGAAATGTCCTCATTTTAAGGAGGAAAAATGAAAAGAAATTGGAGAGCAAAAGGTGAGATACAAAAGTTAAAATAAATAAGATCTTTCAATGCTCTTTAGACAATGCTCTTTATTAACAACTTTTCTTAGGCTTGGTGATCGCATTATTACTGACTGCTATGATTTATGAGCATTTATGATGAGTCTGTGAATGAAGCTATAGTTGCTTTATGCGATGTAATGGCCATAAGTATGAAGCGTCTGACCATAGTTTTTCCAACTAAAGCCTCTCCAGGACATTAAACTAATTGATTTCCCGCTAGCTGTTCCCACTCATCTATTGGACATTTCCTTCACATTGTTGTTTTCCTTCCTTTAGGTCAGGTCCATTGACCTTTTCCATATCATCTTCTTAAATATTTTATCAATATGGTGTCTCAGTCAAAGAAGCCCTGACTGGCCAAACCAAAGTTGTTTGTTCCAGTTTTGAAAGCTTTTTTATTGAAGATTAAGTCCAGACAGATATTCATGCCTCACTCCTTTTGCTTTTTTCTAGTTTATATCCATGTGAATGTGAGTGCGAATGGTTTTCTGTCTCTATGTTTTAAGTTTTCTTATGCAGGGTGGTGTTTCAGTTCCTCATCTCCTATAATAGGACCTATCATAGGGCTGCATATGTTTAGCTGATAGGCTTTTAAGAATAGCCAGATCTCCTTTACCACTGGAGAATTGGAGGGTCTAACAAACTCTTATGTCTATAGCCTCTGTAAAGTAGAAAAATACAAATAAGTAAGCAGCTTTCAGCCTTTGTGTGCACATTGAGTTCAGATTTCAACAGGTGCTTAGTATTTAATAACAAACTATAAATCAACTCGATATGTGCCGCAAAGATCACTGAATAACTCTCAAAAATCTAAAAGCAAAAAATGCAAGGACATTTCTTAGAAAGCCAGTGGCCCGTGCTTGACAAATCACTTATGGTCTACATCGCAACACTTAACTGTAATCTGATAAAGAAGAGGAAGTGAAGTGCAAAGGACCGCTAATCCTCTAGAGCTGGAAATTTTCATAATCTCTCTGTGGAATTCCAATCTGATCAGATATACAGGACAATTTCTCTTAACATTCTGTTATCTGCCCCCTTTGTGTCACGATGACATAACCTTTTTTAATGGTGTGACTTTATAGAAACAAAACACTGGTCAAAGCTCACCCCATTCATCTTATATGGAGTTTCTTCCTCCTCGTATGTGAAGCAAAAGAGAAATACCCTTACTCTGTGTGTGTGTGTGTGTGTGTGTGTGTGTGTGTGTGTGTGTGTGTGTGTGTGTGTGTGTGTGCCTTCCTCTTCCTGCTCATTGTGCACCATGAGCAAGTGCTAATGTAAAAGGGGGGGCTGCTGGCACAAAGAAACTCTTGTCGAGGACTCTGCTTGAATCAAACACATCAGAGGACACCTCAAAGTAGCCAAAATAAAACACTCAGAAACACACACACGGCTCAAGGGCGTCACTGCCAAGTTTTCAAATCTGCACAGAGAATTTAAAGCCGTTCATTTCCAAATGACAGGTATGATTGTCACTTTCCTTTAAGCAGTGCATATCTGCTTTCCACTGAAGTAAACGTGCGCTCATTAGGATTTTTCTTCAGCATGTCTTCCCACAGAAAAACAAGCTAATTCACAGTTTGCGATAGAATAAATGTGGGTTAAGCAGTCTGTTATATGACCTGTTGTGAGTCTTCTATGCGTTTAGTTGTCAAGTTTGTAATATGGATATTTGTCAATTTGAATTATATAGGATTTCAACTAGTCCACCTGACGCCTCTCTCACTGACGGCAGCTGATTCTCACGCTTCATTTCCTTCTTTCCAACTGAGCAAGTCTGAAGCCTAATTTAGTAACTTTAATTTCAAAAAACACAAAGTAAAATATCTAGTGAGAAACCTGCTGTGCAGTGGAGGTCTTGTGTTCCTGCTACACAAACAGCTCTCTTTCTGTTTTTTTGTTTTTTTTACCACAGGAGTGTCAAACATACAGCTGGCCTGGCCCCCAGACATCACCCATGACCTGGCTTATTGCAACAAACTAACTAAGCACCAGATAACAGTGTTTTGCTTTAAGTGTTACATTAAAGAACAGAAAAGTTCCTATTTTTCAGCATTTACAATAGAAATGTTTCTCTTTTTTGTTATATTGAGTCACTGGTTAAAAGAACAGCACAACAACCTTTTCTGTCATTTTAAGTATTTAGTCATTAAAGTTTACGTCAGGGGACCTGTGCTGATTTTTTATTTATTTATGTAATATTTCTTTATACAATGTGGAAAAACTCTTTTCAAAATTTAATTTATTTTTCTTAAGAAATCTTATGGAATAAATGTGTGCTTGGATTTCTTTACACTAAAAGGACGGGGAACAGTTTGTAGATCCACACAAGCTCAAACTGGGCTCTGTGTGCACCACTACATAAAAAGGGTTTTGACACCTCTGGTTTAGCACGTGACAGAGCTGCATGCAGCAGCACACAGACTGAAGCTGTCCACTGTCTAAGAGAAAAAGTCAGAAGTTCTTTGCTTCTCTAAATGACCGCTTTAAAAATCCAAAGTAGAGCCACTATATTAAAAAATAACTTTACAATTAGTAAATAACATGAATCTGTCAGTAAGAACACACAACAACTAAAATCATTTGGACTTATTCCCATTTATTAATGAGGTTAGTTTAAACTATTATAACTGCCACTGTCTACTGAAGACTTCATTTAACTCTATATGCAGCAACTTTAAACCACAGCTTTAGAAAACCTGACAGTTAAGCGACGATATAGTTCTTGCTCCATAGTTTTTTTTATGTTCAGTGGGAGTGGGGCCCATTACAAAATACACTCGATATCTATGTTGTCATACCAGATTTAGGGTTGCAAAGGACAGGCGGACTGCTGCTGAGCGTAGGACTGCTGCTGTAATAACCACTGCTGCAATAACCGATGCTGCCACAGCTGCTGCTCATGCTGCTCCGACGAACTCCGACAGACACCTTTATCTCTTTTGTGGGACTCACTGAGACAGAGAAACACAAACTGAGTTGTTAGTCTGAAAGACAGCCAGAAAAAAGAGAAAGAAGGCAAAGCAGAATAAAGGCTTGATTTACAGTCTACCAGTGTGGCCTCTGGAGCTGCAGACCAATCTAAAGACAGGAAAAACCAGCACTACATAGAGCCCCTTACTTCATTCATATAAAATATTGAGTCTTTTCTCATTGGAATATATTGTGTAACCTCCTAAGTAGGTTAGACTTTTAATAACTATTTAATAGTTTTAAATGTGCATGCTTAACTTTCTCTTTGTTTTGCCATATTTTTTGTGCCACTTTGGTGAGACAGAGACTTTGTGCTCTGCTCTTATGCCTAGTAACACAAACAGGGCTGCTCTGTTATCTTCATAAGGCAGACACCACCAAGGACACAGGTTACGGAGAGTGGATTTGGGTATGTGTGTCAACAGAAGATAAGGCAAACTGGATAAATATGCCACTGAATCAAATAACCAGGGGCAATATTTAAACTGCTTAATAAGAGTAATGTTTCATGAACACATGGACACAGTGAAGGTTTCCTATGAAAGGTGACAAACTTCCCAAGGTCTCTACCAAACGTCTGCGAATACTCTCACGGAGGAGCTGGGGTTCAGCAAAAGTTTAGATTTAAAAAACAATGTTTTACTTTTAAAATGACTGAAAGGAGGACACAGATTATTTAGCTGATCTGTCAGTTTGGAATTAAAGGAAATAATGAAGCAAAGCTTTTACACAGTTACTGAGAGTCAGATGGAGTGTGCACCTGAGAGAAAGCTGGTGTTGCCTCCGTCAGAGCTTTGTTTCCGGAGACAGAAGGGACTGTCGTGGCTCTCTGGGATGCTGCGCCCTCGCTCGTGAAGAAGTTCAATCAGTCGCCGACGTCGCCGGAAGTTCATCCTGAACTGGTAGAGGAGCGGCCCATCAACAAAGTGATTCTTGTTGGTGACTAATAACAGGGAAAATGGACATGAAGATCATAAATACGTTTTGTTATGTATCTGAAATGTATAAGCTTACTCCTATTGAGCCTTGATCTAGAACCTCAAACGCAAGTAACAATTTCCCTGGAGCTGCGCTAGAACACGATGACCACTGAGAGCACTGACCTCACTTATTTTCGCTGTGCTGATAAGATGAGATATGAGTACATTTTTATCAAAATTAACAAGCATGCCAAGGTGAAACTAATCACGTAAACCGGTCAAACTGCTGTCAATGTCACTGCTCTTACTGTGGTTTCAAAAGAGGTGAGATGCACAGTTTGAGAGAGAGAAGAGAAGCTGATATTGTCTTCTTCCTGGCTGAAGAGTCACATAATGCCCGCGTGACGTCTTTTTTAACCCCCTCAAAGTATTTTGGGGGTTTTAATCTTTTCAACCAACCAGCTATAGACAGAAACCCAATTTCCTGTTTCAGGTTATGTAAGTTAACCTCTTGAAGCCAGATTATTGCCGTCTAGAAATGAGTTCCTGTTAATACTCACCCACAAAACAATGCAAAACAGCACAATACAGTCAGGGGGTGGGTCTGTGACCCAGCGTCTTTTCATTTATTTAGTATCGTTGATTTCCTATGTTAAAATAATGTTAAATTCAGGTGTTATTCTTAAGTTAAGGGTGTAGTTGAGTTTTTTTGTATTCTGTATTACTAATGAGATACGTTAAGTTCTAGTATTATTCGTTTGGTTGAGTTTTTAATCTGGTTTATGTTTCTTCTTCTAATACAGTATGTCATGTGTTTCATGTTGTCCTGTCTATGTCCCATTGTGTTTCCGGTTTTATTTTGAAGAGTCTTGTGTTCCATGTTCATTGTGTTTTGCTTCCCCTGTGGCATTCAGGTTCATTTATGCCAACTGTGTTTCCCCAGGTGTTTCCACTTTCCACATTACCCTTTTGTGTATTTAAGTCCTCTGTCTTCCTCTGTTCTTTGTTTGGTTGTCTGCTGTCTCAACGTCAAGTCACGGCTGGTCACAGAGTTTTATTTCTATTGCTTAGGTTCATGTTTCATGTTATAGTTATAATAGTAATTTAGCTGCTCCCAGTTTAGTTTTGCACCAGCCTTGTCTTGTTTTCCGTTTTTGACATCAGCACAAAATAACCGGCTCGCTTTTTGTTAAAGATTCAGTTCTGTCTCTCCCTTGTCTGCTTTCGGGTCTGCTCCACAAACACACCGGCCATTCTGGCTGTGACAAATACAACATTACTCCACACTGAAATAGCCAGACTATTAAGGTTTTAGTGAACCTAAAGTATATTTAAATAACTGATGTTTCTCAATGTCTTCCTTTTTGGAGAAAAAAAAAGAGAGCTGTAGAAATCATTATTTCCTTCATAGTAATGGCTGCTTCTTATTGGATATTGGATATATATATATATATATATATATATATATGTAAAGTTCAGATTTGTGTGTAATGCATTACTGTAATCAAATTACATTCTTCAGTAGTGCAGAGACTCATTACTGTAGTAAATCAAGCATTCACGTTACAGTTCGCACTACAAACGTTTTTCAGTTCAGCACGCGGGCAGACAGAATGTAAAACTGTAAGAATGACTTTCTGTCCAAAGATGAAGCTTACTTTATATACTTCTAATCACAAATAGCTGGAAGAAAATAAAAATCCATCCCAAACAAGAGCTTAAAGGTCTCGGAAGGTTAAAATATAAAGTAAGTTGTAAGAAGAAAGTCTAAGTGCGCAGGTGTCCACTAGTGCATGTTATGTTATTACAATAATCATTACATAATGAGCCTTCTCATAGTCATTTCTCATTTATAGGTATCATGCATTTTTATGAGCAACACACATTTGGCTCGTGGCCATGTCATGCATCAATTTTGTGGTTTCTGTCAGCTCAACAAAGTCCCTTTATTGTGTTTTTTAAAAGTAAAAAGCCTGTACTGTGCTTTACACTCCTCTTCACAGACTGACGTGAAATGCTGGTTTTTCTTCTGTAATCTGATTTATCATGTAAAGCCTCACCCCTGGTGATGACAGCTGGCTCCTGGCTCATTGCCTGTTGCACAGTGATATATCAGCCCTGCTCTGTTTAATTTAAGCATTACCTGGAACTCTGTCATCTGCTTATTCTGCCTGTCTGTACCTCATTCAGAAGCACAGTGTAGGAAAACATTTTCCCCAGCGCGCCACACTAAGCACACTGACCAAACACAGGCTTTGGGCCAAACACAAAGTAGATCCATCCAGACCAACCATACATCGTACAGATGAATGTGACTACGGACCACAACAGAAAAGAACAGAAATCTGGCTGGTTTACTCTCCACCCCCTTTATAATGTGTTTTTCATGGGAACTCGGGGTGTGTACGAGTAAGCTATTTATAACTTTACTGCAACACAGTGTTGTTAACAACATACACAGTCCACATATTATTTCTGTAATACTAGAGCACTTATTTTTGCAAGGGGGATGGCAGTGCCGTGTCTCTGTGACGGAGCAAATGAAGTTTTCTATCACCTTAAATAAGTGACGTAACAAGGCTGCTGTTTGTGTTTTTGTGTGTGTGTGTGCATGCGTATGTGTGGAGTAACACCACTTTCCAAGTCCCTCGAGATGCTTAGTTTTGCAGCAGTCCTTGAGAGATGGAAACTAGGAAGTGAACAAGAGAAAGAGGGGCCAGATGGACCTACTCTGTGACGACAGGCATTCAGGCTGAAGAGAAGCAGTAGCAAAAGGGAAGAGTTGGTAGGAATAACTTGATAACATATGATAAACCACCTCTCCATCACTCATGTCTTTCCTCTTTCTTTTTCATCTGTAGGTTATCATTGCCTCTCTGTTTAAATCTGTCTGGACTGCAGAACATGGCAACCATGATGTACAGCAGTGGCATTTCAAAAACGTTTTGTTCCGTTTAGCTATCTACAGTCTGGAATCCAGACATGACGACCCCCAACACTGTTGAAGACATATTTTCCTTAATGAAAATACAAAGGTCATGTGATCTCTCTGCAGCAAGCCAAATTAAATCAGACATGAACGGGAACCAGAGAAATTTCATGATGCAGTTATGACCCAGCAGAAACTCATTCAGGGTCCAAATAACCATCATTCAGCAAAATGCCAACCTGTCATGGAAGCCCTGAACAACAAACGCAGAACCAAAGCCCCTGGAAAAATACTGACATCCACAGTGTGTGAGTCAAGCATGTTCAGGAAAATATCAGCGACACCTTAGCAGGTATTAAACGCACAGTTACAACTGGACACGATATGAATGTATATGTCAGTGATTACCCTCCACACAAAATTGTGTCTGCACAAACACAAGTTTTTAAAACATCAAATTTGTTCACATGCAAAAGCACTTTTAAATCAGTTGAAAGCGACCTTTCGGAAAGGCTCACCTTGCATTTCTGTTTATGCGCATGTGTTTGTTCCTCATGTCTGGGTTTTCCCCCATTTAGCTCCCACGTTCACCTCCTCGCATTTATTCCATGCCTCCCCTCTCTGTCATGTGCGTTGTCACCCATTGTCACTTCCCTGTTCCCTTGTTAAGTCAGAGTGTCTTAGTCTGCCTTTTTTCCTGTTTTATTTTGACAGTCACGTGGTCTATGTTAAGCGTGTTTAGTGTTGCTTCCCCTGTGGCGTCATGTTCGGTTGTATCAGCTGTGTTTCCCATTTGTTTCCAATTCCCCTGATCACGTCCTGTCTGTATATATTGTGTGAGTTTTCCCCCGACCTTTGTCGTCACATCTGCTTTACCCGTGGCTCTCCTGTGTCCCTCCCGTGTTTTCAGGGTTTCTCTAATGCTCAGATTTCTCTAATGTCTTTCCCCCAGTTCAGGCGTTCCTCTGTTTAGTTTGTTTTTTATGTTTCTCCCCGTTGGGTATGTCTGCCTTAATAAACGGCACGCTTCAGTTAATTCCTGTTTTCATTTTTTGTGGTCTGCATTTGGGTCCTCACAAAAAACACACGCCTCGCATGTCAACTGCATTGTTCCTTCTTTTACATAAGTTCTTCAGTTATCTGTATGATGTTTTAAACATTTCTTTGCATTGGCTTATACTCATCTCATTGAGGATACTGATGAAGAGAAGAGTGATCTCCAACTGTAAACTGCAAAGTGTGCAAAGGCCAGAAACAACAATCCGCTGCTTGGAATATGGCAATAAATCTCTCCAAGAACTTTGCAAAGGTTCCATATAGCAAAGGACGCACATAGAAAGTGATCCTCAAGCTGAGTGTGTTTCAGCACCATGCAAGAAACAAAAGCTTGATTTCCAGCAGGTGACAAAAGCACGAGGTTTCTATGGAAGCAACGCTGTTGCCACAGTATTATGTAGTATGTATTAAGTATTATGTGTTTTTTACCAACTAACAGTACATGAAGTGAAAGAGCTTGTGTTCTCATTAGGAAGAGGACTTTTACTGCTATGTAGGCACATATATAGTTTAATAATATACATTTAACTGGCAATCACATGGGTGAAACTGCATCTCAGACAGTGCAAATTAGCACAAAAGTAATGGAGCAATGCCCCAGTGCAAGTAATTACTTTCTATAAGTAATGTATTGAATTAGAATAAAAATATTTTAAAATACTGTAATGTAAAACATTACTTTTTGGGGGATAAATGACACCAGTGCTACTCATAAGCAGTGAAATGCATTCCCAGTCAGTGTGACACTATAATGTGGGTCAATTCAAAATGGCTAGAAGCCCAAAATGGGCAGTGATGAGTTTTAAGGAGCAAAACTAATAAAGATTTCATATTTTAGGCACCCTTTAGAGACCATATTAACCTAGTTTTTGTTGTTAGGTTTGAGGCCTACTTATGGGTATTGCCTAGAAAGAAACTGTAATTTAGGTTGGCTCTATCTAGACATATCTATGACACTAAAACGGTAAACTGGTAAACCCTTTGCTGACTACCAATTCAACGGGGAGATAAATGATTGTACTGATTAACCAAATAACTGACAGGAGGAAACAAGGCCCTTCCCTTGACTCCATCCTCACCATGCTGGATGATCCCATGTTCAAGAAGCCTCCGCCCCAGCTGTTCAGCCTCCTCCCTGGTTGGCATCTCCCCCTCCTGCAGCAGCCAATCGATGAACTCTGAGGCTACCAGCGTCCGCTCAAACGACTTGCCTTCCTCCTCTCTGGTTTGCAGTAGGTTGTTCTCTGTGTTCATTAATCTATGGAGAAAATTAGAGCGAACAGAGTAATGAAGTTGAGACCGAGGGAAAGGAGTGATAGTGGGGTGCTGCAGAGATGAAACGGCACATTTGGTGCACGTGGTGCACCTGGCACCGACAAATTTATTTAAAGTTACAGTGATTTTACATAAAAGTCTCACCTAGCTGTTGGAAAATAAAGTAAGGTTTTATGGAAGCTACGAGCCTTTGGTTGAGTGAAAAGTAAACTTTCTTCAGAGGTAGTTCCCTGTGGAGAAAACCTTATAAACCAGCAACTCTGGTCATTCCTTCACTCTCTAATCTTCACTTTCAAAATGCACAAAGCCTGTGCTGTAGCTGTCTCCAGATTAGCACATGAGCAGTGTGCATAAATTCAAGCCATTCCTTAAACCTCATATATCAAACCTACACGATTACAAAGTAAGTACACTGAGGCAAACCTTCTGGATAAGCTTCACTGATAAATGGAGGGTTGTTTTTTGGAATCAGCTGAGTTGAATGTAAAGGCACAAGATTTAATATAGTTTCCACAAAAACACAAAAAACAAAACAAGGATTGCATTAAACAGGTGTTGTAGTCTGTTCTGAGTGGCACCCGGTGACAGACTCAAACAAAAACAGGCATGTGCACGCCTGTAAGGAGCAGAACTGTCGACTCGTTCGCTATCCCACTTTCTCAAAACCACATTCACACCTGTCACTCACATGCAAGCACTCACCAGCCTATACACTTAAGCAATGCCATCAAAGAGCTGTGCAAGTTACAGGGGGCTTTCTGCCATCTGCATGTCAAAACATATGCTTAAAATGAAATACAGCCTCAAAGATGTATTTTCTACGCTGTTGGTCCTGTTCTGCTGGCACAAAACGTATTCCCACATTCAGTTTTAGTGGCTTATCAATCATTCACTGAGCGGTTAATATCACAGCCTGGACTGTGTATTACACACAGATATCATGCATGAATGAATCAGCAGTTTGGAGATTTGTATAAATAATCATAATATTCAAAGAACTTATTCAAAGAAGTAATAATTTCAACATCAGATGCATCCAAAAGCTTTGGGTGATTTGGCTCCAGACTAAGAATCAGCCACTAACTTAACATTTGATCCAAGCAGGACAGAAGAACTAGTGATGGGATAATCTTTAAAGCTATATTAATTTAACTATGGAGGAGACAGTTTCCGTAAGTCCCTACCGGATCAGCGACTCAGTGATGAGATTAAACCCGAATCTGGAGATGACAGACATATTAACGAGAGCTCCTCTGGGCTTTTTTTCCCTTTTTTTTTGTAGAGTTAGAAGAGAAGATGTCACTCCCATGTCTGTGTAGTAACTATTAACTATTTCCAAAGAAACCATCAGATTAGTTTGGCTTAACCAAAGCCAAAAAGCTGTTCAAACCTCTACAGACAAGTGTGCAACTATACTCAGCCAGGAAATTGGCAACATAACCCAAATGCAAAAAGGCACTGGTATAATATGTAAGTTAATGAGCTTTAAACATACTGACAGGTTAAGTGTGTCTCTGTTTCTTGCCTTTATTCTAAGCTAGGCTATGCACTCTATTGCTATCATTGGAGAGTGGCCTTCTCATCTAATTCTCAGAGAAGAGCAACTATGCCAATACATTTCCTGCCATGCATTTATTTATTCGCTTTTTGTATAGGCAATCCACAGTATATCATTAATCAGTATATGTAGTAAGCAAGTTTTACCTGGCACAGACAAACCTCCTACTCTTTCAACATCTCGATGGAGACAAATTAATATTTGATTGGAAAGCTTTAGCGACAAAACCATTAGTCTCCTGACAGAACAGGTTCTGTGCTAAGTAACACAAATAGAGAGACTAATGAAAGAAATGAAAGTAAATGGAAAACTAAATGAAATCCAACTCAGCTGCAGGATGTGAAAAGCCGCCTCTATAAAAAAAGCACATTCATGCTCTCACTGTGGTTCATTAAACTTTGACTGACATCCACAGAAAACCGAAACTAGTCAAGAGAAGAACTATGACGTCACTGAGTTGCTCACAGGGACATAGTGTTATCCTCAAATTTCAACCTTTGGGTTGAGTGAAATATAGAACAAGTGCAAGCCCAGTGTTGCTCAAGTCTTTAGTCATTTAAGGTCACTGGCTGGTTTAGATGCAGAATTTTGAAGGATTGGTGGCTTTACTGGAATAAACTGCTATGGCTCACATTAGCAGCAAACATCATAACATGCTGTTAAAAGAAATGGACACAATGTTCCACAAGATCTGTTTACACAATGCAATTTAATCCATTTTAACAGGTAAAGTCAACAGATCGTGTTATGCTACCTCCAAGGGACAGGCTCAGTGAAGTGAACTCTGAACTTTGAATAGTAACCACTTAAGTAATAGAAAGGACTATGACGCTTTGCATACACATATAAATGGATCATGGAAGCATTAAGTGGAACAAGAGGAGTTGCCACGACCCTGATATGAACTCAGAGTGTCTGTTCAGTCAGTTTACCTAACTCCGAGTGACAAACACTGAGACTTGGCATTTCCCTGCTTTTAAATTTAGTCTTTCATATGGGTGGGGTAGTGATGACTCTATGGCCAAAGAATAGCTTTTAAAGGATGCAACACTAATGGTTATGTAAGATGGGCATGGTGAAGTGGTTTGCATTTCTGTCTCCCACAAGAACCTAACTGGTTTGAATGTATCTTTGTGTGACGGGCATCCTGAAGTCCAAAGGCGTGCTGATTACTGGCCTTCTAAACTGGCTGTAGGTGCAAACAAGAGAGTGAGTGGTGGTCTGCACCTATGATGGGCCGATGACCTGTCCAAGGTTTAGCTCTTCTTAGGGTTTCTAAGAGAAATATAAAGAGAGAATATCTTGTTCTTGTACTTTTAGATTTAACAGCAGCATTTGACATAACTGATCACAGTATTTTGATTGGCAGGTTAAGGTCTTAAGTGAGCATCTCTGGATCATCTCTAGAACGGTTTTCTTCTTACCTCAGATTTTTATCAGTTGCTGCTGACATGTTTATGTTCTCATCTGCCACTTTGTCATGTGGTGTAAACCCAAGGTGCAGCTCTGTTTGCACTACAACCACTTAAGACACATCTTGCGTCTCATATAATTGTTATGCAGATGATATCCAGTTGTATACTTCTTTCTCTCTAACAAATGTTGCAAAAATATCTGTCATTCAAGACTGTATTGATGCTATAAATAACTGGGTGACAGCTAAGTGTCTTTCACCTACACTGGGAAGACTGGTTCTCTTTTGTGTTCCTGACAGCTTTGTTCCCATTGTGATCAACAACCTTGTGTATTTATGAATAAAATGACTGAACCTATGGTGAACATTTGATGATGTACATTTGACTAGGCTCTTCATTTTGATAAACATTAATAGCCTTGTGTGTGACTGCCTCAGTCGAATGGTGTCTAAATCAGAATTAGAAATGATTATTCATGGCTCTGTTTCCTCACAATTGGACTATTTTAGTACACTGGCCTCAGTAAGTCATCTTTGAATCACCTACAGATGGTCCAAAATGTGACTGTGAGGGTACTTAGTAGGTCCTCTAAGTTGTCTCATTTGAAACCAGTTTGAGATTTAGGTGATCACGTTCAGAGCTTTGGATGGTCAAATGCCTGCTTACATTACCAAACTCTTTCTCCCAAATATAAGGTGCAGGTCCCTGAGGTCTTCTGACCAAAACCTGTTGGTGGTTCCTTGTTACAGACTGAAAACTAAAAGAGACTGTGCATTCGAGGTTGCAACTTCTAAACTATGAATGCTCTTCCACTGAGATCTGTGGACTCAACTTTCAAAGAGCAGCTCAAGACTTAATTTGTATAGACTTGCTTTTAACTAGTGGATATTGCTGTAGTTTATTATTAGTTTTGCGGTTTTTTTATTTCCTCTTTTTATGAAGCACTTTGTGATCCTTATCTTGAAAGGTGCTATGAATTATTTTACTTACTTTACCCACCTGCCATCTTATCATGAGTCACGCTATCACAGAATATGAATGGGATTGCAGCAGTGAGGGGTGGTTTTTGGCTGAGCTGCAGGATACCAGGTGGGGCAGATTAATTCAGGGAGCAGTGCCAGGTGGAATGATTGGCTCACCTGCTATAAGTTGCTGATCAACTTCTCTCTTTTATGTATTAGCGTGCAAGGGCTGAATGGGGCGGATGCACTTTTCTCCACTGGGCATGCTCACACAAGTGGACCTTGTGGAGTTTATGCAGTTATGGCTACTTACAGCTTAATAAACTAAATGCATGCACTTCCTTTACACAGACTGTGTAGCAAACACATTATGTGAATGACACCCTGCAGTGCCAAAAAAAACCTTGTCATATCAAATAACCTTTACTTCTACAGTCCTAATCTCAGGCTCTTAAATGAAGGATTAGTTTAACACCTTTACTATGACATAAGTTCACTTTTGCAATGCTGTACTCCAATCTTTTTTTTTGCCTCCATCCTAAAAAGTTTGATTCCTTTTTTGATGAATCTTCCTCTTTTAATCACTTATTATTACGACTTCCTACTGAAACAAAACAAGATTTTCCACCACTGGAAATGTCACATCTCCTCGCAAACATAAAGCAGTGACCACACTCACAGCTATAACTTGTTATGTTAAGGAATTAAAGGTTGTGTGTCTCTGACAGGGAAAAAAACAAAATATAGGTTAAGCATGATGGATGTCTGGAATGCGGAAAAATGGTCACCAATAACGGAAAGTATATACAATTTGCAGCTGAAGTAGAAAACATGTAAAACCACCAGTACACTGAGTGAGCGCTGTGGTTCCTTGAGGCTGACCAGGCTCAGACTGAAGGGCGGCCTTGGGAATGAAAAGCAGTCTCTGCTTTTGAAACTGGTGTGTTTTATAGACTTGACAAGTCCTGTGAAATCAACAAACATCCCTGCCTGCCCTTATCTCGTTGTCTGTACGCACTGATGTGGCAAACGTTGATGAAAAAACATGAAAAAACTCCTGCATGAACGTGGGGAATGACAACAGCAGCGCACAGACAAGAGATTGTATCTTACATCTTGTAATGTACCTAGATTAAATCTCAAATGCTGGCTAAGGTGATCTGCATCAAAGCTGTGCAAATGAAATAATTTCTGTAAAATTTTCATGTTGGCACAGCGTCCTTCCACAGTTCAAAGACATGCATTAGGTTAGGGTTTCCACATTCAAAACTGCGTCTCTCTGCGTTAGCTCGACAGACCTTTATCCTGCCCAGAGTGTACCCTGTCTTTCACCCTTTGACAGCCTGAATAGGCTCCAGCCCCCTATGACACCAAACAGCTGTTGTGTGTGCACCAATGGGTAGAAAACCCACCATCCGTCACCAAAGAACATAACTCACAGGTGCTCCAGTGAGGCTACCAGAAACTACTGCAGGTGTGAATGTATGTGAGGATAGAGCAGTGTTAGGCTAATCTCAAAAAGGCTCAAATTAAGCATGTAGGTGCATTCTATATATATTTGACCTGTTGCCAAAGGCAGCTCGAGATTAAACCGCCAACCCTGAAAACAGTGGGCAGCCTGCTCTACCACCTGAGCCACTTGAATTCAGCTACTCAAAGGTAATTTATTATATCAGAGATCTACATGAGCATGATTATCCTCTGAAACTCTGGGCTCCAAAACTGTGCAGTTTGGGTGCTTCAGATGAGACACTCATCATAAAATATTTTACTGTAATTAATCAAAATTGCACATGACAGAATAAACAGTTTTTGTCAAACAACGAGTCACTAACACTGATGTTTTTGAACCTAAACATTTCAGCTACAACTCTGGATGGTACTTTGACCCTGAACAGGGGTCTCTAAGGTGGAAGAGGTTAAATTCTGTAGAAATTCGGGCATAATCAACAAGAGTGCAAATGCACACACGCACAAACAGCTACATGATAAACAACGTTTTAAAGTGTCCCCTCTGTCGCTTAGGAACTTCTGTCAAAATAACTTCTTGTGGTTTGTTTGCAGTATGTTGTTTATGTTGTTTTGACAGTTGATGGTATCACAGATCAATTAACGTGTGACAAGAACTGTTTATTTTCCAGTAGAAGAAAAAATAGACGTAAAACTGGCTGAAGGAAAAAACACAAAGCTATTTTAATGTACAGAACTGTGCAAAAGTCTTGAGCCAAACCATTTTTATATATGTTGCTGGAAAAATTAGAAATAGGTGCAGTGATTTCTAGATGTTGGCTGCCTTTTGTTCTGTTCTCTATTAAGATGATCCCACACTGCTTCAATAATGTTGAGGTCTGGGCACTGAGGAGGCCTATGGATGTCTCATGGTGTTTCATTGTCTTTTTATCTATCCAGGTATGCTTTTACTGTATTGGCATTGGTGTTTGGGATCATTGTCATGCTGAAATATGACGCTTTTGCAAATTTAGACACTTTCCAGTTTGTATTGCATGGTGGAACACAATCTGACGGCACCTTTCTGAGTTTATCATTCCATTGGTTTTGCCAAGATCTTCAACATCACCGGCTGAAATGCAACCCAAACCATGACAGAGCAAATTGTTGGAATAAAAACACTATTTTTTATCTGCCAAACTGCGTTCTCGTTGGCATTTTTATAGAAATAGGAGGAAAACTGGCAGATAATAACAAAGTGCCTAAAGATACCATGTAAAATTAGCCCTTTGTTAAGTTTTCGGGTATGTGTAGACACACTGGTTCATCCCTTGAGTTAGGTGGTAGTTTTATGCTTGCATGATTCGTAGCTCAGCGTTTTGTGGTTTAACAGACAAAAACCATTACTAAGAAAATAGTCAGAGACAAGAACTGCACTGAAAATGAGTGAAAAAAATTAAAGCAGCATATAAGGGATTAAAGTGTGGCTCAAGACTTTTGTGTAGTATTCTGTTAGTAAAGCCTTCTTTTTCTTCTGTGAAATGTTGTCATGATCCTGGAGTTTTGACCGAACACTTTGGGTTTTGCACTAAATTCTTTATTACTTGATGCTCCTTTGGGTTCTTAGTTTGTTTATTCTGGACGTTTCTCTTCAGTCTGGGGTTTGGGTTTCAGTTAGTGTTTTGCTTTCTTGTCTCTTCTCTAGTCTCATGTGTATTGTGTTTAGTTTTGCTTCCTCTTGTCCCATTGGTTAGATTCTCTTCACCTGCACTTGTATTTCCTACAGTATTATGGACTTACTGTCACAACTAAAATAAATACCAAATTGAGTTAATTCTGCTCTGAGTCTGAATTCGGGTCCTCTTCTAACTCCATCCCACGACAGGTGTCTTCACTGAAAAAAAAGATTTATGCTAGAATGTCTTCCATCTTATTTTACTGTGCTAGCCTGGCAAACTATAACTGAAATGAATGAACAGATAATTCTTGTACTAAAAATGCCTCATGCATCCTCTGGCAACCACGAATGTCTATAGAAAATATTGTTCATCTAGAAATAAGGATGTTTCAACCATTTTTATATCCACTTATCAAACTTGTGGGAGCCTAACCCTGAGGCCATAAGGATGAAACATCCTGGGCACTTTAGAGATGAGTCAAGAATTTTTTTAATAAACGAATCAAAGTATTATATGGTACGATGTGCTGTATAGAAGCCTTATAATAAAACCACATTCCTGACAGCTTGATAACTTCTGCTGTGGTCGTTGGTTCTTGTGTATCTTAAGTCTCATTCATTTCAGTTGTGTAGTGTTTACAAGTGAAGTGATTACCAGGAACTAAATCATAGATTGTTATGAAAACAGGAAGCGTAGGGACAACAACCTTCCCTCAGTGGGACATGAGTGCACTTTGCACTCAAGCACAAGAGACACAGAGATTTTTTTTGTCATAAGTGCAGCAGTGAAGCAATTCAACCACTAGGATAAGTGTGTGTGTGTGTGTGTGTGTGTGTGTGTGTGTGTGTGTGTGTGTGTGTGTGTGTGTGTGTGTGTGTGTGTGTGTGTGTGTCCTGGACTGCACCGCGGTGATTACATAAACACATAGCTTTGAGGGCTGAAACGACAGATGTCTCCCCTTGGAATATTTCTTTCTCTTATGCAATAACTGTGTTTGTGTGTGCTGTCTCAGGAACACATAAGAAATAGGTCTCTGTTAATAACAGTGTGCCACTGTGTTAGGGCTGCCACGATTTGTCGACTAGTCACGATTACGTCGACTATCAAAATCGTCGACGACTGATTTAATAGTCGACGTGTCGTTTGAAGCTTTGTAAGATCGCAAAAGACGCAGGAATAATAGCAGGATTTAAGAGTGTAATAACGGACTGAAACAGAAGATGGCAGCACAGCATGTACAAGGATGCCAGCTGCCGTTAAACCCCGAAGAAGAAGAAGCAGCTGTGTCCCAGAATTCATAGCGCGGCCCAGCTTAGTTTCCAACAATGGCGGTAGCTAGTTAGTTTTAATATTACTCTTATTATTCTTTCTGGGTCACAAAATAAACGTTTAACATATTTTCAGGCGAGAATGTAGCTGTGTAAACCTCAAATATCTGCTCAGTTTATCAGGACACCACATATTTTCAAAAGCGCTCCGACGTTTTCGGAAACGTCTGTTACCCACTAGCTCGATAGCTAGCCGGGGGCTAGGTCACTAGCGCCGTGAGAACACCGGACTCCCGGCAAATTGTTTTCAAACCCACCGCCGTCTTTCGCGACTCAGGTTAAATATATATGAGTCACTTAGATAAATTAAAAATGTTATTGTTTGGCTTTTTTTTTGTATTTTATTTGTTCCTGAGTAAATCGGTTTGGCTGAGATTAAAGTTATAGTTTTTACACAGCTGAATAAACGTCAAGCAGACAGCTGATTATCAGAAGTGTGAGATGCTGGAGAATATACTCCGGTGTCCTGTTATATTTTAGATAGCAAGGAGTTTATTAAACTTTACCGAAACAATCTGCAAATTTCATTAAAATTGAATAAACTATCATCTTGTCTTTATTTTTAGTTAGCACCTTAAAAGCTTAAAGCTGTAAGCTAATGATAGTTATATAAGAGCAGATGCTGCTGGTGCAATAAGCTGTAGTTTTATGTCCAGTGGATGATGATCTGATTAGTCGACTAATCGCATAGATAATCGGTGACTAGTCGACTATCAAAATAATCGTTTGTGGCAGCCCTACACTGTGTACAAATTAAAAGCGGCACAGGAAGACTACAGTGCACAAGTCCAAAAAAATAATGCCACATACACACGCGAGAGGCAGAAAGGAAGAGTTTGGTGGTTTTTTTATATTTATAAATTGTTAGTCTCCTATTTACTGGAAAAACAACACGGTTACAGAGCTGATCATGCTATTTGTGGCATCCCCCCTTTAAACCCAAGCGCTCCTCTAAATAAAGCTATGACTCATCTCTATATCCTCTAATTTTCCTAACTTTGCAGGCTTTTATCACAAAAAACAGGCATGCTCAATGCAGTGTCCTCTAATCTAACTGAATCGAATTCAGCAGCAGGACAAATTTTCTAATTAATGGGGGTGGTATGTCAGATGCACTCAATCAGCATGCTGTGCAGAATGACATAGACTAACAAAGAGATACAGAGGACAACCGGAAATGTGTGGATGGAATGTGGCACAGCTTTCCAAGTAGCCATGAAGCTCCAAAAACTGAAACCACATATCAACATAAAGTCACAGTTCACCATTCATGCTATCAAATGCTTTCACAGCTGCGGCCTTTAAAGATGACCTACTAGGTTCATTTCCAAGCCCAGACTAGAGGCTTTGCATGATGTACAGCACAAAATATTCCTAATTTATCTTGTTCTGAGCCTCGGTGCAGTCCCACAGTTTCTGGGAGGAAAAAAAACAAGTAATTTTGCTTCCCATGACCCTCCCTGTAAATCAGCTTTCTTGTGAACAGCTTCTCTTCACAAACAGGTTTGACAAGCAGCTAGTTTGAGCTGCTGTGCCTAAAATGAGCCACAGAGATAATCATCATGTTGATCAGAGAATTCATTTGCGGTATGCTTAACATTATGCACCAGAGGTTTAACATTCTGGGAAATTTTTCATCTACCTAGGAGTCAAATCGGGAAATTGATGCTACTCTTGAGCTTGTTTTATAACTAAAGCTTGACCCAGAAGTCCATTTGCTTAGTGTTAAGGGCCAGATTTACTAACGTATGCACCAAACACAGTATTGTCTGTATTTACAAAAAGAGCACAGTGAAAAATTACATGTAATCGTTGGGAATGGTTTCTCAATGCCAAAATATAGGGAGGGCAATATTTAAATCAAGTATGTAAACTGATTTACTAACGTTTGTGGCATGCAATTTGCTGCTGATAGTGACAATATGTATTAATGGAAAAAAAAATCATCTTTTGTTTTTAAATATGAATTTAACTGCATCTGTGTTTAGCAAACAGTGCAACTTTGGTGACTTACCAGTAAAACCAACCACACCCATGAGCACTGTTTAGGGATGGCACACATTAAATGCTATTTTGTCCTGTTTAGTAAATCTGACTCTAACACTGGGAAAGGGTAAATGGCAAAATTTGCTCAATCAAGAATCTAGAAAATCATCCCTGAAGTTCACTGATCAGCTCACTCAGGTTCTGCTGGCTACAGAAAAACTTCACAACTGGGAAGCTAATTACTGAGAGCATATCTTCTCACCTTTACACAGAGACTTCCTGGTCTTTATGCAGATATAAGAACCTTCTTCTAATCTAGCACTTGGTGTGAAAGCAAATGCAACACAGTATCCTTAATGCTACATTTTAAAAAAGGTAAAACAGAAAAGTTTATTTGTTCATACTTTTCATAGATCCTCTGGCCCCTCATAAACACCTTGGCTTCATTATCCAGCGGGAATGTGCCGTCATCCTTCCGGAAGCGGTAAAACAGCTTCATGTCTTTGAAGTCCCGGTGCTCGTCACACACTGAACGCAAAAAGAGGCAAAGAAAGTTAGATTAAAGGGCTAATCTGCAAAAACACTGCCACATTTTTGTTTACTCTCCCAACCAGCCGAGATGTGGTTTACATATTTGTCTGTCCAAACTCAGTTACTAGCTTAAACTTCATTTTTGGCAGACAGAAATGAGTATGTCAGAGGGATATCTCAGGCTGAGCAGTTTGGAGACAAACGGCCAAGATTCAGATAGCCTGGAAATGTACAAAGGAGGGATCGTGGATGGAGGAGTAGTAATAAAAATGAATGCTCTGCCTTCCAGTAATACTGTCTATGTCATGGCGGTGGGTCTGTGACCCAGCATTTTGAGCTTATTTTGTATGTCTGATTTCTTATGATGTATTAGAGTAATGGTAAGTTCTGGTGTTATTATTAGTATGCCTTAATTAGGTTTCGTTTAGCTAAAGTTTTTTCCATGCTCTGTTTCCTGTGTAAGTCTCTCCTCCTCTATGTATGATTTTAGTTATGTCTGTGCCTCGTTCCTCTTATCTGTTCCCATGTTCCTCTCCTTGCGTATAATAGTTAGTTTTGCTTCCCCTGTGGCGTCATGTTCATGTGTCAGCTATGTTCTCCATGTGTTTCCGCTTCCCTCATTACCCTTCTGTGTATTTAAGTCCTTTATCATCCTTTGTTCAGTGTCAGTTTGCCTGTTGAGTTCTTGTCATGTTTTCAGGTTTTTTCATGTTCATGTTTTTATCATGTTCAAGGTTTTGTTGTCTGTCACCTGAACCTTTGCCTAAGTGTGCATCTACCTTTTGTTTAGTACCTTTTCCCAGCCACAAACAAATGGCTCGCTTTTTGTTTAATTATAGTTTCATTCCAAGTGTCTGCATTTGGGTCCTCTTCCTCCCTCCACACAGGCTGCCATTACAAACGGTGACATGTAAAATGCATACATGTAGCACGTATACATGTAGCATGTATAATGTCAAATGAATTGGTCCTAGCACAAAACCCTGTGGAACTCCATTGTTATTATTAACCTCCATTATTAACCTTAGTGTGTGAAGCTCCATTTACATTAACAAATTGGAGTCTATTACATATTGCTGTATAGTATCTATTCTATTTTATCTTACCCTATCCTATTGTGTTTTTCTTAACTTTTACTGCTCTTAAACTTGTACTTACTGCCGTGACCAAAAGATTTCCCACATGTGGCACTAATAACGCTTATCTTATCTTATCTTATGATTCAAACTGCAGCACAATACCTTGTAATACTTGTGGCATGCTCTAGTCACTGTAATAAATTATTGTGGTCATAAGTGTAGTACACTGCAATGAGGTTAAGCAGGACAACCACAGAGGTCATACAACTACTCTTTAAAGAACTTCTGAGACAAAATAAAGGTTGGTGATTGGCCTATAATTAGCTAAGACAGCTGGGTCAAGTTACTCAAGACTCTAAATAAATGTTGGTAGTATTTCAAGTAGCTTTACGTAATGATACATGTTGTCGATGAAACAGCTAGTCATGAAGAAAAGAGGACGATCACAGAAGATCCATGTAGGTATTGAAGGAGGTCATGCAGAGAGATGATGTGACAGAAGAGGATGCTAGGAATAGTGTGAAATGGAGGAAGATGATCCACAAAAGGTGAACAGCCGAAAGAAGACCAAAGGTTCTTGCTACCAGTTCAGCAGCCGACCATGTCTGAATGATGTCCGTCATCATTTGGTGACTTATGATCAGCACTTATAACTTTCTAAGTTATACATTATAATATCATAGTGGCTCTTACCTTTTTTAATTTTCAAGTTACGTTTTTCAAACATTTGCGTCCAATTTTTCCATAATAAGTATTTGGTGTATTTTATTTTTAGGCATGTTAACCTTCATTGGACAAGATGGTACAGAGAGTAGGAGAGTTTGAGGGGAAATGGTCTGGGTCAGACTTGAATCCAGGCCCCTGTGACATGGATTTTAGCCTCGAGTATATCACAGCTAGCTATAGCACCACCCAGCCCATAAATTCCTGAGTTATGGCCAATGAGGTCACAGTGACTTGGCCCTTTGACTTCTGAATTCTAATCAGCTCATCATTGAGTCCAAGATAACGTACTTGGCAAATGTAATGGAATTCCTTCCCTTTCTGTGATACTGCAGTAACACGGTGACACTAAGGAACCCGATCATCAAAACCAGTTCCGATCATGAAGTCTGTAAATTTCTGCAGAATTTGCAGACATTTAAAAGAAACTGCTTTAACGAGAACCCCCAAACAATGCCTAAATAACAACATGGACAATTGTTGACAAAGAGCCACTACAGGAAGCGGCTGTTAGAGAGTGACTGAGAGAACCCAAAGCCTATAATGCAGGCAAACGCTGTCTTCATGCAAAGAAACACAGATGCACACAGAGAAACAAAAGCTGTCCTGATGTTTTCTTTCAGACTGTATAGAAGCGTTACAGGATCACAGACTGGGTTTTGACATTCGGTCATTAATCTATAGCCTAGTTTCTATACGTTGGCTCTGTCTAAGTAATAACTTAAGAGGAAAAAGGCCTCTGTCAGTGGTCAAATGTGAAGCAGGTATGAGACGCTCCACTGGAGCCAAATTGGCCAGGAGACCCAGAGAATCATCCATTAAGAGGGACGGCTTGTTCCCAGAAAATGTCAGGAAGAAAACAGAGGGTGAGAGAGGGACCCTTGCTGTTATAGAAAATGGAAAATCCACTCTCACACGCATACACTTTCTCACAGAAACAAAGCTCTACCGTGGTGAATGATGCTCTGGTCTAAAAGTTTCTGCACAATCTTGATGGCCGTGTCTCGATCTGAAGCTTCCTTGTGTTCGATTAGCCAATCAATGAGCTCCTTAGCTACAAAGCAGTTCGGGTAAGTCCGGAGGTGGTGCCTCCGGTCCTTGATCACCTTCGCCTCATGGAGCCGCAGCCTGTAAACAAGTAGCAGAGGGGAAGAAAATCTGACTTCAGCACAAGTCCTTAGAAATTACACCAGAAATTGGGTTTTTTGTTGTTGTTGTTGTTTGTTTTGCACCTGAAAGGGTGCATTGATTTTGTAACATATAAAGAGACTGTAATAACAGTGAGGAGAGACCAGAGCAGCATGGTGTATCATTTTACACTCATTTTGCTCATATTGTTCTAAAACAAACAGCTAAGCACTGTTGCTGACTACATGTCCTGATTTGGTTATCGATGTGAGGGTATCACAATTGAAATTTAAAGTGGAATGAAAACACAGCAAATGCATATTTTTGGTTTGAGATGAAACACAGTATTCAAACACTATCTGCAGGGATTTATAAGGTTGACTGCATGATCACATGATGAACCTCTCAAGCCAAACTTAATTTCCATCATGGGCCAGATACCGCCCACTTTGATCTTGAGATCAAACCAGTGAAACTCCTCCTTATGCCAGTGTAAAAACATTTAAATAAACATTTAAACCCTGAGATCTCTTGATATAAGAAATCAAAGTGTTAGTTCAACAGTACATCTCGGTTTTCTGCATGATAAGCTTTGGTAACCCATTCCCACACTGTCCTGCATACATAAAATCTAAAGTTTCAAGTTTCTTGTTTTTAAAATGTGAGCGCACTATAAAAAAAAGCAAATGTGGACATTTCTATAGTAAATAGTGAAAAATAAGAACTTCTCTGTCATTTAATTGTTTATTTAATAACTTTTCTGTAGCTGGGAAGACTTATTAGTAAAACCTATGAAAATACAGTTAAAAAGTTAAAAATCAATGCACTTGTTCACATTTTTGAAAGCTATTGAGTGGGCTGGATTGAAGTCTTTGCTGGGCTCATTCTGGGCCCCGGGCTTTATGTTTGGCACCCCTGGTGTAGATCCTTCATGTGCTGGCTTCACAGTGACCTCTAGCTGAACCTAGGTATTGTGAAACAGTCCACCAGTCTTAGCCAAGCTTCCTCCAGCTAGCTAGTTCCACTTCATGCTGAGTCTGTATGCAGCTGGCTAGCATCACGCCGGATTAGCTATGACAGCATTAGTCCAAGCCGACCCAACTCTACTGCCAAGACTCACGATGGGCAAACAAGCTCCTCTGAAAAACTTGGAGACTTTGCATCCATGCAATCCTGACATCATCCTCTCTGTGTATTTAGCTCCGGTCTAATCCTCACATAAATTCAACTCGAGAGGAAGCAGAAAGCAAAGTCGTTTCATTTCTTTAACTTGTGCTGAATCACACAGTAACAGGGAGAAGCTTTTCTCAAAGAGTCTTTGCCTACTGGCATGCTGAGTCCCAGGCTGGAAGCATTCATGAACACTTAATAACCATCAGACTCAGCCACAGTGCAACACATTATCTATTCACAGCTATGAACTGGTCACAAGACTTACTACAACAGCTGCATGTGCCTGTTCTTCCATATAGCTGCTTCTCTGTCTGTTTTTAAGCCATCTGCCTGAAACAGATCTGTTCTGTGATACAAGGAGTCAACACGATAGAGCACAAACAAGTGATAACATATTTTAAAACAGTCTGCTGTTATCAGTAACGGAAACTGTGTCATTCATGTTCCATGAGCTTGACTCATGATAAAGTGAGCTAACAAAGGTGTGGGCACTGCTTGCTCTCATCAGCAAAGTGTAATCTTATACTTATGAATGCTGCGGTTCTCAGACTGAAAGGGAATGTGACGTTTTTAAATCTCTCATTGCGTTTTGTATGAGCAAACACTCCAGGACAAAGCTAAAAAAACAAAGGAATTGCAGCCAAACACAAAAGGAGAAAGTCAGACATTAAACTGTCCCGTGTGTAAGAGTGTTTCCAGGATTTTTTTTTTTTTAAATAGGATGCAGCGAAGGGAAACCGAGAAGGACCATGGGTCATGTTTAATCAGAAAACTCTCATTAATAATATGAAACAAAACAAATTACAAATATTCACAAGCTACAGTGCTGTCCAAAGGTTTTGGCATCCCTTATCTCCTTATATTTTGCTTCCAAGGAGCCAGACCTAATTGTATTTTTTTAATTGGTCTTGAGCAATAGTTCTCCAGGCTTTCTGAAGGTCTTTCAAAATTTTTCTTTTGACATTGGTTGCTTTGTTACCCTCATTTTCACTTTAGTCCTTGTATCGGAGGAATTTTTTTTTGTCTGTGAAGCTACTTAACACTGACCTTTGAGTCATTCGAGTATAAAATATTCTGTCCCTCCTGTTATTTCTAAGGCATGTTTTTTATAAGTTTGTTATATGCAGTGGCGTGTCTAGAAAATTTTTGTTGGGGGGGCCAGGTAGGGGCACAGATTTGGAGAAGGGTGGCAGATTTAATTGGCAGATAATGTTTTAAAAAAAAATTCTACCAACCCTTAACCATAATTCAATAATCCTATAAACCTAATAACCAAATGCACTTTTAACTCTTATTAGAATGAGATTTTAACCACTACGGTGCAAAGTTTTTAGATACTGCGTTGATAAAGTACAAGAGATACAATCAGTGCTTTGTCAGTGTTTACTCAGCAGTCAAGGACAGCAATATTTGCATAGTATTTTTACTGACATATAGTGCACATATGTTTTGGGCAAAAACATTTTTGAAAATTAAAATACGAACATTTGTAACAAACAATTGACAAATTAGCCAATGCCAATGCAAAACTTTATCTGCCTGTTAAAAAAAGAAGATAATCTTCTCACAAACTGGTGTTTGATTTTGAAACAGGAAAAAAGTGGGGAAACAACTGAAAAGACTAACATTTGAATGAAACCTGAAAGCAAGTAAATACTTTCTATGCTGCCTTATCGTAAACTTTGGTAATATTGATAAAGAACAACACTGGCTGATGATAAAATACAGTCAGCTGGCATGGTGACACTGCCAGTATTAACCTGCAGGGCTGGACTGGGACAAAAAAATTGGGCATTTTTACTACAGACCGACCCACCAGGTAGTAAAGCCATAAAGACTTTGACTGAAAACAAACCCTGTTGTGACAGTGATGTACAGTCTTGTTGGTATATGTATGATTTCTATACATTTTACGTCAGATAAAAACTTTGGTTGTAAGATTTAGATAATTATTTAATAAAAACTAGGTATTTTAAATGAGAATAAGAAAGAAAAGTATTTCTTTGTGCCCACCTTTCCCTGTTAATGCCCTACCTGGCCCCCTGGCAAAACTTTGCTAGACCCGCCCCTGCACAGTTACCAGCTGTCTGCTACATAAAAAAGGATCCTGGTGTTATTTGTCTCTCAGAAACAGTTCATAACTTCCCTTCAACTCATTCATGTCACCTAAAAGGTAAACCTGTTTCTCCATCACCTGTTCAGCTCTGATGGTTCAGTAAGGACATCTCCTGGTTTCATCTTCATGTTTCCCTCTCACCACATATCTAAACAGACATCATGACCAGCAGCTTTACAGCTGTGGCTCCAGCAAACATCAGCTGATACTAGAAATTAATATTAAATACATTCTAACAACAGCCGATCAAGCTTAAACGTGCTGCTGTTGTTTAGCGCAACATCTGCTGGTTTCCTCTTTCTGGCGCAAAGTGGGCGATAAACAAGAGAGAAAAGCCGATCAGCTGATCATTGATCAGTTTCATGATTGAAGTAGCAACAGGAGAGGGAGGGGGAGAGAATGAGAGAAGAGGCAGCTGTGCAGCATAAAGACAGAATAAATCCAGTTTTGTGTCTTTTTTCCATTCTAGCTAAAGTCCGGGACAAACTGCGTCTCTTCTCAGCTCAATACGAAACGTGTAATATTTTCTCTGAATGAGGGACCATTCCATTTTTTTAAGGAGCCGTTGGCAACTCTACTAACCTTATGAATAAAATAAAGTTCACTATCAGTAACATCATAGCACCCACCCAGCTGTATAAAAACTCCGTCAAACTGGCTAGAACGCAGTATGAGTTATTGCAACTGACAGTAAAAAGTCAGCAACATGAAAATAAACTCCACCTAAACTTGGTTTATATCTGACCCAGATAGACTGCAGGTCATAACTTCTTACCTGAAGTTCAGTTCACCTGACACTCGGACTGGTGGCTGCTTCGGGTCTCTCCTCCTGCCTCCCCTTCCCTCATCCACCTGTTGCCTCTGTGGAAGCCCCGTCATAGCCACCACCAAACAACGGAGTTATTTCTACACATCGACCTGCATCTGGCCAATCCACCACCTCTCATTGTTCATGCCATTACAAAAAAAATAAAAAATAAGTCACTGGGGATATGCCCGGTATGCCCGATGGCCAGTCCAGCTATGTTAACCTGCAACCAAATCTGCAGCCCCATACAGCAATGTTACGACTTAGATTATATCTTATAACGCATAACTCTTATGTTAGCTGCCCTCAGTAGCATACTGTCTGAAATATTCCACAGCTGCAATAATTCTTTAAGTGTTATTTTTTTCCTTGGTATTCTAATTTCACCGAAGTTTACTAAACTCAACAAACTTGATATTACTTACCGGGACATTTATTCTGTCCTCATTTTCTTTCACCGAAAAATTGTTTCCTGCAGTGCCATCTTTCCTCTCCTACCTTTGCTAACGTGATGCGCATAGCGCAGAAGCGATGCTGCATTCACTTACACTCGGATATCTGAGCGTCACCGTGAAAACATAATCGGACATTTGATATTTGATTGAATTTTATTGTTTTGCCTTTGGGGTGGCACCTGGGGTGGCCAGTCTGGTTTGGGGGGTGGCCTGTGCCCCCCCAGGCCACCCCGCTGGACACGCCATTGGTTATATGGCGGGTCATAATCATTCGTTCTGTAATTAACTGTTGCAACATGTCAGAAAATATGTTTATTCCTGATCTTGTCTGGGCAAAGCCTGCCATCTAGTGGGTTGACAGGGTAGCACCATGTTAGAGCGCAAGCAGTGGTTTTCTCCCAGCGCTCGACAGGGAAGGTCCATTTGGCTGTGTCTCTGTAAATTCCTGCATCTGACGCCCTTGAAAAGGCATAATCTGTAAGTGTGGCAAAACGGTTTATTGTTCCCACTTATTAGTACCTTGTTCAGCAAAGTAATGAGCTTCTTGTGTGTTTAGCGAGTTTGTTACATTACTAGCACAAGCTAGCTGTTAGCCCTTTGTTTAGCCTGCTAACATGAAGCATACCAGCATGTGGTGTTAACTGTATCTCTTACCATCTCTGTATCTCTTGATTGTGTAGTGACTGTTTACATAAGTCAACAATATTTAATGTAATCTTTGTGTATTTGTATGGAGAGTGAATACACTGTATTCTGTTTCTGTTATTACAGTTTTACAAAAAAGGAAAATAAGGATCAGTAAAGCTCCGAAGAATGGCACGCGGTCTCCTGAGTGTTTACTGAAGCCATTTTATGTTTAGCTCACTGCATAAGCTGGATAGAGACATTCAGCTGAGGGCAGAAGAGTAAAAAGATTGTCCACGCATCAAGTGCACTGCCAGGATCCTGAGACACTCCAGCGACAGCAATCATGTCCAACCACGGGGACACCTCGCAGCTTTCACAGCTGGAAGTCAGGTCGGAATGCAGATCAGCAGCTTCACGCCGGTCAAACAGCTCAGCAGCTTCACGCCGGTCAAACAGCTCAGCAGCAAGCCTTGCTGCAGCACGAGCACGAGCTGAAGCCGAAGCTGCTCGAGCAAGAGCAGAATATGCCAAACGCCAAATAGACATGGAGGTCGAAAAGGCCCGGATGGAGGCAGCGCTAAATGCTCTGAAGCAGGAGGGAGAAGCCGAAGCAGCACTTGCAGCTGCAAGGGTCCTAGAGGCTGCAGTTCTGGACCAAGCAGAGTCTGTGAAGCCACCAGACATTCCTGCCACAATAGCTGCGGCTGTCAGCCGCACTCAAGAGTATGTAGATACCCACTTCCACAATAACACTAATATGGAAGGTGAGTCAAAACACAGTAGAGAGCAAAAATGTGACTTAGACAACACCCACACTACAGGGCCGGACATATCAGCAGCAGCTGCGCGTGGGTACCCCCCCAGTTCTCCACCTGTTTGGCAGCCCAAACTTCCACCTCCCCATTGGTCCAACTATGTTGGAGCAGCCAAACCACAACGACAAGCAGATGTATCAGACCTCGCTGCCCTCCTCTCGCGTCGTGACCTACTGACAGCAGGACTGACAGTGTTTGATAACAAGCCAGAGACTTATCTAGCATGGAGATCTACGTTTCACAATGCCACTGAAGATTTAAACCTAAAGTGCAGTGAAGAACTCGATCTGCTCACTAAGTGGCTTAGTGGGGAGTCTCTCCAGCATGCTCTGAGAATCAGGGCTGTCCATGTTAACAATCCAGAAACAGGTCTTCAGCGTTTATGGCAAAGGCTAGACAGGATTTATGGCTCATCAGAAGTTATTGAAGCTTCTCTGTTCAAACGCCTAGAGAGCTTTCCCAGAGTTACTCCGAGAGACAATCACCTTCTACAGGAACTTGCAGATCTCCTCCTGGAACTTGAAGCAGCAAAAAACGAAGGATATCTGCCAGGCCTCAGCTTTCTTGACACTCCAAGAGGCATAAACCCAATTGTGGAAAAACTCCCACATACCCTGCAAGAGTCATGGATCAAACAGGGGTCCAAGTATAAGAAAGAACACAGAGTGCACTATCCGCCTTTCTCCTACTTTGTCCAGTTCGTAAATAGCAATGCTGAAATGAAAACTGACCCCAGCTTTATCCTACAAAATTACAGCACTGGGCACATGAGGATAGAAAGGCCACTGGTGAGACAATCACATTTTAGAGCCCCGCTAACAGCAAACAAAACACAGGTTGGCACACCCAGCAACAAATCTAACACTCACTCTCTTGATCCCGACAAACGGTGTCCAGTACACATGAAGCCCCATTCACTTGCAAAATGTAGAGGGTTTAGGATGAAAACACTGGATGAGCGGAAAAGTCTGCTCAAAGGGCTTTCGATCTGTTACAAGTGTCTCTCATCAACAGAACACAGGGCCAAAGACTGTAAAGCTGATATTCGTTGTCTGGAGTGCAAAAGCGATACCCACATCTCCGCCATGCATGCCGGGCCACCCCCTTGGAGAAGTGGGAGCTTTGATTCTACACCAGAGGCACACGGCGGGGAGCCAGACATCCCGAGCTCCACAGTGACTACATCTAACTGCACTGAGGTATGTGGACAGGGACAACAAGGACGGTCTTGTTCTAAAATTTGCATGGTGAAAGTATATCACAGCACAGCCCCTCAAATGAAAACGAAAATGTACGCAATTTTAGACGACCAAAGTAATGTGTCACTGGCTCGTTCTCCCTTTTTTGACATGTTTAATGTACATGGTGAAGCCTTTCCATACACAATGAAAACATGCTCTGGCACAACGAACAAAACAGGCCGTAGAGCTCACGGCTTTGTCATTGAGGGTGTGGACGGAAAAGTGTCCATACCACTACCAACACTGACAGAGTGTAATCAGATTCCTGACAACAGGAGTGAGATACCCACCCCAGAAGCTGCAGCTGCTCATCATCACCTAGCTCACATAGCTGCACAAATACCCCCTCTTGATCCAGAGGCAGATATTCTCCTCCTCTTAGGCCGTGATGTAATTCAGGCTCACAAGGTTCGACGCCAGGCAAATGGGCCCAATGAAGCACCTTATGCCCAAAAGCTTGATCTTGGATGGGTAATTGTTGGGGATGTTTGCCTCTCGGGAGCTCACAGACCCACATTGAACTCCTACAAGACTAACATACTGGATAATGGCCGCCCCAGTTTTCTCTCTCCCTGTGGCAACAGAATCTACACAAAAGTGAAGATCACAGAAGAATGCCCCCTTTTTGAGAGCACACAGGTCAAAGATGAACTGGGCAAACACATCTTTCAACAAACTACTGATGATGACAAAATGGCACTCTCTGCAGAAGATAAGACGTTTCTGAACATTATGCACAAAGAGTTTGCTAAAGATGATGCAAATAACTGGGTCGCCCCCCTGCCCTTTCGTCATCCCCGACGTCGCTTACCCAACAACAGAGAGCAGGCTCTCAACCGCCTCATGTCCCTACGGAAGACATTAAAGAGAAAGACGGAGATGAAAGATCATTATGTGGAGTTTATGAAAAGGATCTTCGACAAAGGTCATGCAGAAAGGGCACCCCCTCTCAAACCCCACCAAGAATGCTGGTATCTCCCACACTTTGGTGTTTACCACCCCCAAAAGCCAGCAAAAATCAGAATAGTCTTCGATTCAAGCGCCCAGTTCGAAAATGTGTCTCTGAATCAAGTACTGTGTAAAGGCCCAGATCTCAATAACAGCCTTGTGGGCGTGCTTCTCAGATTCCGAGGTGACCCACATGCTGTGATGGCTGACGTGGAGCAGATGTTTCACAACTTCACGGTCAGAGAGGACCATCGTGATTATCTGCGTTTCCTGTGGTTCCGCGATCACGACCTCGATGGAGAAGTGGACGAGTTTCACATGACAGTCCATGTTTTTGGGAATTGCCCGTCCCCCTCAGTTGCCATCTATGGACTCAAGAAGACTGCTGTGGAAGGAGAGAAAGAATATGGCAGTGATGTAAGGGAATTTATTGAGCGCCATTTTTATGTAGATGATGGGCTAAAGTCATTTCCCTCTGAGACCCAGGCGATTGACGTCCTTCACAGAACACAAAGGATGCTGGCTCAGTCTAACATCCGCCTTCACAAGATCTCATCCAACAGCCCTGTAGTCGTCAGTGCCTTCCCAAGTGAAGATCTAGCCACAGGCCCGCAGGAACTCCAACGTGGACAACACGCCCCACTCATGCAACGCAGCCTTGGGTTAGGCTGGGACCTGTCGACAGACCAATTGTCATTTCAAGTTGAAATCAATGACAGGCCTTTCACCAAACGTGGTGTATTGTCAGTCATCAACAGTTTGTATGACCCACTCGGCTTCGCTGTGCCAGTCAGCATCGAAGGCCGCTCCATTCTGAGAGAGATCTCTATGGACATTAGCGAATGGGATGCACCGCTGCCGAGGGAGAAACAGGACAAGTGGCAACAATGGAAAGATTCCCTAAAGCACTTACAACAGCTCAAGATCTCCCGCATGTA
Organism: Copadichromis virginalis; assembly: GCF_057382275.1. Lineage (NCBI taxonomy): Eukaryota > Metazoa > Chordata > Actinopteri > Cichliformes > Cichlidae > Copadichromis > Copadichromis virginalis. The sequence continues at coordinate 10,814,614 of NC_140628.1, read as the reverse complement.
TACATCCATCTCACTATCTGAATCTCAGAGAAAAGAAATGCATGTTTTTTGTGATGCATCCACAAAAGCTGTTGGAGCCGTCGCTTACCTGAAACTCACAGCAGGCAATGGGCTCAGTGAAGTTGGGTTTCTTCTTGGAAAGGCCAGGCTGGCTCCAAAACCAGACATCACAATTCCAAGACTGGAACTTTGTGCTGCTGTGCTGGCTGTAGAAGTGGCGGAAATGGTCCAGCAGGAGCTTCACACTACTATCGATGAGGTGAACTTCTACACCGACTCGAAGGTGGTCCTTGGATATATTTTCAATGAAAAAAGACGCTTTTATGTGTATGTGCATAACCGTGTGGAGCGCATTAGGCGTTCTACCCAGACCCACCAATGGCATTACGTACCCACACAGCTAAACCCAGCTGACCATGCCACACGAGCACTGCCCGCTGAGCATCTGTCTCACTCTACATGGCTTAGCGGACCTGCCTTCCTTACAGATTCAGGCCAACGACAAATACAGAAAGAACCTTTTGACCTTGTTTGCCCTGAAAACGACACTGAGCTGCGCCCAGATATCGTATCCTGTGCCACCTTTCTGTCAAAAAAAGAGCTCGGGACCACAAGGTTCGAGAGATTCTCAAATTGGAGTCGTCTGCTAAAAACTATTGCCAGACTGCTGCACATTGCCGAGTCGTTTAAAGGTGAAACAGAGAGCACATGTCGTGGATGGCACAAGTGCAACAACTATGCTACAGAAGAACAGCTCCAGCAGGCCAAGGTTACTATCATTCGTGCAGTTCAAAAAGAGGTGTATGCGGATGACATCAAGCGCATGGAGCAGAGTGAGTCCATTCGCACACAAAGTCCACTTAGCAAGCTGAGTCCTTACATAGACGCTGATGCAGTCCTTAGGGTCGGTGGCCGGCTCGCAAGAGCTCAACTGTCAACAGATGAGACACACCCCATGCTCATTCCCAGTAAACACCACATAACCCAGCTCATAATCAGACACTTTCACGCACAAGTATGTCATCAGGGCAGACACTTCACCGAAGGTGCAATCAGAGCTGCAGGTTTTTGGATTGTGGGTGGGAAAAGAGCCGTCAGTAGTGTCATCTTCAACTGTGTCATATGCCGCAGATTAAGGGGCAAGCAACAAGAGCAGATCATGTCAGATCTACCAGAAGACAGAATGTGTACAGACCCTCCTTTCACGTGTGTGGGCCTAGATGTTTTTGGTCCGTGGCCTGTTACAGTCAGAAAGACACGAGGAGGTCAAGCAGAGGCCAAGAGATGGGCAGTGATCTTTACGTGTATGAGCACTCGTGCCATACATATCGAAGTGATAGAAGCAATGGACACTTCATCTTTCATTAATGCTCTGCGCCGTTTCGTTGCCATGCGAGGTGCTGTTAAACTACTCAGATCCGACTGCGGCACAAACTTTGTGAGTGCTTGCAGAGAACTCCAAATCGACAAGAAGGGTTGTCATAATGACAAAATCAACAAGTATCTTGGAGACAGAAGCTGAGTGGCAATTTAACCCTCCACATGCATCGCACATGGCTGGATCTTGGGAGCGCATGATTGGCGTCAGTCGGCGGATCCTTGACGTAATGCTGCTGCAGCATGGAAATGCAAAGCTCACACATGAGGTGTTAGTGACATTCATGTCGGAGGTCACTGCAATAGTCAACTCAAGGCCACTTACCACAGTTTCTGCTGACTCAGAGCATCCTGAGATTCTCACTCCTGCCATGCTACTCACACAAAAGGTTGGTGCGCCCCCAGTACCACCAGGTCAGTTCCACGATCAGGACCTGTTTAGAGCGCAATGGAGACGTGTACAGTACCTTCTGGGGACGATGGAGGAGAGAGTACCTCAGCGGACTACAGGGTCGTCGCAAGTGGAGGGCATCAAAGCCCAATCTACAAATTGGAGATGTGGTCCTGCTCAAAGAGGGACAAGAAAACAGGATTGACTGGCCACTAGGGCTAGTCACAAAGACCTTCCCCAGTCAAGATGGCAGAGTAAGGAAGATTGAAGTCAAGATCATCCGCAGTGGCGAATGTAGAGTGTACCTGAGACCCATCAGTGAAGTCGTCTTGTTGGTACCTAAGAGCTAAGTCTGAAAGACTCTTAATATCCTTTGTAATAGTGGGATTCAGCTTTAGTTGGTGTGACGTCCTGCAGACGTCAGGCGGGGAGTATTCTGTCCCTCCTGTTATTTCTAAGGCATGTTTTTTATAAGTTTGTTATATGGCGGGTCATAATCATTCGTTCTGTAATTAACTGTTGCAACATGTCAGAAAATATGTTTATTCCTGATCTTGTCTGGGCAAAGCCTGCCATCTAGTGGGTTGACAGGGTAGCACCATGTTAGAGCGCAAGCAGTGGTTTTCTCCCAGCGCTCGACAGGGAAGGTCCATTTGGCTGTGTCTCTGTAAATTCCTGCATCTGACGCCCTTGAAAAGGCATAATCTGTAAGTGTGGCAAAACGGTTTATTGTTCCCACTTATTAGTACCTTGTTCAGCAAAGTAATGAGCTTCTTGTGTGTTTAGCGAGTTTGTTACATTACTAGCACAAGCTAGCTGTTAGCCCTTTGTTTAGCCTGCTAACATGAAGCATACCAGCATGTGGTGTTAGCTGTATCTCTTACCATCTCTGTATCTCTTGATTGTGTAGTGACTGTTTACATAAGTCAACAATATTTAATGTAATCTTTGTGTATTTGTATGGAGAGTGAATACACTGTATTCTGTTTCTGTTATTACAGTTTTACAAAAAAGGAAAATAAGGATCAGTAAAGCTCCGAAGAATGGCACGCGGTCTCCTGAGTGTTTACTGAAGCCATTTTATGTTTAGCTCACTGCATAAGCTGGATAGAGACATTCAGCTGAGGGCAGAAGATAAAACAAATACTGTACATAAGAGAAAACTTAGCCAAGAATGAATTTTAATTGTATTTTAGGCACTGTGTATTACCAGCCAGTTTTTCTTGCATTTCTTTAGTTAAATATATGAAAAATGCCAAAGATAAAATTGTGCTTGTGCACCAACAAGGTGTTATTAGCTGAAGACTTTGCAGCATGGTGTGGAAAACTGGGCAAGTGGTGATCCTAAAAAACCACTCTTAAAGTCATGTCCTTAAGAAATAAGAAAATAGAGAACATATGGCCCGAGACCTTTGCACAGCACTGATTCGTGATTTTTGGCTGCCCTGTACTATAACTATACGGTGGCCACAAGATTTAACAGTGAGGTAATGAAACCGGGTTGAAACAGTGACTATGTTTTCATTTCGCTGAGTGCTAGAAATAAAGGACAGTGCCTGACACAATTTTTCCGACTTTCTATAGCCACACTAGCCACTGAAGGAGACTGCACTTACCCACTGCACCGCATTAATCTAAATGTTAACGTCAGCATTCCTAAATGCTCACAAAGGCAATTTAACATGCTGATTGCAAGCATAAATAATGTTTACTATATTCACTGAAGGTCATTTTTTATATGCATACATACATACAAAAAAGCAGCCAAGAACAGTTTTGGTTTCTATTCATGCACTATCCATAGTATGGGAAACGCTGACCTGGCGATGGCAACAGATAAAATTAAATTTATTCCTCAGTGTTTGTCCATCCAAAAAGCAGCCATCAAGCGTGGCACCAAAATCTATATGTGTACCAAATTCATTTTATTTTATTATATTCAATTTTTTTTGCAATCCATCAAACAGTTGAACTGTTCAAGCGTGAAGCAAGGCAGTGACAAAAAGACATCTTTGAAACTGTCAGGAATTAAGATTTAGGCCAGAGAGCAAGTCTTACAAGCCACAACCTTGAGTCCTTTCCCCAGAACAGCGGCATCTCAGGAGACCCTGGAACAGCCTCCACAACCAACCTTTCGTTCACTGACACTGACCACAATGCCAGCTGGCAATCTCAGTGTGCCGCAGTGCCAAGGACACTGACACACACACACATGGTGAGCATATAATGATAAACAGGGAAAACTGTTGCAAGCAAACTGTTAATCTCTTTAGGAAGACTGAAGTGATACTGCTTGTGGTTTTTTGGAAAGCAACATACTTCAAAACACAACCACAAAAACATACTTTAGCCACATATTTCCATATAGTTCAGTTGGGGGCTGAAATTCCAGGCATTGATGCCATGCTTTACCAACTGGGCCTCTATTCATTGCTGGGGGTATGAAGTAGTGAATGAACTGCTGGTTATGTAGTCTTTTTTTCTTTTTTACAGTACAGTGGGTCAAAGGGTACAGCATGTCAACAACACTGCTAGCAGTGTTGGTACAAATCCCTGATAGGATGAATGGGCAGGGCTTGATAATGACACCGGGTTAGTAAGTTCATCATTCTCTGCGGGGCTCAAAGGGCACTGTATAGATGGAGCACCAGAAATGAATGCTGCAAAGCAGGATCCTGCAGATTCTGGACATTAAAGTGATATAGTAACGTGAAAATGCGTTACATAGTGGAGATGAGGAGCAACAGCGTGCACGAGGAAGGTTATGCATGTGCGAATGTCTTTGTTTGGTTGTGCATGGTGCAGTGGGGCAAAAAAACAAAACAAAAACAGGCTGCTGTACCCGTTTGCATGGAGAGGGAGCCACGTGGTTGCATGGTTATTAACCTGCTGTCAAATATCTCCCAAAACCCGCTTCCCTTATTTACTGTCATGGCCTTTTACATGTACCCAAAACATGCTGACATGAGCATGCATAGTAACTTAAAAACTGCTAGGAATTCCTTGCTATTAAAGCTGTCAAATCACACGAAAGGTACCACAAACTTTGCCAAAAACAAGGTAGGACGCTACACCCTGTGAATTCTACGAGAACTTGGAGCTGAACCGACCGACATACCTGAGCTGTTCCCCGGTGACAAGCACCTCGGCCAGACGCTCCAGCTCGGCAGCCTTCTTCTGCATGGTGTTCCCGATGCCGTCCATCTCTCTACTGAAACAAGAAGCAAAGGGCAGGGGGGGTTGTGTTTCTATGCATCCAAATGTGCATCACTGCTTTTTAGGTGACAAACGCATAAAGAATCACCGGATTGGACAAAGGCGTGGAGAAGATCCGTGCGCTGATGACAAACAATGCACTGACACCTCGGTTTCTGCTTACCCTTCAAGCACCATGGAGAGCGGTGAGGGTAGGCTCGCAGGTATTCCTTGGATGAAAGCGAAGAAAGGAATTATTCCATCCCGGGAAACACGAGCAACAATGCCGGGAGTGAGACGCAAAAACAATCCAGGCAGCGCCTCAGTGCGCCTGCAGCTTCATCAGCAGTTCTCCACTTTCAGTTCCCTGGATTGGAAAAAAAAACCCAAACAAGAAAATCTACTCTTACAGATCAGTGCATGCATGCATGCCCCCTCCTCCTCGTAGTCTCCTTGAACCCCTGCGTTTAATCTTTGAATTCAGCGCTAGTGACAGCAGCTCTCTCTCTCTCTCTCTCTCTCTCTCTCTCTCTTTCTCTCTTTCTCTCCCTCCGTGCGGTGCTCTGTTTGTTTGTCCCCCCGTGCGACCAACCACACGAGCTGACTGCACGTTTTCTGCACGGAGCAGCCGGAGCCCATCCACAAAGCCCATTGGGAGGACTCTGCTGACGTCACTGGGGGAGTTCACCGAAGGGGCGGGATTGCAGAGATGTATGTGTGTGTGAGCGTGTGCAGGTGTGCGTGCGCTCGCTTCTGGAAAGAATGAGGTAGGATAGGTGGGACATGAGGGGGTAATTTTAGCTACAAATTCGGGTTGTACACCTTTCTTCTTTGCACGTGTTCGTGTATTTTCTAGAGGAAAAAAAGGCATTCTGTCATTTACAACTGTAAAAGCAACTGTAACACCTGTGATTTACACAAACTAAATTAGTAACAATTTGGAGCTTAATAATAAGATTTGTTTGTATTTATTCCACAAAATGGGACGTCTCCACCTCCTTTACCTGTTAAATGTATATGCTATAGTGTACAAAAGAGGGGGGAAAGACACAGAAGGAGATTATGTAACATCCTATAAAGCAATTCAGTGCAGACAAAGAATGCCAACTGCAATTTCTATTCAAATAAAGTGTGTCAGTGTAGCCTACTTGTAGCTAAAAAGGCCTCAGGACAAACTCTCACAGGCAACAGGAATCCAATCATAAGCTACCAAAACATCCTCCTATGACATGTGAGGGTGTAGCTCAACCTACGCAGCAGCAGCACACAAATTCCTGTGGACATGCACACTGCCTTACATGTGTTGCTCAATGTATAAAATAACAACATATGTCGAAACTTGTCGAGGAACTGGAAGATTAGTTCCAACTCAAAAACAAAGTATTCTGTGTTACTGTACATTTATGTACAGCCACTCCTTCATTTCTCTATATTTTGTTTGGAAAATTGGAAACAGGTCCACTGATTTTCTGGATAGAGTATATAAACAAAAAACAAACAAACAAACCAAAAAACAGATTTAGTACCTGTCTAAGAAGTTACGCCGATATTTTCTTTGGATGTTGGCTGCGTCCTGTTCTGTGTCACAAGCATCCCACACCGCTTCAGTGTGGAGGCCAATCTATAACTGATAGTCTTCCTCTGTGCATCTTTCTCTTTTACTGCATTGGCTCTGTGTTTGGGGTCATTGTCATGCTGAAAAATGAAGCTGTAGCTAATTGGACATTTTAAAAGATGTTGTTGTGTGGTGGACCAAAATCTGATGGCCCTGCTTTCATAATTCCATCAATTCTGACAAGATCTCCACCACCACAAATGTAGCCCCAAAGCATGACAGAAGCCTCCACTGTGTTATACAGATGGCTGTAAACACTCACTGCTGTACAGCTCTCCTGGCTCCTCAGTAAACACCAATAATACAAACCAAAAATGTAAAATTTGGATTAATCACTCTGTCAGACCTGTTGCCACTGATTTTCAGTCCAGTCCTTGTGCAATTTGGCATACCTCGGCTATTTCTCCCTGTTCCTTCAGTCCAGCCTTCTGGGATTTCCTTACCTGGATGATTGAGCATGCACCAAGACAAAAGAGAAACGTGGCGAAATTGAACAATAGACAAGAACTTCTGGGTTATGGTGTAATATGGCATAACCCACAATGAACGGATCACTTCTATGGTCTATAATAAACTGAAATTACATTAAATATGCAGTGTACTAGAGTCAGGGTAGAGCATCTTTCTTCCTGCCCTCCACTCAGTCAGAGTCTTGGTGGCTGTGGCCTGGCAGCACCAACTGCTGCCAACACTGTTTACATGTGATGGTATTATTCTTCCTTGCGTACCACTTCATTTTTGCCACTGTTCTTCTCCCCCTGCCCTTTTCTCTTATGATAATGCTGGGCGGTGTAAAGCACATCCATGAACCCATCACAGGTTGGTGAGGTACAAGAGAATGGGAGGAGGCAGGAAAGGGCAGGCAGCTGGGTAGGTTTCTTTCAGAGGTAACAAGGAAATGGAACCACTTGGGAGCTTAATCTGTTTCAGTTGGGCCATCCCTGCAGAACAAAGGCAGAACAACCACACAACTGAAATACTTTTGTAATAGCCTCCTTCTCTCTTGATAAGGTAAATAATCTATCAAGTTCTCGACTGCTTTCATTTAATTGTTTAAGATAAGAGATAAGATAAGATAAGATAGAACTTTATTAATCCCTCGGGTGGGTTCCTCTGGGAAATTCGATTTCCAAAAAAGCACAGCACCGACAGAAGTTACAGAGTTACAGAATATTATATATATATATATATACACACACACACACACACATACACACACATATATAAATACAGAGACAAATATAAATAAAATATACAAAGGGGATAAATAGAATAAATAGGAATAAAAATAAAAATACAAGTGAATTGCACATTTCAAGTATTGAGGTCTATTGCACTGTTGACTATTTACATAAGTATTGCACAAGGTATTGCACAGTGAGGTGAAGAGGCACTACAGCTTAGTTGTTCCCCCCTCCTTTGTCCTCCTGTTTCCCCTCCCTCTCCCCTCCAGAGAGGAGTTAAACAGTTTGATGGCGTGTGGGACAAATTACTTAACTATTTCTGTGTGGGTGTATGCGGCAGGTCGGGGTTCTTATCACCAACAAAAGCTGTAAACTTAAAATACAGGGTTAAGTAAAAAATGTAGGCCCCCATATTCTTCTTCATATTTTCCAAAGCCATCCAGTGGGCCGATTGAGACCCCCAGGCCTTATGTTTGTCACCACTAATAATAATTTTGCACCCAATGCTTTATATGAGCTAGTAGCCCCCCACTCAGCCAGAGTCATGGCAGCTGTGGCTTGGCAGTACCAAATGCCAAATTACTGCTGGTGTGTGGTAGAGTCCCCCTCTGCTGACACTGTTTACACATGATTTTATTAGTCTTCCTTACATAACTGTCACTATATTTCTCCTTCTGTCTTTTCCTCTTATAATAGTGCTGGGTGGTGTAAGGCACATCCACCAGCCAAGCAGCTGCAGGTGGGTGAGGAACCATAGGAACCCTTCATACTCAAGGCAGGGATTTTTTTTCGTAGGGTCTTCCAGATTTCTGGCATCCTTGCAGAGTGGATCAGAGGGACAACAAAAGTGTTGCAGCTCCTCTCTCCATCCTATGCCTCAGTCAACTGCTTGAGCATGACTTCCTCACCGTCCTCATCTCTGCTTTGGTGATGTAGCTTGTCACATCTGCTTCTGTAGGGCACATGTGACTTGTTTCCTTGCTTCTGTGGGCTTAGCTGCCCTGAGTCATTGCAGGTCGCTGTCATGCCACAAAAAGATGTAGCTGGTGACTTGGGCCATGAAACCAGAGTAGAGAGCGTGGGAATCAGTTGGGCATCCAGTAGCAAATCTCCTAGTAACATTTGTTACCCAAGCAGCTGTATACCGGGGCTCACCTGCCAGCTTCCTCACAATCTTCTTGGCGAAGTCCATTTTGATAGCCTGTCCAAACAGGGATGTGATGGAGGCCTTCACTTTATCCAGCCTGCTGAGGACATCTTGGGCATATACCTGCATCAGTCAATGATATTTAGGTCCTGCAGGCAGTGAGAAACTGAATTTGCTTCTCAAGCCAGCTTTTAGCATGCTCTTCCTCCAGTTGCTTTTTTTTGGCTGCTTCTGTTTCCCAACCTACGCTGATGCATGAAGAACACAACCTGGATGTCACATCCCAGCTTGTACAGTATGTCAGAAGACATGGGAAGTGGAATTGCGATGGCCAACATCTAGCTGGGAAATGATGGTGTGGCTCCAGCTGATCATCTTTTGTTTGCAGCTCCTACAGGCAAGATATTCTGAAGCCAAGTAATAAGAGTTGCCGATATCAACTATGAGCTTGATCTACTAATGTAGTCCAGCAGATATAAGATCTGACTTGCAACAGTCTGGATGTGGACAGTACAGCCTCACACGCCACAGCGTCCTATCCATCCAAAGGAACAGGGGCTGGCCAAAGTACTGCTCCAGTGCAGGCAGAGCACTTGAAGTCAGTGAATTGCACATTCTGTCTACCTTTGTGTGGTCCACCTCTGATTGATTAAAGCGCAACCACTTGTACAAGGTTTTGGAAATCCACCTCTGGTCAATATCTGGTATGGATCCAGCCAGCAGGAAGGAAAATTCTCTATTAAACCGATAACAGAGAATAAAAGTACAATAATCTTTTAACTTATATTTTGTGTGTGTGAGAGAGGAACTACATACCTAGCATAATCCAGTACATTTTCAGCCAGTCTGAAGCTTATGGCCCCTGAAGATTCCAAACTGCAGAAGATGGTGTTCATTATCAGGGTCCCCACCTTGACAGAACAGCCATCCTTGCTGACTCTTTTACCTTCTCAGGTGAGAGAGCTCAGGCCCATGGGCTTTTCTCGGCTTTGACTGTCATGGCCTCTTCTGTGTCAAAGAGACTGGCACAGCCGTCCCCTCTCCTTCTTCTAAATCTAGGATCCATTCTGTTTCAAAAAAGGACAAAAAAACTCGGTCAGTCTCTGATGGGCAATTAATTGTGCTACTCTTACTTTATTTGCTCATGTCCCAATGTGCAAACTAGTATGTTAAACAAACCGTGTAGTATTTAACATTATCAGGGTTGCATATGATAGCTTGCTACATAATAGCTTGTCGCACAATGCTGTATATTAGCTAATAGAATATGAATTAGAATTTGCTCACAACTCTCCTAACTTTAATTTACTTTATTAAAAATAGCTGGGTTAAGTATATATAAACTTTGATTAGCCTTCAGGATGATTATTATTATTATGTTATAAACTTCGACTTACTGTCTTCATGGCAGTCAGAATTTCACTGAAGTTAAGGGGTGGATCCTGGAGACAGTCTTGACAACAGTGATTCCAAAAAGTTGATTCTGTTCATCTGGATGTGGCGTTTTCAGTGGGAGAAACGTTTTGTCACTCATTCAAGTGACTTCTTCTGTCACGATCCTGGGTCTTATGACCCAGTGTTTTGAGTTTTAGTTCATTTTGATGTTTATAGTTTATGTTTAAGCCCTTCAGGTTTTCAAGTTCATTTGTTATCATGCCTAAGTGTTTCTAGTTATTATTTCCCCCTCGTGTTTCCAACTATGGTAAATCTCCCCTGCTCTTCATGTGTTTCATGTCTGTGTCTTACATTGTCAAGTTCGGGTTGTCATGTCTAGTTTTAGTGTTTCCTGTTTTATTCTGACAGTGTCATGTGTTCTTTGTTCATTGTATTTAGCTTTCCTCTCCTGGTCCTGTCATTAGGTTTATGTCAGTCAGCTGTTCCCCCATGTGTCTCCACTTCCCCTGATCACCTCATGTATGTATTTAAGCCCTTTTGTAACCCAGTGTTAAAAACGGGATTAAAAGTATAAATATTCATACTCTCACGATGGGAATAAATATTGATAAAAACTAAATTAATTATAATAAATACTGATAAAAAGCATGTAAACATAAGTTTAATATGTACATATGTATATGTGGTATATAGATGGTGTGGGGGCAGGACTTAGTCCTTTAGAGTGTGTTTGTCAGATCCACTGAGCGACCAATCATTGGCCGGTCTGACCCTCCCCCCAGTCTGTGCGCTGCTGAGACACCTGTGCGTGCCTTCGTGTGCCAGTAAGATACGCCAGAGACACAGACGGTGAAAGATCAGTTTACCCGTGCGGCGAAGAAGCTAGCTGGATAGTGAAAGTCCTTTTTTCGGCGAGAATAATAAGAGTGATACTGTATTCCAGAGGCCGTGAGCCAACGTGAGCACTGTGAAGCCCCGTGTAGCATTTGTTGCTTTGCATGGTCAGGTTTTTTCCTTTGCTTATTTGGATTGGATTGGTTTTGAGGACCTGAGAAGAATCGAGGATCCCTTTTCCAGTACTGGATGGCGAGCCCAGCCCAAAGAGCCGGATGAACTGGTAGATTGTAACCCGACTGGTTACAAACACACTGAGTGACTACTGAACATTGAAAGACTGAAATTGACTTTTAAAAAAAAGACACAAAAGACAATATATCCTTAGGTCGACCATTTGTGGGGTTTATTTTATTTTGTTTTCAAGAAGCGCGCTCTACTTTTGTTAAATGTGCACAACTTTAATAATTGCTAATAAATGCAATTGTGTTTTCTACACCTACTGTGTACAAGTCCTCTGTTGTCATACACCCTTGGCTTCTACGAATCTAGAACCTGTCTGATCTGGTCCATATTTCCCTTCTGTCCGCGTACTGTGGTTAAAGGTAACTATACTGCCCGCACTACATGCAAAGAAGGCAAGAAGTAGCACTAACAGGTCTAGTATTGCACCACCAGTGTTACATAAGTAAAAGTGGCGAGCCAGCCAGGAGCCTAGAGTGTTGTGTGACAACATTGGAATCCTCTTTGACCCTTGATCAGACGCTCACATACTATGAAAATGGATTTTGTCGAGAAGTATGCCGTTAAAGTACCAAATGCCATTATTGTTAGCGGTGTTACAGATAGAGATAAAGACAAAGAGGTATTTGAGTTTCTGGAGCAACATGGTACTATTCGTAGAGTACTCGCTGTCGATGATGACTCTTCTGCATTCCACAAAAGTCAGATTGTAGAGTTCGAGTCCGGTGCAGCCGTGGAAATATTAGCACCTAAGCTGCCTTACCTCTTACAGTCCACTGACAATCCAGATGTCAGTTACCGCATTCGAGCCTTAACTGACGTCTATACTAAGACCGTAGGGGGCAGTGTTACTGAGGCTTACATTAGCAACCTGAAGGGTTTAGCCAAGTTAAGTGGGAAGGATTTCGAAGAAGTGTTGCGGGAGGCCCTATCCACAATAGGGAACACCATTGAAGCTGCTGAGACAGCTGAGAGAAACCCTGAAAATGATGCTGCTGATCAGACTTGCCCTGTGGTAGGATCCACACAACTTGGAGCCTCACCTTCAGTCTTAACTGAACTGCCTCACCCTCCTGAACCCATTCAGGGCACATTCCAACGCCCCATGAGACCAAACTTGACACCTCAAATGTTGAGTCCAACTGACCTCAACCCACCAGAGGTTCAGAAAGTAGTAGTCGAGCATGTTGTCAAGAGTGTTGAAAAGACATCACATGCTCACTCTACATTAAGACTCAGAGCTTTCTCTGGCAAGATGCCCAGACCTTACAGCGAAGCTGACTATGAAACATGGCGTTCTCATGTTGACTTGTTGATGGAAGATGCTTCTTTGTCCGAGTTGGGAAAAACTCGTAAGATTCTTGAAAGTCTCCTTGCTCCCGCTTCTGATGTCATCCGCCCTCTTGGGCCAGAAGCCACTCCTGCAGACTATCTTAAACTTCTGGATTCAGCTTTTGGCACCGTCGAAGATGGTGAGGAACTGTTTGTACGCTTCATGAACACCCTCCAAGATCATGGTGAAAAGCCCTCTGCTTATCTGCTTCGTTTGCAGGTGGCAGTCAATCACACCGTGCGCAGAGGTGGGCTTGAACCACATGAAGTAAATAAGCAGCTTCTTAAACAGTTTTACAGAGGCTGCTGGGATGATAACTTGCTAACGGAGTTGCAATTGGAGCTAAAGCATAAGGAGCCGCCCACTTATGCAGAGCTATTGCTTCTCCTGCGTACTGCAGAAAACCGACAAGAAGTTAAAAACACGCGAATGAAGAAACACTTTAGCGCCACGAAACCAAAAGCAGTGTCTCATGAACAGACGGTCACTGAAACAAATGCAGATGTTCGCCAAGCACAGTCAGATAGTCTAGAAGAGCTGAAAAAACAAGTTGCCGATCTAAAAAGCCAATTAGCTGCCGTTTTGAAGCCAAAGAAACAAGCAACACTGAAGACAGTTCGAACAAGGAAACCTGAAAATAAAAAACCTGACCATGCCAAACCTGAAAACTCACCTCCACCCAGCCGCCCCAGTACTAGGCCCAAGCCCTGGTATTGCTTCCGCTGTGGGGAAGATGGACATATAGTAGCCACTTGTGAGTCAGAGCCCAATCCTGCCCTTGTAGTTGCAAAACGAAGGGAATTAAGAGTGAGAAGGCAGATATGGGACAGGCAGAATGACCAGCTTTCTTTAAACTAAATTCTGCCTCCGTTGCGGGACAAATGGAGGCTGATGCTTTGTTAACCCGTCCCACCCAGGTTAAACAAAAAGCTTCACCTAAAAAGCGTGCCAGCCTAAAGTCACACACAAGATCAGATTCCTTCGACTTTCCTAAAGGTCTAATTGGTACAAAGAGTACTGCACAAGTGAAAGTTAATGGTCACACAGTGAGTTGTTTGCTAGATACTGGTTCCCAGGTGACTACAGTCCCCGAGTCCTACTATCGTCAGCATTTGTCCTCTCATGAGATTAAGCCATTGTTTGAACTTTTAGAAGTTGAGGGTGCCAACGGTCAGTCTGTGCCTTACTTAGGCTACATTGAACTGCATGTCACTTTCCCAAAGGACTTCCTTGGCATCGAAGCTGAAGTGCCGACACTTGCCTTAGTTGTCCCCGATGTGCGCACAGCTTCTCAGTCCTTAGTGCTAATTGGGACAAACACATTAGATGTACTTTATGAGCTGTACTCTAACACATGCCATGAACTGCAGCTGAACCTGCCATATGGCTATAGGGCAGTTCTAAAAGTTCTTGAGTCACGACACAAACAGTCCAAAGACAGTAGTCTTGGTTTAGTGACGATGCACAACAAAGAGCCACAGTTGATTCCAGCAGGCCAAACTGTTGTTCTAGATGGTGCTGTAGCTGTGTCAGCCGGTAACGGTGAAAAGTCTGTCTTGTTAGAGTATCCACGAATGTCAGCCTTACCTGGTGACATCCTTGTGAAACCTTGTCTCATAGACCTACCTGAACGAGCACCTTACCTTGTTCCAGTTATACTTACTAATGAATCCGAACATGATGTGACAATCCCTCTAAATTGTGTCATCGGAGAAGTCAGTGCATATCAAAGAGTTCTATCTCACGAACACTCAGTGAGAACTCCAAGATCCCGAACTGAGCAGAAGTCAAATGTAACATATAACTTTGACTCTTCCCCTATTAGCGCTGAATGGAAGGAACGCATAACCGAAAAGCTAAGCCAAATGCCCGAAGTGTTTGCACAGAATGATCTTGACTTTGGAAAGACGGATCAAGTGAAACACACAATCAGATTGTCAGATGAAACACCGTTCAAGCATAGAGCGCGTCCCATACATCCGAACGACCTGGAAGCAGTCCGTAAGCACCTCAAAGAACTGCAAGAAGCTGGCGTGATCAGGGAATCTACCTCCCCTTTCTCTTCACCCATTGTAGTCGTGCGGAAGAAAAATGGTGAAGTCCGCCTCTGTATCGACTACAGAAAGCTTAACGCGCAGACTATAAAAGATGCTTACGCTCTCCCCAATTTGGAGGAAACGTTTTCCACCTTGATCGGGTCACAATGGTTCTCTGTCCTGGATTTAAAATCTGGGTACCAGAGGTGTGGACTCGAGTCACATGACTTGGACTCGAGTCAGACTCGAGTCATTAATTTTATGACTTTAGACTTGACTTGAAAAAAGGTTCTAAGACTTGTGACTTGACTTGGACTTTTACACCAATGACTTGGGACTTGAATTGGACTTGAACCGGTTTACTTGAAAAGACTTGATATTTTACCCCAAATATAAAATCTAACATGCATATTATATAGAGATTGAAAATGTGACGTCATTCACGGGTAGAACCGCAAAGGATTCTGGGAACTCGTGGCAAGCGGTACTAGCGCACGCAGGCTTTCAATTAAAATCAGTTATACAGCGATAAAAAGAAACACAAAAATGTCAAGAAGCCGTTGTATGATTAACTGCAATAGCCGGTCGCATGACAGCCACGGGAAGCCGACGGGTAAAGAGATCGGTTGTTATCGGATTACGTCGTTGAAGAGAAATTGTTCGAGCCATGTTTCCGAAGTAACAAAGACGCGACGGATGGCCTGGATTGCAGCCATTCAAAGATCAAATATAACATCCCAGAACACTCCAGCTCACAGGTTAGTCTGCTCCAAGCATTTACACGAAGGTCAGTGTTTTTTAGTAGTTAATACGTCATTTTCATAACATAATTGGTGATATAGGTTACAAGCAAGTCTGGCGCTGAACAGAAATTGTCGCGCTATGCTCCTTTATTTATTGTGCATAAATAGTGAATTGTCCTGACACAATATTGCGTTTCGCTTCTGTTATTATGGTACATTGACAAAAACATATACTTTTATTCACAGGATAAAACAGGTTTTTGTATCACTAATTGCCCAGTACGATTACAGCATACAATATTGTTGTCACTGCTACATTTCTGTGATGCTACCAGAAATTATTTCCACTACTAATTAATTACCGTTGAGCTCAAAGGTTATATTAATAAACGGTTAACGAATGTGTATTTATGACGACAATTTGTGAGACTGGTAAACTTATGATACGTACGATGGTCTTTCGTTCTACACGGTGCAGTTCAAGGTCCTGTACCCATCCGTCGGTAAACTGTACCTGGGCTTGTTGCAGTGACCTGAAGTTACTAAACTTCATGAGTGTATGCACTCACTCCAAGAAGCGTATAATTATAAATATGCATATAAATATGCTAAGATGAGATAGCTGACTTCATCTAACTAGCAAATGTTGTCCAGGCTACGTTGGTGATACAGTTTTTTTTAATGTGTATATTTTTGTCATGCGATTTTAAAGCTGGTCCTACAACCGCATCCAAGAATAACATGCAGCTTATCTCAGAACTGTCGGTGAAAATTATTCTTGGAGCTAGGTTTAATTGAGCTGCATTTTATAGAGGTGCAATTTCACAATTTGTGTATATTTTCTAAGTTCACTATTTTGTCATGTGTTGAGAAAAACACAGATTTTAAAATTACATGGTCTAATATTTACATTTAGCATATAACTGCAACATTATTTTTTCGTTGTTTTTTTTTTAAAGACTCGAAAGGACTTGAAATTCAAAGTTTCAGACTTGTGACTTGACTCGGACTTTTACACCAGTGACTTGAGACTCGACTCTGACTTGCCTGACATTACTTGAGACTTGACTTGAGACTTGAGGATAAAGACTTGAGACTTACTTGAGACTTGCAAAACAATGACTTGGTCCCACCTCTGCTGGGTACTACCAAATTGAGATGGAGGAGCTGGACAAACCAAAGACGGCGTTCATATGTCCCGTCGGCTTTTGGGAATTTAATAGAATGCCCCAAGGCATTACAAACGCCCCCAGCACATTCCAGCGGCTCATGGAGAAATGTATGGGCGACATGAACCTGCGCGAAGTGATCGTGTTTCTCGATGACATCATTGTATTCTCCAAGACACTTGAAGAACATGAGGCTCGCTTAATGAAAGTTCTTGATCGCCTGAAAGAATATGGGCTCAAACTCTCACCCGAAAAATGCAAATTTTTCCAAACTTCTGTCAGATATCTTGGGCATATTGTGTCCAGCAAGGGAGTGGAGACTGACCCTGAAAAGGTGGAAGCCTTAAGTACCTGGCCTGTGCCCCGTGATCTTAAACAGCTCCGCTCATTCTTAGGCTTTTCAGGGTACTACAGGCGGTTCATTAAGAACTATTCGAGTATCGTTAAGCCCCTCACTGACTTAACATCAGGCTACCCTCCTTTGCGCAAAAGCACAAAGCCTAAAGCTAAGTCTGTCCAGTACCATGACCCCAAGACACCTTTCGGCGAGCGATGGACTCCCTCTTGTGATCTTGCTTTCAAAACCATCATTGAAAAGCTCAGTACTGCGCCTGTATTGGGTTTTGCCGACCCTAAACTGCCATATACGCTCCATACCGACGCCAGCACTACAGGGCTTGGCGCCGCGCTCTATCAAGAGCAGAATGGCCAGACCAGGGTGATAGCTTATGCAAGCCGTGGGTTGTCTAGGAGTGAATCTCGTTATCCCGCCCATAAGTTAGAGTTCTTAGCCTTGAAGTGGGCAGTAACGGAAAAGTTTGCAGATTACTTATATGGAAATCAGTTTACTGTCGTAACAGACAATAATCCTCTGACGTACATATTAACTACTGCTAAGATGGATGCCATGAGTTACAGATGGCTAGCTGCCCTGTCAACGTTTAGCTTTAAGCTCCAGTACAGAGCAGGCAAGCTTAACTCAGATGCAGATGGCCTTTCTAGACGGCCACATGGCGAGTTGCTTAACGACGCAGTCTCCCAAAAAGAGCTCGACCGCATACAGCAGTTCACACAGACTCACCTGTCCCTACCTGACAGCAGTTTAAGTCCTGAAGTAGTGTCTGCCATCTGTGAGAAACACATTGTCTGCAGCTCTCAAAATGACACCATCCCTTTGGTTCACTCGCTAGCCATTTCCGCAGCTGCCATTCCAGGTGACTTTGTCAATGAAAATGACTGTGGTGGTCTTCCTGTTATGCCCCATATGTCCCCTGAACAGATTACAAACGAACAAAGAACAGACCCTTGTCTGAGGGAAGTTATTGCACAAATTGAAACTGGAGAAAAGATCCCACCAACTGTGCGAGCTGAACTTCCTGACATCAACCTTCTACTCCGAGAGCTCAATCGATTGGAGATGCACAATAACATCCTGTACCGAACTCGCCAAGATGGAGGAGATGTTACTTACCAGCTTGTCTTACCTGAACAGCTCCGTGACTCAGTCTTCCAAAGCCTCCACTGTGACATGGGCCACTTAGGCACTGAACGTACCTTAGATCTTGCCCGAACAAGGTTCTATTGGCCTCGCATGGCAGCATATATAGAACATAAGATCAAAACATGCAACCGCTGTGTAAGACGTAAAACTCCTCCAGAAAAAGCAGCTCCACTTGTGAATATCAAATCCACCAGACCCCTCGAATTAGTCTGCATGGACTTCCTGTCCATTGAGCCTGATCGAAGTAATGTAAAGGATGTGCTTGTATTAACCGATCATTTCACGAAATATTCATTAGCCATCCCTACCAGCAATCAGAAAGCTCAGACCGTTGCAAAAGCCCTTTGGGACAACTTCATAGTCCACTACGGGATACCCGAACGATTGCATAGCGATCAAGGTCCCGACTTCGAGTCCCACATTATCCAAGAGCTTTGCAAGATCATGGGCATTCGTAAAATCCGGACCACACCCTATCACCCCAGAGGAAACCCGGTAGAACGTTTCAATAGGACGTTACTAAGTATGCTAGGTACTCTTGAGGAAAAGGACAAAACTCAGTGGCACAACTATGTCAAACCACTCGTTCATGCGTACAATTGTACGAAAAACGATACAACTGGTTTTGCCCCATATGAGTTAATGTTTGGCCGTCAGCCAAGATTGCCAGTCGATCTAGCATTTGGGCTGCCCTTTAACAACAAAAGTTTCAAGTCGCATTCTCAGTACATAACAAAACTAAAGGCAACTCTACAAGAGACCTACAAACTAGCAACAGACCATGCTAACAAAATGGCAGAAAGAAACAAAACAAGATTTGATATGCGAGTGAAACCCTCAAAACTAGAGCCAGGTGACAGAGTTTTGGTGCGTGCAGTCCGTCTCAGAGGCAAGTACAAGCTAGCCGACAAGTGGGAGACTGATATTCACGTTGTGGTGAACCAAGCAGGTGACTTGCCCGTCTACAGTATAAAACCCCTAACAAAAGAGGGCCCAGTCCGCACAGTCCACCGCGATCTCTTGCTCCCTTGTGGTTTTCTTGCCCCTGTTGAAGAGAAACCTGTCCAACCAACTCATGTACGCAAACCAAAAACAAGGCAATCACCTAAACAACATGAGGGATGTGATCATTCAGAACTGGAAGATGAGGATATCTGTTGGTTCAGAGAGGAACCTCTTCAAGAGCCCATAAAGGTCACTCGAGTCTATGAGATTCCCCAGCCAAAGACACACCCTAATGATCACGATCATACTGAAACTCATTTGCCTGGAGGAGACAACTTACATGAACATGACAACCTGCCTGGAGGAGACAACTTACATGAACATGACAACCTGCCTGGAGGAGACAACTTACATGAACATGACAACTTGATTGGAGCTGACAATTTAACCGGATGTGACAACTTACCTGAATGTGGAAATCCACTTGGATATGGAAGCCTAGAGGAGAGTGAAACCATGGTGGAACACTCAACCACTGACAATGAAAGCGAGAGTGATGCCAACTTACCCGATGGATCTACCTGTGATGGGCCAGTGGAAGAAGACAACTCAAATGATAATCAAGCAAACTCAAGTCAGTCAAATACTGAGAGTGAAGCCACAGCGACTGTAAGGCGCTCAGAGAGAACAAGAACCCAACCAGAACGACTGCAATATAGTCAGTTGGGAAATCCTCTTGTTTCCATTGCCCAGTCCCTGTTTCAAGGTCTAAGCCTGGCTTTTACCAGTGCCTTGACAGAACAAGATTCTGTGGTCATCCCCATGAAGGCTGGTTCCCCTGTCATTACTGTTAGGTATTTTAGTACCATGGGAGCATTTACTGGATATTGTTTTATAGTGACATTATACAGGAAAACTCTGTCATTCAACAAGGTTGAAATACCACAGAGATCACTCCCTCAGCTACATCAGTTTCTTAATCTTTTAGACGCCTGTTGAAGGCCAAATGGTTTGTTTCAGATTTCACTAATGTAAGAACTCTTCGTTTTGTGCCTTGAAAATATGTCGCTGAGATAATCACAATTGTAGCTGAACTAATAAACTACACAAAGGATGCTTCTTCACCCAAGGGCAGGAAGACGCTCCCTTATCTTGGTCTGTACTGGTTTAAACTGATAAATCTGCTGTCTCATGAATTTTACCCTCTATATAAACTGTTGTACTTGTGAATAAAGTTGAGTCACTTTGGGAAGACAATCTAAAGCAGTCTCTGTTTTCTTGTTCTCCCAAGCTGCTCCCGAGCTGCTCGTACTAACACGCTGAATGGCATGCTTGAATATTACTTGAGAATATATTTGACTGTGTTACAGACTAAGGGACATTCTCTGCTGATAGGTGAAGGTACATTCTCTGCTGATAGACGTCCACGCCCCGGAGGAAGCCGATCCACGGAGTAGGCCCTGGAAACAGTTTCCTTCAATTTTGGTGTCGAGAAGTGGGATCCTGACGAAGGTAGGCACTCGTCTTTTATTTTATAAGACTGTGTTATGCCTTTCTCAGTGATCCACATAGAAACGGGATACGCTGACGAGGCCTTCTTCGGTGGCCCACATAGTAACAAGTGGGATACACTGAGGAGCCTTCTTTAGTGGCCCACATAGAAACACAGGAAGTTGCCTGTTGTTTTGTAAATAAAAGCAGAAAGGACACAGGAAGTTGCCTGCTGTCATAAACTAAGAAGTTGCTCACCAGCAGAAAGGACACAGGAAGTTGCCTGGGGTCATAAAACGAGAAGTTGCTCGTTAAAAAGTGAGAAGTTGCTCACTAAAAACATAAAATTGCTAGCAAAAAAAAATCAAGTAACCTCAGGTGTGCCACAGCAAAAATAAAAACTAACTTAAATCCTTCAAAGCGTCTAAACCCCTCTGGAAATCACTGACCATGGGTCAGAATAATTCAAAGACCTTAGACGGGTCCGATAAAAAATCAAAATTAACTGTAAAACCGAAAAAAATAAAATATAAAATCACAAATAGCGGCTCAGTACGACTCCCACTTCCGGTTACGTTTAACCCACGCTCGCGAATCAATGAAGACTTCCATGATTACGTATCCAGAACATGCGGAAGTGCTTACGTGACTGATTTCGTCTCGAACTTAAGAACTATAACTTTAATGCATCCTAATGTATTTCCGGAGCCCTATCCCGAACGATTATCGCCAGAAAACAGGTCAGTAGAAATGTTAAATACTATTTGTGATAAGGAAAGTAGGCTGATTAAAAAGTCCTGTAAAAAATATATGATAGAATGTCGTGATGTGACCAATCGCATGCTACCACTATGGAAAAAAGGACCCGAGCCAGACGTAAATGCTTTAAATCAAGCCAGTGTAGGCTCTAGTAAATCCACTGCAGAAAAAACTAGCCTTATATGCCCATCCGTTCAACCTACGGCTCCGCCGCCTTATGATGAAAAAACAGAATTAATAGCTGCTGCGGCGGCTGCACGTCATCAGCGCGTATATCCTGATATAACAGCAAAATCCCAAAGGAGTGAGGAAGGCACTGAAATGACACCTAAATCAGAAGAAGATGACTGGTTTAACCTAGATCAAAGACAGGAACGAGAATACACTGAACGAGAAAGAGAGTTACAGGAACATAAAAAGCAAACAAAACAGTTAATGACAGAGTGTGAGGAAATCATGAAAGATCCTTTAACTGAACGTACGGAAGCTGAACTGCAGCAAGCCGTTTCCGTCATAGATAATCATGTTCAGCGCCACACTAGAGTAGCGAATGGTTTAACTGTGCCAAAAGCAATAACTAACACCAGAAATTTAATAAGGAACTACTTAAAGCAGAAAAAAGAGGAAAAAACTCAAGAGGGCCCCCACAAAAACACCCGTTATAAAGAAAAGCAAGGATCACAATTTAATGACGTCAGCACCTCCCTCCCGTTCATGATAATAGGGGACATGTGTTGCATTCAACCCCCTAAAATTTCAGAGTTAGCAGCAACCATTAAAGAACTTCCCGATCCTCTACAAAATCCTACAGCCTTTGTTTCTGCATTACAGAGAAGTACCAGATACCACCACTTGGGTGGGCCTGACTATAGATATATATTATGTCAACGAATCCCAGGTGTGACTGAATCTCAGCTTATTGAAGAAGTAGAGGAACTAGACCCTAAAAATGACCAAGCAGCCAACACCACCTCGTTTTTGTGGATAAATGATGACAAAATCACAGCCTTTTTTCAAAATCTAAAGAAATTTCTGCTCACAATGTCTAGAGATAAAATTGATTTAAATGCAGTAACCATGTGTAAGCAAAAGCCAGATGAATCTATTCTAGTGTTTATGAAACGTTTCACACACTGCTGGACTAATGAGGCATGCATGCCTGAAGGAGGAAATGATCAGATTTTCATAACAACATTCTTAAACAATATTCATCCAGAATGTTCACAACTATTGAAGATGACTGCCACTGATAATCTCTATGACATGAAAATAAAGAACTTTATCACACTTGTCAAAACAAAAGCTGGTGCAGATCTTTTCCCCAACAGCACGAAGGCTAAAAGTGTTAAGATGTTGTTGAATTTTGATGTTGAAGGCTCAGAGGAAAGTGAAAAAATGATGTATGCAGGGGCCCCGTCCCCTCAACAAGCGCAGCAGGGAGATTTCAGAAGGAGAGATAGGAGTGGAGACGTATGTTTTTATTGTGGAAAAATAGGACACTGGAGGAGGGAATGCAAATCAGCAGCACATAGGTCTCAACCACAAAACACAGGACCAGCTCCTGCCACTAGGCGTCAGCAGAGCTCTTACAGACAAGGTAACTGGCAACGCAGACAGGAATCACATCAAAATAATGGCCCCTTTGCACTTAGGCAGCAACCTTATAATCCACATTTTAATCCCCACCCATATGATAACGAAAGACTGGACCAACCATAGGGAGGCCCAGGTGAAGATGAGGGACAGTGTGAAGCACTACACACGATGCTGCATTTGCAATTGTCCCGTAACACAGAAAGCTTGCCCATGTTAGATATAGAGATAGGTGAAAAGATTTATTCCTTTTTAGTTGACAGTGGAGCCACTAAAAGTTCACTGTCTGGAAAATTCTATAGTGGGCCTGTTTCCTCTGTGTGCATCAACACCATGGGAATAAACGGAACTCTAGTGCAATGCCCCAAAACTCATTCTCTAAAAACACGCTGGGGCCCAAAACCAGATGAAATTACATATCATCCATTCATAATTATTCCAAACTCGCCTGTGAATCTATTAGGCAGAGATTTAATGGCAAAAATGAACTTGTGTATTTCATTTAACACAAAGGGTGAAATGTTTGCAGATACTGATAACAGCTATGTTTTCTCTGCCCTATGCACCGACACCATGGAGAAGGAACAGCCTCTGTGTCAGCTGGACGCCTCAGCGGAGAATGAACTCAATATCCATCTGACTGGTATCCCACGTCACACTCTGTGTCAAAAACATGTGCAAACACCGTTACCAGGTAGCCCCATGCCTGGAAGCCACATATTTGTTTCTCTCACACTGTTCAACAACATGATAACTGCTCACACCAGTGAAGGCCAAACAGTGGTTTTGTCACATAACTCAGACATAGGCTATGACATCACTGCACCATGTCGACACATAGATCTAACCTACCCCATACACTGTACTATCTCTGCTGTCACATTGCCAGCTGAATATCAAAACATGACATTATGGTCAAGAGGTGAGAATGATGTAGGATTTATTGACTGTACACCTTATCATGCTCAGCTGAAAAACAACAAGCCGGTATATGTCAAGCAATATCCCATTTCCGCTGAAAAAGCCGCAGCCTTAGACATCATCATAGGAGATTTATTGACAGCTGGAGTAATAAAGCCCACAGTATCTCCATATAACACTCCTGTCAATCCTGTGCCAAAGCCTAACAAACCTGGCGTATGGCGTTTCACACAAGACTTAAGGCAAGTTAATGCAGTCATTATGCCTCTACCTCCTCTTGTCCCAGATGTTCCCAGCATACTGACATCTATTCCAGCAACAGCTACACATTTTACTGTGGTGGATTTGTGCTCCGCCTTTTTCTCAGTACCTGTGCATGAAGACACACAGCCGATATTTGCTTTTACACATAGAGATAAGCAGTACACATGGACTCGCTTACCCCAAGGCATGGTAGACAGCCCTGCGGCTTTCTCAATGCTGGTACGTGCTACCCTGGACGGCTTCACTCCTCCAGAGGGCTGTACTCTGATCCAGTATGTAGATGATCTCCTCCTCTGTGCTGAAAGTGAAAAACTATGTCAAACTGCCACACACATGCTACTCCAGCACCTCCAACAGACTGGCCACAAAGCATCAGCAAAGAAAATGCAGTACTGTCAGACTTCTGTTCAATATTTGGGATTTACACTGTCTTACGGACAACGTTCTGTGACTACAGACAGGGTCAAAGCTGTGACCTCTGTCCCTAAGCCCACTACACAGAAAGAAATGCTGTCTTTCCTAGGCATGGTGAACTATTGCAGACAGTGGATACCAGACTGTTCTTTTCATGACCACATTCTGCGTGAATGCTGCAAAAAAGACAAGCCTCCTCGAATACTGTGGTCCACAGAAATGACTGCCTCTTTCAATGCATTACAGGGAGCGCTGACCTCCGCCCCTTGTTTGGGTCTGCCTGACTACCACTTACCGTTCCACCTGTACGTCACAGAGAACGGCACAACCTGTGCAGGTGTATTGGCCCAAGAGCATGGCTGTGGCTACCGTCCAGTAGCCTTCTATTCAAAGGTGCTGCCAGCAGTAGTTCAGGGGATGCCGGCCTGCCTGAGAGCAGTAGCAGCTTGCTCTATCATGATAAGGGACTGCGAGAAGCTCACACTCTCACATGACACTATTCTACACACCAATCACCAGGTCACGACCATTCTAGCAAACATAACTACACAACACATGACCGCACAACGTCGCTCAGGTTATGAAGCTACACTGACTTCAACAGCAAATCTCACTATAAAAGCAAGCAGCACACCCAATTCGCCAGCACACTTACTCATTCGTATGCTGTGTTCCTCTGACCGACAGGATGGTTCAGACGACCCTGACGATCATGATTGTATGACACGTATACAGGAATCCACAGCACCACGCCCAGACTTAGAGCAGACACCAATCCCAGACTCAGTCATTGTTTATGTGGACGGGTCCTGTTCAAAACCAAATGACAACTTATTTCTTTGTGGCTATTCGGTGGTGACATTGCCTGACATCATACTAGAGGCTCACTCATTACCATTTCACTCAGCACAAAAAGCAGAGCTCATGGCTTTAATACGCGCCTGTGAGTTACATGTGGATAAGCGGGTAACAATTTACACTGATAGCCGTTATGCATTCGGTGTGGTGCATGACTTTGGCACATTGTGGAGACAAAGAGGATTTAGATCTGCTGATGGAAAATCGATCGCTAATTCTGACCTTGTTCAAAGACTTTTGCAGGCTATACAGCTGCCATTGGCAATTGCAGTTGTTAAAACGAAGGGGCACAGCACGGCTGACACAGACGAAGCAGTGGGAAATGTTCTTGCAGACGTAACCGCGAAAGCAGCTGCTGCCTCACAGCAACCACCCAGAAGGGAAGTATTATCTTTGCCTTTACAGCTGCCACTTGTCACGCTCCCAGACTATTTAGAAACAAATGTTGACCTAAAATTCATACAAGAGCAAGCCTCTGCCTTAGATTACACTTACTGGGAAAGTAATGATTGTACCTTAGATAACAGAGACGGCTTATACAAGAACCTTGAGGGTTTGATTGCCCTCCCATCTTCACTACTGCCAATCCTTGTCCGCCATTTTCACGGTGTGAGTCATGTCGGACAAAGAGGGGTAATAGGAGCAATAAAATCAAGATTTGTAATCGAGAAAACATCACACGCAGTAAAACGCATATTAGCAACCTGTCTAACATGTGCACGAACTAATGTAGGAAAACCAAAAGCAAAACATCAGCATTTACCACAACCAGATTTCCCATTTCATACATTACAAATTGATTTTACACACATGCCAGCACAAGGAAGCATCAAGTACTTACTGGTAATAGTGGACCAATTTAGTAAATGGGTAGAAGCTTACCCAACATCAAAAGAAACTGCAGAAGTAGTCTGTCAAAAGTTGTGCAATGAAATAATACCCAGATTTGGAATACCTCACCAAATTAACAGTGATAGAGGACCTTCATTCACATCAGAAGTAATTCAAAAGTGTGCTAAAACTCTAGCAATAGACTGGAAATATCATGTGCCATACCATCCTCAGAGTTCAGGAGTTGTAGAAAGAATGAATAGGACCATCAAAAATCGCCTGACTAAAGCAATGATAGAAACAGGAATGACCTGGATCAAACTACTTCCTCAAATCCTCTGCGAGATTAGAATGACTCCATCCGCAGCAACCAAATTATCTCCATTTGAAATAATCATGGGAAGACCGTTTCCAACACCATGGTCAGCCTCCAGAGGGGCACCGCTATTGGAAGGGGACATAGACACTGCATTGTCTGACTATGTTCATAACCTGGTAGAAACACTGAATAATAACTATCAGAAAGTTTGTCTCTCTCAGCCTCTCCCTTCCATAGATCCAACCCATCCGTGGAAACCAGGAGATGCGGTATTGGTAAAGTCGCTAAAACCAAGGGCACTCGGGGAGGCCGCGTGTTCCAGCCCCCAGACTGTACTTGCAGTGACGAGAACCAGCATCCTAACAGACGGACAACCTCAGTGGATTCATGCCAGCAGGGTTAAGACCAGCCCCACCAAACCACCTAAGGCGTCGGATCAAGTAGATGACGTCTCCGGCGAGCCAGCGCCCGGATTCAATACACCTATAGATGACGACTCAGGCGAGCCAGCGCCCGGATCCAATCCACCTACACACACACAATCACTGATTAACACACAACGCCTGAAAGAGCCAAGACTCAGAAAGCCCTTTGATCCCCCGCCTGAACAACAACAAGGTACTCGAACATCCAGCAGGAACAGAAAGCCTAGAGTACCACACAATGTCTAACCTGATAAAGATAGACTCGTTTCATCCTGATAATGGAGAAAATGAAATGCCCATTGTCATCACACGACGCTTATACGGTGTCTCTCGAACCTGGGACCAGGCCAGGAGACGACTAAAGAACTGTCTTTTTTATATATTTAGGTTATTAATCATATCTACTGCATTAATCTTAGGATTTTTATTTACTATTTCGTATTGTAAAGTGCAACCCTGTTCACATTTCTGCAAGCCACATTTTCAATGATAACCCATATAGCTACCAGTACAGCTACTTCAATGTATTTGCAATTAGCACAAATTGATCCTGAGGATGTGCCAGATGTTACCAATGATGTTCCTGATGTGTATATTGAACATTAGGTTGTGAACTATTACATTTTATGATTTGCTTTTTATATTATGTTATTACATTTGTGATTTTTCCTTTCTATTTGAGTTATTATTTTTAAAAATAATAAAAGAGGGGAACTGTTAGGTATTTTAGTACCATGGGAGCATTTACTGGATATTGTTTTATAGTGACATTATACAGGAAAACTCTGTCATTCAACAAGGTTGAAATACCACAGAGATCACTCCCTCAGCTACATCAGTTTCTTAATCTTTTAGACGCCTGTTGAAGGCCAAATGGTTTGTTTCAGATTTCACTAATGTAAGAACTCTTCGTTTTGTGCCTTGAAAATATGTCGCTGAGATAATCACAATTGTAGCTGAACTAATAAACTACACAAAGGATGCTTCTTCACCCAAGGGCAGGAAGACGCTCCCTTATCTTGGTCTGTACTGGTTTAAACTGATAAATCTGCTGTCTCATGAATTTTACCCTCTATATAAACTGTTGTACTTGTGAATAAAGTTGAGTCACTTTGGGAAGACAATCTAAAGCAGTCTCTGTTTTCTTGTTCTCCCAAGCTGCTCCCGAGCTGCTCGTACTAACACGCTGAATGGCATGCTTGAATATTACTTGAGAATATATTTGACTGTGTTACAGACTAAGGGACATTCTCTGCTGATAGGTGAAGGTACATTCTCTGCTGATAGACGTCCACGCCTCGGAGGAAGCCGATCCACGGAGTAGGCCCTGGAAACAGTTTCCTTCAATTACCGTTTAGCTATCCCATGCAAAGGGACTTGCATGATTCTAAGAGGGGATAGTGTAACCCAGTGTTAAAAACGGGATTAAAAGTATAAATATTCATACTCTCACGATGGGAATAAATATTGATAAAAACTAAATTAATTATAATAAATACTGATAAAAAGCATGTAAACATAAGTTTAATATGTACATATGTATATGTGGTATATAGATGGTGTGGGGGCAGGACTTAGTCCTTTAGAGTGTGTTTGTCAGATCCACTGAGCGACCAATCATTGGCCGGTCTGACCCTCCCCCCAGTCTGTGCGCTGCTGAGACACCTGTGCGTGCCTTCGTGTGCCAGTAAGATACGCCAGAGACACAGACGGTGAAAGATCAGTTTACCCGTGCGGCGAAGAAGCTAGCTGGATAGTGAAAGTCCTTTTTTCGGCGAGAATAATAAGAGTGATACTGTATTCCAGAGGCCGTGAGCCAACGTGAGCACTGTGAAGCCCCGTGTAGCATTTGTTGCTTTGCATGGTCAGGTTTTTTCCTTTGCTTATTTGGATTGGATTGGTTTTGAGGACCTGAGAAGAATCGAGGATCCCTTTTCCAGTACTGGATGGCGAGCCCAGCCCAAAGAGCCGGATGAACTGGTAGATTGTAACCCGACTGGTTACAAACACACTGAGTGACTACTGAACATTGAAAGACTGAAATTGACTTTTAAAAAAAAGACACAAAAGACAATATATCCTTAGGTCGACCATTTGTGGGGTTTATTTTATTTTGTTTTCAAGAAGCGCGCTCTACTTTTGTTAAATGTGCACAACTTTAATAATTGCTAATAAATGCAATTGTGTTTTCTACACCTACTGTGTACAAGTCCTCTGTTGTCATACACCCTTGGCTTCTACGAATCTAGAACCTGTCTGATCTGGTCCATATTTCCCTTCTGTCCGCGTACTGTGGTTAAAGGTAACTATACTGCCCGCACTACATGCAAAGAAGGCAAGAAGTAGCACTAACAGGTCTAGTATTGCACCACCAGTGTTACACTTTGTTTTCTGCATGCCATGTTCAGGTCGTCTGCGCATCCATGTCTCATCTCCAGGTACCCATGTCAGTTCACTATGGTTAAGGTTTTTCATGTTTTGTTATTAGTTCACCCAGTTTAGGTTATTGTTTAGTTTTCACCGATGCCCTATTATTTTGTACCCTCGTTGCTAGTCTCAATAAACGGCTTGTTTTGTTAATCCACACCACGTTTTGGTCTGCGTTTGAGTCCTCCTCTGCAACACATACGGTCTGCCCCAGCCAGACCGTGACATCTTCAGGCTCAGCTGACTGCAGGTCTTATGAGCCCCTGAAACGAGACCCAGGAAGTGGTTATAGAAAGAGGGTGATAGACAATGCTATTGACCGAACCTCATACCACAGGTTATACCCAGAGGAATCTACACCAAGTCTGTATGGTTTACCGAAGATACATAAACATGGTGCACCTTTAAGACCAATTGTCTCTATGATCAACTTCCTTACCTATAACATGTTAAAGAAAAAACACCAAGTCATTGGTTAATAAATAACCAATATTTATTAAATTAATAAATAATAATATTTAATATTATTAATAAATCTTTAAAAGCCTGTTGTAATAGTATGCTCAGGTAGTGATGGATATTTGTAGCTGGTAAAACAACATTGGCACCTTTCCAGCAACTTTTTATCCACATTTCACCTTTATTAGTTTTAACTGCCGATTTAGAAGGCGGGACTAGTCTGTGTGGTTAGATACAGATTGGTTAATTTAGGTGAGCTAGCGAAAGATGGTGAAGATAAACCATTAATATTAGTTTACCTTTGGGAGTGTAGTTACCTGGTTTATTGCTGTGGTGGGCACTCTGTGACGAAATGTAACTAGTGTTTCTTTCTGTATTGTCATTACCCTGTTCTTATGGAAGAGGATTTGGACCACTAGAAAGACAAAAAAGTAGCCACGTCTTTCTTTTTTGTTTCTTTTCCAGAATTATGACTTTAATCTCCGAATTCTGACTTTTTTCCTCAAAATTCTAATCTCAGAAATTTGAGATCAATCTCATAATTCTCAGAATTAATCTCAGAATTTGTGTCTTTTTCTTAGAATTCTGAGATTAAAGTCAGAATTTTGGCTTTTTTCTTGGAATTTTTACTTTTTTTCAGAATTCTAATCTCAGAATTAATCTCTTTTTATCCACATTTCACCTTTATTTCACCTTAATCACCAAAGTGATACATTAGTTTTAGCTGCCGATTTAGAAGGCGGGACTAGTCTGTGTGGTTAGACACAGATTGGTTAATTTAGGTGAGCTAGCGAAAGATGGTGAAAATAAACCATTAATATTAGTTTGCCTTTGGGAGTGTAGTTACCTGGTTTATTGCTGTGGTGGGCACTCTGTGACGAAATGTAACTAGTGTTTCTGTCTGATTAGCCTGTTCTTATGGAAGAGGATTAGGACCACTAGAAAGACAGAAAAAGTAGCCACGTCTTTCTTTCTTTTTTTCTTTTCCAGAATTTTTATGAAAAAAGTCTGACTTTTTCTCAGAATTCAGAATTTTTTCTCTGAGATTAACCTTAGAATTCTCAGACTTAATCTCATAATTGAGATTAAAGTCAGTATATTGAGAAAAAAGTGTGTTCGACAATTAGTTTGAGACGTCCTGCCACCTTATTTGTGTAAAGCTCAACAGCGACATCTGCTGACCAACGGAGCCTTTTAAAGTAAGAGAGGAAGAGTGGTACGCTAACGAATTGCAGGTGTGCACTGAGTCTGTCACGTCGTGGGCCAGTGGCGCAATGGATAACGCGTCTGACTACGGATCAGAAGATTCTAGGTTCGACTCCTGGCTGGCTCGTCGTATTTTTAGCCTTCATTCTCTTATATAAGAGTTAAATGCTGGATGACTTGCTAGAGATGTATAATTCCAAGAAATAGTGGATGTATTGATTATATTGTTTGCTAGTGACCAGAAGAATAAAGAGGCAGGCCTGTTGCCTGAACTTGCTGGAATTTCTAGAAAGATTTGACCAATTCAATGTGGTACAAAGAATCAAAATCGATCAGTTATCAATCAGTCAATTTTCTTGGCAACAAGTACAGCTTCAGTTCAGTTTGGTTGTTTGGGGGAAGACAAAGTTTCTTGGATAAACACAGATAAGTATTATTGTTATAACTATTAGAGGTTGTGTCAGAACCATCACAATACCTACGATCTCGTGGAGATGGAGACGTAATTCGTTCTACGGAAGTGAAAGTAAAACAAGGAAGCTTTCTTAAATTTACATATGAGGAGAGTGGAAAAGAGCGAGCCAGCCAGGAGTCGAACCTAGAATCTTCTGATCCGTAGTCAGACGCGTTATCCATTGCGCCACTGGCCCACGACGGTTTCCACTCGAGAACTTCCTATTTCACAACAGTGTAAGTATTTGCAGTCTAGGTTTACTCGTTCTTTTTCGAGGTCGTCATTTAGGAACGTGGTGGGTAGCCGAAAACGTAATATGGTGACGATTTGTCACCTAGCGTAAAATGTTACGCTTTGGGAGTGAGAACGGGTTGAAGTATAACATTAAAAAGAACAATAACTGTTAAATGAATAAATAGTAGTAGTTACAACTTAATGAGAAAAAACTCGGCCTAGTTGCTCTCTATGCCAGCAGGTGACGCCATCGTGCTTATTTTCAGAGCTAGTGAACACGGCGCCTAAACAAATCAGAAGATCATAGGGTCGAGTTCTTCCTTGTTGCGTTTTTTTTAGCCAGCCAGTCTGCCTGCGCCTAAAGAGAATGTGTGTAGACTAGGGGCTTCCAACTCCAGTTCTTGAAACCTACTGTCCTTCAGCTTTTAGATCTTTTCCAAATATGGCGATGACTTCAGGTCCTGAAGGCCCCCGTGGACTTGTCCTCCTCTCTGACACATCTTCTGTCACCTGTTACTAAGCAAACTCAAATGCAACAGGTTGCTGAATGCATTCAGGCCTTTGCTCAGGCCTGTTTCTAGATTGTATGTATTATATGTGTTTTGTAGGCATGTATGCAGTTTTAACCTTCTGTAGCTCAGAAGTTACAGAACTCAGTTACTTCTAGCTCCATCAATGGCATCATGGACACCGGGGTCACTGCTCCGGGGTCCACTGGCCTCGTGATTACCTTTTCCAACAATCCTCTGGTGCAAGGAATGAGACAACAACCACAAGTCACCAATATCCCTAGAAATAATGCAATAGAAAGCATTACAGACATCACAAACCCTTTCCATTGTCTGAAGACGGATGTCATCCAGCTCTCCAGCGGGTTGTCGATTCCTGAGTGTTCATGCATAGTTTTAGACAAAGTTTTCAGCCCTTCCAGAGCTTGAGTTACTGAGCCATCTGGGGCAGTGTTGTTGGGGATAAAGGTACAACACGTCTCCGAACATGGCACATACACCCCCTTTCTCCGCCAACAACATGTCAAGGGCCATTTGATTTTGCACTCCCATCAGCGAGGTCGGACCCAACTGTTCCGCAAACCCCTCCATGCCATCTCTGGTTAGGTTAGAGAGTCTCAGCAAGTTATAGTGGACATAATTTATGCAATCAACATTCTTGTTTGGAGTTACCCAGATGAATATACTTTCAAATCCTGAAGCTACTTGGTCTGCTAGTTTATACTCATTTGGAACTCCCCTGGGCACCCCTATTGAGTCAATCCAGGTGGGTGAATTCAATCTTGGGTCATACGCATGTGCCCCCTGGGTCCCTCTCTTTGCCAAAATGTGTCTCTTACGTCTGGCAGCTAAAGTGCATGTGTTGTGTTGTGGTAGGGCTTTTACCTGGTTTCTGATCAGTGTGAGTGGAGCTCCCAGCCGTACCATAGCACATGCCCCCTCACTTCCCAGAGGAACCCGAACCAAAAGAGTGCGGTGTCCACAGTAATAATACAACCCACTTCTAGCCCATGTTCCAATCAGAGTGTTTGGGTCACTTACATTGTTGGTGGTTCTTCCCATGAGTGTGACAGCACACCAGCTTGGGTCAATTTCTCCCAATTCGTACTTTACCTCATCCGTTGAAAACTTAAAACATGTATAGTTGCCTTGTCTTGACATAATTGGTCCCACTGTTGTCTGCTTTGGGATTAGAGGAAAAAGACTAGACAACAGAGTGCAGTTGCCAGTACTCACTGCACTTTTAGTCAGCCTCAGCATACAGTCGTAGCCCCACTTGTCCTCTGGATACAGTGGTGCGGGCTCTGTAAACAAACGTGGTCTGGCTGAAGCACAGGCAACGCAATCAGATACCTGTTGTTCTTTAGCACCAGCATCTATGCTGAATGGATATCAGCCAATGTTGAAGAAGTTACACTGTTAGCCTGTTTGTCAGCTTAATATAATTAATCAGTAATAAATAACGACGGTGAAAAAGCAACAGGAGACGCTTGTTAAGGGGTCTGAAATAGCAATTTAATAGTCTAAATCAAATTTGGCTTGTTGTATTTTATTAATTAAATATTTCCTTTACAACAATCAAACAGAACACAGTTGGTTACAAAATAAGGACTGCAAATGTCAAGCAAGCAAGCATTAAGTTAGTATATGAATGAAATATGGATGGCAAAAAGCATCAAACCGAAAATGTTCTGGAAGGGAAATAACTATTTAAAGGGGAATTGCCCAAAAAATAAAACAGACAAATGATTATAGGCCTACAGTATATATAAATATTTATAAAAAAAAATGCAATGATCTACAGTTCTAATACCAGCATTGTCATAGGTGCATAGAAAACTCACTTCTATTTCTCCATGTGCTTAGAACAGACTAACAGTATAACCAAGTCTCTCACTTGATAAAACACATTTGGGAAATTATTTTGAAGGATCCTGTAAATTAGCTTTAATTTCAGTGGTCACTGGGACATTTAAAAGAAAAAAACCCATTGATGTTAGCAGGATTTATCCCAAAATAAGGGTTAAAAAAACAAACAAACAAACAAACACACATTTCCCCCTCAGAGTTATACTTCCACTCCAATCTTTGGTTTTGCCAAATCATTCCAGAGATTCCAATTCAGGATTCTTTCAGTGCCATGATGCCCGTCTCTTATACCCCTGGAATTAAGTATCGTTTTATTCTCGTGTGACACAGATGTGTCTAAGTTATTATATGATGTAACTAAATGTTGAAATTAACAGCAGAAGTTTGGAGGCGAAGTTGAAGGCACACAGTCTAGGATATTTACACAACCAAGGCATTTCATATTTACACAAAGAAAATCTATAATATGACAACACTTCTGGAAAGTCTGCATGCAATGCTTCATTTAAAGTAGGGTTTTGGTGCATTGCAGTACTTCATTATTGGATTCTGCATAAAGGACACTTCATTGACATTCCTGTCAATATACATATCAAACTATATTTCAGGACGTCTCAATCCTTTACAACAAGAATTGCAAATAAATTCCCGAAGTCCATATTTTGCAGTTCCTTCTCCGATCCATCAGGTGTCTCCCACCACCTGGAGCGCTGTTAGTAGGAGGCAGCAGCGACTGAAGAGGAGCGGCCAGGCTGGATGTGCTTCAGGTGGCAGGAGTGGCAGAGAAGGTGTCCGTTCAGCGGGTAACAGCGGTGACCTTCCTCATCGTTCAATTCCATCTTACAGTCCTGCACAGCATAAAGCAGGAACATGGCTGAGACATGTCTACTGAGTGAGCTTCAGCAGATAGAACAGTTGACAAAGGGTGTGATTGTTGCTCTGTATTGATCTTGGAAGATTTGACAGCAATAATGGCTCTGGTCAGCAGGGGTTTTCTTTTGTGCTGCAAGATTTCTTGAAAGAAATGTTTCTAACACTAGATTTTGTGTTTTGAACAACCTGAAAGACTTAAAAATAAAAAAAATAAAAAAGCTGAGAAGAAACCATCCAGTAGTTACACAGAGGCACTTCTCACAGCTCAGTGATTATGAGAAAAAAAAAAAAAAAAAGAAGCTGTCAATCATGCAAAAGAACAAACAACGGGTACTTGAGAAAATGATCAGATGGTGATGATGAGGTGTTGCATACCTGCTCTGCTCAGCACAGCATAATTACCAAGACTGTAATTAAGATCGGGGATCTACTCATTATAATTTCATTTAATGAGCTATTCAGAAAGCGACTGGCTAAGAGCCACTAAAACACACACATTTTACATTTCGAGGTGTTTTTACTTACCTCACAGTGATAACATTCAACATGATAGTCTTTGTCCATGGATACTACTCGAATGGTTTCATCAGACCCCTGGAAAAAAACAAAAAAACCCAAACAAACCACTGAAGGTAATATCACTAGAAAATGCTCCACTCTCTCCTTCTGTTCAACTTCTCAGTTTGACAAAAGCTTCAAAAGATCGATAAGAAGCCCAGGGACGTCAATGCAAGCCACGAGCTGAATGATCT
The DNA here is from genome assembly GCF_057382275.1 of Copadichromis virginalis. Taxonomy (NCBI): domain Eukaryota; kingdom Metazoa; phylum Chordata; class Actinopteri; order Cichliformes; family Cichlidae; genus Copadichromis; species Copadichromis virginalis. The sequence continues at coordinate 10,778,848 of NC_140628.1, read as the reverse complement.
GTAACTCCTCTGCATCACAACTTTGGAGCTCAAGTGCTTGGCAATCATCTTGGCGAGTGTTGAGACATGACTGCCACTGGTTGCTCCAGTATCAGAGCAGTTTCATTCCATGTTGTGAATGTACTCAATTTATTTCTCCCTCCCGTCAAACGATAACTCAGATGAGCCCTCACATTGTTTTGACCAGCTTGAAACTTGAGCTCTGTGTTTGGGTCTTAAGGATTTATAATCAATCACGTTCTTACTGAATGACAGTCCATGTGTAAAAATAGCTGATCATGCTCTACTCCTACAGTTTCTTAGTCATCTTAGCTTTATGGTTCTTCTCACAGTCTTTGCCCTCCTGTGAACCTGAGCTAATCATTCTCTACAGTAAAGATAAAAACCTGGCACTTTATGATCATATCCTGTACACAGGTTCACATTTCAGCTCCAAATTACATATACTTATCTGGATACTGAGTAATTTTCTCAGCACCTATGTGCTACAACACAGTCCAGCTTGCCTACAGTAACCACTGAGTGGATCTGAAGTTTAAATAAATATTTCAGATATTGTCCAGTCACCAGAGAAGTAAGGTATTTGAAGCTGCCATAGAGGAGTTCAAATGTCAGCGCTGCTTTTAACCAACAAAGCTGCGTCCTTATGGTGTAGAGATGAAGGTGTTTACTATGAACGGTGCCCAGTTTACTCTGGCTAGTGGCCTTGATCGCATTTTATTTATTCTCTTTACTGTCTGTGCACTTCCAGGCATACAGGTCTCTCATACCATATTATGAATTACATTTTTAATATGAAATTATATTTACTTGGATTTCTACCCAGATTAGTTTTTACCTTATTGAGACAGGCGTTTTTTGTGTCATATTTTATTTGATTGATTTAAGCTGCTTATTATACTGTATGGTTGTCTTTCACTTATTTTTAACTGATGTAACCAAAGAATTTCCCACCCTTTGTATAACTAAAATATATCTTATGTGGGTATAAAAACATGATTTGTGTTGTGCCAGTTTGATATGGTAATTTAAATTAACACCTGCATATATAAAGGGATGAGTAGCCAACTGGACATCTTTTTTTTTAATTTCACTTTTTTGATTTACAAATGAACAAATATGCACAAAAGAGAGGATTGATAATTTATCAGCTAACATTAGCAAACTTAGTAAACAATTTGTTAACGGGAGGAGTGATTTAAAAACGTCCTGCTGCATGTGACAGTTGTTGGTTTAAGTTTACAGAAAGAGCAAAACAGTTTGTGTGTCACAGGCTGTAAACACGTTTGATTCTACTGTGTAGTTGAGCGTTTTTCAAGTGGCCGTTTGTGGAACTAAATGTTCACCACCTATTATTTTTTTTAAACCCAGGACAAAGTATTTTTTGGTGTTTTCTTTTGAGAAAAGCTCAAAATGTTCAAATGCACATTGCTGATGTTACCCAAGTAAAACAGCAGAGAAAACAAGGTGGCGATAGCTTACCTCTGAGGGCAGGATTGGCTGGTTACAGGCAGCACATTTAGGTGCAAGGACCCTGGGAAAGTAAGATGGAAAGAGAAACTTTTAAAGACTTTTTTAAAACTTAACTGAAAAAACAAAAAAACAAAACTGTAACGACTAAGGTAAATGTAGTAACTAAATGAGCTGAATTAAAATGAACTCTATCCAGACTTTAAAGATCACAGTTCATATGCAGTGTCCCTTTACCAGACGTTACACCCCCCCCCCCCGCCTCCTGATTCAGCTAAGGAAATGCCAGGTCTGCAGATGTGCTGGCTTCACTTCACACACGTGATTCCCCAAATCCAAGAACGAGTAGAAAATTAAAGCGCAAACTGGATTCATTATTTCCACACACGTGGCAGGCACCTGGAAGTCTGAGGAAAAAACAAAGGGTCTCTCAGTGTGGATGGGCATGACTGTGGCCAAAAGTCACATAGCTGTATACACAATAAGGCTTGTCTGATTTAATCAGCGTAGAGAACATTTGGGGGCTGCCAGGCAGAGATCGGCCACGTGCTTGGTTCTGCTGTACATGCTGTCCCAGCAGGAAAAAAAACAAAAAAAAAAAAACAGCTGGAACTGCAGAGCCGCTGTGGAGAGCGAGCCTTTACAGGTGCTGCACATTCAAATGTGATTGCAGTTTGTCAAAGTGGTTAACAGTTCCCACACATGGATTCATACATAAAACCTTTCAGACCCCTACTTGTATTGCAGATTATGTCCAATAATGGGAAGAGCCATGGCTCTGTGCCACTAGTCACACCTCTAACTGGACAGTGATATTTTCTTTCCTCCCTCCCCCTCTCTCTCTTGCCCCCTGCCAGAATAAACTTCTCATGTGTCTGCCACATGTGGCAGAGGGAAATTTAGTCAACCCGTGCAGGCCTTCTCAACCTGATCCCGCCATAGCAGAGGAAAGTTAAAGGGCTGTGCTAGTGAGTTCAATTGGAACATGAAACCTGGACATGTTTTCCCAGCGTCACTTTAAACTAAATCCACCCCAGACAAATCCAGGTGCTCCTTTAATTACTGTGTAACAAGCGACACTCACCTGTGGTAGTCTTTGACACAGTAGATCCTATTTTCGGTGTCCACAGTGAAGGGCACTCCATCAAGGCTCTCGTTACAGATGACACAGCGGAAACAGCCTGGGTGGTACGACTTCCCGAGGGCCTGCAGGATCTATGGAGAGGAATGAGTAACACGCTTCATGTTTCTTGGTATTTTGAATGGTCATCATATAAAAAAAACAAAAAAAAAAACAAAAAAAAAAACAAAAGGAAAAAAAAGAGAGAACATTTTGGTGGGTTAACTGAGTCATCATCACAGCCCAGAATAGTCTAAGACAAATAACTCAGCAAAATACAAGAAGCAAGCTTACCTACCAAACAAATCACAAAGATTGACCCAATTTTAACACATTTTATTTACAGCAAGAAAAACTAAGAAATCTCCTTTACTCAGCCTACTGAATGGTTAACATATGCAGACTCATGCCAACAGAAATACTTTACTTCCTGACTTGTGATGACATCACATCGGGGTGTTTCTAAACCACAAGCCTGTGTGTCTGTGTTTGAGGAGACAGACAAAGACACAGAGCCAACGCTCTTTATTAAGTCATCATCCAGATGTGTGCACTGAATGCTCATTTAGGATGAAGTAACCACGTTTAGTGCCGAGATCACCAGACTCTGACACACAAAAATCACACAGAAGCCCATTCAGCTGACGAGAGGAACCCAACAGTTACCATGTCCATGATCAAGTGTCCGCAGGCGTTGCACTTGTCTGCAGACTGCTGGAAACCAGAATACTACAACAGAGAAAACACAAATATGGTTTATTAACGGATTTTCTCACAATAGAACCCCTCAACAGCTCCACAGTGTTTACCCTAGGCCAAATCCCAGGCCATCTGGGCAGCTGAACTAAAACCATCTCTACAGTTTGTTGCAGTAACATTTGCTTCAGTGACATTTTTTCCGATTTAGTCACAAAGTCAGTACAGTGTAGTTTGTTTTGAGTATATTTAAGTATTTCAAAAATATTATGTAGGAAAATATCAGTGAGAACAGTGCACACGTACAGGCCTGGCAGAATACATATGCATATATCACCACTTCATACAGAGAGCAAAGCCGGAGCAAATTTAAGTCAGTATAAATGTTGATTTTAATTGAGAAGCTACGAGCTTTTGGTGGAAGGGCAATTACAGGAGGTTTTACACAGAGAGGGCTCGCGGGGTAAACAGACACAGGGCTGCTGAGAGAGCAAGAATGAATTTGTAAAATACTTTTCACATGAACGCAACATAAACACCAGCTGTAAAACGCAGACAAAAAAATTCATGACAAATTCTAACTTAGGCTTTTAATTGAGTTGAATGCATCCATGATTATGCACAGGGAATGTTCTTTCAATTTTTTGCAAAGTACACGTGGGAATACTCTGATGGTCCAATTGGCCTGACTGCCCTCCAACCCATCAGCAGTAGGAAAGCTGTTTCTCCAGTAACAGACCTCTTTCCAGTCTCATTTTAAGGAAGTTATTCACATTGAATACTGGAAATTCTCTAAACTCTGTCAGAAGGTCATGTCTCTGATTGCCATTTGCATTCAAGTGGAATGAAGCAGTTTTCAATGATCATGGGTTGGATTAAGGAACGATGTACACCCCCCCCAAAAAAAAACCCAACAAAAAAAAACTTCTTTGAGCAGCTCCCTTATTTACAAGGGGTCGCCACAGTGGAGGGATATTTGATTTGGCAGACATTCCTATGCCGAACGCCCTTCCTGATGCAACGCTCTTTGGGACACTCGTCTCTTTCTGGTCTTGAACTGGCGATCTTGCGCACAAATGGTGGGAACCTGTGATTTCTGGTATTTTAGGCAAATCACAAAGTTATCTGATTTTAGAAATGAGCCATGACAGAAGGATACTGACTGGCATCTAAACTAAATCTAATGCTTTTTTTTTTTGCATTTTTAAGTCCCAGTGATGGTTATCAGACCATAAAATCCAGTTTAAGAAAACTAAATATTGACTCTTTATCGACTGCTCACCAGGAAGTCTTCTTCACAGAAAACCTTCCCTCCAACATAGTAGAAAGCTTTCCCTCTCAGTCTTCGACCTGCAGAACAGAGAGAACAGTCTATTAGCATCAAAGTTGTCCACAGCTTTGACTAACAAAATCGTCTTATTCCCTCTTACTGAAATACGAACGTTAGGCAGTTTAGAACAGGCTTGAAAAGATAACTTAACGACAGAAAGTTGAACTGTCATACTGGAAAGTCTTACATGAGCCACGAGCTTCATCTCAGAAAATAGTTACACCACGACTAAGGCATTAAGAATGTAGTGATTAATTACAGCTATTCAAAAGGTAATGGGCCGTCTTGCAGTATTCATTACGTCCTGCTGAATTCCAAGCAGATTAATCAAATTCAGGGATTCACAGTGTCTTGGTGTCTTAATATAACACTACTGTGGCACAGATCAGGCAAGGAACACATCTGGATCTAACACGTGCAGATAAAGGGCTCATTAAATCTAATTATTGGACAGGTAAACTGATTAAAGAGTGCCCTGTTGAATGTCATGGACACCATAGGCCAAATCCTCCAATAATGCACTGCTCTTCTTTGTTCCTATCCAATGTCCTTACATATGCTGGGTATGCTTACTTTTTGTCAAAACACACGTACCAAGCCCTTGTGTGCTTCACATAGCTACGCCTGCCCTGGTCCCACAGGAAGAAAGAACATTCCTCGGATTTTGGAAGTGGGGAGATGAGGGAGGGGACAGCAGAGAGGGAGGGGTTCACCTTAGTGAACCGCAGTCTTCTTTATCTCTCAGGCTCCATCCCACAATCTGTTTACTTTTTTTTGTGTAACCAGTCTACTTGTTCCAGGAGACAGATCCACATCCTAACCTATACCAATTAACAAAAACAAAAAGCCTTTTCATGATAGAATGTGGAGAGAGTCTCCAACTTCAAATACCTCGGTGTCCACATCAACGAGGACCTCACTTGGAGTACACACACGGACTTCCTCATTAGTAAAGGCAGACAGCGCCTCTATCACCTGAGGCGTCTAAAGAGGTTTAAGATCTCCAAGAATATACAGAGGAGATTCTACACTGGTGTCATTGAGAGCATCCTGTGCAACAACATCATGGTGTGGTACGGGAACTGCACAGTACAGCAACAGAAAGCCCTGCAGAGGGTTGTGCGCACAGCTGAACGCACTATGGGAACATCTCTACCAGCACTGCAGGACATCTATGCTGAAAGGTGCAGATCCAGGGCCATCAGGATCATTAGGGATTCTAGCCATCCCGCCCACAAACTGTTCAGGCCACTGAGGTCAGGGAAGCGCCTCTGTAGCCTGAAAACAAGAACAGAAAGGTTCAGGAGGAGTTTTTACCCACAAACTGTGAGACTCCTCAACCAAAACACAAACCGGACAACATGATGGACAATCTCACACACAGTACATAATTTGCACTTTATCTTTCTTCTCTGAACCTTATCCGTACCTTATTATATACATCTGTACTATGTAAATATGTATATTTTTATAGTCTTCTCATTCAAATCATTACAGTGCAATATCTTGCACGTCATGGATATATATTTATAAGCACAAACATATGGACTTTTACATTGTTTTTTTATATATTTTTTTTACTTTTAACTTTTGTTTCTTTTCCTTTTTTTCTTAGCTTATGTAAAATCCTTTTTAGCATGTTTGCACAGTCGGGGGGAGTACTTTTTTAGCCAGAAAAAACATTTCACTGTATGTTGTACCAGCTATAACTACATGTGACAAATAAATAAAGAATTGAATTGAATAGAATAAGTACTGGGGCTTTTTTCTCGGAAAATGATTTCTCATTGCTTCATCTTTCAGCTAATTGTTTGACGATTTAAAGTCATAACTGGACTGTTTGGAAGCAATGAGCTGGAATAAAAAGTAAAATGAGATCTAAACCATGAAACCTCATGATTTCTATTTTTCACTGGGTAGCACATTAACTTCTTCAGGAATTTACAAGTTCATGATCCCATTTTAACTGAGTAAAAATGACCATGCATTACCAAAGTGTCGCCTAGACTACCTAAAGAAGAGCAAAGTCATTCTGATCAGACCAAGGTGGGGAACTGGCCGTGAGTAATTACTGATAGTCCTGGAACTGTGTCCCTAAAGGAAAAAGGGAAGGATGAAGGGGATGAAAGTGAATTATGGACCATTCCTCTTCTTCACATTCTTCTTCTTCTTCTTTTTTTTTTTTTTTTTTAAGTGAGTCACAGAGGGAAGGCTTTGCACAAAGATAAGAGCTTAATTAAAGTCAGGAGTCAGCAGTGACGGTTTGAAAAGCACAAGAAACGACGACTACGGCGCTTTCATAAAAATGTAAAACACCTGAGGGACAGAGCCAAAACACAGGGCCGGTTCTAATTAAGCAAATCTATGAATTCCCTCATGTGATCCCATTCAGAAAATGAGCAACTCCTAATGACCCTGCCATGACTTCCCAATCAAGCCTCAACCTCAACGAATCAGGTCCTCAACTGTGACATGTCAGAGATTGTTCTCACCTTAAAATCATTTCCTGTTCTATGAAATCACTGATGTACTTTTAATTTACAAAGAAAATGAGTATTTTTAAGACTTCTTTGAACTTCGGTTGTTTGGTCAAGACCCTGAAAATGTAGCCTCCAGATGTTAACATACCAGCAAACTGAAGGACCAATAGGATCCTGGCTTGTATCCTCCAGAGCCTGCAGACTGACTTGTATTATGGGCTGATATCGAGAAAGCAGAATCTGTTTATCACTGTTCTTTGCGTCACTGCTGCAGTTCTAGGCTATCATAGTAAAATAAATGTGAAAAACAAACCACAACAACCACAATTTCCTTTTTATTTCCATCAAGATTAACTCTACAGATGCAAGTTTTCCTGAGTGTCTCCAAGCATATAAATTTAAGAAGCTGTTTTTAATTTTTTTTCTTCTGAATTACACTTTTTTTTTTTTTTTTTTTTTTTTTTTTAAACAGTTCCACAGACCATCTGAGAAGTAAAACTTGGGCTTTTTCTCTCTAACTGAAACTGTGTTTTTACCTTTAAATGTCTGTAAACAGTAAATGATTAAACTAGAAGGAAGACCCCTGCAGCGAAGTGCTGAATCTCAGACGTGCAGCCTGAGCGCTCTTGGCCACCAGGAATGTCCGCCTGCCTTTCACAGTCACCTGGGGTGTGTGTGTGTGTGTGTGTGGGGGGGGGGGGGGGGGGGGGGGGGGCAGATTGGTAGACTGAAAGCCTAGAAGGAGGTTCATGGTCATAAAATCTTATGCAACTCAACACATGTAGCAGTTATGCTGACACACACATTTTGGAGACAGGAGAAAAAAAAGAAAAAAAAAGGGGCAATGCTTAATACATGAGTACTGCGTAGCTGACTCGATTATGCAGCAAGTATTACATATGCATTTATATTTTTCGTTATGTTCCTGTGTGCTGGCTCTGTATTGCGTGGTAAATGGTCTCCCTGTCTCACACTGTACTCCCAGCTAACACAACAGCGCCTACTGTCCTCCTGGAGCTGGGGCTACAGAGGGCCCCCATGCCTGCATTCCTCCCCAGATGAGATGCTTTCCCCTGGGGCCGCTCGGAGCAAACACAACCCTAATGCCCTCGCTTGTAACAAGCCATGAGAGGTATGTGCTGTGTAAACTTTCTCCCACCACTTCAGGAATCAGCTACACTCTGAGCCACCATGTAAACCCTTAGAGACATGCAGTCCTTTCCGTTAATCGTCTTCATGCCTGAATGAGCGCCGTTGTCACTTCTTACTAGTATAAATGTTACTAGGTACAGCTATATTAGGACTGTGCCCATCTCTCTTACTTACTTTGAAATGCTCAGTTCCTTAAAAACATGATTTGTTATATTTTAACACATTAACAGATAAAATCTTATCTCATGCACTGTTTCTAATTTGCAACTTGCGTTCGTTTTTGATGCATTTTTGGCAGCTCCTTTAAATCCATACTGTTACATACATGTCTGAAGGAACATAAAAATTAATGAGATCCATGTCTGAAATCAGGTCTACAAGATACTGCTAAACCCAGCAATATTATGCATCTCTTATCATAATTCAGCTACACCATTTTCCTCACAAACAAACATGACGGAGGGTAAAGGGAAATAGAGGTGTTAATTACACATTTGAGTGTATAACCAGAAAGGTCAGCAGTGGTACAGAATAATGAGCCTTGGCAGAGATCTCCAGAGTGCCACAAATACCCTGCATACCCATGATCTGATAATTGGGACAGAGATTTTAATGGTTGAAGCCATGAGTGAGGTCATGCTTTAGTGGGGGAAGGAAATTAACATCTAGCTACAGGTCAACCACAAACCATAAGTAATAGGTCGAAAGCGACAAAGTAAACTAAACCCTTTAAATATTATTTAGCACAACGTTGATAGAATCCACAGGATCTATACGTGCGGCCGTTCCCACACTTTTCATTTAAACTCAAAGTTGAAAAACTGTATCTGCCCCCGGTAAGCAATATTTAAAGAAACACACAAACAAATGAGAGATTTAGTTTTTGAAGTCGATGCCAAAGCATCTTTGAACAAATAAACCCTGTAGCCAACCGGTCCAGTGTGAAACAAGCCACTCTTGTTTCCGTCCATGTGCCACAAAGCACACATTCCTCCCAAGTGTGGATGTAGGTTTAAGAGTTGAACTCCTTAAAAACACTCAGAGAGACACTAAGTATTATTCGAAAAGCTAGCTTGTTGAAAGACAGATGAATTAGGCCGGCAAAAAGACTTTTAGTATGCCTTTGTCTGGGCTGAACGAGTGACTGGCACACCCAGAAACCAAACACTAGCAGCAGAGGACAGTAATCCCTAAATAATTGCATGTTTTTGCTTGGGGGCAGTGAATGAGCAAAGAAGAAGGTACCACTTTGATTCAAGAGTAGAGCTTCTTTGGCAGCCTGTTAGTTAGGAGGTGACAGCAGCTTTATGTGTGGAGAAAAGTGTTTAAATGGGAGCAAAAGTGAGAGTATGCGGCACACGGGAGTTTGTGTGTACTTACTACAGGCGCTGCAAGTGAAGCAGTTGTCATGGTAGAGGCTACCCATAGCCTGGCAGGCTTGATTGGCTCCATGCACTGCCTTATTACACTTCACACACGGCCCTGGAACAGAACACAGGCAAGAAGACACACATTTAACCAACATGGCTGTCACGGTTCAGGTAAATTCATGTTACTACAGCACACGATATTAATTTCAAATATAAAAACAAAAGGTTATTTCATCAGTTTCTGGAGAGAGAGAAGAGAAAACTTCAGGAAGCTGGTTTAGACTGAAAGGGGAAACACATCAGTATTTGCTTATTTGACTTGGCTTGAAGACTTAGAAGTCTATTAATAAAAGAGCTGATAAGAATCAGAGCAGTCCTACTTTTACAACATACACAGTTAATGTGTCCCGATATCAAGACATGGGAGTGTCTCTCTCTCTCTCTCTCTCGTTGGGTGAAGATTACTATTTCTGTCCTTTCAACAAGCCTTTCACATGATGGCACGCCAGGAACATTACATAACCTCTCCCTTGACTCTGGACAGCTCCTGAGCAACACAAGGTTACCGTGTGATCAATATGCAACTATTTATACCGAGAGCTGCATGAGGATTGAGAGAATTTCCAGAGAACCCTCCTCTGAGCAGAAACAGTAGGACATGGTATGATAAGGCAAACTGACATATGGACCGCCATCGCTGCTGACTGATGGGCTGCTAAATCAATCAGTGAGATATGACTACCTAATTGTTAAAACAGAAAGGGCGATGACACCGATGGAGGATGAAAGTGAGACCTCAAGTTTCTCTTTTAGTGAGGGGGAAGTTAAGTAAAGGCAGGCATGAGGTTATTTGCGTGTGTTTTTAATAGTAAAACTCCCCAGAGACTAAGAAATGGAGCTCAGCAGAAGAGTGTTACAGCCCAGCCCAACCTAACACAGCTCAGCTTCTCCAACACTGACAAAGAAACTTCTGTTTCCATTGTATCCAACACTCATCATATGACTGTGTCCTCCACAAACATGCTGTTACATTTAATAGCGCTCATCAAATGATTCTCAAAACAGACTTCCAGTAATACAGTTGGGCTATATATACATATATATATTTATAATTCAGCTAAACCTCTCCTGATGCCACCACAGAGTGCACATCATCAGGGGCCCCACTGGCTGGAAAGAAGATTTAGAGATGACAGAGGGATATTATTAGAAAGCCAAAGAATGTTGCTCTTATGTAAGCTCTTTGTTTACATGAAAACATGATAAAGCAGTCATACGAAGACTAAAATACCCTATTTGAATAAGTCAAGATCAAATCTCAAGTCTTCTTAAAACCACAAAAACCCAAAAACACAAAACCAAAAACAGAAGAAATGGTACAAATACAGCACAGAACACTGTTTTTTCAGGGGGGGGGGGGGGGGGGTTACGTTTGATTTGTATGCACTACAAGGGAAAACAGGCTAAAAATGTAGTGTCACTTTCGTTTTCCTGTTTTAAAACTTAAAAAAACAAAACAAACTGTTACTCACTGTTGCAGTTTGTGCTTCACTCACTTTAACATGAGTCAACTACACCTACATTAACTTAGATGAACACATCCACCACATGAACTCTATAAAAGACACACGCATGAATGCAATACAATAATCTGCTCACACACACACACACACACACACACACACACACACACACACACACATCACACCCAGAAGTGACAAGTGACACAGCATACCAACTTCTGCCAGTTACTGTAGCACATATACATACAAGTGCACGCACACAGACAAAACCATGCAGATGTGAGCTTGTGAGGATATCCAGTCACATACTTGATCAAAAATAAAATAAATAAATTAGCCTCCAAAAGGCCTGCCAGAGCAGAAGCCAAGAATCCCTGGGAAGAGTTAAGATGAAGCTTTCCACTCAACAGCCAGATGGGATAAATTAATCCTCCATCTTAACGCAACACTAAAAACTCTCCACTGGATGTGTATGTGAAAGTTAGAGGAAGAGGCCAGGGAGAACTCTGGGATGTTGCTTCTTCTTTCTTGAAAGAACTCCTCCATAAATCTAACTTCCTCTCAAGTTCTTGCAGCCAAGGACAAAGCTGCATCCACAAACCTGTCCCTAAATGTCTCAGACTGTCTGCTCATCCATTCAAGCTACACCACAGGCACCCCTAAACTCGTCTGGGACACCCCCCTGCCCCTCCTCTTTGTATCTCAAGACTTCATTTCTTAAATTCCTCACTCTCTTCCTTCAGACATTCCTCAGTGTTCCCTTGGTGCAGCCATTGGCAATGAACTCGTTTTCCCAGAACCTCCAACTGCAGTTAATGCCAATCTACAGAGCCCCTCTGATGACATGGTACAAAAAATAAATAAATTGTGGCTACAAAATACTACTTCGTGCCCTCGAAATAGGTATAACGTGCGCACAAAATGCTAATTTGTGGGCACGAATTGGGTATAACGTGGCAACGAATTACGCATTTGTGGCAACGAAATAGATAGCGTGCACACATCACATTGATACAATTCCTGGACAGCTGCGTAGCATAAGATTAGACTAAACCTATACACCATGGACATAAACAGTATGAATGAGTTTTATTTTAGGCTGGGAATGAGCTACAAATGCATTTTGAAAAGCCTGCAATGCAAGGAACCATTATTACGGAGAGACATTTAAACAGGATATTGAGAGCCCAGTTGCTTTACAGACGCAAGTACGACCTGGACGCCGGGATAGATTTCATTGTCAACCAACTGCAAGGGCCTGGGAAGGATCACGGTTATCGGTCAAGTGTTTCGTGACCACAAATAAGTACTTCATGGGCACGTTATACCCATTTCGTGGGCACGAAGTAGTATTTTGTGTCCACAATTTATTTATTTTTTGGACCATGTCATCAGAGGGGCTCCGTACCAATCAGCACAGTATGCAAACAACATAGCCCAATATATGCAGGCATATATCAGTAACTTGATATTCAAGCACTACTACAAACGATTTACAAATTAAAACATTAAAAGAGCTCAAAAGTAGGATTTTTCAGGAGAAACTTAAGCATGTAAAAAATAGCCTACACTAGTTTTTACCCCCCACCTCTGGTATAAAGTGATGACTCAGAGGATGAGCCATGGTCTGGTGGGAAACTCCATATAGGAACTGTGTGGGCTATGTAGGACAGTGTGTGAGAAAATAAAGGCATATATAGCATCATTTTGAAATCTTCAACCCCGGCCTGTTGCACACTGTGCTCTCCCACACATCCACATTGCGTTGGCTATTTGTGCACCTCATCAGTGACTGTGGCGTATGCCAGAGGATCTTTCCTTACACACCAATATAAGCACGTTTGGGAGGGGGGAGTGAGGTAGAAGAAGGCGAATTACATCTGTGACATTCCAGCAGGAAATTCCTCCAGCGAGGATTCATGGGTGGGCTACATGTGCGTGTGTCGGGGTCTCCTGCTCTCTCTTCCTTCCCACCATGTTTCTCTCTCGAATCCTATTTTCAAAGATGACTTTGGCTTTGAACACCTGAGGATCTGCATCTGTGATTACAGCCTATCAGCTGATCTCAAAGGCAAGCATCTGTTTTTGTATTTTGTTTCTCTCCCCAGCATGTTTTGCGTATTCATTTTTTGATAGCACCTGCAGTCTGGAGAGAGCAGCTTCAGTGCTACATGCACCAACAGGAGGAATGAAAACCAGAATATGCAGGGTTTTTCCCCCCCAAACTCAACAAGTTGAGAGCAGCGGCTTGTTTGTTCTTCATATGAACCCAAATTCTAACATTTACAGTCACATTGATCAACTTAAACCAAAGCAATCACATAAACTCCTTGGTTTGTCTTTTTGTTAAATTGTTAGCAGTAATTACTCAAATGTTGACAGATTTATATAAAAATTCTCCAGAGATGGAGCTGGAAAGCTGGGAATTTCTTTTAAGTGCTCCTTGCGATATAACGAGGTCAAACACTTTATGCCAAATATTCCCAAGTTTATATCAAACTGAATGGGAGACATTGTAGTTTTCCATGTGCTTGAGCTTGGTGCATGCACAAACCTGACAACGTGCTTACAGAAAGTGCAATCTTAAAAAAAGGGTGCAAGCACAGGTCTCTGTCAGTGACATCATTCTAGTGTCAATCAAACAAACTGGATGAGGGAGGAGCATCAATACAATTACAAACTTAATGCCCCACAGATCCAAAGTGATAAAGCTCTAAGTACAGAGTTAAGGGCCTCAATAGTAATCAATTACCTCCCTGAGATGAGATAAGAGGGTAACAGTCTTCTTTCTGGCCTCTGACATTCTTTTACTGCCAAAGGGTTTGTTGTGGGTAGGCAATTAAGCAATTACATGAGACATGACAAATTAGAAAATTATTCCGTCTGGATTCCAGAGCGGAAAAGGGGGAAAGGACCACCACGGCATCGGTCGACGTGCAGTTTCACAGACAAAAAAAAAAAAAAAAAAAGTGTTGGCATGTATTCATGTCACCAAAAAAAGAAACACACAAGATGCACGTCTGCAACAGAAACCCACAACAGAAGGATTACAAAAGCTGACAAAGGGTACACGTGTCAATGAATGAAGCAAGTGACCAACTTGCCTCATTCACTGGCACATGTACCCTTTGTTGTTCTTCTGCTCTGGGTTTCACATGTCTCATGGTGGTTTATGTTTTGGACTGTGGTTTGGTGGTTCAGTTGCCCAACTGGCAGAAATCCCCTTGTTAATACTTGCAATCTGAATTCTTACCAAAGTAGTCAGCCTTTGGCTGGGCATCCATCTCTTTTTCCAGTCGCTTAGTGAGGGCTTCTAATTTTATTTCAGCTGCTGAAGGACTTTGTTCAGGTGGATGTGTCAGGACGGAATGACAGGGTAGCTGGACAGGCTTAGAGGAGCCCGGGACTTCAGCTTCAGCACTGTTGGTCTGTCCACAGGCAGGCATTTGGCTCTGACCTTGACCCTGAATGATGCTTTTGGAGACACTGCTTGGGTTTACAGCAGAAGATGTCACCCGGGCTTTGGGCTGAGGCGTTTCAGAAGTTGTAGAAAGGACAGAGGAGGCTGCCACGGGACCATTATGGCTGGCAGATGGTTTAGAAATTGGCGGTGGCGTGTAATGGGACGCAGGCTTGGTGGAGGGCTGCTGCACATGCAATTCAGCTCCTCCTGTGAAGGCACTCAGAGGCAGGATAGGCGCCAGGTCTGGTTTTGCTGAGCCAGAGGGCTCTCCGACCCACCCTTTAACTGGCCCAGCAGGAGATGGTGGACTTCTATTGACAGGTGAAGAAATGGCCTGATTCTGCTGGGATAGAAGACTGTTGAAGGTAGAAGGTGCCTGGGATAGGTGCTGGGATGCACTGCTGCTCCCAGACTCAGACAAAGATGGGGCAGGCTGGCTGTCTCTGGATGGGGCCCAAGCAGGCGGCTGGCTCACTGGGTGACGCGCATGAGAAGGGTTTCCAGAGCTAGGCGGGGAAGGGGTGGTATGCTGGTATGAATGGGGCTCCAAGCGCTCCTTACTGTCGTAATTGTTTCCGTACTCGTAAGTCCTGCTGGTAGGAAGTTCAGACTGGATACCCGTGTGGTGTCTCTGGCCGTCAAACTGTGCGTACTGACTCCCAGCAGCGGTGCTCGGCACAGGGCCAGATAGTAGTGGGGGCTTCGCAGCAGCTTCACTCGGCTGTCTGTAACTGTTGATGGGCGGTCTGTCTTTGGTGTAATGTATGCTGCTGTGACCTCCGTTCATTTTAATGGCCTCGTTGTTTCTGGCTATCTCCTCCTGGTGTTTCTGCATGTGTATTTTAGTCATTTTAGAGGCAAAAACTCTCCTCGTCTCTTCAAAGTCGGGGTTATTTCCCGCATCCCTCCTCATTCGAAACAAGCCATCTCTGGATGCTTCATACATGTTTAGGTCCTCGATAAACTTGCTCGCCTCGAGCCCTAAATCCTCGTATTTATCCATTTTTAAAAATGCGTATCGGCTCTGCTTCAGTAAAGTTGCAAGTAGTTGTATCTAGCCTAGCTTAAACACAAATATCCGCAAACTTTACAGTCAGTAGTCCAACAGCTCGCAGTCTTGAGAGAAGAAAATAAACTTTCCCCCTCCCGCCTGATATTTCCGACCTTTTCCCCGTCCTTTAAACAAACAGTTCGAGCTCCACGTCCTCCTCGGTGAAACTGTCCGTCCGTGAAGCTCAGCTCTGCCCCAAAGAAGCCGCCGTCCGTCTGGTTATAAATGTGAGCCGATCCCAGATCCGATACCCCCGGACGACCCCACAAACCGCCCTCTCCTCCTCCTCCTCTTGCTGTTGCTGCTTTACAGCTTCATTCAAAAACTTTGTCTTTCGCACCTCTGAAAGAAAAACTACTAGAAAGCAGTCAAAAACAGAGAAGTTAACCCAAAACGCCGGAGAACCGCTGGGGCACCGAGCCGTACGTGGCCGCCGGGTCGACAGTTGGAACTTAACGACGGAGCAGTTTGTTCCTTTAAAGGCACAGCGCTCAAATCAAGTAGGACAAGTAAGATAAGAGCTTTCCCACACACCAGCCATTAATCAGCGTTATTTATGTAACCAGATACCATATATCTGGTTTTAAAATAGCTCAGCTCGCAGGCATCCATTCTGTTAACTGTTCCATACATCATGTGTCATCTTTAAAAATATCACCGAGTTGACTCAATTCCCGTTCTTCTTCGAGGAAAAAGAAGAAAAAAATACCATTCCACTTCCCTAACCTCTACTAATCTTTATTTTCATTGTTTTATTGTTCTTAAACTGGACATTTTTTAAAATTTATTTTTTACATTTTATACCGTTATTAATAACTTCACATTTCCATGGAAGGACGTGTGTTATTGTTGCCTTTATTTAAACAGTCAACAGGGTGCAATCACAATCCTGACAATAACGGGTTCACTGTTGAGGGTAGAAAAAATGAAGACAATTTGTATATGGAAATAAAAGAAGGCAGAAGCTGGAACTTGAAATTACTTAAAGTAACGTGTTACTTGTTATTAAATAGCATTGGTAAAATAAGATTTAAAAAGTAAAAGTATAGCCCCTGACACAACTGCTTAAACTAGTCCCACTTCTCATAACAATCTGTGTAATTTAATATTCATAAAGCTGTACAGTAACTACTGCATGGGTGTGTTTTTATGTGGTTTGGGTATTAACAGGCCTGTCTGTTTATTGCTGAATGACATCACACATTCCTGTTCATGCAAAACACACACACACACACACACACACACACACACACACACACACACACACACACACACACAGTGTAACCCCTTTGCATTGTGTCCTGACCCGTCTGGAATATTTGAGGCAGAGTTGGGGTGCAGCAGGACAAACTCATAATGTGTAGACAGAAAATATTTTATGCGTCCTACATAAAGCCTGAGTGTGCTTATATTGTCTGACAGCCACAGTTATTGTGAAAATATATATATATATATATATGAAGCCTGGTGGCATAATAAAAGTAAAAGGTTTAGCCTGAAGAAACAGTCACTGTAATGCAATCACCCCCCCCTAAGCAGGAGGCCTAACTTGCTTTACTTACCCCTTAAACACATTCATCAGGACAGCTGGGAGCACTATTGCTGTAAAGAAGGGGAAAAAGGACAAACCAGAGCAGCTGCTCAAATGTGTTATTGCTTAAATAAATTGACCAGCATCCACAAAGTTATAAAATATTATTTATTTCAAATAAAGATGCAGTTGCAGCATGCAGTGTGGGACATTAATGAATATGTCCAAAATCTTATATCTAAAATGTTGCTAACATGGCACTCTGACATGAAATTGCAGTGAGTGTCCTGGATTTGAACCCTGGATGTCTTGTACAAAACGTAATAAACTAAACATTTGAGAAAGCATCATAAAAGTGACAAAATTATATCTCCAGACTGACTTAAATTAAAAACTATTTTGAATATTATCTGTGTGCCATCCATAATATTGGTGTTGCTATGTTCTGCATTTACTTTGCTAAATATCTATGGGGAAAATCCAAGCATGTGGTGACAATAACTCTGGAAAACATGAGCTCATTTAATTTCACCCGTTATGGTAATTGTGTCATTAGAGCCTCATTAAAAGAGAAAAATGGGATATAAACAAACAAACAAAAAAAGCCAGGTTTCAGACTTCCTACATGTTCATGGTTACATCATATCTTAGAGGGGACAGTTAGTAGCACTAACTACTATTATTTCCAGGAATCCAAAGCTCTGTTGTTACTCTTTTATAAGGATATGTGCCAAGGCATTTTGTAAACAAGCAATGAAAATGTAGCAGTTAATGAAATCTGCACAGCAGATAATGCCATATATTCTTAAACTAATGCTCAGAAGTCTTTTTTGTTGTTGTAAGGCATTAACGCTTCCATAAAAGCAGATGCAGTTTGTGGAATTGTCGGCTTTTACTTTGAAGCATTAGCAGTAACAACTCTACGTGACAAGACACAACAATTTGACTGGTTAGATGGAAATAGGTGGAATAAATAGATATGTTTGAAAAACCTGCATGTAAAGATGGATGAAAGAACAGCAAAGGAAGAATGAACACTGGCCAATGCTTTATGATACAGCCTTGGACAGCTTTACAGTGAGGACATCGGTGTTTGTACTAAGATTATACATGGATCCTTTCAATACAAAACAAAACACCTTAGAAAGTGTTCCTCTGCACAGAGAGGGATATAGCCGGCACAGTAAACATAATCTAGAGTGGATCGTCTTAAACCACTCCTTATTTCTTTACATTTTGCTTCCAAGCAGCCAGACTGTGTCATTTTTTAAGTGGTCTTGAGCAGTATTTCTCCAGGCTTTCTAAAAGTCTTTTCATTTTTAGTCCAGTCCTTGTACCTGACCTTTTTCAGATGAATGTTTTCTTTTTGTTTTGTTTGTTTAAGCCACTCAATACTGACCTGTGAAATCATTCAAGCAAACTATCTACAGCAGATGAACTGAATTTAAAAATTATGTCCTTAACAAACACCTGACCCTTCAGTTGATTCATCGACTGTTCACTGAAATTTCATGAGAAATGGTCTCAGTGGAAGGGTGGCTGTCAGGAAGCAATTCTTAAGGAAGGGGAACAAGATGAAAAGGCTGAGGTATCCCAAATTACTCAAGAACTGGACTGAAAAATCAGTGACAACAGGTCTGATGGAGTGATGAATCCAAATTTGAAAATTGTGGTTCAAATTGTCATCAGTATGTAGCGAGGAGCTCAGGGAAGATGTGCAACAGAGTGTCTACAAACGTCTGTAAAACACAGTGGGCTCGTCAAAGTGTCCTGGTTTTGGAGCTGGATTTCAGCCAGCTGTGTTGGGAATCTTGTCAAAATGGAATTGTGATTCTGATCCACCATGGAATACCATATGGCCATGGTTTCATTTTTTAGCTTGATAATAATCCCAAACACTTCCAGTGCAGTAAAAGCGTATCTAGATACGCACAGTGGAACCCCATCAGCCATGGACTGGCCACCCCAGAACCCAGATCGCAACATTATTGAAGCAGTGTGAGATCATCCTGATAGAGAACAGAAAAAAAGCAGCAAACATCCAAAGAGCTTTGAATGTCCTTCATGAAGCCTGTAGAACTATTCCTGAAGACTACTTAAAGAAACGGCAAGAGAGTTTAGGTTGTGTTGAAGAATAAAGACGGCCATACTAAGTGTTGTCTTTCAGACTCATCAGAATGGTACCAACTCAGTTTTTGCCTTACATACTCCATTTCGATCTATTTTCTAACATCTTTCAGTAAATCACTGCACCTATTTCAGATTTAAAATATAAGTAAATGAAGGGTGACTTAAAACTTTTGCACAGTATTGCAAATTAATAAATTAAGGTGTGGCAGTTAAGTGTATAATCACACACTACCCAAGAGTTTCGTTTCAAATACAATTAAGGAACTAATGAAACTGTGTGTGAGCTCATTGTGTAAGCAAAGAGTACCCACAGATGACTACTTTTCCAGCCTTGAGGTCATCCTGCAAGATAATGAGCTGTGGCATTACAACGTCCCCCTGTGGGAACACACAGCCCCAGTCCAGGGACTCGACTGCTGCAATGGAGGGTGACCGGGACTGCGCTGCTGTGTGCTCCACCCTCATCCGTCTCAACAGCAGAATTTCTCAAGAGGCAGAGGAGTGATTTAGTTAATCTCATCAAAGACAATCCATGCTGTACATGTCTTGTGTAAGAAAGGGTATGACTGCGATCTGAAGAGAAAGTGAGTCACAGTGGATTATTGTTGCCTTTTCAATGATCCTCGTCGTCATGGAAACTGCAGAGATGATAAAAAATGTTAAATGATGCCATGAGCTGAAAGTGACAAAACGAATGCATCACTGCAGTTCAGATCAAATTTATTCAAAGGGGCTAACTTTAGTCCAGGAAGGATTTTCTATCATGTCACTCAGACTGCTCTAAAGAGAGCAACAGTGTAACTGTTGTTTAATGAAACAGCAACTCAGGGCCCATTTTTGAGGCCACCTGAAGTTCAGCCATGCTTATTAGCTGCTGTTACCAGTGAGAAAAGTAAATGAAGGTGTGAAAAGAGCTGCAAAAAAGGAAGAGATCAGGGGTTTAAAAACAAACTCCTTCTGGTTGTAATGCCTATTTTAAAACAGACTGTTTGAATGTGTGACACAGAGATGAGCACAGAGAAGGTAAATGCCTCCGTTTCTTTGTCTCGCTTTGTTTTCGGTTGCGACGGCATCAAGCCATTGTGACAATGAGAAAAACAACGAACAGAGTTAAAGTTCTTTACTCCCCTCCTCTAATTCCTGGTTTCACTTCCTGTTATTCTGTCTCTCTTGTGAGCCTCTTCCTGTCACCTGATGCTGAGAGATAAAGCACCAAAATATGGGAAAAGGATTGAGGGGGTCAGTAAGAAACATTTTTTTTGTGCGTCTGCACATTTTAAAAATTCAGCATGAGTAACTAAAAACAATATATACAGCAAGCCATGATTTTATCAGCTGCAAGCTGGCCAATATGATTCTTATCAAATTAAAAGCATGTCCTTAGCTATTATCCATATAGCTTTAAAAAACTCAACTAATCGGAGGTGTGGGCACAATAACTTGACGAGGGGGAAATTGTTTTACATATCAAGTGACTGCTTACTCATACTCATTCCAGATAGGCCAGTAGGCGTGTTCACAGATACATTTCAGTGCCTCTGGTGTGTGCGCTCTGCCAGGACAGCGCTAAGGGCTGAGTCATGTTGGTCTAATGTCAAGACACAGAGCCCATGAATAGGCATAGTTGGCCATGAGGGACAGAACAAATGATGCGGTGGCAAGGTTAAAAATCCCCTGACCGCGTGAGGCCCTTCAGTTAACTCCAGCTGGCCAGGGTTCACGCAGCGCCGCATCCAGTAGCCAAATGGCAGTCTATGTCTGTGCAGCCCAAAAACAGGCTCGGAGGTGCACACAAGTGCTGATAAGGCACATCTGCATGACTTGGCTGAGACGTGCATTGGTAGATTGAGAGGTGTGAAGCTGTGAGTGCGATGCTTAAGGTAGAGAATGTGAACAATGACTGGAATCTAAAGTGGTCTTTGGGTGGAGGTGAGGTCCTGAATAATTGGGAGTCTGATTTAGAAAAGATAGGTGCTGCATTAAAGAGACTGGAAACCTGCAGTTGCTCTTTTATTAAAATAGAAAACATAAATAAAATGCCTATATAGATATTTACATTGATATCATTCAATTTTTATCTGAACTGACGTTCAGCCTTTCAGGTTTTCTTAAATAGATTTTTAAAAAGTCCACCTCTTTTGTCTGTCTCAAAAGCAGTGGTGAACAATCCAGTGTCACTCATCAACAAGGAAGTTGATGAGAGCAGTCCTGGGAGACAAGATGGCTCTCTTTATGCTGCGTTCGCGCAGAAACGTCTGTCCGACGGGGCTCTCCAGAACCAGCTGCTGTACCCGACTGGTATCTTTGGACACCTGCACAGGGACGGTCACCATGCCACAGGACTTGTTGTTTATCTAAGAGTAAGAAACAGAAGGCGACAGATGAAAGAAGTTACTGAAAGTTTTTTTCCATTCGGTTATTTTGAAAAACAAAAGTACTGCCATTGAAAGTTGTATTATAAACTGGCACAAAACTCCTAAAATAGCAGACTCCACCTTTTCCCTCTACATATACAGTGCATCCTTTAAAACACATAGTTAGTGGTACGCATGGTAAGGACACTCGGTCTTGTATGTTTGGAAGCAAATGTATGTGTGCACACGCTGAACATGATGCTGCTTTTAGGTGGTTGTAAATTAAGGGTGTGCACGCTTGTGTGTGCGTGTGCTCGGGATTGGCCTCCATTCTGGGACAAACCCGAGTACGTGATTAGAGGACTGAGAGTGAGGAAAGCCACAACAGAGCTCTTAGTCTAAGGGAAAACCACCACCATCATCATCATCACTGAGCAATGGAAGCTCAAATATATATACAGTGCGTGTGACTCAGAGATGTGTAAAAGAGTATTATTTTCACTAAGACACGGAAAATACATATGGAGTATTGTGAGAACAGAACTGGGCACACCCACCCGCACTCAGACGTGTGCTGGTGGGTTTCCTGGAGACCCGTCCTAACCATAAACACTACTTCTTCTTGCTAAGGTAACCCTTACCTAACTGAGTATTTACACAGAAATGTGCTGATTTCCCAAAATGTCACTGCAATGAGATTTATATCTCTGTAGTGGGAATAGAATAAGTGGACACACCCATTTCTGTCTCGTGTTTCTCGTCTCTTTTTCCACGTAAAACTCAAGTGAATGAGCAGCGCTGTTATTCAGCGTAGTGTTTGTTGAAATCACAGGTGTGTGTGCGTGTGAGAAGGGATTAGCAGGTTTTCTCAGGGGGATACTACCTCCTAAAAGAGAAAATAGTCACATTACAGCAGTTGGAGCTTTTATCTATTAGCCTAGTGGATATCCAGGGCAGAACGAAGAATAGCACTCTGATACAAATGGATTTTCTTTTAAAAAAAACCAAAACACTATCACAGCTGGATACATCCTCTGATTGTCTTTGCATGTTGAAAAACACCGATACTTGAATTCCCGATGATGATGTACTCCGCTTAGAACCAGTCACAGGCTTCATTTTGGCTAACAGGCGTTTTTTTTGTTGGGTTTTTTGTAAAGAAAGTACACGAGTGAGTGAGTGACAGCAAGGCAGGAACTCTGTTCTTAACTTCTAATTACTGACCAACTTGTCTTTTTAACTTTAAGCACAGTGTCCGACATGCTGACGCATAAACACACAGGTACGCACGAACTTGTAAAGACATCTATCCGCGCGCGCACAAGCACACAGAGGCTAATCATAGGCTCTCCTGAAAATTACAGACTATGGAAGTAATCATGGAAGTAAAAGTGGAGAGTTTCAGGAAATGCTAGAGGACGTATGAGAAAAACAGTCTTAATAAAGTTCTGTATATACACTCACTGGCCACTTTGTTAGGTACACCTTGGTAGTACTGGATTGGACCACCAAGGGTGCTCGACTGGATGAGATCTGGTGGCTGGTGGCATTTGAGTGCACATTTAAAGGGACAGACATGAGCATCAGCAATACTCAGGTAGGTGTTAAAACATTGGTACTAAGGGACTAATGTGTGCCATTAGAACACCATCACCAGCATTATTTATGGATACATGCGTTTTGTCTTTTTTTAAAACACCAAATTCTGAACCTAACATCCAAATATCACAGCAGAAATCAAGACATTTCTCTAATCTTCTGTTGTCCAGTTTGTGTCTCCTCCCAGTGTCAAACTGAGGATTATTCTGCATGTTAGGTAAATGTGTTAACCACCATAATATGGAGTGTTCCCTGATTGTTACTGGTGGTTATTTGAATTCCTGTTGCTATCAGCTCAAAGCAGTCTGGCCATTGTCCCCTGACCTCTGGCATCAACAAGGTATTTTCACCCACAGAACGTTTGCTCAGTGGATAGTTTCGCTTTGTCAGACCATTCTGTATAAACTCCAGAGACAGTTGGGTGGGAAAATCCCAGTAGTTTCTGAAATACTCAGAACAGCCCATCTGACACCAACAATCATTCCATGTTCACTTACACGACCTTTCTTCCGCATTCTGATGCTCAGTTTGAACTTCAGCAGGTTGTCTTCACAATGTTTACATGTACAAGTGCAATGACCAACAAAAGAAAAGGAATTAGGAAATGTAAGCGCTTCATTTAACTTTGACAACCATTTATTTCTGTATTTATTGTTCGGTCACAGAGTCAGAACCTTCAGCAGTGATGCATATTGAGTGAGTTCACGTTTATCTGAACTTACCAGTACAGACAATTCCACAAAGTCAGGGACCTCCAGATACTCTGGGTCCACAGTCGGCCAGGACTGCTGCAGGACATCCCCTTCATGTTGGAGGATGGGGCTGAGGGGGTGTTTTACCTGGCAAAGACCTGGGAAAGACCCAACATGGACAATATTTGCCGACTCTCAGGAAACGTATGCGGAGGTACAAAAGAGTCAGCCAGAAATGTTTGTTTTTTTAAAGAAAGAAAAGTTATATACACATTTAATTTTTAGTTCTGCGGATTACTTTAATGTTGCTTGTATTTGTTAATCTTTATGCTGAGACAACATCTCGGTAATGGGTCATACAACAACGACGCAGCTATTCTTACAGCGAGCTCCTGTCCTCTGGAGGCCCAAGGGAAGGATGTGAACTTCCTCTATCCTGCACTGTGTGTGTGAAATTACGATGAAGGGCTCAGAGAGTAAAGTACAGTGCGGCAGAGGTCACACATCTTGTATGTCCTGTTTATAACGCTCTGCATTGGTGATTCTCAGACTGTGGGGGCAAAACATGACGAACACGTACCGGGGAAACTATGCAGTGAAACTCGAGTAAGCTGAATAACTGAGGAATTTTTTTAAATGGGGTGGGGGTAGGACAAACAAAACGAAGTTTGCTGATGCTATCGTGCTCAACTTTGTTTCACTAAAAAACAACTTAAGCTTCTATAGCTTCTTCTGCTATACGTACATGATGTACATGAGCACACACAAACACAAAACGTGCTCATTGTCACTCATTAAAACCAGCACACACGCTATACGCTTTCCTTTCAGCTGGACTCTGTTTTCTGGTTCTCTCCTCTCTCGGCTGTATGCAGAAAGCTCGCGTCCGTGCATCCATGAAAAGAAAAGGATGTCCTCCAGGGCAGCGCAAGGGCACGCTTCCACACAAGACACAGAAAGTGACGCTAGAGCTTCCTTTCTGTTGTTTAGCTTCTCAGCACTGTTTATTTCAGGCAGAGTGTACTGATCATCACCACTCATCGTTGGGTGTTCACTAGTGTAAATTAGAAGTTTAGCAGAGGCCGCTTCCTCTTTTACACGCCAAAATTATCCTCATTTACAACTATTTAAATATCATCCGACAAGCGGTTAAGTGTAAGAAGCTGTGTGTGTCATCATGTGACACATTTCTTCTTTACATTAAATATGCACATGAACTTCACCAACCTGCCCAAAGCTCAGAAGCTAAGTGAGGGGCCATGGGTGCTGTCATCATAACCAGGGCAGCCAGAGCTTCCTCAAACTCCACGCTGTGTTGCAACAGCCTGACTGTTGCACTCTAGACACACAGAAGCAGTGGAGAAAATGTGATTTCCAGTGTGTTCAGTTCAAACAATACTTGTACCATATTTGCAGTTAGTTCGCCTCAGTTGAGTCACGCCTCATTTATTCATATTTTGCAAGGAAAATGGGGAAATAGGTGCAATGATTTACTGAAACGTGAGAACACTGACGAAAGTACAGTATAGAAGGCAAAAACAGAGTTTGTACAATGAGCTTTAAAGTCAATATTTGGTGTGATCACTTTTATTCTTCAACAGCCTGAACTCTCTTAGGCAGCTTTCTTGTCATTTCTTTAAGCAGTTTTAGGAACAGTTTTCCAGGCATCTTGAAGGACAAACATTAATGCTGTTTGGATGTTCGCTGTCTTATTCAGTGTCAGGATGATCCCACACTGCTTCAACAATGTTGAGGTCCAGGCTTTGAGGAGGCCAATCTACAACTGATTGATGTTTTTCTATGCAGGTATGCTTCTACTGCACTGGCAGTGTGTTTGAGATCATTGTCATGCTGAAAAATGAAACTGCTGCCAATCAAGCACTTTCTTGATGATGGATCAAAATCTGATTCTACTTTGTTTGGACAAGATCTCCATGACCACTGGCTCTCAAACCACGACAGAGCTTCAACTGTGTTAAAGATGACTGTACACACTTGCTGTTGTATCTCTCTCCTGGCTCCTCTGTACATATTAACAACAAAAATTTCACAGTTGGATTCATCACTCCATCAAACATGCTACCACTGATTCTGATGTCACTCCTCAGCTATTTGTCCCTGCCTTAAGAATAGCTTCTTGACAGCTACACTAAGACCTATCAGGTCCTTTATCAGCTCTTTTCTGGATTCCTTTTCCTATTTCTTAAGGACATGACTTTAGATGTTGCTCATCTGATGTATTGATGTATTTATTTATTTTTAGCTAAGTTTTAGGCTAATAGCGCTTTAGTGCTTGGTGCAAAAATATAATTTTATGCCTGTCAAACTATGTTATCTTAGGCATTTTTCATGGATTCAACGAAAGAAACAGAGACTGGACTGAAAATGAGTGAAAAAGCAGCCAATGTCCACAGAAAAACCTTGAAAGACCTTCAGAAACCCTGGAGAACCATCGTCTGTGACCACATTAAAAAATTACAAGAGGAAGTCTGGCTCCTTGGAAATAAAATATAATGAAATGGACTTTTTTGCACATTACTGTCCTTCAAGATATAAGAGAGTGCACTCACGCTCAGTGTGTTAGTGAGTCCCATTAGGCGAGATATGGCTGCGTTGAACAGGAAGTCCTCTGTGAAGTGAGTCGTCACCTGAAAACACCAACAGAGAAACACGGCACAGTTGGTGAGTAAAAACAACAGTCTGAGGCTTTATGATGCGTTTCTGGATCCTAGACATATGGCTGCTTCCAGATGGGTTGGTGTTGTCACTTATTATTACAGAGTGTGCCTCTGATGAATCACTGGAAAACAATGACAGGTTCAGAAGACGGGCCTCCAGTCTGTTATTGTCATGTGGACCAGCTGAAGCCACAAAGCGAGTCAACATTCCCCTGCTCAGCTTTCATGGAAAAGGGAGCCATTTGGGAGGGTCCACAGGGAGCAGGTTTATCAACGAGGCTTTTGAGGGACAGATCAAAGGACAGCCTCGGCTTTGAGGGCTTAGGGCAAACAGCCTGAGGTCCTTTGAAAGCAATGGCCTTGAGGTGGGAGGCGGGGGGTAGAGAGCGACTATCAAACCTGGCAGCCAGAGAAGGCTATTTATAAAGTGTGAAAGGAGACAGTTTAAAATCAATTTCCAGCGCCTTCTGCTGCTACCCTTTATTCCAGGGGTTTCAGGTTGCGACGGATGTTTAGCACTGAAATGCCACAACTCAGGACTTTGTACTGCGAGACTGTGTAACGAGTGATATATTACTTGGTGTCATTTGGTGCCTTATAAATGAGAAAAGACTTCTTAACGTGCCTTCCAACTGTAACAATTAACAAAGTGGCAAAAGGCTGAAGGATATTAATTAATACCAGGCATCAACAACTTTAGCACAGATAAGAGGAACAAGCTGAGAGCGAAATTCAAAACGGAGCAAAATGACAGATGCAATATGTTGCCGAAGGACAGTGAATGTTAAATCTCACTGACAACCCGAGATTTGACAACGGGCACATATCTGACCCCTGCTGGTGAGAAGTGCTGCAATATGTCACAGTTTAATGTCACAATGAGACGCTTAAGCCAGGGGTGTCCAACTCCAGGCCTCAAGGGCCGGTGTCCTGCAGGTTATAGACATCACTCTGGGTCAACACATCTGATTCAAATGAATAGTTCATTCCCAGGCCTCTGCAGAACTTCAAGACACGTTGAGGAGGTTATTTAGACATTTAAATCAACTGTGTTGGATCAAGCACACATCTAAAACCTTCAGGACACCGGCCCTCGAGGCCTGGAGTTGGATTCACTCGTTCTCACTGGAGCTGCTCACACAGACAAATTTGCAGCACTGACTTTTTTCGAAACAAGCTCAATTTTTCGGATCCGAATAAACACACTTGATATGTTAGACTGCATTTGGGAATAAATGTGTTCGTAGCTCAAAATGATGATACGGAAATAGTAAAAGAATACTGTTTTACTTCAGACACACAGCTAAACACACAGATGTGATCCTAGCTCTGTCAAAAAGAGCTTAAAGTGCCCAACTGACATCATGAAATATGGACAAAAGCAGCCATTATACAGCTTCAACTCCTGGATCAAACCATTAAGTCTGCCTTCTGCTGCCTTCTAGTGAGAATCGGATGAACCCAGAATCTCAGTTTCTTCCCTTTCTTGTTTAGAAACATCAGGACCAACTCATCATCACGACGCGCTCGGTGTGTAAAGGCCTTTAGGCTGCAGAGCAGTTACCTCTTGAATTGCGTAGTTCTTGTTCTCCCAGATCTTTTTGGCCTCTGCGAGCTCTTTCTTTTTCAGCAGCCTGGGGTTGGGGACATCTCCGAGCTGCCGTGCTGCTCTCAGCTTGGTCACCAGCTGCCACAGTCGAGACTGCCATCGTAGAACGCCAGCAAGAGCATCGGCTGGAGTGGGTCAACACACACAGGACACAGGAAAGAGCATGTTTTTACAAGATTTATTTAAGTTCACACATCATGAGTAACTTGTCTGTGTAATTTTGCAGACTCTTCTCACTCTTAGCATTCCACAGGATGTCCTGTTCAGGCGGTGCCGCATAGAGGATGTATAGTCGTACTGTGTCCACGCCGTACTGCTGGACCACGTCTTGGGGGTCCAGCCCGTTGTGTTTGGACTTGCTCATCTTCTCCCACGTCACCTCAACGCGACCGCCACTCAGAGCCACTGGCTCCTTATCTGGAAGAAACAGGATGGGGTCAGAGATAGCTGGGATCAATAGACGTCCTACTTTGATAACTAGCAGTATCTCTTGTTTATCTTGTTACCAATCAATAAATCCTTAAATGCTAAGTATAACAGTGTTTTGGTATCTTCAAAGGATTTTATGTGATTTGGCTTTTCCTGAGAGTGTCTGATTAACCCGTCATTCAACTGGAAAAGTGCGATCTGAAGCGCTTAAATGAAGAAGGCTTCTCGCTAACAACGCTAGAAGGAGGCGGGGAGGCAGTGTTACCACACATTACAGAGAAAAAAGATCAGTCATTTCTCCGAGCCCCCCTCCTTTCTACTTGTTACAAATGTGTCACATTAACAAACACCCTCCAGCTGCACGCAGCATGTACCTGTGAAGTTTATTTCTTCTCTCTTTAGGTACTGGCCACTGCCTGCAAGCTTAAACGTCTGGCCCTTGATCAGACCCTGGACCAGGAGCTTCCGAAAAGGTTCCCTGTAACACATAAAGAGAGTGTTTCACTTACAAACACTCTCAAAATTCAAATGCACACTAAATAAAAACAAAAACAAACATACACATAAACCACAGTGTACCCCACCTGTGACCCACAAGACCCTGATCCTTGCAGAAATGACAGAGGAAGCGAGCATAGTACAAGTGCATAACAGCGTGTTCCTTCCCTCCGATGTACACGTCCACAGGAAGCCAGTGGTCTGCCAAGTGGCGCTCAAAAGGCCTGAAGACGGAGAGGACATTTAAAGAGGTGCTCACTTCATTTACTAGCCTAAAGTAGTATCAAGAACAATGCTAAACTGAAAAGGAACAATAAGAAGGGTGAAGAAGTGTCAGTGAAGAAGGGGAGAGGATTTCTGAAGACCTTGAATGATCTCTTCCTTCCTAAAATGAGGTCTGTTGAGTTTCATATAGGAGCTTTTTTGGGCTCTCACAGACGCTATAAATGATTGTGCAAACATCATCATCTGTCCACACAAACCAATGTTGTGGAAGAAGTCTTTTCAGTAAACACAGAGGCTGCTGGTTTGCTCTATCACGATGTAACTTTTATCTTTTGCTCACTTAACGCCATAATACTACACAGTAATCATTTATTTTACCTTTTTTTAATTTTAATTGATTCATTTTATGTTTTCTCGTTCATGTCTTTGTCATTTTGTTATCTGCACTTGAAGCACTTTGATGTTTAAAATCAATGCCAAAAATGAATGAATTAGCAACTCAAAGCTGCAAAATGCCCAATTATAATCCCAGTAGGCATTTTTTCAGATGAGACTAGTTTGTAGTTACGTGCTTTGGTAGACATGCACGCCGTCTTCCTCCAGGGGGCAGGCTTAATCTGACACACGAGAATCCAGAGAGGAAAAGAAGCATCGTGAAGCCTCTTCAGTTTCTTCAGACTCAGAAAAAAGTACCAAAGTAATGCCTTCTTACATTTTGGCTGCCATCACAAGTTAATAGTGAAACTATGACTATTGCTTTCAGATCTTGGCAGGACAGCCGCGTGTAGTCAGCCTGGCTGTCATGATGGAGTATCGGTAATGACGCTTTTTAGGGAAGACTTACATCATTACTCTCCTTCACACGTCTCTGCCTCCAACCCTCCCTCTGTGCCTGATAGCACCTCCAGATAATTGAACCGGGGTGGAGGGGAGTTATGAACTCACAAAGCTGAAAATAATTCGGACTCACTTCTGGCAAGAGGCCAAGGAAGTCTAATACATAACACCCTGTTCCCATTTCCTTCATCGCACTTGCTACTTTAAAACATCACTCGCTTCCCATTTTCGCTCCCAACCCCCCACCCCGCATGTATACGGCTCAGCAATCCAACTGAAATGCACAAATGGTGTAATTGCTTTTTCTGTTGTGCCGTAATCTGTCCGGCAAAGAAAAGTGATGGAGAGAGCAGTCCCCCTCCCTTTTTAAAGCAGCTTTACGGCTAGGTCAGGGCACTGGGAAATTAATCTCTTTTGTTAAGCTCAGGGTATCACCGCCACCCCAGCAGGTGACGGCCATTGCTCCATAATCTCTATCGGCAAAGAGTGCAACTTTCAGGGAAGTGCGTATGCATATCTGCGTGTACACAACCCAATACAAGTGTTTCAAGCAGGCAAGTGGGAGAGAGAGTGGGTGATCTAACAATGAGCATAATCATAGTTTGAGTACAACTTACACCAATAGCACTTATAGAGTTTGTATTTACACAGCGATTACACAGCGACCTTTCTTCATATCTAAATAGACAGACATGCTTCTTCTCCTACTGCTGGAGAACCTTTTGCAACTTCCTCTTTTCTCTTAAACAAATACGATTGTAATAAAAGGTGAGAAAGAAGGTAAGAAAAAAAGATGCAAGAAAGAAAAGTAAATAAGTCTACATTTGTTGGCCTCATTGAGCCAGAGATGGATGAACAGGAACATATTAAAGCTTCAAGAGGAGGCTGTTTATACCTGTATGCATTGTGAGGGTCTGTGTATCTAAAATAATACCAGGCCGAGTCCACAAATGTGTCCATGGTGTCAGTTTCCCTTCTCGCTGGGCCCTTGCATCTGACAGGAGAGACAAAGAGAGAGTTGGCAAAGGAAGGACTGGGAAAAAAAACAACAAAAAAAACAGGCTGATAAATTAGAAAGTGAACAAATGAATGATGTCTGTTTGTATGCTCAGAGAAAATGGCTCATTATGTGATTAACGTGGGTGTGCGCGCGCATGTGTGTGTGTGTAACGCTGCCTGCATCTGGCTGTGGGGGTCATGTCCCCGTGGAGAAGCACAGCTGAAGCCAGCCTGGCACCAGAGCTCTGTTCTTGTGCCCTGACTAACAGGCTGTGCTAACAGGAAAAGAACTGGCAGGACGCACACACGATCATGTGTTTGTGTTGGAAATGCCACCTTGTGCCCCTCTCTATCCAAGCCAAACAGCACTTGGGTATGTGATGCGAATCTGCCAGCAACACTTTCACAGTGCAGGAGAGGACATCGGCAAAGAGGGGGAAGGAGGCGGGGCTTTTGGAGAGTACTTCTGCTTCAGTTTAAAAGCATTTAATGGAATGGTGAAAGCATCTGCCTTTTACTTATAATGAGTCTCAAAAGATTTAAAATCAGTGTCCCAGAAAGACAAACAGAGAAACAGCTCTGAGCTTTGCTACAGTGTGTGCAGCGGAGCTGGTGTCGTCTCCTGGACCTCGTGGGATGCCTCCGTTTCATCTTAAACTCCGTCTACTGCTCGACGCGTTCTGATTCATCTCACAGTCACATTTTTTTAGTCAGACACGCGCACGTAGAGAGGCAAAAACTCCTCGACCACCTACCATACCAGTCTATAATAAGGCTGTGATGATGAGGTAAGAGCTGGAGGTTGCCTAGCAACAAGGCTAAGGTGTAGCACAGTTAATATTTGGAAGTCAGGTGTTATTTCATATGATGAAAACCCAGCAGTATAACAAAACCCAGTCTATCACAAAAGCGCTCAAATGGAAAGAGAAAATTAGTGTGCACAAAGAAAGAAAGAAAGAAAAAGGATGCTCCTCTCCTTCCTCAGACAGGCCAGTATGGACCAATCAGGAGTCAGATTGTGGCTATTTGATGGACAGCTGGTCCCAGACTACTGAGGATGAGATTTGATGACACAAAGGTGCTCTGTCCAGAGATGGGCCTTCTCTAAGCCATGAAAGGAGCCCAACAACAAAAGTTGGTAGCTAAAACAAACCTGTGCTGGAGAGAGTGTGTAAAATGTGCGTATGTGTTTGGAGGGTGAGCCAGAAAAAGCCAAAAGGCTCTCAAACAGATGCAGCTAAAGGAGGCAGCTGTCCACTCGAAAGCTCTCCACTACAGCAACGTGGCCCCAATCTGCTGTGTGTCCACCTGCTCATATGTTAGTGTTGTGCTAACTAAGCAGTCTCGCCTTTTACCTGCAAACCCACACCTGCACGCACACCTTCTTAAACCAGACTAAATCAAAGCTCAGGGTTCAGTTGGCAGACCAATTTACAGAACTGCAGAGGTTATGAGACAAAGATGAGCACGCAGGAAATGACTTCGTCAAGGACAGACAAAACTGCATTCCTGCCACCCATCTCTCATCGCCCTGCCCGTCTGTGTTCCTCGCAAACTTTAATTGGACATGGTCGACAAGTGACGAGAACAAATTTCAACAGACACTTAACAACGGAGGGGAGATGGGAAGAGAGGAGATAACGGCGTCTTTGAGATTATAGCCATCAATCACTGCTGATGGGGGGGAATTATAGTAGCTTTGTGGAAGTGAGTGAACACAATCTGATGACTTGTGCCATCTGCGACTGAGTGGGCCTTGGTTTTAATCAACATGGTGCCATGGCGGTGATTAGTCTTATTCAGAGAGGAATTCCCATGTCAGCAAGGCGCTCTGGAGACGCCAGTTGAGCAGTCATTCTGCATTCAGCACATTCACTGATGAGCTGCTGAGATGTGTGTGTGTGTGTCCGTGTGTGTGAATGATTAGGCACTGTGCATAAAAGGTAAATGCATGCATGTCCGTGCTTGTAGGGCATTCGTGTGCATCTCTCGAGACACAGCTGGCTTATATAACACCCATCATCATCATCATCATCTCATGCTGCTCGTGTCAGAGATGCCACTGATTACATAACCCCGAATGAACAAAAGTATTAATCATGCAATTTACAGGCTTGCACTCAATGCAAAGTGTTCCTGTAAAGCTGTCAGTCCTCTCAGGCCCGATTGACAGCGATCTCATTTTGTCAGTGTTGTTCTCCTGAGGAAACACAGGAAGGAAAGGCGGCCACAAACGCCATAACAGGCATGATCATTTCCCCAAAACGCTTATGCTGTGCTAGAAAAGGAATAACACCGTGTATCTCATATACAGTATGACATAGACGGACGTGTGGCTGTGCTGATGCTAATACTAACAGTGCTTCAGGAGATGGTGTTGATCCAGTGATACTTGTGCAAATGGGATCTATGAGATACAGAACTGAACAAAAGGCTTGATTGGAGTGAACATATTCAGGAGTTCCCACACTAATCGGACCGGATTTTTCAAATTGTAGAAAAGAACCAGAGCAGTGACCTCCGAGGCAGTTCCTCGAACGGTCACCAGAGACTTCTATTTTAAATGATTCAACATTATAGCAGACGTAAACATGTTTAATCCTGATGCAAGAATACGATTTTGCTCTATTGCTATTTTTCCTGTTTGTGGGGCCTTGTTCCAGTTAATCTAATACAAAAAAAGACCTCTCAGCCATTCTTTGTGGAGTTTGCGCCTTTTGAAGAATTTTATTTGCAGCTATGCAATAAATAATATGGCTCACTCAATGGTAGCCAACAAACTCTTTGGACTCTTGTAAGCAAATGTTAAGGTGCATAAATGACAAAAGCTGCTATAAACAGCTTCCCAAGCTGCATTTTCTGGCTGCAGTGACACTGACACTTTATGCATTATATGTTTGTTCTTAGATAATAAACTGCAGCTGACCAGTATAACAAGTACAGGCTATAGTAGTAATTATATGCACTCATTAAAACTGTTATTGTGTGGTCTATAAAAGCATAACAGAGGGTTCAGCACCTCCTAGCTGCTACTCTTTCATGTGCATTTTCTACATTAATTTGAATATTAGGAAGGAACGTAAGGCCCTGTGAGCATCACTGCGTGTTATAGACAATTTACAAATACTAATTCTCCATTAGCAGAAGTGACATGACACAAATTCATGTGCCCTTTTTTTAAGGATTTAAGAAAGATGTCACATCCTGTACCTTCTCCTTCCCTCCTTCTTATACACTGCTTATCTATTTGTTTGTAATGGCACGAAAGGTTAATGAGACACATGAAGTGGGATAAATGAAGTCTACAGTCCTGCTGTGCGTTATACAGGGCTGATAATACTCAGCGTTCTCACCTGGGACATTTGCAGTTGACCCAGTCATGTGCTGCTTCTAGAGGCGACGCCCCTTTTCCTGTAATCGATGGCAGCTTTGGCAGAGTAACTGGTAACTCCTCCTCAGGGACGGCGACCGGACCGCATGACCCACAGTGCACCACAGGGATGGGTGTGCCCCAGTATCGCTGTCTGGATATCAACCAATCTCTGAGCTTGGAGCTGGTTAGGTAGCCTCCAACCTTCTGTTCTTTGGCCTTCTGGGTAATAGAGTTAAAGGCTTGATCTCTGGTAAGGCCTGAGAACTATGCAACAGATAAAAGAAGAGGGACAAAAGAATGAAAATAGTGTTGTTTGCTTTTTATTAAAGAATGATTAGTATTAGTGCTGACCTCCTCAGAGTTGATGAGGGTTTGTGTCCCATCTTCACGAGTTTTCAGCACTGATGCCCAACTCAGATTCAGAGCTCTAGCTACAGACAGATCCTCTTCATTACAGTCTGGGACACCTGTAACATACATGTGCAGCATTAACATGTCAAGAAGGTAAAAGCACTCAACAGACATAAGATGCTGCTTATTTCAATCCTTTTTACTTGTTCATAACGCACCAACCACAGTATCCAGATAGTCATCAAAAGTCTCCTTGTGTGAGATGACCAGGGGAACCTCACGGCCGGTGAACAGGTTGTGAGCGGTGATGTCTGTCAGGGAGTCTGAAGAGCAAAGGGCAGGAGGGGAATGAGAGGCAGCGCTGCTTCCCCTGGCAGCTCATTATCAACAACTGTTCACCACTGAGACTAGTTCAAGGGGAACCCAATTAACAAACAGTCCACTGCAGCTTCTACAACCAAACCTCGACTGTGTTCGAAATTAAATATTTACATTAGCGCAAGGTATCCAACATGCATCCACTCCAGGATATGGAACACATAAAGACAAGTACAATACAAAACTTTAATGAAGTGTATAAAAAATATAGTTCGCAATTCTTCAAAGAAAAGCTAGTAATCATACAAGAACATATTAAAGTGTGTAAACTCCAGTTTGAAAACAGCCTGAGCACAAGCTGGTTGCGAGTGTGGAGAGATGCCAACCTCTGCCTGGCTGAAAGGCTTCCTGCAGAGCGGAGCGCACTGAGCTACTGCCGT
This sequence comes from Copadichromis virginalis, assembly GCF_057382275.1. Taxonomy (NCBI): domain Eukaryota; kingdom Metazoa; phylum Chordata; class Actinopteri; order Cichliformes; family Cichlidae; genus Copadichromis; species Copadichromis virginalis. The sequence continues at coordinate 10,743,130 of NC_140628.1, read as the reverse complement.
GCAGCAGTCTGTGGGAGGGCAGGATGGCCAGGTAAGCAGCTCCGTACACCGTCTCCGGGGAGGAGCTGTAGGCTGACAGGGTCTCTCCTGTTTCCTTCCCATTCACCTGGAAAATAAGAGAGGAGGCATGTGGGAAACTGTCACATCCACAGCGGCACAGAGGTCGAATAAACAGCGAGGACCTGCTGGCTTTCTATTCCATATTTCTGTAAGATGGCAAATAAAACTAGAACAAAGCAACGGTTAGCATTTTTATAACATAACAATTTTTATAACATATACACACATATATATATATATATACACAAATTTTGAATCACAGCTTATAAAACTTGACCACAGTGACTCAGACATATAAAACACCTTCAGGGCTTACTGGGCTCTTTTAGCTACAATAAACATCCTGAGATCACTTTTAGATGGCGCACAGTTATTTAAGGATATTCTAATTAACAATTAGTACCCATCACGCTAAAAATCATACTGATAGGAGATAATTGCAATTAACAGCAGCATTTTACAAACTCTAGTTTTTACTTTAATTTTACATTCCTTCATAACAACCCTTTCCAATTATTATCCAACCCTCTTTCCTCTATAAATATAAAAATACTACAAAATATCACAATTAAAGAACCGACTTGAGTGATTTTTATTTTTAAGGAAAACTGCTTTAATAATGCCAGTAATTGGGTTCTCAGTTGGCTTTTTGATGTCTCTCAGTTTGAGACAACAGGCTTGTGAAGAAGCCTAAATACGACTTTCAGCAGCAAGTAATCTGCGACATCATCTGTTTGGGTAAATTGCTACTTGTAGCAGATGCAGTGAAAGCAAATAATAAGTATGGATTTCGATGTTTTGGTACATGATTTTAATAGAAACAGATAAAAAGAGAGCTGTCAAAGAAACTCAAAGCAGGCAATCAGTGCTCGGGGTGAAAGAGATGAAAAACAGAAGCACAGAAGAGGGAGCACTTGCTGGGAAAGTGCTGAGAGACTGAAAGAAAACAAGAAAAGTGAAGAGGAGAGAGAAAGGAGTCGAGATCCACCTTCAGTTTGAAGTCGAAGTAGCATCCGGTGCACTCTCCAATCCAGTTTGCCTGCATGGCTTTGACCCCGTACCACTCTGGAAGGTCCTGCAGGGCGTCCAGGAGGGGCTGAAAGAGATAAAGCCACAAGTTTACTACTTTGTACAAGTTTGGAAGGAGCTAATTTTCCACTTCACTGTGGAAAAGAGATATTCTTTGTATGTGGCTGTCTAGGATAATGCAATTGACTCCAATTCCGTGTGGCCTCTTTCAAAGCGCAGCCAATTTATTTTGACAAAGCAGCAGAGCCAACCAGGTCACATTATGCAGACAAAAAGGGATTCTCAAAAATTGTGACCTCTGCTCGCCCTCTTTCCTGGATATCGCAAAGCAATCGCCTATATAGTGTGCACACTACCTCACACACCCACACTTCACATACACACCCATAAGCCCATACACCCCCCCCCCCCCCCCCACACACACACACACAGACACACAACAACATTTATACTGCATGATTAAAGGAAGCTATGCATATCAACGAGGCTCAAGCCAAAAAGCCACAGCTGGTCTGAGGCCAGAGATGTTATAATTCTCAATTTCCTTTTCAGTCTGTCAGCATCTATTACCCACAAACCACCCCTCCACCCCATCGTGGTGCAGTTCAGCATGCAGTACCTCATCACAGAGTTATCAATACAAACATAAACACTAGCCATAGTCATCGCTAGCATGAGTGCAGCTCGTCAGTTATGGATTCCCTTCAGAGCGAGAGGGGAAAAAAGGGGCATAAATCCCGAAGAACGTGTGTCAGCGTAACTGAGAGGCTGCTGGAAGGAGACACAGCAAAACAAAGATGACGAAAAAAAAGCTACGAGTGAGAATCGGGCACGGCTTTAAAGTGAAAGGCAGTGAGTGTTTTTCTCACAAAAGCCAGAAAAAACATTAACAGCAAGGACATGAGTCCCTGGCAACAAAGAAAAGCTCGAGCATGAAATAAGAGTAACCAAGGACTGTGTGTGTGCATGTGTGAGTGAGACATGTCAAGTACACTTCTGGGAAATATATTAACACAGTGAGGAAACACACAAACAGCTGCACTTTGGAAGTGGGTTCAGTTGTCGGGTGTTAATTTACTTGGAGGAAATCAAACATTTCTGGAAGCTATTTGAACAATACTGCATGTGAGCGGCGCACTGAGCTCTCGCTTTTTGTGAATCATTTAGATGTCAGTCGTGGTGTAATAGGCAGGCAGCATTTGTCTGAGTGCAACAAGTGTGATTATGCATGAAATTGAAAACTCCTGCTCCTGCCATGTGATCATTTAGCATCCTGCACGCTCCACATGGGAAGAAAAAAAAAGGATCCATCTTAGTAATAATACACAGTCGTTGCACAATGTGGAATAACTTGACAGCTAAACTGAATAAATATTGCCTGAAGTTAATGTTGTCTAACAGACTCGAACACGTTTAGAGGCGAGCGGACAGAAATAAAAAAAAAAAAAGGAAATCACAGTCCAATTACATCGCTTTTTATTTGTCACGCTCTGGTTTGACACGGTCCGCCTTTCCCTCCATCTGTCTCTCTCACTTCTCTCCCTTAACACCTTCCTCTTCCTTCCTTCCCACTTCTCTGCTCTTCAGAGAAAATTAGAAATGCAGGAACACATTGTCACAGTAGGCTGCTTCCACCTCCGCTCAAACCTCTGACACGGACACGCACGGGCGACTTCGGCGCCGCGGCTGAACCTGAGCGACAGCCGACTGCGGACGAAATTATTTTTTTAATCAAAGTGACAAAGCAACGAATAAAACCCTCAAACGGACGCGCTGGTGCTCTCGCAAGTTTGGGGTTTGTTTTATTGGAAATTACATGTGTTTTGCATCATTTCCAATGTTTTTCTTTTTTACATTTATTTCACACCGCCCAGGCACTGGTTTCAATGTTATCTCAGTATGAAATGAAACCCCACTCACAAAAACTTGCTTATGCTTTCTTTTATATTGTGATGGAAACAAGAAGAGCTGAAATAATCAGGCAGTGACTGAACCCATAATTTGAATGCAGAGATGTCAAACTTTGTTTTTTTGCTAGGCAAATGTGAGGATTTACTGCTTTGATGTTCTGTATCTCTGACTATGTTTAAAGTTTTGGATGGCTTTGAAGCTGAATTATTTTGTTGGTATTGCAATTTTTGGGAGATTTTCTGCACATTTAGACACCAAAAAAGATGCCCCACAAAATTAAGATCAACTAACATTAACTAAACATGAATGTAATTCCTCATTGCAGCTCTAGAAACAAAAAAAAATGTTATTAGAAACATTTCTACCCAATTTTTCTCAACTCAGTAAACAAACTAAGATAAATTCGAGTTTAAAGTGTTCAAGCACTGAGCACATAAAGCCAAACTTTTCTCTTTTATAGGTACCTGCCTGTACAGTGTATTTCTATGTGCAAGCACATGCACACACATGCATGAGTTCCATGAAAAATGTATGAACTTTCTTTCTGAGGCTGATTCATGTAAGTCCAAAACGGCTAATTTCACCGTGCACCAGCCCTGTTCACCCCTCTGCTTAAAGGTGGAGGCTTCTCATCAGCCAGCCAGGCCACCTGGTGGTATTACTGAGGCTTCTGGTCTCTTTTTCCTTGAAGTAGAGATGCCAGGCTATAAATGATGGTCTCCAGGGGTCTGATTGCAGAACCAGAGAAGCAGGACTGCAGCTGCTGTTACTGAAGTGTCAGCCATGATTGTTATCAGAGGGCTCCGCAGCTCATTTTTGCCCACATGAAGTTTCTGGTCAGCCATTCAGATGCTGCTTGTCACACACATACTGGTGTAGCTCTAGCACTGCCTCTCACACACACGCGGTACAGTCATACCTTGGCATAGTTTGTAGTCTTGATGAACCATTGTGTGAGTAGCTTCTGCTCCACCAGAGCTCCAGACCTCCAGGAGTGCCCATTTTCATCCACCTGTTCATCAGCCAGCACCGTCTGATCAACAGGGTCCCAGTTCACCACAGCCTTGGATAACACACATGCACGCACACAGCACACACCCAAACGGCACACATGAGCTCACAAATTGAAAAGCACAGCTTAAGAAGTAGCTCATATTTAAAAGCATATTTTAAGGCCACTGCATTTTATTACACAAAATGAAAAATGTTTTTTCCAGCCTGTCTACCATTTAATCCAGTCAAAGAGAAAACTCTGAGCTGCTTCAATCATTACTGTACCAGTCAGGGATCTGAAACCTGCGCAAGTCATATTATTCATTTAAAAGAAATCCAGGATAAACCAGAGCGCAAATACGATTAATACCTCTTTTTGGTATGCCAGTCCCGCTTCAAAGAGCTTGATAAATAGATACTGCGTCCACCTGTAGTAGTCTGGGAGGCAAGTGGTCACTTCCTGTCAGGAAAGTGAGAATCAGACTCAAAAGGGAGCAAAAGGGGCCTGAAAGCTGCCAAAACTCTCTGTCTGATGCTCAGCTCATCATCACGTGCTGCTTACCCGGTCCCAGTTGAAGCAAAGCCCGAGAGTGTCCAGCTGCTCCCGCATAGACTGTATGTTACTGAAGCGAGAGGAACGGCGCTAGAGTTAGGATATAGTGCACTCATGGGCCACTTTGTTAGGTACACCTTTTCAACTGCTCAACACAAATATTTAATCAGCTAAACTGATCAGCAACAGCAACAGAGGACTGCATCCAGTGCCACTCTGTCAGCTGTGAACAGGGAACTGAGGTTACAGATGGCATATGCTCACCAAATTTGGACAACAGAAGATTGTAAAAATGTTGCCTGGTCTGTTAAGTCTTAATTTCTGCTGCTTTAGATGGTAGGGTCAGCATTTGGTACAAACAACATGAAAGCATGGATCTGTTCTGCCTTCCAACAAAGCTTCAGGTTTCTGGTGGTGTAATGCTGTGGAAGAGGTTTTTCTTTGGGCATACTTTAGGACCTTTAATATCAGTTGAGCATCATTTATGACAACAGTGCACCCATCGTCTAATAGCTTCTTCTAGCAGGATATCAGGCCATATCACAAAACCTCCACCACCACAAACTGGTTTCTTGAACATGACAATAGCCCTCATTTAGCAAAATTACCTTTGGAGTTATGAAACATGTACACCAGCCTATTTTGTTCTTACCACTATGCATACGTTACTAAATCATTCTGAACCAACAGGTTTGTGCTGCCTGCATATAATCTGCATACTGCCATGCCTCCATTTTCTCTATAAGGAGACAGGTTTACCTCCAGGTGAAGCAGAGAGAGCGGTGACGTGTTGCAAAAGAGACGTCTGGACAACTAAGGCAAAAAATTTGGCGAAAATCTGACTGATGAAACCGAAACAATTGTTTTCAAAGAGGAAGCTGGAAAAAGGCAAACGTTTCCAAAGTGTTTCTGTGAGCACTGTTTAAAAAAAACACATAATAATAAAAAGCGATGCTCTGGCTGAAATAACGGATGTTCTGAATATCTTTTGGACAAAAAATTGGTATGAAAAAAAGACTTAAAGGAAAAAGAAGAAACCGGAGCATGTAATCTGTTAGCTCGAGATGAGAAACTCACCGCATCGGTGGGATGTCTGAGTGATGACATCCAGCAACAACAGAAGTCATTTTAAATTAAAGATAAGAAATATAAAAATACAAAATATGTTTGAATTAAACGGTTAAAGGTATAACTTTCCATTTAGTATTTTGTTTACTTAAATGCAATTTTAGAATTTAATTGTAATTCAGAGCATTTTATGGCTTATTGTGTATTTGACAACTATAAATGATGACTAAATGGCAATGCCAGTATTCATTTTAAAGAACTGTTTGAATTCCCTTAGACAGCCATTCATTTGTTTGCAGGCACGGTCTACATTTGTAAGTCAAGACAGGGTCTAACCTAGCACCACAAAAGTGGGCCAATTCCAGTTAGTATATAAAAACAACAAACACTGAGATGTAATAGTTCAAATACCTTTTAGTCCAGTCTTCTGGGTCAAGCCCCCTCTCTATGGCTGCATTCTCAGCTGGAAGTCCAAAGGCATCCCAGCCCATTGGATTTAAGACCTGAAGACACAATCAGGGAACTCGTCATTTTCATTAGCTTTCTGGAAAATGTGAAAGCCATTCGATATTCCTTTTTTAGGACTTTTTATAGAGTAGGAGCTGAATTAACCAAAAAATGGCTTCTCTGAAACGATATGAAATCTGTTTAAATATTGGTCAAAAGTGTCACTGAAGGTTTCAGACTTAACATCACACTTAGACCAAGAGGAGAAAGTTTCCCAGGTGAAAGGAGGAAAATGAAAATAGCCCTGTGGTGTCAACGTGCATCATTCACATAATTAACTGACAGCACCTCTGATCAGCATGCTGTTCACATTACAGCAGGATTTATGCAATCAGTAACTATTAAACCAAAAAAAACAAGTCAGTCTAGGAGGGAACGAGGGTCCTCTGCACGCATCAACTTTATGGTGATGTGTAAATCCCTGCTGGGAGCTTACACATCGGGATGAAAGCACACAGACTAAGAGCCGATGTTTTACTAAAATGTAAAAGGAACTGGTTTAACCTTAGAAAGAAGGGTCAGCATGCTTACATTATTACCCTGAACTTGTTGTAAATATACTGTCACTTTCTATACACATCCTCTCTGAACGCACGGCTCCCCCAGGCAAACACTCGAGGCGACATCTTTTTGGGTCCTCGATGGTGTTTTTCTGCTTACTGGGCGAGACGAAATGAGAGAACAGGAGTGGAAGGCGTGAGTAAAGTAGAGGAGAGGCAGAGCGACGAGGACTCGAGAGCTGGAGAGCATCGCTGAACGGATCCTAACTGGTCTGATGTTTCAGACGAATTGGTATCCTTGGTAACTGCAGGGGCCTCATTTGTAAAGCCGAGTGCTGGATGGTATCAGGCTAAGAGAGCTCAGGAGGAATACAGCCACACTGTGAGTAAAGCAGCCACGATGTGAACTGCAAGCGGAAAAATGTTAGGACAGATGTGCTACTACACTCTTGATCCAGCGTAAATACTTCACTGGTAATAGCTCCACTTATCCTTGTGACCACAGAAAGTGTGAAGCTACCCCGACTTTTTGAGAATCTGTGGCCGTGAAATCAGCACATTGACAAGAGATTGTGGTAGATGGACAAGAGAGTCACTGAAGTCACTGTAATGCAAAGTCAGAGCCAATCAGGGCAGGGCACCATGGGATGAAAGCAGAGGAGAAGAGCTGGGAGACTGATGTTGTTGATATGATGCTACATGCAAGTGTCCACCCACACAGCTCCAGACAAACTCCACTCCATCTGACACTTTGAAATGCAACTTGATAAACGTTTCCTCGTTACACTAGCCCATTCAAAGGTTAACGACCCCTTACCAACCCTTACACATCAGTGTATGTGTAGAGGCAGACCAGCCCTATTAGTCTTTTTAAATAGCTTATTTTTGGGTAGTTCAGCCTTTATATTGGACAGGACAGCAGGGCAGAAGAAAAGGTGGTGCAGGAGGATCATCACACAGGAAATGACCCGGGTTCCTGCAGTAACCTTTTGGTACATCTGTCGGCTGCTCAACGCAGTGAGATATACTGGCGCCCGTCTTTAGCATTTTTATTCCTTTTCATGCTCTAAATGTGGTGAAAATGTACCAATACACACGTGTGTTTGATAAATTTGAACCTACCACCAGCTAATATTTATAAGCATGAAATGAAAAAGCCTGAAAATTTGCTCTGACAGCTGAATAATGAAAAAGCTGATATTGATGTCTGTGTACCATCAGTGCCCATTAGATGCATCTCTGTCAAACTAAAAGCAATCCTACTTTTAAGCAAACTAATAGTTTTGTTACAGTCTTGAAACTAAATTAATTCTAGCTTATGTCAGGAAATGATTTGTGATAATCAGCAGCGTCATCATTCCGACTGTCGATACATATCCATCAGTCTCAATGAGTCTCTTTGTCAATAAGCACAACTCCACAGGACTCAACTCCACAGGCTGCCAGCCGGTCGTATTATGGTTATAATCCAATAGAACATGAAGGTTACTGAGTGCAAATGTAATAGTTAACAGTGAATTTTTGTAAACCAAAAAACCCACCAGAAAGTAACGTTTTTTGAACAAAAGAGAGAAGAAAACACTTGGTGATCACGTAGACTCAGGGTCTCGTCTCAGCCGAAATTGTCTGCTCTGAAAAATCAACTTTCCTTTTGTTGAATTCTGTGTGAAGAAGCTCAAGTGACGTGTGGCTGGATTTAAATGTCGGCAGGCCGCGATTTTGACACATGTGGTATAGACTGTAAAAATTATTATTTTTCCTAAGCAAGAAACAAGCGTTGTTGTTTTCACATATATAATTACACCCAGCAGCAGTGCCCATGATATCTATCTAAACTGAAAACGGTACTCAGTCATGGTTGGAATAATTAGGACCATTTGTCACGCTTATATGTTTTGCATCAAACTCATTTTAATATCTACGGAAGAGGGTTAGGGTCACCGAAGGGGGAAGGGGAAAAAAAAAAGAAGAAGAAAAAAAAAAAAAAAAAAAAAAAAAAAAAAAAAAAAAGGTGGGCACATCTTTTTTTTTCCCCTTTTCCAATATTCTGACTTTTTCCCTCAGAATTCTGACTTTAGTCTCAAAATTCTAAATTTTTGCTTAGAAATCTGAGATTTTAATTCTGACTTTAATCTCAGAATTCTGACTTTTTTTTTCCTAGAATTCTCAGATTATATTCAGAATTCTGAGAAAAATTTTTTACTCAGACTTCTGACTATGATCTGAGAATTCTAAGACTAAAGTCAGAATTCTGAGAAAAAAAGTCAGAATTTTGAGATTAAAGTTAGAATTCTGATTTTAATCTCAGAATCTCCGACTTTTTCTCAGAATTCTGAGAAAAAATAAGTGTAAAAAAAACCAAACAAAAACAAGTGTAAAAAAAAAAAAAACCACACTTGAAGTTTCAGGAACAACTTTAATTTTTACTGTTTACTGTGATTATTAGCACGAGCTTTGTACTTCCAATAAAGGTTAAAAGTTAACATCTTTTTTTGTTTTGATTACCTCATATTTTGATATTTATAAAGAACTAGGTTAGGTCTAGGTTAAAACTTTCTCTAATTTAGTATGTGACACATGAAAGAACTCCCATTACACATAACTGTTTAAAGGAGAGTGAGTACCTTTCTCAGTTAACTAGTGAATAGGGTAGACTGAGTGCATACAGCAGAACAAACTCAACTTTCTGACCGATGCTGAGAGAAACAAAGTAGTTCTCAGTGATGTGACACCAGGTTTCTGTTCAGAGACAAACCAGCCAGAGGAAGACGGGCAGGTGAAACAAAAATAACACTGCATCTCGTGTAAAGACGGCACCTGGACCAGAAAACACGGAGGAAGAGAGAAACTTGTCACACACCCACCTTTCTTCTTGGGTGGATAGATCATGTACAGACAAAGTCTAACCAAAGAACTGAGCAGGTGTTTGTGTCACCGCAGGAGCACGGTCCATGTGACAGACACTGCTCGCGGCTTCATCAGCGGCCGCCGTTTAGTGGAATCAAACAGAGTGCTGAATATCGATTGCAGCACTAGGAGCTGAAACAGAGTGGAGTCAATAACAGACTAGAGCGCTGGTAATCGAGAGTATGGATTTTACTCTATTTACACCTAATTTTAACCTTACAAGGAGACCTCATAGCGAGGATCCAAATTACCACAGCAGGTATTAAAAACCATAGAAACACCTTATAGGAAAAGCAAAACAGCTGCTTATGGGCCGACCTCATTCCTCACTTTATTGTAAGAAGGATTCAGTGTCAGCCAAGGTTATTAAAGTTAACGAAAAGTAAACTAAAAACTAAAACTAGTCATGAAAGTTAACTACTATAATAAAAACCAGATCTCTGAAATAATTTTGTGCAGCAGAAATAAACGTAGTTTTGTCATGTGTTCATTTGGTCAAATCTGTTATCACAAACTATCCGAAGAGACTTTTGTGGACGTGTTTATTGAGGCTTCGGATGTCTACAAGACTGAGTCAGCTGCTTTCAAAATGTCCTGCTGTGCACTGATTTTCCTAAATCTTGCCACAAATACAGCAATACTGAAAAAAAAACTAAACTGAAATTAAACTCTTCAAACTTAGGATTGAAAGAAACTTGAAAGAAAGGCAGACGTCAAATGTGACATGATAGTTGAATGCAAACTATAATGTGATATTCAGAATCCCAGCAGGCAGTAAATTTCAATATTAGCCTTAAAGATGAGTCATTTTACGAAAGTTTGACCTTATTTGACCTCGAAGAAGACGTCAGAGGTTTAAAGTATAGTGATATTAATGCCTATATATCATTCACTATATACTGTCTTTGCACACAACGGCAGTAAGAAAGACCGTTTTAAACAGCCCTATATAGGATTATTATCACTATGACCTTCAGCATAATCTATTGACCTTGAAGTAGAGGTCAGAGGTCAAACATGAGACAATATTTTAAATCTTTATATTTGTAAGAATCATAACCTCTAATTTATTTTTAATTTTATTGAAAGTTTTTGTCAATTTTTGACCAATAAAGCATTAAGTTGGCCTTAAATGTGCAATTCACTTGTATTTTTATTTTTTATTCCTATTTATTCTATTTATCCCCTTTGTATATTTTATTTATATTTGTCTCTGTATTTATATATATATATATATATATATATATATATATATATATATATATATATATATATATATATATATATATATATATATATATATATATATATATATGTGTGTGTGTGTGTGTGTGTGTGTGTGTGTGTATATATATATATATATATATATAACAATTCTGTAACTGTAACTTCGGTCGTTGCTGTGCTTTTTGGAAGTCGAATTTCCCAGAGGAACCCACCCGAGGGATTAATAAAGTTCTATCTTATCTTATCTTATCTTAAAGACCTTGGTGCATCTAATCCAAATGTTAATGGCTTGTAACCAAAAGCCCACTCTACACAGTTTTTTTTTTGAGGCAGTAAGAGTAACACACGCACGCACACATACACAAACATTACAAAAAACATTACCTCCTCCTTGATGGGGTTAAGTGTAAAATGTTTTCTAATTCCTGTCATGGTAATTGCCCCAAAAACAGTTCACGAGACACTGATACAGGCTGACATTACAGCTGAATCAACACCTGTGAGAAGGTAGGATTCATTACTCTCATTTAGAGTAATAAACTGGCACCTGGGTGTGGCGTTGAAATTAGCATTTAAAAAGCAAAGGGATGTACAATAGAAATCAAAGTACAACAAAGAACAATTTAATTACACGCTCTCACGGCGGTGTAAACATCGGCCATCTAATTGAAAGAAACAGGCTCCCTGAGGTAGACTTAAGCTTCTAATCACACTCATATTAATGCTCAAGTCAAACTACTGCATAAGCATTACACGTGTATATAGATGGGAAGCTTCACAGTTCGGAGGAAGAGTAAACAGTGAGTCCAGCAGTGTAAACACAGCTGATATTAAAGAACTGTTGAGCAGAAATAAACAGAAAAAAAGTGGGTTACAGATTGGTGAGGGGAGCCTTTTGAAGTGGCTCCAGTGAGAAAGCAGCAATCATACTGTCAATGCAGCGTCATGTTTTGTATCAAAGACGAGTTCAATGAAGGACTGACTCACCATTTTTCCCAATATTACTAAACAACAGCCAAAACACATCCATTACATTTAACTCCTCACAATAACACCAAGTGTGTGTCTCAAACAGCACATTTGAGGGCGTCACGTCCTTTGTAAGTTTTTGTTTGTCACAGGGAGAGACGTGCGGTGAGGGGAAGATAGCGCACAATAAGCCAAACTGGGGCGTGCATTAAAAGTTAAAAGCTCAAAGGCAGAACAGGCTCATTCCTACAGGGATGGACACCTGAATGTGCTATTGTCATGGGGTATTCTCAGTGTTTACCTGTTACCTGCTTCTCCTCCTGTATGTATTATTTGTGTGTGAATGGTCCTTTGTTGTAACAATGCTTCTAGGCACTAAATCCCACACCACTACAAAGCTTGTGTATTTCTCCTTTAATGTTGCCACATTCGTAAGCATAATGCATTTGTGAGTTGCACCCATGAAAGACTTAAAAGATCTTCTCTGCCAGTGCCAAACAGCTTATTCTGTTATTGACTCTTGTTTGGTGTCACTTATTGGATATTGGATGATCAGTGTTGGAGAGTAACGGAGTACATGTACCGCCGTTACGTATTTAAAATACAAAATATGAGTAACTGTATTCCGTTACAGTTACCGTTTAAAAAGGTGGTATTCAGAATACAGTTACTTTGTTGAAATAAATGGATTACACGGCAGTATTTTCCCGTTTCATATGTTAGGCTATGCTCTCTCTATTTTTAGTTTCCATGCCGGTGGAAACCCAAACAAAACACGCATTAGGAGGCTCTAATGTCTGTGTCTCAATCTCGTGGTCCATGTCACCTCTACTTGCGGCCCGCATGATGACGTGAAGAAATATTTTAAAAAATTATTCACAAAAATTATTTAATATGAAGGCAATAGGAGAAGTGTTACAGGCATAACTGTAAACAATGTAGCCTCATGGGCAGTGTAGTCCGTGCTGCAGGTTGAATGGACTGACATACCCGTTATGTGTCTGTGAGCGAGGGAGGGAGAAAAAGGAGAGTGGAAAAGTACGAGTTGTCACCGAGCAAAAACGGGAGATGGAAGCATGTAAATATAACAATAACCACTGCAGCCAAAAAGAGCCAAGTTGTAAGTAAGCTATTAAGACTCGACTGTACACCGTGTTCGCGTTTTCCTCCGAAGCAATAAGTTCTGTTGGAGCAGCCTTTCAACGCCTCTCTCTGTCTCTCGCTAGCAAAGTTGACTCAGACAACAAAGTAAAGCTAGTCTTCAGCTACGAGCCCGACACGAACCCCGAAGTATTAGCCAGAGGTCCCTTTACGGTTTTACGCCTTTACGGTTCGGAGCTGCGAACCTGTTTTACAGGTGAGGAATATTTTTCTATAGGAGATTGCTGCAAAAAGTGCAGCCTTGAGTAACGTAACGGAATACGTTACAAAATACATTTTGGGGCATGTATTCTGTAATCTGTAGTGGAATACATTTTAAAAGTAACCTTCCCAACACTGAAGATGATTGACGTACACATACAAAGGCACAGCACCCTGGCACCACCTCCTCCTCATGGTGGTCACCAGCTTGGTCACACACTGGGGTAGGATGGCGTCTTATTCTTCAACTAACATTTGTCACAAGTCGGCCAGTTGTGTTGGTCACTCTGGCACGAACGGCACGCCCAAGCTGATCCCACAAGCGTTCGGTGGGGTTGAATTCAGGACTGGCTGTAGCACAGGAAGTAGGTTGGTGGTTATATCCTTGAGCAAGATACTAACCAAACTGCTCTCAGATGCATCCACTGGAGTGTGAATGTTAGACAGACCTCACAGAAATAGCGCTTTTCACCAAAGATAACGTTCCTCCACATCATCATCCGATCCGATAAACACCATCAATCAACAGTCAATAGCAGAATAAGCGGTTTGTCATTGGCAGAGAAGATCTGGAAGGTTTTTTATGAGTGCACACAAATGCATGATTTAGAAATAAACAGCCTTTAGACTTATTGCAAAGAGGCATTGAAACAACAAAGAAATAATAGAGTTTTGTAAGAAAGCAGTTTGAGAGTTTAAACTGAGCAGAAAAGCACTTTATAAGTACCAATCCATTTACATCAAACAGCAGTGTGTCCTGTAATATCACTTATGGAATTTCTGTGTTGGCCATAAAACCCTGTAATTTACTTACAGAGTCAGCAAACTTAAAGCTAAACAGCTCTCGGGACTCTGAAATATGGCACCGCTAAACAACTGCTGCTGTGAGAGCAGAGCATGTTCGGCTTCAATAGGGATGGTACAAGGCAGAAACATAACAAAATAAAAGAATAAAATAAAAGCTGACATACCTGATGCCCTCTCATTTTTTGGAAATGACCAATGGTGTCACTGATGGTATACACTCGCACATGGCCCATATGCAGTCGCCCTGATGGGTAAGGAAACATAGAGAGGACATAAAACTTCTTCTTGTGGGGACTCTGGAGGAAAAAAAAGAAGAAGAAGAGGCCGTTATAGAATCATGAGACATGAGACAAATGACCATAAAACTGACTTTTAATCCTGAAAGCACACAGCAGAGGAGCCTCTCCATTATCAGTCTGGCCTCTGAATGAATCCCATACAACAGAGACTCCATTAAACTGATGAGAACAGGAATAGCTGCTCATCACATAGCGATCGTGAGCGCCGACTGACTCGGGGTATATTACTGTATAAGGCTCTAACAGAGGCTGATTATAGTGTCCGAATTTAAATGGTGTCAGTGCAGACCGCTGGTGATTTACAGTCTCAATGCTGTTGCCACAGCAACGCAGTAAGTACCAGTTACACCCAGAAAGACGTGATTACAGGAAACGTGAGTCATGAATTTTTCAGTAAATTAATTAGGTCCAGAGTTCTGTGGTAAATGCACTTAATCACTGTGAGCCAGTCCCAGACTGCCACACTGTCAGGCCATTAGGATATATAATCATCCAGAGCTCCGAGTCTGAGATGAGCTGCGAGGGTCAGTGGCAATAATAGATGAGGGCATAATTTAGAAGCATGCACCTATTCGTCTAACTGTGCCTCAAATGTATACATGTGGATCTGTTTCAATACAGGATCAGAGGACAGAATTATTAGCTCAGGTGCTAATAAGTATTTCCCAATTGCTGTTAAACAAAACAAGGAATTTTTAACAGAGCTTTTCCAAACGTCAGAGTTTTACTTTGGATGCGTATTTTACTTTGCACACAGAAAAAAAAATTATGTCACAAAAGCTAATACTACCAGGGTCAAAATTATTAGCCCCACTGATGCTAATAATCAGACACTGGAGTCCGTTTTAGCTGGATAACAGCCTGCAGTTGTTCGTTTCTCACACTCGTTTTCCAATCACAGCCCATTTTTTTCCAGATCTAACGGTCTTCTGGCAGGGACCCTGGGCTTCAGTTCACCCCACAGAGTTTCAGTTTTTCAGGATGTATCCATGCTAGTCAGTAATGCTCACTTTGGCATTCTGAAGGCTGTTCTTCCAGGAGCTATGAATGTTTGGGTTGCTGTCATACTGGAACACAGCGATGACGCAGACCCAGTTTTGCGCTGACTGCTTGAAGTTTTATTTTAAATTCTTCATGATTCTTTCACCTTGGTGAGATTCAAAATCCCAGACATACTGGAGCTTTCCCACAAAACAATACTCCCACCACCACTTTTCACTGGGGAGTTCTTTAGTTGTTTACCTCCCTCTTCTTTCTCCAAACATGAGCGGTATCTCTGATACAGAGCTCTAGTTTTGTCTCATATGGCCAAAGGACGCACTTGCAATAATTATAATCTTTCCTCAGGTTTTCTTTAGCATACTTTAGTCTGGACTGAAGGTGTCTCTTCTGCAGAAGTGGAGTTTTTCCATGGTCTGCAACCTCACAATCCATTCTTGTGCAGGTTTTTGATGATTTTCTTCTTTGAGAATATCATTCCTGCCTTGGTTAAGTCATCCACTTGTGTCTCTGCAGTCGTTCTGGGGTCTTCAGACACATCTCTCACTGGTTTTCTTTCCAGAGTCTTTGAAATCTTTCAGCTCCTACCTCTACCAGGCTTGTTCTGTATTGTGTGGATCCATTTGAATTTCTTGAACTCACTCGTGGGTTAAAAATGTTTTGCTCGGTTAAAGAGGGGAGCTAATTACCACTGTCCTCATTTATAGTACGCACTTGGCCCAAGGTAGACACAGCAGAGGTTTTGTGAAACTCAAATAAAATCAGCAGTTTTTTAAACACACACATCTGTGTTTTTCTTGCAAGGACAAACAAAACATTTGTTTGTGCTTATGATGTTTAGATTCTACAAAAGACGTCTACTTGTTGGTGCAACCTTGATTTGTGGAGCACAATTATGATTTCCAACTCATTCAACAGTAATGACCTCTATTTAGGCCATAGAACATCTGAAAGAAGTATTTTTGTTATGTCAAGTATTTACTGAGGATGACTCATGTTTCTCACTCGACATATCAGACATTCATTTCTACTAGCAGTTTACCTCAACACATTTTTACAGCAGCAGCATGTGGGGCAAATGAAATGCCAACCATCTGCTTGTTCCAGCTTCTTATCTAAATATGGATTTATTGGATTATTATATTAGGATTATATAATAATTAGGATTATTATAGGATTTAGTGCATTTCCATCCATGCATGTTCCAGACTGCCTAACCAGGATTGTGGTGGGACAGGAGCCTATCCCAGTTGACACTGAGCAAGAGACAGACTGCCAGTCTATCTCAGGGCCAATTTACAAATCACCAATTAGATCAACATGCATACCTCTGAGCTGTGAGAGGAAGCTGGAGCACTTGCTGTGTCATATATAAACTGAGTTTTGGGTTTTTTTGTAACTGCTGGTTACCAAAAGCAAAACAATCATTCATTTAATCTTGAGCTTATTATTTGATACTTTGAAAGACCCTCTTACCTCCTCCACTGCATCCTTCCGCCACTGCGCCATAATTCGCGGGTGCCACCATCCTTCCACTTTGCGTCTGGTCTCTGTTCGATAGTCCTTCTCCCACACGCCCGTCTCACTGAACAGGGTGCGACTCCTGGGTGAAATTTGGTGCAGAAATGGACTCTGGAGGGCTCCGCTCCTTTGGGCTGCAAACAGGGGATACAGCGCCAGCCTTCTCACGGACACCCGCATGATTGCGTCTGATAAAACAGGAAAACAGCCAGTGGTGGAAATGTTGACATGCTAGTGAAATACTAAAGTTTCTATTTTTCAGTAGAGGTCAGCTTTAACCGAGCTTTCCCCTAACCTTTGGTAAATATATTAAATAGCTTATAAAACACACAACATGAATGCACACACATTAAAACATCTAACTGACAGAAAATGGAAACAGCAGTTTCCATCTTTACATAGAAATGACAATAAAAGGCTCGTGACTCCGCCCACATGAATCAAATACTTTATCTGATATAGATTTTGCTGCTCTCCCTTTCAAAGCTGCCTCTTCGTGCCCCTTCGGCCCTTTCCTACGCTTGGATCGCTTCCTGGAAGTTTCACTCTGACCGGCCAAACTTGTGCAACTGCAGTGTGTGCTGGATCTCCATCGATGTGACCAAATGGTGAGATGAAAGAAAATAGTCAGGTTTTTGTGGAGTGGAATAAGCTAAACTTATTTTTCAAACCCACTAGAGTCTGACATTATTATTCTAAAAGGCTACAGGGCAGATATGCCCTCCATGGTGTAATATTCAATAAGTAACTAAGTATATTTTATTTTATAGCACATTTAAACCCCAAAGTGTTTTACAGGTTCCTTAAACACTGACATTACACGCAGTCACAATGTTTACGTGAAATAACCAAATCTTCCGGTCACAGTTCCAAATTCTTGACAGAAAAGGTGCGTCTTCAACTCAGATTTAAACATTTGAATTTGGGTCATTTGGGAGGTCACTGCAGAGTTTTGGTGCAGCAGCAGCAAAGACACGAGGTTCTTTTGAAATAAGCTTTGATGATCAGGAGTTACTAAGGAGCCCAAATTTGCAAGAACCTTTTCTTCACCTTATCACTGTGGGGTATTGTTTGAGGTAAAAAATGAATTTACGACTGTAAAATGACTGAAAAAATATGAAGCAAGTGAAGCGCTGTGAATATTTCCCAGAGGGACTGTAAGTGCATTAGAATAGCCCAGTTTAGATGTAACAAATGCATGCGTAACCCTTCCAGATTAGAAGGATTTAAAAATACTGACGGCAGCCGGTGGTACCCAGCCTTTTAGTAGACACATCTATGGTATGAATATCAAAATCCCACTTTGGCTTGTTCTCTTGTTATTGCATTCATAGTATTATTTTTTTTTTTAAAAACTTAAACTTGACCTTAAGGTCAAGGTCACTGAGATTCAAACTTGTCCGAAATTTTTAGCATTTAGATACAACTATGTTACTAATATGAAGTGCCTGTATTGCTTCGTTCTCGAGTTATCTTATTCACAAACGTGGGTGTCCATGTTGCCCGCAGGATGACAACAATACCCCATCAGCCTTTTAGGGCTGAGGGGTTTAAAAAAAAAGGTTTTCAGTCTGGAGATTGTTCTGATAGTTCTGCAGTAGGTATGAAAAGGGTTTCCCACATCAGTGCATATGACTTCAGATGACTTGAATCTACAGGAATGAGCAACATTACATTAAAGTCCACTTGTTGTGAACAGACTGAGTGACAGTTTCATCCACTGCGATTAATTTATGGCAGCTCTGATTTTTTTTTAATTTCTTTTTACCACTGCTGCTTCACAGCCTGTGTCCATCGCATCAACGTCACTCACACAACAGCACGACTGGTTTATTCAGCGCGATGTGATTACAGCTCTGCCTCTCTCTGAATCTAAGGTATCAAACCACCTGCCTGCTCGGATGAAAGAATGTCATTTGCAGTCAGATGACATGAAATGACACACCGATTTCTCGGCTTTAAATCGGCCCTGTACTTTTAGATTATTCCCACTTCATTATAGGAGGTTAAGTGCACCCAGCTGCCTCTGGACATCACCTGCATGGAAGTGGCAGCTTCACTCAATTTGTGTAATTACTGGTAGGTCAAAAGGACAAAATACTACATTAAAGAAAATATCCAGAACAGGATTACTCTATAAAATAAATTTAAAAAAGTTTACCACTCCCACTGCTAACAACTTGAAAGAAGAAAAACAGATTGATTGTAGGCTGTTTCAGAAAGGTTTCCCTTCCTCCTTAATGATCAGAGAGCAGTTAGGCTAAACTTTCTGCTGGCTTAATGTCGGTCAGACAGTCAGCAGTATGTACGAAAACCCATTTAACCTTGATTTGATTTCACCCAGACACAGACGTGTATATACAGACAGTTTCCAAGGTAACCTGAGAGGCTCGTACAATCAGCACAGTCTTGGCTGCGGAGGACTACTGCTGCTAACCTGACCTGTAAGGAGAATATTTTCACAGCAGTGACGCATCTGGATCTCAGAAGGAGAGACCTTTAAAGCATCAAAGCGGAGGCTGAGATGATCAGCACGCCCCGACATCAGACTGACATCAAGTCAGTCGGGAAAATATAAATTATGACTAAAGCTGAGGAGGGCTCAGAGGAAAAGGTTACTCTGTATTGTAGGATTGCTGATGTTATGAAAACTTGACAGTTAAACAAATCAGCATGAGAGAGAAAGTTTCAGATGACCTGATTTTAGCAATAAAAACCACTGCTTTTTAAAAAAAAATTACATCCTAGATTATAAGGAGACAACTGACCAGGATGGACAAATCACTTGGAGAAAGCTGAGCTTTGTCAGCTGCCACTGGTTCTCCTCCACCCACCTGTTTGTGGGACTTTTTTGTCTTCAATATATTCTCTCGAGTATAAGCTAGCATCACAACAGCCAACACTCCTCCCCTCAGGCTGAAGCTGGGAGAGACGAGCACTCAACGCCGTGCGCGTCTCTGACGGTGCGAGTGAGTGGGCTGAGGCGAAAGACTGAGATAATGTTTCTATGGTGACTGGCCTCATCCATTCGGGCGTCTCCTACAAAGAGTAAAACATTGCTTCATCTCAAGCTGATGTCCAAGTCTGTGTGCTGGACTCCAGTACTCAGCAAGGGGTGGGGTGGGGGTGGCTGATTAATTCTTCAAATGAACAGTAACTGTGACAATTTAAAAATATATTTTTAAAGCAGAAAACTAGGATCTGGGGGAGAGCTGTGCAGTCAGTCATTATGAGAATCTTTTATAAATGCTCAGATAGGACAGGTGTTTCAATATGTCAGAAGTCAAATGCATCTGTTTCTGGTGCCAGAGCTCACATATATTAAGACAATGAGTAAAGGTGCACTTACTTACATTTGCTCAAGAAACGATAATGTTGCCAGTAATCAAATGTATTGGATACATTTATAAGAATATTCTCAAAACACCATCAAAACTGTGTTACCACAGCTTGTCTTTCTGACCACATGCTCCCAAATTTACAACTCCTAACAACTTTTGGCCTCATTGGATAAAACGATCATATAAATGCAGGCGTTAAATTCAGTTCAGCTTGTCTTACACTGTTAACAATGAGGTGTAATAAGCTATATGGCTTCTGACATGAGAGTTATACACGA
This sequence comes from Copadichromis virginalis, assembly GCF_057382275.1. Lineage (NCBI taxonomy): Eukaryota > Metazoa > Chordata > Actinopteri > Cichliformes > Cichlidae > Copadichromis > Copadichromis virginalis. The sequence goes on along the minus strand of NC_140628.1, from coordinate 10,722,799 downwards.
TTTGCCTGCATATTTGTAAGAAGCACCAAGCAAGCAAATCAAGTAAGAGCAAAAACATTTTGGATTCTAAAACCACAAATAGTCCACATCCTGTTACATTGATACAGCATGCGTCACGCCAATTATCGCGTGACTTTGTTACATGCACGTTATAGGGGTTTTGACATGGTTTCTTTTCCGTCTTTATGCTACAGCGGTATTGCGTGTTGTTATTGCTCGTGATAAACCTGACCTGCTGCTTTATCCGCATAGATAAGCGAATACTCCTCTCTTTAATGCGAATTAAACACAATGGAAACACCTTTTTACACCTGCTGTGTGCATGTTCGTGGAGTCTGTCAGCTGCACACACGCTGAAGGATGAAGGAAAGGAGGGAAAATGTCTTCTGTGAAGCTACTCACCGTTTTATTTCCTACTCCTTTATTTCCGCGCTGTGCTCGCAATAACAGAATACGCCAGTCCGTGTTAAAGAAAACATCCCAACCAGCCTTAAAAACCGTTGCAAACGACCTGTTTTCCTGGCTCACGATTGCACTGTAGGCGCCGCCATATTGGATTTAAATAACCTTTATTAACACAGTGCACAACGACAAAGACAGCCTTTAGCTACATTCCTGACGGATATTGCGATTAACGCCCTGTAATAACTATTTCTAGTACTGCTAGTAATAGTACTAGTACTAACAGTCGCTATTTTCTAGAGGATAAAATGAAAATTGAGTAAACAAAGGTTGACAATTCCTGTTTTGTGACACATTTTTAAAAATTTTCTTTCTAGAGAGGGGATTTTTGAAAATCTCACTTTAACACTAGAACATACTGTCAATGGATGTTTAAAAAAAAGTTTTACTATGTTTATAGGAACAAAATATGTAATAAATAAATAAAAGGATGTAGTTGTCATTATCCAATCAGTTTTTGTATTGCACTGTAGCCTCTAGACAGATAAGCATGTATTCAGCAACTGGCATGAATGAATCTGATAAAACAAAAAGATAACAACAAAACCTTGGATTTAATGGTAAATACAGTAGATTGCTTACTAATGAAGCAGACTACAGATTATATATATATTTGTCCACCCTAGGTATCCTGATTTTTATTGAGCATTTGTTTGTACCTACATCACTGAACATAATTCAAGGGAGTACTAAATCTTCACACAAAGTCATTCAAAACTTCATTGATATCAGGGTGTTTGTTTAGGAAGAATAAACCATTGTGATTCCAATTTATCTGCTGCGGTCCAAATTAACATGACAACAGCCGCATTGGAGAGGCCACAACAAGGCATGTGAACCTCCATATAAACGTTTGCTGTGTCTCCCAGCACAATCTCAAGAGTTCAGAGATGATACCAGGAGATAGGTCTTTACACGGCAAAAGATGGATTGATGCCTCTCTACAGCAGGTCCAGGTGTCTTCTGGTATCTCAGCTATACTCTTGAGACCACATTACGAGGCACAGCAAACCTTCTTGCAGTGTCACATATGGATGCGCCATCCTGGAGGTGCTGGAATACCTGTGCAACCTGAATGAGATGCAGGTATTATCTCAGGCTAAAACAAAATAAGAGAAAAGTCAGTCAGAGATGGTCTGTGAACAGCCATTGCCTTCTTGTTGCCTTTCTAGCGCACCTGTTGCCACTTTTGCACCAAACCAGGTGAAATGGATCCACAAAGGTTTATTCTTCCCAACTTAACATACCGACGCTGAACTGACATGAGTGTTCTCTTTATACGCTATGCTTGTTATTCTTTGAGATTTCCAATGTTTTCATAAGTATTTTAATAACTGATCTTCAGTGATAAGAGTTTGCATAAAAGCTGACTGAAATTATTCCACGATTCGCCGTGATCAGCTTTACAACTACAGTGTGCTCCGGAGGGACCATCATTATATGCGGCTTCTGAGGGAAGTACACTTTCTTTGATGCCAATTTCCATCTTGAAGTGATTGCTGACTGAGAGTGCACCTCTACTCACTTTCATCTTCATCATGGAGCAAGGTAGGCAAAGAGGAGAAGGCTGAGGAGAAGACAGTGTCTTATCAGTCTTTTTTTTCCCTATGAGCCCTCCCTGTGGCTCTCACCTTTGATCTGACATGCAGACAGAAGCAGTGCAGGGGGAACAAGTCAGAGCCATTGGGGGAAGAAAGAAAGAAGGAGGGAGGACATCATTAGTAAGAGCTAAAGAAAGGTACTTTATCTGACGTCAGCGAGCTAAACCTGGGGCTTTGCTCTGGCTTGCCATCATATATCAAAGTTAAATGGGTGCCTCCGCCCAGGATGTGGCTGCAGTGGATGAATGAGAGGGAAATGGGTTTCTGACAGAGTAAAGATGCTAACTCTCCACATACATTCAAAGATCAGTGTGCAGATACAGACGAAACGTCACTGATGAATGAATGAATCTCACTTCCTCTACTACAGTAGAAGACAGCAGGTGCTGGTGAATGACGCTTTGTGACCAGCTCAAAGTTTCTGGAGAGATCCTGGAATCAAATCCTTCAAATCCGAATGCTCCATTCTTAATAATATTCATCACTACACTGTCCTACATGGCAAAAATCATCAAAGTATTTACAGCATAACCACAAGATGATCACCCTTCAAATAAGTGTCTCACTGTCTATAAAATCAGTCCAAATTTTTCACCTGCACCAGATCAAAGTGGGAAGTGAATATGAAGGTCAGATACCACAGAGTACAACATACATCATCAGTCAGAGGTCTCCCACACTTTGGTGTGTGTAATCTGACCAAATTTTGCCTCCCATTCAGTGTTTCTCTTTGAGACGTTGACTTAGACACACACAAAGTTCAGTTTTGAACTTGTTTACTCAGATGCACGCAGATGCAAGCAGCAAAGATGGAGAGATGCCCATGACGCATGCAAAAGTGCAACTGTGTTTGTGGACCTCAATGGAGACACTACCTTGGCTTCCATAATAGTAACCCAGGTTTTTAGTATTTGACCACATTCCTCTTTCCATACAAACACATGGCAGACAAAGGAGTCGTAACCAAAGGGAACTTTTTGGATTTTCAATTTGCAGGCTGCCAATTACCCCAGAGGACTTAGATTGTCCCTGTTTTTCATGAACCCTATTTGTTATTAAAGATGCATTCATTACTGTCTGTGGTTGATTCCACTCTTTCTTATTTATTTGACTTAGGTTTGATAAATACAGTGAGCCTTGTGTTCAAAATAATCATGCTCTGTACAGGGAGTGCAGAATTATTAGGCAAGTTGTATTTTTGAGGAATAATTTTATTATTGAACAACAACCATGTTCTCAATGAACCCAAAAAACTCATTAATATCAAAGCTGAATGTTTTTGGAAGTAGTTCTTAGTTTGTTTTTAGTTTTAGCTATTTTAGGGGGATATCTGTGTGTGCAGGTGACTATTACTGTGCATAATTATTAGGCAACCTAACAAAAAACAAATATATACCCATTTCAATTATTTATTTTTACCAGTGAAACCAATATAACATCTCCACATTCACAAATATACATTTCTGACATTCAAAAACAAAACAAAAACCAATCAGCGACCAATATAGCCACCTTTCTTTGCAAGGACACTCAAAAGCCTGCCATCCATGGATTCTGTCAGTGTTTTGATCTGTTCACCATCAACATTGCGTGCAGCAGCAACCACAGCCTCCCAGACACTGTTCAGAGAGGTGTACTGTTTTCCCTCCTTGTAAATCTCACATTTGATGATGGACCACAGGTTCTCAATGGGGTTCAGATCAGGTGAACAAGGAGGCCATGTCATTAGTTTTTCTTCTTTTATACCCTTTCTTGCCAGCCACGCTGTGGAGTACTTGGACGCGTGTGATGGAGCATTGTCCTGCATGAAAATCATGTTTTTCTTGAAGGATGCAGACTTCTTCCTGTACCACTGCTTGAAGAAGGTGTCTTCCAGAAACTGGCAGTAGGACTGGGAGTTGAGCTTGACTCCATCCTCAACCCGAAAAGGCCCCACAAGCTCATCTTTGATGATACCAGCCCAAACCAGTACTCCACCTCCACCTTGCTGGCGTCTGAGTCGGACTGGAGCTCTCTGCCCTTTACCAATCCAGCCACGGGCCCATCCATCTGGCCCATCAAGACTCACTCTCATTTCATCAGTCCATAAAACCTTAGAAAAATCAGTCTTGAGATATTTCTTGGCCCAGTCTTGACGTTTCAGCTTGTGTGTCTTGTTCAGTGGTGGTCGTCTTTCAGCCTTTCTTACCTTGGCCATGTCTCTGAGTATTGCACACCTTGTGCTTTTGGGCACTCCAGTGATGTTGCAGCTCTGAAATATGGCCAAACTGGTGGCAAGTGGCATCTTGGCAGCTGCACGCTTGACTTTTCTCAGTTCATGGGCAGTTATTTTGCACCTTGGTTTTTCCACACGCTTCTTGCGACCCTGTTGACTATTTTGAATGAAACGCTTGATTGTTCGATGATCACGCTTCAGAAGCTTTGCAATTTTGAGACTGTTGCATCCCTCTGCAAGATATCTCACTATTTTTGACTTTTCTGAGCCTGTCAAGTCCTTCTTTTGAGCCATTTTTTCAAAGGAAAGGACATTGCCTAATAATTATGCACACCTGATATAGGGTGTTGATGTCATTAGACCACACCCCTTCTCATTACAGAGATGCACATCACCTAATATGCTTAATTGGTAGTAGGCTTTCGAGCCTATACAGCTTGGAGTAAGACAACATGCATGAAGAGGATGATGTGGACAAAATACTCATTTGCCTAATAATTCTGCACTCCCTGTATAGTATTGTAGCGTGTGGTAACATTTTAGTGGACCTGAGGAATGCCCATAGGTTAACACTTTAATTTTAATGTTTGTTGTTGAGCTGTTAAAACACATTTCAGTACCATGACCCAACTCTAACCCGGTTACATGCTAGCAGTGATGTGCTCGATGTTACGAGGTTAACGTGGTCATCTCAGTGACACAGCTGTGACAACACCAACCCCACTCACTTCCTGTTCAAACTTTGCAGATGAGTGGTGACGATCTGAAGTTCAGCATCAGAAGTTCAGAAATGAACAGCCAAACAAACCTGATGTATTCTGGAGAAAAAAGTCACTGAAGAATCATGTGATGTGAAAGTATTTTTCTCAAGGGTGAGAAAAACATCAAAAGAAAACACCTCTCTAACTGTTTATCATGGGGATGGATCAATCATGTTTTGAAGGGAAAATATCACATCATCAGATAAGAAGATGGCTCCTACAACAAACTACTGATCTAAACCGTGTGTTTTCAAAGGCTTGTTGATCATCTGGGCTTATTAAGTTTTGCTTTTCAGTAAAATCCACTTGCTTGTAGCTTCCCTCCATCATTTTATCAGACAATTAATCACAGTGCAACAAATGGTCTTGGTTCAGACCCAGCTCTCTCTTTTATGAAAGCCAAGTTTTCCTCATGACAGATGTTCGATTTGTATGTTTCTAAAGTTTACCTTCCTAGAAAACGTCAGAAAACTCCTCCCTAAAATGACTGTGACTTTCCTGTTCCAGCTGAAGTCATAAGCCAAAAAGCTGTGGCTGTGCGGTCCAATTGTAGCTCAGTGCAGTCCACATGTGCAGTTCTCTCTGACCACATTTGACTGACTGCATACACTCAGGGTGAATATGACTACCACAACTCAGTGACAGATCTACCAACCATGGGCCAGATGTCAGACATCAGCACCTGCCATTACCCATGTTACCACTGGGCATGACATTTAGGCCACAGCTGGTCCACACAACACAGTAACAAGACATGAGGCGCAACTATGTTGCTCTGACATCATTGTACAACCCCAGCTCCAAAAAAGTTGGGACCCTGTGCAAATTGCAAACAAAAACAGTTTGGAATATTACCAGTAAACCCCCATAAACCCATAGTCAACTCACAACAGAACATAGAAAACATATCAACTCGTGAAATGTAAAATTCTTAAGAATAAATGAGGCCATTTTGAGCTTGAGGGCAGCAAGATGACTCAAAAAAGTTGGTATAAGGCCATGTTCACCACTGTGTAGCATTCACTTTTCTTTTGACAACAGTCTGTAAACATCTGGAAACTGAGGAGAGCAGCTGCTGAACTTTTGGGAGAGGAATGTTGTCCCATTCTTGTCATCCCTGTGTCTTCTTGTCTGTGTCCTATTTTTCGTTTCATGATTATTGAAAGGTTTCCAAAAAGATCCCGACTGCAGGCAGGCCAGTTCAACACCTTTTCTACTATGAAGCCTGCATGTAACAGGTGCAGTATGCACTTTATTGTTGTCTTTGCTGAAATATGTAAAGTCTTCCCTTGAAAAAGATGTCCATGTGTATGGGAGCATTGATGGTGCCTTTCCAGATGTGCAACCTTCATGGGCACTAATGCACCCCCATATCATCAGCGATGCAGGCTTTTGATCTGAGTGTCAATGACAAAGCTCGATGGTCCCTCTTCTCTTAAGTTTGGAGGATGAGGTGTCCATGTTTTATAAAATTAAATTCAAATTTTGATCTGTCTGACATAGAACAGTGTTAGTTTTACTCTCAGTCCATTTTAAATAAGTTTTGGCTCAGAGAGGATATCTGTGTTTCTGGATTGTGTTCACAATGACTTATTTGCAACGGTAGAGCACACTGTGAGGACACACAGTGGACTGTGTTCACAGACAGTGTTGCTGAGCTCATGCAGTGATTTCCATGGCAGAACCATCCCTGTTTTTAATGCAATGATTTTAACCCTGCTGATGAACTTCCCTTCTCCACTTACGCTTCCTTTCTCCTTGTGGTCTCTATCAAATAAAAAGATAAAAAACAATCACGGAAATGTTTCTTACTTAAAGGTGACTTCATGTTCATGTTGCTGGTTGCTGTTCATGCAGGAGCTGACAAATAAAATGTGTTTACAGGGCATTTAATGAACTCATTAAATGCTGTGAAGACTTCAGCAGGTGAAAATTGTCTGCTCAAAGTCATTTTTAAAGAAATAATGGTCCTCTAACAACAGGATGTGTGTGTTAGGTATCATATAACAGGAGCAGATGGAGGCTCCGTGTCCTCAGGGAGAGTCTGACTAAACTAAGCCAGAGTTTTTTTTCTTTTTTGTTTCTTTTTTTCTTAAATCTATAGAGAAACACACACACACACATGGAATCAGTTCTGTGAAAGTCTCGTCCTTTTTCCAGTGGCCAGCTTTGTCTCAGAGCTCCACTTATTTATATTTCTCCTCTAATTAACATTTTAAAACTTGGATGGCATCCTTCCTCGGTAAAATAAAGTCTTTTCATCAGTAATTTTTTGTTGTATTCAGGGTGTTTTTGTTTCTCAGAGTCTCAGGTACACCCCAGCCTTCTGCTGTTTTTCAAACAAATCACTTTTGAAAGCAACCAATCATCCTCTTTTTCTACTCGCATCCACCTTGTTCACACCTTGACAAACAACCCATGGTAATCGCTCCCTCTCCCCTTGCTCTGGAGGACGATTGCGCCTCGCGAGCGGAGAACCAGATGACAAACGACCACGCAGAGCTGCCGGAGCAGCAATGCGTTAGCTGGGAAGCAAATGAGGGGAGTCTGGGTCTGGCTTGTCTTTACCTGTCCACGGTGACCTTTCCCGAACAGGCGTGTGATTCACAATCCACATCCACCTCAATAAGAAGTGGCTCCACGGAGAAGCAATCTCACACCATCTCTGCACACTGTGTTTCAGGGAGCCCGATAAGAATGATGTTATTTCCAGACTGTGTTTCACGTCAACAGCCTCGCTTGTCCTTCACTTATCTGTGCTTGTGCAAGCCCAAGACCTCAAAGAGAAACGTGGTTCTACAGAGCACCAGCTCTGCAGCTGGAGGAAGATCTTAAACAATCTGCTGGGAGCTCTCGGGCAGTATCGCCATCTATCCTGATCGCTCCCGCTCTAATTTTCCCACACTGCTGTAGGACTTCAGTCATCTGACACACAAGCTGTTTGACACAACTACACATTTGTTATGTCTTCTTCTCTGGCTCCCCGTGCACTTCTCCTGATTTCAGAGCAGTTCCTCAGCAGTTAATGCTGCTAATTACTGTACAGCTCTTCAGTTCTGCAGATCCCTCTGCAGTCTCCTAGATGCACTCAGACCGTCTGTAAGCCTGGCTGAGGCGACAATCTGATTAAGAAACCGATACAATGACTCTCCAAATTGTCATCTTGTTATGTCCTCAAGTTAAAACGTAATTTCTACGTGTCTTCATGAGCGTCCTAATTGCTTTCCTTCACAATCTAACAGTCAAATAAAGACTTTTTGCTTTATGCAGTCTTAGAATTCATAAAATCATATTCATGTTCAAAGTATTCACTGAAACAGTAGCGGTTACAAGATGCCTGTACTTGTCCTACTGAACTACAACTCAGAGGTAAGCAATTATCCACCAGCATAATCCACTCAGTGTGAGTCCTGTTCGTACTGAGTGGATTCATTAAAAACAAGCACTTTAACTAAAATCAGCAAAACTCGTGTTTCATAATTACTCTTAGATTAAAATTTTCATCTAAAAGAGATTGTAATACGTCTTTATATTTTATCAACCCAGCAGTGTATTACTGTTTGTGCCTTCACAGTGAGAGACTACACCTCTAAAATGCTGCTGACATTTGAAAAGAATCAGTGATAAATATCTGGTTACTTTTATTGTTGTTATATATTGCTGCTTTAGTAAAAACACATTGGTAGAGCCGGTTGTCTCTGTAAGTTCTCGATCATCCGAGTAGTCTTAGGAGTTTGAAGAAAATGGTAACTGGACTTCTTTAAGTTTGCGAAGAATGTTTCAACTCTTATCCAAGAGGCTTCTTCAGTTCCTTTTCAGAGCTCCAGAGATGTAAGGAGGTAGTCCTGATGGTCTTGACCCACTATTTGTCATGTGAAACCTAACATGGGCCAAGGTATTAATAAAAAGGTATGGGAAATTGCCACCACTGGAAGTTAAAGCTTGATTCATACTTCCGAAAGAAATCGTAAGTGTAAAGCACTTTTAACCACATCACTCAAGTCGTTGCGTGGTGCATCAACCTGACATGCAGCTTCATTTGTTGGGAGGTGTATGTCAGGTTACATGGAAGGTTAGGCATAAGGGTCAAACCTCTGTGAGACTTTGTCCCACCCCAACATGTGATCTATTGAGGTCACCAGAGGCAAAGAGTGAGTGGGGGTTAAAGTGCCCGAGAAGGGATCTCAAGACTGCACTGCAGGTGGCTGACAGCTGGTGTTGTAAGCCACCACCTCTGTTCAGCAATGGTGGTTCACAGTGGACATACATGGCCTCTTTTACACATCTTTCAAACTATTCGTCTCCTTGATTCAGAATGTGAACACTGGTGTCCTCAAAAGAGTGACCTTTGACCTTCATGTACAGGCTAGAACGATCTAAAGTGAATTGATATTATACATTTATCAAATGACAAGCTTTTTGGAGGGGAAATGTGGGTTAACCTTTAAAAATGCTGAATGAAAAAGATCCCGTAATGAACTTCACTAGCAACTTGTGTTATTCAGGTTTGATTTACCTCTGTGGACTATCGCAGTGTCCCATGTTTAAGGTTTATAGTGCGATGCTGGTGGCAGCTTTTTAGCATGAGCACCTGTCTTTTTTTTAGTGGAAACTGGTTCTTATGTTGGCCATTGTGTTGGTGGAAAAGAAATAGAAGAAAAGCCTTGGTCCCCCAGCTTTCACAGGCTAGATCAGACTCCAGGTAATGAACACAGTTCTTCTTTCTCTTTTGGCTGCTCCTTTTAGGGATCATCCCAGTAGATTATCTTCCTCCATCTCACCCTATCCCTAGTATTCTCTTCTGTCACCCCAACCCTCTGCACGTCCTGCTTCACTACATCCATGAAGCTTCTCTGTAGTCTCCCTTCTTGTCTAGCAGCTCCATATTTACCATCCTTTGCCCAGTATATCCACTCTCCCTCGTCTGCACACATCCAAACCACCTTAGCCTTGCCTCACCCTAAGCTGTCACTCCCTCTGATGTACTCTCTTCTAATTCTGTCTGTTCTGGTCACTCTGAGTGAAAACTTGAAGTGCCACAGTCTCTCAACCATACATCATAGCAGGTTTCCCTACCATCTTGTAAACCTTCCCTTTCACTCTTGCTGCTATCCTTCTGTCAGAAATAACCGGACACTCACTTCCACCAACTCCACCATGCCAGCACTCTATTCACCTCACTTGTGCACGTCTGTTGAATTTTAAACACCTTCACTACCTCAGCTCCTTGCAGGTCCACTCGTACACCTGTCTTCCTGTGTGTCTCATTCACACACATTTATTCTGTCCCACTTCCACTCATGTTCTTTCCTCTTCACTCCAGTGCATACCTCCACCTCTTCCGGTTCTCTTCCATCTGCTCCCTACTCTCACTACAGATCACAGTGTTGCTTGTGAACATCACAGTCCACGGATACTCCTGCCTGACCTCCTCTGTCCATCAGTTCAAAGAAGAAGGGTCTCAGAGTCCATTCCTAAAGTGTATGAAGTATCTTTAAGTCTCCCTATAAATAAACCATTAACTGTATTTCCATCACTGTAAGTTATGTTAGTTTCAGTTTTTTAACCTGTTCAAAATTCCCTCAAGAACCTGAATGTAAAAGATGCATCACATCCACTTCTGCATTTCTTCATCATGTCTGTGCCTGAACCAGTCGTTTTCTGACTAGGAGCCTGTTACTTCTTCAAAAATTAAGTGAGAGGGACAGTCTGACAGACAGGCCTGCTGCCCGGTGCATTATTTTTCCTCCACAGTCCCTGAGCACGTTATTATTGTGAATATTTGGCTGCTCTGATCTCCCGCAGCATCCTCACCACTAAAGTCCATATATAACAATAAAAACAAAGATAATAATATTATTTTCATTTTCATTTCTTTTTATTATTATTTTTATTATTACCAACTAAACAGACCATTCATTCCTTATCAGCGGGCACCCCACTACTCCCCTGCTACTAGGGAAATGCAGTTTTGTTGCCGTGGTGATAAGTCCTGGCAGTGATTGGTGGTATGACAGGACCACTGGAAACAGACAGGAGATTCTCAGATGTAAAACAAGCGACTTAACACCACAGCTATGAGGAGCTGCGTCCCCAATCCTTGACTTCTAATTACGTCAGTTGTGTGTGAGAGCCAGCGGGTCAGATTAATGGCGTCTGATCCAGCGCAGAGCTGATGAAGGCCAGCCAGGAGCTGCTGCAGGTCTCTCCTCTTTTGGTCTCCAAAATAAAGAGCTACATTTTCTGAGAAATGAATCTTTCATACATTTTCCTTTAGCAGAAGAGACCTTTATCTTAGTCCATTTGCATTTTTGTCACCAGAGCAATTTACATTTTTATAGCATAATTAATGAACAAGAAAGTCATTTACATTTTCCTGCTCGGCTCACCAGTACATTGTCTGGAGCATTTCTGATGCAGAGGGACCGGCATTTGGAAACGTGTGGGAGTGTTTGCGTGCACCAGAGAGATGTCTCAGTGCACAGAAAGAGAGCAGTACAACTACACGATTGTTTTCAAGCAAAAAAAAGAGAAAAAGACCGAGTGGGATACGCTGTCATAATTAAACAGAGGCGAGCACACGGGAGCTTTCAGGTGCAAATTGAGGCCAAGGTATCTTTCAGCTGGCCCTCACATCAAATACACGAAGGCAGGCCTCTGGAGCAAATTACACCATTTAAACAGCACAGGAGAAAACAATTCATACAAGAGGCGTCCATATCTCATCTCATTCTGCGAAGATAAAACAGAATAATCCTCACCCTAATTCTGTCAATAGCTTATTATCTTTCCTGATGCATTATATTTAAGCTGTTGGGAAAAGTAGACTGCTAAAAGACATAATTAATTCCTCAAAGACATACCCTCTGTTTAAAAAGTTGAAGAAGAGAATGTTATGAAAGTTAAGCAATTAAGACATGAGGATAATTTGGCTTTTCCTGAACCCTTTAAGGACGATGGACACAGTAAGAGCAACGGCCGTAATCAATCTGCACCTCAGGGAAACCTTTAGTGTCTTGTTTTGTTTAAAATCAAAAGGGCAGAGAGCAGTTGCTGCTCATGATGCTTTTTTGCATTGAATCCATCCATCTTGCTTTGTTGTTGTTGTTATGGACAGTTTTTATTTATGCTTGCCCAAAAAATGCACAGAAAATAATATAAAAACACATATTCAGGTCTCCACCCCTGTCTTTCCACACCTAGGAGCCCTTTAAACAAACTACACTGATCAAAACAGTGAAGGGAACACTTGATATTGGGAAACTTAAACCACTGTGAGCCCATTTCAATTCCTTTAATGCAAATGAAAGTGATTACAGTTGCACTGCAGTGGTAATCCCCCCCAAAAAGAATGTTTTTTGCAGACGGCGTCCAGTGTCCGTTGCTCTCTCCTCATGGCTCCTGACGGATTTGTCTCTACTTTTGCTTTTTACTAGAGTCCTTATTGCTGCTGTCACATAAAGGTTTCCTGTGTCTCCTAACACAGTCGCATGAGTATGCAGGAGATCCCGGAGAGTGGCCATTACATGAATTACATGAGCCGAGCTGGCTTTCTGGATCAACCTATCAGCAGGTCCTATTTTTGCTTCCTGTGCCTGTGTGAGGGGGAACAGCAGAAGCACTGCGAGAGCCCAACAAAACGACCTCCAGCGTGTGCATGTGTCTGACCAAACAGTCAAAAAAATGTTAGTCTTCTCCCTCTGATTTTGAGTCGCTGCCTAAAATGAATCGTGTGTGACAGAATCCCTAAATGATCATGAATGTTTTCAGATATTCTGGACCAGAACTCTTGAATTTTTACACATGACCATAAGGCACGAAGTAAATGACCACCTTTCCATTTTCTTACCTGCCTGTGCAATTTATGGTTGTGGGGAGCTGAAGCCTAGCCTAGAAATGCAATTTATAGAAAAATAAAGGGAAAAGACTAAACAATGATGCTGTAGATGAAAAACAAAAACCAAAAACAAATGCAATGCATCTCTAATAAATAAAAGTATAAATGCTTCAAAAATGCCAAATGTTAAGACACTAGTTTAAACCTCTTTCAAAAGGTAAAAGGAGAAAGGTTGGTCGTGGTCTCATCAAGTTTTTGGAGTTAGTGAGATTTTGCAGCTCAGGGCAACCTGCCAAAAAGCGATCAGGTGTTTAACCACCAGTCCTAATACTGAAACTATCATTAGAGCTAAAAAAAAATCCCTTGAGATTAACTGCAGCCGTGTCCCCAGCTGTAGGTGTAATCATATTGGCCGTTTGTGATAAAGTGCTGGATCCATAACACAAAGAGGGCAGGGTGGCGGGCGGGGGATTGTGTCTCCTATCAGATAGAACAGCCAGGTGATACACAGTGTGTACGAAAACCCCTGCTGCTGCAGAGGAACATGTTTATTGATGTGTCTGGTTTCCCCTGAGTGCACAATACGGTCGAAGGAAACAAGCACCAACATAAAGAAAGCTCAAAGGGCGGAGAGTAGATGAGCAAACAAGTAAAGGGGTTATGGACTATTGGGTTTACAGCTTCATAAGTAGAAGCTTCGGACTGAGAAAGAAAAACAAACACATCATTTTAAAAATAGCAATGCCGAGTAAAGTACATTCTTCACAACTTGGGGAGAGAGATTGTTGCTCTTAATGGGCAGTCTGAGTCTGTGAGAAGGTAACACACTTAAATAACAAAAAACTGTCACACAAGCTTTTAAATTCATTCTTTTTTTCTTATATATGCTGTCTTGAATAGGCTCTGCCATGTGCAGAATGAACGACAACCCAAAGATAGCATTTTCACTCTGGGTAACTACAGGAAGACACTTTGCATGCAACGGCTGTTTTATGACTGAAAAGGAAAAAAGAACGGATGTGGACAGTTTCTTTCATGAGTGGCCTTCTGTGCTTGCTGAGAAGCTGTGTAGCTTGTGTGTGGCACCGTCATTAGACCTGAGTGGATTTGAACTTGCAGCTATCTTTGAGCGGCAGCAAGGCTTTATGTATCCAGCAGGAGATACCCATTAATAGGTTGTCCTGACAGAAGGACAAAAGAATGTTCAGAATGAGCATGCTTACACAAAAGTGCCTTTTAACTCAGAAAGGAGGTACAGTATCAACGTGGGAAGGGTCGACTAAAAATTGTGTTGGACGCTCAAAAACATCTCTCTGTGAGGGACAAATTTAGGCAAGATCATAATCTTCCCTCATTCCCTGACTTAATCAGAAATAAAATGTGGCAACACCCTATCATACGGTTGTCTAACTGTACGTTACAGCAGTACAAATAACTGGCCCCATATTCCTGCAGACAACAAAAACTCTGAGATTTTAGATGTGTGTGCCAGGTAAGTTCCCCATCAGTGGGGTCATGACACAACAATGATGCTGTAGTATTTCTCATGGATGCTTCATCACTGAATGTGTGTAAAAAACTTGAATATAATTTTATTAGATTGTCAGTTTTTAGAGAATTAACACGTACTTCATTAAAGGAAGATAAAGGCTGAAATTGTTCAGACAGAATTTATTCATACAGTCTCTGTATTAGTTACACATCATTATTATCAAATCAGCCAATCATGTGGCTGAAACTCAGAGCTATTAGGCTTTAAGGCATCGTCAAAGAGACCTGCTGAAATTCAAAGTGAGCATCAGAATGGGGGAGAAAGGTGACTAAAGTGTCTTTGAATGTGGCATGGTTGTTTCTTGAGTATTTCAGAAATTGCTGATCTGCTGGGAGTTTCCCACACAAACCTCTCTGGGGTTTATAAAGAATTGTTTGAAAAAGGGAAAATATCAGTTTTATGGGTTAAAATGCCTTTTTGTTGTCAGAGGTCAGTGTGAAAATGGCTGGCCTGATTTGAGCTGATAGGAAGGCAAGAGTAACTCAAATAACCACTGATTAAAACCAAAGTGTGCAAAAGAGCGTCTCTGAACGTACAAAACATCAAACGCTGAAGCAGTTGACAGCAGCAGGAGACTGCACTGCTACTCGTGTCACAAAGGCTCCCCAATATTAGACAATATAAGACTGGAGAACTATTATCTGGTCTGATGAATCTCCATTTCTGCTTCCACATTTGGATGGCAGGGTCACAATATAGATCCATCCTGCCTTGTATCAATGATTCGGGGTGGTGTAAAGGTGTGGGGGGTAATTTTCTTGTCACACTTTGGCTTCTTAGTACCACATGGCCACAGTTTAAATGCTTAAATTTGTTGCTGACCATGTCCAGTATTGTTCATGCTGTGTACCCATCTTCTGATGGCTGGAGCAGGATAACACATCAGAAAGCTCAAATCATGTCAAACTGGCTTCTTAATCATGACAATCAGATCATTGTACTGAAATGGCCTCCACAGTTTCCAGCTCTCAATCCAGTAGAGCACCTTTTGGATGGATGTGCAGCCAGCAAATCAGCAACCCTGTGACGCTGTCATGTTAACACTGACCAAAATCTCGGATTGTTTTGAGCACTCTGTTGAATATGTGCCATGAAGAATTAAGGGAGTTTAGAAGGCAAAAAGAGGGTCCATGCAAGGTCCCCCTAACAAAGTGTCCGGTCAAGGTATAGCTACTTGTGTGGAAATGAAAGAGCAGCACTTGTTTTTGAGCAAGGCACTAAAACCCTGCTGTTTGCTCAGAGACCATCATTCAGGCTGAACTCAATGAATCTAATCTGATCTGAATAAATAAAGGTCCGGAGGTTAATCTTTCCTGCATGTGGTGGATTAACTTCTTATCTCTCAGCTCAGTTCGTCAAATGAAACAACAGTCAAAGTCGCTGCGTCCTTGCTGTAATGCTGTTGTCCCTTATCACCTGAAATCCTATCATGCTTCTCTGTGGCACAAAATACTTCAAACACTTTTATAAACATATGGACACGCATGTGCTACACGGGGACGTCTCCCCAACTCGCACAGGCTGTAGAAACCCCTAGGGAGCGTGAATTTGCAGTCAAACTGAAATTTTAACCTGACCTCATCACTGGAGGAAAAGCAGTGGCAGTAAGGATTCTTCCATTCACCCTGGATCAAGGCCTGAGACTTTTCTCTAATTGCCCTCGATAACAATCGTCATCTGAAATCAGTGACCAATGTCTGTTTGTGCTGATTTTTTGGTTTGCTGCTGATGGTAAAAAGGTGGGGCAATCACCAAATTCATCCAAACATCCATATTTCAGTCTGCTCCAAATGATGGATTGTCTTATCAACAGACTCTAATATGACACCTGTATATACGCAGAATTTGCTGCTCCCCCACCATAATAATACTGCTCCCTGTCAGAAGACATTTTAAAGCTTTTTTGTAGTTGGGTATAACTGAGATTTTAGAAATTGCACGTTTTTGATGCCAAATCATTGAAAAAAAAATGCACTTTAACATTTTAATAAATGTCTCTGTGCGGGAAATGTAGCAAGCCTGGTGAATATTTCAATAAATCCAAATAAATAAAGAAATTTTTGAGATTTTCTCTCATGTGTTGACATGTAGCTCAGTGGGGCTAAAGGGGTGCACTGGGGGACCCGTGATTATTTTTAAACTTCTGGTAATGCTGCTAACTCCTGGTGCCTCAGAGGAATAAATTGAGAAATAAATTGAGGGCAGCTGATTAACTGGCCTCTATACGGTCACGTGACGTTCTCTGTATAACGCTTTCATTTATTTTTGGTGTGGTAGGTTTATGAAGCATGTGTATGTCATGACTAGAAAATATGTAATGCACTGAGCTCCTGCGCACTGGAGCACTAGAGACCCCCCCAAACCACTCCTTTGTGTTTTGATGCTCAGCGCTCACACCTGAAGTGACCGGCAGGAAGTGAAGATCGGAGCTGAGAGCGCACAGCTCTTCCCATCCTGCTACGTCTGTGTACCGATAGATGGGCACATTTGGAGAACGAGACGGATAGAAACATCCGCAGGGAGGGGGGATGCGCGCATGACAGCCTTTGGACGTTTCCATTTGTATCAGCCGAGCAGGGAATTGAATCTTTCCGCTGGGTGCTGCGTTAAAAAAACAAAAAAACACTCGCGACTGGTGAATTAAACATTTGCACATCTCGTCCGTCTCCGGCGATCGTCACCGCACCATGCGAGCAGGAGAGACGCGCCCTGTGCCATGCTGAACAACTCTCCGACTCTCCTGCTGGCTCTGACCGCGGTGGCCGCACTTCTCCCGCGATGTCAAGGCTGGAGCGACGAGGACCTCCTCCTGCCGCCCATCAACTCCTCCAACAGGTTCCTGGCGAACCTGGAGGTGGACGTGCGCTTCTCCAAAAGGTCTGTGGAGGAGAGCGACGCCTCGCCCGACGCCTCCTCCATGCAGAGTCTGTCCCAGTGCAACGTGAGCGTCCAGAGACTCCTGCCCACGTCGCTGGTGGCCCGCTGGGACAGCAGCTTCGGCTTCCAGTGTGATGTTATCATCTACACCACCAACAACCACGGCAGGGCTTTTTTCGCCGCGTCTTTCAACAGGGTGATCTCGCCCGTTGTCATCGAGCACCTCGGAGTCACCGGGGGTCAGCAGGAGTTGCGCTTGTGCGTGGGCTGCGGGATGTCCCGGTACCGGAAGTTTGGTCAGGGTAGGTCAAGGGGCCAGCAGACCGGGGATCAAGTCACTTTTTGCTGCGTGGATTTCAGCCTCGACGAGCTGAAGGGGGACAAAAGTTGGAGGCTGAACAGAAAACCCATCGAGTCGACACTTGTGGCTTGTTTTATGACTCTGGTTATCATTGTGTGGAGTGTTGCTGCTCTCATATGGCCAGTGCCGATCATTGCAGGATTTCTGCCTAATGGGATGGAGCAGAGGAGACCCAGATAACTGAAATATCCTTCATTATATTTATAGCCTGTGCTGCCTATACTATAATTGTAGCCATCGAACTGTATGAATGAATGATTGCGGAGGAACCTTTTGATCAAATGCTTTAATCTAGGGTGTTCTTAGACCTCCTTTTCCTCCACTTTAGGACAACCGAGGTAAAGTATAAAGGGTTATTATATACTAGCCAATATTAATCTATACTGGGACCAACACCAATGTGTTTTGTATACCCTTGTAGGCCTTCCTATGTCTGCGTAAACTGTGCAAAACTTTTCTCTTTAAACAGTGTTTGTATAGTTTTTAATCTTTCTAGAAAGTTTTTGCCTTATTCTATGTGTAGGACTTTTGCACTGAAAACTGAACTTCAAAGCGTGCCGTCTCATACACTATATAACCAACAGTCATGCGCATTCAGAAGTCAATGTGATAGTTTTTTGCCCCCAGATTAAGATCCTTTAAAAACATAGTTGTTGTTTATGATTGGCATAGAGAGGGATTGAGTACTTATATTGTTAGATTTCTTATGTCAAGTTGAATAAAAGTGGTTATTTGTATTCATGTTCTAAAGATTTAAGTAAAAATAAAACATATATAGGCCATACCAGATTTTCTCTGACCTGTTCTCTGCAGTCACATTTACTTCACACACACAAGCACTCACGTTAAATGTGAATGGATCATGATTTTACCTCTGGATCTGGATCCTGTATGTTTATGCTCACTTTTGCTTAAAATGCAGGAACGTGTGTGATTGAACTTAGATTTTGTATGGGGTGATTTTAAGATCAAACTTTTAGGAAGCCACAGTCACAATGTCATGCATCCAGAGCCTTGTAAATGATATTATTAGAATATGCTGTTTGCTCATGTAGTCAACCCTTTTCACCTTTGCAAACTTCAATTCAGTTGTTTACACACGTTACCTTCAAAAGCACTAAGTCGAAGGATTACCTATGCTAGTGTCTAAGAAGAATTCAGAATCAAAGTCAAAGTCAAAGTCAAAGTCAACTTTATTTGTCGATTCTGCCACATGTACAGGACATACAGAGAATAGAAATTGCGTTACTCTCAATCCCTAGATAAATAGCAAATGAACATTTAAATATATTTAAATATAAAAGTGATTAAAAATGCAAGTAAAATAATTAAAAAGTAAAAATTTAAATAAATACAATTTTACATATAACAAGAAAGCTATACAATATACAATATAATGGGTAAGTGACATTGAGTGTAAACCAGGCAGAGTAGTGCAAATAGGCAAATAGTGCAAATGGAGATTTAGTAATGTACGGTAAGAGAAAGTGTAACAACAAAGTCTTATGAGGTAATGGCAGTCCAATGCTCCACAAAGTGACTGGTAACTGGTGCAGGCCAGTGAGTGAGTCAGAGAGTGTGTGTGTGTGTGTGTGTGTGTGACAGAGTTCAGTGAGACCGTGGAGGAGAGAGGGGAGAGGGGGCAGAATCGGGAGGGAGTTAAGCTTCCTGACAGCCTGATGGATGAAGCTGTCCTTCAGCCTGCTGGTCCTGGCCTGGAGACTCCGCAGTCTCCTCCCCGACGGCAGCAGCTTGAAGAAGCTTTGCATTGGGTGCGTGGGATCAGCCGCTATGCAAAGGGCTTTTTTAGTGAGACGGGTGCTGTAAATGTCCTGGAGGGAGGGGAGAGAGACACCAATGATCTTCTCTGCAGCTCTCACTATGCGTTGGAGGGTTCTATGACAGGACGCATTGCAGGCTCCAAACCACACAGTGATGCAGCTCGACAGGATGCTCTCGATGGTGCCTCTGTAGAAAGTGTACATGATGGGGGCTGGTGCTCCTGCTCTTCTTAGTTTGCGGAGAAAGAAGAGACGCTGCTGTGATTTCTTGGCCAGTGCTGTGGTGTTGTACGTCCAGGAGAGATCCTCTGTGATGTGCACACCCAAGAACTTGGTGCTGCTCACTCTCTCCACAGACGCTCCGTCAATGGTCAGAGGAGCATGTTGGGTGTGCATTCTCCTGAAGTCCACAACAATCTCCTTCGTCTTCTCCACATTCAGAGAGAGATTGTTGTCAGCACACCACGTGGCCAGGCGTCTCACCTCACTTCTGTAGTCGGTCTCATCCCTGTTGCTAATGAGACCCACCACTGTTGTGTCGTCCGCAAACTTGATGAAGAGGTTGGAGCTGTATGATGGAGTGCAGTCATGGGTCAGCAGAGTGAAGAGGAGGGGGCTCAGCACACATCCCTGCGGGGCCCCCGTGTTTAAAATGATGGTGCTGGATGTATTACTGCCAACCCGTACTGCTTGAGGTCTTCCGGTGAGGAAATCCAACAGCCAGTTGCACAGTGAGGTGTTGAGCCCCAGCTGGACCAGTTTTTGAATGAGCTGTTGGGGGATTATGGTGTTGAATGCTGAACTGAAATCTATGAACAGCATTCGAACATATGAGTCATTTTTGTCCAGGTGTGTGAGTGCTGAGTGGAGTGCAGTGGAGATGGCATCATCGGTTGAGCGGTTGGGCCGATACGCAAACTGGAAGGGATCCAGGGAGGGGGGCAGGACAGTCTTGATGTGTTGCATGACTAGTCGTTCGAAGCACTTCATCAGGATGGGAGTAAGTGCAACAGGACGGTAGTCATTAAAGCAGGAGGGAGATGACTTTTTTGGAACCGGAATGATTGTGGTGGCTTTAAAACATGTGGGGACGACAGCCTGGATGAGTGATATGTTGAAGATGTCTGTGAAGACATCAGTGAGTTCCACTGCACAGTCTCTCAGTACACGACCAGGAATGTTGTCAGGACCCGGAGCTTTACGTGCATTGATCCTGCTGAGGGATCTCCTCACGCTGTCCGGTGACAGAGTCATCACCTGGTCACCAGGAGGGGGTGGGGTCTTCTGTGCAGTGGTGCTGTTTTGGACTTCAAAGCGAGCAAAGAAAGTGTTCAGCTCGTTCAGCAGGGGGATAGTGCTATCACAGGTCTGTGGTGGGGGCTTGTAATCTGTGATGGTCTGAATGCCATCTGAATGAATAATCACAGAATTCAATATAATGCAATCATTTCAGGGTGGAACCTTTATTTATCAAACCTGAGGCAAAATTTAAGTCATTTTGACAATTTGTTGCAAAGCAGATAAGAGGAGAAACATGCAACACATCGTTTCAGTCTCTTAACCACACAGAGGCAGTCCACTAAATCAACAGGTGGTTAAAGTATCCTTATTCAATAAAGACAGTGGAAATGTATGAAAATTATCTTGTGAAAAATAATGATTATTTTTTACATCTAACTTCAATATTCAATTCAATTTTATTTATATAGCGCCAAATCACAACAACAGTTGCCTAAAGGTGCTTTATGTTGTCAGGTAGACCCTACAATAATATATACAGAGAAAAACCCAACAATCATATGACCCCTATGAGCGAGCAGTTGGGCGATAGTGGAAAGGAAAAACTCCCTGTTAACAGGAAGAAACCTCCGGCAGAACCAGGCTCAGAGACGGACGGCGATCTGCAGCCAATATCTCTGTCCTTTCTCTCTTCATCCGCCTCACTTGTCCTTTGCACTGACAGTCACATACAAACATGTTGTATTCACCTAGAAAATAACAAAAATATAATCTAACAACTTTTAAAAATATCATCAGTGAATGTGGACGAAACAGATGCGACGTTGTCTTATTCATTTTGTTGAGTCTGACACTCCTTCCTGCTTCTTTTTGCTCACTCGCTTTACTGTTATCATCCTGCTCTCTCTTTTTCGCTCACTCTGTCCTCCTCTCTCATTCTCATAATTATGACCACTATTAATATAGTTATTTTTCAGGGTGTTATGATGAAATTTATGGCTTTTGCAAATGTTTCTTCTTTTTACCTGTCCTTCCTGATGAGTGTCTGGATTAATTTCTGTGGGAAATGTGCTGTAACTTAGAATAGAATATATTAGAATATTGTTGCACGCATAAATTATGAGCAAAAGCAGGTTCAGGGAGCCCTGAGTAGCTATAACCTGCTTTAAATATTGTCCAGTAATGTAATCAGCATCAACAAATACACACATAAATGAGTAAAGGCATTTCTCTGCCACTCCTTTCTAGGGTGAACAAATCCCATCAAAGTCTGTGTTTTTTGAGGGACAAAGTGAGACGTCAACAATGCTGGGAAGTAGTGTGAAAGTTTCATAGCAAACTAAAAACTAAAAATACAACAAACAGTTTAAACTATAACTAGATTGCCATTTACGACACAAAAGCCAAATATACTTCCAAGTGTTTTGTGCCAATGTAAAATGTGGGACACTGTAAGAAAATGCTATGCAGTCCCACATTAGCACAGACATCTGGTCACCCTACTCTTTGCTGAAATAACAATTTGTAGACTTATTTGTTGTCTCACAGATGCTGGAGACAAAAGGAGGTGTTACCACATAAAGTGCAAATCACCCTTTTTGTTCTGTGTATCATGAGAACCAGCAGCATGTGCAAACATGGGGTTGTCTGATTGCTTGTTAGTCACACATCAGAGGGCGCTGTGGAGCTCTGTTGATATTACACATTTGACCAGACAAGCTGTCCCTTTATCAGTAGTTAGATTGAGAAAAAGACACAAAACTTTTAGTAGAGGAAGTATTTTGTAATTGTTCTGGGTTGGAGTAGCTTTTTTTATTACAAAAAAAGTGCACACTTATTAAAACACTGACAGTCATGGTTACCTGTTGGAAACACAAAAAGACTGCTTGTCTTTTACAAGATACAGGCAACATCTGGCATTTTTATTTCAGTGATACGCCAGTATCATTCAAAATACAGTTATGGATGCAGAATATGTCTTCAGTTGTTTTTGTGGCCTTAATAAAGGCTGCATCATTGAATCAGAATCAGAATCAGAATACTTTATTGATCCCTGGGGGAAATAATTTTTTGTTACAGTGCTCCATTATAAACCAACATAAAGACAAGACAGACAATACGCTAACTAAGAATAGTACAATATATACATATATATACATACATACATACATAAGTCACTTATAAATAAATATTTGGAAAAGAAACATGTGTAGTTGTAGCAGCAAACAGTGTGTTAAGTGGATGCGTTGTACAGGGAGATGGCCACAGGCAGGAATGATTTCCTGTGTCGTTCAGTGGTGCTTTTCGGTAATCTCAGTCTCTCACTGAACGTGCTCCTGTGACTGACCAACATGTCATGGAGTGGGTGGGAGGTGTTATCCAACATTGTCTTTATCTTGGACAGCATCCGCCTCTCCGACACCACCTTGAGGGAGTCCAGCTCCATCCCCACAACATTGCTGGCCTTACGGATCAAAGCATTGTAAATGACTTTAGTCTTTTCTCTGCTCATAACTCACAAAAACTATCTTTGGTTCAAATTCACAATTTAAATACAAGCGACATTTGGTGGTGTTCATTTGAAATTTATTGATACTTTTTTTTTTTAAATCAACATTTTTTACTAAAATCCCACTGATGACTGTAAGGACAAAATACCCCGTACTGTCTGACAACCAACCCCACTATGGGGTAACTGACATCAATGTTTGCTTGGTAAATACTTATTAAAAATCTCTTTTCACTCAACCCAGTGATGCATCAATACATGATTTAAAAAGCAAATCTAAAATTACAATAGTGATGTTTGCTTTTAAAAGATACAGGGAAAGTCTGGCCTAATTACATCTTGTTAAAATGAATTTAAAAAATGAAAAGAATAATGAAGCAATGATTATTGAAACATGCTCAAAAGATCAGAATGTCATTTAAGAGTAACAAGGGTGCGACTAAAAAAATCCTAGGTCACACTCTGAAAGTCTCTATGTGACCTATCTTGACCTAAACAAGGTGCTGCTTAGAGTAGCCGAACGCGCTGCTGAAGCGCCGCAGCACCGACTCCACGCTGTTCAATTTATTTGTGTGTCACATGCGTCTCTGCACAGATGAGGAGAAAGGGGAAATGACACAAAAATACAATAGTGACACCTGCACATTCCACCTATGTGCCAACGTTCTGCCCAAAAGATTGGCGCACTGATGTGACCAGCCACACAAGTGAAAAAAAACAGTCTCCGCAACTCTGAAAGTCTCTGTGTGGTCAACAACAGACACACATTATGCCCATATCATGGTCTAAACCAATCAAAAATAGTCAAGGGAGGAACCTATCAGATGCCCATGCCCAAGGTAAGATGTTCAGATATTGAGATGTTCAGTTCGAAGCCTTTGAGGCATTTTTAATTTAGACTTTCTTTTTATTTTATATATCTTGAGATATTTTAAGTTTAAATTTCAGCTCAGTGAAGCACTTTAAGCACAAGAACTTTTTCAGTACCGTATTTTTCGGATTATAAGGCGCACTTAAAATCCTTTCATTTTCTTAAAAAATGTGCCTTATGTATGAAATCTGGTTGTGCTTACTGCAAACTGATTTTATGTGGTACACGGTGCTCAAAAATCTGTGATCGGGTTTCTGGTACAGATCGGGTAGCGACAGTCACTACCCGATCCGTACCGGAAACCCGATCGGTACCCCGCATGCACGAAAGGTGTCTACTTCCGGAGTTCTGATCCATAACTATCTTTTTATTTTTCATTTTTGTCTACATTGTATTGAAATGATTCATTATTGGAAACATTTTAAGAGATACTTATTACTTATTTTTAACATCTTAACAGATACTCTGACCCGTAACTATCGTAAAACGCTTCGACAGGAAGTAGACACCTTTCGCACATGCGGGGTACCGATCGGGTTTCCGGTACGGATAGGGTAGTGACAGACACATTTTTTTTTAAATTTATTTATTTATTCATTTTTTAAATATTAAACTTTATTAAGAAACAGTATACAGAACATGTATACAATCAGAACAAAATTAACATATGCCAGGGGGTGTAATACAAAGAATTACAAACATTCAAATAATTTGTAATTACTACAAATAGTAATAGTTTTCATAGACTTTTTGTTAAGTGATCCACTAATCAATTTTATGTAACATAAAACATCATTATAGTAATGTTTAAAATTAGGCTTTTTGTTACTGTATTTGCATTTGTGAAAATAACATTTAGCTAAGATAACTAACAAGTTTATTATAAAGTAAACATCTTTTTTTTTTGCCTTCGAAAGAAACAAAATACAACATTTTCCCATTTCACAGTAAAGTCTTTATAGAGATGTCCAGCAATTAATCTACTGAAGTCCTTCCAAAATGTTCTAGCATATGAACAGATCCAGAAGAGGTGTTGCACAGTCTCAGGATGGCTTCCACAAAATCCACAGTTCACATTTATGTCCCTTTTGAACTTCGTCATGTAATGATTAGCAGGATAAAATTTATGCAGTATTTTAAATGAGACTTCCTTCACTTTATTCGTTACCAGATACTTGTTAGGAATTGTCCATACTCTTTTCCAGTTAATGTCACTGACAAAGAAATTCCAATAAGAGACCACATGTGGGATAGTTAGAGATTCTGTCTGGAACAAAGCACGGATATTCTTATTACTTTTACTGTGGTTTGTTATACAGATTCTTCCTATGTGTGAATCTAAAGAGTTGGGGAGAGAAACAGATGATATGCAAGGTTGAATACCTTTAAAAAGCATTATAATACCTGTAGGTATTGCATCAAATAATGTGGCATATTCTTTGGGTGTGGCTGGAAATTTAAAGGTGTTTAAGAATTCTGAATAGGACATAAGCTGCCCATTAGGATTAAACAGCTGATTCACTAAAACAATCCGTTTCTCAACCCACCTAGAAAAAAATAATGATTTATTTTTATACATTATGTTCCTATTATTCCAAATTGAATACGTATGGGGTGTAAAGTTGTGTTTATATATAAGGGACCAAGCTAATAGAACTTGTTTGTGAAACATCGAGAGCTTTTCTGGAAGCTTATCTATATTATAATCACAACCTAAGATAAAACTTAGACCACCAAACTTAGAGAAAATGTAGTGAGGAATAAAATTCCAAATGGATACCGGATTTTTAAGAAAATGTTTAGCCCAATTAATCTTAAATGTATTGTTTAGAGTAGTAAAATCCAAAACATTGAGACCACCGTGTTCATAGTCATTCATCAATACACTTTTTCTGATGTAACGTGTCCGGTTTTTCCAAAGGAAGTTGAAGAGCATTCGGTCAATATCCTTACAAGTTTTGCCTAGTGACAGACACATTTGTCGGCCGCATTTGAAGGAGTCGACGAATTGGGACAGCCTTTGTCACCTGACTGTGACATAAGGTCCAGCAGGTGTCAGTATGGAGCAAAACAGCAACACCTGTTGACACAGTATTGATACAGTTGGGGAATGTGCTGAAACGCTTCACGAGGCCTCATCTACCCATCACTAGTTAATACTAAAATGAGTAGCTCCTGGAGAGATCTGCAGTGCTTAGCTTCCTAATGCTCTCAGCCACCTTGGATGGAACAAGACTGCCAAATGCCTCTGTCTGGTAGTGAAGCGCAGCTGTTTCTTATGAGGCCGCTAATTGTCAGCTGGGAAGGTGAGGATGTTAGTGCTGCATTCGTGAACATCACATAAAATCCTACCCCGGAATCTACTTCACTACATTGAGATAGTGGTCTACAAATGTTGAAACAGGATGGCCTTACTAAAATTATTGTAGGTATATTTGGGGGTTTTTAGATGTGTGATTTTGAATGGTTTAATAAAATTGATGTTTTTATTGTTTGTGTTTTGCAGCTGTTGTTGTGCTGCCTCTGCTATTCTTTTTTTGTTCTTTTGGTTAATTTTGCTTTGGTTAGTCCATCCAGCCATAAAGGCTGTTATGAATGATTGAGAGTGAGCCTGTAAGGGCGGACTAAACTCTTTTTTTCATTTTTTTGTTTATTTGTTTGTGCCACTTCTCTTTACAAACCCAGGTCGCAGGTCATGCATAGCGCTGATTTCCAGCTGTGCTGAGACCCGAATTGTTTGCAGTGCGCACCCACAGGTAAATTGATTGCAGTGTCTCTAAAACTGGGTGTGATGGTTTGCAATGTAGTGTTATTTGCTGGCATCTTTGGTTCGATAGGTCTCATGTGCAGCTGGGATATTAGTAGAATGTATTGTAAGTCCTGTCTGGGAATGAATAGGAAAATCTATGTTTAATTGACGGAATAAATCAGTTTTAAATGCGTTTCTTTGACATGTTATTCAACACATTAGTGCTGGGATACACATGGAAGCATGAATGGATATAATGTAAATGAATTAATTTTTTTAGTGGTGTGGTAATAAAGCTAATACAAATTCAACTTTTCAAACAGCTCAACAAATAACAAATATCAACAAATATCTGTGTGGTTTGTCACAATATGATCCGTAGCGAAACTCTGAGTCCAAACCCTGTTCAAGGCTTGGAAGGTGATCTGTACCATCAAATGTGCTGTAATGAGCAAAGTGAGACATGTCCACTTGATACTCGTGTCTGCAGCAAATGTGAGATTATGCAATAACAGACGATGAGGATTCTTCAGCTGGATGTTCTGCAGCAGTCAGGAAACAGGAAGTCTGGGTCCTCAGGCAGCTTCTGATGACAATTGTAACTGAACACTTACACTCAGTAACAGAAATGGGTTTATCCTTAAATAATAATAGCATAAACTTACTGTAGTCAAATGTTATAGTCAATGAAACAGACTAGCAAAATGTATTTCAAGCAATCTAATTTAATATTTATGTGAATACAGTGAATGTATGTATTACAGAATAACCAATTATCTTATTACAAATAAACCTTTAAAAAGGTGTATATTTTCTATAATTTATAAAAATAACTGCCAAACTATCAGTGTTTATTCCAGAGTGTAATGCAAAAGTAAAACTACAAATGTAGGGCTGTGTAGGTAGTTTCTACTGTACGTTCTACTGTACTGTAATTCACTACTGGATTTCTTTTCAACTCAGGTTCAAGCTTGTCAAGGTAGATAGAGCTCATGGCGGAAAAATGATAGAAGATAGAATGGCTTGTCAAAAAAAGATAGAGCAGGGAGACGGAGAGTGATAGGACAGACAGAATTGCTTGTTGATTGCTTGTCAAAGATAGAGGGAGAGGGTTTTCTGTAGCAGGTCATCTGTAAGACAAAAAGGGACTGGAATTAGGCATATTTCCAATAAACGTTGCTTTACAGTATTTTTCGGACTATAACGTGCGCTTAAAATCCTTTAGTTTTCTCAAAAATCAACAGTTTACCTTATGTATTATTTCTGGTTGTGCTTAGTGACCTCAAAACAATTTTATGTGGTACACGGCGCTCAAAAATCTGCCAAAATGTTTTGGTACGACTTTGGTAAGCTACGAAGCCACACCGCTTAATGGATTATCGGAGCATTATGGCTACCGTAGTCAGAAGCCTCGCGGAGTGATACGTACTAGTGGTGTGCGGATCGATACTGAAATATTGATTCTTCCGATACCAGTAATTTATGTTCTAGAATCGATTCTCATATTAAATTATCGATATTTTAGCACTTTGGGGTAAATTTGTAGTTTATTATTAACAGGAACACAGTGGAAAGAAACTATATCATTCGGATCATCTAAATTGGAAGGAACTACTTCCTCTTATGCCTTTCATAGTCATATGCGAAATGCGGCTGTATAAATGTGCCGCAGCTCCTGGCGTGCGCACTCACAACAATGGCTGAGCATTAACGACGTTATGTGTGGACGTATTTTACCTCCACAAACAGCCAAGACAACAGGCAAGACAGTGAGGTGTTGTGGCAACACCACTAACCTCGTCAAACACAGAGTAAATCATATCACAGAATATGACGAGCGTATGTTGAGGCAAACTGAAGAGGAGGAGAGGGACAGGTGCTGCTAGGGCGAAACAGATGTCTCTCACGGAGTCCTTTAGTGCTGCAGGCAGGCGACATGCTCAAATAGCATACAACTTCAGGCTTTTTTATTTCAATATGATAATTCTGCATTATTAAGCAATACGAACAAGTAGTCTGATGTCCTGTAATCATTATGAACCTCTATTATTATATTATTTTTACAATTACACAATACAATTA
Organism: Copadichromis virginalis; assembly: GCF_057382275.1. Lineage (NCBI taxonomy): Eukaryota > Metazoa > Chordata > Actinopteri > Cichliformes > Cichlidae > Copadichromis > Copadichromis virginalis. The sequence goes on along the minus strand of NC_140628.1, from coordinate 10,693,902 downwards.
TATATTGTATTATAGAATACAACGAAACATTACGTTTTTGTACAGAGTATCGTATCGGATCAGTATCGTCAATACCACTCTGAATTTTACTTGGTATTGGATCGGAAAGGAAATCAGTGGTATCGCATAGGGCTGGGTGATATGGCCAAAAATCCATATCGCGGTTTAATTTGAAGCATGTGCGGTAACGACACATATCGCGATATATTAATTTCTTCTGTACAGTATACAATATGTTCCACATTATAAGGCAAACTTAACATTCTTTAATTTTCTCAAAAATCGACAGTGTTCATTATAATCTGGTGCACCCTATGTATAAATTCCGGTTGTGCTTACTGACCTCGAACCGATTTTGTGTGGTACACAGCGCTCAAAAATCTGTCAAAAAATGTTTTAGTACAACTTTGCTAACCTACGAAGCCGCACCGCTTGATGGATTTTCCGAGCATTATGGCTACCGTAGTCAGGAGCCTTGTTGCATAATCTGGATCCAACACTCTGCGGCAAAAACTTAAAATGGGAAATAATTAATTAAATAATTATTTTTGACACAATTAATTCATTTCATTTATTTGTTCATTTTCAGGCACAACAATTAATTATTGACACATTTTATTATTTATTTATTTCACATTTTAATGAATTATTGGCACATTTAAATAACTATTTAATGGTATATTTAATTAATTCATTATTGTAGTCAGTGGCGTTCCATACGTTCCATACGTTTTCTGCCAAAAACTGATTGCTCGTATTTAAACTTCTAAAAATAACTTATTGGTCTATAATACGTACCAACAAAATGCAGGTCCCAGTACACAGCTGCCATAATCCCCGCAGTACACTTACTTCATTTACTGGGGTTATAGTTATTGTTTTTTTATTTCCTGATGTTCGTATGTGTCATACCTGTTTCAGTCGCCAATTCTAAATTATAACTAACATTAAAAACATGTTTAAGGAGGAGAGAGAGCAAATAAATCCGATTAACATCTGATCTTTGGGTTTTTGTTCAATAATCATCGTGACCTGCGCATAAAAGAAATAATGTTGGTGTTTCCGTCATGTAGTAACTCCTAGGTTTGTTATAAACTCCTAACTGTACAAAGGTTGTTCGACAGAGGTGGGACCAAGTCATTGTTTTGCAAGTCTCAAGTAAGTCTCAAGTCTTTATCCTCAAGTCTCAAGTCAAGTCTCAAGTAATGTCAGGCAAGTCAGAGTCGAGTCTCAAGTCACTGGTGTAAAAGTCCGAGTCAAGTCACAAGTCTGAAACTTTGAATTTCAAGTCCTTTCGAGTCTTTAAAAAAAAAACGAAAAAAAGCATGTTGCAGTTATGCTAAATGTAAATATTAGACCATGTAATTTTTTAATCTGTGTTTTTCTCAACACATGACAAAATAGTGAACTTAGAAAATATACACAAATTGTGAAATTGCACCTCTTTAAAATGCAGCTCAATTAAACCTAGCTCCAAGAATAATTTTCACCGACAGTTCTGAGATAAGCTGCATGTTATTCTTGGATGCGGTTGTAGGACCGGCTTTGAAATCGCATGACAAAAATATCATACATAAATAAATGATATTTTTTTTAAAATATCATTTTAAAAAAAAACTGCATCACCAACGTAGCCTTGAAAACATTTGCTAGTTAGATGAAGTCAGCTATCTCATCGTAGCATATTTATATGCATATTTATAATCATACGGTTCTTGGAGTGAGTGCATACACTCATGAAGTTTAGTAACTTCAGGTCACTGCAACAAGCCCAGGTACAGTTTACCGACGGATGGGTGCAGGACCTTGAAATGCACCGTGTAGAACGAAAGACCATCGTACGTATCATAAGTTTACCAGTCTCACAAATTGTTGTCATAAATACACATTCCTTAACCGTTTATTAATAGGACCTTTGAGCTCAACGGTAATTAATTAGTAGTGGAAATAATTTCTGGTACCCATCACAGAAATGTAGCAGTGACAATAATACTGTATGCTGTAATCGTACTGGGCAATTAGTGATACAAAACAACTGTTTTATCCTGTGAATAAAAGTATATGTTTTTGTCAATGTACCATAATAACAGAAGCGAAACGCAATATTGTGTCAGGACAATTCACTATTTATGCACAATAAACAAAGGAGCATAGCGCGACCATTTCTGTTCAGCGCCAGACTTGCTTGTAACCTATATCACCAATTATGTTATGAAAATGACGCATTAACTACAACAGCAGACTGACCTTTGTGTAAATGCTTGGAGCAGACTAACCTGTGAGCTGGAGTGTTCTGGGACGTTATATTTTGTCTTTGAATGGCTGCAATCCAGTCGCCTCTTTGTTACTTCGGAAACATGGCTCGAACAATTTCTCTTCAACGACGTAATCCGATAACAACCGATCTCTTTACCCGTCGGCTTCCCGTGGCTGTCATGCGACCGGCTATTGCAGTTAATAACACAACAGCTTCTTGACATTTTTGTGTTTCTTTTTATCGCTGTGTGACTGATTTCAATTGAAAGCCTGTGTGCGCTAGTACCGCTTGCCACGAGTTCCCAGAATCCTTTGCGGTTCTACCCGTGAATGACGTCACATTTTCAATCTCTATATAATATGCATGTTAAATTTTATATTTGGGGTAAAATATCAAGTCTTTTCAAGTAAACCGGTTCAAGTCCAATTCAAGTCCCAAGTCATTGGTGTAAAAGTCCAAGTCAAGTCACAAGTCTTAGAACATTTTTTCAAGTCAAGTCTAAAGTCATAAAATTATGACTGGAGTCTGACTCGAGTCCAAGTCATGTGACTCGAGTCCACACCTCTGTTGTTCGACACTATGAAACACATACAGACTTCATGATGTTCGTCTGATATTTTTATTGTGAATATTAATCATGAGGGTAAATGGCCCTGTACACTAGGGCTGGGCCATATTATACGGTTCACGGTAATACCGCTACAATGTTAGGCAACAATAAGAAAATAAAATATCGCGTTAGAATATGGTTAAAACGTGCATGAGCAGTGCCTTTGTTTTCATACGCACATAGCCGAAAAAGCATGGCGGCAACCAATGTTCCCTCTAATTTTTCATGTGTCTGAGCGAACACACAAACTCCCTGAGTGGTCCCTTGGACCACTGTGAGCAACAGCAGACGTGTGCATTGTGGTCACGCCAGCATTGAATCCATCCAAGTTACATGCTACATACAAATCTTTTTTACGCACGCACAAATCTTTTTTACACATACAAATCTTTTTTACGCACGCACAAATCTTTTTTACAAGTACAAATCTTTTTTACAAGTACAAAATATTTATGACCACATTTTGAGCCCATAGATTCTCGCAAGCATTTAAATTCTCGGTGAAGAATCTCCACCAAGGACAGCCTTGCGTCGAAACTGGACAATCGCTTGTCGATTGACTCCAGTATGTCGGCAATATCTTTGCCGGCTGGCGATGTTGAGCCGGGTGAATCTGCCGGGCGTTGTCTTTTCGATGACGGCGTCTCAGGTTTGGCCGGGGAAGCTGCACACTGGGTCTTCTTCATCACGAGATCCTGAAAGCACTGATCAATATAATCTTGGAGAGTCTCTAAACTCTCCTCGTTGTTCTCCAGGGTGTTGGAGATTATTTAGACAAATAGTGTTAGTTATAAGATAATTGATAAGTGTATTTGGTATTTGGGCTTTACTTTCTTACATTTTATTGTCAAATGTTTGGCTGATATCTGACCGTGTTCATCTCGGTCATTTATAATAAATTATTCATAATTTTAGAAGTCATAACACTTTGAGATGATCCACTAACAAGGTCCTCCTCCTCGACCTCTTCCTTTGCATGTCTTTGGATCCATTGTTTCAAAGCTGAATGAGCTGACTTTGGCTTTTTTGTCTATCCATCAAAGTTTCTGATTTGGTGTGTGATATATTTTGACTCCTAGTGTTTCCACTTTGTTAATTGTGTGTAATTGAGCTAAAGCTGAGCTGATGTGAGTTTATTGACTGTTAGTGCTTTCTGAGTGACCACATGGTGTCAGCACTGATAAATGTAGGAATTCGTGTGTAGAGTTTTGCAGTAAGTTCACTACATCTGACTCATGTGGTAAAGCAGGGGCATAGTGGGAGGGGCTTTGTCTGGGTGGGACACCATTTCAAAAGTGTGTGGCCTAAACTATTCTCTCCCACAAAACTTACAGTTCAGAGGAAAAAGCGTTCACACACCATACCCAAGCGTCAATATCAGTCAAACGTAGAGTGTCCGTGCACACTCTGATGACTTAGTGTCTCACATAAAACAACACGTCCCTCCAAATGAACACTGTCAAAGTCACTGTGGCTTTAGCATTAGCTTTAGCGCCGCTGATGTAAGAGTCCGAAATTTCTGCATTGGTAAGTAAGGGTTGTTGCACAGCGGATTCCCGATGGGGACTGTGCAGCGCAGCACTGATTAGTGTTCCAGTTTCAAAATAAAAGCTGCCAGAAAGCAAAACATGGTCCTTTTTAGTCTAAAATGTCAATGTTTCAAACCATATTCCAGGATTCTTAGTTCACCATTTATGAGGTTTCCCAAAAAAGGAAAAGACAGATCTGAATGTTTGAAAATGTTTTTGAAAAAGTCTGTAAAGATTAGATGAAAAATTCTCAAAGGATAAATTAAGTTAGTTCATTCTTTTGTCACATAAGTTGAAAAAAAAAAGGTTAAAGAAACAGTCAGGACTGGTTGGGGATGAAGGTGAAAAAAGAAAAAGGATGAAGAAGGAAGGGGAGAGGTGTTAGAAGATGCAGGGAGAGAGGGCAGAGGAGAGCTGAAAATTAAGATGGAACAGAGGTGGAGGAAGAAGAGGCTACATCAAGAGAGGAAGCAGCAGTGTCCCTCCTCCGGAAGAAACGGAAGCATTTTTTCTGCTTTTTCAGGCACTTTTCCATCAAACAATCATGGCTTCCATCATCTGGCTATGTGCGCTTTTTCCTCCAGGTTGAGGGTTTTTGAACTCATCGATTGTTTCGCAAGATTCAAGATTCAAAGTGTTCGTTGTCATGGGTACAGAAGAAATAGCATATTTCTGTGCAATGAAATTCTTGCTTTGCTGTCAATACACAAATGCCAGTTAAGTAAGGGTTAAAGGAACAAAATAAATAAGGATAAAAATAAGATAAGATATTAAGATAAATACAAATGTAAAAAAAATAAGGATAAAAAATAATGAAAGATAAATGAATAAGTACAAAAATAAGTAAGTGAAGACAAGTGAGGTATGCAGATGTCGATGTAGATGGATGTACAAAGTAGCTTAATGTGCAAAATGAACTTAGTGTGCAAAGTGTCCTGATATGCAAATTGCAGTTGAGGTAGGTCAGCTGTTCAGGAGTCTGATAGCAGTGGCAAAGAAGGAGTTGTTGATGATGGATGTTCTGGATTTCACACTTCTAAACCTTCGTCTCGAGGGCATACGTGTGAACAATCCGTGTTGAGGGTGTGTGGGGTCTTTAAGGATGGAGGCAGCTCTCCTCTGGACTGTGATGGTAGATGCTCTGCAGAGAGGGCAGTGGAGTCCTGATGATCTCCGCAGTTGTTATCACTCTCTGCAGGCGTTTGCGGTCCATAGCAGTAGTACTGGTGTACCATGCAGTGATGCAGCTGGTTAATGTGCTCTCCACAGTGCAGCTATAAAAGCTACTGAGGATCTTGGCCAACATACCAAATTTCCTCAGCCTCCTCGGGAAATACAGCCCCTGCTGAGCGTTTTTGACCAGCTGTGTGGTGTTCCGTGTCCAGGTGAGGTCCTCATTGATGTGGACGCCCAGGTACCTAAACCTGCTCACCCTCTCCAATTCACTCTCCCGGATACACATCGGCTGGTGAGGCCTCTTCTTCTTCCTCATGTCCACTATCATCTCCTTTGTTTTATTACGCTTAAGGGTAAGGTTGTTGTCCTCACACCATGACACCAGACCGGCCACCTCTCTCCTGTAAGCCGCCGCGTCCCCACCAGTGATGCGACCAATCACTGCAGTGTCATCCGCCAACTTCAGTATGCTGTTGTCTTTGTTGGAGGCAACACAGTCGTGGGTGAACAGGGTGTAGAGGATGGGACTGAGGATGCAACCCTGTGGTACGCCAGTGTTTGTGATAATAATAACTGAGGTCCTGTTGCCGATCCTGACAGACAGAGGCCTGCCAGTCAAAAAGTCCTGTAGCCAGTCACAGAGGGTGGGGTGCAGGTCGAGTGTAGACAGTTTGTGGATGAGTTTGTGAGTGTGTTGAAGGTGGAGCTGTAGTCAACAAAGAGTACCCTGATGTAGGAGTCATTACTCTCCAGGTGGTAGAAGGAATAGTGAAGGGCAGCAGCAATGCCATCCGACACTAGCAGCACCCGAAGCAGGGCCGAAGTGTTTAAGTGTTCACCGGAGTTTGCACCCTTGGCAAGCGGACTGAGGTATGTGATGAGAGGTGATCTGTTGTTATATTTTATTTAACTGAACTGTGTAACCCCTGTTTGAAACCCCTTTTGTTTTATTTAATCTGTGACTGTATATCTCAGAATTACTTGTTTGAACTTACCTGAATTAACTTAAGCTCATTGTTGTTATTGCTCATTGTTATAGTTCAAAAGGACTGTACGGGTATAAATTTTTTCTTATTTTATAGTTTTCACGGTGCTCAACGTCCAGAGAATGAGTCGTGTGTGGTGAGGAAATAAATGGCTGCACCCGTTAGAGACTCTTCTGTCGTTCTTGATGCCAAGGGCTGCTACAGGGCCGGTAGGCATACTGCAGGGGATCCAGAGTGTGTGCAATATTGCTCTTAATGTAGGCCATCACCACTCTCTCAAAATCACTTTGCAATGATTGGAGTGAGTGTAACAGGTCTGTAGTCGTTTAGGCAGGTGGCTGGGCTATTCTTGGGGACAAGGATGATAGTTGTGGTCTTGAAGCATGTGGGAACAATGCTCTGGCTGAGGGAAAGGTTGAAGATGGAGGTGAGAACATCAGCCAGCTCGTTAGCACATGCTCTAAGGGCTCGTCCAGGGATGTTGTCTGGTCCTGCTGCCTTGCGGAGGTTGATCTTCCTCAGGACCTTGTGTACTTGGTCTATTGAGACTGCTGGCAGGAGAGAGGGTCAGGTGATCTGGGGGTTCTGGAAGGTCTTGGAGGTCTGGGAGATCTAGGAGGTCTGGTGGGTATGGGAGGACGGGAAGGTCTGGGAGGTCTGGGGGTCTCAAAGCTGGTGTAAAACACGTTGAGATCATCTGGCAGTTGGCATATATCACAGCATTCAGGGCCTTTATAAGAACAGACAAAATTACTAAACTGAATCAATTTCAGCTTTCATTTTTTATTATGTATATTTTAGTAATAATTACATTTCATTATCTATATCTTTACCAGACATTTGCCACACAGGTGTAGATACTGTAAGTGCAGCTCTCTTCACCTACCTAACTCTTCCTTTGCACTGACAGTCACACACAAACACATTGTATTCAACTAGAAAATCACGAAAAACATAAACTTACAGCTTTCACAAAAATATCGTCAATGAATGTGGACAAAGCAGAAGCTATGGTTGACTCTGACATGTCGATTCTTACCAGTTTCTCTTTGCTTTCTCTCTCTTGTTGAACGAGGAGTTGGCTGAAGAAAACCCGCCAGTGAGGAGGTTAGGTTCAGACTCTGTTACCCTGGTAACTGACTCAGAGTTAAAGATTAACTTAACTTTCTGGAACTGAAAACCCGAGTTTCCCTCATCTCGGGATTAACAAACTTGGACTTAGCTAAACCTGCTTCCTAGAATAACCCCAGTAATGAATCTACAATGAGCTTAAAACATGTTGTGGATGAGAGAAGCAGTGAAAACACAGCACTTCAAGCCGGAGAAACTCAGAACATAACAGGCTCTGTTTTAGTTTATAATCTGTCAGCTGTGGACTCTGTGAGAGTAAAGATTAACTATTAAAACATAATGTTTTATGAGCATACTTTAATGCGTATATAACAATAACAATAAAATAATTCATTATTACGTTGCATTTTAGAATCTAGACAAGCTGGGATACATTAACAATACTGGGAAATAGTCTGAAAGTTTTACACCAAACTTACAAATAAAATGCCATTTGCCACTCAAAGGTTTCCATTTGTCTCTGTGCCACTTGGAAATGGGTTGAGCAGCATGTACCGTATGTACGGTTACTGAGATACTGTAACACATCCTGACTAACCTGTTTGTCCTGTGAAGAGAAACTAAAAGTCAGGGTTTTTTCCTCACAGTTGAGCAACCACACAAGGCTGTTTATCGTTTGGGGGGGGGATTTCTTCATAATATAATTTTAGAAAGCTCAAAGATCGTTTATGTTTCCACATTGTAAATCTTTCCAGTTGGGAGTAACCATATTTATAGTTATCAATTTCTTATTCAGCAAATACCTCAATATATCCTTTGGGTTACTGTTTTGCACTCAACGATCTATTAAAAGATTAAAAAACTTCACAAGAAACAGAAGACAGTCACAGGTGTTAGGCGTCCTGCTCACATTAACTAAGGCTCTATAACAATGCGATCTTAAATCGTGACATCTTTATTGAAATGACGTGATTAAGGGTGAGTTGCCGTTTCAGGCAACAGTTCTCGTATATTAGCTTCTTTTTTAAAAATTCTCCATGATACTTTTCAGGATTTTATTTTTTACTGGGCTACAGGGCTGTCCTAACGCATCTGTGTCCTATACCTGCCAATATGGTCCTCCTGACCGCGCCTTTAATCTTTACCTTGCGTAAACACTCCCTCCTTGCTGGCACACTTTCACAATTAGGAGTCAACAACAACTAGCTGAGCTTCAGTTAACACCCCAGGATTGAAGGTTTCAGAGCGTCACTGTAGGGCAGCATGTCCGTATCAACAGGCGCGGCCCTTCTGTGGATTTTACTTCTTACATTCACTGTCTCCACCGTGTCAGGTAACCTGAAACTTAAATATGAACCAGTGGGAGAGATTTGGTGTGGTGGTGGATCTGTCCGTTAAATACTGACACTAATGTCACTCAGAAGCTGAAAACAGCTGAAGCAAGAAAATCCCTTTCAAGAAGCTCTCAGAGCGTGAGTGTCAGGTGATACTGAGTACGGCTGTTTTCGGTAAATCGCCACGCCATATAACGAGTCCACAGCGGAAGTGGTCAACGGGAGATCAGTGGGTATGAATCACCACTGACTGATTAGTTTTCGAGAAAATAGCGCAGCATTTCCCGGAAGATCTCTGAGACCTCTGAGTGTGGACATGAGACTTTTGTTTTTAATGGCTTCCAAAGTCTTTGTGTTTCCCTGATGAACAGCAGAAATATACAGATTCTAAAACGCAACTTAATAATGAAAAATTTTATTGTTATTGTTATATACGCATTAAAGTATGATCCTAAATCATTGTGTTTTTATAGTTAATCTTTACTCTCACAGAGTCCGCAGCTGACAGATTAAAAACTAAAACACAGCCGGTTATGCCCCGAGTTTCTCTGGCTGGAAGCGACGTGTTTTCACTGCTTCTCTCATCTACAACATGTGTTAAGGTCGCGATTGTTTTATATATATATATATGTATACAATACTGGTTTATGTTTCACAACCTTTTCACAGTAAAGAAAGGGGCTGGTGGACCTTGGATGACCTCCAGAAACTTTTATTAATATATTTAAGATGATAGCAGCACTAATGAAACTTTTTGTTGTAATTATTAGAACAGAGGACACAGAGAATACCTGTTCAATCAATCAATTTAATTTCACCTTGATCTGCTGAGAAACTGAAGCAATTTTCACATCTCCTTTATTAGGCTGTGGGGAACGAGATGTGAATGCTTAAATGTATCCAGTTTAAAGTTTCGGAGCTCCAATGTGCAGCCATCACCTTAGGTATAAACAGCAGCACTAAGAGAGCACTCCTTGATAAGAGAGTTTTATTAACCAGAATAACGAATAGCTGCCAATTATTCTCATGAAGCTGATTGAACAGGCATTCTTGGTTCATGTTAAAGAGCAGTATAAAAGAGATTACAATCAAGTCTAACAACATTTTATACACATTCTAATTAACCAAAATAATACATGGCATAATACATACAGGCATTCCTATGACAATGCAATGCACAGTTTGCACTTCTTTTAGTAGTAAGGTAGACTTAAGCTGTTCCACATGTCCTGTGGATCCCTATTCAAATTGAATTCCTGGTATTGAATTCGGTTTATCAGTTGGAAAATCTTGCACCAAAAGTCTGTTTAAACAAATATACAGAACAACCTGCTTTTTCAAAATGACATCAATTCAAAATCATGGATGTGGAATCTGTCTTCAGTGTTTATTGTGTCTTTAATAAAGGTTGTTAAAGCACTGCAGATTTCTCATATATAATACATACATAATTCGTAGTAATTATCACTGGTTCAAATTCACAGCTTAAATACAAGGTTGTTGTTATTCTTTTTTAACTCACTTTTTCTTTTACTGAAACCCCGTTGATAACTACAGGGACAACCTACTCCATACCTTGTGACAATCAGCCCCGTAATAGATTTATTTTATTCTCTCAGGTGCAGACTCGGTGCATACACAGAAATTTGGTAAGAGGTCAGCAAATAAAGTGTAGGTGTCCTGTTTTATGATCATATAATGATGACTATAGAACAATAACAATTTGCTGCAATAACAAATTACTGATCCTCATTAGGGAAATACAAATACTTTAGATGCCATCCGTTCTTCCCACGTAGATCCAAATGATCTTCCAGGAATGGTGAAGCTATTTACCGAAGTACTGCAGCGATTTTCTACCTCTTGATCTCTAATCTGGAATCTAACTTGTTCCACAATACAGAGCTGCTTGGTTATAGGAGAAATCATCTGTCACTGCAGTTAGTCATATTTGTGAATTTTATCTCATCGAAATGGTAATTTCACTCTGTTATTTCCAGATATAATACAGGACCCAACATGTTTATCCCTTTGCTCACTATAACTCTCTGTTTGCTTCCAGGGGCCCAGAAGTTGACTCTCACTGCTGAACCAGGAGCCACCATAAACATCAGAAATAATAATAAAGTCAAAGGTTGCCAAGTGTGTACAGGATCAATTATTAAAAAATGCAACGCTGAATCTCTGAATTATTTAAAAGGAAGTACTGTGGAATTGAAATGCTCCACACCTCAAGATGTATTCAGTATAGAAATTGTACGGCGTATAAGTAAGTGTCTGTGTGATATCTGATTATTTTATCAGTGAGACTGAATGTCCTGAGTGGACTAACACAGCATGGGTGGATTCAATTTCTCTTTTCAGCTTGCACCACGGAGTCATGCAGTGGCCACATCATCCAGACTGACTTCAGCTCAATTGATGCGCTGCGTTTTAACCGCACGTTTACCTGGAATCTAGAGGCCGCAGCGCCAAAAGCTTTCCAAATAGATTTCACTAACACGGGTCTTAAACTGATTCATCCATCTGAGAAATGTCCAGACAGACACACCTACACCCTCCAGGCCTTCCAGTCTACGGGCAGTGCGGCTGTGGAGCAGTACTGCAGAAGTGGCACCATCAGCAGTGCTCAGATTTTGAAAAGCGGCAGCTTTTCTGTGGACGTCCCAGCAGAGCAGAAGCTGCAAAATGACAAGTTTGATGTGACTGTGCGGGAAAAAATCAAGTGTGAGTTTAGTTACAGTCACTTTTTTGTGTTTCTTTTAAAATGTAACAATTTTTGTTTTCATTTTAATTAAATTTTTTGTGTTTTGTGTGTGTGTGTGTGTGTGTGTGTGTGTGTGTGTGTGTGTGTGTGTGTGTGTGTGTGTGTGTGTGTTTTATACCTTGTGACAATCAGCCCCATAATAGATTTTTTATTCTATCAGGTGCAGACTCTGTGTATACATAGAAATTTGGTGAGAGGTCAGCTAATACAGTGTAGGTGTCCTGTTTTATGATCATATAATCAATTTTGAAAAAATGTTTGCTGGCATAAAAAAATCTAAAGAGTAAAGCTGCATGTAATAATTTGTATTCATTACTGATGCTCATCAGGGAAACACAAAGACTTTAGATTTTAGATTCCAACGAATCTTCATTGAATGGTGAGGCTATTCACTGGAGTACTGATTAGCTAGTACGCAGTGATTTTATACCTCTTGATCGCTAATCTGGATTCTAACTTGTTCCACAATACAGAGCTGCTTAGTTATAGGAGGAGACAAGCCGTAGGCTTCATCTGTCACTGCAGTTAGTTGTATTTGTGAATTTAATCTCATCTAAATGGTAATTTCACTCTGTTATTTCCAGATATAATACAGGACCCAACATGTTTATCCCTTTGCTCACTATAACTCTCTGTTTGCTTCCAGGGGCCCAGAAGTTGACTCTCACTGCTGAACCAGGAGCCACCATAAACATCAGAAATAATAATAAAGTCAAAGGTTGCCAAGTGTGTACAGGATCAATTATTAAAAAATGCAGTATTCAATCTCTGAACTCATTCAGTGGAAGTACTGTGTCAGTGGCGCTTGAATGCTCCAGACCTCAAGATGTATTCAGTATAGAAATTGTACGGCGTATAAGTAAGTGTCTGTGTGATATCTGATTATTTTATCAGTGAGACTGAAAGTCCTGAGTGGACTAACACAGCATGGGTGGATTCATTGTCTCTTTTCAGCTTGCACCACAGAGTCATGCAGTGGCCACATCATCCAGACTGACTTCAGCTCGACTGATGTGCTGCGTTTTAACCGCACGTTTACCTGGAATCTAGCGGCCGCAGCGCCAAAAGCTTTCCAAATAGATTTCACTAACACGGGTCTTAAACAGATCAATCCATCTGAGAAATGTCCAGACAGACACACCTACACCCTCCAGGCCTTCCAGTCTACAGGCAATGTGGCTGTGGGGAAGTACTGCAGAAGTGGCACCATCAGCAGTGCTCAGGTTTTGAAAAGCGGCAGCTTTTCTGTGGACGTCCCAGCAGAGCAGAAGCTGCAAAATGACAAGTTTGATGTGACTGTGCGGGAAAAAATCAAGTGTGAGTTTACATTCATTGTTTTGTGTTTCTTTCAAAATTACAGTGTCATTTAACAATTTTTGTTTTAATTTCAATTTATTTGGTGTGTTGTGTGTGTTGTAGCTCTTGCCCGAATTTCTCTGACTTTACCAAAAGGGACCTCTTCCTCAGAGCTGCTCTCGCCAGACTACCCAGAGAGCTTTCCTGATGACGACACCATGGAGTGGTACTTTCAGGTCCCAGACAAACACGGGGTTGATCTTCAGTTTCTAAACCTCACACAGCCAGATTGTGTGAAGAAGGAAGTAGCAGTGGAGTACCACCAGAAAGGCAGGGTGACATCGGTTCTGGGGCTAAATGACACACAGCCGCTCCAGAACCAGGGAGACTTTTTGCTCACGCTGAGGAACTGCGAGATGGAGAGAGCACCTGCTGATTCTCCTGGACTCACCTTCACCCTCAAGGTGTCTGCTTACCCACCCCGTTCAAAAGGTCTGAAAAAATAAAACGGCACTGACTTCAATGACAAAAAATATATATATATTGTGTCAATCCGAGATTAAGCACTCACTCATTCATAGTTTGTACTTTCATTAACAATAAATACATGAGATGTTATTCCGAGTTACTCCCGGGGAAAATATTTGCTTTTGGAAATCTAAAACTGCTTTAATCGATTTTTGCATAAAGCTCTGTCATTGCATAATGTAGAAGATGTTTGAAGTGATGACCACAGAGAGCGAAAACAAGGCCCCAAATGTTACGTTTTCTTCCACTTATGCAGTTCAGGGTACACCCTGGGGAGGTCACAACACTGTGTTTGAGCATGACTCCCCAGAGCAAACAGGTTAGGAAGGTATTTCAAACTTGCCCAACAGCTGGAGGCTCGATAGTCTGGGTAAAACCTCGTCATCACTAGGTCCAGATTTTTCCAAGACTTTGGTTTATGACAAAAAGAACTGCAGCACTGTGACCAGATCACATCAGCTTGATAACTTTAGCATTTGGTGTAAGGCACCACAGGAATATGAGGCTGTAGTGTAGCTTCACACTCGGGAGGATAAACGATAATTGAACGATTTTTCAGCTTCAGCAATTCTGTTTATTGTTGAATTCTTTTTTACAACCACTGCACAGTCGAAAATGTGATCCAAATGTTAACCAAGTTAATTGTTTCTCCTCTATAGCACCTTTAACCATCATCCTGGGTGTAGTGGCTACTCTGCTGGTCATTTCTGTCATAGTGCTAGTTGTAATGATTAGGTGAGTATTTCTATTATTTAGTGTGTTTTCAAAGGGGATGACCCATCAATAGCTGAATAAAACAGAAAATAATCCCAATCTTCTCTTTTTTCCCGCCAAACAGGAAGAACGAGAAGAAGAAGAAGAAGAAAGGCAATTATGAAGTTGCTGTCTATAATCCTAATGGCATCAACTTCTTACCAGGATACGAATCCCCAGACGTGCTGGGGACTTGTAAAGATGATGAGTCCCATGTGTACGAAGAGATTGATGACACTCTCGTCTACACACACCTGCTGAAAAGGGGTGCAGAGACTGGCAACTATGAAGAAACATATAAACCTGTTTCAGGACACAGAGACTCTCAAAAGCCACTGCTCTCATCACAGCAGGGCCCTCCACGCCCCAACAAGCCACCAAGCAAAATCCTAACCCCGGTGGACAATACAATTTACCAGAATATGATTTACCAGCCTAAGGATCAAAGTGAGGATGAACAGCTCCCGAATCTGGGGCCTCGACTGGAGCTAGAGGGCGGCAACTGAGCAGAAGACTGGACTCAGCTTTTTGATTTTTCTCTTGACTCACTTGAACTTTGGGATATTCATTCCCTGTGTGATTGCCTCACAAAGCACCTTTTCTGAGTGCAGCTTTTGCACTAAAGTGAGGCACACACAAACAACCTGTCTGCAGCTGTTACAACGTTTTGTCCCAGATTAAAGGCTCTTCGATTGCAAAAGTTGCTCTCAATCATCCCCTGTAGCTGCATCTGACATAAAACATATTTATTTCATAGTAAGGTCAAATATATTGCTTTTTTAATGTGTCACGATGGGATGAGTCCTTTGTCCTCATCGGAGACTAGTGGCATAATTCCCCTGCAATTAAACTGCATTTCAGTGTATTTTATTTTTAATTTCAGTGTAGTTATTTGACTGCAATAACTTAAAGCAGGTACACTGGAATAATGGGGTGAGAAGTCAGGTTTTTACAGAAAACAGATTATTTTATTTAATTTTAAGTAGTGCACAAGTAATTTTATAAAGTTCATGTCTTATTTATTAGTATTACAGAATATCAGGTATTTTAAAGGAAAGGGGAGAAATTAAGTACATTTAAGTAGTGCATAAAAATCCAAAAGTCTTTTTTTTCCTTTTTTGCCTGTCCCGTTTGGCTCTTTTGCATCAGAATTATTGTCTAAAGGCAAAGAAAGATGCCCAACAGATTTACTTTACCAAATTGACCATCCCAGCCTTGCCATAATGGTCCATTTGATTCACCCTTTATTGTTTATTTTATTTTCACTTGCTGAATACGGGACAGACTTGACTGGGGGAAAGAAGGGGAGAAAGAAAGAGGGAAAGAGAAACAGCTGAGAAGAGGGACGGGGGAGAAGGGCAAAAAACAAAAACCAACAGAACGGGCAGGAAAAAAAAAGAAAAAAAAATGCATCTATCAATCACCTGGATCACCTGCTGAGAAAGAAAAAAGAAAACAAGCAGAAGAGAACAAGAGTAATAGAATAAACAACATCACAATGATATATGGGAATATGGCAGTAAATACTAAATATTAAACATTATTGTGCAGCACATAAGATCAACAGAACACAGTGTGCTTTGAGGTAGGAGCCAAAAAGGGTGTAGTTTGTGGGTGTGATCACCCGTGTGTACACCTGTGAGCATGGACGCGCTTGGGCTCACTCAGCAGCCGCGGAGCAGAAGCCAGGGGGGGTTGCAGTGACGCGCCCGTGAGCTCCGCCGGCAGCCAGCTGCGCCTGAGTGACCGAGCCCCAGGCCGAGAGGCCGGGGGCACCCCACCTCCGAAATGGCCGGAGCGAGCCCCAGGCTCCAGGCCCCGATAAGCGGCCGCCAAGGAGTGAGCCGGTGTGTACCTGGACGCCCATCCCCAGACACAAAGAACCACCAATGCACCGATGTCTGAGGGAGTCCGCCACTGGCAGGGG
This sequence comes from Copadichromis virginalis, assembly GCF_057382275.1. Lineage (NCBI taxonomy): Eukaryota > Metazoa > Chordata > Actinopteri > Cichliformes > Cichlidae > Copadichromis > Copadichromis virginalis. The sequence goes on along the minus strand of NC_140628.1, from coordinate 10,677,668 downwards.
AAGTGGTGGTAGGGGGAGATAGGCCTCCAAACCTTGGAGGGCCTGAGATGTCCCCAGAGAGGTGGCGCCTGACACCCAACCTGACATATAGACACAGACATACAGGCACACACAGACACAAACATCCATTCCCACCCTCATGCTCTCATATGCATTTACTCCACACTCAACCAACGTGGAGACAGACATAAAGAGACGCTGTACACACGATCACACTCCCCAAGCGTACTCTACAAACCGGGTCTAGGTACCCTTGACCCTGGAGGGGGGAACTGCACCCAGACCCAGGTGGTGTTACCCTTTTCCCTGCGGTGGGGAGAGGCAGACCGCCCCGACTCCGCAGCAGCAGGGAGGCCCCACACCCCAGACCGCAGTCGGACGGCCAACTCCTCCTCCTAGCCCCCCCGCTCCAGCAGGCCGCAGAGAATGGGGGTGAGAGAAGACTCCAAACCTCCCTCCACCCGCTCCTTGTAGTGTTGATGCATGTGTGTTCTAAGGTGCATTTAAAACCCAGGAGGGCATGGAGCTACCTGCCAGAGAGCAGCAGGTAAGCGCATAGTCCCTCCTGCTAGCCCTCAATGTCTACGTGTATTCAAAATTGAGAGGTGGGCAACGACGCCAGGGGTGAGGTGTACACCCTGATGGTAATTTGGACTCCGTGTATCGTGCCCACCCCCAAGATCCTATATGTATGTGTAATGAGAGTGTGAGTAATGTGAATGTCTAAGTTGTGGGATAAAATTGAGGCAGAGGCAGCCAGAAGGGGACAGGGGGGGGGGGGGGGGGGGTAGCCTCCTCTGCACCCTGGTGACATACCCCTACTCCAAGGCCCTGCATGTGTGGGTGGTTGTGGTGGAGCGGGAAGAGGGAGGCAGCTGGAGATGGGGAGGGAAGGAAGGGAGGGGCAAGTGACCCCTCCCTGGGGCCAGCTCCCCCGCTGACCCCAGTAGGCACCCCCATACTCCACGACCCGCCAGGGAAAGGGGGCCCAGGCCCATCCAGACCGGGGCCCAGTGCAGCAGCGCCTCCCGGCCCCACAGAGCCCGGGACAGTCCACCCAACCCCACCACAGAGAAAACTGCACCCACCCCACCATCCACTCATCTTCCAGACTACATAAGACAATAAACACCCAGGCTGAGATCTTCCTCCACCTCTCCTGTATCTCCCCCTCCTGCAGAGAGTTCCTGAGGAGAGGAAAGCTCCTGCAAGATGAGTCATTTTAAGTATTCAATTTCATTGTAATTTTGCTGAATAAACAATATTTTCCCATCTTACCTCATAAATGGACTGGATTTTGGGTGTATGGACCATATTATGGAGTCACTTGACCTTGTCTTACATGATATTTATTGTTTTAGTGTGAATGATGGAGAGTCCACTGTGAAACTATTCTTTCATATTTATTTATATAAACATTATGTAGTAATTTAAACTGTTCTTCCTTTTCTACTTTTCAATATATTTATTCAAGCTTTCAATATATTTTCACAGCGTTGTCTCCTCTGAATAGGATAGAACACCAAAGCTTTCTCCTTCCAGAGCAACGTCCAGCAGACAACAAGTGCAGATAAAAGTTTTCAGTGGTCTTAAACAAACTTGTTTCTCTTTCCTGTGCCAATTTCAATACGATCCGCCCTCTTTTTTCTTTTCTTTTCTTTTCTTTTTTTTTTTTTTTTGGTTAAGTAAATATTACAGCTTCAAGCTTCCCATCCAAGAAGCTACTCTAAGCGAGCGGTGAGTAACGGGCAGAACAATTACATTCTTTTCCACTAGAGGGCAGTACAACTCCTTGCTCCAATTAAATGGGTTGCCAGAAGAAGACAAAGAAGAAATTACTACAAATGAGACCACGCAGCACGTGATCTGCTGGCCGGACTGACCAGTTTATCGTGAGGACAAAAATGAATTTTTCTTTAACTTAGTTTGTCACAGAAGGACGTTTGTAATCCAGAGGGGAAAATTATTATGATTAATGTTCCCAATTACTTCATCTTAATAAATAAATACAACACAACCTGCGTTTGCCTCTTTGATCCATTTCTTTGTTCATACTCAAATACCGTGAACTGGCTTTTGAGTATGCACAAAGAAATGAACACATCAAGCTGCTTGTGCCTTTATATGTTCTGCCAGTTCTTTCTCTATATGGTCGTCAAAGACTGGACAGGCAAGTGCAGTTCCTTTATATCCTTTAATGGCCTTGTTTCTTTTCCATCTATCTTTTTCTTCTCCATAGATCGTTTTAATGTCATCCTGCATATGTGCATCTTCTTCGCCACCTGAATGGACTTCCCCTTCTCCACCTTGCTCACTATAGTTCACAGCTCTGTTTACGTCCTCTAACGGAGTGGAAGCTCTGCCTGTCCTCCACATTATAACTCTGTGGCATAACTACAGGCGTATAGACTCATAGTGTGGCTTACAAAAGGACTAACACATTTGTGAAATGTTTTCAAACTTGTTTAAAACAGACAAAATAATCAAAATACCTTGATCACAGAAATTTTACCTGGAAAGGCAAAAATCACTTGAACTTAAATGTGCTTAATTCTCATGCAACGAGGCGCTTCTTTGCAGGATGAGAAAAATGTCGGACTCTCCATAAATGTGCGGTCACATGATCAATTTCTTCCCTAGAAACAGGGTGTGGCACAACTCCTTCGATCTGTTCTGCTATTTTACACTCGATCATAAAGATTTTCACATGAAACAGAAGACAAGCACAGTTGTTACTAATCGCATTCCTTAAGTCTAAAAGCAGTGCAGGCTAAATCTAGATTTTATTGTCATGAGAGGACTGAGCCTGTTTTATCGTTTCCGGTAATATCATATATCAAACTCTGCATATTTTCCAGAAATTTCACTTTATTTTAGCACTTTTGTTCTACATCACGTGTCGTAACGCGTCAGCACGCCTACCTGCCAAGATGGCGATTCTAGCCACGCCTTTAAACATCACCTGGCCTCAACACTCCCTCCTTGCTGGCACACGTTCACATAGGGAGTGGACTCGTTGTGTCAACAGCTGCTCCGTGAGCTTGATGTAACGCAGAGGAAAATGTGGCGTCCCAGCTCCAGACAAGAAGCGATGAAATGTGTCCGCTGATTTTAATTTTGTTTTTTCTCTCAGGATTGAAAGTTTCAGAGCTTCACTGTAGGGCAGCATGTCCCTATCAACAGGCGCGGCCCTTCTGTGGATTTTACTTCTTACGTTCATCGTGTCCACCGTGTCAGGTAATCCGAACCTTAAATATGAACCAGGGGGAGAGATTTAGTGTGAAATATTGGTGGGTTGGTGGATCTGTCCGTTAAATATTGACACTGTCTTCACTCAGAAGCTGAAAACAGCTGAAGCAAGAAAATCCCTTTCAAGAAGCTCCCAGAGTGTGTCATTTGATATGGGCTGTGCCGGTTTTGCCCCTGTGTAAATTTGAATAACAAACATTTCAGTGTAAACTAGGTTATGGCCGACCCAGAGACCTGACTGAAGCACCATATTATGTGCTGAGCTTGCTCAGGTTTACTCAGTACAGACCTGCTTAGTCACAGGAACACTTAAGACAAGCTTCATCCATCACAGCAGTCAGTTTTATTTGTGAATGGAATTTCACTGTGTTATTTCCAGATATGACACAGGTCACACATGTTTATCCCTTTGCTCACTATAACTCTCTGTTTGCTTCCAGGGGCCCAGAAGTTGACTCTCACTGCTGAACCAGGAGCCACTATAAACATCAGAAATAATAATCAGGTCAAAGGTTGCCAAGTGTGTACAGGATCAGGGAACACACAACGTTGCAGTATTGAATCTCTGAACTCATTCAGTGGAAGTACTGTGTCAGTGGCGCTTGAATGCTCCAGACCTCAAGATGTATTCAGTATAGAAATTGTACGGCGTATAAGTAAGTGTCTGTGTGATATCTGATTATTTTATCAGTGAGACTGAATGTCCTGAGTGGACTAACGCAGTATGAGTGGATTCATTTTCTCCTTTCAGATTGCACCACGAAGTCATGCAGTGGCCACATCATCCAGACTGACTTCAGCTCGACTGATGTGCTGCGTTTTAACCGCACGTTTACCTGGAATCTAGCGGCCGCAGCGCCAAAAGCTTTCCAAATAGATTTCACTAACACGGGTCTTAAACAGATCAATCCATCTGAGAAATGTCCAGACAGACACACCTACACCCTCCAGGCCTTCCAGTCTACAGGCAATGTGGCTGTGGGGAAGTACTGCAGAAGTGGCACCATCAGCAGTGCTCAGGTTTTGAAAAGCGGCAGCTTTTCTGTGGACGTCCCAGCAGAGCAGAAGCTGCAAAATGACAAGTTTGATGTGACTGTGCGGGAAAAAATCAAGTGTGAGTTTACATTCATTGTTTTGTGTTTCTTTCAAAATTACAGTGTCATTTAACAATTTTTGTTTTAATTTCAATTTATTTGGTGTGTTGTGTGTGTGTGTTGTAGCTCTTGCCCGAATTTCTCTGACTTTACCAAAAGGGACCTCTTCCTCAGAGCTGCTCTCGCCAGACTACCCAGAGAGCTTTCCTGATGATGACATCATGGAGTGGTACTTTCAGGTCCCAGACAAACACGGGGTTGATGTTCAGTTTCTAAACCTCACACAGCCAGATTGTGTGAAGAAGGAAGTAGCAGTGGAGTACCACCAGAAAGGCAGGGTGACATCGGTTCTGGGGCTAAATGACACACAGCCGCTCCAGAACCAGGGAGACTTTTTGCTCACGCTGAGGAACTGCGAGATGGAGAGAGCACCTGCTGATTCTCCTGGACTCACCTTCACCCTCAAGGTGTCTGCTTCCAGCCCAGCTTCAACAGGTCTGTATCATATAAGCACTTTGTGGAGCATTTGGTAACAAAAGTGTGAGTTGGTAGAGACCAAAAATGGAGCTGAAAGAAGATTGCGTATTGGACTTGTAATTAATCAAAAGGCCCTAACAAGACTACAAGTGAATACTGAGGATGTCTTCATGTTTTGAAGGTGTGTTATTATGTGCAGTGACATGTCTATATGTCAAACTTTTTCTATGTTAGAGCAGCACAACTGTGTAAATACATACCAGACTTTACAGGTGTGTAGCTGATGAGTGCAGTCTGACCCACAAGTAAGCAACAAGCACCAGAAGCATGTTAGTCACAGGGGTTAAAAGCTCCATCACATTATGTCTTTAGCTATAGTATTATTAAAGAGGGTGAGCTCAGATAGTCTGGTCTGTGGTTTCTCCCACTGTAAGGTGTTGGGTGATGCTGATGCTTCGTCTGACTCCAAGTGTTTCAAACACGTAGTTACTAAGTGTAGCTCCATTTCCAAAACCGATTAATAATGTGTGGGTCCCACATGGCTAAATTTAGTACTGCAGTTTCTTTTGTACAGTGGTTTTGCTGTTGGGGAGATGTGTGCTGCCTGCTCTGCATGTGGCAGCATGTACTTGTATAAATAGTTTCTTTCTTTTTTCTTTTTCTATCGTCTTAAAGGTTACAACAAAGGTGCAGTTTGATTAGTCAGTGGTATGACAATGTTCCCTTTCTTGTAATATTTGTGAATAGGAGGGACTTGGAAAGTGTGTGTTATGGCCTGTTTCTGAGCCCAGGCAAACTCTTAAATTGCCTAATCTCTTAGTCATGTATGACAGCACTGATAAATTTCCAGGAAAGTTTGAGGAATCACATTTGTTGTACGTGCTTTGTTTTGTTGTCCCCAACCCTTCCAGTGCCATGTAGAGTAGATCTCCGCAAAACTGAGGGCCTTTCTCTGAACATTTCCACGGTGACATCGACCCCTGACTGCGTGATGAAAATAAACTCGGCGAAAAAAGACAACATCACAGTCACATCAAGTGCTGATCTGTCTTTTGAGGACTGCTTTCCTGGCAACATGGAAGTCAGAGCCACGCAAGTCATAGGTAACTCAAGATTTACTTAAACTCTCGTTTCATCAGCTGTTTAAGCCTCACTGTGTAAAATCCACAGATGTATCATCAATAATTCATTATAATACTTTTGTCATTTAATCTAAATGATCTTAGATTTGGCTAAAAATTCTATGGTCCAAAGTTTGAACATATATTTAAAATGATTGCTGTGAATTTTTTACATAATATATTAAATAATTTTAAAAATATAATTTTTGAGAAATAGTCTGACTTCCACCGTGTTTCTCATTTTAAAATCGGAGGCAATATTTGAATATCTCAAAAGAAATTTTTACTGGTTTTTCTTATCATAATTCTGGAAAGTGAATGGTGGGATCTTTTTAAAAAAATAAATAAATATAAAGTATTTCTTATACCAAGGCGAAGTTCATTATTTACTTTTAATCCATATAATTTTCAGGCAAATCAGAGTTGGTTCAGCTGAAAATATTCAAAATTTTGATTTTAAGACGGAATAATAATAATAATACTAATGAAGGCGTTTAAAATGCATTGTAATATAGTGTAATTTAAGGATAAATATTCACTGCTGTTTTAGATTTGTTACTAAGTTATATTTTATTATATTTTATTTTTCAGTTTATATACACGCCTCCTAATTTGGGTGCTCAAAGGAGATGTTACAGCTGTTGGCAAATACATTAGTACTCACATGTGCTTACAGGTTCATTAAAGTTAGTTCAGACCATGTGTTTAAAAACATCTGTACTACCTTCTACTAAAAGTGCTTCTCATTGTACTGTAAAGAACTTTATCAGTTTCATTTGAGAACCTCTTTCCGTTCAGATTGTAGTTCTGGTAAATGTCCTGATCCAGTCAGTCTGTCGGTGCCTCTGCTGCCATCATGCCTCCCTGCACCTCTGAGCCGTGTGACGTGGATACTGCGTCCCGGTCAGCACGGCACGGTAAAGCTGATTTCTCCCACCGGGCCCCTTAAGCAGTCCCTACCTGGACAGCTATGTGATGACAGCGTCACTATTAACGTGGCAGAAGAGAATGGAGCAACTATTGGGACCTTCTGCCCCAACGGAGCCATACAGACCGTCCACATTCACACAAGTGTGTCTGTCACATGGTGGTCCAGCATGAATGCTAAAGCACCAAGATCGGCTGTGTTGAATGCCAGTTTTGAAAAAGAGATTACAGGTAAAAACAAGCACACTTGAAGGGGATAAGCTGAATAAAATAAGAACATTAAATAACCATTAATATTTCACATTGTTTTCTTTTTGCAATAACCTTCAGAAAGATACATATTCACCGTTTCTCCAAAGAGAGACACCCCAGAACTTGTGGCTACTCCAGCTTGGCCAGCGGGAATGAAGGCCTACTCCACCGTCTCCTGGATTGTCTCAGTTCCTCCGAAGATGGAGGCGCAGCTGATTTTTACCAAGCTCAGCCAGCCCAAGTGCATCAACCGCCACACCAACATCCGGGTGCAAAGAATGGGCAGCCCCAAGGAGGACTACAGCCACAGGGAGGATGAGGTGGCCAATAGCGAGCTCACGGTCTCTGAGAGCTTCTACCTCAACATGTCCAACTGTTTGCCTGAAAGAGGAAACTTCAGCGTAATTACCAAGATCTCCCTGCAGAAGAGCAATGGTAAGAGGAAACTTTACAGTTACTTAATCTATATCATAATTTTCTGATTTTTAAAAAATAGATATATAATTCTCAAGAATATTTCAATGAATTTCCATGAAAATTTGTCCAGACACTCAAGGTCCTCTGGCTTTTGAAGACGAATGTGACAAACTTTAATTTTCAGCATGCATCAGCTTGTTTCTGTTGCCTTGATAAGGATGTTAGCCAGCTGAACATTTCGGTCAATACACTGTTGTGCATATGTAGATGAAAGATGCATCCTGGCGAGCATCATCAGTGATCTTTCCTAGATTCCTTGGGTGATTCGGATTGGCGACCCAGCCAGGGATTGATCAGGTCCTGACATTAAGCCTCAGATTTCCCCACTTAATCCACCTGGAGGCTCCATCAGCTGCTTCTTTTGCAGTCCTGATAGCTGTGTTTCTGTGTGGTCTCTTCACGCCTGGCAGGGTGAGGACTCTGCAGCCTACTTCAACAGGAAGATGACCTTTTTCTGGCAGTCCTCCCGAAACAAGTCCTTAAAACTTGGCCAGCTTGCTTTCAAAAGCCTCCTCCATGTGATCCTACCAGTGCACAGTCAGTTCAGTCAGGGCAGGTTGTTTTAACGGCTCTGAAAGAATGACAGTATGTGTCATCGGTGATGTGTCACAGAAACATGACTTGCTTGCCCAGACTGAGCACTGGTTCCCAGTTGTGTGAAGTGAAGACTTTGCTCTGTTCTGTGCTTTTGGTTTCTCATTAAGAAATGAGATTCATACACAGACTTGCCGTACAGCTGGAGGTGTGATGGGCTGGTAAAATGTCATACGCAGCTTGTTGAGGAATTTAATTTGTTGGTGCTCTGCTCGCCAGATGTATTTACATAAAGTATCATCACTGACTGATTGGCTTTAGTATTTCGCCTAAAGAACTGCTGCAGCTGTAGCATACAGGAGTATGAAGCTGTAGTATGGCTTCAAAGTTGGGAGCGTGGAGGTCATGGATACTGAAACTGTTTTCTTTTTTTAACCTTATTGCAAAGTTTTATTCTGCTTTGCTGATTTTTAATCAATGTTCTGTTTGGGGGAAAAGTTACTTACGCAGTTACTTTCCTTCTTTCTCTCTTGTGCAAGAAGAAAGCTCCAGTACCAGGATTGTATTTATCTATATTTTTATTAATTCTTCAGCTTCAGGAGGCAGCAGCCTAAGCAAGGACACCCAGAACCTCCCTCTTCCCAACTACCCCCTCCAGCTTATCTGGAGGAATACTGCTGCATTTCCAGGCCAGCTGAGAGATGTAATCTCCCAAGCATGTCCTGGGTGTGTCCTAGGGCATCATTCCGGTGGGAAATTCCGGAAACACTTCAGCCAAGAGGTTCCCAGAAGCCATCCTAGTCAGATTCCCGAACCACCTACCTCTCTCTAAGGGAGAGACCTCCCACCCTTCAGAGAAAACTCATTTCTTTTAATCACTGCCCAGAGTTTGTGACCATAGGTGAGGGTTGGATGGTAGATCAACCGGTAAATCGAGAGCCTTGCTGTCATACTCAGCTCTCATTACCACAACGGATTGATGCAGTGTCTGCATCACTGCAGGAGCGTCCACCATCCGTCTGTCAATGTCAGGGGAAAAATGTGATAGAAAAAGCTGACTATGGTGTTTGTTGCCATTTTTTTCTTTCTAGGCCTTTTACTAATCAACATCCTGAGTGTGGTGGCTGCTCTGCTGGTCATTTTTGTAATGGTGCTGGTTGTGGTCTGTGTGGTGATTAGGTGAGTATTACTCTTTTATCCTTTGTTCTTTGAGTTTTATTATTTTTCTTTACAGTTAACATGGGTATTTTCACATTGTTTACTTATCTGCTCTCCTCAACCTGCTAGAAATTTTTGTCCTTCATCGAAATTGATAGCGAGCATAATTTATCAGTAAATTTAATTTAAAAAAGCTCCGATCTTCTTTTCTGCCAAATAGGAAGAAGAAGAAGAAGCTCAATCACGAAGTCTCTGTCTATAATCCAAATGGCATCAACTTCCTGCCAGGATACAACGGACCCCCGAAAACACACGAAGACGATGACGCTCACGTGTACACCTCCATCGACGACACACTCGTCTACACACACCTGCTGAAAAAGGGTGCAGATATTGGCATCTATGGAGAAACATACCAACATTTCACGGGACACACAGACTCTCAAAAGCCACTGCTCTCGTCACAGAAGGGTCCTCCACTTCCCAACAGGTCTCCGAGCCAAGACCAAACCCTGATGGACCAAAGTGAGGACGAACAGTCTTCAAATCTGGGGCCTCGACTGGAGCCAGAGGGCGGCAACTGAGCAGAAGATTGGACTCGACTTTTTGATTTTTCTCTTGACCCACTTGAACTTTGGGATATTTATTCCCCGTGTGTTTGCTCGCTGTTCAGACCCCCAAAAGACACTTTTTTTGTGTTGAGTGCAGCTTTTGCACTAAAGTGAGGCACACACAAACAGCTTCCAAACCTGTCTGCAGCTGTTACAGCGTTTTGTCTCAGGTTAAGGTTCTTCTTTTTCAAAAGCAGCACTTAATCATTCCTTCTACACAGGTTTTTAGTTTTTATAAAGAGGTCTTCTGTTGCTTTCAGGAAATGAACGTTTTCCATTTGTGATATTTTGTAAATACATTATATCGTTATCAGAACACAACGGTCTGGACTGCAGCAGCCGTATGTTGCAGCAGCATGTCCTTCTGTTGTTCATTGTTGCTTTTTGTTTTCTAGCTGTAGTGTCATTACACCATAAATGAGCCTTACATATAGGTCAGGCTCCCTTTAGAAATTAGTAAGGATCTTATAGTTGTTTTCAGTCATTTGTGTTACTGGGACGGTGCCAAACTGAAACCGAGCATTTGAGAAGCTCGAGCCTAAAGTGCTACTAGTTCATACTGAGACTGTATATCATGATCAGCACTGATCAGTAGTTAAAAAAACCTGTTTCACCATTTGTTATGAGGACAGACACAGCTTTGTTTGGATTACAATGAGGAAAAATATACATTTATTTGCATTATATCAGCAGCTGCATCTGCCATAAAATGTATTTATTTAGTAGTGAGCTGTAATATGTTGCTGTTTAAATGTCCCTTATTCTAGCATGAGCCTAAACATGAAAGAGAAAAGTTTTCTTTCAAGGCATGCATCTGTCCTCTTTGAGGAAAAGTGCTTCAGAAGGACTTTGGTCTTGAAAATTCCTCTTCCCCACGGAGTGTGGCCATAAATGTTTTACAGTCTCAGTGGCTCACAGTGAGTAAAGAAACTTTAGAGGAGCCTTTAAAATCCGGAAGTTTGGAAGTGTTCAGACTTGTTGATCTGTCGCCTTCATTTGGGTGAGTAAAGTACTTTGAATGCAAACACAAAATGTAGTGTGTGTGTGTGTGTGTGTGTGTGTGTGTGTGTGTGTGTGTGTGTGTGTGTGTGTGTGTGTGTGTGTGTGTGTGTGTGTGTGTGAGAGACGTGACTGTACTCATCATACTCTCATCATTCTCTCTTAGTGAATAGGCTGGATTTAGTTCCAGTATAAATTGGACAGGCGGGAGTCTTACGTTCATACTGAATCAGTTGCACAATACAATGAATCAGTCAACTTGGCACACCTATTTAAAAACCAAAACTAAACGAGAAACTACCCTATGCTCATGCTTTGTTTTTGTTTAGTTTATTCATGGAGGAAATGAATGTATGATCTTATGATGTGACCGTGAAAATGACAACAATCATAACCCAGGTTTTATTTATTACCTTTGGTTGTAATAGATTTGTTACAAAAGCTTTTTTCTGTATGAGGAGTAGTACATTCACATTATATCTGCTGTTTGTTTGTTTGTTTGTTTGTTTGTACATCAGAGAGAAGAATAAAATGGTAAACATGTTCATTAATATCCTGTAATAAAACATGAGAAGCATAACTTAACATTTAGAAATAAAGAAGGTGGCACAGAAAAGGCACTTTGTAAAAAGAACTTAGTAACTCAGTAAGAAAAGATTTTGTTATGTTAACTGGCGGCTAATAAGAGAAAAATAAAGACAAACCCTCCAGTGTTTACCTCAATGAATATTTAAAGCATTGTTTATGGAGTGTATGTACAAGTGGGTGTAGCTTATACAAAGAGCACCAAGTGAAATCTCTGTTCTGGACTGACATCTGGAAGGCTTGGCCGAGAAAATGCAGGCTGATTAAAGATGCAGCGCATTATTTTTCAGCGCATTTCATAATGTTGCACTTCATGCTTACAAAGCAATGTCAGAGACTGAAAAACGGAGCAACAGATGGTCTCTCAGACGATGTTGAACTCGCACACAGACGCCTTCTCAGCCCTGCAGTTCTCATCGAACCACTTCCCGTTGGCCGTGATGGAGAGGACGGCGCAGTTCTGGCTGGATCCCCCATCTGGCTGCTGGGTGATTTCAGTCTCCCAGTTTTTGAAGCGCACATTAGAGCCTGATTGGTCAACCCAGTGGCCATCGGTAACCATGTCATTAATGCCCAGCCAGATGTGCTCATCGGGGCCGATGCTCTGGCGTACGTAGCTGTAGAGATGGTCGTTTTCGTCTCCTGTTAGAGGAGTGCTTAGGCTGCCTCCTTTGGCGATGCAGTCTTCACTGGCGGCATGGAAGGATTGTTTCACCAGATTGGCCAGAAAACACTTTCTGTGGATCTTTGTGCCCTTTAGACAAACTGATAGAGAGGGAATTATGAGGAAGTGGTTCAAAAGCCCTGGATCTGTTTCAGCTCTCCATCTCTAGAAAGCTGTTTAACTAGAAAATGACATGCAGCCTGCAAACTGAAGCAAATACTTGAGTGGATTGTGCAACTTTGGGGCATTCTTTACAAAAAATCTAACTGCATGGTGTTTGTGAAGAAGTCTACACCTGTTTGTAAAGCTTGCTGCTCTTTCAGCACGGTCAGATCCCGAGTAATGTCATCAATTTGCCTCTGCAGATTCTCGATTGTAGAGTTGATGGCAGATTCTGCACAAAATTACCGAAACAAACAAACAAAAAAACAAGGTGAACTCTAACAATACTGTCCTGTAGAAGCCACTGATTTTATATTCAGCTGGTGAATATGAAGTCCTACCTTTTTTGCCATTTCTTTTCTTCGAGTTCTGCTGGGGTGAGCCGTGTGCCAACAAGAGAAGGCAGAGCACCATCCAAAGTCCTCTAGCATCCATCATACCTGGAAAAAATACCTTAAATCCAATGCAGGGAGCCTGTTTTGGTGCAGCACAGCTTCTGAGCGCTGGCCAGACTGTGGCGTTTTACACACTCGGGCTGGAGGCACAGAGCGGAGTGAGGAAATCTTATCTGAGAGAGAACAAATGTTTTACAGATGTTTGACAGAGGTTTGTGTTGCTTTTGAAAGGCTGAGGCGAGATGGATGGGGAGCAGCTTTTTGTATTTAACAGTGTTCAGACAAGCATGGCTGGTTTTTCCATATGTTTGTAAGACACCAATAAATTACAGATATCCTTTTGTCTTTTTGAGTGTGCAGTCATTTATTACATTAATAGAATTTAACAGGATCGGCATGTTGATGAAGCTATTTTGTCAATTACCTGCATCGGTTTTTGTTTAACGGCAACAACTATTAAAATGACGAACACATGAAAAGGCTTTTATCTTAGTTTTTTGAACTGTCGATCTAATCTCTTGTTTTCCTGTCACAGAGCCAGCTGTATTTCTTTTAAGGGCCAAAGGTTGGACTTTTTTTTGGGGGGGGGGGGTCCACAGCTTACATCTGGATCGCCTAAATGAGCTGGAGGGTGTGTAGCTGACATGTGGCAGAGACTTGTGTAATAAGTAATTTCACTATTGTGAAATTGACTTTAAAATGTTTCTGGAAGCCCATAGAGTTTTACTGACCATCAGCCAGCAATGAAAGGGAAGACTGGCCAAGACTCCAACCAGTCACTATCCACAGAGCCACATTTCACAGAGCCTGGCAAACGCAAGCAAACAGAATTATCATTCTCACGTGTACAGTCCTTAAAAATAATGAAAATGCAAACTCGGATGAACAGCAACACATGACATATTACACCAGAGGCAGTGTGGAAAAATCCCACGATTTAACCACCTCTGGCAACACTAACTTGAAGTAATTGTACTCTGTATGACTTAATCAGACTCTCAAGTTGTGGAGGATTTTTTGTCCATTCTTCTTTACAGTGTTGCTTCAGTTCATTCAGGTTTACAAGCTCATTATTCAGGCTGAGGTCTGGAATTGGCTGGACCACTGCAACATGCTGATTCATTTCTCGTTCAGATAATCTGTTGTAGATTTGCTGATGTGCTGCGATCATTGTCCTGTTGTATGACTGTTCTATCCAAGCTTTAGGTGTCAGACAGCTTAAGCTCATATTTGACAAGTTCTTTGGCATACCGACAAATTCATGGTTGACTCAATGACTGGAAGGTGCCCAGGTCCTGTAGCCACAAAACAAACCTAAATCCCCCATTGTTGAAAATGGCAGCACATATGCTGGAGAGGCAACAAGTAGTCCTCCCCCAAAAAGGGAACAGTTTGCAGGCAGTGGAGAGAGAAATGCAGCCCATTCCTCCCTCCGTATCCCGGCTGACTGATTTTTCTCTACAGTTGCAGTTTGTTTGTTCTCCTCCAGCCAATTCAAGCTGCACAGCTGCAGCTTCTCCAGGATGGCATCAATTCAGTAGCAGGATGGGTATGTGTTCATTTGTGTGAGGTGGAACAGGATGAGCACTGCAGGTTATTTATGTGCATATTTTTGACAAAATTGTCAGACACAGACCCCTTAAGCATAGCAAGATATTAAATAAAGGGGATATGGGTGTTTAGGCCATCTATCTATAGTATTTTGTACATTTTACTTGCATTTTGTATTTTTGTTGCAAACCACTGACTGAAAATCAAGGCGCATATATTTCTCGGTGATGCTGTTTGAGGTAGAAGTGCTGGTGCTTATTGTCACTATAGTGAGCATTCCCAAAAAGTTGATCCTGTCCTTATGAACGTAGCGTTTCAGTGGGATTTCCTTACCTGGATAATTGAGCATGCATCAAGATATAGCGAGCATTGTTTGAAATTAAGAAACGACACGATGCGATTTTATCAATATCATCAATATTTTATCAAGAAAATATTTACAAAATAAATAAACATGGAAGCGGGTTCTGTGGTTTAGTAACATGACATTCAATGAAAATAAGTCATTTATAATGTACAAAAGTTCAGCCAAAGGCAAAGGCAGCTTGTATAAAGTAATACATAGAGAACAGCAATGCCCATTGGTAGTGTACGCCGCCCCATGCACAGAGGCAAGAGTACAGACAGTGCGTGGGTCACAATTCACTCAAATGCATAGTTAGTAAGTTAATCAGTAAATATCAGTCCAGACTAAATCACCTCAGCCATCAATACAGTATGTCATCTTCTATGAAATTATAACAATCATGTTTGCAGTGTGCTAAGATGAAAGCAGATGGCTCCCCTCTGTCTGCGGCTACATGGAAAACTGAACTATATGATAGTTTTGTGTTTATAAACACAGGTTTCAGATAATCTGAGTAATCTTCATCATTTTGTATTTAATTATTTGTATCTTGTTCCCTTAGAGCTCTCTCATCTGTTTCAGGTGCTACTGTAATAAATACTATCTTGTGGTTCACTCTCCTCTTTTTTAAAATTCTTAAGTTATTTTCTGTGTAAGCTTATCAGTTTAGAAGCTTGCTAACATTCACTATTACGATCCTCTATCACTGCAACATCTGTATCAGAGCGCTTTGTGCATCGCGTTCTCCGCTCCGTGTACAGCTCAGCACTTCCGATAAACACAAAGCCGACCGCGGTGCAGCTTTGCTCTAATCAATAAGCAAAGCTCAGTGCACGGCCAGTCTACATTTCTTATATAATTTACTAACTTAGGATACACTATCACCCTGCGAGACAATTAAAAACAAAAATTCACAAGAATACACACGCTTTGAAATCATAGTGCTTGTACAAAATAAATACAACTTAATGAAAATCCAGGGGAAAAAAATTGGACACACAAAGGTAAAAACATCCAGGAATAAATTAAGTGTGCTTCATGTTTGCAAAAAAACAAAACAATGAGTCCTCTTCTTCTTTTCATCACGCTTAACAATCTTTGCAGAGCCTCCCTCTCGTCTATGTCGGGCAAACCACTGGAACAACAGCAGAGATCAATATTAACAAAGCTGCGATGGAGCCGCTGACACAGCCTCAGTATAAGGCATTAATTACAATCCAGGAGATAAAGATGAGGAAAAACAAAAGGATGTACAAGAGCAACTAAACCTATTTCTGGTGCAGGTCGAGTGATTCAAATACAGCCTTAGCTGTGATTAATAACTATTAATCCTTATAGCAGTGTCTCATATATTAAGTGCTAGGTAAACAGATCTCTATGTGAGTGGTTGTGAGTCACAGTCTGCAGGTCTGGACACTAACAACCGTGCAGGAGAGAGGGGAAGTGCGAGGGAAAGCATCGGGGTCATTCTGCACTACAGTTCAGTGGTCAAGAGGAGGCGCTCTCTCATTATGAGTAACACCACCACAACATTCATAATCGAACTGTCACAAACCTCTCCATCCAGGGCTCACACCAGAGCTACGAGTGTGGGGCAGCGATTTGTTTTGAAGAATAGCACAAAAGAAATACAGGAAGAAAAAATAAAGACATGAAACAGAAAGTGAAATGTGGACGACACAGTCAAAAGGACAGACTGCAAATATTTAAAGATACTAAAGTTCTGTACTCGGTAAACATCACAATTTAAGTAGCATTTTTAAAATATGACCCATTGCTAAGGGTGTAATTCACCAAAAATTAAATGGGATTTCAGTGTATTTTATTTGAAATTACAATGTAATTATATTTACCTACGAATCCTTATCCAGTACACAGTGCAGAATAAAAGGGTAACAGTTCAGGTTTTTACAGGAAAGGAGACTCAAATTATACTGAGAGCAATTTTAAATAGTGTGTAAGTAACTGTAAGCAGTGGTGCACTGAACTCGTCTTTTTGCTTTATGGATGTTCCACTATTCACCTGCCCTGTTATATAACATTACAAGAAAAAACAAACTCCACCAAACATCGCAGGACGTCCATCAAGGCCCGTGAAGTCGTATAGTGATGAGTCAGTGATTATTGCATTTACAGACTTCATGCCACCCACCCATCCACCGGGCAGGGTGAAGCAAGAAATAACTACTGTGGGTGGATGACATCAGCATTTAACCCCATTAGCCTTTTATGACTGAGGGGTAAAAAACCTGATTAATATGAGTGAAAAAAGACTAATAGAATCATTTTAATGCATATCCACAACAAGAATAAACTGGGGTTTTTAGCTATGAATACTTTTAGGTTTGTTTTTCATTTGTACATTTCAGTCATATCTTTGGTTTATTTTGTGTTTTCTACACAAAAGCCACTACACTACACTCTTCCGCAAACTTACCTGGAAGTAACACACCTCTTACAATGAATTTTGCACTACTTCAAGTAATTCACGCACTACTTAAAATGAGTTACTATGTACTTACTATATAATTTTTCTTACTTCCTATATAATGTGTTTTCTCCTGTAAAATTACAATGAAATTACTTGCAGTAAAACATTTTTCCAGTAAAAACTTGACTACTTATACTCTGTTGATACACTCCTTATTGTAGTTCATTCACCCATAAGTATGTGTAGATTAACATAATCACACTGTAATTTCAGACTAAATTATATTAATTCCAGTAAATTCCGGTTGAATTACACCCTTAGTTCAGACCCTATTATAAAGTGGTACCAAAAGTAATTTTCCAAATTTATTGCTGATTTCATTACAGTCTGAAAGTGATTTTGAAGGATCTGCTGGTGTGTTCAAAATACTTAATGAAGATTTACCAGCAAGAAACCAGATGTTAAATTTGGACTTTTACACAATCAGGTTTTATTACGTCTCCGAAAAACTTTAAGCCAACTCCACAACAGGCATATCAAAAGGTGACACATAAGGGGACGATGCTTTAATGGGGTAATAGAGAAGACCCGTTTTCATCACTGTACACAGGCCAAAGTCACCCCCTAAAGGCTTGTTTAGATGCAGGAAAACTCTCACAGTCTAGCTTGGAGTTAAAAACTCACGTTGAAGCTTTCAGAGGATTTTGTAATGAACTGAAATCAAACGAATTTGAGCATCAATGATTTACAACATATGGTTGCAGCATATATAACCGCTGCCGCGTCCCTTTGAGCTTACATCATCAGCACAGTAATAATTGACTGCTATTGATCTTTTGGGTTATGTGGAACAAGGATGACATATGCAGACGTACTGCCAACACGGGATTGTTGGGAGTCTCTCTGTGATGTTATTTTACTTCAAATGCAAAGCACCCTGTGTAACAACACAAGAGAAAAGCTCACCTTTGAGAATGTAGTCTGTTAGGAGGCTGGGCACCTTGTCACTATCATCTCTCATAGCTTGCAGAACTGGGAATTGAATGAATCAGAGTTAGTAAGTCAACTGCAACAAACTGCACAGTGCAGGTGAAGCAACTTACTCTTGGTCAATATCTGGAGGTCTTCAATCGAAGGAGGATGTCCCTTCTTCTCGTAAGGGATGACTGTGGTCAAATACTGTAAAACAATTGAGAAAACACACTGATATTAAAGAAAACAACACGTTAAGCCTAAACTGAAGTGTCTGATCTTACTAATAGTTTTGAGATTGCGGAGTAGAATGGACGTTTGTGTTTTAGGGTGGTTCCCAACGCTTATTTTTCTGACGTAGCACTTGTCAGATAAACTCAAGAACCCTTGTTCAACAACACCTCTCTTATTCAAACACGTTCCTTTGAGCTCATTTCAAACTGGATTTGAACTACTTTCACTAGAGCTATTCTGTCCACATACTTTATACCCAACGTAGGTACACCCAAAGATAAACTGCAGGTGGGAACCTAGGTTTGGCATCACCATTCGAGAGCAGATGGAAAGCACAGAGAAAAGGAAAAGCACAGTAACCTGTCTCTCACTGCACCCGCTCCCAAAAGTTTGACGGAAACTGTTTTGGATAACAGAGGAGATCCCCTCCATGCTGAAGCGCTGACAAGAAAGGAAGAAAAACAAAGGGGAAAAAAGATACAGTAAATGTAGCAGACACTAGAAAAGAAAGATCTCTTTCACTCTAGCAACACCTCAGGCCTGGTGAGAATTCCTTAAAACCTGGCTGTAAAGTTAAAGTACTCACAGATGTTTTCTCCGGAAGACCTTGCGATGTCCCAGCTCCACCTTTAAGCTTCTTCTTCTTCTTGAGCGCCTCGCGGTACTCCTTCTGCCGGTTCTGCACGTCGATGAGGGCTGAGATGAAACTGTTCTTCACCTCTTTCTCAAAGTCCAGCTCATCCCTGAGAGCCAGCTGCTGAACCAGCTCCTCTGAAAACCTCCTGATCTTCATTTCAGTCTCCTCCAGACGCTCATTCAGCTCTGCAATGCTCAAGGCTTTCATCCCTGGACCACCAAAGCATATTCCCATAAATTACTAATATAATATGCAACAAAATAACTCATCATAACACACTGTTCTGATCAGCAGACACTCACTCTCCTCATAGTCAGGGCAGCTGTTGGGCTGCTGAACGTCCACAGAGAGCATCGACAGGTCCGACTGTGACGGATTATGCTCTGCCTCCATGTCAGGAGAGTCCTGCATCATTTCCTCTATCTCCTCAATAACCTGCATCAAAGAGCCAGCTCTTAAAATAACCCATCGAGCACGAGTTATTAAACATCTGTGGAAAAGATTTCAGCCATGTTAAGCTCTGCCTATACAGGCTTGACCCAGTGTGGCTGCTTCTGGGGTGAACTATGCTGGATTCTGACAGGGCTGTGTAACGTACCTGCTCTGCTGTGAAAAGGGGCTCCTCTGCGATGCAGGAAACAATGATGGAGTGCATGTCTAGCTGATCCCTGAGCTCCTCATCGTCAGACAGCTCCAACGCGACATCTGCCTTTCTCTAACCAGGAACAGAGCAGGAGGAGGGAATTTAATCAAAGCACTAAACCCTGGCACAATGAATATTTGAGATTTGCGAGATGACCGGAGGAGGGATTTGGCATTGGAGGGAGGGGAGCCGGGTGGTGGGATGAAGGGAAAAATGAGACAGAGATAGGATGGGCCGGAAGAAGTGGGATCACTCACAGGTTTCTCCTCCAGGTTGATTGTGGGAACGTGGAGGGAGCGCGTTCGAGAACGTTTCCAGTCCACCGGCATCACATGTCCGTAGTTAGCCGTCAGAGTGTTCCAGATTCTGAGGGGACACGAGACTTTCAACCACATAGTCTTTAAAAGGCTGTCCTGCAGATTTCATTTGCCTGAACATGTTTCCAATGGGATCTGATGACTGTAAATATCTTAGCATCTGTGTTACAAACTATGTCAAGGTTGAGATCAATCAAAATAAACAAATGAACTGCAAAAAGAATGAGGCTATTTATAGTTTGAGACTGAAACTATATCTTCTTGAGGTACATATCAGGATGGACTTCATCTTTTCTTTGCATTTTTAAAGATTATTTTCTCATTTTTAATCTTTACCAACAAAAGCAACAGTTCTCCTGTTTGCAGCACTTGAGATAATCACAGCATTCCTGGAATTCCCCTTTAGCGATACATTTTTTTACTAAAAACCAAACCTACGTTATCAGCAAGGATGTTGGTACTGACTGTGTGCACCACAGAAATACTTTTTTTAATGCTGCATCTAAAAACATAACAATCAGATTAAGCAGGTCTGATGCTTAGGTTAAAAGTATAATCCCCTACACAGCTTATCAGGTTGAAAATACCACAGATGATGACGTTTAAAAAGCGCCACTTACACCCAGAGCTGAAGCATCATGCCTCCTGATGGAGCACTTAAGCCAAGTTTCATGTTTCCTATTTAGGATTTGTTGAGGATTTTTCCACCCTTGACCTCCCATTTCTTTTCAATTTAACACTTTAAGGCTCAGTTTCCCAGACATGGATTAAGTCTAGTGTGAAACTAAAAATGTTGATTTTTCCTTTCAGTTTGTGAATAGGTTGGGAAACTGTAAATGTTTTTGGAATGAACACTTTAAAACAATCCCCAACTTCTAAATGTGGTAAAAATGCCCAAGGTGACTTTTTAAACAACCAGCAGCCTACCCTGATATGAAATTATTATTATTAGGCTACTTAAAAAATTATTTTAACCAGCTTTAAATATAATATCGCAGTTATTTTGCAACAAATGTATCTCTTAAAAATATCACAAAGATGTTGATTTTAGAAATGGGTTAAAAATAAAACAACTGTGAGTATCGGCCAATATCGATCTTTAATATAGGGCACATAAGATTAATCTGAACTAAAGTTTACTCAGTTTGAATATCTTGATAACAGGTGATGTGTCGATGCCTTTACTTCCTATTTTAAATGTTCCCAACATGTCTTTCCGTGTTTTTTAAACTGTATTGGAGCCTCCACATGCACACTGGATGGGAAACACGCAGCCTGCCGTAGACAGGCCGTGGACTCACTCGTCTTTCTCCAGCAGCGTGTCCTCGGCGATCACGGCCACGGGAGCGATGCTCTCCGTCTTGGCGTCAAAATTTTGGAAGCACGTGGTTAACTTCTCATCGAAATCGTTCACCAGATCCTCCATGGACCGGAACCCCGCGTTCTCTCTAGGGGAGAAGCTGCTGTCGTGCAGATCATCATCATCATCACCGCCAAACAGGAGCGACTCGGGCGCCGCTTCGCTCGCGGCGGCGGCGGCGGCGACACGGCCTTTCTGCGGCAGCAGCCCTTCCTGTGACACCATGCTCGGATCACCCAGGTTCGGCCAGTCGTCGTCGAAATGTGCAATAGGTGCAGCCATAGCCCGGACCGGCCTAGTCGCCCCGGGTGGATGATAGATGTGTTGTTGTTGTGGGACTGGCAGGCCTCCGCATCCTCCCTGTCTGCCCGCTCTCTGCCCACAGCGAGCCTGCGCCGGGCCGCCTAGCGGCGAGACGCGGAATATAAACAGGTCACGGTGACTTGGGGTCTGAACAACAACGTGATTATTAAAAGCAATAAAAACGCATCGTGATCATTTATCACTACTGACCCGATACAATGGCGAGTTTATACCCTTTTTGGGGTGTGTTAAAAAATCTCACACCGTGTTAGATTTTAACACATGTGCTGTATCTGCTCAGGGACAACACGTGTCAATTTTAACACAAAATAATGTGTCTGCTCCTTTAACACATCTTCTGTGTCAAGTAAGTCAACACAAAGACGTGTTATTTTGACACAAAGATAAAACATAGTAAAACATGTAAATTTCATTTTTTTTTAAGAAATGAGAAAAAGATGTGTATATATAGTATACATTTATTGATCCATTTTATACTTGGCACATTATTATTTATTACAAACAGAATAAACGACAGTTTTCAGAATCTTTTAAATTAAAATCTATTAAAGTCAATTTTAACCAAGTCTATATTACTAAATTTATATATCAAAACAATTTCTATTCGACAGACTCATTAATATGTGGCTAACGTTCTAGCTCTCTAGATTATTAAAATGTCAAAAATAAACTTTTGAAATAATGCAATTATCATATATATTCTGAAATAATCATGTCCAGACAATACATGAATGCAGTTTTTTTTAAAGGTAACAGTTGTAATCTTCAACAAATTGTCAACATTTAACAAATATGCAGTTGTGTGCAAACAAAAAAACATTTACATTTCGCCGAATATAGCATCCAAGGTATACAACGGTGTACCTTGGGTTCAAATACAGCTTAATGGTATCAAAGCTTGTCATTATATATAATTATATATATATATATATAAAGTGATACACATGTTGAACCTGATCCACAGCACATGTCAGTCCATCATTCAGAGGAATGGTTACTTTGTCATTCTGGACTGAAACTGTCGGACCTCTTTGTAGTGTATGCCATTGTGCATTTGACCCAGACAGCCTCCTTTCATCAGGCAGTCCTGTTCGAAGCTCATCTCACTCTAAAGAAGTAGGTTACAACTAGGGCTGCCACGATTAGTCGACTAGTCACGATTACGTCGACTATCAAAATCGTCGACAACTAATTTAATAGTCGATGCATCGTTTGAAGCTTTGTAAGATCCCAAAAGACGCAGGAATAAGTAGTAGGATTTAAGAGTGTAATAATGGACTGAAACAGGAGATGGCAGCACTGCGTGTACAAGGATGCCAGCTGCCGTTAAACCCTGAAGAAGAAGAAGGAACTGTGTCCCAGAATTCGTGGTGCAGCCCAGCGCAGCCCTGCTCAGTTTCCAACAATGGCGGCAGCTAGTTAGTTTTAATATTACTCTTATTATTCTTTCTGGGTCACAAAATAAACGTTTAACATATTTTCAGGCGAGAATGTAGCTGTGTAAACTAGAGATGGCACGATACCACTTTTTTATGTCCGATACCGATACCAATATCATAAATTTAGATATCTGCCGATACCGATATGAATTTAAATGAGAATAAGAAAGAAAAGTATGTCTTTGTGCCCCCTTTTCCCTGTTCATGCCTTATCGGCCCCCCTGGCTAAACTTTGCTAGATCCGCCCCTGCACAGTTACCAGCAGTCAGCTACATAGAAAAAGATCCTGGTCTAGAAAGTAATATTAAATAAATTCTAACAACAGCTTATCAAGCTTAAACGTGCTGCTGTTGTTCAGCTGCTGGTTTCCTCTTTCTGGCGCGAAGTGGGCGATAAACAAAAGCCGATCAGCTGATCATTGATCAGTATCACGATTGAAGTAGCAGCAGGAGAGGGAGAGGCAGTCGCTCCATATATCGGTTGTTAAGCTTAACGTGGAAATGCTTTACAAACATTCAGAGATGAACTTACACACTTGCTTTACTTCTCTCTGGGATCACTTCCTCGGAGATGAAATGCCGGATTGGTAGCGAGGCGACAAATACACACAGCCGCTCTATCACGTGACGCATATTGCGCCAATGTGCTATGGTTATGAGCTGAGTTACGCCATGTCGCCATGTTTGTGAGGTGCTTTTTTGATATTTAATGGATCGGATTACATTTTTTATTTCTCTCCGATCCAGTAATTTACGTCAGTATTGGACCGATACCGATACGTAATATCGGATCGGTCCATCTCTAGTGTAAACCTTAAATATTTGCACAGTTTATCAAGACACCACATATTCAAAAGCACTCTGATGTTTTCGGCGGTGTCTGTTACCCACCAGCTCGATAGCTAACTGGGGTTCAAGGCTCACTAGAGTCCGTGAGAACACCGGACTCCCGGCAAATCGTTTTCAAACCCACCGCAGTCTTTCGCTACTCAGGTTAAACATATATAAGTCACTTAGATAACTTAAAATGTTATTGTTTGGCCTTTTTCAGTATTTTCTTGGTTCCTGAGTAAATCGGTTTGGCTGAGATTAAAGTTATAGTTTTTACACAGCTGAATAAACGTCAAGCAGACAGCTGATTATGAGAAGTGTGAGATGCTCAAGAATATACTCCGGTTTCCCGTTATATTATAGATAGCAAGGAGTTTATTAAACCTCACCGAAACAATCTGCAGATTTCATTAAAATTTAATAAACTATCATCTTGTCTTTATCTTTAGTTAGCACATACCTTAAACACTTAAAGCTGTAAGCTAAAGATAGTTATATAAGAGCAGATGCGTGCTGGTGCAATAAGCTGTACGGATGCATGATCTGATTAGTCGACTAATTGCAAAAATAATCGGTGACTAGTCGACTATGAAAATAATCGTTTGTGGCAGCCCTAGTTACAAGTGTGAGGACCACACAAACAAGGAGGTGAACAGATACAAAGCACGACATTCAAATGAGACAAATTTCTATTTGTGCAACAATATTACACCCATTTTTTTTTTACATTGCAATTGAAATGACACCAGTGGAATGATTGTAACATTTATAATACAGTTTTTCTCAGTCGCTTTGGTGCGTTTCTCAGATCAGAATTGAAATTCTCATAACTATTAGTTCAACCTCCACAACACTCAGTCATTTGTGCACATCATAGTAGCAATTTCTCCTCTCTCTGAACAAACTGCAAATGATTTTGGACATGAATCAGTTGCTTCCATACATTTCCCTGCTGCTTTCTGACATTTCCATTTGCTTATGTCATGTCAGTCAAAAGTAATCATACCTATGGATGCTGAATAGTCGTTCCCAATAAAACTAATAGCCATACATCCATTGCTTGAGTCATCACACACAAAATTGTTGAACTAGTTATCACATGCTAAATATTGGCCATCTGTCAAGCAAATCCTATACCTTTCTGTATCATTGTTCCTGGAAATGTCTCCGAAATTGAACAGTTGATCTCAGGTGAATTACAGCTGTCACTCATGAGGAGGCGTGTGAAAGTTTAGTTGTAACCAATGACAAACAACTTGTTCACTGTCAATTATGGATGAATCCTGTGAATCCCCAATTGGCAAGCATATATAAACTGCGCAGGAGCTAGTGTGTACCATTTCTACACTTCTGTGACACAAAATGGAAGGTCAGCACCGTGGAAGAGGGGTGAGGATGCGGGGAGGAAGGGGAAGGGGAAGAGGGAGAAGAGGCAGATATAGGCGGATTCCTAATGAAATAAGGGCTACAATTGTGGACCATGTTGTCAATCACGGCCTCACCATGGAGGAGGCTGGTCGAAGGGTGCAACCCAATATTGGAAGAACTACTGTCAGTTCAATCATTCAAACATTCCGTAGGGAAAACAGGTATGCAAACAGTAATACACTGTACTGTACTGTGCCATCTCAGACACATCACATGTTACTGTACTGTATTTGCAATTTCACAAGAAGTTCACTCTGCACCACATAGGATTGTAAGACAACCTCGCGGAGGCGGAAGAGGGTCCCTTTTTACCCCACAGCAAGAAGAAGCCATTTGTGCAATGGTCATTGCAAACAATGCAATAAAGCTGAGAGAAATACAAAGCGCTGTCATAGAGAATTACACGGTATTTGGCAATATTGAATCTGTTTCAATTTCAACAATTGACAGAGTACTCAAGAAAAATGAAATCCACATGAAGCAATTGTATAAAGTGCCATTTGAACGAAACAGTGACAGGGTGAAGGAGATCCGTCACCAGTATGTGCAGGTAAAGCTGGTCTTCTATGTTCTGCACTGCAAACTGTTTTACAGTACTTCGTAGTTTCATGCAGTACACTTGCAATTCCACAGCACATACTCTACAATGTGTTTTACCAAATGCATGCATTACTGTTTGTTACTGTACACAGGCATATTGTGACATTGCATTTCTGTCTCTCTCTAAAGCGTGTACTGGAGCTGGAAGCCAGGGAAACACTGCACACATTCATATACAGTTTTTCTCAGTTGCTTTGGTGCATTTCTCACAACAGAATTGATCTCTGCACCACTACTAAGGCTCTTCTCAAAACAATTAGTGCAAACTGCAAAACATGGTGGATAACTTGCAAAAGTGAGTCACTTCATCAAAAAGAAAAGTCAGTTGTTCAAAATAAGTAGTCAATGCTTCAAAAGCAAGTCCCTTAATCAAAACAGATAATATATTCATCAAAAGCAAGTACTTATATCAAAGTGTCAGGGCTGTCACAATTACAAGTCATTACACCAGCACCTTTGGTCACAAAATCAAATGGTTTGAACATGTTCTCATTGTGACGGATTTCTTTGTAGGTGCTCCCCAATGACATGTCAAGTCTGGACAGCATCCATGGCATGTTGAAAACCATAAATTGTAAAGGAAAATCAAGACACTTCATATGCACTCTTGATAATATTTAATTGAAACTGTTCACAGCATTGTGCAACTGGGGAAATACAGCAAATCAAACATTTTACAGCAAACATAAACTCACTTAGACAGTAAACCTTACTGCAGTAGTTATGAAACAAAACCCTGAAAAACAGACACTGCTGCATATCAATCATTGATATCTAGACACTCCCGTCTGTCTGCCCACATATTTGCATCAACATCACAGCGAATGTCAGCTCTATCGATGCATCAGGGAAAGTATCTTCTGGAGTGTCGAATCCACCCTCTGCAGGACGCTGCTGTGATGTCATCACAAGCTGCATCCATAGCTGCTAGCAGGGTCATTTGGGTATGTGGATGCCTGTTATATACCTTCCACTTCCAGGAAGAGAAAAACTCCTCAATTGGATTTAGGAATGGAGTGTAAGGAGGAAGAAACTCCATAAGCATCCTGTCGTGTGCTGCAAACCACTGCCTGACTACAGCAGAGTGATGGAAGCTAACATTATCCCAAACCACTACATACATTGTCCGATTGTCACCAGGATCATCCCTTTCATTTTGTGGGATTAGGTCCCTATAAAGAGCGTCCAGAAAAGCCAACAGGTGTTGTGTATTGTATGCACCAATACGAGGAATATGGGTGTGAACGCCATTTTCTGAGATTGCTGCACACATTGTAATATTTCCTCCTCGTTGGCCTGGGACATCAATGGTGGCTCTTTCTCCAATGTGATTTCGTCCACGCCATCTGCCTTTTGCGAGATTGAATCCCGCTTCGTCAAGATATACAAACGTGTGCAGGGGTTCCCTGGCTTCCAATTCCAGGATACGCTATACAAAGGATGAGAATGAAAAAGTCTGTAATGGTGCATTTCGCACAACAGATTGTACAGTTTGAATTGTTAATAGGATTACAGTAACATGCATAAATGTAAGTGCAGGACATGGCCTAAACTTTTACAGTAAACAGAGGTACATATGCAAACATGTTTTACCTGTACATACTGGTGACGGAGCTCCTTCACTCGTCACCTGTGACTGGGTAGAAGAGGCTTTTCATTGGTTGCAAGTAAGAGTAACACACACCAATTTTCATTAGTGTGAGATAAGGTTCACCTGAGAAAAGTAATTTATGGAGATTTTCATGGAAACTCCTTAAAAATAGGGTTTTCAAAATGGGTGTACAAATTGTTTGACAAGATGTTCAACAATTTTGAGTGCACTGACACAAGCAATGAAATGAAGACTATTAGTTGTGAGGACAATGACTATTAAGCCGGTACAAGTATAAATAATTGTGACATTCATGATAAAAGCAAGGAGATAGTGATGAATAGCAAGTCAAAAGTGACCATTCTTTAGATATTTGTACTTACTCAACTGCTTCATGTCCAAAGGCATTTGCACAAGGTTGTGCCAAAACAACTACATGTTGTGGAGGTTGAACTAACTATTGTGCAAAGTTTAATTCTGTTGTGAGAAATGCACCAAAGCAACTGAGAAAAACTGTATGTTGATGAGGCAGGTTTCAATCTGGCCAAAGGCAGAAGGCGTGGAAGAAATCGCATTGGACAGAGGGCAACCACTGAAGTCCCTGGTCAGCGCGGAGGGAATATTACCATGTGTGCAGCCATCTCAGACAACGGCGTCCTCACCCATATCCCCCTTCTTGGTCCATACAATACCCAACATCTCCTGACATTTTTAGACACTCTTTACAGGGACCTAGTCCCTGAGAATGAGAGAGGTGGAGGCCAACTCAGCAAGTATGTTGTTGTCTGGGATAATGTCCGTTTTCACCACTCCCATCTGGTCAGAGAGTGGTTTGCAGCACATGACAGAATTCTGGTTGAATATCTCCCTCCATATTCCCTATTCCTTAATCCAATAGAGGAGTTTTTCTCTGCCTGGAGGTGGAAAGTTTATGACCGGCATCCACATGAGCAAATGGCCCTGCTAGCAGCCATGGATGCAGCATGTGACGACATCACAGCAGGGTCCTGCAGAGGATGGATTCGCCACTCCAGGAGATACTTTCCTCGCTGCATTGCGAGGGATAACATCTGTTGTGATGTAGATGAAAATATGTGGCCAGACAGACAGGAACGTCTGGATGTGCCAGAATGATTTACTGTACTGTTACATGTGATGTTTATTGTTCACATTAGTGCACAGCTCTACCAAATGGGTGATTTTATGTTTACATGTATTCTACAGTGAACAAGTGACTGTAGCATATTTTTCTTTTGCACAATTCTGTAGGATTACAAACATTTCTACACAATGGAAATGTGAAACGTACGTATTCAGTGTCTCAGTTACTCCCAAGACTCCCATAACATCTACAGTGACTTTACTGCACATTTCAGATGGCTGTACAGGTAGGCCATAGTGCTGTCGTCAGCATTTTCAGGTGTCACCAATTGTTTTTGCAATGGGAAACACTGAGATTATAAACTGTCATAGTGGAAACATGACAATGCCATTTGACTATCTTGTTCATAAAGATGGTGTCAAGACTTTTCATTTTGATGGCACTGACAGTTTCATTGACATGGATACTTGCTTTTGAGGTATGGCTAATCAATTCTGTGCATGTGACGTGCTTTTGCAGGCTATCCACTAGGTTTTGCAGTTTGCACTAATTGTTTTGGGAAATGCACTAACTGCTGTGCAAATGTTAATGGTGTTCTGAGGAACGCACCAAAGCGACTGAGAAAAACTGTAAATAAGTTGGCTGAGGTTTTTGCTGGTAGCACATGATTATACACCCTTTTTTCTCTTTCTGTATCAACAGAACCAGATCCTTACATACAGATTGCTGAACTGAGGAAGAATATATATATATATTTGTTCGACTACTCCGCCTAGGCTCGACAGTGCAGCCTAGGCGGAGTAGTCGAACGCAGATTCACTGAGCGCTCAACACAGACAGCATCGTCAGAAGGAAAGTTGATAAAATAAATTACAAATTTTGTATTGTTCGATACATATGCGTACCGAACCGAAAGCACTGTATCGAACGGTTCAATATCGATACGAGTATCGTTGCACCCCTAATAGATAGATAGATAGATAGATAGATAGATAGATAGATAGATAGATAGATAGATAGATAGATAGATAGATAGATAGATAGATAGATAGATAGATAGATAGATAGATAGATAGAAAGGCAATAAAGTGATACTGCCTGGTTGCACTCTTTAGATCACCGATGCATATCCCCTGCGGTTGGTGTGTTGTTGGATGATGCTTCAGGATCACTGCAAAGTGATGCAATACTTGTTCCAGTCTTGGAGACAGGGAAGATAAAGATAGATTTTTAGAGAGACTAAAATAAATTCTGAATAATAATTCAATTGATTTCATCCTTGTAGTTGCTACTTGGCAAATAAATCTGATCCTGACTAATTGTTAATAACTGTTGAAACACATTTTATGACTTAGCAAATGCGAAGTGTACCTGATTTTGACTAGTCTCCCCAAGAGAGGTTTCCATCTGTGGTCCTCTGGCTGACAGGAAGATATGGAATCTATCAAAGTCCTTAATGTCTTAATGTCGTAACACTACCTCACTGTCAATGTCAATAAATTCCATGAAATCAGTGTTATACTTCAGCAACCTATCAAGCACACAGCCCTCGTGTGTTACACGTGGGCTGTATGTCATGCAAATTCGTCTTGGAAATATATAATTATGGAAGCATATTACCCTGCTGCTGCTGAGGCGCTACAGCATGAAATCTGTATTCTGTATTATCTATCCTGTTTTTAATTGCTTAATATAACATGGACAGCATTTATGTAGTTAAGAGACTGAAACAATGGTGTAAACAATACTGAAACAAACTTACTTTGGAGGATTCTGGTCAACATGATTAAGCCTTTGGCTCAGGTTTCATAATTAAAGCGTAAACTGGTGTATTAAACTGAAAACTGTGGTTATTAATTCTGAATTATTCTTAGACACTGAATTATTCTTAGGTTATACAAGTAATTAGATTGCTTCTGAAGGTACTATTTTATTGTGTATCCAGTTGAATATGTGCTTTAAATATGACTAATAATGTGTATTAAACGCACAGATGATCACTAAACCACTAATTACTTTCCACAGTAATTTGTTTGCACAACAAAACCTTTTATTTTGGAGATCTGTGACGTAAATGTGCCTGTCTCTAAAGGGCTTTGGACCAACTTCTGTACTATCGGTTATAAATACAATAAATGTGACAGTCAACAGAAAATGTGTTTTTATTTTTTATTTTCTCCCAAAAAATTGAATACAATTCAGTGGGCTCCATACTGAACTTAGAGGATAGGGCAAAAAAGTATCAATCTAATGCGCTAGTGTTGATCTGATACCAATACAAGCTTTGGTATCGATATTTTGATCAATCTGCCCACCTCTACCATAAATGGTAAATGGACTGGTTCTTATATAGCGCTTTTCTACTCTTCTGAGCACTCAAAGCGCTTTACACAACTTGTGCATTCACCCATTCACACCCATTCGCACAAGCTTATTGTTCTAAGTGCTTTCTAAGTAACTTTCACACACATTCACACTCCGATGGATGCATCGGAGAGCAATTTGGGGTTAATATCTTGCCCAAGGATATTTGGCATGCAGACTAGGGGAAGCCAGGAATCGAACCACCAACCTTCCAATCAGTAGATGACCTGCTCTACCGCCTGAGCGGTATGTCTGTATGTCAAAGTTGGGAAGAAAAAATGTTATGGCAAAGATTAGTTGCTGCCGTCATAATTTCTGAGTATCCATGGTTAACGGCATCTAAATAGTAAAGGCAAATTTAGGAAACACCACTCATCAATGTTTGTTTATCTTTCATGAAAAAAAGGCTTTTTTGTTTTGTTTTTCTGTCTCATTAGTTTCCCAACATGACATCACCAGTGCTTACATTTCATAATACATCTTATTATGATGAATAAAACATTAAATATTTATGACTTCTCACATTAAAAAAAACTACAATCACTTAGTTTGGAAATGAATTAATAATTTTAAAGTGAGGACAGAAAGAGCGACCTCCTCTGGATGAAACAGGCACTTCTGCAGACTTCACTTAATACGTTACATTGTTGCTATTGGAAACGGACTCCACACAAACTGAGAAAACACCGGAAATCCCTCTGAACCTCTGTTATAGTTCATTCTCTGAACAGAAAGAAGTCCAAAGAAGAAATAAGTGTGGGATATTCAGGCTTTGGATTTAAAATGAGCTCTCCTTTGTCGATGCTAAAGAAAACCAAACGCACTCCTCTGCAGGGCGCTCACAAAGACCAAGGGTAGGTGATTAACTCCACACAGGTAGAAACTGGACTGTAGTTTTATTGTGCAGAATAAACGTATCAATCATGTCGCCACACTTAATTTTCTTCGACCTGCAGGAGCAAATCAAAAGTTCCTTTCAGGAGGAATCTGCTGAAAGGTAACGATGCACTCACAGATCACCAGCAGCGCTGCAAATTCAGTAAAGTACAAGTACAGAATAAATAAATACATCCCAGCTAGAACTAGAACTACTTTCCTTTTAAACCCTTCAAATTAAAGCTCAAAGTCTGCACTTTAGACACACTGTGATTGTTTGATTTAAAGTGTGTGGAGATCTAACAGTATTCATGTGTCCACAACATAAATAACTTAAACTGTGATGAGCAAAATGCAGCAAATCCTCACATTTGACGAATAATAACAATTATATCTTACTGGAGAAACTGATCATAAGTTTATCAGGTAACTTTTCCAGTTGAAAAAATAGCAAAACATCTTTTATAACCATGATACTTTTTGTTTTTAGAATTTGAGGCTGAATTGGCCGATGAGTCTTCTGATTACTCTCACACTACAACCAACGAAGCCTCCACCTCAAATACGGGAGCTCCATTAAAGAAAGGTAGGCTTTAACACAATGCTTCATATTCCAGTGTCAATATATCTTCTTTTATTTATCACATACAAAATGATTATACGTTTTATTTTTCCAATACTTAATTGCTGGTTTCCAGGGTGTCCTCCGACCAACTTTGACCTCATGTCTGCCATGATGCAGCGAGTGACCCTCCTGGAGAAAACAGTGAGTCGCCATGCAAAGGAGATAGAGCGCAAAGTGAGCATGCAACCCCTTCAACGAATACCAAAACTGCCAGCCATCCTTTAAACATATTTAAACCTCACTTTATGGTTTCATCATTCCTCCCAAGGATAAACAGATTTCAGATTTAGAGGAGAAGCTGAGGGTTCAGGAGAAGTCAGGTAATTACCTACAGCAGGCACAGACTTGAGTTTGATTTATGTTAAGTCGATCAAAGCGTTTTCATGATTGTGTGGATTTAGGAAGCATGCATGACCCGAGGAGCAGAGATGATCTCGAAAGCCGGTGCCAACAACTGCAAAATCAAGTGCATGAGATGGAGGTGAGTAAGGTGTGTTCATAAAGTATGAGATCGTGATTTTATCAGTGTGGAGGTTTCACTGAGCTGCTGTCGTTGTTGCAGGACTTTCTGAATGATTATGGTTTGATCTGGGTGGGAGATACAGACTCTGGTGATCCTGCAGAGCGAGGTAGATCCACCAGTCCTGCAGACCTGCAATCCCTCCGTGTCTTTTGTATGTTAAAGCTGTGCTGTTTTTGTTTTGTTTTGTTGTCTTCTGCAGAGACTTCT
Organism: Copadichromis virginalis; assembly: GCF_057382275.1. Lineage (NCBI taxonomy): Eukaryota > Metazoa > Chordata > Actinopteri > Cichliformes > Cichlidae > Copadichromis > Copadichromis virginalis. The sequence continues at coordinate 10,644,563 of NC_140628.1, read as the reverse complement.
GGTGGCAGAGGCGTCCACATAAACTTTGATCTCGTGCTGCAGAGGATCAGAGAACTGAACGTCCTCCTAGGGGAAGGAGAGTCTTTTGTGCAAATGACAGCGACAGGAGCACAGCTGGCAAAAAAGGATCCCATTCCACTGAGGCTCTACAGGAATGGCATTGTAATGTTTGATGGTCCTTTCCGCTCATATCAGGAGCACAGCACGCAGGTTAGCTACACTAAAAAAGGAAAATCAAAGTCTATATTAAACTGGAATCTTTCCTTGGTTAAAAGTAAACTCTTGGTCCCTGCAGCAGTGCATGCAAGATCTAATGGATGGCTATTTTCCATCTGAGCTTCAAGAAAGATTTCCGGATGGTGTACCTTTTGAGGTGAGTCTCAGTTTCCTTTTCTTATTTTGTTTTTGGGAACAATCGACTGTCTTCACAAAAATTCTCTTTGCAGCTTCATGACAGGCGATACGAGGAATTCAACTCTAGGCTCCCGTGGGAAACGTTTCCTGGTAAAGGACAGGCTGTTTGTGGGGACAAAGATGAATCAGCAAGCTCGCTGAGTTCTCACTTCCCCGGTCTGTTCTGCAAACGTCACCCTGATCAAAGCCGCGGTGCAGATCCTCAGAGACTTTGCTGTCATTCTCATGTTTTCTTCTGATTCAAAGGCAAGAAGCTGACCACAGATCAGTTCCTGAACAAGTTGCCGAAGTTGGTGGTGAAGGCCGGCCGAGTGATTGATATCAGGAACTCGCTGAGGGCAAAGCTGCAGGTGAGTCGTAGAGAAGCAGCAATTATCTGTTTGTACAAATATACAGATGAGGACAAAATTACCAGCCACCCTACAAAGTTTAAAAGCTTCGTCAACATTTTTCCGAGTGCTTTTTTAAACAGACCAAGGACTTTTTAACATAACATTTGTAAACATTGTAGTTTTCTTTATAAAGCATCAACTATTATTACCATTTCAGAAAAAAGCAAAAATTACCAGGATCAGTATTATTAGTTCCCTGAAAAACCATAGCAGGCACTACTGCTGTGCAATGATGAGCTTTAACATTGTAATGCTCGAAGCTAAGTTGAAACTGAGAGTTAGCTTCCAATTTTCTCACATTATAAAAACTTCAAGCTGCCACCTGAGAAAGCATGCTACCAAAAACAAAAGAAATCCGTTCAGACTTACTCGAGTCGTGAATTATAGTCTCAAAGAAGATAATCACTAGAATCCAGCACAGGAATGGACTGCAAAGCTGCAGAACAAGAAAAACTCCACTTCTGCAGAACAGATAACTTCATGCCAAACTCACTGAAGGACAACCTGGAGAAAGATTTTAGATACTAGTAGCACATGCTTTGATCAGATGAGACAAAACTAGAGCTCTTTGGCCAAAGAGATGCTTTTTATGTTTGGAGAAAGAAGTGAGAGACATATAAAGCAAAGAACAACGTCCCCACATTGAAACACAGTGGTGGCAGTATTATGTTGTGTCTGGAACTGGGAATCTCTTCAAGGTGGAAGAAATCAAAATAAAAGGATATGTGAAGATTTGGGAGCAAAATCTCAAGCAGTCACCAGTAAACCTGTGTCTGGGTTGTTGCTTTGTCTTTAATCACGACAGTGCCCCAAAACATAGTCACCCCTGGTGAAGACCAGGCTCCAGAAGGCCAAAATCAACATTAATTGTCATTAGTGTCATTAAAGGCCTGCACAAATCTCTGATTTCAGTTCCACTGTTTCTCTGTTTAGCAACACTTGGGAAAATCTTTATAGAGGGCCTAATGGTTAAGTCCTCATGTATATATAAGACAGCACTGATAATCAGTGTGCTTCTACCAGGGTACATCTGATGTGGACAGCAGCAGTTCAGTGATACTGATAGATACACCGTCACTGCAAGCGAGTACTGAGAGGTAAACCAAATGTTCTCTTTTATTTTTTATGTGTATAGCATAAATATTTGTCTCTGCCAGTTAACAGACTTACCAGAGGGTGTCAGTCATCACAAACTCATGCTGTGCAAATAAGCATGGCTTAAAAACATTTGCCATACCAAATGAATACCACATGAAAAAAATGACAAGTACAAAGTGGGTTAAAGGAATTTAAGAACACCACACTTGATGTAAGACCTGCTTAAATCCCGATTTGGCCACTGATCGTCCAGATTGTAGAGATTACTGTATGTGCTGATCTGAAAATGAGGGCAGCCATCAGCTGGTGACCGTGTTTGTGATGCAACGCTCCAGTTTTCACCCACATTTTTCTAACAACCATAATGCGTCATGGCTGCCACCAGACTGCAGGCTTTCAGCGCCTACCAGCCTGCCTGTAATGTCATCACTCTCAAGGTGAAGTCAGAAGACGGGAGCCACATTTACATAGTGAAAATGTCCCCGTCGGAAACAGTCGGTGACCTGCGGAGGTTCCTGGACAAACACAGGTGAGGACACATCTCAATGCACTGACCGCACCGCTGCTTTTACAATCACGTGACCCAGCCTGCTGTTTGTTTGTCGCTGCACTACAGAAGGGGCGGTGTGCCCAGTTATGACATCATCAGCGCATTCCCACAGCGCAACTATGATGATGATGGTCAGACGCTCCAGTCGCGTGGAATCGTGACAAACGCCACTCTACTGCTGCGACAGAGGAAGCCCGATCCTTCACTGGCCGACGTCAACAAAGCTGTTAAAGATTAAAGAATTACTTTTATCTTGTTACATCAGTGCTGTTCACAGCAGAGCGGAGCGTGAGCAGAAGTAAAGGTGTTGCTGATGTTATTAATGACGACTGTGTTCTGTGACAGTGAGGCCAAAAGCATTCACAAACCCATGACACTGAAATAAAATCCCAATGAGCCATTATTCCTTTTGTTTCTTATACCTTTGCTCTTATCTTAACAGGGACACAGATCATTAACACCAATATCTAATCAGATAATCACATGGCAGCAATTCAGTGCATGTAGACATGCTCAAGCTGACCTGCTAAAGTTCAAACAGATCATCAGAACGGTTAGTGCCAGATGGGCTGGTCTGCTGGGATTTTCCACGCAACCATCTCTAAAGTTCAGAGACAACGTTCAGTGAGCAGCAGTTCTCTGGGTGAAATAGGAGAAACAGAATGACTGCTTAGAGCTTATGGGAAAGGAGCAGTAACTTGTTACATCCACAATATGCAGAAGAGCATCTCTTAACACACAACACACAGAACCTTTAAGCAGGTGGGCTACAGCAGGTGAGGACCACACCGGCTGCTGTCAGTTGAGACCAGGACGCTGAAGTTACGATTAAGACTGGAAGAATGTTGCATGGTCTGATGAGTCTGTTTCTGCTGCAATACTTGGATGATACGTTCAGAATTCTGAGTAAACATAAAAGTAAGGTTCAGGCTGCTGGTGGTAGGACATAATCTCCTAATTTGTGTCTTTTAAAGGACAATCTCTTCCCTGGACTCATTATGAATGTGCAGCTGACACATCTGCAGGAACAGTCTGGTCTTTTCATCCTTTCTCTGCAAAGTTAAACAAATAAAAGCAATCTGAGACCAATTAAAACAAAACCAAGTGTCGAAAATCTTTATTTCTAAAATATGCAAATACAAACAAGGACAAAAGTATGAAAATATAAACATATTTTTTCCCTTTTGCAAAACATTTGAGATGTTAAGGCATGCGGAGCCCGACTTTTCAAAGAGAAATCTTGTGCTACTCAAGTTTAAAGGTCCCATGAAATGAAAAATGGCTTGTGTGTCCCTGGGTGGTGTTCAGAATAATAAAAGTCATTGTTGCATATTTTTATGTTAAAATCCCTTTCTCTTCCCATAAAGTGTCATGCTTTTTCGTTTTTGTTTTCCCCTTTTAAATGGCTTATCTCACCGTCAGGACAAATACAAAAACTCCATTCACTTCGATGTGACCCGTGATTATGGGGTGATCCAGCCAACCCCTCCACAGTCACCTCCACAGTCAAAACGCCTGAAGGAACATCCCATCTCATCACACCTCAAACCACAAAGAAATAATACAATCTAACAGACACTTCATGGGACCTTTGCACACTGTGGATGCTTGCTGAGACACGTTAGCACATTATTACAGCAACAACACGTTAGGAAGACCCAGAAAACTTTCACACCGAGTTTTCAATGCAAACAAAAAAACCCTAAAATAACAATAAATAATACTGAAGATTAATACTGTTTCTCATTCATACATTTACTCAAACAGTTCACCGCTCGGCTTGAATGCGAGTCTGCTGTCATCGACATGAAATCTACGCTATATCTACGCTCAGACTTTCACCGTGTTTTAATCATCTACCAGGGCCAACTCGAGCTTTGCAACACGTTTTTTTTTTTTCCTACTACATTCAGTGTCAGAGGGAATGTATTGACTGTCCTACTGGTTGACACACTGAGTGAACGGTTATACTGGAAGAGTCAGCTGCAATCAGCCCTTTGTGGTTGGTCTGGGATGAAATTAGCATTGAAGTTGCAAACGCGACAGAAAGGCACATGTTGGTAATTCATTCAGGAGGAAGCCTGCAGCAGCGAGGAGTGCTCGCACACCTGCACGACTGCTTCGACCGGTGTTTCTTTGGTATACGGTAGGCCTGTTGGTGTGAGAAGCTGATTTGGTATTAAACCTCTTTTAGTTATTATGCCTCATACCTCACAGCAGAGTCCAGTATTACAGTGTTCACCATTTCAAATGGCGCATTAGTAACATTTCCTTGCAAAGTCGTTAAAAAAAGGAAGAAAAAAAAAGCAAAAGTAAAAAGCAAAGGTTAAATATTTTCAGTTGATTGTCAACTACTTCTCAGATAATTCCCCTTTGGAGGGAAATTAAATTTTAAATAAGTTAATATTTGCAGGACCTCTACACAAAGAGTTTTCCACCAAAGTGGAATAAAAAGTATAAGACTGTTTTGGTAACTGACAGCATCATGTCGTCATCATTATAAAAACAAAAAAAACCCCACACGTGCGCACACAAACACACAGACACACAATGCTTAAGGATCAAGTATTAGAGGTAAGTTATATTCTGTTAGCCCTTGGACTGAAATAGATGAACTCAATGGGATGGGGGCGGGGAGGTGGGGGCTCTGAGCTACAGGCAGGCTTGAGACTCGACATGCAGTCAGTCGAGAAGTAGAAGCTAAACCATATGGGCTTTCCTTTGTCCTCGTTTCAAGGAAATTATAGTCCAGTCCTCTGACATTCAGGAACAAAGCGTGGAAGAAAAGCCTGTTAAGAGTCCTCCGAGATGAAGAGGTTCCCGCAAGTTTCCTCCATCGTGGCTGGTTGTCGAGGTTACTGAGTTATGCAGTTTTCTCCCATGTCCTGAGCGTAACGGTCCAGTATTACGTTACGCAGCTCCTCGACATCGCGCCGGAGCTGCTGGACTTCGACCAGCTTCTTCTGCAGCACCTCAGGATTCATCCAGTCCTCGCCGTGCTCCGCCACGGATGGGGGTGCTGGAAAAACAATGCATAATTGGTTCTCATTCGATTACATTTAATTTAAACATCAAATTCAACACTACAGTGAAAAAGATGAAGGTCAGAAATAAAAACTCGAGTAGTGCTTACAAGTGAGGCCAAGGAGCAGGGACAGGTTGGGGTCTTGTCCCTGGGCTCGCTGGGTTAGGATGCTGCACAGTGAGCGCAGGTCACTGAGGCAGGAAGCAATCTCAGCATGCAGTCTCTTTGTGAGATTAGCCCCAGCTGGCTGCAGGACAGAGGAAGCCTGGTTAGTGCACTTTTGCTCTGGATCGCTCATCTGCTCCTGCAGCGTCAAATTCTGCTCCATTAGTTCCTGGTTCTGGGTCGACAGCTACAACACAATGATCGGCATCGGTGTTAGGAGCTGTCGAGCTTTATTGAGGACTCAGAGGTCTGATTTCTAAATTAAACAGAAACTGAGAAAGTTGGTGCTTTTTTGGAGATGGTGGTTAATATAGCTCACCTCCTTCATGGCTGTGTGGAGCTCTAACACGTTCTGCTCTTTGGCCAGCACCTCCTCTCTGAGAGCCTGAGAGCTGCTTTCTTCCTGAGATATCTGCTCCTCCAAAGCCTGCAAAAGAAAAAAAAAAAAGATTTAAAAATGTTGCGCGCTACAGAAACAGCAAACACGCACTCATTCAGATTCCCTGTGAAGAGATAAACACCTGGATCTGTGATCCAAGCTGTTCCATCATCCTGTGTTGCTTCTCAATAACCTGCAAAGAGAAGAAATGACCATTAAAACAACACCAACTTAAGCACCAATGAGGCGTTACCGACCAGCGTGTGCTGGATATTTTCCATGTTATTGATCTAACTTGCACACATGAGCACAGCAAATTCAGTACACACTGCAGAGAACATGCTGTAAACCACATAATACAGTCATTTCCCAGAGAAATACTCACTTCTCTGTAAATCTAACTCATCTGAACATGAACTTCCTCTAAGCTCAGGAGTCATCTGAGGTCAATGCACAAAGTGGGTTCTTTCTGCATCTTTACTTTGGGATAGAAATTACTTTTTAATAAACCTACATACAAATAGTCCTTAGTTATTCTAGTTTATCCAGTGATATTTACACTCTGAATCCTGTCTTTGTGTTCTGCCCTGATCTGAAAAGGTGAACCTTCTTTGCACATGTAAGACCACACCAAGCAGACCTTTTTGAGTCTCTGCTGCTCCTCTTTCAAACTGTTGTTCTCTCCTCTAAGCTTCTCAAAATCCAGAGAAGGGAGTCTGGCTCCATCCTCCAGGCCCTGCTGTACCCGCTGCTGCATACTGATGAAGACAAAAATAACGCAGAACACTCATTATGCACAGTTATTAGGTTTTCTTTTTACACTGAGAGCGAGGAGAAATAACATGCCTACAGAGAGGAGTACACATACTCAGTAATGGTGGTCAGCAGGTCCCTCTCCCTGCGTTTCTGCTCCTCCAGGTATGAGTCTTTCTCCTTCAGCTGCGAGTTTGTCGTCGCCAGACAGTCGTCCAGTTCTTTTACTTTCCTTTCTAGCTCTGCTACCTGATGTTCAGCTTCCAACAGCTTATTTTAAAAAAGCAAACAAACATGAGCAGGTTTAATGATTAACACATGTGCACCTGAGCAAACGAAAAGGAGTTAAAGTTTAGTGTCCTAACCTGTTTGTTCTGGTTCTGGTAGTCCTCCAAGGTGGGCAGGTCAGCGAGGTAGCGCTCAAGAGTCTCAATACGCTGCTGGTTCTCCCTCTTCAGTTCCGACTCCTTCTGACACTTTTTCTTCAGGTTGCTGATGTGCTTGTCTCGACTGCGGATCTGCAAACATAAACACACGTTAATCTGATAACATTACGGTACCCAAATGTGCCGCTCAATACAGCCCTTCTCAATCATCTGATGATGAATAAAGGAAAATGACAAACCCATTGTTACTTTTTAGTTTCAAAGAAGTTTGTTTAATGAAAAGAGGAAGCGTGCTTCAGGCTTCGAGTGATTAACCCTGACCGATTTTTATCTACACCATATTGTTTCTTGTGTGGGAGACAACAACTTCCCACTTGATGTCCTTGGGCTCAAGGACGTCAAGTGTTTTGCTCTGCTGTTAGCTAATATCAAATACTGGGACATGCTAGCGCAAAGTATTGGGCAGGGTTTTTATTTATATATAAAAAAAAAACAACCATTGCATTGGCCATCATTAGGGTTTAAAGGTTTTCAGTCTCGATATTGTGGTTCTCGTGTGCATGACTCTTAATAAGGACGTGTTGGGTAAGCACAAACCCTTTCTTCCTGTTTCTTCATCTCCTCCGTGTGCCTCTCGCAGGCTTCCTTCAGATTCTCGGTCAGTCGCCGCATCTCAGCCTCAACTGCCGCGAGTCTGCGCTCTGCCTCTGCTTTCTCCAGAACAACAGAGTCTGTGCGCTCTGCAAACTGCGCCCTCAAGAACGCGTTCTCCCTCTGAGCCTCCTGCAAGTCAACATCAAAGACTCAGCTGAGTAAGATATGGGTGCAGTTAGTCAACATGACAGCAGTATAGTAGTCCTAAGCGTTGCTTTCTGGAGGCTGAGCATGTTTTTACTAACCTGTAGACGCAGCATATACATATCTCCATAAGAAGCTCCTCTGCCCAGGAGGGCTCCGTGAACCTGCAGCTCGCTTTCCCTCAGACGCTGCTCCAGCTGGGCCATGTGCTGCTTTTGTCTGCGATCACAACCAAGTCCAACCATCAACAACAACACAAACATTCACAAAGCTTTGTTTTGGTAATTTAATAAAAGCAGTGAACCCATTACAAACACTTACCTCTCAATGATAAGCTCCTTCTCCTTTAGCAGGCTCTCGCTGGCTTTGACCAGCGCGTCCCACTTGCCCGACTCAGAGTGAACCGGTGTTGAGTATAGAGGTGGGTACTGACCCACTCCTCCACCCATTAGCTGTAACAAGAGAGGGAGAAATGTATTACGTGTCAGTGTTAACTGACAGTGGCGGACAAGTGATGAGACACACCTGCATACTTTCCACTTTTTCACACAATTCAGGGGTTAGCAACAACAGATCTAGTGCTTTAAAGTACCGAGTACTGCAAACGCCTCATGAATAACCTCCAATTATTCATATGCAACACGAAAGTAACAACTACTTTTTTGTCAAATCACATGGTCATGGGTCACTGTGCTATGAAATAATTAGCAGTGCCAGCAGTGTTTGTTTTCCAGTAAAACTTTAGATGACTAATGTTAAGGTTGTAATGGTACTACTAGTCTTATCAACACTACTTGGTGATTTGTGCTTTCACTGTTGATGTTGTATAAGAAACAAATTAACAGGATTCAGGACAAAGACAATGATAGTGATGCTCGTCATGCATGTGTGCACTCAGGACAAAACGGTTACTTTTAATCATTAACCCTTCAAGCTACCGGCAGACTGCTGGAGTTTCTGCCTTTATATGCAAAAGACTTGTACTTATGACTTTAGGAACCATAATTCATTGTGTAGCTTTGTACGTTCTACACTGTGCTGCAGCTGCCAATGGCCTTCACGCACATATAGAAACAGGGAAGATGAACTTCTGATTCTAAACCCCAAATTATAAAGTTTGAAATACAAACTGGACAATATATTATTAATAAAACAATAGTAAAGGACACCAAGTTTCTTTATTTGTTCACTGCCAATAGTACAACTGGTAACATTGGAGCTGATCAGTATTCTTATGATCAATAAATAAGCTCTGGTACCTGTTTGATTTCTGCTTTAGTGCCAACATCTTTACATTAAATACTTATAATTTTAGAGCCACACACGCCACATTTATGCTGACAACATAACAGGTTTAAATCTGCACACAGCTAGCCACCTGACAGTGACAGAACAAATAAACTGGCATAACAAATATATTCCCAAGAAACATGAACACGAGCCTGTCATCTACTTCTTTTGTTAATGTCAAATAGGCTATGTATGTTGAGGACAAAAACGCTTATTGGGAAAGGACACAAAAATTATATCTAAGCATTTAAAATACAATAAATAACGTTATGTATTAGAAATGAGTGAATGCAGCTCATCGATCTCGGCTTTGAATCAGCAAGAGGTTGTACAGCCTGTTCATATAGTATAATTACCTCTCAATACGATCAGGTTTAGCTTGTTTTTGTTCAGTGTTAGTTCCAGAAAAACTGCATTAGTGTACTTAAGTGTTCATTTGTAAGCAAAAATTTGATAAACTGCTAAAAGTCACACTTCAAAGTGGCACTCGGTCAGCATCTGCTCCCAAACATAACAAAAGTCAGTGTTAACAAAAGATCGAATAATTAAATATATCTGCAGACAGCATATAATTGGTTGAAGTAGTTGAAATTTAAATTTTGGTTATTGATCTGTTTAAAATCCTGTTTTAAAATAAACTTAAATGTGTATTAGACCACATTTTATATGTAATTAATAAAGAAATGGGAAAATCTATACATTGTGTATAGAAGCTATTCTTTTGCCAAGTTTTAATCTTTACAAACAAACAGCTACTCCACAAATCTTCAGTTTTTTACATTTTCCCAGATACATCTGAACCCATTTAAAGCTGCCTTTTTTGTTTTGCCACCTAGCAAAATATATTGTGTGGAAAAAGTGTCACAAGATACACTTGAAATCCAAACTTGTTGGTCTCACTTTCTTTACCAACAATCTTGCAGCAGTAGATGTTTTATATTGAGATACATACCTGCATTTGTTCCATTTGCAAGCGTAAGCTTTCCAGTTGTTTATGCTGCTGTTGCTGCTGCCAGCTTGGAAGTTCACTGCATCTGTCCTGCCGCAGCGGCTCATAACCTTTGGAGCCTGCGTGCTCTCTCAACAGAGCCTGCGTCTGAAGGCTAAGAGGACTCGTATAAACTCCAGCAGATCCGGCCACACCAGGCTGTCCGCCCCTTTGATTAGAGGCTTCTGCAGTACCAGGAACGCCAGGCCTAGCTTCAGGCAGAACTTTATAGCTGTGCTCCAAACTTCCTCTGTAGGCCTCAGACACGTAGTCTGGAGTGTCTCTAATCCCGGTCTGTAACCGGAGTCTCATGTCAGGGCATAACCCACCCAGAATGGCTGACTGATTCAGTGTAGGTTCCACCGCAGGAGTATCAAACCTGTGGCCCTCGTCCAATCGCGTATGGTCTGTTGGGAAAAGCGAGTGGTCCAGCCCATTCACCAGACTACGGTATCGACTCAGGCAGTCGGGCTTTACCCCGACGGGATCTCCTCCCACGCCAACTTCAGCATCCAAGTTGGGCGAAGATGCTGATTTGGAGAGAGAGGAGGACTTTGACGTGGTGCCGCTTGGGGTTCTGGAGCCAGAGGAAGATCTGTGACCTGCAGCTGAGGACAGGCAGTCCTCCTGGACACATGACTGGGGCTTTGAGGCCGGGGCTCCGGCCGTGGATGGCATGACATGTGCAGTGGGTATGGGGATCTGACTGCGGATGGGCTGGAAAGAGGGGCTGCTGCTGGAACTGCAGAAATCTTAAAAAAAAAATAAAAGAAGACAAACATTAGAAACAACATTAAGAGGATTTCTCTCACACTACAAATGTTCCCTGTTAAACCAGTGCAGAATATCTGGAGCGCTACCGCAGGCCATTTTCTCTATTTTCAGTCAGCAGTGTAAAGTAGATGCAGCAGGGTTTACTGGTGGCCTACTTTGATGATGAGGTGTCACCGCTGAAAGAATTAAATGGCTTTGACTGACTCAACTCAGGGAATAGGCTTATAATAGACTTAAAGCACTGCACAGAATTAGAGCTCCGTGTTACATGACAAACATTTCCTGTGTTCACTGTGTTAATAAACCTGCTGATACCTGCCTGAAACATGTACAATTATAACCCACTATAAAAATATGTTACTGCAGAAGGGCAGACAAAAAGTTCAGCCCTATAATTAGCAAAATTTTGACAACACACATGGGGTACTACAGCTTCAGTAAACACAGAGTCCACTTTACTAAGCAAGCAGATACAGCAATGTTAATCTGGAAGCTTCAGAGATGATAAATGACTTTAGGAACACAGGAAAACCCAACACCAGCCATCTCCACAATCCTCAACACACGTTACACAACTGTTTTACCAGCACTACAAACCTCAGAGAAGTGTTGAAGTCTGAAAATTGGGCAGTCACTCGAACACAGCAAACGTGTTAGAGGCTGTGGCATGTTTTCTAACAACGAGCGGAAGTGAGCAGAGCGGCAGAACGCTTTAAATCAAAACACAGAACAGTCTTCTGCATTTCCTGAGAGCAACAGAACAACCTGTGAAGCCAAGACTGACAGCCGCCCGACGAGCAAGCCCAAAGCCGTATTGTCCTCCAACAGAAGACCTCGCCTTTACCGAGCCCTGAACGAACGCATACAAACAGGCACACGCAGGAAAGGTTAGGGGGTATTTATAGCCCACCTCTCAAGTTACAGAGCAATCTGTGGGTGCCGCTTATTTAAGCACCTTGCCTCCTCCCACTGAACCACACATCACACGTGTACCTCCAAAGTCAAATACTGAATGGGATACTTCTACCTCTTACCAGCTTAAACCAGAACTGATTTAAATTAAGACACCCTGAATAATCACTGCACACAAAAATAAACAGCAAACATGGCAAAATAGGGTGGGGGGAAAAAAAGAACAAACTTTTTTTTTTTTTTTTTTTAAAAACATAACACATCTGATATAAAAGACGCCTCAAGGCTCCACTGAATCACGACTGGCTAGAACATGTCTGAACTCCTCAGCAAGAACAACCTTTGTTAGATGTTTGCTCAACACACATTCCTACCCAAAGACATAAAAACCCAAAACTTGTTCATTTGTATACCAAATCGAGTGTATTTCCCACTTCACGGTGACTCTAAAAACTCATTATCGTAGCTTTTAGTGAAAGACACTGATAAGATATCATTGTTAACAAGGTCATTATCTCTTCTGCCTGCTGGTCTGATTCTTTATCAATACCCTCATTGATTCATGATCAATCATCCAAGTACATAGTTTTTCAGCTTAGACACAGAGGTTTTACTATACCTGAATCTGAACACAGTTTAGAAACAGAGTTTTGTTTTTTTAGAAGGCCTGTGTGTGACTATGATGTGCAAAAACCTTTTTCCATGAGTTTGATGTCCCTCTATAAAATATGCAAAAGTCAGGAAATCATGAAGGCCCCGATTAAAAGGCACTGATCAGCTTGGAGCCACAAGAATGCAATGGACTGGACAATTTGATACTGGTGCTAAACTGGAAGCAGTTTAATTCCAAACCCTAATTATCTGCTATATTTATAGGCACTGCCATCAGTCTAGGTGGTTGGAAAAAAGCCTAATAGCTGCATTACTGGATATATTAAAGCCAGTTTCCCACATGCACTATAGCCTGAAACGTTTCTAGATATCATCCAATGAAAAGTCTCTCAGCTCCAAGTTTGCCTATGTGAGAACAGAGTGGACAACTGTCTGTTGAAGGAGAGCACAAAACTGTAGACAATGTCTGGAGACTTCTGTTTTGTATTTTAATTTCACCTTTATTCAACGTATCAAACTGACATCTTGAGAATATGATATGAGCCAAGGCAGGAAACCAAAACTTCCAGAGAAAAATCCAGAAAAGCACTCAAACTACTCAGGATTGTACAGTGGGTCAGTGCTGCTAGTTTAGCTCTGTAATAGCTTACAACTATTGCTATAAATGAAATTTGCTCAGGGAACACAACTCAATACATGAACATGTGGAGGGTTGGACAAAATAATGCGAAACTAGCAATTAGTGTATCTAATAACAAGCCTGCCAACCATTCGCTTGAATACAGCTCTGACCGTTATAGGAATATTGTCTTACAAGCGCCGAGCTCAGCGATTAACATGTTCAGGAGGTGTAAGATGACCCTGGCCACCTCAATGGCATCTGCTTTCATTTATTTCAAAGACAGAACGCATGCATCTACTAACACTAATAACTGGTATTTACTGGAAGTTTGAAAGTTTTGGTTGTTTCTTATTGTATCTCTGCTTGTGTGTTATTTGTTTTATGCTCCACTGACTGTACTGTTGTCTTTCTTGGCCAGGACACTCTGAAGACATTTTTTCCTGGTTAAATAATTAAAAAAAAAAAAAAAAAAAAAAGAACTCCACAGGTTCTCTTAAAGCTAACTGATAAAAAGCCAGGAGCAGAGATTGTTTAATTCACCATAGTGACAGGGAGAGCACCAAAATAACCATCAGTTTACTCAGTGTGCTGGGACACCATCACCTCACTAATATTTTTCCTTGTCCTTGACAATTGCCTGGCAATCCACCCATAAATACCAGCCCAAAGCCTACAGTGCTGCTACTCTGCAGCCTATTATTTTGTAATGTTTCCTTTGGAAACAGGGACCACCCATCCCAGCTGGCCATCCATTAAACACAGCCTTTCAGTCCATTATTTTTTCCACTAGTGCATGCACACACAAGCTATCAAACCATTGGGAGATTCCCATTTTAAACAGAACAATGTGAAAGCAGTGATATTCCCGCCACAGGCAAGGTACAGCCTTGGCATTCAAACATCTCCTCTCACTTAACCTCAACTCTGGAGCAGTACAAGCTGCACCTTGGGTCAGTTTTGGCTGGGGAGTATCTCTGTAAATGTCCCAGGCATCAGCGGTGAATCATGAACATTTTATCACCCTATAAATAGACCTAGAAACAACACCATGGACAACACAGTGTGTTCCAGCTTCATCTCCCCAAAATTGTTAAGTGCCAAGCATTACCTAATTTAAATATTTCATGACTGCGCTCAACTTTCTAGTGAGCAATTTTAAAGAACAGAGGTTTAAGGGTGCACAACCATTAGAAAAACAAACCCAACACTGTTTAATGGATGTGTTCAGGTCACTGCAGTGAGACAGTCTTCAAAACAATGTTACACAACAGGCACTACAGGCAGAGGAAGAACAAGCAAAAGTCATCACCTTCTGCACTGTCAGATGCTGATGTGCCAAGACCAGTGTCCCCGCTGTCTGATGTTCCGGGCCGGCGGCCAAAACGGCTTTGGAACTTCTCTGACACAGCTGGCGTCTGCCACTCCATGTCAGCAAACCGGGCTAATGCACATTTGTGAAAAGGGACAACGACAGCAGAGCAGAACATCAACACATGTGGAAATGATGCAGGGCTTATGCATGGTGACAGCAGCGTGTCAACTTACCCGCTGGTTTGGATTCAATATATCTCTGCGAGGTGGTCATTCCATAAAAGACCAGTTACCTGTGGAGACAAGGAATTAGCATTATTGTATGGTACGGGACACTGAACAGGTGATCAAACTCATGGAATAGCTTTAAATTGGAACATGTGTAAATTTGTTTACTTTGCCTCACTTAAACAAACAGCTGAACAACTAACGATCTATTTTAAACAATAATTTGACAGAGGCTGGCAGACTTTTGTGCCCACCGTAGAAAGCCTGTCTGCACATAGTAATTATGAACTGGACGGTCACGGCAGCTGTTAGCTACTGACTGATCTGCTCGCCTATCAAATTCATCTGCCCATCAACAACCACCACACACACTTTTCTGGGTAGCAACAAAAATAACAACACGAGCACATGTCTTCTCGTTACATAATGTCTTACACAAACATCTCTATCCCTACGGGAACCCTATAGGAACTTCCAAATCAATGGTGAGAAAAGAATGTAATGATGGTGGGCACCAAAAGGCTAAGACACCCCCCACTGTTGTTCAAACTAATCATTTTCTGTAGCTAATTCTTAAAGGAAACTACTGATGCCAGGGAACGCTTTAAGCTAAACACGAGTACACGCTTAACTGAATGTACTAAAAGTATTTTTGTTAGTCAGCCGAATGAGCCAATTACTGCTATCCCAATCTACCTATTTTGTTACAAAGAAAAACACACACACAAACAACTCGTTTAAGATTTGAGCAGCGATGCCCTACACCGTTAAGCATTTTAGCTAATCCACGACAAATCCGTTTCCGCCGAACAAGCTAGCTAACAGCTAACACCGCTACGGTTTTCTTAGACTCCTGAGTTCACATCCACGATACATATCTGACTTCAGCCTACCGTGCACATTATCGTAGATAAGCCGGTTCTTCACGCTGAAAGAACGGCTACTTTACCTTCGGTTTCAGATAAGGACTGAATACAGTGATAAATCTCGGTCTCGGGCTCTGAATCTGAACCCTTCGCTGCTGCTGCTGCTGCTGTTGTTCCGCTAGCCAACTGATCTCCTCTGATGGCAGACAACCCCGCAAAGACACGGTGGAAGCTTGTTTAATATTACAGCGCCGCCCGCTAAATTCGGGGAGTGGGTGCTGCTTCACAAACCGCTGCGGAGTTTTCTGCATACACCTTGTTACACCTCCACTGATGGTACACACCGACTTCAAAACTATGGGTGCTGGTGTAATATCGTGAAGTATTAACCTCTGAGCCAGATTAATTCACAGAATTTTTATCTTGTCATGTGGCCAAAAAACCACTACAGCAACACACAACGAACGCATCTAACCAAGTTGCACAGAGAAGGCAAGAATAACCTAGAAGAAGACTTTCGCAAGGGTTAAAATGTGTTGAAGCCATATTTAAAATACCTTAAATTGGACTACAAAATGTTGATTGGCACTGATGTGAACACTGTAAACTTAAACACAAGAGGTCAATGTCAATGAATTGTCAAGGAATTGTATTTGTAGAGCACATTTTAGTACACGTAAACTCAATGTTCTTCCTATAAAAGATAGACATCAAAATTACACGGATCTGTACGTAGGGCAATAAAAACAACAAAAGAAAACGTTACAAAAACATTAAATTCAAGCGAACACGCACACACAAACACATACAGTGTAAGTCTATGAAAGTAAAAAGGGTTTTGAGTCTGCTTTTGAATGTAAACACACTTATAATTGACCTCAGGTCAGCGGACAAATCGTTCCAAAGAACAGGACCACAGTTTCTGAAAGCACACTTTGCTGTGTGGTTAGGAGTAGTTAAAAGATCTGCGCCTGATGACATGAGAGGTCTCGCTGGGTTAAATAGAAGGAAGTTAAAGATAATTCAGTGTTGAACTGAGAGCCAATTAAGTTATTTCAATAGATGTTCAAGTTTCCATGTGCGGTTAAGGACTCTGGTAGTGGCTCAATCCAATGATCCTTTGGATAATCTGGTTAACAGAGTGTTAATGATTAACCTGCTTGACATAAATGCATAGAGCAATCTGTCAGAGTCAGTTTGATATAAAAATGTTCTTATGTTTTATTTTATTTATTTATTTAATTTTTCAGTAGTTGAAAGCAGTTCTGGTGACCTTATTGATATTATTGTTGTTATTGTTTCTTTTTTATATACACTACTGTACAAAGGTTTTAGGCAGATGTGAAAATTGCTGTAAACAAAAAATGCTTTCAGAAATATAAATGATTATTTATTGGCCCCAAATGTATTCTGCAGCAAGACAATGACCCCAAACATACAACCAAAGTCATTAAGAACTATCTTCAGCGTGAAGAAGAGCAAGAAGTACTGGAAGTGATGGTATAGCCCCAACAGAGCCCTGATCTCAACATCATCAAATGTGTCTGGGATTACATTAAGAGACAGAAGGAAAATAAATGATTAACACTTCCATTTTTGAAAGCATTCTTTGTTTCCAGCATTTTTCCTCACCTGGCTAAAACAATTGCACAGTACTATAGATACAAAAGTAAGAATAACATACTATACCACATACTGCTAGCACGTGAAATTGTCAGCTGACAATCGTGCCAAAACTCTGATTTCTCAAGTGTCAAATTTCAAAAAGAAAATCCTAATTTGCTGCACATGTTACCCTATGATGGCAGATGTTGAGTATTACAAATGTCAGTTTCTCAACTTCCTGCAATAAAGCAACAAACAAACTCAGCATATGTCACACTTTCACTTCCATTTTTTGAGCCAAGTTTGGTAAGAACTGAAAAAAGAACCATAGAATTGTAGAGTAGAGCAGAATCGAGTATTACTGACCCCTGAAAAAGTACAAGTAATCATTACAAACTTTAAAGACACTATTATTACAGCGGACAACTTTTATGTTCTTTTAGAGTTTCGAAAGTTTCTGAAGAACTCTAATATCTGAATATTAAACTTACTACTTTGCTGCATCTTTATTTAAGGGTTGTAAAAACACATGCAATGAGATTCAGGTTTAACAATCTTACTGTTAAAGAAAAACTAAAAGTTGAAACTATTATCGTTTTTTAAAAGTAGTTCAGAAAAGACAGACCTAAAAATAAAATAAAGCCAAATAATAATAATAATAATAATAATAATAATAATAATAATAAAATATTATTATTATCATTATTATTTTATATATATATATATATATATATATATAAAAATATGTATGTATATGAGAGAGTTTGTATTGTTTGTATTCATACCATAATTCACAAAGTCAGATACTTTATCACTCAGTGGGTTGTAAATATCCCAGGTTGTTTTAATTGAACTCAGACTGTTCCACTCATAAACACATAGGTCTGCTTGGTCACTTACAAACTCTGCCCGCCCTCTTAATTTGACTGCTTTTTTACATAAGGAAACTCTCCTTCCTCATTCACTGTGTGAAGTACATAAAATTACTCTTATTGTTTTCACTCATTCATTTACAAAATCTTCTTTTTTGATGCTGCCTTTAAGGGTCGTCACAGCAGACCATCTGGCTCCATCTCACCCTACCCCCAGCATCCTCCTCTGTTAGCCTGACCTTCTGCGTGACCTCCTTCACTACATCTATAACCTCCTCTGGGGATTTTCTATTTTTCTCCTTCCTGGCAGATTTATATTCACTATCCCACTATCCCTCTTCTGCTAACCATCTGAGCCTTGCCTCTCTAACTTTGCCTCCACCCCGAGCTGTTCCACTGATATACGTGTTTTTTAATCCTGCCCATCCTGGTCTCTACCAATGAAAACGTTAACATCCTTAACTCTGCCACCTCCAGCGCCACCTTCTGTCTTTATGTTAGTGTCACCATCTCCAATCACACATCACAGCATCATAGCAGGTCTCACTACCTCGTGTACACCATCCCTATTTTCAAAGTCAGGATCCTTACTTACACATGATTCACCCGCACAACACTATTCACAAATTCTTCCTTCAAGATTACCATCAAATTACAAAATAATACTATGTATTGCTTAAACATTTGGTAAATATATGTTACATTCTTTGTTGTAGTGCTCCTTTATTAAACGTTACTTGAAAATGCTTTTATTCTGGAATGCTTTTATTGTGATGTCCAAACAGACCGGAAGAGTTTGGTGTATTTTCAGCTGGCGGAAGAAAGTTGCGTGCTTATGTGCAGTGGAGGAGGGTTGTGTTCAGGTCTGCGAAGGTATTAGCGAGTATCCTGTCAACAAAGTCACACGGAGTGCAATTTGTGACTTTTACTAAATGGACATTTCTTGACAGAGGCTTGCTTAGCTCGAGGGAAACGGTGAGTTTTGTTTAACAGTTGTAAATTATCACCAAAGCGCTGCAAATGTTAACGTTATATAAAGTGGATGTTTTGTTTAGCTAGCAAGGTAACGCCAGTACGCTAACGCCAGCTTCTTGATGAACGACAGGTCTCTCAAAGGCCCTGTGCACGGATCGTTAACCATTCTCGTAGGCTAATGGGGCTTTAGATTTTAAATAATTGTTAGTTTTTTGCAAAACTGTCAGTTGTTGTATTCCCAGAGCTACGTTGCTAACATTAGCCTGGTTAGCTAATGAAGTCGCTTTGTAGGTAACGGGAGCAAATACTATCTGTAGACCAGCTAGCGGTATGTTTTGTGCCTATGTCAGATGAGCAACAAAAAATCTCTGAATAAATCACATGCCTGAGTTTAATGTCGACTTTTTCCTTTTTCTGTTTAAAGCTGATATTGACGCTATACCGGTGTAAAGTCTCTGTCTTCTAACAAGTCTCTGCTCTGCCTTAATCCATTCTGCGTTTTTACAGCTTGGTCACAAGGAAAAAAAGAGTAAATGAAACCTGATCTCTGACCCTTGGAAACCTCCAGCCTCGAAACCTAATTTATGTTTTGCGGTGAGGCCATGACTACTGCCAACATCTCCAGAGATATCCTGCACAGGCAGATCAGGGTATGTAAGAACAGTCCAGAGCCAGTGTGATCATCCCCGTCTGATGGAGAGTCTGATGGAGATGTGCTCTTTTGTCTTTAGGACAAGAGAGCTGCAAGCTTCCAAAGGTTCTACCATGTGACTGACCCCTTCATCAAGAGACTTGGACTGGAGGCTGAGCTTCAGGTCACTAATAACATGACATATTTTTCTGTAAACACATTGGGACACTTTTTTTTCTTTTGTTCTCTTCGTCTGACCCTCAATGTCATTTATTTCAACAGGGCCACACAGGCTGTGTGAACTGTTTGGAGTGGAACGAACGTGGAGAGTAAGTGATCAAACCCTGTGAACCCTGTATGTACAGTGAATTTCTGTTGTATCTGTCCAGATAAGGTTTGCATCCTGTTCACGTCCTGCTTGGATTTTAAATGTCACAGTTTTACTATCAGTGTTGGGTCTAACGTGTTGCAAAGTAATAATATAATCACATTATATCTTATTTTAGTAATTTAATGCGTTACTCACTAATTACAATACAGTTACAGTTATGTTGTTACTTGAATTACAAAGGCTCTTCAGTTATCTGAGCAACTGGCTGCTAGAAAGAAGAAAACTTTTTTTAATGCTTTTAAAGAGCAGAAATATGGTTATTACTTTTATTTTTATTGCACCAAAGGACAAGAGTGCCATGATGACAAACTGCATGTAGGACAGAAACATCTGCATTATACACAAAGCTAGACAAGAAACCCAGAATAATGTCAAAGTTTATTGTATGGCGATCCCAGCCCAGCAGCCAAAGCCTGAACTTTAAAAGGCAGTGATGTGTAGTCAGGCTTGCAGACTCCATTTCTACCTGTACATATTTTTGCAGTAGAATCACTGTGGCGATAGCTTTGAAGACCCTTTCAACTTTGTTTTGTGTTGTTGACTTTGTTTTCATATGTGAAAACTAAAAGAAAGATTGTATTTGTGTCCTCATTAGGGTGGGGTTTTGTGTTGGTGTGTGGAACTGTAACCTCAGTTTTATATTAGTTGCCTGGTAATTAAGTATGTGACAGTGTGTTTCAGTAATTTTATGTACTACATACATTTTAAGAAAAGTAACCAGTAATGTTTAATACATTACTTTTTTCCTAGTAACAACCCCAACATTGTTTACTAGTTAGTAAAAGTAGTCTCACTCGCCATGTTTATCAGTGGTGTGAGTCTGCTTCTTTCGTAATCTGACACCTTCAGCACACCAGGAGGGATCAGTTTAACATAAAGATATTGCATCCATTCTAAAGTGAATCTAGCAACACAGGTCCAACTGCTTATTAGTTAGTTCTAATGCCTGTAATATAACGTGTAAATGTAATAAATCAACAAAAAAAAGGTGCATACCTTAAAGAAATGCTGCTTGGCTTCTTTGAATTGTTATTATTTTTTCCTCGTACTCAGTCTGCTGGCTTCAGGCTCGGATGATCAACATGCCATCATCTGGGATCCATTCAGGCACAAGAAGCTAACAACTATGCACACAGGTCATGCGGCTAACATATTCTCTGTAAAGGTAAGGAGAACACATTCTACAGTGTACTGGATGGTGCCTGAGCTTAGAAACATATTAATACTGCAGTCATTGCACAATTGAGGCTGCCTTGTTGCTCTTCCTCAAGGTTAATTACGAAAATATGGCAGAGAATAATTTTCGCTGTGATGTGCAGTAGGGCTGGGCCTTATCATACCGTTCACGGTAATACCGGTACAATGTTAGGCAATGATAAGAAAATGAAGTATCGCGATAGAATATGGGTAAAATGCGCATACGCAGTGCCTTTGTTTTCATACGCACATGGTGGGAAAAGCATGGCGGTGACGGAGAATGAGAAGAATCGTTGAATGAAACAGATGAACCAGAATTGGTTTGTAAAAATGCTGCAACTTCAGTGGTGTGGAACTGGTTTAGCTTTCGTCCGTCAGATACACACCACGTCGTTATTACTATTATTACTATTATTACCGAACCGATTTTATGTGGTACACGGCGCTCAAAAATCTGTCAAAAATGTTTTAGTACGACTTTGCTAAGCTGTGAAGCCGCACCGCTTTATGGATTGTCGGAGCATTATGGCTACCGTAGTTGGGAACCTCGCAGAGTAATACGTACTGTGCTTCAACATAATATTACTGTATTGTGTGTGTATAACCTCCTTTTAAGTTTTGTGGATATTATACATGTTATGCTCAGGATCTGTCGGCCAATTTCCACTGGAAATGCCTTTTGGTTAAACTGTCAGAAAGGAATTTGCAGCTGCGAGAGAAATCAGCATTAATGAATCAATGTTACGGAAGTGGAGGAAGCGCAGTTTTTGGCTTTCCCCATATTTCAAAAGTGCTTCATCTCTTTGCTATGACTGTCGCCCGGCATAATTTGCAGATGATAATGGTTGCAGCCGCTACGACGCTTTCGGTCAAAACAGGCGCAGCTTGATGACATCATCAACATGCGCTATCGTGGTATAGTCAAAATCTCTAACGTTGGCCAAATTTATATCGTTTCTATCGTATATCATTTATATCGCCCACCTCTACATATATATATATTTATTTTATGATGTCTTATTTCCTTTTCTTCCTCCTCGTGATGAACTCCACTGGTGTTCTCTTTCCTGTTCATTTTGCACACTTTTGTGGAGAACTGCAGCAAGTGTGCCTCTGCACCCTCAGTGTTGGTTGAATTCCCATAATCCTCTTCTCTGTGTAGCCATACAGCTATGTAAATGGATACAAACATTGGACTATGAATTCAGCTTAAGAAGTCTTTGTAAATGTCATAACAATGTCCTGTGTGTGACTATTGACATTTATATCACCATTTATTTCAAAGCTAAGCCTTTCTCAAACATTGTGTGTGTATACTTAGTGGGGATGCGCTGTTTGTAAGATTTTGGGTCAGTGCCAGTGTTTACAGCTCAGGTTTTCAAACGGCAGTGTAACAAATTGATCTTCATTATTATTAATTACCTCCTATTATAAAGTATATTATTTGGTACTTTTAAGTGAGTACAGAATCAAACACAGTCCTCATATCTGTCTCAGATGTGAGGACTATTAAACCGAACATGCCCTACAGATGATCGTTGGACTCTGTCAGCTTATTTACTAATCAGCT
This sequence comes from Copadichromis virginalis, assembly GCF_057382275.1. Taxonomy (NCBI): domain Eukaryota; kingdom Metazoa; phylum Chordata; class Actinopteri; order Cichliformes; family Cichlidae; genus Copadichromis; species Copadichromis virginalis. The sequence continues at coordinate 10,621,759 of NC_140628.1, read as the reverse complement.
GGTCGCCTGATGTCAACAGTGCCAATATGAGCCAATAAAGTGTTGCATCTCAGTTCTTATCAGTTCACTTTGGTATTTTTATTTGTCCATGCAGTTCTTGCCTCACTCCGGGGACAGAATTTTGGTAACGGGTGCAGCCGACACAAAAGTCCACGTGCATGACCTGACAGTGAAGGAAACCATCCATATGTTTTCTGATCATACAAACAGAGTTAAACGCATAGCCACAGCACCCATGTGGCCCAACACCTTCTGGAGTGCTGCGGAGGACGGCATCATCAGGTTAGACCAAAGAGATCAATAATGTATTAAAGTCAAATGTTATGTTGGTAGTGGGTGTCTGTGAAGGTTCTCAGTCATCCAGGTCATCGTAGTCTAAGGAGCTTGGAAAGAAAAGCGTCTGGACTTCTTTAAGTTGCTTGAAGACATTTCACCTCTCATCCGAGAAGCTTCTTCAGTTCTAAGAGTCAAAAGGTGGAGAGTCTCAGATTTAAACCCAGTGGGAGTGTCCCCCCCCCAAAGAGGGACAAAGGACCCCCTGATGATCCTCTACCTAATCACATGAGCCAAAGTGTGAAAACAGGTGTGGGTCACAATCAGCCAGGGTTACGGGTGAGCTCATTGTGGGGCCAAACTGTCAGCAAGGAATTTGCATTTACACTGTTAAATTTTTATATAGCTTTAATGCACATAAAAACCGCTGCTTGTTTAAGTCAAAATGCATTGATGGGGGTTCTTTTTCCACTAATAAAGTTGTGGAGTTGTAAAGTATTTTGTCTCCCGTCAATTATATCTTCAGTTATATCGTTATCGCAAATTTTCAAATATATATCGTGATAAATATTTTTGGCCATATTGCCCAGCCTTAATCTGCAGTGTGATCAAAGCTCACAGCATGTTGGTGCATTCGTAGCCTGCAGGTTTGTAGACCCACATCTACATGTTGTAGCTGTTTACTGTCACTTGGGGTCAGTGTTAGAAATATGTGGGACAATGAGTGTGTTGTGTGGATCAATCTTGTTTGTTTCTGCTTTTCTTTTTTAGCTTAGTACCTGCTGTGAAGAAAAAAAAATCTTTGTAATGGTGTAAAAACCTCTTTTTAAAAACTTCTCGGATGGGAGGTGAAACGTCTTCAAGCAACGTAAAGAAGTCCAGACGCTTTTCTTTCCAAGCTCCTTAGACTTGGTAGTGGGTGGTTTTGCCAAGGTAATATGTGCATGTTGTCCTTGTTCACTGCAGACAATACGACCTGAGGGAGAACAGTAAACACTCGGAGGTGCTGATCGATCTCACAGAGTTCTGTGGTCAGCTCGTCGAGGCCAAATGTTTAGCTGTTAACCCACGGGACAACAACTACCTGGCTGTGGGAGCCAATGGGCCTTTTGTACGTCTGTACGACATCAGGATGATACACAACTACAGGTGAGTTTGGCTTTTTCATGCTATTCTGTGGTAGTGAGTACTCGGCAAACTGTCAAATAAAGCGCTTTGTAGTTACTCTGTGGTGCGTTCCAAGTTTTGACAAGGAAGTTCCGAACTTTTTTTTTTTTTGTTCCTCACACAGGAAATCTCTGAGTCAAAGCACATCGGCAGCTGTGCACACATTCTGTGAAAGGCAGAAGCCCATCCCAGATGGAGCTGGGCAGTATTATGTTGCAGGTGTGTATACAGATAAATTGTCTGGAATCAAATTCTTTTAATGGGTGCATTTATATTCTGGACTGTGGTTTAATACCATTACCATCTGACTGAATGTTTCAGGTCACCTGCCGGTGAAACTCCCTGACTACAATAACCGCCTGAGGGTCCTGGTTGCCACCTATGTTACTTTCAGTCCTGATGGCACCGAGCTGCTTGTTAACATGGGCGGGGAACAGGTAATGCATCACCAAACAGAGAGGGAACCATGTGAGAATCGCAGAGGCATTCTTATGGGATCCTTTTACTATCTCTTTATGGTTCTTGCAGGTGTATCTGTTTGACTTGACGTTCAAACAGAGGCCATATACATTCTTGCTTCCAAAGAAATGCCAATCGTCAACAGGTAGATAATAAACACTGAGTTTCACACTAACTCCAAAGTACATGAAGAATGCCGATTATTGAATCTCTCGTTTTCCAGGAGATGTGCAGAATGGAAAGACGACAAACGGCGTCTCCAATGGAATTCACCTGCCAGCTGGCCACATTCACTTTACTGGGAGCAAAATGCAGTCTAGGTAAACGTCGGCTCTTTCCACTACACGTCTATTGACTGAGGTTATACATTTGAATTTATGTCAAAATATCTGCTTTTCCCTTTTGTCTTTCAGTTCTAATGACCTCCCTCCTCACCTGGAGAAGATAAAACAACAAGCTAATGATGCTTTTGCACGGCAGCAGTGGACACAGGCCATCCAGCTGTACAGTTTAGGCATTCATCAGGCGAGCAGCAACGCCATGTTGTACGGGAACAGAGCTGCGGCCTATATGAAACGCAAGTGGTACGCGGCGTTGCTTTAGTGCAGAGGAATGATGCTTTTTTTAATTCTAAAACCTTTGGAAACCCTGAGTCTTTATGTTTTTCTATGTGATTCTTAGGGATGGAGACCATTATGATGCCCTCAGGGACTGTCTGAAGGCTCTGAGTCTAAACCCCGGTCATCTGAAAGCACATTTCAGGCTGGCACGGTGTCTGTTTGAGCTAAAATATGTGGCTGAGGCTCTGGAGTGTCTGGACGATTTCAAAGGGAAGTTTCCAGAGCAGGCGCACAGCAGTGCCTGTGATGCCTTAGATAAAGACATCAAGGCTGCTCTTTACTCCAAGTCAGAATCAGGTGGGAAAGAAAGAAATAGCTCTTGGCTAATTTTCAGTAACTCTCAGAGAATTTACACAGATCTAGAAAAAAACATTTATATCACACTTCATTGGATAATTGCCATTATTTACAATGATTGTATGCTCACTAAAAAACCTGCTTTGTAGTACACATGTCGTTTCTTTGTGTATATTTTAGTTTTAAAATCTGTGTGAATTACAGTAAAAAAAAAAAAAGAAGTTTTTTCTATAACTGCAGAAGACAAAAAGGCCAACAGCTCCATCCGATTCCACTCGTTCAGTCGGAAAGAGTCCATTCCTGAAGATGAGCTGGAGCTGAGAGAGCGCAGCTTTGACTACAAACACAGATACTGCGGTCACTGTAACACCACCACTGACATCAAAGAAGCCAACTTTTTTGGAAGGTGGGTTAATCTCGTTGCCAGGCCGCTGTGTCATCACTAGGGGGCAGTCGTGAGCTTTGAAATGTAACGTGATCTTTATCTAAATGACACACTGTGCTCAAGCGATTATAAATAAAGCCGAGCCTTTACACATTAACACTGTTGCACTCAGTAACTAGTCAAACCTCTTTTGCAGCAAAATGCTCAAACAGCTTTGAAAGTAGCTGCACAGGAGTAAAGTGTTCTTTATTACAAAGCTGTGGAATCTCAGCCATATTTTTAGCATGTGTGAGCAGCTTTTGGGGGCTGATTAACAGCTTTGTTTGATTACTATTTGGCCTTTTTTATTTTAACATAATTTTGTTCTATTAGTTTTACACAATCAACAGTTCCTCAATCTAAACAAGTTGTTTAGTTTCTTTAGAGTCGGTCGTACTTTTAGATGTTGGCCTATGAAGCAGTTGTTTGTTTTTGCTGTTCAAAAGTGTGACTAAATCGTCTACTTCCCATGACGTTATAACAGTCAGAATATATTCTAATCAACACCAACTCACGCTGTGGCTCATTTAGTTTACCTTTTAAATAAACACAAATCTTTATGATGTGTTTGATTAGTGAGTGCAGTTCCAACAGCTTAACGAGACTGGTTTTTGATACCATGGGCCAAAGGAGGTACTGTATGCTGAGTGACGGTAGAAAATGGCACGCTGCTGTTGCTTAACCTTCACCTCAGCTGTTCTCAGTACTGTACACATCTGCGCAGTGAAGTTGACATTCTATGAAAGAAGTTCAATGTAAAACGATTGCACAATTTTCCGAGTAAATATTTAAATTCCCCCGTAAAAGGTTTGTGTCCCAGGAACATGGCTCATCAGGCAGGTCTGAATGGATTCTTTTTCTCCACAGCAAAGGCCAGTATATTGTAAGCGGCTCAGACGATGGCTCTTTCTTTATCTGGGAAAAAGAAACAACCAATCTTGTGAGGATCCTGCAGGGGGATGAGTCCATAGTCAACTGCCTACAGCCGCACCCCAGCTACTGCTTCCTGGCTACTAGCGGTATCGACCCTGTCGTTCGGTTATGGAACCCCAGGCCAGAGGTAAACAGAGGAAACTCCTCTATGCGCAGACTTGGCAGACTTGGTCTTGACATGCTTTGGGAGTGTGTTAAGGAGATGCCATTCATTAAAAAGATGTGTCATGCTGTTGGAATTATATTTGATCACTTCTTTTGTTTTTTTCTTTTTAAATACCGCAGACAGACAGCGAAAACGGGCGTGTGGTGGAAGACATGGAGGGAGCTGCTCAGGCTAATCAGCGGCGCATGAACGCGGATCCGCTGGAGGTCATGCTGCTTAACATGGGCTATCGCATCACAGGCCTGCGCGGTGTCGGTCCAGATGGTTCAGACGATGAAGAAAGCTCAGAGGGACAAGTACAGTGCAGGCCCAGCTAAGCAAATAGTCATCTGTTCTGCAGAATGGATTTTAGGAAGCAAAGCACTCTACTAGCTCCTGTTTGAATCTGAAATCCCCTCGCCCTCCTCCCCAGCCCCGTCTGACAGAACATTGAGTGAATGTCGTGTCACATCTCTGCACTATGCATCACCCTCCCCTGTCCTGTGAGAGGACTGGTGGAGACCACTTTTGGGGGGAGAGGAATTCATGGAGGGTTGCGACAGCACCCTTCCACCCCTTCGAAGCACCTACAACACCTCAGCCCGTCCCTCCCTCCACCCTGCGGTGGCAGTGGGATGACTTTGAGGAGAGCACCTTCAAACTTCACTCCCCCACTTTCTCACAAAGAAGGAGGAGTTCAGCACGCATCGCTCCTCAGGTTTATGTTGGAGAGGCGCGTATCTGGTGGCCTATTTTCAGGTCGGCGTGTGGCCGCGCGGTCAGAATAAGATCTCTGACCCGAAAACGGTGTATTTGTTACAACTCCTGTCTGCTCGGCAGACGGAGCAAAGCGTCACAGTACCCACTCATCTCGGAAAGGCTGCACACCCAAGTTATTTAAGTTAGCCTCAATCCTATTTTCCGTTGGAGTTTTGGCCACTGGAAGGCTAGAATTAACTCGCTCTTTAAGTTGTGAACGCTGCCAGAGTTGCTCTAATGAAATGTATTTATATGCTTTTTTAGTTTACAACTGTCAGGAGGAAGAAGGAAAAAAAAACAAGGGGTTCTTCTGCCAAAGGTTGCCATCTGTCACGTAAACAGCCAAGGATTAATGTTAGACTTCTTTGTTTCATTGAAACATAACTTTGGCTCCTTTTAGTTAAGAGGTTTTTCTTACAATAGATTATTGACAGGTCAAAGAAAGCAGCTTTCTAATACAGTTTTTTTTTTTTCTTCTAGTCCTGTTGATTACACATCATTTGAGATGAAGTGTCAATGTCATTTTTTGGGGGGAGGGGGCAGCTTTAGGGTTCCTGCCTACTAGCTGCGTGGCTCTAGCATTAGTCCTCTGCTGCAGCCAGGTGTTCAGTCCTGCTTGCATGAGGCATCTCTGAGCATAGATGCAGGGCAATAAAACAGCACAGCCACAAGCCATCCAGTGCTCGCTGGGTCTTCTTTACCCTTAGGGTAAATGTTCATGAATGGAGTCCTCAGCTACATGCATCACTAAGGCTTCCATTCGTTTTCATTTGTTCATTAATTTGAGATGCTCTGTTTTCTTTGAGGAATCCTGTAAGACCTTTGTGGCAAACAGAACAAAGAATAAAAATTATTGAACACCACCTTAGTATCCTTTTGATTCATTGTTTGTTTCATCTGTTTGCCCTTTTTAGCTTGGCGGTTACACAACGCGTACAGTAGCACTTAGTTTTATCTAGGTTAGGAGGATCCCCGTTCGTCAGTGTCCGCACTTTTTGCTGACTGTCGGGCAACAAATGCGAGCACGGTACATCACAAGCAAGTTAAATGAGCATCTCATCTAATGAGGTGACCCATCTGTGGGAGAAGTTACTGCAGGTAACTCTGTAGCAACAACGCTGGGCTGGAAAAGCAAGTGTTTTGCAGATGTTTCATTGATGTGGTGAATTAATTGCAGAACCACAAAGCAGTCAGTTTTACAGTGAAATGAGACCATTATGCATGTATTTAGAGACTATCGCAATACATGAAAACGACAAAAAAAAAAATATTTTTTAGATTTGTTATAGAGGTAAAGTGCTAGGGCGCTGCAGCTAACATTAAATCCCTCCTCGCTGACCGTAAAGGCCTTAATCGACGAACAGATGGCCCGTGCTGCGTTCACGGACCGACGGTTGGAGGAGGTGGCTGCGTACCTCCGCTGTGCGTCACTGCCGTTCATCTCCTTCTGTCACTCCAGGCTGTGATGGCGGAGGCGAACGATACCGACGTAATGATGAGCTACCACGGTGATTTCCCAAAAAACGACAGAAAAAGCAGCCGCTACCCTTTCTGCATTGTCTGGACACCCATTCCCATTTTAACGTAAGAGGCTACTGCAGTATTGATGCTCCTGTGCTGTGGCAGCAGATGAAACGAAGCTATGTTTATCTTATCCGCTAATACTGTTTCCTTGTAATGGTATTGCGTTAGCTGTTTTGCTGGACATTAGGACGTACAGTAATTGCCTCGTGTGTTATTTGCGTGCGTCCTGCAGGTGGGTGCTCCCCTTCATCGGTCACATGGGCATATGCACTTCTGCTGGAGTCATACGAGATTTCGCAGGGTCATATTTTGTCTCGGTGAGCACTGCTTTTGCATCGAGTTTATCACATCACCGCATAGAGACTGATGTTAAAGTGCTAGACCTTCTCAATGGGAGTCTCAAGGATAGATTCGCATTAGCGGTGGGAAGCAATTTGAATATGGTACTGGTATTGGATCAGTACTACTGTGTTATAAACTGTGTTCAGATTTAGTCTTTTTCTACCTTTATAAGTTTAAAGTATCAGTGTCGGTGTTGGTGTTGTCAATACTGACCCTGTATTTACTTGGTATTGGATCATGATCGTACAGCACTAATTCACATGCATGATTTCCGCTCTTTGCAGGAGGATAACATGGGGTTTGGTAGACCCACAAAGTAAGTTTATTGATGATATTATTGTCTTTTAACAAGTAGGGGGGGAGCAGAGATAACGCATTAAAGGTAACTCACTGTTTTCTTTTAAAATAATACTTCAGGTATTGGAAGCTTGATGTGGATAAAGTGTGTGGTAATGGTGCAGCTACATGGGACAAAGCTGTGCACGATGCATCAGAGGAGTATAAATGCAGGCCGGTAAGATTGTTGTATTTAGCATTCTCTTATGAATTAATTAACACATTTCTGGATTGTGTTTATGGAAGGCCTTCAGTGCCAAAATGAATTAAGTGTTTGATTAATTACTTACAATTAAAATATATTTTTAAATATGTAATAATATTTAATTATAGTTTTCATTAATTAATTATATAATGATGTATTTAATTAATTCATTTTGACACTAGTGACCCTCCTTGCACATTAGTGATTTAATAATAAATACTTATTTATTTACTTTTTGTTGAAGCACAATCTGTGCTTTGATAACTGCCATTCCCACGTTGCCATGGCCCTCAACCTGATGCGCTACGACAACAGCACATCCTGGAACATGGTGAACCTGTGTGTGCTGTCTCTCACTCACGGGAAACACGTAAGGTAAATATTTTGGCCACTTATTCCAGCACTGCAGGAATAAAACACATGTATGAATGATAAGAGCGGCTAGAGACAGATCACTCTTCACACTCTCATTCCTGCTACAGCCTAACCCAACATGCATGTCTTCGGACTGTGGGAGGGAGTCTGAGTACCCAGAGAGAACATGTGAACTCTACAAAGAAAGGCCCCTGTTGGTGGGTGGAGCAACAGTGCTAAACACTGCCCCGCCCTCCCGCCACTAATACCACATGCTACCATTTAGAGTCATCCAAGGAAACCTGGAAACCAAAAACGAACGGGCGTGATCTTTTGGCTTGGTTAACTTTCACATTTGTCAAGCTATTATTAATGCTGAAATATTTATACAGGTTATGTTTTTTAGTAACATTGTGCAATACAGAAGACACTCTGCACATGCTGCAACAGCATCGCTTCGCAGTAAAAGAACCCAGCTGCGAAACTCGTCTGCCTGCAGTCCAAACATGCCACCCTGCAGACAATATTTAGTGTATTTTTAGGGCCCTTAACTGTTGCACAGGTGAAATCCTCTATAAAACTTTCAAAAGTTATCAGCTGATCTCCTCAGCTCCCAAACCCTTACACAGTGTTGCTAAAAGAAGAAATGAGGCAACACGGAGGGAATCATACCCCTATCCCACCTCCTTTGAAACATCTAGTTAGAATCAAATTGATTGATTTATATTGTAAGTTTTATTTATATTTTACACAATGTCTCATCTTTTCTGGAAACAGGTTGTATAAAATTAATGATTAATTTGCTAGTGTTTATATCTCAAGCTATGCTTCACATTCACTGGGCAAATCTTTCAGTTTGGTTTTTCTCCCTGGTTTTGTACATCAGGAGCAATTCTGGCTTTCAAATGTGTGAGTCAAGGGCACTTAAACCTTTTAACACAAGCTCTTTGCCTACCCACTCTACCACTTGACATGTAGTAGCCACACCGGTACTTATCTGCAATAAATCCTCTATTGTAAACAGGAAAATTTAAGTTCAAGTCATACTGGTTTTGTTTGAGCCAATTGGTTTAGGTTGTGAAGTTTATTTAGTCAGTTACGACTGTGTAGAATGCATTCACCAACTACTTTGGTAGGTACCGTATTTTCACAACCATAAGGCGCACTTAAAAGTCTTAGATTTTCTTCAAAAAGTACGGCGCGCCCTATAGCGCAGTGCGCCCTGTGTGTTGTAAGGAGGACGTAGTAGAGAACACCATGAGAACGCTAAAGGGTGAAGTGTGTGCGTTGACTTTATCGCACATACCTGTATAAAAGAACAGGTATGTGCGTTATGCAGGACATCGTTGTTTTAACAACCCTGAAAGTGGCAAAGAGACACGCTTACGAAGCACAGTTTAAACTGAAGGCCATCAGCTACGCGGAGGAACATGGAAATCGAGCAGCGGCGAGAGAATTTAAGATTAACGAATCGATGGTTCGCAAATGGAGGAAGCTAGAAAACAAGCTCCGACAGGTCAAGAAAACGCAGTTGAGTTTCCGCGGACATAAGGCGAGGTGGCCTGAGTTGGAGGAAAGACTCGAGCGGTGGATCATCGAGCAAAGAACGAGCGGGAGAAGCGTTTCGACGGTCACCATTCGGCTAAAAGCAGTTTCACTTTCACTTTTTATGAAACGGTGCCATTTTTCCATCCGGACCAGGACTACGGTAGCGCAGCAACTTCCAGCGGATTATAAGGAAAAGCTGGCCATCTTCCGCTCCTACTGCAGCAAACACATCGGCGACAAACACATCCAGCGATGGATGACGGATGGAGACCACAGTTTCACCAAGAGTGGAAGGCAGCGCCCGGCGAGTTACGCCACAATTTGCCAATGGATTGTAGATGCTTGGGCTAACATGTCTGCTGGCACTGTTGTTCGAGCTTTCGCAAAAGCCGGCATCATTTCCGAGGAGCCGCACGGCATGGAAAGTGACTCTGACAGTGAAGAAAGTGAACTTGGCATGTTTGATGGAGATTTAGCGCAGCTGTTCAATTCAGACCCAGAGGATGAGGACTTCGATGGGTTTGATTGATGATAAAAATGTGAGTACCAAACTTTGTTTTGCTCCTGCTTTATTTTTAAATACGCACACTTGTATGCTTGTGTGTTGTTGATGATGACGATTACTGGTAATAAAAATGTGAGTAAGGTACCGAACTCAGGTTTGCTCCCGCTTTATTTTTAAATACGCATACGGTACTTGTATGCGCCCTATGATCCAGTGCGCCTTATGTGTGTGTTAAATACAGTAATGGCACACATAACTGAGACTGCGCCTTTTAGCACAGTGCGTCTTATGGTCGTGAAAATACGGTACACCTGTTCAAAACAAGCTGCTGAAGTTCAAACAGTACTTCAGGACAGGAAAAACAGGTGACTTAAGTGAATGTGGTGCAGTTCTTAGTGCTGGACAGGCTGCTTCTAAGTATTTCAGAAACTGCTGATCTACACAGTCATCTCTTTACAGCGTTTACAGAGAATAATCTAGCAAAGAGAAACTACCCAGTAAGAGGCATGTTCTTTGAAGCCAGAGGTCAGAGGACAATGGCTGGACCGCTTTGAGTTTATATAAAGGCAACATACCTTCGTTGTAACTCATGACAGCCAAAGTCTGCAAAAGAGCATCTCTGAATGCACAACATGACAAATCATGAAGCAGATGGGCTACAAGAAGCAGAAGATCACACTGTGTCCCACTCCTACCAGCTAAAAACAGGAAACAGATGCTCCAATTCACACGAGCTCACCAAATTTGGACAATGGAAGATTGGAAAAATGTTGCCTGGTCTGATGAGTCTCAGTTTCTACTGTGAGATTGGATAGTAAGGTCAGAATTTAGGGTAAACAACATGAAAGCGTGCCTGGTATCAGTGTTCAGGCTGCTGCCTCTTAGTACCAGCTGAGCATCATTTCTACACCACAGCCTACCTGAATATTGTTGCTCCTATTAGGACCACAGTATGTCCCTCTGCTACTAGCAGGGTAACATGCCATGTCTAAAAGCTAGAATCACGTCAAACCAGTTTCTTAACCCTTGTGTGGTGTTCGTATTTTTGTTACTCAGCCAGTGTTCATGGGTCTGGTGGACCCGCTAGAGTTTTGGCTTTCCAAATTAACACTATCAAACAATTTTATGTTAAATTACTCAACAGATGTTTACTTCATCCCAATTACAAGACATATGAACAGCAAACATGGTTAATTTTTTCCCTTTACCTTTGTTAGATCACATTTATGAATTAATGTGCTTCTCGTTTTTCTTAGGCACACCTTGGTAGTATTGTTATAAATGTTATAAATAAATCAGTTATAATCAAGTGGAGTGAGTGGAAAGACACAACACATTTACACGTGAAAAAATAATTAATTGTTTAATTTTTCTTTTGAAAAAAACTGAACACGGGTCTCACAGAACCGAACACCATACAAGGGTTAAGCATGACAATGAGTCCACTGTGCTCAAAAGACCTCCACAATCACCAGATCTTAATCCAGTAGAGCACCTTTGGGATGTGGCGGAACTGGAGTGTCACACCACGGGTGTGCAGCTTACAGATCTGCAGCAGCTGTGCAGTCACATCAACATGGACCAAAATATCTGAGGAATGTTTCCAGCACCTTGTTGAATCTTTGCTGTGACGAATTAAGGCGGCTCTGAAGGCAAAAGGGGTTTCAACCCAATACTACCAAGGTGTGCCTAATAAAGTGTCCTGTGAGTGTACTAAACCCTCTATCATGGCAGGTTTCACTCTTTCAGACATAGGTGCTACAAAGGGTGATACGAGTAGCTGTGCTAGTATTACAGTTTAACTGAAGGAGAACATTACTGTGCAGCACACCTGAAGCATCTTCATCACCACAGTCTGAACAGTCTGTTAAATAGCTCCGCTGCTGGATGCTGGAAAGCATCAAGAGACATATGGCTCAGAGATCCTCCCTCATTATTCTCTGCTGACCCACATAGAGATTGCTGGCGTCACAGCTTGTGCTGCCTCTGCTCGTACGATCCTGTGGCACAGGAGTCTTTTAAACAGAAGGGGAGTCGCGCAATTAATCACAGACGGCAGCGCTTCCCCTCTGTGTAACAACTGGAGGTCAGTCCTCCGCTGGGGCTCCCCGCACACCGGCTGGGTGGACAGGGACAGTAGGACACAAGCTGGGGCTGTAGACACTATATTAGATTGCACCATGTGACACTCCGGCACACCTCACGTCCTTGTCACATCCAGGTGTTGAGAAGTACTCTAATTACTGTGTTTTTCCATCCTCCAGCTGGGCTGCTTTCCTCAAGACCTGGCTGCCCTTCGTCATGCTCAGCGGAGTCCTCGCCACCTTCATCCTCACGTTTAACCTACAGTAGTGCGGCGAGCAGTAGAACGAGCTGCCTCAGGCTTTTTGGTTATACTTTATACACAGTCATTGGTGTGAGTGGTGCGTTCTGATGGAACGTTTGTTTGTGCACAAACTGAGTGACTGCCTCTTCATCTGTTGTGATGCATGTTCTAAGAGTATCAAAGGGCAAAGCTAAATGTTTTGGTTTTTTTTGGGGGGGGGCAGTTGAAATGAACAATTTGTCCTTCAGTTATTGATATTTTGATTATTTCTCATTGGTTATTATGCTAGCAAGGCAAGCTACAGTGTCTGCATTTGTGTTTTTGCTTTATTTCCCCTTGTTAATATTATCATGAAGGAGACGACGTCCAGATTAGACCCCAGTAGAGTAATGCATTTCAGTTGCAGAGATGTATTTTTGATGAACGGCAGTGATGAATGTGTTTCCAGGCGGGCTAATATATATTTCAGTGACGAATCCATAGAAAACGGATTGCAAAATCTTCAAGCTGGAAGTATTCATCAATTATTTGTCTTAGAAATATGAGCAGCTAGACCAAAGATAGAATGATGGAAACCCGCATGTTAATAATTAGGGTATTGCGCTCCCTCGGATACATTTTCCTCCTTAATAAGACGCTTCTATGTTAAGTGACTTCTTTTTTGTTTGTTTTGGCTTTTTTGCAGTAAGATTTGTATGATTTCCTTTTGTGCATCCTCACACTTGATCCTGCCAAGTTATATGAGCAATATTTGATCACTTGTTTATGCATTATGTTATTTTATTGGATGTTTTTGGTACTTGAATAAGTATTATTTATTATTGTATGTCTGTAACCGTTTAATATTTCCATTTTTGTACCTGCATTTTGGATTTGCTGTGTGCAGAGCTCTTTTGTTGTCTCCCCTGGCAGACTGGGATAAAGGTGACCGGCTGTGGGTCGTCCTCTGTACCTTTAAGGGGACTGCGTTTTCATCCAGCAGACTCTGTGTGATATGAACTACCATCACTTTACGGGAACCTTTATTCCCACAGTGCAGCAGACGACGACTGAGCGAGCAGTCTTTGCCACCTCTGCAGTGTCCGATCACTTTTAGAGAACAAAGGATAACAGCTAAAGTTTGATTTATGAATACACGTCTGTAGTTTAAACTCTTTCAGCTGTTATTTAGAGATGTGTTTTTCTGCTGTTTTTGTGTTTTTGGGGATTCTTTTCTGCGCTCTGTGCCGCTGCTTGGAGTGTCCTTTTGGCTGTGAGTGTTTCGCTGTGATCCGCACGGTAAAATGTGTTTCTAAAGATCTGCTCACAGCACCAGAAAATATTCCAGGATATGCCAGGACCGTCATTATCACAGGGAATAATATACACCAAATTGGACCCAGTTCGTTTACGGAGCTGGAGAACGTCACTAACATCATTTTAACCAATAACAGGTGAGAATGTCAGTGTTTTTTATTTGTTTCTTTTTCAGTTTCAACCATGTATGTATTAAGCCGTATTTGAATAGTTTATTTCTTTATGTTTACACAATGAATAAATAAATAAAGATCTGTTTCTGTGAGTTTTTCTTTTTTTAACCTTGATAGTACAGTGAGGTTTCCCAGCATTTCTTGTTTCCAAGCAGGAGGATATAATCAGATGTCTAAAACCTGATGTTAAAGTGTTAGTCGTCTCCTCAGGTTAACAGAGATGGCGTCCCACACCTTCTCCTCCCTGGTCAACCTGCGCTTCCTGGACCTCAGTGGAAACCAGCTGGCACTCATCCATCCAGAGGCTCTCAACATACCTGGTAGTCCCCTTCAGGAGCTCAACCTGAGCCAGTCACTCTACAACTTTACTGCCCTTACAGACCTGACCACAGCTCTGCGCTGGGGGGGCCTCGCGGGGCTCCTCCGCCTCGACCTCTCGGGGAACAAGCTTGCGCTGCTTCCCCCGGGCATGTTCTCTCACCTTCCCAATCTGCAGCAGCTTTTCCTCTCCAACAACTCTTTGGTGGCAGTCTACAGTGGGACCTTCTCTGGCATGAATTACCTGGAGATGCTTGACCTGACGCACAACACCTTCAGCACATTCGGAACCGATGCTCTGGTGGAGTTGGACAAGCTTGGGGACATCAGAATCCTGCTTGGTAACAACCCCTACACCTGCTCCTGCGAGATCAATGAGTTTGTCGCGTGGCTGAATAAATCGAGAGCTAAGGTTGATGTGGATGCTGTGAGATGTGCCTCACCTGGCGCATTAACTGACGCCCGCCTAAGAGGGCTCAGCATCCAGGATATCGGGTGTGTTGTTCCAGTCCTGGCAGAGGTCGCTGATCTCACCCTGCAGACCTCTTATGTCTTCCTGGGACTGGTTCTGGGGCTTGTTGGCATGGTTTTTCTCTTTGTGCTCTACCTGAATCGCAAAGGTATGAAGAAGTGGATCAATGAAATGAGAGACGCTTGTCGGGATGTCATGGAGGGCTATCACTACCGATACGAGATTGACTCGGACCCTCGGCTGGGGCACATTTCTGCAGACAGCAGAAGGGCGCAAAGGCAGTTAGGAATATCTCTGCCCCAGCAGCTGCCCAGTGACACCTCTGTTGCCCCCACAAAAACACAAGTCAAACAGCTGACAACCTCCCCACCTCTAAACTTATGATAAACTAACTGATGATTTGACATATTATGGTGTAGCTGTAAATAGTTTTAGGAGGAAATTTGCAATTTTGTCTCGAGCATTCTGTACATATCGGAGTTACATCCTAGAAACCTAAAAAAAAAGTGCCTTTGTGTTGTAGATACTCTAGATTCTTGTATTTGTAAGTTAGTAAGTGTATGTTTTTCTTCTAGATTTTTATAAGGACCTTACACATAGGCTACTTTGGAAATGGATGTTAGCTTTTTCAGTGTGCTTTCTTTACTTTTATATTAGCTGAAATATCTTTCCAGTAAGCAGAAGATAAAGAAAAACATAAATAACATAAATTATAGATGACCAGTGAATGGTAGGGTAGGTCTATTCTACTGTGTTCTTCAGTAAAAAAAAGCAAAACCTTTAAATTTACTCAGCCCTATATCTGTATAGCAGCGGTAATAATGCGATTTGTATTTGAATGAATATGTCTTGGTATGATATAAAAACCTGTGTTTACATTAATTAGAAATAAAAAGAAATGATGTAATTAATTTCTTGTGCTGTTTTATTGTAAGTGTAGTGAGGAAGGCACTGCTACACAAGCTCATGTATATCTCCACGTGAGATTGCCATACTATTTCAATTCAAAGAGTGGGTGATTAAGTGTTTCTATACAAGGAAAAAGTAGGGCAGAATGAATGATATCACCGGGAAACACACCTGCTGGCTCTGCAGCTGTGCACCTCTGTGTCCCTGCCGGAGCTCTCTACCCATTGTATGTGCACGTTAAAGAGGATTTATATAGAGAAATTAGAAAAGTGCACTGCTGCAATTTAAAACACAAAAATTCTCTGCTATCCTGCATCACATGGCTGTTTATCAGGGGTGTCAAGCACACAGCCTAAAGGGCAGAACTGGCCACCAAGGGTCCACCGGACAGCTTTGGAAAATGTGAAAGCTGCAAAGACGCTCTCATTTGATTTATCCTTAAGAATGATCTGAATCATCTGCACTTTTACGGCCTTCTAGCCAACAAACACGTTGCCTACAATCTGCCCTACAACACCAAATAAAGAAAGTGATAGAAACACCGTCAAAAGATAGAAAATGATTCCCCCCCCCCCATAACATTTCTACTTCATTAAATATCAGACAGGTATCTGTTTTCATTGTAGAAACCACTCACGTGAAGTTTTGCTGGGACTTTCTTTTATTTATTTCTGCAAAATGCCCCCTGAATCTCTGCCTTAAGGCATTGTAAACCTACACAGGCGTTTATGCTTTTATGTTTAGTCTTAAGCACATTCAGTTTGAGTAAAGCAGCATATATTAAATAAATAAACTTGCCTTTTATTTTTATTGTTTTAATTTTGTTCCCATATTCCTTTCTCCATTATACTTTTTATGGAGGCTAATGAAATATTCTTCATCAAGCTTCACTCGCTTTTTCTACTCACTATGTGTTTATACACCACTCTGCATTTAATCATTAGTTATTATGAATCTTTGGCTCTCCTCCACAGTGTGTCTGTTATCCTGTCTTCCTTCCCTCATCCCCAGCTGGCCACCCTCCCTGAGCCTCATTCTGCCAGACGTTTCTTCCTGTTAAAAGGGAGTTTTTTATTTCCACTTTCACCAAGTGCTTCCTCATACAGGAGTTTTCTGTCTATTATTCTAGGGTATTTACTTTAGAGTATAACGCACGTTATAAAATTTTACTGAATAATGATTTCTTGTTGTAATGAATGAACTTTAAACTGAGCTACATGTGTAATGTTCAAGCTGTTCAATGCAGACTACAGATACCATGGCAGTGCCAGGATTGTGAGTGATTGCTGAAAATGTTGAAATGTACTCACTCACTTTTTATTATTATTTGTAAATATGTGTACAAATGGTTGGTTTTTTGTACTGTTTTTATCAATAAATCTCAGCAACAAAGGACATACACCCATGTGTGTTGATTTCTCCCTAAGATGGCAAACTGAAACACTCCAAGTTTCCTTGTGGCTCAGGAAACTAACCACTCCAAGTTGGTGACTTTTGGAGATTTATTTCCCTGGATGATTGAGAATGCATCAAGACGAACACAAAAGGAAGTTCACAGCTTTTAGCAGCTCCCCCACCCCCTCATTCACACACCCCCACTCCCCTCCAGAATTCTCAGGTAACAACCTAATTTACATATGAATGACCAGCCAATTTAGCTTCCACTTGGCTGAAGCTAAAGCCTAGCTAAACACCTACCAGCCATTTGGCTAGAAGGCGGGTTTTAAAGGTAGAAAAGCCAAATGGCTGCTCTCGGGGGACTCTAAGTGTTAAATTCCTGTTCTTTAAGAACTCTTTAATAATTCACGAAATGCGTATTTAAACATTTTTAAACTGAAAGAAATCCGACACATTTTTATGGAATTTTTAAAAAACAAACAAACATACACGTTATTATGCAATAGTTTCCCCTCATATCACCCCCCGCCCCCTCTTTCCTCCCCACATCTCTCGTTCCGTCCCCTGCACGTTCAAATCCGCCTCGTGTGACGTCACGACTCACCTGTGGGTGGGTGTAGGATCTGGGATTAGCTGTAGCCGCAGGTAATAGCCAAACATTGGGAGACTCTCGGCAACGCAAGACTGTAAACTTCTTTTCACTGAAAGACAAACGACCTCGATGAGCTGAGCTGTGTTTTTCCCCTCGGACTGCGGGACTCTGTTTTGGGTTTGCAAACTTTGCTTAAGTACACAAACCTAAAAATCTGTAGGCGGTTTTGTTTTCTCCGTTTGGAGCGTTAGCGGAGTTTTTTTTTTTCTCTCTAAGACTTCCGCACTTTGCTCGTTGAACAAGTTGTCTGGGATAAAAGTGTTTCCTCTTATGCGGTAAGTGGACGATTTGCAAGTAAAATGGAAAAACAGTTGGATGTTGAATGAGGTTTGGTCTCACCTTTTCTCCTCCGCGCGCACTATTAGGCAAGAAAAAAAAAACCAAGGGTGCGACGAAAGTTATTGTTAAGATAGAAATCAGAGCACTCAGCTTTATTTACACTCTCCGAGCTTCATGTTAGGTTACTTTACTGAAAGCTACGTTTTTCCTGCTTCAGCTTTAAATGCAGCTTAGTTCAATGTGTTTTGGGGGTTTTATGGAGGTTGTACTAATCTGTCCTCTCCTCCTCCTCCAGGTCCCAGGCTTTTTGAGCCATGCCTGGCCACAGCACAGGGGCTCCCCGCCACAAGTACCCCAACTCTTGCTCTAGGGCGGACAACCATCGACCCAACCGGACTATATCCAGGGACAGCACGACCAGCCAAGACTCCTACAAGGATCCTCATGGGGAGCAACTACGAGACCACTCCCGCTATTCAGAGGGCAGGTATGGTCGAGGAAGAAGCCACCCTCGAAACGGCACAGGAAGGGGTTCAGAGACAATAGGATTTATTCCGGGGTCGGCAGACAGCGTGCCGAGCAGCAGGCAGTCCTGTGGCTCCTGTGCCTCTATGGGCTGGAGTAGCTGTAAGGCTCTTATCTGTTGTGTTCTCACCTGTGGATTTTATGGCACCCGGGAGCCCTGCCTCCCCGTTAACGAGAGCTCCACAGACCATACCCCCAAAACGGTCGGTGACCCTCGACCTCCTAACGGCATAGCTATGAAAACCCCTGGCATGTCTTTGGAGCCCAATAATAAGCAGCCCAAGACCCCCAGATTGCCCCTGAATGACAGTTTCCGTTACCCAGATGTGCACATAGCAGGTCAGAAGGTAAAGTACCCAGTTGCTGACCCCAAACGGGGTCGCGCATCAGGTAAAGGGGATAACCAGCGGCCGGTCAGCAACACCAGCCTTATATCCTACGAGGACTACGACTTGGATGAGCAGAGCGACAAAGACATTGACTCTCTGATCACCAAGAAGCTGCTGGAGCTTTACGCCCTGCATCAGATTGACCAGCTGGCCAAGTGCACCTCTGATTCCTCCTTCTCCCGCAAGACCAACGAGATCAGCGAGCTCATCTACAGCATCGCTCAGGACTACAACCTGGAGGAGCAAGAGGCCGAGTGCAAGCTGGTGCACGGGGTCATCCGCATCAGCACGCGGAAGGGCAAAAGGAACAAGGGCTACCTGTCGACCGGGCAGCATCATAACAGCAGGAGGGACGGGACCCTCCCCGACAGTGGCAACGAGACCATGACAAACACCTTCATGAGCAGTGATTGTAAGAATCTTTTCTTTTCTTTTTTTCTTGCTAGAGCTGTGTAAATATTTATAATGCACAAGACAACCTTGCTCACCAGCACCTTGCAGCAACATACCAAATATACCAATCATCTGACCCATCTTTTCTTAATGACTCATAGAGTCTGTTGGAACACCGGCTGAAGCTCTTTTGTTTGCCTCGTAGCTGCGAGCTCTAAAACTCCAGGTATTTTACATGCAGTAGCCTCATAACAATCGCTTAATCTGAGGCAAGTCGATGCAGGTGCGGTGTCTGCTAAACTCAAGCACGATAACAGAGATGACCGGATGAATTATAACGTTTGCTGGATCTCTGTTTGTTTTCTCTTGCCTGCGTTCATTTTGTCTTGTCTTTGTTTTTGCTTTGTTTTTTTGCCTTTCGCTACAGTTCCAGAGGTGAAAGTGTCGGAGCAGACGCCATCAGACGAGCTGGCGAGAAAGATGAGAAATTACAGCGGGCGAAGTGAGTGCATGCGCGGGGGTGGTGTGTGTGGGGATTTCCCATGAGTCTGTCTTCTTTTGGTTTCGTGTGGAATTAAGATACTCGGGAGTAAATAAAGTAATTCTGCTTGACTTTGGCAGTCCATCCTGGGCATTTGGGTGTAATAACCAGCCTGCTCTGTGTGTGTGTGCTGTAGCTGTGCAGCTGTAGGCGTTTTCTCACCTCCTCCACCTTTCAGTCACATCCCACTCTCCTAGCAGTGAAAGCACCGCATTCCTGCCCTTTTTCCATTCCCTGCATATTCTTTCACCTAACACCTACCTATCTGCCTGCCCTCCAGCTCCATGGTAATGCTACACCACCTGCTAGATGAGCAGATCAAGTCACATTAAATATATGTCACATAATGTTCCCAGATCTGCTAAGTAATTTCACCAACTTGGGTTACAGATGGATTACGTAAACTAGGCTCCTCTTTTCTCTCTCTCTCTCTTGTTGTTCGGTGAAGAGGTTGGTAAAAGGACGGGTGTCCTGTTACATGTCTGTGAATGAGGGTACGCCACACCGTGTTTTCACAACTTTAACTCTGTGTTCGGGGAACGTGTCCGGGTCCTGGGTTTGTCCAGGTTTTTTCGCTTAAGGATAAATGAAACTAGAGCTATGCTTTTTAACCTCACTGCATTAAACAATCCTTCCTTTTTTCCCTTTTTGTCTTTTTGCAGCATATTCCTCCAGCACTACTACGGCCTACTCGGCGTACCACCACGACGCTGAAACCTACTCCTCAGGCGCTCCTCTGATTCTCTAAAAGTCAAACAAAAACAATGAGATGTAGCCAGTTACATGGGCTATTTCATCCTCCTGCTGTTACCAAGTTGAGCACCTTTTACCCCGGGTGGTTGTACTTCTGCCTTTAAGTGGTCCAGCTACTACCTGCTGTTTACAAGCATCTTTATGTTTCAAGCAAAAGACCCACTGAGGAGACTCTCCCCCCCTATTTCCCCTCCACACACACACACACACACACACACACACACACACACACACGTTAGGAGATATAGGTTTTTATGTATTTTTTCTGTGCAGTGTTTAAAGATGAAAAAAGCGACTCCACTCAACAGGATGCCATAGGAAAGAGGCAGACGTTTGAACAGAGCCGTCCTCGTTCTTGTTTTTATCTTCATTTTTTTTGCTAGCTGTTGTGCATGTGCCGTATGTGTGTATGAGCTTGTCGACCTCCTGCCATTTCCCCACGACCCTAAGACGTGAGTTTTTTACCTGAAATTTGTATTAGCCATATTTTGTAAATACCCTTCTGTCGATGTTACTTTGTGGTTTTTTTAAAACCATATGTGGTGTTTGTCCACATTTTTATTTTATTTTATGTTGTTAGCTACTAAGTCATATTTTTAACAAAATAATAAAAAAAAAACAACTTCCATTCCTCTTTATGCTTGTGTTTATTCAAAAGTCTAAATCTGGAAGTCTTTCTCTCTCTGTGTATAAAGCAGCTCCATTTGTTTGGCAGCAAATGATTTTGCTCATGTATATCAACAAGTCTTTACCATCACGAGCTTCTCTGGCACTCTCTCTTCAGCCTATTTTTTTCCTCTTTATCTCTGGGATTATTGTTGTCAGGCTCATCTCCCCGAGGTCACTGTGTTACAGCAGGCAGGCTTTTTCCGCCCTCAGCAAAAGAAGGAACTCGTTTGGCTGGTTCTTACAGAAAGGAAATAAAATCCACGGCTTTGTCTTTGTCATTTATGGCAAAGGCGAAGGAACAGTGCAGAAAGTCAGCCTAATTTTCTTGAAGCGGTTCAAATTTGGGTTAAACAGATGAAGCTGCATCTGTCAATAATCATTATCTTTTGTTTATTTTAGGAGCCTGTACAGTTGTTTCCAGCTGTGACTTACTGCTTTAAAACGAGGGGCGGGGGGTTAAACCGGTAGCCAAAATTGCACCGAGAAAACGCACAAACAAAGTTACTGAAACTATTTTGTTTTTATTCAAAACCCAGTAAAATCTTGCATGAAGACAATTACACTTCCTAACTATCTGTTCTTCAGCGCCACACACACAGCTTTTTTGTTTTAGGCAAGTTGTTTCTGTGTGTGTTGCATTTGGCCTGTGTAACCCCATTTCCTCTGGCTCACTCCCCCACCAGCACATTCCTGTTTTACCTGTATGTAGGTGTCATGTAAAGGCTCACAGTTTCACAACTAACATACCACAGGACAAGACCAATCGTGAGCTTGCTCCATAAGTGATGCAGCCTGCAGATCTCCAAGAACCAGTCAAGAGTTTCCCGTCGCAGCTGATTTAGCCTTTTAAGTTTTTCCTCGGCTGCTTTCAGGTGCTGAACCTTTAAAATCACTCCGAGTGAGGCTTTTGCACTCATAAGGGTTTGCAAACGCAATAAAGTTCAGGCTCAATTTTTATGATTCTCTCTGTTGGGAAAATGTGTGACTTCCACAGTTTTCCATGAGAGGGGGACAGAGAACCATTAGAGAAAAAAGAAAGCATTACGTAGACTGCGTATAAAACTGTGCTGCCACATTTAAACATAGTGTCTCCATCCTCAGGTCAAGATACATAACTAATAATAACATGGATATATTTATGACCCCTGATAAATCCTTTCTAAGCTGTCATTCCCCCACCTATTCTATAATGAATAAATAAATAACTGTGTTATATCCCCTAAAAGCTCTTTTTTTGATTTCCTCCCACCAATAGAATCATTTTCATGCTCTCCAGAGATTCATGCAGCAATCTAAACTCAGTGATTTTGGTCCACACTGACATAATAAGATCACATAGTTGCTGCACATTTGTCAGCTGCACATTCACGATGGAAATCTCCCATTCCACCATATCTCAAAGACGCTCAATATGATTGAGATCTGGTGACTATGGAGGGGATTTGACTGCGGTGAACTCATTTTCATGTTAAAGAAAGCCGTTTGAAATGATGTGAGCTTTGTCACATGGTGTGTTAACCTGCTGGAAGCAGCCGACAGAAGACGGGCATACTGTGGTCAAAAAGGGATGGCTGCGCTCAGCAACAACGGGTAAGCTGTGGTTTTTTAAACGATGCTCACTGGTATGGGTCCAAAGTGTGCCAAGAGAGTATTCTCCAGACCATCAAACCACCAGCAGCCTCAGCTCAAAGCTGAATGTCGTTTCTGACATTACCACCTGATTATTGGAGCAAAAATTAAAACCCATCAGACCAGACAACATTTTCTAGTTTTCTATTGTCCAGCTTTGGTGTAGCTTTATTTTCCTGTTCTTAGCAGACAGAAGTGGCACTCAGTGTGGTCTTTCTGCATCTTCTTCTTCTGCTGCTTTTAGTGCTGTCAGGAAAGCTCTTCTGCACAGCTTGGCTGTAATAACTGATTATTTGACTTGCTGTTGCCTTCCTGTCAGATCGAAGGTCATTCTCCTCTGACCTTTGTTATCAACAGGACATTTTCACACAGAGAACTGAGATATTCTTTGTAAATGCTTTTTTTCTTCTATTTTTTTTGGCTTCGTTAAGATCTTAATTTGTTAAAGCAGTGTAAAATTCTTTATTCCTATTATTTTAATATGTTCAGATACTATTTGTTTTTCTGTAATACAGTTATCTAAACCTATTTTCAAGAAAGTCTACTAGCTGTTAATTTATTTAAAATCAATAAGCACTCATGTTAAATGTAACATGTAAAACATTTCCTGACATTTTAATGCAGAGGTTATTTAGGTAAAAATGACCTTCTGCTTTGCCACCTGAGCTACAGCCACCCCATCACCCCAAAATCATCCTTTTACTCCCATTTTCAAGGTATTTGCTTTTTAAGAGCTCTGGCAACAACAAGAATTTAATGTGTCATGTTGTCCTGCACATATCACTGATGGGCCTGCCAATGGAGTGCAGGGGTCAAATGTTCAAACCAGACTGTTAGTACCAGATGTTCCAGCTGGTACATATATTACAAACTTCCCTTTTCAGGTGACCGACACACAATTTCACTCTTCATTTGTGTAAAAAAATAGATTTATTTGAAAAGTTTTGTAAATGCAAACAATAATTATTTACAACAGAGAGCTCCCGTCATGAGATCACGCAAATACATGGGCAGTAGGTACTCTGTCCTAATGTAGAAAGTCAAATCCAGTTCAGTTGGACGAAATCTTGTCAGACTGGGCTTCAGTGGCATCATTTTCAGTGTAAGCAGTTCATAACCCCATCTTCAACAATTCACAGTTTTTGTTTTCTTTGAGTTTTGTTTAATAGTAAATGTGTTTTAGAGCAACCCACCATCAGGCAATCCTTCATTTCACAAAGACGGAAAAGCTCTAAAATCCACTGCTCCTATCTGCAGAAGAGCATGTCCACCAGCAGCTCCAGCAGGTTCGCCTGTCCTATCACAGGCCGGAAGAAGAGTTCAGTGATGAGGCTGGGGGTGATGCTCTGCAACACGGAGGCTGTGAGGAGGATTTGAGCAAAGCGGTCCCCGTCCCCTGGGTGGAGGAGCTGAACCACCTTGCTTAAGGCCTGCTGAGCTTCCTGTTGCAAGCCTTCCACAAACAGGGCTGCCTTCAAATCTGGTACGTCTGTCGGTGGAAAAACAAAACTGTAAAGTTACATGAATGCTTAATATTGCACACCATTATTAAACCACTGAAAACTGACCAGAGAAAGCTGAAGCTGAACACTTCGAATACATACCTGGATTAAATATCGTGGTCCCTTTGAGGTATGCGTACTCCTTGGGGCTCAAATCCAAACTCCAAAACTTTTTGAGGCAAGACACGAGTTTGCTGACACCGGCCATAGTGGGCTGCTCCCTTTCCACCTCAGGGTTCTCAGGTCTGTTCAGGAGGATCTTTTTCAGCATGCTATCAGTGGGGATGTCCATCACCTCAAAGTCCACGTGCTCTTGGGCCAGACCCAGAATGAAGAGTGGCGCCCAGGAGCTTTTCAGAAGGGCGAACTGGTCGTTTGGAGGCAGCTGGTTAAAGGCGGGCAAGTTTTTCATGAAATTTAGGGTTTTTACCAGAACCGCCGAAGCTTCTTTGCAAATCTCCGACGGCCTTTTCAAGCACACTGTCCGTCGCGCCTCACATTTGCATCTGTGACGCACTGAATTGTAGCTGAAGTTGCCTTGGCTTGGTCTGCTGCAATCCATTTGGCTCAGGATGTTGTACAGGATAGGATTTGAAGTCCTATCACTGCTGGTTGAACAACAACACGCGCTGTCCATTTTAACCGGGTCACAGATTGTGTGGGCAGTTAAATGAATCCTCTCGCAGGATGGCCTCTTCACGCGCTTGTGAGCACAGCTGCTGCTGCTGCTTGGAGTCTCCCTCTATTTATAAGGCCAGCCCAACCTGCTTTAGTGGACTTTGACTTGTCAATACGTTCCATATGAAAAACAACTGTGTGTTCTGCCAGGTGACTGGAACAACCCTGGGAAACTGATAAGCTTTTCTCAATGAAAAGGAGCTGCTGATGTAAAGTCTGGCTATCAAGAGGGCTGGGTCTTATCTTGTAACCGGTGTCATTAACCCAGGCAGTACCAAGCTACCAAGGACTGCAAAAGTAATCAGCCCCACAGTGAGCCCCTGCTTGCTGCTAGCTCACACCTGTAATACTGGAAACAGGCCAAAGTAGACTTGGGTCACTGACCTGCGAGATAACTTCAAATAAAAGAGTAAAATCCCAGAAGACAATTTTATTTTAATACTCTAATTTAGTGGAAACTGGTTGTAAACAGCCACCTTGGTGTTATTGTCTTTACCTGACAATGTAAAACACCCTGAGGCGACTGTTGCTGCGATCTGGCACTATATAAATAAAACCGAATTATTTGGCAAGGAATCTTGACTTTTAAACAAGCTGAGTTATTACTATTTATATTGTGATTTTAACCAGAGGAAGCTTTATATAAGAGAAGTGTAATTCAGCCTCCTCCAGCTCACAAGGGTTGAAAAGTTGGACATGTATTTGATAGAGCAGACATTTATTTTCACTGCCACATTGCAATGTAAAGACTACAAGCATCCAGTGAAAACGCAAATTCTGCACAAACCTGTGAAGAAGAGCTAGAAAACCTTCTTGTGTGCCACAGGACAACCTTGAATATGGTTCTATTTATGGTACAGAAATAGCGTTTCAGCACTATCACACACTGGTAAATGGACTTTTACTCGCATAGATCAGTTGAAATCAAATTCAAACTGCTTTCTACAGTCTCACACATCCACACAGCACTATTATCTGTGCCTAAAACACCCACTCACACTCTAATGGATACATCAGGGAGGACTCAGGATTCAGTATATCACCCAGGAGTACTTTGACACCCAGACTGGTGGATCTGCAGCTGCCCAGTGGTTTTTATTGTATTTCATGTTTTGTATTTGTAACGGATGTTCCAATGAAAAGACCGACGCCACTAAAAGTCCAGATCTCTGGCAGTCTCGAGAATCCCTCCCTCCTGTAAAGATTAATCTGTAGTTTGGGAACAGGCAGAGATAACTGGTTAGTAGATCACAGGTCAAGCTTTGTGAAACACGGGGACTTACTATTAAAGCAGGGTCAGGTGATTATGATGATTCTGAGGCGACTGGAGTGGGTGCGTAGCCGTTTATCTATTAGCTGGAGAATCCACAGCATCTGTGCAAAATGACCGCTGAGATATTTCAGCCTGCACCCAAGAAGTAGACTGCACCGTACCTGCAGCCCTCCAGCTCTGCCCCATCCACTCAATAAGAAAACAAGAAACGAATGTGTGAGAAACCGCTCTACTGACACAACTGCTACACACGTTTTTTTTCTCCCACCACCCCCAAAACAATTATTTTTCACAATTAAACACAAAACCACCTGCATAAAACTGTTATTTATTGTTTGTTATTGGTTTTACCTTTGTGAGTTTTATTTTTGGGGGATTTGGTTTATAATTTGAGGCTTAAGTGTTTTGTTTTTTTCAGATGTATGTAGGGATTTACTTAAAATTGACCTTGGAAGTTATTCATTTCATTTCAAGTGTTCTTTATCATTGTGTGTTGAGATAAAATTGGAAATTGTGTGTCTTATATCTTCACAAATACACACACACAACTATTTAAAAAATATTCTCAAGTCAATATAAAAGAAATCCAGATCAGTCTCCTGTGTACTGTGAAGGGAATTTCCAGCCCTGGCTGTGGTGTGCAGACTTTACGCTGATTGCCCTGATACGTGCTGTACTACTGTACTGCAAAAAAAATCTAGTAAACATTTGTACTGGCCATGGCAAATTATTGTCCCCATGAGGTTGATCTTACTTCAGTCTGTGACATTCGTATATCTCTTCATATATCAAACTAACTTTTATGAATTTTCTTTTCAAGTTTCTGAAACTTGAAATGAGCACAACAAACTCCTGTACGTGGAGTTCATGGTGTCCGTAACATGTTGTACACTTTTCCACTTGTCATTTAAATGCATTTATCCTATTTTGTTATCTACCCCGTACCTGGTACCGAGTTTTGGGGCCGATAAGAAAATGATTTTATTATCGTAAGAAATAAACAAACAACCCAATGTGGAAGACCTCTGGTTTGAACATCCAGTGCCATGAACTATAGACAGTAAAACATTTATGATAGTCAGTGATCCCGGGTGCCACCATATATGATGTACCATCCTCGTTATTTATTGTTATTTAGTGACACATTTGCCAAAAAGCCTGACAAACCCAGAAGCTTGAAACTGGAAGTTTAAGAGGAGGATCTGAACTGCAGGGTACCTGTGTCAAGGTCAGTCCATAAAGTGAATGACCGCAATAAAGAGATTACACACCAGACACAACTGGCAGCGCCAGTCACCGAATATTTGTTTTATGTTATCAATGCCTTTACTCATTCCTTGAAAGAATACATGAAAAATGTTTAACAGCCCTGTTTTTTTCCCAGGGTGATCTCATTATGATGGACAGTATCATATCAATCATATGGGACACGATGTCCGTACTCACAGAAGCCTAATCGAAATTGACCACAGCTTCAAAACACGAGAAGATGCACGGGGTTATCTTCAAGAGCGCGCTCCCTTCAGGGAAGTGACCTATAATGCACTCAGCAGCCCTCAGGCTTCATCAAGCATGCTGACAGTTGTAAATGGTTTTGATAAGGCCCGTGTTTATAGAGGTTTGGAGCAGGCACAGACGGGCACGGAGGACAGACGTTTATCTCTGCCAGGACAGTAAAACGAAACGTCCTTCATACTATAAGTAGAACAACCACTGTATTCGGAGTAAAGGGAAGCAAGATGGTGATGATGTCATAGACAGGAGCTGAAGACTGTTTTCCTAATATCTTCAATATTCATGCACCTTAAAATAATTTATTAGGACACTTTACTGTAATTGCATTACTGGATTTGTGGAAATATGAGTCGCTCAGACTCATCTTCACAGTTTTCCCAAAACACTGACTGACTGAACTTCCACTGCTTCCAGTTTTTTCAGGCCACTGAACGTTCCGTGCTACCACGTGGGTGCATGATGGACGTCATGTGTTGAACATGACTTTTGGCCTTGACCTACTGCTAATACAGAGGTTCATTTGCCTGGTTCCATTTTAATAAGGTCATCAACCCAAAGATGATTCACACAGGGTGGCCTCATGGGAACACGTACTCAGGAGACGAAAAAGACCCCCAGAATCACTCAATTAAAATTCAGATTGAAATTGCATTTATATACTGTCATGAATCAAGCAGCCAGGAACACACAGGCACAAATGTAATCTTAAAAAAAAAAGAAAAAAAAAAGGGTTTTATTATACCCCAAAAAGGACAAGATGATTACAAAAATTCAAAATAACAAAAATAAAGTTTTTAAGAACCAAGTGGGCCCATAAAAGACTTTAACTTAACGCTACTCAAAAGTCACTTAACAAAAACATACCTCAACAACCTGATCTGCCCAAATGAGAAACAGCTCCAGTTATATAGCAAATGAATAAACCATTATATACACCAAAGGTGAAAACTAAAGAGATAACAGCTAACCATCATTCAAGAAGAACCCCATTCCCCCTGCATGATCACAATAGATGGTCCAGTCCACTTTATTGGCTTCTGCATTTAAACCAGCTCCACCCCCAGCCTCCTCTTTCAGCCAAACCAGGAAGGACTGGAGCGGAGGTCAGGTAACTCAGAAAGAGCAGAAATATAATCAATATAACATACCTATATAAAATAACAAACAATGCAAAGCAAAGTCTATGCCACCATTTGGGCTATAGCTTAGTGCTGTCATGCATTACAGGTAAACTCAAAATATCAAATTAGTTAACTTATGATCACAGAAGCTTTAGAGCATAACATAAACATAAGACAAAAGACCAAATGAATATTACCTAAGTATCTCAGTTGTGTGGTTGCATGCATCCATCACATATACACACTGAACTTTAAATTGCAGTGAAATAAAATTTTTTAAAGATGTTTTTGATGTTTTTTGTTTTTGAAGCCCTTCAGTCTCAGATGCCATCTGATGTTTATGGGTCTGCAGTTGGCACCAGTAACGGCCTTAATTTGGGTGGAGGATCATCCAGCGTCTTGATGGACAGTCAACTGGATCCTCTGGCTGAGTGCTTGTGAAATTTTTTTTGGGTCTTCCACTTGACGTTTTTGGTCCATAACGTTCAGGATCATTTAAGAAATGACTGTCTTATTGCATCCCACCTCAGCAGCCATGGCACACTGCGAGAGACCCCGCTTGTGCAGTTCAACAACCCGACCATGCTCAAAAAGAGAACGTTTTTTTTGCCTTTGCCGTCAGAACGTTATGACAGTGTGACTACCTGACAGAAAATGTCAATGAATCCACATTTCTGCACAGATTTGGCCTTTTAAAGGCACGTGGTCCTAAACTTTCATCAGCTGTAAAACCGCTTGTTTCAGTTTAAGCGTTGTTTTCAATAAACATGTTTTGTCTCACTCCCATTTCTTCTTGTTGCATGAAGAAAGACCAACGCAAAGTGGTGCACACGTGAGAAGTGGAATGAAAATCATACATGATCCCAAACATTTTTTACAAATAAAAAACTGAAAAGTGGGGTTGCCCATAGACATTGCCTGATGAGTGCTAATGACTAAATAGAGTGCACCTGTGTGTAATCTAATGTCAGTACAAATACAGCTGCTCTGTGACGGCCTCAGAGGTTGTCTAAGAGAATATTGGCAGCAGCAACAAGTCCAAAGAACACACCAGACGGGTCAGGGATAAAGTTATTGAGAAACTTAAAGCAGGCTTAGGCTACAAAAAGATTTACCAAGCCTTGAACATCCCACCGAGCACTGTTCAAGCGATCATTCAGAAATGGAAGGAGTATGGCACAACTGTAAACCTACCACGACAAGGCCATCCACCTAAACTCACAGGCCGAACAAGGAGAGCGCTGATCAGAAATGCAGCCAAGAGGCCCATGGTGGCTCTGGACGAGCTGCAGAGATCTACAGCTCAGGTGGGGGAATCTGTCCATAGGACAACTATTAGTCGTGCACTGCACAAAGTTGGCCTTTATGGAAGAGTGGCAAGAAGAAAGCCATCGTTAACAGAAAACCATAAGAAGTCCCGTTTGCAGTTTGCCACAAGCCATGTGGGGGACACAGCAAACATGTGGAAGAAGCTGCTCTGGTCAGATGAGACCAAAATGGAACTTTTTGGCCAAAATGCAAAACACTATGTGTGGCGGAAAACTAACACTGCACATCACTCTGAACACACCATCCCCACTGTCAGATATGGTGGCGGCAGCATCATGCTCTGTGGGTGCTCCTCTTCAGCAGGGACAGGGAAGCTGGTCAGAGTTGATGGGAAGATGGATGGAGCCAAATACAGGGTAGTCTTGTAAGAAAACCTCTGAGTCTGCAAAAGACTTGAGACTGGGGCGGAGGTTCACCTTCCAGCAGGACAACGACCCTAAACATAAAGCCAGGGCAACAATGGAACGGTTTAAAACAAAACATATCCATGTGTTAGAATGGCCCAGTCAAAGTCCAGATCTAAATCCAATCCAGAATCTGTGGCAAGATCTGAAAACTGCTGTTCACAAACGCTGTCCATCTAATCTGACTGAGCTGGAGCTGTTTTGCAAAGAAGAATGGGCAAAGATTTCAGTCTGTAGATGTGCAAAGCTGGTAGAGACTGGCAGCTGTAATTGCAGCAAAAGGTGGTTCTACAAAGACTCAGGGGGCTGAATAATTACACACACCCCACTTTGCAGTTATTTATTTGTAAAAAATGTTTGGAATCATGTATGAATGTCGTTCCACTTCTCATGTGTGCACCACTTTGTGTTGGTCTTTCACGTGGAATTCCAATAAAATTGATTCATGTTTGTGGCTGTGATGTGACAAAATGTGGAAAAGTTCAAGGGGGCCGAATACTTTTGCAAGCCACTGTATGTGCCAAAGCTTTTATTGCACTGGCAGTGTGTTTGGGATCATTGTCACGCTGAAAAATGAAGCTACTGCCAATCAGATGCTTTTCACGTGTTATTGAATGGTCGTTCAAAATCTGACTGTTCATAATTTCACCAATTGTGAAAAGATCCCCAACACCACTGAAATTTTAAGGACACACTGCACACCATGCTGAGATACGCCAAGTTTTGAATGACCTTGTTGGTGTGAAAATACTATTTTATGTATTTCAAATTGTGTTATCTTTGGCATTTTGCACAAGTTTGACTAAACAAGTGGGAACTAATCATGTTTTCTTTGCCACTTAAAATTGGTTCTTTGCTTAGCTGTCTGCTATGTGTACACACAACACAGGTTCATCTCTTGAGTTAGGTGGCTGTTTTATGATCTAATCACATATTAACCACATCTACTGTTGTTTAATTTTAATTTTATTTTTACATCACACACGTTCACACATGCACATTCTCAAGAATTTGTTTGAACTTCCACTAATCAGGAGGGTGATGACTAATGCACGGTGTGTGTGTGTGTAATATGATGTGTGACATAATGTCAGAGTCCAGACACCCGAGTCTAGTTTTACTGCCCATTACTATAAAAATACAACAATAAAAGCTGAGGTGAAGGACAAAGCAAGGGTTAACTTTGGGTTAATGAACTCTGACT
The DNA here is from genome assembly GCF_057382275.1 of Copadichromis virginalis. NCBI lineage: Eukaryota > Metazoa > Chordata > Actinopteri > Cichliformes > Cichlidae > Copadichromis > Copadichromis virginalis. The sequence continues at coordinate 10,590,120 of NC_140628.1, read as the reverse complement.
AGATATATTTCTCAGCTGCCTCTTTCTCTTTTATCCTTTTACTAGTCATGCTAAGTTAAACAGTTTTGAACAACTCTTGGTGTATTTCTAATGAAATGAAGGTTTTACTGTGACCATTATTAAAGAGGCGGAATTGGCAACTTATAGTCAGTGTGAAAAGAAATATACCTGTGCAACCAAGTGAGACATGATTAAACATGTTGTCTATCAAAGCACATCGATGCCACTTTGATGTGACCTCTTATAATATATACTGTATGAAAACATTAAGACAGTGCTTAAGCATTCTATTAATCCAATGGTCTATTTACTGAGCTATCGGTATTGGCATGTATAATGGCAGATAAAAGAACATTTTAAAACTAAAGGAAAAATTGGAGAAAGACCAATCAACTATGTAAAGAGTGTTAATTTTAGCAGCATTGGAAGGAATCTGAATGCAACTTCTGTGTTCATAACTTACCTGTTTGGGATGCCACAAACACAGCAACCAGCTGACCTGTGTAGAATCGAGCGGACGGTAAACAACTTAATATAAAATATCATATAACAAGTTTGGAATGTCAGACTTTTAAAAAACAATAAAGACAAATGAACTTTGTCCTTATGTCAAATGTCAGTATCAGTATGGGTTGGGCTCTAATTTTTTAACTTGATGTTTATGATTCTGGATTTTCCTGACCAATCTTGCATCACTTTGTTTTCCACAAATTACACAGCACATTTATATACAGACTTTAAACACCAAAAATCCAACCATTAAGACCCAATATGTGATTTTAAGCAATCTGATTATATATTTTGAGCAGCACTGGTTACTGGTTGTGTGGATGTCAGGGGGGATTTCACAGTGAAAATATAAAAAGGATCAAGACTGGTGATTGTTTGGATATGGTCTGGATTTTTGTGATGATTGTATTTTGGGTCACTGCATTAGTTTTATTATTATATTGCTGCTTTTCTTTCTTTAAGGTTTATTTGTATTTCTGTTAGTTCCTGTTTTGGACTTTGAATTCAAGCTGATTATGAAAAATGCTTTTTATTTTTTTCTTTCTGTCTGTAGTCAGGTGTTGGGGTCCTGAAAACTGTGACTGGCAGACACACACACAAGCTGGTACATGTGAATGTCCACTGTATCTACATTGTACACTAAATAAATAAATGTTTAAATACTGACATTCAATGTTGAGCTAACCGTTTCTGTACTCCTTCCTTTACTCCACTGCATTTGTCTGACAGCCACTTATTAAATTTTGAGATTACAGTGAAAAACTGTGGATCTCTGGATTCTGTGATTTTTAATTTGATATTTTCTGCTAAACTGAATGAGGACGTGTTCCTTTATGGGTTGAGAGCCTTCTCCTTCTGATATATAAAGAGTTAAAAACGGTCTTGGCTGTAACAAGCTATGTTCAAAGGTAAACAGGGCTGTTTTCTGAGTCCATAAAAAAGGCTGACTTTTAAGAGCTACCTTAAAAGTCAGCCTTTGACAGGCTTTGACAGGTCAGGGACGCTATAAACGCAACACTCATATATATTATGATGTGTTGATGTATATTAAACTGTACGCACATTATAAAAAAGCAAGCTTAAATGAGCTCAACATTAAACATTTACATCCGTAAAACATGCATAAACAATATAATGGAGCAGTCTCATAAAACCAAAAACAGCATATGCAATAGTAGAAAGAGAAAAAGTACTTTCAGAAAAGACGTTAGGACGAGAGATGTGCTCTCCAGATATCCTAGATTTAATTATGATGGAGAATTCAGCAAAAGGGAATAAAAAGGAGGGATTTCCCGGACTGTTTTTATTTAATCGGATTTGATTAATTAAAATTTTTTTGCTCATAACACATAAAAATTGTGCAGGAAAAAATATTAGTGCTCACTTTGAGATTAAAATCGAATTAAATATTTCGACCTTTTAGAAAAAAGGTCGAAATATTATTTTCAGATAATTCTTTCAAATAACTCCCTGAAAAGGTTTCTGCAGGTTTTGCCAAGATGTCTTCTTGCGTTTAAGTTTAATACTTAATGATTTTTTTTTTTTGACATGGTTAATAATTGTTATGAACGTTTATGAGTCGATGAGCTTTACTTCTGTAACGTCTGCGGAAGCGGATATGACGTCATTTACAAACGTTCCTGAAGATAAACAATCATGGCGGACGCTAAAGCTGACCCTCCGGTGTATTTTGCAATAACCAACATTCCTGTCGCGTTTCGCTCAGCAGACCTGAGGAATTATTTCAGTCAGTTCATAGAAAGCGGAGGTTTTCATTGTTTTCACTACCGACACAGGCCGGAGGTTCTCAGGGAGTCCGGGGCGCCTGAGAGCTCGGTGTCTGGAGATGACTCGGAGCCCCGTTCCTCATCTTCGGAGTCCGCTGAGCTAACAAAGATCCCAGCAGAGTCAAAGCCGGCGGTGAGGTCGTGCTGCTGCATCGTCTCAGTTCGCGCTAAGGACGCTGAGAGGTTCGTGAGGATGTATGCGGGGAACCACTGGATCGACGCGAAGGGAAACTGGCTGGCAAGACGATGTGTTATCAAGAGAGTCAAAGTTTCCTACGACAAAGGTGAATTATGTCATATGCGACGTATTAATGTGGCACATGACACATTAGTCATTGACAGGTCAAGGTGAGGAGTATTAGTTATCATCCAGTGATAAAAGCTGTAGTTCCTGTGCCTCTGTTGTGAGCCTTAGAAGAAAATCACAGCCAGAATTATAAAAATAAGAAATTATTTATTTATCTTATATTTGGGGAAATGCTTTTAAATCAACAAAGCAAAACTGAATTTTAAAAGATGTGGAGGATTATTAAAACGGCTGAGCAGCTGAAAGAAGAAGACAGACATTACAATTGGCTGGGTCTTATATACTTTAACCCTTTTCTTCTACCTGAACACTTGCTGTGCTTCCTACAGCTTGTCTCCTTCACCAATTCATAGAAGCACTTTTTAAATTGCTTTCTGTCTAACACTGACACTCTGATGGATGAGAGAAACTTGGTTAGTTGCTGAAGCTGCTCAAAATACAACTCAATATTATAACACTTCTCCAGTCTGTATGCCAGGGATCAAACCTCCAAGCTTCTGATTAGTAGATGACCTGCTCTACCTCTCGAGTTACAGTCACCCCACAGTGTTGGAGAGAGATTCCAAAAGATCCGCCGTGGGCAGCATTTATTGGAGAGAAGACAGGAAAGCTGGGACAAAGAGCATGGGCAAGACACACAGTAAATGGCTGTAGGGAAGATTTGAATTTAGGCCTCTCTTAGGCAATAGCGTTACGGCACACGGGTCTCCTATACTGGTGTCTGAAAGAACTTGATTTTATTTGGAAGAGACCTCCAGCTGAAAAAGGCTCAGGCTGGAGCATATAGACAACAAGCAGGACTAAAAGAAAAGTTAAGATCATGCGGTAGTGGCATATTAAACATATGGGGGGTGAAAAGATGGGAATGGAGACTATATGCTCAGTGCATCATGGGAAGCCTCAGCCCAGCACCTTGAGCCTGTAGCAAAAAAAATTATGACTATGATGTTAACTATAAGCTTTATCAATAAGGAACGTTTAAATCCTAACCTTCAACGTAGAAGAGGTGTCTGTCTCCTGAATCCAAACTGGGAGCTGGATCCACTGGGGAGGACCTGACAGCTAAAGGCTCTGACTCCCATTCTACTTTAGGAAACTCCATAAATCATAAGCCTGCTGAGAGTGCTACTGGGATGATATTAAACTGTAAGGTCTTTAAGATAAGATGGAGGCTTTGTATGTGAGGAAAAGGATTTAAAATTCAGTTCTGGTTTTAACAAGAAGCCAGTGATGAGAAGCCAGTATGGGGAAAAATATGATCTCTCTTTCTAGTGTCTGTCTGCACTCTCGTTGCGGCATTTTGTTTTGTTTTGTTTTTCACTGAAGGCTTTATGGGAAGTTTTTAGGAGAACCTGACAGTAAGGAATTACAATGACCCAGCCTAGAAGTAAGAGGTGCACGAACCTTTCACATCGTGTGGTTTTTGTCACTCTTTGTACATGTATTATTATTTTTTCCTTTCTTTCAGATGACGGATCTTTCCCCTATAAAACAAAGTATGAACAGCGGCACCGTGTTTCCTTAACAGAGCGATTCACAGAGGCCGACCTCAGAAGCCTCTCCGAACTGAATCCACCTGCTCTGATGCAGAACGGGAATGTGGGCACATCCGTAAAAGTGTTTCTCCAGCTCATCCAAGCCTGTCGCCTGCCTCCACGCCTCATTCGGAAACTGGGGCTCACTTTCCCCAAGACCAGTTCCAACCGTCGCTATGGGAACGTGCCCTTCCAGTACCATGACACTTGCACACTTCCAGCCACAGAAGAGACTGTATTAACAGCTGCTGGACATGAAATATCAGGACCAGGTACTTTGCCTGGTTCATCCTTAGGATCGAGGCAGCTGGGTGATAACACAGAAACCACTGAGGCTGATGAAGCACAGAAGGAAGACGCAGAGGAAGAGGATGCGCAGTCGAATGCTGATGATGTAGGTTCAGTTCAGTCCTATCAACCAGCTGTCTGTCAGCGTGTTGGATAAATGTGTTGGTTTTAGTTTGTGTCGGCTGTCCATTAGGTGCAGCCTAACTAAAACCATCATCATCCCTTTATTGTAGTTTGCTAATTTCTTCATGTGATTGATTGTAGGATGATGACTGCTGTGAGGAGTGGGAACGCCACGAGGCTTTGCATGATGATGTAACAAGCCAGGAGCGAACCAAAGAGAGACTGTTTGAAGAAGAGATTGAGCTGAAGTGGGAAAAAGGAGGCTCAGGTCTGGTGTTCTACACTGATGCTCAGTACTGGCAAGAGGAAGAAGGAGGTAGGCACCAAAAACACTAATGCACTTTGAAGAAAAAAGCTTGCATACTATACTGTGTTAATAAACGAGCAATGGGGTGTGCAGGTTATTAAGCAAACTTTAGGTAAATAGGTGTGGAAAGGCAAACTGAACGTGTCTGTATGTGTTAATTAGTATAAGAAATCAATTCAGTGGAGATGCTGACAAACAAATTCCGCTCTACAATAACATACATTAAAAGATAATTGCAAATATACTCACACTGGCCGCTTTGTTAGATACACCTCTTCAGTAGCTTGCTAATTCAAAAATTCGATCAGCCAATCACATGCCAGCAACTGAATGAGTTTAGACATGCGAACGTGGTGAGGACGACCTGCTGAAGCTTAAACCAAGCATCAGAATAGGGAAGAAAGCTGGTTTAAATAACTTGAAACATAGTTGTTGCTGTCAGACAGTTTGGTCTGAGTATTTCAGAAACTGCTGATCTTCCGGCGTTTTTCGCACACAAGCATCTGTCGGGTTTTACAGAAAACGGTCCAAAAACAAGCAAATATAAAGTGAGCAGCAAATTGTGGGTGAAAATGCCTCGTTTGGTGTCAGAGGAGAACAGCCAGACTTCTTTATGAGTGAAAGCAACAGTAGCTCAAATAATCACTCGTTAAAAAAAGGGGGGGCAGAACAGCATATCTGAATATGTTAAACCTTGAAGCACATGGGCTACAGCAGCAGATGTCTGCTAAGAACTGGAAACTGATGTTCACAAAAGTTCAACAACTCCAGACAAAAGAAGACTGGAAAAGAATGTTGGAAACACTGGAACATCAGAATTAGGAGTAACCAACATGGAAGCATGGATTCATCCTGCCTTGTGTCAACTGCTGGGGTGTGGAATATTTTCTTAGCACACTTTGGGGTTCTTAGTACCAACTGACCATCATTTAAATGTCACAATCTACTTTTGTGTTGCTACTCGCCATGAACATCCATCTTTATGACAACAGTGTACCCATTTCCAACAGGATAACAAGCCACGTGAAAACACTGAGATCATCATAAACTGGTTTCTTGAACATGACAATGAGTTCACTGTTCTCAAATGGCACAGTCACCAGATCTCAATTCAATAGAGGGATGTGATGTAACCAGAGATTTACATCATGAACAAATAGCTAACAAAACAACAGCGACTGTGTGATTACATTCATGTGTGTTTCTCTCGTTTTTCAGACTTTGATGAAGAAACAGCCGATGACTGGGATGTTGACATGAGTGTTTACTATGATAAAGGTAAAAAATTTTTACCCTAATTAACTAAACTGTGTTCTATTAATGCAGAGTCAGATTTCCTATAACCAAGTCCTTTTACAGATGGAGGTGACATGGATGCTCGAGATTACGTCACAATGCGGTATGAAAAGAGGCTGAGGGAGGGTCATGAAGATGGATCGGGGCACAATCAGTCTATTGGCCGCTTTGAGAGGTTCACTAAGGTGAGGAGGTTGCCATCACATATAACTTAATCTAATCTTTCCTCTTGTTACACATCAGATAACTGCACATATATTTTTTCTCTGATTAGGGCTTTGGGCGTCGTGTGATGGAGAAACACGGCTGGAGGGAAGGTGAAGGCCTAGGAAACAGCCAGATTGGAATTTCTGAAGCACTTGAAAATGAGGGGCAACATCCCAACTGTAAAAGAGGCTTTGGGTGAGCATGAGCACAATCAGCGGAAGATTTTGATCGACTTTGCTCTCAAGCTGACGGCAGGTCGCTTGTTCCAGGCTCAGGTGTCAATCAATACTGCTATTCTTCACTCTCATTGGTAGTTGTTTCGATCCTATGGAGGAAGTTAAAAGAAGTTAATTTTACATCCAACCCACTTCCCAAACGCCAGCAGTTATTCCGCCCTTAGTCACTTGAAATTGCAGGATGTCACTCAATTTGCTTCCAGTGTGGACGCAGCTTAACAGCTAATATAATTTTAAGCTTTGGTATGTGAGGTAGGTGATGCTGATGCTGTGTTGTTTTTTTCCTTTTCTTTTTTGCAGGTATCATGGAGAGAAATTGGTCTTACATCCTATAAAAAAGGCCAGAACAGATTATCATATAACTACAGTGTATGATAAACCCAAAGACATAGACAGAGGCGATACCTTGCTGAGACGGCAGCCGAACACAAGTATGAAGTACAGAGGGTGGCAACCAGGTGGCAGCATTGGCCCACAAAGATCACAAAGATGACTTTAATAAAATTTAATTAAAACCATTTTAACATCATGGAACTCTTTTTTTTTTTTTTTTTTTAAACACACACATGCTTATATATATCTCTCTCTCTCTCTCTCTCTGTCTCTCTCCCTCTATATATATATATATATATATATATATATATATATATATATATATATATATATATATATATATATATATATATATATATATATATATATATATATATATATATATATATATACACACATTTATTTATATATATATATATATATATATATATATATATACACACACATATATATATATATATATATATATATATATATATATATATATATATATATATATATATATATATATATATATATATATATATGTTGAAATCCTTTTTTCATGTGATTAGTGTCTCTAATTTTTAATCTCACACAAAATCTAGTTTTCCTATATTAACTATACACATGTGTATGAATTGTACCAAGCTATTAATGACGGAATAATGTGGTGTTTGAGCAAGGATGAGATGATTTAGAAAAAAATGTAGTCTGAAATTAGTCCTGCACGTTGCGCCATGTTAACAACCGGCTTTTATTTTGACACGCCAGTTACGTAACTTAGATATACTTCCGAGTAGCGTTAGCATGTGTTAGCGACTTCCATACGCATGTAAATATAGCATCAGCAAACGGTAAATATCAGTCAGTATTGCTGTAATTTACAGTAAAAGTCAACATTATATTAAGGACCTGCACATATGTTTTGAGTAGACTTACGATTTATCGTACATAAACATTTAAATAGCTACTTTGTACAAGTCTTGTCTGACCGGAGTGGATGGCAGGTCCAGGTTTATTTAGTGTTTAAAGAGTTTTTAATGTAGTTGGTGGAAGAAAAACTGAACTCTTGATACCAAATCCTGTGACACTGCCAGCCAACACCCCAGTTGGTACCCTGCACAGGACATCCTAGCACCATCTAATGCGAGTCTGAAGCCATGTCCAAGCAGACACAAGCGAAGCCCTCCCTGCGTTTCGGTCAGGTGGTTATTGGGCCCCCGGGTTCGGGGAAAACCACCTACTGCCAAGGGATGCAAGAGTTTCTGACTCACCTGGGACGCAAGGTGGTGGTTGTGAATATGGATCCAGCCAATGAAGGGATACCTTATTCCTGTGCGGTAGATATCTCAGAGCTGGTGACTTTGGACGATGTCATGGAAGGTTTAAAGCTGGGGCCCAATGGTGGACTTCTCTACTGCATGGAATACGTCGAAGCAAATCTGGACTGGTTGGAGGAGAAGCTGAAACAGTACAGTGACTGCTACTTCTTGTTTGACTGTCCTGGACAGGTGGAGCTCTACACCCACCAGAACTCAGTGAAGAATATCTTCTCACAGCTGGCCAAGTGGAATTTCAGGGTGAGCTTCATCATTAGATAATTATTGTATGTCTGCTGAGCCTTCACAGCTCCTACCTTACCCACACTGCCATCATGTATACACAGCTTTAACACAACAAGGTGAATTTATATTAACACCATAAGATGAATTTTAGGGCTGATGTCCTCTCTTTTAGCTCACAGCGGTGCACCTCGTGGACTCTCATTACTGTGCTGATCCAGCCAAGTTCATTTCAGTGCTGTGCACCTCGCTGTCTACGATGCTGCATGTCGAGCTTCCCCATGTCAACGTTCTCTCCAAGATGGACTTGATGGAGCAGTATGGCAAGCTGGGTGAGTTAATAAGGGTTTGCTTTAAACAGATTTTACAGGCTGTAGTCAGAGATTATCTGATGAATCGCATTGATTTGTGCTGGATAAATGTTCTAAGACAGTGAGATTAAGACATTAAAGGTATTTTTAGAAATCATATTTCTTTGTTTCCCTTCTAAGAAAGTAGGATGAAAGAAAAAAAACTATACCGGCATTGATTGCCAGCTGAGTTGTTGAATTTCACAACTGGTTGCTTTTCATCATCATCCTTGGTAACATTTGTCTTGTACTCTTTTCCAGCCTTCAACCTTGACTTCTACACAGAGGTCATGGACCTGACCTATCTTCTCGATCACTTGGCTGCAGACCCCTTCTTTAAAAAATTCCGCCACCTAAATGAAAAGTTGGCAGAGGTCGTACAAGATTACAGCCTTGTGTCCTTTGTCCCTCTCAATGTACAGGTACCAGCGCTGCTTCTTGGTATTAACTGCAAAAGAAGAGCCAGTAATGTCTGTTTAACTCCCAGTAAATTAGAATATGCTTTGGTGAATTAAATAAATAAAATAAGCTGCTTTCACACATGAAGTTCTGGCAGTTTGGGGAGAATCTAGTAGTGATAATTTCCACAGGTGTCCTTTCTCAGAGTCTCAGTCTGCTCAGATGTGCTTGCCTGCTTTATTCACACATGCCAACATCACACGGGCTTTGCACTGGGGAGTTTGTTGGTTAAGGACCAGTGGAATGTATAATACGTTGCTCTAATGTTGAGTGACTAACAGGGGGGTGGCACTGTCGCCTCACAGCAAAAAGGCTCCTGGTTCCAACCTGACGGCCAGCTGGAGCCTTTCAGTGTGCAGTTTGCATGTTCTCTTTGTGCTCACGTGGGCTCTCTCTGGGTACTCCAGCTTCCTCCCACAGTCCAAAGATCTACACGTTAGGTTAAACTGGCTATATAGTGTGAGTGATTGTCTGTCTCTGTGTCAGGGACTGGGGACCTGTCCGGGATGTACCCCATCCAGTGATAGCTGGGATACGTGCCAGCCCTGACACAACCCTGAATTGGATTAGTGGTTAAGAGAGTGTGTGGATGGATGGATGGGTTCAGTTTGTGTGGACCACTAACAGGTCTAGAGAGTACACATACAGTGGGGCAAAAAAGTATTTAGTCAGCCACCGATTGTGCAAGTTCCCCCACTTAAAATGATGACAGAGGTCAGTAATTTGCACCAGAGGTACACTTCAACTGTGAGAGACAGAATGTGAAAAAAAAATCCATGAATTCACATGGTAGGATTTGTAAAGAATTTATTCGTAAATCAGGGTGGAAAATAAGTATTTGGTCAATAACAAAAATACAACTCAATACTTTGTAACATAACCTTTGTTGGCAATAACAGAGGTCAAACGTTTACTATAGGTCTTTACCAGGTTTGCACACACAGTAGCTGGTATTTTGGCCCATTCCTCCATGCAGATCTTCTCGAGAGCAGTGATGTTTTGGGGCTGTCGCCGAGCAACACGGACTTTCAACTCCCGCCACAGATTTTCTATGGGGTTGAGGTCTGGAGACTGGCTAGGCCACTCCAGGACTTTCAAATGCTTCTTACGGAGCCACTCCTATGTTGCCCGGGCGGTGTGTTTTGGATCATTGTCATGTTGCAAGACCCAGCCTCGTTTCATCTTCAAAGTTCTCACTGATGGAAGGAGGTTTTGGCTCAAAATCTCACGATACATGGCCCCATTCATTCTGTCCTTAACACGGATCAGTCGTCCTGTCCCCTTGGCAGAAAAACAGCCCCATAGCATGATGTTTCCACCCCCATGCTTCACAGTAGGTATGGTGTTCTTGGGATGCAACTCAGTATTCTTCTTCCTCCAAACACGACGAGTTGAGTTTATACCAAAAAGTTCTACTTTGGTTTCATCTGACCACATGACATTCTCCCAATCCTCTGCTGTATCATCCATGTGCTCTCTGGCAAACTTCAGACGGGCCTGGACATGCACTGGCTTCAGCAGCGGAACACGTCTGGCACTGCGGGATTTGATTCCCTGCCGTTGTAGTGTGTTACTGATGGTGACCTTTGTTACTTTGGTCCCAGCTCTCTGCAGGTCATTCACCAGGTCCCCCCGTGTGGTTCTGGGATCTTTGCTCACCGTTCTCATGATCATTTTGACCCCACGGGATGAGATCTTGCGTGGAGCCCCAGATCGAGGGAGATTATCAGTGGTCTTGTATGTCTTCCATTTTCTGATGATTGCTCCCACAGTTGATTTTTTCACACCAAGCTGCTTGCCTATTGTAGATTCACTCTTCCCAGTCTGGTGCAGGTCTACAATACTTTTCCTGGTGTCCTTCGAAAGCTCTTTGGTCTTGGCCATGGCGGAGTTTGGAGTCTGACTGTTTGAGGCTGTGGACAGGTGTCTTTTATACAGATGATGAGTTCAAACAGGTGCCATTCATACAGGTAACGAGTGGGGGACAGAAAAGCTTCTTACAGAAGACGTTACAGGTCTGTGAGAGCCAGAGATTTTCCTTGTTTGAGGTGACCAAATACTTATTTTCCACCCTGATTTACGAATAAATTCTTTACAAATCCTACCATGTGAATTCATGGATTTTTTTTTCACATTCTGTCTCTCACAGTTGAAGTGTACCTCTGGTGCAAATTACTGACCTCTGTCATCATTTTAAGTGGGGGAACTTGCACAATCGGTGGCTGACTAAATACTTTTTTGCCCCACTGTAAAAACAAATGCCATGTCTTGCCAGTGAACTCGACAAATTTTCATTGTTATTACTTAATTAATGTATCTGCATCATGCTTCTGTGAGATGTTGAGTGCAAAATAAGAGTTCTTTACTTTCTTCTGAAGTAGTCATAAAGCATCCATACTGACCAGACGTCACGGTTCGTTTCCCTTAAAAAGTCACATGCCTCGTATTTCATTATTTGAACCGTTAAATCATAAATCGCTTTTAGCGTTTCAAATTGAAGGTTGGATCAATTTTGTGCAGATGGATTGGGGGAGAGGGCTGTCTGCACTCTGCACTCGTTCCCTGACATCGCTTCTTTATAAAGAGTGATTTGATCCTGTGTGTGCAGAGACAGGAGTCTAGACCATGTGCCATCACTGCATGTGGCACCAGCAAGTTATGCGTGAGGCAGGTTGGCACACATGCTTTGTACATGTTCTTAGTTTAAGCAGCCATTAGTTACCTTGGTTACCCACTTATGGTGCCTAAAGCAGCCAAAAATAAAAGCTTTCGACTTTGAGAAAGAGCTGCAAAGTGTTAGAGGTCAGTGAAGTTTGAGGATTTATTGCTTTGCATGTGCGTGCTGCTTATGTCATTATGACAACACCTTATAACACACAAAGAAGAATCTGAAAAATCTGTGCTCACACATTTTCAAAAAGGCTTTGTCATCCTCTTTCTAAAGTGAATCTCACTTGAGGGGATCAGTGGGTAGTTTCTCTTTGTGGGAAAGCCCCGGATCAAGCACTTCTCTTTTCGGTTTCCAGGACAAAGAGAGCATGATTCAGGTCTTACGAGCAGTGGACAAGGCCAACGGCTACTGCTTTGGAGACCTGGAGGAGAGGAATCTGCAGGCCATGATGTCAGCTGCTGTGGGGGCAGACTTCCAGTTCAACTCGTATCCTTTCCTGATCGTCGTGGTGACTCACAGTGACTCATCTGGTTTGATGCCAAATATAAAGATTTACAGGAGGTGTCTGAAAAGCATAAGTGTTTACAGTTTTATTGAGAGGATTTCTTACGCCAAGAAATAACAGCCAATTTATGTGTAGTTTGTCAGGTTTTCCTTAACATTTAACCAACCAGTACTCTCGGGGTGCAAGAGAGGTATGTTGAAACCAGTGGAAAGACTGTGGAAGAGGAAATGATGGAGCTGTAAATGGAAAAGCTCAAATAACAGGACGAAAGCGGTCACCCCTTCAGCAGCAGTATACGAAGGGGGTCCTGGGAACATCCATCTCACTTGGCCTGAATTCTTCTCAGCCTCTCTGCAGAAGCAGTGGAGACATAAGAACTAAATGTGGGTGCTGTAGATGCTTCACGGTCGCACCACACCTCATGAAAGAATCACAGTGACGAAGACTAAAGGGAGCAAATGTGTGGGCTGAGTAATCTTTTTTTTTTTTTTTTGTAATGTTTTGTAGGCAAAAAAGAAATGTCTTCTTTACAAATGGATAAAAAATAAAGTCATTCAGTTTCATTTTTGTTTGAGTTTGATACATGCTTGGGAGCCCATGTTTTGCCTTGTAGCCCTGATATGATCGTTGAGCTGAAACAACAACGTGACTGTAATGAATATGGCCATTTATTCTTATTATGGGTGCAAAAATGAAATGTTTTGCGTGAATAATGGCAGATACACACAAACTGGAATGACGAGGAAGATGTCTGATAAAGCCTGCATGCATAAAAACATGACACGCAGTGGAATATAATCTCCAGAGCCTCAGTTGCCTCCTAACAGTTGCACGATTTTCTGGTGAAAAGGGAAGTTTTGAGCAGTGTTTTAGGGTAAAGGAAAAGGTGGATAATCCTATAAACATTTATAAGACAACTGCATATTATCCAGAGATGATTCTTTTATGACAAAGACTGAAATGGTTCAATAAAGCCCTTAAGTAAGGCATCATAAGTAGTTGAGTCCTTGTATATATGGATCTGCTGTTTCACCAGCAGATGGCACATGTGCTCGCAAATGCTTCTCCCTGATCCACAAAAGTCTGCTCCAAGTCTTTCAACCAGCCAGAGCCGAAAAAATTAAGTCAGGCGGGGAGAGGAAGCCACATTAAATCTGTGTTTCTGCACAACTGGCCCTGTGTCTGGTCTCTAGGATGGAAGATCCTCTTGTCTTTCGAAATACAACTAAAACTTCTCCCTATTGACTGCCCTTGACTTTACTGTCCTACTCCCAGTTCACTCTCCCCAGCTCAACAGCCCACATTAAAAAAAAAAAAAATCGTAACCCTGCCAACTTAAAAAGGAGCCCATAGACGCTGGTTTTAACACGGGGGGCCTCGGTGTGCCAGCGCTTTCGTGCAAAGTTGGAAGTCAGACTGAAATAAAGCGTGATCCACTTTGAGAGCTCGCGCTGGTGTGGGAAATCGCATTAACCCTGTGTGGTGTGACGTGGCTATGAAATTATATGTGTACAGTCCTTCCTTGCAAAGCTCTGTGTCTAAGTGTACGTGTGTGTGCATTAGGGGGTGTGTCAGGCAGAATGTTAAATTGTGTTTCGATGTTTGTACATGTGATCAAGTATGCCGTCTCAGTGGTACTTCCTGTGCCCCCCCCTCTCTAAGCCCCCTAGAGGTAGATGCGTGTGTGTTTGTGTGAAAGAGAGAGAGCAAGAGACAGTTTGCGTGTGTGTCGAGAGTGAGAACAGAAACCGAAAGGCAATGTCGTCCCATTTACAGCACGATTCTGAACTGTAATCAATACACAGTCCGAACTATTAAATGCCTCGTAAACCGTCTAATAAATTCGCATTTAATTATTACTACCAAAAAAAAACAAAAACAAAAAAAACCCCCCAAAACCACAAAAACTCCCTCAGCCTCGCACACACTCTTTTCATTACCATCCTACCCCTGCTCAACACTGTGCGCAAACACCCTGTGTGTGCCAAAAAAAACATGTCTGCTTCATTTGACTGAGCAGAGGACGAACGTTTTTCTAACGCTCGTTTTTCTAACTGTTTGGGAGACTTTGAAACTGTCCATGCATCCTCTTTCTGATAGATAAGGTCTGCCTGATTTTTCCCCCTTCCTCCCTCCTCTGAACGGTGTAGTTCAATGTTAGTGGGGTGAGAGAGGGAAGCTGGAGCCTGCGCGCCCATCCCCCCACACTCGGCAGAGAGTGTTTCTGCTGGAGTGAGAGACAGACAGAGAGGAGAGAGGGGGTGGTAGAAGAGAGCAGAGCAAAGCAGGCAGGGGAGGGAATAAGGGAATGTGCATTGGTAGTCTCGTTTGCTGCAAGGCTTCCTCCTTCTGCTGTGGAAAAACCTGTGCGTGCGTTGCCTTTCTCGCCTAAATACCACTCAGAAACACTGTTCGGGGGGAACACAATAACGCCAAGAGCACAAAGGCGCATTTAAACGAGCTGAATGTTACAGCTTTTTGCTTTTAAAGTCTAAAAATATAACTGGGTGTGTGGAAGGCAGGCTAAATGAATGCAGTGCAAAGTTTGCAGCATTTATGTATCCTGCTGTGCGTAATAACGACCTTTACGCGCGCAGCTGTGGCACCCACATATATGCAAATACTTGGAAAAATTATATATATATTTTTTACGCATTAATTAGTTTTCCCGGGTACTGATGAGTCCACAAAACCCTCAAACGTATTCACCAAGCCTACAGCCCGTGATCTATATACAGCCTCTTGATTGGCGGCTGGTTTAAAGTGCATTGTTTATGAGTTTGGGCGACTCTCGTCGTGTGCAGAAAATATTCCACCTATGGTGGGGAGAAGGGAAAAAAGATAGAGAGACAACGTGAGGTTTTCTGAAGACAAAAAAATCCAGTCCGCGCTGTGACAGCTCCACTCCGCGTTTTGCGGCCATCTGTGCGGCTCAGTAAAATGGCTGTATCTAGCGGAGCCTCGTGTTGGTTGGGTTCGCTCCCTGCCTCTACCCGGGCTCAGTAACACAACTCCCACAACAATTTCTGTCGCTTTTTTTACGCATTGTATGGAGCCTCCATCATTTCTCTAACCCATTTACGGAACCGGAACCGGGAGGATGGAGGCCGGATTCGGTCCGGTATGAGGGGCGGGAATGCATCGGCAAAAGGATAAATGGTTCTAAACAATTATTTATATTCAATGCTAGCTTTTGATTGTGACTGACTCGCCGAGAGAGGGAGAGAGAGGTGGGGGGTATATCATGGCCGCTCAGGTCGCCAGCGCCGCCACTCTTAACACTAGTCCGCCGTCCGAACTCAAAAAGCCGGATCGAGACGCCAAGGACGAGTCGGGTCCGGGAGAGAAGCAGCCAGACAAAAAGCAACCTGGCTTGGACGGCGGATCGCCGGGAAGGGGGGATCTGCAGGACGGGGCCGACGGTGGAAATGTAGGGGGAGGAGGAGAACCTGAGATGAAGAACGGGAATGGGAACCCGCCCAGGGCTAACAATAATACCCAGAATGACTCTGCCGGACCGGAGGGAAATAACCACCCCGGTTTGGTGCATCACCACGGCGCGGCTTTTCCTCCACCTTCGTACGGATACAGTCAGCACTACGGTCGGGCCCCTTTTCATCAACATGGCGGACAACAAAGCCCTGGCATGGCAGCTGCTGCGGGTCCGGTCGTGCAGTCGAGCAACATGATGGACCCTTATCAACATAATTCACACGACCATGGCTTTTCAAACCACCAGTTCAACAATTATAACCCATTCCCGAACAGGACTCCGTATCCCAGCCAAGCGTACGCCATGAACTCCCCTCGCAGCGCCCAGGCGCCGACAGCTGGGGGGCAACCAGCTAAGCAGCAGCCACCAGCGGGAGGACCCACGGCAATGGCTGGATCTTACAGTAATCAGAGATATAACATTGGAAACCCTCAACCTACATCCACACCGACACTCAACAAGCTCCTAACCTCCCCCAGCTCAACGCGGGGATATCCAAACTATCCGTCTAGCGACTATAGTAGCCAAGAAGGAGCTAGCAAGGGACCAGCAGACATGGGCAGTAGCGGTCAGTATGGAGGGAGCAATCCGGCTTGGCAACAAAGGAGCCATCACCCATCGCCTATGAGCCCTGGAAGTGCTGGGCAGCCGTTAGCAAGAACCCAGGTAAAAGCCATTTTAACAGGAACAAGGCACGAGCTTTAGCACGTCTCCTTCCCTTCTCCTAGCTAGTTCACAACGTAGCAGGCCAGCCATTGTCTGATACTAGTTCGCAAAGACTCTAAAATGGCTGCCTCTTGTGTGTAATTTTTTTCTTTTCACCACACCATTAAATAAGAGTTGTTTTAACGTATTTATAAAGCTGGCTAGCAACAAAGAAGCGTCGCTCGAAGCGGATATAAGTTGTTGAAACGTTGTAAAGGACGGTTCAGGGGAAGCCAAGAAGGCCCGACTTTGAAAAGGGGGCGAAAATAGTCGCTGAAGAGCAACGGTTCGTTTTTTCTCTCATATCTTTGCTTCTCCTTTTACGTGCTGAATTTACAATGAATTTTTGCTGCGAACACATCCGTGTGATGGTGCACAGCTACAGTAACGTGTTCTTATACGTGTGAGTTTGTGGCGGTTGCTCATACCTTCGTGTTTGTGTTGTTTTCTTGTGCGATAAACTGTATTTCGGTGGCCATGACGGAAGGAATGCGTTTCGTGTCGAGCGAGTCTCGCACAGTTGGTTAAAATGGCTCATGTTGGTCTTGTTTAAATTGCGTAAATATCACAGTTTGCTCGCTGGGGAAAGGTTAAACTGTTAGTTTGGGTCATATATTGATTAAAAAAGAATTTCCCCGTGCTGAAAAGCCGCTCGGCTTCCCCGCATGCACGCCGCCTGTAAACAATCATCCCTGCTTTTTATGAGTGACTTGAATGCAGTCAGCAGATTGCAGTTTGCACTGGGATTTGAATTGTGGAGGTAAAATCCTACTGTCAAAGCCAGGAGATAGTTGGTCTTGGGTTGACATGCTAGCTGAAATCTGATTGGCTCCTCATCCGCTGCTCATGGCCATTTATAATTACATGTGATGCAAGGCAACAGTTGCTGATAAGAGCACATAGCATTAACTCATCACAGGGTCACCAGAGATTTTATTTTTTTGCTGCTTCTCTCCTCCTCTAAGCTCCACTTCTTACTTGCAAAATAAATCCACGGTTGGAGCAGCTCGCACCTGAATGATGTGTGGATTTGTAGTTTTGCTCCCATCATTTGCTAATATTGACCAAAAATGCGAAATGTGTTGCTGTGGGCTCTGGGTGCAGCTTGTTACACCAAAAAGGGGTGTAAGTAGTTTGTTTTAGTGTTTGAATATACACCAGACACTATTAACACAGTAAAGTTCACATCATGGGTAAATGGGCTCTTATTTACTGATATACCATATTTTTTAAAATTCTCGAGCTAATGCAATAAACACATGGCTGTTTTTTGGTTGTTTTTTTAATACACACACAGTAGAATAAAAGACAAATTTGAGCTTTCCCCACGAGGGTGTGTGTGTGCGCATGTGTGTATGCGCTCTTTGCTGCTGTGTCTGGCGTGCCACACAAGTTTAACTGCAGAAAATTTCCCCCCAATCCTCCCCCGAAGCCAATCAGAAGGCAGTCCAGCATCTCTCACCCGCCAAGGGAGTTTCCTCTCTGTCTTATGCAGATTAGCCATGTGCTACTCTTATTCACTTGATTATCTTAGATGTGCAAAGGGTCACGCTTTTTATTTTTGTTTATTATTTGGACAGAGGAGTTACCATTGAGTTGAGGATGCTCTTGTCGGCAAGGTGCGCTTGTGGGGATTCACCCAAAGTAGCTCATTGGTCTACATGTATTTGTTTAAGCAGATCATCTTGGGGTGCCTAATTTTTATCATGTGACACAGTTTTGATGGAGCGTGAGTAAAGATCCAGAATGTGACCTTTATTTCCAGCTTTTTTTTTAAAAAACTGAATGTGCCAGGTTATAGACTATGTACAGCTATACACAGTTTTTACTCTCCACAGCTGTTGTGAAGTTACTTCCTTCATTTCTTGTGTCATTCATCCAGAGCCAAACTGCCTTCAATGAAGGGTGGAAGGGGGGCTACTTGGAACAGACTCAAAACAGGAGCACAGCTGGGATATGTTTAAGATTGGGCAGACTGCCCTCCATTCGAAAGTATATATATTCTGTTGACTTCCGAAACTATGGCAAAGCGAGGTGAAAAAAAATCAGGGTAATGACCGTGGGAAATAAGGTGGGGGGAAAAACACAGCTTGCCTGTTTGCTGGAGTTTCTTTTTCTTTTCTTTTCTTTTTTCTTTTCAGGTATGGAAATGTAAGACTCTGCAGTCAAGTATTTTACAGCTGTAATAGTACAATTATCTGTGTGAGGACACTTGCTTGAAACTTGTAGGATTTGATGACTTGATTTTCTGTGTTGTGCTGTTATCATCTGATTTTTTTATTTTTTGCTCTCTGTTCTTGCCATGTCCAGCCTCCTGGTTCCATGGACCCGATGGGAAAAATGAGGGGTCAGCCATATGGAACAAGCGGCCCATACAGTCAGCAGTCACAGCAAGGACCTTCAGCCGGTCCACAACCAGGGCCTGGTTACCCTGGACAGGGTTATGCCCCGCCAGGTCCCCAGAGATATCCAGTGGGAATGCAAGGCCGGACCTCTGGAGGCATGGGGGCCATGCCGTATGGTCCACAGGTATTATCTTTCATTCTGGATCTTCAGTTCAGATCTCTCATTACTGTTGGTGTGTTTGAGGCCTTAGTGTGTTTGTATATTCTGTTTAGATGGGATCTTATGGCCAGCAGGGAGCAGGAGGCTATGGCTCTCAGGGCCAGGCACCCTATTATGGCCAACCAAGCCAGGCTCCTCACCCAAGTCAGCAACAAACCTCATATTCACAGCCTCCACCTGGACAACCCGGCGGCCAGTCACCATACCCAGGTCAACCCCATCCTCCTCAGACTTCTACTCCACACACCCAGGGAGGGCCACCTTATCAGCAGCCCCACATGCCCCCACAGTCCCAGGGGCCACTGCCAGGCCCATCCCAAGGGCCCCCACAGTCACAGCCCCCTTATTCTCAAGCTTCAGCCCCACAGTCTGGCCAGTCTCCCTACGCCCAGCAGCAGGGTCCTCCCAGTCAGGCCCAGCAGCAGCCCAACTCCCAGTCTAACCCTGGATCGCAAGGCCAGTCCAGCTACCCAGGATCAATACAGGGGCCCCAGCAGCCACCCTCACAGCAACAGCAATCACAGTCTCATCCACAGCAGCCACCAGGACACAGCCAGCACCCACAAGGGCAGCCTGCAGGTTACCCCCAGAACCCTCAACAGCAGCAAGCACAACAGTCACCTTATCAGCGCTTTCCTCCTCCTCCTCCGCAGGTACCAATCTCAGTCTTGGCTCATATTCATCTTGGTTAATGAGTTTTCTCTATGTGGTTCTGTATCTCTGGCAGTATACTTAAGCGCACATTCTTTTGTTTATCAGGAGGTATCCCAGGACTCATTTCAGTCCAATGCGCCTCCATCCACTCAGCCTAAATCTGGTCCAGAGGACGGTCAAGGCCGCCCCTCCAGCCTTCCGGTCAGTTATGCTTCTTATAACACCGCCGGGGCATTGCTTTTTCACAGTTTTCCATCAGATATTTTTTCCTTGCCGCTTTATTATATTTATCATGCTAGTTTTCAAAAACACGGCAGTTTATGGCACATTGCATTTAAAATTCATTTCGTATTATTGATGATAATGTAAAAAATTTCCTTTGCTCTGGCTGCTGCGCGTGCTGCTGTTCTTCAGTTGTTGAGACACAGCTCCATGGCTGATGCTTTTTGGAAAAGGGTGCTGTGCAAATGAGACGAGAAATCTGACAATCGAGCACTTGCACAGATGAAATGGCTGAACCGAGACAATTCGAAAACATGTTTTCAGTCTGCTTCCATGCGTATTCTGTTTTTGTTTGGGCTGTGAAGGCAAATGGACCAAACCCACTGTTTTTTTTTTGGGTTTTTTTTTTGTTTGTTTTTTTAGTGCGAATTCAAAAGTTATGTAAAAAACCCACCTGTGATGGTTCTTGAACTGTTAAGACCGCTTTCTAATCGATGCATTTCCATCTAAAACTGAAAACATTTCAGTACTGGACCTTTTTTTGCGTGCAGTCCTCTTCTTTGCACACGATCGATTTCCAGCCTATAGTAACAACCTCTGGATGGTATTCCCGTTATTTCTTTTGAGCTCTTTTGTGCAACCAGAGAGCATTAAAGTGCACACTGACCTGCTGCCATTCAGCAGAATTTGATTTACCTTTGCGAGCCCTGATGATGCAGGATGACGTCACCTAAACGATGCAGTGAGTGAGTTACCAGTCTGAAAGACTTGATGTTATGCAGACTTGTCCTGTGTTAAAAAACAAAAACAAAAAAACTGTGAATACGAACCTGACTGTAACTAAAATGCAGCTCTCCGGTCATCCGTCCGGATCAAACTTCCAGGTTTGTAAATGCCCTTCATCTGAACTGAATCTTGGCTGTTTGTTTGTGTATTGAAATCACATGGCAGAGCTGGCGCTGCACGCTGACTCGGCTTGCATCCTACAAACCTTGGTAACCATGACAACCCCCGGCACTAATGCGCACTCACTTTTTCTTTGAAAAAGATAAATAAGGACAAAGGCCTCCGGGTGTGTGTGTGTATTTGTATCTCTGCCACTCATGTCTTAACAGCAGAAGGATGAAATTGCAGCGTACTGATACTACAGCTAATGTACAAAGTAAACATTACAATACTGTAAACCAGAGGCTCCGTTGACTTGGCTTAAATAAGCATAGGGACACACATTGGATAACAATTAAACATGCTTGCAGGACACAATGAAAATATTAGCGTAAAGAGAAATCACTTCAGTTCTTTATCAGCATTTAATCTAGTCTAAGCTTGCAGAGTGTCTGATATGTGCCTATATATGTGCCATACGTCACTGACTGAAAACACATTGCGCTGGAATCGATTTAAATAGCAGCACAGACCCATTACAGTCATTCGCCTCTAGATTCCTTAGTGCTCTTATTAAATTTTTGTGGGTTGTTTTGATTCTTTTTAGGACGCTGTAGGCCGGATGTGGCGGTATTTTGCCCAAAAGTTGAGAGGAATCAAGAGAAAGGAGCATCTGTGTCAAAATGCACAAACTGTCATATTTTTTTTATTTTTTTATTTTTGCCCTGCTAAATTTTCCTGTCTCTCTGCAGTGCAGTTCTTTTACTCCTCGTTCTTTCTTTTCTCCCTGTATGTGTTCTCAGGACCTGTCGGGGTCCATCGATGACCTGCCTACCGGTACAGAGGGCGCCCTGAGTCCCGGCGTGAGCACGTCAGGGGTGTCGAGTAGCCAGGGCGAGCAGAGCAACCCTGCTCAGTCGCCCTTCTCTCCTCACACATCTCCACACCTGCCAGGCATCCGAGGGCCTTCACCTTCCCCGGCCGGTTCCCCTGCCAGCGCCAGCACATCCCGCACAGGACCGCTGTCACCTGCCAACATGCCAGGTGGGCCTTCATAGTGAAACTGGGCATATGATTATTAGCGGGCTTCTTACATGTCTGATCGTGACAGCGATGCCAGATTACTGACCAGTGCTGCTTAAATTATTAGAGAAGCTGTTGGTTTTTGCATATTTTTGGGAGATTACATTTACCTTTTTGGTGAATTTTGTTTGAAACCCTCTTTGCCATTTTTGGAAATGTTTTCCAAGCCTCGCTGAAGCTATATGTCCTATATTTGGACCCGACAGTAAATGGAAACATTATCGATGGCCTGCAATTGCACATTTCCTCAAAACTCAGCCTGCTGTGTTTAGTTTCCTCGGACACCTCAGGATCTTTGCTGCACACTAAAATATTATTTTTGTTTGGTTGTTCACGAAGCATAAATGTGTGTGTGTGTGTGTGTTTGGCATGGTCTGCATATTTAGAATTGTGCACCTTCTAAAGTTTAGCCTGTAAATATGCTCTCTGCTGTTCTGTGAGGGCTGATTTTTGTCTCAGAGTTTGACAAATTTTTTGCTGAAAGTGTAAAGTTTTTCTCACCCCCCCCCCCCCCGGTTAAGAGGTTGAATGGATTTATAACCTCAGAACAACAACAAGCAGTGTAGAATCTTGAAGCAGTGGGAGACATTTTTGTATTCTGTGGTTCGACCCAAATACATCAATGTTATTTTCTCTTACGATCCAGCTCTGAATCTCTGTGGTGGAAGAGGTGTTAATGCCATTTTTAAGAATGTCTAGTAGTGCAAAAGAGTTTTATAGTTTTATGCATCTTTAAGAATGGATATCACCCTTTGTCCTCAAATTGGAATAAACTTAGCAACTACTCGTTGCTCCTTCCCTGAGCTCTCACCAATTTAACTTAATTATTACTGTTTAGGGACCCAAATGCCTCCCAGACCGTCAAGTGTGCAGTCAGATGGGAGCCTACACCCTACAATGAGCCAGTCTCCTATGGCCCAGGACAGAGGTATGTTGCCATCTGAAGTCTGCTTTGAGATTAACATGTTGAGTGTTTGCCGTGGCATCTGAGCCTTTGTCTTTGTCTCTTTTAGGGTTTATGCAGAGAAACCCTCAGATGCCCCCTTATGGCTCCCCCCAGTCAGCCTCTGCACTGTCACCACGCCAGTCCTCTGGGGGACAGATGCACCCTGGGATGGGCCCATATCAGCAGAACAACTCTATGGGAGGCTACGGGCAGCAGGGAGGACAATATGGCCCTCAAGGTTTAAACTTTTGGATTGGGTTATCTTTAAGAGAGGCTTTTTTTTTTTTTTTTATTCTTTGAAATACTGCTAAGACAACTGTCTTCTAAAAATTGATTATATTAAGCCTAAATATTGCTTAATAAAGGCTTTCCACTCCATTTACAACCTGTCTAAAAAGTTTGCTGTTTACAATGTATCAGAAAATCCTTAGGAATATATCTCCCTGCCTCATGAATACCATGCTATCGCTGGTCCCTCCCTCTGACTGTGTTGCAGCTATTTATAGCTGTGAAGCAGAGAGTCAGCTGACGTAGCAGAGCCTCCTGTCAGTAGAGCTGAAACTGTGACAAAGGCTTGTTGCTCAGGCTGCATAGTGCACTCTCTCTCTCTGTACTAGCAGTCTGTAAGGAAAAGTCTGCCTCACGCACTCTTTAAAAAAAGACTACTTTGAATTATAAAAACCAAGAAACTTCTGGGTGCTGCAGTGAGATTTTTGTTTTTTCAGAGTTCTGTTCAGTTGCAACCATGTGATTTACTTGAGCCTTTTTTTTTCCATCTTATCATTCCCATCTTAGGTTATCCTCGGCAACCTAGCTATGGCAACATGCCTAATGCCAGCTACCCTGGGACTGGCATGGGCTCAATAAATCCCATGGCAAGCCAGGGTGGAGGTCCTCCATATGCTGGCATGCCTCCAGGAAGGATGCCTCCTAATCAAATGGGGGCACGGCCCTATGGCCCCAACATGGGTCCCAATATGGGGCCTAGCATGGGTCCAAACATGCCTCCCAACATGGGCAATATGCCGCCCCAGGTGAGCTCAGGAATGTGTCCTCCACCAGGAATGAACAGAAAGCCCCCGGATCCCTCAGCCATGCAACACCCTGCCACAAACTCCATGCACAACAGGTTGGTTACCAGTGGATCCTCAACTACCTGCATTTATTCACCAGGCACAAGTCTGCTGGTTATCACTCATGTCTAAATATGAAGTAGCTGCACAGTGCCTCATCCCACTTGCACATAAGATGACATATTTCTCTCTCTCCAGGATGTCTGGGTACCCCAACATGTCTCCAGGCATGATGGGCTCTGGCCCGCCTTACGGCCCTCCAATGAACAGTATGCCTGGAATGATGAACACTCCAGGTGGATCACCCTACCCTATGGGGCCAAACATGGCCAATAACACAAGTGGTAAGTTGTACTGGCATAACCTCATAACTTAATGTTGTTCTTTTTTTTCTGTTTGTTTTCTCTTACGTGGATGCTTCATAGCTAATTCATTCCCCACCATTGTTTCTAGGCATGGCCTCTAGTCCAGAAATGAACAATAAGATGAATAACAAGGTAGATGGGAGTGTGACGCCCAAGCCAGAATCCAAATCGAAGGTAACCCCTCTATTAAATATAATTACTATTTTTACAAGTCTTTTAAAATCTGTGCACCTCACCTCATGTCCTTTGTCATTTTGAAAATTGGTTTCTTCCTCCTCTCACACTAAACAGAAGTCCAACTCTTCCACCACAACCAGTGAAAAGATAACGCATCTGTACGACTTAGGACCAGAGCCAGAGAGGAAGATGTGGGTGGACCGTTATTTGGCCTTTATTGAAGAGAAGGCTATGGGCATGACCAACCTGCCTGCTGTAGGACGCAAACCTCTCGACCTCTTTCGGCTGTACATGTCTGTTAAAGAGATCGGAGGCATGATGCAGGTTAATATGGAAGTTTTAAACAACATGAATCCCAGAGTAAATGTTTTGCTTTGTCTTTGTTGAATCCTTTCCTAATATCCCTGTATTTTGTGTATGTGTGTGTATCTCAGGTGAATAAGAATAAGAAATGGCGTGATCTGGCCACTTCCTTGAATGTGGGTACATCCAGCAGTGCTGCTAGTTCTTTAAAGAAACAGTACATCCAGTGTCTGTATGCCTTTGAGTGCAAAATTGAGCGTGGTGAAGACCCCCCACCTGAGATCTTTACAGACAACAAAAAGAACCAAGCTGCTAAGGTCCAGCCCCCCTCTCCAGGTGAGAGCTGTGCTCATGTAACCTTTTCTGATGAGCGTACCTTTTCAATAATCAACCCCTTTGAACTTTAAAACTGACAAAAATGCCCGACTTGCTCTTTTGCAGTGTTATTAAAGCCATGTACCATATCTATCTGTTCCTCTCTTATTTCAAACTGAAGCGTCCCTCTGCTCCACAGCTGGGTCAGGCTCTCTGCAGGGTCCTCAGACTCCTCAGTCTACCAGCAGCTCCATGGCTGAGGGGGGAGACTTAAAACCCCCTACTCCGGCCTCTACTCCTCATGCCCAAATGCCGCCCGGGTCCAGGTGACTCTTGTTTAAGATTTTAACTGAAGAATCTTTGCTTTCAAGAGTCATTAACATTAGTTATACTAATCCTTCTTCCTTTTGCCTCTTTCCTAGGAGCAGCGTTAACCTGCAGGACCCCTTCTCTGACGGAAGCGATCCTGCATTTCCCCGGAAGAACATGACGCCCAACTCCAACTATCAGTCTGGCATGAACACGCCTGACATGCAAGGTCGAATGGGCCCGTACGAACCAAACAAAGACCCCTTTAGTAACATGCGGAAAGGTGGGCACACTGAATAGTGTTGTTAGTCTCAGCTAATTAACCAGTTACACATTTCTAAATGCTTTGTAACTCTAAATATATTTCCAGTTGGGGAGCAGTTTCTACCTGCTAACCAGGGTCCCAACAGCGGGATGGGTGATCAATCACAGCAGCCGCCACAACAACAACAACCACCACCACAACAACCGCAACAGCAGCAGCAGCAACCTCCATTCAACAGGGGACCGCCTGGGGCCATGGGCACAATGCCAATGGGGCCCAGACAGCAGTATCCTTATGGACCAGGCTACGACAGGAGGTAAGGCAGAATTTTAATGGTCCTTCAACACAGCTGGTAAAACCAAGTACTTTCATGATTAATCAAACCACAAATGTCCCCATTCACCTCAAAGAAATTGTCTAATGACTGAGTTGAATACATTTGATATTTAAGAAACTGGCTAGCTTCTTACACACTTAATTAAGCTCTTAGGTTATTTTAATGCTGCCGTTGATTCACATGTTCATATGGTGACAAGAATGAAATGTATCCCTAAAACAAGTGTAATACGAGTAAACACGAGACGTTGTAGTCTCCACGGGCAATCCTTTTCCCCCACGATTGTATTAGATTTTGAATTTTTTATTTTAAATTAGTGATACTGCACACTTGCATGGTGGGACCAATATTTTTTATTTATGCAGTAGCTACTTTGACAGTGACGGTAGTAGTTCATCTTCTGCCTGGAGAAACATTTTAGCGCTAATGTGGGTATACAGGTGTCATAACCTATTGTAGTAACAGCAAAACACTTTCCACCAGCAGTGTCTCACTTTCCTTCCCTGGGAATTTTCCTGGTTTGTTAGTTCTTGTATGTGGAGTACTGGCATTTTTGGATTACAGTGTTCCGTCTGAGCCTTTTTTAGTTGCTGTTGTCACTTTTGTTACCATTTTCCTATCAAACTGGATGTTTAAAGTAGGCTATTCAAGATATACTTCCTCACTGTTAGCAGTCATACACTGAGAGCCACTTATAAAATGTCTTGACCTTGTGCTTTGTAACATTTCCTATGAGTTTTTTCTTTTCTTTTTTGGATGATCTAGCATAATCTCTACGTGTATTGTTCCACTTTTCCCAGGTCGGAGCAAGGAATGGGCCCAGAAGGCAACATGGGATCTGGTGTTCCTCAGCCAAACCCGATGATGCCTGCCAACGCCGACACGGGGATGTATTCGCCAAATCGCTTCCCACCACAGCAGCCACGGTCAGTTCACAAAGCACTTCGTGGCTGGCAGCCTTTTAGATTTTCAAACTACTGTCAATTGGAAGTCATTCTTCATATATAACAAATCTACGGTTTTAGTAAAACTTGAATAACCTTCAACTCTTCAGTCTCGTTACAAAGCCAGTCCACAGCGTCATGAGACACTGTATTTTGATGTAACTTCTATATTTGTCATTTTGACAGCGGTATTGCTTCATTAATGTAAATTTTTTTTTCCATCTTTGAGTAAATATTCACTTGGCATTTACTGCTCTTTAGTTTAAGCTTTATCTTGTGTGAATATGAATGTTATACAGTTGCATTGATTTAAATGTATTTTGTCTTAATCCAACACAAATTCTCTGCTGGCTGGTATTTTTCACCAAGTAGTGAGCCATGCAGTTAACAAACACATGCTTGACATAATAATACAGTAAATGTTTTATAGAAAAATGGATCACGTTGAAGCACCAAAGAGGAGTATAAAGGATATTAAGTATAATGTAATTCACTGTGACACGATTAGAGGAATCTACAGCTAAATGCCCTTTGGGTGTGCATTCATCGACGTATGCTGACACATATCAGTGGGGCTTGTTGTAACTTGGTGAGAGATGCATAAGATTTTCATGGTCAAACTGAACAGGCACTTGTTTTTTTTTTTTTTGTTTTTTTTTTGCAGGCATGATTCCTATGGTAATCAGTATCCTGGACAGGGAACGCCCCCTACTGGCTCTTACCCAAATCAGCAGCCTGGAATGTACACACAGCAACCGGTAAATGATCCATCTGCACTACACCAACTCCCAGTGTTCTTAGTGTGTATAGGTCAAACAATGTGAAGGTTATAACTTTTACTTGTGTATTTTTTTTTTTTTTTTTGTCCTTGATGGCGCTCCTGTCATTTTTTTACATTTTTGTGAATGACTTTATTCTTTTTGCAGTTTGCTTTAAATGGTAAATGATAAATGTGTCTGTCTGCACTTTTGTATTTTCTGTAGAGTTACAAGCGTCCAGGGGAAGGCGGTTACCCACCATCAAAACGTCACGAGACTGACTACAGTGGACCCTTCCCTGGCGGACAGCAGCCACCGCAGCAACCGCAACAGCAAGGAGGCGCCTCTGCACCCTCTTCAGGACAGCAGGAGCCATACAATCAGTACAGCAGCAGCGGGCCCTACCCTGGCGCCGATCGCCGTCCACCCGGCCCCAGCAGTCAGTTCCCGTTTCCCTTTGGTCGTGAACGGATGCAGGGGACAACTGGGCCCAATTCGCAACCTAACATGCCCCCTCAGATGATGCAGTCAGGCCCTCCTGAGGGTCCTCAGGGAGGCATGTGGCAGGGACCTCGAGATATGAACTATCAGAACTACCCCAGCCGACAGGGTGGCCCTGGGGGTCCTCCCCAGGGACCTGGTTACCCCGGCATGAACCGGGCAGAGGAGATGATGCCGTCAGAACAACGCATGAATCACGATGGCCAGTGGGGGGGTCAGATGGGCCCTCGGCAGCCTCCTTACGGTCCAGCCGGGCCTGGCACACCTATGCCTCGCTCGGTACAGTCCAACTACCAGCCCCCTCAGGGGGTGCAGAACCACATTCCACAGGTGCCGAGCCCAGCATCCATGCCCCGCCCCATAGAGAGCAGGACATCGCCTAGCAAGTCTCCCTTTATGCATGGAATGAAGATGCAGAAGGCTGGTCCCCCAGTGCCTGCATCCCACATAGTGCCCCCTCCAGTGCAGTCACCTCTAATAAGGCGAGACATGCCTTTTCCGCCAGGCTCTGTAGAAGCTACCCTTCCTGTCCTGAAGCCACGTCGAAAACTCACCATGAAAGATATTGGTATGAAAAGAAATTCTAGAACTTAAAAGCAGCTTATTACCCTTTATTGTTCACAGTACTGTTTAATACTGCAGCTGTCCTCAGTTGTAAGTTATTGATCAGAGAGTAGTGGTATTCATTAATTTCTCTATTTTTTTTTTCTTCTTGATTTTTCTCTTTTAGGAACCCCAGAGGCCTGGAGAGTTATGATGTCATTAAAGTCCGGTTTATTGGCTGAAAGCACGTGGGCCTTAGATACTATCAATATACTTCTCTATGACGACAATAGTATTTCCACCTTCGATCTCAACACGGTGAGATTCAGTATTGAGCCCTAATAATGTTTGTAGCAGTTTGCATGGTGATCATTTCTAATATTTTCCTTTATATTGTTTCTTCAGTTGCCTGGTCTATTAGAGTTGGTGGTTGAGTATTTCCGACGCTGCCTCATTGAAATCTTTGGCATCCTGCGGGAGTATGAGGTCGGCGACCCTGGCCAGAGAACACTACTTGATCCTGAGACCTTGAAACGAGACTGGAATGGCACAGAGGAAGAGGAACCACGGGTGGATGATATGGAACAAGAGGATGAAGATGACGATGAAGAGGAAGAACGAGAAACGGAGGGGTCATCTCATGTCAAAGAGGAGGAAGATCAAAAGCAGTGCTCTCAAGGTCAGGACGAGAAGAGCAAGGGTTCATCATCTGAGCAGACGGGCTCGTTGCACACCCCAACTGCCCACGAGAGACCCAAGCAGGCGAGCAAGTTTGACAAGTTTCCCCTGAAGTTGGTACGAAAGAAAGACCCATTTGCCGCAGCCCAGGCAAATAATCATGGCAAAATTCAAGAGTTTGACAGTGGCTTACTTCACTGGAGCGCAGGAGGGGGAGACTCAACAGAACACATCCAGACCCACTTTGAGCCACGAAAAGACTTCTTGGAACCACGCGAACGAATACCTGTGCCACCGGTTTTACTAAGGCGGAGAGTCCTAGAAGAAGAGATACGGGAAAATGGTTTGCCTGCCGAGGAGGAGAGAAGGAAGCCTCAAGACGAAGAAGAAATGCCAAAAGAGACCTCCTCTTCAGAAAGATCAGCAGTCTCAGAGAAGTCCAGCTCCTTGCTTGGCAGCGAGGAGGAGAGGAAGACAGATTGTGACTCCAAGACGGTTGAGAAAGGCTCGAAAAGTCACCTAGAGAATAATAGACCCATTCCCTCCTCTGGCAGTTTCTTTACCCAGCAGGCACAGCAGAACGGCACCATCCTGGAGGACGAGCCTCACAGTAAGGATGAGGGGCCGCTCGTTGCACTGACTAACTGGCAGGATTCTTTAGCCCGGCGCTGCATTTGCGTCTCAAATATTGTCCGCAGCCTCTCCTTCGTTCCAGGCAATGACCACGAGATGTCCAAGCATTCGGGACTGCTGCTTATACTGGGTCGACTAATCCTGCTCCACCACCGGCACCCGGAGCGCAAACAGGCCCCGCTCACCTACGAAAAGGACGAGGATTCGGATGAGGGCATGGGCCAAAGGGACGAATGGTGGTGGGACTGCTTGGAGCTGCTGAGGGAGAACACACTGGTCACTTTGGCAAATATTTCAGGCCAGCTGGACCTCTCCATCTACTCCGAAAGCATCTGCTTGCCTCTGTTGGACGGCCTCCTTCACTGGGCTGTGTGCTCCTCAGCAGAAGCCCAGGACCCTTTCCCCACTCTGGGACCCCACGGTTCTTTGTCACCTCAGAGACTTGTCCTGGAAACGCTCAGTAAACTAAGCATCCAAGACAACAATGTGGACCTCATCTTGGCCACTCCACCATTCAGTCGGTTGGAGAAGCTTTATGGGAACCTGGTGCGGCTAATTGGAGACAGGAAGGTTGCGGTCTGTAGGGAGATGGCCGTAGTTCTACTAGCCAACCTGGCCCAGGGTGACACTCTGGCAGCCCGAGCAATCGCTGTTCAGAAGGGCAGCGTGGGCAACCTGCTGGGCTTTCTGGAGGACAGTCTGGCTGCCACACAGCTGCAACAGAGCCAGAGCTCTCTGCTACACCTACAAGGGATGCCCTTTGAACCCACAAGCCCGGACATGATGCGGCGAGCAGCCCGGGCCCTGCACGCCTTAGCTAAGGTGGAGGAGAACCACTCAGAGTTCACACTACACGAGTCCCGACTCCTCGACCTTTCAGTGTCTCCCCTCATGAACTCGCTGGTTTCTCATGTTATCTGTGATGTACTCTTTCTGATCGGCCAGTCATGACAGCTGGAGGGAGCCGTGGCTCCACTTCTTGGGGGTTTTGTCCCCAGTCCCCCTCCTTCCTGGTAACCTTGGCTTATGTGTGTGTAACAGGGCAAAGAAAGTTCAAGTGACTGTCTGTATTTTAATTTATGAAAATCCTTCAGATTCCATTTTCCGTGCCTCCCCATCCTGGGCCAGCCTCACTCGAGGAGACGGAGGGGCAGGGCGGGGGTTAATCACGGAGCGGTGGTGGATCTACAAAGCGGAGAGATGCCGACAAAGTGACACTACTTGCAAAGCAAATGCCCACTGGATGACACAGAGCAAAGCACCACGGTTGGGAGACTGTGCTGCACTCGGGTGGGGCGGGCAGGGGGGGAAAGTACTTTTTAATAAATAATAAATAGCTGAAAAAACAAAAACTGTAACCAAAGTTGCTGTCTCGTTTACAGTGAGTTTGGGAGACACAGTGTGCCCTAGCTCTCCCCTCGAGGGCACAATGAGTCTGTGACTGGTTGATGTTCAGAGGTGAAGCAGACTGATTAAGTGGCCTACTGGTTATAGTTGCTGTAGTTGGATTCTCACCAGTCAGCCCGACAGTAGACAAAGTGCTGTCAATAGACACCTTCACCGGGGAGGCCTGTGCAGTGTGCAGTAGATTGTAGGACATTTTCTGTACCGTACTGCTCTTGAGTGTAAGCATTCTGTAACACACGTTTCCACACAGAAGCTGGCGATGCAGCTCCTCAAGAGTTTCGAGGTCAATTTAGTTTGGTGTTAAAACAGAAAATGGCTTTCTTCCCCAAAGTATCAAGAACCTACAACACCCTTACCTCCTCTTATCCCTTGATTGTATGAATACCCTTATGAAAAGAAATCACCTCTTAGGACTGGTTTTCAACTTCAGATACAGCTTTGCTGTGGTGTATATATAATGTTGTACATTATACTTCCTTTCTGTGTCTGTCTCTCTCGCTCTCTCTCTGTGTCACTATTCTCACACTTGTTTATTGGCGCGGGACGGAGGCTGACGTGAGTTTGGTCCGTGACCTTCGGTCCTCTCCGATAAGACCCACATCTCTGGTCTCTTCACAGCTCCGTAGTATGGCAGACATGGCTCAGACCTGTTATCTCCTGGTACAATGAAAATAAACTAGATGAAGAACACGTTTGACAAATTTTCTCCAGTCATGGATTCTGCATATTTGTATTTCAGACTATGTAGCTAAGACATCGTGTAAATTCCTCCCTTTCCCTTTTTTGGCTCAATGAATATCATTTATTCAGTATGAAATCTTTATACTATATGTTCCACGTGGTAAGAATAAATGTACATTAAATCTTCGTAAGCTGTTTGATGGTTTTGTTCTTTTGCAATAACGACCTTCTTTTGGGGGGGGGGGAATGAATGAATTCACACAGCACTGTTTAGAGATGTTCTTTAAACCACATGTTCAAGATTACCTGCTCAATAAATGCTTCACTTATATTTAAAGACTCCTAAAACTCCTTAAAAAGGTGTTACACTATGAATGTCAAACTCACTTTACATACACACAGCTCACTTTTATCTGAAGTGGGGAAGATGAGTTAAACATTTTGTCAGAAAGATTTTTACTAAACATTTAGTCTCTGGGATATCTTAATATGAGATTAAGACGTCACATCTCAGTTTTTCTACATGATGAATTTATACAATTACAAAAAGTTCTGGTAGCTCACTGTCCTGTATTCAGTTTTTGTTTAATCACAGAAAACTTTTTTTGTTTTTAAACTGAAATTTCTATAGTAGAGAGTGAAAAACAAGAACTTTTTGTTATCTAATAACTATTTTCGTATAATACAAATGGCTGTGAGGGAGGTCTTTATCAGCAGGAAAAGCTGTAAAACATGAAAATACAGCTGAAGGTCACAAGATGCATTCCTTTATATTTTTTTTATTTTATAGTCTTTTGGTGGGCCGGATTAGATTCTTTGCAGGCCACCTTTGGCTCCCAGGCCTTCTGTTTGACACCCCTGTGTTACTAGATTGTCTCATTGTACTTTATGAGGCTGCAAAACACAAAGGGCTTTCTTTTACATGAACTTAATCAAAATAGTTTCAGGCCATCAAACCCAAATATCAGTGCAGTAAAACAAAATATTCAGGAATGTGTATATCAATAAAAATCTTCTAAATCCTTATAATTCTATTTATGAAATGAAATGAAATGAAAAGGGGGGGGGGGGGGGGAAACTGCGTTTGTGGGCATAAACCAGTCCATGGGGCAGTATCGAGCGCCGCCTGCTGGAGCGGACATGTATGGCGTGTTAGCGATATTACCGCAACGATGCGAACTTTTATTTTGAAATAACGTTTGCCCTTACGCCGGAAGAGAAAAGTGCCATTCGAAAAGAACCTGCAGGATGAGGATATGAGGACAAAGAGTTCAGCCGAGCGACAAACAAACGCCGCTCGAAGACCATAAAATATCATTTGTGTTTACTCTTTTCGTTTCCTAACTTCAACGCCAAACTTCTAAAAACTAATTCACCGACTACTTATTTTTCCGTTGTAGCTATGTTTTATAGAAAATATGCCGACTCCAGCAGTGAGAGTGTCGTATTGGCGGCAGAGCTGATGCCTGTCGTAACCGGCTTTCTCGGCTTTTGTGTGTCGCATCAGTGACTATGGATGTGAGAGCAGTTTTGGAGTTTGCCACAGTAACCAGGGGCCTCTCTCTGGTTCTGCAGGTAAGTTTGGCATCCTTAAAAGTCTCGAATGAACGAGTCATATTTTACAACAGGACGTTTCTACCTACAGGCTGTAGTGAAAGTCACTGTATACTTTAAAAGCATACAGCTGACATGTGTATCACGAATGTGTATTTTAATAATGATAAATGTTTCTTTTCAGGCTGTCTTGAACGCTGCTATCCCTGACCATGACGCCGATGCGTTCAGGCCCCCTCGGACAGAGGACTCCCTGTACTTGGACTCGATGGTGGAGTGGTTGTTTGGCGGCCTCTCTCACTGGGATGCTGAGCACTTCCTCTTCATTGCCGAGAGAGGATATCTTTACGAGCACAACTTTGCGTTTTTCCCCCTCTTCCCCGTCATCCTCCGGGGCCTGGCAGAGACGCTGCTGTGGCCCCTGAGCAGCTGGCTGAGTGTGCGGGGGCGGCTGCTGATTGCTGTGGCCCTGGGAAACAGCGCCCTCTTCCTGTTGAGCGCCGTCGCCTTGCATGCCCTCAGTAGAATAGTTCTCCAGGACAGGCGTCTTGCTCTGCTCTCCAGCCTGCTCTACTGCATCACACCCGCCAATGTTTTCATGACTGCTGGGTACTCGGAGAGCCTGTTTGCTGCTCTCACTTTCGGTGGTCTTTATCTCTTGGAGAAAGGATTCATCTTCCGAGCCTGCCTTGCCCTCAGCATAGCTACCGCAGCACGATCAAATGGCCTTGTCAACATAGGGTTTCTGCTGTATCTTCCATCACTGCATGCCATCTCCCAGATTCGTTTGTATCGCGCCACAACAAAAGGCCACAGTAAAGTCTTCCACTACATCTGGGTCATCATCTGTCTGCTGCTGACCTCTGTCTTGGGAACTGCAATTATTGCCCTACCCTTCTGTGCTTTCCAATACTATGGTTATAGGACGTTTTGCACACCATCCACCTCCTTGGAGAGCATTCCTCCTGCTCTCCTGTCAATAGCTGAACGGAAGGGCTACCGGGTTCCGGATGAAAACGGTCCACCACCCCTCTGGTGTATGAGACCACTGCCCCTGCTTTATTCTCACATCCAGGATGTATATTGGGATGTGGGCTTCCTCCGTTATTTTGAGCTGAAGCAGATACCCAACTTTCTTCTGGCTCTTCCTATGGCCACCCTTGGAATAATTGCCTGTTATGCATACTTTCAAGCTAATCCAGAGCTGTGTGTGAGACTCGGCCTTTGGGACACAAGTGCAAACAAAGGGCTTGACAAACCCACGCCTGGATTCTTCAACCCTCGAGTGTTCGTGTATGTGGTGCATTCTGCAGTGCTGCTGGTTTTCGGGACATTGTGCATGCATGTGCAGGTAAGGAAGTTGTATAATGAGTGTCTTGCAAAATGTCTTGTTTGAAGCTATTCAAAGCTTCACCCCTCCTCTCTTAATCTGCCTTTGTAGGTACTAACCCGATTCATGGCCTCCTCGTCTCCTGTACCATTCTGGATAAGTGCTCACCTGCTCCTCCTCAATGAGCCACTCCTTCATCGAAGGAAAACATCAAACCCCAACGTGCAGCTGCATTCTAGAAATAGCTGCAAGCACACACCTCAGAATCCTATTGTTGCGCTCCTGCCACACTTAAAAGCCTGTTCTTCTACCACACAGAGCATCCTGGGATACTTCCTCTCTTACTGGCTACTGGGCCTTGCACTGCATTGCAATTTCTTGCCGTGGACTTGACTTAAGACATTGTTTCAAGCTCTTAATGCTAAAGTTCTGTGCAGGACTAGGCTGTAAAGTCAGTGCTTCAGCAGGGATCCTTTGGTATTTCAATAATAACCATTAATTGCAATAAAAGGACAGTGATTTTGTCAAAGAGATAATTGTACATATAATGCTACATTTTACATAATTAAACTCACACTTGACAAAAAACACAAAGCCAGCACAAAGTCCAAAAAGTTGTGTCTTACTGGAGTGACCTTGCCCGGTCCTGCACAGAGCTTTCTGTGACAAGATTACATTTTTAATGCCAGTTCTTGATCATGATACAGTTGCCAGGTTTCATTTGCACATTTTAGTCAAATGTGTTTTTGTGTTCTTTGAGAACAAATGTAGAAAATAACTGAAATCTTAATGGACTCTAGTTGGGTGTAAATATTGGGAGACTACGGTTGTACGTGGGAGGGGAACACTTTTTATTTCATGTCCAGTTCTTCCTGAAGTCACTGCTCTTTGAATCCTCCAGCTTGTGTCTCGGGACTTGAGTGAGAATAAAAACAAAACAAAACAGGAACCTTAATTTTTTTTCTTCATCTTCTATGTATTTATTTATTGTGGTAATGGTTCTTTCACGAGGCATTGATGTAAAATGTCCATAATGTGCAATTTTATTTTAAAGAACATTGTTGCCAAAGTTGTGTTAACATGTCAGATAACACGCGATAAATCTAAAGAAGGATGACATTTGTGCTGAAGACCTTTCATGTAAAAGTTTTAAATTCTTTACTGTCGTGCAAAGTAAACTCATGAAACGACTTGGTGCAGAACTGCTACACTTATTTTTATGGAAAAATCTTTACTAACACCACCAACTCAACTGAACCCTGACAGTTCTCTTTATATAGTTTCCAAACTAGTGTCCATTCAGTGCAGCTTGACAGCTATTATTCAGCATATGCCACAAGTGAACAATGGATTTGTTATTTTAGGCCACTGATACTGTGATACACACCTAGAATCACTGTCTAGCTGTGGTGTAAAGAGACTAATTCAAAAGTAAAGGAAATATAAGTGCACAGGTGAGAGTCTTGCCAGATTACATTACCCCACTACTGTAGTAAAGCTAAAGGACGTGGATGAGGAACATCAGTTTTCATGTAATGCTGTAGAGCTGTAGCGAGTGGAGCTACGATTTCTTGTTGTTTAAACAGAATTGAATACGAGCTATAAATGTGACTGATCATGCTGACCTCTTTCTGAGGAAAGATGACAGAATATGACATGAGAGCTAAAAGAAGACGAAAAAATGGAAACACTCTGAATGACATCACAGCTGAAATGACAGAGCAGGTGTACAACTATTTGAAGCAATATGTTTTTTAATCTGTCAACTATCACAACATCCTGTTGACAACTGCAATCAGGTGAGATACTAAAATAGGCTATAACCTATTTTCTCCAGAAAATATGAGGTCAGGCAGAAGTGTTCATGGACTATGATCACAGATGACATTGTGACCTGTAGTGAGAGTAGGGAGCAAGTGGAGGAGAGCCTGGAGAGGTAGAGGTATGCTCTGGAGAGGGGAGAAATTAAAGTCAGTAGAAGCAAGACAGAATATGTGTGTGTGAATGAGAAGGAGAGATATAAAGAGTAGAGATAACGAAAGCAGTTAGACAAAGTTAGAGAGGCAGGGCAGAGAAAGGATAGTAGGGGTGGTGGATATACTGGACAAAGGATGTTGAAGATGGAGCTGCTAGGCAGAAGGGCATGAGGAAGACCACAGAGAAGATTTGTGGATCTAGAAGGGCATAATGAGGTGATTAGAGGGTGTTAAGGATAAGACAGGGTGAAATGGAGGCACTAAAGGAAGATGATTTGCTTTTTTTTGTTAAATACAATTTTTCTTTCATTAACCTAATCACAAACACACTGAAACAAAAATGTCATATTTTAAACAAATGTTTGTTTAAACAAATTATGCAACATTTTTTAATGTTATTTTCGGCACGGGTATAAATTAGTATAGAGAAAACACAGCCTGTGTCAATAAAAACAGATTATCATCGCGCCTGCCACTGATCTTCCTGTCATCTCCGTGCAGAGTAGACGCGTTTTCCCCATTATGGATCATCAGGACGTACGTGATGACGTTACGATGACGCCATGACGTACGGTAGCTGACTGTGAAAGAAAAAGGAACTCCCGTGAAGACGTTGGAGTGGAAGCTCCTCTGTGAGGGTTGAATTTTTAATTGAGGCTAGTTAATTTGACAGCATGGGCAGTCATATTTCTGTTTGGCTTTAATTTAACTACCAAACATGGTAGTTAACCCCGCGCCAACCTGGGGGTTGATTCAGACTGTGAACTACGGAGAAGAATGCCTTTGTTGGTACGCTAGCTAGTGTTAGCTTTCATGATGGGAAAGTAAGAAGCAAAATATAAAGTTACACTGACTGACCCTTGAGAGGACTGTCGTTTTTTAAAAGAAGAAACACGACGAGAAAAGAGAGGTCTATCTGTGTGTGCCTTTAGCTACCTCCGAACCGCTTACACGATGAAGAACTGCGAGTACCAGCAGATAGATCCACAGGCACTGTCGGTGACCCCGCTGTCGGCGCAGAATCTCGGGGAGAAGAAGGCACAGTCGCCCCGGAGGAAATGGGAAGTGTTCCCCGGGAAGAACAGGTTTTTCTGCGACGGGCGACTCATTCTTTCCCGACAGAGCGGTATCCTTCCTCTGACAATGGGCCTTATTGTTGTCACCTGTGGCCTTTTCTTTGCATTTGAGTGAGTCGAAATGTACGTGTTTATTTTCGAGGGTGTCTTGTGACGTCTGAGTTTATACCCCCCTTTTTATGTGAATATACATTTATAGTTGCCCGTTCCTGGTGAAGCACCTGACCATCTTCATACCTGTGATCGGCGGGGTGCTTTTTGTGTTTGTGGCCATCTCCCTGTTGAGAACCAGCTTTACCGATCCAGGCATTTTACCCAGAGCCACTCCAGATGAAGCTGCAGACATAGAGCGGCAGATAGGTGAGGCATATGTAGTTCCAGCTTACTCACTGTGGGACAGATGGAATGAAAGAGCTTTTCCATCTCTGTGTGTGTGTGTGTGTGTGTGTGTGTGGGGGGTGGGGGGGGGGGGGGTGTCTGAGGGACATGTTGCTGAGCTGCAAACCTAAGCTGATTACTCTGGGTCATGGTTGAAGAGCACAAAGGCCTGGTATAGTCTGATTTCTACTGACTTCCCCATTTTTATGAAGTTACTTGGTTGAGCTGTTTTGCTGAAATGCAAACACCTTAAAGAAGTGTCTCCCCCTTGTACATGTCTATTTTAAGATACCTCAGGATCCTCTACATACCGCCCTCCTCCGCGGACAAAGGAGATCCTCATCAACCAGCAGGTGGTAAAGCTCAAATACTGCTTCACCTGTAAGATGTTCCGCCCTCCTCGCACCTCCCACTGCAGCCTGTGCGACAACTGTGTAGGTGAGAATAAACTTACACATGGAATCCCAAATCCATCTACCTTAAGTGCAAAGTGCAATATTGCTATTATATCCAGTGCCTACCTATGTCATTCTTAAAGCTGCTTTTATTAGGATTATTACTCATTTATTTATGATTGAATAGAACATTATTTTTTTTTTATGACTGTTTCATTCTAATAGTATGACTGTTTATGTTTGCCTCTATGCTTGTGCTTACAATGATAATGAAGCTTATCTTAGTGGGGAACACTAATGTTTAAATATCAGAATGATAATACATTTCCTTGAGCGTGTTCCAACATTATACTTACAATAGCCTGAAACCTCAAATTTACCAAGAGCCTACAAAAAAAAGAAGTGAAACCCATAAACACATGACCTGACATTTGTTTTTTAAAGTAGCCAAATCAGTTTAGCCATATATGCAGGATCTGTGTAGTTGAAAGTGGGTGGTTAGCATTTGGTCATTATTTTAGTAAAATAAAGAGTTTGATAGTAACAACTGTTACTTCTCCATGTATGCCATAAAGAAAAGCTCATAAATCTGCCTCATGAGCTGTAGGTTTTTGGCAGGCAGTGGTTTTAAATCAGAATTTATTCCTAACAAACTCTCAGGGAGTACATAATTAAATAATAATTTTTGTTTCTACAAAGGTTACTGTATTTTCAGTCCTAAATTTCAGTACCTTCCCCTCACATTGCTCCCTGTGAAGGGATTGTACCACTACGATGGCGCTTTATTGTGAAAGGTTGGAAAGATTATTAGTTTGATTGGGTTTTCTACAATTTTACTTAAACTTTTGAAATCACTTATGCACACATTGAGGAAGTTGGGAGTTTTGTTCCTCATTTCTTAGGATACAACCTAAATGAATGACTTTTTCTGTGTTATGCCTTCTATGTTTCCGTACAGATCTGCTGGGAAACACTGCTGACACCACTTTTCTTGGAAAACCCTTTTTTTTTCTTTTTTTTTCTTTTAGTTTGAAAATGATAAAGCTCAGACAGCCAAGATTGCTGCCTGATTAAGTTTTATCAGTCATTAAATTAGGGTAAATGTAACACTTAGGCTCATACAGCTTTTATCACTTTACTGTTCTTTTCCATAATGCTCCTGGTTTGCTCTTATGTTGCTGTATTTGCTCTGAGATGAGTCCAGGTTTGTGTTTTCTGCTGCTGTGAATGCTTCGTGGTGACGTTTTACCTTTAGTAACAAGTCCACCCTTTTCTCTGTCCCAGCTAAGAAACCTCTGGTGTTACTTTTTGCCACTGTGTTGATCATTTTGTAGTTTTTTTTCTTTCTTTTTTTTTTTTTTTTTTAACCAGCCCTCTCGCTCTCTGCTTCCACTTTACATGAATGGGCGTGTGATGTGTCAATGCAGATAGAAATTTTGTAAAAGATCCACTAGATTGATCCACAGAGATTTGTAGTTTGTCACTGAAATTAATGACTGTAACTTTATGCTTTCTTTGCTTTCTTTTCCCCTCCAGAACGATTTGATCACCACTGTCCATGGGTGGGAAACTGTGTGGGAAAACGCAATTACCGCTTTTTCTACAGCTTCATCATCTCCCTGTCTTTTCTCACGTCTTTTATATTTGGCTGTGTCATCACACACATCACCCTGCGTAAGTACTTAAACACATTTAGTATCTGTCACGTTACCAGCAAAGACTTTAACATGCCTCTGTCTCTGATGTTGATGTTTCTCTCCAGTTTCTCAAGAAGGTAAAAGCCTCGTTCAAGCCATTGAAGAGAGCCCTGCAAGATATCCTTTGTCTGTCACTCTGCTGTGTTAGACAGTCGAAGCACTTCCCGCTGCTCCTCAGCTTATGCCCACCCTTAATAGGATAAGAGTGTTAGAGGTGCTTTTAGTGTGATTGCTGTCTATTAGTAAGTTTGCTGCCTCATGTCTCGTGAGACAATTATAGCCGTAACCATTAGTCACAGTCACAGATGACTGTGGATTGATTTCCACATGCTGTGTATTACATATAAGACATTATGTTATTGCCCGAAACATTTCTGTGTCTAAATAAGAGACATACCTAGCATGTTTTTTTTTTTTTTTTTTTTTCTGTAAAGACTGACTTATATACTTATAGTAGCTAAGGTATTTGGGATATTTAGATTATTTTGAAGGGAAAAATGCTCAACACAGATTTGAATGTAGCAGTGGGGAGATATTTTCAATTTACAGACATGCATGAATGACAGTTGTTTATCTTTAAACATCATGGATCTTTGGTTACCATTTCAACAACTGATATTATACCTTGACTTTCTTTGTGCACTGTGGTGGAGTTGGTGATTTGTTTCTTCTCCATCTGGTCTATTTTGGGCCTCTCAGGCTTTCACACCTACTTAGTAGCTTCTAATCTCACCACAAATGAAGATGTGAGTAGTGCTATTCTGACGTGGCAAAGCTGAATTCACGATTGTTTGATTTTTGTTAAAATACACATAAAATGCTGAAAACGGTGGAGCTCACAGCTTACTTGTCATGCAGATAAAGGGATCCTGGTCAAGTAAAAGGGGTGCAGAGGAGT
This sequence comes from Copadichromis virginalis, assembly GCF_057382275.1. Lineage (NCBI taxonomy): Eukaryota > Metazoa > Chordata > Actinopteri > Cichliformes > Cichlidae > Copadichromis > Copadichromis virginalis. The sequence goes on along the minus strand of NC_140628.1, from coordinate 10,548,516 downwards.
CTGAAAACCCATACACTTATAACAGCATTATAACTAACTGCTGCGTAACGTTATGCGGCCCCATGCCTCCGAGGTGAGTAAAGACGTCCTCCTCATCACTTCACACATTTTCATCAAGTTCACCCTTGTGTCTCACTAATCACCTTAACAACTCGCAGTCTAGAAACACAAAGCGGCCTCTGAGCTTTTTGATGCTTTAGGTCATATTAAGATTTGGTACCCCGCCGTTGGCTGCATGGATAACCCTCCAAACTTGCCCTCTGATTAGCAGATGTTCCCTGGAATACAACAAGACATGTTCATTCACATCTCGTTTAATATCTGTATGTGCTGATTTAGAGCAGCTTCTGCTACTATAAAATGTGTTTTCATCTTGACATGACTACCTCTTGCTGTGTTTTGGTAGATGGAGAGTTCACCGGACACACTGTTTGTTTAGCCTGTTGATGCAAATGTCTAACAGTCTGTATGGTTTACAGAGAATGGTCCCAAAAAAGAGAAAATATACAGTGAGCGGCAGTCTTGTGGGTGAAAATGACTCGGTGATGCTAGCGGAGAATAGCCAGACTGCTTAAAGCTAGGAAAGCAATAGTAACTCAAATAGTCACGGAGTTTAAGCAGAAGGGCGTCTCTGAACACATAAAACGTTGAACCTGACACAGCAGCAAAAAACCACACGGGTTGCTGCTTCTGTCAGCTAAAAACAGGAAGCTGAAGTTCACAGAAGTTCAATATTGAACAATAAAAGACTGGAAAAATGTAATCTGCTCCGATGAGTCTTGAATTCTGTTGCAACATTTAGATGGGAGGGTCAGAATTTGGTGTAAACAGCACGAATGCATGGATCCATCCTGCCAACCATTACACCAGTGGCATCGAGGCTTCATCCTGCCAATGGTGTAATGGTTTAAAGCAGATTCAGCAGTGACTCTGAGTGTTCCAAGTCACTGTAAAGATTGGGATTCACTCTTAGGTTCTGACCATAAGTCATTGTATTAGTTCAGGCCATTTTTGTATACAGTGGCAGCATGGTGTCATGTAGTTGTGCATTGTTGCAGCTGTATCATTGCAGAGACTTGAATGGTGTTAAAGTACACATGCAGTTTACACCCTGGTGGATCATAACAATCTTGTGTTCTGGTTTCCAGTCTGATCGACAGAAGAGGTTTCCTTCCTCCGGATGAGCCGATCCCTGCTGCGTCTGCCTCAGATATAGAGCTGCCCCCCTTCAGGGCCAAGAATGATGCAAACATGGTAGGGATTAAAAACCTTGTGATCCCTCCCAAATACTGACTGTCCCATAGTTCCCAATGTGTTGCTCCTCCATCCTTTAAACTTCCAGCTATGGTTCCTCAAATGCAAAGTGGCCAGAGCTGCGCTTTTTATTGTTGCCAGAGAGAAGCTGTATCTATTTAGTTTTTTTTTTTTTTGAACCGTTACAGGGCTTTTAACGGCAGCTTCACTAGAGCTGAGTTTTAATGGTTCAGAACTGACCCACAACACAGAGCCAGACAGTCACTGCAGAACTGATTAAGGAAACTAAGAAGAAACTAAATCGAAAACTCACCAGTGAAGTTTCTTTTAACTGTTTGGCATCATGACCAGTTAACTATGCGTTAAAATCACCACTGAGTCCTGCAGATGTACATAACGGTTAATTTGTGCTGTTTACACTAAACACCTTAATATGTGGTTATTTTTGCCAGAGAATTCAACATGTTGTTTTGTCTGCTGCAAGTCTGGTTTTATGCTGTAATGACAGTTGATGGACAGAATTGCTGCTTTCCTTTAGTGTGTTTGGTAAATCATGCCTTGAATATATTTGTGTATTATTTTATCAAATGCAGGTTATTAGCCATAATCTTAAAAGAATTTCTATTTTTTGCACTCGTACAATAACAGTTTTGTTTTTTGTGTATTTAAATAAACAGTATTTTTGTATTTTGAGATTTGTTTACTTTTTATTTTGTGCCTGTCTGAGTTTTTTTTTCTTTGGGAATGAGGGGGTTGTGTTGTCCTTCTGAATGAACACGTGTGTATATACGCCTGTAACTTTGCTGTCTATATAAAAGCGTTAACACTCAGTGTTGTACTGTATCCACCCTGCCAGGAGGAGAACTGTCAGGACTTTTCTTTGTCCTGCACAGCCTGAAGGTCACTGCTGCATATAGATGGTCGATGGTAAGACTAGGGTTGAACCTTAAACCACTCCCATCATCTCTTCACTTGCCTCCGCTGTGTGCCTCCGTCCTTCACATTACAGTTGCAGTTCTGTTTGCTGTAGCTGCCATCTCTGTGGTTTTGAATATAAAGCTAAACAGGAGCAGATATTGTTACTGGTTTGTGGTGATGGTGTGAATAATATTTGTGAATATGCATGCTTCACTACCATTCATTAACATTTGCTTGACTCACCCACCTCTTAACAGTTGATTTTCTTTCCTCTTTGCCATGAGATGCACGGAGACGCAGTCGAATACAAGTCTGCATAATCTTTACCCTCCTTTTTGCTCCCAATTCAAGCCAGAAGAAAAGACAGGAAGCAGCTTCTCCGTGCACATCTGTAAACCTTTTGCCATATTTGGCTGCCTTCTAATTGCATTTTCTGCATCGAACTCACGTCCTCCAAGCTTCTCCATCTTATCACAGCGCTGCCATCAGAGCTCCCATTGCTTTCACTTTTCTTATGACTTCCAAACTAATTCCTTAAATCAGATTGCAGAATTTTGTGTACACGCCTGTCCTGTTTTTACTCTCATGCCATTCGCAGCTTGGCTTCTTTTTTAACACATTTTGCTCCTGCCTTTCCTGATTTTGCTCTTTTTTTTCTTCTTCTTCTTCACGCAGTGCACTCAGAGCACAAAGGATGTGCTGGAGAGGGTGGTCCACTCCTCAGACTTTCCTGTCCTTTGCTCCCCCGGGACCCCAAAGACTACCCCTCAGGTCCTGAATGTTTCTAGCCGCGCAGCCCCAACCTCAGAGCCTTCGCCGTCTGTTGGCTGCACACAGCAGCAAGCTCGCCAGTCAGCGGCCACTGCATGCCCCCCGTTCAGCCGAAGCAACAAGAGGGACTCACTGCACTCGATCAATCCAGCCTTCCGTCTGGCTTCTCCTTCACCCACGCTTAGCCACACCACACTGATATTAGGGGATGCACCCGACACTGGCTTTAATCCACTGCACTGAGCGGACTTGTCCGGCTGCGCTGCTCATCGCTGGTCTGGCTATAACCTCTTTCATTGTGGAGGTCATGCATGTTGCGATTTGTTTCGTCAAGACGTCATTGTGAGGAGTTGTGGATTAAGTTGCACCACCAGTGTCACACTGTATGTGTCCTTCAGAATTTAAGTAACACTTGGAAGCACAATATAGAGATATTTTTTTAAACACCTTTTTTTAAGACGCCCAGAACATGCCTCCACAACCTCAGCAGAACCTCAGTGTTTAAGTTCCTGCTATTATCTTATGCAAACGGGTATGAAAATCTGGGTTTACGTACATTTCAACTGTGGATGCAAGAAGTTTGGACTTGCCGACCTGGTATGCTCTGGATAGCGAGCCATTTCAGGATTATTTATTAACTATATCAGGATTATCAACTCAAGAGTTGGCCTTATGCCTGATTCGGTTATGTCCTGTCATTTCCTGTTTAGATGTACATGATCGCAGTGTAATCAGGCGGTTTAGCAGTTTGGAGATACATTAATAATCCGAGCGTGAAGGATGGGCAAGGTACAATTTAGTTTTTTGTTTTTTTTAATGTCTTTATTTCAGGGGTTTTGTTGTATTTATTATTTACTTCTGCATGTCTTGCATATCAGAAATGACATTTTTCTGGAAGTTTGTCATGTTTATATGGACAGCTAAATTCAACCTGGGCAAGGTGGGGTAGGTTTGTTTGGGTTTTACCAGGAAATAGCTTCCACATATTATTTTTTTATTCTTCAGTCTGTTACTCATACTTTAGACATCAAAGTATTTAAATCAAATTTGCTGCTTCCTACCAGGATATGGATAGTGCTATTTATCACTCTTTTTAGTGTTACTGTGATCTGCTGGGCTGCTTTAGGGACGGGTGAGCATCTGTTCAGTCTTTGCCTAAGAGCAGGAAGACTGTGTATTACTGCAGGCACTATTTTAGCAGAACGATGTATGGGTGGATGAGACCTCTTTCGTGTCTGACCTTCGTCCACATTGACAGCATGAAACCTGCTCCCCTTTCTGTGACGGTGGAGAACAATTTATTTAAAAGAAGGCGGCAGGAGCTTTGTGCCACTAGAGGGCACCACATGAGTACAACAGTTTGAGTGAAACGGTTAGGGAGGGGAAAGGCTTTTCTGTGTGTTATTTAATCATTTTGTAACTGAGTAGGTTGTGAGTTTGTGAAGAACTACATCGCCATAGTGGGTCATTCATTTATCAAATATCAGTATCAAGACTCATAGGTAGAGTAGACGACTACAAGCAGCGCTTGTATGAACAAACGTTTGTATTTTGTATGGTGTAGCAGTGAAACTGTAACATTTGATCAATAAATATCATCAGACTTAGTGATTGGGACTCTTTTCTTTCTTCTTTTTCTTTTTCTTTTTCCCGTCTTCAGTTAAAAAGAAAACCTTCTACACAATGACATTACAATAGCTTTAAACAAGCTAATGTCAAAATCTAATCTAAAAGCAGGTTCATTCTTTCATTCACTCTGTTAGTGTGATCAGACAGCCAGATATGCAGTAATAAAAAGCATGTGTGAGGTGTGTTTATCAGAAACACAGCATGTACAACAGCTGACACAGTTCTGCAGTGAAAGACGGATTGGGGTTGTTTTTTTTTGCGTTGGTTTATTTTTTTATTGCTCGTATGATAACAGAGTTATAGAGATGTGATAACACAAAGGTTAATGTACTGGTTAAATGAGGAAAAAAATCAGACACGCATAACATACTACACTGTCTGGGGAAACAAACATGATGTCTGTACTCAGTCTATCTGAGCTAAAACTCACTCCCACCAAATCTATATCAAATATTTAAACTGCAGCCACGAAGTGGACTGTCATAAAATCCCCCAAGTGCTAAGAAGAAAGTTTTTGTTTGTTTCAGTTTTTCATGCATTTAAAGAAACTATTTTGTCTGCAATTATTAAAACCGAAATATAAAAGTTAAGAAAAATTTCTTGATGGCTATAAATGTATTCACAATGGATTGACAGTGACAGCCGAGGCCAGAGACTGACAGCACTCAGCTGCCACTGCTGTGCAGATGAGTGCAAATGTTGCTCTGTATACACATGCACATATATTTATATACATACGTATGTGTGTGTATAAATATATGTATATACAGTGTGTGTGACAATTAGTGTTTTCCTGTTTAACCCTTTATGTAGCAAGGAACTGCACGCGCTAAGTTGACTTAGAGACTAATGAGACTTTTTGTCACAAAGTAAAAAACAAAAGCTTGTAATATTTGCTGGTAACATCCTCAGGCAGAAAATTTGAATTTCCAATCAGCGATCGCCCTGCAAAGACTTTGGGGTGAAGTAGAAGTGACGAGTTTTAAAAAAGTAATTTCATTTAGGTTTGGGTAAAATTTCAGTGTTTAACAAAGAGAAAAGCATGAAATAATGGGGAGAAATAACAGACTCAATGCATAAAATCATGCTAAAGCACTTGCTGGATCGAGATAAAGGATTTTATACAAATTACAGACTGTTCCAAAACTGAACAACATATTTGGGGTGAAATATGATAGTTTATATGGATTTCTTGGGTTGTTTATATACAGTTGAAATATTACCTCATTTGACTTGAAGGGAATTTGGCATGGCAGTACAACAACCTGTATCTTACGTGGACTTAAAGCAGATGGTCAGACTTGTGGCTCAGTGTCATGCGGATGGAGAAAGTTAAGGAATCACAGCCTCAGCAGCTGGGTTGCATTTTGACCACAGACCTCGTGGCGTAGAGGACTGAAAATTGTTTGCAGAAGATGAAAAAATTAAATCAGCATTTGGAAATAATGTTTAACAAATCTAATGAGGGTACCAGGTCATCAAAGTGTAGCTGGTTTATGTGAGTCCTTGCTGGCTGCAGGTGATTATTCGCTTGCTGGGGTTTATCACGCTCTTTAACCCCAGCTGGTGTGGCACAGAGGCAGGCCACCCAGTTAGCAGGGGTGAATTCCCGATTTTCAGAATAAGAGCATGTGTTTTATTATTTTGTTTTTAAAAATTGTGCTTTTTGTTTTACTTTATAGAGATATTAAACTTGTCCTTTTACAACAGTGAGCTGAGATCTGAAGGCTCGACTTTTTCTTAGTTTCCATGAGCAACACCAGGGAAAGTTCGCTCCTTCACTTAAAACTAATAAATTCCAGTTTTTTTTAAAAAGAATTTGTCCACCATGATTTATCTCTGGATGTCCTCCACTACATGATTCACTGTGCCTTGTTCCTCTTCCCCGAGCCAACTTTGGTCCTGTTGTCATGTGCACAGCTGTGTGTCACCCTCTCACAAGCCTTTTTCTCATCGCTCACCGACCTGACCGAAGCAGAAGTGAAGTACCTCTGTGAACACAACAGGTGATTCACAGTCAGGACTGCTGTCAGCATCACCGCTGAGCTAAAAGTGCATCTCCGCGCTGGGCAGTGAAGCTGGATATAATTAACCCTGCGCTGAGCAGAATAAACCAGGAACGTGCAGCTGCCAGCGAGAATAGTTTGTTGCCACTGCAAGTGAAACATGAAACAACCGTATCCAGAGAGTAACAGGCACACGGTGGTTAACATTTCTGAATGCTGGATGTATGCTGTGAAAATGTCTCAAGAAAACTAGGAGCTGTACTACGTCCTAACACATGTTCCAACCATGTGAAGATTTTCCAACTCATGTGTCCTGGCTGACACTAAGTGCTTCGCACATACCTTACATGAGCAGTTTGTTCAGTACTTATTTGTTTACTGGGACTTCCTTTGGGTGTAACAGTGGTGTGTTTGATAATCTGAAGCTTTAGTCTGCTTCACTTAGAAGCTATGCTCACAGAGTGGAGATGGGTCAAATGGTCAGTACAGGGCTACAGGTATGAATGTACAGTTAGGAGGAGGCCTTTATGTCCACTTCACGCTGACCAATGCTTGTTATAGACTGGGCCACATATACAAAAAACAAAGTGTCATTGTCCCAAAACCAATGTTAATTTTTCTCAAATGAAATGATTGGGACGTGATTTTAGTGCAGACTTGGACAGACCTCATGCACATCGCCAAACGTTGTGTTTTCTCCCTTAAGTTGCTCTGCCAGGCCTTTTCTTCCACCGCTCACAGATAGTGCTTGTTTGTGGGTCTCTCTGCCTTCAGCTTTGACCTCAATAATTGGAAACCTGCTCTGCCGGCTCGAGATCAGGCATGTGACTGAAGAATATAACACTTTTTTGCCTCGAGAAACTCTGAAGTCTGATCAGTTTTGCAGCATTTGGATGAACCTGAGCAGAGTGCATAGCTCCGCATACTTAAAAATTCACCCTGCTTCTTCTAACAGCAGTTAAATCATCAATAAACACAGGCAGCTCATGACATAACACCGCCTCCACCATGTTTGACAGATGTGATATGCATCGGATCATGAGTTGTTTCTCTCCGTCCCCAAACTTTCCTCTTTTCAACATTCTGACAAAAATTAATCTTGCATTCATCTGTAAACACTTGACCTTGTGTTTCTTTGTTCTTTGTTTTTTTTTCAGAGTTGTGCTGAGATCTTTTCTGGCAAAGTCTAATCTGCACTTCTTGTTCTTGTGCGTAAACAGAGGTTTGCACTTGGTTGTAAAGCCTCTGTATTTCCATTCAGGAGGGTGTCTCTCGATCGACCTTGACATTTACCATTTATATTTACCTCCCTGAGAATGTTTTTAAATTGGTTATATATTGTGAGGTTGTTTCTCGTAACTATGGAAAATAATCCTGTCATTGTGCACTTTAGTTGTGTTTTATGTTATCTGAATTTGCCATTGAATAACCAGGATACAGACCTCACCTGGCCAATGATTCTCTTTGGCAGTCAATGGACTGAGCCTCTGAGAGTAGGGGGACTGTGTATATAAATGTCCAAAAAACCCTTTGAATTAAACCAGAAAGTCAGCACTACAGTCACATCTTGATTGTTTGATTTAAAATTCACTGTGATGATGTACAGAAGCTAAATTACATAAAAACACCCCAAAACTATCAGACTATAGCTCTTGATTAACCTCCTAAGACCCGAACTCTTCCACGACATGCATTTTTAATTTCTCTTTGATATTTGGGCTGATTGGGAGCTGATTAATGTAAAAACAAAGAATTAATAGATTTTTTAAAACCTAATCTTTGTTTCTAAGAAAAATAAGAGCCACATATGAGGATATTCGTTTAAAATTTAGATAGGACAGTAGCAGTATAATGTCCTCGTAAGTGGATATCAGGCCCTTGTAGAGCAAAATTGAGTATTTTGGTCTAAATAACCCAAAATGTGATGTCCACATATGCGGACGCCAGGTCCTCGGAGGTTAAATGCTTCTGTTATCATATCTCACAAAAACCCCTCATCTTTTTCTACCAGGTCTTTTCAATCTTAACATCTGATATTTTATTCTGTGTACAGATTGAAGAAGTGAATAAGTAAAAACACAGGAGACATCACTGCAGAGGAAAAACATCAGCTCTGTGTTGTGAAGTGGAAAAAGCTTCGGCATGGAAACCTGAATATGTGCCATGGAGGTGGATTAGTGTACCAGGGTACCATAGGGTCAGACCTTATCACAGCAGCTCTTATCATAAGGACTGTTTGATATGGCCTCAATCATTGTTGAGAAACGCTTCGGTTGCTTAGTCTTTTTCTTTTTTCTTCTCACAACATTAAGGCTCACCAAGCAGTTAAACTGGAGGCCAAACTGTTTCTGTAGATAATGTTTGGATGATCTCACTTCATGTCCACACGTCAATAACACAGAAAGACATATTGCAGTTTTTGCATGCCTTTATTGTTTGGAGTTACCTGCTACCTGAAGATAATTACAATATTTACTTAAACTTGAGTACTTTTCCTCAACTACTGTAATTTCCATGAGATACTTCTTGTGTGTAATATAACATGTAACCGTGCGTTGCCTTTCACAGTTTAACACTGAGAACATTTTCCTGGTTGAAGTCAAATTCTCAGTGCAGGATTTGTTATTGTATCACATAGTAAAAGAGCTGCCATGCTGTAGAAATGCACTGGGGTCACGTAGAGATGCGGGTTGCACAACAACAACAACTGGTAAAGGGGAGCTGAACTTAACACTCTTGTTCATGGCCCAGGTTTGTGGAGCAGTGACAATAAAGTGACACTGTAGAAAAGGTGGGTCAAGGTGACAGATGGATAGATAGTCACTCAGACAACATGTCCCGATGTAGTCCAGCACAGCTTAGAAACACCTTCCATGCTTCATATTCCTTATCATGTTTGCCGGTGTAACTTTGAAAGTTATGTAACAAAGGAAAGATTACAAAAGGATATATGTATGTGTATATATATATATATATATATATATATATATGTGAATCGCCCAGAAAACCTCACGCGGAGCTTTAAAACCAACAAACGAACAAGCCAGGTTTGTTTTCATTCAGACGCTTGTTTTTTTCTCGATATCCATAAACACTTCATAATCTACCAAGCGTACTTTGGCCTTTTGGTCATAAAAGTTCTCGAAACATCCAGCTTGGCCCTCTCTGACCCGAAGAGCAACTCCTTCAAAAGCTTCACTAAGTCAGATCTAGCCTGACAATCTAAGAAACTGCTGCCGACATCATTTTTTATTCCTTTGGGTAACTATATCGACCGTTCGGGTAAAGCTGTGCTGCTGTATCCATATACTGTATCTCCGCTTTGCTTAACCCCACAGATGAACAGTATGCTGACACAAATTGTCTCTGGCGCGCTGTTTTTAAAAAAACAATTAAAAAAAGTCTCCCCTCAACCAGAGTTTGAGTCTGTCAGCTACTGGATAGGGACACGAGGAGCAGGATTTCTGGGAATGAAATCAGAGCTTGCTGCTAAATAGGGGTTCCCTCTTCCTTCTGGTAAATGCAACCGGGAGCGTAGGCAGCCAGCTCTTTTCCCCTGGTGGCTTTTAATATAAAGCCAGGCACATGTGCTGAGAAAATAACAGAACATGTTTATTTTATATGCTTTTATGGTTTGGGATTTGTTGACTCAGCAGTGGATGTGCATTCTTGGCAGCTGTCGAGTTGCTTCTACGTCCTTCCAGTATAGTTGCTTGTGTTTGATCAGTGGAGAATGATACCAGCCATTCACCATCAGAGAAACTGGAAAGTGAAGTTAAGCAATGTTTTTTTTTTCTTTTTCTTTTCTTTTGTAAGGAAAGCTGCATGTGATGAGGACATTTGTAACATTTAGGGACCCAGTCTGTGTGCTGAGGTTGGGGCAGGGTCATGGCGATTTAAGTTTCGGTGAAGCTATTTGCACGTCCAAGACACTCGTACATTCCTGCATTTCCACGTGGGCTCCTGCCCGTTCCTACAGTTAACTAGGAATCCATACAAAGCCATCCATATGCTTTTCTCAGACTTTATTACATCACGTAAAGAAGGAATTTGATTTCCTGGAAAGATTTCAAGTTAAAGGAGTTTCCTGTCTGGCTCTGTTGCTAGCCTCCATGCACCTAATGTTTCCAAACATTGGATGCTGTTTGATTTAGATTTCCCTTTTTTTTCTTTTATATAAGCGCCTGAACCTTCCAACCACTTTATCAGGCTTACCTCGCTTTATCAGAGAGTAACGTGAGACAAGGCTTACATAACACATAGTCCAAGAATATTTCTGACCTCTGATCTTCAGAGCACTTAAACTATGCAATAACCGCTCCACCAAGTTACATCCTGGACTGTGACCAGACAGGACCCATGTGTCAAAGCTGGCTTAAGAGGGTTGTGCCCTTTGCAACTTCAAAAGCAAGACATATTCTTGGCAAATGTGATTGTAGATGATTGTGAATCATTGGGAGCCCTCTTGTTTTTAAAAAGAAGGTTTTTATTTACTTTATCAACATGTGTAAAATACAGTCAGAATGTCTTTAAATAGTTAAAATGCTGTAAAAATGTAAATAAACTTGAAAGCAAAGATTTTTAAAACTCACAAACCCAAATATTTATTCACAATAGAAAAAGAAAACATATCAAAAAAATGTACAATTTCAAGAAAAAAATTGACATTTTGATTGATGGCAACAATGTGTCTCAGAAAAGTTGGTATAGGGCCATGTTTGCTACTGCGTAGCATCCTGTAAACATCTGGAAACTGAGGAATGTTGTCCCATCCTTGTCTTTTATGTGATTTTAGCTGCTCAACAGTCCTGGGTCTGCTTCATTTCACTCCAAATGTTTTTGCTTGGTCAAAGGTCTGGACTCCAGGCAGGTCAATTCAGCACCAGGACTCTTCTACCATGAAGCCATGCTGTATGCAGTTTAGCCTTGTTTTTCTGAAATATAAAAGGCCTTCACTAAGAAAGATGTCATCTGGATCGAAGCATATGTCGATCTAAATCCTGATTGGTCCGACCACAGAACAGTTTTTCTACTTCCAGCCCATTTTTCTTAAAAAAATAGTAAATCATAACTCAATGAACCTAATTAGTTGAAAAATATTCCTCCAGCTGTTTCTTTTTAGAACCACTTGCTTTTTTAACCCTGGTAACACCTTTTCATCAAATTTAAAATGAGATAATATTTTTCCTGAAATAGTAAAATTACTTAGTTTAAACTTTTTATATGTTTTCTGTCTTTTATAGGGAATTAAATATTGGTTTTTTTTTAGGTTTCATGCCAAAATATTTACCCTAATTCACGAGTCCTCACTGTAAACACAGACGTAGCCCAAATGTAAATCTTATCTCCAAAAAGGAAAAAAACAGCCTGATCTTTGCTTCATTTTAACATTTCCTGCTGTAATTATCATTCACAAGTGAAATACTTTGACGGTTTAAATAGTGTATGCAATAAATAGAGTAATTTACATTTTTGTTTTAGCAAATAGTGGAAGTTTCTCTGGTCACTTTGCACTATAGGTAAACATTCGCACATTCTGACACATGAAAAATCTAAAATATTTATTGATTACTTATCGAGCAGCTATTCAGTGTATGGTGGATAAAGACTTTCAGATAAGGAGACAACATTAGCCACAAAAATAACTGATTATCACATGGTTGAGAAAAGTGTGGCTTTTTGTTAGCATTACTGCTGGTAGAGGCCATGAGTGCTCCACAGAGCTGCCACGTTAAGCTTGTAAACTGAAGCTTGATAAGTAAAAGTAACAAAAATTGGACTGTACTCTCCCTGCAGTGATTGGAGCCCTGCTACTCCATGGTCATTCGTCACAAGTAGTGTTAGGAGTGGGATCCACGCAGCAGAGAAAGAATATGATGACAAGATGGTGAAAGAAGCAGAGTCAAGAGGAAGAACCTGATGATGGAGTAGAGATACCAGCTAACCAGGGTGCCATGGCAGCAGGTAGTCCTCAAGACACGCTGGTGGAGCCTTGCTGCTCGATGGCCTATAAAATTTACGTCTGAGAACTGGTTTCACTCCTGTGTTGATCTCACAGGATCGGTGTGTTGTTCACCGTACAGTGTTTGTAGTCCTGACTTATTAAGTACACCAGTGGGAAGACAAGCCTGGTTACAACGAGGCAGTGTAGGTCTGCCACAACAGAAGGTGTAGAGTAAAAGGATGTGTTTACTTTTTCAAAGTTTCGCTTTTTCCCTATCTGACAGGTGCGTGTGTGCACAGAGCAGAGAGTGCATGTGCGGCACAAAGCTCCTTGAATGTGTTTTGGCGTGTCTTTATTTTTTCCAGGTGCACTAGAGTTCACTTTAGTACTACTGTAATCAATCAAGCAGGCAACAGAGGGAGCCTGACGTCAGCCGCACAGCCGCTTGCGTAACCTCACTCCGCAGTGCCATAGATTTTTTCATATGGAGCAATCTGGAAAAGTAAACTTGCTCTTATCACACATTCCCTCTATCTCAGGTAGGTCCCAGTGTCCGGCTTGACTGGTCAGCTCAACCAGGTTGTATAGGCAGGTTATCTGCCACTGTGGCAGGTTGATCTTAGAGGAAAACCTAAACGGAAACTGGGTGAATTCATTTGCAACAATCCAAGCAGATTTTGATTCAAAATCACACTTGCAGTGTCATGTCACACACGCAACAGCTGCATGGCTGTTTTTAGCCACACTGTCCAAAGTTACATGTGACGCCCTCTCTAATAATAGCAGACACTTGGTGATCTTGTATAACACGTCTGAATGTGCTCAGTGTTAAATGAGAAAAAGAAATCTCCTATGGGGGAAATAATTCACTTGGACTTTGGGGGCCCTGACAGACACAATTCATCCACTGTGACAGGCACGCTGTTATCTGTGCTCACACACAACTGATCACTGTGGCAACATCAGTTTCCAGCCGCTTCTTACGACATCCTGTGACGTCCAAACGTGTCCCATTCACTTGAGACGAGCTCACTCCGCTGCACTGTTCATCTTCTACTCGCTGAGGCGTCTGACAACAACAGCGGCCGCTATCTGATGCCTCTTAGGATGGAAGTAATTAAAGATAAAAAAAATCACAAATATCTTGAATAGAGTTTCATTTAAATTCTAATAATGTGCACTCATGGCTGCCAGATTTCCTAGTAATGTTTAGTATTTTAGTATTTATTTATTTATTGTCATTGTCAAGAACAATGAAATTGCGTTTGGGGCTTCCATACAACCCCAAAAAAAGAAGAAAATAATAAATACCCCTTAAAACCCAAGTGTACATATTTAACCCAGTGTGACTCCAATGCAATAAGACAATCCTTAGCAATAATGTTCGTAGAAATTCAGACAAAGACCTGAGAAACATGACAAAATACAACAATGCAACCCATTCAATATTATTGTACTGTGAGATATGATATCAGATAATTTGATTGTGGTTTAAAGTGGGAAATACAGCTGTCTTATGTGTCATTTGTTTAAGGTGTGTTTAAATACAGGCTATCTCACCACGCCTACAAGACTCACAGTCTCAGTTGCCGTAGTTCCACCAGGATGTCAAACTTGTGTGTAAATGGAGGCTACAATAACAAAGACATGAATTAACAAAAGGTGAGGTAGGAAATAAAAGCTGCTGTACAGATACAGGCGGTTTGTGTAAGATGTCCTTTTGTTCCACTGCATTAAAGTCTTTTCTTCTCATCCAGAAAAGGCTCCCCCCGCTGACACAGGGCTGTGAGGGAACCTGAGAATGTCAGGTGAACTGACATTTATCTGCCTTCATTGTTCACTCGTCGCCAAGTGTTTCACATTCAGGGGGGATGCTGGCTCTGCTCCCAGGATGCACAGCTGCCACACGGTGGGCTATTTATAGATGCATGACGCAGTTTTCTCACCTCAGTACCCGGCAAACACCCTCAGCGTGGGACGCTTCTGCCCAGATGTCGACATCACGATGTCTTAAATGAATGAGCCCGACTCCCGCTTTGACCTCTGGGAGCTTTTGTGAGGCAGGGTTATGCATCTACTTCCGGCTGTGCATCTGCTGGCAACACCCGAGTAGTGGTCGAACCCGAACACAGGTACACATACGTCTTGGGAAGACGTTTTAATGTGCGTGCCTGCCTGCGCGTGTTCCCAGCCATCCTGTTTTTACTGCTTCATTACTAAAAACACATTCAGGTCGATCCTGAAATGAACTTTACTCTCTTGTAAACATTTTACAGGTGCACAAACAACCCGAGTTGACAGACAATGTGACGTGTGGGATTTTATAAATGATGATATATCTTAAAAAGAGGAAATTGCAAAACTTATTGCCTGTATTGTTCACTGACAAATTATATACCCAGAAAATCTGAGGGCCTTCACTGAGAGAGTAACGTCTGCTATTGTGCGTAATGTCTACATTTGCGTGAGGACTCTCATTAAGGGCTATTTAGTGCATTTAAACACATAATAGGCTGCATGCAAAACAGGATATACAGTTAAAGGAAACAATAATGTGGCAGTTGTCCACACCAGTAAAAAGCGGAAGAGTTTGTGGATGGTCTTGACTAGCGCAGAGAGTATTAGGCATGAAAGACTGCAAATGTTCTGCTGAGATCAGTGGAATGACTCTGTATCTGCACCAAATCACATAAAAACCCAATCAGCTCAGCATGGAAGGAGACTATAGTAGAAAGCAATGGAACTGAAAAGTCTAATCTAAAAAGATCATTATCTGAGTCTTTTCATAAACACCAGCACAGCCATGAGCAAATTAAATCGGTGAATGAATAAATGACTCTCATATCAAGTTTCCACTTTAAACTTTCTCTAACAGCGATAACAGCAATAAATAAATGAGTGCCGAGCAAGCAAGAACTTTGAGTGTTCACAGCCTGCTATTAGAGTTCAAATACTAACAAGCAGCCTCTGGATTTAAACAAAAAAAATAGATTGACATGTTTTATCATCAAATTCTTGGATGGAAAAAAGTATTTTTGTTGGCTATAACAGAGGCCTGGGTGAGGAAGACTCACAACTATTTGAGAAGACTGTAATATGTCAGAAACAAAATCTATAAAATGGGTTACAGTCTTTTGTCTTGTCTTCCTCGCCTCAATAACAAGCCGGTTGCACACATAGCTGGCCTTCCCTGAGCCTGGCTCTGCTGGAGGTTCCTTCCTTTTAAAAGGGAGTTTTTCCTTGCCACTGTTACCAAGTGCGTGCTCATATGGGGCTTGGCTGATTGGTGAGGTTTTCTCTGTATTACTGTAGGGCCTATAGTATAATGCCTGGAGTTGTTGGGATTTGACCCTATATAAATAAACTTGAATTGAATTGAACTGAATTGAACTCTTAGGAATTAGGAGGGTAAGCAGCAACCAGGTGGTGCAGATTAAATGAACTCTGTTAACGGATCATCAGAAAGTGTGTTCACAGTTTTCTGGTCTGGAACATTCATGTTTGCGTTAACACAGTCTTCCCAGTTGTGGACGACTCAGAATAGGTCAGAGAAACCTCAAAAAAATCCATAAGCTCATCTCAGACTCTACGGGCCTCAGCTAGCAAGTTAAATGTCAACGTTCAGGACAGCACAATGACAAAAAACCTAAAAAAATTATGGTTGTTTGGAAGGGTTGCTAGGGGTGGTGGAGGGGCGATAATTTGGGCTTGTTTTGTGTCCACAGGATCTGGGCACCTTGCAGTCACTAAGTTGACCAGCTCCTCTATAAACCAAAGTACTCTGGAGTCAAATGTGAGGCTGATGCTGTGTCACACAGCATGACAATGAACTTAAGCACAGCAGCAATTCCACAACAGAATGGCTGAAAAGGGAAAATATTCAAGGTGTGATTATGACCCAGTCAGATTTCAGATCTTAACCTGAATGAAATGATGTGGCAGACCTTAAGAGAAAGCAAATGTCTGCTAACCTCAATGAACTGAAGCTATGTTGTGAAGAACAGTTTGCAAAGATGATGCAAGAAACTGATAAAGTCACACAGAAAATGACTATTTTTAAGTTGTTGCTGATAAATGCGCCTCTACAAGCTGCTGAATAATGGATGTAGTTTGTCACGTATTTCCCAAATTGGGAACTGAAAGTAAGAATTTGCAACATAAAAATTAATTTTGCGCTCCTTCTATTGTTTGTAAATTACTACTTTTTTTTTGTTTAGACAAAGCAAAAAAACAGAGCTCGAGTAAGAGCTACTAGAAGATATACAACTGCTGACAGCTAGACTGTTTTAAAGAGCCACAAGCCAAGAAGGAATGGGTATGAGAGTGCTTTTATCACTGCAAAGATACAAAGCTGAGTCCGCAGAGCTTCCAGGAAAATCTCAGACTTCGTTCGGTTTTTTTTATGATTGCTCTTAAGGCTTGCATGATCATTAATTGCATGATCAATTGGACAATATAGACGCAAGCATACAGCAAAAACATCCTGTATGCTCTGCAAATATTTCCCCATGAAGAAATTTGAAAAGGTTGCAAGGTGAAATGCGTGTGTCGTGTTTGCACAACTGTAATCTAATCTATGACATATCACTAATAGCTAATATTTCTAGCAGCACCGGAGCTGAAGCGATGCAGATCCCAGGAGTGTTGGTTTGAAGGAAAACCCTGATGGTATGCGGGGTTGCACCGCAGATGGAGCAGAACTCACCGAGCTGTCAAGTACGTCACATGAAGGGTGTTCCCTGCGGGCAGGGCAGGGCATCCATAATCAATGACCAAACACAGCAGCCAATCACAGGGCTCATGCTAATGAGGAGCCTTTAAACCCTCTGGACCTTCGCAGACTGACCGGATTTCAGCAGCACGCACAGAGAAAGGAGGAAACTGCGGCTCCCACTGAAACGTCCACATCTGAGAAGAAACTTTTTTTCCCCTTCTTTCTTCCTCTCCGGTCTTTTGCCTCCAGTAATAATATCCGGATCTGCTCACACAGGAATTATCGCACTTTGAAGACACCGAGCTGAGCTGGGAGGAAGCGCTGATTCACACTCTGCTGATTTCTTTCTCGGGGTGGGGGGGACTTAAAAGTTCACAACGCCATGTCTGGTGAGTCGGATCACAGTCGGCGGTTCTGCGTGCTGTCTTGGGATCAGGTGCAGCGCTTGGACTCGATCCTGGGCGAGGCTATCCCCATCCACGGCCGAGGAAACTTCCCCACGCTCTCCGTACAGCCCCGCCAGATTGTCCAGGTACCAAGAGAGAATTAAGAAAAAATAAAATGATAAAATGTTTCACTTTTATATTGACAGCTCAATTTGAGCCAAATTCATGATATTTAAATTATTAATATCAATCAGGACCTCTCAGTCAAGCAACGTCTTTTTTTTAAATTAAAAAATCGTATTTTCTTCCTAGTTTCATGTGAAATACTAATGGCACAATAAACTACCACAAAACAAACAGTGCTGTACTCTGTTGAACACTGGAAACCCCTCACCGTCCTCTGGTGGCCTACTGATCCATTCAGGATGTAACCCTCTCGGTTCCTTGGCTCCCTCCTTGCTTAATTGTATTTCCATAACATAATTTTGTTTGCTTTGTTTCCTCATTCTGGGGCTAACTTTGCGTTGCTATTTGGAGCAGTGCTGTTTATTCCTTAGCAGATTACTGTGTCAAACGTTCTAAAAGTTTCCTGCATGTCTGCTTACTTCATCCTTTTGCTTTGTAGCATTTAATGTTGATTTACTGGCACATAAAAAGTCAAAATGCAGCGTTGGTTTCCGTCATATTCAAACAGCAGACAGAGGGAAACCTGTTATATGCTGGCTTTAGCGTGGCCCTGAATGGCTTCCACATTTCCAGCCTCTAATGCATTGTGGCTGGATCACGTTTCACTTCCCCTGTGGTGTATCTGAGTTTGTTGGCAATGCATTAAAGTGCTGAGAAAATCCCATGCTAGAGTTTCAAAATGTGCATACAGCTGTTAAAGAATCCCCCCCCCTTCTGTAATTTACTCACTGACATATTCAAGATGAGCTCAGCAAACATGCGAGCCCAGGAGCTTGATGCTTGTGGTTGTGGAAAAGATGAATGCTCCATTTAACATGCAGAAAGGCCTAAATGCAGGTTTGAGACCCAGATGAGGGGCCTCTCAGGCTTGCTCTGGACTCATGGAAACCCCGTAGAATGCATCTATGATTCATGTAGGGAAAGCTAATGAACCTCCTGGCAAGATGTATAAAGTAAGGCTATTTATCCTTGTCTTTTGAATTGATCTAGGTGAGTACCTTTTATGCTATGCATCACACAAGGCATGAGTGAGTGTGGGGCTTTGTCTAGCTGCGGGGTTGGAGGTATAAACATGCTGTGTCCGATACAGCATCATGAAGCCCTGCAGGAGTAAGAGTCCCGCATCAATTAGGATAACAGCATATGCTCTGCTCAGGGTTTATGAATGAACAACACACATTTTCACATGCCCTTTCTTCATTATTATTTAAAGAAAGACCGACTAGTTCAGATGGAGCTGGAGTCTTTCTGGAAGGATTTGATCCTAAGCCAGCAGAATAATACCTGGGCTTCCAGGGGAAGCGAGGGGATCTTAACTACTCACCTGCATCCAAGCATGTAGGAGCAAAGGAAGGAGTTCAGTGTGGGGCTGAGTGAATTTTACTGTGATTGGCAGATCAGGTTGGTCACAGAAGAAACTAGAAACATTATCATTGCTTCTAAATGGAATTTGAACCCAATTGGAGCTTCTTTATGGCCAAACAACTGCAACGCTTCTAGGTTTCAGTTATAATTTTGTTCCTCCGCCGTGTGATGGGATGACTTGTCTTCAAGTGTTTGTCAGTCTGTAGCCTGACCCAGTATGTATAAATAGCACTGTCATGTTATCTGATCACCATGGGAGGGATTGTCAACAGACACTAATCTGACAGGTTAGTGCCGGTAGGAAGATTTAGGATTGCATGCGAGGCGTAACAACTAATTTGTGTAGCAGGTTCGGCTGTTTCAGTTCCCAAAATGCTGTGACGTCAAAGTGCCGCTAACACATTTAGTCAGCTAAGCACATATTTACACTCTTATCCTAATCATCTCTAGCGTCTGCTGTGCATATGCCTAATTAAAGTGACAAACTTCCCAAATAGACTGACGGATAGAACAAGGAAGCTGCAGCTCTTACCACTCGACTCTTTAAATATTTCCAAATGTTTGAGAACAGAATGTTTTATGGCGCATGTGGGGTATCATTTCCCTTTGGGCATGTAAGCGCAATCAATCTTTGATGACTTATTTGAGGACTCCGACCCTTCCCTTCGCACCTAATAGCGATGATGTAGATGATCCTTTTCAGATGTGGCTACACAAAGAGAAGACTCCTGTGTTTAAATATGTGCTGATCACTGGAGCAAAGGAAAGGCTATTGACCCTTAATGCCAGCTATTGATTTGACTTGAGTCTTTTTAAATGCCATTTTTGATCCTATGAAGCAATTACCTTCGCCTCCTGTTCAAGGAAACTGTATGTTATTAATAAGATTGTATTTGTCTCGTCCCTGTCCAGGTTGTGCGAGCGAGGCTGGAGGAAAGAGGTGTGCATGTTAAGGATGTGAGGTTGAACGGCTCGGCTGCCAGCCACGTGCTCCATCAGGACACGGGACTAGGCTACAAGGATCTCGACCTGATCTTTGGCGTGTCGCTGAAAGATGACCAGGCCTTCCGTCTGGTGAAAGACGTCGTGCTGGACTGCCTGTTGGACTTCTTGCCAGCCGGGGTCTCTAAGGAGCGCATCACAGCACTGACCCTTAAAGAGGCCTATGTGCAGAAACTTGTGAAAGTCTGCAATGACACGGACCGTTGGAGCCTCATCTCGCTGTCCAACAACACAGGCAAGAATGTGGAGCTTAAGTTTGTGGACTCTTTACGGCGGCAGTTTGAATTCAGTGTAGACTCCTTCCAGATTTGCCTTGATTCTCTGCTCTTGTTTGACCGCTGCTCTGAGACGCCCATGTCTGAGAGCTTTCACCCCACCGTAATTGGCGAAAGCGTGTACGGGGACTTCAAAGAAGCTATGGAACATCTGTGTCAGAGGACCATAGCTACTCGCACCCCTGAAGAAATCAGAGGGGGTGGCTTGTTGAAGTACTGCCACTTGCTCGTGCGAGGCTTCAGACCCTCGTCAGAGGCGGACATGAAACAGATGCAGCGCTACATGTGCTCGCGCTTCTTCATTGACTTCCCCGACATAGGTGAGCAGCAGAGAAAGCTCGAGGCTTATCTGCAGAACCACTTCGCCGGGATGGAGCACAAGCGGTACGAGTGCCTCACGACTCTGCACCAAGTAGTGAACGAGAGCACAGTGTGTCTGATGGGCCACGAGCGGCGCCAGACGCTCAGCCTCATCTCCATGCTGGCGCTGAAGGTGCTGGCTGAGCAGAATGCTATCCCCACGGTAACCAATGTGACCTGTTACTACCAGCCAGCGCCGTATGTGCAGGACATAAACTTCAGCAACTATTATATTGCACACGTGCAGCCGCCACAGGTCGCCGCGTGCAGTGCTTCATATCAGACGTGGCTGCCCTGCAGTTGAGCTGGTGTCAGGGCGCGGAGGTCACTGTGTCTCCACTGCATCGCTCTGTCCAGGATGTGGACTGAAAACAAACAATAATGAAACCCATTTGCCAAATGTGACTTTATAAAAACAATCCTGTACTGCTGTACATCTGATTGAGCCGACAAGTTTTTTTTTTTCGTTTTTTTTTTCTTCATTTTTTAATTTTTTTTTTTTTTTCCACTTGTTTTCTCTTGCAAGAGAAGAATCTGTAAGATTGCTGGTCATTTCTGAGATGTAGCGATAATATCTTTAAGTATTAAAAAAAACAACTTTGTCAGGTGTGCATTTTTGAGGAAGCAGACAATGAAGCTGGTGGTGTTTTCATACCCTGGCTTTTATTTTGTTTTATTTTTTAAATTTCATACGGACCAAAGATATGTAGTTTTTCTTTTTTGTTCTTTGTTCTGAAAGGGAATGTAATCACACTCCCAAGTGCCTTAAAAAAAACGACAAACAAAAATCCCACAATGTTCTGAAAACATCTGTAAAGTGAGAATTGTGCATCCAGTGTTTTCTAGATTACTCGGTTTCTCTGCATTCATTTTTGAGGGTGTGGGTTTTTTTTTTTGTTTTTTTTTTGGTGTTTTTTTTCTCCCCCCCCCCCCCCCTCCTTTGGTATTGTGGTTATTTTCTGCTGGCCTGTAATGATTGTTGATATTTTAATCTTTGGTTTTTAGGACTGGTCATTGTCTGAGCTGCTTCAAAATTCACACAGTTGAGTTTTTATATTGTTACGTGTCCACAATAAACAATGTGCTTTGGCCAAGACGTGACACACAGTGACTCAAAAGTCTGTCCTCTTTTCCTCTCGGTGTTTGGTCCCACGCTTGATCAACTGATGAGTTGGTTCGTTTGCAGTAACCAGGACCATTGAAATGCATACACTGTTGGCCGGAGTCACTTGCATTTGTTAAACTGGGGCTGAGGATCCATTACAATCTGAGGACATGAACCATAAGGAGGCTTTTCTAAAGCACAATGGCTGCTCTCTGTGATACTAAAGCTTTATAACAAAGGCTGGCTTGTTCTCCCAACCCATGTTACTGCTGGAAACGCAGCCCAGTTTGCTTGACTGATACTATATCCATGTCATTTTGTCTGAGTCAAAATCAAAAATCCTTAAACACATAGGTCTTTCTCTTTTTAAACACTGAGTGACTGAGCCCGTATGGATTCATAGCAGACCACAGATCTTCTTATTTGGGCCAATAATTACATCTACTCAGAAAACTGAGAACAAAAACATCATTTTTGCCATACCGGGTATGTGACTCTCACGCATGTGTTCTTGTTTTTTAAACAGAGCTACTCACGCTGATGCTGAAAGGCAGAATTAGACATGTGGTATTATTAAAGCGATACACAGCCCTGTCTTTGCATAAATCTGTTAAATGCAGGGTATTGGTCTTGGTCACAGAGTCAGGTCGCTGTGGAGTAACAGTGCTGGAGCCAAGATAAAGTACAGTTAGCCTGATCATTTTTGCAATATGAAATTATTTTACTTGTGTCTTATCTTTCACACATGGCCAGAATAGCCTGTTTAGAGACTGGACTCCCAGTGCCTTCAAATCCTTAGAAAGTCTTGACGTTCTGTTCCACTCTGCATTTAATCATTAGTTATTTATCTCTAAATCTTTTTTTTTTTTTTTTTTTTTGGGTACAGTCTTCCTTCCATCATCCCAAACTGGTTGCGGTAGAGGTCATCATCACACACTGGTTTGTGGTCTCGCAACTATGGTGGTCCTGAGAGGTCAAACACTCCATTGAAAGCAAGAAATGACAAATGAGAAGTTAGAAACAGACTTTCGGTCACAATGCAGAAAAATCTGTTTAATGGTACATTTGACTCTAAAATATTATTTTCCACAAGATTTATTTATTTTTTAGCTCTGAGTGACTTGAGCGTAAAATCACTTACAAAATGTTTCCTGGTGTAATAAAGTTTGACATTTAGGGGTTAAAAAAGTCTCCTTATTTAAAATTATGATGCTACTTAAAGGACAAAATATAACATTAAAGGTTCTCACAGATCTGATCTGTTTATAGTTAAACACCGCCAACCAGATTTCTTCCTGTTAAACGGGAGTTTTTCCTTCTCACTGTTGACAAGTGCTCGCTCAGAGGTGGTCGTCTGATTGTTGGGGTTTCTCTCTATTATTGTAGGGTCTTTACCTTACAATGTCACACACCTTGACTGTTGTTGTGACTATATAAATAAAATGGAATTTAATTGAGTTCAGTCATTTTACAATAAGGGCAGGGGTAATGCAGTCATGTTTCCTTGATTTTCATTGGTAGATGAAGCATTTAAGAGTTGAGTAAGAGATGAAGGTTACAGGGGAAACATGATGTTATGGTTCGCACTATGCCTCAATGCAAAAAGACCCTGGGTTTGAATGCACCAGTCTGCTGAAAGCTTTGTGTGTGGAATTTGCATATAGGTACTCTAGCTTCATCCCACACTCTGAAGACATGCATGTCAGGTTGCTTGTGGTCCTTGTTAGCCCTGCAACAGACTGACTCCAGTGCAGCCGCCACCCTGAATAGAATAAGTGTTTACCATCGCAGGTTGCGAGAGGGTTGCGTCCTCTTAAAGGTGCACATAAATAAAGTGTTTTTAAAAACCTACACTCTTCATTCATTGTCTTTTCTGCATTCAACCCTGAACATGATCATCTTTTCTTACGCTCTATAAAATGAGAGCTTCAGGAACATTGAAATTTAAGAGCCACAGAGTTACGTTTGGTGTAAATAGCAACAAGCTGACTGGAAATGATTTCTTGCTGGTTTGAACTCCTCTCCAATGACAATCCCCATTAATCTGTCATGATCACTGGCCCTGCTTGCTCTGGAACACTGTGTGCTCTCTTTTCTTTTTTTTCTTTTTTTTTTTACCCGCGATATATTCACCACACGTCCCAAAGTGTGCGTTCATTTCCCATTCCTATAATGTTTGCACACTAGTCAAGCGGCAACACAATGGTTTCAGTGGTTCTAAGGTCAACATTAATCCTTGTGTGAAGATATTGTCAATGGCTTCTAGCTAAAATTCTGACCTGTTATGGTATTATCATATGAAACATTAGATTATATGAAAGAAAGGAAAAGTGAGCTATGTTGCTGATAGATTTATAATAATAGTGGCAGTGGTTGAAATGAAACATTTTATCATAGAGATAACAAAGCAATTTCTGTGAGAGATTTAATTCAGGCTTTAATTAGGAGTTTGTGTGCGGGCTGAGGTTCTGCACACGCCTGTGCAAAACCAGGGTGAGGACAGGACAGAGACGCAGTAATGACAGAGATTTCGCAAATTTCTTGCCACAACACAAATCAAACTCACCCTGTCCTGGTATGTGTGCTATTATCTCGCCCAAGAAAGGGTTTATTCGCCCAAGGGAGCGATTATGAAGTCCCACTAACCCATTATCCGCAGGAAGTTTCTCACTCTGTACCTCTTTCTGTTGTTGTTGTGTACTTTTGCCTTCATGTTAGCTCTGTGATGTAAAACAAAAATTTAAAAGCGGGTCACACTGATCTGACTCAGGGATGTGGATATGTTTTAAATTAGGCTGTACTTGGGGAGCACATGACTCTGTGGATGTGACATCATCCTCAGGGTGCAAAAGGGAAACACATGTCTCAGTTGAACTGGATGATTGGAGCACACTGACAGTGCAGCTTCAGCTGGTGGAGATATGTGTTGCGGTCTGTGTGTTGCTGGTTGCTGGGGTACAGTGCTGAGAAATCCATGAGCTCAACAAAAGTTCTGCACAAGGTGAATTTGTCCGAGCGGCTCTGATCTCTGCATCCCGTTTAATGCACTTTAAAGTGTCACCCGGTTAGGACTTTAAGCATGTTGCTACCAAAATGACAAGTTTCAGAGGGGTGGTTTACTCTCTGCTTAGAAAGTGTTTTATGAGCATATTTCAGAAAAGCCGGGATGCTGTGTAAAGTGTAAATAAAAACAGAATGCACTTTCAAATCTCATGAAGACCCCGTATTATGTTCACAGCAGAACATAGAAAGCACATCAAAGGTTTAAGCTGAGAAAATGTATCACATTAAGAAAAATACTAGCTCATTTTCTATTTGATGGCAGCCACATGTAACAAAAAGTTACGACATTATCATGGTACATCTGTGCACCCTGTCAGTAAACATCTGGGAACTGAGGAGAACAGCTGCTGGACGTCTGGAGAGAAATGCCGTTCCATTCTGGTCCTATGAAGGATTCTTAGCTGCTCAACAGTGCTGGGTCTGCTTTCTCACGTTTTTCATCTCCATTGTTTTTATTGGGTAAAAGTTGTCAACTGCAGGCCAGTTCAGCACCCTGACTCCTCTAACATGAAGCCATGCTGTTGCAATAAATGCATAAAGCATTATCTTGCTGAAATATGCAAGGCCATACCTGAAAAAGACATAGCCTGGATAGGAAACCTGTATTTGCCTTTCAGCATTGATGGTGCCTCTTCAGATGTGCAAGCTGCCAGTTCCATCGGCACTGACGCACCCCAATACCTTCAGAGATTGAGTCGTTTGAAGTGCTCATAAAAAGCTGGATGGTTCTTCTGCTCTGTAGCCCAGATGACACGGCATCTGTGCTTTCCAAAAATACCGACAAATTTTGATTCATCTGACCACAGAACAGTTTCCTGCTTTGCCTCAGTCCATTTTAAAGCTAATGAGCGACGTAGCAGAAACGGCAGCATTGCTGGATCATGTTCACATACAGCTTCTTTGCAATGGCAGAGCTTTAATCTGCATTTGTGGATGGCACGGTGTTCACAGGAAGTTATCTTCCATGCAGTGATTTACATCACAGAATCATTGCTGTTTATAACGCTGTGCTGCCAGGCGGCCTCAAGGCTGATTTTTGACATTATCCCTATGGCGCAGCAATTTCTCCAGATTCTCTGAGTCTTTTGATGATATTTGAATGCAGATGATTATATATTCATTCTTGACAATTTTTTGTTGTTGAATGTTATTTTGAAATTGTTCCACATTTTAAAGATGCAGCCTTTTTTTTTTTTTACAGATCTGCCTATCTTTACTTCTGAGAAACTCTCTCTAAGATGCTCTTGAGCCAATCATGTTACTGACCTGCTGCCAATTAACCTAATCAGCTGCATAATGTTCCTCCAGCTGTTTCTTTTATTTGTTGCCCTCATCCTTTGGGGTCTTTTTTTTTTTGACATGTTGCTGGCATCAAAATCAAAATGAGCTAATATTTATCATGAAATAGTTTAAACATTTCAAATGTTTTTATGGTCTAATGTGACTAAAATATGGGGTTATTAGCAAATATCTTCTTTTTATTTTCATTTTACACAGCGTTCCAACTTTTTTGTGTGTGGATTTAGTTTCTTTTTTAGATTTTACGCCAGAATGAATGAATAAATAAATAAATGAATAAATAGCAAGCCTGCAATTATTAAGTTGCCAGATCTGGAAACACAAGGTTTTCACAATAAGAAGATGAAGAAATGACAGTCTGCCCTGACTTTTTAGCCCAGACTAAAGTTTTTCACAGCTGACTAGGTATCTTTAATAACTTCAACTTGCTCTTAAACTCCCCAACACATTTCGAGGGAGAGAAGCAAGATGTGGATTCAGGACACTACTTCGACCAAAGCTGTGAATCATCAGAGTGGCCTGAATGATCGTGTACATCTGTATGTGCATTTGTTTAGAGAGTGATGTCATTATGGGCTGGTGCACCAGCCCATAATGCAGGGTTTATGAGTTTGTTTTTTTCTAGTTTTTTTTTTTTTCTAGTTTTTTTCTAGTTTGTTCCATGGAACAAACTAGAAAAGCCAATGCAGAGTTTAAAGTGAACAGTCTGGGTTAGCCGGCTAAAGGACAGGGTAATCTGAAGGAGCGTGTCGAGGTACAAAGATAGCTCACAGGAGAGGAATAGACTCTATGATTTCACCTCAGGGTTCAGGGAGCATGAGTTGTCACCACAGCTGCTGGAGAGGCAGAAGTGTGAGAGACACTCACACACACAGGGGGAGGCAGCCCTGAGCATTCCTGGCATTACAGCCCACTGACAAACAATCCTAACTTTATCCAGTGAGCCGGTCCAACTGAATGGCTACAGTGTGTAGAGTTTACCCACTGAGAGGGCCACTCTGTCCCCATCCAAACATTATGATGTCTCAGGTGGGACTGTCAACTCATTTTATTATCAGCAATTGATAAGCATTTAGTCAGCTAAATTACTACAATCACTGCTAAAATCCTCTTTCAAAATTGCATTTAATTTTTGCAAATAAATCTCCCGTGTCCTGAGATTTAGTGCATAAATCTCTTTAAAGATTTATGCACTAAAGCACATTCATAAATCCTAAGAGAAACAAATAAGTGTCTATAAAAATAATATTATAATAAAAAAAGTTCTGTCAGCAGGAATTTAAAAGATTTGAAAGCAAACGTTACCACTTGTTTCAGTCAGCTATAAAAATGATTTTATGAGAACACAACGACACAACACCCTTCAGTATGAGGCAAACTATCGCCTGCTATTTTGCAACCACACGCCCAGTCACGCACACGAAAAAATCCACACTACAAGGATGCCGCATAATTTATACTGTTGTTGGGATAAAATGTTACATGTTACTAGTAAAATAAGCAAATACTGTAAGATTATCTGCATTTTTTTACTAATATTTGGAATATTATATTTGGAACAAAGGGTCTGAAGGCCAAAGACTACACACAAAAAAACAAAGTGATCTCACAGGACCTCGCACTGAGGAGTGGTGATTTGAATCAGCCTGCAACAGGCTACAAAGTAATAGTGTAGAAATAGTTCAGATGAAATCAGTGTTTCACAACAAACTGTGATGTGCCAAAAGACAAAACTTTTGCTGGGTTTTGGTAATGTTTACCTGCTTCAGTAGCTCATCTTTGAACCATCATCAATGTCCCATTTCCTCTACCTTTTATAAGTATGCACCACCTACTGCTCTTACTGGACTAAAAAGGATGACACATTTGTTGTAATTCGAGTTATGGCTGATACTTAATGGCACAGGATCATTGATGTGTTTGTCACAGCCAACTTTCAAACCTGACAGTTTTTTAAGCAGAGGTAAAAATGTTAATTTTGTGATTTTCTCCAGTGTCTGTTAAATAACGGACCAAAGATGACTAACACGGGGCGGGTTAGTCATCTTTGGTCCGTTCAGTCTTACTGGATGAATTTGGAGGCTTTTTAAGATGGAAATGTTCAGCCTGGGAAATGGTCTATAATCTCAGAAATAATATTAATTTTGACAACTACTATTTAAAAGCAACTGGGCGAACTTCCATCTTCTGTGGAAGTTCACATGATGAGATCAACAGCTCTAGACGAGCCACCAAATGGAGCTTGTGGTGGCAGTTTTTCTAAAATTTATATTTCCAAGATTTTTCATGTGAGAGCCCATCAAGAAAGCTCCTTTCACTGGTGTCCTCCTTCCCGTCGCACTCTTCATCAACGCTAGCCGAACATCCTCGCAGGAGGGGGTTTCCAGGAGGAGAGGCGGGTGACGCATGCGTACCTGGTTCCAAACTGTTGTGGATTTGTTTACCCACAGCCCAATAAAAGTCATTGTTCCACATTTCAAGTTTTCCACGTCTCAAAGCAGATCTGTATTCCCAACCACCGCCGCTGTCTGGCTGCTCAACCCCCACAATCTGCCTCCTGCTGCGAGTGGCTGGAGTTTTTTGGCTACCAGTTTGCTGAGCACATCAGGCTGATCTGGTTATAATAATTCCATGGCTTTGTGTTGATATTAATGCGAGCAAAATCGTTAAACGCTCCACGTCTTGGTGTTGCTCCAAGGTCATTGGAGAACGTCTGAGGATGGCAGTTTCCTCACTCAAAACCAACATTTCTATCAAACTGCGTTTCTTCTCCATCTAAAGCTGAGATCAGATGGAAAACGAGGCCTCGTCAAAACACATGAATCAGACATTTGCTTTGGCAATGCGCATTTTACTTTTACTTTTTTTTGTTCCAACCATGTCCATCTGTAACACGGATCAACATCAGTATCGGGACTCTCAAAGAAATCATTTGAGTTTAAAAAAAACTTTTTTTAAATTGTAAGTTTTCTTTGAGTTGACATGTGAATGACAATGTTTTGAAATCTAGTGGAACATTGGTTTTCACTGATTTAGATCAGATTTGGAAACGTTGCTTGACAAACCGTATTTCTTTCAATTAAAAAATAAAACTCAATCCATCTTCACTTATCCGAGTATAAATTTCATAAATGGCAGAGGCTGTCAGAGGAAGAAATGATTCCAGATGCATGTAAGAAATCACACAATTCACTTGAATTAATTTTAAGAAAACAATATGAGATGAGTTTGAATGAGACATTTAATGCTGAGAAATCTGTTCCTGGTGACACAGAGTGATGACTCCCAAGATAAAACTTTTCTGGTCCCTGGGATGAACACGACAGATTTTCCATTTTATTACTTGAACGCTTTTCGAAACATCCAGCCACACTTGTTAAACAGTCAAAGGGGAGTGAGTTATGAGCATGTAATAGCCATTGTGTGTTCCAGCTATTTTGTTGATAATTTTAATTCTTGTACTGTCGAGCAGTTTTTACAGTGAGACATAAAACTGAGCAGTTCTCTTTCTCATGAAATCATTTTGTCTCGCCACCAAAAAGGTTTAAAGTTCATTGTTAAAAGCTGTGACATGAGCAGGAGAACCCCAAGAAAAATAACTATTCGAAAACACAATTTTCCTTTATGCCACAGAGTCTGTAACTCATCATTAGCTGCTTTTTCAAATACCCAGCTGACACAGTGTTTCCTTATTCATAAGAGGATTTAATATTTGAGTTATCCAGTATGCTCTGTTGACTTTGGTCAGTCTGTTGAGTGCTTTGGACGCTGTGTTTTCCAGTGCTTAGATATTTATCTCCCTGGCAGGAAGTGAGGACCAGAACACATAGATATGAAAACAACTTTCTTCATTCATTGGTATCAGGCTCATTGGACACAAGACTGTAGAGACTAATACCATCAGATCTGGACAAAGTAAGGACAGGGGGCACATGAGGATTCAGTCGTGCTTTCGCTGGATAGTATTAGCATGGCTTTATTTTAAAGGCTCTCCTCCACAGTATGTTGTTTGTTCTATCTCTCTCCCATCACCCCCAGCAGGTTGCAGCACAGGGGTAGGCAACCTTTCTGATGATGAGTGCCATCTAAAATTTCCTCAGAAGTCAATGTGCCATATGATTGCATTAGCAATAAATCATAACGCTCTATATGAACAGTTACACACTATATAGAACAACTTTATAGAATTATTTGTTCGCAGATGTTGGCAGCTATCAGCGAATAGCTATCAGCTATTTTGAAACCAAAAAAAAGACACTTTTTATCCATAACAGCAAATTAACTGTACAACAGAAAATGCAAATGTCATTTATGGTCTCTTTGCTAGATCCGCCCCTGCACAGTTACCAGCTGTCAGCTACATAGAAAAGGATCCTGGTGTTACTTGTCTCTCAGAAACAGTTCATAACTTCCCTTCAACTCATTCATGTGACCTAAAAGGTAAACCTGTTTCTCCATCACCTGTTCAGCTCTGATGATCCAGTAAGGGCATCTCCTGGTTTCATCTTCATGTTTCCCTCTCATCAGACATCCAAACCGATATCATGACCAGCAGCTTTTACAGCTGTGGCTCCAGCAAACATCAGCTGATACTGTCACGGATTGCCGGGGCAAGCCGTGTGGAATGTAGGAAGGACCCAAAAGGCAGCAGCTCTGGTGCAGGTGAGTGTTTATTAACAGGGGTGGGTAAGTACAAACAGCGGTGGCGACAAAACATGAAACTGGAAATCTAAACTGGGTAAACTAATAAGACAAACCAGAACGAGGATGCAGGGAGGTCCGGAGAAATACATATGGGAAGACGCAGGGAGACCAAGGGGAAACAACACAGATGAACCAGCAATTACTAAGACAGAAAATACAACTTAAATACACTCAGAGAACACAGGGAGATTACACACAGGTGGGAAACACAGCTGGGAGTGATTAACATAACGAGACTAGGGAGGCAAACTGAAAACACTCACATAAGACACAGACCTTCACAATAAAACAGGAACACACGGGCAGAACAGAGTAAACACTAAACAAAGGAAGAACAGAACCAAAATCGAAGAGAAAACACAAAATGCTGGGTCAAAAGGACCCAGGATCATGACAGATACTAGAAATTAATATTAAATAAATTCTAACAACAGCTGATCAAGCTTAAACGTGCTGCTGTTGTTTAGCACGACATCCGCTGGTTTCCTGTTTCTGGCGCAAAGTGGGCGATAAACAAGCAGGAGAGAAAAGCCGATCAGCTGATCATTGATCAGTTTCATGACTGAAGTAGAAACAGGAGAGGGAGGGAGAGAATGAGAGAAGAAGAGGCAGCTGACAGCGTAACGACAGAATAACTCCAGCTTTGTGTCTTTTTCCATTCTAGCTGAAGTCCCTGACAAACTGTTCCTTTGCGGCTCAAAACGAAACGTGTAATATTTTCTCTGAATGAGGGACGATTCCGTTTTTTACGGGACAGTTGGCAACTCTACTAACTAACCTTATGAATAAAATAAAGTTCACTATCAGTAACATCATAGCACCCACCCAGCTTTAATATAAACTCCGTCATGCTAGCTAGTACGCAGTACAAGTTATTGTAACTGACGGTAAAAAGTCAGCACAACGAAAATAAACTACATCTAAACTTGGTTTATATACTTATATACTTATACTTCTTACCTGAAGTTCAGTTCACCTGACACTCGGACCGGCGGCCACCTCGGGTCTCTGCTCCTCCTGCCTCCCCTTCCCTCATCCACCTGCTGACCTCTGTGGAAGCTCCCCCATAGCCACCACCAAACAACTGAACAAGTTATTTTTACACATGTGCCAGCATCTGGCCAATGCACCACCTTTCGTTGTTTATACCGTTACACACACACACAAAAAAAACATCGGCCCATAAAAATGAAAAATCACCATCGGCCCACCGGGAAAATACCTGGTTTCCTAAGGAAGGGGACACATAAATGTTAGAGATTTTCTGTCAGTCACTTGTGGTGAGCTGTGGTCCACTCAGGGAGCAGCATCAGATATGGTGACACCAGGAAACCAGTGAAAGTGATTAGGAAGGTTAGCTCTGTGATTGGCTGTGATTAGTATTATATATATTTCATAATAATTCAAAATATCATCAGAAGTATTTCCCAAATATGGGCTAAATGAAATATTTCACATCTCATTATCATCATGTACCATAGTTAACAAGCTTCTATCTTTTCTTAGATAGTGTAGACATTACATTACATGGATTTGTTTAAAACTTTAAAGCAACTTAAATGTTTGTTGCAGTTCAGACATTGAATCCTTACTGGTACAATTAACTGACCTGAAATGAGGTTTGTCCACCAGTTAGTGGTGAAACTGATGTGATTCTCCTACAATTTATTTTTGTTTTCATTGTATTTAACAGTCTTCTCTTAAACAGATAAGTAACAAATAACTACATTTTCAACGTCATTTAAAGTTTCAGGGCGAGTAACACAGCCCTGCTAAAGCATGCTGTGGCAGACTTATGGTATCCTCTGGCCTTCAGCCAAGTGATGTAACCCAATAACCTGGTTTCCCCAGCTCTGCAGACACAGATTGGATAACATTGCTTTTCCTTGTCTTAATAATCTTTTTGTTTTCCTGTTGCTTCACTGTGTCCTCCTGAGGACAAACAGATATCCTGTATCTGTCTTCATGCATTCTTAATAATCCAAGATAGATAGATAGACCCCAGGTTAACCTTGGGGTGACCTCTAAATAATAATAATAATAATAATGAATTGCATTTATATAGCACTTTTCGGGACCCCTCAAAGCGCTTTACAATACCACTATTCCTTCACTCTCACATTCATACACAGCTACAGTTGTAGCCACAGCTGCCCTGGGGCAGACGGACAGAAGCGAGGCTGCCATATAGCGCCATCGGCCCCTCTGGCCATCACCAGTAGGCGGTAGGTTAAGGCCATTAAGAGGATATTTATTTCCTCAATAGAAGTTCATTGGACAAAATTCCTTTTCCTCTGGGCAGCTGAGTCTCATGTGGAAACATTAAATCCACCACAGACTTGAAATAAGCTAAGCCAAAAGATGTTTGGATAACTAAGCTCATTTTCTTCATCTTTTTCTTTTCCATATCATATCCTGATTTTCTTGCTTTTGGATGTTAGTTTTTGTCCTGTTAGTTTTTTCTCTCCACAAAGCAGTGGAGAGAAGAAGTTCACGTTAAATAGTCAGTGTAGAAAATATACTGTGACATGTCAGTATGCTGCATTTACTAAGCTACCGTGTAATGTTTCAATTAAGAAGACAGAGAAAAAAGTTTTAAAACAGTTTTCATTTTAAGACAAAGCAACCTGGCAGATGAAGCAATGAAGCTAAAAGAACAAATAACGTAATAAGAGACCAGATAAACCCCCAAAGAGAGAAAAAAAGCCTCTCATACCCTGAGAGCAAATATAAAATACAAAGTTTAAGGGGTAATTGGTTTAAATAATGTTGTCACAACTGTTAATGATATCATTAATCAGTGTTTTGTTTCAGCCAGTCTCAGAGTGAAGCTGTTCATTATCTTTTGATCAAATGTTTTTTTTCATCATTTTCACACATCTTTTCCCCCAGTTAAGCACAAAAGGCCTACTGACGAAACCACTGTCTTTTTTTTGGTTGCTTTTAGTCATTTTTGCATTTCTTTCCTTAACGCTTGGAGAATCTTATATGTTTCACAAACATGCAGGAGCACAAAGTTCTTGCTGTAGCAGCTTCTTTCCATGTAGCAGATCCTGAAGATCCATTAGGGTTAAGTAATTGGAGACAACTCTTCTGGACATTATGTATGATTTTCCAAAGGTTTACCTGTACTCACTCTGACCTGCTAACTGACATAAGAATAAACGTGGATTTCTGTAAATGGGCATATTCAGTAAGAGAGCACATGTATGCTAACTGTGTCAGAAAATTGATTCTTCTTGTTCTTCTGGCTATTATTCAATTTCAATTCAGTTTTAAATATATAGTAACAAATCACAACAGCAGTTGTCTCTAGGCGCTTTATATTGTAAGACAAAGACTATACAATATTACAGAGAAGACAGAACCAACCCCAACAATCAGATGACACCCTTATGAGCAAGTGCTTTGGCGACAGTGGGAAGGAAAAACTCCCTTTCAACAGGAAGAAACCTCCAACAGAACCCAGCTCAGGAAAGACAGCCATCTGCTGTGACTGGTTGTGGGTGAGGCGAAGAAGACAAGACAAATGCTCTGGAAGATGAAGAGGTAATGATGATGAGGGACATCACAGCAGATGACCTGCTCCCTCTCATCTTAACCCTTGCACCCTCTTCACTCATACCAACATCCATGAACTTTCTCTGTGGTCCTGTTTTCCCTCCTACCTGGCAGCTTCAGCTATGGCAGCGATGAAGCCACAGACCTCCCCCCCCCCACCCACCACTCGTGGCTTCATAAACCAGTGTGCTCTTATTGCCTGTCCTAAGCCTGGATAAATGGGGAAGGTTGTGTCAGGAAGGGCATCCGGAGTAAAATCATTGCCAAATAAAAACATCAGCTGCTTGATTAGGCTGCTGGAAAAAACGACATCCTCTCTCAGATCTGTTAACTCTCAGTCACAAATGAGGAAGTCCAGTCCAGACATCAGCAACTGCACTTATGTTATGGGAAACTTTTTAAAAATTTGTATCTAGTTGCATTAATCAGCTGATAAAGGTCTGCCTTACAGCTCTGCTGATAACTTACGCTACGATGTTTAAACAAAGCCAGATGTGCTATTGTGTATGGCAGGAAGAGATACTACACAAAGTTTCCATTCCAGCTTCTCTTAAAACACAGTAGAAGGAGAGTTCAACAGAAAGCTCGGCAATAGCTGCAAATGCAGAGGAAAGGTGTAATAGATTTTGTAGCTTTTGAAATATGGTGCAGTAACTGGATTAGTGAGCATTTGAAAAGGAAATGAGACTAAGAAGGGATTTACACACTAACACAATTCAGCCTGCTAGCATGGGAACTCAGCTTTGTCAGTTTCACAGGTTCATCTAAAGGGCTCATGCACTGGGATGTTTGCAAACAGCCAGGTTCTCCAGCACAGACAGCGGGGATTGAATCCCACCCTCCCATCCAAAAACTGCAGCATCCGTCTAAGCTGCGCTTCCATTCACGACTAACTGATTTGTTTCTGTGTTTTGAAGGACTTTCCCCATCCCTCTTTCAGTCTGCAGTGAGAGGCTTTATGAACTTGTTTGTCAGCATAAAGCAGAAGCTCAAACACAAACGAAAAAGAGCTCAGAGATCAAATCGCAGCCTTTGGAAGAACCACAGGATCTTTTTGCAGACACACTATACAAATGACTCAGTGTCTGTCCAGAGTGCCAGTGTGTAATTGATGGTTCTGGATAAGTTATAGTACATATTTTACATATCCCTTTCCAGTTTTTTTCTGTCTTTGAAGGCATATTTGGAGTATTGACCCTACTTCAATTGCAGACTGAAAGATTTCTTTATAATCTGCACATAAAATAATGCTACATTTTGTTCTCAGAAATTGGGTCAGTCATCTCCTTCTCCTTCTAGTTTATTCACTCATTTGGTTATTTTGGCTGGATTGTGTCTAGCAGTGGCACCACCAGTTATTTTGGTCAAAGGTAGCCTGAAACTGCGGCACCTGCCAAAATAGTGTTGGATATGGCAGATTTGGTGTGTGTGTGTGTGGCGGTAAATAGAGACTTACACACAGCTGAAGGTACAAGGATGTTCTTAAAGTCTTTGGGTGGTCCAACCTCTCAGGGAGCTCGAGCCTACTCTTTGCGAGTGCCGCCACTGAACACTGGTCATTATTAACAGACAAACCAGCCCCACCAGCCTGGGATTACCTTCCAGCCAACTACAGATGTGAACGCCTAAACATTTCTGCCACTTTGTTTTGACATGCTCTATTATAGGTTCTGCATCCTACAGCAGATCCAGAAAAAAAATTGACAGCTAAATGAAATCATTCATTTTCTGGTCTGATGTCATCCAAAAATTGCCATAATTGCCCAGGCCTGGCGTCTCTGGTCTGTGACTGGCAAAGACACCAGTGCTGGGCGAGGTGCACGGAGAGGAAAGCAGACTGTTGGATGTTCCCTGTTGGATCTGTGGTGACTCTTTGTCTATTTAAACTCAAGTGCAGTTATACACTGCACTTTCTTCCATCTGCTCGAAAACTGACATCTCACTTGTCTCCACCAGCTCCTTTGGGTGGGTGGGGGTTCCAACGTGTACCTAAGCCTAAGGGATGTAATCTCTCCAGTGTGTCCTGCATCTGCTCCAGGGCAACCCCCCCATCCCTAAACGCAGTCAGTAACAACTCCACAACTGGAAGACTAAGCTGAACAACACAGGGCCCTATGGATAAGAATAACTCTCCTCACCTGGCCACAGTTTTCATTTTTGCTTCCACCACATTGAAAACTGTACATTAGAAGCTTGATTAAAGGCTCACAACAACAAACCAGAAACCACTTTTGGTAAATATTGTCAGATTTAACCCAGAACAAAATTTCCCTCATATCAAATTTTGAAATACAGATCTATTTAGAATATATAAGTAGGTATACAGTGATGAGAAGAAAGGGTATATTTACTGGGTTTTGGAGAAAAATGTCTTCTTTTGAACAACACAATGTTCTTTTTTACGTAAGACATGAAAATATGCAGGCATAATGATTTCATTATATTTTATTAAGAGGGGAAATGAAACCACTAAAACCATTTAACACTATCCTCATTCATGTATCATAATTGTTAATTTAATATTCATCAACACTTAGAGAACAAACAATACCTATTCCAG
Source organism: Copadichromis virginalis (assembly GCF_057382275.1). NCBI lineage: Eukaryota > Metazoa > Chordata > Actinopteri > Cichliformes > Cichlidae > Copadichromis > Copadichromis virginalis. The sequence continues at coordinate 10,511,414 of NC_140628.1, read as the reverse complement.
GCTAGTCTGTGCATTCAAAGCACTGATAGGAAATGTCTGTGAAGGTTCTCAGTCATCCAGGTCATCGTAGTCAAAGGAGCTTGCAAAGAAAAGCGTCTGGACTTCTTTAAGTTGCTTGAAGACGTTTCACCTCTCATCCGAGAAGCTTCTTCAGTTCTAAGGTCAAATGGTGGAGAGTCCCAGATATAAACCTAGTGGGAGTGACCCCCCACAGAGGGACAAAAGGACCCCCTGATGATCCTCTAATCGCCTGAGCCAAGGTGGGAAACTGGGCGTGGGTCCCAATCAGCCAGAGTTTCGGGTGTGTTCATTGTGAAACCTGGCCCCACCTTATCATGCGAATTCCTGAGGTCAGATGGCCCAGGATGTGAGTGGGCGTTAAGGCGTCTGTGAAGGGATCTCAAAACTGGATTATAGATGGCAGAGAGTTGGTGTCGTAAACCCCCGCCTCTGTTCAAAGATGGTCGCTCACAGTGGACATAGATGGCTTCTTTCACTCCTCTTTCAAACCATCTGTCCTCTCTGTCCAAAATGTGAACATTGGCATCCTCGAAAGAGTGACCTTTATCCTTAAGATGCAGATGGACTGCTGAGTCTTGTCCTGTGGAGGTGGCTCTTCTGTGTTGTGCCATGCGCTTGTGAAGTGGCTGTTTGGTCTCTCCAATGTAGAGGTCTGAGCATTCCTCACTGCACTGTACAGCATACACCACATTGTTGAGTTTGTGTTTAGGAGTTTTGTCTTTCGGGTGAACCAGTTTCTGTCTGAGCGTGTTGCTGGGTCTGAAACACACTGGGATGTCATGCTTGGAGAAAACTCTCCTGAGTTTCTCTGATACACCGGCTACATAGGGGATGACAATGTTGTTGCGTCTGTCCTTCTTATCCTCCCTCGCTGGTGTCTGGTCTTCTTTTCTGTGCCTCTTTGCTGACTTTAAGAACGCCCATTTAGGATAGCCGCACGTTTTGAGTGCTTCCTTTACATGTGTGTGTTCCTTCTTTTTCCCTTCAGGCTTAGAGGGAACATGTTCTGCCCGGTGGTGTAGGGTCCTAATTACTCCAAGTTTGTGTTCCAAAGGGTGATGGGAGTCAAAGAGGAGGTACTGGTCCGTGTGTGTGGGCTTCCGGTAAACGTCGATGTTGAGTTTGCCGTTCTCTTCAATGTGCACAGCGCAGTCCAGGAAAGGCAAACAGTTATCCTTTGTGTCTTCCCTGGTGAACTTGATGTTTTTATCCACAGCGTTAATGTGCGCAGTGAAGGATTCCACTTCTTGTGTCTTGATTTTGACCCAGGTGTCGTCCACATATCTGTACCAGTGGCTGGGTACTCTTCCTTTGAAAGAGCCAAGAGCCTTCCTTTCCACTTCCTCCATGTAAAGGTTGGCTACAATAGGTGACACGGGGGAGCCCATGGCACAGCCATGTTTTTGTCTGTAAAAGCCTTCATTGTACTTGAAATATGTAGTGGTGAGGCAGAGGTCTAACAGTGTGCAGATCTGATCGGGTGTGAAGTTGGTCCTGTCCTCTGTTTTCTGACAGTCTCCACGGCCTCCGTGGTGGGTATGCAAGTGAAGAGAGAGACTACATCAAAGGACACCATGGTTTCCTCTGGATCCAGGGTAAGTTTCTGGACCTTGTCGGTGAAGTCAGTGGAGTTCTTGATGCTTTCTTTGCTTTCTTTTTGCTTTCTTTGCAAGCTCCTTTGACTGATAGGAAATGTTGCTTGTGTGGGATTTGCATGTTTCCCGCAATCACTGAAATGGCAGCACAGGTGCCGTTATAATATTAGGACTTCTCTAACCATTCCTTTGATCTAATTTTTTATTCTCAGTTGGATCAGAATAAATAAACAATTAAATTGCAAATAATTTGTTCATTGTTAGAATATTTTCTTGCACAGTGGATTCTTGTACTTGTAATGTATTTGCATTTATAGAGCATCATTTTAGTCCTACCGACTACTCAAAACACTTTTAACTGCAAGTTACTTTTTAATCATACATTCATGCAGCAGCACCTCACAAGTGTGGCAGTTAACCTGACACATTGCTCCAGACTGTGGGGGAACCCCAAATACCTGTAGGAGACCCACTCCAGGCACTCTAGCATGCGTTAAACTTGCAAATTCCACACAGAAAGGTCCCACTCATGATTTGTTAGTGCCACCATGCCACCCTTTTTCAGATGTCATGTTTCTTATGTGTGCCATAAACCATCGCTCCTGTGCTGTTTTACTGTTAAGCTGTTTGGATATTCCCCCATGATCCTTTAAAGAGCAGCAGGTGCCTGTGCCTGTGGGAACCTGGGCTAATGTGGTGGGAACACAAACATTTACCTTGACAGTAACAAGGTTCTCCTTGAACTCTATCACTATTGTCCCATAAAAAAGCACACACACACACACACACACACACGTACAGTTTTACAGTTTCAAATTCTCTGAAATCATCATTTTTTCCTTGACCCACACTGGTGGATTTAAAATACATCTGAATAGATACGGGATAAAATTTGACCTAGAACGGCTTAAGTGTATAAACATCTGTAACAGCTGCACATCAAGGGTCTTAATTAAAAAAAAAAAAAAGTTTTCATGTTTATAAATTTTGGGTATATTTAAGAAAAAACATCAAATTTCCAGGTAAAAAGAAATAAATTTAGGGTATTTTTTACAGATTTGAACTGAACAGTATGTAAGGGTTAAAATAGATGAGTTTAAAGTTTATTGGTTGAAGTTTAAAATTTGCCTGTTTTATAAAGATTTAAATCCAAAACTGCAACACCTCGATGTTATTTGCTACAGATGAAGAGAAAATGCATGCAGCATGCTGCAATACTTCTAATGCATGTTTGTGGAGGCAGAAGGGCTGTCCACGGTTAAAATGATTATAACTTATTATACTTCTTATAACGGTTTCAGCCTATTTTCAACCTGTCTGGTATTCATTAATTTCCCATCAACACCTCCTCATTACTGCCCTCACTTGTTTTTGGTCCTGCTTGTGTCAATTCACTTTGCATTTTCACAAATTTATCATAGGTGCACAGAAAAGCAAACAACAGAAGATCTGAAACACGGCTTAACCTTAACTCTAGCGCTCAATTTGCTGCTGGAGACCAGGCGGATGTTAAGAAGGTAATATTTAGCACATTTGCCTAATTTAAGGTTTAAGAAAAAGGCTAAAGAAACAAGGAGAACGTTGGACTTTTCCTAAGAATGAAGAGATCAGAAAGTTCATTTAAGTCAACCATCTGAGAAAGGGGTCAGCACATCACCTTTCCTTTCCACCACCCCAAAAGTGAACTGTTTAGTGCTTGGATTTAAAGGATGTTGCTTGATCACTGCTTCTTCCTCTTGGCCTGCTTCCTCTGTTACCTCACAGTGAGCTGTCCCACTTCTCGACTTGGCTGCCTCGGTCGTTACCTGCCAGACAGATTGCTGTCTTGAGGCACGGAGGCAGGGGTGGGTTGTACTCTCAGCCTGTTGTGTAAGAGCTCTGTAAGGAGATAATGAGCTCTTAGTCTGCACTTTCACCTGCAGTCATTAACACAGTTATCTTAAAATCCCTGCTCTACAAACAAGACCGTCACACTTTGCTTCTGGATTAATGGGCCCTTCATATTTTATACTTCATATACTTGATATTTGAAAACATAAAAACCCCCAACAACCCCCGACTGGTTAGACTTTATCTTTAGGCAGGCATTTCAGTTTTCCAACCATTGCTGTTCTGTAATGATATACAATTAAGTCGGCACTGGTGTCTACATATACTGTGTCCCTATAAACTGCTGGCTATGAATATATTTTGGATGAGAGGCAGAGAGATCTAAACTATCTGGCTTTCTTCATCCCTCTGACATTTAATCTAACTTCTAAAACTAACTGATGCATGCATATTGTGTGTCATGCCTTTGTTTCCCACAGTGGAGGGGGGGGACACATCTCTAGGATCTTAATTGTATCTGGTCTCAGTGTCTGTTGGACTGTGGGAGTATCTGGCTATTCTATTTCCCTCTGAAAGAAATGTTGATTGCTATCACAAGCTGTCACAGCAGGAGATACAAACACAAGGATATAAAGAAATCCCTCGATCAAGTAATTTCTTCGACTTCAACAATATAAATTTAGATGAATATTGTGCTAATATAATTTCACTAATTGTGTCTGTGGAGTTCTTGGAAAATGTATTCGGCATTCACCCTTTAAATCAGGGGTGTCAAACATAAGGCCAGGGTCCCAGAATCGGCCGGGCATAGACATAAAATATCCCTCCGGACAGCTTTGGAAAATGTGAAGGAGGGCATAAACTTTGGAAACATTTTTTTCACTGCTATCAAATCTAACATAATGAAATGTAATTTTACACATTTAGATTTTTGTGATGACAGATTTCTTACAGTTACCGCAGCAGCATTTCTTCATCGTGTAGAAAAACTGAGATGCACTGTTGAAAGTTTTTAAAAATTGTTCTTCATTTTTTGTTCTACTATGTGTTTTATTCTATTGTTAGTGTCCCTGGGTGTCTTGAAAGGTGCTTTTAAAAAATTTATTTTTCTGCTTCTTCTTATTATTATTATAAATTTGCACTTATCTTTCTTATATAACTGTAAATGGCCTTAAATTTGTAGTTAAACACCTTCAGACTGACAGAAAGTTTCTCTGGTTCTAAGCAATAAGATCAAAGTAAAGGTCAAAGGAGTAAAATGAGACATCCCTGCTAACGTCCACAAATGTTTTCTCATAAGAAAAAAAAAAGGATGAAAACCTTCATTTTTCTCATAAGATTGATTTGCCTTATTCACTATTTTTTTTAACACAATATAACTATAGAAAGTCAGTACTTATCGAATAAGCATTATTTCTTTAAAGGAGAGCACGCAGTGTGAGACATCGGCTGTTACTTTTATAAAACATGTATGAATGTAAAGGCTGACTATTCGGTTCAATTGGAACCGAACTGGAAGCTTTTCTGTTTCTTTCTCGTTTCCTCGAGAAGACGAAGAAGAAAACTATCAGATCTTAATGTTAGGTCCACTGCAAGACAAACAGAAGCAAACACGAAGGTTCGTGGCTTTCAGTGCAAAACGAAAGTTAATTCTCATGTCGACTTATATCACACCACCCCCTGGTGGCCGTGACATAGACACACTTTTCAGGACGTGTTTTTTCCCCATTTTGTGAGAGAAAGTGAAATTGTTGTCTGATTTAGTGTTCGAGGTGCCTTTGTTCCGTGTTACAAAAAATGAAGTAACTAACAAAGAAAGAAACAGGCTGTAAACGGTGACTTAGTGTCGGGCTGCTCTTTGGCACAGCAGCAGCTGCCCGAGTTCTGCCTTCAGTGTAGGAAAGATTAACCATTACACAGTGACCTCGTTTTTGCTGGAAAATCTTAAAGAGCGATCATTTTGTGATATAATCCGTCCAGGGTGTAGAGAAGTCTAAGGAGCCACAGGAGAGCAAAGCATGATAAGACAAAATAAAGTTGATTTAAAAAAAAAAAAAGTATTTAAAAAAAGTCAAATCTCTCACACTAAACTTCAGTCATCCCTGTTGTCCACGGGTCTACAACTGTGTCTATATTTAGTTTGTCATTTGTGGAGCAGGTCAGCTGGGACCCCTCCGCAGGACACGCCTCTCGGCTGAATGGAGTGCGTCGCGCGTAAAGTCCGACCTGTAGCAGATACAAACTTTTCTGTTTCTCGGGAGTTTTTTTCTTTTTTAAAATAAGTATCCATTTGGCGCAACCGATCGGTGTTTAGACGACTAAATGCAGCGATGACTCGAGAGGAAGATCTCATCCGGATTGCAAAAAAACTGGACAAGATGGTGTCTAGAAATAACACGGTGAGACTATATTTTGACACCCACAGGTGGCGCGTTGTCCCGCCACCTCGCGCTGCGCAGAAGGCCTGCAGTAGACTTTTCCATAAATTAAAATGGGGTCCTCTTCTTTTCTGTTAAACACGAGTTTGGTTCCTGCTGACTCGGTGTGTTTGGAAAGTGTGCAGAAGTGAAGCGCGAGCTTGACCGTAACAAACGATCAACAGGTGTTCGTGGGTTTGCGTGTATTTCTCTTGCAGGACCGTTTCAGTGCCAGTGTGCAGCTCTGCTGTGTAGCCCAGCTCTTTTGTGTTTGTCAAAAGCTTTTTTTCTCTCTCTTTCTGAAAATGCTTAGCGAGTTTAACTGACATAGAAGTGCGCAGAACAGAAAGTAAACACCGCGGCCTGTGGGCGTAAGGCCGTGCTCGTGTTGTGACTGAATCTGCAAACACGACATTGTTCGCGTCGCTCCTGCACAGTTAGGGGGCTGCACAAGATAATGCCACCAGCTGTAATCGGAGTAAACAGCCGTGCAAAACAGTGGATCTAATGTTGTAAAAATGCCATCGAGTGCAAATGAAAAAATAATAATAAAGAAGTGAAACTGTTCTTGTTTGCTAACCACATTGCGCTTTCTTTTTTGAAAGGTTAACGCATTCTTGTTGCCAGATCTGTGCGTTACACTGTTATTACGCATTTCTAAATGAACCGTTTCAAGAGTTAGGGGGTTGCAAGTAACGATGTCACTGTTTGGTGAATACAGGAGGGCGCCATTGACCTGCTGAAGGAGCTGAAAGGCGTCAATATGACTCTCAAACTTCTACAGGTGGGTTAAATTTTAATTTTGCTGATCATCCTGGGGAAATGTGGAAAAAAGAAAACAATTAACCCGTGTGTCTATGTTGGCTTCAGGAAACGAGAATTGGAATGTCTGTTAATGGTATCAGGAAGCACTGCACAGATGAAGAAGTGATTGCTTTGGCAAAAGTCCTCATTAAAGACTGGAAAAGACTTCTGGGTACACACACTGATTTACATGCATACTACAGTGTTTCCACAGCGGTGAAATGGTTGCTTGTGCAGTCAATACATCAGCACGGAGTCTGATTTGCTGATATGATTTCTCCTCCAAAACACGCACTCATGCAGACTCTGGCCGCTCTCATCCCGAGAAATCGTCTGAGACCAAGAATGGTTTGAACTCCAGCAAAACGGCAGCTTCTCCAAACAGCTCTCCCTCGGAGACGCAGAGCAGGTCAGTGGTTTCACAGCGGTTACACAGAAACTACACAGGTACACTTAACGTGACTTTTAATACAAAGAGCACACACATTATGAAGTGAAGTTCTGGTTAATGTCCGCATACCTGCTGTGCCTGCCTGCTGTCAGGTCCGTAATGATGTGTGTGTGTGGCTTTGCAGTGCACTGGAACAAAAGTATTTTCTTCGCATTCATAAAAACACCTTAAAAAATAACTCTCTGCTAAAAGTGACAACAGCTTTGTAAAAAAAAGGCATTGAAATGTTTAAAGTTCAAATAAAATTTCAAGGTAATCTACTGCCTGGCTGATCTACATTCAGACGATTTAATTCAGTTCAGTTGTATTTGCATAGTGCTGAATCACAACTGGAGCTGCCTCAAAACCCTACAATAAGACAACAGTCAAATGACCCCTTTGACAAGCACTTGGCAATTGTGGGAAAGAAAAACTCCCTTTTAACAGGAAGAAACCTCCAGCAGAACCAGGCTCAGTGAGGGGCAGCTATTTGCTGCAAACAGTTTGGGGTGTTTAATGACATTAAGGACAGAACAGACTTGTGAGCCACTGTAATGTTACATTTTATCCTTTAGGTAGCATCATAACTTTAAATAGGGAGACTTCTTTTAATGATAAACTGCACATAAAAGTGTTAAACCTTCTGATAGAACAGTTCTCGTAAGAAGTGAAACACACAGAGTAGTGAGCTCCAACGTGTTCATTTTACTTGCAAGGAAGCAAAAGCAGGGCAGAGTTTCATTTATACACTTTTTCCAATGTTATCCACTTTTTTTATTGTTAACAGTTACTTGGCATCCTTGTACTGAACATGATTCTGTCTGCTTTGGATAACAGATAGCAGAGTAGCCACAACAAAGCCTGAGAAGAGCACAGATGGAGAGAGACATTGAGAGATACACTCTTCAGCTTACTGCAAAGCGTGTTACATAACTTTAATAATTTTTCTATCACCGTCATTCTTCCTAACAGCCAGCAGGGCGCGACTCCAGAAGTCTGTGGGACGATTTATTACCCCAGGATATATTTTCCAAATTATTTTATGTTCTCAGTAACAAGTTAAAATCTCATGAATTGGACTCGGCCTTTCTCTTTTTTTGGACTGTCTCTCTCCCCCATCACCCCCAGCAGGTCCCTCTTACTTTTTCCTTCCCACTGTTGGCAAGTGCTTACTCATAGGAGATGATTTGATTGTTGGGATTTTCCATGCATTATTGTAGGTTCTTTACCTTACCATATAAAGTGCACTGGGGTGTCAGTTGTTGTGAATAGACACGACTGAATCAGGTTATTCTGCATTGTGACTGACAGATTGATAGCATATTAGCGTGCAGACTCACCAACAAGAAAGAAAGATGGGTATGGTGCTCCTGAGAGTTCCAACGAACAAATTAAGAAAACAACAGCTAATAAAAAAATGTTTCGAAAGCACACAAAACACAACAGCAAATATGTATCTAAAGTATTACATGAATAATGTGATTAAAACACACATTACCTGCATCTTTTTCTCCCTCACAACAGCGATGAATCCTCTACTTCTTTAAGCGTGTCTCACTGCGATCCTTCACACGTTTTGGTTTCTACTTCTGCAGCTGGTCCGTGATGTTATTGTGCCCCCAGAAACACTTCAATTGTGGATTTTTTTTCCCAATTCTGCTGTGTTTTGTCTGCTTTTCCAACATTTTTCTGTTAGCTGGTGTTTTCTTAAGTTTCGGTGGGTTTGACCTCTCGGAGCCACCGTAGATGGGAGACCACAAATCAGTGGATGATGATGATGTCTTAAGGGCTACATGTCAGACTCGTTGTTTTTTTTTTCTATTTCGTAATTCAGTTTAGTGTCAGGTAGGTTCTTGTTTGGTTTTGCTTGTTTCACTTTCACTGAAGATGTTTTAATCCTGGGTTATCGTCAGTGTATTTAAATATCACAATATGGTGGGTCCATGGTGTAGTGGTTACGTGTGAAGGATCCCTGTTTTGAGACCCAGTCTCAGGCAAACACAGGCTAGCGTGCTCGTTGTACCAGTCTAAAAGCCTGGATAGATGGCAGGGTTGTGTCAGGAAGGATATCTGGTGTAAAAACGTTGTGCTAAATTAAACAAGGGAAATCAGCCAAAAGCACCTGCTGCCAGTGGATATTTGTTAGAGTCCAAATTTAGGAAGTTCTGAACAGGTATATAATACAAACCTTGCTCTTTGTGAGGGCAGGTGACTCACAGTTATGCAGACATCCTGTGTCTAAGTAAACGTGTCCCTGAAAGCCTCTCTTGATGTTAATAATGATCAGTAATGTCTGTGTCTGACGTCTGTGTTAGGTAAAGCTTCAGCGTTGCTCAGACGTCCTTATTAGACTGAAGAATCTCAGTTCAGGCGTGACTAAGACTCAAGATTTTACCCTTAATGTTTCTGTTGAGCTAATTGACTTCATGCTTAACAAGTCCCGGGCTCCTGATGCTGCTTAGGGCCTAACATTGAACCAAGTTCACCATGTAAAAAGCATCAAATTTTCTTTAAAAACAGGTTTTGGTAATATTGTCTGTGTGGACAAGACGTCACAATCACGTACTAACCAAATGAGTTGTTGTTAAAGAGAAAACAAAGACAGATGTATTAATCGGATCTATATATGTTTTACTTTGTAAGAGATGTATTGTACTTGTGAACAACATCAACATCCACCTGCTTGCTGTTCAGTTTTTGGTGTCATGATTAATTTTGAGAAGGGAGATGACGCTGGGGTGTCAATCATGTTTGCTGGGATGTGACCCGACTGAATAAAACTAAAAATATTTCCTTCTTTGTTTCTCTTTAGTTAGTTTTTTTTTTTTTGACATCGGGCAGGATGATGGTCCGGTGGTTAGCACTATTGCCACACAGCAAGAAGGTCCTGGGTTCGACTCCACTGTGTGGTCCGACCTAACTGTGTGGAGTTTGCATGTTCTCACTGTGTTTGGGTGGGTTCTCTCTTATTTCCTCCCACAGTGATTTCCCCAATTTTAGTGATTTACTCATAGGTGTGAATGGTTGTTTGTCTCTTTGTGTTAGTCCTGTGGTCGGCTAGTGACCTGTCCCTTTGCCTTTCACCGTGTGACGGCTGGAATAGGCACAAGCCTGACCGTGAGACCCCACCTGCTCACCCTGGTGACCCCGAATTGAATAAGAAGATGGATAGTTTCCCAAGTACACTATAGCAAATCAGCTAGTTTGTTTTTCTTTTTCAAGAGTCTACTTTTAATTAATTTAATTAAATTTTATAGTTTTTAGTTTACCTCTATAATAACCTTGCTACATATATCTTTTAAAGTCTATGCTTAAAGCTATTTTTCCATGTTAGATGGGATAGATTATAGAATATAGAAGTCAGCACAGTGATGTTGTTTTGTTCTGCAAGGCAGCACTGTTTACAAGTGCATATGTAGGGTAAAAGCTGAGACGCTATGAAGTGTCCTTCACTGTTTAACTGCATGAAAGCACTGACTTCTTCAGTGCTTGTCAGTGATTTAAATCATGTTCGTGTTAATATATTTGCCATTTTTTTCAACCCACTTCCACCTCTAACACTCACTGTGGTAATTCTTGCATAGAGGTAAAAACAGTGCTTCTCTTTTTTCTCTCTTAGTCACAGCGAGCAGGAAGTCAAACTAAAACAAGACTCCGATCATGGCAAAAAACACGCTAATACAATCAGGAAAGACAAACACAATGATGGCCATGAAATCAAAAAGAGACATGCTGACGACCTCGTGGAAGAAAAGCACCTGGAGGACCTTGGAAATGCAAAACATCTGCAGGAAATCAGGAAAGAGAAACAAGCACCCCCAGAAAATCCCAACGTGGAGGTCGATAACAAGAAGCCGAAGCCTGCGCAAGACCCACGGGGTGAGAAGCACAAGTCGGAGCCGAGAAGAGGGAGACCATTAGAGGAACCAAAAAAGACGAGGCACGTGGAAGAGCTCAAAAAGGAGAAACCCCCCACGGAGCTCAAGAAGTGCAGCTCTGCAGATGAGATGAGGAAGGACAAACAGAGAGAAGAAAACAACCACGAGAGGCTCACCAGCACACCTCAGAGGGAGAGACCTCTGAGCGAGCCTCAGAGAGAGAGACCCACTGACCCCCACAAGCCCTTGTTTGAAAGGTGAGAACGTAGAGGCTCAGAAAAACGCACGACACTTCCCAGTAAGATCCAGCAGAGCTTCAGACTCTGTTGTATATTTCAGGAGAGGTGTGCTGGACAGCAGTGTGCTCTATCCCACCCGTTTCCCCTCTCCTCCTCGACCCGCTCGGCCTCCTCCCATCAAACGCCCCGCCATGGATTTTCTGAAAGACAGGTTTGGACTCTCGTGCTGCCTGAGCTGCAGAGCGCGCGGTTGCTGCTAATGACTTAACATGCATCAGTGTGTTCCACGTGGCCTAACAGGATTCCTGCTGTGCATGGTGCATGCTGACAAGAGTCACTCAGGTGTGTTTTGTGAACAGCATGCCGCATCGTCAGGTGGCCTTTTGACCTCTGCTGTTGTGACATATGTCCAGGAAGGATGGCAAAGACTCTTCCTCCCGACCTCCTCGCCCTCACGCTCCCCGACCTCCTTCTCCACCGACTAAACGACCTCCCGTGGAAGTAAAGAAGGAGAGGTCAGATGTGGTTTGGTGCATGTTTCTGAAGTTCTTGAGTGACGTTAGACAGAAAACAACGAGAGAGTTTTAAAAAATCTCAAACAAGTGCTGATTTTCAGGAAAGTTCCTTTGGATCCAAACGCTCCGATTGCTCCTCTTCCTCTTCACCTACATCCTCCTCCTCCCTTAAGGTCAGGCTCTGCATGCCTACTTTCTTTGCAGTGCCGTAACGATTTTCTGTCATTATTCACTCTGTTTATGAAGTGATTCATCTGAGCTCAGAGGTGTCTTTTCATTTAGAAAAGAGCCTCCTGACCCCAACGCTCCTCTTCCTCCGCTTCCTCTTCACCTTCACCCTCCTCCTCCTACGAAGCGGCCCTCTCTAGATGGAATGAAGGAGAGAGACAGGTCTGAATCAGACGAGTTACAGACGGGAAAATATTTTTTGGAAAAAAAAAAAACAATTTTATTCGGACTCAGAATTTGAATCTGTTTTTTATTTGCTAAAGCAGGAAGGAGTCAGACTCTAAGCTGCTTCCTCCACAGAAAAAGACGTCAGATCATGTGAAGAAAGACAGGTCTGGGATCTGGGAATGGTTCTGTTTCTCATTCATGTAAAAAAAAAACAAGTTGGCTGCAGTCTCTGGATGATCAGTGGCCTTAAGAAATCTGTTTCTTTGGTTTTACATAAAACACTGGTGTTCAGTGTTGGTACCAAAGCTGTGTTCTTTTTGCAGGAAAGACTCAGTGGATACCAAATTGTCTAGAAAACATTCAGATGAAACCAAAAGAGAAAGGTTTGCAAGTCATCTGCATGAAAATATCTGTTCATTCCCTGTGTGAAGACTGTTGGATTTTAGAGCAAAGGGAGATGGATGCATTCTCGTTTTATTGTTCACAGACGGGTTTGGTTAAAAAAAAATCACACACAAACTCTTCCTCTTGTCAGGAAAGATTCATCAGACTCTAAATCCCCCCCTCCCAAAAAGCCCACCCTGGAGGCCAAAAAAGACAAACACAGGTGTGCAGGAGCCAGGAAATAAGTTTGAGAATACAACATAAGCGTGTGTGTGTGTGTGTGTGTGTGTGCACTTATCTTATATGAAATGTGATGCTAGTGATGCTAATCCTTTGTTGCAGAAAGGACTCCTGTGAGTCAAAGCCTGGCCAACCTGTGAAACGTCATTCAGCTGACAGGTATCAGTTCTGTGCGCCAGTTTAAATCTCACCAGTACTTAAATGTGAAATCCAAATGATTAAACCCAGACTGACTGAAAGTGTTTCACTGCTTAGACGGGAATCGACTGACTCAAAGACGAGCAGCTCGCCAGCAGCAAAGAAGCTAACAGGAGAAAGGTAAATAACAGCGACCGGTGCTGATTAAATACAAGCTCACCAAACTGTCAACCCTCAGGTGTTAAAGTTTTGTGTACTTCTGCACGTGAAAAACATAAATGACCTTGAGTTTGAATTACAGGAGAGAGTCTCAGGGCTCGAAGGCTCCTCAGCTTGGACCTCTACAGAGGAAGCCCTCTACTGACAGCATCGAAAGGTATTTAATTATGTTTCTCAGGTTCTTAGGATGATTTTATCTTGCAGGGTACAAAATAAGGTAAGGATGGCTATTCACTGTAGATTTACAGTACTGTGCAAAAGTCTTGTGCCACCCCTCAATTATTTATATTGGTAGGAAAATGGAAAATTCAAACATTCATAGAACTACAGCATATAAAGAATATAGGATTCTATATGATTCTAGCTAGCTTGAAAGTAAATATTTGGTCTGATCACCTTTATTCTTGAACACAGCAGGAACTCTCTGAGGCAGCATTCTTCTCACTTCTTTAACTAGTCTTCAGAGTTGTTCTTCAGGCTTCTTGAAGGACATTGAAAGCTCTTTTTTGGATGTTAAGTGCCTTTTGTTCTGTTTTCTGCTAAGATGATCCCACACTGCTTTAGTAATGTTGAGGCTCGTGCTCTGGGGAGGCCTTGTGTGTTTTTCTGTCTACATATGTTTCAACATTGTGCTTGGGGTCATTGTCATGCTGGAAAATGAAGCCGTAGGTATGGTATCGCACAGTGGATCAAAATGTGATATAGTCTAAAATTGGTCCACAACAACGGTTCATCTCTTGAGTTAGGTGCATTTTTAAATGACATTCATCATTCTTTAATATTTTTTCAAGGACTGATGAGTCAGAGCGTTTCAGGATGGGTTCTTTACATGATGGATGTTAGTAAATGAATTATTGCTAAAGGTTAAAGCTGCACTTGTGTGGCTGGTGTGCAGCACCAACAACGTTTTGATCCGTATTTAATGAATTTGACACTAAAAATCTTTGTTTTTTTTTTTGTTTTTTTTTACAGAAAGAGTAAATCCGAGGCTCCCAAAACTCCCACTACCCCGACCAGCCCCATGTCACCCAGCTTCAGTTCTCCTGGGGGTCCGCTGTCCCCTCACCTGGCCACTGGAGACTCCATCAGAGACAAGTGCATTGAGATGCTGGCAGCTGCCCTGCGCACAGATAGTGAGGCTTAGGCTGCACGTTATCATTGCTGCAGTTTTAATATTCACATTAAGACGCGCTGCAGACTGCCTGCTGACTTACATGAAATGTAATTTCTGAACTTCACAGATGATTACAGGGAATTTGGAGCTAACTGTGAGGGCATGGCAGCAGAGATTGAAGATCATATCCTTCAGAGTTGATAATTCTCCACTATGCACTATGATTAATTAAACTGTAGTTCTTTCAGTGTTGAACCAAAGGGAAAGCATCTTGTTTCAACATTATAGCTGTTATCAAGCATGCTACTCGGAGGAATTAGTTTGCCCTTGACAGTGTGATCGCACATATCTACCAGGAGATAAAAGCCACTGATATGAAGTATAAGAACCGAGTGAGGAGCCGCATCAGCAACTTGAAAGACCCGAAGAACCCAGGCCTTCGCAAAAATGTGCTCGCAGGAAGCATCGAGTTACGCCGCATCGCCACCATGTCTGCTGAGGTACAACAGCCCTGCAAGTTCACCTCTCCTCAGCAATGAGCAACACTTTGCACATTCCTGCCTTTTCTTTAATCTTTCGTTATCACACATCATGTCGTCTTTATTAAGGAAATGGCCAGCGACGAGCTGAAACAGCTGAGGAACGTGCTCACCCAGGAGGCCATCAGGGAACACCAGATGGCTAAAACTGGTGGCACCACCACCGACCTGCTGCAGTGCGGCAAGTGCAAGAAGAAAAACTGCACCTATAACCAGGTACACACATGTGTCAGAGCAAAGCAGATAACAGGACTAATAGGGCTCTAATGGTGGCATTAAGGCGAGTGAGCGTGTGAAAGCGATGTGTTTCCAGAGTGAAGCAGGCTGTGATGTTTGTGCCTTTTTCACAGAGAGAGGTGGTGTTGTAATAGGGCAGTTATTTCTCCAGCTGTTTGCTTTTAGTTATCACATAATAATGAGAAATTTTTTGCTGTTTCACACGATGTGACCGCACTGAGTCGGCTATTTACTGCTGTTGTTTGTGATGTTCTGAAAAGCCTGTAGAGTAACTGTTTCTCTTTTGAATGCCACAGAAAAACAAGAAAGCTGTGGGGCTGTATTAGAGCTGGGGCTTAAATCAGCTTCAGCGATGCTATTTGATAATTTGAGGAGTTGTATGTGGCTCAAATAAATATAATGAGATTGATGTATTTCAGTCACAGAGTGGGGGATATACACTGTACTAGTGAGGAAGGAGTGTTTCAGCTTCACTGTAGGTCGTACAAACCGCTTCCTTTCAGTTTGGTGTTTTGTTTACAGTTAAACCTGCTGTGTGTGTGTGTGTGTGTGTGTGTGTGTGTGTGTGTGTGTGTGTGTGTGTGTGTGTGTGTGTGTGTGTGTGTGTGTTTTAGGTGCAGACACGCAGTGCTGATGAGCCAATGACCACATTTGTTCTGTGCAATGAGTGTGGCAACCGCTGGAAGGTAAGACTTTGCCTGAACCTGAACAGCTCTGCTCTGACACTATTTCATGCTCTGTTAAATAACTTTAAAGAGATTTTTAATGCTTTTTATTGTTCTTCTCTAAATTTCAGTTCTGCTGATGCCATCAAAGGTCACCCCTCATTTTTTTTCCTGAGCAAACTGAGAAGCTTATTTTCTATAATGGGATGGGAATGGAGTTTATAAACTGTTGCAGCTAGTGATTTAAAGTGATGATGTTGTTCTTAAGATTTCCATTTTATCTATTTTTTTTTTTTTTTTTTAGATTTATAAGCATGTGCTAATAATCAGAGTTTGCTTTATGCAGCTTTGAGAACTAAGAGTGTACGGTATGACAGGTTGATGACTGAGTCATTAAATAAATCTAGCTGTAACTTAACAATAATCATGGTGCTGTCATGATGGAGAGAATCATAATCCATTTAATAAGCTGTGACATATTACGACTGCTCACTTTGTACATATCTAAAGCCAATAAAACTGCATCAATCAACGTTATGGTTGCTTTAAAAACTGTTAAGATGTTCTATAGTCTTCCTCTTCTGGTCCGCCCTGCCGCCCTATTCATAGCATCTACTTGTGTCGCACCCACTGCATGTCCTCCTTCACTACATCAGCATCATTCAACATCCTTTGTCCAACATATCCACATGCCCAAACTCTCTCAGCTTCCATATCTGTCTCCATACATTGTATAAGATTATTATGTATGTGACCATCATTCATCCACCCGTCCGTCCGTCCGTCCATCCATCCATCCAGCACCAAATATCGTGTAAGGGAAAGACCCCACATAAATACAGAGAAAACCTCGACAATCAGATGATCCCCTTTGAGCGAGCACTTGGCGATAATGGGAAGGAAAAACTCCCCTTTAACAGGAAGAGACCTTCATCAGATCCAGGTTTAGGGAGGGGCAACCATCTGCACTGACTGATTGGGGGGTGAGGGGAGAGAAACAGGACAAAAGACTTGCTGTGGAAGAGAGCAAGGGATTCATCCACCTCTTGATTCATCTTCTGCCACTTATTCCTTTCAGGGTTGTGGGCGGGGGCCGGAGCCTGCCCCAGGGCTTGTGATTTATACATTAAATTATATTCATACGTATTACAAATGTATTAAGACTCATAATGTTGGGCAAAAAGTTGCAGTGCATGTGCAATTTGCTAATATTCAAGAAGGTTAAGATGTAACAGACAAATGATTCGCCTTCGTTCATGAGTACATCCAACATTTGAATGGTAATGGTGCAATGGTAGTTTTCCTGTTGCACATCTAAAAGCAAACAGTAGAGGGCAACAATTCACCAAAACACATTCAGCAGCAGTTCCCAGATTTCCATTGTTCTATTCAGAGGTTACTGACATTAGGTTAGAGGCTTGCAGGTTAGTGTCAGTTTGACAGGCTGCTAAAGCTGGAGGAAGTTGCTGCTGAGTTCTTAATGGGATCATATTTAAAGCCATTCAGCACCATTTCTGATCAGGAAACAAGCCTATGATGAATAATAACAGGCTGCATTTGTGCCTGGAGCGATGACATCCCATCATTCCCCCCTGAAGGTGTGTGTTGTTGTTGTTGGAGATGCAGTCTGTTTTCAGCAGAAAAGAACCACAGGAACAGCTTTCTGGCTACCCTCGGCTGAGTATGGACCATCTGATTTTCCTGTGAGTTTAAACCTAATTCATTTACTTCTTCTGCATCAGTTGCACCATTAAAGTCTCCTCTAATGTGCAGGCAGAGATGGGAAAGCATAACCACTCACCACTCACCTTTTTATTCTGTCACACTACACTTGTGTTGACGTTGCTTTGTGAGCTTAGAATCTACACCTGGCCATGAAATGTTACTTGGACATAATCCTGAAATAAGCCTAAATTAAAAACACTCATGAGGCATTATATTGTGTTCTGGAAATACTCTCACTGGCAAATACAACTAATAATCAGTGCAAAGCCCCCAATTTTTCTCTGTAATAATTTGTTAATGGATTCTGCGACATCATTCCCATCTTTTCATTTAATGACAGCTGCTCAGCTCTGTGACCTCTGTGTCTCTGACAGCTGGTGTGGAAAAACCCCAAACAGAAAACAGTTGAAATCATCTCTAAACTCTGTTCCAAACACCTAAATGCTTTGCAAGGAAGGGCTAATTGTTATCATGCAAATAGAAAAGCAAAAAAACAGCCTTTTGACTTAAGTGGACGCTTTTATCATTAGCAGTTCTAGACTTTTCTAAAGCCTTATAAGCTTTTCCTGCAGTAATAATACACAGCAGTTGTTTTATGTCAGTTTTGGTCACTACATTCATTGACCTTTAATTTACATCCACATAGAAAAGTCTTCACACTGATTTAAAAGTGTTCAGTTTTTAATCTAGATATTGAGTCCTTTGTGCTTTAGATGTGATACACTGAGCAGCAAACAGATGCTCTGAGCCATTTCTCAAAATAAAGGCAATTTTTACATTTTAAATTCACCTGATATAGATCATAAAATCCTGCAAAATCATAAATTCCTTCAGATCATCTGCGTGTTTAATAAAGTCCCACAAATCACACTGAATGCCAGGCAGAACTCAAGAAATTAGGTTTCAGTAACTCTCTGCAGACCTCACAGAGCAAAGGTGGTGGCACAGTGGCTTTCACAAAGAAGACTGATCAGGACTTGAAGGGTTGAACAAAGCTCCCTGACCAAGAATCAGTTTAGAAATTGTTTGCAGAGGTGGGGGAAGCTGTTAAAAGCATCACTTCATCAGTCAGTACTTTAAGGTCGAGAAGCTATGTGGGAGGCACGTTAAAGATAAGACATGAGACAGTCCACTTTGAGTTTTTCAGATAGCATTTAACTCTGAGACCGTGACCATAAAGATTCTTTCATATAATGAGATGGAAAATGGAGCTTTTTGGGTCAGAACTCCAAGCTGTGCTCATATGTCACTAAGGCTACGTTCACACTGCAGGTCTTAATGCTCAATTCCGATTTTTTGATCAAATCCGATTTTTTTGTCTGCTTGTTCACACTACAAATAAAATGCGACAGCAAACACGCTCTAGTGTGAACGCTCAAAGCGGCCCGCATGCGCAAAAGAAGACGTCACACACAACGCGCTCTGTTTAGACCCAGAGCAAACAATATTGTTTGACTGATGGCCCTTAATATAAAGACTTCGGACTTTACGTTTCCCAATTTTTGCTTTAAGTTATTTTGTTATTTACATAATAATGTAAATAACCTAATAATGATCCTTATTGCTGTTTTAGAGAGGAGCGGTGCTTCAAAGGATAGCTGCAGATTCCTGTCAGAATCTGCAGATTAAACAGTATAAATAAAATGTTCATGTTTCTCCAACGATGTCTTCCCAACAGTTTCACTGACATCTACACTGGAAGGCCAGGAAGTGTTCGTGATGTCTTCTCCGGAGCTGATAATTGGCGTCTGTCTTGTGTCAGTGACGTAAAAGACGGATATAATGCGACATGACCGTTCAAACAGCAGTCGCTTTCTAAAACATCGGATATGTATCGGATTCAGTACCACATACGAAAGTGACCCAGGTCGGGTTTGTGCCGTTCACACTGTCATAGCATGATCGGATATGGGTCGCATAGGGTCAAAAAAATCGGATTTGATGCGCTTTCGCCTGCAGTGTGAACGTAGCCTGCTGACTGATATGACAACAGACAAATCTGTCCTTCAGTTGTTAGATCAGTATTTTCATTCTTTTCATTATGGCTTATCAAGTGCAGATTTGACGACCCCAATGGGAACACTGGGCTCACTTTGAAAGGTTTATGCAGTGACCTGCTCATTTATTGTTCACGTGGTTTGTGGTGTGATTTTTAGTTGACTTCAATTATGCTGCACACAGCTACTTTGTGTCTTTCCTTCTGACGTGACCCATAATGCAAGTCTTTGCACATGTGACATGAAACGCATGTCAGGTAAATTAAAGACCCACTGTGATGTACACGCAGTATTAATGTCAAAGTTGCTCCTGGGAGCATTTCTGCCAATTCCACTCCTGTCCAATCAGATGAGTCCCTGTGCATCGTAAGAGCCAGACCTCAGGGGGTCAAGTGGCTGTCATTTGGAATGAGTTTATTTCACCACTCGGTGGAACATTTTTGTCATAATTGCATCTCTGTCAGAGGAAAACAAGCATTACAGGAATGTCTGGGACCTTCTTCTTCTTCTTTTTTTTTTTTTACCAGCCTTGTTAATAGCCGATAAAAAGCTGCATAATTCAGTCTGCTTTGTCTTGAGGAGCTCAAAATTGAACTCTTATGAGAGTCACTGATCCTGTTAATATATTCACACCTCCTGTTATCATGTTGCATACATGGTTCATAGTGGCTGTGGCCCATTTTTGAAAGCTTTTTCTTCTGACTCTGTCTGAAATTTTTCTCTGGAGTGAAGTGATGAATTTGTAACACTGCCCTTTGTTGTTGCTGCATGCAGCCTCTCTATAAATGGAATCAGATGAGACTTGGTAGGCACGCAGTTTCCCCCACATAACATAATCATGCAGGCAATTAAAGATTGTACTGAACACTGAACCTATGGTGGTATGAATGTGTTGAACAGTATCTTTACGATTCAGCAACTGATAATTCTGACATGATATTATAGTCATTAGTGTGTTTATGTGAGTTTAGTGAGTTTAGTGTGTTTTAGTTACGTTCACCGAGTGCAGATATGTCTCAGCCGACAGACAGCATTGTCATCAGAGTTATTATGCCGCTGGTGGGGCTAAAAAAAGTGAAAAAACTGGTGCAAACATTATATAACAGCAGAATAACAGCTCAGTATATCTGCCTTCATGTGTACCTGCAGCTACTACAGGTTTAACTTTTAACTTTTAGCCTATCCCCGGTCTCAGAGGGCAAGAGTCACACTCTCAAATCAAAACGCTCTGGCCAACTTAGAAGCAGAACCTTCATTTCGTTTTTTTTCTTAAACAAATCCATTCAAAGGTGGACTTGCTTGTGTGTTTCAGATTATGGTCATGCTGCATAACCCAAGATTTTCTGGTATAGAGCTGAATTCATGGTTTCATCAATTACAGCAAATCCTCCATGTCATGACCCACTGGCCAGCTGCAGACACACTGCTGGCCCTGTGCTGGCCCAGAACAGTTTCAGCTCTGGCCCCAGATGTCAGCCTAATGTGTACCGTAATCAAACCATGTAATAACAACATGTGCTGGAACACATAGTGCAAAAGAAACATGATGAAACTGTTCAGACTGATTCTTATACAGCGCTTTTCTACTCTCCCAGATTACTCAAAGTACTCAACATGCCACATTCACACACTTTCTCTAAACTGAGTGCTTCCTAACTACACTCACACTCTCGACATGTAGACTGGAGGAGTCAGGGATCAAACCACTAACCTTCCGATCAGTAAGTGACCTGCTCTACCTTCTGAGCCACAGCCACCCGGTGGTACACATGAGTAAACCCTCACTAGGTTTTGGATCAAGTGTACACTCACAAACCTGTCAAACCTGCATTTAAAACGCTGGCTACCATAGCAGTATAGTATTGCAACATGACATTTGGGTCTTCTAACAAAAATAGGAAAATAGGAACATAAATAGTGCCATCATTGCTGGTTGACATACACCAGTCAGTCAGAAGTGCCAGGTTGATGCTGGATCCGGGCCAGACCTATGAACCTGGGCCACATAAACCAAACCACAATCGGGCCAGATGTGGAGTGCTATCACATAAACAGTGCCATCTACTCCAGGCCTGGCCCATATCTGGATGACATACCACTTACCATGCCAGAAGTCAGCCAGCAGTGCTTGACACCAGATCCAGGCCAGACCTGTCTGCTATGTAGGGAGGTGGAAAAGCAGCTCCAGACCATCACACTACCACCACCATGTTTGACTGTTGCTATGATATCCCTTTTCTGAAATGCTTTTAGTTTTACTTTAGATGTAATGGGACTTAAACCTTCCAAAAACTTCAGCTTCTGTCTTGTCAGTCCACAGAATATTTTCCCAAAACATCTTGAAGATCATCAAGATGTTTTTTGTTTGTTTTTTTTTCCACAAATGTGAGATTTGTGTTCTTTTTAGTAGTGGTTCTCACCTTGGCACTGTACCTAACAAACTGACAGGAACAAATTAAATCCAGATGCAGATGAAAGAAAAGACAGGATTACAGCTGTTATACACAGATGTTGGAAGTATCTTAGGGCTGGGTATCGATTTCAATTTCTATAACTGATTCGATTCAATTCAATTTTTAGTCAGTCAGAAATATTATAAATCTGATCATTTATCAGTGCATATCTATATTTTTATATCTATGAATAAAAACAAAACTGACACTTGTGAGACTTCATCAGAGGTGGGAGCATCCCAGCAGATGCCTTTGTGTCAAAGTAACTGAGGATAAAACAGAAAAATATGAAGGAGATTTTCTTGGCCTCGCTTTTTATAGCAATTAACCTTAAAAATATTCTGCAGTAAAACAATAACAGAAGAAAAGCATGAATCAACATATGAACATTACCTGATGCTGCTGAAGTGACGCAGAGCAAAGTTACAGAGGTTTTATTAGAGTCCCAGCTAAGAGTTTTGCAATTTGGCATAATTTTGAAACGTTTACATATCTTTGGTATTGAACAGCAGACATGAGGCTTTCTTGTTGGAGGTCAAAAGGTGAGAGATGAAAAACAAACAAACAAACAAACAAACAAACAAACAAACAAACAAACAAACAAACAAACAAACAAACAAACAAAAACAACCGCTGACATCACTGCACACAACGGTAGACTGGTGTGTAATAAGCAAGCAAATAATAAAGAAAACAGAGATTTTTCTTGGGAAACTGTTCTCTCACTGAGAGAGAGAAAGAGCTGTACAGGAAGTGTGATTTCATTGTGGTGGAAGCAAAATTGCCAAAGTAAGTTTATCAAATGTGAAGCGTAGTTTTCATCTTCTTTTGGTCAGAGTGACAAAACTTGCTGCTTCAGAATCTGTGATATGTCGGCTTCCAGCACGCGGTGGCATGTCTGTGTACGAATCCATTTACCTCCTCTCATTTGCTGTTTTAGCTGGAAAGGGGGAATCCCAAGGTATCTGAAGGAAACCCACAAGTTCAATGTTAGAAAGGGAAGTTAAATAAAAGGCAAAAGGTGAAACCGAGACTTGACTAAACTGGGCAAACTAAAGCAAACCTAAGACATCAAAACACAGGGAAACCGGAACATGAGACCTGGACGAGGGAACTGGAACATGATGCGAGGAACACAGACAACCCGACAAAGGACAAAAGAAAACCGACACACTGGCTGTATCCCAATTCAGGGTTTGCAGCCTTAAAGGCCGCATTTTAAGGCCGATTACGTCACAGCGACACGACGAAGGCTGTCCCAATTCAAAGGCTGCTCGAAATGCGGCCCTCAAATGCGTCCTTCATTTCCCTGAATTTTAAGGACGTGGCGGTGTAGACTTCATGGCCCAACATATCCCAGAATGCATAGCGCGGCGGTGGGTGTGGATAATTTTGCCGAAAAAAATGGCGGATGAGGGGCGCCCGAAGAGTAAACTTTAAGTAAGTACTGAATATTATGTCACTTATTTATGTGCAAATGTTTAATAACGAAGAACATTAAAACATTACTGTTGCCACATGTCGGCAAAGTTATGTGACATTAGTGACGTTTGTACTAACTTGGTTTTAAAGCCTTTACTTTAAAATATATGCCGTTCAATAGCTGAGCTTAATCTTACAGAGAATGATCAAAGCTCATGTAGAAACAAACAAACAAATGAACAAAAGATTTTCTCCTTCATTTCTGTCACACAATGCTTTATGAAACGTTTCTAGCTGTTAGTATCATGGTTGCTAGGCAACCTGGGCAGCGCAACGGAGGCTAGACCGTCCCATTTCACAAGCCTCGCACTTCCGGCCTTAGCGGTCTTTAAGTACGCGGCCCTTGAGGATCGTTGAGACTGCGTACTTAAAGGCTGCAGACCCTGAATTGGGATACAGCCAATATAAGCACATGAGGGTCATTAGGGAGAGAGGAAACACATGGGAACACTGCTGGGATGAATAGACCTAAAGACACAGAGGAAGCAAAATTAAACACACTGAACACAGGACCGACACTGTCAAAGTAAAACAGGAAACACTAAGATGCAGACTAATACACTCAACTTGACACAGGAGCCAGGAGGAAAGAACGCTCAGGGAAACTAGACTAGACTAGTCACAAAGAGTGGAAACGCAGAAACAGTTAGGGGAGATGATACACAGTGAGAGGGGGAGCGAGGGACACAGAGAAAGAGAGAGAGACATGACGTGCTGGGGACAACATACGTGCAAGCACGGACAGAAGACATGGAGTGATAACACGAGGGGAATATGTAAATGGGAAAGGGAGGTGAGACATGAAGGAGACATTGTATAACTTAAGAGACATACACAGAGGACAGACTAACACAGGAAATCGACAAGAAAACACAGATCATAAAATTAACTAAACTTAACACTTAAACATTTCCCCAAAACACCAAAAGGAAATCTAAATGACAGAAGACAGTCCAAATGATTGGTCAACAACCCAGCACCCTGACAAAAATCATCCTTTGGAAGCAGTATTGACTTATAAAATGTTACAAACACAGTTAAACGCGCAAAAATAATGTAATAATCGATCCGCCATCTTTTGTCCTTTTGTTTAGTAAGGCCTGAAGTTTATTACGCAAAATATCTTTTATTTTAAAACACCCAGTGGGAACTTCTGTTATTCTCCTATTTTATTGTACATTTCACGTGTTGTTAGTGCACATGTTCAGGAACTGAAAATGAATTCCCATGTTCAGAAGAATTACATATCAAATGCTGTAAACTCACAAGAGGCACCATCTGTATTGTGAAGTGCTATTTTCTGTAGCATAGTTTTGAAAAGAGTAAGTGACTCAGTTTTTGCCTAGAAGAGACAAGTGTTCAGGAAAGCAACGGCCTTGAGTTTGAGTCCCTGCAATATCTGTTTTCCTCCTGCCTCTAATGCATCTTGAAAGTGATGTTATACCAACCTGCTGCCAGGAAGCATTATCTCTCTTTGAAACTTTTCAATTTGGAACATCTGCAGTTTCTAAAGCATCCAAACTGTCTTCACACTTTGAAACGGTGCCATTAATGCACTCCAGCACCCTGCTGATCTCTCACAACCTCTGCAACTGTTTCATCTGCTGAGAAGCCTGTGATGCTCTAAAATTACACTTCCAAACCTAATGAGATTTTTTCATGTTGCTGCCTCAGGTATTGTGTATTTGGATTTTGGACTAGTCAAACAGCAGGCCGGCACAAGCTGTCACTGCGTCACCTGAGTCACTGCTAACTAAAATTAAAGGAAAATGCACTTGCAGAAGTAGAAGCAGGGATGTTTCAGCAAGCTTTATGCCTCGTGTTTTGAATCTTCCTTGTTAAACCTGAGCATAAAGTTTTCAGTGTTCACCTTTATGACTGTTGTGTCTGAGAGAAGACTCTTTGAACTGCACAGACTCAATGATCTATAACTCTGTACTCCGACTGCCTCGTCTTCCAGCTCTTGAGTGCCGTTTTGCTACCTTTGCTCATGAGTTGTTAAATGAAATGCATTTGATGTTGAGAGCTGTCAGACCCTGGTGTGATATTCATGTCTTGGATATACACCTGCCTCTTTGATATAGAATCCATTTAATTAGGAATTGCAAAGCAAACTTCACCTCGACCAACTGCCTTCTGATGGGTAAATAATCACGTAGCTCATACAGTTCAGAGGAAGGGAAGCCTGGAGCCGTGGCTGTTCTTAAATCTGGTGAAAACTCGTCACCTGTGTCCTTCCATTGCCGCTACCATAATAAATACCACTGCTTTCATTTTAAGGTTACTTGCTCAAACAGATGCTTACACAAAAGACCTATGAGGCTGCTTTCCACTCTCACTTGATTACATACAACTTAGCAGATGTTTGGAAAAAGTCGTGTTTGTCAGAAAAGGGAGCCAGGGGAACGGCATTCAGACAGTACCAGATATTACATGCATGGTTGCTTATGTCTATGTGAAATGACCCAGACCAAAAAGAGACACAGTAGTGTGCTTGAGAGCACTGGAGGACAGAATACAGGATTCTGTTTGGATCTTAAAAAGCTATTTCAGAGCTGCTCCTAAAAGACAGTTTGATAAACTACTGCAAACAAATGTAGTAACAAAAGTACCCACTGTATAAACTTTATAATGGTCGCTTAAACCAATATATCTTTTCAGCTTTGCTATTTCTCTCAAGCTATTAAGGTGGGATGTTGGGAAAAATGAATTTGTCTTTATGCAAGCTGTCTGCAGTGGTCTATAAACAGAAATGTGCAAACTGCAGACCTCAGAGTTCATACAAAGATGTCCGATCAAAGGAGATTTAAAACAAAAACGCAATAATGACACAGCAGGAAGATTTGTTACAAATCAAAACCAGCAGGATGACTTTGCTGGAGTCAGGAGTGCTGAATAATAGCTCCAAAAGCTTTTTAATAATAATGATAATAATAATAATGATACTATTACTACTACTACTACTACTACTACTACTACTACTAATAATAATAATAATAATAATAATGAATATTCACATGTTCCTCTTTAAATGGTGGCCAAAGTGTCTCCTCCATTTCAGACAGTCCTCACAAACAAAATTATCAAGTGTAATGAGGCTGAAGCCATTCTCATGGAAATTTAGCTCTCCTTGCCTCTTCTATTCAATGAGCCTTGTGGGAACTTAGTGGAAAAACTCAGACTTTTCACCAAAGCAGGAGGAGGGAACTTAAAAAACACCAGCTTTTATTAAAAATATGTAAAAAGAGAAAAAAATGCACAAATGTTTAACAAAAGCACTTCTACGGAATAATGCATGTCTTTTATCCTGTCTTCCTTCTCTCACCCTAACTGGTTGCGGCAGATGGCCTTACCGAGCCTGGTTCTGTCGGAGGTTTCTTCCTGTTAAAAGGGAGTTTTTCCTTCCCGCTGTTGCCAAAGTGCTTGCTCACAGGGGGTCACATGATAGTTGAGGTTTTCTCTGTATGTATTATTGTAGGGTCTACCTAACCATCTGAGGACCTTGAGGTGACTGTTGTTGTGATTTGGCGTTATATAAATGAAATTGAATTGAATTAATGAAGCTCTCGCTCACTATTTCTCCTTGTTTGTATATCTATAATTTCTCAGTGGCCTTGTAGGACATGATATACAGTCAGACATAAAATATACCTGCAGGTATATGTGGTAAACATTATATATAATATATAATACATAACGTGATATAATGTTTTTTTAAATGCTTTAAAAACACAATTTCAGGTCTCTTCAAAAGCTCACACCTTTAGTCACTCCACCCTCACAAGTAAAAAAGGCCTTGCCTTCTTTACCTTTCAGAATAAAATGAACCAGATGTTCTTTCTAATGACACAAGAACTATTACTGTGTACCCTCTCAAACATCGCTGATAGGATCTTGTTTATGGCTCTATTTCCACAATCAGATAACACATCTCAGTTGCACTGAGCCAACAAAACCGTGATCCATTTGGAGGTCGATGAGAGCCGGCTGCTATTAGGAAGGCACTGTTCCTCACTGTCTTCTGATGGGTGAGAGGAGGGAGCTACAGTATTCACCGTCACATCTGTTTTCTTGGATGACTAATCTCGCTACAGGGTTTCTGAGTAACTCTGTCCAGCACGCCGTTTCTCAATAAGGACCTAATGAGGACTTTGGTTTGCAGTCGGCCTTTTCCTATCGAGCTCCTTTGAAGGAAAACAGGAAGCTCGCAATTAGCTGTTCAATTGCCTGCTTTTTAAATCTTCATTCATTCAGCAACTCATTCCATTTTGTGGTTACAATACGGTTATTTTCTAGGTAGAATTAAAAATGTAAAATGTTTGAAGGAGCCTCTGCAACCCTGTCTTCATTGTAAGTTCATTTATTCATTTCTTCTATTTGCTGCTAATGCAGAATTTATGTTTTGGTATATTTTCAAGCCAGAAATGATTAATGTCTTCTTGCCCACATTGTGCTGCTGACATTTCTGAGATAAAACTTTAATTCAAACAAGTTTCTGTTTATAATTTAACAAATCCATAATAAGAGTTTGTTATTATCATCATTGTATAACATTCTGTCAGTCCTACACTTACAGAACCTTGACCACATAATCCTCCTCATCAATCCAGTCCTGGGAAAGGGTTCCCACATTGGGTCCCATCCTGCTTTAAGCCGTTGGTCATAATCCTACAGACCACATGTTTGAGCCACAGAGGACTCTTAACCTATTCCTTTTAGTTCAAATAATCTTTGGAAGAAACCCTGGGCTGCTGAGGGGCCAGTGATGCAACGATGTCAAACACTTTAGATCAGGGGTGCTCAATCCCAGTCCTCGAGAGCTACTGTCCTGCAGCTTTTAGATGCATCCTTGTTCCGACACAGCTGAATCAAATGAATGGCTTGTTATCAGGCCTTCTCCAAACTTGATGGCATGCTGAAGAGGTGATCAAACATTTGATTCAGCTGTGTTGGAGTAGGGATGCATCTAAAAGCTGCAGGACAGTAGCTCTCGAGGACTGGGATTGAGCACCCCTGCTTTAGATGAACAGAAACGATACAGCACAGGATCACTCAGTGTACAGGAATTAGCCATGCTGTGTTTCAGGGAGACAAGGTTAAGGTGGAATGATGCCATTGCCTTTAGCCAGCTGTAAATGTCAGTGGCGATCAGGAGCTACTAACACAAATGCAACCATGCAGCGAGAACCATAAACAAGTCCTCCGCTTCCAGAGGGTGAAGGTCTGAATGGCAACAAGTTGTTGAGTTTGTAATGTCTTCAACCCCTGTTCAGAAAACCAAACACATCATCTGTCTTGTATGTATGGTATTTATAATATTTATATTTCTGTTTTTTCTCCCACTGTTGATGATTATGCTTGTCTGGGTTTATAGACTGTGTTATGGAAAGATATGAAAAATAATATTGCTTTTCTGTTTATCTTTTGCTATTGACATTCCTCACTGGTTATGGTCACCTTCTGCTCAGCTACTTTATCACAGCTGTGAGCAGTGACAGCTCTTTTCTTCCTTTAATAACATTCGAAAACATTGTTTAAACATTGTTTAGATGGGCTGCAGACGCCTCCTTCTGCCCTGCCAGCGCCACAGTGGCTCTCTCTCTCTCTCTCACTGACAAATTATACCTTATAGCTGCACCATCTTCACAATGATGAGTGAATTGGAGAAGCCAAACCATTTTTGTCCTATAATAACATCTTCCTTCAGTCAGCTGAGTGATTTGGTTCCCGTGGGTTCTGTTTTCATCTGTTGAAGGAATAATTTCACATTTTTGAGGTAAATTTACTTTCTTTCATACCAACAGTTACCAAAGATGACTTTTACCTATATTGTTATTAAGGAAGGCTAAATATGAAACTACTGCAATGCTGAAATCATACCCAGTGTGTCCTTGAGCTTAATAGAAACTCCCACTCGTCAAATGGACGTCCTATCTTTTTACACTTTGGCTGATTTTTACTGATTATACAAATATAAACAGGCAGAGAGAACAAGTTTAGCTACCTTGACATTCCTTCTTTCTACTTAGCTAAGGCTTGAGTCACACAGGCCAACTCGTGAGGCCGTTCGGTGACTCCCTGGTTGGTGAGTGGCTGAAGGTTGTTGGCAGTTGCTGGATGAATACCAGTTCCAATACTGGCATATGGTACTGGCATTCAATGGGCCGGACTGGAGTCATCACTGATTCTGGCCCCCGGGCCTTATGTTTGTCACCCCTGCTCTAGTGTGGCTGAGCCAGATGACCATCATTAGCATAAAGCCGTGAGAGTAGTCGAATGTTTACAATTGAAAACTTGGATTTCAAACAACTTTCAATAGTTACAATTACAGACATTTAAGTTGCCCATTACAAGCTTACAGACCTCTGACCCCATATTAATGACCTCATTACTCAAAAGCAGTTCTTAATAATGACAATGGACAGACCTTTGACTGAGTGATTTGTTAACATTTCATAACAAGAACAACATTAGCTATAACTTGTAAACACTTTATAAAGGGTCATTGTAATTGGAGCAACTCTGAAGTGCAGGTTCAACCCCAGCTCTAAGCCGCCGACTGCACAATCAAAGGGAACTATAAAGGAGAACCATAGACTACATAAAGATGCCTGTTTATCATGTTTATATATGTATGGGTTTTTATACATACATAGATTTTGGAGACCATACAGTTCTCCACAACTAGGAGCTAATCCGACCCTCCCCCTTCTCTTGGGATTGCACTGCCATCTGCAAACACTGTTGAGCCATATGAGTAGGGATGGGTACCGGTATCATGGCACCGGTTCTGACATAAACGGTAGTAAACAGACCGAAAAGCCGCGCACATTTCGGTGCTTTATTTCGGTGCTTTTTTTTCCTGAGCTGTGATACACTTTAGATTCTAGCCAATCATTTTACGTTTCCGAGGATAGTAGGCGGGGCCAGGTACGTACGTTCTGTTAGAGCAGAGCTACAGATTAAAAATGCCCAAGGCGAAGCGGTTAAAAGTCTGGCTGTACTTCATAGCAAAATATGCAAACTCAGCAGCCTGCAACAAGTGCTTTAAGGTGATACTGTGATACTGTCAAAGGAGGTAACACCAAGAATCCGATGAAACACCTGGCGACGCATAGCGTTTTTTTTAAAAGCCCAGAAA
Organism: Copadichromis virginalis; assembly: GCF_057382275.1. Taxonomy (NCBI): domain Eukaryota; kingdom Metazoa; phylum Chordata; class Actinopteri; order Cichliformes; family Cichlidae; genus Copadichromis; species Copadichromis virginalis. The sequence continues at coordinate 10,480,955 of NC_140628.1, read as the reverse complement.
TGCGCCGTATTTGATAGCTTGCTGCGAGACCTCACACCGAGCACATCTACTGCCGGTGGGTTGCCTGTTATGCGACATCCCCCAAAAACACGAAGAGGAGAGTCCTGGCCCCTAGCCCTGCCAGTGTAGCAGAAATGATGACGGATGATGATGCAGCAGCAGCCGTTCTTCTCTGCGTGAGTAGCTAATTTACGTTGAGTAGGCTAACCACGTTATTACATTAATGCAGGTAAGGTGAACTAGCAAACATCATCATAGCTACATGCGGCTGTCTTCTTGTTTGATGGCAGATACTCCCTTCACCCTGGCTAAAAAGGCTAAAATGACCAAAGAAAAAGTGGAAAACAGTTAAACATGAGAGGTTTTTGGACAAAGTTTGTGTTTTTTCCATTGTTTAAGCACTGCTTCCAGCCAAGAGTGATACCATATATGCCCCATAGCTGCAGAAAAGATAACATTGTTATCTTTTTACAAAAAACAGCTGAACATGAGAGGTTTTTGGACCAATTTTGTGTTCTCCATTCTTTAAGCACCGGTTTGAGCACCGTTTGAGCACCGGCACCGTTTCAAAAGTACCGATTTGGCACCGGTATCGGATAAAACCTAAACGATACCCATCCCTACATATGAGCGTCTGAAGGGAACGAACGCAGTCTGGTGGTGCTTCCACAGCTGTCGAAAACACAAGTCTCAACCACTGCAGCAGAACTGAAAAGCTCCAAGTCATCAAAAAAAGATAAAAATACACCATAAATGCCTTTGAACAATAAGTCTTAATAAACACAGGAGTGTGGTTTCTCAGACTCACTGGTCTCAGGGGTTTTCAGCCAGTGCTCATGTTTATAAATTTGGACCAAAAACTAAATATCACCAGCATTGCTGTGTGTCATCACGGTGCCGTAATATCACTTAGTAAACAGCTTTTTAAAAATGCCCAGAAGTGTGGAGAACCTCTGTAACCGTCACCCTCTAATAGCTACAGCTGCCAGTGGGAAAACTGGCAGATTATATTTGCAAAGCTGCTTCTGTAAAACAACCAAAATGTGCTATTGATTTGCAGATAGAAACTAAGCACTGAAAAGCAATTTTCAGCAAGTAAACCTTATGCATTTCACCTAAAAAAAATCAGTGAGAAATTTCATAGAGACCAGGTAATTACATGAAATTGCAGGAAATGTGCAAAATAAGCTTCCTCAATGAATGCTTTTGTAATCTAATTTATGGGAGAGAGCAGAAATCAGAGTAAGGATGATTTAAGCTGTCAATAGTTACATTTAAAATGGATTTGGCTTTATAGTCTGGATCTTATCTCTTTCCACTTACAGGACAAAGTAACCTTTCACTCACTTGTCAGCTAAAATTAACGTCTAACACCGTGGATCCACTCGACAGCTTTTTTTTACTACTCCACAGAAATTATCCTTGTTTACTATTTTCTAATTACTTTCCTTTAAAAGCTTTCATTTTTTTCATTGTTTTCCTTTATGCAGCTCTCAGTTGGTTTTCAGCTAAACCTCAGTTTCCATTTCCGCATATTCATCACTCAGCGTCCTTTCTGGCCTAATGCAGATATAAACTTCTCAGTATGTGTCACTGCCCTCGAATGTCGCAGGGAGGTTAGCGGGGCTTCCAGAGGACAGCAAAAGGCAGAATTGTAGAAGCGCTCTCTCGTTCTCTTTCAGGGAGAATACATATGGAGATAGTGCCACTGTTTCCCTGACAACTGCATTTTACCGTCCGGGGGGGGGGCAGTGCTCACTAAAGTCCTCCAAATCAGACTTTCTCTTCTCTCATTTCACCCAATATAAATGCATACTTTTCTGTCACTCTTCTTTTTTTTCTTTGCTCCTAAATTCGCCTCTCAGGGCTGTTTTTTTGTAAAATCTCTTCACTTCATCTCATTCTGTAATTTCCCCCCCTCTCATCCTGAGCCAGTTTGGTATATTTTTCTGTTTCTGTCACCCTTGGATTATCTATGGTGGCCCTGAGAGCTCAATGAACTGCAGATGAAGAAAAACAAGCAAAAAAAAAAGGAAAGCAGTAGCTGCGAGTCACACTGACTGTCTTTGCTTCCAGGGAACACAATAAAGTGATGGACTCAGCTGGGACATGCTTGTTGTTTATTGCTTTTGTAACCTTGGAAGTCATTTAATGTCTGTGATGCTTTATTTTGACATTACATTGGTTACATGATTCATGCATCCATGATTCATACAGCCTTTTCCTTATTCGCCAGCTTACGTATTTCAAATACTCTGAAAGAACAAACACTGTTAAGTGTAAACTGCTGTATTCATTTTTATAATATCTTGCAGATGAACTAAGACCAGTCCTAGAGATTTGTTTTAAGTTTAATTAAATTCAACTCCTGAGATCTAGTGGCACCACTTCACTCATACATCATAAACACTTTAAAATTATTGTTTACATATTTGGAGCTGTGCCTTTGTTTTGCATGACAAAAGCCAAAAAACATTGCTGTAGAACTTGACCTCAGCTTCTACAGATGGATGTACTCTGTGGTATCAAGGGACATAACAGTCAAATGCTTTTCTCAACCTTTTAGCAGGTTTCCTTTTAACAGAGAAAGCTGACGATCCCCTGCCACAGAAACAGTCATGTGTATAATAAAATTCTGTCTCATCCAGCTGTTAGATAAGCCTTTTCCTCTCTCCCCTCATGTAATTTTTGATTTTTCTAACAACAGTTTTTGTACAGTTTTGCAAGCTCTGTGTCTGTGCCTTACACTCCTGCGATTGCTAGAGAAGTACCTCCTGCTTTCTTCCATCTCATTTCCCAACTGACACCTATTTTCATACTGCACCGTCACTGCAAATTAGCGCAGATATCCAGCGACCCTCAAGGAAATTGTCCAGTGAGAGCAGGAGTAAGGATAGTCAATGAAAGAAAATAACGTGTGTGTGTGCGTATAAACATAATTAGTGTAAAAACCTTCAGGTAAAGAGGCATTAAAGATTTATTGCTGAAATATTGCAGGCCATTTGGCGTGTGTGTTACAGACATGCTCCATTAAACAAACACTTGTCAATTAACAAAAGAGCAGTTCAATTACAAAACCATTTATTGTTCCTTTTTTCAAACCATTACTCAGGCATATGTTAACAGCCCAGAACCACCATCTCTGCTGCAGAAGTCAGAAGTGCCTTAATGTGCTGGTAAAGGACCTAAATGCATGATTTAAAAGGATTTTATTCAGATTGTGGAGGAGTCGAATGAGAAACACAAAGCAGCGATTCTAATTCCATAATTCTTCAAAAGTGGCCCAAAAGTGTCAAATAAACCACAGGGAGGAAAGCAAAGGGAAACAAACAGGTATATAAGGAGCTTCCAAAGCAAAAGACAAAAGGGAAACTAAAAGAAACAAACAGGATTTATTGAAGTACAGAGTTTGAGTAATAAACCATTTGTTGTTTAGACTGTGAGGAAGCTACATAGCAGAGCAGAGTCCAGGAGCAGAGCAGGATGGGAAGTAGGACAGAGCAATTCTGCCAAGAGGAGTGCTCAAATATGCAGCCAGAGGTGTAACAGGTGAGGCAGGACTTACTCAGACGGTTCAGTGACTTATTCACAGTGCCAAAACTGTTCAAACAGAAGATAAACTCTAGGGAAGATCCAGGGCTTCCATACAACAGGGATAATCCACAAATCCACACAGATCCAAAGCTTCAGTCACAAGAACACAAAACAGCTCACTGCTCTTTAGTCAGGGTGTCTCCAGAATCTGCTGACAAGGAAACAGGTAAGCACCAACACAGAGATAAAAGCACCAGATCACACCAGCTGCTCTCTTTACACCAAAGACTGAAGGTCTTCCACCGCATTAACTAGTGGCCACGGACGAGGACAGCAGGAACAGGTGTGTGACTGCATCGTGTTTGTGGAAGCAAAAGGTGGGAAGTTTAGGAAGGCCCCGTTTCAGCATCAAAACCAAAACACACACACACGAGCGAGAGGAAATGGACAAAAGGTGGTGAGCCAGCATGGCGAGGACAGAGGGATCGTGACAAGAAGATTGTTGGTGGCTACTAAGTCATTAAAGGTGTATCCTGTACAATTATTCAATCTGTGAACAAAAACAGTTCAAAGGAATCATTAAAAGTCCAAAAAACACCACGACGTTCATGCCCGTGACGAATTTATGCAAACTTTTGCAACGACTTGATACGACAGATGCCCAAGGCCAGTGGGGAGGAGTCAACACAACAGGGGTGAATACAGAGAGCAACAGGAGCTGAAACTATTTTAAACCAACATCGTATTGTCAACATAAATTTCACTGAATCAATATTATTTTACTAATACACTTACCACTTCAAATTCGACGTCAAATTCTGTCATTGATTATTGATTGATTAATACTGAAGCAGATACATCACAAAAGAAGATTAACAGAGCCTCAGTGGTATTTCAGCAAAGTACCAAAGTAACATTAGGCCTGATGTAACATGTAAATGACAACAGACAACTTCAAGTCAGTTCAAAACACAAGTCTATTTCATCTTTTTAACGTCACATTTGGTGAATTCGCTCCTACATCTTGTCCTGCCTCCACCCGGTCTGGATCGAAGCTGTGAACTGCCAGGGGAAACGGCCAGTTTGCTGAGTCAGAAGACATAAAGGAAAAAAACTGAATAAGCACGTGAAAAAAATATGATAGGACCACACTTTGCTTAGATTTTCCAATTTGTATATATCTTTTTCCCTAATTCATCCTAGCAAACATAGTCATTCTAGGTTCTATCAGTTTCGTTACCAAGGAAACTTCACTAAATGACATTTTAGAAGTATCTGATAGTGAGCACTCTGACAGCCATAAATATAATGAGTGTTTTAAATACACATACAAAATAAGATAAGATAAGCTTTGCTGTCATTAAACACAAGCATACAATTAAATTACTGCTATAGTTGGTGCATATAAACAAATATCAACAGTCAGACCATTAGAATAAAAGGGCAATAAAAAACAATATGTCCTGTTCTATTATAGATAAAAACAAGAGATATGTGGGTAATAATCCTGACGATAGCAGCTTTAATGGCATAAGCAGGCAGTGATGTATATTACTGATTAAATAAATACATTATTAACTCTGATGTATTCACAGAGGAGATTTATGGAGTATGGTAATATTGTCTACCATGAGATCATCTCCTGGGCAACTATAAATCAGTGACTTGTCAATCTCATCATTGTCACCTGATCCGCTGTCACTTATGAATCAATGTCATCCCTGTCACACTGCCAGGTTTCATCAGTATTTTAATGTTGATCCGACATTAATTTAGCAGTGAGATTTCAATCTCAGCCATGATAACGATTCAGATGAGAACAATTTTTCGTGCTGTCTTCCTATCTGTGAGTGTTTAACAGGCGAGGTCAATAGGATCAAGAAGACTAATGGAAGTGAACAGGTAACTGGATAAACACAGAAAAGAAAACACAAATTAAAAGACACGGAGCAGACAAATCCAGGATAAAAGCCCAAAAGCACTCAAGGAACTAAGTAAACAACATATAACAGGAAATAGCTAAATAAACACTGAAGTCGGGCTTGTCACATAACCCTGAGTGAATAATGTTTTTCCAGAAGGAGAGCTGCTCCAGAATTTGAACCTTTAAAAAAAGATATATTAAAAAAAATGCCTGACTTCCCAATTGAAGGCTGTTTCTGCCTCCTCTTTGGTTTGCTGTGTTGCCTCTGGTCACGCAGCATTACAACAAATCATGTCCCCCTAAATAAAAACTGTGATTTTAGGCTCTCATCGCTCTCACCATAAAAGCTTGACTACAAAGCTCACGTTAACGGCTGACACAACGAGTGCTGAAAGCATTTTAAATTAGCACATGCTGCCTGGGTCTTGTCAAATCCACATTGTGCGGGCTGTCTCTTCCCGGTGGAAATCAGAAAAGCTCATCAAGTCCTAGACCCAAACAAATCACTGTTGCATAATTATCAACAGAAACTGCTGAAACTCATTATCCATTATTACTAAATATGGCTGTGAATGGAAAAACACACACACACACACGCAGAAGAAAAAAGCATCTTGTGGATTTTCATTTAGCTCGTCCATAATCAGACAGAAGATTGTCAGTCACAGCTATCATGTCAGGGGAGACGTTCTCTTTACATAAGAAAATATTATTACCTCAATATTGTTAAGAAAGGGGGAAAACACTGAATGGATTTGGCACCAATGCTTTCATTATTGTTTGAAGTGATAGCTTGAATTAGTCCGAATAATTAATTTTGTGCACACCAGTCGACCAAGTAAAACTCTGTATTCATAAGACACGAGGTTGGAATTTAATAATGGAGGGAAATATATTTGACTGTGTGTTCTCTGAGTGTATTTATGCCCACTATTTATCAAGTTATGAAGGAAAAGACCACAGACATAAAACGAAGGAGAAGACTAAACCTCTCCAAGGACGCTATAGCACAAATAATATTCTTCAATATCCTGAAAATGACTACCAGGCTGAGCTGACAGCTCAGTAGTTTACAGGCTCATAAAAATCGTGAGCAGCTAACTTCTGCGGTAGTTCACTTCAAATTTGACTGTCAAATTATAATCATAAAATCGTTGTGGAAGAAGGCGAAAGAACATTCAAATTAATATAGCAGTAAGTGAGGCTGAATTTTACATACTGTATTTGGAAAACTGACAATTGACAGCATTATTAATATTTTCACTCATTGTCATTGTTGAAAACAAATAGTTTGAGATTATTTGAGTTTAGAGAAATGTTATACTGCAGAAAGCAGCCATCCATAGATGACTGTGGTCATAAGGGATGGATATCATCAGCAACAACACTCAACCAGGCTGTGGTGCTTAAATGATGCTTAGTTGGTATTAAACAGTCCAGAGTGTGCCAAGAAAACATCCCTCTCAACAGAGTTGACAAAAGTACAGACAAAAGTCCAACAGCTAGCAACACACTGTGTGACAGGCTGCCCACAAACACTTTGTGTGTTTGCTGATATTTGTTGAGCTGATAGAAACGCTGAAATTACCTGAAACTCAAAAAATGTTACTCCCTTTATGCACCTGCAGTCCTTCTGGTGTTGTGACAAAAACAAAGCAAACAAAAAAAATTAATCTTTTAAATCCCGACTCATCCTGTTTTATGCAACATCCTCTGGTGATTAATAAACGAACAGGTCTGCCTTTCCTGTGGTTCTGTTTAGGCTCAAGTCTGTTTGATGTTTGGAGGTGAAATAATAACTCCCCTCAAATACATTAAACCAAAACTAAGTTTTTGAAAACGTACTGAAGAAAAGTACCCAAAAATTGTACTTTATTACAGTAACAAACTATTGGTACTTCTTTGCTTCCCAACTCTGCCTCTCACCCATTACACCACCATCACTATCCTGAACTCATACAGTGAGGTCCATATAAATCTGTTTACTGAAACGTGTTCTAATTGTAGTTTATAATGAACATGGACATAATGTGTAGACTGTCAGCTTTTATTTGAGGGTGTCCACTTTTAAATTGGATGAAGAGTTTAGGAATTTCTGCTCCTTAACATGTGCCACCCTCTCTTTAAAGGGGCCAGAAGTAATTGACTCAAAGTGTCTTTCATGGCAAGTGTGGGCAGTTCCTTCGTTATGTCATCAATTAAGCAGATAAAAGGCCTGGAGTTGGTTTGAGGTGTGGTGCTTCCATTTGGAAGACTTTGCAGTGAACAGACAACATGTGGTCAAAGGATCGCTCTGTGTAGGTGAAACAAGCCGTCCTTAAACTGCGAAAACAGAAAAGAAACTGCTACATATGGCAGAGCATTAAAAAGAAGGAAAGCAGCGTCTGCTGATGTCCATGAGTTCAAGACTTCAGGCTGTCAGTGCCAGCAAAGGGTTTTCAACCAAGTATTAGCATTTTTCCTCCCCACTGCATTCAATTAAATATATTGAAACACTTTCTGTTTAAATGCAAAAAACTGAGCAAATACACCCCTTTCTAAGCTCCTCGCCTTCATCAATTATTTCTCACACCCCAAATCATAAATATTAAAACTACAAACCTCCGACTTGCCCTACCTTCATTAGCACCATCAACTATTATTAATCTGTGTTCAGTATAATATGATATAAATATGTTGCGCTTATCCAAATCTTTCTCAAACGTGATTTAAAGATGTTCTGTTTAGTTTTAAACTCTGGTGCTAAAGCAGAATAAACAGGTGTGAGATGATTTGTAGACCAGAGCAGCTTTGTTGTGCACCATGACTGAATGAAAGCACAGCAGGGTGTCTGTGTACTTCCCTGCAAATTAAAAACGTTGGCCATAAGCACTGTCACTGCAACGAGGGAAATGCATTTTTAGCTGGCACATGTAAAAGATAAAAAGTGTGTATTCCTGTTCAATTCTGCACAGCAGTTAATGATGCTGTTCTGGTTGCATTTAAGACATGCTCACACACAGTTTTCATTTGCCACACTATATCAGGCTTAAAGTTTTGACTTTATTACAAAGTCGTAAATTTACCAGGCTGCTGACTGCTGTGAATGAAATCTGCTCCTATCTTTTTCTTGAAATGATTGAGTTGTTTTTGTCACTGCTCATCCATTAAAAAGCATACTAAGAGGACATGTTGATCATGCAATAACTTTTTCTGACAGAACATGAAGTGCAGATAGTACAAGAAATAAAGTCTAATAGATGTGCATCAATAACACTACAAGCATGGATTCATATCGGAAATTGCCATAATTTAGGTGAAGTATTATTTTATATAGACAATGTTTTACCTTCAGTCTGTTTACACAGTTTTGTTATGTGCACTTGTTCAGTTGCCCATTTATGCAAATGTCTCCTCTGGCAGCAACTCATTGCATTTCGGTATGTAGACATGATAAAGATAACCTGCTGAAGTTTGAACTGTGCTTGAGAATGGGGGTGCCGCCGGTGCGTCGAGCCACCTGGGGGGCTCTTCAACTGGTGAGGGAGGTTGTCACATCTTGCAGGAGCTTTCCTCTCTTCAGGAACTCTCTCTGCAGGAGGGGGAGATACAGGAGAGGTGGAGGAAGATCTCAGCCTGGGCGTCTATTGTCTTATGTAGTCTGGAAGATGAGTGGATGGTGGGGTGGGTGCAGTTTTCTCTGTGGTTAGGTTGGGTGGACTGTCCCGGGCTCTGTGGGGCCGGGCGGCGCTGGGAGTGTGATCGTGTGTACAGCGTCTCTTTATGTCTGTCTCCACGTTGGTTGAGTGTGGAGTAAGTGCATATGAGAGCATGAGGGTGGGAATGGATGTTTGTATCTGTGTGTGCCTGTATGTCTGTGTCTATATGTCAGGTTGGGTGTCAGGTGCCACCTCTCTGGGGACATCTCAGGCCCTCCAAGGTTTGGAGGCCTATCTCCCCCCACCACCACTTCCCCTGCCAGTGGCGGACTCCCTCAGACGTCGGTGCGTTGGTGGTTCTTTGTGTCTGGGGATGGGCGTCCAGGTACACACCGGCTCACTCCTTGGCAGCCGCTTATCGGGGCCTGGAGCCTGGGGCTCGCTCGGGCCACTTCGGAGGTGGGGTGCCCCCAGCCTCTCGGCCTGGGGCTCGGTCACTCAGGCGCGGCTGGCTGCCGGCGGAGCTCACGGGCGCGTCACTGCAACTCCCCCTGGCTTCTGCTCCGCGGCTGCTGAGTGAGCCCTCATCTGGGACTCTCCTCAGCTCTTTCTGGGACAGTGGCGCAGCTGCCCCTCTGTTGGTCTTCCTTGGTCTCTTGTGTTCTGGGGGCCTCTGGATGTCTGGAGTTTTGATCTCCTCCATACCTGCTTCATACCCTGGAGGACGGGGCTGTGGCCCCCCCACACCCTCTAGCAGATCATTACATGAAGGAACCTTTTAAAAAAAACAAGCGCGTCCATGCTCACAGGTGTACACACGGGTGATCACACCCACAAACTACACCCTCTTTCGCTCCTACCTCAAAGCACACTGTGTTCTGTTGATCTTATGTGCTGCACAATAATGTTTAATATTTAGTATTTACTGTCATATTCCCATATATCATTGTGATGTTGTTTATTCTATTACTCTTGTTCTCTTCTGCTTGTTTTCTTTTTTCTTTCTCAGCAGGTGACCCAGGTGATTGATAGATGCATTTTTTTTCCTGCTCATTCTGTTGGTTTTTGTCTTTTGCCCTTCTCACCCGTCCCTCTTCTCAGCTGTTTCTCTTTCCCTCTTTCTTTCTCCCCTTCTTTCCCCCAGTCAAGTCTGTCCCGTATTCAGCAAGTGAAAATAAAATAAACAATAAAAGGTGAATCAAATGGACCATTATGGCAAGGCTGGGATGGTCAATTTGGTAAAGTAAATCCGTTGGGCATCTTTCTTTGCCTTTAGACAATAATTCTGATGGCAAAAGAGCCAAACGGGACAGGCAAAAAAAAAAAAAAAAAAAAAGAGAATGGGGAAGAAAAGCGATTTCAGTCACTTTGAACACGGCTTCTTGGATATGAAAATGAGTTCACTATGCACAAATTACCTCCACAGTCACCAGAAATCAATCCAACAGACTACCTTTGGGATGATTTGAGAGATTCCAAGATAACAACTCTGCAGCACGTGTCAGATGCTATCCCGGCAATATGGACCAATGTTGTTGCTGAGCAATGTTTCCAGAACCCTGTAATTAAAACAGGTCTAAAGGCAAAAGGAGGTTTAATCAGGTAGTAACACAAGGTGTAACTAACAAAATGTCCTTTAATCTTACAGCTAAGACAGAGCACGAGTAATTGCTTCCACTGTCCTTCAGCTCTGACAGATTCAGAACGTACAGCTAAATGATAATATTATTTAAAAAAGCCTCCATATATTATCTTTTTAGTTTCTCATCCATGTAATAACAGAAGAGAAACTCACAACGTGAGGAAATAAAATGTCAAGCCATGTACTTTATTCTCTGACCTTTAAGAAGTTAAAGTATTCTGGCTCACATCAGAACTGCTGTTGCGTGCACGAAACAGGGGACTAATTCCACACAATACAATGTGAAAATGCAATGTATAGACACTGAAAAGTTAATCTATTTAAAATTATTCATTAAAACTAAACAATCTGTTGGGAGCTGACAGGAGTCTGCCTGTCTTATGCAATCATTATGAAATCAAATATGCAACATCATCGTTGTATGTTTATGCAAAAACCCAACAACGAGTTCACTTTCATTTGCCCGTACTCTGTATTCCCTGCTATGAATGGGTTCAGGAAAGCAGCATAATGTTTCCCAAGGTTTCCATTGGGCTGATGAGTGATGCGGGTAATCACACTGCCTGTACACACTAATCATGAGTGATTCTCCCAGAGGAGCGAGGAGAATATAAACAAGAGCAACAGCAGCATTTTGTTCCTGCTGGTGACTCTATGTCCAGACCCAATTCTGTCTCCTTTGCAGCATATTTCCACCAGTTATAACAACTGTCTACAGAGAAACATGCATCTCAACGTGCACACTCTTTGATTATAGGAAGCACCTGCACAGAACTAACACACTACAGTATTTTTAGTCCTATTCATTAACAGAGTAGATAGTCCTCCAACGTAAGCTCTGTGGCATACATTGTTCTCCCACCCAGAAATTAAATGGAGTGAGTTTTGTTTCTGAACTGCTGAGTAAGTCATTTAATGCTGGTGGGATGTGCTGTCCCACTTGAACTATTGTTTTGAGATTGATTGCTGTGATCATGGCCGCCAGAAGTGTGTAAGTATATAAGCTAGATATACACAGAGCCCTCAGCAGAGTTTGTGGGCTGAATTTAATGAAATGTTTGAAGGAAAATGTCTGTGTGACAGTAACTGTGACCTCTCCACCTACGCGCCTCCTTCCTATCAGCTTATCAGCTCACTTTTGAGGCACTTTTATATCAGCACATGACACTTTAGCACGGTACTCTGTTGAGAATGACAAAGCTGTAGTGCTTTCAAACTTGTTTATACGAGCCATTTAGTCATAAAGGTTGGGCATGAAAATAAAGATTGTGCAGAATTACTCATTTTTAATATACAGCACAAAAATACCACAAGATAACTATCCCACAATGCAATTCTCTTCATTGACGTTAAAATGGTCATTACAGCCACCAAGAAAAGGAGGAGGCCTAGTTATGGTGCAGGTGCCACTGGCAGTGCAGAACCAAGCCAACGAGATGGTTGACCCTCCCTGAGCCTGGAACTGCCAGAGGTGTCTTCCTGTTAAAAGGGAGTTTTTCCTTCCCACTGTTGCCAAGTGGTTGCTCATAGGGGTTTGTCTGATTGTTGGTGTTTTCTCTGCATGATTGTGGGGTCTTTACCTTATAATAATAAGCACCTTGAGGCAACTGTTGTTGTGAATTGGTTCCATGTAAATTGAACTGAATTGGAATGCAGTAGTGTGAGTCTTAGCATATATCAGCATATATCTGTGACAGCATTTTGTGTTAATATTTCCCAGTTAGCATCTTTCTGCTTCTGCTCAATTATACTTTGGATGCAAATATTTTACTTTCTGTTTGTTTAAAACCTTAAGTTACTTTTCATATTTTAATATATTAGTCTAATAATCATTTTTCCACATTATTATAGATAAAGTTGCACCACATAATAAAGATTATTCAAATGATCTGTAACAGCAACATATATTTTAAAAATCCCAGAAAAGCACCTGTTCGATACTCTCAGCTTACATTTTCCAGGGTTTGAGAACTGAATGTTTTTTAGCCTTATGTTGCAGGAATTGGTTCAAGTTTCATGGGAAGGAATGAAAATAGTGAGGAAGCCTTAGTGTGACTCTTGTGTCAGAAGCCTAACTTTGGTCCCAGCAGTTTTTGTTTTTGCCACCTGCACCACTAAATTGAATTGTGCAGCTGTGTTAGACAGAGCATGTCAGTTTTAAAGAGTACAAAAAAGACAATGGGAAATCTCACAGAGATTTTAAAGGAAAAGAACAGCAAGTTAGAAAATGATGGAAAAGTAAAGGATCACTAAAAGTCAGAATCAACAGACATTTGACTGAACATCAGAAATGTTAACCTGGCTGCTCTCAAGGAACAGTCCTCCTCACTAGACTTCATAGCACTCAAACACTGAACAACTGGCAGATCAGTCCAGTACAAAACACAAGCTTGTGAAATCTAAAAATGCTCTTTTCTTAGGGAGACACAAATAGTCTATTTCAAAGACACTGCAAAGGTGTTACCTGCTATGGCTTACCAGAGATTATGGCTCTTCCATTAACTGGAGGTGATGGTTTGATCATTGCCTGTCTGTATGGCAGAGTTTCCATGGGCAAGATACTGAAAACCTAACATGTTCTCCAGCATGTCCATTAGTAGGACAAATGCTGTATGTATAGCACAAACACACTGTGTGAATGTTCCTAGTAAGTAAGCACTAAATAAATGCAGTCCATTTACCATTTAAATGCTGCCCGTTCACTGCTTTGTGCTGCGCTGATGGCCGTTCCTTAAAGGTCAGTCTGCAGAGTGCATCGATTATTGCAATTTTAATACAGCCACAGGAGAATCTGTATCTGTGCATGTTCAAAAAACCCCCCACATGTTAGAGAAAGACTCAAATGCATGACACACTCAATTTCAGGAGCCATAAAGCATTACATGCTGCAGCCTGTTTGTAAGGGTTTTTGATGTCCAGGTTAATGGAAAGGCAGCTACAGATAAATGAATGCTTTCATTAAAATTGGAAAAAGATGTCTGCTTGGCACTCTCAGAAAAAGAGTAATGAAGGACCTATGATCTGCTGCCAGCTGTACATGTTAGGCTGTAAAGCTTCAGTAAATCTAATGTTAGTAAACAAATTAAATGTTCTAATAAGTAAAAACACAACAGTGATACAGTGATATCCAGGGACAAGAAAAGCTTCATCACATTTATATTACTAAAAAATGGCCCCCACTTATTAAATATTCACCCAGAGTAAATACACAGTTCTCAAATGGAGGCGCATATGTATTTGTAGGCTTGTGTCAGTGTGTTTGCTCATATAGCTGTGATCAGTACTGTGAGGGTCATAAGCCGGTAATTTGGGACATTAGGGTTTTACAACTTAGACTCTTTAAACATTTGCATCCCATCGCTAAACAGTTATTGACTGATCTGCCATAACTAGGATGGATGACAGGAACAGCAGGAAAACCACAGGTTTACAGAGCGTGTTTGGCGAGATCTATTTAGGCAAAATTACTAAATTAGGGTGCAAAGGTCACTGATAGGATTCATGAGTGAAATGATAAACTGGTTTAACCATTAAAAAACAGTTAACATAATTGAGTTGTTAATAAAGCTGGTGATCTGGTGTCGTTTTTAACATCGGCTGACTTCCTCGTTTTACCCTAATACATCATTAATGTGTAAAGTTCTTAAAGTGTTTCACTTGTCAGCGTGTTTTTTCTTTCAAAAATATCAAAATCAATAAAAAGTTATCAAAGTATCACTTAAGATCTGCAGACTTCCATGGGGTTTTCACAACGACCTCCCAAAGGCGGTTCCAAATCACATGACTTCATTTGTAATTCCCTAACATCCACGCACTTGCTGCTATGCAGTAATGCTATCAAAAGCAAGCTAAATGTTTCCCTGGTGCTGTCAGGTGGTAACGTGATGGTGACCGCCCGGTGAGAAGAGTCAGGCTGTAGAACATGTTATGGCATCTTGGTTATGACTGGCAATCGTCTGATGATGAAGCATTTTTAATTCACGCGTTCTGAAAAAAAGTCTCTTTAGGCAAGGTAAGAACTTGTCAGGGAAACGGTCTGCTTGTTCTTTGTGCGCCAGTGCGCAGAGACGCACGCGCCTCTCACACGCGGGCGGGCGAGACGCAGAGGCACAGCTCTCACATCCTCCGAGCGCCCGATGACTTAATTTGTCGCACAGTTTTCGTGCGCTCGTACTTCTCGAATTATTGCGCTCTGTTCGCACCTGGATCCCCGCAATGGAGTTTTCCACTCTTCTCCCGGACTATTTCTACTCGGTCTCAGTAACTCCTTTCAATGTTACGCGCTCTGAGGATCTGCTTTCCATTCCTGGCAACGAGACCAACAAGGACAGAAGACTTGTCATCCACGTTTGCATCACGGCTCTCTACTCTCTCGTCTGCGTGGTGGGACTGGTGGGAAATGTGCTTGTAATGTACGGGGTGGTCAGGTAAGAAGGACACGCTATTCAGATAACGATAACCCAAAGGGAATGTGTTGAAAGGAAGACAAAATAATTTACTTGCTCGACACGTTTTAAAAGGTGAAAAGCGACACACTCATGCACATATGACAGAAACCCCAATATGGATAGGATAAATATGTTTTCATGTGATCAGGGTTTATTTTAAATGACCATAAAGTACTCTGTATGTTACGTATTAAAATATAGCAGAACAATTTCACATATTTCTATTCGAGGGAAATCCATTTTCACTCTCGTACTTTATTTGTGATGGTCCCCTTTGTAACTGCCCACAGTGCCAGTTGCGCCTGAGAGCCGCTCTCCATCACATCCACCCACCCACCCACCCACCCACACACACACACACACACACACACACACACACACACACACACACACACACCTCCCACATGTAAGAAGAGGATGGAGCGTAATCTACAGTTTAGCCCTGAAATTATTTAATTGCACCAATTATTCCTGTAAGAGAGTGGGGTTGTAAATTGAGATGATAAACCAAAGCTCAACCTTAAAAAGCGATACTGTGTCGATATGATGTATTCTCGATTTTGGGGATTTCTTTTTTAATTTTTGAAAAAGAAATGAAGAAAACTTTAAATATATCACTCACACTCCCAGGCAAAGCAGTTACGCACATGATGAGATCAGTGCTGTAATACATAGATGTCTTAATACCTGGGAATAAGATGTGTCTCCCACAATCCTTTCAGAGTCTGATATTTTACAGCAAAACACTTCAGAAACATAATTTAATCAAATGTGACCCACAGAGTGTCATGTTGTGGGCTGATGTGGAGCAATCCATATTAAAAGAGCCAGGCAAATGTTAAGCTGGCACTCAGAAAAAAAACACACACACACACAAAATAATTTTAATCTAAAATCAAGTAGGAGTTTGGAGGGCTTTGAGCTATAATCAATTCATTACATGGAAATGTGTTTTAATGGAGGCTCCAGAGAAGCTGACGAGCTGCTGTGCATTTAGTGTAGCGCTCTAATGACATTATGCACCTAAAAAAATCTTATTTATTTAGAGGAAATAGCAGATTATTGGTTTTATGGTTAAATTAATTAAATAAAACTTTGTAACTTTTAAAATTTTAATGGAAGTCGTGAGTCAGCCACACGAGACATCCTCTTTGTGTTATAGCAACAGCCAGACCTTGGGAAGAAATCCAGTCTCCTCCAGCTGACAATTGTTCCCATCCGCTGTGTGTCACAATCTGTTTAAAGTGTGCTCTGCACTTTTCTTCCCACCAAACAGGTACACGAAGATGAAGACAGCCACAAACATTTACATCTTCAACTTGGCTCTGGCCGACGCTCTCGCCACCAGCACCCTTCCTTTCCAGAGCGCCAAGTACCTGATGAGCACGTGGCCGTTTGGGGAGCTCCTGTGTAAAGTGGTGATAGCCATTGACTACTACAACATGTTCACCAGCATCTTCACGCTCACCATGATGAGCGTGGATCGCTACATCGCTGTGTGTCATCCGGTCAAGGCCCTGGACTTCCGCACGCCCGCCAAAGCCAAGCTTATCAACGTCGCCATCTGGATCCTCTCCTCTGCTATCGGAGTCCCCGTGATGATCATGGCTGTTACCAAGGTGACAGAAGAAGGTGAGGGAATTTTCATTGCTGCTGTTAAAAAAAAAAGAGGCGCTGGAAAATACTATTGCTCTGTGAAAACATACTGGCTGTTTAAAAGGAAAAATAAAACAGACTTTTGAGTTGTGTTATTAATTTCAGTTAGCCTCTCCTTCTTTTATTAAACTTGCAATTGTTTTACCTCCTCAGGAGTCACTTTGTGCTCTCTTGGATTTCCTGAACCGGAAAGGTACTGGGACACGGTGACAAAAATCTGTGTATTCATTTTTGCCTTCGTGGTGCCCGTCCTGGTCATCACCGTTTGCTATGGGCTGATGATCCTGCGTCTTAAGAGTGTCCGTCTGCTTTCTGGCTCCAAAGAGAAGGACAAGAACCTGCGGCGGATCACCCGGATGGTCCTGGTTGTCGTGGCGGTTTTCATAATCTGCTGGACTCCCATTCACATCTTCGTCATTGTCAAGACCGCTGTGAAAATTGACCGCAAGAATCTCCTGACCATGGCCTGCTGGCATATTTGCATAGCTCTGGGCTACACCAACAGCAGTCTGAACCCTGTGCTGTATGCCTTGATGGATGAGAACTTCAAAAGGTGCTTCAGGGATTTCTGCCTGCCCTATCGCTCCCGCCCGGAGCAGAGCAGCTTCTCCAGAGTCCGCAACAGCACGCGGGAGCCCGCGTCCGTTTGTGCCCCTGCGCCGACAGCGAAGCCGCCCGCCTGACTAGGTATGGATCAGCTGGGTGGGAGAGCAGTGCATGATGACCTCCAGACTGAAGTCACGCAGTTCTCCACCACAGGAGTCTGAATTTAAACATGCAGGCTTCTGAGCTGCTGTTTAAATGAATGATTGATTGTTTTTGAAACTTTTATGTGTCACAAGGTTTTGGGGTGGGGGGTTCTTTCAGGACAATCACAAACATCCCCGTGTGTCCCTGTGTATGATAATATGTATTTAAAAATGCATATAAATTACTGCAGTGTGTAAAAAAATACACACCAATAATGCACCTATCTCAACAGTACATGCGCACTGGGAAGCCAACAAGCTGACTTTTAGCTTTAACTGTGTTTGTGGGATTTCACATATTAGGTAAACAATGGGAGTCATTGCACCATATGTGCTCAGTCCATAAATTAGCAGGATATCAAGAAGGACGTTGATCCTAAGCATACAGACATTGCCAGCAAGGTGTATTTTTATGGCCAAGCGGTGGCGATTGTGTGATTGGCCGAGTCAGTCAGCTGACCACAATCAAAAAGATCATATGTTTTCCTTACTGAAAACCAGACTGACTGATGATGCCAGTCGTTGCTGGCAGAGGAAACACTGCTGTCTCCTCACATGTGTGGAGCACAGACTTTCACTGATTTACAGACAAATATCAGACCCGGGGACTTTATTGATTGCCGCTTGTTATTCATCTAACACTAAAATTGTGGGATCGTTTCATAAAAGGGCTACCAATCTGTTAATCTCACACACAAAGGTTGATTTGATAAAGCTCTTTCAAAGCTGGTGACCGTTTTAGCCAATGTGCACTCTGCCACTTTAGCTGGCCATGTCATCAGAGTGAGGTAGAGGTTCCTTTTTGTTTGGCATTTTTGTTGGAAGTCTAAAAAGTGTCTCAACAACTGTTCAGAATGTGCACTAGTTTTCTAACATCTTATTTTTTCATTTACAAATGTTTATTCTTGCAATTTAACAATTAGAAATTGCATGTTTATTCTCTTTCGTTAGCTCTGTTAGCTAGTAAAACCTCCACTATCTTATTGCTGTTGAGCTGAGTGATAATTCTCCGTGGGCTGGTCACTAAAAGCAGATTCTTTCATGTCAACACGTTTAAAAACTCACTAATATCATGAATGTAAGGTTGAGGCTTTATTTGCTTTCTGTCGGTGATATTTGAACTAGTAGATGTTTCACATAAGGAAAGATACCGGTTAAAGAGATATCAAAAAACATGAAAATACTGCCTTCGTGAATAACTGTTTGGCTGACTCTATGTTTCCGCTCCTGTAGTAGTTAGGCAATAACCAAAAAGCTGTTCAGCTGGCAGATGGGTGACAAGCTGAAGGGGACAATGGAAATGCAGTGGAAATGCTGTTTCAAGTCAGCGATAGATCACTAAATAGCCTCAAATTGACCTGGAGGAAAATCTGAATTAGATCAAATGCATTAGTGGGCAGGAAGAATCTTCTTAAACATATTAAACCTAATGGACAATTTTCCAGTGATGATTGCTGGACATTTACACAAGAGAGAGAATTCAAATTGATGCCTCTCGTTTTGATAGTGCAGCAATGTAGTGTTGCTTTGGCAGTATTGTGTATATACACGAGTACGAACTGTGTCAGATCTGTACATAATATCACGGTGTAATGATATTTTTCAGTATTTTGATTGTGATTTATTTTATTTCAGTGTGCTGTTTAGCTGTCGTACCATCGAGTCAAATCTGATATAACTATATACACATAGTTAAAATGTGAGGAGAAGTATTCCAGATCTTGAAAGGAAATAGGTCTCTGTCTCCTGTCTGGACAATCTCTAACTGGGTTTTTTTATAGGCACAGTAAAAATGTCCTGCAGTGTGGATGATAGTATTTTCAGCTGAATGAAAGTAAGTAATGCCTTTTTCAACTTGTGTTTCTGTGTTTTTGCAGACAGATGTTTGACTGTCTGTGCTTGATCTTTAAAATCTGTTTATATTCTGCAGTATCTAAAGTACTTTAATGTGCATATGTAATAACTGCTTTTGTTTTTGAAAAACAAAAAAAAGCCCCACTGTCATACAGACTAGTATAAGTTGTATCTTGGACTTTTATTTTGAAATATTGTTGATTATCATCACTGTTTCAATAAAACATCCACCTGTATGTGATCATTATTACAGATCCTGTTAAAAATTACTGACACTGTGGAAGTTTCACATGTGATCTCTTGGTTGGATTGAGTGTAATGAGCAGGCAATGCAGATGGGACATAGTGTCATCTGGTTGCCTGAGCGTAGGGCGTTGGGGTAGGCACAACACATTTAAAGTCCATCTTTAAATTAAGCACAATTTGAAATAAGTGTGGAGTAATCCTGTGATCTTTGTATGAATGGAAGGCTGAGGCTGGTAATCCCCTATACAGCACTGTGCAAAAGTCTCGAGACACCACTCACTTCTTTATATTTTGCTAGGAAAATGGGAAATTTATTGGGAAAATTGTATGGGATATGTATTGAAACACACGTGAACATTTGCGGTTATTTGTTCTGTTCTGTGAAAATTAATAGCCAGCTCTTGTTCCCACTGATGCAAATTACGATTTCATGCAGTGAAGTCATAACAACAACTGGTTAAAACTGGTTTGTTGTCTGGATTTTGATATTTATCTACCTTTTTATATTTATTTAGGTTAACAGTCTAATCATATTCTGATTATTAAAAATAATCTGCTTTTCTTGTCACATAATAAAAAGGCATACAATTCTGTATTCGCACAAGTTATACACTTCAAATGTAAATGAAGCTGTAATAGACTGATTACAAATCATTTAGCTGCACCTGATTATATAATGACTGTCGCTTTTGTATGTCTGTATATCTCCTCCTAGACAAGTGGACCAATTTTGATGAAACTTTGCTCAAAGACTACTAACTTCTGCATTTTATAGAAATTCCACAATCAAATTTATTTGTACATTTGACAGCTCAATCCTGCACCAAATGAAACTGAACGCCAGAATTCACTCATGCTCTGGAATATCAGATAAGAACAGTGTGTCAGTTCAAACACATTTCTGAAAGACTTTGTTCATGTGGGATATTTATTTGATAGCTATATCAACAAGCCTTTCCACAGCCTACCTTTCAGCTGGTTTGAATGCTGTCCTTTTGCAGGGGCAGCATATGAAGCGTGGTTTGTTCACAGTGGTAACGCCTGGTGTGCAGTGGGAAATGGACTGGTTCTTATATAGTTTTTATTCTGCACTATACTGACGCATTCACCAACTTATACAAGCACTTTTATATAGTTTATATGGTTTTAGTTTCATGTACTTTTAAAAACTAAACATTTCACTTACAGGCTACCACGGCTAACGCTGCAATGCATTCTGGGTAGCTAGTTCAAATGGGTTGCACTCAGAATCCTGAATTGAAGAATTCAGAAGAAACTTCTACCATCAGTTTTGCTCAACTTCAAAGCCACAGCACTGATGACAGATCCACAATGTGTGAATTCATGTCCAGTGCTCTTACATTCAGTCAGCTGGCTACAGCGGCCGTCTACACCTTCAAATTACATTCTGGTTTCTACAAGTCCTGCTTACAAACCAGAGTTTATGTTCCTAACTTGTATTTCTTTTCAGAGACCTTTGCATTCTTAAGCTCTTAACCGCTGCTCCATCTCAAAGCAGCCTTTCCATTACGTCCCATGACGTAATGCGTCATTCGGTTATGTCGCAGAGACTTTCATTTCAATGGAAATGCTAGATGCTTGGTCAGCACACCAAGAAATATTTCTGGAAGAGAAAAGAGGTAATGAAACACACATGGGTACTGAAGACACCAGTTCAGTATTCAGTATCTACAGGCACTTTGATCAAACACAGTAAAACAATCACAGACAAATGCATAGAAGATTTACCCAAACACCACCTACAGCCACACACAGAATCCAAAGTGGAAGACACACTGGCATTTTTAAGCCTGCTCGAGTGGATGCTGTGTTTGGATTCTGTAAAAAGAATCACACCTGTTGAAGGTCTGGGACATCGTTTTATTACGATGAAACATCTTCCCAAGGACCCTGCAGTAGATTGCTATGTGGAGTCATCCCACATGAGCATGAAAGTGTGCCCACTCCTCAGTCCAGAAAATGAAATCGAAAACTTTGTTACCTCAAGTGAAATCATAAAAAACAGAAAACAAAGCAGTCTAGACTGTCATCCACTTCTGACAACCGTGCGATTGCAGCTGAAATCCAAAGAAACCGACAAAATAGAGCAGCTGCACGCAACAGGATCAGCCCGCATTTAGAAGGCTTGCATAGCATGCAGAAGATGACATGTCTTGGGGTAAAAAGGTCAAACCAGTCTCTGCAGATAAATCAGATCAGCAGAGGCTGGGTGTCAAACCTGGGATAACCCCCCCAAAAATCTGGTAGAATCCAATGATTCTAGCATGGAAAGTACAAGTACCTGTACAAGTACAGACAGGGGAGAAGGAACAGTCAACAGAGATCCTGCTAAACGTTGGATTTCATTACGGAAAGGGGTCAAAACCTTTTTCTTAAGGCTAGTTGGCTTTTCTTCAAAAATTGAAGAAACTTAAATTCTTTACCATCAACCCTCCCCAACCGGTCATGGCAGATGGCCTGGTTCTGTCACAGGTTTCTTCCTGTTAAAAGGGAGTTTTTTCCTGTCCACTGTTGCCAAAGTGCTTGCTCACAGGGGATCATCAGATTGTTGGGGTTTCTTTCTTATATTGTGGGGTCTTTACTCTACAGTATAAAACGCCTTGAAGCAACTGTTTTTTGTTAATTTTTTAAAATGTAAAAAATAAAATGTAATCAAGTCTTACTTTCAAGGTGTTTTTTGTTTTGTCACTGGTGTCACTGTCTCTGGGTCTGCCACTTTTTGATAAGTGTTAGCCTGATCTCCTTCAAACTTGAATTGATCAGGACCCTAGTAGCTCCAGAGTTGAATTTGAGGTGACTGGAAATACAGTATACGAAGCAAATACTGAGTTTGAAAGTCGAAATTTGACAAGATTTATTCTTCAACACACCCTGAACGTCATTTCTTTAAGCAGTCTTCAGGAATAGTTCTCCAGGCTTCTTGAAGGACACTCAGAGCTCTTCTTGGGATGTTTGCTGCCTTTTGCTCTGATCTCTGTTAAGGGCGTCTTACACTGCTTCACTAATACTGAGGTCGAGGCTTCGGGGAGGCACATCCATGATTTGATGGTGGTCCATTGTCTATCCAGGTATATTTTTTTACTGCAGTGAGTTTGGGATCACTGTCATGCTGAAAATGTAAGCGTCTAGATGATATTGCAGGATGTATCAAGTCCAGATCTGATTAAACTTTTCTGCGTTCATAATTCCATCAATCTTGACAAAATCTGTCTCTCTGTCTCGTTTCAATTTGGCAGAGTTTTTTTGGGGAAAAAAATACTATTTTATAGCTGTCGAACTGTGTTTTATTCTGCATTTTTAAATAGATTTAACTAAAGAAATGGGAACAAATGATCTGTTTTTGTGACATGTGGCTAGTAACACAGAGGCTAATGATGCTATTTAGAATTTGTTCTGTTATCTCTGTCATGTGTAGACACAACGCTGGTTCATCCCTTGCCTTTCTATGTTTCAGTGATTCATAGGTCAGTGTTAAATCTTGTTAAGTAAACAAACAAAAACAAAAATCACTCTTCTGCAAATAAGTGAAAGACGAACTATTGTTCAGGAGCGCTTAAAAAAAAGAAGCAAAACATAAAGAAACAAGTGTTGGTTCAAGACTTTTGCACAATACTGTATTATGCTATTGTTAACAAATCCCATGAGAAGACCTAAATCAACATGCTAGTTTAACTCCCCACAACTTAATGTCTTCTGCTGCGCCTCTTTGGCTCTATAGCAAATCAAAATTAAAGAAATAACGTGTCCTTGTGATTGATAATGTGCTAATGTTGTGCTGGCTCTAGCGATGTGTTTTTAATTATATTTTATTTTTTAATTTTATTTACTCGACTAACTGGTACTCATCTTGAAGAATACAAGGACAGGACGAATTGCGCCGCAGTGCATTCAAAACAATTAAGACTCTCGCTGAGCAACTGCCTGAGAAGAAAACACTACAGACACATTTAACACTTAAGTGACACATGCTTGCAGCGAACGTCAGCTAGGCTTCGGGAAGATGAGGCGAACACAACAACATCTTGGCCATATATATTTAGGGCCCGAGCACCGAGAGTGCGAAGGCCCTATTGTATCTGCTCCGTTTCTTATTATTATTATTATTAGGGCCCGAGCACCGAGAGTGCGAAGGCCCTATTGTATCTGCTCCGTTTCTTCTTATTATTATTATTATTATTATTATTATTATTATTATTCAGGCGAAACAAGGGCCTTTTTGAGGGCCTAAACATGCTCAAAAACTCATGAAATTTTGCACACATATCAGGTCTGGTGAAAAATTTTGTATTTTAATGGTTTTACATATGAGCACTGGGAAATGGCTCTAGAGCGCCACCTATGCCTTGTTAAATGCAGCCCTACGACCACATCGTTTGAGCTACATGTATGAAATTTGGCACACATGTGTATCATTCCAAGACGAACAAAAAAGTCTAGGGGCCCATTGACGCAAACCCAACAGGAAGTCCGCCATTTGGAAGAGAAGGTGACATTTTGGCTCTAATTTTGCCATTTCCATGCCTCGAACTTTTGCGAACTCCTCCTTGGGGTTTCATTTCATAACCTTCATATTTGGTCAGTGTCAACTACACCCTTGTGCCATGTTAAATTGCGGAGCTTTTGAGTTTTCACAATACTATGAGGCCGTGGCGCCATGGCGAATTTCGATGACTCGCCATGAAAATCTTATTGCCTCTCATTTTGTCATACATTTTCTGACCTTGACCAAAGTGAACACATATGATAAGGCTCCACCCCTGAACATATTTCAACTGCCATATTTGACACCAGGGACAGCGCCACCTAGTGGGAACAGGAAATGTCATGTTTTACACTTTGGGGTACAGTATAGTGATGGGTGACATCTGCAGCCTCAAATTTCTCCAGGAAAGCCTTAAGGAGTTGGTCTTGGGTTACAGTGAAAACTGTGACTTTTCGCCAAAGGGTGTGACCTCAGCGGCATGGCGAACTTTGATGTCACGCCATGAAGAAACAAATTAGTGTAACTCAATGAAATCCAGTCTGAACAGTACCAGACTTTACAGTCATGATGTCAGACCCACCCTGAACAGATTGATGTGCCCATTGTCGGGAATACGGACAGCGCCACCTAGTGGGAACAGGAAATGTCATGGCTTTAATTTTGTTGTACTGATTTTCACAGGTTCATCGTGGCCACCTCAAAAGCGGTGAATATCACCATCAGTCCCTTGTGATGCTTCAGTGCAAAAATTGTGACTTTAAACTGAACGCCGCACCCTGGTGGCAACGCGGTTCACCATGAAAGATGAAGTGGCTTTTGAGGGGCTTGGAAAGTTTAAAAAGTCTTGAAATTTGGCGCACACCTCCAATGTGGATAAGGCTTTGTTGTTATGTGATCATTTTCATTGAATATCCCAAAATGGCTCCACAGCGCCCCCTACAAAATTTCAAAATCACAGCCCCTGCTCTGTGTTTTATGTATGAGTCTGAAACCTGGTAAGCTTATAGGAGATATCAAGATGTACAAAAAAGTCTCTTGGAGCAATATCCCAAATCCAACAGGAAGTCAGCCATTTTAAAATGAATGTGCAATTTTGGCAACATTTTCCCCTCTTTTCAGGCATCGTTCTTTGACGAACTCCTCCAAGGGATTTCATCATATTGCACTATTCTTCAGTGTGTGGAATCTAAAGACCTTTGTGTTGTTAAATTGCGAAGCTTTTTACGTTCAGGGAAACGGGGTAGTTATGGCGGCACGTAGACTCTCAATCACTCGCCAAAACGCAGTAATCTGCTGTTGCTCAAAAACACAATGTCCAATCTCACCCAAAGGTCGCAGGCATAATGAGACTCGAGTTCGGAAATGTTTGTTATGCCATTTGTACATAATGGTTAGAGCGCCACCTAGTGGAACGACTAACTAATCATGAATGAATGAGTTGAAATGTTAGCTGGTGGTTAAATGCATGAATTCCATCAATGTGACATCAGATCGGACGTGCTGGTTTTAGGTGTTGGGCATGGCTCGACGCGCCGGGGGTGCGAGGGCCCTCATAACGCTGCTTGCAGCTTTAATTATTATTATTATTATTATTATTATTATTATTATTATTATTCAGGCGAAACAAGGGCCTTTTTGAGGGCCTAAACATGCTCAAAAACTCATGAAATTTTGCACACATGCCAGGTCTGGTGAAAAATTTTGTATTTTAATGGTTTTACATATGAGCACTGGGAAATGGCTCTAGAGCGCCACCTATGCCTTGTTAAATGCAGCCCTACGACCACATCGTTTGAGCTACATGTATGAAATTTGGCACACATATGTATCATGCCAAGACGAACAAAAAAGTCTGTGGGCCCATTGACGCAAACCCAACAGGAAGTCCGCCATTTGGAAGAGAAGGTGACATTTTGGCTCTAATTTTGCCATTTCCATGCCTCGAACTTTTGCGAACTCCTCCTTGGGGTTTGATTTCATAACCTTCATATTTGGTCAGTGTCAACTACACCCTTGTGCCATGTTAAATTGCGGAGCTTTTGAGTTTTCACAATACTATGAGGCCGTGGCGCCATGGCGAATTTCGATGACTCGCCATGAAAATCTTATTGCCTCTCATTTTGTCATACATTTTCTGACCTTGACCAAAGTGAACACATATGATAAGGCTCCACCCCTGAACATATTTCAACTGCCATATTTGACACCAGGTACAGCGCCACCTAGTGGGAACAGGAAATGTCATATTTTACACTTTGGGGTACAGTATTGTGATGGGTGACATCTGCAGCCTCAAATTTCTCCAGGAAAGCCTTAAGGAGTTGGTCTTGGGTTACAGTGAAAACTGTGACTTTTCACGAAAGGGTGTGACCCCAGCAGCATGGCGAACTTTGATGTCACGCCATGAAGAAACAAATTAGTATAACTCAATGAAATCCAGTCTGATCAGTACCAGACTTTACAGGCATGATGTCACACCCGCCCTGAACAGATTGATGTGCCCATTGTCGGAAATACGGACAGCGCCACCTAGTGGCAACAGGAAATGTCATGGCTTTAACTTTGTTGTACTGATTTTCACAGGTTGATCGTGGCCACCTCAAAAGCGGTGAATATCAACATCAGTCCCTCGTGATGCTTCAGTGCAAAAATTGTGACTTTAAACTGAACGGCGCACCCTGGTGGTAACGCGGTTCACCATGAAAGATGAAGTGGCTTTTGAGGGGCTTGGAAAGTTTATAGAGGCTTGAAATTTGGCACACACCTCCAAATGGATGAACGCTTTGTTGGCATGTGATCATTTTCATTGAATAGCGCGAAATGGCTCCACAGCGCCCCCTACAAAATTTCAAAACATCAGCCCCTGCTCTGTGTTTCATCTATGAGTCTGACACTTGGTAAGCTTGTGTAAGATATAAAGATGTACAAAAAAGTCTCTTGGAGCAATATCCCAAATCCAACAGGAAGTCAGCCATTTTAAAATTAATGTGTAATTTTGGCAACATTTTCCCCCCTTTTCAGGCCTCATACTTTGACGAACTCCTCCAAGGGATTTCATCATATTGAACCATTCTTCAGTGTGTAGAATCTAAAGACCTTTGTGATGTTAAATTGCGAAGCTTTTTCCGTACAGGGAAACGGGGTGGTCATGGCGGCACGTAGAGTTTCAATCACTCGCAAAAAGCAGTAATCTGCTGTCACTAAAAAACACAATGTCCAATCTCTCCCAAAGGTCGCAGGTGTGATGAGACTCGAGCTTGGAAATGTTTGTTATGCTATTTGTCAATAATGGTTAGAGCGCCGCCTAGTGGCATGACTATAATCCTGGTTGAATAAGATGAAATGTTAGCTGGTGATTAAAAGCATGAAATCCATCAATGTGACATCACATCGGACGTGCCGGTTTGAGGTGTTGGCAGTGGCTCGACGTGCCGGGGGTGCGAGGGCCCTCATAACGCTGCTTGCAGCTTTAATTATTTATTGTGGCTGATGGATTGTGTGTTCAAATGTTCATTTTTTTAAAGACTGATAAGATTCTCTGCCCAGAATGACTGATGATGTCTTAGAAAACAGAAACCTATAGATGGCATCAGGCTCTCTGCTGAAAGTTGAAATATGTCACTCAAACGCCTGGAGTGAGAAATGTTCAGTCTTGATGTCTCAGACGGTCCTGTGTATTACATCACAGTGCTAACAAAGAGAGACCAGACACATCTGTGATTGGGGGAGTGAAGGAGAGCAGAGCTTGCTGAAGATTTCTTTGAAACCTCACTAGAAGCGTGCTCCTTCTGACAGTCACATGGCTCTGCCTGCACGTTCGCTATTTAAAAGACAAAGCATTAAAAAAATATAAAGAATTTAGTTAAAAACATTTGTCTGGCTTCTGACGTGACTGCATGCTCACCCCTCAAGCACCCAGATTTACAGCACTGCCACAACTGTGACATTTGCTTAATTTTTTCATTGTTTCACATTTTCTATAAAACAAGTACAGTCAAACACTGAGATGCTGTGGTCTAGCTGCAGAGTGACACACGCTTAATGAAGTGCTTTGGTGTTTTAACCCTCGCTCACGGCGGCTCATATGCTCAACAGAATGGAGAACAGAGAAAATCTCACTGAAGCATTCACAACAGCGCTGCATTGTGTGTGTCCCTGCTCATATCGCTTTGCTGGGAGCAAAAGCTCAGATTTGTTGTTTGGCTTAATAAAAGACAATCATCTTGTTTGGGAAACTGGGATAAATACACAACTTGAGCTCTATTATATCGCGATGATGCAGTCATGTAAATCTTTCAGTATAAAAAACATAACAGACATCTCTGCATGGCTGACAGCGTGTTTTCACTTTACAATCTCATCTAGGCTGACAATGCAGAACTGGGCAGAATATGAGCCATCTCTCTCTCTCTTTCTTTTTTTTAAAGAAACTGTTAAATGTCTCGGTTTAAACATCAGATCGTTTTTGTGTGGTATAGTGAATAAAATCTGGATTTATGGGATTTCCAAATCAATGCATTATGTTTTTATTTACATTTTACACAGTGGTTTGTATATAAGTCATTGAGTCAGGGACCTATCCTACATAGGAGGCCTGGCTGGATGGTGTAGGTACTAGAATGAAGAGGATACAGTCGTGAAACTTTACAAGCAACCAGTTCAGGTCAGAATAACAGTTTAAAGATGTGGTTTGAGCCTTAATTACTCAATTCCGTCACGAGACTGTCTCAGTTTCCCTCTTCCCTGCTGTCAGTTAGCTGCTGTCCATGAAGGTGACTTAAACCCAGTGCTAAACACAGTCCATAAGACAGATACATCACATCTTGTTGAAGTGATGCGTTGCATACAATTGTGCTTTGCTAGTGTTTAATGTGTTGTGTTATCCTATCGGGACAAGACGTCTTTTAAAAAAAGCATTATTTTCAAAAGATGTTGCGTTCTTTTAAGCCTCTGCACGGCTCTTGATTCACTGCTGTGGGCCTCAGGAGATCCCCTCATACCAGCGGATGAGCAGTTCAACCTATCAAGGCAGTCACTAATAACTCCTAGCATGGATCACAGAGGACGGAAGACCAGCAGCTTAACAGCAAGAGAGTCATTTATTCACTAATAAGATCTGATTTCGGTTCGCCAGCGCACATGCTCTCAGGCATGTTTTCTCCAAGTGAGACTCTCCTCCTATTAAAGCCTGACACCAAACAACATCCTAACATGAACCATGTGCCTGCTTAAAGACAATATCTGCACCTACTGAATGTAGTCTCTTTCCACTTGCTAAATGCAAGTCATTAAGCAGTGCATCTTTAAAGTGCTTTAAGTTGAATAAAAACACACATCAGTGTGAAGTGTGCCGTTTGGTCGATATCAGTGTTTCTGAGGCTGCTCCTTCTCCTCTCTACATTTAACCTGCCTAAACACACATTCAGATGCATATTATCCAAACTGTGTTAATTCTATATGAGGCAGAAATTCGATATAAAGACGGATTGATTTGGACAACTGCTTCCTGCTGCACGCATTTAACAGATTCTTACCAGCAAATGAAAGAAACTCGGAGAAAAGCCTCTCCAAAGAATTCAAGTCATCAGCCCACTTTGGATTTTCATGATTAGGTCACACTTGAGAAATAGCACTCAAGACTTTATGAAATAGCATGTTAATTAAAAAAAGCAGCAGGGTAACTCAAGAGCTGCTACATCCCAGATTGATGCAGAGCTACATGATGCTAAATTTGTGATGTTTTCATCTTTTTTTTTTTCACGTGATGCTGCTCATGAAGAGTCAGAGGTGTGTAGTCTAAAGCCCTGCAGAGAGTGGTACCCAAATATGAGCTTATGAGAGACGTATGTAGATCTCCGAGTGACTGTGCACGTGTGCAGGTGTGTGAGAGTAGCTGTTCTCCTCTTTTATTTGTGAAATGAAGAGGATCAGAGCCAAAAGTGAAAGGAACTAATGGCAGGATGTCACTGCCGACTTCCTGTATGAATGTGAGTCTTTGTGCTGAGAAGCTTTTGGACTATAATAAGATGAATGCTTCAGTATGTGGAAAGCTGATAAAAGCATCAATCCTTGACATCTCCTGGCAACCTTTCCAAACTCTGCAGATTCAATCTCTAACATTTAGCCCACTGATGCCCTGAAGGTGCATCAAAGGAACACTATATTTATTACAGAATCAAGGATCTTTATGTGATCTACACTGGAGGTTCTTTAACAAGTAAAATAAATAAATAATTCATGGTTATTTAATTAGAAATAACATTACACACAGAATGAATGTTTCAGGTCTTACATTGGATTAACGAAATAAGGAAACATTAGTGATATTGATGCAGAACTGCAATGCTTTGTTCACCCACAGGGACTTTATTAGCTACACGTGTCCAACGTCTCCTTAATGCAAATATCTAATCAGCCAATTACTTGGCAGCAACAAGGGGAAGATGACCTCAAGTTGAAACCAAACATTAGAATGAGGGAGAAAAGTGATTTAAGTGACTTCCCGCACAAATATAAGCTTTACAGAGAATGGTCTGAAAAACAAAAAAATCTATCCTATGAGCGGCAGTTCTCGGGGAAAAAATACCTTGATGAAGTCAGAGGAGAAAGGCCAGACTGCTACAAGGTGATAGAAAGGCAACAGTAACTCGTAGCGACATGAAAACATAGATCCATCCTGCCTTGTATCATCAATTCAGGCTGCTGGTGGTGTTGTAATGGTGTGGGGAACATTTTATATCGCGTATCCATCTGCTGAAGACTGCTTGAGTTCACTGTACTTGAATGGCCTCCACAGTCACCAGATCTCAATCCAGTAAAGCAACATTGGGATGCATTGGAAACGCAGATTCTCATCATGAATGTACAATTTATAAATCTGCAGTAACTGTGTGATGCTGTCATGTCAACATGGACTAAAATCTCTTAGCAATGTTTCCAGCATTGTGTTGCACGAGTATTCAACAATAAACAGCTCAGTGAGTGGGCCTCTATTTGCCTTTTCTGTAGCACAAACACACACACGCACACAGACAAATGTTCTTTTTACAGTTAAAGAAAAGCAGCAAGGGTTTACTATCAAAAAGCTGTAACCAGGATCTTATTAATACACAGTAAATGAAATGAAGTAAATGTGTCTTGTATTTTCCTTAAAAAAGAAATCAGCTTTATTTTTCAGACAGGAAATGCAACAAAATACAGGATACAGTATGATGTGTTACCAAATGTCCAAACAGTTACAACAAATTTGTGTGCACTGGGTAGAACGAACAGTAGTCGCACATGTTAAACTCACCAGGCGTACAGGTCCTGTCTGACAAAGATCTAATCTACTTATTGCTTTAATGAAAACATTAAAAAGACTATTTTATGTCCTTAAACATCCTGCACTGCCATTTCCTTTATGTACATGCACAGTCATAAACATCACATATAACATCTTAGAGTCATACAAATGACCAGATGAAAAGACTTTAAAGGACTGTCAAAAACTAGCTTTAAAAAAAATAGTCTTTCATTTGTCATGATCTACCAAAAACATCACAACATTCCCCAATGCCAAGGGCACAGGAGCTTCCATAAAAGAGGACAAACCTCACCTCTCCCCTCTATCACGCACGTCTCACACTCCCTCGGCTCAGCATAGGAAGTCACATTCATCAACACCCTTCCCCTGATTTAGGCACCCTGGCCCCACCTTGAAGCGCCCCCTTCACTCTCTGTCAGTGCAGGACATCAGCTCTCCTGCTTGTCTTTGACCAAAAGGACGGTGTGCTGCCCTCCACTGGAGGCCATCAGTACTTCACGGTTCTCCAGCTGTTTGCCTGTCATCTTCACAGGACTCCACTCATCATCTTCCTCTCCAGTGCCAAGCTGCAGGTTGGTGCCCATGCCCCAGGCATACACAGATCCTGGAGTAGGAAAAAGTGACAGTAAGGAGAGCGAGCAACCTTTTATTCTCTAAGGGTGTCGACTGTGTGAAAACCCAGGAGTGAAAGTTTAGTACTTGTTGCACTGTGAGTGATGGCTCTGATAAGAATCCTGCTTCACAATTTTGTGTCAGACAGTCAGTCACACATTTACTGAAGACTTTTTTCCATATCTAAAAACTTTCTAACCATTAAAGAATAAGTTTGAACACATTATTGAATGTTTTTTCATTATTTTATATAGATACAAACTGAAGACATCAAATATATGAGGCAAGATATATAGAATTATTTTGCAAAGAAAAAATTGATAAATTATTCTAAATATGTTTTATATTTCAGATTCCTCAAAGTAGCCACTTTTTGCTTTGTTAACAGTGTTGTAAACTCTTGGCCTTCTCTTAATGAGCTTCATGATGTAGTCACCTGAAATGGTTTTTACTTCACAGTTGTGCCTTGTCAGGGTTCATTTCTGAAATTTCTTGCTTTCTTAACAGAGTTGGGACCATCAGTTGTGTTGTGCAGAAGTCAGGTTGGTACACAGCTGACAGCCCTATTTGGCAACTGTTAGAATTCATGTTATGGCAAGAACCAATCAGCTAAATAAAGAGAAACGACAGTCCATCATTACTTTAAGAACTAAAGGTCAGTCAGTCCAGAAAACTGCAAAAACTCTAAATGTGTCCCCAAAGTCCAGTCGCAAAAACCATCAAGAACTATAACAAAACTGGTTCATACAAGGTCCGCCCCAGGAAAGGAAGACCAAGAGTCACCTCTGCTGCTGAGGATAAATTCATCCGAGTCACCAGCCTCAGAAACCGCAAGTTAACAGCACTTCAGATTAGAGCCCAGATAAATGCCACACAGAGTTCCAGTAGCAGACACATCTCTACATCAACTGTTCAGAGGAGACGAATCAGGCCTTTGTGGTCAAATAGCTGCTAAGAAACCACGACTAAGCAAAAAACATCAAGAAACACAAGGAATGGACATTAGACCAGTGGAAATCTGTGCTTTGGGTCTGATGAGTCCAAATTGAGATCTTTGCTTCCACCCGCTGTGTCTTTGTGTGATGTAGAAAAGGTGAACGGATGGTGTCTACATGTAGGGTTCCCAACGATGGTGTGATGGTTTGGGGGTGCTTTGCTGGTGACACTGTTTGGAATTTATTCAAAACTGAACCAGCATGGCTACCACAGCACCCTGCAGCCACATGCCATCCCATCCAGTTTGCGATTAGTTGGACCCAAATTATTCTTCAACAGGACAATGACCGAAAACACACCTCCAGGCTGTGTAAGGGTTATTTGACCAAGAAGGAGAGTGATGGAGTGCTGCATCAGATGGCCTGGCCTCCACAGTCACCTGACCTAAACCCAACCAAGATGGTTTGGGATGAGATGGATGGCAGGGTGAAGGCAAAAGTGCCAACAAGCGCTCAGCATCTCTATGAACTCCTTCAATACTGTTGAAGGAGACTGTTCAAGGTGACTACCTCATGAAGCTCATAGAGAGAACGCCAAGAGTGTCCAAAGCAGTAATCAAAGCAAAGGGTGGCTATTTTAAAGAATCTCAAATATAAAACATGTTGAGTTACTTCACACTTTTTTGTTTCCTACATAATTCCATGTGTGTTCATTCATAGTTTTCATGCCTTCAGTGAGAATCTTCAATATAAATAGTCATGAAAATAAAGAAAAACCATTAAATAAGAAGGTGTGTGCAGATGTGACTGGTAGTGTAAGTTACAACTGGTAGTTAACGTACAGTAATAGCTTCAAGTATCCCTACAAAACAAGGTTAACTGTGATCTCCTGCTAATAAACCTCACATTACTTTCTCTTCATGCCTAAAGTTGGATTAAACTTGCTGCCATCTCACTGTCACCAGCAGCAATGTCTAAACAAACAGGAAATGAGGGGTCATGTGTTTGTAAGATAAATTTAAAGCTAGGACGATTTAGGGCAAAGCATAGTGTCTCATTGCACTTCAATGCTTCAGAAGAAAATAATAACAAAAAAAAAGGGGCTGCAAACAGACTCAGTTGTTTTACTCTTCCCATCCTGATTGCCTTGGTTCTCACCTTCTCTGGTAACTGCATAGCTGACAGACGCCCCGCACGACACTCCTTTAGCCAGCTCTATCCCCATCACAGGTGTGGGCTCGCTCTTCTCTTCAGCCCCTTCTCCCAGACCAAGACGACCATACTCTGCTCTTCCCAGGCTATATACCTGCCCTGAAAGACAAGAGTCCAACACTCCAGCTGACTTGAGTGCTAACAGATGATGCGTAACATCTGCCTGCAATTACACACAGCCAGCTTACCTTCAGCATCAAGGCAAAGTGTGTGATGCTGTCCTCCAGAGAAGTCTACCCAGGCAGTGGTCGAGTTCTTGAAACATGTAAGCTTTACAGGGACAAAACACATCTTGGTGCTTTTGGTGCCTAAAAAGATTCATTTGAAATGATACAGTCACTGTCGCAGTCACAAATAGTACATGGCAGTAGAGTTTACAAAGGATAACGCAGGAGTGACGAGTCACACTGACCCAGCTGGTGATAGTTTGAGAGGCCAAATCCATACACATGGCCCTCTTTTGACACAGCAAAGGTGACGTACGCTCCACAGAAGGCGTCAACGAAGTGAACTTTCCCTTTCACTTTTACCATCTGTGGAACCAGCAGCCGCTCTGAGATCACAAAAATAAACAGGAGTGATGTATAGAACATTAAAGACAGTATAAAAAAGAAACATTTATGTAATCAGATATTAACATAAATCTACAGTTTTTGATCCACCAAAAAACAGAAAAGGTGTGTGCTACGTACCAAGGCCTTTCCTGCCTCCTCTGTTTGAAAAGTGTTCAGGCACTCTTCCCAGCTGCCCCTGCTCAGCTGAGCCAGACGTGTATAGATTTCCTTCCAGCGTCACCATTACCACGTGATCATTACCTAGTAAAGAAATCAGTTACACAAATATCCCAGTTAGAAACTCATTTATAGTGCACACATAGTAACATAAAGCACTAAACAAAAACCTTTTCTTTTTTACCTGAAACTATTTTAACAACGTGTTCTGTTAAAGGGACTTTAACTGGTAGAGCACACGTTTTCATCGGCTCCAGAAGACCAATAACTCCATTATTATCCTAAGAAAACAGGGTAATATGCAGACAACATGTTAGACAGTCAAAACATTAAATAAATTTCAAAGTCTTTTCCCTACATTGTGTAGAATTACAAGAAGATTATGATTTTATTCATTAAAATTAAATGCTTTCTGATTCCACTGCATACATACTACAATATACTAAAATAGTTTTTATACATTCATTTTACAGCGTTAATAAATGTTTAGGAACAACATTTAGGGTTTGGATAATAATATAGTGCTGAAGGAAAAATGATTTGAAACCTTTGAACAAAAACAATTACATAGAAAGTAATGGAAGGGTGATAAAAATAGTTGCTGAGACAGCACACAGGACCAGACTCCCTAACTAGCAGGGATAGCACTAACCCTGAAAGAGCCCCAGATGTACACCGATCCATCCTCTGTGAGTGCGGCTGTGTGGCTGTCCCCTGCCGATACCTGGACCACCTTCTCATTCAGCGTCACCTTTCCCGGGATCATCTCAGACCCCTCCTCTGATGTGTCCCGACCAAGAGCCCCTTCGTCATTACAGCCAAACGTGTAAATCTAAACAAAGAAAACAGTTTACATGAGAAACTAAGAAGCTCTTTGTTAAACGCTACAAACAGGTTGCCATTACATTTTTTTGAAGTGAGAAATAAGACAGATGTTTGCTTACATTTCCAGTTTCGCCGAGGCACACGGTGTGCATGCCTCCAGCTGTCACCTGAACAATTTTCTCTGGCAGGGACAGAAGTGCTGGCTTCTTCCTTTCAATGACATCTTCCCCTAAACCCAACTGTCCAACATCACCTTGGCCCAAAACAAGAACCTGCCCCGCCTCTTTGAAATGACTCCTGTGTGAAACTGAAACACATATACAACCAGTTTCATAGTGAGCACTGAATTTTATTGGTTTGATGGAAAACACATGGAAAATGATGAAATTAGTAAAAAGTTAGTAAAAACACTGACAATGCAGTGTGATACACTTGGGAGTCAAAAGCCTTCCTCTCACATATGTCCATAATACTTGCTTAACAGAAATATCTTACTTCAGCAAACTCAAATACAAGTGGTGTACATGTTTAAATGCAATGCCACTTTTTAGCTGGACTATCAGTTGTTCAAACTGAATCTGGTTACACCTTTATAAACTCCTGTTTTGAAAAGGGAAGTGACTTACCTTTCACCTTTTTGGAGTCTTTATCATCTTCCACAATAGCAGCAGACTTTCTCTTGGTGGTTGTCTTTTTGGCAGGCATGATAGCAACACTTTTGGACTTTAAGAAAATATAAGGTTGTGTGTAAATTGGGTAAGTTTCTTAACTAAATGGATAATGTGAGTTAAACAGTACAACAAAGTAATTTAAAGTACGCTAGAATTCTTACACCACACAAAATAAAAGAAACAAAAAGGCTAAACAGATAGTTATTAGATACCACAAATGTCTCAAATTTACAAGGCAAGGCAGATAATTAAGTACATGAACAGCCGACATTTAACCTAAAAGTCATTTGCATGTCTACCCTGGGGATGAGTAAAGTATACATCCATCTCTCTATATTACTTACCGATACTCATAATGAGTATTTTAATTGCAGACAGAAAAGCAACGTGGACCACAATAACAAAACACTAGTGTAACCTGGAGAAAACCAGGCTACACTAGTATGATCTCTCTAAATACAAAAGCGTTTATAGACCACAATCACCCTCAAACCAGAGTCCAGACCACAGTGGTCCTGACTCTTAGACAGCACTACAGACTAGCCAGCAGACCAACATAATACACAAAAAGCCTTTTGTTGTTGTTCTAAGACTGCCCAGCAGTTCTTAGGGTTCAACAGCTGTCGGAGCCTAACTTCAATGGTTCTTTCACCCCACAAACAGCTGCGCTTCAGTCACCTCTGCTTCTCATGCTGATAAGAGACCACTGCCCACAAAAATAAGGACACGTGGTACAGTTTGAAATGAGAGTCAGTTTTAGCTTTTGGTCCCCACTATAGATCGTACGACAGACGCTGGGATTTCATAAGGAAGTGCTTGGATAGTGCTATCATCTCCTTTACAGCGCTGGACAGTTTAAATTAAGCTGCGTGATCTAACGCTGGCAGTGCCCATGTGTCCCTTGCTAACATTCAGTTAACTTGGCTGCTGAACGAGTTGTATGTGGTTTAAAACATTGACTGTAAATGATCGTGTCACAACGAGCAACGAACACAGCGAGAAAGCAAGATAGTAAATATAAGTTGTTACAGCTTAACCAAAGTTAGTTGGCCGGCATTGAAAGTAAAGCTTTTCAGCCAAATGCCGGCTAACTGTTTGCTAGCCAATGCTAGCTGGCTAGCTAGGGTGTTAGCGTGACATTGAATGAATGAAACCGAGAAACATAATTTAACAATGTAACTGCGTGCGATTCAGTGGTGCAGTATTTCTCGATACTTGTTTAATCCATCTGTAAAGTGTAGGAGGTGATAATTAACTGACCTGTGAAATGTTGAAGAGTGCCGTTTGAAGTGAACGTGCACAGCCTGGTTCCCGGTCTCGAGACGTGCTACGTTACGTTCTGTGGAACCTTTGGAACGCCCGCCTCATTAAAGAGACAGTAACACTCAGAGCCACAGGAAGATGGACACAGACAGATGTTTACATGTATATATGTCTATCTATCTATGATAAAGTGCATCCGGCGAAGCCATGTATCTGCGTAAATTAAGTAATACTTGGTGCTGGAGGAAGTACTCCTATCATCTTTCTCAGAACTGGGACAGGTAGCTCTGGTGAATGAATCGGGCTACAGATCAGTTATAAATGTAAAAGTACTAACGTCTGGTGGAACACTCAGTTTTTATTATAACCAAAGATATGAGAGTATTTTCTACTCCTACTTCTTCTTATTTTGGCTGTTTCCTTTAGGGGTCGCCACAGCAGATCATCTGGCTCCATCTCACCCTCAGTACCTCAAGTACTTCAAAAAGTGCAGAATTTAGGTAAAGGTACACGTCAATAGCTGTAATAGGGCAGTGTATTATTGTTAACAAACAAAAACACCCAACAACAACAATGTAAAAGTAGTGGTATTTTCATCTAAAGTTGAATGCGTAATATAAAACCTTTACCTTATATAGTTAATATTTCTGTTATCTTGTACAGCTCAATAATTAAGCAAGCTGTATGTAATGTAAAGAAAATGCTGACCAGCTGATATTAACACAGAGACTGTTGGGAATCTTTTGATTTTCACCTTAATCCATCTTGTATCACTTTTATGTCTAATTGATATTAAGAGATAAAAATTTATCAGTAACCTACAAACCTTTTTTTTTAGGTTGTCCCTTATCTGTTGTATATTTTGTAACTAGATTTCCTTTTGTCCAACCCAGACCTTAAAGATCTGTGAACATATTTTACCTTCAGTCTTGTCTTTCTTTCTTTAGCTGACGCTAAAGCTACTAGCAAAACTCTCAATTTTCTCACTGTGAAGACCTTTACCTACACATTTAATCCCAATAATATGAAAAGTGCAATTTCAACTATACCTCTCGGTTTTTTGTACACGATGAAGACATACTGCTGTAGTAAATGAAAGAAATCTATTAGCACAAACAAATAAACAAGTAAAATTACAGAAAAGGTTCTGGCAGCTAACTGTCCAGACTTTTCAGTAATTACAAAATTGAAAGATGTTGGTAATTCACACAAGATTAGTTTTTCATTGTTCTAATTATTTACTTATTTTTACTGTGGGCCCATTGTAAAAATAAATGACTATAGTCCATATGAAAAAGCAGGAACTTTTGATTATTTATCTATGGCTTAATTACTCCCATATGGGAGATTTTATCAGTAGGAAAACCTGTAAAATTTCTAAAAATATAGTTAAAAGTTTAAAATCTATTCCCTCCTTCACATATTCCAAAACTACCATCAAGTGGCCCAGATTGGAGTCTTTGCGGGAACAAATCTGGCCCCCAGGGCTCATGTTTGACACCTCCACCCTTTGGTGTCACCTTATCCAATAATCTAAAATATAACCTATTACTTAAAATACATTTTAAATTACACTAAAGGCCTTTAAACCAGC
This sequence comes from Copadichromis virginalis, assembly GCF_057382275.1. Classification (NCBI taxonomy): domain Eukaryota; kingdom Metazoa; phylum Chordata; class Actinopteri; order Cichliformes; family Cichlidae; genus Copadichromis; species Copadichromis virginalis. The sequence goes on along the minus strand of NC_140628.1, from coordinate 10,441,611 downwards.
AATTAAAAAAAAAATAAAAATCAAAAGACAGTGCAAAAACTTAAATCGCCACCAGGTGTTGCTGCAAACCCACTGTTTCTTTAGGCGTTCCAGCTTAGACAAAAGACTCAACCTGAACAGTCATTGGGTCTACTGGACCTCAGTTGCAGAGTTGTTTCACAAGAAGGTTCGAGGAATTGCAAGATTTTTAATTAGATCCAGACTATTTACAATTAAAAAGAAGACTGTCAGCTCATACAACTCCACATTCAATTAAAAATGAACTCAGATTTACAGAAAGGTGCACTTTCATATTCCCATTCTTGTAGCATTTAATCATAAACTCATGTTCTGCTTAAAAAAATAGCAACCTATAATACTTTTATATTTAAAATTTCTTTTCAAATAAAAGGAAGACAAGATATACAGAAGCATCAGATAAACCTATATCAACTTATACACACAGCACTGAGAACCCTGTAAGCTACTGGCCAGACAAGACAAGGTAAAACACTTCTGCAGTTTCAAAAAGTTCCAGCCAAACTGAGTTTCTGTTGACCGATTATGCGTTTTCAGGTGTGGTTTTTTTCTTTTTTTTGTGATAAATCCCTGATCTACACTTGAAGCAACTTACATTTAACTCTTAGTTTAGACACTATCGTAACGACCTTATTTAAAATGGCTACAGAATGTATTGCATGTTCAATCTTTAAAGGGAAGTACAAAAACTTACAAAAGAAAAAAGTATAAATGAAGAGAGATTATCCAGACGCGGTGGCACTGGATTTTGTAATGGCTCATGCAGTGGGTTGCAGAAATCAGTGATATGAAAACCAGTATTGGGTGTGTTGGCACGCATTAAAACACCAACAGCCTCCTGACCTTTTTCTATAGCTATTAAAAGGCCGACTCACATCACAACCACAAACACAGGCAAGCCAAATAATAATAATAATAATAATAATCATAATAATAAAGAAGGCTCAAAGAAAAGCTGTCACTACCCTTGTGATCAAAATTGTAATAGAAAATATTTTGTGCATTACAGAATATTTTGCAATGAGATCTCTTCCAGTTTCACTCTAACGTATCACAGCAGCAGTCTGTAGAGTGGATAACAAACACACGATATCCCAGAGATGTCCAGTTCTAAAACAGAATATTTAAGTCTTCAGCCAATTCCTGACCGTTTGTGTCTATTATTACTGTGTGAAGTGTTATAGGTCATCATTATTGTTACCATTTTTATTCTACGTTATTACATTAGCAAAGATGAGTTAGCTTTTCCATATACAGTAAAGAAGAAGAAGAAAAAAGAAAAAGGCAACACAGGACGAGGCCGCATTAAAGGTTGTAACTATATCCGAGTCCCTGAGGGGCACCACACAACAGCAGAGTGAGAGTAAGCCCTGTAGGTCCTTTGCCACTTCTCCACTTTATTGGCACGTGGTTCCCCCTGCCGTCTGGGAGAAATACTGCATCTGGTCTCCACCCACCAACACCTCGGTTCAGTGAAAGCAATGTAGTGAGAGGGCGATGGAGGACAAGCAAGAAGCATTCTCGTGTGGAGTCGGTTCCAGGCTTTCCCTGATAACAGTACATTCAAGAGGCGCAAAAGGGCGATCTGTCTGCATAGGGAGCAGCTGCTTCTTTGCCGGAGATCTTAAGTGCTTCTTTATCTGGAAGCAGGGATGTTAAGGCCGATGGAACCTAAAGAAACAAACAGCTCTCATGAGGCAAGATCACACCTTTGTAATCCTTAAGCTTTTAATGCACGGAAATTCATTATATTGCTATTTAAGGTACAGATTTTGCTCTAAAAGTCTTCTTCTGCCCGTTGTTAGTGCTGGATTCTGCCATTCAACCAGGCATGCACAAGAAAGATGACTACATGGATGTTTACTGGTCACAACTCTATTAATGTAGTAGCAGATCACCACTGCTGCTAATTCATATTTAAAGTGTTTAGGTGCAAGCAACACAAGATGGCTTTAAGTGTAAAGCAATCACAGGACACAGTGCATGTGTAGCTAAGGCAGCCGATGTCTACAGACTAAAATAAGTGACATCCTGAAGGTCGTTAACAATTGAAGGAGTATGAAATAAACAGTGTTGACACAGTAGCAAGGTAACAAGCTCCTTTGGCTAAAACCTGCTGTTGGGGGGGAGATGTCTTCAGGATGAGCGCCAAGGTTGGCTGCAAATGGCAGGAAGTGTTCAAAGATGCATCACTCTCAAGTGTGCATTACATATTTCATTGTTTCCCTGACACAACCAGGAGAAATAAATAACAACAAAAATAAAACTGTGTGGTGTTTGCATGGCTTCCCTGTGCTCCAGGTACCCGTCTTCCTCCCAAAGGCCTAGGTTTTGGGTGGTCATGCATGTTAGCTTAATGGGTGATTCTAAATTGGCCGTAGATGTGAACGCGAGTGTGAGAGGTTCATCTGTCTCTCCTTTAGCTCTGCGATGGACTCATGAGCTGTCCAGAGTGTTATAAACCAGTTTCTCGGTTTATAACAGCTGAGATAGACTCCGTACCCCACCAATATGAAGTAGTGGTGTAGAAAAACAAATCAGCAAAACACAGTACCTCACTCATTTGACCAAAGCAATCAATCAGCCAGTCAAGTTTCAACTAAAAGGTCTACCTTGTGTAAATTCTGCTCTCTTCATGAACCTCCATTTCAGTGCTCTTATAATCATTGAGCTCCTTCCGGATGGCCGCCTAGACAAAACAGCAATTTGGTTAAACATGAACTCAGAAAGAAAACGAGACAATATACTGCTAAAAATTACATTAACCTAAAGGAGTTGCACATGTTTAACATTTAAAATCATATGTTTGTAACACTGTCTTGGACATTTTGTAAAGTGCTATATCAGAAAGCGGGTGTGCCGATAAAGCCTTTATATGCAGCTGATTACCTTGTCGGCAGGAGTGAGCTTAGTCCACGGCTTGTCTGCTCTTCTATCGTAGTCCTGGGCATCTGTGACTTCCACATACTCGTGGAATCGCAAGATTTTTCTTGCCTGTAGTTCTGCAACCGTGGGTCTTTGACTCAGCTACAATAAAGATGTTTTTTTTATGTCAGTTTAATATCAGGTAAATACATGGTTTAACACTGGGATGTTTGCCGGCGTGCTGCTTCACCTTTCTGGTCAGCCGTCGCTTGATCTCTCGAACTTCGGCTTGTCTGTCAGCCTGATTTTTAGCTGAGGGGAGAACAAAGATGGGAGAAAGAATAGAAGAGCCAAATTTAGACTTTGGCATAAAAGGCTTGGTTTGATGGCAGGTTTAAAAGCAATTTCTAAAATTAGATATGTGCTTGTTGTTGACAGATGTGAAATGTACTTTGTTGACAAATGCTGAGGCAAAAGCATCAGACGAAAGAATGAGGAGGGGTTTTGCTAAAACCCAGAAACAAAGGAGTCCAAACAAGTCAAGGATCATGAACAAAGACAGAGAGAGTTAATACTAACGCTGGAGGATGTTTCTTTGCTCGAGTTCCTCAGCAGTGGGTCTCTGACTTAGTCGCCTGAAATAAAAAAAAAGAAAAGAAAAAAGAAAAATGGAGTCCTATTTTTACACATTTACTTCACTTGGACATTCAGGTAATAAGCAGGTCAAGGATCTTTTAAAAATTGGTCTAATTTCTTCAGGAAATGCAGTTTCACTGCTGTCATTTTAAACAATACAATGATACCGCTCATCTTTACCTCGTGAGTGCAGTGCCGATTTGTGTGCGAATGGCTTCCCACTGCTCTCTGCTCTGCCAGGTGAGGCCGGTCTGTCCTGGAGGGTGGTCATCTCGGCTGCTTCTCTCCTGCGTAAACCTATCCCTGTCGGGAGCAGAGGGACGGCTGCTCAGCTTCAGAGCCAGAGTGTCCTTTCTCTTCACCCTGCTGGCCAGTGCGCCTGGATAAAAGCCAAGCGGAGAGATGCAGTAAGCTGAGAAGGAGCAGCAACACTGCACAGGTTTACAAAGAGTCCAGAAAAGCCACTAAATGACCTCCGAATCAGTTTGTTATGCTTACTCATCGGGGGCTCATCCTCCTCATCTTCATCTGAGTCTTCATCTTTATGAGGCACAGGACCATCTGAATCACTGTCCTCCCCGTGCATGTCGTGTTCGCCTTCCTCATCCTCATCCTCCTCATCTTCTTCCTCGTCGTCGTCATTGCCGTTTCCCCGTGGGATCACACAAATGCCAGCGTCACCGACCAAGCACCGGCGACTCCTTGGCTCCAGCTCTGGCTGTGGAATCTCCCCATCATACTCCTCCTCTTCCTCATCATCTTCTTCCTCTTCTTCTTCCTCTGAGTAGTCATCCTCAGATCTAACAGGAAAAAAATACATGCATATAAAACATTTTTTCTGGTTTTTTTGGGCTAATCCTGAAGACGTGTTTTTCAATGAATTTAACTGAAATATGTCCCTCCAGCTATATCTGACTTTACAATGATGAAGACTGGACTTTTTTTCAGCTTGAAATGGATATACAAGTAAGTCCAAAGTGTACACAGCTTAGAAAATGGATGAAAAAGATCCGAAAGCTACATGCAAAGACAGATCACGTGCAGACTCAATACTTCTTCACCATGTACTGTCTTTGTATACACTGATTCATAGACTTTTCTGTGCAGAGAAACTTACAGTTTTAGTGGTTGAATGCTGACAGGCAGAGGGCGACCTCCTCCTTGGTACTCTAGAGGTGTTTCGAAAAGCAGTGTGTGTGCCCGCTGCGACCCATCTGGATGTGGCTGAGCCGGGCCGGGACTGGACAGGGCTCGCTGGATCATGATGTGCAGCGGTACGGGAGCCGGGCGCTGGGGAGACTCATTGGTCGGGCTCGGTGGGTCGAAAAGCATTGGTATGGGTTGGGGGAGCGGATGGGGGTAGGAGTGCTGATGGTGGAGGTGGTGGGTCTGTATGTGTTGGCGGGGTGGAGAAGGTGGTATGTGAGTCGGCAGGGGAGGGGACGGAGGAGGGGGAGGCAGCTGGAAGCCCAAGGGGAGGCTGCTGTGTTCCTCCAGAGAAAGTGGTGAGGGGATGATGGGATGGCTTGAAGCAGAGTCCTCTGTGTTGCGTTTGGTGACTGGGGTGGTCCTCTTAGGAGGCATCGGAGGAGAGGGTTTGGCCGGAACAAGGCTAGCGCCCCCTGTTGCTTGGGTGAAGTCACCTGCAAAACGAAAAAGAGCTAATCCAACCATAACTGCTAAAGAAAAACAGCTACAGCTTAGGCGTGTGAGTGATTTGCTAGCAAGTGCTTTACTTTTGAATCTAGTTTGTCACTGTGACGCAAGTGCACAAGCATCAGTCACACATGTATAACATACCCGGTATGACAGAAGACACACGAATGCTGGGATTACATGTCTGACTGAGCATTACTGCATCCGTACAGCAAGTTGGTTCACATGACGGCCATGAACGCACACTTTGCTCTAAAAGACCAGTGTGCAGCGAGTGCTCCAGGTCACAGAGACAAAAAAGATGCATCCATGCTCTTCACAGCCAGACTAACCCCGCACCGACACTTTTTCTATTAGCGTAGTAAAGCTCCTGAAGCTCCTAAACAAAAAGCTCAAATGCAAACCTTCCAGTTTTGCATGCACATTTGCATATTTGCTATTTGGCTCTTAAGACTTCAGAGGACAGCTTTAAGGCAACATTTCTGTTAAAAGCAGACATAATAAGTGAACAGTGCTGACAGACTTACAACATGCAGTAACCTACACTGTAATGGACTTCCTCTCTATAATAAGTCGAACCCTTATGTTAGAAACATTTTGCCTTTTTATTCTTCGACCCATTCAGTCATCCATTCAAGTCCACCCATCCATCCCATTTGAGTGAGAGCTGAGTGGATTAGAGACATAAAATTCATTTGATGCATAGCAGAACACAGCTGGAACCCGCTAAAGGCCCTCCCTTATTCAGAGGCAAAATACACTCAACTGCACTCACACAGAAGTTGTCTCCTGCATACAGTAAGCACACTCATTATCAGCTTGTTATATGCATGCGGCTCTTATATACCAGGTCCAAAGCAATGAAGGCCGGTGAACAAGTTAAAGGCTTTTCAGAAGACATATGTTGGCAGCAGGAAAGGATGCGACATGATGAAGTGTGCAGACTCTGAAGAGGGCATTCCAGAAATTGGCACCCCAGCCAAAGAAATACCAGGGGGGCATCCTTTTACCTGAGCGCAGGCCTCCAGCCCGCCGGCACAGGTAGACAGGCAGGGACAGGTAGACATCATAGTCGCACTCTCGCTTCCAGCAGGACCAGTAGAGTGGAAGCTGAGCGTTTTCTCCCCCCTGCAGGGCGGAGACTAACAGGGACGAGATGGAGGCCTTCAGCTTGTATGTTTAATGAATGCAGCTACTTTCTGGTGTCGTGTTGTTGATTTCATAAGTTACGGCTGTGGTCAGAAGTTTACATCCACTCATCGTGGGCATGAATTTCATAGTAATTCTGGGCATTTAATGATTTATTTGAACTGTTTCAACTTTTCTTTTTCCAGGGTGGAATGATTGTGCAGCAAACATCTTTAATGAGTTAAAAAAAAGAATTTGGTGCACACAATTTAAATTATTTTGGGTTTCCTCTAATCCACACAGAGTCACGGATCTGACTTTTAAGTGTAGTCTACAGATTTTCCTGACTGAGGTCGGGTCTTTGGAAAGGCCATTCGAGAAGCTTAATGTTATCCTGCTTTATCCATCCCAAAACCAGTTTTGTTGTGTGTTGGGATCATTGTCTTGTTGGAATTTCAACCATCTAGCTGCTGATTTGAGGTTGAAGAAGTTGAAGAATTTAGAGGTAGTCATTCTTCTTCATTATTCCATCCACTTTATGCGATGTACCAGTACCCCTGACAGCAAAACAGCCCCAGAGCATGATGCTACCAACACCATGCTCGACAGTACCATGTTCCTAGGTCTTGTCTGACTACAAAACATTTGTCTAGAAGGAATTTGGTTTGTCCATGTGGGCAGCTGAAAATTTCAGTCGAGCTTCAAGGTGTCGGTTTTTTCTTTGTCGATATCCTCTCAGTCCAGTAAAACCAGTTTACCGTCATTCATATCATATTCGGTCACCTTTCTCACTCAACATGTGTTAATAGACCTCTCTGCTGAGTCATACCTTTTATTAATCTCTGGCTGTCTTCCACAGCATGTCTTTATCCTGTCTTCCTTCTCTCACCCCAACCGGTCACAGCAGATGGCCCCGCCCCTCCTGAGCTGGAGGTTTCTTCCTATTAAAAGGGAGTTTTTCCTTCCCACTGTCGCCAAAGTGCTTGCTCATAGGGGGGGTCACATGATTGTTGGGGTTTTTTCTCTGTATGTATTATTGTAGGGTCTACCTTACAATACAAAGAGCCTTGAGGCAACTGTTGTTGCGATTTGGCACTATATAAATAAAATTGAATTGAATTGAATTTCATATTGACAGTTTCGGTCTTTTTCCAAAACTTGGCAAAGTAGTTACATATCCATATAACATGATCTTATGTAAGTAAAGTGTCTGGTTGAGGTGTAACTTGCTGAGGAACATTTATCCCAACATTAGTGGGGGTGAGTGTATATATTTGAGCCTGTATGTATACTTCTGATCGAGTGGATCGAGAAAACCCAGAATAAAATCAAACTTGTGCCCCAAATTCGTGTTTTTAAAGTCATTACACACGTACGCTCTACGATCATTCCACCCTGGATGATCATGACGATGCCAGTGATGAGCGGATGCAATCTTTTGAACACAACTGTATATAAACAGAGTTGCACTATGAGGGAATGGTACGGTTTCCCGAAGTGATAATCACTAAACAAACACATAGGTAAGAACATGATTACTATCCTTGTAACTGTAACAGTATCCGCTTCACGGTGTGTTTTATTAACACCTTTTGTCTCAGTTGTTCTTTGTCCATAAACTTGGCCACAAAGCAAAGAAGCCTCCTGGCTTTTAAAATACAGTCACTTCATAGTAAACTGTCAACAAGTGTACTGAGAAATTAGATTTCGAGGAGTTCTCTGTAGTGTAAATGTTAACCTGAAACTAGTTTAAGTTCCTAACTGACTCATTTTGTATTCTATTTGTGTCAAGAACAACAATTAGTATAATAAACAGATGACAAATGGGGCATTTTTGTAATCCCCCCCTCCCCCCCTACTGGGAATTAAAACACGATCCCAGATGAGGCAAAACCACAGAACCGCTACACTGTATCTGTGGAAGCAGTGGCCCACAGCCACAGGAGTCCTTGTTATCCTCATAGCGTAAAATGCTGGAATACGTTTCTGCTACAATAATCCAGGCTTAATAAGTAATTAACTGGGGAAAAGCAGCTCGTGCTGTTAAGATAGTATCGTATACAGGATGTTGTGCTGAAGAGTTTACCATCAGTAGTGCACTGACGCATAAATGTACATACTGTATACGCCAGCTGGAAAACTACACGCTAACTGAGCAGGGGTTGGATTGTTGATGTATGCTTCCTGTCCCTGCAACATCTGTTAACCTAAGAAGCTACTGTTAGTAAAAGCTTACCCAGCATGGCCGCGTTGCCCCTGTTCACAGGCTTGGGTGGAGGCAGAGGGGGCTGCTTGGCGGGCTGAGAAGTGGGGGTAAGGGCAGCGGCCGAAGACTGCTGAGTGTTGGAACACGCAGAAGACACCGATCGAACAGGTTTGGACGTCACACCCGACGGAGAAGAGAACTGGCTCGTGGGGTGGTTGGATGGAGTTCGAGGTGGACACTCGCTGCCAGGTTCAGGGGTGGAGCTCACCAGCCATTTTGGAGGCATGATCACCTGTTTGGGTGGCAGAGGTTCACGTAGGGTGTCCAGGTCAGGAGCAAAATGGCTGTCTGATTCTAAAAAAAAAAGGAAAAAGCAGCTAACCATATAGTTTTATATCATAACATGTAATTCTGCTTATATAATTTTAAAAGTTACAGCACGTCAACTGAGACTGATAAACTTAAGCAATACATGATTGGTTTTCAGCTGCAGTGCATATACTGTATTCTATTTATGCATGATCATAAGAAATACACTTCAGTGAATTAGCAAAATCTCACCAAATATCCCAGTGGATTGCTATAAATGTTTCAGCTCAGAGACTCAGCGATGAGCCACTTTTCTACAGCTCTAAGCACTCCAAGCACTCTCTGTGATAGCACTTGTTTGAGAATGGCATTATCTAGGGATCAGCTGTGAAGATAAACAGAGTAGGCGGCTGCAATTACCACCAAAAAAAACCAACCTCCATCTGCCCACCCCACTATACCCGCGAGCCGGCCCCCACGCTGTTCCCACCGCTGCGCCCACGCCATTCCTGCCGCTCTCAGGTTCGGGGCTATTTATTTACAGAAGTGTTATCAGTGTGATGCCATGTAAATCAAAGAGGAACTAATCCAGGGGAAAGCAGGAAGTCAGACTGAAGAACAGAGAGAGAGGAAGCAGGAGATGTGATAAAGATAGAAATGCGAGTGGGAGAGGTAAAAAAAAGTAGCATCATAAAAAAGAAAAAAACAAGGTAAGATGAAAAGAAGAGCAGAGCAATGACACATGAAGGAAAGTGGACAAAATTTTCTTTCTTCTTTGCTGCAATGACGTGCTATAGTGTTTGCATACTTTTCAACTCCTAGCATGTTTACACATTGGCACAGAATAACCTGTCACGTGAGCGATAACCACACAGCTGAGATCTAAAAACAGAGCTAAACACCATTATTTTTGAACAAATTCTATTTTTCTGGGAAATCAATTAGCTGTGGCACTTTACCAATTATCACTGAGCTCACTGTGCTAGCCTTAAAGGGCAATAATGAGTATAGCGATCGCGCCACATTAATTAGGAGAGGAGAAGAGAGGACGAGCTATTCCCTCATGTTCCTGAATAAGAAGCATAGCTGGAGCAGGCCTCCCGGGAGCTGACAGGAGCCCGTCTATATCTGGGAGGACAGCATATAAGCAGAAAAGTGACAGCAAAAGGGAGGGGATAAGGTACCCAAGAATCACCGACTTTTCGAATATGAAGGAGGTTAAGGTGTAAAAGGTGTGCACTTCATCGGTTATGGCCTTACACTGACAACAGCAGTGCTGCTATGATTGCAACTTGTAAAAATTGGTGGAAAAATTCAGATTGCAGGGAGGACAACTACTGGAAGTGACTCACCTCTCCGGGCCCTCCCCTCCTCAGCAGATGCATGCCGAGGGAGTGTAGGCTTCCAGTCTCCTTCTGCAGGCCGACTCCTCCTGCCGTCCTCGGATGGGGCCTTCTGCAGTCCTGGCCTCTTTTGCCCGTCGTCAGGGTGAAGCCTGCCACCATGTCTGCTCTCTTCCATTTGTCCGTGAATGTGGCCCTGCCAGGCCATATTAGACTTCCACTCGCCCTCCCCTTGCGCCCGTGCCCCAATCCCTGCGCTTCTCCGTCCTTCGTCATGCAGTCCTGTTCCCCTGGAGCCCAAAGCTCCACGGCGGTCTCCATCTGAGGGAGAACAACGGCCCCTTCGGTCATCTGGCTGGGGGAGCCATGCAGGGTTCATCCTAAAATCTGAATCTGAGGGGAGTTGGCCCTGGTTGCATGGGCTCCTGACACCACTGATGACTCCTCCTCCTCCAACAGGCAGAGTGTGGCCATTCTTTACATACGACTGCTTCACATTTTGTGCTTCTCCATCTAAAAAGATTGGTCAAAAACACTTGGTGAATACTCAAATAAATACATTAGAAGACTGAATGATATTCTGAGCTACTGAGAAAGTGCGGAAGGACATTACATGCTAAATTGATACATCTTTTAAAGTTTTACATACTGGTAGTGCTGTGTTCAATATTCTACAATTAACCTGATGCATGGCAAGATAACTGATAACTATCCAACTGAGCCATAACACTGTTAAACATACTTTTTGCTGCTTATTTCTTCTTTAAATCTGGATTTCAGATACAGTGAGGGGTGATTTTTGGGGAGATTTTAAAGACTACAAAATCAATACAGAAACTGTTCAAAAATAATTGCTATTTGCAGTTTTCTTTCCCACAGTAATAAAATGTGCCCTTAACTCAAGCCCCATGGACAGTCAGTGTTTGCCGTGATGAAGAAGCTGCTGTAGATTTAATAAATGGGCTCCTGCAACAGCGGGACCAGCAGAACGTTTGCACACCCCCCCTTTCTAAGCTATTTTGCTGCAAGGCACAATTTGTTCCACTTTTCCTCAGCTCTGGAGAGTGGCAAGTAATTTTAAACAGACATTGCATTACTTTGAGAAACAGCAAGGTGAAAGCAGTTTTTTCTCAAATTTGTGTTTCTAAATTTGTCTCAGGCACCTGCTGCATGGGAAGACAGCGTTCCTGCTATCATGTGCTGAAGACTTAACTGTACCGTCTGAGTGGGCGTTATTGCCTCGGGGCTGCTGCTGTCAGACGCAGACAAAGCTTTGCAAAGATATCACATTTTGAATCACACAAGTCCCCTCACCACTGTCCGGGACCTCCTTCAGCACCCCCTGTTCTATAAGCTCCTGTCGGGTGCGCCTTGTCGACATCTGCCTCTCTAGTTCTGTCAAGAGCAAAAGGAAATGACATTTTATAGACCATTTTTTCACCAAGATATTTATGATTTAAAATTTTCACTGTGATCTCATGCACCAGAAGCAATATATATAGATATATATATGTTGTGCTAATTCGAGTCACTGAACTGGACCTCTTCACCATGCTTTCTGGTTGTAAGTTTCCCATATTATTCAGTAACACTTAGAATCAGTTAGCAAGTATCTTTATATATAACATACTGTATATAACATGTGGGTGTGGCTTCTAGGCCTGAAAAGTGAAGCCAATTCAGAAGTGTCTTAAATCAGTATACTTTTAATGACCAGCAAGGGCAACTCTACTGGTTGCAGAAAGAAGTCAGATTGTACAAAAGTACATAGTACTCTACAAAAGGATAAACACCCTGTAACTGTCAAGTTTCTGCGATACTTTGCTCTCGGTTTTTCGTACAGATGCAGCGGTCTCTTATCACGTCCGGCATCAAACCATCGAGGAGACAGCCAAAAGTCTAGAACTTCAGTAACCAGCAGGTGTCACAGTAAAAACATCCATCTTTCATATACAGTCTATGGACACGACTTTCCTGTCCTGCAGGTTTTAGATGTGTCCTTGATCCAACACAGCTGATTCAAATGGCTAAATGACCTCCTCAATATGTCTTGAAGTTCTCCAGAGGCCTGGGAATGAACTAATCATTTGATTCAGGTGTGTTGACACAGGGTGAGATCTAAAACCTGCAGAACAACGGCACTCGAGGCCAGGAGTTGCCTAAACCTGCATTAGATGATATGTTAGAACTCCACCCTCTAAATGTTCACAGATGGCATGTGCCACACTGCTAAAGAGACGATTAATTAGCCAAAAAACGCAAGGGCACCATGATATACACGTCATCTCTTAACGAGACATCTTGTATTCATCTTATTGTATTATGTGCACTGAAAATAGCGAGAGACAAACTTGCTTGTAACATTTGGGCGGAAACATGTTCACAGAGGAATTTTAATGACATTTGAATACAACTGATACGGCCGCTGGGGTGAAAGGAGAGGTGGCATTCGCAAAGAGAACAAGTTTGCAGCACAAACCTTCAGAAGTTTCTTTGAACTTCTCGCTGCTTTTTTTCTTCCTCCACTTCCACGGCTTGAAGATCTTGCCAAGGGTCGAGAACTTGCCCTTGCGCTTCGGGGGAGGGGTGCTGTCCCCGGTGCTGCCTCCCTCTCCCACCATTGTGCTGTGGTGCTGCTCAGCTTCATCATCTAAAACAGAAAGCACAAATTTAAAACAAATACAATAGAACTTATAACATGAAATTATAGACACCCCACTCAGCAGCGGCGCTTTCTATTTTAACTGAGCTCATCTGCTGCTTTTTAACGAGGGCCAGGATCATTATGGCGGTTATTATCTTTAGCTGTTAGTTCTCGGGGGCCGAGCGTGCTTTGGCAGGGTGACGCTGAGAGCTCACGGACTCCTCCACGTATCCACAGCTAACAGGAGAAGCCTAACACTGGCTCTGAGCCAGGATTTCTCGCTGTCAAGTACTCACATTCCTTAACCGGATGGAGTCTAGTGCCTTATCAGCCTTTCAGCCCTCGCTGCTCCCATAGAGAAGAGGGGCACACACGAATGCAGACATAAGCAGCAGAAAAAGGTTGTCAGTCATTCTGCATACATATATAAAATATATACACATGTACACACCCACACATACAGGTAACAAGAAGCAAAAGCTCTTTAAAAACCACTAATTATCATTAGGTGTCACCAAGGCTTCAAGAACTCAACTAAAAAGCAATCTGCAGACATGGCTACATACTCTGGGTCACATGACTGACAGGCCAACTGACAGCGCGCTGAGCTTGGAGAGGCTTTCAAACAGGCTGCAGCTGCTGTATTCAGCAGACATAATATTTACCAGCAGAGAGAGAACAGAGTCCGATGTAAAACATCCAGTCTCGGGCTCACACAGGATGTCTTGGCGACAGTAATGCCCTGCAGTCTGATTCCCACAACAATATGCTCTCACACAATACTGATGTGGCTTACTTAGCAGTCCAGGGAACACTAAAACAACAAAACGTTATTCCTGGATAGAAACTTTTTCTTTATTTGAGACACACACACACACTGATACGCATACATCAGTATCAGCTAGCTGCAGTCCAGCACCCCTGGAGCTGGCAGGGTTTCAGTATCTTGCTAAGTGACACTACAGAAAGGCGAATGGTTGCTGACACAAGATTCAAACCCATTTTTTGCAGCTGAAGGACAGGCACATTAACTCCACACTGCTGGCGGTGTAAAATTTGAGTTGAGTGTTTACACAGACCTCAGAAGCCTGACAGACTGTAAACCTCGGATAGGAAAACAGTTTTAATCACAATACTTCAACTTCATACCCTACTGTGAGTTTAAAAATGGCATTTTTGACAAGTAGTTAAAAAGCAGACACTAATCTACCTTGAAGAGGGGTGCTAAGTGTCCAGCTTGCATGGTGGTGGGACTTAAAACAGCACGCCATGAGGACGCAAGGAGCATTCAGCAACCAAAAATCTACTGTCCTGTGTATATGCCAGCATCAAATCACAGATGACGAAAACGCAGGAGACCAAGTTGCAGAGAGTTGACGGAAACTACAGCAGAGAGTCCGGAGTCGAGAGACATGTCCACGCTGTGGAAATCCAGCTTATCTCTGCGAGGTAGAAATCTGAGGACTCAGACCAGCTGCCATAACATCCAGATTAAGCATTGCTTAAGGCAGCTTCTCCGCGATCCAGAACTGAGGTTCTCACACACAGCAGACCGTTCTGTCAGAGACGCCTCTGCCACAGTGGCTCAGCTGAAGCCAGTGAAGCAGGATAAGAGCTGGCTGTGCCAGGCCTGCACACTCCAAAGCACTGCAGAGATGACGATGGCAGAGGACTCAGCCCATGCAGCAGGCATCTATTTGAAAGCTACGACTGACCATATCCTCAGCGGTCTTTTCCGTTAGCCAGTGAAGCTCGATTATAAAAGGTGCCAATCCACTAGTACAAAAAAAAAGTCCTCAAAAAAGAAACAAGTACAGAGGACCCAAATCAGCTGTCACGTTCAAGAGAGCTTGTAGATCCACTCCAAATTATTCTTCACAGATACAGAGAAAAACTCTCCAACATGCCATTGTTTCAGCTGTAGTGTGAAGAGGTCTGGCATGTTGTGACACTATAGCTGAGTGTGACTGTGGGTTTTGGAATTGGAGTAGAGGGTAAAAAAAGGGCTACAAAGAGAGAAAAAGTACAGACATAATGTGGCGGGCTGGGATGGGGGGGCTGGAAACGCAGTCACAGAATCAGGGTGGAGTGCCGTTTCCTCCCAGAGAACAAAGGCAGCCTCTTCCCCTCATATTCAATAACATAGTCCACTGTACAGCTCATGGAAACACTATGCTCGAAGGTACAACAGGGAAACTAATGAATGATGATATATAAAAAAATAGCTCCATTCATAACAGAGCTACATTCTTAATAGTGTTACTCTAATGAGAAAGTCTGCCCAGATAAGCCACAGCAGACAGGAAACACGAGAGTGTGTGACTGTGCTGGTGTCTTCCTATGACATAGCCATATCCAGAAGGCACACCTACTACTCCCCCATGCAACTGGCCAGATTTCCCTCTAACCTCATGATTCACTGAGTCATGGCAGGCTGGTCAGGTGAGCATGTGGGTAAAGGAGATTGTTGCTGTAAAGGAGCATGCTATCCCGATCGCTAACACAAAAACCAAAAGTCCAGGCGGATAAATATTAGGAAATACCTCCAACCTCGGTGTAACAGTTACCTTTGTCAGGGCCGATTATGACATTTAATCCACTTACGAGCGCTGACTGTTTCCTGCGAAAAAACGTGTTCCCTAACATTTTCAACAATTTAAGATCCAGTAGAAATAAATGTCATTACATGACACTGTAATATGAGTAACGTTTTACTGCTGTACATATCTTTTTACTCACTACTTGCATAAAATGCACGATCATATAACATCGTGCGGCGCTTAGAAACTTGGAATAATTGGTGCGGTACAAAATTATGTAAAACCTCTGAGCCAGACAACATATGCAATCTGATGTTCCTGTGCAGTGTAACATAAGAAAATAAGTGCACAAGTCATGCATGAGTGTGTTAAAAACACTGTAGAGAATTAGCCACATGATCCCAGTGATTTAGCATTCCTTGTGGTGGTAAACATGAATGAGGGGCAGAATTAGGAGGGAGGCTACGCAACATTTGTGCAAAGTTTATTACACAATCACCAATCCTCAGCTCTGCTCTATCCTCTATCCTTGAAAACTAGTAAACGAGAAAATAGTTTCATGTTGTTGATGTTAGCGATGGAGGAAACCACAGCTGTGTAAAGTACACCAAGAATGTAAGCCCAGAAACTCACCACTGCGGCTATGTTGTTGTTGTTGTGGGTCCTGAGCTGAGATCTCCACACGGAGGCTCTGTCCCATGATCCAGCCCCCGAGGGGCCCCTACCTGTCCTGCACCTTTAAGTGTGCGCCTTACACAATACAGATCAACTCCTTCACCTGCCGTGCTTCTTCTGCGACAAAGTCCCCGTATGCCCGAAGATCTTTTATGCTTCTCTGTGTCTGTCATCTAGCCGCCTTCTGTGCCTTTTCTTCAATCCTTCCCCCATCCCTCCTTCGCACAATATCCTCAGACCTCCCCTCCCTCCCTCCTGGAGTTGGACTCCCCCTTCCTTGCTGACCCTCCCTCCTTGGCTCATAGCACAGGTCAGCATTCACTGAAAGATGCCTACCATTCCAGGGAAAAGACACGTTTTGTTTTCAATACGGCGCGTGTTGTAGTATGCGGTGCAGTGCGTGTACTCAGTAATATCCGTACAATGTAAAATATTCCTTTATAGTGAATTAAAAAGAGTTAACCAACACAGAAGACACTAGACCTGAAGCTGCAGATCTCAGACCACAACACACAAGATATAGTTATATATACACAACTATAATGCAACTATAGTAATGTAATTTCAATCAGTACCCTTGACCAGTAGAAATGCTTTGCAAGATCAGATGCATTACTGTTTCTAAGGAAAGGTCCAGTATGCTCTCATCGCCATCAACAGAATGACACTGACCAGGTTGAGTGGACAGTTTGATCAGAGAAATAAACATTGCACTTTCTATACAGGGTTTGCACGCTAACATTAGCTGACTCCTGCTCAGTAACCTAATGTTAGTGCAGGGTGTTTATCATGCTGCTCGCCTCCTTTAATGTCTCCAGGCACCATTTTATACACTTTTTTAACTCCCTTATATCACATTTTAAAAAGACTTGGAAGGATTAGCATGACTTTGAAATATGTTTGCCAAGAAGCACAGTCTTGTATCAGGCTTGAAAATAGAGAGGAGAGGCAAAGAAAAAGTGAGCACTTTCTGTAAATGAGAAGAAAAGCGGGAGTGGACCCCCTGAATTAGTGCTTTGATTTCGTTTGACGTTCGAGTGTCTTTAGAAGAAAAAAAAAATCTCATCTGAGCCTCAGAGGAATCCAGAGCACTGTGCTGTGTCATTATGCCTGGATAGATCAGAGCTTTGTGAGCATTTGGCTGCATCTCGAGCTGCTTCTAAAGATGGAGAGCTAGTGTGTTCGGCAGCGTTCCTTTTCTCTTCCTGTGCCCCACATAAAGCCACCACGCCGGGCTGGCTTCCAGCGAGAACTGAGCCAATCCGCATGACTCCAGAACCTGTTGGCCTGACCTGGATAACAGACTGGGACAGGCTACTTCAGCAGGGAGGGAGACTAAGTCAGGTACGCACATATGTACATAAACATCCCCAGCCCTGTCTGACAAGAGTGTGCAATGAGTCATTCACGATGGGGGAATAAAGTGAAACACAGCATTAACACTGCATTTAAAAAAACCACAACGCGTAACTCGGTACTCACCACGATTTTCCATTACAGAGTTTGAGGCACACCAATCAACATCTCCTGAAAAACACAAGTTTAATACATGAGCAGACACATTCTCAGCTCTACATTTGTTTCATTTTATACCTTTATATAATTCATTTTATTCTGTTATTTCAATTTATAGTTTTTAATGCAATTTTTCCCTTTTATGTATTAGCTATAACATTTTAGATTGCCTTCAGATATAAAGCATATGATATATAAATAAAACTCCTGTGCATTGACTTCTGTATATTTAATTGGATTTGTGCAACTGCAAAAAGTCGTACACATACACTACACAAAGTCATGGGAGGGGTGTGGGTGGTCGGGGTTCTTGGCAACAGTACAGCAGTATTTTTTCAGGTCTCTAGCATGTTGACGATGCCACCTCCAACCATCCTATCCACTCTGAAAGAGAGAAAAACAAGGTCGATCACATCACAGTCTGACATACAACACACAACTAGGAGATCCACACTTCCCAGGAATTTTCCGATAAGACTGCGAAGAGAAACCGATTACACCTGGGCGTGAAAATACAGGCACACCGACTAAAAGTCACAACTAGACAAATAATACTCCATATCTCAGAGCTTGAACCTGTCCGGGAATAAATGTCCGGAAAAGATGTATCTATGAGTTTGGATGAAGCAAAAAAAGTAATTTCTAATACCAGACTGAATCTATTGTGTATTTGAAGGTGCGTGCTGTAGGAGAAAGAAAGCAGAAGGAAATACTACAAAGGCCTTTAGAAGCCCCTGTGTAACAAAAACT
This sequence comes from Copadichromis virginalis, assembly GCF_057382275.1. Taxonomy (NCBI): domain Eukaryota; kingdom Metazoa; phylum Chordata; class Actinopteri; order Cichliformes; family Cichlidae; genus Copadichromis; species Copadichromis virginalis. The sequence continues at coordinate 10,423,326 of NC_140628.1, read as the reverse complement.
GATACAATTTGGTCAGACTTTACAGAGCTTAAAGCAGACTATAGCTCCAGTCCACTAAATCACAAAAGGTCTGATGCCACAGTTTGTATCCATTGATGTATACATGGTGACGGTAATGAGTAAATGGCTTTCTGGCATTCATTCAAATCAGAGTCGTGTGTAAAATGACACTTCAGTTATGTAACCGCTCATGGACAAGCTCACAAATAGCAATTTTATGTACTCAAAGTGGTGCACCGTCCATTCTTTGCAATAGAAAAGCTGGAAAACAGAAGCAAAATCACAACACAAAAGCTTTGATAATTAAGGCAGCAAAGAAAACCAAGCAGAAATATTTACTTTTGCAGTACTGACTGATTAACAAGTATAACTGCTGTATAATTAGAAGTAAAAATACATTGTCAACGATATAGTGTTGATGCACATCTAGCTAAGCTTTGTAGCACATTGAGTCAACACTATGTTTTTGGGAATCGTCCTTCATTTGGTCCATCTTCTGTCATGTTGCCTTCAAATACTAACACAAATGGTAAATGGTAAATGGCCTGTATTTATATAGCGCTTTTACTAGTCCCTAAGGACCCCAAAGCGCTTTACATATCCAGTCATCCATCCACCCATTCACGCACACATTCACACACTGGTGATGGCAAGCTACATTGTAGCCACAGCCACCCTGGGGCGCACTGACAGAGGCGAGGCTGCCGGACACTGGCGCCAACACAAGACTGCAAAGACTTTACAACCACACTGGTTTGGACCAATCTACTGCAGTTTTAATCAAATGGATTAAATCAATCATACACATACTGGGTATATTATTTAAAGCAGCGGTCCCCAACCCCAGGGCCATGGTCTGCAAGTCATTTGGTACCGGGCCGCGAGAGTTGAAGCTCGTGTGTGAAATTTATGGTTTTCAGAGTTTTTATCATTAACTTGGTTTCCCTGGGTCTTTTCCCGTGTTGTAGTTGTGTGTCTTATTTTGAAATAAATATTAACGCGTTACCATAGCAACCAGAGAGGATTAAGGGGCAGAGAGGAGGATGTTGTTGGCACATTTCAGGAGGGCGCTGCTAATAAAGTTACACAATTACACAGTGAATTTGCGCTTATCATTATATTTACAAAATACCACAGTTTTTGTCTTGGTCGTATCATTTTATTTTGTTGTATTTATCCGCGACACATTAAAGGCCGGTCCGTGAAAATATTGTCTGACATTAAAGCGGTCCGTGGCGCAAAAAAGGTTGCGGATCGCTGATCTAAAGTATGTAAACTGTCGGGAATTTTGGGGGGACCAGGTGTTGATGTCATGCACACTTTGCTTGAGATTTGTTTGCCATCTTGGACGTGTCATAATGACCAGTTGCTATGGAAAAATGTGCATTCGCCGACTGGTTGGCACTGGTTCCTGGAGGTTGCTGGCTCTCGCTGAATCAAATTACGATTGAAAAACTCTTCCTAGCGACTGCTTTGGTTTCAGGCAGACTTCCATGGTTGACTGCAGTTTTTCATGTTTGTCTGTAAACACTCACTAACAACCATTTCCATGCAAACTCAGGGTGACTGCAGCAATATGCTAGCAACCAAAGCAAGCACAAGGAGGTTTTTGCCAACCAGAAAGGGAATACAGATTTTGTGTGACTGGGGATATAGTAACCACTTTCCTAGCATATGCCAACAACCTCCAAATTGGCTGACAAGTTAATTGTCACATGCTTAGTGGAATGATAATATCAAAGGGCTAGGTATAGATTAAAGCCTGTTGGTGAGATGAGACAGAATGAACTAAGGCAGAACTCCACCCTCTCAAATCTACTGTGTTGGTGGGTTTCTTAGTCATATACTGCAGGAATCATATACTTTCTTTGCACATGACAACATCTGAATGGTGGGGAATTATTTCATACATTTCTGACATTTCTAGAAAGTTATAAATAAAACAATATTACGAGTCTGTTATGGCATCTTTAAATCTCCTTCAGGTGACTATTGTTGTGATTTTGCACAATATTAATACAATTAAATTGAAATGATTTAAAGTTTCAGCTATAAAGAAAATAAGTTGTTATTTTCTAATTAATTCATTAGTTCTAGTCCCAGCTGAACCTGATTAATAATTCAAGACAGTGTGTTTGTTGATTGTTTAAATGGTTCAATGACAGAACAAGACATGCAAGCATGATTGTACAGCAGAGCGCAAATTAGACATTCTTAGCAATAAAATAGCTGAAATGCTATGGAAGCCACATCTTTTAGAGAAAATCAGGCACAAATGTTTTCTGCAGTGAGAAAACCACAAGCAATCTAATGTGAAAAAAACCAAACAAAAACGCTGGTTATAATTGTCAGTGTACGAAGTGGCCCAAACCCAGACCATAAAGTTTGGCTTTGGGCCACAAAATTCCTTCTTGCTCTTAAATACTACTGATGAGCCTCACTGCAAGGCAAAATTCTGGGTTTTAATGGCCTTCATATCATCTTACATTTGAGTAAATTAGGCAAACTGCAGCTTTATTGCCTTGAAATCTAATGGTTTTGCCAGTGAGGGATATATTAAGAGAAAGTGTGCTGGCTTTTGTTACCGGAGGCCCTTGACTAGATCATTAACATTATCACTGGCCAATGTCCTACCCTGAAGGTAAGCTCTGTCAGTCTAAGGAAGCTGTGATCGTATTGCAAAGTAATCCAAATATCACATATATAAACGCAAACAGTTCACTACATATATAATTCTGGATATTCAGTTTGGAATTCTTCTCTATTTCTCCTCTAGGGCAATTTTCTGGCAGGTCAGAGGTCAGCTTCCCTTTCAAAAGAAGAAGTGTAAGTAACATCACTTGCACATCAAACAGGCCAAACAGCACTGCCTGAAAGCCTGAAATTACTGTAGCCTTCGTAGTGCAGCCATTCGCATACAGACTCACACAGACTGGATGAGAACCCTACACCACTGAGACGAGGCAGATGCATTTGTGGTCAGAGATGAAATTTTTTACACTCCCGCCCAGTGCCACAGCCTTGGCTAGATGACTCAAAATAATCGAGCTGTGCGGTGAGTGTTCCACGGAAAGAGAAAATATCTCTAGGTCTTCAAAGTACGAGCGGATTAAAGGCAGGGGGTGGAAATTAAAATACTGGGACTTTTCCATATATATCTATACATATAAACAGGATTATTCGACTACACTTCACTTCAGGCTTTTCATAAATAAAGAACTGGCTTGAGGAGATACGTTCCACAGGAAAATATTGTTCTGTTTCACTTGCTGTTGTCACGCTCACAGCCAGTCACAGATAAAAAAAAAAGGGATGTTCATGGCCTAGTTCCTTATTGAGTTGTTAACCCTGTACCTGCTTTTTGATTGTACAGAACAGATCGATATGAAAGTAATGTGTTTATCGAAACTATGCAGGACCTCTGAGTTTTAACCATGAAAGATACCTTCTCAGAGGCCCCTAACAGCTGCCATATATCGCTTCACACAGCTGGACAAGCAGATCGAAGAAAACGGGATGCACACAATCAATTAATGACACAAACTCTTAATTCGAGCTGACCTCTTCGGAGAGAAGAATACATAAAAAAGCCTAACTTACCTGCCCACTTTATCAATCACTATTCACAAACTACATCCCTGCATGGCCGATTATTTCAGCCTGGCTTCCAAATCCCAAATGCACCAACCAGGTATGTGAAAGTGACTGTTAAAGACCGCCTAGAGGTCCCGACTGTGTAATCTTCTGCGGAGTGCACACACCCTCACTGGCGCAGTCTACTAGTGTTGATTCAATTACGATGGGAGCGGAAACGGCAGCAGCTGGCTGAGTTATGCCATCTTTAAATAGCAGTCTGCTTCTCACTCCAGGGTTCTGGGCACAAAAAGCTGCCAAATCACTGGAAGAAAGTAATTAACTCCATGCTTAAGTCCTAACAAGGTAGACTCTAACAAACTGAACACAACGAGCAAATGTTTGAATACAAGTTATTATGTGCAGCAGGTAGGCTGAGCTGAGGCATACTTACAGGCCAATTCCAGTGAGGTATCAAAAAGAAATAAGGATTGTAAAACAGAACATGGCGATCGAACCCATGTTGCTGTGTCTACGCTTGGACCTTTCTGTAGCTGTCTGTCCCGGGCTGCACAGTTTCTACACCTCTTTCCAAAATGGATGGACGAGGGCGTCTGTTCCCAATCTGTGCTGGGAGAGCGTCATCAGAGCCTGCCCCAGAAAAGTGCCTCTCACCACAGGGACCAGTGCCCCACTTTTACAAGGAGCCCAAAAAGCTCCTCGCCTTTGCTAAACTTTTCTTCTGTAGTGTCCTTCCACCTGCGTGAAGGCTGCACTGCAGGGGAACCAAGCATAACTTAAGTGAAGTTATTTGATTATCGGCGACAAGCTCTGCCATGGCGCACATGCATGTTTACACACCGGAGCAGGCCGCCCACTTCTGCTCCCTGCCAGCGGATGCCCTGTGAACGAGGATTGATCTGAGACATTCAGCAAAGAGCTTTTAAGGAATGTGATGCTCAGACTAGTCTCATCTGCGCGGTTTAACCAAATGAATCAGGCACAGTCGACAGCTTAACCATTGTGGTTCTCCTCTTAATGGTCCATTAAAGAGGAGGCTTCCAGTGGGAAGTGGAAAGAGCCCGAACACAAGCCATGAGCTTCTTTTTTTCTGCAAGAGCACATTAACTTCAAGAGTTATTATGGTGGATGGAACCACAGGAAATGGATTTCATTGCATGTTTAAGGAGAGAAAACACCTGATGAGACCATTAGCCAAGTTTTATCGTGTGTCAGATTCAGTAGCTGCATTGAATGCATTGAAAAGAAATTGAGACAATAAAATAATAGCCTTATTATAAACACATTTTTATTCCTCTCCATCAGGAGGCTCTCTGAGATGGAAGTTTATCAGCCTGGTCTGGAGTAAAACTGAATAATTTACTTCACTCTCATTTCCTCATGGCAGTATAGCTTATAACGTCCTTGAAGAAGTATGCACTCTCCATAATAATGGGCTGCGATGAATCCGTATAAGAAAAGAAAAAATTACAATAAATATAAATTGCCCTGCCAGACTGCCATTTCTCCAATCACACTTTGATGTCAGACACATGCACATCTTTCATCGCTGCCCTAACAATCCATGTCCTAATTAGACCTACACGGACAGCGGATTTCTAATTGTATCGCCGAGATTAAACTGACTCTTACTTAACCGGTTTTCATTCCCGAGACAAAAATACAAAATTACCTGAGAGGTTGAATCGGGCAATGTCGTAAAAAAGCATGAAATTAAACAGCTGCTACTCCCCGGCACCAGGAGAGGAAAAACGGGAGCCCGTGCGAGAAGGCTCGCGGCACCGACCTGCCCTCTCTCTCCCCGCGAGCGGATCTCGCGCCAGTGGAGTCAAGATGCTGCTGAGTGAACGAGAGACCGGAGTCAAGTCAGCCACGCAGCGAAAACGGCGACTTCCGGTGTCACACCTCAAAATAAAAACTCTGCCGGTAGACACATTTTATGAAATAGAGTAAATAAACAAATAAACATAAATAGAGTGGGGTCTGTTATCCCCCGATTTGTCATTGTTCCTGACATTTCCGCCATGCTGTGATTTATCAAGCCTACAGATGCAGGCCCTGAGGCAATGTATTACCCTTTTAATTATTACTGTGAGCTGAAGATGGGCCTATAGGTGTTACACCCCACCATAAATGCATCATATGTCCTTAAAAGTAATCCATGTTTTTTTCTTTTTCTTTTGCACACCAGCACCAACACTTACACAGAGATAAGACAGCTATAGGGACAATCGTTTTGGCCATTTCTCTTTCTCAGTATATATAGTTTAGATGTAGCATATATGGCACAATATGACGCGGATAAATAACCGGTCTGCGGACCTTCCGACGACATTCATCGGCACACACCATGCACATCCTGCTCATCCAGATCCTTTGTTGTGCACGGTCTCCTGAGCAGAGCATCAGCGGGGAAAATGGAGTTCCAGGGTGTGAAACAATTGCAGCAGGAGCAAAGATGTGTGCTGACCCTGTGGCACTCGCTTTGTGCAGAAACACAGCACTTTCACGCGCAGCATCGCACTGTGAACGTGCAAATCGCTTTCTGAAAACGGCTGCTTCGCACTGACCAACTTGAGAGCGCAACTTGCAGGTTATTGTCTGTGCAGACATCTCTGCAGCAAACTCACCGTGTTGTACTCGCTGCTCGGGAATCAGCAGCCCTACATCCCTCCTGACGAACGTCCCTCCTCCGCCGCCTCCTCTTTTGAAAGTACTTACAGCCGACTTAAAAATAGCAGCCCGGTCATTTCCTCACCTCACACTTTCCCCTTCTTCCAGTGCCCGGTCCAAACATTTTGCGCACTTACCGGAAACCATCCCGAGCTGCGCATCTCGGTACCGGTAGTCCTCAGTGGGAGCGACAGCGCCGCATTAGCCGTTGAGAATACGGCTTCTCTCTTTGTTGTGAAGACTTCAATACCCACCAGGCTTTGCAGTCCACAGCTCTGGGGTGGGAAGGGGGTGGAGGGGCATACCGTTATGTTGTCCAGCTTCACACTCTCAGGATGAAGACCCTCTCTTCCCTTCCTTAAAAATAACAAAATAATAAAGGCAGCCCTGACGTACAGATTGAGCCTGCTATCATTTTAACCCCCATATGACATTTTATTAAACACACACCCTGAGTTATAACGCTGTAAGAATGAGACTGATGCCGAAAATAAAATACAACCATTTAAACATTTAATAATAATAACAGTGACAACAACTATAATAACAATAATAAACTACATTAAGTTATTGATGGGATTGTTGTAAAGCAATAATCTCAGTGTATTATATGCTCTGTGAAATTCTGTATTGTTCTTGTTTTTCCAGTATCTCTTCATAGAGACCATTCTCACTAAATCGATTGGCTGCCTCCATTTTGGGGGCGCTTATGTTTGATGCTTTTTGAATTATTTGATGATTTGTCACAAAAAAATATCAAAAAATCTTCTTTAGTTGAGTAAATGGGAGGAGTAAAGCGGACCAATTAACCAACAGTGTGGGAAAAAAATCTTCAAAATTTTACTCCCAAGTCATAAAAAAAGAAAACTAAAGAAAAGAGCATTCTTTAAACAATGTATTCCTCTGAGCTAACAGATGTATCCTTTTTATTCCTGCTCTTTTGGCCCCATAGTGAAAATTCAGAATCAACTTTACTTAACTCTGTTTCAGCAGTAATAAGGATATGAAATTACAGTCAATTCTCTACTGAAAACGGGGGACTGTGTATAAAATGATAGTAAATAAACACTTCATTCAAAATTCATGTCAAATTCCTTAAATAAAAGCTTAAAGTCTTCACTTTGCTCAAATATTGATTTTTTTGATCAGTTGTGAACAGAGTCCAGCAAATTATGGACCCAGCTGAATGGCAGTCTGACAGCAGCTGTTCAAACTCTGAAACAATGACGCCTGCATCATGCAGAGGAACTGGACACACTCTTTCAATTTCAAGGATTTATCAGAAAATTTAAAAAAAAAATGATTTAAAAGCTTGTAGATCCACCCTAAGCAGCAATAACCTGAAGTAACTGCAGAGTTGCTATTGTCTTTCCTCCTTGTTGATGACCAGTTAATGAAACATTTAACTAGAAGCACCTGGCTGCTACTTACCCTCTTAATTACTATGGGAGCAATAAGGGTACCCTTCATTTTCCACACACTGCTTTTCGGCTTAGTTGTTATAAAATAGATAATGATATGGTGCAACACATCACATTTACTTTCAACATCAGATTATTTTTTGTCCTGATAAGTAAAACCTTAGAATTGAAAGCAGCTATACTTTCTTTTTCACATGACTTCATACACATTTCGATATAAAACAGCAGGCATGTTGAGGGATGAAAAAAGTTCTGGGAATGGGAACATTTTCTTCCAGTATTGAAAAATGGCCGTTACACCTTATTCTAGTTTCTCAGGCATCTGGGGAAGTCCTGTTCTCTGACTGCAATTTTACCACAGACCTCAAACTACACAAAGAGAATAAACATAAAATTCTGCTCATGGAGAAGTGAAAAAGGCTTACCATATTGCTAATAAAGTGTCCATGAGAGGATCTAGATCAGTTGACCTGTCAGTATCATTAAAACTGTACTTGCTAACTTTCATGCATTCCATCTGGATAAACTTTGAATTGCGTTTAAAAATCAGAAAAGACTGCAGGGTAACACCTGCTCATGGCACACCCACCAAACTGAGGGTAGAGAAGGCTGTGAATGCATATAACAACACCTCATCATTTGCTGGCAGCAGTAAACACACAGCATGGGTCATTTAAACAGCTTCCCCAGAATTTCCACAAACTGTCTTTTTCAAACTTTTGGGTATCACAGGTTACATCCCCAGATCAAATCTCTATCTGAGTGAGCGGACCAGCATGTTCTGCTGACAGTGAATCAGATAAGAACACTGTTGTTTCCCTAGAGGAGGCACCAAGTTCACAAACTACCCTCAAACAAAGTTAGACATGAGATTGCGCTCAGTTGCTCAACTGTAACTGAATAAGTACACTTGGCAGATGTATGTGCATTTGTTCTCTTTTGAATGTAGCTAGTGCCACATATGTAAAGATAGGTCCACACAGCCACAGCATAATGCAGTCTGGGCCCTCATGCTAACTGTCTGATGAAAACAGATAAATTAGTATAAAGTATAAAGTAGTGAATTCGAGAATTAATTCCTTAACAAATCTTTCAGTTTTAACTGTTTATGTACTGTGTATAAAAGCTGTCTGTGTAATGGGAGCATTTTAGTATATAGTGCATATATATTTCTCGAGGTGGGATAGAACTGTTATCAGTTATCTCTTAACATCCACAACCTCACCAATACAGTTGCTTTACTTGTTAAGGACATTTTTTTTCTTTTAAAAAACTAGATACTTTTACCTTTAAAAAATGCTCTGAAATATTTGTATTAATGGGACCTTTCACTTCTTTTGTTTTGTTTTTCATTTTGGGTGTGCCAAATGGATAAACATAACCCTACCCTTAACCATAAACCTTAACCTCTAACAATGCTTCTCTAACATATGGGGTCCCACAAGGGTTAGTTTTGGGACCATTATTATTTTCTTGCTTGCTTGCTTCCATTAACTGTCATTATTTATTGTTTTAATGACATTTCTTATCAGTTATATGCCGATGACATTCAGTTGTATATGTCTTTTAAGCCTCATAAGCTGGATAGGCTGTTGACCCTAGTCCACTAAAAATCCAGGTTACTAACTGGATCTGTTACCTTTTTTCAACAAGATGGAGACCACGGTGGTAGCTCCTCTTGAACTGCCAAAAAGCTGATTCAGTTCATCTGGACGTAGCGTTTTCAGTGGGAGATACATTTCGTCACTCATCCAACTGACTTCTTCAGTCTCAGCTGACTGCAGGTTTCCTCAGCCTTATAAACAGTACGTTTGCACAATGAATGAAACTAACACCACTGATGAACAATGGGCTGGGAGGTCAGTTTCTTGATCATTAATATGCAAACTGTCATGACGATTGATCATAGTCCTACCCTGGAACACCACCAAGTCATTGGTTCAGGTATGTGGATAACACCTGGGTGAAAATCAGATCTCAGGATGTACCACTATTCGCTATTCACATTAAGTCGGTGGACCAACACATCAAATTCATCAGGGAGGATAATGAAAAGGCAGGTTAGCCTTCTTAGACTGTGAGATTTCCATCAGTAATGGGGCACATTTAAAAGTCGATGTTCACCGTAAACCTACGGGTGTCATCAGGACGCTACAACACAGAGTAAACACCATCCCCACAGATACAGCGACCAGGGAAGTAGAAGAATCATATCAAGAAGGCCCTGAGTAAATGAGGTTATCCCAGCTTTGTCAAAGCTAGGAAGGCACCTACAGAAAGCTCCAGACAATCCAGGAGAGAAGGACAACTGTTGTTTAAACGAAAACCCTTAGCGATCCCTTATGTGTCAGGAGTATCGGAACAGCTAAGACGTATTTTTCTCTAAACACAGAGTCTCTGTGGCTTTTAAACCCCAAAGCACATTGAGTCAAAAATTGGTCCACCCCAAGGATCAGGTCTCCTGGCACAAACAGAGTAATGTAGTGTACGCTGTTGATTGCCAGAAGGATTGCCGGGATTTATACATCTGGGAACCTAAACAACCTCTGGCGAAGCGTATGACACAACACAGAAGAGCTAACTCGTCAGGCCAGGACTCCGCAGTCTATTCACACCTACAGGCCAGTGGACACTCTTTCAATGACGAGGATGTGCACATCCTGGACAGGGAGGAACGCTGGTTTGAGCGTGGAGTCAAGGAGGCCATTTAGGTGAAAAGGGAAAGACCATCTCTGAATCGAGGAGGGGGCCTAAGGGTACATCTGTCGCCATCTTACAATGCTGTGATTGCAGCCATTCCCCAACTCTCTGTGAATGGTACTCATGGCCATTGATCATTGATCAATAGTCTTTGATCAGTGGTTGTTGATCAATGGTCATGACATTTTGCATATTAATGATCAAGAAACTGACTTCACAGCCCGTTGCTTGCCAGTGATCTGGTTTCAGTCATTGTGTAACGTACTGTTTATAACGTTGAGGAAACCTGCAGTCAGCTGAGACTGAAAAAGCCACTTGGATGAGTGACGAAATGTTTCTCCCACCAAAAATTCTACATCCAGATGAACAGAATCAACTTTTTGGGATTTCTTTACCTGGATGATTGAGCATCAAGACACTCCTCTTGAACTATATCCTAAATCAATAAGGGTCTTGCTTCTTTTTGTTCAAAAGCTAAATCCAGCCATCAAAATAGAATATTTAATTCTTCTCTAGAGTCTCCTCAGCTGAACTGGAAAAAAAAATTTCATGTTTTTTATTTAAATAAGCTAAAATTGATACTTTGAGCCTGGCTACATTTAACATTGAACATAAATTCTAAAACTTAATATATTGCATAATGTTACCCTGCCCCCAACCCCATTAAAAAGTTGTTGAACCCATAGCATCCAAAGCTGCTTTATTTCTTGTTTTCATAACAAACCAACACCAGAGCACATTTTGAATCAATCATGGGCACTTCAGATTTCAACACAGGTTTTGATTGTTACAATGACAATGCCGTGAAGGTGTGTGTAATTAATGTTAAAAATTCTGGTGAAATATACATCCATTTTTTTCATGACAGAGCAGATCTCTGATTATTTCTTAAAATGAGCCACTTCATGTTGTGTTGTTTTCTGGATTTTACTGAACTGAAATGTTTAATTATTCAGGTTAAATCCATTAGGAATCATACAGACCATTTCTACATGCAACATGCATATACTTGCTGCATTTGATGCATTTTAACCATATAGAGTACAGAATGTAACACCTGCATACGTGTAAAGACATGGCTTTGATTTTGCCACCCCACCTGATTTCCATGCCACCCAAAGAAAATTCCTCTAGAGCCGCCCCTGTTCCCAATAGATCTTAGGAATCGTTTCAAATATTTTTTATTTTATTTTAATATCCATTTTACAAAACACACTGCTGCTCACTGCTGCTCTTTGTTCACAGGCTCAGAATTTGTTAGTTGTTCCTCAAACCTGACTAAAGACCAGGGAAGACAGAGCGTTTTAGTCTGTGACACCAAAGCTCTGGAACAGTATACCAGTACATTCAGCTGACTTTGATAATAAATAGTTTAAAACCTTTTTGATTAAACAATCTTTCTGTTGAGAATTTTTATTGGACTATTATTTATTTATTTTAAAAATTATATATCTTCAATATGAATCAAATTATCAGCCAATGTGTGTCCCGGCAGTGTTCAAATACTCTGTGTTTGGGGTGGGGCAGTTTTTTTGTTTTGTTTTGTTTTAATGACAAACTTTTCCAGATTTACTTTCCCCTATTTTTAATTGAAAGCACAAGCTTTAAGTCTGAGCAGCAAGTCAATAGTAAGTACCTGTTTCTTATTATTTTCTCAAGTGAAATAATGATAACCAGAGGCCATCTACTGGTCAACTGCAGTGATGACATGCTTCTTCACTCCAATCAACAAATACACAGTTTTCACTTTCACTATAACTTTATCATCACAATGCAACTTGGTTTCCTTGAGCGTATTCTTATGTCTATTTTGTAAAAGTGTGCCAACAATTTAATAACATAACAACAGCACGGTTCAAGGCTGTTATAAACAACAACAAAAAATAACTATATAACTATATTATTATAAATGTCTTAAATCCTCTTTCAGTTGTTTATCTAGTGCGTGCAATCAGCAAAATCCTCACTGTGTAAGATAAGAAAGAAAACGAAAATGAGTACAGTTTAGGAGGGGAGTGTATGAGGTGTTATCTCTAATTAATATAACCCCAGCACTGCACACTTTGTGTGGAAAGTCTGACTGTATACCACTGTGGTCACATCAGCAAATTCTGAACTGTTTATACATCCCAAGCACAGGTATTTATGACATCATGATTGCTTTAGATGTTTCAGGTGTTCCTAGTTAAGGGAGTGCTGAGGGCATATCTACAGCAATAAAGCCTATCAAGAAACAGATGACTAAGAAAAGCCACATTCTGTAATGTTCAAATGATCACTGAGAGTTTTCTCAGTGTTTTTCACTGAGAAATCTCTTTAGAGCCTCTGTAGAGGCTTTAATCTGCTAATATTGCTAAGGTCTGCTATCACTGATAAACTGAGCATAAAATAACCAATGGATAACCTTCCTTGAAAATGGCTTTTCTTGGATTTACTCCACAATCATGACAAGATCTTGTAACAACTCAAAGCGAAAGAGTCGTTGAAAAAGTCAACAGAGCACATTTCTGCTTTCATAAAGGATCAGTTTATCCTTCTCTCAAACAGGTCTTTGCATTTTGTCCTTTATCCTAATTTTTTGCTGATTTCTCTGAGCCAAGTTTAAAAAAAACAGCTAGGTACTGCACAGCGTGGACTCCTCCACGGGTTAAGTGGTGCATATGTTGACATGAATGGGACAGGCAGCTGTTTCAGCCAAAATACAGAAAAATGATCCTGTGCTCTGGTGGTAAAGAATGACTGCAGTGCACAATGGAGGGTAAAACTCACACTTGATTTACTGTAAAGGTTATTTTGTGTTTTTGATCGCAAGATTCAGTAAACAGACTGGAAATAAAAACAAAAACAAAACAAAACCATCCCTTATAAAGGAACAGCTGTGTGCATATATGAGCGTAATGTGTATGTGTCTGTACTGTATGTGGCTAACATACTGGGCTATTGCTGTGTATTTTATACATATATGCAAATTGTGCTTTAATGTACTTTTCCCCGTTTTTAAATATATTCTTCTTATTCTTATTCTTATTAGTAGTATTAGTATTAATGCATTCCTTAATGTTAAGCACCTTGGTCAGTGCTTGCTGTTTTAAAGCTGTTTATAAATAAAGTTGGCTTGACTTGTCTACATACCCAGAGAACAGTTGTGTATGTGACAACATCAGTCTGTAGTTGTTGATAAGAATTTTTATGAATACCTAATACAGTCCTGTTTAAAAACAACAACAACAAAAACACAATGCAGTTATTTGTAAAATCGTTTAAACTCCAGATCTAATTGAAAAGTGCACAAAAGCAACACATTAAAAGTTGAAACCAAGAAAAACAAGAATATACTCATTCTGAATTTGATGCCTGCAGCACATTAAGAACTTGAGATGGTATACTTCCTATACAATACTTAGTAATGCTTAACACGCTGGAGTATGTGAAAACTAAGTTATTTAATAATGTGATCTGAGAGGGAGTGTATCAGGTGAAAAGATGGGAAGAGGTTCACCAAACTGTGAAATATTTCACGCATGAGTGGTTCAGCAATTTAACAATAACATTTCTCAGTGCTATTTGAAATTGGTGCTTGGGGTTGGAAATACTTCTGAATACAGTTCTTGCACGCTGAAATGCTTCTTTGCGATACATTTTGTAAAATAAGGTTTAAGCAAGAACATAACACGCCACCTTTTGTGTAACAGAGATCATTTAAAGTGGACTGAAGTCCTGTGGTCCAACCAAGTAAATTCAGATTTTCTCCTGAAAATGAAGGAGACTGTGTCCTCTAGACTAAAGAGAAGGGCCACGTGGTGTGTTCTTTGCAAACAGGTTTAAAGCAAACATCTGCAACAGTATTATGGTGAAAGATTTTTACAGGATGGACCAGCATGGCTCAGTCATAAAAAAAAGATTAGGAGCTAAAGCAGTCAACCATTGACAAAGTATGACAGATGAAACTTGCTACAAGAAGATTTGATGCAACACAGTGACAAACATGCTCCTCTGCCAGCTTTTTCCAAGTGATGCATTCTTTCCAAAATGAAAAATGTCTTATTTTCAACATCTGCCGTCAGCACACAGTTCAGCTTGTTATGTTGTATTTTCAAAGAGTCTTTAAATGATTTGCAGATGACTACATTCTGTTTTTATTTACACTTTAAACAGAACACTAGCTTTTTCTTTCTTTAACCTCCTAAGACCTGAACTCTTCCATGGCATGCATTTTTAATTTCTCTTTGATATTTGGGCATATTGAGATCCGATGAATGCAAAAACAAAGAATCACCAGATTTTTTTTTTAACTTAATTTTTGTTTCTAAGAAAAATGAGAGCCACATATGAGGATGTTTGTTTTAAATTTTGATGAAACAGAGGCAGTATAATGTCCTCGTAAGTGGATATCAGGCACTTGTAGAGCAAAATTTAGTATTTTGGTCTAGACAACCAAAAATGTGATGTCCACATATGTGGACGCCAGGTCCTAGGAGGTTAAATCAAACTGACAAGGTTGCACTCCTTTATAGTAGCAAACACCATTAAACGCACTTAATGGTGCCCAGGATGAACAGAAGGAGGACAGAGGGCTTTTCAATTCCTATGCAATTATCTTACACATTTAACATGTCCACATTTTCTTGATTTACTGCTGAGCTTTTATTCTTGGTTAAGGATGGGTGATACAGCAGGCTATTTTAAGGGAACATGCTGTTAACGATCCTGATCAATGCCAGTTGGCTGTGACCCAGAAAATGCCTTCTGAAGTAAAGCGGAGTGCAGAAAGCCAAAGCATTTCAGGAATGTTTACAGAGTGTGCTGAATCAGTAGGGGCTGTGTGTTATGTTATGTGATCATTTGAAGCTAATTAAACTCCAGGGTCACTGCCGGTGCGGTGAATGAGTCATTTGGAGAATTCAGTGTTGTGCAACTGCATCATGCTTACCATGTGAATAAACAAGATGGATTTTCAGGAAACCGGTGTTGACTGTATGATGTCTGCCTAGTTGTGAAATATACACAGACAGGTATGAAATATTTCAGCTGACAGGTCAGCGTCTGTGTTTGCTGAGAAAACAACTCTCACGTTACAAAAGCATGAACCCAAACACAATCTGTCACTTACATAACTCATATTAGGAGAGCTGTCAGCTGAAAGTATTGGTATTAGGAGAACACAAGTAATAATTATGACTTTAGAGGGGTTTAACAGCTTCGTCACATACCTGCAGGTGAAGAAATGCTCTGTATCCCAGACATGCATTTATTCTGATCAATTATTGAGTCATCATTCCACGAACTACAGTTCCTCACCAAAACTCTGCATCCCATGAAAGATGATTAAAGGAATAGGCAGGAAATTATATCTGTGGAAAACTATGGCTCTGAGAGGTATTTATGTCAAGCCTGAATTCTGCTGTACGTTGCGTGTTAGTGGAAGGAGCAGCTTCACAGACAAACTGGCTTTTCAGAAAGAAGCACACTGTAGAAACTATTTGTGCTCTTGTGTTTAATTAAAACAACGTTTCAATATAAAGCACAAACGTTGCAGCGCAAGCTAGAATCTCCCACGCCGCCGTGACAGTACGGTCCACATCTTCACCACTTTGTCAAAGGTTAAAACACAGCTGTACTCAATCAATAAACCAGGTGACCATGATATGTAACTCGTACTGACTTTAGGTGTGTGTAGCCTTCAGTCGTCAATGGGCAAATCAGTGCTCATGTATGCAACACAATGCTGAATGTGACACAGAAGGAGTGAAGAACCGGGAGAATAATGGACAATTGGACTTATCACTGAGATAAAGAGAGTTTGTCTGATTGGTAAAGAGGAACTTCCTGCATTGGAGATGGCTGAAGATGGCAGAAGCAAGACCTTGGTATTTGTATTGTATATCTCTGTGCACAGCATAATTGATAGGTTTGTAGCATAAACCTATTCGCTGGAACGTTGAAGACAATATAATTACACTGCAAGCAAGACACAAGTAGGCAAACTTCTTCATGGTACTCGTGCACGGGAGAGAACCGGACAGGCACCGTTCCTTCGCTTGACCCCAGTAGCTCTCGTCCGTTCTCCCATATCACTGTCCTTTTATTGAGGTTACATGAATATGCATAAGTTCATTAACATATGACGTCTACATACACAAAGAGTACCTTGCCTGTGTGTGTGTGTGTGTGTGTGTGTGTGTGTGTGTGTGTGTGTGTGTGTGTGTGTGTGTGTGTGTGTGGACTGCTGATCAAAGGGTCAAACATCCTTGGTCAGGAAGAGGGTAGCCTCCCCCTCACCCTAGATGGTTCATCCTAGATAACACGGTGAGGAAGTCCTGCAGTTCATCTAAACAAAGAGCACTTAGACTAGAACAGACGCAACTACGTTAATCCTACCATAAAACAATAAGACACGGTATGACCTCTCATGCTCCCAAAGTGCTGTCTAATACACACAAAGTTTGCAGACTATCAAGGATCAAAACCTCTACCAATCTACAACTAATTACAAAACTCTAAGCATATATAAGTAAATATTTCTAAGCATAAATGACAATCAACAATACAAATCTAACATTTCCCCCCTTTTTGACCTTTATGCCTGAAAAGTTCCCAGGTATGAATACCTCATGTCTGACAGTTTCAATGCAAACATTTTTATACTCAGCATATGTCAAATCACCCTAAATTACTGAAAAGGTACACAGTTCAACAAATGTATTAGCAGTTATCCCATTCATTGAGCTCATCTCATGGCAAACTGCATCTTACGAGCAAACAAAGAAATTGTTAATTTAATAGTGAAAATAAAAAAGTAACATTTTCAAAAACATCTCAGCTTGGTAATGCTTCCTCCAGGTGTGCACATCACATGTCTCTCTGCAGAGTGGTTTGAGTTCTGCAGGGCGTCATGAATGTCTCTTCCAGTTGTTTCCATCGTTGTCCATAGGACCAGAGTCCAAATGTATGTAGAATAGACATTCAAACATACCAGTTGGTTTTGTTGTTTGTCAACATGGTTCTCAGCTATTTCCAAAGCTGCAGACCTCTCAGCACTCTAGTTTTATGGCCTCCCATTACCTCACTTCAGGCCTTCGTCCTGTGAGGGGGATATTTATGACTCCTTCATTGTCCATACTCTGCAGAAAACACCTCTGTGGAAAGGGTGCAGGGTTGTCTTACTGCTATTATGATCCCAGCAGCCTTCAGAGTGTCATCGTATGCACAGTACAGTGGCACAGCGTTAGGTGATGTTCATAGGAAACTGCTGTTATCACCACCATAGCTTCTGGTTCCTGTGCTTTTCACAGAATCATGATGTCATCCTCGAACTCCTTCTACGCTGTCGATGGAGCTTGGCACGCTCCTCATCCCCTGAGTGTTTATGTTCCAACGCTGCTGAAGGTTTAAGGCAGAGCACGTCGTACACCTTAGTCGTCTTCCTCAGCGTCAATATTGAATCTTTCATTGTATTTAAAATCTTGCTGTGGGAAGTCTCCTCTTGATTCCCTGGAAGCTTAGTAGCACAGCTCTCTGTGTGATGTCTGCTGTGCTGAAGATGATCTCTGATCCTCCTGAAGCCTCTCTCCCATCTTGTGGACGATCCTCTCCTCTATTTTGCAGGCAGTTTCATGGTCCTTGCTGTGGCTCCAAGGTCTGATTTCATGATGGGCCCCAACCAGCTTGATCTTTGACCTCAACCACTGCCTGGTCCTGTCAGCTATGCGCTTCTCACTGGGCCTCTGAAGATTTCTCAGGAGATTACTGCTGCACCTGTATTTCCTTGCTAGGAAGACAAACTATTTGGAGAGTATGTCAACAATCATCAAACCACATTCTTTAGTTCAGTGAACTTCACTTATAGGCCATCAAAGCCTCATCTGAACATGGGTGCACCACTTGCATAGGTTTAATATTTGTAAATAAAACGGCTAATCACACAAATCACTGCAACAATAATAAAAAACATTGTTTAATGTTAATCCTTGGACCCCTCCTCTTGACGCATGGACACACCCATGCGTCAACTCACCAAACCTGGATTCCTGTCTTAAAGAAAAAGATTAGCTAGAACATATCCCAGGCAACATCAGGGCATCTCCTCCCCTGGAGCAGCACCACCCTGGACCTATAATCCTGCAATGAAAATGTTAGTGTGCTTTGCATATTAAGTTTGCTTAACACCTGGCTCTCCCAGGAGCCTGCATACACACCATCATGGCCTGGAAAACAAAATCTGGAAGTAAAATCAAACTCCATACCTGTAAACAATTGTATCATAAGGACAAGAAGCATTCAACATCAGCAAGACAAGTGTCATGTGCAGGTTTTCTCAAATCAGTAAACTACAATTATTTTCATAAGTCGCCTCAGACATGGATCATCCCATGTACTCAGGCAACATCAATGTAATCGGTGACTGCTCTTAAGCAAAGTCTCTCCACTTATATATTACTATGGGCTCAAAAGTGGCCAGCCAATGAGCCCATATCAAACTATCCCAGAAACACTGTATCTCTTATTTGTTTTACTCATGTCACTTGTCCGTTTCAGCTGAATCTTCCACAGCATTCTCAAAGAAACTAACATTAGCAATACACATTGACTGTAGTCAGACAGAGGTCAGACACAGGTCAACAGGTTCCAGAGGTGCCATAAAAACACCATAAAGTCAACCCTAGCTGTGGAAAGAAGTAACACCAGTTCTCAACACAGGAAATTTCACACAGGTTATTCACATTATCAAAGTAACCTTCACATTTTCCCATCAACACAATGCAACAGCATCACCACTCATAACCTGTAAACACAGTTTTCCTCACACATAAACCCAGAAATCCTGTAGTAGGAAAAAACATCAACCAGTTGTCCTGGTATAAATCGCATCATCAATTCACATGAAGAACTGGCATGCTGTAAGAAAAGAAAATGCAAATATTAGCGCTTGCGCAGGCGTATGCATACTTTGTCACAGTTATCTCTGTGAGCAACACAAGCCTATGAATAACACACCTGATAAATGCACAGACACAGAAAATGGCATTTAAAAGGTTAAATCATCATGCAACCTCGAGTGTTGCTGTCATCTTTCTGCTCCTGTAAAAGGAAACACATGGGTTCATCTGCACCTTTGTCAGGTGGGGGTTAGCTTCACACAATCATGTTCAGTCAGTCAGTCAGTTATTTTAAAATTCTTACTCATTCACTCAGTGGTTCCTTCTTTTGCTAATTGTGGAAATTATCATCGCATTCGTTTCCACGCTCAGCAAAACGACGTTATTTCAAAAAGAAAAATAATTTAGACTGGATTTCCTCGTTGAATCCTTTTTGGGGGGGGACTCTCATTTCCTAATTGTCCCAAATAAGTGGCTTCCTCCTGAACCCATTTTAAATGTGGAGAAACTCACTTGCAACAATTTTCTTGACGACGTGTAACGCTTTTAATTCCCGACTTGCAGATCTGCTCAAAGAAAAGAAATTCACAAGCAAAAATCAGTGCTTGTTCAAAAATGAAAAATAAAAAATAACAGAGATTATCAAACCAAACTCTCAGTGCACTGTGAAAGTATCAAAATAAAAAGGCCTTGTTAAGTCATGACACAAACTCCTCATCATCTTCACAACAGGAGAAGAATCATCAGCTAGATTCACTCCAAACCAACCATCAACTGCACAACACACAACATAACCCTAATGTCATATTAGCTATGAGTTTAATCACCCGGTCTGTGCTCTTCACTCATTTAAGCCACAGATCTATTTTATTCAATTTTTCCTTTTTCCCTTCATCATAAAACATGTGACATGCTGTCATGCACTTCACAAAAGACGTTTGTTCTGATGTATTCAGAGTTGTGTATCTAAATACAGGATTCACTCGCACATCAAAACAGGAAACTCAGTGTTTTAGAGTCTCCACTCAACACACAACAACTCCAACACATCTCATTCACTCATACTAGAATTCAGTCACCTTTCATTAATCTAAAACCGATCAACTAATTTGCATATCAGCTATTAACCCACTAAGTTGACAGGACGACAGAAAAGCATGTTCAAAATAGTATCACAAAAGACAATTTCCCTCATACAGTAAATTACATGTGCTGCCTCAATCAAGCAGGAAGCTTCTCCCAATTTACCATTTTAACAACTAAATTTATTGTCTGATCACTGGTTGGTCAAACCAGGATCTTTTTTCCCACAAAAGTTAAACTGTTGTCCTGCAACCTGGAGAGTCAATTTTTTGCATTGGATAAATTCAGTATTTAATAACAAGTGTCTGCTAAATTGACACTATTTTAACACTGATGAAAGATAACAAGCTAATTTTCATTGCATGTGTTTGTGTTATTAGGCAGGTCTAATGCATGTCTGTGGAGCTGCATCTCCAGCAGAGCATGTTCTTAAAGCTGCCTTTCCTACACACTTCTCTACTATTGTTTAATCATTTCTTAACTAATGTGCTATGAGTCTTCATGAGTCATTTTGTGTTTGGAATTGTTAGTAGGGTTAATGCATGTTCTGCTTGTGTGTGTGTGATTTTGTATATGTTTCT
Source organism: Copadichromis virginalis (assembly GCF_057382275.1). Classification (NCBI taxonomy): domain Eukaryota; kingdom Metazoa; phylum Chordata; class Actinopteri; order Cichliformes; family Cichlidae; genus Copadichromis; species Copadichromis virginalis. The sequence goes on along the minus strand of NC_140628.1, from coordinate 10,402,398 downwards.
ATTTTCGCAATGTTTCAGACTCCGTCTCAATTTTCCAACTTAAGCAGTCAGTTTTCTTTTCCCCAGGTTTGCTAACCCAAATTTTGATTTCCCACATTAAATAATTCCTATGTGTTCTCACCTAGTCTTCTCACTCTGTTGTCCTCTCACTCTTTTGTCCTCTCCCACTTCAACAGTCCCGGCAGTTCTCCTTCAGCTTTGTCCTGTCTAGTAGCTGAAGTGCTGCTGCTGCCTTCTTGGGCGACTTCTTAGCAGCTGCTGCCGGTTTCTTGGCTTTGGCCGCGGCGGGCTTCTTGGCTTTGCTCTCAGTAGCCTTGTTCATCTTGAAGGATCCGGAGGTCCTGGTGCCCTTGGTCTGCACCAGAGTGCCCTTCGCCACCAGGCTCTTGATGGCGGTCTTGACACGGGCCTTGTTCTTGTCCACATCGTAGCCTCCGGCAGCCAGAGCCTTCTTGAGAGCGGCCACAGACAGGCCGTTGCGCTCCTTGGAAGCGACCACGGCTTTCACAATCAGCTCGCCCACGCTGAGGCCGACCTTCTTGGGCTTGGAAGTCATCGTCTTCTTCTTCTTGGCCTGAACCTCGGCGCAGGGCGCAGGGCGTGTTTATGATGGAGCCTTTCCCACCACAGCGCTGGCACGTTGAACGCATCATGAAGGGTCCATTTCTTTCATGTCGCTAGCCGCATGTGGCTTGCCCGAGTCACTCAGTCCTTTTTGAGCATTTCAACATGCTGCCGCCGCAGACCCTGGCCTCAGATCCAGCAAGTTTAGCGCGCTGATTTCCAAAAAAGTCCCGAAGGCCAGAAAGACGTCAAATAAGTGTCTCGTGCTGAGAACTCAAACAAAAACTCCTCTTCACGCTGCCATCTTGCTCGCCCCTCCGTGAAATTCAACCAATCAGACAGGAAGATGGGTTTGCTTTCTTCTTCTGCTGCTGTTTATCCACATTGCTGCTGCTTTGCTGGGACTTTTTGTGCTCAGGACTTGCTGCTGTCTCTTTATCATGTTATTGCTTTGGAGCTGCATTCCTTATCTTCAGGGAGGAGTGAGCTCGCTTGTAAGGTTGAGAAACACATGGCACTGTAAATAAGTCAGCCAGAAACTTGGCCTGCATGTTTCCAATGATGTTAAACTATAACTTTCTTCCGACTGTTGCATGTGGAAAATTGATACAGGTCTGCTTTTCACCTGAAAGTGACAAACTAAAACATGTTCATTATTATCATCACTGCTTAATCAACACACATCTCTCTCTCTCTCTCTCTGTCTGTGTTTGTGTGAACAATCCTTTCTTAAAAGCAGAAAATGACATTGTAGTTGTTTTTCGGCTGATCAACACAAAACCTTTTTCCTATGATTATTTCTCTTCGTCTACAATGTAGTAATTTGTCTCTTTTTCACTCTTTTTTTTTTTCTTCACAATAGCTGGTGGTCTGCAAAATCACCGCTCTCACTCACAATCAGAGGCAATCACTTTTGCACAGTGCACAAAAACACTGTGATGTCAGACACATTCACACTCACTTTTTCATCTGCATAAATAAACCATATGGCTGGAGATATGTGCCATGGTGATCCATAAGCATGATCACCAGTTTATTTAATTATTTTTAATCCAACAAAACAAATAAACAAAAACATGATGCTGATGCTACACACACACACGAGTCAAGGTGCAGAAAAACTGCTCATGGAAACGCTGCACACTCTCTGTTTCCCTCTCTTTGAGTAGTTCTCAGACAGCTCTTGATCTGATAATGTGTAGCTTGCTCATCAGCTCAAAAAACAAAAACAAAACTGCAACGCGACATCACACAGTAGTTGCATGCTCTGCCCACAGTGGCAAAGTCTTACACTTACATATTCAACACAGCTTCTCCATCATGTATTTTTAGATGTTTCATACAGGGTTGAGCATATTAGTTGTTTTCACAGATGTGCTCTATATCTCAACAATGGCTCATAATAAGACGACAGTCTTCCACACAGGTCAAGTGCCTCTATGCACTTCATGAGTTTAAATATTTACCTATATCACTTCACCTCACATGTCATTGTACTGAATTTAAGCAACCACAAGCTTAATGTAGATTACTTTTAACAACTATCCACCTCAATTAAATCTATGGTCTGGCACACAGGCTGCTGTCGATCAGGGCAAGCTAAAGAATAAACATTGTGTCAGCAAGGGGTGGGGGGAAAGCCATTCACCAGAGCATATCTTAAGTGCTGCTGATGTGGGCTGGCCTTCTCCACAGCTCTCCAAGGCTGGTGTGTTTTCTGAAAACTTCTAACATTTGAATCTCTTCCATTTATAAGCCTGCGATTAACCGCACGGCTCAGGTCCGCGTGACCGCATTCGCGTGAACCCGCGCAGCTGTGGAGCCGTCGCTCTCTCTCTTTTTTACATAAATACTTTGTGCTGCCAGGAGCAAAGTCCAGCACAAACGTCTGTCTCCCTCCGACTCACTCTTGGTTGCTTAGAAACCCATGATAACAACAACAGTCGGTGTCACAGACCACATGTTCTGCTCCGCACACACAACAACAACAACAACGACGACGACAATGACAACAACACAAAATAGGCCTACTGTCCAGCACAATCTGGACCCCGCGGAACTTCTCAACACCCCACTGAGCGGTGGAGAACTCACTACAGTACCCCACACAGCGGTCTGTATTTCGCCCCACTAAGACGGCGAACCAAAAAAAGTTCGAACTGCGCAACTCTGCGACTTAATGCTTCTGTACAAAAAACCCCACTGAGCGGCCTTGTACATCGCCCCACTTAGACGGCGAATTTTAGCCCCACTGAGCGGCCACGGACAACGCCCCACTGAGCGGCGAAGACGTAATTTTAGCCCCACTAAGCGGCCACGGACAACGCCCCACTGAGCGGCGAAGACGTACAGTTATAGAGTTGGACTCTAAACTTACTCGGTGTTGCTTAGCGTGTAATATCAGCCTCGAATCCCGCCGATCGCCATTCATCGAGGAGAAAAGACATACAGCGAATCCACAGGAACTTCCTGGCTGACGTCAGTCTTTCAGCGTGCCTCTCCTCCCCTCGGTGAATGCGATTCCAGGGCTCCGGCATCGAAGGACCAATTAATGATAGGTTTGTAGCATAAACCTATTCGCTGGAACGTTGAAGACAATATAATTACACTGCAAGCAAGACACAAGTAGGCAAACTTCTTCATGGTACTCGTGCACGGGAGAGAACCGGACAGGCACCGTTCCTTCGCTTGACCCCAGTAGCTCTCGTCCGTTCTCCCATATCACTGTCCTTTTATTGAGGTTACATGAATATGCATAAGTTCATTAACATATGACGTCTACATACACAAAGAGTACCTTGCCTGTGTGTGTGTGTGTGTGTGTGTGTGTGTGTGTGTGTGTGTGTGTGTGTGTGTGGACTGCTGATCAAAGGGTCAAACATCCTTGGTCAGGAAGAGGGTAGCCTCCCCCTCACCCTAGATGGTTCATCCTAGATAACACGGTGAGGAAGTCCTGCAGTTCATCTAAACAAAGAGCACTTAGACTAGAACAGACGCAACTACGTTAATCCTACCATAAAACAATAAGACACGGTATGACCTCTCATGCTCCCAAAGTGCTGTCTAATACACACAAAGTTTGCAGACTATCAAGGATCAAAACCTCTACCAATCTACAACTAATTACAAAACTCTAAGCATATATAAGTAAATATTTCTAAGCATAAATGACAATCAACAATACAAATCTAACAATAATCATGATCAATAAGTCACGATAAAGACAGAAGAACTGGCGATAAAATACACGGTACTGCCATCATTTTTCCCTGACCCATCCAGGTCACAAGTGTATAACATCAAACCACTAAGCCTGCAGGCTGCTTCTACAAACATTTGTGAATGGGTCGCTCTCAGGAGCTTAGTGAATTCAAGCGTGGTACCGTGATAGGATGCAACAAGTCCAGTCATGAAATTTCTTCACCACTAAATATTCCACAGTCAGTTGTTAGTGGCATTATAGCAAAATGGAAGCAACTGGGAACAACAGCAACAAAGCAGTAGTCCACGGAAAAATCACAGAGCCAGCTGCAGTGAGATGTGTTCTCTGGCCTTGAGGCAACTCTTATTGTAATTTGTCAAGATATAAATAAAACTGAATTGAACAGAACTGGAACAACGAATCACGCTGGCAATCCAGGGTTTGGTAATTGCTGGGGGGACAGTATTTGTCTGACTGCACTGTGCCAAGTATAAAGTTTGGTGGAAGGGGGGTTATGGTGTGAGCTTGTGCTTTAGGAGTTGGGCTTGGCCCCTTAGTTCCAGTGAAAGGAACTCTTAATGTTTCAGCGTACCAAGACATTTGGGATGGCCCCTTCCTGTTCCAACATGACTGCGCACCAGTGCGCAAAGTCCATAAAGACATGGATGACCAAGTTTGGTGTGAAAGAACTTCCCAGAGTGCTGACCTCGACCTGATGGAACAGCTTCCGTTCAACATCAGCGTCTGACCTCACAAACAGACTTCAGGTAACATGGTCAGAAATTTCCATAAACACTCCTGCACAGTTTAGGCTGTTATAACTGCAAAGGGGTGAACATCATAATAATCCCACTGGATTAAGAATGGAATGCACATCAAGTTCATATGTGTAGGTGAGCAATGGCAATATAGTGTATTTGCTCAGTGCACTATGAGCTATTACCTATAATTTGATTGATTGTAGATGAATTGTTTCTTCTCTTGCCACAGCTTTAACCACTTTATCTATTTTATTTTAAAAATATTCATAAAATAATTGGAAATGAAGGGCAATCTACCTGCTCACCATTATTAATCCCTGTAGTGTGGCTTTATAGGACTGAAAAAACAGCATCCTGATGTGGTTACAAGTGCAGTGACGCTGTACTAAGACACTGAAGTTGCAGAACAGCTACACAACCACTACAAAGTTTCACAAAATCAAAGGTCAGGTGTTTGTACATCGACACATGATTCTTTTTTAATCATCATTTGACACAAAATTGGAGAAACATTGTTATTGTATTATTATTGTACAGCCACTTGTCTATTACACCTCCCACAAGGTATCTGTAAGACACACCACTGAAACATAACAGCTACACCCAAACGGCTTTTGTCTTTGTGGAAACCAATTAAACACAAAATTGGCAAGTGCATAAAATTCAGTTTAATGTTTGTCAGACTTTCTTTTTTTTTTTTTTAGATCAAGAGATAACTCACTCACGTGCAATTTAGGGCATAGTGCATGTCCACTGTTTTGGATTTTTCCAGCCTGTTTTCATACACACATTTCAATTTTACATCTTAATTTACTAACTTTTTTATTTTATGCACCATGCTTGTATTTTCTGTATCTGAATGAAATTGGAAAGCAATTTATATTGAAGGACAAAAGCTGATCATTTAGAAAAGGCCTGAGTAGCGCACTCTCTACTGGCAATGGAGAAATACTGCCAGAGTGTTGGTGGAAACCAGTAAAGCTCATCCATCAGCAGTAACGTGGTTTACTAGAGCCTCTCCTGTTCCAGCACCATGGACAGAGTTCTGCACTGAGACAGCCTGTGCTTTCTCACAGCTTAGCTGACACAGTCATATTTCTTTGTAAGTTAATTATTAATCATGTGAATGTTTTTTTTAATCATCTTTATCTCTGTATTGCGTTACAGCAGAGTCATTACAGTTGTTTATTACTGCTGTTGGTCCCTCTTGGCAAGCAGAATGAGGAAATGCCCTAATTTAAAATGCATGACCACAACATCAACCCCGAATGAACGTATATAGACTTCCTGTCATTTCCCCGCTCTCACTTCTTCTTTCATGTATTGCAGGTAGCTTGTAAGGCAAGGATAAAGCAGAGTATCAGAGCTGTGTGAAGCGTTGTGAAACTGCATCTGAAGATGTCTGCTATTACTGTGTCCACTGTGGATTCAGGCAGTCTGTTTGTGAGGAAAAGCTGAGACTGTGTTCAGGCCTGTTTGGAAAAGTGGGCTGCAGGGGGTCTCCCCAGAAAGCGTTGAAGGGAAGTTATGACCTGAAAAGAAATGCAGTCAAGCAGGAAATCCTACTCCAGAAATAAAAAGGCATACTATCACTCGTGTGTAGCTGTTAGTGTTTTTTGATTAGAAAGTGAGGGCCGGATAAATCATCTCTGATAATTGCTTCCTTTGGGACTTTGACGCTCATCTGCCCTCTTACATATTCACGTGTGAACGGAGAGTATGTGCTGTACAAACAGTCGGTAAGACACGGAGCGAGTGGGAATTTCAAAGCGTGTTCTCACCCTCTGGTTTACAAAAACATGCATTCTTTCCATAGATCCTTATGAAAACAAAGCCTGTGCTGCCTTTGAACAGCAGGTAAACTTATAACTGATGTGAAGCGCAGATTCCTGAACCATTCACCCATGTCAGGCCTCTGTTTGATCTCTGACAATATGTTTGATCCACACACAATTGAATAGCAACAGCTGCTAAATATGGTTCCCTCAGATCAATTTTCCCATGTGATTTATTAAGAGTAATCACCTCTCTGCTTTCCTGAAGCAAACACAGGACGCCACAAAGTGAAACGTAAGAGACATAACATAAGACAACGCACACAACGTCATGTGCATTTTCTTTATTGTTTGATTAAAAGAACTGACAGCTTTATAAATGTATTTACTTTTACACACAATATGCTTTTGTACAGAAATCTTGTAATATCCTTGAAAAAAAAACTTCATTTAACAAAGTCAAAAACCCCCAATGATAGTGAAAAAGTTAATTTTATAAGCTGTAGTATTAGAGCTCTATAATATAGTAAATAGAGTCTTATGCAACAGCAAAAATATGACTCGTACATACGAAGTACAAGTCTCCTCTTCCTCTTTCTGTCTTCTTAGTCGGTGCTGGCCTGGCCTGTTTGCACAGTCACACAGCTCTGACACACCAAAAGGCAAAAGTCACACATGACCTGATAACTCATATCAGCTGCGATCCTCTTCTTCTGTTTCCATTACGCCTGCAGAACTGGCGGCATATTTTCCGCCCCCTAATTGCAGGTACGAACAGACGATCTTTGTGGCGCTTTGGCTTTTCTCCATGGCCTTCCTGTGTGGGACTCATCTCTCAGCCCTTTGTTTCCCCTCCTCTGTATCAAAGGAGGGTAATTTGTTCAGGTGCTCACTGCTCTCTCTCTCATTTTCCCCCTGCTCCAGTAGCTCCACTGTTTAGCCAGCGCGCTTCACCTGAGCCCACGGAGACTTGCCTCTGTCTGAATCATGTGCACCCTGCGCCCTCTTCACTCTGCTGCACACAAAAAAGACAAACGTCAGCCACCAACTTCAAATATCATCATAATCATCATAATATAACTTATATATCGGTTTTAAAGGCATTTTAAAAACTTTCACAGCTCACCTGAGAATGCTGACTGAGTGCCGTTTTTGTCTTTGCAGAGTTTTGATTTCAGGGCTGCAGAGAAAGAGCCAATAAAACACCAATAGTCATGCTTAAGCTGAAGGTTGTCACTTTAAAAACTTTTATTGATCATGATCCAGCGCTGCTTATTTTTTAGCACTCTGTGTTAACCTAAAAGACTCTTATCTTTACAGGCTCACTAAATGTTTTATGTTCCAGGCCCACAATCAGCAGTTATCGTTTCTGTCGAGGTTTGAAGAATGCTGCCATTCAACCATGCCTCTTCTTGTGTTCTCTGTTTAGCGCTTCACTGATATCCAGATCCAGATACATAAATCACAGGACAGGGACCAGGCCGGCTTTATTACACGATCTGTGTAATCTGCACATCTAAGCCGATCAGAAACAACCTGCTTGAACTTTGTACGCTTACTCCACTCCCTCAGCTCCAGCTGCATTGTTTTGACAGTCACACCCTTGGACAAGTGGGACTCAGTGAAAACATATTTAGGCTAATAATAGCACGAGCTGTTTCCTTATACCTACTTCTCCCTGTCATCCTCAAAGGGAAATATTACCTGCCTTTACCTACAGTGAGCTAAACATATATTCTCAGCTTTGCCTTTAATCTAGTGCTTTACATTGAGGTTTTGAGGCTGTATGAGGTGCTCACCTGAGATAGCAGAATTTGGTGCAGGGTTGGTCATCGCGGTTGGCACATGTGCAGCGGCCAGTGGATCGTCTGCGTCGAGAAAAAGCACCACCAAGACCATAAACTGTCGTCTTGCTGTAGAGAGAAATACAAAGTCAGTGCCTTGCTCGTGATATAACCAGCCTGCAGACTTTGCTCTTTGATATCTCACTGCTGCCGACTACAGTGATAATGACAGCAAAGTTGTTCTGCAGCGTCTGGGCTGCAAGGCTGTGAGATGTGTCACTACTATACAGGAAAATATGCTCAGAGCCTTCAGGCATTTTTCACGGCGCTTCCTTTTAAGCTCACCTGGGTGTGTTGATCCATATGATGTCCAGGTGGCAGAAATAGTGACACTCTGAGTCCAGCGGGTTAGAGCAGGCACAGCGTTTGGTCCTCAATCGATGTGTTGGGACTCTTTCTTGAACCTCCACCTCCATCTGGTTCATCACTGGTAGACCTAAACCTAGTCAGAGATGGGAAGGGTTAACCAAACACAACATCAGCTCCAGCTAAGTAACAATACCTGTCAGTAGTCTGGCTCACTTTCGTTATTTTCCACATATTTAAAAAGATATATATATATATAGAGAGAGAAACACCGATCTAGATTCAAATTGATTCTGATCATTTACAATGACCAAGCAAATGAATCTATGAATACTTTGGCATAATAAGGACTCACAAACACTCCAGTTTCTCTTTGTGATTTTAGGTTTAAAAACAGCAGCAGCTTTAAAGGTGTTACAAACAAGCTGCTGTATGTTGCATATTTAACATGTCACTGCGCACAGTGTGGCTGTGATTAATGCCAGTGTAAATATTTGATTGTAGGCTGCTGTCTTACAAAAAACTGTGCCATGAACACCCCACTGAAAAAGAATATATAGCACTTACCATCTTGCACTGAAGCCCAAAGAGTGACGAGAAGCAGAACGCTGCTCTGAGCAGACATAGTGGACGGATGGAGCTCTGCAGAGACTGTTATCCATACAGTTGCAACTGTGTTCTTCATGTGCCGGCAGTGTCTGGTCTGAAGCTGTCTGAACTGTGCCACTCTTTTTTATACATCTCCTCGCCCCTCTCACTTGATGACACATTGAAAGCTCCACCCACATCTGCCTGTCATGGACTTTCAGTGTAGGACCCCAGGATGTGTGAGCTTGTGGCACATTTTCCAAGTATCTGCTGCTCTGGAAGTCATCTGTAACAGAGGTAAATGTCATTTAGAGATTACATTTGAATGACATTTATGATACCGGTCTGATTTTGAATGAGGGATTGCCTGGCTTTGTGCTGGTGGATAAGGTGAGAGGTGGAAGAAGGGGATGGAGGAAGACGTGAGGTCTGAAGAGTTGTTTATCTAATAAAGCGGAAACACGGGGAGGAGGAACAAGACAATGGATCACTGTGACCACTGTGGGAGGGGAGATGCTGCGATATGCTGGTATGCAATGGAGACATTTTAAATTAAACTAACTTTGTCTTCTCAGTAACAGTTTCTGTATTGTATCAAATGATCAATAGAATAAAGGTTAATTGATTTCCAGAATCCCAGCACAATGCTTTTTGTTTCCAAAGATTAACATGCAGATATATCAGAGACACTGTGACCCTTTTTCTTGAGTAATCAAGGCTGTAACCCTAACCCAAAGAAGTATAACATGAAACCGTGGGTGTGCTTTGAAAACTTGTGACACCAGATCAAAATCACGCCCCTCCATCCTCAATCCGTGGTGAAGTTGAGCACACAGATAGTGTGGCTCATCCCTGCCCACATGCACTTGGTCTCTCGGTCAAGTCAAGCCAAGGCAGGTCAGCCGTGCCAGAGTCACGCAGATAGCCAAATGGCCGCCTTCAAACATGTAAATACATTAAGTACACGTTGGATTATCACTATTGCGCTTCATTGCTGTCATTTCCCAAATGCTCATCAGCTATCTGATAGGAAAATGAAGTAATGAATAGCAAAATTTTGAGTACGTCAAGCTGTTATGATGAAACAATACATTTTAGCCATTGTTTTTTCCCGATTCTAATGACAGAGGAAGCATGCAAAGCTGCCAGTGACAGATGGACATGAGAGGATGACAGAATCTACTGTTTGTTTGCTATAAGAGCTGATGAAAGCTTACGCATGAATGTGCAGAACAAGCAGGAAGCAGACAGCACTTTTCCTCTGTAGGGCAGGCATGCCCGGAAAACACTTGGATATGGAAAGTATGCTGGAAAAAACACAAGACAGCGACTTAAACATAAAATAGGAAGAGGTGAACCTACAGTGGTAGCCACAGACTGACAGAAGCGAGGCTGCCATATCGCGCCAACACCAGTAGGTGGTAGGTGAAGTGTCTTGCCCAAGGACACAACGACCAGGACAGACAGAGCAGGGGATCGAACCAGCAACCTTCCGGTTACAAGACGAGCTTCCCAACCCTCTGAACCACAGTCGCCCCAATACGTGGTGCACTCTACGGCTCAGCCTCTTTTACACCAACTTGGCACAAGTCTATCAAGTGTCTAGATGTAATCTGACAGTCTTGTTTAGGGGAGGGGAACACATTTTCCTCTTACATAAAAATGTGGGGATTGTGTGATGTGGTGTGACCGCTATCACTGCTGCTTTGTGATTGGGTGAATTCTTCACATTTGTCTCCCAGAGGTTAGTAGTTCAGCTCCCTGAGAAACACAGATGTGTCCTCCTAAAGCACACCCCCGGGGATCGACGTGTCACATTAGGCAGCCCTCTGCATCACTGCATGCAAAGCAGTGGAAAAGACAGCAAGCAAGAGGAATAGCCAGAGAGTGTCTTTATATTAAACCACACAATGATGTCTTTGCAGGCTTCTGTCCTGGAAGCTGTTTACTTTTAATTAAAAATCCACCCTCCTCAGTTGACTCCTTGATAAAACTTCCTACTATCCCAGCAGGGCTCCGTAAGGCGTTGGCATCTGCAATGTTTCGGAGGAGGAAGACGAATCTGTTGCTTCAGACTGCTTTTGATGGACTAAGTGTCTAAAAATAAAAGTGCCCCACTGCTGCCTGTTTTTTAATACTTTCTGTGCAACATTTTATTCACACCAGCTCTCAGGTTTTTGGCTCCTCGTCAAAAAAACTGGCGTGTAACGGCTGAGTAAGCTTTACGTAATCTCTTGCTGGTTGTGTGATTAAACATTGCTGTGCAAACTAAAAGTAAGACCAAAAACACCGGATGGCCTGAGACGCGATGGGAGAGATACTGTTTATCTGAATATTGCCCTGTGTGTTGATCTTGTTTTACACTTCCCGACGCACACCGAGAGTTGCGCGTGCCAGCGTGATCAGAAGATTGTGAGGCTTGATAAAGCTGATCTTCATAATCTCAAACTAATTCTTTAGAAGTGATAAATATATGTGCTTTCATAATAAAAAAAAAATGGGAGTAACAGAATGACACATATAGACAGTCACAGTTCTTGGAACTTATAACTTCTGGTTAAGAATTAGAAGGTGTGTCACCTGCTGACCCCAATGAAATCTAAAGCCAGTGAGACCAGGAAGCAGACTTGCTCCAGTGGTTCTGAGCTGAGGCTTAGGAGTACGCCCTGATTCTAGCATAGCAGCTTCATGGAAGAGAAATATATTTTTCATCTGAAACTGGTGACATCTAGTGGGGGTGCTGAAGCTGTACAGCTGCCTGGCTCGCTGACAGAAACATCTCGAACACTCAGTTTGATTGTGATTACTGTGCTTGCTGCTTTACAGGCACGAGAGCTCAAAGGATAATCTGCACGAACATATTGTGAACAAACCCTAGATCTTAACACACCTTAACACATATTGAACTGTGCAAAAGTCTTGAGCTTTCTGAAGGTTTTTTCAGTGGTTTTCTTTGGAAGTTGGCTGCTTTTTCACTCATTTTCAGTTTTAAATATAATCTTTACCTGTTAATAGGAGACTGTCATAAAAAAAAACATAATTTGTTCCCATTTGTTTAGTTAAATCTGTGGCACATGCCATAGGTTATCTCAGCATGGTGTGCTCCATAGAAAATTGAGGAAACTTGATAAGTGCAGGGCAAACACGGGTTTCAGGTCTAAAAAACAACCTACGGCAGATGAACAGTATCTTAAGTCATGTCATTATAAAACAGAAGAAAACTGGAGGAGATCCTAAGTGGGCCAGACCAGTGAAATTCCCCTTTCTGTCAGTATAAAAATGTTTAACTACACATTTACTCACCACATCCTCATCTAGGTTTGACTGCATTTCTAATAGATAATGGCACATGGTTTGAGCACAGATTAAAAATGCAGTTTGGGGAAGGCCAGGCAGATCCCCACATATTAAAGAGAGGTGAATGAATGTTTATTTAAAAAAGGAGGTAAGGTAGGGCATTAAAAACGAGAAGAAACGGCTAGTGGTGCAGGGGACATGCATGAGGTGTGGGCCTTCTGTCTGACACCCCTGGGCTAAAGCATCTGTGCTGAAGGTCTATGCTCTATACTTACAGAAATTACAAGCTTGCCTAAGAGCGTCCAGCATGTCTTGATGAATAAAGGTTAGATTGTACAAGCTCTGTTTGTGCCTCATGCACTGCATGTTCCAATAAATCACTGCATCCATTTCCCATTTTCCCATCAAAATAACTTCAATTGCATTTTATTTATATAGCACCAAATGACAACAACAGTCACCTCAAGGCGCTTTTGTATTGTAAGGTAAAGACCCTACAATAGTACAAAGCTAAAATCCCAGACAATCATATGACCCCCACTGAGTAAGCACTTTGGCAACAGTAGATATTTATCATATGATTTTAACGTTTTGTCTGCTTTTCAACTGAAGCCAATGCTGATAATGTTAAGAAATCATCAAATGTGTGAAAACAATTTGTCCTAAACTTGACAAACTGTTCTGTTCAAAATGTTCCGCTAAGGCCAAAAAGAAGAAAGTCACGACCTCAGAGTCTGGTGCATTTTTTGTTTTTATTTCTTTAATGACTAGAAATTTTGCTGTGTGAAATCCGCAGGGCACTTGATCTTCTGGTACCAGCCGACGACTCGGCGTCTTAACTTTTTGTCACCAGTTCAAGATACAAGAACATCATGAAAAAGACACACAGATGTAATAAAAAGTTTCTTTCCCCCCCCAATAACAAAAAGTTTAAAAAAAACCCCCAAAAAACAAAAAACCTTGAAACAATAATAATTATCATCAAAGAATAATAAATAAGAAGCACTCTTCCCTGTACAGACATATATTCTAGTCTAAAATCTCTTGTAATAAAAATAGAACTTCAGTGCATTTCCTTTGACACATTTCTGCTGCCCCTTCAGCACGTCTGCGATACAACTCTTAGTTATCCTGGCATTAAAGCAATGGCCTTTACAAAAGAAACAATCAAGGGACAAAGTATTAACCCTCCAGAAGAACATTTTTAAAAAAGCTGATATAAAATTTCACAGCCTTCTCTTTACTATACATCTCAAAAAACACAAACCTGGACATAAAAGGCACAAGTAACTACAATTTTCAGTAATACTGGACAAACAAAAATGGAATTCTTTTTGATGAACAATTTTGGTCATTTACAAATGTATTTCTATTCCTTTCACATTGACAGCCCTGTTTCCAACAAAGTCAGGACCTGGATAAAAATGTGCATAAAAACAGAGTGCAGTTAAATGTGCACGTTTTGTACCCTAATATGAGAATAGCAAAACTTTTATTACTTTATATTCTTACTGTGGTTTTTGTTATGCTAGATAAAAGAAATCAACACACAGACAGGCAACCATGACGTGAAAAACTGGTGCTATGGTTCGAATACTCAAAAACTTCTTTAAATTCTTCTGTAAATCATGGATGCTGTGTCCTGCAGGCTAAAGACATATACATCTGGCTTGTGCTAAATCAGGTTTAGGATCAGCATGTGGTGCTATGTGGATTGTCTTTTTTTAGGCATGGTGATATACATTCTGCATATGACCATGAAGGCACCGAGGCTCCATCCAGGTGCCAGCGCTGCCCGCCTCTCACTCAGACTGCTGCAAATATTTTTCTTAAGAAATGTAGAAATAAATATAGCAAAATGATCCCAAAATGTTCTGAGTATTAAAATTGTGTTTAAAGCAAAACTAAGAAAAAAAGGTGCTCTCAGAGTTATAGAACGCGGTGCCCTCCTTTCCACAACACTTGGTGTTTTAAAGGGTTGTGCTGCTGTCCCGAAGTTCTTTAAAGATGGTGCTTAACATGACTTCAACTTAAAAATGTGCATATACAATTCAAAAAATTAATGTTTCTACTTTCAACATTTGTTGTATTGTCACCAATTTTCAGTTTAATGTGAGATTTAAATCATTTGCAAATCACTGTATTCTGTTTTTATTTTACCGTACATTTTACAAAGTGTCAAAGTGTACCAGCTTCCTTTGGAAACAGGGTTGTATTTACATTATTACCATATATATATGTATATATACATATACATATACACACATATATATATATATGCACAAACATTGTTTTCATAAAGAAAAAAGTGCATCTTTATAACAAACCTGAATATTGCCAAAACAAACATTTAAATGAACAATAGTATTGAAAATGTATATAAAACCCAAAGCAATTACAAAAAAACAAACAAACAAACAAAACAGACTAGTGTAGCAAACAATAAAGCAAAATGGGATACACGATGCATCGAAGTGTAGACGCTGTCAAGTTCTCTGGTCTCTTGTGGCGGAGTCTCCTTTAGCTCCTCCCGCCACCATATCACTACCAGATGTTCGTTCCTCCCTCTCTGGCTGTTGTCCGATGACACTCGAGGCTACCGGGGGTGTTAGACTAGGGGGTGCTCTTGAACGGTCGTCACTGGCGCAGTGCTCAGTGGTCTCAGTAGAGGACCCGTGGGTGTGGACGGAGCTGTGCGAGCTGCCATATTGCTTTGAGTCTGTGGCCTCCAACTCTGGTTTGGAAAATGTTAGTGCTGTGCTAAGACCTTGCTGCCCTGACTGGCTGGTTCCTGCTGTCTGGTGCTCTGACCAGTGGTCTCCAGGAGTCCTAAGCCCTTGAGTCCTGGGGGTCCCGCCCCAGTATGTTTCAAACCTGGCCAGTGATGGCCCCTCCATTGGGGGTGATGTTGGGGACGTCGGGGTAGTAGCGTGGGACCTTGGTCTTGCCTGTACAATTTGGATCCCTCCTATTGGGATCATCGAATAAGGGACCTTGGCTTGCTGGGAGTGCATGGGAAGATGGCTGAAGATGTTGTCGGTTGTCTGGAGGCCAGGATAACCCTCACAAGTGGAAATGCGAAAAGCAGGTGGAAACAAGCTGGTGTCTGACCATGTTGGCCCTTCTCCTGCTGTTCTGCTTTTCTCCTGTAGGTGGAGCAAAGACTATGTTATTGCTAGCTCATGAGCCTGCTCTAGTACACAAAGTCCTGAGAGCTTTTTGAGAGACAGTGTAGAGAAGACATATGGATTGCTTAATCTGGTTAAAAGTGCAGCCACATATCTGTGACTCGTCTATGAACTAATTAGAAAATAGACTTACCACTCTCATGTGACTACCTGATGTACCAGGGTTCTCCCACGGTAAGTACCCAGGGGTTCTGTGCTGCATCCCCAGGGGCGAGGGAGGCGTTGGAACCTGTGACGATCGGTAGCAGCTGGGTGAAAGGGGAAGGAGAGGAGAAAGGGGTCTGATGGGAGAAGGTCCTCGTTCGGGGGAAGGTGAGACATGTCGGCTGGGTGAGGGGAGCTCTGTCCTCGGAGAGAGGCTCTGGATGGGTGACGAATACTCCAGGCGGGGGGAGAGGCTGCGGCTGGGGGAACAGCTCTCACTGCTTGGGGAGAAGGCTCTTGGAGATGCTTTCCAGCCTCGCCGGGAGAACACTGCTCTCCTGCTCCCCGGCGAGGCAGCTCTTCTGCCGGGCCAAACTCCACGTGGGGAGGGCTCCTGACTGGTGCAGGGAATGGGACCCGGAGGCTCGGGGTCAGGAGTGCCTTGCTTCGAGTGCCTGCTGGAGCTTGAACGCCCCCCTGTTGATGGGTGGGTGTCAGACGATACAGAGGACGGTGGGTTCTCGTGGGACGTGGACTCCTCTTCCTCTTCTTCGTCATCGTCGTCGTCGTTGTCTTCGTCGTCATCCGACTCCTCCACGTCAGAAAACTGATGCTCCTCCTGTTCCTCCGAGCCGCACACACGCTCTTCACTCCCTGCTGTTTGTGCAGACACAGAAAAACACGCAGACTTTAGATATCTATTCATGCCAACACCATGGGCCCTAAAATCTCATTTACTGGATGCGCAAAGTCGTGCAATAAATCCTCACACAAAAGTCACAAAACAGCGATTTACAGGAACAAGCACAAAGCGTGAGGACAGTCAAAGCAAAGGACAAACCAAACCCGGCACCCTTCAAACGCACTTTATAAATAGACTGAGAATGAAAAGGAATTTAATTGAAAAGCGCCATGCCTCTATTCACAAACTATCTCAGCAGCCTTGTGAATGGAAAGACAGTTTAAATGGCGCATCCTTGGCTGTGATGAGTGTAGTCTGTTGGCAAGAAAGAGACAGCGAGAGAGAGGAGGGGTTGCAGAGGAAGGTTAGGGAGGAGATCGTGAAGGCTTTGAGGCTTTTTTTCCAGCTTTGACGGGGAGGTGTCAGCTGTGGCAAAAGGGCTCAGCTTTGTTTCGTTATATACCAAGAACTCATCCTTAAGGACAGGTTACAGCAGCCAGACTGTTGCAACAACATCAGGACGCTGTGGCATGTTCTGTATTCTTCATTTATTTATCTTATACTTTTTCAAATTTCTTATGCAAGGCCAGAGGGAGGAGAATAGAACATCGTGTTGCATAAGCTGTCAGTGCTGAACAGCTACTATTCTTCACAGGCAGGAGTTCATCCAGCTGTGTACCAAGATTTCTCCACAGGGGGAAGGCAAGTATGTGAGATTCATCCAACACCTGAAGTACCTGTTTCCTCGCTCTCCGGCTCATCCAATGATGACTCAGATACACCCATTGCCTGGCATTTTTTCCCATGAGCCTTTGACTTCATGTGTTTTGTAAGGTTTCCTAGGAAGAGAAAAAGAAAGAGAGTTTAAGACAAATGAGATGATCATTTTAGCAGCACAGCCAATAATGTGATCACTGGGCAAAAACAGCATTTTTACATTTAGAGCTCATCACGTTTTAATAAACAGAACCCAAATTTTCCATTCACCTTTGGTTTTGAAGGCAAAGTTGCAGTGTTTGCAAATGTATGGACGGACATCGGTGTGCGTTTTGATGTGCTTTTTCAGCATGCTTGGCTTCTTGCAGCGGATGCCGCACTCTCCGCATATGTACTTTCCCCTGCCGCGACCTCTCACGTAAACATACTCCTCGTTGGACTTATACCTATGAGAAACAGACAGGTAAGAGATCAGAGACAGCAACTTTAAGGCTGCATTTATTAGATTTTAGGTCACTTGAGGAAAACCGGAACAAGCTGTAAGCACAACATTCACATTACCCCATTTGCAAATTTATCACGGTTATGGTGAGCAGATGCAGGGCAACATAACATTTAAGTCCAGTAATACCTCCTCTTTCTGATTTTATGTCTCTGTCTCATCTCGAAAAAACATTTTCCTCTTTATCTTCTAAACTGGTGCAGTCCCTGAATGTGTCGCTTGATGTGAAAGCGACAAGACCGGTTATTTCTGTACTGAAAACAGCACCACTATAAGCATACATTCACTGAATGAGTGTGTGTGTGTTACTGCTAATAAATACTCATAAAGTGAACTTGAGACCAGAACCAACCGAGGCAGATGCAAAATAATCAAACAGGAAGTCGACTTGTTTAGATGTTTGCTTCGACAGTCACACTCTGACAGACAGAAAACACTTAAGCATGGAAGAAATGAATGAGTGAATGAGGCATATTGCATAAAGCGCTATATAAGAACCAATTCATTTACTATTTGCCATTACATAACAACTGGGGACTAAGTAATCAGTGATGAGAGCCATTTTTTCTGAAACTGTGTCCAAATGTTCAGGCATTTCTACAATATATACAAAGGTCCGCTAAGCAGGGTGTGAAAGCATAACAGAAAACAATTATTAGCAAAAATATTAGAATGAGAAGGGTTAGATTAGAATCAGCAGTTAACCTAACCCCACTAACTGCATGTCGTTGAGGTGTGGGAGTACCCGGAGTACGACTGTGGCCTCACAGCAAGAAATACCCATCTTCAAACCTTCTGCTCAGCGTTCAGTTTGTGTGTTTTTCCTTCCTGCGTGATTTTAAAAAGCTTTTTTTTATTTTTATGTCAATATAATTCAGCTTTGATCGTTGTTCATTAACACTTAAAAAACATAAAAACTTCAGACTGTGTATTTTTTTTAACCTTTTAAAGTCGATTTGGCACTTAGTTGTGATGTTTTAGCTTTGCGGTATGGGCCTTGAGATTGCAACAGGGCAACGAATGTATTCACAATGACAACCCATTCAGCACAGAGCAGAACGGCCAACCTGAGGAAAACAAAGGTAATAGAAAACCGCAGATAAAATATGAGACCCGCTCATCCAGATAACCTCAAATTTGGCACTGCACTTACTCGTGTCCTCGGCAGCGCACCTGCCAAGTTTAAAGTGGATCTGATGAATGTTTGACGAGATAGGATGAGCTAAGTCAGCCAGACACACATACACATATTTCTTGATTTATCTGAGAGACAGAGCATTATGTTCGCCAGCTAGTTTTCAGTTAAACCCTGAAAACAGCTGCTAGGAGCCCAGAAGGTGATAATGAAAGCTGCAAACCCCAAAGCCCAAAATATGCACTCAAAGATACTTGGAGGATTACTGCAGAGTGCAGTCATCATTCTTTCTTCTTTCACATTGCACTGCGAGCAAATTCAGTGATAATAACAAAGATAACTGTGGAAGTTAGTGATTGCAGCACAGATACATGCACAAACACACACACACACACAAAACTGAGAAACAAGGCTTTCTTTATGGTGCAGGTTGGGGAAGCCCCACCAAAACCCCTTCAGCACTGAGTCCCTCCACTACACCCTGGTGCAAAGAATAGCAGCTATTCTGCTCTGAACGGGTGGCCCTGCCAACAACATCAGCGGCTAAAGAGAGGGAAGGGAAGCCTGGCTATGGCCACCAACCTAAAATAGATACTACATATAAAAATCAAGCAACACATTTAGGTCTACTCTATAAAAAACATTGTTTATGCACAAACTTCATGTTTACCAAAAGGCTATTTGTAGACACGGCGTGGCACAGAGGTCTTATATCTGAATGAATTGTCCTCTATGAAAAATCCACTACTCATGGGGAAACTCACAAATCATTCTGAATTGTAAATATCCAATCTGTGCCGACTGTGTCTAATTACAGGATGTCACGACATCTACGAGACACCAGGCTGTGAATGTTCCCCGTTGTATAACAGAACCAGTAACGGCAAATCATAACAAATTGTTACACAACTGAAAAATAGCCTCAACAGTGAGAATGTGTTGTGTTCATTCAGGAGCTGGCTACTGTTTACCTGCCGTGTATTTCTTGCTACTGCTAAAAATATCCACCCACATATCCGAAAAGAAAAAAAAGTAAAGTAAGAGAACTTCACTTCAGTTATCTAGCATTAAATCAGCAGCATATCTCTCGGTACATTCAGTCAAAAATCATGTTTTAGCTTTATGAGAGCCTTGTTGGATGCTGGGAAGAATAATGCTTCTAACCAAAAGGAGCTACTAAAGATGATTAAAACATATTTAATCCTCATTTGAACAGAAAGAAACAGAATAAACTAATATTTTTGTCCTCAGTCTGTCTGAGTGGCACGGGTAAAGTGTTACAGGGTGTAACAAAACATGCATGGTTAACCATTTGCACCAGAGAAAACAATCATGTTTTTCACTGAATCAGTTCAGCTGCTGCCCACATAAACTTCCCCAGACTTTCACCATGACTAGTAAAAAGCATTTATTGTTGCCCATTTCCTGAAATCGATTATTGAGATGACAGTGTGGTACTATTAAACTCCAGAGAAGCCTGGAAGCAGATAAAATCTGGCAAGCCACTGGAACATAAACAAAGCTGCATGATACATATTCATAAAAGACTGCTTTCTAGAATGAAATGAGTGGCACACAGCTATGATTTCAAAGTCTTGACAAAAGGGAGACAGGGATAATGAGTCGGGATGAAAAGCATTCTGTTCTCTTCAAGATTGAGTAGCTGTGACCATTTGCATGCATGGTGGAAACGCAGGAGAACATCAAGGAGCAGGGATGAGAGACAGGAAGGACACAGAGGAGGTTTTGGAGGGAATGAAAACAAAATAATGTGCAGGTAAGTGAAACTGGAAGAGCTGCCAGAGAGAAATGGGCAACACCTCTGGGGTTTTTTTGTGGATGAAAGTGCACTTCCTGAAGTTCAGTGCCTTATCTACTGTTACACGGACAGCTTCTTTACACCTGACATTCATGCACCTAAGCAGGAAATGCAGGGTGTGCCAAGTGTTAACACTCTGGAAGAGAAAAACTCAAAAATAGAAAATTTACCAAAACCAAACCAAACCAAAAAGAATACCAGTATCATAGGAAATTATCCACGTAAGGCAACATTGTATACCTTCCTTTTATTCTTTTCCACTCAATTCAAATTTTAAAAAAACCCACGTTTTTCAAAGTGCTGTACAGAAAACAACAAGGGAATAGATAAGAAGTACATAGATATGAGATATAGTGGGTGCTAAACATGCAGTCACAGTCAAAAAAGGCACGGGAGACACAGTGAGCAAGTAGGCAGACTCGAATGACATTACGTAAAAACAAGTTTTAAGTCTAGCTTTCAAAATCTCAGTGGAGGGAGCAGATTTGACTGCACAGTTTGGGGGCAAACACAGAAAATTCCCAGACTCCTCTGAGTTTAAATCTAGACCGAGGGACGGTCATCAGCTGACTGGGGGGACCTGAAAGCTGAATAGGAGTGTAAGGAACGAGTCAAACCATGAAAGGCTTAGTGGACAAGCAGGAGGAAATCATAAAATAAAGATTTAATCAGATACATTTAATGGGGAAACTTTAGCTCGGAATACTCAAACCTCGGGAATAAAGCACTTGGTGCTGCAGGAAAATCACTCAGACATTTGTGGAAAGCATTTATGTGTTATCCTGATCTGGTCTGTAGACAAATATGACAGCCTCGACTGTGACTCTGACTGCTTGCAGACTGCTTCATACTGTGCCTCCGTGTGACTTTTTATAGCCATAAAAATATTAATGAGAGCCTCACAAAGTTGGAGACAACCTTTTCCGCCCTCTCACACACACAAACCCACACATACACACACAGACGCTGCTAGCTCTCCAAATTAACACCTCTAAAACACAGACATTCGTGCCAGCAGTGAGAGGAAAAAGCTTGGCTACAGGTACAAATGAAGTCCCTCTGGACTCGTGGCCTCCCATCTGTTATTGTATTTTCTCCATGCACTCTTGTCAGCTCTCCATAGGCTGTTTTGCAGTCAGCGGGCATTGGTTTATGAAGAAGTGTAATGAGGAGCTGCCATATTTTGAAACTATAGAATTAAACAATTCTTACCCTCCTTCAAAGATGCAAACCCGAGAAGGCTCGCTCTGCTTGGAGGTGGATGGTCTCTCCACTTCTCGCATCTCTTTATTTTCTTCCTTCTTTTCAGGCTGCTGCTGTTCCTTTACTTCAGTGAGGGTGCTGGGTGGGGTGGCATGTACCTACACTCAAGACACACATGGGAAAAAAATTCAAAACAACTTATAATAAAATGTTAAGTGCTGTTAAAGCAAGATTCAGTATAATTCCAGTTGTTTATCATTATGTTTTTCTAATGGCACAATTGGTGACCATGTTAGAAAATACTAGCATAGTATGCTACTATGCTAGTATGCTACTATGCTAGCAACCTAAAGAGATGAAGACCGCAGAGCTTTGACTTCTAAGATGTAGAAGTATTCAAGAGAAAAACAGACCGTGAAATGTTCTGATGTAAGCAAATTAAACATGGTCAACATTTAAGTGGAAATGTATGTTTATTGTGTTTATGTTTACCTCTGACACATGCGGCGTCCTGCTGTTTTCAGGGGCCACTTTGACTTCGGCTGGAGTAGGGGCCGTAGCCATGGTATAAATCTCAGAAGTGTGCTTCTGTTTAGAGCAGAGCAGAGACAGGGCGACCTTTGTGCTGATGCCTGGCAAGTTGGGGTTGTGAGCGCTGACGCTCCAGGTTGAATAAACTGAAGTGCGGGGGTCCCTCTGGGCAGATGGGTTGGGTTTAACATACTTCTGGTAGCACCAGTTGACTGAGGTTGAAGTGTGGAGGCTGGGGAACGAAGATGTGCTTGCGCCCACCTCCACAGCTGACACAGCTTCCTTTTTTTGGGTGATCTTCTCAGTTGTTTCCTTCTCTTCCACCTTTTCTTCCCTGTCATTTTTCCTTGGCTGGTCTTCTGGCTGCCCATGCACATCCACACTCGTTACTTCTAATGTATCCGATTTCTTCTTTTCCTTTTCCAGCTTTTTCCCAGTTGCCTTCCTTTCTTCTTCCTGTACTACCTTTGGTTCCACACGGCCCTCCTCCTCTTCTTCCTTATGGTGGCCCTCCTCCTCTTCCTCCTCTTCTTCCTCCTCTTTAACTCTTTTCTGGTGACGCTGGGCTTCTGTGCTGAGCTCAAGACTGGCTGCAGGGGACAGCATGCGCTTACTTCCTCCTGCCCCTAGTGGACCGTATCCATCTCCAGATCCTGAGGCCAGCTCTGATGACAGAGACAGAGGAAGAAGGCTCTTGACATCTGGAGAGGGGACTTTCAAGTAGCTCCTTTGCAGTGTCTCCCGTTCCACCTGGCCCATGATGACCATAGCCGTGCAAGAAACTGGTTCCTGTGAGCGGGTGGAAACCAGAATCTGGGAAAGTGTGGTATACATTGCACTGGCATATGTGGGTATATGAGTCTGGAGGCGTACTGGCACCACGAGAGACACTACTGGTGCAAGCTGTGCCAGGCATGTGGCGATGACCGGCCTCGGGTGGTGGTAGGAGATTGTCACAAGGGACTCCTGAGTCAGTGAAGAAGACACAGAAGAAATGGGGGGTCTGCTTTCTGTAGTTTGAGGAGAAGAAATGTGTGTGGTAAATCTTGGAGGAACGGGCAAGTACATGGCCTGGCTCGATGTATTCCTGGAAGAAAAATGGCGAGGAAAAGGGGGAGGAAGCTGATGGAGGGGTATTCCCAACCTTTCAGCCATGTGGATTTGTACTGGATGTATCTGTACAGGCGGGGATTCTGTGTGTGACTGTAGAAATGCTCTTTGAATGATTTGGGTGGATAGTACTTCCGATATGGCTGTGGTGACCGGGAGGAGCTGGGACAAAGACCCTGGGGGAAATGCTTGATGCCCTCTGGGGTGCAAAGGAAGCACCTCCTGAGAGGATAAAGAAATTTGTGGCTGTAACAGCTGCAAAGCCTTTCCAGTGGCATCGAGGCTAAACTGGGAGCTTACTCCAGTGGAGTACAGAGGAGAAAGATTAGAGTAGGAAGGACCAGGTTGCGGACTCTCTGCTCTGGGCAGCTGACTAGTTCTGCCTCCTACTTCCTGTTCTGGTTCCCCTAATGGAGCATGCTTCACTAGAAGACACTTTCTCCTTTCCTTCCAGGAGGATGCAGACTGCTGAGGAGACAGGGATCCATAGTCAAAGGACTTACTTCTGATCTCTGGGATCTGCTCCGTTTGTTGTGGACTAGCTGGGGCCTGCTCTGAGGCTGAGCGCCTCATCTCCTTGTGGCTTTGGTGGTGTTGGTGAGAAGCAGATGGCACCATCAACATCTGGGAACTTTGGCTACTGGGAGCTCGGGCAGCTTGCTCTGATTGTGCTACATCCTCAAAAGAAACAGAAAAGTTTGAAATGTTGCTTTCTTGACTGGGGCTGCGAGGCAAAGACATAGACTCAAAGCTGGACTCTCCAGAGGACTGGGCAGCTTCTGCCAGCCTGAGTCTTTTCTTCTTTGGTGGCAGCTTCTCTGCAGGGAGCTGGGCCAATGTCTGACTTCGTTGAGGCCAGTGGAACTCCTCTACTCTCTCTGCCTCCTAGGACAGATACATTTTTTTTATAAATTTAGTATTTAAGTCAATGGTAATGATGCTAACTTGGACAAATGCATTGTATGAAGACTGTAAACAAGCAAGAAAAAAAAACATAATTCAAAAAGGTACATTTACCTTTGATGAGGATGCTGTCAGCGGGGTTGACACAGGTGGCATTTCAGCATCGGGCTCCACAGTAACAAGTATCTCCGGCACTTGAATATTTGGCTGGCGGATGAGGCGAGATGTAGAGGGTGATGGTTTTGGCTCAGGTTGTGTTTGCTGACTCTCTCTGAGGTCTGGATCTTGACTTTCCATAGATATACTCTCTTGCTTCTCAAAAGAGCTAGTGTGTTGGATGACAGACACACCCTTCCTGTCCTGCTGCTGCTGTTGGTTTGGTTCAGTCTGTAAGGAAACACCTAGACACAAACAGTAGAAAAATTAGCTCCCATTATAGGGCATCAGTATTGTGCTTTTGAGTGATGCAACTTAGCATTTTGTGGATTCTATTCCCATCTACTGTACAGTGCTACGGGTTACATGGTAGTAGTTTTTCCCGCTTTCTGTTTAACTATGTTAAGACAGTGATGTAGTTTTAGATATTCACTGCTTTAACTTTTAGGTATATGATAATCTGCATGTCTCAGATGCTAAAATGGCATAGAAAAGGTCTTCAAGAGAATAGCTGTATCGATTATGCAACTTAACATAATGATTTTAGCTAAAAAAACATATTTTGTATGTATGAGAGACAAACCTGAGAGGGCCTGCTTCTGCTCTGGTCTGCGTGGTACTGGAATGAGGCCTCCAGAGCTGCCAGACACAGCTACAGATCCAGGACTGGGAGGATCCTCCTCCAGACTCTCCTCTTTCCTCCGCTTCCTCACAGCCATGGCTAACGCTCGAAACTTATGGTGCATCATCAGCGGGCGATCTACACTGCACGCTTTGCTTGCATCCCTGCTCTCTTGCTCCTGCCCTGGGCAGATGCTTCTGTGGGCCTCGAAGACTTCACTCTCTTGAAAGCGGGCCCCACATGTTCCACATTCAAACACGGCGGGACTCTTTTGCTGTTGTTGTTGTTGCTGTGGCTGTCTGGGTAGTTCGGTGCCTCTTGTTGAGGAGGAGGAGGATGTGGTGGGACTGGGCTCCTCCAACATTGACTCGGCTCCCAGGGGAACCTCTATGGCAGGCTGGCGCTTGAGCATACGCTGCGCATGGCCGATCCTCATCTCTGCGACCACTGCTTGCTGCTCATCAAAAGATTGGCAGAGGCGGTAACCTCTGGGTGACATGGTGCCAGAGGCAAAGGGCTCTCCTTGGCTGGTTGATATTGGCATTGAGTGGCTTCTAAGCAGAGGCACTGCTGACTGGTCCTGCGTACCCGGTGGATCAGCGTCAGGATTATGGATGTGCCTCAAACCACTGGGGCCTGCGGCTTCTCCTTTGGGATCAAAGGCATAGGGGTCTTTGGGGGCAGTAAATTTGGGTGACTCCATGCTGCTCTTCCGTGACAGGGAGGAGCGTCGAGGCTTAACGCTGTCAATCTCACTCGTGTCTACTACTGCTTCATTGATAGTGATGAGCTTGGTAATGTGTTCTATTACTTGGGTTTTGGGTACGGCGAAGGAGATGTTCTTCTCCTCGGTTCCTGAGGGTGAGGAATGTGAGGGATGAGGCTGCTGCTGGTGGGGACTCCGCTGCTGCCCTCCCAGCCTTCCATATTTCCCTAAAATAATTTCTGCGTAGGTTTTGGCACTGGAACTAGGAGGGCTAACTTGGCATATGTCAGTACTGCCTGATCCGGAGAAGTAGCCCGACTCTGTGCTGCCTTTACTGCCAGGCCCAATAGAAGAAGATGATGTGGAGAGGGAAGAGGGTGGGTCATCTGGAGAAGCCATGGGCCCACGTTTTCTCTCACTAAGCCTCAGTGCAAGTCTTTGCTTGACAGCGTGGGAGTCTTCAGGCCTCTGGCTCTCCTCTGAGCTTCTCAGGCGCTCCTTACCTCCTTTCCTATGCTGCCCCAGCATCTCTTTAGAGGATTTTCTGTGCTGGCCAGTCTCGTCCTCAGACTCAGTGCTTTCTCCCTCTGTGTGTTCCTCAGGGTCTTCCCCAGCGCCACTGCCTTCTGCACCACTCAAACTGGGCTCATCTCGACTGGATGCCAGACCCGCTTTAATACGATGGGCATGGGACTTGCGGTGTTTGTATAAGTTGCTCTTGGTCTTAAAGGAAAACCCACAGGGCGCACATGGGTAGGGTCTTTCTCCTGTATGTGATCGTATGTGTTTCTGAAGAACGCTTGGCTTGGCACATGGACGGCCACAGTAAGTGCACACATATTTCCCTGGTTTTTGTGGTTTCTTCTCCCCTTTCCTAGGTGAGCTAACCCCTTCTAGGCCCTGTTGACTGGAGTGAGTTGGAACGCCGTGAGCATGCTCACCCTGGGTGGAGGACGTAGAGGGGAGGGATAAGGTTGACGAGGAGCTTGTAGAGAAGAAGCTGCCTCCTGAGGGACCTGGGGTATCTGAACGCTGCCATGCTACTGCTTGCTGCTGCTGTAACCGAAGCAGGTCAGTGCGCTTGGGTTGGCGGTTTTGTAGGCGGCCCAAGGCTCTGTGTACAGGACGAGGATTAGAAGGCTGCTGGGGTTGCTGAGGTGGACAAGAGCCCAATGAAGATTCAGATGTCACATGCTGCTGCGCTTGCCTTCCAGAGCGCTCCCCATCAGCCGGATGGCTGGGCTCAGCCTCCATAGAGTGGGGAGGAGACCTCACAGACTCGTAACGAAAGGCTCTCGGAGCCTCATTGGTCTAACCGCATGGCAGCAGAGAGGTCAGAGGCATAGGAACATTGACAGACTAAGTTGTAAATCAAAATGGAGCACCTTTTTCAGAGTGGGCCAAAAGTTATGCAAGAGGACAAAATGAGGCATCATTAAAAGGTGCCCTGGAGCCACATGGATGCAGGTAAACATGGATCATTTCTCCGTTCAAAGCAGCTCTGCTTCTATCTAGCCTCAGCCATTTTAAAAGTCCTCCCAAGGTCTTTTTTGCATCTTTTTTGTTCGTTGGCAAGACTGTTAGTTGTTCGTCTTTTAAATGGGTCTAGAGAAACAGAAAAAGCAAAGGAAGCAATGAAAGCACTGAATGAGAAAAAGGAAAATTAATCAATCATCAAGCAGATTTCTTTCAAAAAAAGGTCCATGTGAAAATACTGTAAACATAACATTTCCCTTCTTCACTTTCCAGCAAAGTTCCTCTAAATAAAACCAACAAAACAAGACAAAGTAGCAATTAAGGTCCTGCTGTTTTGACTGCAGTCAAAAGTAAGAAATCAACAGATCATATTTAGAAACAGAAAACACAGTGGGCCCTGTGAGGAAGACTTAGTGTGCTTTTAAAAACCAAAAGAGTTACACCGATAAAGGGGAAGGTCAAAATCATTGGTGTCTTATTAGCAAATGTCATATTAAAATATACTTCCACATATCATATTATGAGAAATTGGGCTACCTTTCTTGCTACTGAATTGGGTCAGTGTTGTCATGACGACACTGACAAGGTAAGTGCATCAATAAGTTATTGCTCTCATCTGTCCTCACTTAAACTCTTATTAAGATAGTGGGTACTGCAAATCTATATTAAAATGCAAGGTCAAGCTGTTCTACATGGGAAACTGAGCATGTGCTCATCTGATGTATGCACACAACCCCAAGGTGTGTGCACAGCTCTTGAGTTCCTTAGACTGTGACAAATTAGAAATTAAGACTTCTACTCCAAACAGTGGAATCACAATCATATCTAACTGACGGCCTGCTTACTGGGCAGGAGTCTGAGGAGCCCGAGGCCAGAAAGTCAACATCCAAACTACAGGCACCAGAAAAGGAGACCGCAGTGTCAGGGCAAAGAGTCAAAACAAATGTTCGAAATATAGTCCTTGCATATCTGATCTGGCACCGAAGCTCAAGGGTGTAAATGAAGGGGGTTGTTTTCTAGTGGAGAAGAAGAACTTGACAGCAGCTGGGTGTCAGTGTTAGCCTCTCGCACTACACTGCCACCAGGGTGCAGTGTTTATGAGTAGTGTCTTCACACAGAGTCTACAGTGACACGGTCCTGTAAGACCTTTCATCTGCTCTTTCACACTTACACTACTAAAAAGCTGTGTTTATGAGGAGCCAAGTATAGCTCATCAGAGAGTCAGAGATGAGGCTATGATGAAATTTCATATTTTATCAAGATGTATGTACTGCAATATTTCCCCACTTACTGCCAAGCCTGCACTCCATCTCAACTCAAGACACGGGATTCTTGTACCAAAGCCAATCAAAACACACTGTGGGAATGGATTGGGTCAATCATAACATTATTGCTGAGCAGCCGTGCCCAACTGCTTACAGTCCCAGCACAGTCACGTCCAGAGTATCAGTCACCATCTAAGACGCTGATAGTGCTTACAGCTCCCTGTGTCGGAATCTGCGCTTCACTGCTCATTGAAGGAGAACACCACGTGTGTTCACTTCACAGCTGCAGACCTCTGCAACAGTGCAGACAGCATGCACCTAACGTGCCGCACAGATACCGACTGAAAGGGGGTGAAAATGTACCTATTTCCTATTATACATGCATATAAAGTACTAGGAAGGAGAGAGCTGAGGAATGAGGAAGAGAGAAAAGACTGAATCAGTGATCCAGTGGCTGAATAAACAGACCCTGCAGAAGACTGCGGCTTAAGGTGCAAGGGGTGGCAAGGCAGCAATGACAGTTCTTTATAACGAGCTACGCTTTTACTCTCTCCATATGTCTAGAAAAACACAGCACAGTCAGCCTTCATTAGAGCCAGTTTAAAGTGGAGTAAAAAGAAAGTGAATCACTCTTCCTCCTGGAAAAAAAGCTCGCCAGATTCTCAGCTCCATTTCCACGTTTCCACACATCTGCTAAGGGCCCATCATCTATCTGTACAGTGTGTGTTTCTCTAAGCAGACTAGTGCTTTGATTACAGCAGACTTTCACCATCAACACTCAGCAATTACACGACATAACAAACCAAAACAGCATTAAAATTCTCCATCTTCACTTTTCTGGCTTCCATATTCTCAGTTTTACGCGAGGACTTTGTCTAGGGTTCAGCAATAGCTTTTGTGTGTTAAGTCATGGGGACACATTACTCCCCAGGCCCAAATTAAAATGAGTTAGATTGTGAGTAAATGAAGAGTTGACAGACTGAAGGGTAAATACCGACACGCTTAAGAAAAGAAAAATGACAAACAAATATAGTGGGTTAAAGAAAAGAGAGAAAGAAAAGGACAAGGAAAAATGTAGCCAGACAGACAGTTAAAAAGAAAGTGTGTAGAAGGACGATTCTGTGCAGTGAGCATGAGAAAAGCAGACAAATAGCCTTCCTTAACCCTGCCGTAATAAATGTCTCTCTTCATGTAGTCGGCTATCAGGGTGTAATTTTAATGATCCCAAGCATAGCTGTTGATGCAGCCCTTAAACAGGGCAATTAGAAGGCTTTAAGGTTGGGAAGAGCACTGCTTACATTATTCATGGCAGTCTAGACTGCCAGGTTTGAATGGGGAAGCACACAGTTAAGGCCTTCCCAGGAAGACGAGGGAAAGGAATGCAAAAGTCTAGGCGACATTAAACCCTAACACACACACACACAGACGCACAGACTCTTCCGCTTACAGAGTACATACAGTGAACAGCACTAGCCTCCTCACAGCAATGCCTTATAATACTTAGTAGCCCCAAATCCACTCTGACAGATCTGACCGACCAATCAGCCGCAGCGCCCCGAGGTGACCTACCCCCGTCAACCGATCCTCCTGTAGTTTGATGAGGGGTTTTCCTTCCTCATGATTCTAATACATACACTAGTGTACTTAACAAAAAAAAAAGATCACATTAAGACCTTGTATCATACTGATGAGGGTGAAGCAAGGTCGATCTTTGCTCTATTTCTAGACTGAGGTGCGAGCAGGAAGTTGCCAGCGCAGCTGTCATACAGTGTTATATTCTTTTTATCGGTGATGTCAGATCAAACCCCACCCCCCAAAAAAAAAAGATTTCATCTGTCCTGAACCATTGTAGCAGCCTTATGGTGCATTCAGAGATTTGTGGCGTGAACTAGTTTTTTATATCTGCTCCAAAAATGCGATAACCAACCAGCTCAAAAAGACGAGAGGGCAGAATGAGTGAGCAACGAGTGCAGAGTGTGTGCGTGTGTGTGCGTGCAAAAGGGGCTTTGTCAGCAGAAACAGACGTTACTGCAGGTACCCAAGGGAGCCCTGACACACGGAAGAGCTCACACTCCATCTCTTTCACACACACACACACACACACACACACACACACACACACACACACACACACGTGCTGTCACACACCGTCACACCCTGTCTCCACTCATCATCTCTGCCCAGCAGTTATACTTCTAAAACTGTAAAACCCTCACCAGAAAATGCATGTACTTAGCTGTGGTTACACATTGCAGCTTTACCTTTTTTTTTATCTATATATATATAAGTAAATGCTAAAATTCCAGAGAAAAACATTATTTCAGATAACTTGTCTTTCAAATAACGCTAAATATCTGCAAAATAATATGTTTGGCTGTTAATTACTTTTTTTTTTCCTGTACTGGTTTCGATTAACATGTACAACAACGCAACTAACTTTCATTCTGACTTTCAGTATATCCGTCACTTAGCTCAATAACCACCACAGGAGCTTTGTCAAAAGTTCAAACTTGACCCACGAGGAGGGTTTTGTGTTCCTTCGTCATATCCTCATCGAGACTCTGACATATTCATGTAGCTGGTTATGACGGATAAGATTAATGCATAGGAATACTTTGCACTCTGATAACTAATAAACCTTTTTACGTGCTGTCTAAAAAAAATCTGCTGTCATACCCTTCAAACACACAAACACACAGATCTCACCCCATCCCATTCTTTCTTACTGGCAGCAGCCTGGTGCAGGTTCCCATGGAAACCAGCCTACTCTGAGCAATGGCAGATGGAGAGGGAGCTGGAGGTCTAAATTTATCTCCCAGCATCCTCTCTGACTACAGACGCACACTGGCAGCAGGAAGTGAGGAGAGGTACTGCTTGGCCTGTGCACGCACTGACAAGTTGGCATGACCCTTGACATCTAACTCCACCCCTCCCACCCCTGACCCACCTCTTTTTAATGACAGCTTGAACCAATAATTGATCATTTTCAGCATTCACAGACGTTTTACTGCATTCCTAAAATTGTAAGGTAACTGGAAAATGAGAAAAGTCCTAATACCCCTGCCATCATCGCCAAAAACTGTCGATCAAACTTGGACCCAAAATGCTACAATAGTCTGAAACGTAGGCAGGAATAGTTTGATTTGATAGACAAGAGGGGGGAAAAAACACTCGCCAAGGGATATCAGCGCTGTCAGCCGCGTGGTAAGGAAAACGCTGTCTGACAAAACACCACATACCAGAGTCCTCACTCACTCACTCCCTCCCTCGCTGAGCTCTTTGCGGGACGCGCTGGGATCGCCGTACCTCTGGGTGTAAAGAAGGATTTCGCAGGGCTTCAACAAGACTGGCAGTTCACAAACTGTCGCCGTGTTCATTTTGATTAAACACAAGCCAGCGAACTGCAGGTCAATACCGGTCTTTAAATCAAACAAGGGAGAGCTCAGCTGGGTAATGCACACCTCCGTGTTTGAATTACATCTCTGGCAGCACAAAATCTGCCGCTCTGCTCACAAAAATCAACCACAACAATTAACTGACTACAACTTGGGCTAATTGCAGGCTGCCAGGTTTGCATTGTTTTATTTATGGCTGACACCTTCTCGGATTTAAATCATCTGTTTCTTTTGTAGCGACTTAGTTTGAATTATAACCCAGAATTTGACTCAGAAGTCTTCACCTTTAATTGGCGACAACCTACACTTACATCCACTTTTCCACAAAACTTCCTCAGAGACTCAGATGGTGAGGGAGACTCTGACATTAACTAAATCTGTAAGTTGTATCGTAATGTCTGCATACTGTAATTTGCTTAATGAGAAACCACAGAAAAAGACTTATTGACAACTACTTGAATCCTTCAACTAAAAAAAAAAACTCTTCTGGTTATTGACTACTCAAAAATAAGAAACTAAACTTTTAAATTTCAATAAAAAATATTTCAAACACAATAACCAACAATGTGACTCTTAATAACTAACTAGCCTGTTTGCTGTGGCTAACAAGTACACTAAAGTAATGATGAGGGAAAGAGAAGGTGAAACGAGGAAGATTAAATGGATTAGATGGATCAAAATAAGAGAGGAAGGCTGGAAGAAAAGGATAGGGTGAGTGGGGTGCAAATAGAGAAAGAGAGAGAGCGTGAGAGGGAAAGAAACAGACAGAGTTTAGATTACCTGACAGAGCAGTCTGGTCTTCCCCCTTAGAGACGCTTCACAGGCACTGTGAGACAAGCTGGGAGAGCCAGAGAGTGAGAGCGGATATGACTGTTTGAGTGGGTGTATTGCAGTGAGAGACGGAGAGAGAGAGAGAGGGAGAGAGGGAGAGGCTTGGGGTGAAGCAAAAAAGGAGAGATGGAGAAAGAGGGAGCGAGAAAGACACTAAATGAATGTTTCCACTGTACAAATGCAAAGGGAGGAGGAAAAAGATGTGGCGAGAAGAAAGTAAAGGCGACTCACACTCACAG
Organism: Copadichromis virginalis; assembly: GCF_057382275.1. Lineage (NCBI taxonomy): Eukaryota > Metazoa > Chordata > Actinopteri > Cichliformes > Cichlidae > Copadichromis > Copadichromis virginalis. Next base: position 10,369,437 of record NC_140628.1, on the reverse strand, counting down.
AGCATCTGAAAAAAAAAAATCGCCTCATTGCAGTAACATCATTAATTGCCACATTTCTTAGTGCCAACAGAACCGTCACAGTGAAACCAAAACCCTCCGGCTTACACGATCAGGACAGGATCGTCGGCTGCTGTTTCTTTAACTCGTCACATTGCGCGGCTGTGGCACACCTCGACAGACAGGATTACAAACAGGTCTTGCACGGGGTTTTCCCTTCAACGCAGAACCCTGGAGGCGATTCCTTGCAATTATCGCCTCCTTATCTACAAACTTATCTTATTGTAGTGGCAACTGTGCCACAGCAGCAGCCTTCGTTCCTAAGTGACAAATCTTTTGCTGACATGGACGTGTCTCGTTTACGTAAACCTTCCAGTTCCAGCCAGAGTGCCACTGTGCCGCATCTGTAAATGAATTCCAGAGTGGCATCCATTCAAGCAAGCCCCCGCATTACGCAGAACTCGGGCTAGGCCTATCAGCAGTGCAACACGAGGGAGAGAGAAACAGAAAGAGAAAGAGAGAATTTAGAATGAACGGAGGTCCTGCTGTTCCACAGAGCTTTGCCTCACTGGCAGAGCACAGGAAGTGTGAGTCACACACTCTAAAATAAACACACTCGCACGGCGTCGAGCCGGCACACAGAACGAGCGGATGGCTGGCCCGCTGATCAGAAGGCAGGCAGAGAGAACATGGATCCATGCAGGCCAGCAACACGTGCTGACCTGGTTGGGATTCACCGCCTGGAAAAAGATGATTGTCTCCAGCTCTAATTGCTCTCCATATTTCTTTTCATGCTTCTCTTTTCAACCTTCTCTGCCACACACCATCTTTTTATTCCCCTCTTCACGTTTTTTTTTGCTTACGTCACCTCTTCCACATGCACCACGGCTGGATTGTCCACATGTCTCCCCATTCTTCCTCCTCTGGTTCGTGTTTCCTCTCTTGTTTTATTTGGTCGCATTCAATAGCAGTTTTGTTCAGGACTTGGTGATTACCCCTGGCTCTGTGCGGCTGACTGCTGTAAGGGGACTGTGCTAGCCTGATGCTGGGCTACTCTCACAGGCTGCTGGCCGAGGCACTGTATTGTGTCTCCCTGAATGTGCTCATTGTCACCATTTACAGCACGCACCTTCTATACTGTACTTCCCTGTGAGGGACCTTCACCCATCCGTCATCCCTTTGTCCTCTGTTCCTAAGACTGAAGACTTCTGACGGGAAGGTGGGGATGTCGGGGGTGGAGGCTGACGCCTGGGAACAAAACTGCCACTATGGCAGTGATTGACAGGGAAGTCGCTTTACGCAGACCTAATGATTAGTGAGGCCAGGGAACGAGCAGCAGATAAACAGTCGGATTTGGAGCAAGAAAGAAAGCTAGGATGGCTTAAGGAGAACAGGACAGATCATATTTTGAAAAGTAAATTAAAATGGGAAGTGCAGCAACTGTGAAGGTGGGACATAAAGCTTTCATTAGGCTATAATAAATGGTAACTGTATACTACCCACTGGCCCAAAGCAAGCAAGACTTACAGTATGCAAAGCTGCGCTCATTTACAGTAAATGGAAACAAAGGCTCCCCTGTGGTACGGTCACACGAGGCAGCTTCATGTGTACTGCAGACACCTTCATATATAACATAATGCAGGGACAAGAAACACCTAAAATGCAAACATTGTATTATAAGAAACACTGTGCCGTTTTGAATCGGCCACAGACTATAATTTAGACCAAATGAGTGGTTTGCGCATTTACAGACAACCATAGAGATGGCATATTTTTGGACTTTCACCTCATAAACTGCAGACATAGGCAGTAAAGTGGGCAAACACGGTAGTATGTAGAGAGGGTTCTCTCTGTTCCACGGGCAGATTATTTCAGACTTGTGGTCTTCCAGTAAACTGAACCCCTCTGTCCATAAAGCTGTGGTATTATGATAGAAATAAGAGTCATTTAAAGAGGGAGCGTACCTAGTCTACAAAAGCTGCAGTGGCTCGGTGTTGATCTACCTGTTTGTTTATATTTGGAAGACAAAAAAACAAAACAAAGAAGAAGAGTGCCTTTTGAGAACTAAACCACTAAATCTGGTCATTAATCAAAAAAATACACTCTGACTGTGTCACTGTTTCATGCTCAGCCTCCACTTCAGAATATAAACTTTGTATGACAAGTTTAATCACAGCAATATCTCTGACAGGCCACACGTCAGGTTATACTCCTGACTGTAGGACTCCAATAAACAGTGAGCACTGCTCAGCTGAGGTCAAATGGAGTCATTTTAAAAGGAAAAAGGATTGCTGGACAATCCCTTGGCTTAGTGTAAACATGCATCCATTCTCTGAACTGCTTATCCCACTAAGGTGGCAGGGGAGTTAAACCTTTCCCAGCTGATGATGGGCCAGGGGTTGGGTACCTCCTGGGCAACGAACACTGGCTCATTATAGAGCAGCACAGTCATTCAGGCTTACATCCACGCGTATGGCCGATTTAGAATCTTCAATTAACCTGAGTTAAATAATGTTATACATGCTTTGTGACGATAATCTGCTGCCTGCCCTGTTCACTGCTCTGACATTCAGGGCTGCATGCAGCGAAAGTAACCTGCATGTCATTAAGCTGGAGGGAAGCAAAGGAAACTGTACCTGGAGAAACTCCACATGCAAAGGCTCCAGCAGTTAATGTGATACCCAAAGTTTAAAATGCAACATCCATTTCTAAATGTCCATCCATCCATCGCAAACTAAGATGCTGATGCGATGTCGAGATGATATTCGGATGTCGAGGTCAGGTTGTAGGCACTTCCTGAAAACGTGAAATTGCTACATTTTAGCACATTTGGTACTATTTTCCAGACGATGGAAGATTGGAGATTTGTGTGCCTTCCACCAGAGGCTGCTAATGTCGCCTGAAGCAGTAAAATAAATGTGTGGTTTAAATCAATAAATATCTGATCGATGAAAAATATCCATAAATCTAAAACAAGCTGTCAGCATAACTATTTTGGACATGTTTTTCCCGAGGGTACCTGCTTGTTGGCATTCAACAGGATTAAGGAAATAAACTGTATTGACAGAAGTGCTGCTCCACCTATAGGAGCATGAAAGTCACGCCATGAAGCTCCCTGCACTCAGTTTCTGTTCTGATGTTAATGCCAGAGGAGCTCTGGACGATGGCAAAAGAACAACAAACGCTATATAAATATTGAGAACTCTTGCAGAAATAGCAACTCAAGTCCAAAAAGATCTGTACTTGTGTTTTGATTATGTGAAGCCATAAACATTTGATCAAGTTATTATTAGCTTTGAACGATGATGGAAAAGACCTCAGAATTATGGAGAAGTTTTACTAGGAACAAAGTCCGGCAATCAGAAGCAACAATGAAATTGGAGAATTTGTCAACATCAGAAGAGGTGTACGGCAAGGGTGTGTGCTGCCACCTGGCCTATTTTCTCTGTACAGCGAGCACATCATGTGCAAGATTGAATGAAGCCAGGAATTGTGGTCAGTGGCGCCTAATTAATAACCTGAGGTATGCAGACGACACTGTAATCATTTCAACATCTAAAGAAAACTTGAAGAAAATGATCAGTTTTATGGCACCAATGAACTGAATTGAATCCAATGAGCTCTTTAGATTGACCTATCCTTTCACAAATGTTTGTAAAGACACTCAGTGGCGATGGGACTGAAAACACCTGACTTCAAAGATTAATAGCTGTACTTTTGTCCATATAGTGTAGCAAAGCCAAATTTACAAATCCAAAGTATCAAAAAACCCCATTGATCTTATAATGACCAGTTACAGAAAGGGAACCAAGCGGCCAGCTAATGGAGTTGAACATGCAAGTCTTTTGTTAATGCCGATTGATACATACCCAGAGCAGATGTGATATCTGACCCTGCAAAGCATTCATAGCCTTTTTTTTTCCACTCAGCACCTCTGCATTTTATTTTTTAAACAAATAATCTAAATATTAAATAATATAATGCTAAATCCCTTTCTTGCTGGCTATTCCTCTAACTTTTCTGAGAAACAAAAGAAGGTAAACTTTAGCCACGCACAGCATACTCATTATCTTTTTCTTTACCACGCTGCTGTAGCATCATTAAGTGCCAGTGTCTATATATCTGACAAAGTAAGCTTTATATTGTGAGGACAGCTACCAGGAAATCGCGTCCGCATGGCTGCAGAGGGTAGTGATTATGGAAAGTAGCTTGGTGCTCATTGGTAAGTGTTACCATATATAGAGGCAATATATCATTTGCAATTTCTAGTGTAACGGCTAAACCTGGTTATTATATATCTGCACAGTATTAGTAAAAGTCTTCTGAGATCATTTTGACTCACACTTCAAAGGCAAAAAGGGTCTTCTGACATGTAACAACTTCAAAGTGAGCAAACGCATTGCAGCTGAATGGGGAGTTACTGTAACAGAAGTGAAACAAACGGAAAAAAAGAAACAAAACCTGTCTTCGGACAGCTCAGTGCCACACATCTGAATGCATAACTTGCAGCATGCAAATGACATACAAGAGTGACAAAGCATTGTGGAGGGAGGGAGGGGTTAGCTTGAGCAGATAAATATAGAAAGAGGAACTGACATTTTCAAAAGCTGTCCTCCCAGCGCTCGCAAGTTTCAGTGATGCGTAGATGTCAAGATCACAGTGCACAGTCTCCCACGCAGCCCACCGTACCCGCCGTTCACACTTGGCTGCTTTAAATTTGCTCTCTTAGTTGTGGTGCGAACTGAAAAGTGTTGGCTCGAGGCAAACCTGCGATGAGATGAAGGTGTCCAGTTAATTGAAAGGAAAGGGGACAAAGATGCAGCTCTTGGTATTAAAGCCATGTGACGAGCACGTGAAAAGCATCCACCTGAATCTCTTGGCAGGTTACCTGTATAAAAAGGTTAGAAAGTTCTCAGATTACCCAACAATGAGGGGGGAAATATGCTATAGTCAAAGAGCACCCTGATTGCGTTTATAGATTCCCACATCAAGCGATTTTTTATCTTGTGACAGCGATCCCTTGGTGCGGTTACTTTTGTTTTTGCTGAATCGATCTATTTTTCTCGATGAAGTCACCCAAGTGGATTGCTCCCCAGCGATGGAAAAGCCGGTGCTAGTTCCTCTTTTTGCAGCTGCTGTACTGCATCCTGTGTGAAGCTGCAACAGGTACGACTTAGCGCTGGCTGCTTGGTGTGTGACCCGGCGTCAAGCTTTATCTGCACATCTAAGTAAGGGGTTATTTTGTTAATTCACGCCGCCATGCTGGAGCTGCTCGTGCTTTTACTGAGGCCTACACAAACACAGACACGGGGGAAGAGTCAACAGGTGGACGCTCACCCTGAGTGTGTTCAAACATGACAGTTGGCCTACAGAAAGTATCAACACAGCAAACCTCGGTCCCCACCTTCCTGTTGCTCGGTTGGCAGAAGGGCATTCTTCTGATCAGGGAGTTTACTCAAAGCTAGCCCAGGCCAAGTAATTGCTACCCACAGTGACAAACAACTCCATTCAGTCTAAGTGTCGGTTTACAGTTTACTCTCCCTCCTCCACTGCGAGGCCCTGCTGACCATTCTGCTTGGTGCCACGCTGCATTAGTGGCCTGTCAACAGAGCCTCTCCTGACGCATCAACGCCTCGTCAGCCTCCAGACCCGATGCGCTTATATACAAACGCCGTGTGCCACAACCCGTCTGTTTGTGTGTTTATTTCTCTGAAAGTGGAGGTGTGTGTTATGGAGAGAGAAGGAAAGAGTGCGAGACGCAGAATAACAAGACAGAGAAGAACAGAATGTGCAAATGCGTAGGAGAAAGGCAGGGACAGAGAGAGAGAGAAGGCTCTCGCATGTGGTCATTTCGTGTTTTCATAAAGTGCCTACAACCTGTCCTCAATGATCCATTTGCCATCTGAGACCAACTTTAAAAGGCTGTCAAATGCATTTACAATATTCAGCCTCTGTGTCTTGAGACCAATGCCCCCGGTCTGAATGAAACAGTTAGTCAATCACGCACAGAAATCGAAACAAAAAGTCAAACTGCACGTTTTCTTTGTGGAGTCATGAACATGTACAGATGCAGAAAAGTGTTATAAGTTTTTACTTTTCCCTTAAGCAATTATGAATGACAGTGATGAGATTTTTAATTTTCCCAGCTCCGTGAGCATTAACGCTGTCAGCATTGCACCCCATCCTCAACATCTGCGATCAAATGCCACAAACCACCTTTCCAAAACCTGGAAACTGAATGATGCCCACAAACATCCATCAGTCCATCCAGCTTCAGCGTATCCAATTTAAGGTCCGAGGGAGGGTAAAGTTATCATAGGGTGAGACCTTGGGACAGGCTGCCAATCGGCCGCACTCCTTGCACACTAACAAGGTGAAAAACAATTGTCACAATGAATAAATACAGAAATATTTGACCACCGTTGCGCTGAAAGTAAAGAAATGTATTCAGATTGTATTTCAACCAAACCAGAGCATCAAATAAAGCATCTACCTGCCCTGATATGTTTTTATCTCACTATACTGTAAGTTTTCAACTGGAAAGCTTGTCGTTTTTGCTTGATGAAATCATATCCAGTCTGATAACACAAGACAGATGGAATATGGATATACTGAAGGTTTAATGAGAACAAACGTGCATAATCATCGTGCTGCTTTCCCTGCGTTCATCTCGTCTTTCCAGCTGAAAACCCTAGAGAGCTAAAGAAACATAGCTTCACTGTACTGTAAACACGTGGTAGGAAGAATTAAGATGTCAAGATGAGTGTGTCAACACTTGCACGCTGCTTAGAAACAAAGTGCCAGCATTGAGCAAACACTTGCACTTGTCTCTCATTCCAATACCAAAATCCGAGTGCTACTTTACGGAGGTAATTTGCTATTAACAAGTGTGTGAGAGATCCAGAATTTATGTGTGATGCCTTTGTTTACGCTTTAGATGAACCATGGCAAAAACTCCTGCAAACCAAATGCCCCAGACAGACAGAAATGTGTCACTGGCTACACTCACTCACGCTGGGATGTACAGTCTAGTTTGGCCGTTTGGGATGGCCGCACATGGTAACGCTGCCGTATCACTACAAAGACACGCTGCTCATGAAGTGTCATATTGTGCATTTACGGTATGTGACACACGCGCTGTACATGAGCATTATTCTCTCTCCTGACCACCCAAACTAGAGATAATTGAGCCCAAAGGTCATGTGACCCGCTTTAGGGGTATTAACTGTGCATTCCTCCATTTGTTATCGGCCCGTAAAGATCTCCTCTAAGGGAAACCTGACTCCAAAAGCCAACTCGCCACCTCTTCTCCCTCCTCTCCCTCCATCCCTCCCGTCTCCAGAGTTGCATCCTTCTGCCTGCGAGCCTAATCATTTGAATACAAAGCAGAGAAACAAAGGTGTCCTTAAAATAGAGATGCTGTCTGCAGTGTGCTTTCAAAGAACCACACTGCAGAGAGAGCGAGAAAATAGAGAGAGGATGAGAGGGGGGGGAAAGGGAAAGAACAAGAAGGAGAGAAAGACAGCAAAAACAACAGGCATATGGTGAGCAAATGAGACACTGTATTGATGTAGGATAGGTGGACAGACACATTGATTTCCTGCTAGTTCTTCTCTGGTTATGTACGGCTGATTTGTCATCCAATCCAGGTTGAAGCACGGTCTCTGAACTTGCCCTAAGCCGGGCTTCACAGGCTTCTCTGTCTCAGTATACACACAGTGGATCATTATGTTACCGCTCAGAATGTTTTCTGTGAGAATCGAGCATGATAGAGTGCATGACGAAGCAAAAGTATCAATTCTATCACCAATTAATTAAATGCTATCCTAACCAATACTCTTACTGCAGTTTAACACAGGCACAACAACACCTGAAAACAACACCTTGACAATGCAAGTCACAAAACTCAGACTCAGACTCCTGTTTAAATGTGGTACTCCGGTTCCACCGGAGAATTTGGAAGAAACTAGCTGCCTGGCACCATTTGCTTTGCGTACCGTCCACCTTTTAAATAAGTACATAGATACTTAGTGGCATGAACACAGAGGCTTTTCCAACCCTGCAGATTAAATCAAAGTGTTTAGGGACAAAGTCTTATAAATAGCAACCAATCAGAGATCCCCTTGGAGTTTCACAGACCAGGTGAAGGAGCAAAGCTCTGTGCAGCATAAACTGTAGAGACAGCAGTGAGAAATGAAGCAAATAAGGTGGTTAAAATCATCACTGGATGATGGGGAAATCCTGCACGCTCAACAATAATTGGATGGCAGGCTAACTGAGAGGTGAAGCTCAGCGTGATAAGCTGACAGGTGTCTTCCAGACTAAACATGCGGTTAAAGCGGTTTCAGGGAACATGATACCACGCTCATATCTAACCATTGAACATGAGGCTACAGCTTAAAGCCAATCAGCTTAAAAGGGTACGAAGGTCGGATGGGCTGTTTCAGTTTCGGCACCTCTCACAAAGCTCATAAGGCATCTCCTTAAAACAGTGATTTGTTTAACCTGTTTAAAAATCAGGCAGGTTTTTATTACTGGACAGAGCTGTGACTGACTGTGTGTCTGTATTATACTAAAGCATTTTACCATAACAAACGACTCCGACTTTAAATATCCACTGAAGGCTCATAAGTGTGTTTCCAAACTGCTGAACTGCTCTTCTAAGGAAAAGAAAAGCTCTAACTGGATGGCTTCCATGTAACAAGCTTACATGCTAAGCTTTTATATCATAGTTGGACAGGAGGAGATGCCTTTTCATGCACGCTGGACAGATTGTCTGATTTAATTTTCCCCATTCTGGGAGATCGTGGCTCAAGAGTTGGGAGTTCGCCTTGTAATCAGAAGGTTGCCGGTTCGAGCCCCGGCTTGGACAGTCTCGGTCGTTGTGTCCTTGGGCAAGACACTTCACCTGTTACCTACTGGTGGTGGTCAGTTGTCCGGCAGCCTCGCCTCTGTCAGTGCGCCCCAGGGTGGCTGTGGCTACAATGTAGCTTGCCATCACCAGTGTGTGAATGTGTGTGTGACTGGTTGTGTAAAGCGCTTTGGGGTCCTTAGGGACTAGAAAAGCGCTATACAAATACAGGCCATTTATTTACCACTGCTGGACCCAGAGAGCACTTTTAGATGAACCTCTCAGAAAACTCAACAAACTCTAAATTTACAAAACAAATCTGTGCCCTTGATTTGAGGAGGAGCTATTTTTGATATTAGATTTAGATCATCTTTTTTTTTAGTCATCATGCAGCCTTGAAGGTTTACTGCATGGTGTGAAGGTTACTCTTCTAGCTGAATAAAGTATTTACGTATAACGCAGTAAGGCGGTGTTTGCCAGAGTGTCAATATTGTGAGGTAGGAGAACGTGGAACAAAGATTAAAAGATACAGACTTGATTTTCTGTCTTCTTTTCAGTCTGTAACAAAGACAAGTGCAAGTGTTTGCATTCACACTACAAGCTAAACAATCAATAAGTCACTAAAGTCTGTTCATTTTCTAGAAAGCTGAAAAATAAGGGAAACCCTGATGAAGAGCATGTTTGATTCATTGGTTTTTATGGTCAGCTTCTACAGATCCAGTCTAGTTTCAACTAAAAGAAAGCACATGAATTGAGAACAGCACCAGAGTTCAATTAAATGCATTTTTAAAACAAATCAGTTCAACCAAAATAAGGTTTATTTTGGTTGAACTGGACCCGAGTGTCTAATGTCATCGTGAAAAGAGTAAAAGATGAAAACAGGCCGTGTACTCCGGTAACAGATAGACAGAGTTTTCTAAAAGTACGGAAACTTGTTTAGAGACCATGTAAAAAGCTGATGAGCAAGTCATAAGTCTGAACCCACAAAATTCAAACAAATGGCAAGATGTGCCCTCCAGTGAGCCGCTAAACTGAGAGTGAAAATCTAATCTAAAGACAGAAAATCGAATCTGCCGACTCTCAGATAGGATAACTTTCATTACTGTAGCAGTCTGACTCAAAAAAAAGAAAACATCGACTGTGCATACCGTCGAAGTAAAACAGTTTCTCTGCAAAAACGGCGAAATCAAGGAGGCTCTGATTGAGAAGATGGAGCGAAAGACAAGTGGACGAGTGACGACTGATTGAAAGTCAGCGAGAACACTTCCTGTACCGATACCATAAACATAAACTGATAGATTAAAAAAATGAACATCAGTTTGCAGACCTGCCCAGCCTGTGAGTACAGCAACTGTGGTTTGGCATGTGTTGTCAGCTTCGGCATGAATCTTAACTTAAATCTTAACTAAAATGTGAAAAAGATTACTGAATTGGACAGTTTCAGTAACAGGGTGTTAAGCAGTTACAGTAGAAAGTGTGTTACTGCACTCCCACCCATAGAAGAACCTGCTGCATTTTACAACCTTTGGCTTTAAAATGATAACGTCGCTATTTGGGCGCATTTCGATGACACACAGTCAGCAGGCCTTGGCAAATGAGAGGCAGAATACAATGCAGCACACTAGTCACCATGAAAAACTGCACTGGGGATAATCTGATAACACTGTAGTTACACAGAAAAGCAATAAACTGTGCATTACATAGATTGATGGGGTAAAACACCGGTACCCTCAACAAAACAAACCACAGCTCCTGGGTTTAGTGCTTCATGAGCAAAAAAAAAAAAAAAAAAAGGAAGAAAGAAAGAAGAAAAAGTTGAGGAGAAGAAAAAAACGTTTTCAACTTCTTGATGAAAACAGCAGTTAACCTATGACACGTGTTTCACCATGCTCCCCGTGAACAGTAGTTACAACTGTAACCAGTGAAAGAGAGTTTCTATCCTTGCAACACGCACAGCTCGCACTCATAAGACAGTGCACGCCATGCACCTAACCATCGAATCCTGCAGAGCAATTTCAGTCCGGGTTTACAATCTCAGTGGAGAATGCAGCTCTCCATTCTACACCCTCCAGCCCCCGTCCTCTCCCAAACCCTCACTAGGGTTTCTCCTGATCTCCTTCTTCTGTGTTATTTAGGCACTCCCACAGTAATGGACACTCTACTTAGGGTGCTGCGAGTGGGAATCCAGCCCCTGCCACTCCAGCTCGTGAATATCAGCTTCTCAGATTTGCTGTGAGCATCCACTAAAACCTGGAGGCTGTTGAGAGAGTGCGAAACAGAGACTGGGCCTGGCGAAACAAAGAGAAAAGGACTCTCCCTCTGTCTTTTACTTCAACGCATGCTTCCAGCCGTGCATCTCAAGCGCTCTCTGTGGAAGCTGGTGTCAGACTGAGCCAGAGGACCCCTGTGACGGTGTAAGACTGCTTTAATGACCCAACTTTTCCTTTAGCTCTGGCCTCTTTCCTGGCTGGGAACCCTGTCATTAAGCAGACATAGAAGGCACGGGGAGGAGAAGGTGGGGGTCCTCAGAGGAAAAGGGCACTACCATTAAGCATATTAGAGTTGCAGAATGTTGATGAGAAAAAACAAAACAGCGTTTGCAGTGACTAAGCTGGGGCTGCTCCCTAGCACTGTGCTGACGGAGCAAAGCTGGGAGAAAAAACAGGGAGGAGGTGGGGAACTACCTGGGTGCAAACATTGGGACTGCTGACTGTTTGAGGTTGTTGAGGACAGCAGGATTACATAATAAAAACCACTGTAACATCTCAGACTTAGGAAGAGCTTCCTACAGCAATCTCTGTCTTTTCCCTCCAAAAATAAACGCTCTCATGTCTCCCGCAGTCGTCTGCTTTTGTTATGGTGGCAAATCCTTAATTATGACTTGACTTATAACACCCAGTTAATTTAATTTCACCGCTGCGTGCCGCTAGCTGAATAGTACTGCAAATCCTTTAAAAGGGGCGAATAAGGAATGGATGGATAGATTTATTTTGCAGGATTTTCAGCCTCCACAGTTTGCCCTGTGTTTTGAGAGGGGTCTCCTCCCAACTTTACCCACATCTCATTCATCTTAGCTCCCGGGAAAGCCAAGACTTTTAGCATCCAGTTGTGGATAAACATCCACATGCTTTTTTTTTTTTCCCATTTTCTATCATCTGTTTATTTTCCCAATTACACTGGGTGAGTCTGTGTCAGCAGCTCTGGGGTTTTGCACTGGCAGGAGGCGGAGAGAGGGAAGGGAGTATCCTCTCCCAGGGTGAGGAAGTTTCTAGAGGAAGCATGGTACAGACAGTCGTGTGCGTGCGTGTGTGTGTGTGTGTCAAATACCTCGTGGTCATTATGATAAGTGCAGAAAGAAATATATTTACAATTGTGTAACAAAAAAAGAGCCAAAATATAAAAGACAGTTTTCTTCCTTCTTTCCACACATCCCCTAATAATGGGGCTCGTGCTTTGCCTGCTGATCCGCTCAGATTGTGTCACAAATGTGTCATGAGATTACTTCACTAAAGCCACGGCGTGTTGTGGACATCCTTCACATACTTGCAGGCCTTCTGGTTAATTCTGAGGCTGACGGATAAACTCGTCTCAGTAAGGATTTATGAGGCTTTTCACACAGACAACTAAAAAAGCAAACGTGGTTTTGAGACCTGAAATTTAAAATTTAAACTTAAAAAAAAAACAAAAACAAAAACAAACAAGAAACTAAAACATTATTTCAGGCTAAGAAGACAAACAGATTTCTGTCACAGCCCAACGTTTTCAGGGCCAAACTGCATCCGTCTGCTTCTAAAATGAGGCAACAAAATGCAAGCAGTTAGACAATCAGAGTGTCAGAAAGCCCACTGTTTAGCTCCCTCCTCATTTAGAGGCCAAGCCAGAAAGTGAAGCACACCTATAATAACACTAATTCCTCAATAAACAGGAAAACACGGGTCTGTGGACTGGTGGAATTTTACAATGACAGCCAGGGTGATAATTTTTCTGTTTGCCTGTGAAAAACACGGGTTTGTTGATCACATGGAGCTATTTTAAAAGCTTAACTCGACTTAGATTGACTATTAAAAACAGTGACTCAAAGCTGTGCTACAAAAACAAGTTTTGTTTTTACATTTTTCTGGATTTATTTCATTTAAAGCCTGACAAAAAACGACATCAGATTAGGGAGACTGCCACAAGTTGGTGAATTATCCGAGTGAAAAAAAAAGTTCCTCTGAATCAGTTCCTGGACATATTTAACAAAATAACCTGTAATCTTTGCAAATATTAGACCTTGCCTAAATAAATCAAACCTGTTCGACAAAATCAAACCAGGAAGATTTCCCACCCCCCGTATCCCCTGCACTTATTGCAAGCAAGGAAAGACCTTTTGCTTTGGAACGGCACCAATGTAGCGTGAAGAGATACATCTGACAGTGTTACACTGGAATATGACAGGCACTTTGATTTTATTGAAGTACAGCAGTCGCTCTGTCTTCTGTCTAGGCCAAGCTAGGAAAGTTATCTGTAGGAATGCTCATGCAAATATTGACCTTCAATTAGGTGAAACAGACACCCGCGCTTAGGGGCTGCAATATGGAGACATCAGCAAAAACATCGTACAGGCAAACACGTACAGAATACATCTAAGTGTGCAGAGTGTATGTAAACACATCGTGTGTCAATACGCCTCCTTTTAATGCCAGTGTACTGACAACTGCAAAATCTGAAGACTTATAAAGGTAGTTTTAACCTCAAACAGGATGTCAACAAAGCATCTGCAGCATCACAAAACCACAAAAAACACGAGCTATTTGGTGCTAACACAGAACAAACGCAGACCAAAATGTGGGGAGTTTCATGACCTTTAAAGTATAAAGAGAGAATGGCCTTCCCAACTGACACCAGTTGACCACACTCTTGCATAATTAACAGCATCTAAAGTGAGGTGTTCTTTGCATGACCTTACCTGACAACGTCAGGGCATAGCTTGCCTAGAAAGACTGTGAGAAACAGCAAATAGATGCACGTGTGCAGCCCACAGCCCACGTGTGCATTTTTCAGATTAATTATATTTTTAATACAGCATCGTATTCACCGGTTCGACCGATATATTGGATCACACCGCAGGGCATGGCAAATATATGTAAAGAAATAAATAAATAAGGGCATGCCCCGGAGTTCCCCGTAAGCCAACACAGCTCACATCATGTAAGCCACAGCAAGTAAGAAAGAACGGCGCACTCTCCCTCCCTCCCCACTTCAGTGACAGTGACATGGCTGGGGAGGATTGTGCTGGAGCATCGCCTGCTGTCTTGATTTGCTCGGCAGATCCACGGCAGGGTTGGAAGGATTCTGCCCTCCCAAAGCCCTCTTACCCTCCTGCGGAGCAGAAATCCCCTCCAATCCTCACTTACTGCTCCTGCAGGAGTGCCTTACTCACTGAGACAAAGGACTCCATTAGAGGAGAGGAGAGAAATCAGCTCTAAAGAGAGGAGGGAAAGCTAGTATGAGGACATGCACACACACATATAAATATATATATATATATATAACTATATAAGTGATCAGCTCTGTGTCTGCATCGCCTGCATAGTTTACACACTCTCATGGGACTGATATAAGATGAGACAGATTGAGAGCCTGCATCTGAGGACACAGCAATAGGATTTCAGAGAAGTTAAAGCAGAGGTAAACACTAGTTATCTTTGCAGGTGTCAGTTAATGAACACAGATTAGAGCGGTGAACAGGCATCATCTGGAGATTGCAATCTGTGCAGATGCATTGCACGCTGAGGGGTGTGGTCAGAGCGGTGTCTTGGGAGTCGGCGAGTGAAAGCGAGAGATTTGGAAAGTGGTGGAGATATCTGGTAGTGAAATATAATAACTTGCCTGCACCATCGATCAATACGCACACTGGGTGCGTTCTCTTTCTTTCAAGCCAACAGATGCAAAAAAAAAACAAACAAACTGGAGGATTATATGCCTGACCTCCAAAAAGTGCGATTTAATTCTTTCACATAACTGCTAACTCTAAAGCTGAAACTTTATCGTGCGTGTTATCACTTTTGCTTTTGTGTTTTTTCAAGCACTGATCAGCCTCGCCCCCAGTATTACACAAAGCTCAGCAGTGATATCCTGGCGGAGCCCCCTTTCAGACATACCTGTGGTGTGGAGCACAGAGGCTTACAATCATACTACAACAATAAGTATTGCAAAATGCCGGCCGCTGCAGACAGCGAACCCCGTGCACAAAAATGCCCTCCGTGTTGATATAAGGAGAAAACACACAGATTGTTGCATATCCTAAAGACGACAACAGAAAATACAAATCTGGTGATAATGGCAATTTATTGGGTCTCGAGAAAAGTTGGGAGTTAGGATGTAATCAACTTGTCGCCTATTTTCGAAGAAGGATTGTCATTACGTGCAGCAAACCTCTCGACATTCCACTTGGCTACCAATGGTGCTCGAGTGGGTAATGATTAACGCTTACGGAGGGAGTGTTCGAGCGAGTAACCACTTTGTTGCGCTTTCTCTTCCTGTAAGAACCTTCACTGCCTGCACGGACATCACCGTCCAAGATTATCATTGTATAACCTGGACGAGCACACCTGGGAGCGGGCCAGGTGGCGGCACTAACACACATACGGCACAGACTCTGGTCCCTGCCTGGCAAACACAAAGAAACTCCATTTGAAGGGGCCAGCCAATACACAGGCCCGGGTAGGAGGCTGAGTGTAGGCCAGACACTGATAAACAACTGTAACCCCTGCAAACAAACACAAACACACACACTGACCTAAATGACACCAAAGCAGAGTCATGCACTACACAGAAGGCCACAGGGCTAGATAAGTGAAGAAAATGCTTTTTAATATTCAGAATGCATTACAATGTTACTGAATGCCTGCAAAAGGATTATTGGGCTACTGGGGCATTTGTGAAGTTGCCAGATTGGCACTCCTGACCTCCATTTTACTCTGTGTGCATTTGTGCAATTTGTGTATCCAAGACTTGTTCCTGGTTTACTGTTTACTGCCTCTGAGCACTACAGTGCATCTATTCTTCTCCGGTGCCTCGGAGGAACAGGATTAGTGACCAGCCACAGAGAGATGAAAGATGTGCCCTCTTACCACACATCTTCAACATGTGTTCTTTTTTCCCCCATGAAGATCCCAATAAAACCCCTCAACATCCTCTCGAAGAAAACAAGACTTAAACCTGCTCGCACACACCAACAGCACCAGAGCCAACGCTCGGTTTGAATTTTTGTAGAAAGGTGTGATGCCGTCCGTGAAACATTTCGCGTTAAAGGTTCAGTCTAAACTGCCAAGCTCGCTTTGAAAAAAACCACACATGCTCCCCGACCTTCCTGCTCCGGTGCTACAGTGCTTATCAGACCTTGCTGTCTGCAGGGGATGCATCTGAAGGTTTGAGCAGGAACTCGACAAGACCCCTTGCTGCCAATGGCATTTCATGCAGTAAATCAACACGTTGCCACCTGCAAGGTTGAGTGAGAGTGCGAGAGCTGCAGAGGGTATGCCAGGTGACTGTGGGTGCACGTGAAAGTAGGGATATGGGGTATAAGCTGTTATTAATTGACCAGAACTGGCCTGTTTTCTCAAGTGGTACTCGTGCCAGTGGGAGAGACACCAAGACATAGAGCAGAGTCGAAGTTCTTTAGTAATCACTGTTACTCCTGACACTTATATTTGCTCTTATTGTGCCTGATCAAACTTATTGCTCAAGACTTCAGCTACGACACTGAATATTTTTTATATAGTGAACTGGCATTGCTAATCCGTTGACTTGTGTGTATACACACACACACACACACACACACACACACACACACACACACACACACATATATAAAAACAGGTTCTGCAAGACCTTCGTTTCCAACTTTAAGACGTAGTAATCTCTGACAGCAGGTATTTTGTCCAATGACCAAATCCTCCACGACGCGAACAGTCTTGGAATTCTGCAAGGAAATGGAGCGGCGCTCTCCTCAGGTGCCTGCTGAGCTAGCGCCTTCCTTCAGCCAGCAACACCACAAACTGGTCTTGATCCAGGCCAGAGTGGAGCACCGTAAGTTCGCCACTTTCTGCTGATTCACTAAGAAATAATTGCATATAGGCCTCTCTCCCTTTTCACCCCACACCACCTTTACCACTATGGTGTGACATCTTACTGTATCTTTGTGGTGGGACTTAAAAGAGTACAGCTGGCAGACGTCGCCAAGGACGCTGCAGCATAGAGGCTGCTGTGTTTGTTTCCTTTTCAAATGCTTGCACTGATGAGGTACTGAACCTCATCTCCTATGTAAAACACAACAAAACAAAACAAAAACGAGACAGCATCAGCTGGCTGTGGTCTTCATCTACACAGAACAACAGATTTCAAGTGCTATGATTTCAGATTTCAATGCTTTCCTCCCCACTGCTGTCAGACTCCATAATAAAGACTTTAACTGATCAAGCACACACATCCATACATATGCAATAATACTAAGTGCAATAATCCTTTCTGTCATCGTTGTATTTTTACTCAGTTGTATATAGTATTTGTATTTGTATTCTATTTTTATCTTATTGTATATTTATTTTATTTTATTCTACTGTATATAGTATTTTATTTTATTCTATTCTGTACAGTTGTGTGCTGTATTTATTCTTATTGTATTCTAATTTTTGCCTCATAACTTTTGCACTGTCCACTTCCTGCTGTGACAAAACAAATTTCCCACATGTGGGACTAATAAAGGTTATCTTATCTTATCTTATCTATCCATATCTCACTTCCTGTAAAAGTAACATCAGAGGTGCAAAACCATGACTTTGCCTTATGCCAACTTCTGATTTTACACAGACAGAGTTACACTAAAACTCAATGACACAACTTCAAGTAGATGAAAAGACCAACAAAAAAACCCTGTTTTGTTAACTGAGCCCATCTATCATATAAAAGCAGATCAACAGAGTACAAAAGCATGATGTCATCGTCCAAAAATCTGCCAAGTGTAGGTGTAGCCCATTACAAATAACTTCACAGGCCTGATCGTGAATCGCGTGTGTATGCGTAGCGTGCGTGTGCTAGCCCCCCATCCCCACCACTCCTGCTCTCCTCAGCCGGTTAGCTATTGAGGACAGCCGGGGTGAGTGAAGGTGCATGATGAAGCATATGCTGTCAGCTGTATATGTGCAGCGCCCCTGCCGCTACTTCAGCGTACAGTACTTTGGTGAAAAGGGGGAAAAAAAACTCGCTCTGCTGCTCGGGTCCGCTACACGCAACACATCTTTAATCATTTATCACCAAAACGCATCGCTCAACTTCATATCACACTCACGCTTTTCAAAATAAATAAACACCAAAAATAAAATAAAATACGGCCGGGATCAGCTGTCAACTTCACACCGTGTACCCCTCCCCTCTCTGTCTCTCTCGCGCTTTCTTTCTGACGAGCACCACAAGCCAAATAAAAGTAAGTAACAAACAGCCGACACGGTTCATATTTACCAGCTTGCTACAGTGCTGGCGCTGCAGCCATTTATCCCGTTGCGAAGGAGCCAGAAGTCCGCATTTCCTGGATTGTGATGCGCCGGGATCAGCTGCTGTGCGCCCGGGTTTCTGTGCAGGGAGGACCGGAGGGGCTGGTTGTGCTTCCCACTG
Source organism: Copadichromis virginalis (assembly GCF_057382275.1). NCBI lineage: Eukaryota > Metazoa > Chordata > Actinopteri > Cichliformes > Cichlidae > Copadichromis > Copadichromis virginalis. Next base: position 10,350,935 of record NC_140628.1, on the reverse strand, counting down.
TTGTGTCAGACCGGACAGCGATGCCACGTTCAGCAGATCGCCACAAAAAAACAACATCTCGCCCTACGCAAGACACACTCCGCGGTTCCGCACCACCCCGCGCGGTAGGTCCGGTGGGCACCGCCCTCCCGTCAGCCTCCACCAGTGGGCTGGCGCGCCGAGCCCCGCCTCATGAATAATCATAAGCTGTAGAAGGACGCCATTGGTTGAGAGGAGCGGTTCCTGGTTAATGCTGTTAATTCTAATTAGCTAGACAAGCTCGCGCAGTGAGCGTGAGAGTTCTGGAGTCAAACTGAGCCGTTTATCCACTTTGTTTTCCTCCGTGGACCTACACCATCACCGCACACCTCCATCCTGTACCACAACAGTCTACTTGAACGAGTGACTGAGATGACATCACACAAAAGATCTTAACAATGATTTGTTATGAGCTGAAACCATAAATGAATTAACTTCAATTGCGCAAGGGTGCTGTGCCATTCTGCAGTTTTAGGACCCGATACCAAGTAAATACAGGGCCAATGTAACGATATCCCTAAGGATACTTTTAACCTTTAAAGGGAGCTTATGTAGGGAACCGTGTTATGTTTATGAGATGAATGATCATCAGTTAGCCAAAGTTGAACCCATTTTAATGGCCAATTGATTACTGATTTTTACTTTCCACAATAATTGCTTGATATAACGTTATAACAGGCCTGGTATGTAAATGTGTCTGTCTCTAAATCATATTGGGTATGATTCAGAGACAGACACATAAGTATTAAGCCTATCCTGCTATCATGCTAGTACCGTTCCAATATCAATACAAGTTTAGGGATGGACACTATCGATATTTGGATCGATCTGCTCACTTCTAGTTTGCAGTTTTTGGCAGACACCCGGCTGCAATGGGTGCTGATCTGTTGACCATGGCTCTCTGACCTTCTCCTATTTGTGGGCCCATAAGTAGGGACTTATGGGAGGTAGATGCAAAAGGTCAATGAGAAAGGCATTCCCGGAGATCAAATGGTAATCAAAGGCCAGTGGACATCAGAGTGCACGAGTTGTGGTAACTGGCAGCCGGAGCTTATCTCTTCACCTGACTCACCCATCGTCACTGCCAAGGCATCCAGCAACTGAATTGCACATGTCCTGATGTTTCACTGGAGAATGCACTTGTGAGCGTACAGTTAGTCCTGCTCTTTTGTGTCTCATATTTTCTGAGCTGTCTGTGCATCTGCATCCAGCACAAAAACTCTTTGTTCTCGTGGCTGAGAACAGCTCTGCAGCGGAGAGGGGAAAAGGAAAGGAAAAGTGCGAGGGAGGTTGAGAGGGAGGGGTGGATGCGAGGAGAGGTGTAGAAACGAGAGGATGGGAAAGCAAAGAAAAACGGCGTTAGGAAGTGAGAGACGGAGGAAGAGACAGTGAAAGGAGCGGGGACACGCTGTGGTGTGAGCGCTCCGGAGTGCTACAATATGACTCTGACGAGTTTATGTAACCAGACCGGCCTGGCATTTGGCTCACAGCAGACGCCGGGTGCGCTAACTATTATATAACTGCATTCGCTGCTCCTCTGAGCTGAGGGAGAGCATGCGCACACACTCAGACTTGTAGACTTCCAGCTTAGAGCAGAGGGACTGCTTTGCACTGTAGCCTGTGCTGTGCGAGAACGTGGAAATACAGAGGAAGTTCATCAGTTCAACAGGAACGAGCAGAGCTGTTAGCGGACCATACATATTTAGTGGAGAGAAACTGCACAGCGCAGTCTGTCGGGCATCAGCATCTTCCCATCATCCAGCAACAAGTTTCCAATCCCGAAAAGCCTAATTGGGGCTTAATGTTGGGTAAATGTTTCCAGTGCTCGTGCAGTATGCCAGCAGGGTCCAAACTCAATTAGCTCCCCTGCATGCAGTGCATAATCCAATGGGCCTGGATTCCACTCTTAAAACCCAATTACACCTCAGACAGGCATTTCCAGTCATTCCGTCAAAGAGGTGGTCAGGGATGCATAACCCCTAACAAAAACGGTACTTATCTAAATCAGCATCAGGAGAAGTCAACACCGCTCACTGTTCAATATTTGCAATATGAAAGTGCGAAACAAAACTGAAATAGTCTCATGCTTTAGTGCGGAGGCAGAACTCGTTCTTGACTAAAATGCGGCCAAACACTGACATTTGCAAGCCGAGATTAAGGTCAGGGCTAACACTGCAAGTGATAACGATTGTCTGAATCAATCTAAAATTAAAAATCCCAGCAGGCCTAACTAAGCATGGCTGCAGAGCTACACTAAGTGGCTCATAATCAGCACATTACAGCTCCCGATTATTACGGCGACAAATTGCATCTGATGATAACAGAGGAAATGAAAGTGAGATTTATGACGCTGGAGCCAATGGCCGAAGACGAAGAGAGTCTTAAATCTACTCAATGAGAAAACCAGATCTCACATTTGTACACCTGATGATAGCAGGGGAAATAAAAGTGAAATTTATGACGCCTGGCTAATTTGTTCTCGGGTGCTGGTGCTGCCTGAATTCAGAGGCTGTTACATTTCAGATGGGGCTAATGAAAGAAGAGTGTTTGTTTAATAAGTCTGATTGTTTTATAATGTAAACGCTCCAGTCAGTGAGGGAGAAATGAAGAAATAGGAGATAAAACAGTTTTGTGGGGTCAAAGCGTCAGAGATTTGGAGGATGTGCTGCAAGCCTGCTCCTGTCAGAGGACAGACATGGCTTCTTTCAGTTTTGGTAGTTTACTACAAATGCCTGTGCGTTTGACAGTGATTACACAAGACTTGACATGCACTCTGTTTCTCCATGAAGTGAAGTCACATGTCAGGCACAAGTATGCAGACAAAAACTGCAAAAAGCCAAAAGGAAAGGCTGGCAAACATGCATGCAATGCGCAGTGTTCCAGCATCACCACATCACAACAAGCCAAATGCAGAAACAGAGCATTGGATATCACGCCTGCAGCTGCAGTTAAAAATTGTTCAGTTTTTCAGTAAAGTCCTTTACGCAGATGTTGCAGCCACACAACTGCTGTAGCCACACAACTGCTGTCCTCTCCTGTGGCAGTTGTGTTTTCCCGGCTTGTCCAAATTTAAATCTGTTGAATAGTCATAATTGGACTCCAACAAGTAACGTACATGTTTACAGAAATGGAAGAATGCACTTTGCACACCATAATATTTTCAGAGCTGTTTTCTTTAAGGATTTAGTGAAGTGTTGTCATCTTCCCCACAGTGTTTAGGAAGTCTTTGTTTCCTCAGCTTAAAGTGAAATAAATCAGATTTCAGTCTGTCAAACAGGCACAATCCATCAACTCAGGATTGAAATGGATAGGCTGATGGAGGGGTGTTGCTGCAGGAGGGTGGAGGTCCACAGGAGGCAGTATGTCCTGAATATTTCCACATTCAGAGCCGACTGGATTGAGTGAGTGCAGCAGCCAAAACCAACATGTCCTGTCTACCAGCCAGGCAAGGAGGAAATAACACAGCGGAGATTGGCACACACTGTGCTGTCTCTGTACCAGCAGAGAGGAGCGATTGCACACATTTTGCTGCTTTGATTTCGAGTTAAGAACAAATGTGTAAAACATGGTGAGAGCTGAACCCTTTTATAGACTGGAAATGGTTCACTTTCAGTTTAGCGTTGTACTCGTGTGACAACAAGATAACTACAAGTACAATCAGCAAAGCATTAGCAGCTGATGAGTGTCCCCCAATCACACAACTGATGGACAGATAAAAATCAGCACATTAGCGCCTGTGAGCTCCTTCTCAGTCCCAGACTCTGGTGCCTCATCACTTTAATCTACATGTTAGGAAAAGAGTGCAATCAGCCTGCGTCCACCATTAGCACCCATAAGCATGAAGGATTCATGTCCAATCTATAACACGAAACCTGAATAGCCCTACAATGGCAAAGCCACCAAAGAAACAAGCACAGCTCTGCCCACAAACAGGTTTTGGTGTAAAACTCCACGTTTGTAGTTGTGATTTATTTATTTAATCCAAAGTTTGTATTGAGACTCATTTAAAACAATGAGTGGAGAAGCGTTTCATCTTTATTAAAAACTGAGTCTATACATAAATTACGTTTACAGTTTATGTTACAGACCAGTGCTTTATGGCATGCAATGACCAGATCGCCACGATGTAAGGCAAGGTGTAGTAAGCACATCAGCATTAGTGATCTATTAGGATACTTTTTGAAAAGTGGAACTACAGAAAGGCACTTAATAGTGTTATGAAATTTTAAAACATGATCCAACATGAAATTTATCTGTAATATTCCCCTTAATGTGACAAAATATATAAACAACGTTAAAAAAAAAAGTTAAATCAATCAGAAAACTTTTGAAAAACTGCATTCACTACACTCATATGCAGCCAAAGAAACACAACATCCGATTCATGTGTGTGTCCAGCGAAATGTCTGAAAATGACAACTGAAAATCAGGATTGTACCAAAAACTTTTTCCACAATTACAAAATATACTCACCTTATTTCAACTCATTCCAGTCAGACTGAAATTGAGGTAACAACTATATAATGCATATGTGAGAGTACTGTATCACCATTACAGCCATCGAATCACTATGAAAGTCAATACCAGCAATAAAAATCAATAACAGCAATTTGAAAATGCATTATTATTGTTTTGTACATTGAGACATTTAAAAATCCAGTTTTTAGCCTAATAATTCACGGTGCAACCTCCTTACTATAATGGCATTTGTAAATGCAGGTAGGGTGGGATTTATGCTTCACCTCCTGAACCATACCACTGCACACTGCATGACGCTGACTGCTACGGATCAATACAAGAATCCTTGCTGCAAACAGTTTGCTATACATGACGTAAACACTGTTGTCTGTGGCTGTCAGAGGCATGGAAAAGCTTAGCACCGGAGAAAAATCATCTTAGCTTGGAGCAGACGAGGAAGAGCTGAGATTAGACTGGCTGTCTATTAGGACACTCTTGCTCAAGGTGCAATCACATGTATTTGCTTGCAGCCTAGTAGCCGCGGGGAAGCCCTGTTATGATCTGAAGGGCGTGCCATATTAGTCTTATCTAGTTTTCACAGTCACCTCATTCTGAGGCTCCCGATCAGGGCTCTCCTCGGTGCCCCCTGCAGTAAAGGAGTACAGCTAATCAGGGGTATTCCAGATTGAGCCAATCAGAGAGCTCTGATCTGAAAGACCTTTAAAAGGGAATCTAACTGAAATGTCTGAGGTATTGAGAAAGTGCCTTGTTGCTGAGTCGTTGTTATGGAATTTAAAACTTAGAACGGAGGTACTGGTGCTTATATGCTCACACTACAGAAGGTAGGGCGGCAAGCCTATTAATGCGAGTCACTGGAAAATGAAAAATTCCCATGGGTAAGTAAAGACTCTAAACTTACCAAACATTTAAAATCTTCTTAAACAATATCTGTTTTAATTATTACACCAAATAAGCCAACCAAGAGGTGTAAACCAACACAAACACAATAACAACACATACAAATGTAAAAACAAAAACAAAACAGAAACATCAAGAAATAAAAATTCTTAATAACATTCTTTCTGTTTCCTTCTTAGCAACTTGACTTCACCAGCCGCCAAAAAACAGAAAACAAATAATCAAATATAAGTGAAAGATGATGCACGCTCAGCTGAAATCCCTGTCAGGGAAAATAAGAGGGGCAATGAGGGTCCAAAGGTAAAGCCCGAGGCCCAGCCAGCTGGAACTCATCTTCACCCAAACAGCTGGCATAGTGCTCTGCATGACCTGGGTGTTGGTTTCTGGTCTGTTGGAGGACACAGAGTGAAAAGCAGCAATTTAGTTTACACCAACTCAACCTACCACATGTTTGGAAATTCATCCACACTTCCTCTATATACATGAATTGGTCACAAAAGAAAGAAAAAACAAAGATACTCTGGTGGTGGGTGAGGTTCATCTAAACCGAGATGATTCAAGAGGCTGCCATTCAATCTGTGCTGAAAGAATGAAGAACTTTCAGGTGAACTAGTCTGCCCTCTGGTGGTTCGATTGGAGGGTGTCAGAACTTTAAACCGCCACATAAACATTGAAACATGTTTTATCCTTTGTTTTGTTTTTTATCTTTAAATGTTTTACCAAGGAGCTCCACTGCTACTGTGCCGCGATCACAAGTAGCTGTATGTAAGTAACTGATAAAGGTGAAAATTATGGATTTTAAATTCACCGTCAGGGTCAAAAGTCTCATATCGTACCTGTTGCTTCATGTCTGTCAGTCTGCTGTGAGTACTTACTTGTACCAGTTGGTAAGAGTCATCATGATGTACAGAGAGGCCAGACAGAGGTGGAAATGGAAAAAGGAGTAGTTGTAAGTGACACTCTCCTCTTCATTGTCAACAGCCCTGCGGATACCATCCTCTCCAACCACACCCTCTCCACCTGACCCTCCGCCCTCCTCTGTCTGCATCAGCTTGTTTACCTGGGTGTTGCTGGATGAACGGATACTGAGGGAGAGACAGAATGAGGAAGTTTAACAAAAGCAAATAAAACAGAACATATATTATTTTCCGGCACTGCTAATCTTACCTGGCATAGAGAGTACAAAAGAGGAAGATGATCAATCCCACAATGCCCTGAGCATCCCACCACTGCACCTGTCCTGTAGGGCTGCCACCAGACGGTTGAGTGGTGTTGACGTTTGACACTAGACTCAACAGGCTGGGGTTACACTTACGATCTGTGCACAGAAGACCACAAAGAAATTGTACACACCAATTATAAAATGATTTGAAAAGCACATTATTATACAGTGAGAAGGTCTGCAAAATGACATATTAATGAATTAAAGTCTCTGACTTCCATCTTGACTATAATGGCAATACACATTTTTTAATGTTTTTTTTCCTCTTCTGTAACTAACAGCACTGAAGATGCAACTTTAAAGTATCAAAAATCCATGAATACACCTTTTTCCCTTTACTGTTAAACTTCTAACATTTAAACGTTTAATTATTTATTCAATGTTTTTCATCTCAACAGTGTCTTTCACACTAGTGCTTCACTGGTGTGAAAGTTGCTTCACAACTCAACTTCAATTTTATTTACACATAGTAATAGTAGTAGCAAATCACAAGAGTCAGGCACTTTAATATTGTAAGTTAAAGACTCGACAATATTACAGAGAAAACCTCAACAATCACACAAACTCCTATAAGCAAGCACTTGGCAACAGTAGGAATGAAAAACTCCCTTTTAACAGGAAGACACCTCCAGCAGAACCAGGCTCAGGGATGGGCAGCCATTTGCCAGTACTGATAAAGTGTGAGCAGAACAATAGGGAAAAAAAACCTGACCTCTGACCTTGAGGTTGAAGTCACTCACATTCAAACTCGTCTGAGATTTTTAGCAAATACACCTATCGTATTCATTTGAAAATCTGACGTCACCTCGTTCTCCAGTTATTGTATTCACTAAATTGGTCGTCCACAGCTTTGAGATGACGAGTCATTACATCTTCAGCGTCACGTCAGTGGGACTAAGATGACTACATCTTAACATGAATGTAACTAGTCAGCACAACACTGCCCATTGTGACTACTCACAGGGGACATGCAACTCACATGAAAATGAGACACAGAGGGTGTGCTAACTATTAGCAAAAAGCAGCTCTTTGTTTATTTAGAGTCCCAGGGAAAAACTCACCTTTCAAATAAAAATGCTGCGACAAATAAACAGCAAGTACATATAATAAATGACAACAGTCAGGAAACAGGAAAAAAAAAGCATGCAGGTAAAACCGAAGGTAGACTTAGGATTAAGAAGCCAGAAGACTCACTGGGATTGTTGGTCATCGCAGACCAGGTGACATACATGGTGTAGAGGGAAATAATAGAAGCCTGAAGCAGACCAGAGTACGGTTGAGTTGCCTGTAAATAGAAAAAGTAAAAATATTTAACAAAATAATAATAAAATAAAATGTTCAGCTGCTTTGAAAGGAAGGTTTATTTAGCAGTGTTTGAATGTGCTGCTTGTTTGCATCACAAACTCAACAGAGCCTATGAAAAAATACTCATTCATAAAGACTTGGGGAAGAATATTGACAAAACACTCAGAAAACCTGACCTCTGACCTTGAGGTTTAGGCCACAGAGACTTTAACTCATCTGAGACTGAAATAAATATCATAGTTTGATCTACCAATAAAGTCCTACGTTGCATGTTTTTTGAGTTATCACATTTACAATCTTTTGGGTGCACGCCATTCGCCCGCCCATAGGTTGACAATACCCCATCAACCTTTTACAACTAAGTGGTAAAAAGTACTTAAAAGGATTTAAAGGTACTTAAAACTAAAAAGTACTTAAACCATCAAAAGTTAACTAAAGCCATTAACAGAATGCAAAGAAACAACTGCCATGAGTTTCTATACAAAACATGGGGGAAAAGAAAATAAGAAATAAAAAAAGAGACATTAAGTGAACTTAAAAATAGGTGTAGTGTACTTTTGTGATACACCAATTTGTATCACAAGATAGTGTAGCAACCAGTCTGCCCTAAGTCCAATGTGAGAGGAAGAGGAAATGCTGATGGCAAGGCAGATATGAAAGGTTTTAGTTATCAGGGCAGCAAACATTGCCTGAAGGACCTGGAAAGCAGCCCTTATTACTACCAGCACTAATTCCTGGAAAGAAACCAGAGAAAAAAAAAAATACAAACAGCAGCAAAACGCAAACATCCGGGTTTCTTTCAAGCACTGGTATCTGCCAGAAAACAAGTTCAGTCCGCTGACTGCGACAGGGAGGGTGGCAGGCTTTCTGCTGCAGCCGATGAATGTACTGCTGTCTGTTAGCTATGAAGCTAAAGTGTATGAAACAAATGAAGTAGCTGCAAAGGTACAGCTGCCATGTCGCTACCAACCCAGGAGGTGAGAGAAAAGGAGATCAGTTAGAGAGCACTGAATAATGCTTACACGAGTTCACACACAGCAAACGAGGATATAGCCTACTGTAATTAATTAGGTATTAGGTTGGCTGAACAAGTTATTACAATTTTCTTAGAGCTTCTCAGATTTTCTAAGCTGTTTACATTAAAAGTTACACTTTTTGACTATAAAAATAAAAACCTCACTCTGCTTAAGCTAATAATAACAATGTGTTTGCTGTATGTGAATAACAGCTATGTACCAAATCATTAACCAGGGTATTGTTTGCATTTACCAACCTCCTCCATATAAGGAGGCTGTATTCTATTCCAACTGTAAGAGTAACAGACGAGGTACTTCTGAGCAGGTCACATGTGTGTCACACAGGGATAACGCAGACCACCATTTACTGTCACATCCACACCTAAGACTAATTTGGACACACCAGTTAACCTAACAAACACGTTTTTGTACTGTGATTACTGTTACTGCAGAACATGCAAACTACACTCAGAAAGCCAGCCGACCAGGAAGTTGTTGCACTGCCCCAAACTTAGACAACATTCAGTTTTTCTGTTTCTGGTAAGAGAGTTGGGCTACAACACAAAACATTTGCCTAGCTCTGGTAGACACCGTTCCCTAGTGGTTCACATTTTACAAATCCAGTAAATACCTTTAACCTCTTGCAATCGCTCCTGTGCGGTATCCAACATGAAGAAATACAGTTTCCATGTTTGTACCTGTATCTTTGGTAAGACGGAAACAATGGAGACGATGACGCAGAAGATAAGGTTGAGGCTGATGAAGACTTTGTGCTCTGTGCAGTTATCTGGCATTGTATAGTAAATGTAGAAAAGCACCACAGCAGCGATAGCCAGTGCATAGTGGAGGACAGTGAAAGACAGCAGCCCTGGAATTGAAATGAATACACAATAACATTAATGATGGTATAACAGGATTATTATTTTAAGAAAAATGATGAAATTGACTCGGGCAGCAGAGAAGCTCTGCTTCATCCTGTGTCAATGCCAGAAATGTCACATACCAATATAACTCAATGCTAAATCAGATTGTGCGCTATCATTATTTTAAAAAGTCATTACAGTATCAAATATGGAGTCTATCACGAAACTCTTGAATACGTTACCTGCAAACCAGCATTTGTTCCCATTTTCAGCATTTTCTACCCAGGCTTTGTTCCAGGAGTGGGCAAAGTCAATGAGGAGTATGAGTTGGATTATAATGAAGATAAAGGATCCCACCAATCCGAAGTAAAACCACACTGTGAAATGAAAAGGAAAAGATACAGCATCCTCAATCTGCTGAACAGGTATGTGTATATTCTCATTATCATTTCTCAAGAAAAGGATATAGTACAGTTGCTGTTTCTTGTAATTCAGCAAACAGATATTCATACCATCGTGAAATGTCCCATCAGGGATGAAAAAGGCTCCCACTGTAATCCCGACCAGGATCAGAAACTTAAAGAACCAGAACCTGAAGATTTACAAACTTACAATTAGTACAGAAGAAATACAGAAGTAGTACAGTACACATACCTCCCTCCCTGAACCCATTCTTCTGCAATTAAAAAAAAAAAAAAAAAAAAAAGGTTCTCACCCATTTTGAATAGCTGCACGTGGGTCTTTACTGCTACGGACACGAATCATGATGACACAGAACAGAAAGAAGAAGCAGGTCATGGCAAAGCACATTCGATACACAGACTTGTACCCCACGATGACATTACAGTCAACCTGGTTTTCAATACCAGGTATTGAAGTTCCGCCCTTGCAAAATCCTGGGATCTGTGGAACAGATGAAAGTCAAATCAAACAAGCTTGCAGTTAAACTTAACTAAAAAAGTAAACCATGTATCAAATAGCAATTCAATTACTACTGGTTTTCAGAGGCACTGCAATACAAGTCGTGACTTAGACGTATCACTGTTTCCAGCTTAATTGTTACAAAAAACACAATGTTACGGTACAGGGTGGGCCATTTATATGGATACACCGTAATAACATGGGAATGGCTGGTGATATTAAAGTCCTGTTTGTGGCACATTAGTATAGGTGAGGGGGCAAACTCCTCAAGATGGGTGGTGACCATGGTGGTCATGGTGCGCTTACCTGCTGCTCTCTGGCAGGTAGCTCCATGCCCTCCTGGGTTTTAAATGCACCTTAGAACACACATGCATCAACACTACAATGAGCGGGTGGAGGGAGGTTTGGAGTCTTCTTTCACCCCCGTTCTCTGCGGCCTGCTGGAGCGGGGGGGGCTAGGAGGAGGAGTTGGCCGTCCGACTGCGGTCTGGAGTGTGGGGCCTCCCTGCTGCTGCGGAGTCGGGGCGGTCTGCCTCTCCCCACCGCAGGGAAAAGGGTAACACCACCTGGGTCTGGGTGCACTTCCCCCCTCCAGGGGCGGGGGCACCTAGACCCGGTTCGTAGAGTACGCTTGGGGAGTGTGATCGTGTGTACAGCGTCTCTTTATGTCTGTCTCCACGTTGGTTGAGTGTGGAGTAAGTGCATATGAGAGCATGAGGGTGGGAATGGATGTTTGTGTCTGTGTGTGCCTGTATGTCTGTGTCTATATGTCAGGTTGGGTATCAGACGCCACCTCTCTGGGGACATCTCAGGCCCTCCAAGGTTTGGAGGCCTATCTCCACCCACCACCACTTCCCCTGCCAGTGGCGGACTCCCTCAGACATCGGTGCGTTGGTGGTTCTTTGTGTCCGGGGATGGGCGTCCAGGTACACACCGGCTCACTCCTTGGCGGCCGCTTATCGGGGCCTGGAGCCTGGGGCTCGCTCGGGCCACTTCGGAGGTGGGGTGCCCCCGGCCTCTCGGCCTGGGGCTTGGTCACTCAGGCACAGCTGGCTGCCGGCGGAGCTCACGGGCGCGTCACTGCAACCCCCCCTGGCTTCTGCTCCGCGGCTGCTGAGTGAACCCTCATCTGGGACTCTCCTCAGCTCTTTCTGGGACAGTGGCGCGGCTGCCCCTCTGTTGGTCTTTCTTGGTCTCTTGTGTTCTGGGGGCCTCTGGATGTCTGGAGTTTTGATCTCCTCCATACCTGCTTCATGCCCTGGAGGACGGGGCTGTGGCCCCCCCACACCCTCTAGCAGATCATTACATGAAGGAACCTTTTAAAAAAAACAAGCGCGTCCATGCTCACAGGTGTACACACGGGTGATCACACCCACAAACTACACCCTTTTTGGCTCCTACCTCAAAGCACACTGTGTTCTGTTGATCTTATGTGCTGCACAATAATGTTTAATATTTAGTATTTACTGTCATATTCCCATATATCATTGTGATGTTGTTTATTCTATTACTCTTGTTCTCTTCTGCTTGTTTTCTTTTTTCTTTCTCAACAGGTGATCCAGGTGATTGATAGATGCATTTTTTTTTCTTTTTTTTTTCTGCCCGTTCTGTTGGTTTTTGTTTTTTGCCCTTCTCCCCCGTCCCTCTTCTCAGCTGTTTCTCTTTCACTCTTTCTTTCTCCCCTTCTTTCCCCCAGTCAAGTCTGTCCCGTATTCAGCAAGTGAAAATAAAATAAACAATAAAGGGTGAATCAAATGGACCATTATGGCAAGGCTGGGATGGTCAATTTGGTAAAGTAAATCCGTTGGGCATCTTTCTTTGCCTTTAGACAATAATTCTGATGCAAAAGAGCCAAACGGGACAGGCAAAAAAAACAACAAAAAAAACAAACCAATATACAATGACCTTTTCTATTTTTCTAGTTTGTAACAACACTGTAAAAGCTGTTGTTGCAGCTAATTTTGTGCACTACAATCAGGATATGACTTCTCAGGTAACATTACTTAAATGGAGATATGAGAACTTTACAATAAATTATTTAGAGATAAAGTAGCTACAAGAAAAGGATCCAACATTAGATCTGCATTATTTTACATACTTGAGTAAGGCTTTGGTCACATAAACCCAGAGACTGGTTGGTGACCCACCTGGCAACCTCCAGTCTCTAGGAAAAAAAAGCGCATTTCCCAGCAGGTTACTGAGTGGCTGTTGGAAGTTTCTGGGTGTTGCCAGGTGAAGTCAGTCATCAAGAGGGTGCTGCAAAAACTTTCTTGTGACTATGTTGTTTGCTACCAGATTGTCACGGTCGCCCATAGTCTGCATGGATACAATGATTTGCCTGCAAACACTTTTCTACTGTGGTGAAACTTGAAAAGTGTGACGCAAACCAGAAACTTCTCCTTTGCAGGCAAATGTGCTGTCTTTCTTGTTTGCATCATTTTTCAGTTTCACTACCACTGTGACAGCAGTTGACAGGGCTCGCAAAATCGCTAGCCCGACGTCCTGGGGCTAGCGATTTTTCCAGTTGGGCTACCAAAATCTCTCTCTGCCCTGCCCGTTGGGCTATCAGAGGAAGGAAAAATATATGTCAATGCTTTTGCATTCTTTCGGAAATGTAGCTGGGTAATTATGTCATTGGCATCGGTGAGCCACTGTCAATATGTGACATATTGAAATCGCGTTTGAATTTGCGCTTGTTTTTTGCTTTCACTTTGCAATTGCGCGAACTGTGTATAGAGAGCGACAGCACTGATCTGTGAGTGATGATAATTTGCGCACCAATTCCTCTGACATCTCTTATTAATCGTTAGCTTACTATGCAAACATGACAAGTGAAATCTCCTGCAGCAACCTTAAACATGTGAAAGGTTGATCGCGCAGAGAATCGCTGAGCGTTATGTGAGTCCGTGTGTAAAAGCAGCAGGATATATATTTTAGTTCTGCTGAGCCAAATAAGACAGGTCTGGGTGAAGAGGCGACCACAAAATGGAAAAGTTATGACAAATCAGACTATAAGGCAAAAAGAAAGTGCAGCTTTATGGTTTCATGGACAAAAGAATTTCTGTGGCTGCAATATGATGAGCTAAATAACCAGGGCTGCACATAAGTGGTCCGCAGGTGCGCATTCGCTGTCAAAATAAAACACGTGCACAAGATAAGAAGTTGCAACGCGTGTTTGCGTACATAAGATTTTCTGGAGGACAGACATTTGTTTAGAACTCTTAAAGATGTCGAAGAAGCTCCTTTAAGCAATTACTTTGGTGTTCCTCCACCTCCAAAGAAATGTCAGAAGGAGTCCGAACCACAAAAGAAGCGCGTATTCTCGGAGAAGTGGTTGCAGGAGGTGAGCTGGCTTCAAACAAATGATGAACGCACAGAGAGGTGGTGCAGAAAATCCCACTCTAGCGGACAAAAACAGTGCTTTTTATATGGACGCAAACGCGCGTTGCAACTTCTTATCTGGTGCACGTCTTTTATTTTGACAGCGAATGCGCACATGCGGACCACTTACATGGTGTATGGACTATATGGTGTATATTATGAGTAGTTGTATGTTAAATACTATTGCATATCATTATATACATAAATATGACAATAAGAACAAAGGTCTTACCTTGCGAAGCTGCGTTTCCATTCCAGGAAGGATCATGATAACAGACACAAAGGTTCCCATCAGCAAGAAGAAGGAGAAAACCAAGCGGGTGATGGTGGAGTTATTTGAAGAGGGACAGCAACCACACAAAAGACATGGTGCTGAGCCACACAGACATGAGGCCTGCCGAGGATGGAGGGGTAGGAGGAGAGAGCGATAAAGAGCGTGAGAGTTGAAGCTGAAGACAGCCACAAAAATATATCACCTGCTTAGGTGTGATGGCACTCATAAATAGGTTAGCTGAACTACTGTGTGGGTAAATTTTAAACATGGCAGTTCCAAGGGTTGATGTTTAGATACAAGTAACATGAAATTCGCGCCTCTCATTTAAATGCTTAATTACAAACAAAAAAAAACATTAGAGCGCAAGGTTCCTCCATGTATTTTATTTCATCAACGAAAAACACTCCACCTTTACAGATACCCTAGTTCCCATATATAAACGGTTGAACACACCCTGCACTTGTTAAGCCGGTCTAAAAATGAGCTGGTTTCCTACGAAGGCAATCAAAATCACATGCCTTACATCTGGTGTCAGTAACTCGTCAGCTTTAAACATCAAACGTCACTAACTTTCCATTTTATTAACAACGCGATGAAAATGGCCTGTTCACTTCTGACTAGCTTGCTACGCTAACTGCCCTAAATCTAACGTCGAGTATTGGCAGATTTCCCAAGTAACAGTAATGATCAGCTATTTATAAATGGTCTCACATTTGTTGAAGCTATCACATGCCTAACGTCACAACTAACACTTAAACCTGACACCAATTACTAATGTTATCCTTAGTTTAACCTAACAGTGGGAGAATAAACAAAAGCCTTCCGGAAATATCTAAAACAGACATTCATATGCGATACTTACACAGCTGGCTAAAGAGCACAAAGCCAAGCAAGCCCCCATTTTCACATAAATGTGATGAAATGTATGTATTTATGTTCCGACGCCTTTCGTGTTCCTTCACTAACCCGTTAAAAGCTGCTATGTCTAACACTCGGAAGTTACTGGAGTTTTTCAAAATAAAAGCATACTTCAAACGTCATCAATCAACCCCATAGCTACAGACTACGCTATGTTCTCTATATGAAAAAACTCAAATCATAGATTCTTAGTGTGAGAAGAAGAGTTTATATATAGTCTGAAGCATTTTGAAGAGTTCTGTCAACCAAGAAACATTTTGCAGAGCAGAACCAGACAGTAAATACACGGACTCTGAAACCTACCATCTGTCCTCTCCCTCAGCAAGAGATCATTATCTGCTGTTTAAAAGTAGATGCAAAAAGAGAGCCAGTCAGGTGCTGGCAGAAGAAGCCTCGTTAAAGTCCCTGCTGTTGTCGTATTGCTAGTTCATGAGCACAGTAGGGAGCAAACAGGGATGGGGTTATTAATAGTCCTTTTAATATAACCTGTAACGTGGAAAAAACTTAATGAAATCTGTGTGATTACTGAGAAATAGAAGATGTTTTTTTTCCCAAGTAACTACTTCAAACATTTCTCAACTCACCGAACATTAAAAACATACTTGTCAAAAATGTACTTATAGTAACAATACACAGCCAATAAATCACCTTTCAGAGACCTCAGCTGTGAAACTGCACTTACTGCATGATTATTTGTTATCTAGTCATCGCATTTGCAAACTTAGGTGTCCACGCTGCCCGTCTGCCCGGTGGGGTGACGGCAATAACCCATCAGTCATTTACAAGTGAGGCGTAAAAAGCATTGCTTGCTTAAAAACACGTTTCATAGCATCACCACACTGAACTGGCACTGCTCCTAACACTACTGAAAAGTTAATTTCTATATCCAACACTAGGTTGCAGTATTAACCAGCAGTTTATGCTACTTTCTCTCAGCTAAAGAAGCTCCTGTGACATAATCCCCACTTGTTCTTTTTTTTTTTTTTCTTTTTTTTGTGTCCCGTTTGGATCTTTAGCCATCAGAATTGTTGTCTTAAGGCCAAGAAAGATGCCAAGCGGATTTATTTTACCAAGTGGATCATCATGGCCTTGCCATATTGGTCCATTTGATTGACCTTTATTATAATTATGAATTTATTTTATTTACAGTTGCTACAAACGGGACAGACATGACTGGGGGATAGGACAGGGAGAAAGAATGAAAGAAAGAGAGGGAGAGAAAGAAAACCAAAGGGGAGAAGAGACGGTGAGAAGGGGGGGAAGAAAGAAAAAAAAACAAAAAAACAAACAACAACAAAAAAAAACAAACACCTGGGTCACCTGTATGGAGAAAAAAAACAGAAGAGAAAGCAAACAACAAAGAGCAACATAATAAAAAAAAAAAACGGCACCATCACAATAAACTAGCTAGCAGTAGA
The DNA here is from genome assembly GCF_057382275.1 of Copadichromis virginalis. Taxonomy (NCBI): domain Eukaryota; kingdom Metazoa; phylum Chordata; class Actinopteri; order Cichliformes; family Cichlidae; genus Copadichromis; species Copadichromis virginalis. The sequence goes on along the minus strand of NC_140628.1, from coordinate 10,334,223 downwards.
TATCAATAGTTACTAAATAATAAACAATATTGTGCAGCATGCAAGATAGACAGCGCACAATGTGCTTTGAGGCAGCAGCCAAGAAAGCTGTAGTCCGCGTCTGTGAATACCCGTGTGTACACCTGTGTGCATACCTGTGTGGATCAGCATGCTTGCATTCCAAAGGTTTCTCCATGTAACGATCTGCTAGGGAGTGTGGGGAGCCACAGCCCCGTCCTCCAGGGTATGAAGCAGGTATGGAGGAGATCAAAACTCCAGACATCCAGAGGCCCCCAGAACACAAGAGACCAAGGAAGACCAACAGAGGGGCAGCCGCGCCACTGTTCCAGAAAGAGCTGAGGAGAGTCCCAGATGAGGGTTCACTCAGCAGCCGCGGAGCAGAAGCCAGGGGGGGTTGCAGTGACGCGCCCGTGAGCTCCGCCGGCAGCCAGCTGTGCCTGAGTGACCGAGCCCCAGGCCAAGAGGCCGGGGGCACCCCACCTCCGAAGTGGCCCGAGCGAGCCCCAGGCTCCAGGCCCCGATAAGCGGCCGCCAAGGAGTGAGCCGGTGTGTACCCGGACGCCCATCCCCAGACACAAAGAACCACCAACGCACCGACACCTGAGGGAGTCCACCACTGGCAGGGGAAGTGGTGGTGGGTGGAGATAGGCCTCCATACCTTGGAGGGCCTGAGATGTCCCCAGAGAGGTGGCGTCTGATACCCAACCTGACATATAGACACAGACATACAGGCACACACAGACACAAACATCCATTCCCACCCTCATGCTCTCATATACACTTACTCCACACTCAACCAACGTGGAGACAGACATGAAGAGACGCTGTACACACGATCACACTCCCCAAGCGTACTCTACGAACCGGGTCTAGGTACCCTTACCCCTGGAGGGGGGAACTGCACCCAGACCCAGGTGGTGTTACCCTTTTCCCTGCGGTGGGGAGAGGCAGACCGCCCCGACTCCGCAGCAGCAGGGAGGCCCCACACTCCAGACCGCAGTCGGACGGCCAACTCCTCCTAGCCCCCCCGCTCCAGCAGGCCGCAGAGAACGGGGGTGAGAGAAGACTCCAAACCTCCCTCCACCCGCTCATTGTAGTGTTGATGCATGTGTGTTCTAAGGTGCAATTAAAACCCAGGAGGGCATGGAGCTACCTGCCAGAGAGCAGCAGGTAAGCGCATAGTCCCTCCTGCTAGCCCTCAATGTCTACGTGTATTCAAAATTGAGAGGTGGGCAACGACGCCAGGGGTGAGGTGTACACCCTGATGGTAATTTGGACTCCGTGTATCGTGCCCACCCCCAAGATCCTATATGTATGTGTAATGAGAGTGTGAGTAATGTGAATGTCTAAGTTGTGGGATAAAATTGAGGCAGAGGCAGCCAGAAGGGGACAGGGGGGGGGGGGGGGGGGGGTAGCCTCCTCTGCACCCTGGTGACATACCCCTACTCCAAGGCCCTGCATGTGTGGGTGGTTGTGGTGGAGCGGGAAGAGGGAGGCAGCTGGAGATGGGGAGGGAAGGAAGGGAGGGGCAAGTGACCCCTCCCTGGGGCCAGCTCCCCCGCTGACCCCAGTAGGCACCCCCATACTCCGCGACCCGCCAGGGAAAGGGGGCCCAGGCCCATCCAGACCGGGGCCCAGTGCAGCAGCGCCTCCCGGCCCCACAGAGCCCGGGACAGTCCACCCAACCCCACCACAGAGAAAACTGCACCCACCCCACCATCCACTCATCTTCCAGACTACATAAGACAATAGACGCCCAGGCTGAGATCTTCCTCCACCTCTCCTGTATCTCCCCCTCCTGCAGAGAGTTCCTGAGGAGAGGAAAGCTCCTGTTCCCCACTTGTTCTTGCACAGTGTACACAGATTTCATTATGTAAGTAAAGTCTGAAGCTACAAGTGACATTTCACATTTATAGATGGAGACATTTTACACAAAGGCATGAAATAGCACAAGTAGAGAAAAATCTATCAACTAGTTTAGGATGAAAAAAATAATATAATAACAATGTATACTTTATTGATCCGCATGGGGAAATTCCTCTCTGCAGTCGCACCCCAAACCTTCCAAACAGGGGGCCACCACTCTACCTACTGAGCTATCCCTGCCAAGCATATGTAGCTAACACATATGTTTCTGAAATCTATACTGAAATGAATGTTTATAGCTGCAAAATGTCTTTTTTTAGGACCTTTCAAGCCTCTGACAAGATGAATCACAGTTGGAGAGAGCTAATAAACAAAGAAGAAAAAGATTTATCCATTTACTCTTGACTAGGTGGTGTAATTTTAGTTATTTTAAAAGCGTCACAAGAAAATATAAAAACAGACATTAAGACCAAATCTATCAAATGTCAGAATGTTTATTCTCCTAATGCGCCACCTGGGAACTGTTTCCGATTAGGAATCAGTCGCTTCATTTTCAACTTTAAAAACGCAGGTGGGTGATTGGGTACTTCTCTGTGTAAAACCTTTGTCAGCTGCTGGGAATAGCAACTTACCCCTGTTACTCCTCTATAATGACATCTTTGTTCTGTCTCACTTTGTTTGCAGCTTATGTCTGTCTCTCTATTTTATTTTCCATAGGAAGCAGCTGCCAAGATTGCAACTTCCCTCTCGTCCATCACTTCTTCTTCATCACTCACTCAGAAGTCTTTTCTTTAAAGGAGGAGCTGTAAGAGACACAAGAGCAGAAAAACATTCATGTCAGTTTTCATAAAAGTTTCGCTGTTGTGCCTTGTAAGATGAAATGCAAATGAATGTGAAGGCGGTACAGTAAATGAATGAATACATTTGCTGTGTTATAACACTACTATATTAGACACAGAGGTTGAAGAAAGAAAAAGAGCAAAGCACTGTGAGGTTGTCTGGAAACAGCAGATACCTTATAGTTCATAAAGAGTCCATTACTAGTTAAATGACCCTTGAACTTTAATATTCTTTTGAGCTATGATGAAAGTCTCCATATATTTTCAGCTACCATTAACGGTGACAGAAAAAATAGGTCCTCTCAAATGGCCCATAGCCTGTTTTTCCAGAAATGAATTACTATATTTGATTTCATGCTCTGCATCCCTGAGCAACTAATCAGTTTTTTTTATATATTTTTTGCCAAAGTGACAAAATCAAACATACAGAGGGCTTTATGCATTATCTCAGGATAGATAGAGTTTAGGGTTAACTGACCCAAAATATAAATAATGACTTTTATGCAAGCAGTAACTATTATTTAACCCAATATGGAGCCTCAACATATGTTGACACCTCAACAACTTTCTATTAGAGTTGAGCGGATCAATTTAAATATTTATAGTATCGATACCAACACTGTTATTGGTATCAGATAAATACCAGCATGATCATATTGATACTTTGTTTCTAGCCTCCAAGTTAAGTTTGTAGTTCACTGAATCATGTTGAAATCATATTTTTTTGAAAGTGGAAAAATACACCTAACACGTGCACTGTGAAAATTGCCTGAACCTTTTTGCATTAACTGTCATGTCTATTTTATATATAGCCTATAGCACATTTAAACACCAGAAGCTGACCCAGTGCTTTGGAAACAGGTACATTTACATTTTAAGTGTTCCAAAACACTGGTAGTATTGGAAAACTGGTAGCCACCTGTGCTACCCCTCTGCCTCCTATCAGATGCACCTATGGTATAAATTTGAAAATCCTAGGTGACTTTTATAAAAGTTGACCTCTGTCCTTGAGATTTTGAACTCGTCTGAGATTTTAAGATTATGCACGTATTATATAAATCCTAGGTAACTTCCTTCTTTATTTATCACATTCACAAGATTTTCAGATAACATGACCTCTGACCTTGAGGTCACTGACCTCTGAGATCTTTAGTAGATACACCTATGTTATCGGTTTGAAAATCTTACATTTCCTTGTTCTCGAGTTATTGCATTCAAAAACTTGGGTGTCCACCTCATCCATCCGAAAACCCAGCAATAGCCCCAATCAGCCTTTTACAGCTGTGGGGTAAAAAACAGTTTCAAAATATGAGAAAAGCTAACAGGAGTTTTTTTTTGTTCTGTTTAAAAACCCACAGTGATTTATTGGCTTTAATATATCTTGTCATAGCATGCTGGTCTCCCTTACATAAGCTGCATTTATAAGTTAAAAGTATCAGTATTGGTATGGGCACTACTGGCCCTGTATTTACTTGGTAAAGGCTTGATACAAAGATCTGCAGTCACAACGCTATTTTCTATCAGTGAGATTTTTTTAGCCTAAAAAAGAGAAAATAACCTTAATATGAGTATGCCAATGAAACACTTTTAACTTATTACTGTTTTATTGTACCGTAAAACCCACACCACTTATTTAGCTGTACCCTTTGAGCTTACCGTTAGCTTTATTTAGACTCCTATTTACTTTGCTGCACATTTATCCTGACATATTCCGTTTATATAATCATTTAACTGACAGCTGTACAGCTTTAAGTTACCCACAGAGCCAGCTTTTCTGTGTCTGTTGTTTTTTTTTTTCACCTCTTCCTTTTCCTGGCGCGCGCGCTTGCAAATACTCGCTATGATTGGCGGACTCAGACCAATGAACGCAAACCTCACTGATGACGTATGGGGTCGGTGGGTTTTGTGCGCCAAGGTGCAGATGTTAGCAGTTTGAATAGAGGGAAGAATAAGGTGGTGGAGGTCTGCTTTTCAAGACGAAGCACTTGACGGTGAGGACAATGGTCTCATGTATGTGTTTAACCAGCCGTTCAGACCACTGCTGGCAGACTTTTAAGCGGGTTTTGAACATTTTTTTTGAGTAGTTTGAGGTTCAGATTCACAGCACTGAAGTAGTTATTAATGGAGTTAATTGCTATGGCCGCTGTGCAGAAATTATGGATTTTTATTGCATTAAAGTAGATGAAAAATATAGATTTTTAAATTTCAAATGTTTTGACAAGTATAGTCGAGAAAATGTTCTGCTAACATGTATCCATACTTTCAGAGTAAATTAATTATTTTGCACTAACATTTTTTGTTGTTGTTGATGTTATTGTTATGATGCAACGTCTATCGGTCGTTACAGTTTGCTAGCAAACCTGGGGGTTTCGTTTTCTTTCGTTTTTTATTTTTCCAGACAACTTTTCAAGTGCAGTTTTGTGTCTTTGTTTTCACTGCACCGTCTAATCAACGAGGTCTTGGCCCGCCCCCGCCTTTATGTAAGTTCCTGTAAAAGAAAAAAAAAAGGCAGCAGTCTCCACCTGTGGGCAGGCGGGGGTCTTATAGCATGGCTTATTCACACAGTTTTGTTCTGTGCTCTGTTGAGCTGAGAATACCTGGGGCATCATAGAGGTGCAGAACTTGTTTTGCTAGACAATTAAATTAAAGTCATGTTGTGACTGGTAAGTTAACGTATTATATAACGTTGTTTATAACTGAATATGCAGTTGGTGCCTGTTTTATAATTAGAGTTAATGAGAAAACTCATTTTATCCACATGCAAACCCACTTTTTAAAAAAGGAAATAAATCAATTCACACCAGCATAGTTGACAGATTTTAAGTTTACACCTGGGAGCCCACACTGATGATGATCCACTGTGTGTGTTTGTATTTTTCCAAAGACATTCATGACAGTGAAATGCCAAAACATGAGCTGCTACCATCAGCTCTATACATTGGGAAAGTACATGAAAAGTTCTGCATCCTTCAAAGTGTCATTGATGCTCTCCCAGTTGATACTAATTAATGTTTTTTTTTTTTTTTAAATATCTTCTTACAGTGGTATTAAAGGCAGCACTTCTGATAAAATGGCGAGTTCTGGAGGTAGGTATAAATTGTGTGCAATGGTTTGCTCTGTTCTAGCAGCTTTTACACTTTATTTGCTTTTAAATTTTACAGTGTGTTGCTGTGTGGAGCTGATATTTGAAGTTCAGTGTTACCCTGCAGCTCCATCTTTCTTCCTGGCAACTCTAGTATTTCCTGTTTTACAGATATCCAAGTGAAAGAGCTGAATAAGCGTGCATCGGGTCAAGCGTTTGAGGTCATCCTAAGCCCCTCGACCCCAGACGCTAAGGTGGATTTTCTGTTGTCCCCGTTGAAGAAAAAGGAAACCTCACTGGATGAGATTAAGAGGAAACTGGATGCTGCTGAAGAAAGACGCAGGGTATCTAGATTGACAGCTGGCTTTATAAGCAGACACAAGGAAAAAAGTGTAGCCCGTGTGTTTAGAATTCTATAAAGTGCAACAGTTGTTTTGTCTGTCTGTCAGAGCCACGAAGCTGAAGTGCTGAAACATCTCGCCGAGAAGCGAGAGCACGAGAAGGAGGTCATCCAGAAGGCCATTGAGGAAAGCTGCAACTTTAGCAAGCAGGCCCAGGAGAAACTGAATCAGAAGATGGAGGCGAACAAAGAGAACCGCACTGCCAGGTTGGCAGCCCTCAATGAGAAGTTTAAGGAGAAGGTAGGCTCTCAGTGGTGCACCAACATCAGCTTGTGTAACATTAAAAATAATAATGTTGTGTTCTTATTTTTTAACAGGACAAGAAGCTTGAAGAAGTGAGAAAGAACAAGGAGGCAATGAAAGAGCGAGAGAATTAATCCCCTTTCGATCTCTCACGCAGTTTTCACACCTCCAAAGATAAGCTGTATTTTCATGACTGACGTTTAAACGCAGTTTTGTGCTCTTTTTTTGTTCGGATTATGCTGTTCTGATTAAGTTGGTTAGATTGAGTCAGGATGCAGTCTGGCTTTCTTGCTGTAGATTTCACTTTGGCAGCTGGTTATATTACCTTCTTTAAAGAAGCATTTGCTGGTAATAAATTGGTCCTTCTACTTCTTAATGTTAATACATCACATGCTGTTGTAAACTCTTGCTGGCAATGCTGGATGTTATTGTAGACTGTCCAGTACAGTCCCATTGTTACACCATTAAAGTTTTTATCCTTTTTCAACTTTCTGTACTGTGATGATTCATCTACTAATTATAATGAAGATGTTATAGCTTCATGCTGTATGGTTTCAGGACTCTTCTGACACCTGCTGGCAGTTTTACATTTTAAGGGTTTTGCTCATTTTTGCTGTTTTGACCCTTCTGGCATATATGAATGGGAAAAAGTGGAGTGGAATCTCCCCAATTCAACTGGTTGCAAACTTAAGCTAACAGTGAGACTGCAAACTGATAGCAATGTTAGAGTCAAGAATTTTTATTTAAAAGGTCATGAACCAAATTCTGTAGTTGTGCAGGTATGATCACAGCTAAGACTTAAACAGTAATGTATCTTCTTGATATTGCACAAGCTTCTGCTGTACTAAGTTACCAGTAGCCTCTGTACTTGACTAGATATAGTGTATTGAATGAAAGACACTGTCTCACGCCACTGATATGGTATCACGGGTCAATAAAGCATTTCTAAATCCATCCATCCATCCATCCATTCGCTTCTCCTTTTGGGGGGCGCTGGAGCCTATCCCAGCTGTCATAGGGCGAGAGGCGGGGTACACCCTGGACAGGTCGCCAGTCTGTCGCAGGGCCAACACACAGGGACAGACAACCATTCGCGCTCACATTCACTCGCACATTCACACCTAATGGCAATTTGGATTATCAAATTAACCTATCCCCACAAGCTGCATGTCTTTGGACGGTGGGAGGAAGCCAGAGTACCCGGAGGGAACCCACACAAACACGGGGAGAACATGCAAACTCCACACAGAAAGACCCCGGCCTGATGGTGGAATTGAACTCAGGACCTTCTTGCTGTGCGGCAACAGTGCTAACCACCGTGCTGCCAGCAATTCTAAATACAAAAATAATTTGATACAAGACGTGAAAAGAATTATACTTTATATCAACAAGGCAATTTCCACATCAGCTACATGTTGTCTGGGAAAACATGACAAAACTTTGTCACTAGAAGTGCTTTTTAGCGCAGATGAAAGGATGTATTTTCTGCATGTGCTCATCTCTAACTTATGCAGATTGCTGCCAACAAAAATCTCATGATGAATTCGTTATGCACGCGATGCCCTTCTTTAGATGACTGGAAAATCTGGGGGAAAATACACTGAATTACACTTAGGTCCAGTGGATTTTAAATTAAACTATCAAACTGTGACTGAAGTGCATTGTACTCTGAGTCAAAGCTGCTGGAGAACACCCAATCCATTCTCTTAAAACCACCCAGGTGGAACAGTAGAAATAAACTCACTGAAAAAAACAGCCTAGAGCTCCCTGATACCTCAGCTTTTAGATCGGGGATTAACCACGTTTGTTGATATCAAATGCTGGATGGTGTTTTAAAATATTGCTCTATTTCTTTTTAATGATGTAATATCTGTAAATTACGTGAAACTCTCTGAATGAAACAAATAATTCTTTAAGTGGTCAAAATGCCAAAGAATAAAACTCGTGTATCCGAGCACCTTTACATATACTGTAATGCCATTTTAAATGCAGTGGCATAAACTGCACGGTGGAGTTAGAAAATGTCATAAAGTAGCATTCTTGTGCGGGAGATGAGCTCAGGGAGTGTCAAATGCTCTCTTAGCTGCTAGATCTGAAAAAAATTATGTGAAATTTTAGAGGCTTATATTTATTTAATGTTTTTTCTTATTTACGGCTGACTTTACATTTTCCTAAAGAACCTGTGGCTGTGGACTTTTTCATGTTCCGCTTTGTGTAAGGACAAAGTTCTCGTCAGTTTTTATGGGTTTGTTTACCTTTGCTTCAACTTGCACAGAATTGCAGTCAGTGTGTAACCGGTTGCCAAGTGGCACTGGGTAAGTGCTGATTGTGTTCAGTGACCTGCTTGACATGTCTGATTATTGAAGTCTTAGAGTTTTAAGAGCTTCAAGTTTTGGTGTATAACATATTTTATTCCCTTAATTGGTATATTAGGATGTTTTTTTTTTTCCTATTTTCCCCTATTTTTGTTTTCTTTTTGGAATCTTATTCACATTGTGAAATACAGTTCATTCTCTGTTTATTGCTTGGTTATTTACAGAATGTAATGAACATGAAATTAAAATTTCTTCTGTAGAATAAATTATAGTGTCTCTGTTAATAGTTTAATGATTGGCACTGGTCTAGCTTCATGGGTATTAGACTTGTGTGCTGTGTAAGGATTAACCTTTTTTCCCCAATTTACGTCAGCTCTTCATCTTCCAGTTTGTCCCATTAGAAGTCAACACATTTTTCTTTTCCTGTCCTTTTAATCTTTATGCATCACAGCAGCTACCTGTATTCTCCTTCACCACCTCCATCCTTTAGGGTCCCATCTTTTCATTATTGGCACCATTTCCAGTCCATTTAACATAGTAGCTGCTCTCACTACCATTGTGTAAACCTTTGTCTTCACTCTTGCTAGTGCCCATCTGTGGTAAATCATTTCTGACACATGCACTCCACCGTACCTCTCACCTCTCGTTCACGCATCAGTCACTTGACCCCTCAACCGTTGCCACCTCAGCTAACCAATCCTCTCACCTGTCCTATCCACTGTCCTCTCTCTCATTCATGCACTGTCCTGACTTTCATGGGGTTTTTTTTCCCCCAGAGGATATACTCTCCAGGATCTTCCTGACTTGCTCTGTACTCTTGAAGCAGATCACAATGTCATCTGCAAACAGCATAGACCACAGACGCTCTTGTGGGATCTTGTCTGCCAGCGTGTCCTTCAAGGAAAGGGCTGAACATCGACTCTGTGTGTAATCCATCCTCCAACTTGAACCTATCTGTCACTTCTACTGCAAACCTCACTACCATCTCTCTTCCCTCATCAATCACCCTCACATTTCTGTCTCTCTTAACTTCCTCATACAGCACCGCACTTCTACTTCTATGCAGTTCCTCATTATTTGTCTGCAAATAAAAAAAAGAAGCTTTCAGACCTCGTATTAAACATCACATCTGTGGTGTTTGTTTTGCTGCTCATTAATCATTAGATCTCTTCTTAACCTATCTTCCCCTAATATTTACCGTGACTTCATTGCTACATGGATTTATTTGCCTTTTGTTACTTTATCAGTAACATGCTTCTTCTCTGCTCACACACACATTGTGTCAAACATCCCTGATCAAACATCCCTCAAACCATCCCCCATGAAAATCCTCATACCTTTCATCCTCATGAACGTTCTGATCTACAATCTCCACACGATCCAACCTTTTCTTTCTCTCTCCTTCTTTGCTTCAGAGCACTGCTTTCAGTCTCTCGATCCTTTTTCTTTTCAGCATATTTTCATCCTAATCCTTCACAACCCTTATCTTTTACATATCCTATATGGCAGTCAGTGTAAGACCTTTTCTCCATCCTAAGCGTTCAACCATGGCTACAACTGTCATCTAACAGAAAGATATAAAATATCTTTTTCTAAAATATTTATAAGATATAAAAAGAAAAAGAACAGGACCAGACCAGAAGAAAAATCTTACCAAGCTAAAATCCAATAAACAGTATGAATGTTACTATTTTTGAGAACTACACCTGAAACAGTACCATCCATTTGACTATATGATAAACTCTTTTCCATTCAGATCACATTCTAAATTGCCCTATGAATCATCAATTAGCCTAATATCGCTAGCTGCATGTCTCTGAACTGTAAACAGAGGGAGAACATGCAATCTCCACACAGAGAGACCCCATCCAGATGGTGGAATTGAACTCAGGCCCTTCACCTGTGAGGCAACAGTGCTGAACGCTGCACCACCATGCTGCACTGTCTTACAGGTTTTCTTTGGAAGTTTAATACTCTGTGTGCACCATACGCTGCAAAAATGTTTATATAAGAGTGTTTGTGTTGGAGTCTTGCGCGCAGTTCTGTACAATCCCTCTTTGTCATGTGTTTGGAAAAACAGCTGAACTCATCAGCCTGGAACTATGTCCTATAGTGCACTGCTCCTACCCTGTCTGACCACACAGGGGACAAAAGCTGGCCTGACTTCAAGAATCGTTTCTCAGTATTTTCTGGATTTCTCTGGATTGCTGGACAGACTTTTTTTTTTTTTTTTTTGCTACACAAAGATGTGTGTTCAGCTCATGTTCCCCCGAGCTGACATTAAGATACAGAGAGGATAAATACCCAAAAGACCAACACATTATTATTTCTGTTTTAGGCACGCCTCTTAAATCCGTCTGGGAATATAGACTGAGTAGGGTGGTTGGTTGCAGTTAAATGAAACTTTGTTAAAGAATGGAAAGACTATAGGCTGTAAACGTAATCTGACCACCACTAAGAAGCAGGGAAATTGCCTGTTTTGATAAGCAAATTTGACCCAGTGGAGTTGGCATTGTGTTATGAAAGGTATCTCTGAAGCTGAGACACTGAAGAAGCAGTGCCGTCCAGTTTTATGGGCTTCACGATATCGTGTTTTAGTGCTTTGTCACAGTACTCAGGAAGAACTGTGTGGCAACTGTGCAACTCATTTGCACAAGTGGTGACAGTGGCTCTCGTGTTTAAAACGATTGATTTGAAAAACTTTTAAATCTTTATCAGGGCTACTGAAAGATTCATCAGCCTGTTCCCACAGAGGGTAAACTACATGCAGGTGAGTGTGTAAACAAGAGGGGAAATGCAGCATTGCATTTGCATTTTGTGGTGCTGGAACAACGAAACGGTCATTAGACTGAGGAATAACTAAATATATTAAATTCTTCTTTTCTCTTATTAACATAAACTTCAAACTATTTTAGAACAGGTGTTAACACTTAGCTAACAGCGACTGGACGTATAAAGCTCTTATATATACATATGACAGTGGAAGATTTTCTGTGGGGGAGTGGGCTCGTTTGCCGGCGTTAGCTATCATTGGTCGAATGGATTTGCAGAAGAAGCCTTGTGTTTGCTGATTGGCTAGAACATCAGTCCGTTCACCAAGCGATGTCCGCCCTCCCAGCGATTGAGCCGTGAGAGCCGCCAGGTGCCGCTCCCGTCACGTTTCTCCGCTGCATGTTCACCGCCGTCAGATAATGTTATCCATGATCTCCACGGCTCTAACTCGTCCATCCTCTCCTGTATCTTCGGCTCTGGATTGATTCTCCCGTCGAACAGGTATGTGTATTTATTTTGCCATTAGCCTCAATCTATGAATTATCTAGAACGTTCGTTGCATCAGTGGAAGGATGCGCCTCGAACGCAAAGCCCTGTCATTTTCTATCATCGTGCAGCGGCATTTCTCGGGCTCATTCAGCACTAATGCCTAACTGCAGAGTTATGTGGCGTCCACGGGGAATCGAAGCGAGACGATGGTCGGTGGAGAGGTACATGCAAATTCATCCCGGCCACTGGGTGTCAAGTTTAAAGCAGACCGATGGTGATCAGGTGCAGGCTTGCTCGGGGGGGAATTGGCTGCATCAGGCCCGTAAAGGCCCGCGTTTAATACCCACTAGCACTCTCTCTCTCTCACACACACACACACACACAAGCGCGCTTTTTCAGTATTTTCGAGAATTTTTCTTTCATCCATAAATATTTCAACGTGCATCGCAATTGTTGGAAGCGGAGGGTGTGGACGCCGGATGGGGTTATGTTACGTAATCCCCCCCTCATTCATCACTCCACGCCATCCCTCCTGATCGCCGGCCCTTGTTCATCCCACACAGAATGATCTCTGCAACGCTGCTGCCTCCGCTCTCTGCCTTTCCTAGTCCCTTCTCCACATGTTAATCAAAAGAAGTATTGATGAATTAAATGACCTTTTTTAGGGTCCCTTACGCACACGTGACTCAGCATTCTGAGCGTAGTTTACAAAATCTGATTTAATTGGCCCAACAGAACACAAAGGATGTCTTTACAGGAAGATTTATAGAAACTTTGTATTTTCCCACATCGTGCTCCAAACTGAGCTTTATTTGAAAAGGAGGAGCTAAACTACTGTGTGGTACTTTGGCTGCTTAGTAGGCACAGATCATGCCTACTACTAGCTAGTTATACTGTGATATCGGTGTCTTTTTGGATAACTGTGTAGCACACTGTAGGTAGATTACCGTCGTCAGTTTGCTTTACCCATTAGTACTTTCTATGTCAATAGCAACACTTTTTCAGCTGCAGGTCTTTTAGATCAAACCCCATTTTCAAACCCATCGTGCATTTTTTAAGTTAGCCGAGTAGCAAACATTCACTGTGTGTCAAGTGCTGCACTTTTTGGGAAGCAATTTCTCCCCATTTTCAATCAGTGCAGAATTTATGAGCTGAGGTGAGAGCTTTATTGTACCCGAGGTCCCGTGGTGTGCATCCACCCTTCAAAGTGATGCATTATGGTGAGTGGAGCGTAGAGGCTTCAGGACACTTTCAGACACACAAATCAGCTCATTAAATTTTGGATAAGTTACCTTTGGTCCCAGCAGCTGGCTTCACCTCTCTGAGCCTGGTTCTGCCTGAGGTTTCTTCCTGTTAAAAAGGAGTTTTTACTTCCCACTGTCACCTAGTGCTTGCTCGAAGAGGCCGTTTGAGTGCTGGGGTTTTCTCTGTATTGCTTTTGTCACGGTCCGGGGCAGCGGCCGTGTGGAGAGCAGAAGGAGGACTCAAAACGCAGCACTTATTCAGGTGTGAGGGTGATTTATTGATAATATCCAATATAAAGTGGGGATGGTAAAACAGAACTAAGGATGAACTAACTGGGAGAAACTACACAAAGAAATAGCAAACCTGAGCATGAAGGGAGAACGGCAGGGAGCGCACGCAGGGGATTACACCAGGTATGAACACAGACGACGCGACGAGGAGCAGAGGAAATCACACACTATAAATACACAAAGAGACACTGGGAAATCACACACAGGTGGGGGAAACAGCTGGACCTGATTAACCTGACGAGACAGGGGAACACTAACACCAGGGACCAACAGAGGGAGCACAAACCCAGAACCCAGTGTCTAAAATCCCAAACACAAACCATCCCAAAACAGCCATGAATAATAATGAAAGTAATAACAATAAAGAACATAAACATAAAGTCACTGAATCATGGTCGCAGGACCATGACAGCTTTAGAGTCTTAACCTTACAATATAAAGTACCTTGAGGCATCTGCTTTTATTATAAATACAATTTAATTTAATTTCAGACGGGAAACACTTAAAGCTGCGCTGAGCCATAATGTTTTGTTACCAACAGTGGATCAGAAAGGCTGTGGGGGAGCTTAAACTGTTTCTCTCTGCAGACAATAACAACTAGTTGGTCATCTTTATTGGAGCCGTTTAAACTACCGATTTATAGATCACTGCTGTTTATATCTAGACTCTTATCAACCCCACTTTTAGCCAGAGGAAGCCGTGTTATTTTTAGCAGAAAGCTTTTCAAGATAAAACCCACTGCACACCACCAGCAGGGCCTCCAACAGAAGAAACACAGTTGCATAATTAGCTGCCAAGAAGTCGGAAATGTTCTGACGTTTGACATGTGACAGATGTAATATTAAGTCAAGTTGTCACATAGTTTCACTGCCCCCCGGTGGCCAACAAATTCATTAGATTAAATTAATGAATTTAGTTTATAATTTTTCATTTAATTTCATGTTGCATCTGATGGCTTTTACATTCAGTCAATCTGCTGATTGTTTTTAAATAATAAAAGCAGTGAACAATGAAAAAGATGTCAAGTCCTCCAGTGCCCACGGTGAACTGTGTGACGATTAAACCCCCCCACCCAAAATGACCTAAAATCATAACCTGTGCTGTTTTTGGGTGTCATTCTGCTCAGTGATCCAATGACCGCTGCTCAGATTTGCTTTGTGATATCAGTAGTATTGCAGTTTATAAATGTGTTCATACATGTTGACACAAGTGTGGCTCAAAGGCAGGTATTGACTAACCCTCCTCTTTGGTCTACAGTTCGCCATGGCAACGGTGGTGATGGAACAGATCGGTCGCCTGTTTATCAACGTGCAGCAGCTGCGGCAGATCCCTCAGCTGCTCGAGTCGGCCTTTCCAACCCTGCCTTGCACTGTAAAGCTGTCCGACGTTCCGTGGGTGTTCCGCGAGCGCCACATCCACACGGGGTACAGACAGCCGGACCTGAGCTGGCGGTACTACTTTCTCACCCTCTTCCAAAGGCACAACGAGACCCTCAACGTGTGGACCCATCTGCTGGCTGCCCTCATCATCTTGGTGAAGTGGCAGGAGATCTCGGAGACGGTGGACTTCTTGCGAGATCCTCACGCTCAGCCCCTCTTCATCGTGCTCCTGGCAGCTTTCACCTACCTCTCATTCAGTGCTCTCGCTCATCTCCTCTCTGCCAAGTCGGAGCTCTCCTACTACACCTTCTACTTCCTCGACTACGTGGGGGTTGCCGTTTACCAGTACGGGAGCGCTCTGGCACACTACTACTACGCTATAGAGAAAGAGTTGCACACTACTGTGCAAGGGATCTTTTTGCCCGCTGCGGCATTCCTGGCTTGGCTCACGTGCTTCGGCTGCTGCTATGGCAAATATGCCAGTCCCGAGCTGCCCAAGCTGGTCCTCAAGCTCTTTCAAGTGGTGCCCTCAGCCTTGGCTTACTGCTTAGACATCAGCCCCGTAGTCCATCGCATTTACAGGTGCTACCAGGAGGGCTGCTCCGACCCGATGGTGACGTACCACTTCTACCACGTGCTCTTTTTCTTAATCAGCGCCTATTTCTTCTGCTGCCCTCACCCAGAGAGCTTGTTCCCTGGGAAGTGTGACTTCATCGGGCAGGGCCACCAGATCTTTCACGTGTTTGTGGTGGTTTGCACCCTGGTGCAGATTGAAGCGCTGCGAACAGACTTCACAGTGCGCCGCCCCTTGTACGAGCGTCTTCACGGGGATCTCGCGCACGACGCCGTGGCGCTCTTCATCTTCACTGCCTGCTGCAGCGCCCTCACCGCGTTTTACGTGCGCCAGCGCGTGCGGGCCTCTCTCCACGAGAAGGAAGAGTGAGAGTTTAGACTATTTAAAAAAAACAAAACAAACAAGTCAAACAAAGTCTCATTTATTTTACTCTATAGTGACTGTTCTAAAATAACTTAAATGTTTTTGTCAAGGAAAGTTATCAGCTCGTGATAGTGACTTCTGATTATTTCTTCTCTGTGTTCTGCCAAACAACAGTGAACTAAATATTGACTGAGGCGGTGTTGTTGTGACTTAAAGGGGGGGGAAAAGGGGGCTCCTGCAGCTCATCTGTAGCAATGCGGACCCTGCAACAAACCCTTACATCCTAACTTCTCTTTATTTATTTATCTTTTCTAGACGGTCTGAAGGAATGTTTTACTTTACGAAAGAAAAAAAGTCTTTGTGCACAGATTAGCAAAAAAATTGAGAGGCTAGTTTCTTCAGTTGCCTTCTTAATTGTATTTGGAAAAAATCTGACTGTCTTAATCAAATTGTAGCATTTGAATTTAGTATTTATAGTCCCTCAGACTAACTTTTAGCTCCTGTTAAGTTTTACACTGGTGCTTTTCTCAATGTCCTGATATTCTTTTGTGTTTCTTTGGGTTTTGGTTAGGTTTGGATATCAAAGCAGGGATTATTTTTCCATTTCCCAAGGCGCTAACACTAGGCCACGCTAATGTTTCAACACAGTCCACAAAGATGGAAACCCAATTTGAAAACCAAATATTTTACCTCCTTATGAAAAGCAGACCCTTTTCCTTGGATTCGATGACACTCTGTTGAAAAGGAGGCTGGCACTCTACACTGGTTAAAAGATGAGCGGAAGATTACTGATGTCTCCTTGTTGTTGTGACAATGTTAATCTTTCTCTATTTTCTTTAATTCAAAGGGCTGGAACTTCAGCTTTTGCCTTTTCACGTCCTGTGATGTCAGTGCTTTGCGTGAATCATTTTCATTGTTGGTCGATTCGAGTCGTGGAAAAAGGAAAAAGCTGCGTCTGACCTGCTTTTAGTATGGTTTTTTTTTTTGTATGATGAATATGTATGTGCCTCTACGCATGTCTTTTGGTATATACCGTGGATAATAAGTGTGTGAATGTCTATGAAAGCTTAGCCTTGCACTTCTTTCTTACCCTGTAAATAGCTGTATTTCTCTTGAAATTTTCTTTGCATCCCATTTTCTCCCCACCTGATGGCATTCGGAGGTGAATGCACAATATTTTTCTGTGGAATACAGCACATTACTCTTTTGCTGCTTCCTTTCAGAGCGTGTTTTGTGTCCTCCTGCCCATCAGACTGTAATGGGTATGAATATTGTAATTTCATACTGCCTCACTCTGAAGAGTCCTCTGGTTTATCTCTTTGGTTAATGGCAGTTCTTATAAAAATATCTCACAAATATGGCTTCTGTGATAACGCCGCTTGGATTTTTATCTCACAAAATCTCAAATGCCAGAAATGATCTATATTAATGACTGCACTCCTTGTTCATGACAGTGCTGTAATGTGCCAATGAATCTGTTATTGCTTCAGGGATGGCTTTACTGAAAGATGAATGAACAGACAGAATGCAAGACATCGATTTGAGTGGAGATTTAACCATAATTCTCTTGATTATAAACCTAATTATAAATTGGTCTCATCATGCACTGTCTAAATCCACACTCATATATATATATATATATATATATATATATATATATATATATATATATATATATATATATATATATATATATATATATATATATATATATATATATATATATATATATATTGTAGCTGACAGCACTGGCTGTGTTTACATGCATGGAGGCTGATAATGCGGTTATTCTGGTTTTCTCCTCAAATGTCATAAATCAGAATAACGTGGTTAAGTCTGTACTCCTGCTGAGAGAAATTATGTTGTGAAGCTCTTGTGTATAAAACAGATTTTCTGCACACAGTCTTCACAGTCTTCACTGAAATGATCCATTATGGGCTAATCATTTCTAATTGGCAACCGATGTCTCCTAAACCTCTGCCCAGCCCTATCTGTAACATAAGGGTGTTGTTGTGACCATCAAAGGGACCAAAACAACTACTTTATAGATTATAATGTCTTTTCTGTGTGTTAGAGAGAACGTAACTTTCTTGAAACTGGAGGGGAACAGTTACAAAGTAACAAGTATTTCTTTGCTTAACTGATTATTTGTGGCAACAAAGACACTCTGTCACAGGTTGTCTGCGATACGTGCCGATTAAACCGGAGATCTTAACTGGAATAAGGCCAGCACTCCATGCAAGCGTGTGTGTGTGTGTGGGTGTGTGTATGTTCAAACGTAGCCTCTGATACTACTGAGGGTTTCCCTTTATCCCGTTCAGAAAAGTAGGTTGAAAGGGACGAGAATGTCTTCTGCCTCTAAAAATACGTGTAACTGACTGTACTAATATTCTGTTGTATTTAAGAAAATAAAGTGTTACGGTACATTCAGAAATTCTCCTATGTTGTTTGTACTGATTCTAAAGAAACTGAAATATCCAGTTTGCCAATTCTGCACCAGCCGAACAGCTGTGAAACATTTTCCTTGGGAAAGAAGCCGTGTGAATATGTTTGAGGTCACGTCTGAATTTTACCTGCCAAATTTAATTTCAATGTGATGGCTGCACTTACAGCCACACAGGGGTGATATCCACCATAATAGTGTAGAGCCTTATACACAACATTGCATTCACATTTGTCTTTAAATATAGGAATTAATTTACAGGACAATTAATAACTGGTTTTGGTTCAGAATTAATTCACATATCCACATGACATTGCTTTCTAAAATAAGTGTGCACATTTTAGTTTACACTGTTATGTATGATTAATCTTTTGTTTTCTGAGTTACCTTAGTTGCAGCTGCTCCAGTCCCTTGATTGAGGAGCCGAGAGGTGGAAAAGGGGCGGAGCAAGCTTTGATGGAAAACTGCAAATTGGCTCATTCCATAACTCGGGACCATGGGGGGGATTGGAGTTCATTTTGTTAGTTTCAGTTAGGTTTTGTGTTTTACCCCTCTGTGTTTTTGTGGGCTGATCAGCCACTATTTAAGTTTCCCCTTTGTCTCTTTAAGTTAGTTTGTCTGAGTTATCGGTGGCGCCAGTGTCCGGCAGCCTCGCCTCTGTCAGTGCGCCCCAGGGCAGCTGTAGCTACAGTGTAGCTGCCATCACCAGTGTGTGATTGTGTGTGTGAATGGGTGGATGACTGAATGTGTAAAGCACTTTGGGGGTCCTTAGGGACTAGTAAAGTGCTATACAAATACAGGCCATTTACCATTTTACCATTTATCAGTATTGTTGTCAACTTTGAGAAGAGTTCTGTTATTTTGACCTCTTTTATGGGCCCAAGATTTGGATTCTTTTTGCATGATTTAACCAATTATGTTTAAACTGTGCCTAAGTTTCCTTCGCTGCTCGGTCCATCACTTTCAGACATTTGATTTAAATATTTTAAAGAATCATAAATGACTGAAAACTGTTTTTCTCTCACTCACTCATCGAAATATTGCAAGGTTGTTACTTTCTGTAACATGACCCAAGAAACTGACTCCAGTTCCTATTTTTATTTGTAGAATTAAGCTCTTTGTGAGTATATACT
This sequence comes from Copadichromis virginalis, assembly GCF_057382275.1. Lineage (NCBI taxonomy): Eukaryota > Metazoa > Chordata > Actinopteri > Cichliformes > Cichlidae > Copadichromis > Copadichromis virginalis. The sequence continues at coordinate 10,314,789 of NC_140628.1, read as the reverse complement.
CACAGCCACGCCAGATATTAACAACTGGCCAATCACATGGCAGCAATTCAACATGTCACATGTAGGCATTGTGAAGATTACCTGCTGAAATTTAAACAAGCATCAGAATTGTGACAAAAGGTAATTTGCGTGACTCTGAACGCAGCGTGGCTGCTTGGTTTGAGTATTTCTGAAACTGCTGATCTGCTGGGATTTTCACGCACAGCCATCTCTGGGGTTTTACAGAGGATGGTCTGAAAAAGAGAAACTGTCCAGTGAGAGGTCAGAGGAGAATGCACAGGTTGCTTTGAGATGATAAGAAGAATAAGTAACCCAAATAAACACTTGTTACTACTAAGGTATGCAGCAAAGCATGTTCAACCGTGAAGCAGATGGTCTACAGCAGCAGGAAGTGGAAACTGAGGCTACAGTTTGCATGGGTTCACCAAATATTGGACAACAAAGGATTGAAAAAACATGGCCTCGTTCTGAAGTGTTGATTTCTGATTGGACTACAGGTCCTGATGGTGAATTTGGCCTAAAGATGAAAGCAGGGAAGCGTCCTGCCTTGTATTTAACAGTTTGTTGGCTGGTGATGGCAGCGTAATGGCATGGGGGATATTTTCCTGGCAAACAACAACTGAGTATCGTTAAAAAGCCACAACCTCTCTGACTAGTGTTGCCGGCTATGTCCATCCCTTTATGATCACGTCTAATATCTGCTTCCAGCTGGTTAAAGGCACTAAGTCACAAGGCTCAAACTGGTTTCTTTAAGATGATACTGAGTTGTACTCATTATCATCTGTACTCAACTGGCCTCCAGATCTCAATCCAACAGGGCACCCTTAGGACGTGGTGGAACAGGAGATTTCCATCATGGATGTGCAGATGACACATCTGCAGCAGCTGTGTGACGCTTTAATGCTAACATGAACAAAATCTGTGATGAATATTTCCAGCACCTTATTGAATCTGTGTCATGACGAATTACAGCAGTTCTGAAGGTAAAAGAGGTCAAGGTAAAATGAAGTGGACAGTAACAGTACATGTAATTCTACTGAAAGCACCAGAATACACTATGATAATATAACATAGGAAGTCTAATGAATCTGAACTACAGCTGAACTACAGCTAGTGCATGTTATTTACTGTAAAAGTAAATAACATGCACTAAAGACATAATAATATAATAATATAACATAGGAAGTATAATGAAACTGAACTACAGCTGTTGCGACTGTGAAAATAAATAACATGCACTAAAGACACATGCTCAAGGATAGTCATTTCTCAGACACACTGTACCTGCTGTCACCAGCAGAGGGCAGCCTTGTCGTTTGGTGAAAGCGGCAGTAGCCCAACAGCACACCGACTTATCTCAGGTAAAAAACCCTGAAGATGTATTGTGAGGTAACAAAATAAGCAAAAGCAAATGTTGTATTTATCATGGTTCGTGTTTTCATAGTAGGTTTTCTTTCCGCTGAAAATACTTTTCATCCCAATAACTGTAAAATAGACAGAGTTGTCCACATGAAGGTATACAGTAAAGACTGGAAAACAAATGAAAACCCCCCACTTAACTTAAAATGGCTCTTTTGTAATAAATGTAATAAATGCATGAAGACCAAAGTAATGCCGAATGGAAATTAGCTGATTAAAAACTGTTAGCAGGATTAAGAAAAACTATTGTGAGATTATAGAGTAGCTTTTTAGGCTAATACAGAACATGCTGTGGTAGAAATATGGCAATAATATCAAACAGGTGTTTTTCCTCATCTGTCCAGGGTACAGTCAAATAGGAGTAGCACACAATAACTTTCATCTTGGACACAGAGCTCTGACTGGTATCTAACTAGAAAACATTTACCAAAAAACCCCAAAATCTTTTAAGAACTGTTTTGTTATTTTCGTTACACAAGAAAAATAAATCTTTCCATTAGGGGGCACAAATGGTCTGCATATCTATTTACATCATGGATGTATAACTCCACTTTAAAATGAAATCCATCAAGGCAAGTTTTTCTTTGTTTCTTTTGAATAATTTTTGTAGATAGTGATACCCACTGTTGTAATGAAACACAAAACTCATTACAGGCCATCTGCAGCCAGGATTACTGAACAACAGTCTATGCTACCCCCTTTTGTTGAATTAAACCTTCTGTGAAAATGAATAAAACTTAATTATTGCTGCAAACATTTGCTTAATAGACTAAGAATAATATTACACGAGTAAATCTAATGTCTTACATGTAACTGTTCATCTGGAAGCAACAGCTGGAGCGGCTTCCTGCTAAGATTGGATGTGGGTGGCACATTATGGTTTATATATGCATATGTACGTTCTGTACGTGTGGATTCAGTCTCTCGGGTGTTAACACTTGTATTTATTTACATATGTCTGTATTCCAGTTTTTTTTCCCACATAAGTTTGTGTGGGTTTGCATCGCATCGTCCTTTTGCTATTTGTCAGTAGCTTTGGTTTATGATGATTAAGCTGCATTGTACATCGTGCATTCATATGAGGGAACTATCTCATCAGGCGCATCCTTCTGTCTCTCGTCTGCCTACATGCTCACATGCATAACATTTGTACCCTGCATGAGTGGAAATTCATATCGTGAGATAATTAGAACATCTCTAAACTACGTTTTCCAGTAATGGAAAAGAATCATTGGAATTTAAGGCTGAAATGGGCTCTTGATATATCTCCCTTGGATGTGATTAATTCACAGTATTACACACTCAGACGGTCCTAAATCAAATGGCAGAGATAGTGATAATTGCCTTACAGCCTGCTTCCTGTCCTCTAACTATCAATTGCTTCCTCAGACTCCATCAATTTTCATATGCCTGCTTCTGGAGCAGCTCACCGTCTCTCTCCCGGCTTCACTCTTCTCCATTGCCTGTCTCTGTTTCTGTCTGCGAGTTGAGCTACAAAGCTATTTCTTCTCTTCTTTCCTTTTTAAATGCTTCATTTGCTTTATATGATTTGTATCAAGGTTACCAAGGCAATATGAGGTGGCCTTGGTCTCACATCATGTTTTGTAATTAAAGGTTTGACTTGCTAGAGGGAATGGCTTTGTTCAGAGTTATTAAATCGCCTTCTCTTTTTGCCAGGTGACAGACAGCCAACTTCTCTCCCATCTCTCTTTTTTGATGAACCTCTTCTGTGCTGCCAGGTATTTTGTTCCCACATCCTTTGTTATTGTGGCATTTTCATATGGTCTCCTGCTTTTGTTATTACTTGGAGAAAAGCTTAGGGAAACTCACTGTGTTATGAAGGATGTAATCATATAAAGAATGGAACAATGCATTATCAGACTGTGAATTAGAAATGAGTCAAAATGGAAAATGTAATACCTGTTCTCCAGTCCCTCTAATGTACTCATAAATAATAATGGCACGGTGCCACTGCATGTAGACGCTGCACAAGTGTCAAATATTTCTCCTCTATTATTTATTACTCATAAGCAGGTTACTACAGCAACATGTTCTCACTCCCAAAGCGTAATATGTTACGCAATGTGCCAAATCGTTGGTATGTTATGCTTTCGGCCACTCAACACATTCCTATGTTATGCGTGGGGAAATAGGAGGAAACATGAGAACTGAACTGAATCGCTTTGGAAAACACTGTCTAACACTGTCTAACACGATTAGGACTGTGGTTAAGGTTAGGGATTAAGGTTATGTATAGGGTTAGGTTTTAGCTTAGGGTTAGGGAGAGAATACACGGCTGGAACATGTGTCATTCTATTGGATTCCATCCACAATCGGGCACGTATCAGGACGGGTACCTTTCGCGTTCCTATGGGACTCCTCGGGACCTGACAAATCGTTGGTATGTTTCGTGTATCCAATCTAGAGTACACCACCAAAAGACTACAACCTACTGCCATTTAAAATATGGAGCTTTACAAAGAACCCAAAGGCAGTGTACACACAGTGATAGACTGATGAGACCACTCTGTAATTGGCTAACGACATCATTTATAAGTTGTAAGTTCAGAAAGCTGTTTTCCCTTAGACTTCTAAAGGACCCAGAGTCTTTTTCCAACAACAGCTTTCTCCATCTGATGGCCTTCAGATAAAGTGCAAGTTTAAAACACTTGCGCATCGCCTGCTGTGTCAAAGCATAAATTTGCACCGTTAGTCAGATATTTACTTTAATAATAATAATAATAATGGATTGGATCCATTACTTTACTCTCATATGTTTTTATATATAGTGTCACAAAAAATTGACTACTATATACTGTACTTTGAGTACCATGATGATGAAATCATTTTCTGGGTTTTTAAAGATTAGTCTGGATGCGGATTAGAAAATTTCTTTTTTTTTTTTTTTTACATTACTTTACTTTAGCCCAGTATGCGCAGCTCTATTCTTGTCCTTAATAGCGCTTTCTGCACTGTGTTGAATGTCACTGTGTTCCAGCGTTCAGCAATTTAATGTACTTTACAGTGTTTATTCTGGTATTTCTAAGAATGTCTGCCGTTTTTCCTCATCAGTCACCCTACTGTGTATTGGTAAGCAGACTGTGGTAGACAGATAAAGACTGTAAGAATAAAAAGCATACAATATAGATAACAGAGTTGATGAAGCAAGCTTTAAAAGCAATTGTGAGGCTGATGATCCTTCTAAAGTTACACAGTGACTATGTAACTGGCAATGAGAGGCACTGGCTCATTGTGTATTGCTAATACACTCACCACTAAAACAGAATCCAAAAATAAGTCTCTTTATTTTAATAATCACACAGACACTGCATTGTCCTTGCTAACACTGATAGATATATATTGGAGCACCTCTTCTCCAACACTGTCAGAATATAATATTAGCCTCATAGATTCCGTCTCTTCTAAATGAGACACTTCTTACCTCCTCTTCATCTTTGCAGTTGCCTTGATGCTACTTGCTTCACCAATCAGCTCGCCCACTGATCGGGCCTATTCATCATGAGCTAGTTGAGGAGATACTGGGGGCTGGGAGAGGTGAGGAAGAAGCACGTATGTCCTATCTGAAGGTCTCTCCTTCTCTTGCCAGAATCCGGAGCCGCTCAAGGATAATGAATTCCCCCCTTCGACCCTTTAACCTCTCTGTATACAGCTGGGTTACAGACTCCAAACACATTATACCCAGATAACCAGCAAGTGGGAAACTTTGAGATGCCTGGACTCTGTGTTTTTGCTCACAGCGGGCTTGCGCTAGAGCTGCTTAGGGGGTATATAGACTTATTTTGTGGGTGTTATTGTTTGAATAACCTTTTGCTCAGAGTGGAGTTGAGATATGACAACCCATACTTCATGCTTCTGCAGCGCAATTACTTTACTGCAACCTAAATCGTGCCGTCCGATATTGGCTGTAATGTTTGCAATACCTTTGCGGTGTCACAGTTATAATCACTTGATTTGTTACTTTTGGAGGTTGTCAGCTCGCGGTAAAGGCTGTACGCACAACACTGGAATGTGGCCACAGTGTGTGTGTCAGCGTGGCTTATTTAAATGATGAATAGAATATGCAGTTGCTTATGTTTCAAACTAGATATCAAACACACACTTAATGTATCTTCTCACTTCTTATTTTCCCACCAGAGAGTCTATATGTTCCATTTCTGAAAACCCATCACCTGCCAAAGAGTCCTCCCTTCCTCTTCCTCCCCATCACAGCCAAAGTATGAATTTTCTCAAAAGACTCCAGATGGCTCGGGATCATTTTGTTGTGGCCCATCTGCATGCTTCCTCTGCCGATCTCTGTTCCTTCATACGCGGTATTTAATTACACATGCACCTGCAGCGCTGGTTTCAATTTTCAGACGGAAGTACGAACAGGCTTTTCACGCTTGTTGCTATAGAAAATGAGAAGCCATTTCAAGTTTCTCTGCAGTCGCTGCTGTTAATATCTTTAGGGTTTTCTATACTGTAAATTACTGTTGAAGAGTTCTTATGATGGATTGGTTAAAATGACTTCCTTTTTCCTCTCAGTGAATGATGAAAGTCTCGGGCAAGACAGAGCAATGCTCTTTCTGTAGATGATTGGAGTTATCTGTTTTCAGCGATAACTTGAAATGTAATTCTTGGATTATGCAACTGGATGGGCTCAGTTATTGTTGTGACTTTTTCAGGGATTACATCCACACTGAGGATTAGTAGCAAAATTGTTAAATTGAATTTTGGGAAGGTACAGAGATGATAAAGGCAAATATTGCTATGTGGCACATTGCCTCAGCATTGCTAAATACACTCGCTCTTGTTCAAAGAGCAGGAGACCCAAGAGCCGCTTGAAACTGGAAACCTTCTCTTATCCCCCTTTTTACAGTCTTAACCGGCTTAGTCAGCAACAGCTGAGCAACCAAAGAATGACGGATGTTGTGTTTTTGATTGTTAGGCCTTGCATTAAATATATACGTAAAGCTTACAAGGATGCACTGCACTGTTGGACTGTCAAACTCATCAGCAGCTCTGTGTTTTCAGGCTTTGTAATAACCATGGATCCGGTGACTCACCAGCGACACAGAATCTGAGGAGTTCTTTAGCCTCTGTTGTTCTGGTTTCATGCCATTTTTCTAATACTTTGCTCTCATTTACCTATTCGTCAAACCATTTCCATATATGCATTAAAAAGGAGACACATCAGCGAAAGACAAGCTTGGGTATAAATGAAAAGATTGTTGCTGTCATAAGGTATGATGTGTCAGAGACTTAGTTGGTTCAAAAGTATATCTTTTTTGCATGTTAAAGCATCAATACTGCAATTTCTTGTTCTCATAAATTCAAATTTTGGAGACCAGAAGAAATAAAAAAAGCAAAAAACAGTTGTTTTTATTTTACTTAAATATGTTGGCCAGCAACACAACTCCAGATGAATATTGTGTTATAGGTTTGGCTGCAGAGCAACAAAGATGGAGAAAACAAATAACCAGGCAGGGCTCACAAAACGTTTCTGCCTGTGATCCTGGATAATAGATACAGGCAAGAGTCGTGTAATAGAAAGTCTATAATAATGCAGTTTTTCTTTTAAAAAGTGATTAAATGTGAATTTAATGATCTTGATTTCCAATGACAAAGATTACTTTTCTTTGAAGTGGATTAGTGTAACAAAGTATCTGCCTTTGATTCAACTTCCTGTTTTGACCTGCCCTGAAGATGAGGTGATTAATCCCGGTTATGTGCCCTTATCCCAGCTCCTATTTTCTCAAAACTGATTGCAAATCTTTAGTTTGAGTTTTGTCCATATGTGTTGCTGTTTTTGTTAAAAAAAATATGTTCTTTGTAAATCGCTATGACAAAGAAACGACTACATCAGAGAGCCCGGTGGCGCCAGTGTCCGGCAGCCTCGCCTCTGTCAGTGCGCCCCAGGGCAGCTGTGGCTACAATGTAGCTTGCCATCACCAGTGTGTGAATGTGTGTGTGAATGGATGAATGACTGAATGTAGTGTAAAGCGCTTTGGGGTCCTTAGGGACTAAGTAAAGGCCATTTACCATTTTACATACATCAGAGTAAAACAGCAAAACACCATGTAAGGGGAAATTTGGGGTTTTATTTACAGATCCATAATAGTTTTGTTATTCAAACCTTAGGATATCAGAAATTAAGACCTTTCTTTGTTGAAGGACCCACAATAGTCTAAACCCCCAAGTCCCTGCGTACATGTAAGATGTTCACTTTCTTATCTGTCGAGGAGTCGAGCTGGGAGTATTAATGAAACGATTGTGACGATATAGGAAAGAAGAGAACCTCCCTGCCCATCAGTCTGAAACAATACATATAATGCGATGAGTGTATCTTGACAAAATCTAAATAGAAATGTCTGTGGGAAAACAAGAAATGGTTGGAGGCAGTGGCTGTGGTTTGGAACTCCCAGCTCTGTGAGGCTGATAGATGGCTCTCAGCCCAACAACACTGCCACAATGACTAAATCACAGGGAGGAGGGACACGGCTGATAAAAACTCTGGGACTGTCACACTGTTTCTGATTAAGGTTTTCTTCCAGCCCCTCTGTTGTGTGAAAGCAGTACTTTTACACTTGCTGTGAGACTTTTTAGAGAGATGCCCGGGGGTCGTGAAGAACCTCCTTCTGATCCTAATTAACATGAGCAGTAGTTCTGTGAGAGTATGACAAAGTGGGGAACGTGACCTGTATTTAACATGTTTTTTAGGCGAATATCAATGTCGAGTGTGTACAAAGGATTTTAGGTAAAAGTATTGATACGACCACCTAGTTTAATCTAATTTCTCTTTTGTTAAGGGGCTAAATATAAACACATAAAAACAGGAGTTAGCCTTTTAAGGTCTGTAACAAACATGTTGTGTAATTGCTGATAGATGTATATAAAGTTTGGCGGCATTCCATTTGCAACCAATCTGAAGATTAGAGATGTTGAGTGGAATTGATGCCAGTCCACAGAAACGCAAAAGAAAAAAACCCATCTGTAGATCTTCTGAAAGGCAGATGATATGCTCACTTCAAATAAATTCCTGCTCTGAAGATAACAGCGGTTTGCATTTTTTGTTGGAAACTCAGGTGTACTTTATAAGAAAATGCCCTTGAAAAGGACCATCAATGTATTTTAGGCTAGATGAAGTGCGACTCTTTGTGGTTTAAGAAGCGCACACCCACATGCACTTGTGAGTCAGCCCGCTTTGCTAAAGCAGTCAGTTAAATTAAACTTGGCAGCAACAATTTTAAGATTATGTAGATTTTAAAAAACCTAGTATCTGTGTTTAAAAAAATGTTTTTTTGTTGTCCCTCCAAAATGAGCATGAAGAATATAAACACTACATACAAATTATACACTCTTGCTGGCAAGAAAATGCCCTGCAATTTAAAATAAAGTTGTCTGCTATATGTAGACAGACATTGGTTCATACTTTGAGTTAGCTACTTTTTTTAATGCTTGAAGGATTCATAGATAAGTGTTGAGTGACCTATGAAATCAGTTGGCTTAACAAGCAAAAAACATTTCTCACAACTGAACATAAACACATGAAAAAACAGCAAATGTCCAAAGAAAAATGATAAAAAGACCTTCAGGATGCCTTGAGAACTATCATTAAATACCACTTTTAAAACAATTACAAGAAAGTCTGGGTCCTGAGAAGCAAAGTTACTGTTGCACAGTACTATAATTAAATATAACAAATGCTCAATGTAAAATCTTTCAAATAGATTGAATAGCAAACCAAAAAAAGATGTTTTCTCTCTATAGTGCATTGCATTGGAAGTCTCTAGTGAAATGTTATTCAGATTCCTTTATATGTAGGACATAAGCTTGTGTCCTTGTGTGAGTTCAGTCTTACAGATCTGCCGAGCAGCTAAATCTGAAAACACTATACCTCACAGTGTAAGCGATCACTATAACGGATGAAGGTCATAGTTTCCAAGAACACTAAATGGATGCACATGCTGAGCATGGATTTTGAGCTATCACAGAGTTGTAAACAAAGACTGGCTCCAAAACGAATCTGTAATGCTTTCAATTTCTTTAAACGGACAAACTACTGATATCAAGACCAGTTTAATCAGCACATGAGAGCAGTTTTCAAAAACTCTTATGTTTCTGAGCTCTGAGGGGAGCTTTTCAAGGTGATGCAACAGTGACGGCATCGGGGTTATCTCAGCTTGGACTTAAGAACTGATATTTTAAGAGTCAGACACTTGAGGAGTTGTTTTGAAACATGCATACACCTGTTGATCTACATTGTTGCACATGTAAAATAGTGAAATTCAGATTTACACTAATTTAGAGGTGATTTTTTTGGACGCATGAGCTGCCAAAAATTGTTGGAATACCATTTTCCTTTTGCTCACCCAGCTGCAAGATAATAAAGACATACATTCAGAGATATTCAGAGTCGGTGTCTGGCAATCTTTCGATTTGGCTCCTGTCTTTCTTTTGATTCACAATAAAAGCTCCTGAGTTTACAGCTGTGAGAACAACAGGCTTGGTCAATTCTATTTTTCATGGCTTAAATCTGGATGTTGTAAATGATCAGATTGCGGTGTAGTTCAGACGTGCCCGTCACACCCGTGGCCGCCACCCAAAAGCCCAAACTCGAGTATATGTAAGCACAGATGGTAATGCAGTTGGAACACATATACAGAGCAAATATAAGCATATTAAACCAAGTGAATGAGAGGAAGAACAGATGCTGTATTAATTTACTTGCTGTTAATCCAATACTCAGTGGCATGCCACACACTCCCCTCAGCACGAAGGTCTGCTGACACAGAATTGGTATTCTTCTGCAGGCACAACTTTCAGGGGTAAATATTTATAGAGGGGACTGGCATGAGGTGATAAGGAGTAGGGGTTCATTCATGATAACGCGGGGGGAATTTACACAGAATATTTAATCAAGCACTAGTTTATATCTCGGGGACAATAATGTTTCAAAGCTTTTAAAGGCCTACCTTGAAGCGTTTTGGCAAAGGTCAAGGAGGATTTCTACAAAGTTTTATTCACCCTGGAACTCAGTGCTATTTAGGGGCTGCATTCATAGTCTTGTAATAATCACTGACAAAAAAAAAGAAAAACGCAGAATATTTGTCCCAGAATACATTGTGCTGTGGGCTTACTGCTGAGCATAAAAAGCTATCTGAATGCACACAACATGGAAAATAAAAAGCAAACTTGCAGCTGCATATTCTGATATGGAAATATCACAGAAAGAGTTGTATTATGTTTGCTCCTACCTCATTCCTTCAAAACAACAATTTTGCCTGTTTTTGACTTTGGCCCTGAGCTACTGTGTGCAAAAGGATGATTAAAAAAAAACCCGTCATGCTAACAACAGCAATTTCCAAACTGCTGGTACTGTGAATCCATCCTCTGTGCAATGCTTAACTTGTGAATCTTTGTTTGCCATTTCAGTTACCATTTCTAATACCTCTCCTAATATGATACTCATCTTCAGCATTCACAAGGTGTGACAGAGAACACAGAGCTTATGCAGGAACAGGAATCAATACATAATTCAGACAACAAGGCCTGAAGCGCTTATATTCACATCTGAATGAGACTTCAGTTAATAGTTTTACTTCTAAGAGCAAAAACGAAGTCCTGGTGTGAGCACAGAAGCTATTCAAGTGGCTGGCTCTCAGTAGGTCAAATTGCAGCCTCTCTTTCAAAACTCGGAATAAATTGTTTGCAACACAATATGTTTATACGCTAAAATAATCTGTTATCTGAACGTATAAAAACAACCTGACGGGTCAGATAATGAGCAAATAGGTTGTTTGATGAAGCTGTTATGTGGTGACAAATGTTGCTACATTTTAAAGTTAAGCAACCCCCAACGGGAGTGTGAATAATTGCATATAAAATATGCACTGGCTATATCACCTTCTGATGGGCTCAGAAATCTGGAAGCCCGAAATAAAGCTTCTAACACTGCTGGTGTCATATATTTTAAACAAATGTGTAATCAGATTACAGTTATTAATCAAGTGATATTGTTATGTCAAACATAACAAGCATAAGAAGAAACATGTTTTGTGCAGCAGTTGCTTGACCTCATATCTTGCAGGTTATAGGACAAAATGCACTTTTTATTGATTACCCAGAAAGAAGGGCATGAGAAAGAGAAGAGACAACAATTCACCCGTCCCTTTGGCACCCTAACCATTACTTCTATGCCTAAATCTCACCTAACACCAAATAGATACGAAGCAAACAGTAACTGGAAGCAAATGTGTAGTCTCAGACAGGAACTCAACTCAAAGATACTAATTTTGCAGGTCTTTTTAATCACTAATGTATGTCATTCCAAGGCTCTGACATCAGTTGTGATAGTAGTAATATGATCGATTAATTGGTGGAAATGCAGTCTGTGGAAAAAGCAACCTAGGGTAGGCTTACACAATGTTTTGCTTCAATATAAACAACTTAACAGAATATTGATACTCAATCAACTGTAGCCCATAGAGCCAAGAACTGTTTATCTAATGATACTCTAAATCTATAATGAATTATTCCATAGGACAGCAGGGTGGTGCGGTGGTCAGTACCGTCTCCTCACAGCAAGAAGGCTCTGGGTTTGAATCTGACCACATGTGCCCCACATTTCATGCCAGTAATAAGGCCCACAGTGACTGCTTGCACTGGCATGAGATGGCATGACTCTATTCCTAACTCTGTAGGAATACTGGAAGTAGGCATACTATATACACGTTAGACATACTGAAGCAGTGTATCTAATCACAGTTAAGCTATGATACCTTTTCAGTGCATTGGTGATGTTCTTTTACACATAGTTCTGTATGTAAGGAGTGTGCTGCACCTTACTGTAAAGACAACCACAAATACAACAAAAAGCCTGTGCTTTCAGTTACAGCACACCACAATAACTCTGTATAGCCATGAGTGTATCTGCTGCTGTATTACCGGGGCTTCCAAAAGTTGTTCAACTAACTGAAAAATAGTTTAACCAGGAAAATGTTAAGTGTGAGGCAGAATGAGCTTTAAAATCTTTTCAAAGGAGATGCTTGGCAGCAAGGACCTCAATGTGACAGATGGCTGAGGGAGGTGAGGGAATAGAGGAGAGCACCAGATCAGACCTGATTCAGGATTGCAGGATTGGAGAGAGTTGGAGTTGGAGAGCGAGTTCTTGGATCTCAGGATGAAAAATAGGCGATGAGAGGAGGGACGGCAGGACTGGCTCCAAACATGAATCATGTAACTTTAATGACAGTTTGGAGCATCATGACACAGCGAAGTCTTTCTAGTGCTTTCAACGACTTTCCACAATCACGAGGCATTGCATTAAGATGCACTCAGTGAAGTGCATTATTACGCTTAATTTCGTTCTCATGTTGAGCCTTGTGATGAGTAGAATTTTTTCCTTCACATCTTGAACTTGGGTCATTCTTATTTGCATGCAATTAAGAATTTAGATGTGCAAAGAACATGGCTGCTTGATGTCGTACGCGCTTACAGGAGGCTTCCCACAAATGTTATGGGCAGACCTAGCAAAGTGAAGCCTTTTTGGCGACTTAATTAACCCTAATCATGCTTGTATTGTGCCCTGGTTAGTGTAAATGGCACTGCTTGGGGAGAAGCATGCAAGTGCAAATGAGTTGGTAAAAGCCTCACGATGAGCCACAATTTGGATTACAGAAAGATAATTATAAAAATGCAGGTTGGAGTGAAAATGTCGAGCGTTGAAACACGCTTCGTTAATAGTCGTGCTCGCATAGTCGGTCGTAAATGGTCTTATTTTTTACTAAAGCTGTAAAATTATACTTTGTTAACTGCAAGGCTTCAAACATCTTTTAACAGCAGGAGGAACAAACACTGATCTAAACTGTTCCCTCTGCAGATTTCTTGGTTTGGGGCAGCATTCTCTCTTCTTCTTGGCATGGCGCTCTTGACCCAGGAGCCAGGCTTAATGAGCATAGTGGTTCATCTGTTTTTCAACATTCAACACTTAACACCATCTGTTGTGCTTAAGTACTACCCACCCGCAGGTCCAAACCCACCACCTGATTTTCTAACAGCGCCGCGCTGCCCACCCCCCCATCCTCTCATCCTCTCGCTGCTCCTGAGGGAGTCTGTGTTTCAGGCTCCAGGTTGGTGGATAGAATGTGTCCAATCTTTCTGGTGCACTGGGTATTCAATCTTGTCTTTTTTTTCTCCATCTCTCTTTCTCCCACTCTGATTATCTCGGCAGCCTCTCCGAGCTTTATCTTTTAGAGGGAAGCAGCTATCTGCATCATCATCCTCCCTTTGTAAATTGTTTTTTTTTCTCCCCACACCTCCTCTGACTTGTTGTAAGCCATCAGTATGATTTAGTGAGCGATGCTTCACTGGCTTTAGTATCGCTGTAGTGAATCAAAAGAAAACTAACAAGGAGGGCAGCAATGTGAATATGTCTTTCTTCTCTGCTAAAATATGAGGTGTCATGCAAGTTTTAGGGCAAATATGGGAACAGGGTGTACTTAGTGTGCATCCAGCAAGTGTGAATATGGCAAAGTACCAAAAAAGATGAAAACACCCATGTGTTTATTGGTAAAGGCATGACAATATTTGGAGCATTATATACAGAACAGACCTTCACGTATAGTTTTAAACTCTTGTTGTTCGTCACTGAGACGTTTACTGGTGAGGTCAACAGTCATACATATAAGGATGATTAATTTAATCTAACTGTTGTAATTTCATTCATGTCAGGCACGACCTGGGGTGTATAGGTCATAATGGTTGAGCTCATTCATCCTAACAGAGTGCAAAATTTTACTTTAGATGACTTAGTGAATATAAATATGAGCGATGTACTGAAAGTGCCTGCTTGGAAGTATAATGAAGCCTCTTCTGTACCGCTGCAAGACAGACCTGCATCATCTCAGTGCAACAACTTCATCATCTGCTGCATCTGAAGCTGAAATACTTAATAGGCAGTGTAGAGATATATGCAAATACTCTTCCCAAAACTCCAAACTCCTGTTTCTACATTATAGTACATTATATACTATAGTATAGAAGTACAGCGCAGTGCATGGCATTAGTTTAGAAGATCTATTATCTGGATAATACAGTCCAAAGAAGCCAAGGTCATTTGTAGACATGTGATCATATACTACATTGCCGTGGATTTCCACTAATTGCGGTGCCAGTTTGTTCTTTTTTTTAATATGCATATGATATCTGGCCTTCATTTTGATGTTAGCCTCAAACCTGTAAAGTTTTGTGATCAACAGAGTCTGTCCAGGTGCCATATACCATCAGCCAACACATTAAAACCACTGATATGTGAAGTGAACTGATCATCATCATATGCAATGTTCTGCTGGGAAACCTTTCCACTTATATTGATGGTATTGTGACATTTACCAGTCATCGAAACATTACTGTAGACCAAGCACAGCCCTTCCATTGCAGTGCCAATCCACCATCAGGAGCATAAAAAACATCCCTAGGTGTTGACTTAGCCTCCAAACTCCTCAGATTCCAATTCAGAGCATTCACAGGGGTTCTGCATCAAGCCTGATCCATAAAAGACCCCCTGCAAAACCCACAAGACCTAAAATGTCTATGCACACACAGGGCAATATGAGGGAGACCTACATTATTAAGCAGGTGGCTTTAAGTGTACATAGACACCTGTTAAAGTGCTTAAATCCAGCTTTGTTATAGACCTTCTGCAGCATGTGTCTCATTTAGCCACAGTAGCACACACACACACACACACACACACACACACACACACACACACACACACACACACACACACACACACACAAGATGAAAATAATACTAGCCCTGCTGTCCCAGCTGGTAACTAGCTGACAGATAAGAAGTTGTCTTTCAATCACACAACATATCAAAAAGTTACCCAGTTGGCACGGAAACAGAGAATTTCTGTTTTTCCGAGCGCTTCCACAGACTTCTTGTCCAGGTTATCTGAAAAGTTGGGATTGACATCAGCTAGCAAAGACATGTTACTTTTGGAGTTTCTGATTCTTTCCATGTAAAACACTGTAAAAATTGAAAACTTTACTTTTAACTTTATCAAACAGTCAATGGTAACTATGCTTGTTTGGGTCAGTTTAACTGTGGTCCTTAGTCACACTGAAATGTGGCTCAAACAACAAATGTTACATGATAATACACCCTGTCAGTCCATGTAAACCTTACTTCACAGTCATGCTGGCACTTTCCACTTCATGGTAGTCTTGAGTCTGGCTGGTTCCTGAGTTGGTCCTGAAGATCCTAACCAATTTCCTTTCATCTGAGGGAGACAGTTTGGGTCTTCTTCCAGAACTTGGTAAAGTGGTGACACATCTGAACACCTTGTGCTTGAGTACAGTTGTTTGAGCCAATGATCTTGGAGTCTGCAGTTGTTTAGGTGGAATTATGGACTCAAATGCAGATTTGAAGAGTAGAGAGGAATAACATGGAAACTAACTTTCATTTTGGCAAACAGAAAATCCAAATAACTGTGAATAACTAAAGTCCAGCTAGCGGGCAAGCAGAAAAAACAGTATGACCCAACAAAGGCCAAAGGCAAACTGAGGGCTTAATACAGGCAGTCAACTTAACAAAAACTAGATAGCAAAACTAATGAAACTCAAAATGTAGAAATAATTATATAAATAATAAACTATAAATAAAAACACTTGGGATAATGCATGAAAATAAACTAAGACTCGACAGAGAACAGTAAATAAAAGTCCAAAACTCGAACAGTCTGGGTTAAAATAACACAGCAACACGAGATAACTAAAGATTAAGATGAAATCAGAAAACCACTCAAGTATAAAGTAAACTTAAACCCAAAAACAAAGTAAGAAAACTCAAAACCACGGACCAGGGACCGTGACACTTGTTAATGCACAGTCCTCCTTAGATTTTCACTGAGCTCCTCTCAGATTTAGCCATTCTTATATTTTGCTTGTTCTTATGTTATTGTATTTTTGCACACCTCTGTTGCTTGTGAAGCTCGCACACAAGAATTTCACTGGCATGTACTGTACCAGTGTACCTCCACATGTGATGTGACAATAAAAGTGATTTGATTTGATTTTACTGTCTCATATTTCATGATCACTAACAAGTTAACAGGCCTTGGATGCACATGAGCCTGGAAATCGTCTTTTCTACATTGATTTTATTCTGATTTCCTGCTGCTGTGTTCTTGGTCCCCCCCTGTGCCACCCCTTTTAAAGCATCCTGCCCCGTCACTGATTACGGTAATGTTAACTTCTGTATTACATTGCAGCACTACAACGTGTACTATCTGAACGACAGCACAAATGTTCCAGAAAGCTAAAAACATGCACCCTGTTTTTATATTCATATTTTTGCCTCATACAAGAGTACAGAGTACAGTCACGTACACCTGGCTGGTTTATAGCAGCAGGAGGTCTGTTGTGTGCTGGAGTTCTGCTCTGGGTCTCTGCCACTGATGTTACATTGAGACTAACTTTTCTCACCTCTCTTTTTTCTTAATACCTTTCCCTTTCAAGGACCTCATTTAGTTCTTCTGTAATTATTCTTGACAACAACTTGCATAAATTAGCATAATTTCCTTCCAAAGCATTTATGCCTCTTGTTAGTGTTGTGCTGCAGTGCCAAAGCAATGCAGAGGTCATCCTTTTCTCACAAGGGGTCTGTGTCTTCCCCCTGCAAGAGCCTGAGAGTCTACATTTGTGTTTTAAATATTTCATGTTGAAGCTGGAAGAAAGGATAAAGCTGCCTCTTTTATGCTTTTATCTTTATCCATATTATTATATTGCTATTATTATTGTCATCTCCCATTGTTTTTTACCACTTGTCCAATTCAGTGTTATGGGGCCATCCTGAAATCATGGCTGATTCAGTGCTTTAAAGCTTCAACATATCCAAAAGAAATGTATCTCTGCATTTAAGAAACTAGAAATGCAATTCAAACATGGTCACTAGTCTAAAGAAATGATGAAATATTTTACAGTCATGCATCCTAGCTATGCATGGATCCTTTGGAATAACCAGGATTTCTGAGGCTAATGTGAAATCTCAAGAAACCTCCATTAGTAGTAAAAACATCCCTGCTGATAGCAAAGGGTTCAGAAACTTTTTCTATTTACCCCACTCTCTCTTCCCACACCTCTTCTCCACCTACGTCCTTCCCACACACACTGGTTTGCCACTCTCAGTTTGTCATCCACCTTTTTCCACTACCGACATCTAGATTTTTCACAGTAGGGGAAGAGCAGATTAATGCATTCCACTTACATCTTTGTGCAAGGTGTTTTACTGCATATTAAAACACAGAGCCTGCTTTATTTTCTCCGGGCTTTCCACATTGTAACAAGTCTGCTGTCAAAAAAAGGTCTTTCGCCTTTGTGCTCAACAGCACTGCAGTCCAGTGTTTTGTAGTTTGTTTGTTTTTTGCTCCCTGACTGTTATTTTGCGGTCTTGGTCCAGTTTATTAGATTTTTATTTAATTCTTAGTGTTTATTTCATGTTTGAGCTTAATTCTGGTTATGCTTGAAGTTTGATAATATTTGTTGTCCAGTGTCATGAATCTGAGTTTTAATATCCTTAATCTGTTAACTCTTTTTGGGTGATTGGCTTGATTTTCATGTATTTACCAGCATTCTATGCTTTCACCTTCAGCTTTGTGTTGGCTTCTGCGTTTAGAGCTCAAATTCTTTAAAAAGTTGTGTAAAATGTAAATAAAACCAAAATGCAATGATTTGCAAATCCACAAACCCATGTTTTATTCACAATAGACAAAAGAAAACATTTCAAATGTTTAAACTGATGAGATGCAAAAATTTAAAGAAAAGAAAAAGTTCAGTTTGAATTTGATGTAAACATAAAAAATGGAACAGGGCAACAAAATGCTGGAAAAGTAACTGGTACTTAAAAGAAACAGCTGGAGGAAGATTTTGCAGGTCAGTAACATTGCACCAGGTGCTACTACCTAAAAAAAACATGATACATATTGTGGAAGGACTGAGGTAATCTGGAGAAATCTCCACATGAAAGGGAATCATTATTGGATACCACCCTCATGACACAACTGCATGGGCTCAGAAACACAGTCTGCTGTACTGTCCATTAATTCATTTTAAGGTTAACAAAGTTAAAGAAACCCACAGTGTCTGTGAACATGACACAGAAACAGAGCTTCTTCCCTGGAAGCTCATTTCAAATGGACTGAGGCAACATAGAAAATTTTCCTGTGGTCCAACAGACAAAATATGAAATTATTTTCAGAAAACATCGATGGTGTGTCCTCCAGACTAAAAAAGGGACCAGGGACCGTCCACCTTGTTATCAGCACTCAGTTCAGTACCCTGAAACTGATGTTATTGAAATATGTCAGTCACTATGGAATTTACAGCCTGCACATCTGCACAGGTTTTAGGCCAACATATGATCCCATCCATGTGACATCTTTTCAGGGAAGGCCTTGCACAGTTCAACAATTCAACATCATTCTGCATCTGTTACAACAGCATGACTGTCTGCACTCCACACCTGGAGTCCACGCCTTCAGAGAAGCAGGTAAGAACCAACTAAAAACATCTGGAGCATCATGAAACTAAAAGCTGAGCAGACCCAGGACTGTTGAGCAGCCAGAATCCTATATCAGACCTGTAAAGGCTAAGCCCACGCTTGAAGCCATTGAGGAGTTCGTTGACGGGGGTGACGCAATGTCACTGGTATGCATGAATTTATTAAATAACTGCAGTTCAATAACTGCAGCCTTACTCATCTTGTCATTCAGATTCTTTATTTCCACGATTTAGCATAGCAGCACAGCTCTTTGTCTTTTTCCGATCAACAACACACCTGCCGCTAATTACATGTGTCTACCTTAAATACATTCACCAAAACTCAAAAAGTGACCTCTAGCAGCATACATAATGTATAAATCCAAAAATGGCTCCTACAAGACCAGAATGGAAATATTTTCTCTCCCAAAAGTCCAGCAGCTGCTGTCCTCAGTGCTGAGACGTTTAGGGAGGAGGGGATGCTACACAGTGGTAAACACCGACCTGTCCTAACTTTTTTGTCATGTGTTGCTGCCACCAAATTGAAAATGAGCCAATATTTTTCTCTTAAAACGGTCCATTATCTCAGTTTGAACATTTGATATATTTTCTGTT
The DNA here is from genome assembly GCF_057382275.1 of Copadichromis virginalis. Classification (NCBI taxonomy): domain Eukaryota; kingdom Metazoa; phylum Chordata; class Actinopteri; order Cichliformes; family Cichlidae; genus Copadichromis; species Copadichromis virginalis. The sequence continues at coordinate 10,295,209 of NC_140628.1, read as the reverse complement.
ATACTGTGAATAAAATATAGGTTTATGAAATCTGCAAATCATTGCATTCTGATTTTATTTTCATTTTTCGCAGCAGCCCAACATTTTGGAATTGGGGTTGTATTTATAGGGTTTATTAGTTCTGTCATATTTTCCTCCATTTCATCCTGTTATCCTTCCCGTTCCTGTGTTTCCTTCTGTCGGCTGTTTTTCACTTTCTGTTTTACTTTAGCAGTTATCTCATGTCTGTTTTTACTTCCTCCTCCGTCTCATGTCTGGGTGGGTTCACTGATATCTTTTTACCCTCCTGTGTCCAATTCTGTGATTCACCTTTTGTGTATATGAAGTGTGGTGTTGTCCCCTGAGCTTCCTTGGATTTTTGTCTTGTTGTTTTGGATTTTGTTTTTTCACTTTTTAGACTTTGATCAGCTGGAATAAAAGTCTTGCTTTTATTTTAACCTGCACCTACACTTGGGTCTTTTTACTCCACACTTCAATTTTGTCTCTACCTGAACGCCTTCTCGCCTGTTTCTTCTTACAGCTGATGTCTGTGCTTTGGTTTCTTTAGCCACATTCACCGTTTTGTTAGACACAGTACAATTACATGACTGAAAGCTGTGAACCCATTTTGGCTCACATACTGTGGCCCATTATATGTAGATCTCTCCACATGACTTGTGGAAAGAGGACAATGAAAACTTGTTGGCTTAGAAGCAAATAGGACTCAGTGTGACCGATTTACTGTGTCTATTTAGAGCCAAAAGGGGAAAAAAGTCTAAGCATACTATGTAACAAAGACATATTTGTGACTGAAAAGCTGAAAGAATGAAAACATTTCTGTCCACAACCAATTCTCAAGGCTGCCTTAGTCTTAATGTCTTTAGGAAAAAAAGAAGATCAGAATTATCTATCTGCAAATCGCAGCTAGATAACTGAAAAGCTAACTGGTGTCAGTTCAAAATGCTATCCAATGTTAACAAAAGCTTCAAATTACAAGCAGGAAAGGTTTTGTTTCTTTTTTAATATCATCCAGGAGTGGAGTCGGGTGGTGGGTCAAATACGAATCACTCAAGCCCCACTTATTACAGACAGTAAGGAGACCAATTTCTACTTGGGCAGTGAGAACAGAAGGATCGAGTACTTAAAAAAAGATGAGGGATAGCAGAAGAGGGTCGTGTGCTGAGAAAATTGGGAAGAAAATGAAGGGGTGAAAGTAGTAAGACAGATTTTAAGAAATGTCGAGAGATAATTTGATAGCCTCCACTGACAGAAAATCCAACTTTATTGTCACGGGAGTGGAACGGACTCAGGCGCAGACTGAGGTAGCACAGTTCAACGACACTTTATTAATCACACTGGTGCACTATATACACGTGAAGGGGGGGGGGGAAAACACCAGGGTCCCGGGGATCACTTGGCTGGGGAGACACACTTCTTCACACTCGCTCTGCTCCTCGTCCAAACATTCTCCACACAAGCAGCTCAGCTCACTCTCCTACTCACGGGGTCCAGGGGTCACAAAAGGGCTGATCCAGGTAAACCTGTTTACACAGACGAGGGTAAGTCGAAGGCAAACACGGGAACAGTAGAATCGCAAGGAAGCCAGGCAATACTAACGAGAGTTACTCAATATTCCAGCGACGAACAGCTCAGAGCCCCAGCCTTAAGAGCCAGAGAACTGCAATCCGCTCGAGATCAGCTGCAGGTGCGTGGGCCAAGGGCAGGAGCCCAATCAGAGCTCCGCCCAGGCAGACAGGTAGGAGAGACAGAGTGAGAGAAAAACAACAAACACTTGTGGCCACACTGGGCTGGCCGGGGAGGCACAGGGACCATGACATTTATAGAAAGACAGGCAGGGTATTTTGGTAGTTAAGGGACATCTTTTCATCTTGAAGAGTTTGAATTTGAGACTGATGGCTTGGTATAAAATCTTCATGTCAGCAGGTATCCATCCTGCTGCAGCATTATTGACCAAAACACTGAAAGCCTCGTCCCAGGGGTTCTGTTTTCTGTTTTTATAGAGGCGGAGAAAGAGAGATTTTTCCCCTTAAAGCAAACACCAAACGATCACAAACAAAATTGCTACTTATTTTCCAATTCTCAGTAATTTCCTGTGTGGCAGCATACTGGGTTAAAAATAATTAGGGTCCTCAGTGTGTTCAGGAAAGGTTTTCCTGCTCTATAAGTGTGCACAGATATATAGCCAGCTGGTAGGGACTGCAATAAATATGTTTGAACTGTAGCCCCAGGAAAAAAAAATCAAAGAAGGCCTGCAAACACTTTTCCAGATGAACTGCAGTGACCCCGCACATCAACTACTGAAACGAAGAAGAAACAGTCTAGAAAAAAAAGATTTCCATTAGCAGGTGTTCAAGACTGCGTGACATTCCTTTCAGGAGGACTAGTTAAGCTTTCTTTGACTGTGTATTTTTTAAATGACTTTGATAATGCATATGGTCAGGTTATTTGGTTTCCATAGAACAATATTCTGTGATGAACAGTCTTGGTTTCCGGCCCACATTCACATCACATCCCCTCACTTTTTTAGCTGTGCTGCTGCACTGTGGATGAAAATGTCTGACAGTTGGTCAGTCCACCGCTTCAGTTCCAGCTGAAATATTTAAAGTAGTTCAGCTATGTGTTATAAATACTGAAATGGTTTGCCTTGAAATTCCAATAAAATGTTGCATAAAGAGACGATAAATCTGGTGTTCCCCTGACATTTTTTAATTAGTCAAGCTTGACAGAATGTCAGATTATTTCAGATTTGTGATGTTTTGCTTTGACCGCTAAAGACTGGAAAAACAGAAGTTTCCTCAGCTAACAGAGATGGTACAAACTGTTATCTGCTTGTACACAGTGTTGGGAAGGTTACTTTTAAAATGTATTCCACTACAGATTACAGAATACATGCCCCAAAATGTATTTTGTAACGTATTCCGTTACGTTACTCAATGAGAGTAACGTATTCTGAATACTTCGGATTACTTAATATATTATCATGCTTTTACAACTACATGAATGTGATTTATTACTATTACTGAAGTTCCGCGGGTCTGAACCGTAGTAAAGGGACCTCTGGCTAATACGTCAGGTTCCCTGTTGGGCTCGTAGCTGAAAACTAGCTTTACTTTGTTGTCTGGGTCAACTTTGCTTGCGAGAGAGAGAGAGACAGAGAGAGGCGTTGAAAGGCTGCTCCAACAGAACTTATTGTTTCGGATGAAAACACGAACACAGCGTACAGTCGAGTCGTAATAGCTTACTTACAACTGGGCTTGTCAGGCACTCTTCTTGGCTGCAGTGGTTATTATTATATTTACATGCTTCCAGCTCCCGTTCCTGCTTTTCGACTCTCCTTTTTCTCCCTCCTCGCGCTCACAGACCCATAACGTGTATGGCAGTCCATTCTCCCTGCAGCACGGACTACACTGCCCATGAGGCTACATTCTTTAGGGCTATGTCTGTAACACTCTACCTTTTAGCTTAGCACAACAACAACAACAAAAAAAAGGCGCTCTCTCACCCAGGAAACACAGTCACAAAGAGACCGCGTCACCCTGTAACCATGGCAACCGTAACGCTGCCGCCTGGAACAACAGAACGTAGCTGTCAAACAAAACCGAAACAGTCCCGACCCGCCACAATATGAAACAGGAAAGTACCGCCGTGTAATCAATTTATTTCAACAAAGTAACTGTACTCTAAATGCCACCTTTTTAAACGGTAACTGTAACGGAATACAGTTACTCATATTTTGTATTTTAAATACTTAACGGCGGTACATGTATTCCGTTACTCCCCAACACTGCTTGTACATCATTAGGTTAGCATTGTAAATGTGAGCATTTTTTAGAGTTTAGCAAAACACTGCTACACCCTTGAGCAAAACTAAGAGCAAGAAAGGCCTATCTGTGTAATTGTAGGCTGTGTGGCAGGCTGGGTTAGGACCCAAACGCAGGACTCTCGGCAGGGGCGTAATTTCCTGGGGGGTTAAGGGGGTTATGACCCTCCCAATAATCAGACCCAACCAATATAACCCCCTCAATAAAATTATCAATTATCTTGAATAAATAGACTGTTGATTTTCTTTACTCATTTCAGGTATTACCAGCAAAATAGTTGCATGTTTAATGATCTGGGAATTTACCCACATTTATTTATTTATTTAGACAGAGATCTTGACCCCCCAAATGTTCAGCACAAATTTATGCCGATGACTCTCAGACAGAAAACTTAAAGCTCTAAAACAAAAGACATGAATATTCAAGAAACAAACTAAACATAAACTAGAGCTAAGAATCTCCTGACTAGCAACTAAGGACTTTACATGACTTGACAGGACTAGAGAACATGGAACAAATGCAAGGACACACAGCCAATGCGGTTACGATGTGACAACGAACAGAGGAAAACACAGGGCTTAAATACACAAGGGAGTAACATGGAAACAGGAGGGAAACACAGCTGGGACTAATCTGACATAACGAGACGGGGAGGAGGCAAAAGTGAATACAATGAACACAGGACAAGGAACTATCAAAATAAAACAGGAAACAGACAGACTGAAAACTCAGACTCAAGGCCCGTAATCTTAACACAGTGAGTGGAGAGACACTGGAAACATAGAGACAAGACATGAAACGTGGGACATGGGACACGCACAGAATAGACACGGGAACAGAGACTAAACACAGGCTAAGCACAGCTAAGCTAACCACAGGTTAAGATAAACACTGAGAGAGGGAGAACTAAGATCACTGAGAAAGACATAACAGAACCAAAACCAAGAATAAAAGTAATAAAAGAATATTAATTAATCAACAAACACAAAACACTGGGTCACAGACTCAGTACCGTGAGAGCATACAGCCAAACACAAATGCTTTACAACTTGCCTCATCCTCTGTATCACAGCCCTTTCATTTGCTACTATTATTCCTCAGTTAGTATTGTACATTACCTTGTAGTGTCACATTAACCTAAACCTTTCCTAAACCAAGCTTGCCCAGGTGGGAAGCGTATTCTGTGTCCTAAAGTATACTTTTTTATAATTAGATGCAGTGGCACACAGTGGTGCATAATAACAGAGCAGTGCATCTGTTTTCTTCTTCTTTCTATTCGATTCAGCATTGTGGTTAGGCTGAAGAGTACTCCAGCTGGTATCCCAGAGGCGGGATTAACTCAGTGACGTCACTTCCTGGCCAATCAGTGGCATGCAGTCTGTTTACTGCATGATTTTGTTTTATTTAATCAAATTTATGTGCTGATTTTGGGATATTCATGTTGGATATGAAGAACTCAACATGGAAGTTACCTAAAAAGATCTTCTGATTCATCGTTTTGACTCAATCATATTCTTTCTCTAAGCCTAACTACATAACTATACTGTGAGGAAAAAGGAATAAACTACCAAAAATAAAAATAAGATAATAAGATGCAAACAAATTCTAAAAAAATTCTAAAAAAAACCCAACCCCAAAAGGAGATGATCTCATCATCCAAATTGTCACTAGGTGTGAATGTGAGTGTGAATGGTTGTCTGTCCCTGTGTGTTGGCCCTGCGACAGACTGGCGACCTGTCCAGGGTGTACCCCGCCCTTCGCCCTATGACAGCTGGGATAGGCTCCAGCGCCCCCCGCGACCCTGAAAAGGATAAGCGGAAGCGAATGGATGGAGGGATGGATATCATCTTACTTAACTTGCAAAGTGCTTTTCTGCTGAAGCATCAGTGGCAAACTTCTCCTAAATTTGTGGGAATATGTAAAACATCCATGGATCTCTTTGAGGAAGCTTGCAGAGTCTTTTCAGTGCACATGCCACTGAGCAATTTTGGTTTTGAATGAATGAGATGTCGTCTTGTAATCCATCTCGTAGACAGTTTTCCACAGTAACTCCATAGCTAGCATGACTCCATGCTACTTCTACTGTGCTGTGAAACTTTCTTCAGAAGCTAATAGACGTGTTAAAAAAGAGAGAAGGCTGAGTGCAGTCTTTTACTCTGCTTAGCCACAGGGCTCAAGGATAATGCATGTTTTACCAACCTTGCTCTCAGTGCTGTTCCCTTCAGAGGCTCTCATTATGACATACTGTTCGGGTGTTGGTGCAGTGGAGGACACTTTCTGGTAAATTGCTGTGGAAAGGAGCTTTAGCAAGTTGACATTAACACACTCCGCTCTCGGTTGCATCACTCGGCAGCTAAAAGCTGACTGCCTTTTGCAAAGCATTTATCTTGTTAGCTTTGGCTAGAGCATAGTGGTGCTTTGAAGGAGATAGACAGGTGTGAAATGCTGCATTTAAGGGTGGATGTCCTCTTCCTCAGCAAAAGTTTGCCTCAAGATAAATAGCTGCCCATTCTGCTGGTCGACATTGCCAGAGTGAGAACAAAGACAAAGGCTTCAAAAGACTCTCTGAAAAAATGGGCTAATGCAAATAAAACCACAAATCATATTTGTTGTCTTTGCTTACAAGGCAGCAGATGCAGAGGGGACTACGAGGATCACTTTACCTTCCAGATGGTTTGTTCTCAGACAAATCCTTCATTATATGTTTTAAACCTGCTATCTATCACACCATCCTCCCCACCAGCCTTCAAAGTACTTGTTACGTTTATACTGCTTTCAACAAAGCAGTAGTTCCCCAATTAAGCTTGCATTTAGAGTTATTACCATCTCATCTAAAAAGTAAAACAAGAAAGATTTAAGTGGCACAACTACAGTAACGAGTTATGAGTTAATTAGCCATTATTTTGTTTTTTACTTAACATAACAGTGTTTTGCTTTAAACACAAACATACATGAACGCATGGTTGATCAGTTGATCCTGTACAGGTGATGAGAGCACAGAAAATATGCATCTCTACAGCTAAATGTAAATTACAATGAGCTCCAGCACTGTATCACGCGGCTGTTGGTGTGCAGGCAATCAAACAGTCTCCACAATAATTCCAAGTGAATCTTGTTTCATGTGCAAAACTGCAAGTTGACAGACTACAAATCACCAAACATCTACTCAAACATTTTTATAAGTCTGGGGTCTGACTCAGGTCTGCATTTGCATAATGAAATCTTTTGTTTATCATAAACTTGTGCATTCATTTCACCAAGGACCATTAAACAAGCACAAAGTAGTTAAAACTGTGGATGCTATGGTGTGGAATATAAAATTTAAATGCAAATGTGGCTCAGTCCTGATATCTAGTCCTCCGTGGCCGAATATAACACCAGCGAAACAGGTAGCGCGTACTCGATCTGTGGTGTTTCTCCACAGCGACTGACAGAGAGCAGAGGACCCAGAGGAACGGAGCCAAAGCAAGATGTGGATGATGACACTTGATTTCCTTTGATGAACGAGACTCAGGTGGATACTAAGAGTGTGCAGAGGGAGACTGTGGGGGAATGGGGGAGGACAGGATGGTATGAACAAGCAGCAGATCAGCTCCACACTATTGTGCCATTAGTAACTTCCTGCGCAGAGATGTTTGAACAGCTACTTGTGAACTTGTTGTGAAGGCAGACAAACAGACACAATTAAAGGTCAGGTCACTGAGGATTAGCTTGTTCATTCCGCATAAATATTTATCAGATTGTATGTGTCCTTGTTCTGTTTTTTTACATCTACTTCCACATGTTTATACACGCACACAGAGAAGAGGATAAGGTTACATTTTGTGGCAGAATAATCTTCTTTCAGCTACAAAGCAACGTGCTGTTGCTTCTGGGCAAGTTGCCAAGACAACATGACTGGATCTGAAGTATGTGGCAAGCTTACATAACCACAAATCTATGTCTAAGCTGTGGCAATGCCATGTACTAGCTCCATAAGAAAGGCAGCCAAATTAGGCTACTGTCAATCGCGTCTTTTCTTCACAGTGTTTTGGAAGCTTTGCTTCATACCAATCAGCTTCATGAAGATTGTAATGATTTTCTACAGAACAAGAATGAAAGAGCTGAGGTTAAACTTGCCTTATGCTGCACACACTGTAACAAGGGGAGGAAACAGATAAGTGAAAACAGAGTACAGCAGTAGGTTTACTGTTCATATGGTGCTTGTTTAGTTTGCTGCTAAATTAGAACATGAAGGAACAATCCAAATAAAAGAACCAGATTTTATCATTTGCTATCAAGAGAGTACAGTACAGCTATCTCATTACCAAAGGTAGGCTACAATTGCTGCGTAAGCTAATGACTTTTGTAATTATTTTATTACTTAGTAATGGAAACTGTTGCTATTGCTGAAGTCTTCTTCACTACTGGGAGCATGAAATGATGCCTGCAGCCCATTCACATTTGACAGTTCCAGCTCCTTCATGATGGCACACCCATACATGCCACTGTAAGTATGCTGTGTCTCCCAGCACATTCTCAAGAACGTGAAGGAGATACCAGGAAATTGGCTGTTACATGACGAGAGCAGGATTCAGTTCAATTCAGTTCAGTTTTATGTATATAGCACCAGAAAATAGAGAAAACCTCCAGAATCAGACAACTCGACCTGAGCTTTGGTGGCAGGGGAAGAGAAGGAAAAAACTCCCTTTTAACAGGAAGAAACCTTGGGTAGAAACAGGCTGACGGACGGGCAGCCATCTGCCATGACAGATTGGGGGTGAGGGGAGGGAGACAGGACAAAGACATACTGTGGAAGAGAGCCAGAGATTAATAATAATTAATAATTAAATGTAGAGTGGTGTAAAAACACATGGTGAGTGAAAAAGGTGAGTGAAGAAGAAACACTCAATGCATCATAGACAGACCCTAACAACCTAGACCTCTTGCAGCGTAACTAAGGGAGGATTCAGGGTCAACTGATCCAGCCCCATCTATCAAAACATTTTAAGCCTAATCTTAAAAGTAGAGAGGGTGTCTGTTTCTTGAATTCAAACTGGAAGCTTGTTCCACAGGAGAGGGGCCTGAAGCTGAAGCCTCTACTCTTAAATACTAGGAAGTAAAGCAGTAGCCTGAGAGCAAAGCGCTCTAATTTGGTGATATGGTACTATGGGGTCTGTAAGGTAATATGGGGCTGGATATTCCATGACCTCTTATGTGATAAGAAGGATTTTAAATTCAGCTCGGGATTTAACAGGGAATCACTGAAGAGAAGCCAGTATAGGAGAAATATGCTCTCTCTAGTCCCTGTCACTATTCTTGGGTCAACAAAAGGCTTTCCAAAATGACCTCCAGCAGACCACTGGTTTGACCGTCTCTGACCAAACTCTCAGAAACATGAGGGAGGAATGAGGGCATAAGACCTGTGCTCACAGCCCAGTGCTGTGCAACTAATTTAGCACGTACTAGAGAACACCAGAACTGGGGGTTCCAGCTCTGGTGCCCATTCTTTAAATAGAATACAGAGCATATTTCTCCTGTTTTGGCTTCCCTTCATTGGCTTCCTGTTAAATCCAGAATTGAATTCAAAATCCTGCTCCTTACTTACAAGGTCTTAAATAATCAGGCCCCATCTTATCTTAATGACCTTGTAGTACCATATCCCCCCATTAGAGCACTTCGCTCTCGCACTGCAGGCTTACTTGTTGTTCAGATTCAGATTCAGAAGACTTTATTTATCACCAAGGGGCAATTAGACTAAACTAAACTAGACTAAACTTGCCAACCGTACATACAATACGGTTGTTCCTAGAGTAATTAAAAGTAGAATGGGAGGCAGAGCCTTCAGTTTTCAGGCCCCTCTTCTGTGGAACCAGCTTCCAGTTTGGATTCGGGAGACAGACACTATCTCTACTTTCAAGATTAGGCTTAAAACTTTCCTTTTTGCTAAAGCATATAGTTAGGGCTGGACCAGGTGACCCTGAGTCCTCCCTTAGTTATGCTGCAATAGACGTAGGCTGCCGGGGATTCCCATGATGCATTGAGTTTTTCCTTTCCAGTCACCTTTCTCACTCACTATGTATTAACAGACCTCTCTGCATTGAATCATATCTGTTATTAATCTCTGTCTCTCTTCCACAGCATGTCTTTTATCCTGTCTTCCTTCTCTCACCCCAACCTGTTGCAGCAGATGGCCCCGCCCCTCCCTGAGCCTGGTTCTGCCGGAGGTTTCTTCCTGTTAAAAGGGAGTTTTTCCTTCCAGTAAATACATTTTATTTTATGTTTTCTCATTTTGGGGAGTTAGGTAATCTCACGTACAGGCCCATCACACAGGAAAACACTGGATATTGCAGCCCAAGGAACATGAAGATGGTGCACAAACTAAACTTCAGGCTCTCAAGTTCCCAGTCAAATGGAGAATCTGTTGGGTTACCTGAAATAAACACGATGCACAGTGACTCCACACAAAAACTCAGAGCAGCCAAAGAATCTACCAATGTCAGGATGTGTCTCAGAGAGGACATTCTGCCCTGATGACACTGACACACACACTCACACACACACACACACACACACACACACACACACACACACACACACACACACACACACACACACACACACACACACACACGACAAGATGGAAACAATACCAGCCATGCTGTCCTGGCTGGTAACTAGCTGACTGACAGCCTTGTCTCAAGAAGCTGTCCTGGAGCTTTCAATCATACCAAACATCAGACCTCAAGAGGAAAACTCACTCAGCAACTGGAAAATCTTTCTTAAAGGTGTTCATATATACACAGTGACTACATATAAAAGCCTTTATGATTGACATTAGAGAGTCTATATATTAATATTTGCCTTATAGCATAAGTGAGTCATTAAGAGTGCACAAATGAGCAACTCAAACAGGTATGTGCCTGGGATGTGTTGGACCACCTTTGCAGTTGACAAAAAAGACTGAGTCTATAACTAAAAGTCACGTTTTCCCCCCCATAACACATTTCAGCTAACATTGACAGTCAGTCCAGCTGCTGTGATCTTGGTAATGCTTCCAGTCGGTTATTTCAGTTCAACAAGACCAAAGAATCACCGGAGTGATCAGGATTCAATGTCTCAGCATCATGTTTGTCTAAACTGTTGTTTGCTAAAATTATTATTTTGCTAAATATTTTCAGTTTTAGGGCAAAATATTCGACAAACCAGCCAGCACTGCCACCTTTCAAGGCAGATGATGTCACGGAAAGCTTGTTTTTACATACTGCCCTGCAAATGTGTTTTCCCCACCATCATCTGACAGTCCCCTCCCCTAAAACCATCCATGCTCTGTGTAGAGGATGTTAATATTGCTTCTCAGGACGGGTTCCAGGTGTGTACCTGTGCAGTATGCGCACTGCTCTTTCGTTATCCAATGTGTCTCCTCCCCATGTTTGTTGAGGATTTTCTGGTTGTGCCAGCTACACACTCCTCGCTGCACTTCACTGCATCTGTGGCTCCAGTGATGTGCAGGTATATCATCCCTTGGGTAAAGTAAGTGTTACCTCAGTGTGTTGGCAGGTTTGTCAAAAACATGCTACCTGCTGTGGTTTTAGACATTTTTGTGGCATTTGTCAAAGAAGGTGGATTAAAACAGAAAAACTGGCAACCACGATGGTCGAGGTTTGCACTCCATGTGGGAGCTTTGCTTTTACCCACCTTTTAGCTTTTCCTTTCACTGTTCTTTGGGTCAGTCAAGGAACCCCAGCTCATGAAGATATAACACCAAGGGGTCCTTTCCAAGAGTCTGTACGTGATGAGTCTGGAGTGAGATTGAGCTGCTTTTAAAAAGTGCAGCAGAACCAGCAGCTTGGAGCTTCAATCACCAGGATGCACCCAGTGCTTATTTCTTCATTTCCTGCATGCTGTGGGGTACACTGACGAGGCTGTGACACAGCCAATATGAAAGGAACTTTGAAGTGTGAATACTCCTTCAACCAGTCTGGGCTTAGCTGAATTCTGAGCCTCTGCCATTGTTACTGTTTCCACTGCTTCCTTTGTTGGAATACATATAAACATTATTATTTTGTTATACTGTTATTTTATCTGATGTTGCATTATTTCCTAGACATATTTCACAAAAGAGTCATCTATTCAGTCCTAATTAGAGGTTTTAAGACAGCGGCTTGGCATATGGATATATTTCCAAAGTTGCAGCTGGGTGGAGGAAACTTTACATTTCTAGAAATAAAGTTTGTAAATGTGAACTAAAAATGAAAACAGACAAATTTCTGTTTCCACACTGTGAACAGCCCCTAATCTTATTCTTTCTGAGTGTTTTCTTCATTGATATTCAAATGTGTCTTTGCTCGTGCGTCTGCTATCAGTTCTTCTCCAGTAATGTTTCATTTAAATCGCCACGGAGAGCATTTATGAGAGCATTTATTTTACACCGTCCACATTTGTCCATTTGTGCATTGGGAGTGTGTTTGTCTCTCTGCGGTGAGCAAGGACAGGGCATATTACTGACCTGTGACAGCGACAGCACACTCAATCAAGGGCAAAGAGCAGGAGGAAAAAGAAAAAAGGGTCTGCATAAATTTCCATCGCATTTGATTTGTGACTTTGAGCGGCTGCGGACAGGTGAGCAACTTATCATCCATGAAGAATGAATTTTAGCACCTGTCGATGCTTTTAATGTGTTTGTACAAGTTCTACGATTTAAGACAACTACTTTAATACAACCACCGAGTCACTACAGACAGAATCGTGCTGTAAAGCCAGAAGATCAAGAGAGGAATTCAAATTTGATTTCCAGTGGGATTTTTACCGTGAAAATGCGACTCCTTCAACACCCCCATCCTCTCGTCACATTGTCATCTCCTCTGAAGTCAAACAAATCTGTTTCAAAATCCTCCCAAACATTGGACTCTCTGGCACTGTTGCCATGGAGGCCACTTCAATATCAAGTTCCCCTCCTCCTTGTGAACAACACATTTCATTATGGCCCCCCAAACCAGATTAAAGCTGTTTTGCCCTGGAACAACCAAAGGCCTAAACCAGCTGTCATAGTTTATTAGATGATAGCGCTGCTATAAAAGAGCTGGAATCCTCTAATATCACTCTGTTGTTTTATTGCATGTTTCATTGTAATTATGGACATGTGGTATTTCATGGGTGTGAACACTTTTTCTTTTTGCAGTTCAGAAAAAACTTTGATACTAATATTTCTTTCACTTAAGTAGAACAACAGCAGATTTATAAGCTACACTCACATTCTGAAGCTATTCCAAAAAGCACGAGGCATTACAAGCCCTCTATATCGTGACTTTCCACCAGCATGTCCTCCTCTCGCTGCCTCGTCTCGTCAGCTAAAACTGACAAAACATAAAGCTTGCAGAAACAAAAGCTTAACTGTCTAACATTGCCAAAATGAGCTCCCACACACTAAACAATGTCTTAGTCTGTGTGTGCGCTGCACACTGTTGAATAGCCAAATAAGCTATGCGCAGTGCTGGCATTCCAGTAGGCGGGCAAAGTACAATCTACTATAGTGGGCGGCTCTAATGGAATTCAAATATTTCGCACCTCGCAGATTAAAACAGGAGCTGATAATTCCAGTTTAGAGGGAGACGTTTAGATTAAGCCTCTTCTCGTTCGCTCTGTCTCCGTCTCCCTTTGGCGCTTTGCGTTTTGCTGTGTGTTACTGGAGCCTGAGGAAAAACACAACTGCCACTGATGGAACTCATGCTAGGTGTGAAATTCACAGTGGAAGAGCTTTTAAATGTGCAAAAAACAATAAAACAAACAAGAACAAGAACAAAAAATAAATTAATCATCATTCTCTATTGTCTGCTTTGGGCTGAATCGATATGGGGCACATACTCGCAACTGCCATAGAGGTTCTCATCTAATTTATCACAGTCTGCAGAGAATTGCTAATCAATAAGCCCATCAAGCCTCTTATGCTTCAAGGTCAAAGGTGTCTACAATATAGCACATTCCCCACCCCTCATCACGTGTTTGTCGTCACCGTTAGTGTAATTGTGTTTCTTAAACCTTGAGAAGGTGACGTTCACAGGACCCAGTGAAGGTAATCTGCATTCAGCAGCATCTCTGGCTGCCTGTGCAGATGGTTTTCAAATGTTTTCGTACTTGTGAGCGAGACACTAAATCCGACAAATGAACTGGTGGTCATTTAAATTTTATTCAGATTTAATGGCTTGTGAGCCGTGGAATTATCTTCTGAATGTTTTTGATGAATATTCCACGTCAGTACATGCATTTATTCTTTCAGTCATCATTTTTCTGCAGCTCTGAATGAGGAGGGGGGGGTGGGGGGGGGGGGGGGTGGAGTATACCTTGTTGTTCTCTAGTAGACCCGCTGAGTAGTATCACCTGCTGCATTAATTTGCAAAGCAGATGGATTTTTGGGGTGAAAAATAGACTGTTGCGAAGGCACAAAATAAATGCACTTGCAAAGACCCTCAATCTCCCTCATCTGACAGCAGGGGGCGCTAGTAGGCCGTTAACTGAGTTGGGAAGTTGGTTTCTTGTGAACTGAGAGCAGGAGCTGGGGGTTTTTCTCCTCAGATGTGGTATATGGGCTCTTCAGCTACACAAACACAGCTCCTCTTTTCTGCTGCGAAGTGCGCATATTGCACGGAAAATACTTAAAGAAAAGAAAAAAAATCAATTCCACCACATTCTTTTTCTTCTTTCTTTTGCTTTGACAGATAAAGCGTGAACTTGAATGACTTATCATCACCACCCCTGCCTCTTTGTACACACACCAAAAATGTTGTGTCACACTTTTAAAATATTGCCTGCTTTGTATCGCGCGAGGAATAACCCACAAGATACGCTGCTACTCTGCTGTCGTGAAAATGGGAACTCGGTAGCTGAACAATAAAGCTAAACAGTTCATTTTGGAGTGATTTACAAAAATAAGCCACTGTCTGGAAGTATGAAAAACATTCTTCACTTCGCCGGCAAAGATAAACACTGCAGCGACATTGCACAGTCTATTGTTATGCCTCTCTTTCTGGAGGGTGGTGCAGTAGCTCTCATTACACATTACACAAAGTGCTTCGATACTAACGCACCTCTTATGACAAGGAGCTCACATTTGGTTTGATTCTCCTCCCTTTTCCCGTCTTCCTCTCTCTCTCCTTCTGAGTGTGTCGCTGTGCTCTCCAGATCTCCCACCAAAGAGCTGCGTTCATGAAACAGTGCAGTCTATCTCTGGATATACTCCATTGTTCCTCGCACATTTAAGTGTCTGAGTCTATCACTCCTTTCTTCCCCTCAAAGATTTTCCTTGAGAACTTGACTGACTATAAATTAGGCAGCTAATGTGTTTTTAATGTTTAGGGCAATCTCACCCTTTTAAAAAAAATATTCTAAGGAGTCTTTAGGGAAACGCTGCTATTGGAAGTTGTTCAAGTGAGTGAGATTTGGTCTAGCTGTCTCTTCTAATGTTAATTGGTCCCTGTGAAGGTCTGTTATTAAATAAACACTGGATAGATTCAAATTACATTAAGAAACAGCTAATGCACTGCACGTTTTCTTATCTATTATCACAGAACGAGGGTGGGGAAAATAAGTTGAAATGGTAATTCTTCAAACTGTCATATGAGACATGATTCTAATGAAAGGAACTGGTGGCCAACAACAGTAGCTCAGAGAAGTGTTTCGGGCTTTAAATAAAACATTTTTCACCGAATTTCCATCCCAACACCACTTTTTGAATTCCACCATCTTCAGTTTATAACACAGGGTTTCTATTATCATTTTAACATCTAAAACTCACATTTGCCAGTACCACAGGAGTTATTTTTTCCTTAGCAGGGTATGTAGTGTTATCTTCCATGCGTTTTAGATGTGATGTTCAAAAATCACATTGCGCGAGTGCACTCTGGGCTTTGACCATCTGGTTCTTAAGTACTACTGTGCTCCTTAGTGACTTTGGTTTCCATAGCTGAACTATCCCCGAACAGCTATTGACAACCAAGAATGGCAGCTTCATGAGGCAGGAAGTTTGTTCCTTTCTTCTCATTGGCTGTAAAGAGAAAAGAATAGATATCATTATGAGATGTGCTTCATTAAAAAGGGTGCTAATGGCTGCTCTTTAACGCCGAGCCCAGGCTGCCTCTGCAGACATCAGTGCTCTATAGTGATTGCCACTGCAGCCTCAGCATCACTTCACATTAAATCTGCCTGTGCTCTGTCTTCTTTGAGCTAGGAAAGGGAGGAAAAAGGAAGACGCCAGTCAGCGGATTAATGAAGGCAGAAGGACCTATTCGCTTTTCCTTCCCTTAGTGAGAGGAAATGAAAGGCACTTTATCGTGTGAAGAATAGAGACTAAACACGAGACGACCCTTGTGGAGAGAATGGAGAAAGCAAAAGGGGACGAATTACTTTATCCCAGGAACCCTGTGACTCATGATTTCTCCTTGCTGCACTTTCTCTCTGTGCTGCTACACTTTTGTGAGACATTGAATACGGTGCAAATATGTTTTGAGCTAAAAGTAAAGATTGCCTTCAGAAACAAAGGCTATGATTTGGTTTTATTCATCAAGTAACTTAAAACAAAGCGCGCAGCAAACAGAGAATATCTAAGAAAAATCGATATTTGGTGCATCCACCCATCTCCTTGAAACAGTAAATCTCCCACATTCGCCTGCACACAATTTTTCAAGGGGCTTGGCAGCCGTATATTTCCAAGGATCTCGGATATGACTCAATTTCTTCTCTCTCTTCATGTAATCCCAGACTGACTCCTTGAAGTTGAGATGAGACTCTGTGGGGGCCACACCACCTGTTCGAGGAGTTCTTGTTCTTGCTGTTCAAAATAATGCTTCATGACTCTGCCTATATGTTTGGGGTCTGTGCCTTACCGCAGCATGAATTTGGGACAAGAATATAAACATCTACAGCAGCTAAAACTTTTCCCTCTTGCTGTATATTTGTCACGTAGAACCATTATGCCGTTAGCCTGGCTTTTAATGGAGAGATCTGTGTGAAAACCCCGTTTCCCCCATAAATACTTCTAATGAGCATAACAGCATGTGTCACTATATAAATTGCATACATAGAGCTTCTCAGCATTTCCATTTGGATAGGCTCATAAAATGCTAATATGCTCTGAATTTTAAGTCAAACTCAGGCTCAAATCAAGCTTTTAACTGAGGCAACGATAGGATGAGTCTTGGAATCAATTTATACACATTGCAGCCAAAATGAAATAAATGTTGTTGTTTTTTTGCTTTTTTAAAAGATGGCAATTCGAACATCAAGAGAGCACAGAAAAATACTCATGACTCATGATTTTTCTAGCACAACTTGGCGTGGATAAACAGGAATAGAAGAGCTCACTCGATGACAGCTACTAAACCCTTCTAGACATCACTGTCTGTCTTATTCACCATAGCCGTGGTCTCAGGATTGCTTATCAGGAACACTGCTGTTTTTTGTTATAAGATGAGGATTTTTGGAATATTTCACTGGACCTTTATGTTTCTGGGTTTCACTTATTATATCTACTAAAATAATAAAAAAGGTAAGGTGTATTAAATCTCTGGAAAAATACAGACAGTATGTTTTGTGTAAGAGGGTTTGCTTGAAGTAGATGCAGTGATCTTTGTGAATGCCCTCGTGTATGACAGCTGACATAAACCCCCTGAATCCCATTGCCACAGATGGACAGAGGGGATGTAGCCCATGCATACCCTTTGCACTGACATGCAGCCCCCCGCTGGGTGATGCTGAGGTACCAGTGTTCAGCCAGTAGTCCAGTGCATATTAATGCTGACAACAGTGCTTAAACAAGGCTAGAAAATGAATGCTTGGCAACACGAGGGAAGGAGCACTAAGACATGATAATCAAGTGTCATTGTGACAAATGCCTATTTCTCAAAAGCGGGTGGTGAAACTAATTTTATTCAAATGAACTTGCCATCACCAGCTTGGGAGCTCATCTCCATACAGTGGGTCATTCGGCTTCATATGGTTTCCCTACTGTGAAATTCTCACACTGTCTTTATTGCAAGAAAATAAGGTGTAAACTTCAAAGGCACTGCATGGAAAAAGCTACACGGTGCTAAACTCATTGCGGATCTGTTTGGGGTTTTTAATGCTCATCTTGTTACTCATTTTGTTACAGTAACTAAGCTGCTTGTTATTGGCTTTGGTCATTCTGCTAATAGCATCTCCAGAGAGTTGATAAAGATCTTCCACCAATACTCTGTGGATGAAGTAGAAACTCAGGCCATCCAGGTTAACGTTGCAGTAATGAGCTTTTCCATCCTTTGAAGCGTCTACAGTAATCTACAAAAGTCTCATTTCTTTATATTTAGCTAGCGTAATGGGAAATAGGCGCAATGATTTATTGAAACATGTGCAAACATACATTGAAATACAGTATATATGAGGCAAAAACAGAGTTGGTACAATTCTAACAAGTATAAAAGTCAGTATTTGGTATGACCGCCTTTATTCTTCAACACAGCCAGAACCCTTGGGCAAGCTTTCTCATATTTTCTTTAAGTAGTATTTAGGAATAGTACTCCAGGCTTCTTGAAGGACACTCAAAGCCCTTCTTGGGATGATTGCTGCCTTTTGTTGTGTTCTCCATCAGGATGATCACACATCACTTTAATAACGTTGAAGATTGGGCTCTAGGGAGGCCAGTCCATGACTGATTGTGCTCCATTGTGTGTTTATCTAATCAGATAGGATTTTACTGCATTGGAATTGTGTTTTGGATCATTGTCATGGTGATAAATTAATCAGTTGCCAATCAGATGCTTTTCAGATGGTGTTGGATGGTGGATAAAAATCTGTCAGTTCTTTTCTGTGTTTACATCTGTCAGTTTAGACAATATTTCCAACACCACTGGCTGAAATACAGCCACAGACGCTCCAATCTGTTCTACAGATGGCTGTAGACAACTGTCTCCTGACCTCCTCAATACATACTGAACCAACTAATTCAAATTTGGATTTATCAATCTATAAAACCTGTTGCCACTGATGATTTCAGTCCAGTTCCTGTGTACACCAGAGTGTAGTCTATTGGTTTACACATCTGCATTGTAAAACCTAATATTGTGCTTAATCAAAAATAAAAATTGGACTCAGTTTTGGCTTAAAGTTGTTAGAGTTAGCTTAAATTAGAAAAAACTAAGTAAGCTGGAAATTTTTCTTCAATGGTAGAATGTAACATTTCCTCTATATTGTACTCAAGTAGGTTACAACTCACAGGTAGCCTGCTTTACCTATCCTTGCTTCACTATATTTTATTATTTCACTTCATTATCTGGCAGTTTATGTTACTGTTGGACTTTTGTGTATTTTTTTTTAGACAAAAACAAAGAACTAGATTGAGAGACCTGCTTCTTAGGTCATACAAATGCCCCCGTAACTTTAAATAAACCTTATGAAATGGTCATTTTATTTTGTTTTATTTCATTATCAGATGATTTTGCAGAGAAACAGACAAAAGACCGTCACCCTTCAGCAGAAGGACAAAACGACATGGTTTGAAAATGCCCTGTCACTGCTTTCCTCCTCCCTCGCACAGATCAGTCCGCATGGTTGGCACTAGTTTTTTCTAGAACATATTGAGCAAATGTGGGTGCTTTATTAAGTGTTTTACTAAGAATCTCTTGCATTCAATGATGATAAAACATAATGTGATTTAGTTGCATTAGTAATTTAGTAAGAAAAAATTAAAAACAGTAAGTTACAACAAATATTTTTTTAATTTAATGGAACTTGAAATGTTTGTCGGTGGGTAAACAGTTAGTATCTATGGAAGCGTAGAGCTGCCACCCAGGCAAAAGAAAAATAGAAGTATATCACATTATAACGTGAAAAATTTATCATTCTAACAATATACTTTTCATGTTTATATAATATAATATCACGTTATTACAATATACATAATTATCACGTTCGTACAATATAATATTTATACTGTACAAACGTGATAATTATGTGTATTGTAATAACGTGATATACTTCTATTTTTCTTTTGCCTGGGTGGCAGCTCTACGCTTCCGTAAGCATTACTAGTAAAAATCAAGTTATTCTTAGTGCATCATTTTTACTAGTGATGCTTATCACTTGCAATGAATAAGTTGTCCAAACATAGTTCGCTTGGTTTTTTTGAGGCAACACGTTTGTAAAAAGTTCTGGACCTAATTAGATTTTATAGTGTACCTGATGAGTGAAAGAACCGGGCTTGATCCAAAGAGGGGACACAAATCCTTTTGCGGTTTTTATCATGAAGGGCATCTGATGTGAAAATCAACCATGCAGAGCTAGCTGGAAGTAGCTCTATCATGTAATTTGTCATATCTCAACCTTTTATCCCTGACAGAGAATGGCTTCTTGACAGCCACCCTTCCAGCAAGACTGTTTCTGATGCTGCTCTAGTGAGCAGCCGATGGATCAACTGAAGGGCCAGTTGTACCTGTCAGATCTTTGTTGGTTCATTTCTTAAGAATGTGGTTTTCAAATATTGTTCATCTGCTTTAGATTGTGTTTACACCTGTAACTACTTATTCTGTCCTCCACTTATCCAGTTTCCTCAAAACTTTTAAGGAGACAGTGCACACCATGTAGAGATCTGACAAAGTTTTGGTTATTAGTTCTTTGCTAGTCCTAAAATACTATTTTATTTCTTTCAAACTGTCTTATATTGGGGATTTGTCTTAGATTCAGCTGAAGAAATGGGAACAAATTATGTATTTATATTGTCTGTTATGTGTAGATGCAGACTGGTTCGTCCCTTGAATTAGGTGACTTTTTGATTAATGATTCATAGGTTAGTGTTGTTAAGTGGTTTAATAAATAATAACAACAACAACAAAACTTTCTAAAAACATCAGGTAGCAGGACTGAAAAGTCTGGAAAACTGTCGCTCAAGACGTCTTGATCCATGCTTAATCATCATGGCAATGACAATTTGCATATTAATGGTCAAGAAACTAATCTCACAGCACATTGTTTGCCAGTGGTGCTAGTTTCATTCATCATACAAATGTACTGTTTATAAGGTTGGGGAAACCTGCAGTCAGCTGAGACTGAAGAAGTCACTTCAATTCATGAATTCATTTCACCAAATGTTTCTCCCACTGAAAACGCTACGTCCAGATGAACAGAATCAACTTTTGGGACATTACTCAAAACTAAGGCTGGGTATCATCGTCACTGATTTCTATAACTGATTCTATTCTGAGGTCCAGATTCGATTCGCTTCACGATTCCATTTGATTCAATTCAATTTTGACTCAGTCAGAAATATTAACATTCTGATCATTTATCAGTACGTATCCATATTTTTATATTTCTGAATAAAAACAAAGCTGACACTTGTGAGACTTCATCAGAGGTGCAAGCATCACAGCAGATGCCTTTGTGTCAAAGTAACTGAGGATAAAAAAGAAAAATATGAAGGAGATTTCCCTTCCCTGGCTTTTTATAGCAGATAACTGCCGTAAAAATATTCTGCAGTAGATGAAAAACTAGAGAGAACCATGAATCAACATATGAACATTACCTGATGCTGCTGAAGTGAAGCAGAGCAAACTTACAGAGGTTTATTAGAGACACAGCTAAGTGTTTTGCAATTTGGCATAATTTGCAAAAGTTTAAATTTCTTTGGTATTGAAACAGCAGAAATGAAGCTTTCTTGTCTTTTTTTTTTTTAAAACTACCGCCAACAGTGCTGGACACAACAGTAGACTGCTGCATAATAAGCAAGCGAATAATGCAGAAAATTGAGATTTATCATGGGAAACTGTTCCTGAAGTACACTGACAGAGAGAGAGCTGTGCAGGAAGTGCGATTTTATCGTGGTGAAAGTAAAACTGCCAAAGTGAGAGGGAATTAATGACGATATTTATCAAATGTGAAGCGTAGTTTTTGGTCAGAGAGTGACGAAACCTGCAGCTTCAGTATCTGAGAGATGTCGTCTCTTAGCACTCGATGGCATGTCTGTACATGCTGTCGGGTCGCGCTTTGTGTTTACATCTTTTTGCGGACTCTGTTTATCCGCTCTTTCAACTTTAATTGCTGTTTTAACTGTTTGGCATCTGATGAAATAGTTTACACTTCACACTGAGATTCCGGGGTTTCAGGCAAAATACACTGAAAAAAAGGCCATGTTGGATTTACTTAACTCAATAGTGGATATTGGTTGCACACAAATGTTTTGCTTTGGCAGAAACTTAAACAACTGAGTTAAATCAACACAACTTATTCATATTCAATAAACTTGTGCATTTTGTGTTGATAAAACGCGATTAAAACATGTTTAGATGAAGTAAGTTGAGCTCTTGGAATATTTTAATCCAGGGGTGCCCAGTCCCGGTCCTCGAGAGCTACCGTCCTGCAGCTTTTAGATGCATCCTTGTTCCCACACACCTGAATCAAATGAATGGCTTGTTATCAGGCCTTTGCCAAACATGATGGCATGCTGAAGAGGTAATCAAACCATTTGATTCAGCTGTGTTGGAGTAGGGATGCATCTAAAAGCTGCAGGATAGTAGCTCTCGAGGACTGGGATTGGGCAGCCCTGTTTTAATCCTTCACAATTTTGTCATTTTATTTCGACACTATTCAATAACTTCTACCTCAATACTACTTGGTCACTTAAATACTACATATTGTCTTCATATTACATAATGTTCAGTCTGGGTACCATAAAAAGTGAATGGATCTACAACAACTACCACCCTCCTATCTTTATCCTGGTTGCAGAGGGGTTGGGGAATAAACCTAAAGTGGCAGGTCACACTGTGGACAGCTCACCGGACAAACAACCATTTGCACTTACATTCACAGGTAATTTAGAACCACCAATTAACATAACTCCAATAACTGCATGACTTTCAACTGTGGGAGAACACCAGAACACCCAGAGAGAAACCACTGTAAGCTAGCCAGGTTGTGGATTTGAACCAAGGACCTTCTTGCTGTGAGACAATAGCACTAACCACCATGCCATCAATCCAGGCTTAACAAAAGTAGGAAAGTTCAAGGCTTGATGCAGAATTTTCTGTACGTTTTTGTCCTTGACAGGTTAGACCAGAGGTCCCCAACCTTTTTTGCGCCACGGACCGGTTTATGCCCGACAATATTTTCATGGACCGGCCTTTAAGGTGTCGCGGATAAATACAACAAAATAAAACTAGTACCGGTACCGAAAAAAAGAAAATTTATTCATAACACACGTGAAAAGACCCAGGAAAACCGAGTTAACGATAAAAACGATAACAAAATAACGCTGAAAACCGATAAAAACCCTGAAAACTATACATTTCACACCTGAGCCTCAACTCTCGCGGCCCGGTATCAAACAACTCACGGACCGGTACTGGTCCGAGGCCCGGGGGTTGGGGACCACTGGGTTAGACTACAATAAATAGCGATAGCATATACGTGGTGTTTGTGTGTAGTTGTCTGCCTCTTACAACTCCAGTGATTTTCCTGCAGTTTGAAATCTCGTGCGATCTTGTGAATTTCACCAGTCCAGCAACTAACCACTCGTATTAGATTGCATCATGTCATCTCAACAAGAACAAATTAAGTTGTTGAATTTCATACAAATTCTACATGATTTAATTATGTTTAAGATAGAAACATGAAATTTTTGTGTTCAAATTACAAGGTAATTGTAACTTTTTTGGACTTTTTTAATGTAACAACCCCCTCTACTTTTTTCAGTGTACCAAAAAAAGTAGAGGGGGTTGCTTGACTTGACTAAGATGGATGCCTTCCTCAAACCACAATCCAAAGCGTGCGAGACTGAAATCCCATGCAGTGTCGTGAGATTTAACATTGCTATATTATTGACTTACTTCACATATTAACATGATATGAACAATTTAATCTACCCTCTCTGCATATAATGTAGTTTCTACACTATATAGTTACACTTAACTTTAAAGCACGAGGCAATTGTGTTAAATACAAGCAAGATGCTTACATAAATCTAAGAGATGGCCAATCACTTTTTTTCAGTGTACATTTATATAAAAAAAATTGATTTAGGACTTAACAAATCGATATTGCATTATTCAAACTAAAATTGATTTGAATTGGGAAATCAATTTTTTTTAAACCCACCCCTACTCGAGACCAATTACAAAAATAACATGAAAGTTTGGGTCCTCATATAAAGGATAGAGGAGTAGCACAAGACTTTTGCACAGTACGGTAACACTTCCTAAAGATGTTAATGTAGTGAACTTTTTCAACTCTTAAAACACACTTCAGCTGTCCTGGGATTTGAGAAGTCTACATGGCTGTGATGTGGTCTGCAGTGACAATGACATAAAGGAATCGCACAAAGAACCACAAAGACTCAAGCAAACATACAGACATCCACATAGCTCTGGGTACACCAGTGGTATCAAACTGTCTATGACCAAATGCAAAGACAGTATATGTATGTGTGTGTTTATATGTGTCAGGTGGGGGTGTTGGTAAGGTAATGAAGGGGACTGTGATGTATGTATAAAAATGCCTGTGGGGATTTGTTTTTCTGTTTGCAGTGCCGTCGAGCTCTTGTTGCATGAATTTCTTTTACATTATTCCACCAATTGTTATCAAGCTTGTCTCTGGGGACCACATTGGGTTAGTTAACTACCCAATATCTGGCATAGCATATGCACTGACAGCACAATCATTTTGCCTTAACAATCTTGCAACAATGAATATAGTTTCCTTCAGGAAACAACAAAAACCTTGTTCACACAGAGAGTCTTCAGGATGTCTTTTGTGTGAATGGCCCAGGCTGTGCACAGTGTTCTGCCCGTTGGCAGAAAAAGCCATTTCTCAACAGCTTCCCCAAGCAAGATGTCCGTAGGTTGTATGCCTCCTGACCCCACTGTATCAACAAGCAAATTAATATCAATTTGTGTCACTTCATTACACTCTGCCATTATTTAACATCACAGTTGCAAATTCTTTACATCCCCTTTGCTGCGAGACTGAGATTAAAGCTCTAACGGACACTCCCTGTTCTCATTAGAAAGCTTTCCCAGATACACTTTTCATCTGAGCCTGTCACACACAGACCCGCCTGTCAGCCAAATGATGATAGAGGGACCCTTAGAAAGCTTTGTTGTTTTGCTGAAGTGTTTGGGTTGTTTTCTCGTGTGTATTGCTGTTTTTTTTTTCTTCTTCTGCATCTTAGGCCTCATTTTATACTCACAAATCTGGTTATACATTCATGTAGATGATTGTCTTGGATAATCTGGTGCAGCAATGCTGATGCAAATAATTGGTGACTTGACCCTTTAGCCGTCATGTCTTCTTGTCTATATGTGACATATGCAATAAGAAAACTGGTTTTAATTTAATAGGAGGATGTCTATGGGAATGGAATAACTACACTACTATTGTGTTGTCAGCTGTTAATGGCCTGATGAAACTGTGGCAAAACAACAGCAGTGCAGTCCCATTAAACATGTGCACGCTATGGTTCTGTTGCTAAAATTCATCCCTGTTCTTTGGTTTGGGTGGCTTCATATTGAAGTCTCCTATCAGATTGCTCTGCAGTGCAAAGCATCATGAAACCATAAACAAACATCACTCAGAGGCATCAGCTGTGCTGGGTTTTCCGGATAATGATCAGAGTTTTTAAGCCGATGCGACTGCAAGTGCTGAGTCCAACTGGACTGCCTTCTTGTGTTTGTGTATACAGAGAAGTGTGAGTGTATTTACGGCATCTCCTCTGACACAATTTTTAATAACTCAGTGATTGCCATATGTAAATTATTCTGTGGAACCGGCTCTTCCCAACAGGAGGAGCAATTTGAGAGATGAAGCTGCTACAGGCATTTTAAGATGAACAACAATTCTAGTACAAGAACAATATGCAGAGGTGTTAAAATATTCAACATAGCCTGCAAACAGTCTTTGCCCCTCCCTGGGTTATTGTGCACTGAAATATGTAGCTGATATTGGTGAAGGGGCAGCTGTGAAATGGCAGCTCTGTCTGGTTTCTGTGCCTCTGTGAGTCACTAATATTGTTCAGTAACGTCCAGTATGCACTGATGAACTTTCGATTGAGCATGTAAAGCTGGAGAAGCAGGGGCATACACTTACATCACATATCCCCCCGAAGTTTCCAGCACAGGAGGGCGTTTTAATTCTCTATTTTGCTTTGCTGGGTTTTGTAATGAATCACAATTCAGAGACCTCTGCCTTGAATCGATACAAAGCGCCACCACAGCACTATCTCTGCCTTATTACAATATGGTTAGAGTCATTGGAAATTAGTTCCCAGCAAGCATCCCACTAGTTCTTTAAAAATGCATAGGATTAAGAAGGAATGGTGCGCTGCAGTATCAATCAAGCTCAACCAAGTGAGTAAAAGGACAGAGGGGATAGAAAAACTGACACTTGACAGTTTCCACAGAAGCTGCTTTCTGGTATTTTCTTTCTTAGATGTTCTGTACCGAGTGAAGGAAAAAATGTCCATCCCGGTTTTCCCTCCAAGGCACGAGCGATAAGCAGAGTTCTGTCCTTTCCTTCTAAGATTCCTAATTATTTAAAGTAACACTCAGGTATGCCATTCAGCGTGTTAGTACGAGCTCGGGAGCAGCTTGGGAGAACAAGAAAACAGAGACTGCTTTAGGTTGCCTTCCCAATCGACTCAAAGGTTTATTAAGTATACAACAGCTTATATAGAGAAAAAAAGGTTCGTGTGTCAGCAAGTTCTCAGTTCAAACCGGTACAGACCAAATAAGGAAACGTCTTCCTGCCTTGTGAGCAAAGAAGTATCCTGTGTGTAGTTTATCAGTTCAGCTACAATTTATGATCATCCCAGCAAAATACACTCCTAGACATAGAATACAGAGTTCTTTCATTAGTGAATTCTGAAACAAACCACCTGGCCTTTAACGAGCCTTTTTCTAAGAGATAAAGAAAAAGGGAGGATGGGAGTAAGGAAGTGGTCTCGTCTCTGTGGTGTTTTCGACCTTGGGGTACCAGCCTGTGAGTCTTACACATCAATTCTTGGGTCAGAGAGAAAGAGAAAAACAACTATTAAATGGGCCTTATTGAGTAACTCTTTTCTGTATAATATCACAATAAAACAATATCCTGTAAATGCTACCATGGTATCAAAATATCACAACACCGAGTGTTGGTGATCAGAGGGTGGCAAGGTTATTATTTATTGCTAAAGCAGAATTTTCAGTGTGAATTCAGCCAAGTGTGGGCTGAAATACACTATAAATGAATTTGTCATTATAGGCTTTTTAACTTTTTTTCAGTACGCTTACTTGGCCAGTTACTCAGTCGACTCAGCTACTTGTGATACAAACCAAAGCCCTGATGGATACATGGCAGTGCTGGTGGAGTAAAAATGCTCAAACATGCTTTTTATGTTATCTGCAGCACCGGCTGACACCTTGGTCATGAAACATGGCCAATGATTTACATCTGTACCTGCAAAGAAACTGAAATCAAAATGCTTATGCACAATTATGGGTTTGATACTCACAATGTACAAACATGGCGATGGTATCAATGAGTTCAGGTCCTTTAGAGCAAAGCAACACATGAAAATATTTACTTATGTCGGGCCATTTCTTGAAAGTACTGAAGAAGGTGTGAGGAAGGCAGAGGAGAAAGGGGCT
Organism: Copadichromis virginalis; assembly: GCF_057382275.1. NCBI lineage: Eukaryota > Metazoa > Chordata > Actinopteri > Cichliformes > Cichlidae > Copadichromis > Copadichromis virginalis. Next base: position 10,267,770 of record NC_140628.1, on the reverse strand, counting down.
GAGGTAGTTCCCAAAGGTTGGTGTGTTTTGTGGTGGAACCTTTCAGTTCAAGTTATATTTCACAAAGTGAGTGTGTCAGCAGTGATATTCAAAAATGCTTTATTTCTCCAAAGGTGAAGAAGAGCCAAAGGCATCTCAACGAACCTGAAGTCCTCAAAGAGAAACACATGGAGTGAATTGCTAAAATCCTTCTGAATATCTTTTGTGCTGTGACACTCTCGTGACACCACGGATATTGTGTGCCTTTTCCTAGGTGGAAAGTAATTCTGAACCAGGAAAGATACAGGTGACAGGAAAGAAGGAGGCCAGAAAAAATACCAAATTAAAAAGAGGGTCGTAAACACTATCAGCTTCACAGAAGCAGGACAAAAGGCTCTATGTGGAAATCCCAATGAGAGCGAGCCCAGAAACTGGCAGAGAAAACTCCAGTTTCCTCAAGCACCAAAGAATTTGATAGAAGGCACTTAACTCTTACATACTGTTCAGGTCAAATTTGACCTGTTTTGATATTGACAGCTCAGTACAGCTCAGTGGTGGCCCCATGATCGCAAGGTCAGGGGTTCAAATCCACTAAAGGGCTACTCTGAGGTACCCCTGAGCAGGGTACCGTCCCTACACACTGCCCCCTGGGTGCCCAATGGCTGCCCACTGCTTCACAGAGTGAATGGGTTAAATGCAGAGAGGACTTTCCCCAAGGGGATCAATAAAGTATACATTATTAAAACTGAAAAATACGTACATTTCAGAATTATAAAAAAAGGCCTTTTTCAGGGAACACAAAATGTGTTAACAAGCTGTTCTGCAGCAAAGGAGGTTGGTCAAGCCTTGAAAGCTGGTGCTACTTCTACAGGTGTTCCAACTTTTCTGGATTACTTACAACCCCCCGGTCTGCGTAAAAGCAGTGTTGGAGCACACTGTGGTACCATACTCTCCAGTTGAACAGTATTGTACTGCAGAAAGTAGCGTGCTGCTACAAAAAGAGTGGCATCATATAGAGGAGGAAGTGTGATGGTCTGGGGCTGTTTTGCTGGATCCAGGGTCGGTGAATTGCACAGAGTGAGAGGCACCCTGAACCAAAACGACTACCACAGCATTTTGGGGCGCCATGCAATATCCTCTGGTATACACCTAGTTGGTCAGGGGTTCATCTTACAGCAAGATAATGACCTAAAACATAAGTCCAAGCTATGTAAGAAATACCTCAGGAACAATGAACATGATGGTAAGCTTGAAAACATGAAGTGGCCACCACAGTCTCCAGACTTAAACCCCATTGAGCTGGTCTGGGATGAACTGGACAGAAGAGTGAAAGCAAAGCAACCTAGAAGTGCCACATTTTTGGGAAGGTCTGAAACAGATATGAACTTTTCTGGAGAATATTTGATTTCTATTGTAGAAAGAATGCCACGTATGAGTTCAGCTGTTATGTCTACCAAAGGTGGCTACTTTGATTAGTCAAAAGTTTAGAACACATTTTGGTCCATAAATGTATTCTCTGATTTCTTTTTTTTTAACTCCATTGCTTATGTGTACTACGCTTTCATTTAAGAGTGCAATGAGATATTAAACTGCACAATTTTCAATAAATAACTGGGGTGTTTTAAAACTTTTGACCAGTAGTGTAAACAATAATAATATTGAATTAATATCACACATCATAGATGGTAGTTATGAGGATTTCTTTATGATGTATAAGTGAGGTTGTGCTCTGTAAAACAGTAATTGAGTATTAATCATCCATTTATAAATGTCAGACGGGCTGTTTATGTATTCTAAATAGATTTGTAGTTGAGAATTTGCTATACACACTTACTATGAGGGAATTATTGGTCTGGGTCAAAACTGATCCAACGTATACAGTGACGGCATGAAATATGAAGAGTGTGTTTGTCATGACAGATTGGAGGAGAAGAAGCAGCAGAGTTAAGGACTAACAGGTCATCCAAGCATGGTTGCTCACACTGGAGGTGGGCTGCTGGAGTTTTCAAACTCAAAAAGCATGATGTCTTCTTACTAAAGTGTATGGGAGAAATTAGGCTAAAAGCTGTGAAGGAGCTGATAATATTAGCTATTTGTTGTTGTTCTATTCGCTGTTTTAAGATATACCGTATACAGTCACATCCATCTGCTTCTGCTGATCCTTTTCAGGGTCGTGGGGGGCGCTGGAGCCTATCCCAGCAGTGATAGGGCAAGAGGTGGGGTACACCCTGGACAGGTCGCCAGCCTGTCGCAGAGCTAACACACAACCATTTGCGCTCACATTCACACCTATGGGCAATTTGGATGAATCAATTAACCTATCCCTACAAACTGCATGTCTTTGGACGGGTAGAGGAAACCGCAAAATCCACACAGCTACAGTAAATTATAAAAATGGGTTTCTTATTGTTAAAGAGTCTGTTAAACATCATGAAATTTTAAATGGAATCTGTATATTTCAAGTATTTGACTGAAACCTTGACAGGATTGTGCTGCCAGTCGCCAATCCCACCACCTTTGTTTCTGTTTACCTTACAGGTTTAAGGTCAGGAAAATATATCTTTCATAGTCATTTATTCAGCTTGGGTTCCCTCTGTGAATAATCTTGACATTTTCATAAAGGTTAGAGCAGTGAAGTCCTAACCAGGCTTTAAGACTTCCAGCCCACTGGTGTCCATCTGCCTTGCAAAAGAGATTCAAGTAGCCTGACAAAAAAGTGCCTCACAGTAAAGAGAGGGCCATTACTAATTTATTTTTATACACCCCATATTCAGCTTCTGCTCACTTCTGAAAGCACAGAATATAATCAGGTTTGCCAATGTATTTTGATATGCAAAACTACACAGTTAATGTCACATGTAAAAATAAAATTTAATATAATCATGAATAATGACTTGGTGGAAACGCTCGAGTTGGTAGAAAGATTGAAATCTGCTTCACAGTAAGTGAGGGCATCCTCTCATCACCACCTGGATGAATAAATCCCGAACATTTTTCACATCCACATTAAACCAGAGCCTGTAATGTGCAGATGTTGCAAAATACTCCACATGCACTCATTTTTTTTATAGTATTAATCATATTTAGGTGTTGATAACCAAGATTGCAAAATTGCTTGCAACACTTACTGTCGCAGCATTGAGCTTGAAATACTCTGTAAAAGCCTGAGTGAGCCGACATTTTTCACTCCTTTTCAGCGATGTCATGCTTCTGGCTTTCACTCAACATAGCTGTGCAGCCATGTTCATCCACCTTTGGCCTTGGATTTTAACCGCTGTGAAAAAGGTGTTTTAACAAGGCCCACAGATGGTGTTATTCAATTCAATTCAATTCAATTTCTTTATTGTCCCACAAGGGGAAATTAGTTTAGCAGCAGGATAAAAATAAACAGAACAATACTATGAAATAATAATAACAATAATAATGATAGAAAGTTCAAGGACAATTATTTGCCATTAAGAAGACAAGACGCAGTGGGGATAAAAGAGACCTTATGAAGAAGAAGCATGAAGAAGAAGAGCAACATTTAGTGTTCAACTTTCAAGATTTATTTTCAAGATTTTCAGTAATTTTCAGGTTCTACTCCTTTTGCTGAACCACAAAGTGTCTCTTAAATGCATTGTTCTTATTTAGGGGAGATATGAATCAAAATTAAAAACACTGATGTCGATAATTTATTAATAATTTATTGACACAGCAGAAGAAATACAACAGAGTTCTTTATAAATTAAAACTTAAGCATGGATCAAAGCATATTGTTAATGGAAAAAACTATACTAACAATTCGTTGAACAATTAGATGAAATAATCTTAGGTACTTACAAAACTAACTTCATCAGAAGCTCCAGAAGATGTCAATAGAAAACACAGGAGGGAGCATTGGTCTATATACTCGTTAGACACTTTATTAGGTACACTTTGTTTGTACTGGGTTGGAGTTCCCTTTTACCTTCAGAACGGTCTATATTCAATATGGCACAGGTAGTGGAAACATTCCTCTGAGATCTTTGGTTTAGCTCACAATTTAAGCAGGTGACTATATACTGCAAGGCTAAATCCAGCAGCCTGTTTTTAATTCCAATCCAAGACTCTTTGCTGAATCTCCTCACTGCCTTGCTCTGTGCTTTCCTGTCCCTCATCACTGATTTCTCTAATAAAAAGCAAAAAAGCCCAAGACATTCATTGAAATAGGGGAGATGTTATTGGCATTATAGCATCATACAGTTGCTGCAGATTTGTAGCTGCACATCCATGATGTGAATATGGCATTATGTGTTATTCTGCTGGAAATAGCCATCAGAAGATGGGTACACTGTGGTCATACAGAGATGGACATGGTCAGGGACAATACTCCAGTAGGCTGTGGCATTTTAACGATCCTCTGTTGGTACTAAGGGGGACAGAGTGTACCAAGAAAACGTCTCCCACGCCATTATACTACCAGCAGCAGCCTGAACCGATGATAGCAGACAGGTGGTGTTTTTAAAGCCTTCAAGTTTTCATGAGCGTGTTTTTTTGTGAATAAGTTTTCTGTTCTTAGCTGACAAGAGGGGACCCAGTGTGGTCTTCTGCTGCTGTAGCCCATCTGCTTCAAAATTCAATGTCTTGTGCGTTCAGAGAACAGTTGGTTTGTTCTGAGATCAACAAGGCATTTTCTGCTGCTCACTTGATATTTTCTTTTTGGCACCATTCTCTGTAAACCCTAGAGATGGTTGTGTGTGAACATCCCAGCAGACCAGCCGTTTCTGAAATACTCAGACCAGCCTATCTCGCACCAACAACCATGCCGCCTTTCTTCCACACTCTGATGATCAGTTTGAAATTCATCTACATGCATAAATGCACTGAGCACACCCACTGTAGGAACCAATCTGACAGAAAGGGTTCAATACCATAACTTTCATAACTCCCTGGTACTAAAATTTTACCAACATCGAAAATAAACTATAGTTTTGTGTTCTTAGCACAATGGTACAGCAGAAGGAACAACAGATTAGGCTGTCAGATCAAACTGCTCTCATGAAAGCGTCACATTTTTAAAAGAAGCTCAACATATTCTAATAAATATTTCTGATAATAACTGAGTGTGCAATATCAAATGCATATGTCTCCTTACTCCATTCCACTTTGTTACCGATTGATATAAAAGTCTTTCTGTGTTGGAACTCAGAATGGGATATCAAAGGCTACACAAAATAAAAGCAAGCTCCCACACTATGATTAGCAAATCCACGCAATGAATTACACTGTGAAAACTTAAACAGATAAGTATGATAGTTGATTTAATCTAGCCTCAAACAGAAAGTGTGGGTTTCAAACAGAAATGGTCGAAATACAAAATTGCAGCAACATAAAACATTTCTTTCAACTCTCAGCGTTGCACGGCTCTACGAAATTAGCATTCTTGTTTCCACCACTATCAGCTTCAAGCATTTCAGTGATGAGTCGAGCAGATTTTCCTCTAAAGTGCATGCAATAACTTCTGATTCCTTCTCCAATAAATTGATATAAATGTTAAAAAGAGGGGGGGGGGGGGGGAGCACAAATTGGTGTGGTGAAGCACAGTTTGTTCTCATAAAGCAGGTTTCCTTTTGTGAAACTTGACACTTTTCCATGCTGCAGTGAAAACACATCCAAATGACTTTCATTTGTTGGTTTCAGGTGTGTGTGAGCAAAGCAGGAACCTCAAAGTTTCACTTTCAGTCACTAGAAATCTGTTTGGTGACTGCTATGCAGCCAAAAAGCCTATTTATAGTTTCCATTGCACTGGCCTCTAGTGGTATGATCAGACAACTCCCATGCTGTAGTCAGTTGCACAAGATGAGTTGCACAGCAAATGCAGGCATGCGTGTGTGTGTGTGTGGGTTACAAGCCTGAAAAACAGCTCACAGGCGAAGCCAAACTATGACTCCTAATGCAGCGAACAGAGTTAAAGTGTTGCGAATTATCTGGCAGTTAAGCATCGCTTTCTCAGTGGCTCATGTACAGAAACGATAAAAGAAGAGTGGGGGTTTAAGGTCAAAAGCTGAGTTAGCCTGACAGGGAAAATACATATAAATGTAGAAACTGTAGGAGGGAGCATAGGCGTTTATAAAAATCCACTGTGAAGGTGCAAGTTGTTCTTCATACACTGTATGTTTCTGGGAAATTATGAGCTAAATATCGGTTTTATTTACTTTTTTGTTAGTAGTTGAAGCAAATGAAACTTGGTGCATTTCATTTTCCATTATTGATGTCAAATGTATTTGTTTTGCAGGGTAAAGTGTTCTTGAGCATCATACATCATAAGCAGGGGGGCTCTGCTTCTTTGTCTCCCTTTAAACCCCCTTTAATTTAATGCACTGTCACAAATATGAAATTGGACAACAAAATTAACATTCTTGTTTCCTCTACTATCAACTCCAAGCATTTCAGTGACGAGTCAAGCAGATTTCCTGTAAGGTGCACGCAATAACTTTATGATTCCTGCTCCAATAAATTGTAATAAATGTTTTTGTGTACTTTTTAGGGGTTGCTGAAGCAAATTACACTCTGCATATTTTGTTTTTCATTAGCGAGGTCAAATGTACTGTTTGTGCAGGGTAAAGTGTCTGTGAGCATCAGACAGGAGGGCTCTGCTTCTCTATTTCCTTTACTTGGTGCCGTCAGTGGCTCACAGGATGGAAAACAGTGCTTGCTGGAAAGGAATGATAATTAATTTTCTTACTCCCATTTGACAAGATTTTATTTTCAGTTATGAGGATTTTAAAACTCGGCACTCACCAGAAGTGCTGCAGATTCACACTCTGAGCGCAGTTAATTTGCCAAGCAGCAAACCCCGATGACCCTGACGTCCTCAACAAAATTTAAAAGGTTAAGTTAGCTTCACGCCGTGCTCTGCTGCTTAAAGAATATTACATTAAAACAGAAATTGCTTTTTGTTGTTGTTGTAGATTTGCACAAATAAAACACGAGAGCAACCAATCAAAGAGGTTTTTATCGTGTGGTCTCCTGGAAACAGCTTAAAAAAGACCAGCACCAACTTCAGTATTTCATATTGCAGTCACTTTGAAAACCCACAAGTGTCACACTTTATATAGCCTCCTGACTACCAGCAATGCAAATTTGTCCTCTGTGGAGCACCTTTCTAAACCTGAATATCTCCCATGCACTGCATACTACAGAATTGCCTCCTTTTGGTATCTACAGAGGACATTTAGGGCTTTCCAATGATACCAAATGTGAAGGGGTGGAGCTTTGGGAACTTTAGTTTTTTTCATTAAGGAAAAATGGCAGCCATCGCTGCAAGCACATTTTATGGGAAGAAGAAAAGTAACAGTGTTGGGAAGGTTACTTTTAAAATGTATTCCATTACAGAATACAGAATACATGCCCCAAAATGTATTCTGTAACCTATTCCGTTACGTTACTCAATGACAGTAACGTATTCTGAATACTTTGGATTACTTAATATATTGTGGCGAGTTCAGACAAGGAGGAGACGGAGGTATCGTTGGGTCTTGCTTCCCGTGAGCTAGCCAGGGAGCACAGCCGTTTATTACATTTGCAGAAGAACACACTGCCACTAGCTAACTGCTCAGCGCGGCAACCACAACACACATAGGGCGCCCTCTGACCCCGGAAGGACACACCGTCGCAGCGAGAGGGCGTCACCCGTCACCATGGCAACATACACAAAACATAACTGTACAAGCAGAACCCCGAACAGCCCTGACCCGCTACAATATTATCATGCTTACAACAACGTGAATGTACTATTGCTGTGTGATTTATTACTATTACTGAAGGTCCGCGACTCCGAACTGTAGTAAAGGGACCTCTGACTAATGCTGGGCTCACACTGTGCGATTTTTGGCCCATTTTGAGCCGATTTTTGAGTCGTGCGATCGTTTTGGCGATCGGCCCGATTTTGGCCTTCATCGTGCGTCGTGCATCGTGTAGTATACGTGGGGTAACGAGAAGCGATTGACACCTCACGACCAGCTCCCGATCATCAATCGCTTGGTCGTGAGGGTGTCACCGCAGTTTGCCACACTGCGCACGCGCAAACACAAATGTCAGCGAAAAAGACGGCGTAGCACGGCAGTGCAGCGTGTGATCTGGACACAAGCGATGGAGGCACAACCTGTAGAACCATCCGAGCCCTTTCGATGTGGCCTCACAAAATTATCACGACCACAACAACCGTGAAAATAGTTGGATCGACACTGCTGCTCAATCACAGCTGCCTGACCAATGTTTTTCATTAGCAATTTAGCAAAGTTGATGGTGGTGGTGTGTCTGTGTGAGTGAAAGACGGAGAGGGAGAGCGAGCGACAGAATTTCTGTTATAACCTTCATTTTTATGGACGCACAGTGTGAGCACTCAGGTCGCATCAGAGCATCGGGCCGTATAGTGTGAGACCCTGCATCGTGACCTATGAACTTCTAACCCCTGCGAGTCAATCGTACAGTTTGAGCAGGAGCTGAATCGCGCGACTGAAAAAATCGCACAGTGTAAGCCCAGCATAATACGGCGGGGTCCCTGTCGGCTGGTAGCCGAAAAATAGCTCTACTTTGTTGTGTGGGTCAACTTTTCTTGCGACAGACAGAGAGGCGTTGAAAGGCTGCTCCAACGGAACTTGTTGTTTTCGGAGGAAAACACGAACACAGTGTACAGTCGAGTCTTAATAGCTTACTTACAACTGGGCTCGTCAGGCACTCTTCTTGGCTGCAGTGGTTATTATTATATTTACATGCTTCCAGCTCCCGTTTTTGCTCGATGACTGCTCGTACCTTTCCACTCCCCTTTTTCTCCCTCCTAGCGCTCACAGACACATAACGTGTATGGCAGTCCATTCTCCCAGCAACACGGACTACACTGAACATGATGCTACATTCTTTGGAGCTATGCTTGTAGCATTCTGCCTGTTAGCTTAGCACAACAACAACAACAACAACGAAAAGGCGCTCTCTCACCCAGGAAACACACAGTCGCAGAGAGAGAGAGCGACGCCCTGTAACCATGGCAACCGTAACGCTGCCGCCTGGAACAACAGATCGTAGCTGTCAAACAAAACCCAAACAGTCCTGACCCGCGACAAAATGAAACAGGAAAGTACCCCAGTGTATTCCATTTATTTCAACAAAGTAACTGTATTCTGAATACCACCTTTTTAAACGGTAACTGTAACGGAATACAGTTACTCATATTTTGTATTCTAAATACGTAACGGCGGTACATGTATTCCGTTACTCCCCAACACTGAAAAGTAAGTGCATAAAACTTCTTATTGAGCAATTTTTAGCTATAAATGTTGTTAGCATATTTTAAATAAGTCTCTTAATAACACATTAAAACATAGTATGCTTAATTCTAACTTCATTTTAGTATAGTATTGAAGTGTTTAAAAAAATGTCCTCCGTAGTGGACATTTGTAGTCATTTCTTCCATTTTGTTCTGTTTTTTTAAATGACCAGAAAAGGAGTCCTTTTTAGAAGCAGAATGAAATTTATTGCAGTTTGATGAGGGAAATTCAGATCTTGAGTTGTCTGATGAAGAAGATCATAGGGAATAAGCCCTTGAAGAAGAAAGAAGGAGGAGCATCAGGGATGGTACTCAGACCTGAACTTGCTGTCATTAAGTGGTTGGACAGTTGTCATGGCATCCTCTGCCTATGGCAATCAACCTCAGGACAGACGCACAAGATGGTTTAAGAAAAACAAAAGGTTTGTCCATGTGCCAAGTCCACTGGCAATTGCTGAGTACACTACCAATATAGGTGACGTGGACCATATTGAATGTTGAGTTTCTACAGGATGGTCTCTCACACTCAGAAATTGACAGTATGTGCAGTTTTCTACTTTTTGATCTGGCAATCACCAACTCGTGGCTTCAGTATAGCAGTGACTTGCAGTTTTGGGGGAAGAAACCACTACAGTTCCTTGAGTTCAAACTTCTCCTTGGTGAAGAGTTGAAGCAAATGTTTGCCATCAAAGTTCATTTTTACACGTTCGGCCTTTCAATGTCCTCTGCAGTGGACATGTGATATCTAAAAAATGTAAACTTTTTTTTCCCAAAAAATTATTTCAGTCTTCTAATTACTTTACAAACATTGGGGGATTTAAATTTTTTTTGGATTGGACAACATTTTTTTTCCTGGTAGTCAGGAGGATAGTGGTACAATTTCTAAGACATCTACACTAAAGGTTTTCTTTACTGCAAAAACAGGTAATTAACAGGCCTGCAACAGAGTGAAATCAATGACTTACAGAGCAGCTCATGAGCCCCAGGGCTGTTTCAGTTCATGAACTTAAATGCTGGGTAAAATATAAAAATACCACTGCTCTTAAGAAGACAATCATCCTCTCTGAGTGTTGTTTGTAGCTCCTGACATTTCTTTCCGACATCGCATAGGTTTGTGTTTTAAAAAAATATATAATTTATTCTGTCAAAAAGCTTCACAGCGTGCTTTTTTACATGCTTACTGGCCAGGCTGCCAGTCAGGCTGTCACTGGATAACAAGGCCTCCATACGTGAACCATAAATCCATTAGTTTACACAGAAATCAGTAATTTTATGCGACACATAGATCTCGGTGGGGGACATAAGTGTGCATTTGCTACTAGGCTTCACTCTGCCAATAGGAAATATTCACACTGTTATGGCACAGAGGAATTTATGTGTGTGTGTGTGTGTGTGTGTGTGTGTGTGTGTGTGTGTGTGTGTGTGTGTGGAGAGCAATGAAGGAATAGCTACAAGGGATGTATGATTGACAGTGAGTGCTAAAGACAGCAGAGCATCTGCATCGCTCTGACACATGCAAAGCTTTCTTGCTAGTGTGCTGAACTTGACCTCTGTCGGTTGTAGTGTGATTGGGCTTTTAATTCAGCCCACAGCTGTGCGGCGCACCAGCAGTCAGTCCATGAGTAGCAGAAACAAATGACTGGCCACATAATGAAATCCCATCTTCTTTCCACTTACACAGCGCCTGCTTTTACAAGTCAGTAGGGCAGAGAACATGCTCTGTTTTAGGAATTGTGCAGAGTGGGATGCACATGGAGATGAACGTTTGACTTATTCTCTGAATTTCGTGTTAAAATAGGGTCGTTTTCAGTGAGTAAGAGGCATGAAAGACATGTCTGAGATGATTTTCATGCCAATTTTGTGTTAAGGAATAGAGATGAAGGATTCTCCGATTACAAGATGAAAAAAAGCGTTACCTCATTACCAGCGTTGGGACTAACGCGTTATTAAGTAACGCGTTACAGTAACTACGTTATTATTGTGGTAACGAGCACGGTAACTAGTTATTATGCCAAAACCAGGAACGCGTTACTCGTTACTGGGATTTAAATAGGCTCGTTACTTCGTGTGGTGGCTATCGCGGAGCTTCCACAGATTCAATAACATTAGCAAGTGGTGGAAGCCAGCAGGTGGATGAAGGAAAAGGGAGGCAAGAGGAGAGACGCGGCCGCTGGTCCGAGAGTGTCAGGTGAACTGAACTTCAGGTAAGAAGTTATAACCTGCAGTCTCTCTGGGTCAGATATGAACCAAGTTTAGGTGGAGTTTATTTTCGTTATTCTGACTTTTTCCGTACTGCGTGCTAGCTAGCATGACGGAGTTTCTATACAGCTGGGTGGGTGCTATGTTACTGATGTTGAACTTTATTTTGTTCATACGGTTAATTATTAGAGTTGCCAACCGTCCCGTAAAAAACGGAATCGTCTCGTATTCAGAGAAAATATTACGCGTTTCGTATTGAGGTGAAAAGGAACAGTTTGTCCCGGACTTCAGCTACAATGAAAAAGACACAAAGCTGGAGTTACTCTGTGTTTACGCTGCACAGCTGCCTCTTCTCCTCTCATTCTCTCCCCTCCCTCTCCTGTTTCTACTTCAATCATGAAACTGATCAATGATCAGCTGATCGGCTTTTCTCTCTTGTTTGTTTATCGCTCACTTTGCACCAGAAAGAGGAAACCAGCGGATGTCGTGCTAAACAACAGCAGCACGTTTAAGCTTGATCAGCTGTTGTTAGAATTTATTTAATATTAATTTCTAGTATCAGCTGATGTTTGCTGGAGCCACAGCTGTAAACCTACTGGCCATGATATCAGTTTGGATATGTGGTGAGAGGGAAACATGAAGATGAAACCAGGAGATGTCCTTCCTGAATCATCAGAGCTGAACAGGTGATGGAGAAACAGGTTTACCTTTTAGGTGACATGAATGAGTTGAAGGGACGTTATGAACTGTTTCTGAGAGACAAATAACACCAGGATCCTTTTTTAGGTAGCTGACAGCTGGTAACTGTGCAGGGGCGGGTCTAGCAAAGTGTTGCCAGGGGGACAGGTAGGGCATTAACAGGGAGAGGGGGGCACAAAGAAATACTTTTCTTTCTTATTCTCATTTAAAATGTCTCACTTTTAAAAAAAATAATTATCTGAGTCTTACAACAAACGATTGATAGATTGATACATATATACCATCAGAACAGTGTACATCACTGTCACAACAGCGTTTGTTTTCATTCAAAGGCTTTATGATTTTTCCTATAATGGTGGGCCGGTCTCTAGTCAAATTCCCCGGGACGATTTTTTTTTTTTGTCCCAGTCCAACCCTGTATGCAGCTCATCTGCAGTCTGGTGTTACCTGCATCTTCCTATTCAGAAGGCAGAATTTCCGAGTTCTGAGTACAATCGAAAGCACCACGACTGCAGTTTTTGTGTTGGATGTAAAAAGCAGGCTAGAATCATGCGGCGGTCAACGACGGTCCAGGCGTGGGATTTCTCTCATGGAAGTGTGCACATTATTTTTTCCTTTCTATTGGTAGGTGGCACAGTGCACTTGTGGCAAGTAAGCAAGCTAGAAGACTGGTAGTCTGGCTGGGTATCCAGTTACGGAAGCAACACATTAACAAGAGAATTCTGAGTAAAACCAAAGTTACTTTCCCTATTAACTAGTTACTCTGAAAGTAACGAGTAACTTGAAGTAACTGAGTTACTTTTGATAGAAGTAACTAGTAATGTAACTAAGTTACTAATTTAAAGTAACTTACCCAACACTGCTCATTACAGAAGACTACTTTTAATCACCTGTAATAATAAATAATGCATTATTTTGGGACTCATTTCTATCCTTGTACTGATGGTTCAAAATAATCCTTATTCAACTCATATTGAATTTATATAAGGAGGATAAGGATATGTATTTATGTTTTTTTGCTCCACAACAGCCGTGTGGGAAAATTAATTAATCTTCCCTTCTTTGAAGCAGACTTTGTTCTGATTGGCTGCCCCTCCCAGACCGAATATTGGAAGGGCGAGATGATGGACAATTCAGGCTTGGTTTCCTAGGTAACCCACTAATGTATTCATAACCAGTTCAGATGTCAATCTTGCACTCTCATTGGAAGTTGTTCCAGTTGCTCACCGGAAAGTTGAGGCATCTTTGTCTCATGTTTTGCCCACTCTGTGTCACCAGTTGATATTTTGTTTCCGTGGTTTTCCATGTTTCCAAGGTCATTCATTTTATATGGTTGCCAAGTCACTTACAGTGTGGACTCAGCTTAAAGATATCCTCCCTCAATGACATCACCAGCGCCAAGAATGAAACAAAACTGGTAGAAATGGAACATTTAGAGCAATTTGAATCCTGAGCAAAACTTTCACTTCCCCTTCAGCATTTTGTTGGTGCTGAGGCAGAGTGACAGCTGATGGACTGATACTACATGGTACTTACTGTTTACATTTGCTGTATGAATTGTTAGAACTTGGCATGTGCACTGTGTGTTTTTGGTTTTCCATGACAGCTGTCTGAATTGGCACTATAGACATAAATTCTATATTTAAAAGAACACTACATGTCTCGTCTTTCCCTTTTTACCACATTACCAGATTTGCAAAGCATTAGTTTCACAAAACTGTTAACAATGCTGAAAGAACCAAACTTCCAGGTACTTAACAACAGTAATCATTGTAGCCGAAAGCATTCACACTTCTTTGGGTCGATAATTAGCATGTTGGTTGGATTTTAAACACCACCAATTCAAATGATACAGAGCAAATAGAAAAACTAGGGGACATATCATAGGTCATGCATCCATAATCTTCTTTGGTTTTTGTGCAGCTCCCGCTCCCCTTATATGAAATCCACAAATTAGCTGATAAGTGCTGAGACACTGTGAGCTGCGGATTTTGGCAGAATGACAGCATTAGCAGCTGCCTTATCTTTAAGTTCAATAAAGCATTGACAAGAGGTTTTCCATGAGTTATCTAGGGAGAGGCAGCAGAGCACAACAGGGGACATCAAGATGACAATGTTCATTGCAGGTTTTCATTAAGATCTCTGCAGAAAAGCTACGCTTTGCATGGAATATAAGCTGCCTCCCTCTTGTCCTATCATTTACTGAAGCGTGCATCTCCCACTGCTTTTAGATTAACTTTGCATTCCCGCTTTCACTGTTCAAGCAAGGCTTTCATATCATCCCACCTGGCATGTCGTTAACTCCTTCGGCTGATAAATGCAATTCACAGCTTCCAGTCTTCCTAATTCTGCAGCGCTGCACAACCTTCACCATATGAATAAATTAGAATCAGTATCGCAAAGTTGCACAAAAGGAAGAGAAACACAAGAGCAAAGGTTTGAAAACTAGACTTCGATCAGTGCTTATCTCGGATCCTTTTCACTGTGTTTCTCTGTTTCTACAAGATTCGTGCTTCACAGAGATTTCCATTATTCCCGTCTCTATGTTTTTTAAATGGCTGTTGTGACAGGTAGACTTTAGAACAGACCTCTTGATGATGCAAAGCTATACTTTTTTTTTATCCGCTCATGCTGTAAATTGGTGCTCACGTCTTCTTTCTTAGGAAGATGGAAGCCCTTCGTCTGAAATAAGAAGATAACTATGCTTGCATAAGGGGGTATGAATTTTCATATATTGTAAAAGCCAGACAACTGATGCAAAAAATAGAAGCAATTTACAATCAAAGACATTTGCTGCGTTTAGTTTGAATAAGATATCATGCATAATGTCTGACAGTACCAAATTCAGAATGATTCCCATGGTCCTGAAAAGCCATCCTAACATGATTTCTGCCATGCTTTTCAGTGCTTGCTTGGGATTGATCTGTATAATGCCACAGTGCCGGAAGATGTCCATCTGCAGTACCCTTATATATTTTTTTAAAGATTTCACTGAACATTATGTCTCCTCATTCTAATTTATGCCCTTATCCCTCTGTCCTTTTATCACTTCACGGCCAAGGATGATTAGTAGCGCTTAACTATTAGGCACAAACTATTAGGAGGGTTACATCTAAACCTCCTGCTGCTTACTGCAGAGAAGCAGGGATGGTTCTTCAGTCATTTGTTCAACTGGGTAAAGTCCTCTGTCACTGATAATTAGGCCTCAGAGAGCCATCTGAAGACCTGCAGAAGGGAATGACTGAACAGATTGCCAGGACCCCTGAAAGTGTTTGTGAAAAACTAGATGTGTGTGTTTGTGTGCCGGACAAAAGAAAAAGCAGACAGACAGTCTGACTGGCAGACAGGAAAAGCGAGAGGAGGCCATTATCCAATATGAATCTCCATTTTATTTGTTTTTTTTCCTGCCAACCTTCTGTCCATATTTCACTCCAATGAATATCCCACCGATAAAACAATTAGACTCAGAGACAAATGGTAGGTTTCGAAGGCATTACTTGTGCTTGGCAGTAACATATTTCCATGGTTTCACTGCATATTTCACACAAAGTCTTTAATTATGTACACGAAACATCTACATGGATACTGATAGTAAACTGTGTCATTAAAATGGGCAAAATGCCTGCAAACGCCAAGTTATTAGAGGAATTGTATACACACTCCTTTTGTGTCAGGAGGATTGCTCTGGTCAGTGGGAGTCTATCAGTTTTGTAGAAGTGCTCATTTAGACCCATTTCCCTCTAATGACAGCAGCTAGAGGCTCATCCAAGCACACCAGCCTCCAATGCGACACAGCATGTGATGCGCGACTCCTGTTGTATTTGTGGACAGGTTTTATTTGTCTCAGAAAAGGGCAATGGTTATATATCCAGTAGGGGTGCAACGATACACAAAATTCACGGTTCGGTTTGGTTCAATACTTTGGTGTCACGGTTCGATATTTTTTCGATACAAAAAAATGTTCATGCATTTTTAATTTGTCATTTATTAAAATTATAAATATATATTTTAACTCAAAAGTACAGTTTTTAAATTTAACCCTAACCCTTGTGCATGTTTTTTATTTTGACAGCGAATGCGCACCTGCGGACCACTTATGTGCAGCCCTGGTTATTTAGCTCGTCATATCGCAGCCACAGAGATTCTTTTGTCCATGAAACCATAAAGCTGCACTTTCTTTTTGCCTTATAGTCTGATTTGTTATAACTTTTCCGTTTTGTGGTAAGCTTTTCTTTGGCTGTCACTTCTTCACCCTGACCTGTCTTATTTGGCTCAGCAGAACTGAAATGCTTTTACACACTCACTCACATAAGCTCAGCGATTCTCTGCGCGATCAACCTCTCACATGTTTAAGCTTGCTGCGGGAGATTTCACTTGTCATGTTTGCATAGTAAGCTAACGATTAATAAGACGATGTCAGAGGAATTGGTGCACAAATTATCATCACTCACAGATCAGTGCTGTCGCTCTCTATACACAGTTCGCACGATTGCAAAGTGAAAGCAAAAAACAAGCGCAAATTCAAACGCGACTTCAATATGTCACATATTGACAGTGGCTCACCGATGCCAATGACATAATTACCCAGCTACATTTCTGAAAGAATGCAAAAGCATTGACATATATTTTTCCTACAATAGCCCGACGGGCAGGGAAGAGATAGATTTTGGTAGCCCGACTGAAAAAATCGCTAGCTCCGGGACGTCGGGCTAGCGATATTGCGAGCCCTGTATCTGATTGAGGAATCACATCATCTTTGGAAAAGAGAGTTTATTACAGAGAAATGGCTCTTTCCAAAATAAAAGCTATACTATCCGCTTCTTCTGGGCTATATTCTCAGCAGCATAAGGAGAATCATGTGCTAACAGCTGTCTAAATGACTCGGCTAAAGTTAGTAGCATGCTTGTTGTTTTTGTCTTTGCACTAGGATGATGTCGGCGTAAATGTGCAGTCATATTCGTTGTGTTCCCACTAGTGCTTTCAGGTTAATCTCGTTGAAATGACCTTAACGCCACAACACGGCAAATCTCCGTTAACGAGCTACCGCGGATCGCTCCGTGCATGGGGCTAGACGGCAAACACGTTAACGAGCTAACTGCGCTAACACACTAGTTCACACCAATGTAATTGAGCATTGCATGGCACATCCAACATACTGTTTTACTTTAGTCCATGACTCGCTTACCTTCAGGGTCATACGTCACATGAAAACCAAAATAATTCCAAACGCCAGATCTGAATGAGGTTCAATTTGCTTGTTGCAAGGAGAGCTTAACTTCTGTCTCGCTAGCTTGCCCTGTGCTCTTCCTTCTGACGATGCTGTCTGTGTGGAGCGCTCAGTGGATCTGCGCTCGACAGTGCAGCCTAGGCGGAGTAGTCGAACGCAGATTCACTGAGCGCTCCACACAGACAGCATCGTCAGAAGGAAAATTGATAAAATAAATTACAAATGTTGTATTGTTCGATACATATGCGTACCGAACTGAAAGCACTGTATCGAACGGTTCAATATCGATACGAATATCGTTGCACCCCTAATATCCAGAGTCATTTTCCCCGCTGGATTTGGAGCTGGATGGTTAGAAGCACGTTTTAGACCTCCGTTAACACAGACAATGTTTGCACCAAGATGCCAGCTGTAAATAAATCCTAGAAAGCTTGTAAATAATTTTATTAGGGCAACAAATTAGCAAATGCTCTCGCCATTTTTTAAAAGCTGAAGCTGTAAAGTGTTTCACAAAACATTTCACAGCATGACTGCCGGAGAAACTACTGCAACAAAAAACCCCAACAACAACAAAAATAAACGTAAAAAAGAAGAGCAGTGCAGGATAAAGCAGTGTAAAGACAGTCGTTTGTGATCTTCGTCGCTGTGCACGTCTAAACGGGCAGCGGTGGAAGCACAACAGGAAATGATGGAAAAGTAATTTTCATCTTTTGTCCCTTCGACCAGGAGTGCCACAGCAGCTCGGTTTGCCCCCTGGCACATTCATTCAAAGATGAAGGGGAGCCTCAGCAGCAGCGTGATCCTAAACGCGATGACACAGGACTCTGTGGCTGATTCTTTGGACAGGTGCATGCTGGGTGATTTATGTGCGCGTCCTCTTGCAGGTCCCCAGGAGCAAATATTGACTGTTTATTTCTCCAAGCTCAAGGCAACAGGGAGGCAGCAATTTCTTTATTTTTTATTTATTTCTATATTTTTTTTAGGCCTTAGATAAATTGAACCCTGCAAGATGCAAACGCACCTGACAGGGAGCAATTTTTTTTAACTCACCCCCCCAACCCACAAAAATGGAGAGAGAGAGAGAAAAAGCAACTTAATAGCGAACATTATTGATTTGTCATTCCTCTTCTCAGACATCTATACACCACAGGGATATTTCAATTACATAGGGGCTTTTGGATTGCTTCCCTCTTCAGCTTCCCACCAGGACCGACCACCTGCTGCAGAGCAGTGATGGACACACGCAAACGTGTTCGCATTACAGCGCTTATACCCATACATACATTCATATCCACCTATGGATTTGTGCATGAACTCACTCAACCCTCCCGGTATTCCTGTTTATCATTCTTATTTTTATTTTTTTTAGGAAATTGTTGAAAAATGCTAAGTGTATGCACGATTAACACAAGGGCACGGTCAAGGTTAAGTCAGGGAGCCGTGAATGGCACGATGGTGTAAAACCAGAATGTAATTAAAAATATAACCTTGAATTGTCCTTTAGGGATATGAATGATACAAAATGCCTAAAACTCGAACGTGCTCAATTTGGAGGACCCTGTTTTTCTTTTCCTAGTCAATTTGCCCTTTACTGGGAAATGGACTGCACAGATTTCTCTCGGTAAAGTCTGCTCCTGGGGGAAATTGTGTTTAGCGTTGTTGGTGGGAGATACACGGGCTCACTCAACCAGAACAAACAATTATTGTACAAAGGGAGAGAGCCAGGGTGTCCGAATGAAGCACTCCCACATGCTTATGTTACTGAGTCCGAGAATTAATAAAATGGGAATTATACATTATTGAATAAGAGGCACAAGTGAGCACTGCTGCCTCTTAAATACGATGCATTAATGTTCCATTTTCTCGTTATTGTGTGCAGACCAGTGTCTTTGTGCTTAAACATTTGTTATGTTTTTGTATTCTGTATACTTTGGACACTTTAAACTGAAAGAGAGAAAATAATCTGAATAAGTTAACTCTGCAGTGCACTGCTCCACTGCTATAAGGACAAGTGCTTCCTGCCTGCAGCACAAAATAGTGAAAGTGTGGATTGAATTGAAAGAAAAAATCCTGCAAATCTTGTTTAGTCACCTTTGTGACCCTCTGTTTTAATTTAGGTACAGGATGCATTTTGTTATTTTGGTGAATCAGTTTATCCACTCAGGAGCAAGACACCATTTGCAAGCGTGATTAAAGAAAATGTGCAACATTCCACTTGTCAGTTTTGCTTTTACCAATATTTTTTCTTGTCTTTTTCCTTCTCTTTTGTTTGCATTTTTTATACACTCCTCTTCTTATCCAGCAGAGAAACAGCTCACTAAAAATGCTTCTGATCAATTAATATTCTTTGGTTTAAGTCCAAATATAGTGAAGTGTTTCACTGACTGTTTTGTTCTTTGATTAGTGTTCATTAGAAACTATTACAGGTCTTTTCTTCACTACAAGCTGAAGTAAAACTTCATATGAGCCTTCATGGATCAGTAGCAAAACACTGAAAAGCAAAGAGTACTTATGCAAAAGCCTTGCAAAGCTTATGGCTGGAGCAAATAGGGATTTTATTACTACGAGAGTAACATTTATAAACAGAACATTCAGTCCTTGTATTACCTATTCATAATCCATATTCCACTTTCCATAAATCCTAACCTGTATCTGGTTCATGTTCAAAAGGTTGAAAGCTGACAAATTCCTTCCGAAATGAAAAGTTTGTTAATATTTCATCAGTGATAATCAGTGATTTCAACCCATAAAAGCCAAGTATATCATATTGTTTGAGACTTTTCCTTTCAAACAATCAAAATAAATCAAAATAAATGAATACATATTTATGAAAAAGGGAGAACAACATTTTAAGGGTGTACCCTGCCTCTATCCGGTCTTTAAGTCTGATGTCAATAGCTGATTCCAAACTCTGCTTCAGGTCCCAAAGTCAAACGAACACTGCAGCATCACTGAGAATTACAAACTGTCTAAATCCTTTCATCCTGGTTAAATAAAGGTTAAATAAAATAAAATAAAAATCTGCAATAAAATGATCCGTGTGTCTGCGCTACCAGGTGTAACAATTAAGTTTAACATCCAGGCATCCACAAAAGCAGAATTTATTAAATTTAACGAGCTAGAAGTTAGCAGGAAGTTAGCTCACTAGTTTCCACCTAAACATAATATGCCATGTTGTGATTGAGGGATTTCTTAAAAAATGAAGACGTACAGCTCTGCTATCACTTCCAACACAAATGAAGACAGGAAACTAAACAGTATTGATGTTTGTAGGGTTACTGAAGTTGGACTAGCTGGTATATAATGATGTGCTATGCGGTGGCTAACTACATAGCTATGGTTAGCATAACATAAATACAGTGAACATGGAAATGCCATCCATGCCAACCCTCCTGACTTTTCCAGGAAAATCCCAAATTTCAGTGCCCCTCCCGAAAATCTCCCGGAGCCACCATTCTCCCGAATTTCTCCCGATTTTCCACACAGACAACAAAATTGAAAAACCATATCCCGGATTGGCCAAGCCAATTCCAGTTTACAACAATGGCTACTACTACTGCAGCTACTTTTAATACTACTCTTATTACTCTTTCTGGGTCGCAAATTAAACATATTTTCAGAATGTAGCTGTGTAAACTTCAAATACCTGAGCAGGGGAGAACAGCAAACTCCCGGCACATCGTTTACAAACCCCCCGCGGCCTTTTGCTACTCAGGTTAAACATGATATATAAGTCACTTAAATAACTTAAACATGTTATTGTTGGGCCTTTTTCAGTGTTTTATTTGTTCGTGAGTAAATCGGTTTGGCTGAGATTAAAGTTATTAGATTAGATTAAATAAAACTTTATTAATCCCTCGGGAGTGATTAATCACTCCGGGGGTTTTCACACAGCTGAATAAACGTCAAACAGAAAACTGATTAAGCAGAAGTGTGAGATGGTTGAAAATTTACGCCAGCGTCCGGTTATATTTTAGATAGCAAGGAGCAGACGGCAGAGTTTCACTCCACCGAGAGAGCTCGTGACGTAATCCTGAGGCTAGACCGTCCAATTTCACAGTCGCTCATTTCCAGTCTACCCAGCTTTCGGAGGACCCAGCCCAGACTGCGAAGGCCGGGTCCTCAGGTGGATGCAGCTTCTGAATTTGGACACCCCCGCTGTTTCTGGCCGGACAATAATAACGGTGACATTTAACTTATTTTATCCGATAAATAAACATTGTAAAATTCAAGTTTCTTGTATATATATATGTATACCACTCCTTGAAACAAGTGCTTTTTAGGATCATTTACCTTCAAAGGTTTCCCCTGACATCATAAAAAGTCATTTAAAAAACATAAAAACAGAGTCTACAAAGGTCAGGATAAACCTTTTCGCTAGTTCTCATCAACAGTTTCCTTGATCTCAGAAGACTCCAGAAGTGTTTATGAGTGTTGAATAATGGGGTGGGTCAAATAGGAAAAAAAATGTTTTCTTAGTTGTTGCCAACAAAGTGCTGAAATACACATAATTGCATGTATAGCCCTGTAGTACTAACATATTTATATACTTATATGCTACAGATTAATATTAATATTAATGCAAAGGCTGAAGTGCAGTCCTGCGAGTGGTACACTGACTGTCTGTTTATAAATCAGGTTCAACAGAGTTTAAATGATATCTAAAGCATTTCTGCTAAGCACTTAATGCACAATATCCCTGCTTTTTTCAGCGCTTTCATCCTCAGCACAGAACAATTTAGTGTCCTTTACCTGAAATATATTACATTTTATGCAGTCTTGTTCATATCCTTCTTTAATGGAGCAATGTTATTATTAAGTCGATTTGGTTGTGTGTATTTGTGGAGCACTTTGGAACTGTGGTTTTAAAAGTTCCATAAATAAATTCTACTTCACCAGCTGCTTCTGATTTTCTATGTAGATTACAATTCATAAAAAAAAATGTATTTTTTTCCAGGAAGAGGTGCATTTAGGGATGCTGACTCAACATATACACAAAGCCAGCCACTGTGGAGAGATCACTCACAGAAATACACAACAGTGACAGATACCGTCTGGCCAACAGGGAGCATACTGTTCACAGACACATCCCAGTTTTAACAGCTTTTTGCCTTCATCCAGTCACTTTATTGTATGTGGCCAAAATGCACCATATTGATACATATCTGCAACCAATTTCAGGTGCATTTGTACAAATGCATGAAAAGCATTGTGCCAGTGACGCATTGTCTGTTGTCTCTTGCTTATCTGCTCGGCTTGTACTTTTTGCTAATCTGTCTCCCCGAAGTTTGAAACAAGCCACAGCGAACACCAACTCACCAACAGTAAAAACACAAAGGGAATGCTAATGATGTTAGGGGTTTTTAATGTTCACATGGTTTCACTGAACCGCATAATATGGTGAATGGATAAAAAGAAAAATATCAGTGTTCACTGCATGAAAAGTGGGATTTTTGTCAGGAAATAGATCTGTAAATTTCTGTGAAACTTCACAGCTACTTGGAGTTATGCAGGTGTTGACAAACCTGTAAATGTGATTTTTTTTTCATGCAGTGGCCACATTTTATTCTATAAAATGCATAAAAGCTCTGCAAGAAAAAGAAATGCCAACAGATGTATATTAAATGTTCAAAAGCTGCAGATGACAAACACATAAGATCCTTGATGTCCCTTTGTTCAGTAATATCTTATATTGATTCTTTAGAATCAATTACAATAAAGTGAAATGGGCAAAAGAATCCTGATTGAGATGAGCGTGATAAACAATACATACTGTACGGGCAAACTGAACTACTGACTTCTCAATCTAAAACCCATCAACCTAGTATCGTGACAAAGCGTGCAATAGACACACCAGTCTGCCATGTCCATTTCACGCTTTGCCTCTCCAAAGCGTGAAATGGAGAGCATGCAGAAGTCGCAGTAAGCTGCATTACCGACAAAGGGAGATATTTTATTTCAAGCCAACATGAAAATAATGACGGGAAAGTGTTTAAACAGACATTATTAACACATTTACATGAAAATATATTACATACATTTCTGGCACAGAGGGACCCTGCAGTGCCCTTCGTACATCTTTTTGATCAGTACCAACTTCTTGGCTTTAAATAAATTATGTCCCCCTGCTGGTCCTGCAACTTCTGCATGCATGCCCATTTCACTGAAGCGTGAAATGGATACGCTGGACCGGTGTGTCTATCACATGTTTTGCCGTGATATCAAGTTGAAACTATTTCTTAATCTACCAAAGAATCTAGACACTAGATGTGCAAAGGTTGTAATACTGACATCAGGAGGCAGAAAAGCAATTTGCTGTCAAAAGACCGCTTGAAAAATTGCAAAAAATCATATTTTGCATGGTTGGATCTTAACAAGGTTACAAGTCGAGCTTCAACATGCACCAAGAAGAGCGAGACAAAACATTTTTTTGAACGTGCAATTTATTGAAAACAAGGCTTAAACTGAAACAGGCTGATTTACAGCTGATCAAAAGTTTAGGATCACGTTTCCAATGGCCCCGTGAACCCCTCAAAGCAGAAATCAAAATTTCAAACTTTAGCTCCACCGTTATTGTCGATCACTTCTGAAATTTGTTGCGGCATGCTTGATGCAAGCATTTCCATGAGGTGAGTGGGAACATTTTTCCAAGTGGTGAAGACAGCCACATGAAGGGCATCTACTGTCTGGAACTGTTGTCCATTTTTGTAACCTTCCCGTGCCATCCATCCCCAAAGGTTCTCAGTTGGAATTAGATCAGGGGAACATGCAGGATGATCCAAAAGAGTGACGTTATTCTCCTGGAAGATGTCCCTTGTCCTGTGGACATTGTATACAGTAGCGTTGTCCTGTTGAAAAACCCAGTCGTTACCACACAGAGGAGGGCCCTCAGTCATGAGGGATGCAACATCTGGACATAGCCAGCGACCGTTTGACACCCCTGCACCTCCTGAAGCTCCTGTGTTCTACTAAAGGAAAAACCACCCCAGACCATTATGGCGCCACCTCCAGGTGAAGTGTAGAAAACATGGGATCTGCTTGTTACGGTGGCCCCTAGAGACAAAGCACGTACAAACTCCAAAACACATGCAAATTCCAAAACACATGCAAATTCCAAAACACGTACAAATTCCAAAACACTTGCAAAATCCAAAACACGTACAAATTCCAAAACACTTGCAAAATCCAAAACACGTACAAATTCCAAAACACTTGCAAAATCCAAAACACGTACAAATTCCAAAACACTTGCAAAATCCAAAACACTTGCAAACTAAAAAAACACATGCAAATTCCAAAACATGTACAAATTCCAAAACACTTGCAAAATCCAAAACACGTACAAATTCCAAAACACTTGCAAAATCCAAAACACGTACAAATTCCAAAACACTTGCAAAATCCAAAACACGTACAAATTCCAAAACACTTGCAAACTCAAAAACACATGCAAATTCCAAAACACAACGGAAGTGCTCCAGAACGCTAGGGGCAGTGTTGAGCTTTTGTTACCTAGTAACTACACAAGCCAGGAAGTACCAATGACCGGATTTGGGGTTTGCAGCCTTAAAGGCCGCATTTTAAGGCCGATTACGTCACAGCGACAAGAGAAGGCTTTCCCAATTCAAAGGCTGCTCGAAATGCAGCCCTCAAATGCGTCCATAATTTCCCTGAATTTTAAGGATGGGTCGGTGTAGCCTTCATGGCCCAACATATCCCAGACTTCATAGTGCGGTGGTGGTGTGGATAATTTTGCCGAAAAAAAACGGTGGAAGCGGAGCGGAGGAAGTGTAAACTTTCAGAAGTAAGTACTGAATATTATGTCACTTATTTATGCGCAAATATTTTTTTAATGAAGAACATTAAACCATTATTGTTGGCCACATGTCGGGAAAGTTATGTGACATTAGTCATGTCTGTACTTTCAGAATTAACTTGGTTTTAAAGCCTTTACTTTAAAAAAATATATATAGTCGACCTTAATCTTACAGAGATTGTGATGATTTTGTGGATAATTAAAGTCAGTCATATATCCACAAACACAACAAGCTGAAAGTCAGTGATGCTGCTCGGTTTGCAGTCCTGAATATCACAGCACAAGCAGGATTCACTGCACTGTTAATGTTAGCTGTGTTATATTGCTGCCTCTGTTCGGTGGTGTCGAGCCAAACGGACTTTAACGTGTGTTTGAACGAGCTGAAGGTTCACTCGTTAAGCTGAAAGAAAGATGCTTTAATCACAGGAGTCACACATGTGTGTCCACTGTACCATCTGGGAACTCCTCTTGTTTCGTAATAACACAAACACTAAATCCTCCTTCTTTTGTGCTGTTTTGTAGCAGTGTATACACCTGAGACTGTCACCTGTCTGTCTGTCCTGCACTCTCTCTGTTTCTTTCTCTCTGATTGTGTAATAAAAATATGAACATGTGTTTATAAGTCACACTTGTGTTTGAATCCTGCAGCTTATCACACATTTGATTTCCATGTGTGACGACTGCAAGTGTCCAGAGTGAGGACAGACTGAGGGACCCACTGCTGCACATCATCTGTGAGGCTTTGCACCCCTGATGATCCACCAGGACAAACTCAACAGTGTGTGAGGAAGAGGAGGAGGAAGAGCCAGCAGCAGCTGACAGATGAAGAGAATAGACAGACTGTTCCCTGTTTGTGAAGGACTGCTAGAAAAGTTTAAAATAACTAATTGTCTGTCCTGAATCAGTCTTATTAGGTAATGTTCAAATAATTTTATCATTCCAGTGTTTTCAGTGTGGGAGAAAGTACTCAGGGCCTTCAAGTTACACACTATGAAAGGCAGCAACAAGTGTAATATTCAGAAACCTAAAGTATGTATCAGCAGCAGAATGGAGCTAAAAACAAATGTTTGTTTCAGTTCTATGAAGCTTTGAGTATTTTGGATCAGTAGCACTGCTGTGTTTGTTGCATCATATTGCTGTAATTGTTTATATGCTTTATATATTCTGAGCTAAGTTGATCTATAGTGTTACATCATATTCTGTAAGGATGTTATGTGTTTGTTTACTTTCTGCCCAGTTTGACCCATTTAGCAGAAGCCAGCCTGTTTAAGGCAGTTATGACATGGTCTGATTTTCTCACCCAATAAAGGAATATTTCATATATCAGTCTACTCTTCATTTTATCAGAAACAGTTATCACAGCTTGTACATTTTCTTTTTATAAATATATGTAAGCAATGAGCCAAATTTAGTAATGCCAGCATGAAGGAACAACATTTGTCTCTTATATATGATACACCTATATATGCACTGTCAAAGATACTTGTCTTTGAGTGAAGATTTAAGGTGATAAGACATATAAATAACTGCAACTTGAATCTGTACTGAAGCTCAGTATTTGACACAGAGTTCATGTTCACTGCTGTAATAGCTAATAATGATTAATATAATAACTAGAATATTGGCCATATTATATTTACATTACCAAAGTGATATGACTTTAGTCTCATGAACAACATCAGCTAATTCTTATTTACTAATTAATCTTGAAATGACTGTTCAGTACAGAAATGAAGCCCAAAAATCATGTTTTACTGTCCTGTGGTCTCAGCCTCAGATACTTATCAAATCACACAAAGCTCATGTAGAAACAAACAAACAAATGAACAAAATATGTTCTCCCTCATTTCTGTCAAACCAAGTTGTATGACACGTTTCCAGCGGTTAGTATCACGGTTGCTAGGCAACCTGGGAAGCGCGACGGAGACTAGACCGTCCCATACAGACAAACTTGCCGTTTATTTTGCAAATCGAGCTCAACACTGCCCCTAGCGTCCTGGAGCAAAATCCGTTGTGTTTTGGAATTTGCATGTGTTTTTGAGTTTGCAAGTGTTTTGGAATTTGTACGTGTTTTGGAATTTGTACGTGTTTTGGAATTTGTACGTGTTTTGGATTTTGCAAGTGTTTTGGAGTTTGTACGTGTTTTGAGTTTGCAAGTGTTTTGGAATTTGTACGTGTTTTGGAATTTGTACGTGTTTTGGATTTTGCAAGTGTTTTGGAGTTTGTACGTGTTTTGGGTTTTGCAAGTGTTTTGGAGTTTGTACGTGTTTTGGAGTTTGTACGTGTTTTGGAATTTGCATGTGTTTTTTAGTTTGCAAGTGTTTTGGATTTTGTACGTGTTTTGGAATTTGCATGTGTTTTTTAGTTTGCAAGTGTTTTGGAATTTGCATGTGTTTTTTAGTTTGCAAGTGTTTTGGAGTTTGTACGTGTTTTGGAATTTGCATGTGTTTTTTAGTTTGCAAGTGTTTTGGATTTTGCAAGTGTTTTGGAATTTGTACGTGTTTTGGAATTTGCATGTGTTTTTTAGTTTGCAAGTGTTTTGGGTTTTGCAAGTGTTTTGGAGTTTGTACGTGTTTTGGGTTTTGCAAGTGTTTTGGAGTTTGTACGTGTTTTGAGTTTGCAAGTGTTTTGGAATTTGTACGTGTTTTGGAATTTGTACGTGTTTTGGGTTTTGCAAGTGTTTTGGAGTTTGTACGTGTTTTGGAGTTTGTACGTGTTTTGGAGTTTGTACGTGTTTTGGAATTTGCAAGTGTTTTGGAGTTTGTACGTGTTTTGGAATTTGCATGTGTTTTTTAGTTTGCAAGTGTTTTGGATTTTGCAAGTGTTTTGGAATTTGTACGTGTTTTGGAATTTGCATGTGTTTTTTAGTTTGCAAGTGTTTTGGGTTTTGCAAGTGTTTTGGAGTTTGTACGTGTTTTGGGTTTTGCAAGTGTTTTGGATTTTGCAAGTGTTTTGGAGTTTGTACGTGTTTTGGAGTTTGCGTGTGTTCTTTAGTTTGCAAGTGTTTTGGAGTTTGCATGTGTTTTGGAATTTGCATGTGTTTTGGAGTTTGTACGTGCTTTGTCTCTAGGGGCCACCGTAGCTTGTCATTCCAGTAACGCTGGCAACCATCAGGACCGTCAAGGTTAAATTTATTCCCATCAGAACATAAAACGTTCTTCCACCTTTCAATGTCCCATGTTTGGTGCTCTCTTGTCCAAACGGTCAGTTCTGTGGTGTTCAAGGAGACGAGGCCTTTGAAGATGTTTTTGAAGCACTTCAGTCTTAGATGCCGTCTGATGGTCATGGGGCTGCAGTCGGCACCAGTAATGACCTTAAATTGTTCCAACTTCTGCAATCTGGTAGAAGGTTCCGCATCTTCCGGGCAAGGACAGAGAGACTCAAGAGGAGCTTCTATCCCCAAGCCATCCGTGCCCTAAACACACACACCCGCCCTCTCACATCATCTATAATTGACTGAGACAGGACTCTTCCAGACACTAAACCAAGGCACAATGTACATTTCAATTCCTTTAATTTTAAATATGTTTATATTGTCTATCCTGTAAAATAGTCAGATGTCTATTCATATTAATGTACAGAATTCACCTGCTTGCTGCTACTACTGCACATTCACCCAGTGTATATACTATATGTATATATATATAATGTTCTTCCTCTACACCCCCCCCCCCAATTTTTGCACATGTCGAGGAGCGTGTCAGGCTACATTTCACTGTGTGTTGTACTTGTATAACTATGCATGTGACAAATAAAGAACCTTGAACCTAAATTGGGTCGAGGATCTTGGCGGACAGCCAATTGGATCCTCCAGCTCAGTGCTGGTGAAATATTTTGGGTCTTCTACTTGACTTTTTTTGTTCCATAACCCTCAGGATCATTTAAGAAATTCTAAATGACTGTCTTATTGCATCCCACCTCATCAGCGATGGCGCACTGCGAGAGACCCGGCTTATGCAGTTCAACAACCCAACCACGTTGAAAAAAGGGAACGTTTTTTTGCCTTTGCCATCAGAACATTATGACAGCGTGACTACCTGACAGAAAATGACAATGAATCCACATTTTTGCACAGATTTGGTCTTTTAAAGGCACGTGGTCATAAACTGAAACAGGCTGTGAAATAAATTGCATGCACAGAAACATGTTTTGTCTCACTCCCATTTCTTCTTGTTGCATGTTGAAGCTCTACTTAGAACCTTGTTAAGATCCAACCATGCAAAATATGATGTTTTGCCATTTTTCAAGTAGTCTTAAACAGTGGCGGAGCGGGGGGGTGGCTTACTGGGCTTAAGCCCGGGTTGTTTTTTCAGAAGCCCGGGGTCTTTTGGAGTGTAATTTTTTCATAGTTAGATGCCTGGCTGACAACTGTATAAAACAAAAACCAGGGGCGATTCTAGAAAGTAAGAAATCTTTGGGGGTGCTTTGATTCATTTTGGGGGTGCTGAAGCACCCCCAAAGATGGGCTAAAATCGCCCCTGACAAAAACTACACACAATATTCGAAGCACATAGTGCACACTGTGGGAATTTACGACTATGCGTAAATCCCCCCTAATATTGGTATGATCCGAGCTTAGGCACTAAGTGACTGTGCGAGGGGGCGGGGGGAACTGCTGCCTGCGAGTGTGCTGTTGGAGAAGTGCAGCCAGGCAGACAGAGGAGAACTTAAGTTTGACCAGGTACTAAAGTAGATCATTCGTACTGTACAAATAATGTAAATATGATGGTGAATCACGAAAGATTAATGTCAAACTGATCACTTGACCCATATTACGTTACTTGCTCTTCAAGTGAATCAACAAATGGCGAAATGAAAAGCCGAACAACAACAATGCTGTTTCTTTAGAGAGTCTTAGCTTACATGTGTGTTTATTTCATATTTTCAGTTCTTACCCTCCACGGCTAAATAAATTTCAGTTTCAGTAATGCACTGATATACAAGAATGGACATAAGGAGCTTCTTTCAAAGAAAAAAACTCGTAGATGTTATTTTATATATTATGCTTTGTATGTTGTTCAGTATATTTCTATGCAAAACAAGAGGAATTTCAATACACAGCAGCATATTCACAGTTTAAACCAGATATTTACATACACTTTATGGAAAACACAAGAACATTTTTATACTGTACAACATCAATTTAGAGCAAACTTATTTTGTTTTGGATAAATAAATATTGAAATATCTTTTGAATTAGTTAAATGTCAGAATAAAGAGAGACAGAGCTTCTATTTTTTATCACTTTCATCAAATTTAGGAGTACATATACACTAAGTTTATTGTTAATTAATAAGAAAACTCCAGACGATTCCATTCTGAGCTGAAGAAGCTTCTGATAGGTTAGTAGAGTCCATGTGAGTAAATTGGTGGCACAGCTGTGGATGCATATAAGTGTGACAGGTGAGACCTGGAGACTTGGGACCGCCCCTGGTGGGCGGAGCTGGTCTTCGCTCCTTTCATAAGCGCAGGTGTGGGCAATTGGGTATTCCTTTGCAAACCTGAAGCTGCGAGTGCTTGGTCCGAGTTGGGCAAATTGGTGTTTCTTAACTATGAAAGTCTGATACGCGTCCTCCCCTAAACTTCTGTTAGAACGGTAGGTTACACAAAAATGTACCACTTGAGCTCTGGCTGTTGGCAGAGGTTTACAGTTATTTGCACCCTTGTAGGTGGGAAACATTGCTCCCGTGAGAACGGTATAGTGGACTTCATCGCCACTGACCCACATTTATTAGGGTGTGACACGAACTTGTGGACAGGTAACAAAACCAATTCAGTGGAGGAATATTCCTGTGTTTTATTGTCCAGCTAGTGATCTCCTGCCTTTTATTCACAGAGTACCGAGCTGCTGCTTTGCCAGGTGGATTTCTGGCTGCGGGCAAAGGACCCGACACATCAGTGTGTTTTAATTTGTTTTAAACTGGTGTAAGCCGACAGACTGACTGCTGCGGCTGTCGATGGTTTTGGTTTTTTGTTTTACTTTTTCTGTATCAGTAGGCACCACAGATATTGATTCGCAGGCGGTGAAGGCGCTGCAGGGAAAACAAATCCTTTTTTGTCTCCCCGCTCTTGCATGCACAGCGGGGGGCCCGAGTGAAGACGGCACCGAAGATTTGCCTTTTTTTTTTTTTTTCTATAGTGTTTTACCCATTTGGGGTCATGTGTGAGTTGCCGTCCATTTTTAACCTGTGTGCTATGTCGATTTGTTTTTAAACTGTTCTCCGCAGCGCTTGTCCTGCCTCACGGGCAATCGTACAGTCTTATCGTTTTTTTAATAAGGTAACGTTTTTAATTGTTTTTAGGTGCTGCTGTTACACTGTTTCTTTTATTTTGTATTAAAAATTAAAATCTTTTAAACTGACTGTGCGCCTACGGCTCTGTCCTATTTTAAATAGGTACCTACCACGGGTCACAAACGGCAAAACACAGAGTCTGTTTCTTTAACATGGGAAAAATCAAGAGATGTCAACCAAAACACCAGGAAAAGAATCGTGGAGCTCCATAAGTGTGGCTCAAGTTTGAATACAATTTGGTGCCATTTACAATTAAGAAATACAGATAGTTTCTCTCTTTACTCTTTATATTTATCAGCCTAAAAAATAAACATTTAGTCTAATTTGATGTTACAATTAAAAAAGTGTTTGTGTTTTGATCTGAAGAGTATGGAAGCCCGTTTCTGCCACTAAAAAAAAAAAAAAAAAAAAGGATCCATAACTCAAAATTTCGAGTTTTTTTTTCTCGAAATTTTGACATATTAACTCAAAATTTTGAGAAAAGCAACTCGAAATTTCGAGTTAGCGCTGCCAATCAGTAATCTACGTGAATGACGTCATTTCCATGTTACCCGGAAGCTGAAGCCCTCAGCTACAAATGCTACAGCTAAGCTACCGGTATTACATCCAGTCGTGAATGCACAGATTGCTGAGTGTTTTCAGCCTGGCTTCACAAATGATGAAATCCCTGTGTTATTAGCTGAATCACATGGTGTTACTATCAGCAAACATACTTTAATTTGTTGGGATCCGTTTTTGAGTGCGCGGTCCTGCACCATATGCTTCCGGGTAACAAGAAAGCGACCTCATTCACGTATATTTTTGATTGGCAGAGCTAACTCAAAATTTCGAGAAAAGTAACTCGAAATTTCGAGTTATGGATACTAGCTTTTTTTTTTTTTTTTTTTAGTGGCGGAAACGGGCTTCCATAGAAGAGCATGTAAATATCTGGTTTCAACTGTATATTTGATGATTGTCAGCACAAAGAGGGAGAGAGAGGAACAGAGAGGGAGATGGAGAATGAGGACAGAACAGAGATGAACAAGAGCAGGTGAGCCACACGTTAGTCAAATGGTTGTTTACCAAAAGTATCACCGTATCATAGGTACTCATGTATCTCGTACCTAGTGTTTCTTTTTAGGTTTGTTATTTTTCAAATTCTGTATTTATTAAGTTATGCAGGCTTGTTTGCACAACAAGGCTAAATAATTATATAAACTTTTCTGAATCTAAATAGTGTACTTTGGTAGAATTAAAAAATAAGTGTAGTGCAGGTCTATGATGATTTTAGTGCTACTATCATTTAGTTCTGATTCTGGTTCTGTCTTGGTTAAGTCCCAAGTAGTCCTGATTTTGAACTGTTGTAGTCCCGTTTTAATTCCGGATCAGTTCTGGGTCTGGTTGAATTGGGGTTTAGTCCTCGTGTCTTGATACAGCCCTGGTTTTGTTCTGCCTTGCTGCTTAATTAAAAAACTAGTTTAAGGTGTCCTGCATGTGTGATATATATTATACCCTATATGAAGTCATTCTTTTTTGAACAAAACTCAAAACAGAGCCTATTAATCTTTCAGTTATTTCTAACATGCATCATACTACCCTTTAGGGCTAAGCCCCGAGTGTATCAAATGTCTGCCTCCATCTCTGGTCTTAAACTTTTGATCGGGACTGTACAACTGAGATAGAATTTACATTTAGATGAATGCAAATGGCTTATAAGTGTTGTTTAAATATTTTTTGTTAAAAAGATTCATGCAAAAAAATTCAATGTACAAATAAGTTGTCAAAGTTGTTATATGCAAAACAAAACAATATCCGTTTAAATTAATCAACGCAGCAATAGTTCTTGCCTGAGATAACCTGAATTTGATTAATTCATTCCAAGATATTATTCAATTCAGGATAAACTCAATTAGCGCCTGAGGTTTGATTTATTTTTTACTCATGAGATAAGTTTGCACACAGATAGCTAGCACAGCAGGACAACCTTTCTTACAAAACGTGAACACTGCATGTGTCTCTAATATCCGATCGTAATCAGACAGACAACGAGCTGTTTTCATCAGAGCAATCCAGCCTCCAAGGCTGGCTGTGAGAATAGGGTCTGTTTAGAAAGTGCGATACCCTTATCTGTGGTTCTGACCCTAAAACCTCACCCAAACATGTGCACATACACATTGTAATGTCACAAAACGTTGCTTCTTTGTTATTTCTTTTGATCAAAACATGAAATAAAATGAGCTCCACAGACTGAGCTTACAAAATAACTCGATATTTATTAAACGGAAGGAGGTTAGCCTCTCCATGACTCTGATTCCCAGAAACTAGGAGCTGATTTTTTTATATGAATTCCAAGAAAACAGCATTTGCCTGAAGGCCAGGCTATTTAATAAAAGCATTTTTTAAGATGATGATTTTAACAATAAGAAAAATAACAAAAGAAAGCTATTTTGATACATTAAATCACGCCTCAATATTCTTCTTGGGAAATACTTTTGAATTATCAAAATTATAAAAATAAACAACTTTACATCCCAATGCCTAATAAAGTTAAAATCCTTGGAGTTTTCTAGCACATACTATTAAAAAGATTATCTTTAATCTTAAGTATTAACTCTGCAATTTAACAAACAAATCCAATCTCATTAAGCTCTGTTTATAAAACACATCTTAATTATTAAATTATTTTAAAAAAGAATGAAAAGCATTACATTTCTTACAAAATAGTTTTTAAAATAATATCCTGAGTCTGAGGTGATTACCTAACCTCGCCAAATTATTTAATGCACTATTATGTTATGTGAGTCCTACAAGCATCTTCACAACTCATTATACGGACAGGCTCAGTCCTAAAAACAGACCTAAAGTTCCATTATCCTTTCAGAGGAAATAATAGGGCAAGGTAATGGCCAGGCACAATGGTATCCTGTAGAATTAGTAGATAAAACCTGCACTATTGCCTCAGTAATAGTGAAGCACATTCACAACTGGTGAAGTCCTGGATTTATGGTCAAAACCTTTAGTTTGTGTGTTTTTTTCTTCTTTTGTGTGGAACAGCAGATTGTGCCCCAGTGTCTTCCCGTGTCTCAGGGAGAGTAAAGCAGATGAGTCTAATGACGCGCACACTTCAAAGCAGACTCGTTTAAATATTAAATTGTAGCACATCATTAATTAAACAAAAAAAAAGCAAATCATAGCACGGGCAGGGTTTTCACCAGCAGATGTTAAAGATGACAGCAAATTCATGTCTACAGACAGAGACACACAAACATATATAAGGGTGGGGGAAGGGTGGGGGGGGGGGGGAGAAACAAACTCGATAAACACTAATTAGCTACTCTAATTGAAGTGCACTCTTAAAGTAATTACTAGGCAGAGGAATCGGTATTTACATTCATAAATAATCCTGACAGCCAGTGCAGGAGGGTCCCTCTTCTTTCCTTTGGGTCTGGGGAAAGTTGTCTTCCCACTCCATAAATCTGCCAGTCACTAACATTATCAGTTAGAGTTTACTGCTAATGGCTTTGTACAACAGTTGGTTTGTAAGCATTAAATCAGTGAATGGCTGCCCTGAAAAACAGAGCTTAAAAATACCTGAAGTACACCAGCAGTTATTACAACAAGTCCGCCACCCTGAATGACAAGATAGCATGACTAATATACAGTGTTGGGGAGTAACGGAGTACATGTACCGCCGTTATGTATTTAAAATACAAAATATGAGTAACTCTATTCCGTGACAGTTACTGTTTAAAAAAGTGGTATTCGGAATACAGTTACTTTGTTGAAATAAATGGATTACACGGCGGTCTTTACCTGTTTCATATATTAGGCTATGCTCTCTCTATTTTTGGTAATTCCACGCCGGTGGAAACCCAAACAAAACACGCATAAAGAGGCTCTAATGTCTGCGTCTTAATCTGGCGGCCCATATCACCTCTACTTGCGGCCCGCATAATGACGTGAAGAAATATTTGTAAAAAAATATTCAAAAAATGATTTCATATGAAGGCAATAGGCAGAGTGTTAAAGGCATAACTGTAAAGAATGTAGCCTCATGGGCAGTGTAGTCCGTGCTGCAGGTTGAATGGACTGCCATACCCGTTACGTGTCTGTGGGCACGAAGAGGGAGAAAAAGGAAGTGGAAAAGCACGAGTTGTCACCGAGCAGAAACGGGAGCTGGAAGCATGTAAATATAATAATAACCACTGCACCCAAAAAGAGTGCCTGACGAGCCCAGTTGTAAGTAAGCTATTAAGACTCGACTGTACACTGTGTTCGTGTTTTCCTCTGAAACAATAAGTTCTGCTGGAGCAGCCTTTCAACGCCTCTCTCTGTCTCTCGCTAATAGTAAAGCTAGTTTTCAGCTACAAGCCCGACATGGAACCCAACGTATTAGCCAGAAGTCCCTTTACTACGTTTCGGAGCCGCGGACCTGTTTTATATACACGCGGAATAGTTTTCTATATGAGATCGCTGCAAAAAGTGCAGCTTTACCTAATGTCCACCCTACTGTTACTCTGTTACTACTTTTACATTAAGATTTAAAATTCTAGTTGATATTGGTATGGCGAGTAGCCTTCAGTAACAGTAATAGATCACACAGCAATAGTACATTCATGTAGTTGTAAAAAGCATGATAATACATTAAGTAATCCAAAGTATTCAGAATATGTTACGCTAATTGAGTAACGTAATACGAATACGTTGTATTCTGTAATCTGTAGTGGAATACATTTTAAAAGTAACCTTCCCAACACTGCTAATATATTTGTTTGTTTGTCCCTGTGATTTTAATTTGAATTGTTTCTTTCTCGGGCAGCACGGTGGAACAGTGATTAGCACTTTGCCTCACAGCAAGAAGGTCCTGAGTTAAATTCCACCATCAGGCTGGTGTCTTTCTGTGTGGAGTTTGCATGTTCTCCCCGTGTTTGCGTGGGCATGCAGTTAGTGGGGATAGGTTAATTGGAAACACTAAAGTGAATGGATGGATGTTTCTTTCTGTTACTCACCAGAAGACTGTACCAGAAGTACTGTCTGTCTCACTGTTAGTTGTTTCTGGAGCAGTGCGTCTGCTGACCAATACATTTGTTCTGGCATTGTTCACAGATGTGCAGGGTGGCTGCTAATAATTAAATGGACAATTTTTCAATGTGCACATTGTGATGAGGTAAATACTGTAGGTTTTTTAGCCAGCATGCCAGTGTATTCGCTTTTGTGACATTGAGATTTTGCTTTGAGGCCTGTTGCTTTGGATTCTTTATATCAGGGCATACTTCACATGCCAAGTCTAAAACGTTGTAAGTGATGCAATTTTAATTGGTTTTCTTTCAACTACACCTCTGTGACAAGCCAAACATGTTCTACACCCAGAAAACACTGACGTGTCTGAAACTTTTTGCTTATGACTTATTTCCTTTTAATAAAACAAAATAAGGCACCTTGCCTCTGAGTGGTTCAGCTAGCAGGGGAAATATGTTCACACATTTCTGTTTTTTCTAATGATCCCAATCTTCTAGAGTTAATATCTGAGTGTGGCATATGCAAATAATAATATAAGATGTGCAGATGTTGAAGAGAAAAAAATGTTGCTGTCTCTTTTGACATTATGACTGTGCACACTGAGGCAGCTCCCACCACAGAAAGACAGATCAGGAAGACGGGCGCCTAAACTATACTGTAGACAATGTTTCACATATGCAGTGTCCAGTTTGGATGGAAGTTATTACTGTCAGATAGGAAGAGCAAGAAAAGCAGAGATGACATATCAATCAAATGACAGCTCAGAGCCTTTTCCTCACATATCTTTGTGATGGTTAGTCAGCCTCCCCCCAAGATCCCGTGGATCTCAAAGTGCTCCATCTTTAAAGGAATTTTATTTCATGCGCATCTGTGTATAGCAGAGAATGATATTTTGGCTTTAACACTGTGATAGAGGCAGAAACTATCCACTGACTGCCAATCTGTATTAAGAAATATTGCTGTGTGTTCAGTACTGACCTTTTCTGGATTGCCCTCCAGTTAGCTGCAAAGAGAAGCAAAAATGGAAAGTTTAGATTTATTCACTTCACTGCTGTGACTGCATTTTGCTGCTAAAAAATATAAAGTTTCACTAAATTAGCTTTAACTATCAAAGCAGATTTATATTTCCTATATTGTCACATTTCACATACATTTATAAATATGTGTGCACCCATGGTATCGCGTCTGCGGTAGCTAAATGCTGATCGTGGCAGTGCTGACACAGTAAAGCGGGTATAATATGTTCACCATGAGACGTGTTAAGGAAAAAAAAAAGATATTTCATGATTCTAAATCAGTGGGCCATTACAGCTCTATCTGACTTCCTGGGTCTCTGCACATTTCACCGCATGATACGACTTTAATGCAATTTCTAAATTTTATTTGATCAAATGTAACAAAAAGAGACAAAAGCATACATTGGGGCTTCTGTGACACCTACCTTATTAATTGTTTTACAGCTTTACTGGGAGTATTCTGTATGTAAGAATGTTTTATGCCACTGTTAACACACAAACTTAACACAAAGGATGAAAGACACAGCAGGTTTTTAGAGATTTGCTCAACCCTCAGCATACTGGGCAAATTGGAGCTAGAATTGATGGGCATGTTATTATAATCCATGGAATTTATCCAACAGTTGCTGATGGACTTGACATCAACAGAAGTGCTGTTAATGCCAGAATGTAGACTGCTCTAAAACCCTGAATAAACTAATGAGAAACTCCACTGTGCCTGAAAAAAGTAAAGAAGAATAAAGTTTCATCCAAAGCACTGCAGTCACTCTTTTCCTTTTCTCTGCACAGGCATAACGTTAATTGCTTAATTGGCACTTGAGTGGGGACAGTGGTGTCGTCGTCATAATTTATCGAAAGACTCTATATGCCATGACGTATTGGTTGACAAGCTGAAGAAAAAAGGCCGCTGCTTTTCAATTTAACTGATTTACAAACTGTGGCTATCTGTCTCCTTCAGTTAATTTGTGTTTGCCCTCTCTCTCATGTGTAGGACCAAATTAAATTGTCTAATTGAAATTGTTCTCATAGCTCTGGCGAACAGCACGATGTCTCCTCAGTGGGGTTGGCCTCAAGGAAATAGCCTTCTATTAAGTTGTCACTTATCGGCATGCATGAACTGCAAGGGGTGGGGATTTTATTTTTTTCAATCAAAACAATGGGTGCATCCATTGCCTCACACAGAGCAAAAACCGATGGAAGTTGGTGCCCTGCTGGGAAACTATACAAGAGTCTGTGATGTACCATTAAACATTCCAGACTATGGTCACACAGAGAATTATAAAACACAAGTAATTGAATTCAGAGATTTTCTCGGATCCCATCAGTCATTCAGAAGAGATAAGCTCCGGATGACCCTGCTAAAATATTATAGCAAATGTACTTTTCTTGAAATATAATTACTCAAACTGAAGGGTAAGCTCACCCTCTTTTTCCTTCTTATCTAATCTCACAAAGAAGAAACCCACTACAGGCTACTGGCAGTCTGATTTAACATATTAAATGTCAACAAATGGTTTCTAATTAGTTTCACCAACTAACAATGAAACAAAAGGCATCAATATGCAAAGAATCAACTGCAAAAGATGACTGAGCACAGAGTACAGTTAACCGCAACACACCAGGGACTGCGGGAGATGAGATTTAACCTAGAGTCAGGTAACACTGGCAAAATGTCACCTACTCACATTATATCTATTTACAGAGGCTTACTTAAGCACAAAGAAAAGAGGGAGTAATTTTCAGGCAACTGAGAGTGATTTGAATGCCGGTACTAAAAGTTTTATGAAGCATGAATTTTATTTTCTCAGCTATTTGAAATATGACTTTGTGAATGTTTAGCGTGTGCTGCCATTTGTTGTCTCTGCACATTTACCGGCTGCTTTACACAGGTAATTTTTTGGAGCTATAATAAAGAGACATTTGGCCCTTACTCTATGGGGGACCTCGCTTTTCCCCATGTTGTACAAATGTCACACTGTCAGTGAACATTGCCTCTGAGATTCAGTAGTTAATGCTGAATACTTAAGGTGGAGTACCATGAATTTATGTGACTGTCCTCCCAAGAATGAAGCTTTAAAAAGACAACATACAGGTTCATTCAGGTGACGATGCCCTGTTTGTCATAGTAGTTATTCTGGATGCATGAAAGAATGTTGCATGGTGCATAATCGTGGATGTCACTGGAGATATCCCAAGACAATTCTAAGAGATGGCATTCACACAAGCGATGGTTATAATAATGGACTGATATTGCCTAAAAAAGAGCCACTTAAAATCCGGTCCTCTCTTTATTATACTCTCCTCCATCCCTACAAACATCGTTAACTATAACCATAACCAAACCAGACCACATACACAATGATAAGATCCAGAAATACATTCCTTTGGTGCAGCTATTGAAATAATAATATAAGTAATGTAAGGAATTATTATATAATACAAAGTATTAAAAGTACCAGGAACTCAAAGTTGTTTTGAGTTGTGTTGCTTTCTGCATTTGGGCTTTCTGAAAGCATTTCACTGCACACAGAGAAAATGAAATCGTATGAGTATTAATAGCTTTTTTCCACATTGGTGATTGGCAACCAGGAAGACAAAATTTACAAAAGTTAGACAATAACTTCTACTAACTCGTTTTATGTGGCATGCGGCGAGTTATGTAGTGGCAGCTCATGTCTGCTGTCACTAATTAACTGTAGTTTCAGGCGCAACTTCATGGCAAACCAAATTAAAAGTAAACAAACAAAAATGGCGTAATGACTGAGGCGTTACTAAAACCATCAATGACCATAAAGAGAGAAGGTTAGGGCACGCTAAACAAAACACTGGGCGTGAGGGTGCGCCTGCATTTCTAGTTTCACTGCAATCTCCGGCCAGCTCTGAATGATTTACAACACAAACTTCAGTTTTATGAAGTTCTCAGATGTTAATGATCCGACAACACTAGCATACACCATGAAACTGTTTAGTAAAGCATTGCCATTTTACATGACAAAAGTACCACATTAGTCTTACACACTGGTTACAGTTTGCGATAACTTTAATGGAGTCTCATTACAACTCGAATCCAGGCTACAAAATCACATCCGTAGGGGGTTAAGTGTGAAGTTTTTTCTGTTAACCAAAAGAAAAATGTGATGTTAATTAAGCGAGAGGGGAAATGTATGTGGGGAAAAGTATTTGCTCGACACTTTTGCGAAGTGCGCCGCTTCTGTTTATTGTAATGCATCTTAATCAGCATACTCAAATGCACTAGTATGACAATTAATTTAAAATGGTCTCTAACGAACTCCACATAAAGCAATTTAAAACAAAGCCTTTGATGTTTGAAAAATATAGACTAGAGCAGGTTTTCTTTTAAACTAGAGTATGTGTTCTCTGGACAGGGAACTGAAAAATAGATTCGGCCATGTCAATAGTAGACGTGTTTAGCACAGAACAAGACCAGTTTTCTGGAGACCCTCACACCATGAAGAATAGTGGTGGACATGATTTGGGGTTGTTTAGGTGCTTTGGGGACCGAGTGGTTTGCGGTCATTGATTATACTGTCTGCATCATATCAAAGAGTGCTTGAAGATAATGTAAGGCCATCTGTCAGAAAGGTCAAGAGGACCTTTCAGCAGGATAATGATCCCGAGCAACCTAGAAAATTCACCAAGGAATGATGCAAAAAGAAGAAAAACGCAGGTGTATGGAGTCGAATCCCAGGCTTGCATCACATTATAAATTTATGAGAATTTCAAAAAGGCAGTAGATGGAAGAAAACCAACAAACATCTTGCAAATACAGGAATTTTGCATCACAACATGGACAATTGTTTCATCAAACTGATGCCAGAGAAGCTACATTGGGGGGAAATAATTATGAGATCTCCTAGTGAATTTATATGTTTGCTTACTTATAAAGAAATGAACAGTCTCTAATTTCTAGAGACTAAGTTTCATCATAATAGAGAACTCCCAAAAAAACATATTCCACAAAAGTTATAAATTGATTTGTGTAATATTGAGTGAAATAAATATTTAATCTCCAAGCAAAACATGACTCAGTACTTGGTGGAAAAACCCCTATTGGTAAGCACCATGGTAAACTGTCTCTTGTAGTTGAACGCCAGGTTTGCTCATGTCTCAGGAGGGATTTTGGCCCAATCCCCTTCACTGAAACTCTAAATCTTTTACATTTTTTGGCTACTAGTGATGGGATTTCCGGCTCTTTTTAGAGAACGGCTCTTTCGGCTCGGCTCACTAAAACGAGCCGGCTCTTTCGGCTCCGAACAGGCTCTTCAGGTTGTTTTGTTGCTTAAATTAATTTATTATTAACAATAATATAAAATTATGCACAAAAGGAGTTACTAATGTAAAAAAAGTGGTTTTATTTATATGTTTATATATAAATATATGCGGTGGCCCCTCGAGACAAAACATGTACAAACTCCAAAACATATTTCTAGCATGAACTGAACTTCCAAAACAGAGCTTCCTAGATCACTTAAATTACACAATTGAATGCATATGTGTACTGTTTGTGTATTTATACACAAGCACTCATATATATTCGAATAATTAAAAAAAATGTTCATTTGCCTGTTACTACCACACACCAAATCAGGACGTTGCTACTTGCTGGCTTGTGTAGCCACTAGGTAACAAAAGCTCAACACTGCCCCTAGCATCGTGGACCATTTCTGTTGTGTTTTGTACGTGTTTTGAGTTTTTACGTGTTTTGGAGTTTGTACATGTTTGTTTGTGCTTTGTCTGTAGCGGTCACCGTAAATATACTTTTATTTATTCACTCCACATAAAATGTAATAAATCATATAATACAAAAACCAACTATTTACATTTCAACTCTTAACTATTTAAATTTTCAGTTTTTTCCTTTTACAAATTTAAAGTGAAACAACACAAAACACTGAAAACCACAACACAATTAAATATAAATTAAATTAAATTAGAAAACAAAAAGAAGATGCATCTTCTCTGTCATATGGACCTGCGTGAATAAACTTTCTGAATCCTTTATCATCCGCAACTGAAAATAGTTGTAGATGATTACTATACCTTTCTAATGTGATGTTGTTGTCCCTGGCTCTTTCTCTGTCTCTCCTGCTCTGTTCCTGTGCTACTGAGTGTAACTACCGCCCCTCCCCCTCTTCCCAGCGTAAAGCACAAGGCTCGCAAGCGAAAAATAGTGCGAGAGAGAGGGGGAGATA
This sequence comes from Copadichromis virginalis, assembly GCF_057382275.1. Classification (NCBI taxonomy): domain Eukaryota; kingdom Metazoa; phylum Chordata; class Actinopteri; order Cichliformes; family Cichlidae; genus Copadichromis; species Copadichromis virginalis. Next base: position 10,225,044 of record NC_140628.1, on the reverse strand, counting down.
AAGAAAAAAAAAACCACGGCTCGTGATAAGGAGCCGGCTCGCATCGTTCACGTCAAAGATCCGGCTCTAAGAGCAATTTCGTTCGCAACCAACACATCACTCTTGGCTACTGCTTGGCAACTCACAGCTTCAGCTCCCTCCACAGATCTCTATAGGACTAAGGTCTAAAGGCCGGCTATACCACTTCACGACCTGAATCTGCTTCTTCATTCAAAGACTCATTCAAAACCAATGGTCAGTGTTCTCGCTGAAGGAAGGAGGTTCTCATGTAAGATTTTATGGTACATGGCCCCATCTTAGCAGGAACACAGGCCCAAAGCATAATGCTGGCACCTCTGTGCTTGACCATGTGAATGATGCTCTTTCAGTCATACCTAGCATTGCTCTCTCTTTAGCGAGTTGATGCCAAAGAGCTCAATTTTGGTTTCATCCGGCCACAGCATTTTCTCCCAAACCTTCTCTGAATCACTTAGATGTTCACAAACACATGATGGATCTCTACATGAACATCCACGCACTGCAAGATTTCAGTCCATTAGACTGTAGTATCTTACCCATGGTGTTTTTGGTGACTGTGTTACCAGCTGCCTTCAGATCATTAACAACCTCCTCCCGTGTAGTTTTGGACTGACCCATCACATTTGTCATGATCATCCTCAGCACACAAGGCAAGAGCTTGTAAGCAGCTCCAGACTGAAGGAGATTCATTGTCATTTATATTTCTTCCATTTTTTAATAATCACACCAACAGTCGTCACCTTCTCATGAAGATTCATGCTGACTGGCCTTGTCGGCCATGTGCAGGTCTACAGTCTTGTTCCTGATTTCCTTTGGCCGCTCTTACCCATGGTGGTGGAGAGGTTGGAATGAAAGAAATTGAATTTTTACACAGGTGTACTTTAAACAAATAACCAGCTGTGCTTGATTGATTGATTGATTGATTGATTGATTGATTGATTGATTGATTGATTGATTGATTGACACTTTCTTTTTAAGTGTCCAAACCTACAATTACAACATGGAATGAGAAAATGTTTTCTGAGCCATCACTTATTTCTTTATGTTTTCCTTCAAAGGAGCCAGAATCTCTTGTAAGTTTTTAAAGTGGTCTTGAGCAATAGTTCTCCAGGCTTTCTAAAGAACTTTCAAAGTCTTTCATTGGACACTGGCTGCATCTTTAACTCATTTTCACTGTAGTTCTTATACCTGACTTTTTTCAGAGTAATGTTGTTTTTTATTTTCTGTTAACACTGACCTATGACCTATGTAACATTAAAGAATAAAAAAAAAACCCCACCTTTCTCAAGCAATCAACCAGTGTATGTCTACACATAACGGACAAATCAGACAACAAAGAACCTGTTATAATTGTATCTTTAAGTACTTTGTTACTAGTAGCCTATCACAAAACAAACAAAAACAACAAAACATATATTCTGTAGATAGGGGTGCAACGATATTCGTATCGGTATTGAACCGTTCGATACAGTGCTTTTGGTTCGGTATGCATATGTATCGAACAATACAAAAATTTTTATTTATTTTATCAACTTTTCTTCTGACGATGCTGTCTGTGTTGAGCACTCAGTGGATCTGCGTTCGACTACTCCACCTTGGCTGCACTGTCGAGTGCAGATCCACTGAGCGCAGCGCAAGCTAGCAAGACAGAAGCTAAGCTCGAAACTGAACCTCCCCCACCCTCATTCAGATGTGGCGTTTGGAACTATCTTGGTTTTCATGTGAAGCATGAGCCTGATGGTAAGCTCGTCATGGACAAAAGTAAAACAGTATGTCGGATGTGCCACGCAATGCTCAATTGGTGGGAACTAGTGCGTTAGCGCAGTTAGCTTGTTAACGTGTTGACGCCGTCCGGCCCCACGCACGGGGCGATCCGCGGTAACTCGTTAATGGAGATTTGCTGCGTTATGGCGTTAATGTCATTTGAACGAGATTAACGCTGACAGCACTAGTGGGAACACAACGAATATCACTGCACATTTACTCTGACATCATCCTAGTGCAAAGACAAGTGGACGCAGACAAAAACAACAAGCACGCATGCTACAGACTTTAGCCGAGTCATTTAGACAGCCGTTAGCACATGATTCTCCTCATGGGGACCTGATATGTTTAATATGCTGCTGAGAGTATTCCCCAGAAAAAGCGTATGGTATAGCTTTTATTTTGGAAAGAGCCATTTCTCTGTAATAAACTCTCTTTTCCAAAGATGAGTGATTTCTCGATCAGATAGATTTTTTTATTTTTTTTTATTTTGTTGTTTCAGCAACATTAAATTTAAAAACTGTACTTTTGAGTTAAAATATATATTTATAATTTTAATAAATGACAAATTAAAAAGGCATGAACATTTTTTTGTATTGAAAAAAATATCGAACCATGACACCAAAGTATCGAACTGAACCGAACCGTGAATTTTGTGTATCATTGCACCCCTATCTGTGGAATCTGAATCTGATTATCAGCACCTAATTTTCCAGCTTGACAATGATCGTAAACACATTCCCAATCCAGTAAAAGCATATCTGTCAAGAAGCCTGGAGAACTATTCATGAAGACTACTTAAAGAAATTACAGGAAAACCTGCCCAACAGAGTCTAGGCTATAATGAAGATGTAGAGGAAAAATATTTCTCGTACCAAACATTGATTTCAAGATTGTTACAAATGTACAAACTCAATGTACAAATGAATGCTTGTACAGGTTTTAATAATCTCAAGACTTTTGCACAGTAGTGTACATGTATATATATAACGTATCTGTTTCAAAGAGAGTAAAAAACAAAGTTAATGTCAACATAAGACATTTACTTTTTCTCATAAATGTAACATAGAGCCTTTGTTTTCACATTTTCATACTCTTCAGCATGTCTTTCAAAACACACTATGCTAATCAATGTAAACAAAGGCTAAAAATAAATAATGTGAACAGTATTTCTGTCAGCCTTTAACAAGGCACATTTATACATCTCAACATTTGACAACTTAATAGTGGGAGGAAATAATACTGGATCTTTTCTTCAGTCAAATTCTCCTGCTGCTTTTCTTTTCATTCTAATGCAGTTTAGTGTTTCAATCAACGGAAATACATTCAAAACAATAAGTGAAAGCTTCACTCAGATGAAAGAAATACAGAGCTGCTTTTAATCAATTCATCCAACAGATGCGATAGAAGCTCCGCATGTTTTTGTTTCTGTTTAAAAAAAGTTTTTTTAAACCATATTTTCATGTTTTCAGCTAAAATTCCACAGTAATGATAACCTTTTATTCATCAGTCTCTTTTCTGATTTATAAAAAACATAGCAGCTCTGCAGCCACTGCACAAAAACAGAAGTAGCACAAAAGATCAGTCGCACTTCAGATCAGAAGGGAAGACTAAGGCTGGACATCACAGTTACCCAATGTATTCACTTAAAGATATGCAGTATTTTTGGTGGATGCTAACAATTTTTACTTACATGCTGCTTTGCTGAATTCTGGTATGGTGAGCCAAAACACATGGACTGGGTATATGATGTGACCACAGAATATATACAGGTTACAGTTTTAGCATCTAGGCCCTGATCGTCTCAGCATCCCCGAAATACACAAGCTCAGCAGTGAGTGGGAATGCAGAATAATGAAACTGGCTTTGTGTACAGAAGTCAATGATAAGTAAATAGAATTTGCTGTGAGCTCTGAGTAAAAGCTGCCACGTGGTCCTTCTTGTGTAACTCTAACTCCTGCATGAACCAGATTTATAGCAAGCAGCTTATGACAAATCATAATTTTATTAAAGCTTATTATGACAAAAATACCTCCTTCTAAAATGGGAGTAGATTGGTAGCCGATGAACCGTCAGCACACATGTGAACTGTTGGGTTGGCATAGAGTGTAGAAAAAAAGCCACGCTGACTTACCAGTGAACTTTACCAATTTAGTGTTTTACTTTTAAAGACTTTTGAAACTTTCTATTAAAAATGTGAGAGTATTACTTTTCATACTTCACAAAGAATGCAGTAAATCAATTCAGTCTATATACTTGCTAATTTACGGTGTAGATAATGACGACCCCAGCTACTCTGCCGGTTCCTTCTTGTCTCTGTCTTCCTGGTATTTTATCAAAGGCAGGCAGAGTGTGAGAGGTGGATCCCAAGAGGGGACAAACTTGTTAGCACCAGGCTAATTGTTATTGAAAAGGTCTCGGTGCTAACTTTCTCTCTTCTCTCCCCAGCAAACAAGAATGTGTTGAGTTTGGCTTGTTGTTAATTTTTTTTCCTGTGCTGACAACTCCACTTTATGTGCATCCATGCAGTAACATATTAGTAATTTCACTTTTTAATACATTTAATATGATTAAATACATTGTGGATACTTAAAGCTGTCCTTATCTGTTTGGTTTACCTATCTTGCCTGAACCTGTGTACTCCTAGTGCTGGTCCCAAGTCTGGATAAATGGGGAGTGTTGCATGAGAAAGGGCATCAGGGATAAAACCTTTCGCAAATCAAACATGTGGATCACAAAGAATTAGATTTCCATTCTAGTTGGGTTAACAGTCCATAATCCAGGTTAAAATTTTCTACTGGTGGCTGAAGGCAAAGGAAGAAGAAAGGGGAAAGACGTATTTTGGGGCAGGAGTGTGGTGAAAGTAGGGACTCTAAATTTTGGGACTTTGACTGGTAGGGTTAGAGAGCAGGCTAATGTGATGGAGAGAAGGAAGAAGGATATTTTTTGTGTGCAGGAGATCTGGTGGAAGGGAATCACGGCCGGCACTGGAGATGGATTCAAGCTGTTCTACCATGGTGTACGTAGGAATAGAAATGGAATAAAGGTAATCTTGAAAGAGTAGTGTGTGAATGGGTATGTGGAGGTGAAGAAAGTGTCAGACGGGATTGTGCGTTTGAACCTGGAAATTGAAAGGGTGCCTTTAAATGCTGTCAGTGCATATGCTCCATGGGTTGTAGTAAAATGAATGAAGTGGTACAGGGTTTTGCATTAAAAAACTGACACTCTTTGCCCCTGATTGAAGCAAATTTTGATAGACATGTAGGTGAAGGGAACAGAGTTGATTAGGTATAGCGTTAGGAAGAGAGATGCTGAAGATCAGATTGCAGTGGATGTGTGGTCACTTTTGAGTTAAGAAGCATACACACAGGAAATGATCTCCAGATGACCAGAAGCCATTCATTTTTGATTCTACACAGATGCATTTGTAAGTATTTTTACTTTCAGACACATGTCACACAGCTGGAATATAGAAACCATGGTGAAAGGATGGCTCTTTATACAGCAAGTTCTTTTTATTATTAATATGTGTTCATAGACTTTACAGTAAGTGATCAGATTTTCTGGGTTTCTCTGTTTTTGTTTCTGCAAATAAGAAAACAATACAACATCTTATTACACTGTGCCATGTATTGAATTTAATTAAAAATACCCCCGCTTATATATTCTGCTCAGAAGGACTAAGACATGAGGAGAGGAGTCATGAGAGGAATCAGGGATGTGCAAAAACATGGAAAGTCATTGAAATAAATGTTGCTAAAAAAAACTCCAGTTGAACTACTCTCAGCTCTGAGGTAGTATGATTGAAGTGACTGCCAATGGAAACTGACTGATTCGGAAATATAGGGATTGGTTACTTCTAGGTTTATGGTTAGCAGAATAAATATTGCTGGACTTCAAAGCAGCTGGCTGCATATGTACCGAGCTGTCGTAGAGCTCATTCTTTGTTGAAACTGGGCCAGACTAGTTGCCAGGTAGACTTTATGTCACATAGTGCAGCGGTCCCCAACCTTTTTTGCGCCACGGACCGGTTTATGCCCGACAATATTTTCACGGACCGGCCTTTAAGGCGTCGCGGATAAATACAACAAAATAAAACTAGTACTGGTACCGAAAAAAAGAAGATTTATTCATAACACACGTTAACGATAACAAAATAATGCTGAACCGATAAAAACCCTGAAATTCATACATTTGACACCTGAGCCTCAAGTCTCGCGGCCCGGTACCAAACGACTCACGGACCGGTACCGGTCCGAGGCCCGGGGGTTGGGGACCGCTGACATAGTGTACATAAGTAACGGAAGAAAATCCTGGACTGCAAACAAAGAGTCTCAGGAGGTTTAAAAGCAATGTTTTAGAACAATGCCATCTGCCATAGACCGTGAACATTGTCACCTTTCCTACCTTTTAATTAAAAATATGCTTAGTGACAGAGTAAAAACTAAGAAACACATGAGAAATATCTACATATGTAATGGCAACAATAAAAAAAAACACAGGCAAGCAGAGACGAATAAAAGAGCCTGCAGCTTCAGCAGCATCATAGCTACTGATGAACGAGCACACGGATACACTGTATTTTTCTGTGACTGGATTATCAGGAGGACAGGACAATGGGAATCATATCCTTTAGTGCTCGCTTTCTGCATATACTGTATCTCGCTGAGGGATGTGCAGCATCTAGTCTGTATAGTTGATATGGGAAAATATTTTATTCAGGCTGCAGTTTCTCTAATAGACTCTTGACTGGTTTTTATTTTTTGACTTTTCTATATTATGTTAATATGTAAAGCAGCAAGGCGAAGTAAAGCTTCTATAAAACCAATGATAATAAAACCAACTACCTAACCACTTCATCTCCCTCTGAGGCAAACCTACATTATCAGAGGGTTCTTTACTCAAGTGTTAAACTGAACTGCAATAATAGAATGAGAGAAGTTCAAACATTAACAGAGAATCGGTAATGAGCAGCAGACAGCAAACACAAACATCTATGCATGTATAAAGTAATGATGCTCAGAGAATATTTTTGAATCTCATAAAATGTGAAACATACAGTTGATCAGTTTGGTTTTCTTAAGTAAAATGAAGTAAAACAAAGAATAGACATGCTGTGCTCACAATGAACTAATATGAACAATGTGTACGCCCATTTATCTGGAAGAGGTTATTAACCTGAAATATTAAACTGATTCTGTACCTTACACTCAGTCGGAAATGTGCATCTTACATATGAAAATGTCAAAGTGAAAATAAAAAAACCCATCAAAACACTTTCTTCTGTTTTTTGTGGTCATATTCACATTCTCTCATTTGTCACTTTCAGACATGTCCAGATTTATTTATCAATGCAAATAACTCCCGTCACACACCAGCAGTGTATGCATGTAACCGAACTGTTCCCTCTGCACACTCTGAGCTGGAAGATACAGCTTAATCTTCTCCAAGGCTGCAGTGTATCCCACCAGTCATCTTGGCCCCACGCAGGGCATGTGATTGAACTCTCCGGGGCGCATGTGAGGTGCAAGAGCCATGGAGCGCCAAGGTCCAGAAGCCACCCTGCGGCCTCCAGACGAGCATGGCGCAGGTTAATGAAAACATCAAACAACTCCCCGTGGAGTCCAGATGAATAGAAAGCTGTCACGACGATCAAGCCCCCCTCCCCTCCCCCTGACCAGGCCTTAAAAAAAGATCAAAACAAACAATAATCTCACATCCGAAAGCCGACAGGGCATTTACAAAGGACATGCACAAGACTTGTTTTTGTTCTTGCACAAACTGGAAATCTACCTAATGGAATTATTTCCCCACCTAGCTTTTAGAGAATTTTTCCGACCAAAGTCTATAAATCTGATTATTTTTTTAGTCCATTATCATCAACATTTCCATTTTCAGAGAGTGGGTGAAATTGTCTAAAAACTCCAAAAGTTGAAATGGAGAAAAACGTCTCTTTTCCTGTTTTTCATTTTACCTGTGATTTTCTTTCCCTGCTATGACATTACATTACTTTCAGATGCCCAAAGCATGTAGCTACAGCCATTTGCACTGCTTTTACATATCATGTACAGTAATGAACTTTATGCAAGGTGCTTAATATGCTTTATGAGTGTGTGAAATAGCCATTTTTAAAGCCTGGTTATCTCAGTGTATTTTTCCTCACTTGATAGATTCATTTAAAATTAAGAAGAACATCATAAAACTGTCCAAAAAAAAGTCTCTTTGCAGTGTTCAACCTGAAACCCCAGAGGTCGCAGTAACTGGAACAGGCTCAATTACTCATTAAAATAAATCTTGTCACCATAATTAGAAGGTAGAACATGGCACGTTAAATGAAGAGGCCAGCTAGTGCTACTACATGTGTTTGAAGATTTCCAGGTGAACAAGTTTCACAGTGTTTTTTGTGACACTGACAGTGACTTTTGTGTTACAAGTTGTTTTTTTGCCATCTCAGAGTTGTGTGATTGATTTTTCAAATACTGATTGGCACAATAAGACAAATTGTCATTCCCACCTCTCCCTCATCAAAAACATCTCTAAATATAACGAACCGAGGGTCTAAAACCAGTTAGATCACAATAATTGTCTCAGGCAGTGTTTTTTTACACGACAGCAAGAAAACAAGTGAAAAGAATTTTATTTTCTAGTCTGAAGTGCATTATGCTGTGGGTCTGTAGTTGTCTGGTCTTGCTCCTTAGTTGTTCCAAGTCTCAGTGTTTGTTTCCCTGCATCAAGCTGCATGTCTTGAGTTTGGGTCTCTGTCCCTGTGTTTATGCTTCCTGTCTAATTTTGAGAGTCCCTCAAATCAAATCACTTTTATTGTCACATCACATGTGCAGGTACATTGGTACAGCACATGTGAGTGAAATTCTTGTGTGCGAGCTTCACAAGCAACAGAGTTGTGCAAAATACAATAATGTAAACAAGCAAAATACAAGATACAAGAATGGCTACATCACAAGAATGGCTACATCACAAGAATGGCTACATCTATCTTGTGTCTGTGATGTTCTGCTTTGCTTCATATGGTTTGTCAGTGGATTCTGTTAAGCTGTGTTCCCCAGGTGTTTCTGTTCTGCCATTACCTCATGTGTGTATTTAAGCCTTCAGTTTTCCTCTGTTCTTTTTCCCATTGTTGTCATATGTCCCCTCACACTATATGATCTATGTTTCCTCTGGAGTGTCTAGTTCTTGGTTCATACCTTTCCATGCCAGAATTTTGTATTTCAGTTCTTGTAAATTTCGGTATTAAAGCTGTTTTTCTCTTTGGAATCCAACAATTGGGTCCCTCTTCCTGCTTCCACACAGCCACCGCATAATATTATTCTCTCATTCTCTTCAATTATATATCAAGAGAAATTTACAAAAAAAAATGCCGCTAACATAGTCAATTCCTCTTTTAAAATGTTATACACACTAATCCACCCTATGAAATTGCATTGGCAATCTTGTAACTATATAGTGTTAGGAAAATAGCCACTTTGTGAGTGTCCTGTTGTTCTGTTTAGTTGCACTGAAACACACTGCAAGGAGTGAGCTGCTCAGTTCTTCCACTTCCACTGTCTCTAGCCAAAATAAGACAGAGACTTTTGAATGCACTTTGCAAACCAGGCTAACTATGCAGCATTATTATTAACTGATAACTCCTGAGCACAACTATTGGTGTGTTTGTTTTAAACAAAACCAAGACGACAAAATTCAAAACCGGTAGTTTCAAAGCAGTAGCTGTGGATGACAATGTAGTGGTTTTGTCCATCCTTTCTGTACAGTCTATAGCTGCCATTTAAAAGGTAAACTAACCAGTCTGGTAATCTTGGATTTTTCACTGAGAAATGTGGTCATGTATGTGTATTGTGCTATTCTATTCTTTCTGGTACGGTTACATACACCCACACATTTTTTTAACAATTAATATTGAATATATCTTGCATTAACATGCAGTGCTCATATACTTTAGTTTGAAAAGGTTCCATTCACTGGTGATATTTTGTCTATATGTTGTCTCCGTGTTGATCTAATATCATTTTACCTGTTTTTACTGCCCTTCTTCCTCTCTGTGCTTCTTCAGGCTCAGCAGTCAGACAAAGTCGTTATTGTTGCGAGACAGATTCTGTGGAAGCATAGAAACAGCCATTGTTGATGTTCACAAGAAGCAAACATTATTAAAGCATGGATTATCACTTTAACCTTGCCGGTGTACCTTGGGGACAATTTCCTGCTGCCTCATGGTTATTGGTCACTCTAGATTTTATCATTTCATTCAACTAAGTGGAAGTCAGCTTACTTTAAATGACCTCAGCTGAGGGGCAATAGGGATTTATGTGAGCACGAAAATTCTTCTGTAAAACATAAATCAATGCACCAGCTCTTTTGCAAGACATCTTGCTTTTTCTTAATTATTGCTATTAGCAGCTGAAGCATCTGAAGCATGCATCACTGTCTTTTGCTATCGACTCAGCGGATTGACTAGCATGTAAAGAACTGGTTTCTAATGGCATGTGGAGGCTGTTTTCAGGCCTGTGAAAGCAGTTAAAACTAAATGGGATAATATTCATCCATGTGTTTTTCTGCCAACGAGCACCTGAGCCTCAACAGCTCTGTGTAATTCATGAAATTAAGAGTTTGCTCTGTATAAAGCATGAAAGGGTAATCAATAAGCTTGCTGTCATCTTCGAGAGTGCTCCCTCTCTTGTTCAACTATGAAGTGTTGGCGAGTACAGACAAACCAGATACACCTGATATCACCCTAGAGATACTATTAATTTTATGGCCGCTAGTACAAGAAGCGCATGACGTCTCTTTCTCCCTCTGCTGGTCAATGATCCTTACTCATGCACGGAATGGCAATCGATAAGAACACAGATGCTTCAATTTCCAGTGGAGCAAAACTGACTGCAAGATTTATTTGCTTAATTAGCCGAAAGAAAAGAAAACAATAAAAGATGCAATTGCCCCATTCACATTGTTCTTCTTGTCTTCACTTATTCTGTCTGCTACATCAGACACTCAATAATAATGTCATGGTCTGGGTGGGCACCTGCAGGTCTCCGACAGCGGCCCCTCCTCCTTTGGGCGGAGTTCGGTTGCTCCTCCCTGGCTGACCACCTGTGAGCAATCATGCCAGCAGTATATCAGACCTGCGCTCTCAACCATTCATCGCCTGAGTATCTGCTATCCCCATGTCAGTCGAGTGGAGCATCATAACTCTGTCAGACGCTGTGTGATGTCTTACTTGTCTTTCTTGTCCTCAGAGGTAGCACCTGGAGTGGAGATCTTGTCTCCCTCACTCCCGCCTTCCTGGACCTGGGCCGCCTGCTGCTAACACGACGTGGCCTGCCAGCCCACCACTCACTTGCCTGCCTCCCCACGCTTCGACCGCTTCCGGGCTTCCGCCCCACCTGTCACCTCCACCTGAAACCAAGTAAGGCAACTCAATTCAACTGTGGAGGATCGGTGATTGTCTGCTGGATCCCACTGACCGTGATCTCCTCTTATTCCAGTGCCCCGACCCCTGCCCAGTCCTGTTTCTACCTCCCCGCTGCCTCTGCTGTTCAGCCGTCTCCTAGAGGTGTCTAAGTCGCCCTCTTTATCGTAAATTATCCTACGCGCCACGAGTGTGGTGGCGCCGCTTTGCTTTTGTTTTTGTTTGCCTGTGGGCGGAAATAAATCATTTGTTCCCTACCGTCTCGCTTCCGGGTTGGTTTCTGCACCTGTGTCCATCTTTGTTCCCTCGTGCCGCTGGGCCGTGACAAATAATGTGCAAGCATTCTGTGTGGAGAATATATGCAAACTGATACTCTGATACTGATCTGATAATGACGATATGAAATAGGAAGACACATCCATCTATCTAATAACGTTCAAAATATGCTGTTTTAGTCATTTATTTAATAGATAATGGTCAAAATCAACCTATAATAGCATTCGTGGCTTTATTGTGCTGATAATCATGTTGGTCTGTGAATACAGACTTTAAGTACGCTAGATAGAGAAGCTGTTTGGATGACGGCAGTGGTAGTTGTCTATGTACTATTAATATTAAAACTACATATTTTTTAATATCTCTTTGCAGGGCATACAAAATGCTATCGTAGGGGCTAACCAGCGAAGAGCCATCAAGTTGGTCACCAACGCAGCAGAAGCAGCGTCAAGGTGGCTGTGGATCAAAAGAGTAGAGGCATGGCATGTAGGGTAGCGCTACCTGTACACAAGCTGGGGCTTGATCAACCCTGGCTGGGTCGCCTGGGAGAGGGGGTTTGATTGTTAAAAGACCCAAAAAACCCCAATGACCCCCAGGTTACATCACTGATGATGTGTCCAGGGGCACCAGAGGGTGTATCATCAATTGACAACAATGTAATATTTGTGGAAAAAATTTATTTTAAATTTCATTTCGAATCAAACACACCATCACTGTAGCTGATTCTGAAAGTTATCGGATTATCTTTTACTTCAGATGAATGAAGCTGTGCAAACTAATGCAAAAAAACCCCCCAAACAAATAAAATAAGCACATAATTGGAATAGCTGAAAGTAGAAATGCCTGACTTATTAATTTTAAGTTATAATGCAAGAAGCCAGACCTTCTCCAAATAAACTAAAATCCAGTGTGATAATGCATCAAGACTGCATAAAAGATGCATGAAGATTTTCTTTAGAGTTTGGGCAACAGCCTGTGCATACATGTAGATATCCGGTCTTTAAGTGATGACGTGATAAATCCTACTTCCGGGCCCAAACTACTGTGCGTTTATTAAGGCTGTTGTGTTTTTAACATGTTTTAATGCTTTGTATCTTGTCTATTTAATCTGAACAAGCCCCTAAAAACAGTCAGTGATCACTGCTGGCCTTTCTCGGTTTTTATTACCACTGTTCATTTTAAAGTTCAGTTTTCAAATCCTTACGATGTAACTACAGCCCAGCCCATGCAGCAGCATATTAATGACTAACCTCGTATTGTGGATGGATTATCTCAGTTGTTCTCCCGACTGAAGTTTGGTCCGTTTACAGCATCCTGCCATGCGATTGCATTTGTCCCTAACCATCAGGAACCCTCACGTGAACTTTTATCGAGTGGAAAAAGGTTAGCGTTCATCCTCCAGCTTCACTGTCTTTATGTTATGCTAACATAGCTGTGTTGCTATCACGTAGCACATCATTATATACCAGCTTGTCAAATTTCAGTTACCCTACAAATGTCACTGCTGTTTACTTTCTGTCATGATCCTGGGTCTTTTGACCCAGCGTTTTAAGTTTGAGTTTATTTTGTTCATTAGGTTATCTAAGTTCATTTGTTTATTAGATTCCCCTTGTGTATCCAACCCCTGTTAAGTCTCCCTTGTCCTTCATGTGCTTCATGTCTGTGTTTCTTATGTTGTCATGTTTGCGTTTCATTATGTTTCCCATTTTATTTTGAAGAGATCTTGTGTTTTTATATTATGGATTATGTTTTGAGTCCTTTGTTGTACTGTTTCTTGTTTCCCTAGATGTCAGTTATGGTTATCATAGGTTTAGTTCTTTGGCTTTGTAATATGGCTTCCCTGTGTTCAATGTTGTGTCTACTGTGACCTTTTTGTACCATGTTTCTGGTCCCTATGTTCTGTCTTCTCAGTTGCTGTTAAGTTTGCATGTTTAGAGTTCAGTCAGTTTCCTGTTTTACTTTGAAGGTCCATGTCTCATGTGAGTGTTTCTAGTTTTGCTTCCCTTGTCTCATCCAGCCTGATTACTCCCAGCTGTGCTCTCCTTCTGTGTCTCATTCCCTCGTTATCCCTCTGTGTATTTAAGCCCTGTGTTTCTTTGTCAGTGTTATAGTCTCCCTCATGGCTGTGTTTCCTTGTGTGTCAGTTTATCCATGTCATTCTGCAATAAAGTAACCTTTTGAGTTTAATTTCGTTGTCGTGAGTTTTGCGTTTGGGTCCTTCTCCTGCCTGTACACAGCCGAAACATGACACTTTCCTGTATTTATTTATGTCTGAAGTGATAGCAGAGCTGTACGTCTTAATTTTTTGGGGAAATCTCTCAGTCAGAACATGGCATATATTTAGATGGATCCTGTTAACTTCTAACTCTGTTAAATTTCATAAATTCGGTCTTCATGGATGCCTGGATGTTAAACTTAATTGTTACACCTGGTAGAGCAGCAGTGCTGGTCATTTTATTACAGATGAAAGGATTTAGACAGTTTTTAACTCGCCCTGCACACGTATTACTGTACAACAACCCGTCCAACCAACATCATCGTCAATTATGCTGATGACACCACCGTGGTTGGGCTCACCTGCTGTCGTCACCTGGAACCACAACACCAACGCCCTGGTAAAGAAGGCCCAGCAGCAGCTGTACTTCCTCCGTGTCCTGAGGAAGAATAAACTGGGTCAGAAGCTACCGCTGGGCTTCTGCCGCTCCTCAGTGGAGAGCATGCTCTCCTACTGTCTGGGTGTTTGGTACTGAAGGGGCCACTACTGAGAACAGGAAGGCTGCATAGAGGGTAATTAACACTACCCAAAAATTCATTGGTTGCCCTCTGCCACCCCCGGAGGCCATCGTCAGATCCTCCTGTCTCAAAAAACCAGGGCCATCACAGGTGACCACTTGCACCCCGCCCACCTGTTTGACCCGCTGCCCTCAGGACAATCAGGCCCCACACCTCCAGACACACAAACAGCTTCTTCCCCTGGGCCACTCAGACTGCCAACAAACACTATCCCCCACAACCCACCTCCGCCCACTCACCTCACCAATCTGAGTCATGGTCTGAGTAACCCTCATCATTCAGGCCACTCACACACGGACTTTAGACTCAGACCAAGTCTTTGTCCACTGGTTCCAAACACTTTCCTCTCCATATATATATTCCTCTAGACTGTATAATTCTCTTCTTTTTGCTATCCATTCCTGATCTCTTTACTATTTATATATATTTCATCTTTTCTCCTGCACAGTTGGCATGGAGCACTCCTAATTTTTGTTGAATATGTACAATGACAATAAATGGCTATTGTATTCCACTGTATTATATTTTGGCAAATTTCTATTGAACAAAGAAGTCAACAGCAATGGAAAATAAGGATGTTGGAAATGAAACACAGTGACATTCAGTGCTCAGCAAACTTAGCAAAACCTTAAAAAGTACAAAGGCAAGGTAACAGATAAAAAAAAAAAAACTCATAATGATTATTGATTGATCCTGTAGATAATCTAACAGTTAAAGCATTTTCAGACCTCATTTGTGAAAATGTATGGCAGCCAGTTGAACGGCTATTCAAACTGTCTCTTTGTAAAAAATAATACCAAACGTGCCGACGTCATGACAGGCCTCTCTGGATGAGTGCTTCCATCTGGCATAGCACCAAGGTGACCTCTGTGGTGTGCTGCTTTTCTGAATGCAACCCTGTGATAAGATAAGAGGGGGTATAGAGTTACTGCCCCGGAGATATAAGGTAAAAAAGGAACAAGCTTAGTAAGCACAGCACTTAGCTCCTGTCTAATGTGTGTGAGAGTTTATTATGGTCTCATTCTATTCATAGGTTTTAGACAGACAGCTACATCAGGTCGGACTGAGAAATAGACTGAAAACAGGAAGCATAATGCAATGTCAGTCAAAAGTGCTGGTTTGGCTCCAAAAGCATTGTAGCGTTCCAGCCCACTCTCACTCCAAGGTTGTCAAATACTGCAGTTTTGTCGAAGCCAGTGCTGTCTCAGAGATATGCACAAGGTTTTCTTTTTCATCACTGCCTGATGCACCAGACAATACTGAGGCAACTCTGTCACTCCCAGCTCGTATATGAAATCAACGCTGCTTACACATGTCACTGTCTTTGTACTAAAAGGGCAACTTTCCTCACAGTGTAGTTTCATTTTGTGACTGTTGTGCCTCGGTGTAATTTTCAGCTGCCCAGCAGGAGGTTGGGGGTACAATGGTTGCTCTCGGACAGAACATGCTATCCTCTGCCAGATTAGTGGCCAAAATTTCCCAAACACAATTGCACAATTGCATCAAAGACTGCAGTGCAAAGTGTTAGCAGTCAGTCAGTAAGTCATGTGCCTCTCAGATGAAGCTAGAGCATCATTACAAGAAGGAACAGCTTGCTGTCATGCTACGTTATATTAAAAAACAAAATATTTCACAGTTGGTATTAGTCGGCGTCTAGGTTCTGCTGTGCAAATGCAGATTTAATGTATCATGTCAGGTTGTGCTGATAACATGTTATTAGTAAAATTAATTAAATGAACAACAGCCTACCTAGGTGGTTCAAAGAAATCTGATTTTGCACATAGTAACACAACTATATGAAATGGCTCATAGACAAAATTTAAAATTAAAAAATCTGAATATACATAATCTCTATAACTGTCAGATAAAGTGAGAGAAAAAAGAGCACAGAGGGGTTTTATAAAGTGTCTTATGCCTAAAATCACCCGTGAGTCATTCTGTGTCCAGCCAACCAAATATGAAAAAGCTTTTTTGTAATATAACACATTAAAAAATTACAGTTTTCACTTCTTGTGTTCACTTCTAATTGCAAAATCACTGTCATAGCTTTAATTCTTTGAATGTTGAATTTCACGTTTAATGTTAAAAACTGAATCTATTCTTTCAGGATGAATGAGCCTGGTTTTAAAATGTAGAAAAAAGGAGACCTTGCATATGCTATAACTCGCTTCGACCTGCCATCCCTCATAACAAGTAATACTTTTTTTTAATGTTTTTTCCAGCGAATTAACAGAAAAAGCTCAAATATCCACGGTACCAGTTCTATCCTCTGTCACAGCTGACCCCGTGATACTGATATTCACACATCTTGCCATAGAAAAAGAAAAATCATGCTTTAGATTTTAACCATTACAATGGAGCCAGATTAAAAAGAACCAAACAACCAACCCAGTGTACTCTACAGGAACTGCAACTTGGAAAATAAACATAATATGAAGCTCTTGTACATATGCTGGGAAACCTACTGATCTTCCATGGAAAAAATCCTTTCCACACTTCTAAAACATCTTAATATGGCTTTAAAGTTAATTCTTGTCTCAGTCTGCATTGCTTTCTCACACTGTCTGTCTTTCATATGGGCCCAGGAAAACTTAGATGCACTTTTAAAATCCCATGGGTGCGTGATGCATCTCCTCACTGTGTTCTGGGATTTTCAACATTGCACAGACAAGCCCACAAACGCTTCTTTCAAAGGTATAAGCAGGGTGGCATATTTGTTACTGATAGCTGCAGAGTGGATCTGCATCAGTCAACGGGGCTGACATATTTTGAGAGCAAAGAGAGCTGTGAAGGAAACTGTGCTGACATGTTTGATGCAAAAATTGTTTTATTTATTTATTTATTTAAAATATGGAAAATATAGACACAAAGCTCTTAGAAATCTGGTATCACAATCCAACAATAGTGTTTAACTGGTTCAAATTATGCAACCTTAAACATAAGCAGCGTACAGTCACCTTTTACACCAGTGTGTGCTTCAGAAAACTACTTCAGCATGTGATAATGATAAGCCTGTTGAGTTATTAGCAGATTTGATGGTAGTAGGTGTACCGTGTCAGAGAAGGAGTTACCTCCTGTTTATCCCCTCCCTGGTAAACAAACACCACGAAAGCAGACATCCCAACCCCTTGATGTCTACATTCTGTTTATGTGGTGGGTGAATTATTTCTACAGTCATCAACCTCATATTTGCACAGATAAGTAAGACACACAGCTGCACAATTGGGAGTTCGACTGATACGCACAGGTGCCTTTTCAGAATCATGCTGTCGTTGTACCAATTGTGTGTTATCTGTATTAAATATCTTTCACACTTATAGGAACCATGTGCATCCAGAAAACACAAAAGAGTCAGCAGCTGGCAGGTGCATTCTCTTTGAGCAAATTACTCACTGATTGTGTTTTGCCAGTACGGTAAAGCTAACACAGCGCTGTGTCTGACAAGCATAGGCACACACAACCACCTGGCTCAAATTTCCTTTCTTTGACTCAACACGGTGTAGAAAGTGTATCGACAACATGTAGAAAATCCCACTCGTTTAGAATTGAAAGCGGCTGTAAATGCATTAGGACTTGAGTCTAGTGTGCTTTTAGTGATTCTTCTCAGTTTCTCTGGTTAATTATTGATCTGAGCCGTGTTTAGATCCTTGAATAATTAACGTGCCAGTGTTGCGGCTGTCAGAATGAAAGCGATCGCAGCAATGCGTCAAAACAATATTGAGGGAAGTGTTAAATTATGCAGCGTTGCTCTCACGTTCATTAAGTGTCATCTGACCAGTTTCTTCTGTAACACTGAATGCATAACACAACACAACAGTAGTGGCAGTGGGCAGGAAAAGCAATATTTTAAAGCACTCCTCAGTTTCTTAGATTTTATTTGAGAAGCGTAGAACAAGGTTAGCACAGTGCATAATACATTCTCCCTTTGTTATTTTTTAATCCTGCCACAACTTTACCCACTTTTCACTCCTCTAATGACAGCTGTTCATTTACTTTCAAAGCAAAAACATGGTTAAAATACTCACATGACACACTTGTCACCATGGTAACCTCATTCACACCTTCGACATGTGATCCAGTTGACTTTTACTTTATACTGCCTGTAACATACAACTCTGTTCAGACATAGAACAAAAGGTATGAGTGTCTAATATCATTAGATAAAATCTTTCCTATCTATTTACAAGTATAAACCTTTATAGAGTGTATAACATGAAATATTTTATTTAAAATAGTTTTCTTAGTTGACCACCAGCTGAGTACTTTGGACTCCGCTCACAGTCTCTTTATGAACATGGAATGCATCGCATGCATCGCTGTATCAGCGATCAAAACATGAAACTGAAAAGGTTGGATTTACAGCATTAAAGAGGAATGGCTCTCATTTCTCTGCTAAGGACACCATTTCTTCACTATATTTTGCACTATGCAAATAGTTCTTTGCTGCAAAATTAATGTTTCAAATCTCATAACTTTAATAATGGTGTTGTTGTTATTTCAGTTCTGTGACAAACAACCAGGGCGTTTGTTAAAATGTAAATATATCAGATTTTTCGTAACAGTGTGACACAAGGAAAATTAATCCAGGGTACATGCACCTATATTTTACTATAATATACTGTATGTGAAGATATTGAATAATAAATAATAAAGAGAATAATAAAATTCCAGACAAAGCAACCAAACAGGAGACAGTATTATACTGTAAAACCTTTATACATCGCAGTTATTTTACATCGTTCTTGTAGTTTACGCTGGTAAAACAAAGTTTCATGCAGCACAACTTCGCTGTAAGGATCAATAACGAGGCCTCATAACTTAAATTTAAATGTTAAAACCATATTATAAATGATTTCAGGATATGTTTCTTGTAATGTCACACAAATGAAAATAATGGCTGCATTAACAAAGCTGAAACAAAATTGACAGCGACAGTCTTGACATTTGACTTTTATTTTACGTAACTTGGAATATTTAAGCTCTGACACACGATGAACACGAGTGACTTCATCCTTACTTAAATGCCGTTGTAATCAACACTGATATGTTTCAGGAGTTTTATCCCCAGTTGAAATCGGACAAGAGCTTTCATTTGGTGTGGTTCGTGCCTGTGAGCTGTCAAAATTATTACCAATTACCAAAAGTGCGATTTATTTCCATGATAGTTTTCATTCTTCATTTTTTTTTCCAGTTTACAATTACACATTGTTGAGTGCCTTTTAGCAAACCATAAATTAGTTTAGTGAGTTGAGGGTTCTGAAATCAGGAAGCTTATTTAAACAGTGGGGCAACTCTCAGGCACTGACTGACACATCATGAGGAATCGCTGTTGCCTATACTCAAATCAAGTAAAAAGACCTACTACCACCTCTTGGCATTTACTTTCCCCCACTCCTTTCTTCCACTGCCGTGTGTGTTATTGTGTAGTTTCTGAGTAGGTTGGGCAGCGATGCACAATGTCTTATGTCAGGCTGGGTTTTTATTTATTTACAGATATTTTGTCTTAGCAGCACAAAAATTCTCCTTTTTCTGTGATATGATTACTTCATGACAGAAGCATCAAATTGGATTAGTTTAAGGTGTTCACCCAAATCGATGTGTTTTTTTGATTGTATTTCGTGATTAAATAGAATTTTGTGTATGCTGGAAAACTTGCCAAATTTTCTGGTTTAGGATGCATCACTTCAAAATGTGAACTTTATCAATTCCAGCTGTTGCTTTGTCATTGGAGGAATTTGCTAATTTAACTAGCATGAAACTAGTTAGTCTTTTTATTGTTTTAGAAATGTAAGTTATTAAAGTTATTTATTTATTTAACTGGTTGTGGTACAAGACGTACTTGACAGCATTTGACAGCTAGTATTTACTTACGTATTTACTTGTTTGCTTAACAATAGAAATGTATGGTTTTGAGCATTCTCAGAGTCTTTAAATACAAAGTAAAATTCTTTCAGCAAGTGGAAAAATCCAACATTTTACTGGCTGGCTGGACCTCCTTGGTTGTCTAAGCTATAAGCAGGGCAGGAGTGGAACATTTGTTGTTATTTTAGCTTTTTTTCTCCAATGTTAAGTGACAGAGTAACTTCGAATGAAGCGATATTTTAGTTGTTAGTGTCCTGTAGTTCTTAACATTGACATATTTATTGAGCATCTCCTCATTACATTAAACATCTGTTTACGGTTCAAGGATCTGCTGAAGTGCTGATCTTGTCTCAGTGCTCATTGTCTGTGGTTCTTCCTCTTTTCAACCTTTCACAACATCAGACTCGTCTGTATTGACTGGCATTTTAGAAAAAAGGTCACAGGCACTTAAAATTAATGACAACAGATAAATCAGCCACTGATGAAACAACTTAAACTTTCTGTCACTAATAGTTTCATTGTAGTCCATTTTACAATGCAAATGCAGCACTTTGGTTTACAGACAGACGGATGGATGGATTTGTCGGCTGCTTCAGTTAAATCCTTTATTGTTCTCTTATAATTGCAATGAAAGCTGGATTGTCTCCAATGTGCCCTCCGGTGCATGCTGAAAAAAAGAATGGACACCTGGTGTGACGTTCTGCCTTTAGGCTCGGAGGCTTCAAAGTTTTAAATTCTGAACGGCTAGGTTGTATTTGATGACTCAGCTCTGAGCACAAGCAGCTGTCCTCCAAACAAGAAATAGGTCAGTTTGACACCAAAGTCAACTCTCTGTAAACGCTTTCTGTAAACGTTGATGTGTTCACAGGTGTATGTGAGTGGTGCGCAGAGAGGAAGGCATCTAAAATTAGCAGCTACTCTGAAAGTAGTCCTAAGAGGAATAAAACAGTGACTAGTTATTTATGTATTTTTTGAGGTTTTAACAAAAACAAAAAAGGCAGCAGCTGCACCTGATGCTCATGTGTTCATAAACTAATTAAAATTGTAGCTATACAAGGAATTTCAGCAAGCATGGAAATTATTCTGTTATAAAGTAAAAAAAAAACAAATAATAAAAAATTGAATATTGATGAAAATATTATCATAATAATAATAATTATTATAAGTAAATAAATAAATAAGTAATAATAATATTTTAGAATTTTTAGGTTTAACCCTCTCAAGGCAGGCGTTGCAGATTTGCAACAGTTAAAAACTAACAACCTGATTACCCCACATACATATTTTATGAGGTTTTTTTACTCAGAAGTACCACTGCAGGTATTCTTTTGTGCATTAGCAACAAAAACTTAATTTGAGCCTGAGAGGGTTAAGCATTTATTTTAATTAGCTAAAATTCATGAGAGAAACAATAATTCCAATGGTTATGTCTTTCAAGACTACTGTAAACATCATGAAGAAAGAATATGATACAAAAACTTTCATTTTAAGTCAAATCCATTGCATCATAGATGCTAATAAACTAGAGTTTAGGTTATGTTGAGACCAGGCAGCAGTAGAAGGGATCTGTTGTGTAGCCCCATTGGAAGTCTGTCACAAATACGACCCTGTCCCTAATCCGTGCAGTTTGAATAGCATCTCCAGACCTTATCGAAGATCAAGTGAAGAAAAGAAAAAAATGAGTTAATGGATAGGAGCACAGAAGGTGAAGCAATCAGCAGGTTGCATTAGAAAGCATTTATTGTCTTGATCTTCAGTCAATAAGCTTCACTTGCTTAGTTTCATTTCCTGCAATTTAGAGATCAAACATATCTCACTATTTTGAATACAAAATCAATGAACAATTCTACGTTTTGATCAATTAATGCACACATTCCTAATCTCATGTACCATATATACATTATAGCTGATGAACCCGGACG
This sequence comes from Copadichromis virginalis, assembly GCF_057382275.1. Classification (NCBI taxonomy): domain Eukaryota; kingdom Metazoa; phylum Chordata; class Actinopteri; order Cichliformes; family Cichlidae; genus Copadichromis; species Copadichromis virginalis. Next base: position 10,202,985 of record NC_140628.1, on the reverse strand, counting down.
CCTAATTATTCCCAGGATTGCGTTTCACTTGCTGTTCTGTGGGATTAAGTGCAGCTGTTTTGTTTAAGTTGAAGCTAGTTTCCTTTCAAGTGGAAAAAGTGTGAGAAAAGTCCAGTGTGTATTACTCATATGGATATAGATATATACTATATACTATATATTTAGTTTGAGAAAGAAACACATTCCCCAGCAGTTTCCTTGTGCCAGGCCTGCTGGTTGTTGGCTGCACAGATGTCTGAGCATAGGGGGAACAGAAGTGATGCAAGTACACCGTCAGCCCAACCACCTAACTCGACACACTGACATATGGACTGCCTGTCAATTGCAATTATTAATTTGATATTTCCCAGCCCCAGGAGCATGGCACAACATGCTGCCCAGAGCCAGCATAATCAAATTACCAGAGCATAAGTAATGGCTGGCCATACACCATTGCGTCCCCTGACTGAACCTTTAATTCTGCCATGTTGGCTCTGAGGGTAAAAAAAAAGGATATATTTACATTGATAACTGCGGACGTCCTCAAGGGTGTGTTTGCTTGGTGAAATGAACACACACATTGTTTTGAGGGAAGCAGCTTTTACTCAGGGATGGATTTTGCAGTTGAATTAAGTTTTAGGGCAGGAATGAGATTCATGTGGGTCCACTTAATGCTCTAACCTTCTAATATAGTGGAAAAATTCCCAGCCACAGCATTGCTGTTACTATTGCGATTACTTTTTATTTGTTGTTACCTCTCCTCATACATTTCCACAATACCCAGCAGAATAAAGCGTTCAATAAGAACAAGAAACTTCACTGTAGCAGCACTTTTAAAAACCAAGTTATGAGATGTTTTACAAACTGTAAAATATCAATAATCAATATTAAAAGGAAATGAAGAAGAACTGAGAAGCAGGGGAAAAAGAGTGAACAATAAACAACACTAGGCAATTTTATAGTGGCAGAGTAAAGTATTACAGCTTAACAATCAGCAACCTTGCATGTGACACTTCCTACAAGCTGATATTTTTCTATATAAAGAGACGTTTACTGAAGCACGTTGCAATCACAAATAAAAAAAAAACTGAGACCTTTTCAAGTAATTGTGGTAATTACAATAAAGGATGGCTTGTGATGGTTCTCAATAATTGCAATTCTTAAGAGGAAAGCACAACAAATTATTTTAGTGAAATGTCATGTTAAGTCTGCACTTTTGTAAACCTGAAGGAAGCAGATGTTGCCATGGATGCAGCAACTTTACTATGTGCTGTTGCTATGTAAAATTGTGCAAAGTTATTGCTGGATGCACCCACATCTGAAGAAATGGTAAATATGTGTTGTATCTCATAATAATCTTATCTATAACGTATAATGTGGCCACCTAGGAAAATGAACTGCCCACTATTATGCATTTTGTATGTAGCAGAGCTTTCTCACAAGTTAAGTAGCAGGCTGAACTTTTGTGGTTAGTAGAGATTCATACTGGTTTACTTTGGTCTTTTCAGTGTGGAAAAATAAAGAACCTAACCAAAGGGGAAAAATCTCCAATATTGCAGTATCCTTAACAAATTTGGACCAGAGCAAACAATCTAAAGGTGGTGAAAATAGCCTCAGTCTTAAAGTCAGGATTATACTTACTTGCGTTTTTCTGTTGTTTCCATGTTGGGCATCACAGACAAGGTTTCCTTCCATCCACCCATCCATCCATCCATCCATCCAAAAAGATGCATTTCCTGTCATATTTTTAAGTCTTTCAATAATGTAGTGCCTGTCTGGATGGCCAAAAAAATGAAGCACAAAGCTGTACATTCACCTTATGATGAAGACGTTTCTGTCACTTGGACCCAGGTAGATCCTAGTATACTCACTGCTCACTGTCTCTTCACAGGACATCATCTAAGCTCTGATACATTAGGCTTTTTTTTGCAAGATTCATTCCAATCAATATTAATTAATTGTAATCAATGCATTGCCCCTCAGAGGAGTGGACTTCACTAATGAAGTTACTGAATTTCATGTTGAAGCAGCAGTTTCTGCTGAAGTATAACATCTACATACAGAGATACACTGCAGTATTAACAGTACATTGCACAGCTGTGCTTTGGGATGTTTCTGTTGCCTTGACTTATGATCTTATTTCCTCTTTGAGAGCTGAATCTCCTTACTAGAGGACAAATATTGTTTTTTGTAAAAACCCATGTGCTTCTTGATGGAGTTTAAATATAGTTCAGCAAGGCAGAACAGTAATCAGAGCCAATAGACTAGCCAGGGACAGCAGCAAAAAACAGCGCTGTCTCCTTGTAAGTCATTAATACACAGTTAACTGCCAAGGGCATTGCATGCAGGCCACCCTTCAGGGGAACTCCCCTTTCAATCCTCGCCTGTGTGGAATTTCATTTTCCTGCAATGCTGTTTGTCAGTAATTTCTTCAAGCATGTCCTGCTCTGCAAATGGAGTGATGATTACTTTGCAGACTTCTAATTGTCTTGTAAATGAGAGCAGAATTACCAATACATCAACCTGGATCGAATGAACTGTTTGTTTGCCAAGAGCTCCTGAATCAAGAATGCCCCAAAAAATCTTTGGTTAGCTACAAAGTTGTGTTAAAGAAATCATATTTGACAGAGGCAGTGATTTGATCATAGCAGTTCGATGTCAGTTCCTTTTACTTGTTGTGTGTAAAGTTTCCTTTGAAAAGAGAACTTCAGTGTCAGCTCATGTTATTTTTACTGGTCGCTCACAAGAGATGATGTTGGTAACGTTAATTGTAACGCATTAGTCACATGTGAATGTGAATAGCACCCTGACAAGGTGCCAACAACAGTGAGAACAAATGTGAAGTTGGAAATCGTAGATGTTACAAGTACCCTGATGGTTTTGTTGGAGGAATGCAAGCATGTGATAGAGATTGTGCAGCATGCTTTACACTCTCCTACTGACAGACAGTGGGCAGTGAACTATGCATGAAAACAGTAGAATCAGCTTTTTGCAGCGATGAAAAACGTAAAAAACACTGCAGTTTATCATAACTTTTTTGTGGCCCTAATCCTCTTTTGTACATGGATCTAAAGAAATACCATGATGATGTGAATGCTATATAAATCAGCAATGCATGAACACACTGATAATCAGCTTTTTGCAGTGATGAAAATATAAAGTGCATTAAAACAAAACAAAAAAAATCAGCCTGGTCTTGGAAAAGTCCTGCAAACGCAGCACAGGCTAGAAGGATTTGTGTTTCCATCCAAACAGCTTTGAAGACAACACAAGCTCCTCGGTTCCTGGCAAGGCCAAACCCATGTGACACTTTGCTGCATTTGATCACCGCCCACTCATAATAAACAATAAAGAATAAATAGGAATGCAAGATCCCTTTACGTATTCGGTGAGGGCTACATATGTTCATATTAGTGAATTGTGAGAAAATGGCTTTACAACAGCTTCAGGGCGCTATAAGTTTTACTTGGAACTTTCTGATCCTATCAGGGGGTTTGTACTCTTGCATGTAAATTATAGGCCTACATGGAGACCACTGTGAATAATGTGTGTACATTCCACGGTATCATGCAATTCATTTTTCTGCTCTGATTCATCCATCTTAGAGTAAACGATGATGAAGTGTCTCACATTCACCTGGGAATGAAGCCTCTTTTTTAATGGAGGTGGCATTTGTCATAAGCTGCTGCAACTGATTAAATTTACAAGCTCATGTCCTCACCCATATGGACTTCCAGTCCGAGTGTGTTTTTTTTGCTCTTGTTCTGAGAGGTAAAGTGCTGCACCTGCACCATCTGCTGCATTGTGTCAGGCACCTCTGCCTTGAGCTATTGAGAGGGACGTTCTGCTCTCCAGGCACAGGTACCTGATAACCTCTGTTGTTTACAACCAGCCTCAAAGCTCAGCGCGAGAAGTAAAATGCAGATAGCCAAAGTAATTCTGCTCTGATTGTGTTGTTGTGTGGAAACTGCTGCTTTAAAGCGCTTTTTTTTTTAGAGATTTTATTTCTTCCTGTTGGAAACATTTTGGAAAGCGAGCTCAAATATATGTTGTATAAAATTAGCTTTTGCTTCTTTATAAGGAGACTGTGGGATGCCTGTGAAATCTTTCTCTTGAAATTATTCCAACATTTATTCCTTTCTAAACAGATAGTTTGCCAATGATTCCTAAAAAAATGACATATGTGAGTCTGAATGCAATTACTCAAGTGTTTTCAGATTAGCAACAGTAGGACCTCTTGTGAGGTGCAAAACTTTCACTCAGGGGTGAAGGATGGGGCCATGGCATATTTTCCTAAAAATAAACCTGTTTTTAGACAGTTTTTATATCATTATTAAGTCTCCTGTTTGTTGTTTTCAGGCTTATGCAATAAAACTGTTAGATATAAATCATAATGCAAGACCACGTCTTTCCCTGCCATTGCCTTTCTGAAAGGTTGGACATTTTACATACACTTTCTCACTGGACACGTAGTGATCTCTCATGCAAACCCATGCAGTTTTAGCCCCCTCTCGGTGTCGGCCGCCATTGTTGTTTTTCTGTCGTGGCCAGACTGGAATTAATGTGTGCGAGATCCCTGCTGATTTCATGCAGCCACATCCATGGTCTGAACAGCACGGCTGCTGTTTCACAGGGATGTCGGAGCCCAGGGGGACAGACCGGAACGGTGATGAAAGGACTCCATACTGCGACAGTAAAACACCTTTGGGAAATTTTGTCAGACAAGGGGACAACCAAAAAGGTCTCAATTCCCATAATTGTTTGTATCAGCCACTTCAAATGGTAAATACTGTTCAGGCTTGAAGTGGTTGAAGTCCAGAAAAGCTTCTGTGGTTAGCGGGATGATTTTATCTCCTACCGGGAAAACAGAATTTGTCTTCCTTTATGATTTTATGTTATGAATGTCAGTATTCATTTCCATTCAGCTTTGATAGTTACTTAGGAACAATTACTCAGCCAGGGCAGAAAAAAAATATTCACTACACAAATACAGCATCTTACTTAAGAGCAACATCCAAAGAAATAATGTTCACATCATAATATAATGTCACAAAATACAAAGTTTTTGTTTAAAAGCTTTGCAAAATTTAATGAAAATACAATTATTGGCGAATCGTATACCATCTTCTTTTGTTCTGGATAGACTATGGAAGATATCGAACAATATTACATCTACTTCAAAGAAAATGTTTGCTCATGACAGCTAACAACAACACTTACCAACAGAAAAGTTAAGGATGTCCTTTACATTCTTTAGCAACTCACTTCAAACCCCTCTCCCACCTCTGTCCAACTGGAAAGTGTACGCAGATGGACAGATTTGTGGGACCATAGATTCCCCTGTAAACAGCAGACAGACAGCCTACACTCAATACAGATGAACGGTGGCCTGAACTGTTTTTTCCTGAGCTTGGATTATTATGCACTTGAATTGGGAGTGGTGAGGAAACAGAATTCAGTGGACTGCAATCTACTGATGTCTAGTGGTGATAGTTTACTCATTCTGGCTTTAAACTGCATTTGTGGATGGCACAGTGAACTGTGTTCACAGAGAGTGATTTCTGGTAGTGTTCCTGGTCAGAGATTTCCACAGCAGACTGCTTGCTTTTAATGCCGCGCTGCCTAAAGGCCCGAAGAGCACAGGCATCAAATACCGACTTTGAGCCTTGTTCCTTGTACTCCTTCTCTGAATATTGTGATGGTATTATGTACTGCAGATGATGAAATATTCAAAGTCCTCGAAATTTTTCACCAAAAAGCATTATTCTAAAATTGCCTCACAATTAGTAGGTTGTAAGGCAATTTAAAGTCTACGTAGAAACTCTGCCTCTCTAGAATTGTCTTATTCAATCCAATCATGTCACTGACCTGTCCCTAATTAGCTGCAAATTGTTCCACAGGATATTTTATTTTAGTGCCACTTATTGCCCTTTCTTGTCCTCATGCGTTAATCCCATCAAATTCAAAAACAGCCAATATTGTTTTTCATGCAATAGTAAAACATTTAATAGGTTTTCTATGTTATATTATGGATAAAAATATGGATTTTATCTAAATATCGCATAGCCTATATTACATTTTCAGAACTGAGTTTGTATATGTTGCTGCAGTATACTACGCAGTATGTAAACGTGTGAGGTGGAATTTAATTATGTTGCTGTGCAGGGAGCACGACATGCATTGTGTGTGACAGTTTTCTTTAGATATTGAAAGACTATGGATAACACTGAGAGGCTGATGAGCTCAGGGAAGCAGGAACTCTGTGGGAGACAACAAAAAAAGGAGTGTTATATTCACTCAGTATGTACCTGCAGGAGGCAGATGATTGATTCTTGAGGGCCTGAAAATCAATAGCAACCTGCTAGAGTTGCCACTCATCACATCAAAACATTAGAAGCCATAAACCTCAACAAAGTCAGATATGGGCCGTGCACATGCAGCTATGATAGAGGTGGTAAGGATAATTAATTAAGGATTTTATGACACAATAGAAAATATTTACACTGCCAGTTTTGCACAAAGGAATTATTTTACAAACATGTACTTACATAATGCATATAACAATATATTATTTTATTAGTACATGTTTGCAGCAGTCTTAAGCATTGCTATTATTTGGAATGAAAAAAGACACCTGAAAATGAAAGCTAAGCCTTGTCCATTGAACTTTAAATTCAGAATCTAGTCCTAGTAAGTCAGCAAATAAAAATAATATAAAAGACAAGTTTTTTGATATTCTGCTAAATCAGAACTAAAGGGAAAAAATAAACTTTAAAGTGAATTTCAATGTGTTTGCATCTATTTTTATATCGCACATGTATTACACAAAAGTAACTGCATGAACGGAAGAGACAGTTTCCTATGCCTGAAAGCAAAAATGCATGGCGTTTCTCAGTTGCTGCTGTGCTACAAGTTGTTCTCCCGTTGAAAAGGAAAGTGCTTTTTTTATGTTCTCAGCCTTTGCAGCTCCTCTTCTGGAGTAGAGACAAAGGGCAACATGTGAAGATGAATCGCTGCTGTTCTGTCCATAGACAAAGCAGGCCAGTGCTGAGGTCAAAGCAACACCAGCTGCTACACAAAATTATCAGTTCGAGCAGAACTACGGGGTGCAGCCCATTGTTTGAGGCAGATACTCTTCTGATAGAAAGAGATCTATCTCTGTGTCAGTCTTCATTTCCAGTGTCTGAAGTTAATTGTTACCATAGAAACACTGATAAAATAAAGGGGGTAGTTTATACGCTTCGCTCCCATACAATAGGTGTGACCGGGACCTCATTCTTGGGCAGGTTGAAATTCACTGGTAGAATACAACAGCTCTGAGAGGCTCCCGTGTCTTCCACACAAACAGCTGCAGTCTGGTATCATTTGCATGTGATTTAATCAAGGCAAAGACACTGGATGGCATCTGTAGCAGCACTGCTCTCTGACGCCTCTAGTTGGAGGTGGCACATTTATCAATCTGTCCTGTTACCTTTGAAGAGCTGCAGGGATTTAATAAACCGAAGGAGATGTTTTTCCTTTTAATACTTTATACTCTATCCCCAGTGTCAGTTTGTAAATATATGCAGATTTGTTTTCACATTAAAACAAATTGTGAACACATGTAATGGTTTATAGCAGTGTATAGCATTAAACATTAATGCATTCAAATGACTTGCTCTTGTTAATAAAGTAACCAGAGGGCTAGCAGAGTGATGTTGTGCTAGAAATAGGTGGAGCATTGAAATGTATATTTTCTACAAGAATACAATGGACAGATGTTTCGGGAAACATCTGACTTTCACTATCTGTCAAATAATGTGCTGTTCAAATGTCTTGAGCCTACCCTCATTTTTTTATAATGCCTCAAAGGATCCAGACTTTCTTGCGAGTTTTTAAAGTGGTCTTGAGGAATAGTTTTCCAGGCTTTCTGAAAGTCTTTCAGTTTTTCTTTGGACACTGGCTACTTTTTTCACCAATTTTCATTTTAATCCTCTACCATTCAAGCATAAAAATGGTACCCACTCAAAGGGTGAACCAGCATTGTGTCAACACATAACAGGCAATTTAGCAAAGAACCAATTTTAAACCATGTCTTTAGGCACTTTGTTACTAGCTGCCTGCCACAAAACACATAATGCGTTCCCATTTCTTTTCATAGATTCATAGTTGATTATATGAAAGATTCCAAAGATAACACAGTGTGACAGGCATAAAATAATATTTTTGCACCAACAAAGTGACCCCCCCCCCAAAAAAAAACAAACAAAAAAAAAACTATTAGCTGAAAAACTTGGCATACTCTGGATTGTGTGCAGTGTCTATGAAAACAGAGCATACTGTACAAGTGGAGGACAGAAGAAGGGTCAGACCGAAAAAACTATTCAGCTGGTAATGTTTGGATCCTGTCAAGACGTATAGAATTATAACTGCAGTGAGTACAATCAGAATTTGATCCATCATGCAAAACCATCTGGAAAACATCAGATTGGCAGAGACCTAATTTTTAAGGATGGCAATGACTCAAAACACACTGCAGATAAAGGTACAGAAAAATACATCAGTTGTAGATTGGCCTCCTCCGAGCCAGAATCTTGACATTATTGAAGCAGTGAGGGATAATGTTGATGGCAAATGGAACAAAATGCAGTCAACAAGAAGCACTTTGAATGTCCTTTTAGAACCCTGGAGTGTCATTGTCCCCTGGTCCTCCTAGTTCAACCCACTCCTCTATCTTTTCCTTTCCACTTGAGTCCTTCTCTGTCCACACGCTTGAAGGCAATGGCTAATTACTCACCTGCATGTAGTTTGCAGATCACTCATCGCCTTCTTAAGGGTGAAGATTTGCCCCAGTCAATGCTAGATTGTTGCACCACTAATTGGTAGCGGTGGCCTGTATCAAAATGTACTATTTGTGCAAAGCTGGACCTACCTTTCTTTCATCTGTGCAGATGCCAGGAGCCTTGGGAAACCTGTGTAGAATCAAGGAAACATGTAGGAGGAAAAATCCTTTTAGATTAATCTGCCTGCCCCCACTGTGTAGCCCTTCTGAGAGAAGACACCAAGCAAGTCCTTCTTCAACCTTTAGTGAGTGCTCTCAAATGATGTTTGCAATAAACCAGCTTAACTTTTATTTCCATGTCCCATGCTTATGGCCAGATCCACCTTGGTTCATGACATGGAGAACCACTCCTGAAAATGACTTAAAGGCATTAAAAGAAAGCTTTCCTAAGATAGTTCAGGTTGTTCTGAAGAATAAAGATTCATTTCCAAGCATTTTAGAACTGGCAAAAAACTGCCTCTCGGAGTTTTTGCCGGGCCTGCTCATGTACGGCACAGAGATACATACTTAATTTATGTTATTATTTTTTAACAACATTGTAGAATCTTTACCTTACATGTAACAGTTTTATTTATTTTTGTATATAATACAGGAATGATAATTAACAGTCTGAAACATTTAAAGTGAAAGCAAATTTTTACATAAACTTTTGCAGTACTTGCTGCAACGCAGTCCTGATGGTCCTCAAAAACATCTTCAGTTTTACCCAAATGAATTGTGTTTTGTTAAGCTGTAACTCTGTGATATTCAAGGACTTTCTTTCTGATTATTCATTGCATATTTAGTGGTAACTTGAATAAAGTTCTGTCATGGATGCAAATTTTGATGAGCGTTAGGTTATGTATAAGCAACGTATGTTGAAAGGAGCATGTGAAACACACGCAGACAGAGATTTGCATTTAAATACATTCACGGGGGGATGATGAAATGAACATAACATGTAGGGAAATGAAAAGAACTGGGATTCTTAATACATATTTATTTAAAAACATGTAAAGTCTTTACTTTAATTTTCATCAGTTTAATATCATATCTTCAGGAGCCTCCCACTGTCACACACACAAACACACACACAGAGGAACTAAGTCACCATGCTGTGGGTTAACCGGGATTCACCAGGGTTCATTTTGTAATTGCTGAAGTAAAGCAACTCATAGAGAGCTCCATTTATCAATTTTCATGTAATAAAATGTATCTGCTTTTATTTATTTTGCCTCACTGTAACTAAATCAAGAGAAATGTTAAAATACAAAATGAAGGCTGGGCCTGCAGAGTGCGCCCTCACAATACTGAAGTCGAGATCGAGGTTGTAATTTCAGTTTTACAAAGCTACATCACTTTATCCAGCAGTAACTATTGACCTCTCCACCCCTGCTTTCTTTCTTTTGCTGTCATTGTCTTGTTCCGTTTTTTCCACCTATTTAATAAAAGATACACACTTATTCTGTTTCTGTTGTGCCATTCAAAGACCTGAAACCGTTACACATTACAACGAGATACACAGCAGAAGGTAAATTCCAGCTTTATTTTCCTCTCCACACAGCAGTTTGTGGATAAGATTTTTAAAAAAGGGCATTGAAACACTTAAAGCCTTACTGTGGCATTTTCAAATATGCCATCAAATTATTCCAATGTGTTGGTAAATGGCTCACGTTCCTTTAAAGTGGGACAAAGGAGAAGCCACTGATTCATCTTAGAGGCTCATCCACAATGCAAACTTATTCTCAAAATCTATTTATACAGGCTAGAAGTTTTACATTTATAATTTCATGTCAAATCCACAGTACACAACAGGGGAAACCTAGATTTATGAGATTTCTCACAGTTTAATTTTAATCTACAGACAAGCAAGAGAAGATATTTAACCTCACTGACTAAACTCCACTGTTCCCATCCTGTCAGGTTTTTTTTAGCCTTCACTGTGTCTCATATTCACCCCATTCTTCCTTAATTCTAATAAATGCATGCTGCAGTAATGAGGCAAAGTCAGAGCTCCCCTGTTTCCTTTCATTTGCTGAAATCACAAAGCCAATGCATCACACAGGGGTTTCCAGCACCCTCCCAGCTGACCATGGCTAAATGGTGTTTTTGCTCTGCTGAACACTAATCCTTCTGTCAGATAAGGCCCATTATAGCAGGGGTGTAGCCCGGTTCAGTTTGAACAGACAGTGAACCCATCTGTAGTAGACAGCATGGTTCTGCAGGCGACGGCAATTCAACGGCGCTGCAGTGTTTGCGTGTTTACAGAAACACTGTGTGTCTCTCTTCCAGCACAATTGGTCGCTCCTCTCTTTCAATATTCAAAGGCAAGGATGGATTTGTTAAGGGCAACAGCAACTGCTGAAGGAGCTTGAGCAGCTACGCTTGCGCCACACCTGATTGCATTAATATTTACAAAGCAGAATCAGGATTATAATTTAATCTGCACTAGTGAATTTGCTCATGGTACACAAAAGACTGTCAGAAGTGAGGGGACAGAGGGAGTTTGTAATGCGTCCGCTGTGTTCGGCTGCTTTGAAAGCACATGGGCCGTTATATGTACTATTATCTTCTGCATCTGTACATAAGATGTTTATTGCAAAATGAAGTTTGGTCTCATGAAACTCATTTGGAAGTCAGCAGATCTATCATCGACTCTCCGCGACCCAGACAGCCGCATGGAAATGAGCAGCCAAACAGATGCACTTTATTTGTGCGGGAGCAAGCCGGCATTGTTATTTTTCCCCTCTCTGAAAATGAGGAGCCGAGGCTGGACGCTCACAGCCTGAGGGGGATGGAGATTTAACTCAGAAATGGCTCATATATCGAAGCCCACAATCATTGGTATTCTTTGTGCTATATTTTAATGACATACATCAGATATTTCAGCATCGTGGTCGGCAATAGAGCATGTGGGATATCATTTGCAGGAGATATTTTGTTAATAAAATCCTCTCAATTCCTAAATCGTCATAAAGAAAACAACAGATTTTTCTTTTTTATAGCCTCGTACTTAATGGGAAAGAAACTTGCTTCTCACTAGTCATGTTTTCTTTTTCTTTTTTGCCTTCCCTGTCTCTGTTGAAGGAGGTCGTAGACTCATCTATTAGTGGCTGTTTACCAATTGTTTTCCAACAACACCCACATTACGTGCAGCAACAGCGAGCTCACAGATTGACCACCTGAGGCGCTGTGGGAGCACAAACATCAGCAGAGAAATTAGTTTCCTTTCCTCCTCCTGCTGTTGTTGTGTCTGTTTCACAGCTGCACTGTTTTTATTGATGTCATCAGGGGTCTATTCTGTTGATCTTTCAAAGAGGCAACATCTTTTAGATAAAGCATGGTTGAATCTTGGGAGTATAATGTCAAGGGAATAGACTGCGAGACGGTAGGGAGCACTGGGAATGGCTCTGCTTCTCCTCAACATCACACACAAGCTCATCCAGTCTCTCTGCCCCTCCTTTGTGTGCCAGCACTTCTATTTTGGTATGTTAGTGCTGTGTACTGTGGGTTGTGGGTGTCATTATAGAACACAAACATCCACACTAATGAGGTTTTTGGGGAGCTGAATTTAAATCTATTAACCTGTTTATTTACACTGGAAAAGCAATAAAAAAGGACTTAAGAAACTGTCACTTTATTTACATTTTATAGACTGGAGCTAGAGCAAGTTTGGTGTATCAGCTGTGACTGACTGACGGCTTGTCCACCTGTCATCCAGTGTTAACTGGGAACAGTTAAAACTTTTTGCTAAAGCATATAGTTAGGGCTGGACCAGGTGACCCTGAATCCTCCCTTAGTTATGCTGCAATAGACGTAGGCTGCCGGGGATTCCCATGATGCATTGAGTTTTTCCTTTCCAGTCACCTTTCTCACTCACTATGTGTTAACAGACCTCTCTGCATTCAATCATATCTGTTATTAATCTCTGTCTCTCTTCCACAGCATGTCTTTTATCCTGTCTTCCTTCTCTCACCCCAACCGGTCGCAGCAGATGGCCCCGCCGCTCCCTGAGCCTGGTTCTGCCGGAGGTTTCTTCCTGTTAAAAGGGAGTTTTTCCTTCCCACTGTCGCCAAAATGCTTGCTCATAGGGGGTCATATGATTGTTGGGTTTTTCTCTGTATATATGAGGCGCCTTGAGGTGACTGTTGTTGTGATTTGGCGCTATATAAATAAAATTGAATTGAATTGAACAGGTTCAACTTTGATTTGATTTTCATGTTTTTGATTTCTACTAATAAGAGCTTAAAAACAGTTTAATAGTGGTAAACGGACTGATTCTTATATAGCACTTTTCTACTCTCCTGGAGTACTCAAAGCACTGTATACAACATGCCACATTCACCCAATCACATTCACTCTCCGATGGATGCATCGGAGAGCAACTTGGGGTTAGTATCTTGCCCAAAGATACTTGGCATGCAGACTGGAGGAGCCAGGGATCAAACCATCAACCATCAGTAGGTGACCTGCTCTACCTCCTGAGCTACAGCCACCCCATACTAGTGAAAAGACCAAGGTAAAAGTCATGCCATGTATTAGAACAGGGGTGGCCAACCCGCGGCTCTCGAGCCGCATGCGGCTCTTTGCCTGGTTTCATGCGGCTCTTACGTTCATATCAAAGTTTGTGTTTTGGGGGTTTTTTGTGTTGTTGTTTTAAAATGTGCACGTTCGCTTCGCTTGAGTTCAATACGGTATTTTCATTAAATGGCCATGTGTGTGAGATGAAAATACCGCAAAGTTTCCCAGTAGCAAGTTTGCCCTTAAAATGGCAAGGAAAAAATACACAGCAAAAAGAAAATATGAAGATGAACACAGGACGTTTTTAACAGAGTGGGAGAGTTTATATTTTTTTGTTGAACGCAATGGCAAGCCATTCTGCCTTATATGTCAGACGTCATTAGCGCATTTCAAAGCTTCAAATCTTCAGCGCCACTTCAGCTCACTCCATGCTAACATCGACCAGAACCATCGACCCAAAAGGGACTGAACTTCGCAAGCACGAGTTGGCCACTTTGAAAAGTCAGCACATACAGTTTTTCCAAAAATTTACGAAGCGGTCAGAGACCTTAACCCTTTACAGCCGATCGGAGCGGGCACGCTCTGTTTTGCGTAACTATTTTTAAATCCCGGTAGCTCTGCAACCAAGTAAGCTAGCGCAATAATTTTTTTTGCATATGAAACTGGAGGAGTTGTACTTACATCTTATGCCATCAGCTTGTCCTAGGTCACAGTTTCCTTCCACATATAGCTTTGCAAAAACTGCATAAAAATCACTTGCAGCAACAAAAACATGATATTCCAGAAACACGCTTCGCCGATCCATCAGCTGTTTGTAACACTTCCTACGTCCATCAGCGCGAACTATCACATGACCGCATGACCTGCCCGAAACCGGAAGTGACGTCATTTTGCGGAAATGTAGTTTTTTACGATCGGGGCCTTATGAGCTTGTGTTTTACTTGTTATGTGTTTTAAAAAGTTATGTTTGACTTTATGACTTTCTGTGTCGTTTCTGGGATGCTTAAGACTCATATTGCACTGCTGGAAATAGTTTATTTTGATGCATATGCTGTTATTTTGCAAATTTGCACTATAATATTTATTTTCGTTTTTCCTGCAGTATATAAAAATTGGTGTATTTCATTTTTTTTTTTTTTTTTTTTTTTTTTTAAAGACATCAGAAACAGCAGTATGCGACATTACGTGATGGCAGAGCTTCAGTTCATCCTTTGTCATTTTTTTTTTTTTTTTAATAAATAGGACAGGGGGAATGAATGAGAGAGAGAGGGGGAGAGAAAGAAAGAAAACCCAAGGGGAGAAGAGACGGTGAGAAGGGGGGGGAAGAGAGACAAAAAAAAACAAAAAAAAAACAAAAAAAAAACAAAAAACTCCTGGGTCACCTGTATGGAGAAAAAACAAACAAACAAACAAACAAACAAACAGAGGAGACAGCAAACAACAAAGAGCAACATAATAATAGAGAAAACAAAGCACCATCACAATAAACTAGCTAGTCATAGATATCAGTATTTACTAAGTAATAAACGATATTGTGCAGCACGCAAGATAGACAGCGCACAGTGTGCTTTGAGGCAGCAGCCAAGAAAGCTTTAGTCCGCATCTGTGAATACCCATGTGTGCATACCTGTGTGGATCAGCATGCTTGCATTCCAAAGGTTTCTCCATGTAATGATCTGCTAGGGAGTGTGGGGGGGCCACAGCCCCGTCCTCCAGGGTGTGAAGCGGGTATGGAGGAGATCAAAACTCCAGACATCCAGAGGCCCCCAGAACACAAGAGACCATGGAAGACCAACAGAGGGGCAGCCGCGCCACTGTTCCAGTAAGAGCTGAGGAGAGTCCCAGATGAGGGCTCACTCAGCAGCCGCGGAGCAGAAGCCAGGGGGGGTTGCAGTGACGCGCCCGTGAGCTCCGCCGGCCCCCAGCTGCGCCTGAGTGACCGAGCCCTAGGCCGAGAGGCCGGGGGCACCCCACCTCCAAAGGGGCCCGAGCGAGCCCCAGGCCCCAGGCCCCGACAAGCGGCCGCCAAGGAGTGAGCCGGTGTGTACCCGGACGCCCACCCCCAGACACAAAGAACCACCAACACACCGACACCTGAGGGAGTCCGCCACCGGCAGGGGAAGTGGTGGTGGGTGGAGATAGGCCTCCAAACCTTGGAGGGCCTGAGGTGTCCCCAGAGAGGTGGCGTCTGATACCCAACCTGACATATAGACACAGACATACAGGCACACACAGACACAAACATCCATTCCCACCCTCATGCTCTCATATGCACTCACTCCACACTCAACCAACGTGGAGACAGACATAAAGAGACGCTGTACACACAATCACACTCCCCAAGCGTACTCTACAAACCGGGTCTAGGTACCCTTGCCCCTGGAGGGGGGAATTGCACCCAGACCCAGGTGGTGTTACCCTTTTCCCTGCGGTGGGGAGAGGCAGACCACCCCGACTCCGCAGCAGCAGGGAGGCCCCACACCCCAGACCGCAGTCGGACGGCCAACTCCTCCTACTAGCCCTCCCGCTCCAGCAGGCCGCAGAGAATGGGGGTGGGAGAAGACTCCAAACCTCCCTCCACCCGCTCATTGTAGTGTTGATGCATATGTGTTCTAAGGTGCAATTAAAACCCAGGAGGGCATGGAGCTACCTGCCAAGGAGCAGCAGGTAAGCGCATAGTCCCTCCTGCTAACCCTCAATGACTAAGTGTATTTAAAATTGAGAGGTGGGCAACGACGTCAGGGGTGAGGTATACACCCTGATGGTGATTTGGACTCCGTGATTGTGCCCACCCCCAAGATCCTATATGTATGTGTAATGAGAGTGTGAATAATGTGAATGTCTAAGTTGTGGGATAAAATTGAGGCAGAGGCAGCCAGAAGGGGACGGGGGGGGGGTAGCCTCCTCTGCACCCTGGTGACATACCCCCACTCCAAGGCCCTGCATGTGTGGGTGGTTGTGGAGGAGCGGGAAGAGGGAGGCAGCTGGAGATGGGGAGGGAAGGAAGGGAGGGGCAGGTAACCCCTCCCTGGGGCCAGCTCCCCCGCTGACCCCAGTAGGCACTCCCACCCTCCGCGACCCGCCAGGGAAGGGGGGCCCAGGCCCATCAGACCGGGGCCCAGTGCAGTAGCGCCCCCCGGCTCCACAGAGCCCTGGACAGTCCACCCAACCCCACCACAGAGAAAACTGCACCCACCCCACCAACCACACATCTTCCAGACTACATAAGACGGTAAACGCCCAGGCTGAGATCTTCCTCCACCTCTCCTGTATCTCCCCCTCCTGCAGAGAGTTCCTGAGAGAAGAAAGCTCCTGCCAGATGTGACCATCCCCCCCACCAGTTGAAGAGCCCCCCAGGCGGCTCGATGCACCGGCGGCACCCTGCTCCAGGGCCGGGCCCCCATGCACCCACCCGCCCACAACCCCGGCAACACACCAACCAGGACCCGAGCCCCCGAGGCCCGGCCCGGGCCCCCGCCCAGAGACTGAGCACCCCCAGAACCTCACGCCCATCCCGGACCCACCCAGGGGCAGCCAGGTTGCCAGGTTGGTGTATTTCAAAAATAAAACTATGAAGACACTCAAAATAAATTTCCTGTGGTGGGAAACTAGTTTGTGTAACTTTTTTGTATTTACAGTTTTGAGGGATAAGCCTCTTAAATTTCTCTAGCTAGAAATATATGTTAAAAAAACAAAAACGATTTTAAATTTTTTTGTAGTTTATTGCACTTTTTTGCAATTTATGTAATTACTATGCACCTAATGCAGACATATTATTAAAGTTTGGGCTATAATGGTTGTATTGATGTATAGCAACTTGAAATGCTCCCAAAAATGGCTCCACAGCATGTAAAAATATAATATAAGCTCTGGCGAACTTGGTTCTATGGTAGGTCTTAAAGGGTTAACACTCGCATCCTATCAGCTGGCTTGGAACATTGCACGGGCTAAAAAGCCATACGATGAAGGGGAGTTCGTTAAAAAATGCCTCAGTGACGTTGTTGAAATCTTGTCTCCTGAAAACGACAAATTAAAACGCATGGTATCAGACGTCCAACTGTCCCGCCACACTGTTGAACACAGAATATCGGACATTAACACGGCTATTGAAACACAGTTGCACTCTGACCTTCAAGCATGTGAGTATTTTAGTGTCGCATTGGATGAGAGTTGTGATATACAAGACAAGCCTCAGTGGGCAATATTTGCACAGTCTGTGTCAAACGATTGTGTGATCAAAGAACTCCTGGATATTGTGCCATTAAAAGACAGAACCCGTGGCACAGATGTGAAAGAAACCATGATGGCTGCATTAGAAAAAGCAAATCTGCCCATAACGAAATGAACTGCAATAGCCACGGATGGAGCACCAGCCATGATGGTATCTGTGAACGGGCTTGTGGGGCTGTGCAAAGCTGACCGAACTATTCCTGACTTTTGGAATTTCCACTGCATCATCCACATGGAGCAACTCGTGTCTAAATCATTGAATTTAGATAACGTCATGAAGCCTGTGATGGAAATCGTCAACTATATCCGCACACATGTGCTTAACCACAGTCAATTCAAGAATCTCATTGCTGAGCTGGACCAAGGGCTTCCAGGTGACCTGCCGCTGCACTGCGAGGTGGCTGTCAAAAGGCCAGGTACTCTCTCACTTCTTTGAGCTTTTGGATGCCATGAAACTGTTTATGGAAGAGAAGGACAAGGACTATCCCGTGCTCTCGGACCTCAAGTGGATTATGGATCTGGCCTTTTTGGTCGACATGCTGTGTCACTTGGACAGACATAACCTGACCCTGCAGGGTAAGTTAAAAATGCTGCCTGACCTGGTGCAAAGTGTGTTTGCGTTTGTCAACAAACTGAAGCTGTTCAAGACACATATTCAAAAGGGAGATTTAACGCATTTTCCCACTCTGCTAAAAGCCAAGCGGGCAAGTCACCAGCGCTGCCCTGAGTAAGCAAAGAGCCAGATATGCAACGCTGATTGAAAACTTGCACGAAAGCTTTGTGACCGGGTTCCATGATCTACAATTGAAAAGGCCACAGATTACGTTCCTCGTCGACCCATTGAATGCAGAGTCCGGCTGTTTGAAAGTCTCGCTAGTCACAGATAAAGCTGCGGCTGAGTTGGAGATGATCGATCTTTGTGAGGAGGACCAATTGAAACCTGCTTTAAGGGAAGGGACCATTGAGTTCTGGAAAAGTATGCCAATGGAAAAATACCCCAATGTCAAACGGGCTGCGCTTAAGATACTGTCAATGTTTGGGTCAACATACAAGGCAAGGAATGCCAGAAGTCCCATTAAACAACATGCATTGTAAAAGTAAATGCTATTGTAGATTATTATATTTTTGTTTGTGGACTTGGTTGAACTGAGAGTTTGTGTGTGTGAGACAGTGCACACAATTGTTGAAAATGACTGGCCTGTGGTTTTAGTACTGTAGGAGTCATTATCATATTGGTGTGTGTGTGTGTGTGTGTGTGTGTGTGTGTGTGTGTGTGTGTGTGTGAGAGAGAGAGAGAGAGAGAGAGAGAGAGAGAGAGAGAGAGAGAGAGAGGGAGGAAAGGATGGGTGATGTTCATGTGTGCCCATGTGTAGGATGTGGCTCTTTGCGGTAACACAGTAAAAAAAAAGTGGCTCTTGGTCTCTGACTGGTTGGCCACCCCTGCATTAGAATAATCAAAATTATCAGGATGCAGTCCTCTTTATACTTTATTTTTCTCTAAGCAGAAGGTTATTTATCTGTAGATTAGTGTTTTGGACCAGCGTCTATACTAATACTCAATGCATGTGTCTGTGAACACAGATAGTGTGAAAAAATATTGTCATCTCTTTAGTCAAAAGACATGCAGGATCATAGTGCGGTGGCTATAGCTGAGGAGGAAGAGCAGGTCATCTACTAATCGGACACTTGGTGGTTTGATCCAGCCTGCCAAGGTATCCTTGGGCAAGATCGTGAACCACCAAGCTGCTCTTCAGTAACACATTGTCTAATGTGAACATTAGACAAAAAGCATTTAGGTAAAAAAAAAAAGTGCAATTGATGAATGAGATATGTTGTATGAAGCCCTTTGAGTGCTCAAGCGGAGAAGAAAAGTGGTATTTAAGCACGAGTCCATTTAACATACCATTGATAATCCTCTACTTTGAAACATGGTATGACCAAGATTTACAAAGAGATTTCAGTTTTTAGTCAGTATGATCTAAAAGGAGAGGCTGAGAGCATAAATTCAGCAGGAAGGTTTTTACATCATTCAAGACAGAAAGCTGCTTTCCCATAGACTTCTATAGGACCAGAGGTTCAGTTGCAACCTCAGCTATACCCATCTGGTGGCTTTCAGATACGTATATTTTTTATACATCTATGGTTGTAAACAATTTTTTTTTTCATTTGTTTTTTTATGCTTTGTTGTGAGTTGTGTCATCTGGTCCTGAAAAAGGAATAAAAGATAAAAGAAGCCACGATTCAAATGCCTTGGCAGCCATTGCCATAATCACGCAATAGTTTTTAGGGGAGGAGTTTAACAGTCAGTTATACAGTGTTTTTTTTCCCTTGTCCACAGTGTTCACAGTCCTTCCTTGTGCAACCTTACAAGTGACGATGTTTAGTTTAATTTTAGCAGCCGACATAAACCATGGACATGGGAAGAATATTTTAATAAGCACTACCTTTCTAAATGTCAACCACTCAGACAGATAGAGATACAGGAAAATCCAGCTATATTAAACCCCTACTGCCATCAAATAAGAGCATGGTGAGTTAAAATGTAATAACATTTAATACTCAGTTTGGTAAAGTAATGCATTACATTATAAAAAAAATTTAATTTGATCACCAACACAGTCATGAACACCATAACATAAAATCATCACGAGGGGTTTGTTTGTTGTCTGTGTGACTGGTGTCAGGAAGACTTTATGAGTAATGTAGGGAGCTTTAGTATATTTGATGTCTGCAGCCTCTTCAGCAGGGATCGGTGTGGGTTGCTATGGCAACCAGGGAAACAGAGCTTGGAAAGAAGGCAAAACTTCACTAACTTTCAATGTGCATGGAGAAGAACAAGAGTCTAAAGATGCTTTACTGGACCAATGAGCTTTAGCCTGTAGGTAATATGCTTTTGTGGGGAAACATTTAAAATATGGACAGTAGGAATTTCAGCAGATGAAATGGTTAAATTCTTATGTTACCGTATTTTACGCACCATAAGGTGCACTTAAAATTCTTTTTCTCAAAAATCGATAGTGCGCCTTATGTATGAATTCTGGTTGTGCTTACTGACCTTTAACTGTTTTTTTGTGGTACACGGCGCTCAAAAATCTGTCAAAAAATGTTTTAGTACGACTTTGGTAAGCTAAGAAGCCGCATTACAGCTACTGTAGTCAGGAGCCTCGTGGAGTAATCTGGGTCCAAAACTCCATCCACTTCAGGTCCCAAAGTCAAACGAACACTGCGGCAGCACTGAGAGTTAAAAACTGAACAAAATATAGCATGTTCTGGCTGACTTTTGTAGGGTCACTGAAGTTGGACCAGCTGGTATATGATGTGCTACGTGATCACTAGCAACACAGCTATGTTAGCATAACATAAACAGTGAAGCTGGAGTTGACTAAAGTTTGACTTATCTGACTGTTTTGTTTCGCTTAATGTGCCTCATAATCCAGTGCGCCTTATGGTCCCAAAAATACGGTAATATTAAATGATTTGCAAAAGTGCAGCCTAACTAGTCACTGTGCATCTATTGCATTAAATGGAGTTTGTCGATTATGGCTTATGCTGTATGGTTAATACTAATGTCACTACTGTAGTTGTAGAGTAGCAGAGCACTTGTCTATATATATTTGTTCTGCAGTAGGCGGTGCATGGCATTTACCATGTTACCAGAATTATTTACTTTGAAAGTGTTTAAATACTAAATCGAATGAGTTAATTAGGTAAATATTGTTAGCCAAACAGTTCCTGAATAGGGAATACTTTATTTTGAGACAACATCTGGAGGTTCTTTTATCAATACATTTTCAGCAGCAAATCTGCAAAAGATCTTTCATGCTTTAAAACCCACTCAAGGTAAATCCACAGTCTCTGTCAGGCTTGAAATCTTTCAGTATACTTAAAACACACACACACACACACACACACACACACACACACACACACACACACACATATATATATATATATATATATATATATATATATAAAGGGAAACCCATCCAATGCACTCTGGTGAATTTTGCTGTTTAGTGTAGATGCACTCTATGATGCATGAACCCACTGAAAAATATGTTGAAATGTATATTACATATTAGACAACAATACTGGAAATTAAATTGGGTATAAAGGATTAGTCTAGCTTTTCAGAAACTACGCTCTATGATATTTTGGGTAACCTGTTTCAGCAAATATAATCTCTTATCTGTGATTTTGAAATTATTCAGTGAAAGAGGATTATGAAGTTTAATCTTAACAGGGATTTTCATGGTGAAATAAATTATTTTCCTTCCTTACTTCATCAATATAAAGTGATACGAGAAAGGATTTTGCCACCTCAGAATACGACAGGTATGAGGGTAGATCTGCAGTATCCCTTCAAACGATGACAGAGACCTGGATAGGTACATAATTTCCTTTTCTCTGCTGTTATTACTGTGGTTATTTCCTGCTCTGCTGCTTTCATCGTCTGTACGCTAAGCTTAATCAGTTAAAGTGAAGATTAATCCATTTCTGTGATAGCTAGACATGATCATTCATTTGGTTTATTATGTGGTAAGACTTATCCTATCATTGAGCTGTTTTTGATGTCTTATTGGTTTCTAAATGACCAACAATCTATAATAAAGTCCCCATTGTGATCAATATAAAACAACTAATAGCAGAAAGTGTGAACATTTTCACCAAGAATTAAGTTATGTGCCCATCATGCAAATGTGTAATGCTGTTTAATAATTTAGGAGCAGCAATAGAAAGGGAAAGCCTTCATAAAGCAGGATAAGAGACTGTTAAGAGGAAGACTGGTTTACTTGTCTTAAACAACACATATAACAGGTCATCACTTCTTATTTTAGATGAGAGTATAATTTGTAAATGCTTCTGAAGCATATGTGTGCTGTGATAATGTCACAATACACTGTTTAGTCCCACAAAGGTGTTCTCATTTATGTCTTGACCACATAACATATTTGCACTCCTGCAACAGGTTTGCAGTAGAAGCATAATATAATATAATATAATATAATATAATATAATATAATATAATATAATATAATATAATATAATATAATATGTCTATGTTGTTTTTTTTTGGTGAGCCAAGCTATCCATCAAAAAAATAATTTCAGCAGTCATCTGCATGATGAATTATTTACACCAATGGCAGCAGATCAATTGTATACAAAAGATGGCTGCTGCTGTCACATCAACCACTGGTTTGTAGATCCTTTAGTTTGTATTTTGAAGCTTTTCTTTTCTTTGAAGGTGAAGTAACGATGTGGTGAGTAACGAGGGTGGCCTTTTGTTGTGGGCAGTCTGAGGTACACCTGTGCACTACTCATGATGTCAGATCAGCATCCTGATGTGGCACACCTGTGAGGTGGGATGGATTATCTCAATATAGCAGATGTGCCCACTACCACACATTTGGACTGATTTGTGACCACTGTTTGGGAGGGATGGTTATATTGTGTATCTGGAATGAATTTTAGGTCTCTACGTCCATCCCATGGGGAATGGGAGCAGTAACAAAGGTGTTGCGTTTATATTTTTGTTGAGTGTAGTTTGTACTAACTAGGTATGTACTAATTCATCTGGTAGCTTTCCTGGTTGTTTACATTAGAGATGGACTGATCCGATATTACGTATCGGTCTGATACTGACCTAAATTACTGGATCGGATATCGGAGAGAAATAAAAAATGTAATCCGATCCGAAGTATCACAAAATCACCTCACAAAACGCGCTACTTGGCGTAACCCAGCTAGGGGCATCAGAGCAGTATGTGTCACGTGATAGAGCGGCTGTTTGCGAGACCTGTCGGCGGTCTGTTGGAGCGTTTGGAGCCTCGCTACATGCTTCCTAACCGCGGCATTTCATCTCGGCGAAAACTATCCCAGAGAAGTAAAGCAAGTGTGTAAGCTCATCCCTGAATGTTTGCATAGTATTTCAACGTTAAGCTTAACAACTGATATATTGAGCCACAGCTGGACTTGCCATCGGAGTTCCATACTGAGGTGAAAAGGAAGCGATTTGTACTTCAGCTAGAATTAAAAAATAGACACAAAGCTGGAGTTATTCTGTGGTTTTGCTGCGCAGTTGCATCTACTTCTCTCATTCTCTCCCCCTCCCTCTCCTGTTGCTACTTCAATCATGAAACTGATCAATGATCAGCTGATCGGCTTTTCTGCCGCAAGTCCCGTCTTTCTTGTTTGTTTATCGTCCACTTTGCGCTAGAAAGAGGAGACCAGTGGATAAACTACAGCAGCACGTTTAAGCGTGATGAGCTGTTGTTAGAATGTATTTAATATTACTTTCTAGTATGTTTGCGGGAGCCACAGCTGTAAAAGCTGCTGGTCATGATATCCGTTTGTATATGTGGTGAGAGGGAAACATGAAGATGAAACCAGGAGATGTCCTTACTGAATCATCAGAACTGAACAGGTGATGGAGAAACAGGTTTACCTTTTAGATGACATGAATGAGTTGAAGGGAAGTTATGAACTGTTTCTGAGAGACAAATAACACCAGGATCCTTTCATGCTAGCTGATGGCTGGTAACTGTGCAGGGGCGGGTCTAGCAAAGTTTTGCCAGGGGGCCCAGGTAGGGCATTAACAGGGAAAGGGGGGCACAAAGAAATATTTTTCTTTGTTATGTCATTTAAAAACTTTGAATAAATAATTATCTGAATCTTACAACAAAAGTGGTCATCTGATTAAATGTATATAAATCGATTATTGTATAGAGTAACTGTTAAGTCTAATATACCCTAGTAAGCTATAGTACTTTTTCCTTTGGGAAGGTACCATCTGTGCAGTCTGCAATTCTGTTGAAGAAAGATGTTGAATCTATTTAAATATTGTAGAAAAATTATTGATTTCTGTTCATTTCTTTTACACTTGCATTAAATTAAAGTTGGTTACATCGATTAAGGGCGGGGGGTGGTTCCATAATATTTTTGCTGGGAGTTGGCAACCCTATTAGTTAGGTTGCTTAATATTTCCACTAAGTACTCATTAAAATACCAGAATAGGGAGGATGGTGTAGGTTTAAATTTATTAGATTGATCAGTGTTGCTGAACTCTAAAATGTTTTGGGTGGAGTGTATTTTTTCCATACAGGTATAACAGAATAGCTTCAGTCTCTTTTTTTTAAAACGTGAGTGTGAACTTCTACAAAATGCAGCAAGATATTTATAAAAAAAAAAAACAGTTTTATTGATTACAAAATACGCTATATCGGATTCATATCGGTATCGGCAGATATCCAAATTTATGATATTGGAATCGGTGTCGGACCTTAAAAAGTGGTATCGTGCCATCTCTAGTTTACATCACTTCCACTTTCTCACGTGGCCAAACTCAGTGCTGACGTCATTGTTCTAGCCCTTCTTCCTGCTTGCCTTTTTTAGACTCTCATTCATACCCATCCACCTTCTTTCCAACTCCACCTGATCCTGGTCACTCAGAGCTCCATCCAGGGCTCCATCCTCATCTTCATCACAGCCAGTCTAGACTCCACAGGGTCCTTTTCTAATTCCTATCACCGCTAGGATGCTGTTCTGCTGTTCTGCTATGACAGGTCATCAGAGTCAATTCTTATCATGTTCAATTCTTCCAAATGATCCTTATTGATATATATTTATTACATAGCTAAAATGCAGCAGTCATATTATGTAACATTTAAATATTGCATCTTTTAGATGTTCAGCACTACAAAGAGAACATTCTCACGCCACGTCTCTCAATCCAAGCACAGCCTACCATATCAGCTGGAATATTGGCAGTCTTGCTACAGATGCTTTGTTTTAGCTGCAAAGCTGCGCTGGGCTTTTGCTGCATACACTTCCCTTGAGGTAACCCAACAAGAAGTCCACGGGGGTAATACCTAGATCTTGATGTGAGATCTAAGGATGGAGCTTTGGCTGGTGAAGTATAATTTCACGATGTATGTATTTTCTGTTGGTGCAAAAAAAAGCATCAGATCCCTGTGAAAGTATATCAAAATGAGCTCCACTGCTTATACATCACAGTACACAGCAGTTCAAAATTTAACCGAACAATAAAATGTGTCCCACTGTTATGGGACACCCTGCATATGCCCCTGTTATGAAGGACTAGTTGGGCATTTTAACACTGGCATTGTTGGCATGACAAGTTTCTGCAAGTGTATTTGGTTTTAAACGTTTTAATATTTCTATTTTTTAAGCAAAATCTACAACAAGCATGTTAACTAATCTTATGAGCTTACTCTTCAAGTTAACACATAAAAATATGCCTCCCCCAACCTTTTTTTCTTTTAAGGAAACAAAAATGCTGGCAGATTTTAATGACTTATCAACATTTTACATGTTTAGCTGACATGTATCCACTGTCATGGTGCTACAAACTCAAATGCTGTCTATATGTGTGTTCTTTGTTTTTTATTAAGCACTAGCTTATTTTGAAAAAAACATCTAGCGACTTTTTTCTCGTAATCATGTGCACCATCATCCCGAGGGAGCAACACAGTAGCTATTTGTGATGTTCAAAGATAACCTTTGTGTATCTGAGTAGTACGCAAGATGACTACACTTCAGACTGTTCGTGGATGTATCTCCTGATCATAGCTTTTAGTATCAGATAACCGGACTGCTTAAATTCCCAGCAGAGACAGACTTTTACCAGAGTCAACCCCATCTCAACTTATCTCAGCTGGACCTGAAAAATTCCAGGCTGTAATCTAAAGTTACAATCAGTACTGGCACATAATCTCAAACCTATTCCTACAGCAGTGTCAAAGAAATGGTAAAAAAAAAAAAAAAGCCCCTGGAGGAGATTCAGCAAGTGAAAATCTTTCTCCGGAGTGGAAGGTGTTAGATTTGATTCAGCTGTTAAAGACGAGAATACACTAGGTGCATACTGACATGTTCCAAGAACATTAGATATTTAGAGACAGAAGAAAGAAGAAAAGAGTATAATTTCACAGAGATGAGAAAGGGGTTGGGTTTGTTGACCAAGCTCTTTTTTTAAAGTAGGCATCGTCCTATCTCTATCCGGATTTCCTCTATAATCCTGTCTTTCAATTTAGTGCCTCAATCCTGTGTTCACTGAGGTAAACAACCTGGCCAGCCACAATTTCCTCTCAGTAGCTTGTTACATCCATCCCTGTCATGTTGTCACATAGATGCACGAGCAAGGTGATGCTGTTTCAATAGAAATGTTTCCAAACTCTGTCAATGCTGAGAACAATATTAACACAAACGTCCTGTAGTAATTCGTGTAGAATATTACCAATGTGGACATTCTGACATGTCTTGAAAATAATTCCACAAATGTGAATAATAATCGCAGAGCTTACGACCAAGACTGAAAATGCAAACAACAAATGTGCATAGCAAAAGTATCCATTACCATGTAATCTGTCTAGGCTCCCCTAGCAATTTTACATTGTCATTGTTAAAGAAACCAGTTTGTAGGGTGGAGGTCAAACACACTGCAACTTAAGAAAACACCAGGAAATAGAAAAACATTGCAAGAGCACAAAAACCCCACAATTGATGTTAAATAAAACACAACAAAAAGCAGAACAAAAGGGTGCAAAAGCTCACAAAAACAATAATCACAAGATATTCTCTCCAGCGTGTCCTGGGTCTGCCCCGGAGCCTCCTCCTGGTTGGACATGCGCAGAACACCGCGCCCAGGAGGCATCCTTGTCAGATGCCCGAACCACCTCAACTGGCTCCTTTCGATGTGAAGGAGCAGCAGCTCTACTCTGAGCCCCTCCTGAACGGCCGAACTTCTCACCCTATCTCTAAGGGAGAGGCCAGCCACCCTTTGGAGGAAGCTCATTTCCGCCGCTTGTATCCGTGATCTCGTTCTTTCGGTCACTACCCACAGCTCGTGACCATAGGTGAGGGACGTAGATTGACCGATAAATTGAGAGCTTCGCTCTTACACACAGCATCCGCATCACTGCAGCCGCAGTACCAATCCATCTGTCGAGCTCCCGTACCCTTGTCCCGTCCCGTACTTCCATTTTGTTTTGTGCAATTTTCTATTTGCTGATGTTTTCTTCACTTGCAGTGCATTTGATTTCTCAGCGTCACCGTAAGTTTGAGACGATCTGAGCTTTGTGGCATTGGGCATTATTCTGGGCGCATTGTGGTCATAAAGGGATGGACATCATCAGCAACAATATTCAGGTAGATCGTAGTGTTTAAATGATGGTCAGTTGGTACTAAAGGGCCCAAAGTCTACCAAGAAAATGTCTCCCGCACAATTACACAACCAGCAGCTTTTACCACTGATGAGCGGCAGGATGGATCATGTTGTTTGTCGCAAATTATAACACTACCATCCAAATGTTCCAGCAGAAATGGAGACACATCAGACCAGGCAACATTTTTCCAATTTTGTCCAGTTTTGGTGAACCAGTGTGAACTGTAGCCTCACTTTCCTTTTCTTAGCTGACAGGAATGGCACCCAGTGTGGTCTTCTGCTGCTGTAGCCCATCTCCTTCAACGCTTGTCATACCATGCAATCAGAGATGCTCTTCTATATACTTTGCATAATGGTGGTTATTTGAGATATTGTTGCCTCCCTATTGTCTTGAAGCAGTCTAACTATTCTCCTCTCTGACATTAAGGCATTTTTACCGCTCATGGGATATTTTCTCTTTTTCAGACCATTGTCTTGATGATGTCTGATTGGCTGATTAGACTTAGAGATAAATTATCTGAATTTCAGGAGCGGGTCCACACCTCCAAACATGTCCCTTCTGGGTCTTAACTATATACAACCGCCCCGTTCTACAAGCTGTTCGTTCTCATTTTTGTGCCCCCCCCCCTTCCTCCCCTTTTTTCAATTCTTTCACTTCTACACTTTTCATTAATACATGGGGATCTGCCAGGCCCAGGAGCTGCCGCCAGTCTCCATTGAGGCCTTCCCCAAATCGCAGTTCAATTCTTGATTAAGCCATTCACCTTTATCTACTAAAAAAATGCTCCCAAACCTAAAATGAGGACGTGGGCCCAGCTAGTGAAATTAACCCTTGTGTGGTGTTCATATTTTTGTTACTCAGCCAGTGTTCATGGGTCTGGTGGACCCGCTAGAGTTTTGGCTTTCCAAATTAACTCTATCAAACAATTTTATGTTAAATTACTCAACAGATGTTTACTTCATCCCAATTACAAGCCATATGAACAGCAAACATGGTTAATTTTTTCCCTTTACCTTTGTTAGATCACATTTATGAATTAATGTGCTTCTCGTTTTTTGTTTTTTTTTTATAAAATGTTATAAAAAAATAAATCAGTTATAATCAAGTGAAGTGAGTGGAAAGACACAACACATTTACACGTGAAGCAATATGTTTCACAACTAAATGACATCAGCTGTTCATCAATGGTGACATTAGGCCCAGGGTTGTAAAACAGGGGGAGGTGGTGCACCCACTTATCCCACACTGTCCTGATGGCAGCTAGCTTGTCTCTCTGCCGTTGAGCTGGTCTGTCATCTCGGTTATCAAAACGGATAATCCTGGAAATTTTGTTGAAGTTTTCCAGAGACATTGATGCACGGAAAGGTTCGTGACGGTTTCTGCATCCCACAAGATTCTGTGGATTTCTCTTTGGACCTGAAAACTCCTGCAAGGATAAGAACCCCAAAGTAGGCCTGTAGATCAATTTGGTCCATCTACTTCCACCTCTCTCCAAAAACACACCTTCATTCTAAATTACTGCAAACTAGAGATGGACCGATCCGATATTACGTATCGGTATCGGTCTGCAAATCGGTATCGTGCTTGATCGTGCTGCAATCGATATCGGTCTGCAAACCAGACCAGAATCATTTTCTGGATGGAATCTGGGATGAAAAGCTCAAATAAAGACTTGATGTCCTGCACATGAGTAACTTTCAGCCGTGTTGGCCCTGGCTTATCACAGTAACAGCTCTGCAGGGTGGCTCATTTCTTGGGCAAGAAGACCATTCAATTTCACCAGTTATTGACATCAATATTTCTTCACTTGCTGTCTGGTGGGCTTGTTCTGGTCCTGGAGCTGGCTGCTGATGGAGTACTCGTCTTCGTTTTGTTACTAAATGGTGCTCAACCTCATCCTCTTCTTCAAAGTCACTGTCAGACTCTGAATTTTCAGAAATGTGAAATATTCTGAAACCTCTTTGTCAACATCATCATCCAAAGCTCCTCTCTCTTCCAAAATCAATTGGATGGCCCTCGCAGCAGATAATCTTTTGCCATCTTGATCAGTTGTGATAAAGAACCACACTGGCAAAGTCTTATTTATAGTATTATGCCCCTAATTTGCAGGTGGGACAGGGTATGAGAAAATAAAATTTGGATCCCTCAAGAAAGAGGGTAAAATGTGCAGGAATGTAAGAGCAGACGGTGTTGATAGTTGAATTTTCAACAATGTTGCAACTTTGTGCGGAGCAGGAGGGGAAGAAAACACTATCAGCAGCACCAGAAAGGAGGAGGACAGAGTATGGGAACACAGGACCTACACTTTCAACACTTTTATTAGACCTGGGTCCAGTGGACCCGAAAACCTTGTATGTAATGTAAATGCGTGGGGGGAGGTACAGTATGCGGTCATCGAAAAATTGTTCAGATTTATGTTCTTCACAGAAAATAAGCCAAAGCCAATGAATTTCAGGTTGAAAAAATAATTAATTGTTTCATTTTTCTTTTGAGAAAAACTGAAAACGGGTCTCACAGACCCGAACACCATACAAGGGTTAACATTAATGAGCATTTAAACAGATGTGCCTAATAAAGAGGACAGTGACTGTGTCATCAGCTATTGTAACAGTGTCTAACACTAGAATTAACATATCCTAAGTTAGCGGGGAAAAAACCTTTTGAATTCAAGAAAAGGCATGATTTGAAACTGGTAAAGGATTGTTCAGTGGGGTTTTTGAGCTCTTAGATTCTATTGGACTGTATTTCCACTCTATTTGCACATTTGTCAGGTAAACAGAAACATACCGTTTTAGTTGGCAGACTTTATTAGAGCAGAGCAAAAGTAAGCCAAGTCACACTCACTGCTAAGGTTGTGTGCTTGCTGTAAGAGACCAGACCTTCTGTCACTATGACTGATACCCAGAGTGCTTGTATTTCTAATAAACCCCTATCTCACTCTGAATGCCTGCATGAGAGAAGATGCACCTGAGGACAGCAGCATCAGTGCAGCCTGTCACATTTATCAGCCTAAACTATTTGCCTTCTGATACTGTTGCTCACAGTTGTTGTAAGGTTGCATTGACTTTCAGTAATCACCTCGCCACTGCAGGTCGTTCTTTATGAATAGACCTCAGATGCTGTTTCTGGAACTCAGTGTGTGTAGGTCTGCACTTGCTGAGTGCAGGCACAGCAGTGCAACAGAGATTGCTTAAGTGGCATCTTTGTAATAAAAAGAAATAATAGTGAATTTAAATTACATCTATTCAACTTGAGCAGCGATCACCTTACATTGGATATTTTTTCCCTTCACCATGACATTTCTATGAGAGCAAATGAAAGCTTTGCTAGTTTCAGCCTGACATTCAAAGTAAATTACAACCGATCGCGGCTTTTTTCTGGTGAATGCTGTAAGTCTACAAAAGAAGATTGTATTAAATGCACCACAATTTAGGTACAATATGTATCACTCCATTTTGTGTTTTTAAACTGTTCTGTTGCCTTAAGGTTTGCTAAGTTATTTTAGAAAAGTTTGCCAAAGTTATGCTACATGGCTTTATTTCCACTTTAATTTTATCAGAAGAATATGTGAGGGTGGTGCAGGACATGCACGGGGACAGTGAGACAGTGGTGAGGTGTGTGGTAAGAGTGACAGATGGATTCAAGGTAGGGGTGGTATTACATCAGGGATCAGCTCTGAGCCCCTTGTTGTTTTCAGTGATGATGGACAGGCTGACAGATGAGGTCAGGCAGGAGTGTCAATGGACTGTGATGTTGGCAGACAACATTGTGATCTCTAATGAGAGTAGGGAAGCAGGTGGAAGAAAGCCTGGACAAGTGGAGGTATGCTCTGGAGTGAAAAGGAATAAGGTCAGTAGAGGCAAGACAGAATGCATGCGTGAAGGAGAGGGAGACAGGTGGAGAAATGTAAAGAGCAGAGACAGTGAAGGTAGATGAGTTTAGATACCTGGGGCCAACCATTCCAACTGATGAGTGCAGGCAGGGTGGAGCGAGTGGAGATGACTATTACAGGTGACTTGTTTCTGAAGGACAGCAGCAAGAGTGAAAGGGTCTCACTACATGATACCTGTGAGACCTGCTATAATGTTCTGTTTGGAGATGGTAGAGTTGAAGATGCTCAGGTTTATAGTAATCAGAATGGATAGGATTAGAAATGAGTGTATCAGAGCAAGAGCTCAGGCTGAGCAGTTTGGATATAAAGTCAAAGAGGCAAGGCTGAGATGGTTTGGACATGTGCAGAGGAGGGATAGTGGAAATTTTTGAAAAAGGATGTTAATTTTTGGAGCCGCCGGGCAGGAGGTTCGTGAATGCAGTGAAGAGGTATTGCAGATGGTTGGTGTGACAGAGGAGGATGGAGACAGATGACCTGCTGTGGAGAACCTAAAGAGAGAAGAAGATTTTAGTAACATGAAAATTATATAAATCTTTGAATTGTTTTTTACCATAACATGAAATATTGAGAAGCATGTTCTTATTTTTATTTTTTCAACATTAAAAGCAGAGATTAATTAGCAGTTTTGGCTCTCTGCCATGCTGAGTGTTAAACTAAAAGAAGAAAAAACACTGAACATGGAAAAGTTGAATCATCAAAGCGAACAT
This sequence comes from Copadichromis virginalis, assembly GCF_057382275.1. Lineage (NCBI taxonomy): Eukaryota > Metazoa > Chordata > Actinopteri > Cichliformes > Cichlidae > Copadichromis > Copadichromis virginalis. Next base: position 10,170,673 of record NC_140628.1, on the reverse strand, counting down.
TCCTTTTTATTTAACGTCATTTTATTTTTCTGTCCAAAGTTCTCATTGTATTCAACAAAGGTGGTGGAGCAGAGAAGTTCATTAATGTTTTCTACATTAAACCCTTTCTTTTATCCGTTTCTTTCATGTGTGTCATTAGGAGAGATTTGTCTTCAGCTCACATATTCATGTTGCCTGAGTTTGGTTTCTCACTAATGCCACTGAAAATCTATTAAAAGTGAGCCACTGAATGTACAACCAAAAAAAAAAAGATTAATTTCAGGCCAAAGAGAAAAATTGATGATAGGCCACAGAAAAAGACGTAGAGAAAGGTGCATATAAACAAACCACAGACAGGGAGAAATGAGACAGGTTTTTAGAAAAATTAATTTGGACAGGAAGAGTGTGTGGAGGTTTTAGTTACAGCTGATGACTCTGCTGCGACAGATAGCTGCTCTAATAAAGAACTGGTCACAGCAGTCCTCTAAACTCCCTCTCTCTCCTCGGCAGGCAGGCTTTAACGCTGGCATTAAGCTGTTGTCAGCTCGCGCTCACACATAACAGAAACATTCTCAGAGGTCAAATGCCAGCCTGCATTGCCTAATCAGACACCAACTGGGACCATCACCATGACAGGGAGTGAGAGAAGAGAAGGTGATCTGCAACCAAATACCATCTGACAAAATCAAGACACATCAATCCACATTTGAGCATTTCATCGCTCATTCTTTTAAGGTCTTTAGCAAAAAATGAAAGAGTTTTATGATGATGATGATTATCATTATCATTTTTATTATTATTCCTTATTATGCTCTAGTCTGTTCAAAGCATCACGTGAACATATAAAATGTTTTGTAAATTCTCTTATCTTAGAGTAGGAGTCAGTCGTGTTCCATGTCACGAAAATATCACTGCACAAAAGCTGACATCCACCTCAAACTGTGACCAAAAAAAAAAGCTAAAGGTTGAGGTGACCTCCATGCAGGGTACCAGCATGGTAGAGTATCTTGTTTATTCCCTACTGCTTCAAAGCCTCTGGTGTATCAGATAATTTGGCCTTTTCCCTTCTCCTCCCATTTGGCTCCATCATTCTTGGCTGTGTTATCTCTGACAGTATGGACCAGCACCCTCTTCCTCCACCTTCTATCTTCTGGCTCTGACTAGTGTTCCCACTAGTGCTTTCAGGTTAATCTCGTTGAAATGACCTTAACGCCACAACACGGCAAATCTCCGTTAACGAGCTACCGCCGATCGCCCCGTGCATGGGGGTAGACGGCCAACACGTTAACGAGCTAACTGCGCTAACACACTAGTTCACACCAATGTAATTGAGCATTGCATGGCACATCCAACATACTGTTTTACTTTGGTCCATGACTCGCTTACCTTCAGGGTCATACGTCACATGAAAACCAAAATAATTCCAAACGCCAGATCTGAATGAGGTTCAATTTGCCTGTTGCAAGGAGAGCTTAACTTCTGTCTCGCTAGCTTGCCCTGCGCTCTTCCTTCTGACTATGCTGTCTGTGTTGAGCGCTCAGTGGATCTGCGCTCGACGGTGCAGCCTAGGCGGAGTAGTCGAACACAGATTCACTGAGCACTCAACACAGACAGCATCGTCAGAAGGAAAATTGATAAAATAAATTACAAATGTTGTATTGTTCGATACATATGCGTACCGAACCGAAAGCACTGTATCGAACGGTTCAATATCGATACGAATATCGTTGCACCCCTAATATATATATATATACAGTGGCCCTGAAGTGCAAATCACACCAACAAATTGCTAAACACAACAACAAAATTGAGAGGCCCTGAAGTGCAAATCACACCAACAAATTGCTAAACACAACAACAAAATTGAGAAACACAAAAACAAATGGAGAATCACAAAACAAAATTGAGAAGCACAAAAAACAAAATTGAGAAGCACAAAAACAAATTAAGAAGCACAAAAACAAAATTGAGAAGCACAAAAACAAAACTGAGAAGCACAAAAACAAAATTGAGAATCACAAAATCAAATTAAGAAGCACAAAAACAAAAGAAGAATCACAAAAACAAATTGAGAAGCACAAAAACAAAATTGAGAAGCACAAAAACAAAACTGAGAAGCACAAAAACAAAATTGAGAATCACAAAATCAAATTAAGAAGCACAAAAACAAAAGAAGAATCACAAAAACAAATTGAGAAGCACAATTACATTAAGAAAACCGGAAAGGGTAGGTACCAGTCGGCAACAGGAGACATCACTGATTGGACGTCCGCGCTGTTCATCTTTGGAACCGGAAGTTACTCTGCCTGTAGCGCATTTTTTCAAACATGAACATTAGCGGTGACCCAAACATAGCTGTCGTTATTCGAGAATATTTTGATTCAGGACATACATACGAGGTGATACTGGATATGCTCAAGTGTAATCATGACATTGCAATTAGTATGCGTACACTGAAAACACATTTAAAAGAATCTGGACTGTACAGACGAGGCAACTATTCTCCACTTCCTGAGGTGAGGCGTGCCATTTTGTCCGAGCTTCGAGGACCAGGACAATTGCTTGGATATCGGACCATGTGGCAAGTTCTCAAACAAAAACACAAGCTGCGTGTCAAGCGTGATGTAGTTATGAGGCTGTTGAGACAACTAAATCCTCAAGGAATCGCTTTGAGAACTCGAAGGAGGTTCACAAGACGCACGTATCACTCCATGGGGCCCAATTAGATATGGTATGTAGATGGCTATGATAAACTGAAACCCTTTGGCTTGGCCCTGTCAGGATGTATAGATGGCTTTTCAAGAAGACTGATGTGGCTTGTGTGTGGAGCAACAAACAACAACCCGGCTGTTATAGCTCACAATTATATAAACTGTGTAAAGAGTCTTGGTGTGATACCAATGAGATTACGAACAGACTTCGGGACTGAGAATGGGACTATGGCAGCAATACAGTGTACCCTCCGTCACGCGCACACGGACTATTATGCTGGATCGTCAAGCCACAGTTACGGATCATCTACTGGGAATCAGTGCATCGAGTCATGGTGGTCTTATTTCAGAAGAGGAAGGTGGGTACATTTGTGTCTGGTAGGTGTAAGCTACAGTGAAAGCTGATCAGATCGTTTTTTTTTTACATGCATTTAAGAAAATAGAGTAGCGTCCTGCTGGACGTGTTGAAAATTTGGATGAGATAGACGTTATACAGTTAATATATATATTGTTTAGTATTAAGCTTTGCTTGTTCCATATTCAGTTTTTCAGCAAAACTTGTTTGAGTCCATAAGAAAAGATTCATTCTTATATCTAGAGGAAGATTTTTTTTTCAATAAATATTAGCGTTAGCCCGCGACTTTGTTCCAGTTTTGAATTTTGGCCCACTGTGTATTTGAGTTTGACACCCCTGCTTTAGTCCATGACGCGCTTACCTTCAGGGTCATACGTCACATGAAAACCAAAATAATTCCAAACGCCAGATCTGAATGAGGGTGGGGGAGGTTCAATTTGCCATGTTGCAAAGAGAGCTTAACTTCTGTCTCGCTAGCTTCACTGCGCTCTTCCTTCTGACGATGCTCTCTGTGTTGAGCGCTCAGTGGATCTGCGCTCGACAGTGCAGCCTAGGCGGAGTAGTCGAACGCAGATTCACTGAGCGCTCAACACAGACAGCATCGTCAGAAGGAAAGTTGATAAAATAAATTACAAATGTTGTATTGTTCGATACATATGCGCACCGAACCGAAAGCACTGTATCGAACGGTTCAATATTGATACGAATATCGTTGCACCCCTAGTATATATATATATGATCCTCTCGGGAAAACCACTGCACTGCAAATATATGCTTTTTAAAATATGATCCTTGACATTAAACAGAAATCAAGTATGTGAAATGAGCTCAACCTTAATATTAATTGATTTATTGCTGACGGAGAACATTTTTTCAGCAGAATAATTATTTTTAGTTCTAACAATACATTTCATTTAGAATAAATTTACAATGTTATGTGTGGTCAGCAGAGATGGGCAGTAACGCGTTACTTGTAATGCCTTACTGTAATCTGATTACTTTTGTCAGGTAATGAGTAAAGTAAGGGATTACTATTGCAAAAACGGTAATTAGATTACCGTTACTTTCCCGTAGGAACGCTGCGTTACTAAAACCGTGATTTTTTTGCGAGAATGTCTCATGACAGTGACGTAAGCGAGTGCGACGTTCGTGACAACAGCTATGTGCAGATCAACAGTGCATCATATATCGAGTGCGGGAGAGAGTATGAGCGTGCAGCGTTTAAAGCGTGGAAGTACTAACCTTACTTTGAGTTTGATTCCATAAAAAGTGACAAAAACATTAGTGCCCGTTGTGCGTGGGAAGAAAACTTCTTTTTAAAGTGAAAAAACCCCACTAAACTTCCAAGCAAGCACCGGGAGTGCGCTACCACGTAATGGGAAACTCACAGAGAAACTCGCGGATTCTTCAACTGACCGCTGCAGCACACCTGCACCAGAGCACACCTCCGCCTACCCTACTCCTGCTTAGTGATGTTCGATTCGTGAACGAATCGTTCAATACTCGAGAATCACTTTACTGACTCGTGAATCATGATTCACAAGCCCAACTGACTCACTGACTCATCCCTGTTGCTGTTAGCAAGCTAATTCCATTAGTAGAAATATATCTAGCTTATAATTAAAATTGTGGGGGGGGGAAACAACAGCCAGTTTCTTAACAAAAGCATTTCTGCTCTGAACTGGAAGAAAAAACCTTGAGTAGAAACCTCACATCAAGAAAATAGCTTCTTGGTTCACTGTAGCATCGCTCAGCTAACATGCTAACAGCACATTTGAGTTACTCACCCCCTCCATTCCTGTGCTGAATCGTAGCATAAGCGAATCACTCAGGACTCACTAACCCCCTCCCTTGCTGTGCTGAATCGTAGCATAAGCGAATCACTCAGGACTCACTAACCCCATTCCTTGCTGTGCTGAATCGTAGAGTAAGCGAATCACTCAGGACTCACCCCCTCCCTCCTGGCTCACAGCTCAAACGAGTTGAACGAATCACTGACTCACTCACCCCCTCCCTCCTGGGTCATAGCTCGAACGAGTTGAATGAATCACTGACTCACTCACCCCCTCCCTTCCTGTGCTGAATCGTAGCATAGAGGAATTACTCACTCACTCACCCCCTCCCTCCCGATTCGCAGCTTCTTCTTCTTCTTGGTTAGCAACCAACGTTAAGGTACATTAGCGCCCCCTGGTTCAGTGGACCCTCGTGCTTCATAAGACACACTCACCCCTCCCTCTCGGTTATCAGCTGTTGAAACTCAGAGCGTGTTACCTTGGAAGAGTAGCTCCTTCACCGAAGACGAAGTCCGATAGTCTGACTGACGCAGTATAACATTCAGTCTACACTTTGTTTTTTTGAAAAGATCATAAGCAGACTTAAGGAAAACATATATGAACTCAGTTCCACCACTATTAAAAAAATAAAAATGCTCAGACTCGCATTCTGCTGCTGCAATAATGTAAGTTAAATAATTAGAAATTCGCTATTTCACTAAATTATTTAGATAAGAAAATATATATGTGACACATTTGAGGAAAATACTAATAATAAAAAAACAGAAAATTCTAAAGGTGTTTGTGTTTTCTTTCCACGTGTATGGGGCAAGGTGGCGGTACTACGGTGTTGTTTGCGAGTTAATGATACGAGGAAAAATGGATAGTCGTCGAAGAAGCGATATTTGGATGCATTTTCAAATGAAAAGTGCAACACACGCACAATGCAACATTTGCAAGACAGTTTTGACTTTTCGAGGGGGAAGTACATCAAATATGAGAAGACATCTCAGTAGCAAGCACCCCACAGTTATGCTACAACAACAGCACAGTCAAAACCCAGCTACTAGCATTGGACAACCTAGCGGCCAGCAGCAGGAGAAACAATCTTCAACAGCAGTGTGTGATTCTTACTCTGAATCTGAATAAGTACGCGGGACCACTGTGTGCGGTAAGACCATCTCTTTTACTTCCTGTATTACCATCAACCGGCATGCATTGCCAGTGCGTAACACGTAATTACACAATCAAACAGTGAACACATACTGCCCATACAACAAATGTACCAGAGACAATTATGAATACACCACATCTCCCCTTTTAAACAAAAACAGAATATTCCTTTTCTCAGGACAGAACTTCTCTTTTTCAAAGCCATACAAGAACATCTGGCAAACAATCTGCATTACATTTTTAACCTTTTGTTTTTGTTTTCTTGTTCTTTTCTTTTCTTAACAACTCTTTTTAGCTTTATTTTACTGTGCTCTACAAAACCCTTATAACACAGTTACATAACAACAACCTTTTTCTTTACATTTTACAACACCTTGATGTCCTTCGTGTAGTTTTTCCAGCACCTCGTTTCTCATTGCTGAAGGAATGACAAGCCGTGTGTCTTTTAACAAAAGGCCGTCTTCAACAGTGAGCGTGGCTCGGTCAGGCCAGTAATTTCGCAGTAAAGGCTCTTGTTTTGCATGTTCTGGCCAGCCTTCGGTGCACATGTCCATGACGCGAGCACACACACTGTCGCTTTTCAGTTGTTCCTTCAGTGTTTGCATATATGATGAACTGACAGGCATGTTTGCTACAATACTGTCGACATATATGTCTGTGCTTTCCATTAGCTCTTTGTCTGACAGGTTCATTGGTTTTTTCAGAGGTGAGCGGGACAAAGTATCTGCTGTCCAGAGCGATTTCCCTGGGGCGTACTGCACAGTGTACGAGTAACGCATGAGTCTCATTCTGAATCGCTGGATCCTGGGTGGCAAGAGATCCAGAGCTTGTCCTCCCAGTAAGGAAACGAGAGGTTTGTGGTCCGTTTCAAGACAAAAATGTTTACCAATCAGGAAATCACGAAAACGCTCACACGCCCATGTAGATGCCAGTGCCTCTTTTTCCACTTGTGCGTATCGTTGTTCTGTAGGAGAAAGGGACCTCGATGCATACGCCACTGGTCGCCATCCTTCTTCCCACAGCTGCAAAAGAACACCTCCGAGACCATAGGATGAAGCATCTGCTGATACTTTAATGTCTCTGTTGGGGTCATACATTGCGAGCACTGGGGGTGAGGTCAGGGCATCTCGTAATGTTTTGAAAGCTCTCACTTGGTCAGTTCCCCAATACCATGCGTTCTTTTTGGAAAGAAGATCTCGCAGGGCTTTGTCTTTTTCAGCTAAATGGGGGATGAACTTGCCCACTTGATTCACCATGCCCAGAAAACTGCGCAACTCTGACACATTAGTTGGCTCTGTCATTTCTGTAATTGCCTCCGTTTTCTTCGGGTCAGGACTGATTCCTGTATCCGCTATGATGTGACCCAAGAAAGCAACCTTGCTCTGGGAGAGCTCGCATTTTTCAACATTCAGCGTTATGCCTGCTTTTTCCAGTCTTTGCAGTGTAGCATGGAGACGGGAATCGTGCTCCTGATGGTTACGTCCCCACACCAACACATCGTCAATGTGACACACCACTCCTTCGAGACCCTCGATGACCTCCGCCATCATGCGCTGAAAGTGTTCGGGCGCTGAGTTGATCCCAAACGGTAGGCGGCTAAAGTGGAACCGCCCAAAGGGTGTGATGAAGGTGGTGAGTTTGGCAGACTCATCGGACAGGGGAATCTGCCAGAAGCCCATGTTGGCATCCAGTTTGCTAAACACTTTGGCTCCTGCGAGCATTCCGAGACTTTGTTCAACCGATGGCAGCACATATTTTTCCCTGCACACATACTCATTTAGTCCGGTAAAGTCTACGCAAAGTCTTAGCCTAGGGCTGTTTTTCTTTGGAACAACAACCATGCCGGCACACCAATCCGTTGGTTCCTCAACTCGGGTAATGACACCAAGCTCTTCCATTCGTTGGAGTTCCTCTTTTACCCTTCCCATCAGAGGCAGAGGAAGCCTTCGCGGAGTTTTGAGTGAGTACGGCACAGCATTCGGTTTGAGTTTAATGTGATAGGCCCGCTGCACTTTCCCTAGACCATTGCAAAGTTTAGGGTAAGTAGTCTTCAGAGTGTCCATTGAAACCGCGTCAACTTGCACCAGCAGGCCAAGAGCTGTAATGGCGGGCAGGCCTAGCAGTGGAGTGCTCAGGTTTCTTACAACATAGACCTTCTCTGTTGTCTGTTTCGCTCCGTAGTTGAGCTGTAGCTTTGTAAAACCTGCAACGTCCAGTGGTGTTTTTCCAGGGCCTAACAAAGGTTTTTCTGGCTGCTGGAGAACTGGTCTGTGTTCGTTAGCAAAAATCTTTGATAAGTCCGAGTCAGCTATTACAGTCACATCTGCTCCAGTATCCAGTTTGAAAGTGATTTTTGCATCTTTCACTTGTATGTTGGCTGTCCACGCCTGGCCGTCACTGGAAACTGAGCCTAGGAAGAAACCTTGCTCCTCTTCCTCCTCAATACTTTGCACTGTCTTGCTTTGTCTGCAGACTCGCTGGTAGTGACCTTTTTTTCCACATAAATGACATTTTGCATCATTTGCTGGGCACTCAGGTTTCGGATGTGGAGAGCCTCCGCACTTGTAGCATTTGTTACTTTGTCTCTTGCTATATTGCTGTTGTGTTTTGACAGTTTTATTTTTGAACATGTTGAACTTTGTTTTGTCGTGCTTTTGTATCACTCTGTCAACTGTTTTCGCATTTACATGCATTACATTTGTTTCACTTCTCAAAGCTGACTGTTGCTTTTTGATTTCTTCTGACTGCCTGGCCATATTTATAGCTTTATCCAAGTCCAAGTCTTTTTCCATCTGCATGCGCTCAGACAGCCTCGTGTCGGCCAAGCCCACTACTATTCTGTCTCTTATCAGCTCATCGTGGAGCGGTCCGTAGTTACAGTGCTCTGCTAATGCATGCAAGGCAGTCACGAATGCATCAACAGTCTCATTCGGCTCTTGTTTGCGCATATTAAAACGTGCGCGCTCATAAACAACATTTTTCCCGACAATGAAAAAGTTGTGGAAGCTATCTCTCACTTTAGCATAGTCCCGTTGGTCTACATCACTTAACTTTAGTCCTCTCAGGACGTCATCCGCTTCGTCTCCCATACAATATATGAGAGTGTTCACTTGATTTTCCTCCGAGCTCGCAGACAGATTACTTGCCTGACGGAATCTCTCGAAGCGACGGACCCATCTTGTCCATTCGTGTGGTTTGGAAAAATCAAAGGGCTCCGGTGGTTGGATGCTAAACGTAGCGCTGGGAGTGCTAGCCGCGGTGCTAACTCCTGCCCTCGGACGATCGTCTACGTCGTCATTCGGCATTTTGTTTCCACCTTCCCCTTCTCCTCACACTCGGCAGATGTATGGAGTCTTACGAGTCACACAGCACTTCTGACACCATGTGTGATTCTTACTCTGAATCTGAATAAGTACGCGGGACCACTGTGTGCGGTAAGACCATCTCTTTTACTTCCTGTATTACCATCAACCGGCATGCATTGCCAGTGCGTAACACGTAATTACACAATCAAACAGTGAACACATACTGCCCATACAACAAATGTACCAGAGACAATTATGAATACACCACAAGCAGCATTATCAACAGCGGTCACATTACCTGTTTATTCCAGCAGCACATCAACAAGTACTCAGCAAGAAAATACAAGCACACACACAGCAGGGCAAGGACAACAATCAGCAAAAAGAAGACAGAGGCAGTCTTACATGGGAGCATTTGTGTCAAGGCCCATGATACCACTTCAGCAGAGCAAGGTTGACCAGGCTCTGGTTAAAATGATTGCCCAAGATTTTCAGCTATTTTCTTTCGTTGATGACAGAGGATTTAGGGAATTCACCAAGGCACTTGATCCTTCATATGTTCTTCCCAGTAGAAGTACAGTATCCAGACAGCTGATGCCCGATTTGTTTCAGAAGATAAGAGCTGATGTTCAGGAAAAAATCAAGACAGAACCTGCTGTGTGCTTAACAACTGACTGCTGGACCTCCAGCACATCAACAAGTTACATGTCTGTTACATGCCACTATGTGACCGAGTTTAAGCTGCAGTCAAACTTGTTGGACTGTTTTGAATTAAAAGACAACCATACATCTGAAAACCTGGCTAGAGAGCTGGAAAGGATTGCAACTGAATGGGCCATTATGGAAAAGATAGTTGCATGTGTAAGTGATAGTGCAGCCAATGTCAAGAAGGCTGTGGGTGACATTCTGCACTGGAACCATCTAAATTTTTTGCACACATTTTGAATTTAATTGTCAGAAAGGGAATCCAGCAGTCTCAAATTCAAGAAATTATTAGAAAGGTAAAAGCAATAACTGAATATACATGCCGCAGCACAGTGGCTTCTGCTAAACTGAGAGAGACACAGCAGCAGATGGGACAACCCCAACTACGACTGAAGCAAGATGTGCCAACCAGGTGGAATTCCACTTATTACATGCTGAAGTGGATTGCAGAAGTGAAGGATCCCCTCATTTCCACCCTGGCCTTGGTAAATCCACAGCTGCAAACCCTGTCACTTGAAGAGTGGGAGATGGTCAAGGAAACCTGTGAGGTCCTGCAGCCTTTTGAGGAAGTGACTGTGGAATAGGGCTGCCACAAACGATTATTTTGATAGTCGACTAGTCACCGATTATTTTTGCGATTAGTCGACTAATCAGATCATCATCCATTGGAGGTACAGCGTACAGCTTATTGCACCAGCAGCATCTGGTCTTATATAACTATCATTAGCTTACAGCTTGAAGTGTTTGTGCTAACTAAAAATAAAGACAAGATGGTAGTTTATTAATTTTTAATGAAATTTGCAGATTGTTTCGGTGAAGTTTAATAAACTCCTTGCTTTCTAAAATATAACAGGACACCGGAGTATATTCTCCAGCTTCTGATAATCAGCTGTCTGCTTGACAGTTTTAGCTGTGCAAAAACTATAACTTTAATCTCAGCCAAACCGATTTACTCAGGAACAAATAAAATACTAAAGAAAGCCAAACAATAACATTTTTAAGTTATCTAAGTGACTTATATATATGTTTAACCTGACTAGCGAAAGACGGCGGTGGGTTTGAAAACGATTTGCCGGGAGTCCGGTGTTCTCACGGCTCTAGTTAGCCTTGCCCCCGCCTAGCTAACGAGCTAGTGGGTAACAGACGTCTCCGAAAACATCGGATCGCTTTTGAAAATACGTGGTGTCTTGATAAACTGAGCAGATATTTGAGGTTTACACAGCTACATTCTCGCCTGAAAATATGTTAAAGGTTTATTTTGTGACCCAGAAAGAATAATAAGAGTAAAGTTAAAACTAACTAGCTGCCGCCATTGTTGACAACTGCGCTGGGCTGCGCTATGAATTCTGGGACACAGCTTCTTCTTCTTCGGGGTTTAATGGCAGCTGGCATCCTTGTACATGCAGTGCTGCCATCTTCTGTTTCAGTCCGTTATTACACTCTTAAATCCTACTACTCATTCCTGCGTCCTTTGTGATCTTACAAAGCTTCAAACTATGCGTCGACTATTAAATTAGTCGTCGACGATTTTAATAGTCGACATAATCGTGACTAGTCGACTAATCGTGGCAGCCCTACTGTGGAACTGAGTGCCGAAAGGTATGTTAAAATAGTGTCATAATACATGTATATATTTCATGTTGTGTCATTACATTTGCCTAAACACATTTTTCAATTCTTTCCCAGATAATAGCATTTAAGATGTTTCTTACAACAGCTTATAATTAAATGTAAACTGTAAAATGGTTTTATATGACAATGTATGCTTAATGCACTGCACTGCAGGGGCTGTAACTGCATTAAAACGCATGGAACTATAGTCTTTCCTTTATTTCTCCTCAACAGGTTTGTTACTGGATCAAAAGCCATTTTAATGGCAAGAGGGCTGCAGAGGGTTACTGCATACAGACAGAGAAGTCCTTCCATCTATCAGCCAATCCGCAACATGGTAGACATCCTCATGGCAGAAATTGTCAAACGGCTGGGGGGGATCGAACAAGTGAGCCTGCTTGCAGATGCTACACTTTTGGATCCCAGGTTCAAGAAGCAGCATTTTTACATGATAGACATGCAGAAGATGCTGTAACTAGAGTTGTGGGAGCTGCATCAAGGTCCTTAAGACCACTGCCACTGGCAACACCCAGCACAGAGGAAGGAGAGGGTGTCCCACAGGCCAGTGCTTCCACTGAGACAGTGCCTGTGATTTGGGCCGATTTTGAGGAGCGGGTTGCATCACTGAGGCCAGGAGTCCAAAACCCCTTCACAGAGGCAATGCTGGAGATTAAAGGATTCCTGTCAGAGCCACTCCTACCCCGAACATCTGACCCCCTGGAGTGGTGGAAGTCCCGTGCCACTGTCTTCAAAAAAACATGCGATATTATGAAGACGAGACTCTGCATAGTGGCAACTTCCGTTCCATCAGAGCGGATCTTTTCAAAGGCAGGACAAATAATTACAGACAGAAGGAACCGTCTCAGCCCTGGAAAAGTTCGGGAGCTTATTTTCCTCAATGCCAATCTGTAAGGGACAATTAATTTTGAAGTGGACTAGTACTTTTGAACACAGTAATCTGTGAATTTTATTTATTTTTATTTATATTTTTTATTTTGATTTTGTTGATTCACATTTCATTTTCTATCTGTCAGAAATTTCATTGATATTCTATTGAAATCTTTATTTCAATAGAAAATCTTTATTTTTTGCTCTTTTTTGCTCTATAAAAGAGTTGTTTTTCTTTTTCAATCACTCATCTTAGCAATAGGGTTTACATGAAAAGACAAACAAATTAAGTTTGCATGAAAATTTACATTTTTTGCACTCTCCTAGCAACTGACTCAGTGACTCAAATGACTCAAAACCCCCGATTCATTTTGGTGAGTGACTCATTCAAACTCGATTCACTAAAAGGAATCAAATTTACCATCACTACTCCTGCTTTACAGGCGAAAATAGAGCAACAGGACCGCTAGTCTTTGATGTTATTTATTTTCTGCTGTGTTTTACTTGCATCTATTTGAAAGAGTGAGTGTAAACACACAAAAAAATATTTTATGTGCTGGAATGTGCAGAAAATAAGTTTAAATGTTAAACAAATTTCTTCCAGTCAGAGAATGTTGCATATAATTAAATTTTTGCTTGATGCATAAAGTTAAAACTAATAAAAACAAGTTAAAAAAAGAGACGTTTCCATTTGATTACATTTTGTATGATGGATTATGCAGAAAAAGTAGAATTGGGCTGAAAGATCTATCGCTTTATCCCCTATTCAGGTTGTAAATCGTGTTTTTAAAAAGTAACTAAGTAACTAAGTAATTAATTACTTTTGAAAATAAGTAATCAGTAAAGTAACGGGATTACTTTTTTGGGGGAGTAATCGGTAATTAGTTACTGATTACTTTTTTCAAGTAACTTGACCAACACTGGTGGTGAGGTGATTTCATCATGTTTTATTGCTTGGAAAAAATGCCCTTGCTCATTTTCAGCTAATAATAAACAATTTCTGGTAATATTGTAGATATTTATTTAACTATAGAAGTGATGATATTTTAACAATTCTTTAAAATTGATATTTTGTTATATTGGTAAATGTAGGAATATGTTTTTGTTTGTTTTTTTGTGTATGTTTGGGGGGTGGCATCATTTCTGCTTTCGTCTTTGTAAAAGTCACTGCACACCACTGTAGTCATCCCGAACACATTGCCAGTGTAGAAACAACATACATAAACAGAGAGAGACATATTGGAACACTATCAGTCTCAAACACGTAGCCTAAAGCAGATAACTCGTAAGCTGGAGAGGAAATGGCGTGTCACAAATTTAGAAGATCATCATTTAGCCTCGAGAAATAGTTTGTTGCTTTATAAGAAAGCCCTCCGCAAAGCCAGAAATTCTTACTACTCATCACTGATTGAAGAAAATAAGACAACCCTAGGTTTCTCTTCAGCACTGTAGCCAGGCTGACAAAAAGTCAGAGCTTTATTGAGCCAGCCATCCCTTTAACATTAACCAGTAATGACTTCATGAACTTCTTCACAAATAAAATTTTAATCATTAGAGAAAAAATTGCCAATAATCATCCCACAGATGTAATATTATCTACAACTACTTTTAGTACCATTGATATTCATTTGGACTCTTTTTCTCCAATTGATCTTTCTGAGTTAACTTCAATAATTACTTCCTCCAAACCATCAACGTGTCTTTTAGACCCCATTCCTACAAAACTGCTCAAAGAAGTCCTGCCATTAATTAATGCTTCAATCTTAATATGATCAACTCATCTCTAATAATCGGCTATGTACCACAGGCCTTCAAGCTGGCTGTAGTTAAACCTTTACTCAAAAAGCCATCTCTAGACCCAGCAGTCTTAGCTAATTATAGGCTAATCTCCAACCTTCCTTTCATATCAAAAATCCTTGAAAGAGTAGTTGTCAAACAGCTAACAGATCATCTGCAGAGGAATGGCTTATTGGAAGAGTTTCAGTCAGGTTTCAGAGCTCATCACACCACAGAAACAGCTTTAGTGAAGGTTACAAATGATCTTCTTATGGCCTCTGACAGTGGACTCATCTCTGTGCTTGTCCTGCTAGACCTTAGTGCAGCATTCGATACTGTTGACCATAATATCCTATTAGAGCGATTAGAACATGCTGTAGGTATTACAGGTACTGCACTGCAGTGGTTTGTATCATATCTAATAGACTCCAATTTTTGCATGTAAATGGAGAGTCCTCCACACACTAAGGTCAATTATGGTGTTCCACAGGGTTCAGTGCTAGGACCAATTCTGTTTACATTATACATGCTTCCTTTAGGCAGTATCATTAGAAGACATAGCATACATTTTCACTGCTATGCAGATGACACCCAGCTCTATCTGTCCATGAAGCCAGATAACACACACCAATTAGTTAAACTGCAGGAATGTCTTAAAGACATAAAGACCTGGATGGCCACTAACTTTCTGCTTCTTGATTCAGATCAAACTGAGGTTATTGTACTCGGCCCTGAAAATCTTAGAAATATGGTATCTAACCAGATTCTTACTCTGGATGGCATTACCTTGGCCTCCAGTAACGCTGTGAGGAACCTTGGAGTCATTTTTGACCAGGACATGTCCTTCAACGCACATATTAAACAAATATGTAAGACTGCTTTCTTCCATTTGCGCAACATCTCTAAAGTTAGAAATATCCTGTCTCAGAGTGACGCTGAAAAACTAGTTCATGCATTTATTACTTCCAGGCTGGACTACTGTAATTCATTATTATCAGGATGTCCAAACAACTCACTGAAAAGCCTTCAGTTAATCCAAAATGCTGCAGCAAGAGTACTGACAGGGACTAGAAAGAGAGAGCATATTTCTCCTGTATTGGCTTCCCTTCATTGGCTTCCTGTTAAATCCAGAACTGAATTCAAAATCCTGCTCCTCACATACAAGGTCTTAAATAATCAGGCCCCATCTTATCTTAATGACCTTGTAGTACCATATCACCCTATTAGAGCACTTCGCTCTCGCTCTGCAGGCCTACTTGTTGTTCCTAGAGTATTTAAAAGTAGAATGGGAGGGAGAGCCTTCAGTTTTCAGGCCCCTCTTCTGTGGAACCAGCTTCCAGTTTGGATTCGGGAGACAGACACTATCTCTACTTTTAAGATTAGGCTTAAAACTTTCCTTTTTGCTAAAGCATATAGTTAGGGCTGGACCAGGTGACCCTGAATCCTCCCTTAGTTATGCTGCAATAGACGTAGGCTGCCGGGGATTCCCATGATGCATTGAGTTTTTCCTTCACTATGTGTTAATAGACCTCTCTGCATTGAATCATATCTGTTATTAATCTCTGTCTCTCTTCAACAGCATGTCTTTCATCCTGTCTTCCTTCTCTCACCCCAACCGGTTGTAGCAGATGGCCCCGCCCCTCCCTGAGCCTGGTTCTGCCAGAGGTTTCTTCCTGTTAAAAGGGAGTTTTTCCTTCCCACTGTCGCCAAAGTGCTTGCTCATAGGGGGTCATATGATTGTTGGGTTTTTCTATTATTGTACGATCTACTGTACAATATAAAGCGCCTTGAGGCGACTGCTGTTGTGATTTGGCACTATATAAATAAAATTGAATTGAATTGAATTATTTCTAAAGACTATTTATAGAAATTACGAGAGCTTTCCTAGGAGAGTTCAGGCTGTGTTTAAGAATAAAGGTGGTCAAACCAAATATATCAACTTGTGAGAATTGTAGAAATTCAGTTTTTTACCTTATACTCTCTATTTTAAAGCATATTTGCACATTTCAACAAATTGAAACATCCATTCATCCATTTGCTTCCACTTGTCCTTTTCAGGGTCGCAGGGTGTGCTGGAGCTTATCCCAGCTGTCTTAGGACGAGTAGCAGGGTACACCCTGGACAGGTCGACAGTCTGTCGCAAGGCTAACACAGACAACCAATCAGACTCACATTCACTCCCGCATTCACACCTATGTTCAATTTAGTGTTTCCAGTTAACCTATCCCCACTAACTGCATGTCAAATTTAAACATGTTAAACAAATGTACCCATTTCCTATTTCCCAAGCAACATGCAGAGAAATGAGGAGCAGCTCACAGCCACAACTGAATTTTAATTTGATTAAAAAGCATTAATATTATAATATATATTAGCAGTATAGTTTCTGACTGAGTAAAAAAGTTATGAACTGAAACCTGACATACTGTAAGTTCAAGGAGTCTGGAAAGCACACTGTGCTACTGTTGCAGCAAATCTCATTTAACACATAACTATGAGATGAATTTGTGAAAATGTGAATACAGCAGCTCAAATGTTTCTTAAAAACTAAATAAACTTTTCAGAGCACTGTAGGTATGATAAAGACTCTGCTGTCCACGGACTTCATAAGAATACACAGAAGAGAATGGATGGTGGGTGGCAGTGTCTGGAAAAAAACTTTAGTGGAACCATATATAAAAAACACCCAGCACGCCCCTGCGGGCGGTTTATCCTTCAAGCTCGGGCCCTCTACCAGAGGCCTGGGAGCTTGAGGGTCCTGCGCAGTATCTTAGCTGTTCCCAGGACTGCGCTCTTCTGGACAGAGATCTCCGATGTTATTCCCGGGATCTGCTGGAGCCACTCGCCTAGCTTGGGAGTCACCGCACCTAGTGCTCCGATTACCACGAGGACCACCGTTACCTTCACCCTCCACATCCTCTCGAGCTCTTCTCTGAGCCCTTGGTATTTCTCCAGCTTCTCGTGTTCCTTCTTCCTGATATTGCTTTCATCCGGAACCGCTACATCGATCACTACGGCCGTCTTCTTCTGTTTGTCTACCACCACTATGTCCGGTTGGTTAGCCACCACCATTTTGTCCGTCTGTATCTGGAAGTCCCACAGGATCTTAGCTCGGTCATTCTCCACCACCCTTGGGAGCATCTCCCATTTTGACCTCGGGACTTCCAGGTTATACTCGGCACAGATGTTCCTGTACACTATGCCGGCCACTTGGTTATGGCGTTCCATGTATGCCTTGCCTGCTAGCATCTTGCACCCTGCTGTTATGTGCTGGATTGTCTCTGGGGCATCTTTACACAGCCTGCACCTGAGGTCTTGCCTGGTGTGATAGACCCCAGCCTCTATGGATCGTGTACTCAGAGCTTGTTCTTGTGCTGCCATGATTAGTGCCTCTGTGCAGTCTTTCAGTCCAGCTTTGTCCAGCCACTGGTAGGATTTCTGGATATCAGCCACCTCCTCTATCTACCGGTGGTACATACCGTGCAGGGGCCTGTCCTTCCATGATGGTTCCTCGTCTCCCTCCTCTTTCTTGGGTTTCTACTGCCTGAGGTATTCACTGAGCACAGTGATTCACAATTACTGTGCTCAGTGAATATGTGTATATATATATATATATATATATATATATATATATATATATGTATATATATATATATATATATATATATATACATATATATATATATATATATATATATATATATATATATATATATATATATATATATACACATATATATATATATATATATATATATATATATATATATATGTATATTAGGGGTGCAACGATACACAAAATTCACGGTTCGGTTCGGTTCGATACTTTGGTGTCACGGTTCGATATTTTTTCGATACAAAAAAAATGTTCATGCCTTTTTAATTTGTCATTTATTAAAATTATAAATATATATTTTAACTCAAAAGTACAGTTTTTAAATTTAACCCTAACCCTTGTGCGTGTTTTTTATTTTGACAGCGAATGCGCACCTGCGGACCACTTATGTGCAGCCCTGGTTATTTAGCTCGTCATATTGCAGCCACAGAAATTCTTTTGTCCATGAAACCATAAAGCTGCACTTTCTTTTTGCATTATAGTCTGATTTGTTATAACTTCTCCGTTTTGCGGTAAGCTTTTCTTTGGCTGTCACTTCTTCACCCCGACCTGTCTTATTTGGCTCAGCAGAACTAAAATATATATACTGCTGCTTTTACACACGGACTCACACAATGCTCAGCGATGCTCTGCGCGATCAACCTCTCACATGTTTAAGCTGCGGGAGATTTCACTTGTCATGTTTGCATAGTAAGCTAACGATTAATAAGACGATGTCAGAGGAATTGGTGCACAAATTATCATCACTCACAGATCAGTGCTGTCGCTCTCTATACACCGTTCGCACGATTGCAAAGTGAAAGCAAAAAAACAAGCGCAAATTCAAACGCGATTTCAATATGTCACATATTGACAGTGGCTCACCGATGCCAATGACATAATTACCCAGCTACATTTCTGAAAGAATGCAAAAGCATTGACATATATTTTTCCTTCCTACAATAGCCCGACGGGCAGGGTAGCCCGTCTGAAAAAAATCGCTAGCCCCAGGACGTCGGGCTAGCAATTTTGCGAGCCCTGTATCTGATTGAGGAGTCACTCATCTTTGGAAAAGAGAGTTTATTACAGAGAAATGTCTCTTTCCAAAATAAAAGCTATACTATCCGCTTCTTCTGGGCTATATTCTCAGCAGCATAAGGAGAATCATGTGCTAACAGCTGTCTAAATGACTCGGCTAAAGTTAGTAGCATGCTTGTTGTTTTTGTCTTTGCACTAGGATGATGTCGGCGTAAATGTGCAGTCATATTCGTTGTGTTCCCACTAGTGCTTTCAGGTTAATCTCGTTGAAATGACCTTAACGCCACAACACGGCAAATCTCCGTTAACGAGCTACCGCCGATCGCCCCGTGCATGGGGCTAGACGGCCAACACGTTAACGAGCTAACTGCGCTAACACACTAGTTCCCACCCATGTAATTAAGCATTGCGTGGCACATCCAACATACTGTTTTACTTTAGTCCATGACTCGCTTACCTTCAGGGTCATACGTCACATGAAAACCAAAATAATTCCAAACGCCAGATCTGAATGAGGGTGGGGGAGGTCCATCTTGCAAGGAGAGCTTAACTTCTGTCTTGCTAGCTTGCCCTGCGCTCTTCCTTCTGACTATGCTGTCTGTGTTGAGCGCTCAGTGGATCTGCGCTCGACAGTGCAGCCTAGGCGGAGTAGTCGAACGCAGATTCACTGAGCGCTCAACACAGACAGCATCGTCAGAAGGAAAGTTGATAAAATAAATTACAAATGTTGTATTGTTCGATACATATGCGTACCGAACCGAAAGCACTGTATCGAACGGTTCAATATCGATACGAATATCGTTGCACCCCTAATATATATATATATATATATATATATATATATATATATATATATATATATATATGTGTAGAGAGAGAGAGAGAGAGAGAGAAATCGACTGTATTAAAATGACGTTTTTTTTTTATGTTTTTTTGCTGCATTTCATTAAGTCTAAATTGGGCACAGAGTAGGAAGTTTTAATTGCTCTATAATTGCTCATGAGACCAAATGCTTTTATTTTGTCATAACTCAGCACACCTGTTGATTTGCAGAAGAAAGTGGAGAATAATTAATCGAAATCACAGGTTAATGTCCGCATAAGCTCTTGGGTTTCTGTGGTTATTTTCCAACAGTCTAAAGACTGCTGCACAAAATGTAAAAACCAGCAGGGGACCAGCCTTGTATAATGTACTACATTACTCCAGTGAAGAGTCTAAATTGAAAGTGCCTGCTCCTTTCAGATACATAGTTGGTAAGTAAAACACCAGAAAGGTTGATGCTTTCAGTTTGGGTTCATTGGCTAAACAGAATATTATACGTATATAAATGTATTTTTGACATTAATAAACTCTTAAGTTATGTGTTTTTTATTGTTGAATACAAGTATTCATATTTTTGTGTGTGGGTTGTTATTTAGGATATGTTCACCCTCTTGTTTAAGAGATTCTTACCAAATCTAGTCAAATCATGATAGTGAAGTTCAGTGTGTTAGTGGTGCTCCTGCAGAGTGCAAACAAGCTAATTACTTTTTTCATCTTTATTTATTTTTTGGCTTTGTATAATTCTTTGGTTACAGTCAGAATAAGCTCAGTATCTTCGGTTTGCATAATCACATCATCTGGTAGAAAAATGTTGCATAAAAAGATAAGAACAACAAAGAGATTTGTTCTAAATGCTGACAAAACTGATGATATTGTCAGACTCAATCACTGGTATAGTCTTTTCTGTAAGGCTATTCTTGGTTCGTGCCCATCATACTTACTGACTTACATTATTTAAAAACAGTGTGGGGAGTTATTGTCTTCACTCATTTCTTCTGCTTTTTCAAAAGGTTTGCTCTGAATTTATAGAACAAGCATTTAAATGTGAAGCTTCTTCCTTCTGGAAAGAGCAATTCAA
The DNA here is from genome assembly GCF_057382275.1 of Copadichromis virginalis. Classification (NCBI taxonomy): domain Eukaryota; kingdom Metazoa; phylum Chordata; class Actinopteri; order Cichliformes; family Cichlidae; genus Copadichromis; species Copadichromis virginalis. The sequence continues at coordinate 10,149,865 of NC_140628.1, read as the reverse complement.
CAAATAAAACTTAAGGAACTGGTCTCATGAATGAAGTTAAATGTGATTTGAAATGATTTGGATGCAGTTGCAGATATTTTTCCTGGGTATTATTACCGTTGTGCTGCTAGTTTGAGCAATTGTACTGATCTTTCTTGGCCAGGAAACTCTAGTAAAAAGATTTATTCAGTCTTACTTTCTCCTGGTTAAATAAATAAAATAAAACGAAAAGATTTTTTGAATTTTTACAATGGTTTACTATCAGCAAGATAAAGGGACCAAAACATATTGGAACGAAAGTTACTTGCAATGTCCACCTACTTGAGAAAGTTGGCTTCAAAACCCAGAAATTAAGAATGCAGTGCACCACTGGGCTGGCAGCGCTACATCTTATTCCACACTTCTCACACTGGATAACCTCAGTGCACCCCAAGAAAATACCAGCTGCCAAATGCATTCTGTGCCCTCTGCCAATACAAAATATAGAGAGCCCTAAAACAGCCATGTTGGTAGCTCTGCAAAGCTGCAAACAGGTACAATGGCACTTGGAGCAATATGCTAGTCCAAGCTCGGCATCATGGTCGTGGCAATGTTATCATGTTGACTTTACAATAATAATCCAGAGCATGGCAGGGATGAAGAGAATGGATTTAGTTTCATTGATGCTGGAAACATCAAGATGAAGAGTTAAGTTTGTTCTAAGGGGGGCTTGTATAGGGGGCTTTGCCAATTCTTTATTCCTAAACGTTTTAGTTAAAATCACTGTTTCAGGGTGGTTGAGGAGGACATTTCAGGGTTCATACAGGGAGTGCAGAATTATTAGGCAAATGAGTATTTTGTCCACATCATCCTCTTCATGCATGTTGTCTTACTCCAAGCTGTATAGGCTTGAAAGCCTACTACCAATTAAGCATATTAGGTGATGTGCATCTCTGTAATGAGAAGGGGTGTGGTCTAATGACATCAACACCCTATATCAGGTGTGCATAATTATTAGGCAACGTCCTTTCCTTTGGCAAAATGGGTCAAAAGAAGGACTTGACAGGCTCAGAAAAGTCAAAAATAGTGAGATATCTTGCAGAGGGATGCAGCAGTCTCAAAATTGCAAAGCTTCTGAAGCGTGATCATCAAACAATCAAGCGTTTCATTCAAAATAGTCAACAGGGTCGCGAGAAGCGTGTGGAAAAACCAAGGCGCAAAATAACTGCCCATGAACTGAGAAAAGTCAAGCGTGCAGCTGCCAAGATGCCACTTGCCACCAGTTTGGCCATATTTCAGAGCTGCAACATCACTGGAGTGCCCAAAAGCACAAGGTGTGCAATACTCAGAGACATGGCCAAGGTAAGAAAGGCTGAAAGACGACCACCACTGAACAAGACACACAAGCTGAAACGTCAAGACTGGGCCAAGAAATATCTCAAGACTGATTTTTCTAAGGTTTTATGGACTGATGAAATGAGAGTGAGTCTTGATGGGCCAGATGGATGGGCCCGTGGCTGGATTGGTAAAGGGCAGAGAGCTCCAGTCCGACTCAGACGCCAGCAAGGTGGAGGTGGAGTACTGGTTTGGGCTGGTATCATCAAAGATGAGCTTGTGGGGCCTTTTCGGGTTGAGGATGGAGTCAAGCTCAACTCCCAGTCCTACTGCCAGTTTCTGGAAGACACCTTCTTCAAGCAGTGGTACAGGAAGAAGTCTGCATCCTTCAAGAAAAACATGATTTTCATGCAGGACAATGCTCCATCACACGCGTCCAAGTACTCCACAGTGTGGCTGGCAAGAAAGGGTATAAAAGAAGAAAAACTAATGACATGGCCACCTTGTTCACCTGATCTGAACCCCATTGAGAACCTGTGGTCCATCATCAAATGTGAGATTTACAAGGAGGGAAAACAGTACACCTCTCTGAACAGTGTCTGGGAGGCTGTGGTTGCTGCTGCACGCAATGTTGATGGTGAACAGATCAAAACACTGACAGAATCCATGGATGGCAGGCTTTTGAGTGTCCTTGCAAAGAAAGGTGGCTATATTGGTCGCTGATTTGTTTTTGTTTTGTTTTTGAATGTCAGAGATGTATATTTGTGAATGTGAAGATGTTATATTGGTTTCACTGGTAAAAATAAATAATTGAAATGGGTATATATTTGTTTTTTGTTAGGTTGCCTAATAATTCTGCACAGTAATAGTCACCTGCACACACAGATATCCCCCTGAAATAGCTAAAACTAAAAACAAACTAAAAACTACTTCCAAAAACATTCAGCTTTGATATTAATGAGTTTTTTTGGGTTCATTGAGAACATGGTTGTTGTTCAATAATAAAATTATTCCTCAAAAATACAACTTGCCTAATAATTCTGCACTCCCTGTACATCATCTGGAAACCTCTATAAAAATTCATGTTAACACTGGTAGGCATTGCTGAAACAAAAAGATGTGAACAAAAGACATAATTGTCTTAAAATGGATTTGATGAAATGTGGGGAAAAGCATAACTAGCAGTCAGGTTCTGCAAATCAAGCACTTGGATGTCTGATCATCAGTAAGTGTGTGCAGAAAAAAAATCCAAGAGCTTCATTTCAGACTCTACAGGCCTTAGTTAGCATGTTAAATGTTAAAATTCACGATAATAATAAACTGTATTTGTTTGTGCTTTTCAAACCACTCAGGGTCACCTTTCAGTACAAAATTAACAAGAACATTATTAAAAGAGATTTCAAATCCAGGAAGAATAAGATTGTAAAACATATAAAACAAGATGCTTGTGAGTGATACTCTGATGGAAAAAGATGGGATTTGAACTGTGTCAGAGATTGTAGTGGACAAAGGTGAAGTGGTAATAAGTTCCAAAGATGAGGTGCAGCTCAGGTAAAGGCTCCGACACCCATGGTGTTAAGTCTGAAGCGAGAAGCTGTCATGAGAGCAGCTGAAGCTGAGTGGAGGGCATTGGAAGTGGTGTAAGGATGAAGGAGGTCAGAAAGATATGGGAGTGCCAAGTCATTGAGAGCTTTGAAAGTGAGAAGCATAATCTTGTACTAGATACACTGGGGAATGGGGAGCCAGCGAAGCTCGAGGAGAATAGGTGTAATATAGTCAGTAGACCTAGTGCAGGTGATGACTCTCACTACAGAGTTCTGTACAGTTTAAAGAGTATTTTTGAGAAGATAGGGAGAATGGCATTAAAACAATACAGATGAGAGGGGACCAGAGCATGAACCAGGATTTATGGGCTGTGTACAGAAAGAAAAGATTGTGGTTGAAATGTTACGTAGGCTGAAGCATGGTGAATGTGAAACATTATTTATGATGAGGATGATAAAGGAGAAAGTATTGTCCAAGACTTTTGACACTATGGGAAAAAGCAGACTGGGGTTTTTTGGCCACCAGAAAAAAAGTCTCTAAAAAGTACACGACAGCATGACATAGGTTTGCAAAGTTGTATCTGAACAAACCATAAGACTTCTGGAACAATGTCCTTTGCACAAATGAGACCAAAGTATGGCGGTCTGGCTACAATGCACAGTGCCATGTTTGGTGATTGCCAAACAAAACATATCAACACAAACACCTCATGCCAACTATGAAACATGGTGGTGGAGATGTAGTTTGCAGTCACTGGACCTGCATACTATGCAGTCACTGAATCAACCATGAATACCAAAGTATTCTAGAGTCAAATGTAAGGGCATCCATCCAACAGCTTAAGCTTGCCCCAAACTGGGTCATGCAACAGGACAATGATCCCAAACACAACAATAAATCTACAACAGAATGGCTAAAAAAGAAGAGACTCAGGGTGCTGCAATGGCTCAGCCAAAGCCCAGACCTCACCCTAATGGAAAAGCTTTGGCAGGACCTTAATAGAGCTGTGCATAAGTGAATGCAAATCTGAGTGACCTTAAGCAATGTTTTGAAGGAGAGTGGGTTAAAATTCCTCCACAACACCATGAGAGACTGATAAAGTTGTACATAAAATGATTACTTCAAGTTGTTGACATACTCAGGCTAAAGGTGGGTCTACTAGCTACTGAATTATGATGCGTATTTGGTGTGCACTGTGTGTGTGTGTGTGTGTGTGTGTGCGTGTGTGTGTGTGTGTGTGTACTTTACAGCACTCCTTAGAGTCATGCAAAAATATTCTTTTTCAAAGCTGTACATGAATAATAATATCTTACAAGGCCTGAAAATATGAGGCATAGTAGTCAGGAACAGTGAGGATTTTTTTCAGGCTCACTGAGTGCAAATATGTGTATCATTCCATTCACTTATCATTAAGTAAAAATGCATTGCCTCAAACAAAGAAATCACTGTTGTTTGCTAATGAATCTATTCAAATGCAACACTTAAGACAACACCTCTGGTCATGTTTGTTAGAAAGGATGATTACTATCCTGGCTCATCTTTTTTGTACTGTACTAGAGAGGGAGAAAAAACAGCAGTGCTCTGACTTCAGTATAATTAAGGGACAATGGTGCAACTGTGATGTCTTACAAGCCAATAATGGAGCCTTTAGTCAATAAGAATTGATCTGGGAGTCATTTCATTAATGACCGAGGCTAAAAGTTATGGTGGTTTTGTCTTAAAGAGTCAAAATAATAGACTTTTTTCAGAATGAATGTTCATGTAGCCATTTTGCAGATTTTGGGGGAATTTAGCTTAAATTACACAGACTGGATGAACTGTAACTGTGTGTTAAAGGATTGCACTACAATAGCTAACACTTTACTAAATATTCTACTAAATAAACACAGATGCAAAGATTTATACTGATTTCATGACTATACAATATTAACAAAAATAACATGCAATACTAAACATCTATCATGGCAGAATACAAATGCGCTAAAATCTGTCAACGCCTTGCTAATGCTCCCTGGTTAACATGATGTATCTATTTCTAGGTGCAGTGAGATTAAACTCTTACATTTCCTATCTGACCTTTTGTAATATGAAGCATATATTCCCCAATTATGTAAAAAGAAAGAATCACTAAAAAGCAAAAGAAATAATACATAATCTAATAGTTCGGCATTCAACTGGAAGAATCACTGACTAATAATTATTTATTCATTTCTTTATTTAAATAGGCAAACAAAAGGAATTTTTAGTAAACAGGTTTATTTTGCCAATAGTGTGTGTTGCTGCACAGCTTACACTCTCAAACAAATGACGTAAATTCTTCCACTGCAATATCAAATATAAGCAGTCACCCACAGAAGAAAATTATGCTAGGAGCATAACTTGCATTTGCATGCAAATGCAGCAAGTGATTTTTGGCAGAGGCAACGAAGAGGAACCATCATTTAATGGTTGCAGCTTGACATATTGTGTGTTTCTGCGCAACTCACTAATCCTCGACATTGTAATTGTTGGAGTCATACAGGGTTGTCAGGGCATAGAAAGGTCCTGATTAGCTCACACCTTTTACCATTCAGGGCTCTGTTCACAGGCATTTCACAGCGCTTTTAGCTTTGCCTTCTCATTAGTTACACAGGAGACCCGAGGTGCTATCCCTTCATTTAAGCTGATTATTTAACTCTGAGGATGGGCCTTATTTTCTTTGTAACGTACACCAAGGCTGCTCTCAAACTTCAACCAAGAATTTAACAAGGCAGACTAATTTGCTCCACATGTTACACATTCAGTCGGCTAAGAACAATAGCCTCAGTTTAAATTCAATTAGTATAGGGATAAGTAAAAGTACTGGCTCAAACATTTAGTTGAGTCCATAAAAAATACTAAAAATGTTCAAATAAAATTGTGATTAAAAAGTTCTACAGCTGCAATTATTAAAACAAAACAATTATTTGATTTGTAGATTGTTTTTAATATATGCTCTTTGAGCTGTAGTAGGGGAGAAAGGAAAATTTTATATAATATAAAGATGTTGCATTTTATGAATGAATGATCGCACCTCATAATCGCTTAATTGTTGATAGCATGGCATGACATTACCAGCATAAAAAAATATATAAAATGGCGAAAATGCGTTTGTTTCACTGCATTAAGTTGGAGTCATTTTGAGTTTTAAGGGCTATTAAACACTCACGTCACAATGTCTAACCCTTCTAATTGTCCCATATGAGCTTCTGTGGTTTGTTTGAGCAGATTTTGCCCTGGTTCCTGCAGCCCCGAGCTGGTGTTTGCTTCTCTGTCTCCCTCACTGCCTCATGTTCTGATGGCCCTGGGGTGTGTCCACCAGGAGGAACAGCGATCACACTAAACACCTGTTTTTCATCATCCCACTCACCTGCAATACACAAGCACCGGCCTTTCCTCTCCAGCTTTGCCACATCATTTCAGCTGCCGACGTGGTAATATCAGGCTTCTTGGGGTTTAATCTCTTTCAAATATCGGTATTAGTCTACTTACCTTTTGTCTCATCTGCTTCCCTCAGGATTCCCCCGGTGTGTGTGTGTGTGTGTGTGTGCTGCTGACTGGCTTCCCTTAGAAAGCTCTGGACTGTCAGGAAATCTCATATCTCTACCTGTCTCCCTGTGAGCCAGGAGTGAAACTCAGTTTCTGGAAATGCTGCAGACTCACCTGCAGGCCCACTCAGCAGTGTAGCTGTTTGGATTAGATTGGACTTTTCATTAGTCGCCCTGTCTGATTTATTTAGCTGTGGATTTTGGACTTTAACATATTTCTAGTGCAATATTTAATATTATAATAAACCTGTTAAACTGCTTCTGCCATCTGCGTCTGCTCTGTGGTCCTTCTGTCCCAGTGTACGAAATGACCAAAATGAGTGAGTGCTAACATTCACAGTTCTGTTACATGCAGGCAAAAACAATCCTCTGATAAAGACCAAGTAATTTTGACCTAAGGGTCAGGAATAACTAGTAAATAGATCTAGTGTTGGGGCTGTTTGTCTCAGCCACTCATGTCTTGTTGGGAGAGATCACGGAATCAACTCTGCAAGAGAAATTAAGAGTAGATAGAAACTATGCTGTACATGTGCTTGTAAGGAAAGTTTGCTCTGCAAACCGTAACACAAATTATCAGTGCTACTGCTGACCTTTTAAACTTATGGGCACTACTGAAAAGGTCTTTTGTTATTCACCACACATCTTCTGTACTGCGAACGTTCAGCTGTGCCACTGCCGGTCAGCCTAAATGGCCCCAAAATATGATGCTGGTGATTGAGGCTTGAGACATTTTTCTGTGATGGTCACAGTGCTGAAGTGAACCTCTCAGACAAGTATTAGAGTTGACAGTGGACCTGCATTGCAACCTCTGTAGTTATTTGCAAAGGACCACCCGTCTCTGTCTTGTCGGTGTCTTTATCTGCATGAAATGATGTATCACTACTTCAGTGCATAAAATAGGCACATAAAGCGTGTGTTGCCTGGGCTGACACAAGACCCATCACTTCTAACTATGTGACACACAGCACAGAGTAACTGGGAGAACAGGCTAAGCTAAACCGCTGACTGCTCATGAAAAAACCTCAGCTTTGGGTCTGTGTGCATGAGCATGTGTTTGTGTTCTTTTGAAGCAGCGACAGACGTTAAATTATACAACTATGAAAGAATCTCTGTGTCAGCGATTTTTTTTCCAAGCCATTACAAGCTCTTTGACTGTTCAATAATAGATAAGGCTTAATAGCTTCTTCGCTGCTGCTTCTGGCTGTGTTTGACATGTAGTGAGATAATGAATGTAAAAGAGTGTTGGGGACATGGGTCACATGGTTAACATCTTTTTCTGGTGCTAAAAATGTCCCCTCGCTCCCTGTTATCCCCCGACTACCACCTGTCTGTGTGTTTTAGACATATTTCTAAAGAGCTCATTTCAGTGTCAGTATGCCAACAATCAATCTTACTCCACGCATCGCCAGCAACAGTATGTTCAGCTTTCTGTTTTTCTCACTTAATCGGAAAAAATTTCCTCTAAAAACTGGTCACTTTATTTTCTCTACCAAATAAAGCAATAACGCTTTAAAACCTGGACACATCAGTTTTTAAACTAGAAAACTGTTAACACTACAGCCCCGTTTGTGACTGTCTGTAGCATGTTTGGGCCATTTTGAATGCAGTGAACAATGTTGGGTAGAGATTCAGATAAGCCTGGTACTGAGCACCTCTCATCCCAGCATAGGAACACACTGTCATTTACAGTAAATACTTCACTCAGCCATAGCCAAACAATATGGTGACAGTATGTTGACAGTTTTGCTTCAGCATGGATATATATAAAATTCAGTCAGCCAGACACTTTTTTAAGCAGTCAGTATGTTACCTGTGCGCATAAAAATACCTTCTGACTTTGAATTTACTTTCATGTGAGTGCACTTTGTTTGTTTTTTAAACCACCGGGAATGATTGATGGAAAGCAGTCTGACTGGTCTGAGTCTGTTCTCTAAAACCTAAAAGAGGAATTATGGATTTGATCAACTGGTCCCTAAATGCAATTGACACCCCTTTCTCAACGAGAAGTTTGGGCTTGGGTGAGCCTGAGTGCTGAAGATATCTACCTATTCGGAACCATGGTAACAGGGTTCTGGCTGATCGGAGCTGGCTTGGCCCTGACTTATCGAAGAATTAAGAAAGCGGAACGGGCTGTTCAAACCCCCACAAGGCTGCCCGCTGGGATTGGAACGATGGGAAGAGGCATGAGTTTCTCAAAATGGGCTCATTGAGTGCAGCACGGATAAGATCTTGGAAAAGCTACGGCTGCTGTGAATACTCAGAATAAGATCTCTGAGCGCAAATTGGATGACATCTCGGGGAGGCACACTGTCGTGAGTTCTCAGAATCGGCTCTTTGAGCACAAGAATGACAACATCACAGAACACAAGTATGGCGAAGCTCGCGGCTCTCCAACGGGAGATTGAGAGATCAGTGTTGGACTGTAGAACTGCTTTGAAATTCATATGAGCTGTTCGCACTAAAGTAAAAAGCCCCATCACTTCATGCGGATACCCTCTCAGCCCAGCTGCGGTCGCAAGGCTGGAGCCGAACAAAAACACCCTGATAACGACTGTGTTTAGACTGTTCTTCCCATTCCATGCAAGGCCACCTGGGCTGGCTGGAAGACTGTTTACTTAGCCTGGCAGGGCGAAGGACACTGTCTCAGCTGAACTCTGGACACGCACACACATACATATACACTGATATGCACACACTCATCCCCCCTCCCTTTCCAAACGCCTTCAATGCTTGTTCCCTCCTGGGAACACGGCGGGTCTGAGCTCGCGCTGGAATAATAGCGCAGGGCAGGATGGCTGCTGTGTTTGCTTCGGATTGCTCCTCACCCCCCATCCGACCCTGTGGCTTGTCACGTGTTCCATACTGTTGTGCTGTGGACATTTATGTGCTTTTTTGTGCAGAGGAGTTTTTTTGTTTCCTGTTCTCATGCTGGGCTCCTGGGAGGACAGCATGAGAACAGGAACAGGAGAACAGGAGTAGAGGTCTCTTTTTTCCCCTCTTGTACTTTCCCATTGTAGTGTATATTTCAGTGTTTTTCTTTTCTGTAATGCTACGGATCTCTGACCTGTATCCCCATGTGATGTCTGTGTTGTGTGTGTAAGGTCAGGGGGTGGTCCTATTTCACTGCAGAGCAACCTGCACGTGGCGAATAAAGCCTTGATTGATTGATTGATTGATTGATTGATTGATTGATTGAAAAGCACATGCGAGAAGATTTAACTCCTTCAGGTGCATCACTCAAGAAGTATTGAACTTAAATCTCATAATCTGCTGGTGCTACTGTCTTATTTTCCAAAAAAGGTTTGGATTACAGGTATAGATTTGTTGATTTTTTAAGGGAACTAAGTGTTTCTGCACTGCACTAAAAATGACTTGTAGGGAGGCAGCTCGGGTGGATGACAGGAATACAGATTGGGAGTTTTGCTTCTGTAGAAAGCGCTGTTGAAATATTCTCCAATAACCCAAACTTCTGCATTTACCCGATGGTATCCTATCTGAACTTACAGTGTTTTGTCTTATTTCCACTTTTCCGTGGCAGTTGACACAGGTTCTGTGGTTGATTGATTTTTCTGCTGGTGCCTTATGTCTGTGTGCGCATGCGATAAGGCAGGTGGTTGTTAAACATGGCTGACATTAGTTAGAAGGTATGAACTCAGATTGAGGTGAGGCAGTATAAACAGATCTCTGTTAGTGGGTCCATCCCTCTGGGTCTGCTGCGCAGTGAAGCACAGAGATAGCCTTTCCATCCTTGTGGAGAACTGCTCAGAGAAAATTAGAGGCAGATTATTGATGAACGGCTTTAAGAAGTGAAAGCTCCTCCAGTGTGACAATGGGTGAATTATTCATTTCTTCAGAGAGACCATTAAAATTTCATCAAATCTAGTTTGTTGTCATTTTTTGGCTTTTTTTAATTTTATTTTAATCGTAGATTGAAATATTCACAGTCAGAGCAGAGAGAGGCAACAACACGCAATCACTTTTTAACCAAAATATGGCCGCTGTAGTAGTCCTCGTATTTTTTTCTTTTTTTGTTCACAAGTATAAAATAATTTTTTTTTAAAATCATTTATTTTTTTCAAAGGTATTTGGCTATTTTAAATTATTTCTACTTCCACATCTATAAAAAGCTGCGATGTAAGCAAAAGAATCACACATTGTTCTTTTAATGCTAACACATTACCACATATCAGTTCTTAATGCAAATCAGAAGGAGACAAATGAAATGTTAATCACTGATATATTTTGTGGTTCTTTTATGTTTAATGCAAATTTCTATGCGAGTGTCCGTAAAAATAAATATTAATTAAGATTTGAGATGCTAGATGGCAATCACTGATGAATACGCTTCTGCTTTGACAAGTTTCCCACAGATGTTACTGTTAAAAATGGTTCTTTTGATTCTTAGGGCCAAAAAGACAGTTAGAATTATTACTTGGAATTTGAAAATATTTTTAAACTCCCACAATTTGTGGAAGAAAATCAGATGTAACAAAAAAACAATGCATCAGAGGCCAGATAAGAGTATTTGTGCAGATAATGTTCAAAAATAGAGCGTGTGCAAGTGCATTGAGTTTTAAATCCTTTTTTAGGGGGTCCAGTTGTTGGGGATTGATATAATAACCAATATCCACTGCCTGAAACAAGTCATTTTAGTCCCCTTATTTTTAAGGCCCCTTGTCTTTTTACTGGCCGTCCTCTCAGCTGGTTTCTGTAAACACAATCTGGTGTTTTGGAACATCACATCCTCTGTTTTTCTCAAATTATCTAAAAACTAAATACAAACCTAGTAATAGATATAAGTTCATGTTCTTTCTTTTTTCTGTAGCTGGAACAGCTTCGTATTTTACTGACAAACTGAGAATGATTTTTGTTCTAGACCACCTTAAAAACATTCTCAAAGATAGGATAAATGTAGCATTATCTTATTGTCTTTAATGTGGTCATCTGAGGCTGACAGCTACAGCTCTGAGCCTGAGATGACACATTAAGAAAATCTCCTCTTTGATGTCAAAAAACATTGAAAATTAAGCAGTCTGCAACTGCCTGATAACACTCATACATACACTGAGTTCATCATTAGAAACTGGTTATTTTTTAATATGATGATGCACTCCTTTAGTGGTTCTTTGTCCCTGCAAGCAGGATTCAATTTATAGTGACCCAAAAACCTTTTTCCTTTTTTGTTTGTTTGTTTTTTGGCGCAAATGTAGAGGTTAACATCAACACTTCAAAATAAGAAGGTCTTGGGTTTGAATACACAGCCCAGCTGGGGTGCCCCAGTATGGAGTCTGCATGCTGTTCCTGGAGGCAGCCTCCATCCCCCTGCAACTGTAACTTGGACAAGTGGAAGAAGACTGATGTATGCTGATCCATCACAGTGTAATGGCTAAAATTCAATACCTGGACACACATATTATTACACCATATAATTCCATGTTCCTGTTGTCTGTCATAACATACTTTTGACTACCTGTAATTACTGAACGCTTGGTTACAACTGCCTGCCTTGTCCATAGTGTGAGCTCCCATCAGGTATTTCAGACACAGGTCACCACTGCCTAGGTGTGAGGAAAGGTGGAGAAGAAAATTATTGGAGTGAAGAAAGACATTTAAAAAATTGTGAGGAATACAGTGAGGAAAATTAAAAACTTCGACCGCTGCCAAGTAGCCCTGTACACTGACAGTCTCTGTGGACGTTCCACCGACAGCTGAACATGTCTGATAAGAAGTGAGCCAAGAAACAGTAGCAAAAAGAGAGGTACCGAGACTTAAAGGCAGAACGGTGAGGGGGTGTGAGGAGGATGGTGCTTATTTGATAGAACAAAACTATATCTAATATTAACTTAAATGAAACCTCCTCTCACCTGTTTCTGTACAAGTGCAACTTTGTAATGTAATCGTGTTCTTCGTGCCCAGCAGTAGCATTTACATTGCTTTAATTATTCTAATTTTAAAAAAAAAAAGATTTTTAAAAAAGACGTCCTTTGGATCAAGGATAAAATATAAAGTATGGTTTATAATTCTAACAAACTTGAAAGTCAATTTATGTCAGCATCTTTATTTTTCAGCACAGCCATAATTATCTTAGGCAAGTTTTCTGCTAATTTGAGAGACATTCAAAGATCTTTTTTGCTCTGTTCTCTGTCAAGTTGAACCCAAACTGCTTCTAAAATGTTGAAGTCCGGACTCTGAGGAGACCAATCCACCACTGACCACGTTCCAGGTACAATGGTTTGAAGTGTTTGCCCCCTTCATGAATTCCTATTTTTGTGTGTTTGTCACACTTAAATGTTTCAGATCATCAAACAAATTTAAATATTAGATAACTAAAGTAAACATGAAATGCAGTCTCTAAGTGAAGGTGTTTATTATTAAGGGGAAAAAGAAATCCAGACCTATGCCCCTGTGTGAAAAAGTGATTTCCCCCCTAAACCTAATAACTGGTTGAGCCACGCTTAGCAGCAACAAGTGCAATCCAGCATTTGCGATAAATGGCAATGAACCTTTTCCAGTTGTGGAGGAATTTTGGCCCACTCATCTTTGCAGACTCATTGTAATTCAACCACACTGGAGGGTTTGCAAGCATGAACCACCTTTTTAAGGGCATGCCACAGTATCTCAGTCTGATTCAGGTCAGATCTTTGAGTAGGCCAGTCCAAAGTCCTCATTTAGATTTTTCTTAAGCCATTCAGAGGTGGACTTGCTGATGTGTTTTAGATCATTGTCCTGCTGCAGAACTCAAGCGCAGTTAAGCTTGAGATCACGCACAGATTCAAAAAAAGTTCAACTTTTGTCTCGTCCGTCCACAGAATATTTTCCCAGATGTCTTGGAGATCATCAAGATGTTTTTGGGCAAATATGAAACTTTTTGATTAGCAGTGGTTTTCTCCTTGAACTCTCCCACGGATGCCATTTTTGCCCAGTCCCTTTCTTATTGTTGAATCATAAACTCTGACCTTAACTGAGATGTGTGAAGAGAAAGATTAGACGAAGACACATGTCTGAGTTAATGAACTCTGACCTTAACTCAGACATGTGAATCTTGTTGTTCTTTAATGTTGAAACAAAGCCACCAAATATAAAATCTGAAAAAGATCAAAACAAAATATACAGAAATGAGTGGCGGCTCCAGATTTTGCAAAGTACTACACATGCCATAAATTTAGATCTCTTTTGTGTTTTTAGTGTAGTAATATTTCACTACTACAAAGTCAGAGAGACTGGCTTTTATATCATGAATTAGTTCAGTGCATTTTTCATTAAAATACACAGTTTCTAAAGTTGCATTCAAATAAAACTGAGCCATCAGGGTTTTAACATAGAGCACATTAATCTGCTCCTCCTAGGTGAGGAGTCGTTTTTAAAATCCATACATACTGTATGCTGTGGTTGCCTTAACAGACTCTTTAACCTTGTATGACTCAGGCTACATGTAATGATAGCCAAAACAGAGCTTTTGTGACAGTTGTCTTAAGTAATGTTTCACTTTCAGCACAACACACAAGAAAACAGGAGTCTTCATGCCTGTATTTGTCCCTGCGTTAGTGGTTCACATTATTAAATGTTGTGCTTTTATATTGCCAGGTCTATCAGAAGTCAGAAAATAAACAACATCCACAAAGTTGGCCCACAGGCCTTCAATGTGGCTGTGGAGATTAGAATGCAAATTTATTGGAAAGGGCTTTTTTGTACATTCCCAATCTTCACCTGAAAAACTCAGGTTTATAGAAGTCTGCTTCATCTTTCCCCGTTGCCTCTATAGCTGAATAAACAAAAGAGCTTTCATTTTAATCAGCTGAGTGAGTTGTTAAATTCAGCACATAAAAGGGTAAAACCTTGTGGGTCAGAGAATTTGAATATTTTCTTTTTGGACCTCCACAAAAAAGAAAAATAAATATTTCTGAGTATGCGAGACTGCCTTTATCAGGCTGAACATTCAACCAATATTCCCTTTATGGTTTGAACAGCAGGCGACTGTTTTTAAAAAATAATCCAAGAACTTAAATAAACAAGAGCAAAAACACTGTATTTTGGATTGAGCTCATTTCCCACTAACATTCATCTGTCTGAGGGTGTTTTCAGTTCCATTGTTTCTCAGCGGTTTGTTTTTATTAACCATTTCCTCTATGCAAACTATTTTCACAGCTGTGCAGTTTTCTTCCTGCCTTCCTGCGGCAGTGTAGCTGAGTGATATGGATGAATGAACTCCCGGAAAGAAATTACCTTGGACTGGATCTATTCTAAGTAAAACCATTTTTGAAAGACTAAAGAGCGCTCTCAGGGTTCACATCACATGAGGTATCACCGTCAATGCGAAAACGGAGTGATAATTGCGTCGTCTCATGACACCTTTTGGTGTTTTCTGCCCTACTGAGTGATAATAACAGTTTTTGTCAATTAGTCAAACCTGATCTCAAACACTAGACTTTGTGATCATCTCTGTGGGACCCTGGTTATCGTGTAGTTTTTTGTACGTGAACAGAGATCACTACACACTGCTGTGCTCATCACCCCTGTCCACCCTAGTCTTTTAATCTGTCATGTAGCTACATGTTCTCTGACAGGGAGGCGTGTCTGTTAGACCAACAAGTACTTCTTGTCAGCTGTGTCTTGGTCTAAAATTGCTACACTATGGGCCCAGACATGCTAGGGCACCCAGAAGTGGTGCTTGCAGACCAGCAGTATTGAAGGTAGTCGGCAGTGTTTTTCTTACTCAGGGTTACACAGTCTGCAAATTTAGAAAGGCTTTCTGCATTTACTCTGTTTGCTGAGGAATTAAACTTTTCCCAAGTGGGCTTTTTTGAAAGGGCTAGTTGTTCTCCCAGTCCAAGTGCATAAGAGTACAAATTATTTAAATTATTACAAGAGGTCCAAAGGAAATAGCAGTATTCACTATCCATTTAGCCACAAACCATAACCTTATATGGACTAGACTAATAACGTTGTATATTAGGCCTATTTGGAGGACTACTATTACCTGGGGATCACAAGTAATTTGTAATATTTGCAGATAATCTGTAATCTTAATGCTAATGCTAATGCTAACATTCCACTGCAATATACCTAGCATATTTTGCCAAACACAGACGTTTAGACCACATTTGGTGAATGTGAATGACTTTTCTTTTTTGTTTTTATTTTCCCATTGCTCCTTTGTTCTTTCTCTTTAGTAGTTGAATTATGGAGGCTCCATTGGCAATTAGAAATAAAAGTCCTGAAAGTATTTCCCACTGAAAGTTAAGTAAGTCTTGTCTTGAAAACTTACATTTTAACTACTGATTTTATCTATTGTTCTGATTTTATCTGTTTTGATTTTTTTTTTTTTTACATACTGTTTTGTTTGTTTGTTTGTTTGTTATTTAGTTTGTTTGTTTGTTTGCTTGTTTTAATCAATTTTAAATCATGCTTTTTATTTGTTTTTGTTTCTAATGTCTCTGTAAAGCACTTTGAACCACCTTGTTGTTGAATTGTGCTATACAAATATACTTGCCTTGCCTTGCCTTGATGCATGCTCACCTGAATGCAGGTTTCCTCAGCCTTATAAACAGTACATTTGCATAATGATTAAAACTAGATTTCTACTCATCTGGATGCTGTGTCCACATGAATCAACTTTTTAAGTAAGGTTTGCACAGCAGGGAGACACATTTGTAGAAAGAGGAAAGCTTAAATGTAACTGTCATATTTTGGCTCTGCTGGCATTTTCTAAGTGTTTATTTAAAGGCTGGTGTGAACAAGTGGGCAGCTGGTGAGTTTTTACAGGTAACTGGTTCTCAGAAGCTCTGTCAGAGAAGAGAGTGTTAGAAACTGGGAATAGTCCAGAGGGAATGGTTTGCTTATTGAGTGTTTTGTGATCTGAGATTTCAGCCTTACTTGCAAGGAGCTGCTCACAGGTGTGGAGTGAGCAGGGAGGTTCAGAGCTGATATGTCCTTTGCTTTGCAGGGAATGTGAACAACTGATTGGAGCAGGAGAGAGAAAGGCTGTAGGTGCCTGCAGTTCCAAATCAAGGCGAGTTCCAGGGCCACTTCCAAAAGCTGAAAAAGAAGGAGTAATGAGAAACAGAGTTACAATGTGAGGAATTCGTAATGGCACAGGTAACGTAGAGAGCCTGATCTGGCAGAAATCTGTGGCATCCATCAGCCTGGATATACTGCAGTATTGATTGCTCCATTCTTCAAAGCTGTGGAAAGGACGGCATGAGCTAGAGGAAGTCGTAGAACAGGGAAAACAGAGCTGGTCCAAATACTCCACCTGAAACAAAACCCTACCCAGTTCGACCATGGCGTTATCAGAGGTGCAAAAAGTCTGCCGGATGGTTGGATAAAAAATGTGCATTGCCACATTGGTAGGAAACAATGTCTGCCTTTCAACCAGCTCAGCAGTTATGATGGACTGTATTCGAATCAAAGTTTGGTCTGCAGCTGGCAACACAGAGGTTTGTACATTAATAATGTGAATAATGTGAATAGTGCTTTGGACAATCTAACTTTTATGATCTTGTAATTAGAGGCCAATGAAGTATTGGTTTCTTTCTGACCAGGATTTTCTCAATAATGCTTGGAGCAAAATGCAGCTAACCTGCAACTAATATATTATAGTCCCACAGTAAGTCAAAGTGAAAGTGCAATAATGTGGAAATTAGTTTGGAATCAACAGTGTGCCACCATATGTGACTCCAAGTACAGTGTTTGCCTTTGCAACTGCCACCATATGAGGGGAAGCAGTGTGAAAATGATGAATAATAAAAGGATTAATTATTTCTCACCCGTACCACCAAGGGAGAAACCCCATATGGAGTTTTCAGTGAATGAATTAAACTCACAGATGTTTCAGCATCTGGTTGATCCTTTTGGCATTTGCCAAGGCAGGATGCATTACCGAGGGGGACCATACATGCTCTTTCCCCTGTTTTTGTGTGCTCACTTAGGCACTTCAAAGGTCTAGCACTTAGTTTACACAAAACTAAAATAAACTCCTGACAGGCCTGCCGCCAGCTCACTTTTGGTCTAAATTCACACTGAAGTTTGCTGATTGCTTACAGACCTGTAACTCAGATAGTGGGATCAACACAGTTATCGTTTACCTCTTGATTTGATTTTCTTTTACTTCTGTTAGTCTTCAAATTGTACAAAACTTTCAGAAACAAAATACACAGAGGAAGGTGGGCCTGTAATTGAGCTTGGCCAGAGCCGTCCTGATCACAGAAATCAATACATGAACATATACACAGGGCTGTACACCAGGCTTAAGAAGCTCTGGACTTCGTCATGTTGGAGCCTAAAAGCTTTCAAACGCACAGAGTTGTCAGGGTTTCTGGGTCGTTGACCCAGTATTTTCAGTTCACGTTCACTGTTTATCTACTGCCTGTTCCACTTCCTGTTTTATTGTGTTAGCCTTGGTCTGTGTGCATTATGTTCAGTCCTCTTCCCATTTATCATTAGTTCATTAGGTTCAGCTGTTCACTCACCTGTCTCCAATCGTTGTCATTGTTAGTCATGTATTTAAGCCCTCTCTTCCCTTCAGCCCTTGTTGTGTCATTGATGTTATGTTGTCGTTTCCGCCTGCATTCAGCCAGCCAGCCATTCAGTCCTTCAGTCAGTCGTCCAGCCAGCCATTTTCTACCTCTGTTCTGTTCATCCACTCCTTATAACAAACCTTCACCATTCTTCACCTACCTGCGAGTCCTGCGTTTGGGTTCCTTCTTCCTCGCCTCCACACAACGCCTGACAAGAGTGTAAAGAGAGGTAGCACAGATCATCATTGTGCTACAGGAGTGAGCTATACTGTAATCAATGTTTTCATAAAAAGAAGAGCAATCACTTTTTTATCACAATGTCAACGTCAGAAGTTAATTATTTTTTAAATCTGCATAACAAAGATTATTTTTTACACTAACAGGTCAATTTATCGCTGTAGAAAAAGCAGACACCATGAGATTACAAGATAATTTACCAAGACAAAAATAAAAATAGTTTTGTTAAGATCACTGTGTAGTTATGGAGAAGTCTGCAGAGATAAACAAGTCCCCTAATGTGGTTACTGGCAAAGTTAGCAGGATGCAGTGCCAGTAGCTTATCTCTATCAGAAAGACACAGTGCAATGTCTGTCCATGTTAGATCCTGATTGCAGGCTGTTGCACTGATCACTAACAGGTACCTCTTAATTATTTTCTACAATGGACAGGATACCATCTGTGCAGTTTAACACACAATGTGAGAAAAATAATACTTTAAAATAA
The DNA here is from genome assembly GCF_057382275.1 of Copadichromis virginalis. Lineage (NCBI taxonomy): Eukaryota > Metazoa > Chordata > Actinopteri > Cichliformes > Cichlidae > Copadichromis > Copadichromis virginalis. The sequence continues at coordinate 10,131,222 of NC_140628.1, read as the reverse complement.
TAATAATGTTTTATTTCACTTTTTATGGTGAGAACGGGCGTTTATACAAAATTTATAATAAGCTTTATTAAGTTTTTATTTATCATTAGCCATACGGATGTGAGCAATAACAAAAGAAAACAGACATAGCTACTGTGTGTCACACCACCAACTGTTTATTTCAGAAATCACAGTAGCTCACTTTCTTGCCGATGAAGAAAAAACAGGATCATTTCACAAATCCACCCTCCTGTTGGGAAACAAAGTCTTTTTATTTTTTAAATTCTATGCTAAATTGTCTACATTAACTATTTGGGCTATTTTATTTCCTCTTTTAAAGTGTTGACAAAGAAAAAAAAAGCCTAAAAACAGCATGCTTGTCGATATCTTGTCTATGTCCTCTCAATGTGTCAGGGTTCCTGGGTCGGTGACCCAGTATTTCCAGTTCACGTTCACTGTTTATCTTCTGCCTGTTCCACTTCCTGTTTTATTGTGTTAGCCTTGGTCCATGTGCATTATGTTCCGTCCTCTTCCCGTTTATCATTAGTTCATTATGTTCAGATGTGTACTCACCAGGTTCTAATCTCTCATCACTCAGCCTGTGTATTATGTCCCTCAGTTCAACCAGTCCAATGTCGTGTCATTGATGTTATTGTGATGTTGTCTCTCCGTCTGTATGTTCCGTTAGTCAGTCAGTGGTTCAGTCAGTCGTCCAGCCAGCCATTTTCTCCCTTTGTTCTGTTCATCCACTCCTTATAATAAATCGTCACCTACCTGCGAGTCCTGCGTTTGGGTTCCTTCTTCCTCGCCTCCACCCAACCGCTGACACAATGCTAATGTTTCATTGGATCCATGCAGTTGAAGACATATAAAGATAGATATGTTAATAATGTCAACATTAACAGACCTCTTAGAAAGCACGCTGCTGCTGCATGCAGGTTGAATGTAAGTATAAGTGTGCCAGGGTCACTTACCATGATTCACTTCTTCCTATAAGGGCTACATTGCTTTCTCTTCTGCATACACTTATCAGGGTGTGGCTACCCTATCCCAGCTAACATAGGGCGGTGTACACCCCTCACAGGTCCCCAATGTGATGCAGGACTAACGCAGAGATTCATACTCACATTCACCGCTACAGTATGGGCAACTTAGAATCAAGCTAACCTCAATTTCAATAATGAGGGAAGAATTGCAATTCACTTGGATGATTTATTTAGATAGAGAAATTACTGTATTTGGCGATTCGATTGGCATAACTGGAATCCCAGCAATGATAGGATTTAGGACTGAACCCCTCAGAGTCTAGACACTGGTGGTGGTGAAGATGAAGACTGAGGATTGAATGTAGCTCTGACTGAGGTGGAGAAGTGGAGGAGGTTGCACAAAAGAGAGTGTGAAAGGGAGAATAACGGAGTACACAGATTTAAACCATGCAAAGCAGAGGCTGGATGGCTCAAAGAAGGCCAGCAAGAAGAATAAACTCTGGAGTGTCTCCCTCTCTTTTTTCATTAAACCTTTAGCAGCACTTCTGTTTTTTCTGTATTTAAAGTTATCTGTTTTCATGGCCAGAGTACTCAATAGTGTCAACCAACTGCAACGAATGCCAACAGAGCAAAAGGACTTGAATGAACCAGTGCCACTCTGCCTGAAATATTAAACTTTGTCTGATGGAATCCAGAGGTAGTTGAGGTATGCATTGTAAAGGCTGGAATCTACTTTTCCCTTTGAATCTTCACCAGAATTTGTTATGTAGTCAAAGTTTTTAAGATGCTGTGAGTAACTGGTGCTTCAAAAACTGCCTGGATTAGGATTGAGGAGGGATTACTTTCTATCATTTTGACTTAATCTGAAACCATTTTGTCACACCAAAGTCACATCTGGGACTGAGCAGACCATGACATCCGAGCTGTAGCAAATTAATTTTTCAAACACTTCAAAGGCAGTCTGCCATAGCAAGAGCACCACTTTGCAACAGCAAGTTCACCATGCTCAGACCTTCGTACCAACTTTATACGCAACCTGAATTGTTCTGATTCTTAAATATAAGACATTTAAAGTGAATAGACTCAAGTTAAACATAGTTGATCTCCTTTTGTTTCCCCCTTTTTTCCTGTGCATGCTTATTCATATACTTATGTAATGTAAGGAGCATGGAAACAAAGAAACAGGACTTCATAAGTTCTTCCAGAAACTTCAGAAATAAGTGAAACGTCCAGTCGTTTTCATACTAACCGCCTTGACCTGGGTGACTGAGAACCTACACAGACATATTCCAATGTAATGACTTTACAGAAAACATACATATAAAGAAATGTGTTACTCCCCAAGTGATGTAAACTTCTGAGTCACTGGGCATTTTTTTAGCATGCATCAGAAGTTATGATTGGATAATTACATGAAAGGATTTTCCGAGATTTCATTTGGTTTGGCCAATATTTGTCAAAATAAATTAACTTCTTTTGAAGCAAAGAAGCCAGACATCCACTGGTGTAAGCTCTAAGCAGACAGCTATGAAGAAACTAAAAAGGAAGCTGTTTTCCAAGATATAAAATGAAAATATTCATGTGATATCATTCAGCCTCTACCTACAAATGAGCTGACAGTCTTTTTGAAGGAGACAGATACAAATACACAGAATGTAATTTAGGGAATACATTTAATATTTAAACGTATTTAGACACAGTAAAATAAATTAAGTAACAACTGACGGCTATAAAGGAAATGAGAAAAATTGTTCTGCAAGTACCTTTGGTGGGGCCTCTGTGGAGTTTGTATGTTATGTCTCCACGGATTTCCTCCTGGGTTTCTTTCCACAGTCCAAAGATATGCATTCTAGTATTACTACTACTGCTGCTACTACTACTACTAATAATAATAATACGGTAATAACTTTATTTATAAAGAGCTTTCAAACAAAGTGCCAAACACTTATCAAAAACTAATAAGCATAGAATTAAGACACATAGGATAGCACACTCCCCAATAGTCTTTTTTTCTGGCTTTTGGAACTTTTAGTGGGCTAATTTAGGTGATGATTCTAAAGTCGTCCAACTTGACCCCACCTTTCACTGAGAGCTGGGATAGGCTCCAGCCCTCACACCAACGTCAATAGGTGGTTAAAAAAAAAGGAGATCAATAGATTACTTTTGAAATATTTTAAAGGGAAAGAGACAAACGAGAGACACAAACGATAGTGTAAGTTTAATCAACAATTACCATTTGGGTATTTTAAAGAGGATCTTTGGCACGTCCTTTGGTTTGGAAGGGACAGTGCCAACCTGAAAAGGTTTACAGAGTCAAAAGCTTTGATTAGATAATAAATTTCACGAGACAAAGTTTTTAAAAGTTTAAAACACTGTTTCCAGCTGTTATTGTTCAGGATAATTGGTAGGTTTTTTGTTTTTGTTTTTCAGTTTAAATTAACAATTTGAGAGTAAGCCAGCCCATAATCTTTGCTAATCCCTGGGGGCAGGGATAGCTCAGTAGGTAAAGTGGACGCCCCATGATCGGAAGGTCGGCGGTTCGAATCCACTTAACGGCTACCCTGAGGTACCCCTGAGCAAGGTACCGTCCCTACACACTGCTCCCCGGGCGCCTGCTTAGTCAGCTGCCCACTGCTTCACTGAGTGAATGGGTCAAATGCAGAGAAAAACAAGTAATTTCCCCATGGGGATCAATAAAGTATCCATTATTATTAATCATTGTAACCACTACAAGTAACAATACCTGTCATTAAATATTTTTGTAATGAAACTTATGTGTTAGTTTAAATCCATTTATTAATAATATTTAAGTGGAAACCTGAGCTTTGATAGTGTCTTGGAGTCTTTGGTAGAGCTGATGCTTCTAGTGTGTTAAGGAAGAAGGTTAAAAAGAGAAAGAATAGGAAATGTGCATCCTCTCTGGGAAAGTTGTGCATTCTTACTGTGTGTGTCATTGAATTCTTAATAACATTTGAATTATAGTAATTGTTTCTACTTAAATTGCCATCGCTGGATGATTAAAAGCGCCATCTTCAGCTGACTTTAGCAATTAAAAAGAAATCACTCTGTTTAATATTCAACCAGTTATCTTTAATACTCCCCATTGTGACAAATGTCAGTATGTTAAATATGTTTGTTTTTCACAGAACAACCAGCGCATTTAAGACATACCAGTGTAATAATCTTTTACAGTTATAGAAATAACTGACTCCCATACAAACAGTAGCCTTCATATAAGTAATAATAAAAAAAGTAGTGCTTATTGTTTAATGGATAAAAAATTATCATCGAGTTGTATCACGTTTTCAGTTGTTTTAACAATTTATGTATGTTTTTATTTCTTTTACTGTGTAATTAAACTGAAGCAAAGAAAATGAGTGTTGTAATTTTTAAATGCTCTTTCGTTTGAAAAAAAGGAGGTTTTGTTTTATTGCAGTACAAACAAACAAACATGTATAAAATAAGCCTGAGTAGACAAATTACATGGTTTTCATCAACACTGCTTCCCCTCAGGCATCGGTGTAATCTGAAAAGGAAAGCTAGTGTTGTGCAGTGTAAGGTAATGGCCCCAAATTACATTGTTTCCTGCTGTAATTTTTGGTCTGTTCAGCAAAATAGCCTCACCCAGCCATCTGTTTGCTCTTTGTGTGTCCTTCAATTCACTGCTATGTGCTATTAGTAGTGGCTAATCACAAAGCTGAAAGGTGGACTGAGTGGACCCACCAAAACGATGGGAATAATTTGTCGGGTATGTAATAAATTAATGTGTGTTATATATCGTTTTGAAATGTTTGGGGTTGTCTGTGTTCCTCAATTCCACATCATCACTGAGCTGTGACAGGGCAGGTGAAGCTGAACACAGGTTATGTAACAAATGTCTGTTTACGTGAGCCTTGCGGGATTGTTCGGAGACATTACGAATGTACAGCACACTTAATATTCCCCCATGCAACCATCATCTAACCTCAGCTTTGTTCAGACAAACAAAAACCTCTAAAATTATATTTTCAGAGATATTTCATTTTAGAAATATGATAAACATGTAAACGCACAAAGGGCCATAAAAACAGGGGGGGAAAACACATCAATCAAAAAAAGCAAATTCTACATCTGTTTCCATTAGTGACAAAAACATTGTATAGTTGATCCATCTCATATCCAGAGGTGGGACCAAGTCATTGTTTTGCAAGTCTCAAGTAAGTCTCAAGTCTTTATCCTCAAGTCTCAAGTCAAGTCTCAAGTAATGTCAGGCAAGTCAGAGTCGAGTCTCAAGTCACTGGTGTAAAAGTCCGAGTCAAGTCACAAGTCTGAAACTTTGAATTTCAAGTCCTTTCGAGTCTTTAAAAAAAAAAAACAACGAAAAAATAATGTTGCAGTTATGCTAAATGTAAATATTAGACCATGTAATTTTAAAATCTGTGTTTTTCTCAACACATGACAAAATAGTTAACTTAGAAAATATACACAAATTGTGAAATTGCACCTCTTTAAAATGCAGCTCAATTAAACCTAGCTCCAAGAATAATTTTCACCGACAGTTCTGAGATAAGCTGCATGTCATTCTTGGATGCGGTTGTAGGACCGGCTTTAAAATCGCATGACAAAAATATCATACACATTAAAAAAACTGTATCACCAACGTAGCCTGGACAACATTTGCTAGTTAGATGAAGTCAGCTATCTCATCGTAGCATATTTATATGCATATTTATAATCATACGGTTCTTGGAGTGAGTGCACACACTCATGAAGTTTAGTAACTTCAGGTCACTGCAACAAGCCCAGGTACAGTTTACCGACGGATGGGTGCAGGACCTTGAAATGCACCGTGTAGAAAGTAAAGACCATCGTACGTATCATAAGTTTACCAGTCTCACAAATCGTCTTCATAAATACACAATCGTTAACCGTTTATTAATAGGACCTTTGAGCTCAACGGTAATTAATTAGTAGTGGAAATAATTTCTGGTAGCATCACAGAAATGTAGCAGTGACAACAATATTGTATGCTGTAATCGTACTGGACAATTAGTGATACAAAAAACCTGTTTTATCCTGTGAATAAAAGTATATGTTTTTGTCAGTGTACCATAATAACAGAAGCGAAACGCAATATTGTGTCAGGACAATTTACTATTTATGCACAATAAATAAAGGAGCATAGCGCGACAATTTCTGTTCAGCGCCAGACTTGCTTGTAACCTATATCACCAATTATGTTATGAAAATGACGTATTAACTACTAAAAAACACTGACCTTCGTGTAAATGCTTGGAGCAGACTAACCTGTGAGCTGGAGGGTTCTGGGACGTTATATTTGACCTTTGAATGGCTGCAATCCAGGCCACCCGTCGCCTCTTTGTTACTTCGGAAACATGGCTCGAACAATTTCTCTTCAACGAGGTAATCCGATAACAACCGATCTCTTTACCCGTCGGCTTCCCGTGGCTGTCATACAACCGGCTATTGCAGTTAATAATACAACAGCTTCTTGACATTTTTGTGTTTCTTTTTATCGCTGTATAACTGATTTTAATTGAAAGCCTGCGTGCGCTAGTACCGCTTGCCACGAGTTCCCAGAATCCTTTGCGGTTCTACCCGTGAATGACGTCACATTTTCAATCTCTATATAATATGCATGTTAAATTTTGTATTTGGGGTAAAATATCAAGTCTTTTCAAGTAAACCGGTTCAAGTCCAATTCAAGTCCCAAGTCATTGGTGTAAAAGTCCAAGTCAAGTCACAAGTCTTAGAACATTTTTTCAAGTCAAGTCTAAAGTCATAAAATTATGACTCGAGTCTGACTCGAGTCCAAGTCATGTGACTCGAGTCCACACCTCTGCTCATATCCATCAGTCTAACGCATACAGAAGAAACTGAAGAATTTATTTGAATTATGTTACTTTTGTCCTCTTTGCTTTGGAAAGACAATGTGAAACATAATCAGAAAATATTTACCATTTACTATCCATCAGCTCCTGTCCAATAGGAGCTTATTAAATGTTTAAATCAGTTACTGAAGAAATCTATCTATTGAGCACCTTATATTTTGAGCATCAGTTCTGATTAGAAAAGAGAACTTGCCATCTTTGCCTCAGTGTAATTGTAATTGTACCAAACCGCTCATCTGGAAGGAATGTAAATCACCATTTCTCTTAAAAATGCCTGATCTCACTCCCACAGATGGACAAACTCAGGTCTTTAGGATCAATCAAGCAATTGCTAGTACTTAGACAAGGACACGAGGAGCTTAGTGACTCTTCCTGCTAATCTGTGATGGACCTCATTTGTACATTCCTAACTGAGCATTTTGCATTACAGCTATGTGCTGCTATGCCATGCTAGTAGTAGCGGTATCATTGTTGCAGTTATTTGTATTACATTAGTTATATAATCAAACGGCAAGGGTAATAAAAATGCAAAACACTTACATTAGTACCCTGGACGTGTGATCTTAAAGCCAAATTGATGCACATTTGTATAATAACAAGGCATCGAATTATAATAATTACAAGCTTTTAAGTAATTTTTGAGTATCTGTTCTGCTGCTGTACCTTTGTGGATTACATTTTTCACTCTCATGGTTAACGTTCATCTGCATCAGACAGTTGCTTCAATGCAAAAGCTCTAAAACACCACCCACTCATTAACAAGCAGCAAAGAGACATAGTTAGTAACTATCTAGTAAACACAGTAGTGCATTTATCATCAAGAGAGCGAAAGAGATAAATCTCAATAGAAATAAGAAAATAAAGAAATAAAAAAATAGAGCTAAAACTTAAATTCGCTACATAGCCACAAACTGCCTTTAAATGAATACTACTGTTGCTTGGTGACAGCTGGATATGTAAGTATATAACGGTTAGCTGACAACTTAAATATAATGTTTAAATTTTGTGTCTGACACTTTCTCTAAATACACCAAGAAGGAAAAAAACATACAGCCATACAATTTAAAAGTGTTTTGTCCTCCAAAAGAAAAGAACAGGTGGTATTTTCCTTGAATGGATTGTAATATATTAGTATTCATAATTAAGTGCAGCCACACCATTATATAACTTGAATATTGAGCACTGGCACACAGAAGTGTGTTTGTTTTTATTTTTGACATATATGATACTATTAATTATGTAATAAAACATGAAAACTAAAGGTTAAATTTATAGTCTGAAGATATTCCAGATAGAAAACAAGTGAGAAGTTGCAAACTGGTGTCACGAATCGATGTAGCAATGTCAGCTTTGTCATGGAGGAAATCAGGATTTGATCAAAAATAATGATAGTATAGAAAACTGGCATTGAAACAGTGAACAGTTTTCACACTCAATAGCATAATGGCCTGAAAATTGTTTGATAATTGTTTTCCTACTTTTGCAAATGAACAAAAACAGGCTTTTAGATGCTTTACTCATGTTGAAGTCACAGTTCTACTTAAGCAACAATACAAATGTTTGACCATCAAATTATACGTATAGCACTTGTTGTGCAGAATGGCCCTTCTGAGAATTATAGACTTTAACTTATTAGATCATAATTTTTGAGTGGTTAATTGTATATCATGGGCTGGAGATTATTTTTAATTCTGTTGATACATGTAATGCAGGGTTGCTTTGTTTATAATAATCCATTATAATACAAACTCATTGAGTCCAAGTACTGCTGTTAGAACTGTTTGGACTTACAGTTATATCCATCTCACTGCAAACTTGCACTACAAACATAATGTTACATAACTAACATGACATAATTTTTGAATGTTGAGGGTCATTGCTGCCGGACGTGGGTTACTGATCTGGTAGCCTGGCTGCTCCTGGGTGGGTCCAGGACGGGCGTGGGGTTCTGGGGGCGCTCCGTCTCTGGGCTGGGGCCCTGGTTGCGCCTTGGGGGCATGGGTCCCGGTTGGTGTGTTGCCGGGGTTGTGGGCGGGTGGGTGTATGGGGGCCCAGCTCTGGCGCAGGGTGCATCGAGCCACCTGGGGGGCTCTTCAACTGGTGGGGGAGGCTGTTACATCTTGCAGGAGGTCTCCTCTCTTCAGGAACTCACTCTGCAGGAGGGGGAGATATAGGAGAGGTGGAGGAAGATCTCAGCCTGGGCGTCTATTGTCTTATGTAGTCTGGAAGATGAGTGGATGACGGGGTGGGTGCAGTTTTCTCTGTGGTGGGGTCGGGTGGGCTATCCCGGGCTCTGTGGGGCCAGGCGGTGCTGCTGAACTGGGCCCCGGTCCGGATGGGCCTGGGCCCCCTTTCCCTGGCGGGTTGCAGAGTATGGGGGGTTCCTACTGGGGTCAGCGGGGGAGCTGGCCCCAGGGAGGGGTCACTTGCCCCTTCCCTCCCCATCTCCAGCTGCCTCCCTCTTCCCGCTCCACCACAATCACCCACACATGCAGGGCCTTGGGGTAAAGGTGTGTCACCAGGGTGCAGGGGAGGCACCCCCCCCCGCCTCTGTCCCCTTCTGGCTTCTTGGGCCTCAATTTTATCTCACAACTTAGGCATTCACATTACTCACACTCTCATAACACATTAACACATACATATAGGACCTTGGGGGTGGGCATGCTACACAGAATCCAAAAGACCAGGGTGTAGACCTCACCCCTGGCGTCGTTGCCCACCTCTCAATTTTAAAGACATATAGACATTGAGGGCTAGCAGGAGGGACCATGCGCTTACCTGCTGCTCTCTGGCAGGTAGCTCCATGCCCTCCTGGGTTTTAAATGCACCTTAGAACACACATGCATCAACACTACAATGAGCGGGTGGAGGGAGGTTTGGAGTCTTCTCTCACCCCCATTCTCTGCGGCCTGCTGGAGCGGGGGAGCTAGAAGGAGGAGTTGGCCGTCCGACTGGAGTCTGGAGTGTGGGGCCTCCCTGCTGCTGCCGAGTCGGGGCAGTCTGCTTCTCTCCACCCCAGGGAAAAGGGTAACACCACCTGGGTCTGGGTGCAGTTTCCCCCTCCAGGGGCAAGGGTACCTAGACCCGGGGCTTAGAGTACGCTTGGGGAGTGTGATCGTGTGTACAACGTCTCTTTATGTCTGTCTCCATGTTGGTTGAGTGTGGAGTAAGTGCATATGAGAGCATGAGGGTGGGAATGGATGTTTGTGTCTGTGTGTGCCTGTATGTCTGTGTCTATATGTCAGGTTGGGTGTCAGGCGCCACCTCTCTGGGGACATCTCAGGCCCTCCAAGGTATGGAGGCCTATCTTCCCCCCACCACTTCCCCTGCCAGTGGCAGACGCCCTCAGACATCGGTGCGTTGGTGGTTCTTTGTGTCCGGGGATGGGCGTCCAGGTACACACCGGCTCACTCCTTGGTGGCTGCTTTGTCGGGGCCTGGAGCCTGGGGCTCGCTCCGGCCACTTCGGGGGTGGGGTGCCCTCAGCCTCTCGGCCTGGGGCTCGGTCACTCTGGCACAGCTGGCTGCCAGCGGAGCTCACGGGCGCGTCACTGCAACCCCACCGGCCTCTGCTCCGCGGCTGCTGAGTGAGCCCTCATCTGGGACTCTCCTCAGCTCTTTCTGGGACAGTGGCGCGGCTGCCCCTCTGTTAGTCTTCCTTGGTCTCTTGTGTTCTGGGGGCCTCTGGATGTCTGGAGTTTTGATCTCGTCCATACCTGCTTCATGCCCCCCCTCCCACACACACACCCTCTAGCAGATCATTACATGAAGGAACCTTTTAAATACAAGCGCGCTCATGCTCACAGGTGTACACACGGCTGCTCACACACACAAACTACACCCTTTTTGGCTCCTACCTCAAAGCACACTGTGCGCAGTCGATCTTACGTGCTGCACAATAATGTTTAATATTTAGTATTTACTGCTATATTCCCATATATCATCGTGATGATGTTTATTATATTGCTCTCTTTTTCTTCTGCTTGTTTTCTCTTTTTTTCTTTCTCAACAGGTGATCCAGGAGATTGATATATGTATTTTTGTCTTCTTATTTTGTTGGTTTTTGTTTTTTGCCCCTTATCCCCGTCCCTCTTCTCCGCTGTTTTTCTTTCCCTCTTTCTTTCCCCCCTTTCTTTTCCCCGGTCAAGTCTGTCCCGTATTTAGCAAGTGAAAATAAAATAAAATAAACAATAAAAGGTGAATCACAAACGGGACAGGCAACAACAACAAAAAAAAAGAATGTTGTTTTCCCTTTTATACTGTATATTTGAATTGTCTTGTCTAACAAAAATATTTAAAAATATATACGTTTCAGTGCAAAACAAAGGACAATACTTGCATCAAAAATATATTGGAGTAAACGTACAAAACACTTTTTAAAAACTGTTCAATTCAATTCAGTTTTATTTATATAGTGCTAAATCACAAGTCACCTCAAGTTGACCTTATATTTTAAGGTCAATAATACAGAATAATACAATAATACAGAAAAAAAACAACATTTAGGCAACCTCCTATGAGCAATCACTTGGCGACAGTGGAAAGGAAAAGCTCCCTTTTAACAGGAAGAACCCTCCAGCAGAGCCAGACTCAGGGAAGAGCAGCCGTCTGCTGCGACCGGTTGGAGGTGAAGAAAAGTTTTACGAGTGTACTAGTTCTTTTTTCAGAAGTTGGATTCCCATTTGAACCATGCAACAGATGTTTAACAGGAAGCAATTCTGAAGCACAGGAGAAGTTGAGGTTTAGAGTGTTACCTCATCTGCTCTCCTTGATTATAACTGTGGCATCCTCTGAAATCCACATCACTTTTATTATTATGGTTGAGAGGTTTGGAGAGGTATAAACAAAAAAAGGTAAATGGTAACAGGGTTTTATAATGTGGCAACTCTGAAAGGGGACTTCACTTAAGTCAAGATGAAAAAGATGATAGTGCCACCAGTAACAGGTCGTGTCTCATTTGGATCAAGAGTGTTTTGTACAATCTAAAGCCAAGTTAACAGGCGCTGCTTTACTGAAAGCGTATTTCATAATCTGAAGAATATGTATCTTTGTTTTCTTTATATTGCTTATTTTTTGTGCACCTCTGTCCAAAGTGAGACACCACTGGTTGGCTTTCTATCCTTCGGGGAGCACTTTACATAAACAGCTACAGCTGGAAGAAAGCACTCTGCATTGAGCTTGCAGCTCTTTCAATTTATGCGTTACAATAGCTTTCACAAACATCATCAGAAATCCTCTGCTGGCAATAATGGACCTCTATTCAATCGCTGGCTCAAACTTATCCCGCCAAGTGACATTGCCTGGTCTTTTGGACATCCTAGATAATATTATCTCTCCTGCACATACAATCATTATATTCCTACAGCACACGCTGTGAATGATCAGTAAATACCACACACAATAATGCAGGATCTACACACTTACATACCAGCACCAATGCAGTAATTAAAAATACACACTAAAGCACAAACGCACAACATTTACTGCAATATATGAGAGAATAATGAACAGCTGTCAGATATACAAGCCTTTTTAGGTTTGGCTTAGGTTATCATTTGAGGCTGATTAATTTGCTGTAGTTTGTCTATCATCCAACAATATAGGTTAAGTTTGCATAAACTCTCAGAAACATGTATGCATATTTTGTGTCTCTGTATTCTAGAACTGTGCCAGTTGTCAGGGTCCACCCTGGCCTGTCTATCACAGGGACAAAGAGACAACCTAATGGCTAATTAGTGATTCTTAATTATTATTATTATTAGTAGTAGTAGTAGTACTGGTAGTAGTATTAACTGGATTAATTCAGCAGAGAACATGCAAACTCACACAGACCCAGGACCTGCCTGCTGTAACAGGGCACCACCCTGCAACCCCAAAACTTTAAACATTTTGAGAGAACTTTGCATCGCTGCTTCTAAAGAACAAGATCCTCTGTGTCCATTTTTTTAAGAGACACAAACTGCAAAAACGATTTCACTAATTATTTGTGTCTGGTGTCTCCATTACTCTTGTGTGGCTTGTCACTGCAGTCTGGCTTCCTAAATCCACAGTTGGTCATCAAAACTTTGGCAACTTTTGCCCTGACGCGTTTAACCAACCGGATTTTGTACATGGCTGACAAATAGCACTGAGAATCATGTGGCTATTTGTTTTCCTCTCAGATTACACACTTCTGTGTAAAGAGGGTCTACCTTACAATATAAAGCGCCTTGAAGTGACTGTTGCTGTGATTTGGTGCTGTATAAATAAAATTTAATTGAATGGAAAAAAAATACCTGGTATTTTCCATACGTGTGCTTATGTTCGACACTCTATATCTGCTTTACCAAACATATATTAAAAAAATACGAATCTCTCTTTTACAGTAGAAAGTTGGATGAATTATTTGGGGGTTGAAAGGGCTCTCGGGGGATTGGACAGTACTAGAAGTACAGCACATACAGTACAAGGACAAGGCCCCCTCAACAGAGCCTCACCTGAGAACACTACTGGTTTATTCAATAGAGTAAAATATTGCTGCTGGACACTGAACACAGTTCTTTGTAGTGCTTTTCCCTCCTGTACCACCCATGTTCCCCCCAACTGTGCTGACTTCAACTGTACCTTTAGTTCAGGTTGAATTGGAGCACATTGTATTCTTCCACTACAAGAAATGGCTTTGTACTTTTACATAAAAGTATCAAAAGCTTTGTGTCAGACATATTACACACCTGATATTGTACATTTGGAAAAAGTGTGCATTCAGTACTTTTCAGTGTGTTCCGTTAGTGCCTGTATCCTCTTTCCTCTTCTCTTCTCTCTTGCAAGTTTAATCTTTCAAATGATCTGTGTGCATGACACACCCGTACAGCCACAGGAAACACATACGGATAAAAATTATAATAACATAGTACAATATCCTCTCATGCATATTTCTTCAACCTTTATAGTGAAAGACTATTAGTCACTGTGACACTAAAAGGCATAAATAAATACAGCTATGGGTGAGTGGGTCAAAGGCCAGTGAAACAGAAGGGCTAAATACAGTCTACAGTTTGACATCTCGCATACTTGGGCCAAGGTGGTACGTGGAGTTGGATGGTGTGATGCCTTTTAGCATGCTTGGGGATTTTTGTGTTTTTTTTGTAGTTATCTGTTTTTTTATTTTGATCTTCACCTCTGCTGATATGAGAGAATACTTATTTTAACCTCCTTCTCCTGTGTCTAGGAATAATACGAAACTGTGTGTTAAGTAGTCAGCATGGTGGGGAATGACCTGAAGAAACGCATAGCAGACAAAGGACGCCATAAAAATAGCACGCGTCTGCCAATTTCTCTCAAAAATGTATCATTTCATCCTTGAAACTGTGTCCCGTGAAACACAAAGCAGAAGGCACTCAGGCATGAAGGATGTGCACATGCACAGAATACATATTCGTATATGGAGGAACCTCACATGCTTTCTCACCGTTTACACAGTACTCTTGTGGGCACAGGGCAGAAGTGTAAAGTGTAAAGGTCCCTTTTATGTTCATAGTGTAGCTTTAAGGCCACGGGTCATTGTCTCTGGGAATGTCATTTGCCAGAACATTTTATGACACTGCTGGTCGACCTCATAAGCCCCAGGGACGCTGCAGAGAGGAAGAATCTTTGTATTAAAGCTATAAATAAAGTCATTGGAGTTGTGATATTGTTTCGAACCTCTAGGCTGCTTGCTCACTCAGCTCCAGCAAAGGAAAATTTTCTGACTGTGACAGGTGTTAGAAGATTGTGTTTGGCCTCTAGGGTTATAGAAGAAGTTCTCTTGACATAGGCTACTGACCAACAGGATGCTTTGAGTGAGACATTGGCCCCCGATCAGGTCTATCTTCTGATAGAGTAAGTATCCCATTGTACTAAGTTTCACAGATGGGCAGTCCCCCCAGCACTGAACCACAAGCCTGTAACATGGTGATAAAATAGAGTAACTGGGCAGTGTTCCTCCTGATACTAAAGCAGGCAGGTTAAGGTCCACTGACATCTGCTTATAGTCTTTTGGCTTTGAGTTTCTACCTCATGAAGGCGAATTTGGAGCAAGTTTAAATGATGCCTCTTGCTGGAGCAGCCTGCGTGGTCATTATTTAAAAATGAGTCAAGGCACTCGAACAAGTTCAAAAACAACTGCAAAAAACAGCAGCAGGGAGAGAAGCAGACATTGTGGAATCTATTTAGACAGGAAATTTTTTCAACTTTTTTGCTGCATAAAAGTGAAACATGACGACTGATGGGTGTTAAGCATGAATCTTTGCACTGCCAGATTCTTCCTCCAGTCATTAAATGTAAATTTCAGTTAATTTCAGTTATTGTTCATTACCAACTTGTTCTCTCTCTCTCCATTTTTCTTTCTAATGATTTGATTAGCTGTAGAGACTCAGCTCTATGGACTGAGTTGTTGTCTCTCCTCCAGCAAAGAGCTTTATCTTCATTTGCCTATTCGATTCTGTGACTGAGCACTGTTTTGCCAAGATGTTAGAGTCACCTGCAACTAGATGTGGCCGCAGCTCCAGCAGAAAACAATCCCAGTCTTTTTCATGACTCGATATTCGAAAATCAGATACAGATTAGATGTGGGAGCATCAGCCCAGTAGAGTTAAACGCAATAACCAACCATAATGCCATTGCTATGTCCCTAAAAAGGGCTAGAGGATGAAGGGAGTTACGATAAAAGAGTCTATGTGAAAGAAAGACTCAGTGAAAGGAGGCTGAAAATGAAGACACTGTTATTAAAATACTCATTCCACCTGAATCCGCAAATTTTTACATTTTAGCTTGCTATAGCAAAGTTACATTTTCTGTTTCAACATTGTGCATACAAAATATGGGCTTTTCAAGGTGAATTTTCTTTTATAAAATGGGACTTTGCAGGAGTGATGGACTTTTTTATATATAGCCAAGACTCTCCCAAATGATACATTGATATACTGATTCACATTGACAGTAAGAAAGGCCAGGATAAATTACAGGCTTTTTTTTCTATCTTTAATAGTTTTTGAGATGTTCAAGCATTGCCTAAAAATTCAATGTGAAAATAAAAGGCCCTGAAAGTCAGTTGAATGTACTTGAAAGTATTTGACATATAATGCTAAAATTTCACAGCATTTTTAACATTTTTATGCAAATAGGAAACAGGCAAGCACGGATCAAGTCAATGAAGCTAGGGAGCTGTACCAAACATTAAAACAAAGACATCAACAAAGCAGATGTACAGGTTACAGAATAAAGGTTAACAAATGGTCAAAAGAAATGGCAGCAACTACCCACTAGGAGCTCAGCATGATCAAAACACTAAAGCTCACCATGCTACAAAGGTGGCCCACACTGAGAGACTGGGTAGCTCTTCCATGGTTGATTGCTGAGTGGAGGCAACTGTGAACTAGTACTGGCTCCACAGGAGAGATGTGTGGCAGCTGAATCAGTGAGAGAAACAGGGGACACCCACACACAGGAGGCGTGCTAGGGCTGTAACACACCCTCTCATATGTACAAACTATGTTTGTAAAACAAGGTCACATATCATGTTTGCCAAGTTATTCTTTAACACATTTGACCGCTGTCGATTTACATGTACTTTGGAGCAAGAGCATAAATACCAAAGCTTAGCCTCCATAACAATGGAGGGCGAGGCTAATAGAGCCTCCCTGTATCCTTTTAATAGGTAAGGCTCAGTGGTCATCCACTCCGAGGTCAGACAGCTGACCTCTTCTGTTTCTAAAATTGGGTCTGCTGTGGAATCCTAGTAAAAGCAGAACATCTATAGGTTGAGATAGATGCTTATTCTCCCAGAATGAGGACCTTGTGTTTTAAATGGCATAAATTTAAGCTGCATTTGAACACAGTTGCTAATGGGTGTGGGGAACAAAGCTTTTAGATGACTCTTAAATAAATATGCATAAATATTTATGTATACAGATAATGTTCAACCTTACCTGATAAAATAAGCTCAAGATTGACTTGTAGATCAGACAGCTAGTGTGATTTCTTTCATCAACAAGGAACTTAGTCACCAGGAGCATCCTACCGGTAATTTACAACTAAGCAAGTGCTGTAGGGGTTCTTGGTCTGTTGTAAGGATGCTAAACCACAGGAACCTGCACGATTGTGTCAAATTGAGAGAAGCTAGTCTGAACATGGCCCCATGGCTTCAGTCCAGTGTTCATATTCTTTTGTATAATATACAATACAGAGCAAAAGTCTTGAGTCATTTTGCCCTCAAAGGGAGGGAGGATTTAATCGACTCCATTTGTTTGTCTGTCTGTTTGTTAGCAGTCTAATGTCCAGTTTTCAAGAAACCACATTCAATCTCTGCTTGATGGTAGATACCAATAACTTCTTTTTTTTTTATTTATTTTTTTTTTATATTTTTATTGAGAGACAAGTGTACAGTAGTTTACAATAACAACACAATCTGTTCCCCTCACATATTTTTTAGTTTTTCTTACATGAACCGACACAATAACACACACACAGGCACACCTACACACACGCTTAAGTAAACAAACAAAACAAAACCTAATAAGAAACCCAAAACAAACACAAACCCCAAAAGGGGGAAAAAAAAAAAAAAAAGAAAAAAAAAAAAAGGGGGGGGGGGGGAGAGACATGATATTAATCAGCTGGTAGAGCGTTTAATGACTTGCAATAGTCCACGAAGGGGCCCCAGATAGAATAAAATTCTCTGTATTTGCCCTTCGCCACAAGGCCTATCTTTTGCAATTTAAGAGATGACATCACATCTCTAAACCAAAAAGAAACTGAAGGTGGCTTTGAAGATTTCCAAAGGAGTAAGATGCAACGTCTAGCCAAAAGTGATGTAAAGGCTAATATTTTGAAGTGTGTAGGGTCGGTTAGACCAGTGTTGACTGGAAGCCCAAAAACAGCTAGAAAAGGGTCCATGCAGATTTGGGTCCCAAGAGCTTTGGAAAGAATAACTGAATACTGACTCCAGAAGCCATGGAGTCTTGGGCACAGAAAGAACATATGGCCTAGGTCACATGGGGTGGCATGACATCTCTCACACTGATCCATCACTTGTGGGTAAATCTCAGACAGACGAGACTTTGAATAGTAAACCCTGTACAACACCTTGAACTGGATGAGTTGTAACCTGGCACAGGACGTACTATAACGGACATTGGATACTGCTTTCTCCCATTGCTGATCCGAAAAAATTATTCCTAACTCCTGCTCCCAAGCCCCCCTAATTTTAGCAATGGAATGGACATTTAAATCCATAAGTTGTTTATATATTAAAGATATAATTGACTTCTTATTGGGTTTAAGGGATAAGAATTCCTCCCATGGTTGGACATTTGGGAGAAGAGGGTAGGAGGGGAAGAGAGCAGAAGTGCAATGCCGTGCCTGAAAATAACGGAATAGATTGGTAGCCGGAAGATTTGTTTCTGAACACAGGTCTAAAAAAGTTAAGAAAGTGCCATCTTTATAGAGATCCTTAAATGTATTAATACCATGACGCTTCCACTGTACATAGGTACCATCAATGAGGCCAGGAGTAAACAGATGGTTCTGCGTGATGGGGATGTGTACTGACGCAGAGATGTACTTAAAATGACTCCTGAATTGTGACCAGACCCTTAGACTAGACTGTACCACGGGATTTTGGGTGAAATGAGAAGGCTTAAGTGGTAGTGGAGAGAATAATAAAGCTTCTAAGGATGAGGAAGTGCACGACAGGCGTTCCAGTTTGCACCACAGCAGGTCTTGAGATTCAAGCCAATGGGTCAATTTGTGAACATGAGAGGACCAATAGTAAAATAAAAAGTTAGGCAAGGCAAGACCACCATCAAATGTCAGTCTCTGTAATAATGATTTCCTCACCCTGGGGTGTTTCCCTCCCCACAAAAACGATGTAACTAGCTGGTCTAACTTTTTGAAAAAAGCTTTAGGTAAAAATATAGGAATACTCTGAAACAGAAATAATAATCGAGGCAAAATGTTCATCTTTACAGCATTGATCCGACCAATTAGGGACAAAGGTAGCGATTTCCATCTCTGAAAATCTGATTGAATTTGAGTCATTAAAGGGGAGAAATTGGAAGAGTATAGAGAAGACAAAGTACGAGTCATGTTAACTCCCAAATATTTAAAGCCAGCAGGGCTAAGTCTAAAAGGAATGTCAGATTGTTTAAGTGTAAGACTTAAAGAATTTATGGGGAAACATTCACTTTTAAGAAGATTTATTTTGTAACCTGACAGAGAGCCGAACTTGTTTAGTAGAGACACAATCGATGGTATGCTAGATAAGGGATCAGAAACATATAGAAGCAGGTCATCTGCATATAAAGACAATTTTACGTCAAGGCCTGACCGGGAAATACCACGAAAATGAGGAAGGGCCTTCAAAGCTACAGATAGGGGTTCAATTACAATAGCAAAAAGTAGGGGGGACAGGGGGCAACCCTGTCTCGTCCCGCGTGACAATGAGAAGTAGCCAGAGGAAACACCATTTGTATAGACACTGGCTTGGGGTGCCCTGTACAACAGTCGAATCCATGAAATGAATCTGTCCTTGAAACCAAATCTTTGCAAGACCGCAAAGAGAAAGCTCCACTCTACACGATCGAAAGCTTTCTCAGCATCAAGTGAGATAACTACTTCTGGATTAGTGGTTGAGTGTTGGGAAAGAATGACATTCAAAAGCGTGCGGACATTAAAGAACAGCTGGCGGCCTTTAATAAAGCCATTCTGTTCATCTGAAATAATAGTAGGAAGAACCTTTTCAAGGCGAATTGCTAAAATTTTAGCCAAGACTTTAACATCAACATTCAGCAGTGAAATAGGCCTATACGAGGTGCAAGACGTAGGATCCTTACCCTTCTTTAAGAGAACAGTAATTAGTGCTTGAGACAATGTAGGGGGCAATAGACCACGTTCAAAAGATTCATTATACACTGAAAGAAGTAGTGGGGCTAACTTGTCTATAAAAGTTTTTAAAAATTCAACTGAAAACCCGTCAGGTCCTGGTGCCTTACCATTGTGCATGGTCTTGATTGCATGCACAATTTCATCCAGCCTAAGAGGGGCATCTAATTGTTCAGCTATAACAGGATCGACAGTGGGCATTGTAAGACCGTTAAAAAAAGAATCCATCTCTGAGGCGTCAGCAGCAGATTCAGATTCATATAGGGAGGAATAGTACGTCTTAAACACCTCGTTTACTTCAGAGACCGAGTTGCCTGCCGCATCTTTAATTTGGGAAATTAATCGAGACGAGGCCTGACGTTTTAACTGATGGGCCAAAAGCCTTCTGGGCTTGTCACCATATTCATAATAAGTCGCACGCGCACGAAGTAAAAGACGTTCAGCATCTGCCGTAGAAAGTAAATCAAATTCAGTCTGCAAGTCAAGTCGTCTTTTATGCAAATCGGGAGTGGGACTGTCAACAACCTGTCTATCTATGTCACAAATTTGTGTAGTCAAAGTTTGAAGTTTGGCTTTGTGGCTTTTAGTGGAATGGGCAGAGAAAGAAATTATTTGCCCACGCACATATGCCTTAAGAGATTCCCAAAGCAATGACCTCGTAACAGTATTGCTGTCGTTAAACACCATAAATTCATCAATTGCGGATTTGATAAAGGTAACAAACCCCTCATCCGAAAGCAACAAAGAGTTAAATCTCCAGGGTGAGGAAAAAGAGGACTGGGCTATGAGCTTGATGTCAACGCTAAGTGGTGCGTGATCGGAAATGACAATAGGATGATATGTAGATGACAGTACTTTTGGAATAAGGGAACCGTCCACAAAAAAATAATCAATCCGCGAAAAGGACTGATGTACCTGAGAAAAGAAAGAGTACGCTCTGGCAGTAGGGTTAGAAAACCTCCAGGGATCTACAAAACCATTCTGAGACATAAACTCAGAAATAGACTTGGACATAGAGGATTGGGTCAGGGTCCGAGGATTCGAACGATCTAAGGCAGGATCAATAACACAGTTTAGGTCACCACCCAATATCAAAAGATGAGTATCAAGGGAAGGGAGACTACTCAAAAGTGCATCTGTAAAACCTGGATTATCAAAATTTGGCGCATACACATTGACTAAGAGGACGGGTACATTGTACATGGTGCCTACAACAACCAAATACCTCCCGTTTTTGTCAGCTTTAATCTCAGAGGCTGTAAACTGTACCCTTCTGTTTATTAAGATCGCCACCCCCCTGGCTTTTGAATTAAACATTGAATGGAAAGTATGACCCACCCATGGGCACCTGAGCCTAAGATGATCCCGATCTTGCAAATGGGTCTCTTGCAAAAACATTACATCACTCTTTAAACGTTTAAGATGCGTAAATATTTTAGATCGTTTAATTGGGCTATTCATACCTTTGACATTCCAAGTTAAAAATCTAATACCACTATTGCCTAAGGACTGACCTGAAGTGCTGATCATTGCAGAAAGACAAAAGAGAAAATACTTATTTCTTCACCCCCAAAGAAAGAACAAGTGGGAAAAACACACTCACACAAACACACAACGCAAACCCACAACAACAAAAGTACAGCTTCAGAATAAAAATAATAATAACACGTCAAACACACCCACCAGCCTCCCCCCTGCAGAGCAAAAGCCCCCATCCCCAAACGACGGAGACGGCAGTGCACGCTCCCACCCGGAGCAATCTGAACAAAAACGCTCCTGACTACGAAACGAACCGTGTCAAACCAAAGCTCCAACAGAGTCTTTTCTCAATAGATTAAAAGGCACAAATAAAATAAAAATAACCCAATTATATTTTACTATTAGACAGGTAAAACAAAACAAGTGTTTGGCAGAGTAACAAACTTAGCTTACCACAATGATGTTTGGATTAGGATCATACGCTATTTCAAACAGACAAACATTGTCCTGCTATATTTTTTATCTTGTGGTTATTGTCTTAATATATTCCTTGGCCTCATCTGGCGAGACGAAGTCGCGCTGCATTCCTTGATAAGTGATCCGTAGTCTTGCCGGATAGAGGATCCCAAATCGTACTCCCTGGATGCCGCGAAGCTGGCGACGGACCTCATTGAAAGCCGCACGGGCCCGCGCTGTCTTAGCGGTGTGGTCGGGGAACACAGAAATGGTCATATTATTTATCTGCACTCTCTGCAGCTCCCTGGCCTTCTGGAGAATCCTAGCACAGTCCGCGTAATAGTGCAGCCTCACAACCACAGCACGGGGACGTTCACCGGTGTTAGGTTTGGGGGCCAAAGTTCGGTGGGCTCTGTCTACAAGCGGCTCCTTCCCAAGCTGAAATGCCTCCATCAACAGCACGGACACATCTGTAGCGGACAGGACGTTCTCCTCTGGCACACCAACAATGCGTATATTATTGCGGCGAGACCTGGACTCCAAATCCTCGCATTTATTCTCCAATTTGGCCAACTCCTTTGACATCGCATCAACTTTGGCTTGGAGGTGGACAATATCATCTGTACATGTGGAGAGAGACTGCTCCATCCCCGTAACTGTGCTCCTGAGGCCAGCGAATTCCTGCCGCATGGTAGTTATATCTGAGGAAAGGTCCGTTTTTAGTTGCTGTATGTCGGACCTGATAGACGTGAGATTCTCCGCAAACGCTGCCGTCAGTTCCTTTTTAAACAGTGATGAAATTTCTTCACGAAGTTCAGAGAGGAGTTCAGCCTTCGTGAATTTTTCTGTATCGACGAGCGGCGTGTCGGGTGACC
Organism: Copadichromis virginalis; assembly: GCF_057382275.1. Classification (NCBI taxonomy): domain Eukaryota; kingdom Metazoa; phylum Chordata; class Actinopteri; order Cichliformes; family Cichlidae; genus Copadichromis; species Copadichromis virginalis. Next base: position 10,108,660 of record NC_140628.1, on the reverse strand, counting down.
CAGGCCGTGGCGAAGTTTTACCACGAGGCGGGGATGCAGTGTTAGCAGCAGGCCGCAAGTTCGGCTGAGAGGTGCTTGCGCTCTTATTAACCTTACGCGACATTGTAAACACAAAAGGCAAAAACAGTCTTGTCTCGGAACTAAACAAAAAGAAAAAACCCGTCAAAAAGTGCCTGGAAATGCTAGATAATAACTAGACTCTGCAGGAGCTACGCTCGGTGCGACCTACGCCATAGTCACATAAACCGGAAGTCCCCCAATAACTTCTTGAGCTGATTTAATTTAGTAATTTAGTGGTCAAGGTTGCACCAAATGTGAAAAATCTGAAAAAAAACTTTATGTGACCCACAATATACTTGGTCTTGGGGGAAATGAGTACCTAGGTTGGCCAGGCATTTTATCTTGACCTTCATTGTTAGCGCCTACTGTTCAAAGTTGATCTTGAAAAAAAGAATTTAAGAAACCACATCAAGTTATATAAATAATATGAAAGGACACGTATAGAGCTGTCCAACACGCTTTTTATTCTTCAATATGACGTCCTACAATGTAACAACCGTAACAGGCTGACGTCAGCATGCTATAACAAAAACATCATAAAACATCAAAGTTGTCGTTTAGCCCTCGCCGTTTCAGGTGGAGTTGTGCTCACTGAGTGCTGTTGTTTGCCTCACAGACTCAGACTCACTTGACATTTTTAAATTGGTCTTGAGCAATAGTTCCTGAGGCTTTCTGAAGGTCTTCCACACAGTTTTCTTTGGATTTTGGTTACTTTTTCACTCACTTTTTGTCCAGTCCATTTCCAGAGGAATTTTCTTAAGCCACTTGACACTGACCTATGAATCGTTCAAGCATAAAAAAGACACCTAACTCAAAGTATAAACCTTTGTTGTTTCTACACATGACTTATCAAAAAAAACAACCTTAAACTGGATCTTTAGGCACTTTATTACAAGCAGCCTGTCACAAAAACACATGATATGGTGCAACTTTTTTATTGCCATAAAATGGCAAAGATAAAACAGTTTAATCCATCCACTGCAAATAAGGCAGAAAAAAATCCAGCGAAGATCTGAGACGGGAGCCAAGAGATGCATCTCAACCTTCTGTTGTTTCATCTACTGCTTGTTGGAGATTCATGGTTCAAGGATGAGTTCCAGCCGGTGATGGAATTATGACTACAGAAAAGTCAGATTTTGATCCACCAAGCAATGCAGTAAAAGCACACCTGGACAAAATAATCATAATTTTGATCGTCTTGACAGGAAACAGAACATGTAATTCCCATTTTCCTTGTAAAATGTAAAGAAATGAGGAGTAGCTCAAGACTTTTTGTACTGTATCTTTTTTCTTCCACAGAATACAAAACAGTGTTGCATAGAGCATTCACACGATTCAATACAACATAAAGTAGTATTTCTGACTTATTACTTTCCCACTAAATCAAGGCTCGACTTTTATTGTCAGTTGAATGATTTATTTACACAGCAGAGATTAGAAAAGATTCTGAAATATTCCGGTTCCCTGTTAAAATGTTTTACCCTTAATGAATCTGTGAGACACAAAAAAACAACACAATGACGGGCTGTCATCATTGGCAGTATCTCAGAACGTACTGTATTTTGGTAAACGAACAATTTTGGAGATGTACTCTAATCTTAAAGTAAAATAAACCTTCTTGATGAAAATATCTCAGTACAGCCATTAGTCTGTTATTAACGTCTAAATTATACTAGACTACCAGAGTCTAAAGTGAGGCTTTCAGTATCATAGCATGGAAGAAGCCCACTGAGGGTCGGCCAGGTCATCTTGTGTAATATCATCACGTTCGCACCAGGCAGAGGACAGGGCTTCAACAACAGACAAGATTACAGGGGGTGTCTGTCTCTCACACTCTATTCCCACCAGACCACTCTCCTATTTCCATAAAGGGTCTTCTCAAATGATTGCCTGTGAGGTAAGCTGTGCTTCAGAGAGTGAATGAGTCCAAATCTGTGGACCTCTATTCTCTGTCAGCTCCATATGCTGTTGAGAAATATGATCTGAACTGTTGTTAAAAAAGAAAGAAACAAAAGTGAGATTATGGTTTGGAAGTTTGAGTATTTTAAATGTATGTAGTCCAAACTTGGAGCCACTTGTCCTTTCAGAAGGACTGAGAACACCTGGATACTCAGCGCCAGAATAAACCAGACTGTTTTGTTTGAGGATGAAGAACCTGAGATCCAACTTATATATATAGCCTCTCATCTCAAAGCATTCAAAGAAAATAAACCAGCAACATTAACTCAAGGGCTTGGTGTTAGATGAAAATCCAGAGAGGCTGGCTTCTTTCTTGTCTCTCAAATTCCTATCTGTAACTTTTTCGTAATTTTATGCTTTGATTTTTTTAATTTTCTTTTTTTTTTTTTCGTAGATTTCCTTTAGAGTTTCTAGCTGCTATTTTTATTATGTTTTAGTCAGAAGATTAATGGTTTGAGCCCACGGGGTACACAAGAACAGGCAGCTGTGGGCGATAAAACTGGAAGATCAATGGATTTTAACATTAATGATGTTCCTGTTAATTATACCCCAATCCTGCTGGAGATACTGTTGGCACAGTCATAACAAGAGTTGTTTATGTCTTTGGTGAAGGGTCATTATATGTACAAGCCCTGGTTGGAGATCTATCCCTTTTTAATTATCTCTCCATTTGTTAAGTCCTGGTCATATACCCGCTGCATCGTGCTGCCAGCTGCACTTTTGAACTATAATGAGAAGGGGCAAGATTAATTATATTTTTAAGGCAAGGATGTAATAAACAACATCATGGAGGTCATACAAAGCAAACACTATCACAAGAATGTCCAGAGGATAACAAAAAACGACAAAGATTCAAAACTCAAAACGGGCAAATCTAAACGTAATATTTTGATTTATATGCTTACAGACACTTTGGTTATTAGTCAGTGTATGACTGGCACAAAATCTTCATATCACCAATACACAAAGGCTTCGTGGTTGGTTTCACTAATCCGAGAACAACCACTCTACAGTTTAATAAAAACTGTAGGTTTTGTTTTAACTTTAATTGGTCTTTTTAGTTGGACTGTAATTACAGACGCCTTGTCGCTTTTCAGGAATTCTTAACAGGATTTGATTTGGAAGCCTCGACAACCAAAATCCAAAACCGCACCATGCTTTCAAAAGAACAATGAAATCTTTGTCAGATGCGTCGACAATTAAATTTGCGTGTTCAAAACAACGGATTATCTTGGTGGATGGTTGGAAATGAAAGCATTCAAGTTAATTTCCCCCCAGATTTCTGGAAAAGACAAAAACACATTTACCAGACGTGCTGAGAGACGATCCTCGAGAAAAGCTAAGAGCTCCCCTGTCAGTAGTGCGTAGCATTGTGTGGTGCTAAGTGCCTCTGACTGAGTTCACTGAAATCATCTGTGCCTTCATTATCACCACAGAAACTGTACAAAGTCACTTGAATTGAACAAAAAAGATTGCATGACTTCATTGTTTTGTATTTTGGTTTAATTTTATGTACCATTGGCTTTTACAAATACTCGGGTCCAAAAACTGAAATAGCAAGAGAGGTTTGGGGCCATGCTCCCTAATGAAATGCTGATGTCCCTTATCTATATGTACATTTTAAGATGTTGGCAAACATTGTTCGTGTGGCTGCTCTGAGTGTTTCGTCTCTCACTTTTTGATTTTTAGCATCTCTGCAGCATTGTTTCTCTCTCTGTCTGGATAGACAAACAGATACCTTTCATCTCTGTATCATTTCTCACATTTCTCAAACTGCACATAAATACCAGTGACACATTGTTTGTACTATATCATTTTTATACATCATTTCAGCATATTAATGAAGGTTACTAGGCTGCTCCCTTATTCACAGTGGGAATAATCCTTTTTATTCTGCACCTAATAAATATCTAAGTAAAGATCAGAATTCCCAGCAGATTACAGCATTTTTTTCACTTTGTAGCAGGAAAACTAAAAATAGTATTTACTATTTTGTGAACTGAGAAGCATTTTTCTAATTAACTACTACGTTACGAGTAATGTTGGGATTGTACTCATCTAAAAGAAAATCACAAACCCAACAAAATAAATATAAACATTTGTAACGAATGTAAATATGAATGTGTAATTACTGTTCTAGCTGCTGTGTTTTCAGGCTTTGTAAAATCACATTTTTGTAACCAGACTAGTTTGTAACAAACACTGTAATCGAGTATTTAAACCTTGCTTAAAGTTAAAGTGTTATTTTAAATGCTTATGAAACATCATTGAAGTATGTTGCATCATGCTATGACCCCCCTAACTAGACTTTTCAGTTGGATCTGATTTCATTAGCGGCGTCTACTGTGTCATTTACCTCCTTTATGTAACTGTGGCAGTTACAGACCATTAGCTCTTTCGGGGTTGGATACTGTTATGGTTCCAACAACAGGGATTGTGCTGCCGCCGCCATCCAAACTAAACTGATATGCACATGTAGATATATATATGTCACATCCAGGAGATATAAACACACACTAATGTCCCTTGCTACATTTTGCTTCAAAACAGCATTCTTTTGCTCAAGGGGGCATTATTGTGTTTTCAAAGCACTAGAAAAGGTTATGTAAAACATGTTTTTGGATGCAACGGAGATCCTTGCTTGCCACTCTTGTGTCATGCGTAGTCTAAAATTACAAACAAGCCCAAGTTTCCTGTTGTTCACCCTTCTCCTTTGGGGATAACAGTGTAAATGTGCAGCAATCTACTATCCTAGGACTACAACGCCTTCCCTATCATGGTCTGTGTGGAGGCACTGCATTTCTGCAGCGCAGATTGAGTTCAAGGCCTTTTACTACTAGCAACAATCTGGGCCATCTCTTTATATATATTTTTTCTGAAATGAGGAGTCTGTGCGATTGACAGGGTGTTAATAGTACATGGATGAAACGAGAGCTGTTGTCTGTTCAGACGTGTGTGTCCTGACGGTAAAGACACACCTACTCTTTGGCCTTCCACACATGCTTATTATTCAAGCTGTTGGCAGCACTCTTTGTGTGATGCACAAAGAGCACATGCACACATGATACATTTTCTGCATGGACATCACTGACACTTTTGAGGCAACACTGACGCAAATTTGACTACCAGCAGCAATCATCGGACTATTCCAACAATTGGTTGTTGTTTTTTTTGTTTATGGTACCTTACATAAGAAATTTAGACCGTACCTGATCCTCCAGTGTAACCTATTACTGACTGATCTCCACTGTGCTTATGTGCAGTCTTACAGTTATATACATGTCTTGTTGAATTCTAAAGTGGAAATTCACAATTACTGGAAAATATGCCTGCATGTTGAATATAACATTAGATTGTTCAATGCAATATTTCCAAAGGCACGTTCACCCCGTATTTATTTATATTTCGCTAGGAAACAGGTGCAGTGATTTATTACAACATCTTCAAACATAAATGGAAATCCAATATGCAAGGAAACACACAGTACAATTCTAACCAGCTTGAAAATCAGTGTTTGGTATGACCGCTGTTATTATTCAGCACAGCATGAACTCAGTTTCTTGTCATTTCTATAAGGAGTCTCCAGACTTCTTCATGGGCGTTCAAAGCTCTTTGGATGTTTCTGCGTCTGTAGCTCTCTTCCACAGCATGTCTTCTATCCTGTCTTCCTTCTCTCACTCCAACCAGATGGCCCCGCCCCTCCCTCAGCCTGGTTCTGCCGAAAGTTTCTTCCGGTTCAAAGGGAGTTTTTCCTTCCCACTGTCACCAAAGTGCTTGCTCATAGGGGGGTCATATGATTGTTAGGTTCTTCTCTTTAAGTATTATTGTAGAGTCTACCTTACAATATAAAGCACCTTGAGGCCAATGTTGTTGTGATTTGGCGCTGCATAAATAAAATTGAATTGAACGATACTATATGTACTATTCTCTAATTTCCAAATGATTTCCAGTGTGGGTAAAATATTTCAAAGACCAAAAACGAAACAATTTTTGCTGCTGTCTCCACTTGTAGTTTTGTTTTCTCCTGTTGTCACATCTTCATGATAAGCCTTTGTTATGTACATTATGACTGCAACAGCCTTTAATCTTGACAATCATACAGTAAGTCCAAGCATGTCTGTGCAAATCCAAGTGAGTGCTCATGTAATGCATTAACAGATTTGACACAAAATTTTAACCCAGTTGATTCAAAATGAGACTGAAAGTTACTCCAATAAATGAATCAGTCAGTGTCTCCACATCTGCGTGTGGAAATGCCAAGCGATTACAGTCTCAAGCAGTTTGAAGAATTGTGCCCGCCAGGATTTGACTCTGAGAAGAGACCGGTGCTGTCACACCTCACAGGGAGATTTATCGGAAGCTCTGCAAGAGGGTGCATGATTTCACAACACCTCTCTCCTGACTCAGGGGTCAGTGACAGAGACTTATGTGAGAGAAGACAGAAGTGTCATGGGGAAAATATGTGTGTCGGCTCACGTCAACACTGGTCTGCTCTCATATATGAAACAATAAGAAAGCAATAGCAGCAGTGATATAATAACTAATAATGGCATGATAGCATGACAAAGCCAAGTTCAAATTAAAGTATTAAAAGGTTTGATCAGCAGCTCTGACCTCATGCTGATATGATAGTAGGAGATTCAAACTGGTGATATTTTTTAAAATAATAGTCTCGAGCTGAAAAAGGCAGGCTTCTATTTCTAAAGCCAAACCACTGAGTTTTCTAAATAATGCTAATTCCCCCTAGCAGCTCTATTAAGTTAAGCTAACATTAGTTGTGGAAATTCACTCTCCAACTTTAGGTTTTTTTTTTTTCATTTAACTTGCTTCATGAGGGCCTCATAAATGGAGTCTTAAATATGTACTTGATTTCTACATGATAGTGTACTAAAAGACAGAGGCTTAGGCATTATCTCCTAATTTAAAACTCAGCAGCTTCTAAAGTATCCATTGTAGTTTTACTGCAGAGTGGATCAGGATCCTAATTTGGTTCTAATGTAACTCTTAACTGCTAAAAGCTAAGACAGACAAGATATTTCATCCTCCTGCTTTCAAACAGTGTGCCTCACTTTTAAAACCTAAAAGAGAATGTTTTAGGTTTTATAAATAAAGTCTGCACAATGACCATAATAGTATCTTGAATAACAAACGTGACTGGGATGATTGATGTAAAAGAAGTTGGAACAAAACCTGAGGTAGCATTGAAGACTTTTTTTGTGTTGGATTGTTTTGAGTAATCTGCAACTCTGAGATGTTAACTAATTAAAAATTAAAAATCCTGTGGCAACTGAGTAAGGCAACTGTGAAGAAAAAAAACACCAGCAATTACTTGTCGCAGTGTCAGCAGAATCTCCTAAGTCATATGTGTCAAATGTGGCCTGTGAGATCTTGTGCATGACTGTAAAATACGTCTCCCACAATGCATTTCAATTGTTTGAACCCCAGTGCCCCGGGTACCAAGGTCGAGAGGGAGAACATCTTAATGTGATGTACCGGCAGATCTGTTATTTAAATATAGACACATATGGTATCAACAGAAACTTTAAAATCTCAGCTAAAAGCTCATAAAACCATTTCAGCACCAAAAAGCTAAAACAGCAAACTATCAAAGAGCAGGTAAACAGATTCAGCAAAAAGATGTAAAACAAAACAGGGACATGCCCATTGGGTACGGAAAGCCAACGTCTCACAGATTCTGAAACTCCAGAATTCGTCATTCTCCAACCAAAATTCATTGAACCAGCAGCTAAAGAAGAGCACCACACTCTTCTTCACGTTTGAAAAACATTGTAATGAATTCCCACTTACTTTGGCTGTCTTGCTTCCACCATGATAAAATTGCACGTCCTCCACGGCTCCATCTCTTTTCTATTTTCTGCCTTATTTTCTTGCTTATTATGCACCAGTCTACCATAGAGTGTTGTTTACCACTGTTTCTTCCCCCCCCCAAAAAATGACATCTGACAAGAAAGCCTAATTTCTGCTATTCAGTCACAAACAAATTTCAACTTTCATAATTTATGCCAAATTGCAAAAAGCCTCTGTAACTTTGTTGCAAACAGAAAAGTTTATGTTTATCACTTTCTACTATATCAATCTCAGTTTTTTTAGGACTACAATTTAAAAAACAACAACATCCACAACAACAAAAAGCTGGATAGTCTGGTCAATGAGCTACCAGAACCTCTTTTGTAATTTTACACATTTATTTCTTACAGTTTAAGTCCAAAGAGTCGAGCTGGCAGATTTCTTTCTTTGTCACAGCAGCTTTTTCTTTAACATGTAGAAAAACAGTTACATATGTGACTGCATTTTTAGGTAAATAGTTGTATATAACTTTTTTGTTTACAATTTTTTTTTGCATACGTTTTTTTTAAATGTACTATTAATATTTGCATTTTAAGTTATGAAAATAATTCACTAAACATGTCTGTGGTCTTTAAAAATTCCTACTATGATTGTATGTTTTTTGTGTGATTACAGATCAGTTGTGTTAATACAGTATGTCAATGAAAAAATAACTGTCAATTCAGACACGTGAGGTTGTGCTGATAATAATGATACCTAACAAGGTAAAAAAAACAACAAAAGTATGGCCAACTATATCCTGGACCCCAGAGGGTGAACCCAGTAGTCAGGAAAATTAGGCTTAAATGAAAATGTTTTCATGACAGCGTAGATTTCTGGCATTTTGTGTAAGCGTGTAACAATCTAATCATTTCTAGTTAAAAGAAAAAGTGTGAAAGTTAAGCTAGACTTGTGTTTGTAAATGAACCACCCCATGTTGTGTAACCTTCTGGATTTTATACTTATTGGGCTTCATACTTATTTATTATATAGGCTACACAGGACAGTAAAATAAAATAAAAATGCTACATAAAATGTTTTATGTAACTGAAACATGTTTCTGTGGACCAAAGAAAATAAGAAAGTTATAAACCATATTTATATGAAACGTGTAAAATTACTGCATTTAATGTATTTTAACTGTATATAATGCATGTTATAGAGTGTAACACCTGCATATGTGTAAAAAAAAACAACAACATGGCTTTGATTTTGCCACCCTAAGAAAATGTCACTAGATCCGCCCCTGGTTCATGCACCACTTTATTCTGTTCCTTTTACTTGTCACTCACACACACTCGTGATACATGCATCGACAGCAAATTGGGGTTCAATATTTTTCTCAAAGAGCCGAGCAGCAAACCAGTCACACAAGATTTTCTTTTTCTTGTACTTTCTGTGAGATTTCCAGTAATGCAGAGCATGTAACAAACACTCTCTCTCATTTTCTCTCAGACATAAGTGTGTGGAAATGTTTTAAAAATACAGCTATCATCCCATCACCTCACTGAGCCTGGCAAATATCAGTTTCTCTGTATATCATAATATGTGGCAGACTTTTTTTTTTTTTTTTTTTTTTTCTAAATGACATCAGAAACAGCAGTATGCGACATTACGTGATGGCAGAGCTTCAGTTCATCCTTTGTCATTTTTTTTTTTTTTTTTTTTTTTTTTTAATAAATAGGACAGGGGGAATGAATGAGAGAAAGAGGGGGAGAGAAAGAAAGAAAACCAAAGGGGAGAAGAGACGGTGAGAAGGGGGGGGAAGAGAGAGAAAAAAAAAAAAAAAAAAAGAACTCCTGGGTCACCTGTATGGAGAAAAAAAAAACCAAACAAACAAAAAAAACAAACAGAGGAGACAGCAAACAACAAAGAGCAACATAATAATAGAGAAAACAAAGCACCATCACAATAAACTAGCTAGTCATAGATATCAGTATTTACTAAATAATAAACGATATTGTGCAGCACGCAAGATAGACAGCGCACAGTGTGCTTTGAGCGCATGCATGTCTTAAAGCCAAGAAAGCTTTAGTCCGCGTCTGTGAATACCCATGTGTGCATACCTGTGTGGATCAGCATGCTTGCATTCCAAAGGTTTCTCCATGTAATGATCTGCTAGGGAGTGTGGGGGGGCCACAGCCCCGTCCTCCAGGGTGTGAAGCGGGTATGGAGGAGATCAAAACTCCAGACATCCAGAGGCCCCCAGAACACAAGAGACCATGGAAGACCAACAGAGGGGCAGCCGCGCCACTGTTCCAGTAAGAGCTGAGGAGAGTCCCAGATGAGGGCTCGCCCAGCAGCCGCGGAGCAGAAGTCAGGGGGAGTTGCAGTGACGCGCCCGTGAGCTCCGCCGGCCCCCAGCTGTGCCTGAGTGACCGAGCCCCAGGCCGAGAGGCCGGGGGCACCCCACCTCCAAAGGGGCCCGAGCGAGCCCCAGGCCCCAGGCCCCAGGCCCCGACAAGCGGCCGCCAAGGAGTGAGCCGGTGTGTACCCGGACGCCCACCCCCAGACACAAAGAACCACCAACACACCGACACCTGAGGGAGTCCGCCACCGGCAGGGGAAGTGGTGGTGGGTGGAGATAGGCCTCCAAACCTTGGAGGGCCTGAGGTGTCCCCAGAGAGGTGGCGCCTGACACCTAACCTGACATATAGACACAGACATACAGGCACACACAGACACAAACATCCATTCCCACCCTCATGCTCTCATATGCACTCACTCCACACTCAACCAACGTGGAGACAGACATAAAGAGACGTTGTACACACGATCACACTCCCCAAGCGTACTCTACAAACCGGGTCTAGGTACCCTTGCCCCTGGAGGGGGGAATTGCACCCAGACCCAGGTGGTGTTACCCTTTTCCCTGTGGTGGGGAGAGGCAGACCGCCCCGACTCCGCAGCAGCAGGGAGGCCCCACACCCCAGACCGCAGTCGGACGGCCAACTCCTCCTACTAGCCCTCCCGCTCCAGCAGGCCGCAGAGAATGGGGGTGGGAGAAGACTCCAAACCTCCCTCCACCCGCTCATTGTAGTGTTGATGCATATGTGTTCTAAGGTGCAATTAAAACCCAGGAGGGCATGGAGCTACCTGCCAAGGAGCAGCAGGTAAGCGCATAGTCCCTCCTGCTAGCCCTCAATGACTAAGTGTATTTAAAATTGAGAGGTGGGCAACGACGTCAGGGGTGAGGTGTACACCCTGATGGTAATTTGGACTCCGTGATGTGGCAGACTTTTTAAACTGCCGGTACGCATACTGTTCAAAAGGAAACAGTGGGACAACTCAAAATATCAAGGAAACTTTATTCTATATCTTATTGAGTTTTGTCCATTTTCACTGTTGTTGACTTTACTGAGACTTAGTTCAGGCAGCTTTAATTTTTAATTACAATGTTCCTGTAAGGTTAACAAGTTTTCCTTTGGCGCAGAATTTTACACCATGCACCCTTACTGATGCAACCCTCCAAATGATCTGGCAGCGCACTAGCTTGCTTACTTTGAAATTTTTGTATGTGTAAGTTAAACACATTTGACTTTCAATGTTATGTTGTTAAAACAATGCTGAATGAAGGGGACTCGACTGAAAGTTACTTACATGGTTAGCACTTTGAGTTAACAAGTGAAAAATTACTGGTTTGTATTTGGAGCCAACGTGAAGCCAACATTGTCACAAGTTGGAAAGTTTTATAACTCTAGAATTTTTTCTTGACTCAAAAATACCCATTATTGAAGATAATTGTTAACCTCATTGGTATAATGTAATTAGGCGAGTAAGAACACCTGAGCTTTCAATGTATAAATCTTAGTAAAGTCAACGACAGACAAAAGTTGAGAAAACTCAAAAAGTTACTGAATCACAGCTTAATATTTTGAGTTGGTTTTTTTTTTTTCAGTTTTCTTTACAGTGTAATAGGCCACAGCACACATATTATTAGTCTATATTGCCATATAGTGTGTCCAGTTTTCCACTTTTTACAACCATTTATATACGTTAGTATTCTATCCATCTTACAGCAGAGATCACTGACTGCAGCAGAGGTTTGCATCTCCATAAAATGTCTTATCCTTCCCTGCACGGACCTTCTGTTAGTGCCAAAGCTGGAGTTGGACAAAACGATGACCTTTTTGTGTTGACACAACATGGCATGCATCAGAAACCATGTAAACTGACAACAAAGGTTGCATTCTTTGTTCTGCATTGCTTCGATGAGAAAATTATTTGTGATTCTAATATAATAAAGTGCATTTTAGATGCTTATATCTTCCACGAGACCAGTAATGTTAATAAAACACTAATAGCATCTCATTGCAGAACCATGTTTATTCTAAATCTCTACAGTGTGCACTACTCTTTGAAACCCGCTACTGTGGTCCCTGTAAATGCATCCAGTGCAAGAGCGCTACCCAGACGCTAGGCCAGAGATAAATCCTACTCATTTCCTGTGTTGACAGTCTGAGGCTGCTTCCTTGACTCGGTAAAATTAACGGCCCAGAACGTTATTTTCCCATCCAATATGCTGCCATCAATCATTCTGTGTGCCTTCATCGCTTTAAAAAATTATGTGTCACTGTTTTCTACAAAGGCAAAGCAACAAATTTAGTCACCAGGCAAAGGATTGATGATAAAATGCACACGTCTGACGGTAAAATGAAGGGGCCGTATAGGATTAAAGTTATTGCGCAACAATTAGTTATGAGTAGTTAGGTGCTTTAATTAAGAGAGTGGGGAACTGGATAAATGTGCTTCAAAAATAAACGCGGAGGTGCGGGCCTACAGTGTACAGCGTTGGGTCACATTTGCAGGTTTTCTCTGATCAATTCATCGACATCGGTAATAGCAAGGTATTTGAAATTACTGCAGCTCGAGAGCTTTCTGTGACTTACAGACTTACCAAGAACAGGCTTAAACACTGACCTTACAAAATAACTAAAGTGCATCTAAAGAAAGTGCAATTTGCACGTCATTTGAAATTACAGAATCCTGGCAAAAGATTTAAAAGCTGATATTCTCCTCAGTAAGTGCATAAAAGTTTATTTTGACAAAAAAATGAAATTACGGTGGCTTGCACTTTTTTTGTGAAGAGATCACAATGTGAGGGGAAAACTAGTGGCTGAAATAAAGTGATAGACAGAGAGGAAGGTATATTACAGCTGTAGGCTGTGACTGCTCCTGCGTGAACTATATGGCGTTTTATTGCAGAGCGGGAAATTGCAAGTGCCAGGGAACAGAAGTGAGTGACATCAAGGAGGATAGTATGGTAAGGGAGCATGTAAAGCGCATCCTCATTTCACTTCCAGGCTTATGCTCTCCTACTCCCTGATCACAGAACAGCAAAGGCTGATGGGAGAGCGGATGGGTGGAGGGGAATGTGATTTGAGGGCATCGAGAAGCGGAACTGACAGAGACGGATTCACTGTGGCCCAAGCATGGAATTGCTTTTCCTTTCCCCTGGAACTGAGCTGGAAGTGTCTGCGGCTGCAAACAATCTCTAAGCAGGAGCTTTCACAAAGCCCAAGAGCCAGAACCATGAAAGCTCAGAGGCAGGTGAGAAAAACGCTGAACAATTTAGAACAAGAAAACGGGCAAAGTCAGCTTGAGTGCCCAGAAACTGTTGCATCAACACAAAGTTGTAATAACAAGATACTGTATGTTTTCCATCTTACAACATTGAGTGAAAAATGTGCGTTTGTTCACACAGTACGTGTCTGTGCATTTAAAGTGCAGACTATGTGTACAAAACCCTTCTTGTTGCTTATATGAGAGGAACAGAGTTCATGTGTCCACTGCTGTCGTGCTGCACAGCTAATTAGACAGGTGTTACAGAGCCCCAGGATACAGATAGGAAGACATGGGAGCATTTCACTCTCTCAGTTTGACACAACAGAGAAGGTGTTCTGTTCAATTTACACCTTAACCTGAGAGGAATTCCGGGCGGAGTTTGGTCAGGTATCCTAAAAACTCAAGGTTTGCAGGCAGTTTTATTTGAAGACATACCTCCGTTCCTAACCACAGTCACTGCTGCTACCGTCGTTATGACCGTATTAAATGAAAACCCTATCATCGTACTCCACACTGCACTGAGCCACAAGATGAGATGTTGCAATGAAATGCATCATTAGAACCTATGTGCATTAGCTTAAAAACTACAGATTAAACTCCTGGTTTCTTCTAATGGTCCAAAGTCTCAGAGTTAACATTTGCTCTAAAGAGATCACATGAGCCCCTGGTGTTTCACCTCTAATGGTGCATGTCTGGGAGGACACTGGGCATTGGACTGAGATCCTCATTGTTACAAAACCTGCTTTTAACATTACTTCTCTTTTGCACTGCTTCTCCTCGGGTCGACAGTGTTGTCAGGGTCTTTTATCACGTGAAGACAGGCTGGGGCAACCAATAAGCAAACTGAGCCACAGTCTAAACCACTGAAGATGTGAGAGACTTTTAAACTCTCAAACAACCAAGTTTGTCCATGCTGGAAATGTCATTCATGTGACTGAAACACAGGCAGGATTATTCGAGCTTCTACTGGCCTACAGGAGTGAGTTTTCCTTTGTCTGCATGCATTTAACGTGCATCTGGAGCAGATAATAAAAGAAGTGAAAGCAACAAACATCTACAATGAACAAGAAATTAATACATTCACAGATATGTTGTCCTCCTCAAATGTTGCTTGCACAGCTCAGCGTGGCCACAAGGGATGTCTACTGAACCAAAGACAGAGTAAGAATAACTGGCATCCAGTAGATATGACAAGGAGGTTGCTAGCTATTCTTCCATCTCTAATGTAAGCATTGCATTTGGCCATTCACGGTAATTACAGTCAGTTGTTGCCACTTTAGAGACACATGTCAAGCTCAATGCAATATGCAACATGGTTCAATGTGTTCGTGTTTTTCTGCTCATTCCAGCAGATTAACATCAAATATGGAGTTAGAATGCCACGGTGCATCAGTGAACTCAGTCTTTAAATAACAATGCCTTAGCACAAAGGCAAAGTCCAGTTAGTCGTCCACACCTAGCAGAGTGTGACTTTTCTTTTCTGCAAGTGTGCTCTCTCTGTCGTGCTTCTGAAACCTTCTTCATCCACTCTTAAAAAAAATTAAACGAAAAAGTAGAAATTGCTTTTCAGTAAATAGTGACAGCAAAACGGATTCGTGCCATGTTACAGGCGCTAAATCGGGATGTTTTGCATTGCTGGCAAAGCGTAATGTGATGCTGTGACAGGAGCAGAAAAGGCTGCCTGTTAACAGTATGTAGTTTAAAGGCAGACCTCACCGAGGACGCTGTTGTCGACGTTCTTTTGAGTGACACGGCAACATCAAATACAAGTTTCCACAATGAATGTCGTGACCTCGTCACCCCGGTCACACGGCAGAGCAGACAGCTGACAAGCGGGCAGGGGGGGAAAAAGCACCGCCCTACCCAACAAGCCCTCGATCAGCTGTCAGAAACTCACACCTCAAACAATCTCACCTGACACAAAACCGGTGAGATGCAGAGAGGATGAGGAAAGCACAAGAGGGCTAAAAAGTAAGGGAACAGATGGTGGGAGAGAAAGGTGAGGACGCTTAAAAAATAGACAAGAGGACAAAACAGGAAATTGCAAGTGCAAGAGTGAAATTGATAAAAGGCTGCAAAAGCTGATCATTTTTTTAAAAAAAGACAGAGTTAGATAGTCAAATGTAGTGAAACCGGGGCCATGCATTATTCTGTTATTATCCTGTCTGACGCAGTATCCAAAGTTTTTTTTTTCTTGAGGTGCAGGCAAGCAGTCCAACCTGTGGAATGAAATATTAAAGAGCTCGTATCTGCATGCATGTAGATCCCTGGGTTCAGTCTACATGACATGACAGCATAATCCCCAGTGCTCTGAGGTTCAGGCACAGCATTAAACGAAGAAGCCATGCAGAGCGATGAAGAGAAATAGTTCTTCCCTTTAATTAGGTTTGAAGGTTGTGAAAGACCAGAACATGACACTGACAGTTACTCTCTGTGGGCAAAAGCCAAGACCTGGAGACCAATTTGTAGCCAAGTCATTCAGTACTACTGTCTTACTGACCTGCACAGGGATGGGAAGATGGTGGTAATAAGAGAAAAGCAAATTGTCAGATTTTATTAAATAAGCAATTTGTGCAAAATGTTCAACAAGTTTAAATAAAGTATTAACCCAACAACTGCTAAAAGTAATAGTTTCACTTTTGGAAATTATGCTTTTGATAGGGTTTGGATACTAATGGCAGCTAGCTAGCTTAGCTTAAGGACAGGATCTTTCTGAAGTTTGGCTTTTACCAGAAGGCTGGAAATCAAAACTGCTTCATCTAAAAATATGACTGTTTATAGTTTTTAATTAACTATTATGTTATTTTGTTACCTTGCTTGCAGCAGTGACAGCATTACTTATTGCTAACAGTTAGCCGATTTCAGTTCGTGCATCGGGAGGAGGAATATAGCAGAGTGATTTTGAGTAGATTAGATATTGTCATTACTTTTTTAATGTGCAAAAAAATAAGAGTGTGACAGTAAAGTCCAAACTGCCTCCATGACAGCTGACAATTGCATTATTCTGCTTGCACAACTTTGGCTTTTTTGGCTAAGAACACAAAGTGATAAAATTGAGTGTATGCTGACCTCAAACCTGCAGCCAGAGCCTAAACTTCAAAAGGTCACAAAGGCATCGATGAGCAGTCAAGCTAACAGCATTGTGGCCTCCATTTCTGTTCATGCTTCTGCAGTAGAATCTCTGTGGTGATAGACAGAGTTTACCTTCATACTCATCCAACTTGCAGACCACCACAGCAGATTTTAAAAAGATTGAATGTGTGCAGATGCGTTGGACTGCAGCCTCAGATTTATAATGTCAGCTGGTAATTATGTGACAACGCATTTAAGATCAAGTTACACAGAAACATGAAAGTAATGTCAGTGTAACAAATTACTTTCTGCCTGGAGCAAAAAGTTACATAATACAAAAATTTACTTTAAAATAAGTTGTTTTGTTTTTTTACAAAAAAGGGGAACAAAGTAATGAGTAATAAATTAC
Source organism: Copadichromis virginalis (assembly GCF_057382275.1). NCBI lineage: Eukaryota > Metazoa > Chordata > Actinopteri > Cichliformes > Cichlidae > Copadichromis > Copadichromis virginalis. The sequence goes on along the minus strand of NC_140628.1, from coordinate 10,091,748 downwards.
TTTTTTGACAACCCCAACACTGTTCTAGACAACATGTGCTTCATCTTTGTACAGAAAATACATAGTTATGTTTAACGTTTAGCTCAGTGTGTGTTTTTCTGTGTGTGTGTGTAATATACAGAAAACAATCCTCTCTATAAAAAAAGAGCATGCAGGCAGTGTGGGAGTGCGCAACTATTCTCCACAGGATAAGGTGCTAAATGAAATGTAGACATTGTGAATGACGCTACATAGGTGTGAAAGACAAAGTACTCTGGGAAGTAATAGCGTTCTGGGCCATGTTTCCATTCAGGATGCAGACAACATTTTTTCACATAGCATGGCATTACTCAGCCCTGGCAGAAAGAAGATCAGTTGCCGCTATGGGGCTTCGTGAACCGGTGAACGTAGGGCTCCAGGGATGACAGAGTGGGGGAGGACTGGGGTTAATGCGGCCTGCAGTCGGGGATGTCTGGTGTGGAACAGAGATGGGAGAGCAGAGGACAACTGTGTTCTCCCTGAGGTTAATATAGTATTATCAGCTGCACAACTGTCCTCTCATAGCCGCATCTATTTCAACAACTGCTGGAGGAAAGAAGGGGGCAGGAGGCGGGGGGATGAAGACAGAGAAAGATAAGAGAAGAAGCGACAAGAGAGAGAAGAAGGGCAAAAAAGGATGAGTGAGAAAAAAAACTTAGAAAACAAAGACAAAATAGATATTCTCAAGAGTGGACAGGAAAGTTTGAAGGCCTTGAAAGCTGATAACAGATTTAATTCTTCTCATATTATTTAATTTTAATGGCATAAAAAACACCATAAAACCCCAAAACAATAAAACGAAAACAAAACAAAAACACTAAGATGTCAAAAAATAGGAAATCAAATCTAATCATTCTCAACGGGGGACATGTAATATGCAGGAGCTCCTATGCCTGAATATGTTTTATAACTTAAAAGCAATAAAAGGTAATTCCATACTTTATTGACTTGAGTATACTCCCAGTGTTTGTTCCCTGCCTTTAGATGAAATCACAAAGACTCCTGCTCTTTCTTTAAGTTTGTCAAGGATCACAATGGAGTATGATTGATGCTAGTCGTCGCTTGTGGCCCCATTTTTCTGCTCTAAATAAACTGAAGGATAAATCCAGTTGCTAAGCCAGTCCCTCTAAGGGCTGACCTTTTGATAAGCTCATCTCTCAAATTTATGGCAGCTCGGAGAAGCATTATTGCCACAACCTAGAAATGGCTCATGTTGACATAAGATCGTTTACAAGCTTCTCCCCAGAAACCTCAAGGCTCAACATCTCTATGTGTGTACTAACAACGAGAGATTATCCTTGGAGCAAAATAACTTCAGCCTCTGCTTCACCTGAGATTGTGTTGTTATCGAGAGAGTGCGCGGTGGCAGAGACGGATTTTGTGTACACAATCCTGATATTTCATCACCACAACTTCCCAAACTTTTTTTTTTGTCTCTCTCTGGATTATCCAACTTCTCTATCGCCTGCCGTGTTCATCCCCCTCCTCCAGCTTAATTCAGTTGTTGAACTCAACCCCACAAATGACACAAGTCAGAGGATCCAAAGTTAAAGGTGGCCGGTGTTGGTGGTGGCGGCAAGCTACTGTTGTGCTACCCAACAGCGAAAGGCGAGCGTGATAAAGAGGAAAGGGACGGCTGGATCACTCATGTGTCCTCTGATTCTGGTTATCTGTCTCAGGCTCCTTGTTTGCTTGCATGATCCAGGCTGGAACCATCAGAAGCTTCCTCTCTTCCCCTTGTTCATGTCAACCATGACTTTCACTGAACTCGGAGCACACTGTTGAGATAAGGGCTCCAATCAGACTGACTGTGGCAATGGAACCGGTGAGAAAACATGGTGGACGGAGCCATCTGGCTGGCTCTTCTCGCTGTCCTCGCTCTGCTGAGCACAAAGCTGAACCACCTGTCTTGTCTGCTGCACTCTATAGCAGAAGCCGAGTACCACCAGGATGGTAGAACAAGATAGTGTGGATATGGTGTGTATTTGTTTAGTTGTGTGTTTATAGTATAAAAAAAAATGCTCAGAAAGAGAAGAATGGCTTTACTCAGTGGACTGGACTTTGTTTAAGTCTCTATTGGTCCTAAGGAATCATATAATACATCCCCAGACATACACCAGATATTTATCCCACTTTCTAAAAGCCTGCAACTTTATTTTCATGCCATCTTCTCTATCGACTTATTGACTGAGGCTTGGGCAAGGTCACCCGCAGAAGCTTCTGTGACAATATTCTCCCAGAGAATATTGGATTTTATCTGCATCTATTAGCAAAGCATTTGGCATGAAAGAAGAATCATTAAACATTTAGTAAGATACACCACTGTGCTTTGAAGAATAGCATTCTGCCGATGTTAAAACCCGGATCATGTCTCTGTAGCTATTAGGCAACGAGTGAGCATGTTTTTGAGTCCCAGACATTGCTTCTTTTTACAGTTGCAAGACTGTAAAAGTCACAAAACTATGAATAATTTATATTTACTGTGCAAAAGGTCTTGCTTGGAAAATTGGAAATAGGTGCAGCAATTTACTGAAACATGCAACCATTTATGGAAATACAGTATATAAGGGGGGGGGGGGGGGGGGGGAATGGGGTTTGTACAGTTGCAATGACCTTGAAAATCGATATATGATACGACCACCTTCATTCTATTGTTTTGAACCTTCACACGACCTTTACTATCTCAGACAAGCTTTCTTGTAGTTTAAGTAGTCTTCAGGAATACTTCATCAAATCTCTTGAAGGACACTGAAGCTATTCCTTGGATGTTGGCTGCCTCTGTGCTCTCTGTCAAGATGATTTGGACTCTGTCTTTATAGGTATTAATAGAGTAATAACACTGCATTAACATTGTGTTTGGGATCGTTTTCATGCTGATAAATGACGTCACTGCCATCCAGATGCTTTTCTGATTGCATGCTGGATCTACGTTCCTTTTCGGCAACGAGTTTGACAAGATTCCCAACACCAACGTTTGGAATACAGCCATACACCATGACAGAGCCTCCACCATGTTTTACTGATGGATGTAAACACTGACCTCCTCTGTATATGTTGATGATAATTTGAACCAAAAGTTTCAAATTTTACAATAAGACCTGTTGCTACTTATTTTCAGTGCAGCTCTTGTGTAATGTGGCATACTGCACCTGCTTCCCTTCCTTAAGAATGGATTTCTAATGAGCAGATGGATAAACTCAAGGACCTGATGCATACTCTGGTCTTTACTGGTATGCTGTAGATACTAAAGCTATCTGCTGCATATTGTTTATATGCTGTGGATAGTTTTTTAGCCATGCACCTTCTTCCTCTGTCCTCCATTTGTCCAGTTTTCTCACATTTTTAAGGACAAACTGAACACCATGCTTTTAACTAATAGCACTTTTCGAATCACCTTATAAGTGCAAATAAATTTTTTTTATATTATACGTTTATGTTAAACTCTGTTATATTTGGTGTAATACAAGGATTGGACTAAAAATGAGTGAAAAGGCGGCCAACTTTAAAAGAAAACCTGAATGAATATTGCTTAAGACCACTTAAAAGTAACAGCTTGGCTCCTTGGAAGCAAAATATAAAAATATGAGGGGGACACTCAAGACTTTGCACAATATTGTATTGTCTATCCAAATACCTTGAAGTATATTTGTTTTAAAACTTCCATTAACAATAACATTAATCATACCTGATCAAATTACTAGATAATTTTTCAGCTTTCTCCGTTATATCAGCCAATAACAGAAGCTGTCGGAAGTCACAGCCGTTTTATAGAAAGATATCCGAGTGTATGTGGTGAGACTCAACAGGGAGACTGAGGAGAAGCCGACATCTATCGAGCCCATCAGTGACAGAATATAAGACAGGATGCCCTGTTGGATCCTGGCAAAGTGATAAGTGCCTTGACCACGACAGTCATTACACCATCAGAATTAAATGATAAGATTCCAATTACCAGCTAATTTAAACCGCCGGTCAAATATGAGAAATAAAAGATGGAAAAAAGGATTTTATGTTGTAATGGCTTTCTGCAGGTGAAAAGGGAAATTGAGAAAATCTTGCAGATATTAAATAGGGTGGTATAAATGACCTGCCTCCATAAAAATAGCTCATTGCCTCATTAATCTACAAGGTATTCCTGCCCTTTTCACCAACATGACTAGTGGAAAAGTACCAACTTAGGAATACTTAAATATACTGACGCACTCCTTTAAAGTTTGTTTTTGCAGCTTAATCAATCTATGAGAAAATAAAGGCAAGTCTGCACAGCCTACATTGTCCTCATCCGAACAGTAGGGGGTCTTGTACTCTAATTAATCTGACTAGTCTCTCTGCTGAAGACTGGATCAGTTTGCAGGACTGCTGCATTATTCAACGTAGCCACGGGGTAAGAGAGGAAGTCTGTGGTCTGGAGTCACCTTACTCTGAGCTAAGGAGCAAAGCAAGAGATGGAGAAAACGATGAGGAAAAGACATTGAAAGTAATGGAAAATGAGCAGGGTGTGGTGGAGGGGTATGATTAAAAGAGATAGGGAAAAGAAACAGGGTGAGGGATCAGAAAGGCGGGTCAGATCAAATGGTCAATGCGGTTCAGGGTGACGGGAAAATGTTAAAAGATCACATCCGCATGAGAAACCGCAGGTGGGTCAGAGGGGATATAGACAGAAAGTCCATCTTTTGCCATCAGGTCTGCGCTTCTGTTGACAATCCGATCATGAAACCACGTTGTGTGTTGGGGTTTTTCAGCTGTGTATGTATTTGGTACAGAACATCCAATAAAGGCTGCGACAACGTCTTTTTTCCCCCCATTGTTCATTTATTGTTAATCGTTGGTATCGCTCAAAAGAAAGATCTTTCTACCCCGATATACATCTCTCTTCTTATTTTCTTTCATTAAATACACACCATGTCCCCACAAATACAATGATCAAAAACACAGTAGTCATGTACTGTTGGTTCATACAGAAAACAACAAGTGAAATCAAACATCCTGTGTTGGCAGTTGTCACTCAGAAATAGTCATAATAAAAAGCTTTGGAATGGTAAAAGTATAATGCACTCACAGTCGTGGCTAAAGGTTGAAACAAATCATATGGATCGGGTTATTCTGAAATCACTGAAATGAAATGCAAAGCTTAACGAGCGCCCGAACACGCCTCATGAGCCGCTTCGCTCGCAGCGCTGGGATGAACGCTCGTCGTTAAAAGTTCTGACAAAAACTCACAAAATGCTCATTTACAGCAACATTCAGCTTTATGGTTATGTTGTGGTTACTTACTATACGTCTTTACTCTGGGCAAACATATAATATATTATTCACATAACATAATATACATCTGTATATACATATTCCTTCCACCCTTAACAAAAAAAGTGTCCAGGCACTTCCTTCAGCAATCTTTTGCCAGATCACTGACTACAATGTAGCTACCTCATTCTTCTTCCTCATCACAAACAAGCTGCTCTATTTGAGAATCTGTGGGAGTCTGGTGATGTTTGTATACTGTTAGATTGCTCACATATTCTGGTTATCCCACCTGAACCAGAGTGTGAGCTGCAAACTAGCAGCAGGGTTGCCTTTCTCAGCTTCTGCAGGCTTCAAGCTGTCTCTCCTTGTTCATTAGGATATGTCCTGGAGTGATACCTTTACCACCCTCCCTGAAAACCTCTACTTAAAGGAGTCTCGGGAGATGTGTTGGCGCATAACATATTTTAAAAGGCCTATGTTTTAAAATATCTCTAATGGAGCTTATTAGAGATATTTTTGTGGCTATAACGCAAAAGTGATTTTAAAAAAAAAATCTCTTCCTCTGTGTAATGGGGTCTTTGCAAGAGCATGTTTCAAAGTTGTCTCTGATCATTATGTGTATCACAAATCCCAACCTGACTGCTTCTTACATTGATTCAGGCATGAAGAGTTCCAGTGCTCTCCAGGCCCTGGCCAACAGCTGAAAAAGAGTGGATTTTGTTTATCCATCAACTCTGCGGTAAGTCAGCAGCAGGGTATGTGGCCAACAGCTTCTTACTTTTACTACTTTTTTAAAACCACATTTCTGCAATCAAAAAAATATGTTCAGCAATGAGCGGTGACCCAAGATGGCACTCCCACCATCTACCCCATCTTAGTGCCCCCTACCCCCGATTTTCTTTTTGCTTTTCTTAGACTTTTTTTGTTTTTACAGCACAACCAAACGCCTCGGACAATGAATGAGTAGAAGAGGTGCAGACTGAGACCTGTGTGACCGCACCAGTTCAGACACTTCACCACAGCATTAATGGCGCATCATTTTTCACACCAACACTGTGGCATCTCGATGCCTTTCAAACAGCTTTCGCCATCCTCTCCTTTTGCTGTCTTCGGTGAGTATAAAGTACAAACAGTCACTTCAGAGCGAGAACATTAGCTGATGCAGTACATAGTGTTTGTTTGTAGGCATATATCAAGATGAAGCAGTAGAACAAAGCAAAGGATTCAAGTCAGTCAGTGGGATTGGCACCGTGACAGTAACGAGACAGGAATCTCCCTCGGTGGCACCAGGCTCAGTGCCAGTAACGCCCACCTGTAGCACACATGGTAATCCAGCACAAACATTATGGGAAAATACAACACATTGCACTACTGTACAGTTTCTGCATCAATACTGTTGAATACTGGGCTGGTCTGCTTTACAATATAGGTCTCTTAAAATCTCTTGTTCTTGTTTTCTACCCCAGGTGAAAAACTTTATCGATTTATTTGGTGGTTTCAATAAATCTGTCCTATCATTAGAGAATAAGGCAGTTTATGGTATGGTAGATAAGTCATGCCACGAGCACAGTGGACCGTTATTTTATGTAGCTCTTCCACGTTTAAATAATGCTGCTGTAACTCCAGAATTAGATCCAGCGTCTTCGGTTTGTACGAATGAAATGATGAAACACAGCCAAGGTGACCCTTGCTTTGAAGAGAGAGGTCCACATTGCAGCTCCAAATATTGTTTTGCTGCTACAGAAACCCTTAGCACATACAAGATGTAGTCCAAGAGGCAAATAGGACCGAGAAAAGCACACAAAAAAAATATCAAAAGAGATAAACATCACCAACAAGGAGGAAATCACAGCTGTACATTAAAGGTTAAAAGTCAGAACCTTGACCATGTTTTTTTTCTTTGCTCTCGTTCCTCTGCAGTCCTTTCAAAGCCAACTTCACAGGTCCAAACATTTAAGTAGATGGGGGGTCACCGGGTGACCTTTGTCTCCAGCGCGTGGGAATTTGCTGCTGTCGTAAACGTTTAGTTGCTATCTGCCTTCAAAGCAGTCCAAGTACTCAAGGACAAGGTCATAGCAAAATCGATACTGGTCCTAAAGAAACAAAAAGGAAAAACACAAAACTAGAGTCAAAAATCTCAAATGTATTGAATTTGGGGTTTTTTTCAATTAATTTACAGACTAGACTAAACTTCCATACCAGAGACTCGACCATGTTGGGTTTGCAGTTGCGTAGAGTTTTGACAGCATAGAATACGTCTACCATGTTCTGATACTGGATCATCTCGATGAGGATGTTGCAGGCACAGAAGGTCCCACTACGGCCACCACCATTGCTGTGGAAGAGAATACATTGTCTAATAACTATTACACAGTACAGGCATAAATCAATGCTGCTACTGTACCTATCCAAAGGTATTCATGTGTATATGGACAGTACTCAATGCTCTCTGCCAGATCTGTTCAATCGCTTCATGATTTGGACTAGTTAGAGAAGTTACACAATGCAAACACTGCAGATACTAAGGTAATGAGAGATGATGAACACATGGATCCTTTGCTGCTCATTCCTCCTTTTGAAAGGCAAAGCCATCAATGTACACAAGCAGCGTAGCAGCCCTCTCTGGCTGCGCTGATTAAAGCTGTGCTTGTGGATATGGTTAATGTTCAGATGTTACATTTATGGTTCAGTCCATAGTGCTATGGATAGATGCTGCTGTAACTCCTCTTTACTGCTCTAATGGACATTACCCAGAAAGCTCTGCTACAGTTTATGTCAGAGATAACAGTAGCAATTTTAGAGACTTCAGTGCAATAGCACAAACAATCATAAAGAGTCAAAGCCGGACAAAACAAACCAAAAACAAGAAGCTTCTGACAAAAAGCATAACCAGGCTAATCTACAGCAGTGTTTCCTTTCTTCCATTTATCTATTCATCTTCTACAGCTTATCCAGGGTCGGGTCACAGCCAAGTCCAGACCTCCTTCTCCAACTTCGCCAACTCCAGCTTATCCAGTCAACGTAAAGACGTAAACACCCTGACAAGATGAAGATGCAAACTCGCCGCATGTTCCGGGCCTATCCAGAAAACCCAGCCAAGGAAACATCCTAATCAGATGCCTGAGCCACCTCGTTTGGATCAGCTCTACACTGAGTTCCTCTTCTGAGCACAGCCACCGTTTGAAGAAAGGGTTTGTTTCTGCAGTGTCATTCTTTCTGTCATCACTCAGAACTTTGTGATAAGAGGTGAACATAGGGATGTAGAATAACCAGTAAATTGATAGCGATGTTTTTATAGACGTGTCAGCATCACTGCAGATGCTGCACCAGTCTGTCTGTTCACTCTTTCACTCCCCTCCCCTAACTCATAAACAAAAGCAGCTTGTCCCTCAGACTAGAAGGTGCTAATGGTCATTCTGACCACTGCACAACTGTGAGCTGCTCCAGTGCAAGCAGGAAGTCATCACCTGGTGATGGCAAAGGAACCACATCATCTGCAAAAAACAGCGATAAGACTCTGAGAGTGGCATCCTTCTAGCACTTGGCTCCACCTAGAAATTCTGTCCGTAAAGATCACAAACAGAATCAGCCTTGCCCACCATCCGCCAGGGAAAAGTCTGACTTATTGCCGGCAACGATAACCAGGTTCTTACTGTAGTTGACATGGACCGAAAGGCATGTAACAATGTGACAGTAAGCGGTCAAATGCCTTCTCCAAGTCCACAAACCACATGTACACTGGTGGCTCAAACACCCAAACATACTGAAATATTCTTAAGAGGATAAAGAGCTGGTCCAGCGTTCCACAGCCAGGATGAAAACCACATTGTTCCTCCTTAATCCGAGGTTTGACCAACACAGAGTTATCATAGTTTTGTAATTTTTCAAAGTCTAGTTTTTATTTTACTGAAATATTTTTTCACATCTGGTTTCAGTTTTTAGTTTAGTTTTAGTTACCTATTATAATGTTGGACCAACTGGCATATTTATTCTCAATCTAGCGTTTCCCAGGGTGTGAATAAATATGGAGAGATAAGAACATCACCCTCGAAGTAAAACTCACGGCTTTTGCATGCAGCACACATTTCAGTTTTCCTCTACTTGGACGCTCACAGCTGACCTATAGAGGAAGTTCAGTGCAATGCTTATAAAAATGCACGGCATCAATGACTCTGTCGAGGCAGTACAAAAGATTATAATATAAAACACAGTGTTGATAATATCCAAGGATGGTTTGGGGTTGCCTCTGGCACAAAACAAGTGCAGGCTAAAAACTGTCTGAGATGGTAAAAGTTGGCCACTCATGTGCCTGCTGTGCTGCCCTGTTACTAATGTCGTGATAATGAAGATCCAAAGATCTTTCAGTACATACATGACCACCAACACAATCGCAGTGTCGGGTCATGCAATCATTTAATGATCCCAGCAGCTGTCTCAATTAATACTAGCTGCTGATGGTAAGACGACTGGTTGATTTAGTTCATCAAGATATTATTTCTTTCTCCAAAAGGTACAGATTGTTCCTGAGCACAGGTAAAGGTGCCTGTGGTCAAAGCAGCCGCAGTCTATTTATAATACATACTATATCATACAATATATGGTCCAGAGGGAATGGAAAAACTTAATTAAAGTTAATGCAAGCTGACGAGTGTGAGGGGAAAATAACAAATGGGCAGACAAACTGTCAACACAGAAATTTCTACCATGACCCTTCTGGGGCTGTGTAACATTACCATTGCATAATCCTGATATTTAGTAGCTGTTAGCAGTTTCGTGTAATATTTTATTTGAGTTAATAAAAAAGCTAAAGTTTGTTTTTCTTGTGTCAAAGAAAAGAAACATAATACTAAATAACAGTTGTATAACCGTGTAACAGACTGGGTTGGAATCAGTAGTGAGCAAAGAATAGGTGGTTTGTGGGAAGAATGCAAGTCAGAGTTGCTTTGGGTCATCGTGGCTCAAGAGTTGGAAGTTCGCCTTGTAATCGGAAGGTTGCCGGTTCGAGCCCCGGCTTGGACAGTCTCGGTCGTTGTGTCCTTGGGCAAGACACTTCACCCGTTGCCTACTGGTGGTGGTCAGAGGGCCCGGTGGCGCCAGTGTCCGGCAGCCTCGCCTCTGTCAGTGCGCCCCAGGGTGGCTGTGGCTACAATGTAGCTTACCATCACCAGTGTGTGAATGTGTGCGTGAATGGGTGGCTGGTTGTGTAAAGCGCTTTGGGGTCCTTAGGGACTAGTAAAGCGCTATACAAATACAGGCCATTAACCATTTACCGTGGTGCAGTATTTTCTTTCTAAACTACCGGTTTATGTTAGGAGTAGGAGGCCCAAGTGAACGTAAAACATGAAATGAGAGCATTATCGAAGAAAAAAAAGAGGCTTCGTGGCTGTTTTCGCTCATGGGACACTACTGCATAATTTAACAAAGTGTATGCCATGAAATAAACATTTCTTGAAATGGAATATAAAAATTTGGCAAGTGATTGACAAAAAAAGTTCAAGCCTTCTTCATTAATGCATCAAATTAGTTTGATCCTTTGATATAATTTGCAATCTATAATATATACTTAGTCATGCTATTAGTGTAGCACTGTGTGCAGTCAAACTGACCACATTAGCTCAGACTGAAATACAGCACCAATAAATGGTTGGATATTTGTACATAAACATTTTTGATTCCCAAAAGGTATCTGATTGCCGTTGGTGGTCTACTTTTTCCCTTGCACCACTACGAGAGCGACATTTGTGATTCTGAGTGGAATGTTTCAACAGCTACCAAATGGATTGTCATTAAAGCAAGTGCCAACATTCAGGGTGCTTTTTTTCTTATCTGAAACCCTCAATAGGACAGTTTTAGTATATATAACATTTTCTAAGACTTTATATTTTGATGGTGATCACCCTCAAGTGCCCTGAGGCGACAGTTGTTGTGATTTGATGTTATATAAATAAAATTAAAATTGAACTGATCACGGCTGATGTTACTGGCTAAATATCAGGATCATAGGAAGAATAAAACATAGATGCTGTTTCCTGGTCAAATGCAGAAGTGCCTGGAAGGTTTTATTCCATCCAAAAGAAACCAGAGGGCGATAGCTGTGGCTGCAAAATCACTCCCAGTCTCTTAGAAGTTGAGGCAAAAACAGCTTTCTGACTCAGCCTCTTTACACACTTTACTGCTGATTTTATGGTTTCAGTCCCTCATTTCGGGTCACACACAAAAAACCCTCACTGGCTAACAAGCTTCAGCCACAAGTCTTCAGCCCCACTGAGTGTGCATTTTAACATTTTGCAACCAAGAAGGTAATGGTGGAAAAATCCATCTCAAGACTTCAAAATGGGACTTTAGAAACTATGGTGATGTAATTGTAGCTACATCCATTTTTCATACTGTCTGTGATCAGCATGTTAGCTTTATCACGGTGAACGTGCTAGCATGCTTAGACTGTTAGCACCGCTTTAGACTAATACCTTTATTATGAGTTTAATTAACATATGGTGGGCAGTGGGTGCATGTGCAGTACTGTACAGAAGATCCATCCCCCATTTCTTTGTATTATGCTACAGGAGCAGTGATTTCTTGAAAGATGCAAACATAGATTGAAATACAGTGCATGAAGCAAAAACAGAGTTTTTACAGGCAGCTTGAAAGTCAGTATTTGCTACGGCCTCCTTTATTCTTTAACACAGCCTGAACTTTCTTGGGTAGCTTTCTTGTAATTTCTGTAAGTAGTCAGGAATAGTTCTCCAGGCTTTTTGAAGAACATTCAAAGCTCTTCTTTGTGTTGATGTTGGCTGCCTTTTGTTCTGTTCTCCATCAAGATGATCCCACACTGCTTCCAGTGTGGGATTTCCAGGCTGGAAAATTAAGCTAGCAACAAAGTGCTAAAACATACAATTTAAATCTGGCATATTGACTCTTGGCTGAGTTGTCACACATAACAGTCAGAAAAAAACTATTTATCTTACGAGACTACTTTAACAGATAACAAGATAAAAATCTGGATCCTTGGAAGCAAAATACAAGGAAATGATAGGAGGCTCAAGACTTTTCCGCAGTACGGCATATATATATTATCTATATGTACTCGTCTTATTTTTCCAGTATGAAATACATGTTTAACTGAATTCTGGAAAACAATAGTAGAGTGTAAGCAGAAAACAAACAGTAATCTGATGACCCTGTATCTGAATTCCTATCTATCTCATAAAAACAGCATTTGTTTAAATTGAAACACAATATGAATATAAAATATTTATACAACATAAGAAGAGCTATATGAGAAACACTGTAAGTAGTTTGAAATTGAGAAATAACACAATAGTGTGGCATTTTTGCCTTGTATACTCGCCCGGTCATCATAAATGTAAAACGCTATCAATAAGCTGATGAAGGACAAGCCACTTCCTCTCTCCTGAGACAAACGCAGCCAGGTGGGCCTGGGAGATTCTGCAGTGTATAGAAGCAATATTAAGGCAATCAATCGTCGTCAGTGCTCTGGCAGTGCTGGATTTAGTGTAGTGAGAACCATCGCATTCTGTATTAAGCTATAATTGATTTGATCTCCATAATCTCTTTCCTGGTTGTCGTGGGTAACACTGTGTGACAGCACTGAGTGATGTGCTTCTGGATGGGGGCGGTGGGGATGAGCGTGTGATGGGTTGGCAATGAGCTGGACGGCCCATTCATATTCATCAGCAGGGTGTGCTCTCCGGGGCTTTAGGACAACACAGACGCATATAACACCACTGACTTCACAGCACAGCACGGCGCAATTTGATTTTCTACAATATAAATACTGCCATGACAAATCACGCTGCATCTCACTGTGCCAAATCGCACATAACGACACAAAAACAAGGCAAGAATCGGTTGCCAATTTTACATTTCCTATGTTTTTTCATATACTTTTGCGACATCTCCCACCAAGAAAACGGTGTCGGCTTAAAATGCAGTCTTCAACAGCAGCAAGAGCTTTTCAGAAATAAAATGGGCACATTACTGCCTTCTGTTCCTAGAGTATTTAAAAGTAGAATGGGAGGGAGAGCCTTCAGTTTTCAGGCCCCTCTTCTTTGGAACCAGCTTCCAGTTTGGATTCGGGAGACAGACACTATCTCTACTTTTAAGATTAGGCTTAAAACTTTCCTTTTTTCTAAAGCATATAGTTAGGGCTGGACCAGGTGACCCTGAATCCTCCCTTTGTTATGCTGCAATAGATGTAGGCTGCCGGGGGATTCCCATGATGCATTGAGTTTTTCCTTTCCAGTCACCTTTCTCACTCACTATGTATTAATAGACCTCTCTGCATTGAATCATATCTGTTATTAACCTCTGTCTCTCTTCCACAGCATGTCTTTATCCTGTCTTCCTTCTCTCACCCCAACCGGTCGCAGCAGATGGCCGCCCCTCCCTGAGCCTGGTTCTGCCGGAGGTTTCTTCCTGTTAAAAGGGAGTTTTTCCTTCCCACTGTCGCCAAAGTGCTTGCTCATAGGGGGTCATATGATTGTTGGGTTTTTCTCTGTATCTATGAAGCGCCTTGAGGCGACTTTTGTTGTGATTTGGCGCTATATAAATAAAATTGAATTGAATTGAATTGAATTGTATCAATCTGCGTGACGCATGCTGCTAAAACATTACTCACAGGCAGTGCACAACTGTGCGTCCTTCTCCACACTCCCTTTGCCACTTGTGCACTTGAGCCAGCAGGTTGAGGAAAGCCTTCTTGGAGTCTGGAACGTCGCGATATGCCGACCAGCGCAGAAACTGGAACTGACACATCACCAGCTGGCCCTCTTGGAGCTTCAGATACAAGAGAAAGCACACAACACACATATCTGACACCATTGTTCTCTTTTGCTGAATATATGTATGCATGTGGCAAATAAATTGTTCTGGGTGTTTCTGTACATCTTGTGTGGTAGCCAGTTAGAAGCTACTTTTGAGTGCTCCCCAGGCTGTGTGTTGGCATTCGGCGCTGTGCTCACTCAGCAGCCTGACTTTGAGATATATGGGTCTGTGGGAGTAAGAGGGGCCCGCGCTGTGTCTGAAAGAGGTCCCTGTGTGTTCATAACCTTGTCCTGTAGAATCTCACCCAATACTTAAGGACCAGCGGAGAACTGTAAGTCATGCAAATTGGGCCGGCAAAGACACCGACGATGCATGGAGGAATTGCCTCAGTGGAAGCGGGATTTACACAGTGTGCTCTTTTTTGTACAAACCACATATCCGTACATATGCTTACAATGCACTTCCTTTGACTTTTACTCACTACCCTTGTATATCATTGTCAGGCAAAGGAAATCTACTCACTAATGCACAGAGAGGGGCTGAGTGAGGGAGAGGTGTGCGTTATTTTTGTGTGATTGTATTCCTTCCATGCTGTGTTAAGTTGCCCTCTCCCTGACTGTGATGTGCGCTGAGTAGAAAAGAGGTGCCATAGATAGAGAGGGGAATGACGGGGGCAGTCGACACAGGAGGTGAGGATGCCAATCAAGACAGGAAGTTCTGGGCACCGCTTGTCGTGCTGCTTTTAATGGCATAGGGGAAACGCCTTGCATACAGATTTCTTTAGTAATTGGTTGATTTTGATCCTGAGCAGAATGCAAGCATGTGCGTATGTAAATTCCTGAGCATAAAACACGCATAACTACATATAAACAAACCAAACAGCCAACACAGTGAAGTGAAAATGTTCTAGTCCTACATATAAAACACATTTGGGAATTCTCTTCAGCTGAGGAAAGACCAAACTAACATTCCACTGTGCTTCCTCGACTATGACAGAACCACTGGTGCCTTCTTATTTTTTTTGTTTCTAGCCTATTTTCAGAGCTCTACCTAACGCTGCACTGTTTAAAAGGTGTGACGAGGTTTATGAGCAATTCAAAAGAAAATCTTCTTTGCTGCCGAAAAGAGTAGACGGCAACTGAAAATATGGCAGGCATCACAATGATGAAAGGTTCCTTTTTAGTATGCCAACGCGCGCATAAGAGAGGGAAGACACCTATCTAGGTAATAACAAGAAGAAATTGAAAAAGCGAAAGACTGACCTTTATGGCATGCATGTCAATGGCTTCCTCTTGCATGTTTTTCACGAAAAAGAAAATTCTTATAATAAAAATCATTCTCATGGGAATGTTTGATGGAAGCACTGGGGGCTCTGGTTCAATTTTCTGGACTGCTGAATATCAAAAGAATGTCCTTTGTAGTACGTATAATAAAGTCTATGAATAAAACTTCTACTCATCTGCCATTGTGCTCGATACAAATTTCCTGGCTCTCGTATAGAGTGTATTTTCTTAAGGGGACTTATTTGACAAACTCTTCTGTCCCATGAGGCGTAAACTAGTGAAGTGTTGCCGTGTTTGCATTAGTAACGCAAAAGCGCACACTATACGGAAATACAGTCTCATGTGAAACCCCGAGTTTCAGTTTGCATCCATAAAGGATATTGTAGAAAATGTTAGATGTATAACATTTATCTAAACCACCTGTAATACTTCTCTAGATTTTCAGGTGCACGTTAGAGGTGACGGCTCTGAATGTACTGCAGGTAAAACCTCCCGCTCATACATTTCTAAAGCAGTTTAACTTAATATTTGTGAAATATCATCGAGCTCAATAAAATGTCCTGCGCTGGCTGTTTTGGGATGACAATGACTCACCCTCGTGACGTTCTTGACTCGAAATAGACGAGTTATGACGTCCTCGTCCGCTGACATAGACAGGAACTCCACTTCCATTGGCCCGTACTGCTGTAAACCAGGCTCCGGCCAGTACTGGACACATGGCTGCACAAACAACATGGGCAGAGATGAGTTCATTAGTGATTGAGCTTGAAAGAAAATGCATTTTTATGTAGCTGTGGCCATAATACTTGTTCTTAGACCTCTGGATTATCAATTGCTGCTGGTGTTTATTAAAATAAAAGCAGCAGTTGGGTTACTGTGTGTTTTCATGGAATTTAAAAAGCCACACTAGTGTTAGTTAGAGAAGTTAGAGAAGCATTGCGAAGGGAGAGACCTAATGTGCTTTGAGAGATTTCAACAAGAGGGAGACAGAGCACCGCAGCCCAGCAAATGAACTCTATAACAGAGTTTATAACAAGATCTTGCAGTGGACATCTTAAAGTGGCTATAACTCAATTTTCAGACAAGACCCCACGGGCCGAAAGAAACGAGATGAAAACTTTTTAAAGGGGAGTGGATGAAAAGTGGGATTGAATAGGATCATTGCATTTGTTTTATTTTGTCTAGATTAGATAAGGTGCTGCAAAGAACAGCCAGAAAAAAACAGCACAGCACCTATTCTCCACTTAACATGTGTAAACCAACAGTAAAGATGAAATATTCAGAACATTTATTAACATTTTAGCAATGCTCATCACGGCTTTGGAGGTTATACTGATAGTTTAACGCTTAAGGACAGTTTTTACAAACTGCATTTGGTAGCTTTCACATTTAGTCATAAAAATAATAAGTATCTCTGTCTTAGCATATATATTTATAAATCCAGTATTGTTTGGGCTCTACTTTCTTCCTTCTTCAATTTTTTCCATCTTAGACCAAACGGCTGTTTTTCAAGGATCTGATGCACTGTAATACATATTTCACAAAGTTAATATTTAAAGACGGACTGAAAACCTTGTAAATCTAATGCCTAAAGGACAGAAAGGAGAATGCGTGAGCTATTATCTTCAGTGCCTTTGGCTTTTACAGGTGAACTCTGCAACTCACTCCTTATTCATGCCCATATTCATTATGCAAGACTGTAAATACAAGGTACTATGAGACTATACACAAGTACTTTAAATTGTCCTTCTAGCAGTACTAATAATAAATTGATGAAGGCCAGCGTTACTTTGTGTTGCAGACTTATGTATTTAAATTGTTTTTGACTCTTGTAGGCTGCATCCTTATTTTAGGACTGTTCTCACTTGTTTTGAATGCTTTTCCTTGGGCTACATTACTGGACTGCAAAGATTTCTTCTTCCTTTATTGCCAAACTGATGAGACCCAGTTGTACCTGTCCCGCAAGCTTAATTATTCAGCAACCTCGTTCTCTCTGCACAACTATTTATGTGCCATTAAGGACTGGAAGCTTGCCAATCTCCTTAAGCTTAATTCCAACAAAATGCAGTCAGGTTGTGCCAGCTTTTGGCTCTTTCACAGACTATGCGTTTCCTTCTGCTACAACTCGAGGAGTTACATTTGATCAGCTTCTCAGTCTGGTTTCCTATATTACTACCACAAGCTCATTAAATCCTGTTTCTTCCAGCTGACAAATGGCTTGAAGAGTGAAATCATTACTTTTCTTTAGGGACACAAAAGCAAACTACACGCTTCATGTTTGCTCAATGCTTATAATGATTTCTTATGTCATAATCAGAAGAAACTATGTGAAAGATATGATTATGCATGACCACATGGAAAAGACAGGTCTGCTGGGGTAGAGAAATCCATAATAACTTTTCAGCATATTGTTGTTGTTGTTAATTAGCCTTCCGCGCTCCCCGTGGGTTCTGTTTTAAGACGTTAGAAAATGGCAATAACGTGTGGCAGTCACAGATCTTATCTGTTCAAATTCCATGACAGTTTATTTCTTTTTTTTTTTTGCCTAATGTCATCTTAAGCCCTTATTCACCTGCTCCAACCACATGAAATAGCTAGTGTTCAGGATTTAGCCTAGCAAAGACTTTAAAAGTCCTGAAGGCTAAAAAGGACAAGTAATGACCACTAATCTCATATTATGTTTCCCCTAATTATTTTTAATATTGTTGGTTTAAAAATAATTTAAACCAAATTATTTTTAAAAAAAATTATATGCTCGTGAAAAAATGTGAGCTAGTTAAAAAAAATCTAAGATGTGGCTGGAGGGTAATGCAAGCCTATTCTTCAGAGATGTAGCTTGAGAAGGGAAGGAAAAACTGGGGCGAGCGTTATCTAGTCATGCCTTGAGATCAATGTGGTCAGGGATCAAAGCCCAACAAAATGGCATGAAAGAACTAATCCGAGCACAGTAAGATACAGAAACTGTACAGGCGGGGGATGTCAGGGAAAGTCTCGAATAAACTTCATACAACCCCAAGACTGAGAGTAAAAACTTGCACAGCAAACAGTGGCTCCTCTGTGTGTGTGCGTGCTCGCGTGCGTGTGTGTGTGTCAGATCTCAAATGTTTTAAGACATCTCTCTCTTTTTTCAGTGTCAACAAATCAATGGCAATAAAAAGTACCTAACACTTTGACCTTACCCAGGCAGAGTTTGACTGATTTAGCTGGTTGAGCATGACCACTGCCGTGCAGCCGTAGTCAAAAACCAGCCGCCAAAAATCGGCCGTGGTGCCCGGCAGAGGGTGAGGGGTCACAATGAAAGCAGCCTGCCGGTGGAAGCTGTCAGCGAGAGCAGCGTTGATGTAATTGTTACTCTCCCCTTCTGTCGTGACCAGGAACGCAAGGGCGCGATCGGGCGGGAGGACATCCATGCTGCGGTTCTTCTCTCGGTTTCTGGGTAAGAGAGCAATGCTGCACTCCTCCACATCCACGTGGGGAGTCACAGAGTTCAGCGTCTGAAAATGGAAATGTGTAAGAGGCCAGGTGAGAGGAAGGTGAGGATAAAGTGAAATTTGAGAAACCATTTAAAAGTGGAATATGTGAGGGGTGATGAGGCACTGCAGAGAAGTCTGAGATCTTAGGAAAGAGGAGGTAGAGGAAGTGAACGAGACAGGAGGAGGGAGGACTGGAAAAAAGAGAATACAAAAAGACCAATGATGGTAATTGGTTTAGTCTTTGATACACTGAGCATCAGCAAACTAACTTAAAAGGAATAAAGCATAAGATTGGCAAACTGCGTAACAAAGCTGAGTGCAATAAAACAAATAAAAAAGAAATGTTGCATACTAATTATCCATAATGAATTTAATCATTATTACATTAAACAACTTGAAAAAAAATATTTGAATAATTAATGTACAGCATCAATAATAGATCTGTGACTTGCTGATCTCAGTGCTACCAATTGGCTGTTAGCCACAGGATGACAGAGTAAAAGGCAAACACAGCTCTTTGGTTGGTAGGGAGGCTTTTAGCATCAATGCCTGACAGAGAAGTTTACAGGATCAAAGCAGGGAGTGAAACACTTTCCTATATGAAAAGGTAACTGCTCCCTACATACATCCATCATAATTTATAAAATGTACATATTTTATGAGGATTAAATGGCACAAAATCATAAGGAGAAGCGCAAGTCTTTTTCAGAAGCACTTTGAAATGCTAAGTCACAGTGTGTGCTGGTTGAGCAGCGAGCGGCAGAGGAAGGTGAATGAAGCAGGTAAAGCGTTTTGGAACACAGCTGGCTCTCCTGTCTCCTAATCAAAACCTAATAAAATCTTCTGAGAGCACATTCCTTTAAACCACTCGAGGGGACATAAGTGGCAAAGAATAACAATGGAAACTAACATCATGTTTCATGTACGCACACATACATTATAGATGCAAACACGCCACGCAGAGATATCTATTAGTCTGTTCCTTTATGCGCTCTTTGTCGAACTGATGTGTGCGCTACAAAGAGCATCTTCGTCTCTGCATGCGTGTCTGTGTGTTTATTTGTTTTTCCCAAACAACCGTTCATCCTTTCTCCTTCATATCTGACAGGCGTGTTTGAAGTTGTTTGGATGAGCAGTTCACATATTTTGGTTAAAAGTGGACTGCATGTGAGATATTTATGGAACACTTGTGTGGTGTAGCTGCAATTACCGTGAATATATTCTCAACCTGTGGGAAACCACGCAGTGGAATCCAGGCACACTGAAAACACCTGCTAAAATAGTCATGTGAAAAAGAAAGTTTTCACGGGACAGTGCTGTCCGATGAAATGCTAACGGCACCTTCCTGTTTCTTTAAGAATTAAGAGGGTAAGTAGCAGCCGGGTGCTGCTAATCATCTGCACTTGGCTAATTGATCATCAACAATCGTGAGCACCTGTAAAAGCACATGTTTTGGCTCTTTGGTGCTCTGGAGGGTTTAAGTGTGTTAACACGTGGGATGTCCCCTCTTTCCGAGAAGCAGACATCCCAGGAAAATTCACCCTACGGTCAGACCGTGCAGTGCTCAGAGAAACTGTAAAAGATCCAAAAGCTGCTTCTCAGACTCTGCAGTCCTCAGCTAGCATGTTAAATGTTAAAGTTCATGACAGTACAATTAGAAAAAGACTGAACAAGTATGACTTGCTTGGAAATTACCTAAATTTGAGTTCCATCTGAACAAACCACAAGATTTCTGGAACAATGTCCTTTGGACAGACCAAAGTGGAGATGTTTGACTATAATGCACAGCACAACGGCACAAACACCTCATACTAACTGTCACAGATGGAGGTAGAGGTGATGATTTGGGCTTGTTCTGCAGCCACAGGAGCTGGGCGCCCTGCGGTCATTGAGTTGACCGTGAGCTCCTCTTCGTACTAACGTATTCTAGACTTAAATGTTAGGCAATTTATTTGACAGCCAACGCTTGGTTGAAACTGGATCATGCAACAGGACAATGATCTCAAACACAGCAGCAATTCTGTAACAGAATGGCCCAAAAAAAATCAGGGTGTTGCAATGATCCAAGGTCCAAACTTCCGGCTGATTGATGGTTTGATTGCTGTGGATAAATGAATGCCTGTAAACCTCAATGAAATAAAGTAATCTTATAATGACGAGTGGACTAACAAAGTCATACAGAAAACAATTCAGCTTCATGTTATTGTTGCTGACGGTGCTTATTGAACCGTGAGATACACTATTTTCACATAACTAAAGTGGCCCAAATTTCTGTCTGTGATCGAGTTTTGTCTCCTCTCTCATGCTCATTTCTGTTTATTATCTGAGTTGTCTCTATGTTGGTCCTTTCTGTCTTCACTTTCACTTCACTCCCCCGAGAACATGGCTGGCTCTCCCTGAGCCTGCTGTAGCTGGAAGGACTGTTTGATCGTTGGTGTGCTCTCTCGAATATTCTGGGGTCTTTACCTTACAATAAAAATCGCCTTGAGATGACTGTTGTTGTGAACTGGTGATATATGTTAAAAAAAAAGAACAAAAGAATTGAACTGAATTGAATCAACTGCCTGCAGGCGAGGGTGTTTAGGGAACACTGGTTACAGCCTGAATGTGAGATGCTGAGAGAGCACTGGAGTTAAAGCATTGGCAGACAGCCTGAAACTCACAACCTGTGAGATACATTTATCTTACTTTCAGCTAAAGAAAAGTAAGTGCATGTCCGGTGACTGTGCTACTATCTGAATATCAGCCAAACAATATTAACTAAATTGAGCAAACCTACACTACATAACTACAAATGACTTCTAACTTGTACACAGTGGATCATTATTATGGCTCATTCTGACTTTGCAGCAACACTGACCTGAAACTCCTCTCGAAGCTGAGAGGAATTACTCTGAGAATCCACTCGCAGCATCTCTTTGTAAGTGACAGCAAACTCATTCACCAGGATGGCCGTCTCTCCGCACAGACACGCCTCTAGAATAGCATCATGGATGAAGATATACTGCTCCTGAAAAGACAGCAGGTGACATAATTTAGTTCATCGTTCTGGCTTTTGAATAACACATCAAAATATGTTATCTGAAGGTTGTAAGCAACCAGATGCTAAACACTACAAATGACGCAGGTTAAAACAGAAGCAGGTGAGAAACGTAAGTAGTTGTAAATAAATAATCGAATAATAGTCAGAATGGGAGAAATCTTTCATAACCCGCCTTGTTCTGAATTAAACATGTGCTTTAATGTTAGTGGTGTATCAAGGCCGCTAGAGAATAAATAAATATTTATTTGTAAACAAACACATGCAGTGTGCATTTAATTAGTGCGCCCCTGCAAATAGCTACAAATGCAATAAACAGCCAAGTCAACGTTGGATTTACATAATAAGAGGTAAAAATGCAAATTATGTGCACATCAAAGAACAGCACGTGCCTACACAGCAAACTGACAAAGAGACAGTCTTTTCTCTAAAACTTTAGCCGTGACCTTTACATACATCTAGAAGTGGGAGTATGGAAATGTACCCCCCTCACTTTTTGAATTCCCAAACAACAGAAGGAAAAAAGGAATTTTTACAAGCTTGGCTTTTCTGGGGGGGTTTGAGAAGATTATATTAAGGATCGAGATGTCACCTGCTAAATATGTGACATGTGCAAGAAATTGTGATTTCCTGGCTGCACTGCTGTCCTCACCTCCGTTTGAATCATGTTGATACGTCGAGAGCAGAGGGTTTTGACGCAGTTGTAGATATCCACCACGCCCTCACACTCGGCCATGTCCAACATGACATCCAGCACAATGTAGCAGCCGGTGCGACCTGCCCCCGCACTGCAATGGAAAGACCATCTTTTATAAGGAATTGTGTCTTAAAACATTAAAGGTCTGTGCATAGGATATGAGGGACCCATTGGCACAAATGGAACATAATATAATCATTGTGTTATAAATAAGTAATCAATATTGTTTAAATGGCTAAGAATGTGACAGATCTGCCCAATCTTATATATCTACAAAATGCAAGTACATGGGTCAAAAGTTCTCATACACTCATGGGCATGAATGTCATTGTAATTTGGGGCTTTTAATGAGCTGTTCTTTTTCCAGATGGGATTGACTGGACAGCATACATCTTTGGTGGCTTTAAAAAACAAGAAATGGCTGCTCAAGTTTGAATTTATTTTGGATTTTCTCTCATCTACACAGGGTCAAAGGTATACATATAGGCTGAAATATAGACATACTCCCCAAAATCTTTTAATTATTGGTGATTAAGATTTTAAGATGCCTCTAAACTTGCCTATTAACTACTCAGTAATGATCAGGATGGAGTACAACTCACATTATCTCTTTGCAGTATAAAAAGGATTTGTTTGAAAGGAGTCACTGTACTGGCTGATACTCAAAGCAATGGGAAAGTCTAAAGACCTCGGTGAAGATCTAAGAAGGTGAATTGTAGAGTTACGCAATTTGGAAAGCATTCTTAGAGCCATTTCTAAATAACTGCATAATACAAGATCATCAGATCAAACAAGTTATTCGGATGTGTCACTACTTTACCCGGGTTTAGAAGAAGAAAGTTGCCACCCCAGAGGAGAGGAAGTTAGGATGTTCAGGAACAACTCAAACAATAAGACTCAAGCCTACATGAACCATGAACTGGAAACTGCTGGAAACTTCAGTCAATGTCCACATTGAAACAAACTTGAAGAACTGTGGAGTTGTCAAACAAGAATGAAGCCTCTGCTTCAAAACTGTCACCTTCAAGCTCAACTGAAATTTCTGGCTGCCCACATGAACAAGCCGAAACCGGAGAAAGGTCTTATCGTCAGACGTTTATTGTCAGAACTATTAGTGGGGACGTATATATAAATATATTTGACCCTGTGAGCATCAGAGGAAATCCAAGATAAATTCAAACTTGCAAACTCAATTCTTGATTTTTAAAAACATTAAATATGTTTGCTGTACAATTCTTCCAACCCCGAAGAAAAAAAAGTTGAAAGAAATCCTTAAAAGCGCAAAATTACCATCACATTCATGCCCATGTTAGAGCGACACATAGATATCTTATAGTAGAGTGCAGCGGTTTAGTGAGAGAGAGAGATTATACATATCTGTTACGCCAACATAATGTATAACAGTTATAAATACAAAAGTTTATCAAAAGGTTATTAATATATATATATAGCACTTGCAAGGCATTACGGTACCTGCAGTGAACCACGACAGGGCCAGCATCAGGTGGCGTAGAAGCTTTAACCCTTCGTATAAAAGCCAACAATCCAGTGGCATGATAGGGCACCCCGTGTTCAGGCCAGGATGTGAAGTGGAACTGACGTACCTCATGCTTGGTCGAGTATCCTCTCTATCAACAGAAACACAGTGCACGTTAGTAGTTCAGGGAAAAAACAAAAACCATTGGCATTCTAATGCTAGCAATAGCCTACAGGCCTTGATCTCGCAGAAGATATGCTACAAACTATTCAGAGACTTTTTCCCTCTGTGATAGATGTGACAAATTTTTTTGGTTCAGAGTGAGGACACCCAGGACATTATTTACGCGGGGCGTTAGGTCTTCTAGGACAGTTAGGCCTCTGGGCCCCACATGTTAGGAGCAGCTGCAATCTGACAGATGTGCAGAAAGGAATTACTAAGGCTCTAGGGAGCTCAAGGAGGGGTAGCAGCTTTCTCTTTTCTTCTGGGAGGCTGCTGCAGTCACATCCCAATTTCTTTTTCCATACAGAGATGACAAAGTAAAGCAATGCAAAGCAAAGATTTGTTGAAGACAGAAATCCAAAAAAAGAAAGTAAAAGAGCTATGAAAAACAAGCTGTCACCAGCTCGCAAACTCATGCCGATTTGAATAAGCAGCAGTTTGTGCCCGTGGAGAATGACTGTGACAGTGTGATGATAATGCTGTGTTTGTGCCACTGTCACTCCAGCACTGCTCTGAGCCCTTCCAATGAGAGATCCCCCAGGAGATTGACAGGATGGAGGCCATCAGGGGCACGGCACTGTAACAGCTATGCTGGAAAGACAGCAGGGGCATCCACAAAGCTACTGGTGTTAATTCCTCTCAGTTTAACACATGGACCTCGTGTCCATCAGCAAACCCCATCTAGTATCTAATCCCTTCTATTAATGCTCTACTTCTAATCCAAATTCCTGCTTCACCAGGTAACATGATTAAGTTGTGTTTACATTGGTGAATCACAGAAAGAGATGAAGCAAAAACAGAACAAGATAAAAGGAATGTGTTTACGAGTAATCACAGATGATGTTCTACCAGGAAAGAGCAATCACAAACTGAGAATATAAAGAAATGCAAAACTCACCCTCTCCACAGCAAAGGTGCGAACTGTGTATTCAGCGAGTGTCTCTGTCTTAAGAAGAGTGATTTTGATGTCACCATACATCTCGGTGTCCTCTGGCCAATATTTGCAGCATTTCACCTGTTTCAAAAACGCGAAGGCGAAATTTTAAACAATATTCAGAACTGCAAAACTGTAGAAAACGTGAGAGTAGTCAGTCTGCAGACAGAGAATAGTCAAGACACAATCTATTTTTTAAGTTTTAAACTTCTTTTTCTCCTTTTATATACTATCAGCATGTTAACAAATGGCTCACTGTGTTGCGTGAAATCACTACCCACACTTTTATTGAGTGGATTAAGCGGGTTGGTTTATGGTTTTGTGCACAAGCCATGCATTTATAGACTCCATCATGAACCGACGGCTCTCTGCTGAATTCCCACTGACAGGCAGCGCTAACTCAAGCAAAAGATCATTGGATGTATAAGATCTTTCTCAAATCTTTTCACAAAAGACACTGGAGGCTCAGTCATCGTTACTTCCTAAAATGAAGAGTAATGGTCTGAAGGCTTAAGTTAGGGTTTGTTAGATAAATCTAAGAGCCCCCCTAGCATGTTTCCTCGTGTCAGTATTGGGTTTCTAGGGACTAAAATCCTTCCTGCGACATTTGAAATGAAAGCACTGCATTTAGAGAGAGCGCATAATAAAATACTACTCTTTAAAAACACAACCAAGCCATTTTCAACAATTCATTCCAAAGTAAAGGAGATAATTGTAAAATGCATGAACACTATTCAAAATAATGAGATGATAATAATAAACATGAAGTACTCAATTTCATGGTTTAACGAGAACAGAAATTATAATGATGTGAAATTTAACAAGTTAAAAAAAAATTATTTATTTATTTATTAAAAAAAATGGTTTGTTTTTTTTTTTTGGGGGGGGGGGGGGGGGGTCCACACTTCAAATGATGTGGAAGAAAAAAATAACAACCTGTTCCTTTGCAGATATCTTATCTTAGAGAGTAAAGAGAAGAACAACACAATAATCACATACTGAACAGCAGGGCAGTAATCTTTTTATTGTACCACCACCCAGTACAATGGAGGCAATTCTTTTTAATTTAATGGATGTGTTATTTGGATTCAGCCACACAGACCACTTCTCCAAACTGGACAAACGACTACTGTGTGATTTTCACCATCCGCCACAGTATATGTTTCTCCCGGCTCGAATGAAAAGGCTGGAATATTTAAGGTGGGATTTAAAGTAACTATGTTTATGTAGGGTAGAAAATAATACTGCTTAAGTATAGCAAGCAGAGCGTGTTCACAGACAGCAGCTCTAGATTGTTGCCTGGAATACTGTATATATGCATTTGCAAGAATTGCAGTTTCATGATGTTTGAAATGCATGCATTCACCAAAAAACTCCACAGTAGCACACAGAGACAGGTTTGTGATGATTTCTGAACATGGTACAGAAAGTTAAAGCCATCTTTAAACAGTTTTGGCAAGGAATTGACTGAGTTCATTTATAAAAGTAAAATTCAATAGGACATTTGGTCCATCCTTGGGCAATACTTTAAATATATTGTTTCTGTCAGATGTGCGGTCAGCCAAAGCTACAAATTAAAATTAACTTACTAAAAGCAACAAGTTGCTGTTGATGTGTGTTTACAAAGTATCCTTATATTCATCCCAGCTGCCCCCTAGCTAACAGAACCAGCCCAGTGTTGGAGCAATAGAAGTCGTCTCTGAGGCAGAAAAAAAGCCGTGGGTGCACTCGGCTTCAGAATAAAGCAAACACTACAACACAATAACATCAGTAAACTGCACGCTTTATCTGAAGATTTCTAAGACACATCTTGAAACTTCCTTTATTTTTGAAAATGCATAACAGCAATCTGAAAAAGTAAATATAACTGTCTGACTGCAGCTTAAGACATTTAATAATTTACCCTTGAACCGTCATGCAGCTGTTTTTCCTAGATTTATAGTGTACATATTATTGATTAATGCAATCTGCACCACCCTTACACAATGTCAGGCTTTTTTTAACTAACCTCATTTTAGCTTTTCTTTTGTTGTTATCACTGTTGTATGTATCAATGTTTGAACTCTCCCATAATGACCCTTACTAGGTGCCTGTGGCACAACTTTCCTGTTAATTTATTGTTTATTGTAGACTATACTATGCTGCTGTAACACAGCAGCAGGCTAAATGAGGGATCAATAAAATAACCTCCCTGTCTAACTGGTTAGGAGGTAAATGAGACAATTATGATAGGATACAGTAAGTTGCTATCACCAAGCCAGATAAGCAGGGAAATATTCTCTTTTGGTGTTTTGCAGCATTAGCTTGGCATGAAATCGCACAATAAACTGCATGTGTGTTAAATACAGGCAGTTTAAATAAATCCACCAGAATCTTTAAATAAATCTACCAGAAGCAGATGGCTGGCTTAATGACATAAAAGGAAGGAAACAATTTGCCTGGTACTGTCCAAACAAAGGCTGAGTCACGACAGAGTAAAAATAGGACGGCAATGTCCTTGTGATTAGGAAAGAAAACAAAGCAAACAAGAATGGTGGCTGCACAAAGATTTCACTGAACCTTTGTTGCATTCCACTGAATGCAACAAAGGTTACAACTTGTAACAACTTGTAACAACTTGTAACAGCGACCAACTGGTTGCCCAAAGGTTGAGCCGCAACACCCTCGACTTCTGACCAACCGCTTTCAATCACAAGGCAATTGCAGGGGTCACCGGGTGGGAGGCAACGTGTCTCCAAACACTCATTGTGCGAATTGAACTGACTGCAATCAATCTCAGATACATCGGTGAAAGTTTGCAGATAACTGGCATAGAATTTATAAATACAGACAGATTGCCAACATGTTGCAATCAATCTAAGTCAATCTGTGCTTCTCAGCAGTAGGGGATGAAATTCAGCTGATTGTATTCTGGTTACACGTCCAGATAATGATCTCTCTCTCTCTCTCTCAGGTAGAGCAGGTCCTCTACTAATCAGAAGGTTGGTGGTGCAATCCCTGGTTGCTCCAGGATATGCCAAATATCCTACGTCAAGACACTGACCCCTAGTTGGTCTTCGATTGTTTGTGATTGTCAGCAAGTTGTATAAAGCGCTTTGAGTGCTTAGGTAGAGCAGCAAAGTGCTATTTAAAGACCAGTCCATTTACCATATAAAAGCAAGGTTGTCAAGGATGTTATTCTCCACTTAAATCACCATCCAGCAGCAACTACCTATGTGTGGAGGAGTTTCTGTTTCAGTTATGAAGTTGTGACTCAATCTGAATGTAATTAACTGAATTTGTCTTTAATGTGACTTTCTGTGTATATTGGAGGGAACAGATTTGTATTTGTGTTGACGTATCACAGTTAATTGCCATATTAAAACAAATATACTGCATGTAATTGCCAACTTCCCCCCATTTATTTGCAAACTGAGCCTGCCATTTTATCGTCTTGACGCAGCAAAGCCACTTTGATGATGGCGAGTGACTGCCAGTGGTTGAAGCACTGGCCCCTGTCTCCAAAGCAACCATTTCAAAAGGGCAACGTTGCACTCGGCTCCAGTAGTTTTGTCTCCCGTGCGACTGTAGCGTAAGCTAACAAAGTCTGCAGGTCAGCACCTCTAAAACTAGTAATTTACCATACATTTAGTTTAATCTGTCCAAAAAGCTTCCAGTTCACCAGATATTATCTTTCTGCAGTACTCGTTTTTTTCCAGTCAGTGCTAACTCACCGCTGCCTGGAGCACGGCGCACAGAAATGAAAGTAGTGTTGATCTTCTCTTGTCCACTTTCATCAAAAGTGTTTAATTGCTCCTTTCACATGCTTGTGGTATCACATCATCAATAAACCATAACGGCCTTTAGGCTGGAGTTTCCATGCAGAGCAGGGTTGCAAACGCATAAAACGCCTTTCATATTGACACCAAAAAGTCCCCTCATGATAAATGTGGTCTTTTTCTGAACACTGATTGGTGACAGGGACGGGGGAGGAAAAGGAGAGTGTACATCACTTACCCTGCCAACCTCCACCAGCTTAGTGATCATGACGATGCTGAAGCAATTTTCCTGCCACACCATCCTCCAAAAATCATAGAGAGTCTCCTGCTTAGGACCTAGTGGGAATAGGGAAGAAATAACAGAGAAAGAGACAAAAACGGCAGCATCAAAGCCTGCCCTCTCAATAACGGAGTTTCTGCTGTGAAATTTTGTATTATTGCGACCTAAGTGTCCTTTCTCAGATGGCAGGGTACTGATCTTTCGAGATTGTGCCATCAATAAAGTTATTGGAAATTCCAGGCAGGCAGAAGTAAGAGGCAATGGGTGACAAAACAACAGCAGTAGCTGATGATGAAAGCCTGGGGGACCGCCAGTCACTCATCTTCAGACATCTTCTTTCTTTCCTTTACGTTTCATCTGCCTCTATCTGTTTAACAGGAGGGAAAGGAGGTGCGGGCAGAGGATGAGCAGACCCTTAGGGATTCTGTGATAGGAGCTCCCTAGAAACTTGCTCCTCCTAAGAGGGAACGCTCATATTCCTGCAGATCCCAAGTGACCATCTGAAGCAAAAGTGCGTTTGAGCGACAGCAACTGAACTAAAGGTTCTCTGCGTCACAATGAACACATCGCTCCACATGTCACAGAGGCTAAGAAGCTATAATTAATGTGTTTAATTATTCAACTCTACTCATAATTTATTCAGTGACTTCCCTAACACAGGCTCCACGGTTTGATAGTCACACTATCACCTTTGAAATTGGCAGAGAGATGGTTTTGGCAAGGGACTGTGCATGAGTAGGATCGTTGGCTGGATCATCTTCAATTTATTAAACTTCAACAAAAGGTACTCGCTGTACTGAATTCCCGCACACACAATTACACACCACAGCCTTGCCGGGATACTCACCCTGAGTGGCGATGAAGTGGTTGGATCGATGGTAGCCCTGAAACAGAGAAGAGGGATGACATGCTGAGTAAGCGATCTGCACCATAGGCACAGCTGTATGGGTGTCTCTCTCTCTCTGTGCTTCCCTCTTCCTTCCCTTGTTCCCTACATTCCCCTCTGTAAAGCCTGGTTTCTGTCTAATTCGTCATTGCTGTCTAACCTATTGACGCCTCCAGACCGCCTCTTTACCCTCGTTGACTGCGCAGACACGTGACGAACAAGCGCCGTTTCTTGAAAAACTGCTGACATCCCTAAAATAAGCTATTTATTCAGCTTGTCAGGCTAGCTAAGCAAACAATGCCTAAAAAGATATGATAAAGAACCTACAGGTGTGCATTTCTAAATTTCAGGTGTCCGGTTTATTTAGCCATCTCTGCCTCGGAGTGCCTACTCATAAAAATAAATCAATTTTCGTTGGAGATGCTATATGCACTGGGCGACGAATTAGCAACCCAAGAGGAAATTTCATCCTGAAATTCTTCCACTTGTCACAAGCCATACAGCTGGATCCGTGTCTTGCACACGTTACACATCAATGCACGACACCAGCAGTCTTCAAGAAGAAAATCAAAAGTACACAGCAAAGTTTTCTGAAAACCTTTATATCAAAGGATGTGACAACATTTGATATAGATGACAGACATTTTCATATGGCGAGTATGGGTTGAATATGAATGAACAATGAGATGTCACCTCTACAGCCTTGAGGGGGATAAACATGACAAAGACCACCTGAGGGACTTTGAAGCATAAACCCTTTTCAGGATGAGCAAACTGTTCAAAGAAGGTCCTCCTGGAAATAAGCACTGCTTAGCTAACCTTTTAAACGAAAGGAGACAACTGCCTTGAGATTGTATGAAAACATCAGCCAGAAAACTGCATAGATGGTTCCCTGTTTGCTGAGAGGAGCAGCTGGAATGATAATTGATGCTGCAATTACTTAACTTACAGGAGTCCGTGGAGGGGGAGAAGGCAGGTCAGGAATAATCTGAGAAGACTGCCAAGCCCACAGGCTCTCATCAAATCAGTATGATGAGGCAATCCATGTTGATAACACTATTTTTTTATCTTTTTGCAGAGGGCATCTTCGTAATATTTTGAGTCCATCCACATTGCTGACGGATTGCTAAACTGAATCGCATCCACTCAGATAAATGTGGACATGTTTGAAATGGAGATGGATGACCAGTGCTGTGAGGCCTGCTATCCACAATTTCTCAGGCCCTGGCCAAACTCTATCAGCATGAATGCCAAGCTTTCTCCATATGAGACGGTTGCCATAACAACCGAAGATCCTCCATCCAGAGAGAGGACACATCTCTTTGTGTTCATTTAAAATCATGAGCTAAAAAGGGCATTTCTTTTGCATTTGATTGGTTTAATGCGCACTAACCTGATACACCCTGACCTTTGAGCATTTGTGGATAGAGGACAGTGGAAAGAGTAAGGGGGAAGGGGGTAGAGGGAAAGGGGAAATAGAGCAATGGCAGGCAGAAGAACGAGCAGTTAAGTACTTACTTCCCTGTTAATCCGAATCTACAGGGTCCGAGGTCGAGGAAGTGAGGTGGGAAGTAGAAAAGAAGACATACAGGCTAGTTAATGAAAGAAGCTTTAGGAGGTATGGTTAGAGACAGCAGGGAAGCCTGCGTGTGCATAGGTGTTGATGAGAGAACAGCAAGAATTAGCTTCATCGTGTGTTAGTGCAATGACTTTGTGTGAATCAGTGACCTAAGGCCAATCCTGTTTGATCAACTCTCTTATCTCTCAGTTGTGTTTTTGTTGAAATTTGTGTTTTCTTTCCTTTTGAATTTGGCTTTAAAATTATGCAAACAGTATTTTCATTGCATCTCGCAAATTCAAAGCAGCTAGTAAGCTTATATTAGTACTCTGCTTATTTAGCATTTTGCTCTCGTTGGCAAATTCATGATGCACAGTTAAACAGGGCGGTAGTCCTGCAGTTATTCTGCATAACCAGATGATGTCTTCTTTATTCTGCATTTGCTTTAACTCATGCACTGCATATAACACTTAACAACGGAATGTGGTGTGTTAGTTACTTATTTAGCCACAAGATTTCGATACCACACTCAAAAATTCTTTTCATTTTTTAACTTTTAGTCTTTGGCAGTCAGTTCATGAACAAAGCCGAGTACAGCTGTGCTACCGATTTGCAATGAGGAAAAAAGAAAAGGAAAAAGCATTCTCCCGTTAGGCCGGAGCTAATTATGCTTAATATTTATCACTTTAAAGCTTATTGGTGCACGCCTTACCTAACAGGACTTTTGAAACCGTACAATCCAACCAGCGCACCGAGGTCTACGAACCAACTCCTCTTGGACATTCTGAGATCCAGACTTTGAAGCAGAGTCTTTTCAGTGGTGGCTCCTAATCTTTGGAACAACTTACCTTCTTACATAAGAGCTGCACAGTGTCTCTATCATTTGAAAACACTTTGAATAACCTATTTTTTCTCCCTTGCTTTTGGGTCTAGTTGAGCGAGGAATCTTATTTTTCATACAAAAACAGCCTTATTTACCTGTTTTATTTGACTTCTAGTGTGTTTAATTAGTGACTGTTCCATAAAGTGTATATTTTATATAGCTTTTACAGCACTCTGGTTAACTGAGGCTGTTCAAATTAAGCTACAGAAATAACCTAATTTGACTCTACAGCAGTCTCAGTTTCTTGTGTGCCCCTTGGGACAATTTTCAACCACCACCCGCGACAGACCATTTCTAGAAAACAGACAACTATACCATTGTAAGAGAGATATTTTCAAATGCAAACAAGATTGGTTCATACTTTATTTCTTAGGCTTGATCATTAAAAAAGCTTTATTTGTGGGAAGTGAATGGGCTGAGCCAGAACCAAAACAACAAGAACAATAAAAAAAGTGTCATGATTCACAGCAAGCGAGTAGTTTTCATTTAAATTAGCCCATATTGAAGTTTTCCTTTATACAGTCGAGCTTACAACAGAACTGAAAATGACTCAAGTAATATCAAATAAGGGCTTCCTCTAATTTCACTGTAATATACACACTAAAAACCTTTTTACAGATTTAAATTCATAAAATATCACTGAGGCACAAAGGCAGACTTAGTATAATTTATTAAGATTTAAACACTAAAAAAGCATGTTTGCTTTAGTTAGAATATGTGATGACTAAGTTCAGTTTGATCAGACCTTGTAAAAGCCTGCGAGTGTTGCTATCAAGGTGCTGTCCACTGTTTGGTAAGTGTGAACATTGCACAACGTGCACATGCACGACGCTACTATCCGTGCCAGAGTTCATTACCAGGAGGCAGTCTTGAGTCCAGATGAAAGCTAGAAAGTCATTCAGACATGCACTCCCGTCCTGTTAATCTGAAAGCGTCTGATCGTGTCATCGTCATATCCAAATGGAAACCCTGGACCTCACATCACATCACCAGATAGGTACTATAAGATTATGACTACATCTTTATAAATTGCTCAGATCGTCACAGAATCCTTGTAAAAGTATAAACAGCATGAACTTAAAAACATTTTTTCTTTTCATTCAGAAATAATACTCGTTTACCAGCACGATGCACTCGTTGCCTTAATGTTTGAATGTAAGACAGCCTTGCACATGCTGAAGCCATAAGAAACAGTAACATAAAGGGGAATTAGATCTTTATAACACAATGCTGTCACTTTAACAGGCAGATAAAGCCCAAAAGTGTAACATATCCCATGTCTGAAAAGGAGTTGTACTGCTTTTAAGGATTTAACATTACACCACTGTCTGTCACTTTTTCAAACAACAACAAAGGCCCTCTCTGCACTGCCTGTCACTACAGAATTGCATATGCATGCATATCTCAACACTCGCATGACAGATGAGTGTCCTCCTTGTCTGCGTATCCCAGCTAGCCATACTCGTAGGATTTGGCGCACATTGTTGGCTGCGTATGCAATCGTCATGAGGATGGGAAGAGAGGGTTAATCACACGAAGCGCAGTGTAATCATAGTTAATCCTGAAGCACCCGCAGATTCAGCTTTTGCTAATCGCCTATTGATTAACTTATCACCTTTTTTTCTGCGTGAACACTGCCCAACAACACTGTGTGAAAAGCAAGTGAACAGATTTAAATTTGGACGAAAAAAGTAGAAATTTAAAGCAAAAACTGAGAAAATCTTTGTATTTTTAGGGCCTTCTTATGCATAGAACAACAAGATATTACTGCTATTTGTTATTTACAATATTTACATAGATTAACCCAGCATGGATAAAGAGTGTAATGGTGTAAGAGTATCTTCCTGAAGTGGGAGGAGCCTGTTGAGCCCAGTTATGAGGTGAGCCCATGGAGACATTAGGTTCAATTTCTTTGCTGGGTAAATGTCATCTGTTTTAGAGTTTAAGAATTTAAATAAATATTGTAAATGTGTGTTTGTTTCTGTCACGAACACCCCAAAACTCTTGATGCAGATAAAATGCAAAGTAGCAACAGCCATTAAGCACTGCTCTGCTCTCTCTGGTCTGCAAATGCTACAAGAAGCTGGTTCAGATATGCAAAGTTCTGTACACATCAGAAAGAAAATGCAAATAACCAGTCATTAAGCGACAAAGAGAGAAAACAGAGATCCAGCACTTTGTCCCCTCTGCTCTGAAAGCACGATAATGTTTCAGAGGGAGGAAAAACTTTTCCATTTAACCTCTGGTGAAATAATCACAGGCTGTCCAAAATATGCTCCACTGCGGCTGAGTACTTACAATTCATCTCGCTGGGTCAGGGAGTAACATCACTGACACTGACACTGTAGTGGCTGCTGAGTGGTGTTTTCCCTCTAATGCCCGCATGTCTGTGCCCTCAACGCTAATGGAGACCCTCACAATAACTACAGCCTAACAGCAGGCCAGGTTTTTAATGCCCTCTCATTGTAATGAACTCTCTAAAAGCATCTCACCACTGGCCTTTCTGTACAGAGTGTCAAACATTTAATGATACGATTTGGCCAAAAGGTAGAATTCACCCAAAATCAAGTCAATGTGAGGAACTAAAAATGACATAATTTGTCTTTAATGTATATCTTTTATAAATGTCTGGCAGACTGTTATCCTAAAAAAAGAAGAATTATTTAAACTCTAACCATCCTCAAATGGAGTTGGGTGTACATAAGCACTTCTCTCTTTTATTCTTTTGTTTTACAGTCTGCCATACTTACAGTAGTCCCACTGAGAGGTGTGCAAAATAAATTTTGCAAGATCTAGATTGCCAGACTTCCCTTGACATTTCTCAAACGAACAGCAGTGTCACAACTATGACAGAGGATTCACAGGGAAACTGAAACACAAGTTTCTGCTTTTTTCCCCCACATTCCTGGTTAAATCATTTATTAATAACTAACTGCTGCCTTCTAAGCACACGCACTTCTGTTTTCTCAGTAAAAAATATAGCCTCGGCTAGCTGTAATGAATGACAACACATATGAATGGGACACGTTAGCAACATACACATGTATTTCATATGATAAGTGAGAAATGTTGACTGCATGTGGTGTGACAGGAGGTGAACGGTGGAAAGGATCATCTCTGCTCGGCCCATCCAGAGATTGAATGACGACAGGGACGTCTATTTAATTTAGGGGGATTTGTAGCATCGTACAGAAAGGTTCATCTACTCTGCAAAGCATTAAATATATTTATCCTGTTCTGTTTTAATAAAAGTGATGGCACAGGTAAGTCTGGGTCAGGGATCCAATGTGGCAATTGACAACCATGGCATTTGGCAAAACACTGGCGGGAACGGTGTCTGATTGGATGAAAGCCTCCAGGTGAAAGTGGGGCAGCAGACTGGTGGGCTTACAGGAATGAGAGAGATGGACTGAGGCTTTGCAGAGTGTGAGAGATAGAGACTCGGCAGAAGCTATTTGTGTCCCATATTGAACCAAGACAGGAAAAAACAGAAAAGCAGCATCAGACTTACGTCAATGTAGTTTGCGTTAATGTAGTCTGAGTTGGGGTCTCCCAACAGAGGGTGGAGCTTCACTCTGTGTCGATCATCTGAGGGAGATAAAAATAAAAGAGCAAAGAAATATTGAAAATACAACTGTCACAACATTTTCTGTGTTTTTATTGATTTTCTAAACATTTTCTGATTACTTACATCCCAGCAAGGTGTCATGCCTCCCTTTTGTTTTGTCTTTTTTCTTTGTGCAGTCCCAGCCATCAAAGAAGCTCTGCGGATGAAGACGACACTTGTTGAAGATTTCAAGAGCAAAATCAAACACCTCCTAATCACAGTTTTCTCATGTTTTTCCAAG
This sequence comes from Copadichromis virginalis, assembly GCF_057382275.1. Lineage (NCBI taxonomy): Eukaryota > Metazoa > Chordata > Actinopteri > Cichliformes > Cichlidae > Copadichromis > Copadichromis virginalis. The sequence goes on along the minus strand of NC_140628.1, from coordinate 10,055,363 downwards.
ACGAAAAGGAAGATTGCATCTTGCGGTCAACAAGGAGCAGCAGCTTAGATCGAGAGCTCCTGTACACTAGGAAGTTTGGGGTTTTATGCATTATATGTAATTAAAGAAAAGATCTGTGTTAGCCGCAGATAGTCCTCGTCTGATCCCAGAGCCCTAATAAGTCACGGACCCCCCATTTGCAGCTAATCTTGTTAAAGCCCTCAGCAATTTAGAACTGGGTTTAAAGCTTTTGTGTCAATGAAAGTATCAAGAGGCAAACCAAAATAATCCAAGAATTAATTTTTTTTCCCCACAGAGAAATAATGTCAGTTACATACAGTTCAGAGTGTCAGAGATACATTCATCTGAAACTAATGAACACATTTAAATGTCAAGCTTCAGCTTTAATTAAAGCAGGTGAATTATGTACTGCGTATTAAAGAATACAACATGCCCAGAGATTAGAAATCAAAAGCAATTTGTCAGATAAACACAAAATCAAACACTATCATCATATCTATCATCTTGTGTGTTTGCCATCTTGTTCCGTTTATGTAATTCAGGATGGCGGGGGGGTGGAGCCTATCCCAGCAGCGACAGAGAAAGAGGCAGGGTACACCCTGGGTAGGTTACACAGAGAGAGCGAGACAACCATTCACACTCACGTTCACATACTAAGAATCCCGTTAAACTAACCCCACTAACTGCATGTGTTTGTACTGTGGGATGAAGCACCCAAATGATCCCACACAGACATGGGGAGAATATCCTAACATCACACATATAGGCTCCGGCCAGATGGACCTTGCGCATTTGCTTCTAAATAATCCCAAATAAGAGAAAATAACTCCGCCACAGGCAATGTGGTGCATGAAGACGCTCGTGTTTTTGATTACTAGTGAATTAAAAAAATACCAATCGTTTCCTTAGAATTAAAGGTGACCATAACACGATGGAAATGCTTCCATGAAATGCGTGGGACTGTAAACAACAATACATGCTGTCGTCATGGCTACAGCTACTAATGGTTCTGATAATGCAGGAACCGCAGGTACTGCTGAAAGCAGTCCATATGAAGCTTGGAGAGTTTTTTTTTAAAAAACACGTGACCCTGACCTCGAGCACAGTTCAGAGCCATTAGGTGATTACTGTGTGTAAGGTTGATTACATTCTGACCAGTACTGCGGAGCAGGAATTGTAAACGGATGGATGGATAAGCTCATCGGTCCAGCTGGATGAGATAAAAAAAATTTCACATTTGAGAATGTCCCCGAGAAGCAGAATTAATAAAATAAAAAAATATGACTAAAAAGGTAAGACAATAAGACAACTGCTTACTTTACAGAACCAAAATCAATCAGCTTTAGGTCATGCTAAGTGCTAAAGAACACACTTGCATCTTTTTGTTCTTGGCTTTAGAAAGTAAGCTACGTGTGTTTCTGTAATAGTGCAGAATACTTTATTTATTTATATATTTATGTATCTCTTTTTCTTTTTAAAGAAAGCATAAGAAATGAAGAGGAGCTAGCTTGTTTTGGGACTACAAGTAGTCCATTTTCATTTGTGTGAGTGAACCTCCAGCCTAGCTTGGTTATCAAAAGCACATTTACAACTCCATCAGTGTGGATGTTATTGCTTTTTAACCAAGAGCGTGCCTTTTAACCCTCAGGTCATTAGCAAAGTAACATGGCTATTAAGAGCACACGAGACACCTTTAACAGGCTTTCTTGTTTCTCTTTTACAATCCTGAGAAAAACAAAAATAACTTACTTGCTATGTGAGATAGAAATTGCCACATAAATCCACTTCACATTGCTGGTTACTGCTGTGCGACATACTGGCTGTTTGTGTACCTGCAGTTTACCAATCACAGTGTGAAAGCAGACAAACTGTCTACCACCTGCTTCATGGATGGCTTCTTAGTCATACTTTAACACATCTCATTCACCGTTATCTGCCTGCCTGCATGGATGCACCAGCAAGCATTTACTCGCCCAAGTTGTCATAAGTCACTCAGTGGCTAAATTAAGCTTGCAAACAGCTCCCTCAGATCTGTGAATAAAAATATGCACACACCAGTGTACCCCCAGTGGTTTGCAGCCACTTGGGGAATTTTGTGAAACTCTGCCCAAGTCTGCATGCTGAGCAGGGGATTACAATGCAGTTCCCCCCGCAGAGAGCCAAGAACCAGCCAAATCCTGCCTAGGATTACACCCTCCTCCCTACTTTTTCCTCCTCTTTTCACACACTTCATTTCTGGGTCTGTCTTTCCCTCTGAATCACTTGTTCTTGTAACCAACTATTTCTCTCTCTGTCCACCTTTTCCTTTACTCCCTCCCTTATTTTATTGACACTACACCTCTGAGCTCTCTCTGCTTGTGTGAGTGCTCTGCTTCCTCTCCTGCTGCCTTAAGAGAGAAGCAGGAAAGTAAAGAAGAAGAAAAAATACAGGAAAAACTGTGAGAGAATGGCAGAACAGTGAAGGAGAGAAAAACAACTCAGGCTTACGAAGGACTGATTAGAAACCATCGCTGGCAAAGATCAGTGGGTGGGTAAGTCAAGAGGATTACATCATTTATTTGTTAAATTATTACACTTATAAATCAATTTTTTTAATTTTAACATAGTGATGTTGTATCAGTGTCTCAGTAGATTTTATGACAGTAACAATCCAGTGGCAGACTTACTGTGCTGGATTAATCTTTGTGTCACTTTGACCCATTAATTTTTCAACCGCATAATTTTAAGATGACAATGAGTGAATTGTGGATCTCTCTGTGATGACTTTCACAATAATCCCCCCCAAACACACACACACACACACACACACACACACACACACACACACACACACACACACACACACACACACACACACAGCCAAAATCCAATCAGAAATCTTATCTGCTAGAAAATATTCTACTAGAAAACAGCAGAATTAACAAGCTCGACCAATGTTTGTTTAAAAAAAAAAATTTAAAGACAGGAAAAAAAACACCAGCTGCCTATTTTTTTTTTCTTTAAACAAACATAATAATTTGGTAGCCCCAGCTGCAACTAAACATCAAATCAGTGTTTGAATGCGTCCATCATTCTTTCTAACCTCAGCCTCAGGGTGCAAAGAGGTATAATGAAAGTTTTGAATTCTCCAGAAAAGCTCTGCCGCTGTTTACTTGTACGTTTCTGCGGTGGGAATACGACGGCGGTGACAGAAACCGCCACACGTATAAGCCCTTTTTACAGCTCACTGTAAATTCTTGATCAGTGTTTTTACAGAGCGCAGGTACTCCGCAGGGAAATAAAAACCTATGCCTGCCGAGGGAGTGTAATATGATACTCCTCATCATTTTCCTTCATAATAGAGAGAGACACTCCATAAAAACACATACTCTTAGCACAGAGGGGGGAAAAAAACACAAACACACACACAAAGAGGTGTGTATTGATTTTTTGAGTGGAGTGTGTTTTGCCCGTGAGGGACAGTTTAATGAGTCTACAAGCAGAGTTCCAGAGGCGGAAACCATGAACCAGAGACAAAAGTTGTTTTCTCCCTCTCTTTTTTTTTTTGCAAATGTTTCAGGCCGCGGGTGACAGAGATGGACTTCTCCTCAGGTTGTGAGCTCAACGTTCTGCCACAATTGTTCCATCGGGGAGAGGCATTCAGAGTTTTGGGCCCTTCGTTAGATGGCAAAGATAGAGACAGCAAAGCACAGCTAGAGGAGAAGGATATGTAATGTAAAATGTAAAAAAATGAATAAATAAATAAAACAGCAGAGATAGAAACGGGCTCGTTATTGGTAAGACTGTGTATTATTATCATCATAATAGTTCAAAGAAAACAGGGCATTTGATCTCAGCGACACATGAGTTTTGAACTCGTTACACCATGAGGAATATTGGCTGACCCTTGATATCACTGGACACAAAAACCTAATAACCCCTACACACTACATTACAGGATAACTGGTGATTTGTACATTTCCTTGTGTTAACAAATCCCATTGAAAGATGAGAACCGCAACTTGAATCGTACTGGCTGTGTCCAAAGCTGGATTTAGCTTATGCCCCTTGGGGCCAGAGCTCCAGAAGAAGACATGTCACCCAGTGCAACATGTGACTCAATAATGAGTTCGTAAAAGTTTCTGGACAATAATGGGACACAAAGCTGTAAGACACACTAAACCAGGCTCTGGATGTATGTTAAGTCAAATACATTTGTAGCTAGTTTGCATCTCTTCAATAAGAAAAATATAGAAAATTACCATTGTTATAATGTAAGGACCCTCAGCTGCACATTATGGAGCATTGCCATGTTTGAGCTGTGACGGGGTCGAGACTTCTGGCTTCCAAATAATTACACACACTCTATATTTTCATGACAATTACAAGAAATCAAATGAGCCAAACTGTGCCCATCGCTAACAGCAAGTGCAAATCCACACGTTGTATTGTTAGATGTGCTCCAACAGAAAACATATACCGGGCATCACTAATGACAGTATTGATCTAGGCATCACAGTCTAATGATTACTTCTGAGAATAACAGAGCAGTGGGAGATAAATACTATCATAAATACTACACAACAGGGAGACTGTTATTTGGAGGCTTGAGTGACTGGGTGGCAAGAGCTCTCTTTTCTCAATTGTCTCCCTCTCACACAAAACGATCCCAGACAGCCCCTTCCTGTCCTCGCCGCCAAAAAAAAAATCTGCCAGCAGTGGACGATGAGGCTCACTCGAGCTAGAGATGTTTAACCTCAAGACTGAGGTCATCTCTAGGGCCCAGATGAGGATAATTATTCATATGCACAACAACAGTGTGATCCAAAAGCCTCTTTAACCTTGGTAATTAATTTCAGTGTGGGATAAGGAGGGCGGATGATGTGGAGGATTTCAGATTGATGGTCTCCCACTTTCAACATTCAGGCTATATGGCCTCTTTACGCTCACAGTTATCTTCCACTGAGGCTGTGGCTAGAGTGCCCTGACACAAGTCCAGGTGTCTGTTGGGATTTTGTATCATTTATGATTGTGAGTGCATGAAATATATTAATTTGCCTTTACTGAATTAGTACAATCAAATGTCAGGAGTAAAACATACAAAACCAGCTTTAAATAAAACAGGGAGGAGAAACTGCTGTAAAACTGACCTTGTGGCCTTAACTGGACCCAGACTACAGCAGCCTTCAGCATGAGTATATCATTTGTTGGGAGGAGTTAAACAATGCTAACATGGTGCAAATTAAGCCAAACACATATTTGGAAACGATTTCAATTCACTTTCATAACACAGCAACAGTTGCCTCAAGGTAAAAACGCAGTCGAGAGAAAACCCCAACAATCAGACGACCCTTATTAGCAAGCACTTGGCGACAGTGGGAAGAAAAAACTCACATCTAACAGGAAATAAACAAATATCTCTTCTCCTGCTGTAAAAATAAAAACAAAACAACAACACACAGAACCTGAACCACAGGCAGCAACAACCCTTGCTTGCTTGTGCGAAAATAAGGGTACGTATACAAGCTGTCAACATAATCTAATAAGTCACTGATATAATTCCAGGTGACATAAAGGTTATTTTCTGCAAGTGTGAATGCATGTGTACTTTAAAATCAATCTCCTTTTTTAGCCTTGGGCACAAAAACAAACAAATAAAACGGAGAAATACCGATCCACAACATGAAATCACAGCCTATAGGCTTTCTTACTATTCTGAAATTTCCAGTTTCTTTGGACACTTTACCAAATATCACATGGACTGGTGAAGTCATGGTGGACTGAATATCTGACCCAATTGAAAATTGCTGTTTTCCACCCCATCACCACAGTAGACGGCTCACACTTTTGGGTCAATCCAGTTTAAAAATCAGTCACTTCTGAGAAATGTTCTCACCTGACTCATGAATCATGGCTAAAAGATGAGGCTGGTGTCAAAATGTGGGTACAAAGGAGAGCTTTTATGAGTTTGTTTAAGACAGGCACCTATCCCACATTGTTATATAATCCAAAATTCATTTTCTGAAGCTTTTCCCAGAAATGCATAAAATATCCAGGAAACCAATGCTTGTTGAAGAGCATCAAATAGGTGCAGTTTTGCTATGGAAACAGTGATGATCAAATGGAACTGATGCTAAAAGTGGATGGGTGATCGCTTTAGATCATGAACTTTGGAGTGAGCAAAATAAATACAACTGATTTGGTTGCATTTTTCATCCAGGAATATCATATGAGGTACTCGGAAATGCTAGAAAAAATAAGACAACTTAATATGTACCAAATTTAAGCCCATCCCCATGAACTTACACAGCCTCTAGTTCAGAAAATTCAAAACTGACATAGTGTGAAGACAAAACTTTACGTGGCTTCAACACATATGGTAATATTATTGCACAAAAACAGCTGATTCTGCAGGGTCAGGGGGGAGGCACTTCTGCGATGCAATGATCCTTTTCTGTGGAATAAATCAAATTTATATCGTCATCTCATCTCACATCTGTTTCTTTCTTTCCACTGGGTACCACTCCAGTCAGATCCCAAGTGGACTAAAAAGGGAACTAGAAGATAACAAAGTGTATAAGAAAGAACAAGTGCAATTCCTTGGTGTTTGAAGCTTTTTGTATGCGCATTCAAAAGCAAGCACAATTCCACCCTTCCTCCTAACAATGTTGGCAATTAAAGTCAAGCATTCCTGCTGAGGGGGAGCCTCAGGACAGAACTAGGACATGTCTAAGAAGTAATGCTTTCCATCTGCCACTGAAACATCTGCAGAACCCTCAGAAGAAAAAGCCTTTAACTACTAGGTGTTACAAGTTGGGATGTAACACCGTAACACTACAGAAAATGCAAGAATAATATTTAGTAATACTAATTATGATAACATCACTATCAGCCAAGTTCTCCGAGCTGTTGGAGATAACTTGGCAAATATCATTTTAGTAAGTAATTTAAGGGAAAGGTGTATTTTCACCTGTCATCTTTAAAAGGTATGATAATGATATATTTAAACTTTTTATTTATAGGAAGGGAAGGAACCACAATTAAATTGGGCGATCAATGTGCCCCTAAGAAGAGAAGACCAAATACAAGGTAAAATCAACAAGTGCACCTATATGTACTAAATTCAAGGTCATCTTCTCCTGTACCTTGAACCAATTTCAGTGGAACTTCTATTTTTAGACTGCGCTCTGAAAGTCCCGTCATGACCGCTTGCACTTGTGCCTCTGGAATCTGGCTGGCACATGCCACAGCTCAGGTCATTTCCATTGAACGTTCGCCTCAGGACGTTACAGCAGAACTTCGCTGACCCCAGGGTGCAAATTCATTGAGCACAGCCCCGTGACTGAAAATAAAAAATAGATAAATACATAAAAGCATACCTCCCCATTGCTAGCCTCCAATGTCACCGAAGGGGTTGGAAACTCTGGACTAAACAACTTGAAAATTGCTGTTTGTTTTCTGGATTGTGCTTCCTCCTAATGCTCCTCGATACAAAAGTCCGATCAGTTTGTCACAGAAGTGAATATTTGCTCCCCGACCTCCTCTGAATAATTGTAAAGCACCGATGCATTTGGCCCGAAAGTGGGTAATGTGAAAATGGAAGCAGCTCTAGAATCGGTCCAAGTTTGGATGAGAGAGTGATCTTGAAGTGAGGACTGGACAGAAATGTGGTACTTTTAGGCAAAATTTCACAATATCATGATCACACCCAACAAGTATAAATTATGGAACTGAACCAAACAAGCACCTGAAGTACAAAATGTTAACTATCTCACAATATTAAAAATAACAAAACAAGCTCATCTCCATCTGTGTTTTCGTATATTTCCTCCCTGTAGCATCACTTTTAACAACTTTAACCAATAAAAAAAGCTTTCAAGAGTCAGCAGAATGAAAGAGAGCAGATTCGGCTACACTTTGAGTGAAATTGTAGCAGCAACCATTGAAATCCATTAAATACGACAGCAGTGGTTTAGTGACACCTTCAGCTCGCAGTTCTGATAGCTCATTATTGCCTTTCATAGGCAGAATAGCCCCATCTTTTAGCATTAACATAGCTGAAACGCAAACTTCATGCTGGGTTCATTGAAAAAACATTGCTCTCTGAAGTTTTGGCTCGCGCTTTCTTCTTTGGGAAAGGCAAACACGTTTTCATACAAGTAAAGGACAACAATATTAAGGACAACTCCTCTCACTGACATCAACTAGCCAAAGAAGTAAAGGATACAGATGCGATCCAAGCCTGAGCTTTTGGCTCACAGCAACTACTTGCATAGACTTTGACCTCATTATTTGAAACTTTGGCCATCTACCATTGCAACAGCACATATAAGACAGTAGGAAAAGTGTTATAGCTCCATTTTAAATAACTCAGCATGAGTGCACCAGCACCCATTCTTTATACCGCTGTTCATTTAATGTTGCCAGAGTGCAGGACTAATAGCTGTCTATGCTGTCTTATAATGTCACAGCGTTAAACAGGAGTACAACGGCGCCCTTTCACCTCATATTCCTGTTTAAAGCCGTAGCCCTCGGCGGTCTTCATCTGGTTAATGTGCTGGAGGAGGTCGGCCACTCTGACGGCAGGGTGGAGCTGTCCCGTGTGGTAGGGGGAACCTTTACGTCCACACTGGTGCCTCGGGGAGCCTCCCAGCAGGCTGCTGGCCTCATTCACTGAACTTCGAGCATCACCTGAGCGACGCACACAGACACATTCACAGTTTGAGTGAGCTGAAACATTAATGACTCAGACACATCACGGCTTGAAACATTTATCGTTTTTTCTAACACTTGCGTGTCACGTTTATACTGGTGTGAATGTGTTAGCAGCACAGAAAGGCACTTTACAGGCCGATACATGACAAATACACGTCAGGCATGAAGTTTTGAATGGAGTTCGTCTCGATACAGATGTCTTCGTAATAGATCTTATGCTGATGCGTCGGCAACTCTTTCTCAGAAAGAGTGTGAAGCAGACAAGAATCTCGAGCATCTTTAGGATAAACACATCCATCTTTCCTCCTCTGTGATGCTGACAACATTAGAAAGCACAAAACTGACAAGAATCACAAATCATTTTTTTTATTTTATTTGCCATCTAGTGAGATTCTGTGTTTCTGTGTTGGCTTCAGGCGGTACTAGCTGACATGAAATCATACTGAAGGAGATTTTTCACATGTTGCAATTGATTGAAATATTTATGGAGCGATCGAGCAACGGCCAAAAAGATTACAAAGTGAGGGATGATGCATGTCAGATTCGGGGCTATGCAAAGCTTGCATGAGTGTCACAGCGGTGCACTTCTCTTACTTCGTGTGCCGCAAGTGTGTGAATCCATGAAGGAAAGAGCCATTCTTTCATCCTCCTGCAGGGTGCTCTGGTCTGTGAAACTGCGCTCCATAGAGCCCATATGGCTCTTCTCCTGGCGGTAGGTAATTGGCGTCTTATTCATGTTCCCTGGTTTCCTGTTAACGGATAGAGAAAACAATCAAGAGGCAATCAATATTAAGAAGAGATTGCCACAAGAGTCTCTGCAGTTATGTTTAGGTAGGAAAAAAAAAAAAGCTTGTACACTTTTGATCTGCTGAGAGAAGAAAAAAAAAGAGTGGTACACTCTTGTAACTCATGATTGACAGCCAGCAAGCGCACATGCACGTGTATGATGGATCACAAAACGATGGAAAAGCAAAGAGGTGGAGTCACTTACGGATAATAAGAGTAGTAGTCCCTTCTGGCAAGAGTGCAGGAGAAGAAGGGAAAAAAATAAAAATCAAGAGAAAGAAGAGATGTAAGATGAAAGCAATGTCAGCTAAGGGCAGAGCGCATTGATTACAGTGAAAATGAAAACCGTCCTCTCATGAGTTTAGCTGCCCAGGCAGCCATATGACACATGCGAGCGGATCAAGCAGGTGCTGACAGACTAAACCACAGCCGGGCAGAAAAATGTGTGTTTCTTTCAATCGAATACGTCTCAGTGTTACACTTCAAGGACTAGACCACGCGGCTTCCTGTCACAGCAAATTTAATAATCAATTCCGTAAAAGTGAAATTCATGGTGGCTTAGGAGAGCAACGCGGGCTAATGTGCAGACTAGAAGTGACTTCCACAATCAAGATTATTCACCATTACCCTGAACGCTGTGTCAGCAATTTAAATACCGATTGCTGGAGCCTCTGACTAACTCCTATTTTGGCTGGCTCTTTAGAATTCAATTTATCTTAAACAGGCGAGGGCGTCGAAGCCCGATTTGAGACTTTAGCTGCCGCTAAATAAATGCGGAGCCAGAGGTGTCGATGATTTACTGTAGACCTGCGGGATCATTGACTAATAATCTCTAAAAGCACACCTTTTCCCTCCCAATTACCATCTCATTTAAGGGTCAGGCGTCTGTTTGGTGTGTAATTAAGTGGCTAATTGAATTGCATCCGCCTTTAATTAAATACTTCACACTCAGGCTCTGCAGATGTGAGTTGTTTGGTCCCTCTGGTGCGATATAAGAAAAAGAAAAACAACGCCACGCCAGCTGTTTGCCCATCTTTTGGAAAGCGTGACCTTTGCAAAAGTCTAGCAAAGAGTAAAAGCCGATCACCGAGCTGCCGGAGAATAAAGCGTAAAAGGTAAAACTATGCGGGGTGATTAAGCACAATGACGCATGTTGTGTTCACAACGTCTATGGAAAGTTGTTTACCCTTTCTTGATGATGATAATGACAGCGCCCAGAAGGAGGATGAGCACTACCAGGCCTCCGGCGCACACACCGAGGATCAGCCCCATCTCCTCGGAGTGCTGCGACACCTCCAAAGCCTTGCGATGATCTTTACAGGCCGCTACACGAGGGAAGACAGAAGAGCCACATTAAAAAGGCAGAATGCAAACATAGAACTTAAAGGAATAAAGGGCAAAAAGGATTCAACAGAGGTAGGAAAGCTGAATTTTGTCATCCTGTCACACTACCTATCATAACCACTGCTAAGAGATCCACTGATCTGATCTGAGGCATTTTCAAAAAAATAGACAGAAATGAAAAATGTATGCAAATGAAGAGGTGACACTTTGAACAGTGATTGTCCACACTGTCCAAACAGATACAAGTGACATGTGCAAAATAAGCAGACTCGCTCCCACACGGAATGATTTTCTGTGATCATTTCAGACAGTTAAAGATATATGTCGCTACTATGACTACCATGATCTTTTTAAGCAGGTTTGTATGAATTGGTAAATTTTACAAGGCTCCAGATTTGGGAGAGTGAGGCGGTGAACTCACAGCAGAGCAGCAAATCATTCTTGATTTAAAAGTTGTGCATTAAACATTATAATTATAACGCGACACGTTTGGATTGCAATTCATGCTGTCGTACACTCACTGACCTCTGAAGTCAATTTCCAATCAATAATCAGTTTCCAGTCAGAATCCTTCACACTGCTTTACAGTACAGTCTCAAGGTGCCCCGCTGTCTGTGAGCTACTGGAAAGGTCGTTACCATAATAGCAGGTTATTCATTTCTCCTACATAAAGCTTCATACTTATGTAAATGGTGCTGAGCAGTGGGTCTTTCTTTGCCTTGCTCTAGGAGCCCACTGATCCAGTTTTTTTCCCTGTGTGTCAGCCTGTCCTCCAGGCCTTGACAGCCTGGAAACCAGCCCTCCAGAGCTTACTGGAACAGTATAAACTATCTGGAGAGTGGGAGAAAGTCAGAGCAGGCCTGGGGATAGAGCTCTATCTTACAGCCTGCTGGGGAAAAAGAAAATCAGATCTGGGGCAGGGAAAATGAAAACAGAGCCGTGCTTTAGTCCAACTATTTGCAGCCATGGGTACTTGGGCCGCCTTAGAACCCTCTGTCCAAATAAAGATGAAAGTAGTGCAATATCATGGTAGGATTTGGCTGGATTTTTTTAATCAATCATGAATGTCTGACATATCAGAATAGGGGGAAATTAGTCACTGGCCTGATATTAGTCTAAGGCTGTTATTTCTGAAACTGCTTTGGACATCACTTTCGTGTCGCTGTCCTCCGATTACATATTAATCCGATAGCGTGACATCTCTGCATGTGCTGCTTTTAAACGTTGCGTCTGCCGCCGTGGTGAGAAAGGATTTAGCCAGTGAGTGATTCCTTTTGTGGTTTCTGTTCACACACAGGGACACACCAACATCCAAAATGCCTTTGTGTCTCTGAGCGACTGTAACCGACAAATACCAAAGACTCCAGCGTGTCTGAGACGGCGCTCCATTCAAAGCACCGTCTCAGACACAAACTCAGATGCTCACTGTTTATTTTATGCCGCAACTTCATTTAAAATTAGGGGAAGGCTTTATACGGGCTAAAAATGTAGCGGAGGAGGTGAAAAATCAATTTCAGTTTTCTGACATTTTGGACAGATAAGGCGGTTTTGCCTCTTTTACCCTCAAAATTTCTATTAAGCCAAACACGAGCATGAAATAGATTTCCACATGAATCCATGCACCTGCCAGCTGCCCGATGGTGGAAATTGGCACTTAGAGGAGAAATGGAAGTCTATTGTTGTGTTGAGCCTGCCAGAGGATCCTTAATTAAACTGTCACCTGGAAGTTGAAATGTAATCTCCAGCTTTGTTATCCAAGCCAGAATCATTTGCCTCCACTTCGCTTGTGATGGGCTGCTTGATAATAACGGCTTAGGACCCGATGATGCAGAGGCTCTGTTAATGGTAGAGGGATCATGGAGATCGCACATAGCAACAAAAAAAAAAAAAACCAACCCTGTGACCTGTTACACCTTGAAATTGGAAATACCCACATTTTTTTCTGTCATCAATGGGCATTTCAGGGTTTTTTTAGTTATATCACCATGCCTGTGGTGAAAATGTAGTGCTGGCAGTTTTTTTAAATCATAACTTTCAATTGTGCATTTAACCTTTTATTCTTTTGTCTTATCTCCACTTCTGTTCTCTCTACAGGTATTTTATTTCATTGCTAATTGTATTTTCTTTTTATCTTAGGAGCTCCATTGTTCATTTCTTTCATTCTGTCTCTGTGTCAAATAAAAGTGGCACATGCAGCATAAAGTCTGTTGCTGTGGGGACTTTTAATTAATCAATGCCCAATTTGGCACTTGTGGGGAGCAAGAAGTCGAGCTGAAAAGGCTGGCCTCGCCTTAGCCTCATCTTTTTCATTATTTTCTCACAAAAGAAGAGGCCTTAACCAAAAAAAGAAAAAGACACCCCGCCAAGTCAATTTACTTGCAAGGCTCCGCTTACTGTTGCGGTGCTATGATAACTATAAATACATGACTTTTTATTTACCGTGATCTGACAGTGTACTATGGTGGAGGGGCTCTCCTGCCATAAGGACTTAGAGTCAATTTCTCTGCCCTTTTCATGTGCCTTTGAATCAAAAAAGCCGAGGTAAAGATAAGGAGGCAGGGAGGGCTTTCTCATATAGGCCAAGGTAGCTCCATCTGGAAGTTTTGATCTGGAGAACCCTTCTGGACAGCGCAGAGGTCAGAGCCCTCAGATGTAGCTGTCTGGTGGGCTGCTGATGAGAACAAAGAGACTGCCTTTGATACGACGTGTCCCAGTGTCAGCCCCCAAACAAACAGGATGAAAGCCTGACCTCTAATCCTTCCCTGCTTGTTGCCCTTTTCTCTGAGGCCCAGTGCTAAACAACCGGGGCCGCCAGAGAAAATTTGTCCAGTTCTTCACCTTTTTACTTAAGAGAAGAGAGATAGGCGGGAACTACAGAGTACTAAAATGAAACCTTGCCTCTAACAACAGTGACTGTAACAAAGGGAGGAAAAATAGTCCTTAAAGTGTCTTTTTTTCAATTTTAATAATTTGCTGATCAGGTCACTAATTTGTTTGAACCATCTGTCCCCTGTTAGTTTCCTCTTCACGGCAGGTTAACTATTGTTCGCTCTACCACGAGGTGTCACGAAGTAGCGACGCTGGGCAGTCAAACCGGCAGATCTGAAGTATTTGGACGTTTTAACGAACAAATAAATGGTGACAATGTATCGACAGCATATTAAAAACGAAAGCTACGCGAAGAATCACCTCATGAATATTTCATCCTACAACAGAGTAAACACACCATCACCGTCACATTCGTAATGTCCTGCCTTTCTACAAAAGTACACAATACTGCAAGTTATTTAGAAATGATGCAGGGAAATGGATTCAGGTCACAGTGTTTTTGGGAGGTGAGATATTTATGTTGAATTACCTTTGCGAGCAATGCGGATGCAGTTTATTCTAGATTCCTGAAAGAGAAAGACAACACAGACGTCAGGGGGAAAGTGTCACTTTGCATTTTGCATGAAAGAGATGTGATAATAGAAGAGAGGATGTGAAATACTGAGCCGAGGCGCACATATTTATCATGTGGTGAAAAAATTATGATTACAACACATAAAAACACACAATTGCTTTCAAAAATATGATGTTTATTCCCAAGACAAGCAGTACGGACTTAATGTTAGAAGTGATGCTAGCCCACATCTAGAAGCATGATGCCGCCTTTCTTTTCAATTGTTCATACCCTCTGATTAGAAATACAAATTACTCAACACGAGTGGGTGGCACTCACGTCTCCAAAGAAAGCATAAAATGACTGAGTGTAAAAGGACGAATTACCTCACAAGTTAAGATTCCTACTAACGACAGAAGAAAACAAAAAAATATCTAAAACCTGAGATCTGTGGTGAAGTGTATGAGAAGGAGATTAGGGATTCTATCTGAAGGAGAAAAGATGAAAGTTGAAACGAATTTAGCATAAATTTCAGACCAGTCCATCGCTATAAAAATCATTCATTTTATTCAAATTTCAGCTGATGGCATCTCTCTGTTACGAAAAGAACCTTTGTCAAACAGCACTAATGGGAACCAAGACTGTAATCCAATTCCATCCTGCCACCTCATGGAGGAGATGTATCATCAAATTAAGATTCAGAGACGCTAATTCGGGCATTATGGGACAATTATGCAAATTATTCTATTCAGAAATGGGCAAAACGAGCTTTCCTCAAACTCCAGTTGCATTGCTTTTTTAAATTGAAAATACATTTTTAATCCGACACTTAAACAAGTCTTTAACTCCGTGGTTTAATCTGAAAATATAGAATCAAACTGTAAACAAACATGTCCGTCACACAGAGTGCCATTTCTCCAGCCCAACAGTGTGTAAAACCTCACCACTAGATATCAGTAGATTGCAGATTGGAGTCAACTGAATCCAGTTTTCTTGCCCCTACTAATTCAAAAGCTTTGTGAAAGGAGTCCAATCCGAGTCAGTGAAACTCACTTCTGACCGATACTGAGGTGCTGTTGAAGATATACTTTTCTGTTGGTAACTGCTGCTATTTTGGCTGTTCCAAAGGTTGATTCTGCAGGTTTCCCCAACCTTATAAACAGTACATTTGCACAATAACTGAAACCAGCCCACTGAATGAACAATGGTCAGTTCCTTGATCATTAATATAAATTATTAGCTGAATCAGTTATTGTGCAATGTACTGTTTATAAGGTTATTTATAAGGTTGGGGAAACCTGCAGTCAGCTGAGACTGAAGAAGTCACTTGGATAAGTGACAAAACGTTGCTCCTGTTGAAAACGCTACGTCCAGATGAACACAATCAACCTTTGGGATTTACTTACCCGGATGAATGAGCATGCATCAAGATATTTTGGCTGTTGTTAATCTAGTTAGCTGCTAGTTAGCTTGCTTTCTTTGAAGTGGATCTAGCTTTGTTGGACTCTTTGCGAATAAACTCTAAGCTGGCCCTTCAGTTGATCCATCTACTTTTCACTAAAGCTTCATCAGAAATGCTCTCAGTAGAAATATGGCTGTCAAGAAGCCATTCGTAAGGAAGAAAAACAGGGAGCAAAGGCTGAGGTTTGCCAAATTATAGAAAAATGAGACCAAAAACCATTGGCAACAGGTCAGATGGCGCAATGAATATAAATTTGAAATGTCTGGTTCGATGGTTTGGGGCTGTAATTGTTAACACAGACATGGCAGATTTTTGATTATCCATACAATAACATCTGGAAAGTATCTGATTGGCTTCGTTTTTCAGCATGACAATAATCCAAAAACACTGTCAGTGCAGTAAAAAAAGCATACTTTACTGGTAAAAACGTACAATTATCCTGATAGAAAACCCAACAAAAGGCAGCCCAATATCCAAAGCAAAAGACCTGAATCTCCTTCAAGGAGCCTGGAGAACTATTCCTGGAGACTCTTTAAAGGAATTAAGAGAAACTTGCCTAAGAGAGTTCAGGCTTTGTTGAAGAATAAAGGTGCCCAAACCAAATATTGATTTTCAAGCACCCTGAAAGTGAATTGAATGAATTCTGTGTTTGCCTCCATACTAGGGCTGGGCGATATGGCCTAAAATTCATATCGCGATATAATTTGAAGCATGTGCGGTAACGATATACATCGCGATATATTCTTTTCTTCTGTATAACGTATTTTCCACACTATAAAGCACACTTAAAATCCTTTAATTTTCTCAAAAATCGAGAGTGTGCCTTATGTATGAATTCTGGTTGTGCTTACTGACCTCAAACCGATTTGGGCGTGCAGAAATCTGTTAAAAAATGTTTTAGTACAACTTTGGTAAGCCTCACTGCTTGATCTTTAATCTTCAATAAAATCATCAGCATTGCTGCTTTACCAAGTGTAACAATTAAGTTTAACATCCAGGCATCCATGAAAACAGAAGTTATTAAATTTAACGGAGTTAGAAGTTAGCAGGAAGTTAGCTCGCTAGTTTCCACCTAAACATGACATACCATGTTCTGACTGAGAGATTTCTGAAAAATGAAAACGTACAGCTCAGCTACCACTTCCGACATAAATGAAGACAGAAAACTAAACAGCAGTGGCGTTTGCAGGGTTACTGAAGTTGGACTACCTGGTATATAATGTTGTGCTACGTGATTGCTAGCGACACAGCTATGTTAGCATAACATTAGCACAGTGAAGCTGGAGGATGAACGCCAACTTTTTTTCCACTCGATAAAAGTTAACGTGAGGGATTCTGGTGGTTGGGGACAAATGCAATCGCATAGCAGGATGCTATACACGGGCCAAACTTCAGTCAGGAGAACAACTGAGATCATTCATCCACAATACGATGTTAGTTATTAATATACTGCAACAACATGGGAATAGAGCAGCTGCGAGAGAATTCAGCATTAATGAATCAATGTTACGGAAGTGGAGGAAGCGCAGTTTTTGGCTTTCCCCATATTTCAAAAGTGCTTCATCTCTTTGCTATGACTGTCGCCCGCCATAATTTGCAGATGATACTGGTTGTAGCCACTGCAATGCTTTCAACCAAAACAGGCGCAGCTTGATAACATCATCAACATGTGATAGAGCGGTATAGTCAAAATCTCTATCGTTGGCCAAATTTATTTTGTTTCTATCGTATATCGTTTATATCACCCACCCCTACTCCATACTGTATTATTAACTGAAATGTTATAAGCAAATATTATACTAGTAAATGCTATATATATTATATTTCCATGTATGTCTGCATGGTTCGATAAATCGCTGCACCAATTTCCCATTTTCCTAGCAAAATATAAAGAAACACTTTTGCACATTACCACAATACAACGAAGCTGACAGGTGGATTTATATAACTTACTTTAAGCCACATTTCTAATATAATTTATATCAACTGCTATCAAATGATTATCAATTTGTTTTAATTAATACTATTCATCAAAGTGCAACCCACTTCATTTCCACTGCATGTATCAGGAGAACTGGAACATGCAGACTGCTCACTGGGGACTTTGAGCCTTCTGTGGACTGACTCAATTACATTAAACATTTTCCTTACGAAAGAAAAGCTGATTCATCTGAAGCAGTCTACTTTATGAAGAAAGTATTTGAAATCATTCATACATTCAATCATTACAAGCTTTGGCAAATTAAGACAGATACATTTACATCTCCTTAATGGAGATGATGAAAAATAGGTCGTCGTGATGGACAAGTAAATTTTTCAACTCGCATATCTAAGTCATTGTGCACTAGCTCAGCAGAAGTGTTAATTGGCAAGCTCCAGATTGTGGAAGAAACATCACGTCTCCCCACGCTGTGCCAGTTACGCCTGAGGGGCTGGTGGCTCCTGGCAGCTCTAAATACAAAACGCAAATGCCAACATGCAACACAGGGCTCTATGGCACACACTCAAGGTTTTTACAGTGTTTGTGTGTATGTGTGTGCAAAGTTTGAAGATCTAAGTGTAGTGGTTATAAATGGGTATGCTGTATCCTTCAAAGCTACAGCCTTTATCCACAGCTTTTCAAGTACCTCTTTAGATGGATCAATCAAAGCAATTACAGAGGCTTGAGAGCCACTCTCTAGATAATTAGCATGGGTAAATACCAAATATTATGGGTCCCATATACTGTTCAAACTGTTCCACCATTATAGAGGTTCAATGTTTCCCCTTCACAAAGACAAAACCTTAAATAAACCACAGAGATTCTGAAATAACGAGGCGTCCCAATAAGTCATAAAACGTGATGACAGCTCTGTTTGGCCCCCGGGGTGCAATAGCTTAAATAACTGTTAAAGATGACAATTATGTCAGCACGGCATCAACAAGTGTTTAATCCAGGTGTCTGTGACTTTCAGATGCTTCACTCTTGGGAGAGAAACTACTTTCATTGCCAGCTTCTGGAGTGCTCTTTACATTTTTTTCTTCCACTAAAACGAGCAGGCATAAAGTAATTACGCTTCGCTCTCTTCTTTACAAAACACCACTACAAAAATATCCCCAGTACATGCATTTGTGCCTCTGTACGCAATCGAATTCAAAATGCCAACGTTCACTTTTCTGGCCTACATTTTTGTGACAGTGTGCGCACAATGCGAAAATGTGAAAAGGCCTGTGATGCATAAATGCACATGGAGCACAAGCAGGAAGATACAAAACAGGACAAAACATTTAGCAATTGCTGAACCATTTCTGGTCCGTGCAGGCTACAGGAGCCAAACGTGAACATCTGCTTGATGGTTTTAATACACTTTGTCATTAGCACTTGGATGTGGCCACTTTTAAATGACTCTGGGAGGTGAAAAACTGCGCCTGCTAATGACGTTAATATCATTAACAAGCTAAGTGCCATGCCGTATAACTGTGTGCTCTGTTAGCAGTCTAATTACTGCTATTTTACACTCTTTAATACTTTTTTTGTTACATTATGCATATGACACCTTTTCTCCTGCAATCCTTGTCTTTTCATAATCCTGTTGTGATGTGTGTGGGTTATATACAAAGCATAGGTTCGATTTAACTATACCGAACTCACTGACATCACACAGCTATTACACTGACATCAATGAAAAAGCTATATTAACCTCCTAGGACCTGCCGTCCACATATGTGGACATCACATTTTGGGTTATTTAGACCAAAATACTAAATTTTGCTCTACATGGGCCTGATATCCACTTACGAGGACATTATACTGCTACTGTTATATCAAAATTTTAAATGAATATCCTCATATGTGGCTGTCATTTTTCTTAAAAACAAAAATTAGGTAAAAAAAAAATCTGGTAATTCTTTGTTTTTTACATTCATCGGGCCCCAATCAGCCCAAATATCAAAGAGAAATTAAAAATGCATGTCGTGAAAGAGTTCGGGTCTTAGGAGGTTAATAAGATCCTGTGCTAAGCAATGAACACTGAGCAAGGTCTGACACACTCCCCGAAATAATGTGTTTGTGAGGGTAAACTTGTTCTGACTAAAACTCCTTGTGTTAAAAGCTGATTTAAGTGAAGTCGGTTCAGTCCTGCAGCACCGATATACAGATTTAAACACTCACTGCATCTGTACTTCCAGGCAAAGCAATGTTTAAAGGACTGAGGACAATGTTGGCTGTGTGATTTGGCACTGTGCTCCCATCACTGTGGGTCATGGATGCTGGCCCCCTGCCAGGCAAAACAAAGCCTAATCCCATCCGCCGGTAAAGCCAGGCCGCCCCTATCTAATCCCATTCTTGGTAGCCTAGCTGTGTGAAGTGCTCACACAGCACTCCGTCCGTGTGTTTTTTCACTGGGTTGGAAAAAGATCTTACTGGTGGGGACGAGTCACCCAGCTCCTGTTTGCAGGATTTTTAAAAACACTCACACGCACACTCCTAATGAAAAAGCAGCCGACAGAAATCGGAAAAAATAAGCAGACACGAGTGACCCAGCTTGCACGTATTTATCACCAGCTGATGATCACAGAAGACTGTGTTTTTACCTACGGCAATAACTCTCAGCTACATTGCCACAGTCTGTGAATATTAAAGCAGCAGCTTTCTACCACTGATCAGCTGCACCTGTGCCCAATTATCCTTAAGTAATTGCCTCACCCAGGTAGCAGCTCTTCCTGTAATGGAATTTGGAAAGGTAATGTGGCATCCTCTGGGTACAACTGAAGGTCTTTGTCTGTTCAAGAACAATGAAATGGAAGCAAGCACAGCCGTGTGGAAACAAGGTCTGCAAGTTTTTAGTGAGTGGACAGAAAAGCAGTCGCGTAAAAGCCTCAGGTTTAGTTCTGCGTTACCCTGGCCAGCTACATCTGGATTTTTCTCGAAGATAATTAACTAATTATTTGCATAAAGAAAGAGGGGAGCAGACAAGGACATGGAGGTAACGGGACAGAGGAGGCGAATGAAGTGGATTGTTTACTCTGAGTAATTCCACTTAATCAGAGCTTCGCTTGCTGTAAGTAATACATGCAAGTAATTCCTGTCTCAGAAATGCAGAGAATCAAAGTGGTAGGATGTAAGCGTTTGTAGTTTTCAAGTAGTTACATTTGCCTGCACAGTTTGTTTTCATCCAACAACCTCTTTCACTGCATAAGTGCTTGTTCAGAGGTCCACACAATACATCAGTCACAGCATTAGTACTTTAAATACAGATACTCATTAACGCCAAACACCACTGACTTCATTTGATTACCACTGGCCAGGGATTAAACTGGGATATTATGGAGATGGGTGTGTTAGCATCAGTGGGGAACAGAACAGTTTTCCATACAAAGGCCTGCAACTGATTTGAGAACGTTTAATACATTAAAGAACAGGAGTGTCATTGGTACAATTTGACACAGACTATAACAAGGTCTGCAAAAACAACGTATCCAGCTTTGCTGCAACACCAGTGCAAGTTTATAGTCACTCACCCCTCTGAAGTTGCTCATAGCCTGGAAGTAGACAAGGTAGCTTTTGCGGGGGTCCAAAGGGCTATTCCAGTAACCATTATACGTGTGATTGTCACCCACAGTAAAGGGACTGGCCTCGGGCAGACTGCTGGGCGGCAGCTCGGCTGTGTAGTAGTGAGGCGTCCCTCGGGCCTGGGCCTCCCCGTGTGACATGGGCAACGGAAAGCATTCCTGCACCCCCAGTTCCCGCTTCACTTTCTTCCCAGTTTCTTCCTCAACCACTACCTGGTATGTGCTGTACAAAGAGCGGATGTGCATTTTAATAAGCCTGGAGCACTGATGAAAATCAATTTTCTGTACCTGAAATGATCTCCTCACCTAACAGGTGCTCCTCTGCCTTGGGCGGGGCGCAGCAGGACAGTAATTGTGCTCTCTGTCTCACTCAGCGGAGACGGCATGTCTCCGTAATCAAAGGTGGGAGCTGTGGACACCAGACACCAAAGCTTACATGTCAAAAACAATAAAAGCACACGCAAATAAGCACACGTCTAGCCTTAGCCAGTGCTCATTTCTGCCTCTTTGTCCTTTCACATAAACATGTTCATCCTTGAAATGTCACGTAACACGGAGCCTCACTCACTCACTATATAGCGTTTTCCTCATAGTACACTAACTAGTGGCAATGCAGACAGTTGTTGATACACTGGCATATCTCGCCATGTCATTAAGATAAAAAATGTGTGCACACAGCTACATCACTATTCATCTTTTACATATTTACAGTTTAGACTATGGAACTAGAAATTCAGAGATGAATTTTTAAGGTCAAGGGAGTCGACCTCATTTTGAATCGTGGGCCACATGCAGCCCACTTTGACCTTAAGTGCGACCCACTTAAGGTCAGCAAAACTTGATTTTGTCAATGTGCAGTCAAGAAGTTTAACTACAGTGCAGATCAAGTTTTCCACACAAAGTTTTTCTACTGTGGCAAGTGAAAAGAAATCTGTCAGCACGACTCTTTGGGCTTAAATTATAAGAAAGAACTGTGTCAAATTACAAAAATAAATCTGTTTGTTCGTTGCACAGACAGCCCTGTAATTTTAACTTGCACTTAATTACTTTGTTTTAGTATGAATGATTGGGGGGGGGGGAGGTCTTTATCAGTGGGAAAAGCTGTAAAAAGTATGAAAATACAGGTGAAAGCTGAAAATTCTTATCCCATCTTTCACATTTTTCAAAGCTTCCCAGTGGGCCAGATTGGAGTCTTTGCCGAGCAGAGTGTGACCCCCCGAGCCTAATGTTTAACACCCCTGGTCTAAGCCGCACAAACTGTCTTTTTGAGCAAAGACTCGTTCCTTTGTCAGCATACAGGGATAAACGGGCTAATATACCCAAACCCCATATTGTCATTTTAAGTACAATGTTTGAATTTCCCTTCTAGTTGTCTTAGAAACAAGTCCAATTAAAAGTAAAGGGAGTGAAGCTAAATTGAATGGGTTTTTCATTTAAAAGGATTTGGCTAAAGTCATGCTCCTCCCTGGAGATGTGGCGGCACATTTTTCTTTAATATCAGCAGTCAATTAGCGAGGGGGAAGAGAGCAAACTATTCATGAGGAATCGATAATTATCATATTAAAAAGCAGTTCACTAATAGCGCAGAAGGAAAGAGCACGCATCAATTAAGGTGAGTTATTGAGGAAAACCAGATGCACTATTGTCGACATTACGTGCTGCCAAAAAAGAAAAAAGAGGGTTCGATGCCAGTTGCCACACTGAGCCTGTCTGAGAGATTAGTGCCCGTCAGCCACGACTCCGCGTGCACGCGAATAAGGAAACGTGCGTGGAAGGATACTCCGCGGTGGGTGTTGCTTGAAGATGCTGACAGTAGTGGCTGTTGAAGGTGTTCAGTGTTTGCTAGCTGTCAGTGCAGATTTGAGAGACGCTCAGTGTAAGTGAATGTTCTGCACCGTGGGCCAGAGGAGGAGGCTGAGGATGATCTGCAAAGACTTTTGGACTCTATCTGTGGTCTGGCTCCACGCCAGATTGCTGTCTGCCATACAGCGAGTGAGCCTGTGCACTAAATCTATAATTAAACAAACCGGACCTCTCTGCAAAGAGATGGGGGCAGAGAGAGTAAATGTTCGAGTGAGACCGAGTGGGAGTGGTCGTGCTGTGTGCTCCTCAGAGGTGTAATCTCATCCCTTAACAAGCGCAAATGCATCATTAAAAGGAAACAGAAACACAAAGGTTGGATTTCTATCACCAGTAATAAGCTCTGAGACTCTCAGAAGGGGTGTTCTGGTCCCGAGAATGTTCTAAATCTTTCTTCATACATAACGCACAGCAGTGTCCCCTCTGTTGTGCTTTCCTGCTACCTGCAAGTTAATTTATGTCTTGAGGACTGTGAGATGACAGCGTGCCACTAGATTGGAAAGGCAATTGGAAAATAGCTCTTGCACTCTGGGAGCAGCAGTTTTGCCTCAGCGAGGGGAGAAGACACAGAGGTTAAAAGAGAGAAAACCTGATTTCTAATTATAGCACACAGTGGGTGAAGTCTCACTGTTGTACCTGCATGCTGCATTAGCGATAGGCAGCGATGGCACAGAGAACAGCCTCTACACGCCCGCCTTCATTTCTATCTTACGATTTTACACCAGATTTCGCACCGTCGCCCACGATAGCACGGATGCTCCGACAGCGGCGCTCCTACCAGAGATGTTAGTGGTGATCTCGGTGAGGGCCGTCTGGCCAAAGCCCTTGGCCGTACGTGCCCGGACGGAGATTAGGTAAGTCGTTCCGGGGTGGAGGTTGGAGAACATGTGGTAGGTTTCGTTCTTGAGCTTTGACACTGTTCTCCTGGGTCCTGGGACGTTGATGCTCGGATCAGATGACTCGATACTCTGGTAGCTGATCTGATGTCAGATAGGGAATAAAAACAGCATTAAAAAACAGTTAAAATGTTTTTTTGCTCTGTTGTTATACCTGCTAACAAACTTCAACTGTGATTTTTTTTTTTTCCCCCCCAGTTGAGTTCATCAAATAGGTGCACAAATGGCTCGGTCATAAGTAGTAAATTAAATATGTCATTGATATGATTCACTTGACATGAAATAAAAACTGCTTCACTAAATAAACATGCTAATTGCTCATGTGGTTTCCAGTTTCAGGTGAATACGTCTTGATTGGCATGGTCGCCATTAGCTCAAAGGCATACGAGCAACATGGAGCTCTGGTGAGAAGCATTGGAAGCCGTAAGTGATTTTCTGACTAAGTAACTCATTATGAAGGCCAGAGACGGAACCTCGCGCACTAAAAAGTATTTCCAAGCATGAAAATCAATACTGTGAAGTGTTTATGAGTTTAATTAACACTTGTTAACACTACGAAATCGGTGCGCGAGAGTGTCCTCAAAAAAGTGTAATCTTTTCAAAAGTTTTTCCTCAAGAGGTGATTAGCTGTGCCTCTACCTCACGAGAATTTCCACTTATGCTCTTTGAAATAGTGGAGAGCTAAATGAGATGACCTTACCGCAATCAGACAAGGGTGAGCGTATTAGGGAAACGTGGAGCTGGAGGAGATCCACTTCACTGAAGAAACGAACACACACACGATGCGTACCGTATGTGCTCGTGCGCGTGCACGTTGCACACACCGGCACTGACGCTCGAGCTGAACCAAAGCTTCTGCTGATTATCATAAGAAGAGCTTAATGTCTGCTCATGCTCGTAGGGAGAAGATAGAATTATGAGCCATCCAGTGACTGAGAAAAGACAGACCACTGTGTTTCTGCTACAAAGGCATTCATAAAAAATGCCAGACCCAGCACAGAAGAACGAGGAGGGCTTGCAGGACAGCTTTCTGGTCGATAGGCTCAGGCAGACTGGTCAATAGTTTAATCTGAGAGAAATGAAGAGGATTTCTACAGCTTTGTATAAAGCTTTCTTTGTCAGTTGAGGAAGATCAGTGTACACTACAGTGTAAAAATCTTGTGCGGCCTCCACTTTATATGTCAAACTGGAAATTCTATTTAATATATCCTTGAGGTGACATTGCAAGAGAAGCCACGGAAGGAAGAGTTGAGCATGGGTAGGCATGCTCAACTCTTCTGCAGACAGAGGGTGTAAAGTAAATGCAAAATGATTGTCCAGCTAAGCAGAAGCCCTACAGCAAAAATTTGTGTATCGATTAAGGTGCCACTCTCTGTTTCTACAGGACAAGAAGACCAAGCCATGTGCTCAAGGGTCAGCAAAAGCATATCCAGTCATCGCTGCTATTTTTGTTTATAAAGACACACATGCATTGTCCGTTGGGTGGAAAAAGAAAAAAGCATAAACTGCAGCAGAGCGGTTGTGTGATTAAGCACATACTTTATCTGTGCTGTGCCAGTTGCAGCAATGCTGAAATTGGTTCAGCAACTAGAGAGGGAAATATTTTCTGCACTAGGCAGGAAACAAAAAAAGAACAGGCACGTTTCAGTTCCAGGAAAATGCTGTTTGGGTTTGTTATTTTTTTTGTATTGCTGGAGATTTTTTTTTGTGCTGGTAAAAATATTGAATATAAAGTTAACAACCCCTTAAAAAGAACCTCTAAATTTATCAAACCAAATGGGAAAATTATATTTTATTCTTGACCACAAAAATGGCATGGAAGCAGTAGAACAAACTACATCCACATCCACCTCAGTTTAATTTATGAGTTTAGTCGTATGTATGATGCAAGCAACCCAATAAAGAAACTCAGCCTGCAGTTAAGCGCCTGATCGTGCATTTTGCTTAGCTTTAAGACTTTACCAACTATCCCAGCAGCCCTTTATGTGTTGGAGGTACGTTTTATCCTACAGAGGTCACACAGCAGATGCCTGCACCGGGACTTTTACTGAAACTGTGAGTAAGGCGTCTATACTTTGCAGGCATTATATATTCTGGGGAGGTCTTGCATTGGATGACACCCAGGAGTGATTGCCACTCAAAATCTCAGAAGAAGATCATAGTTGATCTTCTGTCATAGTTGAGTTCAGAGTGTCAGTCTCCTTTTTTCAGGCAGCATGTATGACCTACGTCTCTCACATGACACACTGTTGATGGCACACGTGGCACAAATGTTTTACTCACTGGCTCAATGGTCTTTCATTAATTTGCCTGATTTACAAAATTAAGGATGTTTAAATTTATTAAAACTGATTTTTTTTTATTCTTTACATTTGACGTCTTAAAACTCATCCCTGCATCACTTTTCTTTTCAGCAATAGTGTATGCACTCATACAATCCCGATGCTCACTTTTATCACTATACAATACCAATAGGGTTAATACCACTATGCTTTCCATCTGTAGTATATAATATTTAACAACTTTATTTAGAATATTACTGGGTTTTTCTTTGTATTGTCAAAGCCACTTTACAAATAAGGCACCACGGTGCAGGTGGCACGGATAGCTTGGATGGCAGGTGAGGGAGAGAAACTGACAGAGACCTCACTCTGCGCCTTTCAACTGAAATGCCGACAGTGTTTAACAGGACGTTGAAATATGATTGAACATAATACTATTTAAACAACCAAAGTCAGGTTCAAATTAAATTTTCCAGCTGTCTGTCAGGGCAGGAGAGGAATATCAGAGTTACTATTGGCTAGAGAATACGAGCTAGTTTGATGGTTTCCTAGCAATAACACGTTTAATATCTGTGTTTATTTTACTGTAGATCAATGTAATTTCATTATTTTAAAGATTCATCTGAGCATATGAAATTCTCTTTTAGTTGTAGTCTAAAATCACTACTGTGCAGACTGCACTTAAATAACTGATTCATCATCATCAGACAGTTCAGGAGTTTGACATCTATACGTTTGCAGACTTTGTACACAGAAATATTTTCCCAGTTAGTTTCTGGTACGCAAACCATGGCAACCCTGAATAAAGTTCAAGATAAAGCACAGAGAAGTTGATTAATCACCCATCCAGCCACTGGTATTTAACATGCTGATATGCATGGGTACAGCCTTGCTTGTTATTAGATTTGAATATGTTTACACTCCAGAATCATTAAAAGAATCAGCAAACAACAGCACAGCAACCATGTTAGCTGATTAAGTCAACTTTTAAGTCCAGCGGAGCCAACAATGATAACAGAGAGACTACTAAATGCTCGCACCTGCCCCAATCCACCAAACTCTACAACCAATTAAATTTACACATCGAAGAAATTCACCCTCATGTCTCCATGGGCTCACCTCATACTGGGTAATAAGTCCATTGGGCTCAACAGGCTCCTCCCACTTCAGGAAGATCATGTCATCCAGTGGGGTGAAGGTGAGCGACTCCGGTGCGATGCCTCCGGGGACTATGAGAAATTACAGAACAAACATTTGTCAGGGAAACTGAAGGGCTAATCACACAGTGATCCTCTCCTGTCAATATCACAGAGTGAATGTCATTGTGGCCCAGAGCGACGCATCACACAAAGCACTCTGACACACAGAGCAGTAGGCAGGCAAAACTCACAAAAAGGATACAGAACTGCATAAATTATGCACCCATTACAAAGATGAGAAAAAAGAAAATATTATAAAAGAATTATATTTTTTTATTCTGCTTCAGTCAAAGCTTAAATATACTGATGAATATGTGAAGGCCTGAGCTCTCAACTATACATGGTTTTGGGGCCATTCAGTTGAAGTCCTGGTCCCAGCGGTCTGTGCGAGTACTGCGCAGAGGAAGACTGTTATGTGAGATTCAGGCCTGAGGCTAAAGCGAGAGCCAAACAGCTGAGTTGACTGTTTTTTTGAATTGGGTTAGTCAGGACGACAAATTTGCTTATTGGGACTTTTGGAAAAGGTGGTTCTAATTGGCACACACTGTTTGTATTTATACATATACTCATCTTTATCTAAGCAAAAGAAAAACATTCACTCTCTTATTTGGTTGCTCTTTTTCTATCTTTCTCTGTACATATGTGTGTATGTAGCTTTCTGAAAAATCCTGTTTGTTTAGATGTTTTTCCTTTTTTTGGTTCCCGGCAGAATTGATTTCTCCTTTAGCCACCACGCAGAAAATCTGTGAAGGCACACAGGAATAATAGGAGATAAGAAATAAGAACCAAATCCTATCTCGGGATTGCCCGAGTCTCAGATATGTTTTCTCTTTTATGTTATTTCCATCTAAAAATGAAATGGATCTTTTGTGATGCTGACTCAGTCAGCCGGTCACCCTTTCTGTATTAATGCGTAAGGGAGAGGGGAGGAGAAGTTTTAATTACACAAAACTGGGCTGATAATGGATTTGTGTATTTTGAACACTGATGGAAAAGCAGAATTACACCAATCTGGCATAACATTATGACCACTGCCAGGTGAAGCAAATAACACTGATTATCTCTTCATCATGGCACCTGTTAGTGAGTGGGTGATATTAAGGAGCAAGTGAACATTTTGTCCTCAAAGCTGATTTGTTAGAAGCAGAAATCTGGCAAACCTAAGGATCTGAGCAAGTCTGAGATGTGCCAAATTGTGATGCTAGATAACTGGGTCAGATCATCTCCAGGACTGTAACTCTGGGATGTTCCCAGTCTGCAGTGGTTTATATCTATCAAACACAAAGAAAGAACAGCGGTGAACCAGCAGCAAGGTTACAGGTGACCAAGGATCACTAATGCACAGAGCTGTTCTGGTAGAAAGGTGTCAGAATCTACATCCGCATTGCAGTTTGTTGTGTACCCCTGTCCCCAAATAAAAGCACCAGCAATGGTCACAAAGCATCAGAACTGGACCACGGAGCCATGGAGGAAGGTATCCACATTTTCTTTGACATCACATGGATGGCCGGTTGTGTGTGCATCGCTTACCATGGTGAAACACCTGGTGTTAGGATGCACTATGGCAGGGGTGTCCAACTCCAGGCCTCAAGGGCCGGTGTCCTGCAGGTTTTTGATCTCACCCTGGGCCAACGCCGCTGAATCAAATGATTCGTTCATTACCAGGCCTCTGGAGAACTTGTTGAGGAGGTAATTTAGCCATTTAAATCAGCCATGTTGGATCAAGGACACATTTAAAACCTATAGGACAGCAGCCCTTGAGGCCTGGAGTTGGACACTATGGGAGGAAGACCAGCCACCGGAGGCAGTGTGAGGCTTTCTACTTGGAAACCTTGGGTCCTGTCATCCATGTGGATGGTACATTGACATATATCAATACCTAAGCACTGAAACCGTATTCCCTGATGGCTGTGGCCTCTTTCAGCAGGGTAGTGCGCCCTGCCACAAAACTAAAATAGTTCAGGAGCACAACAACAAGTTGTTTAGCCTCTAAATTCCCCTTGAAATCTCAATCCAATCAAGCATCTGTGGGATGTGCTCGACAAACAAGTCTAACAAGTCCATGGAGGCTTCATCTTACAATTTACAGGGCTTAAAGGTTCTGTTTCTAACAGCTTGGTGCCAGATACACCAGCACATCTTAGGGGTCGGGTGAAGTCCATGCCTCAATAGCTCAGGGCTTTTTTGCAAGCAAAAGAGGGACGACACAATCCTAGGGAGGTGGTGTATGTCCACAAAATTATAACATGGGACAGTTTCAATGTGGGAAGCCTGCACTTATTATGAGAACATACAGTGAGCTAACCCCAGACCGCAGTTTAGCATGTGACAAACTGAGCAAATGCTTTAAGGCAATAAAACGTTGGACTGCCAACATTTAGTGGGAACCACATATTATTGGAACTTGTACTTTGTGATAATTGGAGAGTGGAGGGTTTCTGTTTGTTTGTTTTTTAAGAAAATAACATTTATAATATGAAGGCCTGATGAATGACGGTGTCTTTGGCTGTTAAGGAGCGAGAGCAGCTTTAAGATTTTTCCCAGCTGCTCTAATATTAGTACACCTTGCTAATGTTACAGCTTTTTAAAGCAACAGTCCTACAATATTCTCACCTTCATCAAGGTTACAATGCTTTTGAAGAAAAGTGTTTCGGAAAGGTGTTGATTGGATTTTTTATTTTAATCTCGGAAGCGCTCAGCTTTTTGTTTCTCTCAGTTCAACAGCAACACAGACTACATCCGCCATTATAAAACAGTTTCACTGAAATCATTAGAACTTTAAGAAACATTTGATCAGATATTAATGTTGCACTTTGCTGCAGATCTAATAAACTGGTAGTGAACCTTGAATGTGTAGCATTCATCCAGTGGCTCTATTCGGTTTTAGTTTCTCTGCGCTCCGTCTTTTACCATCTATCTACTGTCTTTTCTGTAATCTCCTTCTGGGACTTACTGTCCTCCTCCGTCTGAAAGGTGACCTCTCTGCCCTCTTTCTTCCCCTCTGGATTTGCCAGTGACAGACGGACATGGATGGCATGGTAGGGTGGCAGATCACGCAGCGTGAAGCGTGAGGCATTGTGTTCCACTGCAAGGCACTCGCGTACGGTGGTGTTGTGGCCGCCGCCTCCTCCCGCCATGGTGTAGCGGTAGCACAGGGACACTGAGTAGGTGTGGCAGCGTGTCAGGTTGAACGCCAAATTCTCCCACTGCAGGGACAACTGCCTGGGCTGGATATCTGTGGCGGCGAGTCCCCGTAATGCGCGCATGGGCTCTGTGAGAGATTGAGGAAAAGGATATGAGAGATACGGACAAGACACAGGTAAGCTTTTATTGTGAAATATTGGATTTTTGACAGAACATCCAGCAAATAGCCTGCATTACTAATATAACAGGACCACCCGAGCAGTTTTCAAGCTGTTCCTCTTCTACGTGCCGCCATACTGCCCTGCCACAGTGCAGAGGTCATTTTGCTGCCAGCACAACACACCCACATCCCTGATGGCAGAACAGGAACTCACACCAATTGCGCTAATTAATCGGACAGGCCGCGGGTTGCTGTTGCACTCCCACCAGTCTCCTCCCTTTCCCCTACCGCAGAGCAAAGTGGTCATGCAGTAGTTTCACTCCTTCGCCCTGAGGTTTAATCCACATACAAAAAACACAAGAGCATTCACTTCCGCTGGTCAGTGTTACTGACGGGTCATCGCTGTGGCCCGGTCCATATTTTTAGAAGGCACCGAGTTAATTCTGGTCACTGGCGGGTTAACCCCGACTTTCTCTAACTCGTACTAAAAGAACAACAGCTGCGTCTGTGATATTCCCCTTGAATTTATTTGCTCACTGAAAGATACAGAGAGCCTCTATACCCAGAGGCACAGACCAGCCAGTGTTCGGGAGGACGTCCGAAACTGAAGCAAGGCCAAGTTAAGCCAAGGACATCCTCCGTATCAATGGAGGTATTTATCAGTGGAAATTATTAACACAATCAATGCCGTTTTTGTCAAGCAATATGCTACATAATGCATTGTATGGCTTTATTCTTTTAATAGGGCACGATGAGTAATGGGCCAGGGAGGCAGGGAATGACAGCAAAGATATCGGGTACAGCAAGAGATCAGTGGAGTTTGAGGTTACTGGCCAAGGTCTTCATTCCCTCGCTGACTTGCACACTCAGAGGGATTCTCGCTGCAGCACAGATTAGTGCAGAGAACTTAAATAAAGTGGCTAATGCATCACTGAGCAGGGGCTAATGCATTAAGACAAGTATTATCTGAGAAAATGGATTCAAAAGGTGCTCTGTACTTGTGCAAGGACACACAGGCACACAAATAGACATCACATACATATGTACATATATATATATATTCCAGACTGTCTGAGACACTTAGCTAGAGCAGTGGAGATTTTATGACAGTTCCAATCTATACTAAAGGTCTCTGCAATCACCAACTTTCTCTTTTAATTTGCTATCTGGCATCTCAGGGTAGATGGAAATATGAACAGAGCATTGATCTGAACCTCATCCAGAGTAATGTGACGGTAGATAAATGGGTGGGCACGGTAATCGCACCGTAGTAGACTGCACCCAGTAAGAAATGTTAATGTACCATTGTTCAGTGTGACTGAGGATTGTCTTGATGGTGCAGTTGACAGACTGCACAGTCTGGGAGCTAAATAAAGAGAGGCATTTAACTGCTGAGTTGATGAAAGCGCCACCAAAGCGGCCACAGTGTGCTCATTATGGGTTTTCTCAAAGTGGACATTTGTGCCAGCCCCTTCCCCTAGCCTCGTCTTATTTGTCTGTATGCCACGGGCACCCGTTCCCTGGCACCCCGTGGCATGAAAACTGCAGCCGTCCCAACATGGACGAAAGCCCACAGCACCGTGGTGATGAACGGAGATTGGAAGTTAGAGAAGATGTGATTGGTTCTGGTTTACTTCCTCTAAAATTGTAGCATGGGACAGCAGCAGTATAGATTGTGTTATACAGACATTCACTCACACCCTGGTGCACAGAAATCCAAATCTGCCCATATAGGGAATTCTGCCTCTGAATGGAAGACATGATAAACGACATGCCAAGTAAGGCAAAGCACTTGTGTTCCTAATGTGCCTAATTTTAGTCGGGCTCCAGCGTTGGCTCCCTCTAACAGACCAAAAGCATCACGGGCAGGGGCTTTCCAGAAGGTTCAGTGACCCAGCAGCAGGTGGAAGCCCATTAGCATAGTTTGGGGACCACCTGCAGTACAAACGCTCGCCTCTCCTCTGTGGTTTACTTGAGGGGCTTCAAGCTGTGCTAATGCACCGTGCTGATAATCACAGCAATGGCTCATCAGGCACACCTGGATGACCATCGGAGCCAGGTGGAGACCGTGTTCACATTCACGGCCATTAGTTTTACAGCAGCGGCGCTAGGATGGCTCGCCACCACGAGGATGTATATGTGCACAGCGCAGCCGGCTAGCCAACATGCTTCACCATGAAAGAGCCAGATTAGTCACGGTGGTGAGACACGGCTTCGGGAGAGGAAATTCACTTCCTAAATACAAAAGAGGGTCCAAAATATCCCTTCTGTTCACCGGATAATTACAACCTTCCCCGAAACCAAACCACAACAACAACAGCAACCCCGCCGATCTATTTTCTCATACTTAAATGTAATCGGGCCAGCAGCGAGTGCATGTGCGTCTGTCTGTATTCAGGATTCAGCAGAAGCATGCAGGGTGAGCAGGGGTGGCGTGCACCAGATGGTTTGAAGGTTTGGGTCAGGGGAACTCTGGGAGACAGCCGGTTATTAGAGCTACTGAAGGGTCAAGAATGTGAGACGCACCAGGAGGAGATTCATAGTGTTGAAGTGTATAACAAAATACACACGTGTCAGAACTGTAAACACTGATTTGTGTCATGCAAAAGCCAATCAAATGAAGCCCCCACAACACACACAGACACACACGTATATATATGTACAAGATACACTGATGGGCCAAATTAATTTCACCTACACTTCCTCTGTGTTGAACTAGTGCTGCATCTAAATGCCCTGTTTAACAGCTCGGCAAACACAGCAGTATTACTTATCCCACACATGGCTGAACAACCTAATGTCACAGTGGTTGAAATGTAAATACATCATTAAAGGCAGAGTTTAGTGACTTTCACAAACACCGATAGCAGCAACTGTGAAAGCAATTTCCGTACGTTATGATTCCGCTCTCGCTTCACCTCTCGCACGCTCGCTTTCATTTTTACTCTCACTTTGAAAAACTACCCCGACTCCACCGCCATCGCCTTCCCTCTACTCTACTTCTTCTTGCTATCAACCTTTTTTTTTTTTTATTGGGAATTTTCTCTGTCTCTCGTTGTTGCGGAGCGGTGTGTGGGGATAGGCGAAGGAGGGCAGAGAGCTCACTCACGGCGCCTGATGAATGAGGGGTGTCTCTGGCTGTTGGGAGAGGAGAGTAGCTTTAATATGTCATTGGAGAGGAGGCCAGGGAAGCTCTAGTGGAGCAGGGTAGGAAGATATGTGAGGGATGGTGTGTGGCAGGGAGAGACCGTTGGGCATAGAGAAGAGTGATGACCATGGAAGATGTGAATCCACAGACTGCCTTTGGGTAACACAAAGCTCTCCATTTTGTGTGTCTGTGACTACATCGCACACATTGCAGATTCAGGCAGCGGTAATGACTACCTGCAGCTTCTGTGTGTGCATCTGCAGTAACACAGTTTGTTGTATGTATATTTAAAAGAGAGCACGGTTATGGGGCCCTGCTCTTCTCCTGGGTGTTCTGTGTCTGAACAGTGACGAACGACAGAGACGGGAAACGCGAGCGGGACAAAATGAACAAAAACAATAAAAAGGCTTGATCAGAGCCTTAAAATGGACCAGAGAAAAATGATGATTTGGGGAATTGTTAAGTGTTAGTCTGAATACTGTAAGAGTCAAATGATAATGAGCTGTCTCTTTTTAAATTACAGTAGGCAGAAATCAACATTGTTGAGTTATTATTAGCCAAAAAATCTGCTTTTTTCACTGTTTTCTGACAAATCAAGAAAATCTTTCACCTGCTGATTCTTGTCCATTTGTTACACTAGCCAAATAAAATTTCTGTCTCCTCCAATAGATACCAAAGAAGCCCCTTTTTAGACTAGCTACTGCAGTCAGCCAGCTGTTATCTTTTAAATAACCGTCAAAGCAATATTGCTATGCTGGCAGCAAATAAAGTCCCTTTCAGTCTCCTTGGCTACAGAGTTCAGAGAACACCAGTGATAACAAATATGCCTTTCTTATGAGATAAGTGCAGTATATGCAGCGACTGAGTCAGAACTTGTCTATCAGCTTCTCACTGATTGAATTTTAGCAGATTATCGTGACCAGCGCAGTCTCATATTGTAAGCTTCCTTTAAGTTACAGTGTGTGGCTGTTGGGCATCAGTACAATGAGCTGAGGGTCTTTATTAGAACAGCTTCATCATAAGAAGGGGCCATATCTACAAGTATTATCATAGCCAAAATTAAAAGTATAAGCCTATCTGATTTAGAAATTCACTGAGCTGAGCTAAAGTAGAGGATGAGAGCTGCCTCGCACTTTACAGTTTATTAGTGTTCAACGTACTTTATTCTCATATGGTTTGCTCGGGGGTACTGCATTGCCTAAATAATGCAGATACCCCAGAGGTTTTTCAGAAACACAACGTGTTGTTTGGTAAGCTATTTCCACGCAATATCAACCCCCAATAAAAAAAAAAAAAGATGTTTAAAAAAAGAAATGTTCTCACTTTTGTAACAACTCCAAAAAGGAAACAGCTGACAAGACTGTCATCGTCTCTTCACACATGACAGCATACAAGATTTAGAGCTGCACACTGGCATAAACAAGATGTTAACGATAAGGCAGACATTCATCTGTTATTCAAATTAAAGCTTCCCCGTGGAGCTTTCGAGTGGAGCGTCTTCTTATTGTCTCGTGCACACGCACTAAGAGGCACGTCGACGTGAGGTGGCGTGACAGGTAGCGGGCCATGGAAAATATCAACGAGCCGGCACAAGCAGGAAGGACTCGTACTGCTTAATAGTAAACACGTAAACCGAGGTTGAAGCTTTGCAAGAAGGGAAGCACAATCATGTGTGTGCATATCAGGGATATGCAAAATGAATTTTGGGTGATTAGCAGCAATTTTTGTCTGCTTACAAGGAATCTCCAGAGAGTACCGTGCAGTATGGATGATACACTCCTCAAGAGTGTGTTTAGCTCCTTATGTCATCGTTTGGTACATTTACCCCATTAATCTTCTTTAAATCCTTAAAAGAAAACACACTTCCTGTGTTAAAAGAGAGAATATATACAGCATAAAATCCCATTTTTATGAGTTTGGGAACAATTATTAGTCACCTGCACACTTGGTCCTGCTCACGAGAGGAGGTCCCGGAGGGCCGGTTCCGCCCTCTCCCGGTCGAGTCAGCAGCACGCTGATGTGATACTCTGTGTCTGGATCCAGGTGCCACAGCTTATAGGTGACCATGTTGACTCCATGCACCTCTGACCATGGAGACTGGCTGGCACGATACTCAATCTCCTTTCTGATAATAGGGCCATCTCCCAGGATAGAGTTGGTGTTGAGCTGGATGATCAGGTAAGTGGAGCCAGCACGCAGAAGCTGAGGCGGCGCAATGGGGGATGGGGGTACTGTCGGAGAAAATGAAAAGCAGTGTTTTCTCGTTTTGCTGGTTAAGAACACATTGGTATTGATAAAAGCACTTCCTGGCAGGCCGGCAGCACTGCTGCACAATCTAGGGTGGTAAAGTTGTGCTATTAATTTTACTAATCAGGCGTATGCAAATAGATTTCTGGTTATGTTAAAGCCCACTGAGTCTTAAATGAGTCTCCAGAGACTGCAGGATGTGAGCAGGTCAAACTATGTTCAAATAGCAGATTAGTCATACCTATTAACGGGGCGTTCAGAGCCTTGCATACATTTTTTAGCAAAGGGGTGAATGCAAAAAACAGCTGTGCATGCGTCGCATTGAACGTGACATTCCCTGTAACTCAGACAATAATTACTGTGCGTGTTTTTCTCCAACTTCTCAGACAGCCGGCCACCACGATGAAAGAGCTGAATACATTACTGCTGGTAAAGCCTGGCAAACTGAGAATTAATACCACTGCCCACGTCACTTTCTGGCAGATCCAAGCCGCTAAACACTTACACAGGCAACCGTGAGAGTGAGGGATGGGAAAGCCAAAAGAAATGTGGACAAAGCATGAGAAAAGATCAGAGTTAGATCTGTGGCTGTGACTAATCCTTCATCCCTGCCTCTGTCTTTTATGGCCCTCCTCTCTGTGGGTTTTTCGACAACTTCACCTCTACTCTGTATTGCTTCTTTGTGCCTGCAGCAGCTCATCTTTTAACTGTCAATGGATGCATCTATAATAAAAGGCCAAATTTGAGCAAACAGGCAAACAGCCAGTGCGATTACCTTCAAAGTATCTCACCTACCCCTTTCACACTTTAAGTAGACTCAATTTTATCTGCTAATTTATTGTATCCCCCCCTTAGTTCATTAATAGTTGTCACTTCCATGAAAACAAAGCAAGCTCTCAGTGCTAGTGTCTGTTTAATGTGGGACTCCTCGTCGGTGCAACATTTGTTTCTGCCAATGCATTTTCAAATATGCTTAGGACAGAATATGTGTGCACATATAAACTCAGGGCCCACAACAATAGCCCGAGACATACGGACAAGGTAAAACTGTTTTATTAATCATGTAGCTATCTCCGAGCCCTCCGTGGAGCAGTAGAAGGGTTTACTATGATTCTCGCATTCTTTCTGCATTATATAAACGAGTAGATCCAACTCATTAAGGGGATGATTAGGCTCTTTTTAGCAGAGCAGAGGGAAAAAGGGATTTATGAAAGCCTTGTTAAGTCAGCGAAGAGCACAGCCAGTTATGGAGTTTCAGGCAGCTGACATGAGAATAACTTAACTGGCCATCGCATTTACTGGTGGTGCAGCCTTGCCAGAAAGAACATCTTTGTCCTGATTATAACAAAATAAGGAAAGCAACAACCACAAAGACACAATGACACTTATTCACTGAGAGTGTGAGCAAATCACAGCCATCTGTCAAGTACATTCGCTGTGTCCTGGTTTTCTGGCACTCGCTGGTTAACGTTCTAGCAAAGGGGGCTCCTTTTTGCAGCAAATCAGTCTATCGCGACACTAAAATCAACCCACGTTGTCTTATCAGTAAAAGGACTATGGAAGCGAGGCATTACAAAGCTCATATGTGCCATGTTCACAATGTAATTTAAGCATGTGAGCATCCTAACATTCACTAACTCGTAATAAATACAGCTGACGTTGATGGATGGTTTGAGATTATGGTGCTGCAAAAAAAAAAAAAAAAAAAAAGACAATCTCATGCATGTGCCCAGCACTTTAAAAAAACTACAAAAGCAGGGGGCTTCCTCGTGGTGGGATCCTAACTGTTGGCTAAAATTCACAGCAGCCCATCCAACGGTTGTCCACCAAAGTGGTGGACTGCACCAATCTATCAGCCAGCCAAGCGACAGACACTGATATCCACAGAGCCACTCTGCTAGCTTGGCTTAAAAACTCCTTTTGAGCTTGTCCTCACTCTCATTTGCGCTCCATTCGGTCTTTAAAAACGTAATAACAAGAGCATACAGTAGAGGACAAGGGGATTGAGAATCCCTTACATCCTTATTTTCCTTTCTTTACTTTGCTGAGGGCTCGGATTTGTTATGCCAGCAAACCATCCCGCAAGCCATGTCATTACTATGCTGTCAAAGCAGTGGTGTTGGGCGGTGGGGATGGAGTGAGTAATGGTAGTGAGGTCACCATCTGCGCTACATGATATGACAAGGGCTGCAGGAGTCCCAGGCAAGTGAACTGCCTTCTGACAGAGAGCTGAAGAGCTCAGTATGGCAGTCTATCTGGCAACTACAGCTCAGGATGCCGCACATGCCAGGGAGACTGTGGATATCACTTAAAAAGCCTTCAAGTGGTCGCTGTAGCATACAAATTGTGAATAAGAAATTTCTCTGGAAATAAATTAGAAATAAATGCGCGAGACATTCGCAGTCATGCACAAATGATATCCTGTGGGTATCTGTTTCCTTTTTAATTCTTCTTTCAATCACATGCAGTACTGTACTGTGTCCAAGAAAAGCAGGAAATCATAACGGCTGGGATGATGGAGAATGAAGGCTAAAAGAAAACAATAATAACAGTCAGAGAAAAGGGAAAAGGATGTTTACCTTTGACAACGAGTTCAGCAAAGTTTGAGACTCCGGAGCCTCTGGGGGACTGAGTGACGCAGCGGTAAAGGTCTTGATCAGTTCGCTGGACGCTGTCGAGCTGGAAGGACACCACAAAGCGCCGATGGCTCAGGTGCTTGACTGACGCCATTGTTAAAATGTCCCCATTGTGTCTCTGGAAAGCAGAAAAGGACATGGTCAGAGAAACCAGGATAGGCCATGACCTGTCCCTCTCACACACACACAGATATAAATCATCTTATACAGCACAATAACACAGTCTTTTACACCCGCACGCACATAAGTGTAGATGTTTCTGTAGTAGTGTGAAAAATTCACAAAATACAAATGCATAATAACTCTGAATGACGTAGTCAGAGTCTTTAAAATCTAGAGCTATGCAAAAAAAGGCAGGCATTAAAGGCTGAGATGTCCTCACTGTTACTCTTTAGCATGAGTCAAGTTGTCAACACCCAAGATCTTTGGCATGGGATAATGCAACATGATAAAGTCTCTCCATTACAGCCTCGACATCTTTCAGACTCAGTGTCCCAGTTTGTAATGAAGGCCTGAAGGACGGCAGAAGACAACGGCTGTCACATACTGAGTGGCCCTCACCATGACTGGAAACTGACCTTCAGTTGTAAAATTAGCGGAGTGTCCCTTCAGCTGATGGAAGACCTCGCTGACTGACTCACTAATTAAAACTGATTTTTAGCAAATATTAGTTATTTAAAGGCATGAAAAATATGCAGATGTTCAATCTGCATGGAGTTGTATGCTTTACGTTGACAGTATTAGTATTACAGAGCATGTTTGTGTCATATCCACGCGGAATCCCAGAATAGCTGGGGATGTTTGCCTGTAATGTTATAGCATATACCATCACCAGACACTTCATTAGGTATACTCTGCAACTTTTGCAGTTTTTTTCTGACTTCTGACTCTGGCACCAGTAAAACAAGCTCCTGAAAACACTCCTCAGAGATTTGGGTCCATATTAATGCAAAATAGCATCACACAGCTTCTGCAGATATGTCAGCTGCATATCCAAGTTGAGAATCTACTGTTCCACTACATCCCAAAGGTGCTCTATTAGATTGAGATCTGGTGACTGTGGAGGCCATTTGAGTACAGTGAACTCATCGTCATGTTTAAGAAACCAGTTTGAGATGATATTCGCTTTGTATCACTGTGCGTTAACCTGCTGGAAACAGCCATCCAAAGATCAGTACACTGTAGTCATAAAAAGTCAGTAATAATACTCAGGTTATGAAAATCACTTAGTACTAAAGAGCTCAAAGTGTGCCAGGAAAATATCCCTGATACTATTACACCACCACCTGTCTGAACAATTGATACGAAGCAAGATGGATCCATGCATTCATGTTGCTTATACCAGATTCTGACCCTACCAT
The DNA here is from genome assembly GCF_057382275.1 of Copadichromis virginalis. Taxonomy (NCBI): domain Eukaryota; kingdom Metazoa; phylum Chordata; class Actinopteri; order Cichliformes; family Cichlidae; genus Copadichromis; species Copadichromis virginalis. The sequence goes on along the minus strand of NC_140628.1, from coordinate 10,015,212 downwards.
CTGAATGTTGCTCCACACATCCAACCAGTCAGTGTTTTTCCAGTTTTCCCTTGTTCAATTTAAGCTTGTGCAAATTGCAGCCTCAGTTTCCTGTTCTTAAGTGACAGGAGTCACACCCACAGTAGTCTTCTGTTGCTGTACCCCGTTTAACATATTCAGAGATGCTCTTCTGCATATCTTGGTTGTAAGTAGCTTTTATTTTGAGTTGCTCTTGTCCTCCCATCACGCAGTCTGGGCATTCTTCTCTGACATCAACAGAGGTCAGCAGTTTCTGAAATACTCAGACCAGCCAAACAACCAGCAAATGGTGCCAGACTGGCACATTCGAAATCCCATTCAAGTAACAAGAAGCTGACCAAGCATAGCTAATAAAGCAGCTGGTGAGTTTAGGTGTATAAGGAGTCTTTGCCTTCTTTTAGTTTTCCTGCCTTCTATTTGCCTCTGCTCCCTTGTTTTGGTACTTTGTTTACTTTGTCTTTTAAGTACGGGTTCATTATGTTTCATACACTGATGTTTTTATTATAAACACCCTTGCACACAACATCCAGCCTTCCCTATTAGCACGGGACACACACACACACACACTAACAACCTTTATGGTTGCCTCCACAGTTACCGCACCGTGAACTCCTGGAACACAAAGCTAATAATGTAGCAATACACAAATTATTGCTATCTGGGTCACTTCTAGTTAGAGCTGTGTGATTAAAAAGAAGAATCGTCCAGTTGTGTACAATTTCATTAGAATGGAAGGACCATCTCCCTGATTTAATCATGCAATATTACGATCAGACGTGCTTTAATGAAAACAAATGAAATCTTGTTAAAATAATAGTGATTACGGGGGTAATATATGTCATGAGCGTCGTGCCCTAATGGAGCCCATCTTCGACTTCATCTGTCCTTAGCGTGCAATGTTATTGAAGCAAAACATTTAACCGTTCAACAGTTACAATCGGGAGACAGATGGACTTTAATGCATCAAAGTTTAATCACTTTAGCACAGATAATACTTGAATGATGGCATGAAGAGGCACGAAAGTGCAGAAATGGCCGCTGCTGGCTCTGAGAGGCACCAATCTGTCTGCACTTCAGAGGATGGGGTGTATGTGCTTGTGTGTCTATGTGCAGCTTCTGTGTGTGTAGGGCTAGGCCTGGGTCTACCCTGAGCATTGATCCCCACATTGCTATTAAGGGTGGGCCTCTACGTTGCACGGTGGAGGCTCCACTGGGTGTCAAGCGGTTCTCGGGGGCCCGGAGTCTGGGGCCCCCATCCTTAGCTTGGCCGGGATGATTGGCCGCTGCCTCTGGTCCTCTGGCACTCTTGCCCTTGGCTGTAGAAGCTCCATCCAGGACCTCCAGGGTCTTTCCCTGTCTGCCTCTAGCTCTTGGGGGGGCATGGTTGGAGTGTGACCCACATTTTCAAGTATGTTTCATCACAAATGATCTCACACACACACACACACACACACACACACACACACACACACACACACACACACACGTCTGTCTGTTTCATCCTCACCCCCCCCCCTTTTCTTTTCTCTATTCCGCCACTTTTTTCTCCAGTCTTTCACGCCCTGTTCACTTTAGCAAAATATTCACACAGAATAATAAATAATAAAATAAAATAAAATATTAAGATTAAGATTACGAGAGGAGCCTACAGTGAGTCCATAGTCCATAGTGCTCCTCTTGGTAAAGCTAATGTGTTTGACACAACAAAGCATTCACACCTAAGCAGTCTTAGCAAAAAAAAGAAAAAAGAAAAAATGTCTGCTTGTTTCAGTCTAAGAAGAATGGAAAGAAAAGCGAGCTGTGGCAGAAAGTAGGAAGTGGAGAAAAAACTGTGACAGAGAAAAAAGAGGCTCCAGTGAATGTTGCATGATGCACCTAGCTGTTGCACTGTGAGAGGCCTTTCTCACTTGTTCCACACCATTAAAACCACTAGCATCTGTCACATCCTCACTGTTTCAGAATAACACATTGGCATTTTTTTCCTCATGTTTTCAGGCCATTCTCTCCGCGTGTGAAATAGTGGACATGAATCATCATTCTAGTACTTTTGATCCAACAGCTTTCACAGAATGAGAATGTGAGCGTACTGTGATTAGCAGCAAGACCTCTGGGTTACACTGGGCCATTTGGGCTTCTGTCATACTGCTGATTTGAGGCTTTCAAAAAGCCACAGACCACAGGAACCTCAGGCCGAGTCTTGCAAACAAACACATAAACACACACCCCCTGATTAGGGTTAAAAAGTCAACAAACCTTGTAACCGCAGGAAAAAGGAAAAAGAATACAGTAATGTATCCTTCCTGCATCTTTTCTATTCCTGTTTTTTTGTTACTTGGCCGGTGAATTACAGAAAGGAGACAGCAGAAATCAGAATAAATCAGAGTAAATCAAATAGCATGCGATCACTTCATGTTACATAAACAATCTGGCTATAGCTAATTGGCGAGGAAACGACAAAAACGATCTGTTAATCTGGCAGGCGTGTACGGTTGAGACTGCGGTACAGCTGGTACTGCAGACACAATCAACACGAAAGGGCACAACAACAGAAAACAGCCTGAGAGGTGCATGTGTGGAGCAGACAATGGAAGAGGACAGCTGAAGGTAGAAGGGAGGTAGGAGGGGAAAAAAAGCATTCCAGTGGCCTGAAGATCTCATTACAGTAGGCGTCTGTAGGGTTATGCCAGCTAATTACCCAACGCATTTGCCTTCATCTTTGTGTTTGACTAAATGGGTGGCTTGATCAGAGAGGTATGGATGAGGATACAGCAATTACCTAAATCACACGTCTCCCATTTTCAAACAATGCAGAAGGTTTTCCTGGGTCAGCTTTGATTAATGCTGGCTGCAGTGGGTGGTAAGATGCTCAAAAGCACTGAATATGTAGCTACATGCTAACTGTATGCATGAGATGGACAAATTATGAATCCCTACAATAGGTCTTTAATTGGGCCTCGAGAAGAGAAGAGTTAAAAAAAAAAAATACTCATTCACATGGATTCAAATGGCGACCATCATGTGAATAGATACATTGCAAAAGGACAAGAACACAGCGATCCTATCAGCAAGGCGACTTTTCAGAGGCAGCGGAGTGAAGACACTTCAAGGCCTTCATAGCCTTTATAGAATTCAGCCTTTGTGTACCATCTTTATTTAAGGATAAATACGTCTGGGTTACATATAATGATGACACACAGAGAGAGACGTGACAGTTATGTATGCAGTAAACTGTAGCAGCATGTGAAAACTTAACCATGAGTCACAGACCTGCGGACAAATCACTAAACACAAAGATCAACACACCTATGATATATTTCCATTACGTGGATTGACTTATCCTAACCCAGGGTTTCCACTGTGCATTCACTTAAAAGGTGCAAAGTAACTAATTTTAAAAGCTAAAACTGTAATGTTAGAAAATTATGAACCAATTACTCAAATAATACAGACAAATGAGTGGCGTGATTTTTTGTGAGAGGAAACACACCCTCATTAATAATGTTAATAATAACATAAAGTTGTTTGCAGCCAACAGGAGAAAAAAAACATCAAGGTCCAAGAATCTGCATTTATTATTGATGCTCATCAGGGAAAGGCTTAAGACACGACTGTAAAACTTTAGATATTCCTACTATCCGCACTCCGAGAGCTTCCAGGATCGGTGACACTATTTTTGGGTCGGCGGTGATTTCATACCAATTGATCTCTAATCTAGAACATAACCTGCTCCTGAGCATATGAAATCTACAGCATAAGTTACCATCATGATATAGCCTGGTAAAGTACAGAAAAAACACAGCCTTTGTCGTACTAAACACCCAGGGTTCAACCTGAAGTTGCCCTGATAAGATAAAATCTTACTTCACACTACAGGCCTCAGGACTCCTGGCTGTAGGCTATAGCTTCTACTTGAAATGAATGTTCAAATTTCTTTTTTGAAAAGTCAATCAAATAACAACAAGGAGAAACAAAATAACCAGATAGCAAGGAAAAAGGTGCAAAGTTGAATAAAATTGACACAATGTTTGTGGTCGCATGTGTCTTTTTCTGTGTGCAGGATGGTTTTCTCTTCATAGGAAAGTGTGTGATGACTTTTACTGTGTCCCACGTGCCCAGGGAGCCTTGTCTAATAATCCGTCTGTAACATTAGGCACTAGAGTTAGTATTAAAAGAAGTCTTCCCTTTGTACTGTTGCCATGTTGAAGGTAAAAATACAACAAGCTGACACACAGTAAACACAGGTTACTTTCGGCAATAAACACCATCATGAAGCACTAACCTCCAACAGGAACTTCTCAGCCTCTGATGCCCTTCCAGCAGCAACACACTGGAAAGTGGCATTTTGCCCAGCATTGACCTCCTCATCTCCTAGCCTGGAGAAGTGTGGCGCCTTATCTAAAGAGACAGACAGAGAGAGAGAGACCCACTGTGAGATTAAAAAAAAAAAAAAAAACCCATTACCTTTCAACCGTTCACAATGCAAGTCAGATTAACATAACATGTTTTGATCCAGGTTTTCTTTTTGTTTGTTTTTTTAAATGCAAGAACAGAAATTTCAGGCTTTTTCTGTTTTGAAACAGCAGTTTGGAGGACTTTGTATGAAACTGACCGGCTATGAAGGGCAACCATTAAAAACAGAAATCAGTTTATCAGTAGTTTGGCAGCAATTTATTCACATATTTTCATTCGGTTCATTCAGTTTGCATCAGCCTTTTCAGGCTGAGGGGTAAGAATTGATTTTCGTTTCCAGTTTCTCCACGGTCAAAATTAAGTCTAAATTTGCACTGCATTTTCAAAAAAAATGTAATTACGATATAAAATACAAGAAAAACATTTATAGAAATTGAGTGTTGTTGAGGTTAAAGCCACTGATGCCCATTTTCTTTCTGTAATGTTTAATCCACCAGTATGTACAAAGCTCTGATATTTTTAATGCTAAAATTGTTGTTTTGGCATGAATTATTGTTGTTATCCATCAATTTTCTAATTTAGCTTTTTACAGAAATGCTGAAAAAATAGTAAAGCACATAATTATTATTATCTAAGATGCCAAATTACAGTTATTTACTTGTGTTCCTGAACACGCAGATAGTTTTGCTCAACGTTATGCTCAATTAATCTGTGACTTCACAGAGAAGTCGAGTGCGTCGGCTCAAATTTGGGTATAAACAGGTGAATTCTCCAGTGAATTTTGACCAGTTTCCAAAATACTCCCGTTTCTTTGTTTTTATGGCAGGCTGTGTAATAAATGTGTTCAGCGCTGCGTATATAGTTTTATCGCAATGGAAATTCTGTAAATGCAAATGTGGGCAGTGGCTCGCTCAGAGCCCACCACTAAAATAACTTACAAACAACATCAGATTAGAGGGGATCTATAGATAAGCACAATGTGGGAGTGAATCTGTGGAAGAAAAGCCAGCGAGTGAGCATTGGCTCTCTGCATTTCGACTAATAATGTCCCAGCAACCTGCGCAGGAGCCGCCAATGAGTCAGTGTGTGGGAGTAGCCCTCTCACCCAATTCCATGATTAACAATAGAGCAATGAGTACCAAACCCCTGCAGAGCCAAATCACTGGGTAAATGCTGGCAGCACTGCCTGCCAACTCTGAGAGATGGGGTAGCAAAAGTTGACATGTCACTCCAGATGACTGACAGGAGGAGAATGCAGGGCTGCTGTGAAGCCGAAGCATCGGGGAGAAGCAAATGTTTGCGTCTCACTCATCTTCTGCCTGGTTTTGCACAAGACTCTGTTCCCATCTAGCTGCGAGGAAGATGACAATTTCTTCATCTTGTTTGTATACAGTAAGTAAAGGAGAGTGCTTGCATTTGTACCCCACATGTGGCCATGTTTCCTTTGAGTGACTTTCCCTCCTAAGGTTTATTCATAATTCATGCGAGCCAAATATACAGTAAACAAACACTGAAATGAGTGTGAATAGAAGAGAACAAGCTCTGCATTTGGAACCGACTGCAGTGTTATACAGCTAAATGTGTCAGATCCTATCCTCGGGACTCTTTAGCGCGATAAATATTTCATTGGGCTGCAACACTGGTTTCAGAGTCAAGGATTAAGACTCAGGAGAATACAACAAAAATGTCAACCATGCTTTATCCAGTATTCCCAGAAAGGAACTTTTTGTCGAGAGTTCCTCTTAGTTTTGTTTTTGTTTTTTTTGTATGCAACACTTAATGTCTTTTCACTCCTTTTCTTCCTCCACACTCTTTGCTGCCAAGTAAGGCAGGCTGGCTATGTGCCACATCATAAGGCAGGTTCAGGTCTTGATGAGAGTCTTAATTATTTAATGACCACAGTGGGAGCATTCAGAAGTTGCCATCTGCTATGTCTGGAAGTAAAAGGGTGTCTGACTGGGTGATATGCATACAGTATGGGTACAAAGTGTCGAGGAGGGAAATTATTTTACTGCTATTGTTAAATAATTGTCATTGCATTAATAATATAATCTGCAGCATGGATGTTGCATTCCAAGGTTTAAACAGTGTCTCTTTCAGAAAGACTGAGTTGCAGGCTGACAGGAAGTTGTATGCAGAAAGAAGCAGGAAGTTATTTTGAGCCGCAGGCTAAGACGAGGCTTTAACAATATAACAGATAGCTTTAAGAAGGCCTTAAGAGAGGTTCTTGATTAAAACATTTATTTAGTAGAAGACATACACATAGTCTCAGTGAGCTTCTGGTCTGGTAAAAGGTCAGAAGTGCAACAGGTGAATTGAGAAAGAGCATTTGAGGACGAGACACAGACAGTAGGTGAAGAGATGACACAAAGAGCATGTGAGGTCAACACACACACACACACACACACTTTAAATTAGATTTATTTAGAGGAGAGGTTAGTTATGTTTGGCTGTAACTGCAAAATTGTCTTGGTAAAAGAGGAACCGTTTCTTGGTGTCTCGGCAAGAAAGAGGAACAAGACAAGAACTGAAAGGTAGACAGGAAGGGCTAGCCATGAAAATAGAAGATGATTTTCTAGGTGAAAAGTCAATGATGATGTTGATCTGATCTATGTATAAAATGTATCTGTGACGTATGAAGGGGCGTCAGTAAATAAACCCTGATGCTATAAAATATCTGTTCATGCTTTGATTAAGTGAGGACTACTGGCTGTCTGCGTACAGAGTGTCTTCCCACGCGTGTATTCATTAAAATCTTCGTTTGACTTCACCCGGCCGGACCAGTGTGGTTATTCTTCGATCACCTCTTGTACCCTTCCTCAATATTGAATCTTAACATTTGGGGGCTTCGTCCGGTTATTGAGGAGGGAGAGTTGGAGGTTTGGACGGAGAAATCCGGGGTCTTGGGTGGTCTGACGGGCAGACGTGAATTCCAGTGGTCTAAGTGAGTGGGCATAAGCCGGCTTATCCAAAAGGTAAGGCACTACCTGTTGAATTATTTCCAAAGTGTGCCAAATTGGATATGATAAAATTTAAGTCTACTCACTGAAGTTACTGGTGGATGTCTGTTTTGATTTTGATGAAAATCTCATGAGTTGAAGCAGTTAGAGTTCTGCTAAGAGGAAATGAAAGTAGTTAAGAGTCTGATAAGAAAGGTTTAAATACTGGGTTGAAGTCCCAAAGAAATTGAGTTAGAGTCTCAAGTAGTTTGGTAGGGAATTGGTTATTGTGTTGGTTAGAGTCCAAATTTGGTCATAAGAGTGGACCTGAGCGGTCATTTTGTGAGTTGGAGTCTCCATTTGACCACTAGGTTGCACCTGCCTCAGTTATACACTTGTTTCGGGTGTTGATTGTTGTTTCAAAGTATTATAAATTATTCTAGAACGGCAGTTAGAGTCTGCTAGGAAGCGCAGTTCTCGGAGGTAATGCTCCCTCCCGGCCAAGGACGCTTGGCCCTGACCTATCGGCGAATAGGGTTAGTACGGTTGGCAACCGGGGAGAACTTGGGAACCTCCAAAATAGCTAGGAGCTAGAGTCTCCTTACCGTTTGCAACGGTATCTGCGCTTTTTTGGCCAGCAGAAGTGGATTTCGGGCGTGTAACTTTAACCTAAAACTTCAAAAAGTTTGGGTTGGTTGACGCTTTTAAATTGAGTTAGGGATTTTAGAAATGAGGCCAGAAACAGTTAAAGTCTTGATACTGGTTAATTGATCGCAAAAAACGGTTATGTTAAATTTGTCGAAATTTGATAGGTGTTAAAAGGTTTAAAATCTGTGCAGTTGTAAATATAAGACGTCTCTGTATTAAAAAGATCTCTGTGGGTCGAGTCAGCAATGCACTGACTGCCTGCTGCTATTCTTAGATGAAGAGTGTGTGTGCATGCAAATGAGGCAGCTGATGCAGAGCGCATGAGAGGATTATGCTTTCGGTTTTGTGTGTCATTGAGCTCTATAACTATTGTTTGTAAATGTGGATAAATGTCTGTGATTAAAATGCTGGCTTATTAAATAATAACATTGTAAATATATGAATGGTGACAGCGTTTCAAAATAGAATATAAGAATTGTTTGTGTTTAAAACCAACGGTTAGGTAAAGAAGATTTAAGGTGGATTTGAAGGCATAAACAAAAAATAAAAGGGTTACAGTCTGCAAGGGTTGTTAATTCATGAGCTGACTGGATGCAGAGTAAGTGGAGTGGTCATCCTGAGAGGATTGAATGATGCTCTAACTCTGTGGTCAAGTCAGACATAGGCTTTAAGCAACCATGAGCCACTAATAAGCGTGACAGATTAATGAGTATGTGTAAATTGAACTTGTTAAATAGCTTTGATAGGAGTAACTCAATGAGCACGCAATAAAGTGGACTTTTTAGGGGCAGTTTATCACTGACACCATAAAAAGCAACTTAATTAGTAGTTCAATAACAAATTGTAAAGATAACCTTTGTTATTTGATAAGAGAGAGAAAATTCAGGTTACATATAGTGAATAAATAAGGAAATGTTAATCTCTGCGTCATTCCACACTGAAATTTCAATTGTAGGGGATCATTTGGAGGTGAATTGTGTAGGACACGGGGAGACAGAAGAATCTCCCCATGAGTTTTCAGTGTGCATAGAAATTGAGGAGGCTGAACTGGAAGCCTGCCTGGGTCGTTGTTTTTGTTTATTTGAGGGTCTGCTGGAAGTTTGTGAAAACGACCACCTTGATATGTGGGAGCCTTCTCGGGCAGCGATTTTTTGTTAAACCTGTGGCAGGCTGTGCAACATGGAGAAAGCTTTGACATAATGTCATAAAGGTGATTTCTTGGTTTTAGATTTATTAGTATGGGATGCTTGAGGGTGTGTTGCTGTAAAGTATATAAGGGACGCGCAGCGCCGTTAATGGGTTTAAAATAAATGAAAAAACACTAATCCGAGGAACTATTGGAGAGGTAAGTATACGGAGGTGAGCGCGTTGCGCACAAGGGTTGCTGGTGTCATATATTAACACTTTGAGGGCGAATAATTTTGATTGAGTGTCAACGCTTGAGAACGCGAGGACAGCGTCTAAAGTGCTGGGTTAAACTTTGTGTATCACCGAGCAGGGGAAGAGGAGCCAGTGGTTGCGAGAACAGCGAGACGAAGACTGATCTCGGCGACCACAGGAGGGGCGAGGATCCTGGAGATCTCGAGGTTCGAGACCACCAGAGAAGGGTCTGCGTGAGGGCACAATGTATTGTGACCTCTGGTGTTCCAGAGGTCAAAAGGGGGAGTGTCGAGGAGGGAAATTATTTTACTGCTATTGTTAAATAATTGTCATTGCATTAATAATATAATCTGCAGCATGGATGTTGCATTCCAAGGTTTAAACAGTGTCTCTTTCAGAAAGACTGAGTTGCAGGCTGACAGGAAGTTGTATGCAGAAAGAAGCAGGAAGTTATTTTGAGCCGCAGGCTAAGACGAGGCTTTAACAATATAACAGATAGCTTTAAGAAGGCCTTAAGAGAGGTTCTTGATTAAAACATTTATTTAGTAGAAGACATACACATAGTCTCAGTGAGCTTCTGGTCTGGTAAAAGGTCAGAAGTGCAACAGGTGAATTGAGAAAGAGCATTTGAGGACGAGACACAGACAGTAGGTGAAGAGATGACACAAAGAGCATGTGAGGTCAACACACACACACACACACACACTTTAAATTAGATTTATTTAGAGGAGAGGTTAGTTATGTTTGGCTGTAACTGCAAAATTGTCTTGGTAAAAGAGGAACCGTTTCTTGGTGTCTCGGCAAGAAAGAGGAACAAGACAAGAACTGAAAGGTAGACAGGAAGGGCTAGCCATGAAAATAGAAGATGATTTTCTAGGTGAAAAGTCAATGATGATGTTGATCTGATCTATGTATAAAATGTATCTGTGACGTATGAAGGGGCGTCAGTAAATAAACCCTGATGCTATAAAATATCTGTTCATGCTTTGATTAAGTGAGGACTACTGGCTGTCTGCGTACAGAGTGTCTTCCCACGCGTGTATTCATTAAAATCTTCGTTTGACTTCACCCGGCCGGACCAGTGTGGTTATTCTTCGATCACCTCTTGTACCCTTCCTCAATATTGAATCTTAACAAAAGCAATCTTACAGCCAATGTTCACGTAATAGAGCTCCTGGTGGTATCCTCTGTAACGTGAAATCCCCGAGGTGTCCAACTCAGCAAGAATAAAAAAAAAGAAATAAAAAACAGGGATATAACAGAGATCCCCCTGAGAGTAAAATATCCTTCAAGCTTGTGTCAGGTATATAAGTCACATGAAAGCAGCGTGGCTCAGGTGTTAAATGTGCTATGAGCTGACAAGAGCCCTTGTGTTCAGCAGTGGGACTGTACAGGGAGTGTGTAAGTGACAGGGAGAGACTTTGTCCGAGTATTAAGCTCGGGAGCTTTAGCGAATACGTTTTATACAAAGACTGTACATCACTGTGTAAAAGTCTTGAGCCACCACTCATTTCTTTATATTTTGCTTGAAAATGGGAAATAGGTGCTGTAATTGATTTAAACGTGAAACCATACATGTTAATACAGTATATAAGGCAAACACAGAGCCAGTACTTTTTAATAAGCTTGAAAGTCAATATTTGGTGTGACCACCTTTATTTCTCAGGCAGCTTTCATGTCATTTCATGATCTAGTTTTCAGGAATAGCTCTCCCGGCTTCTCTAAGGACAAAAATGGATGCTGTTTGGATGTTGGCTGCATTTTGTTTTGTCCAATGATCCCACACTGCTTCAACATCCGTGAGGTCTAAGCTCTGAGGGGCCAATCCATGACTGATTGGGTGTTTTTCTATCCAGGTGTTCTTTTACTGCATTGCCAGTGTGTTTGGGATCACTTTCGTGTTTAAATATGAAGTCATTGCTCATCACACACTTTCCAGATGGTATTTACATGGTGGATCAAAATCTGACTGTACTTTTCTATGTTCATATTTCTGTCAGTTTTGGCAACATCCCCAACACCACAGCTCCAAATCATGATGAGCCTCCACTGTGTTTTACATGTGACTGTAGACACTTACTGTTGCAGCTCACTCCTGAGCTCCTCCATGCACAATGATGACTTGAACCAAAAATTTCCAAACTGGATTTATCATCTATCAGACCTGTTGCCACTGTTTTATTTTACCATACCTCAGATTTTTCTCCCTTTTCCTCTTCCTTAAAAACAACTTCTCGACTGCCCGCCTTCCACTGACACCATTTCTGGTGAGACTTCAGTGAGCAGTAGATGGATCAACTCAAGGGCCAGATGCATCTCTCAGGTCCTCTGTTAGATTTTTTTTTTATGATGATGTGAATTTCAGATAACATTTATCTGCTGTAGATAGTTTTTTTTTTTTTTTTGGCCTGCTACTTTTTCAGCTAATAGCGCTTTGGAAATCACTTTGTTGGTACAAAAATGCTATATTATATCTGTCAAACTGTTCTCTTTGTCACTTTTCAGAGATTCAACTTTCAGAGATTCAAAAAAATGGGAAAAAAATGTTGTTTTTGCAACAGGCTTCTAGTAACAAAGTGCCTAAAGATGCAATTTAAAACAGGTTCTTTTGCAATGTTGTTTGTTATGTGTAACAGATTCATCTTGTGTGTTGTTGCCTTTTTTGTGCTTAAATGAGTCATAGGTCAGGGTTAAGTGGCTTACAAACAAAAACTCAGAAAACAGTCAGGTACAAAATGTTCAAAGAAAAACTGAGACCCTCATAAAGCCTGGAGAACTGCTAATCACTCACACAGTAGTGCATATAAAAGATGTATCCAAGCCTGAAAACTAAAGCTAGTGCCAATGTCATCGGTGCCTTAAACCTAAACAAACCTTGATGTGATTCACTCGTCACAGTCGTTTCAGGGACCTAGTAAGTGATACACATTTGATAATACTAGAAATAATCCAGCAGCAGTGACTGTAATTTGGTGTACACACCAACGTAGAAGGTGGCAGTGCCACAGCTCAACACTGATTGCCAGTTACCATAATAGGAAAGAAGAACTCCAGTTCCCAGCAAAGTGTGCGGCTGCAGCTGATCCATAAAATCAAGCTGAACTAGAAGACAGATAACACACTACCAGCACCTGACAAACCTACCTGTTATTGCTGGAGTTTGGAGAAAATTGCTGAGATATCACCAAGAGTTTGTTTGGTCAACATAACTGTAGCGGAAAACCTGACAATATGACAGTCCTAGCAGGTTTTTTAAAAAAGCAATAATGTCCATCTTTTATATACTATTTATATACTCTTGTTTCACACAAAGTTGTCAAGTTTAGGAAGAAAACTGAAATGCTCCTTTCACTTTTTCACCAGTGACACAAAAAGCCCTGTGCTGCTGGGAGCTGTTTATTATAACAACAACAAAAAAACAACCCTGAACAGGAGGCGTTTTCATTAAGCTTTAAAATGCAGCTAAATGTAGAAAACCTCTTTATGAGTTAAGTGCAAGAAAATGCGAAAGCCTTCACAGAGACTGAATTTGAGATTACACTGATTAACAAATAAATCTGCCTGTCAAAGCGTGCTAGAGGCAAAACGACAGGTGTGTTCTCAGGTGGAAGGGAGTGTTGGCATTTGGGTGTCACAGTGTCTTAATAGTGCCGCTGTTGTCACAGCGTGCCCCGGGAGAGCTTGTCGTACTAATATAAAAGGTCAATCAGCCATTACTCTTCTCCTCATCACATTTATATTTCATGCTGCTTTAAAATCTGTTTTACTCCCACCCCAAGAAAAAAAGCTAAATATTTCTTTCCTGCAGCATCTTCTGTGACCGCAATCCACTTACAGCAAGGATAGTTGAGCACCATGATGTCATCTATGGCAATGTAGCCTCGCCGCTCCTTCGAAACCGTTGCCTCAATCAGCACCTGCAAAAGTGAACATTAATAAATGATGAGCAGATTTTATTCGTTAGCAGAGCAGCTAAAGCATATACTTTTCATTAGCCTGATGCTCTCGAAGCTGAAGTGTCAGCGCATTTGAGGGCTGTGTGAATTCTACTCCACTCTGCTCTTGTTACTTCTACTGCGACAGGCGGATTAATTACAAACACACCCATCACCGCATGTTTTACCTCAGTCCACGGGGCCAAGGGAAATAATTGATTTATCAGGAGGTACACAGAGTTGTTTTTGTTGTGTCGCATTCTAAACGCAGGACAGCCACAGCAGCTGATAATGCAACTTGCCACGAGACTCAAGGGGAGGACAAACCTCCACACCCTCCTATGGAACAATAAGCTGGATGAGCTGTGGGCTCTCATGAAACCTAATCAATATCAAATCACCAACCTCAGTAACACTGAGAGAGTTATGGGACACGGGGGTGATGTTTGTTTTTGCACCACCAAGGACAGTCTCCCATCCACAAGTTTGATCAAAGGCCAGCTTTGAGTTATTGTTTCTCATAATCCTCTGACAAAGTGATTACAGCATGTTTCCTGTCGCTGGGTTTGGATTTTTACTGAGGCTCCACCCCAAATTAAAATGAAATCACATCCTCAAAGCTGCTTTAAATGTGTCTCACATGATATTCTAAATCATGTTAGCTTAATCTTTACAAGGTCAAATACACTGGCGGCCACCAGAGCTCCCCTTCAGCCTCCTGGAAGTACTGGATCATCTGTTACCAGGTTCAAAATGTTCCATTCTTATTGTTTAATGTTGAAACACTAAGCAGGCAACATCTTTTAACACTTTTAATTCATCTTTTAATTGTCCCCTGGCCTTAAAATCCAAACAGTTACATCAGTCTGACAGGAGGAAAGTTACTATCACTATGAAAATTCACAGAATGCAAATTGGGAAGAAGCTCTGAATGCTGTCAGAAGAAACTGTGGTGCTGGTGTAGATACATATTATACTGCACCGTTGAAAAACCTGCAAAATAAAAACAAACTCAGGGAAAAATAGCACTGTAGCTGAATACTTCTCTGCCAATACCAAAATTATACTTTGCACAACCTCTGTCTGAGAGCTGGTTAGGGTTTTTTTTTTTTTTTTTACTTTTTGATTTACACTGAAGGAACTTTGACACCCACATCATCTCTGCTACCGCAATCCTCTTATGTTTGAACACCTAATTTAAGAGTCACAACTGCATCTTCAGGACCTCTGGCCCAAACCGCAGCCTTCCACAGTCAGCAGGACGGAGACGGTCCACCTTCTTTGGGCTTTGAAAGAAAGACGCCAACCGGTGTGACAACAAACTCAGCCATGCGTGACCCCTAAAGGCACCTTCCCAGAGAGATGGTGATGGGATGTGAGGAGATTGGGGTCAGCTGAAAAAAGAAAAAAAAGTCCAGACAGGATGCCATGCAGGAAGTCAGGCATGCACAGAGGGGAGGCTTGAAGCTTGCAGAAGGAGAAGTGGAGTGGGGAGGAGAGGAGAGGTGAAAGGAAAAGCAGGAGGAAGGGTCCTGGCTGCTGGGTCTCCTGGAGTTGGAGGCTGACCCCGCTCTGTCCACAGCTGGCTGCTCTACTCACAGAGGAGCACTGAGGCTAATCTCCTTCTGTCAGAGTCAATTTTTCCTGTTTGTTCCCAGACTTTGTTGGAACCTGAGCTGGAAGATGGCACCGCTTTTCAAAAGCAATATTAACGTTTTACTGTTTTCATCGTTTTCCCCCTTCTTCAGGTTGTCAATTCGCTTAAAAGCAGAGTCCTCCCCTCTGATTTGATTTTCTCTGCCTTTCCATTTTTCGCTGTCTGCCTTTATTTCTTTCATCTTCCTCTCACGTCTTCTTTACTTAACTCCTTACAAGCCCCTGCTTAACCAGAAAATAAACAAACAAATCATTGCTATAATGAAAGCATAATATACTTCCGTATGTTGACCTGAATTAGCTGTGTAAACACATGCGGCCATGCCATTAGACTAACATCAAAATTAGCCAGAAACACTGATTGGGCTTAATGGCATACAAGACAGAGGGAAAAAAATGTCTCGGAAGTCTAATTAAGGTGTTATTACTCTCCGCTGAGCTAAAGCACTGAGGAGATTGATTGCTGGTTAATCCTTGAACTTCTTAGCCATTAGAAGAGCAGCTTTTTACGAGGGAGACATTCAGAGCATTTGTTTTAATAAACAACCTCTGTGGATTTTTATTGAAAGCCACTTTCCCAATGAAACTTTCCATGTGCCTATTCTTTATTCTAATGAGCTGCTACTTTTCTTTCTTGGGATAAAAACGCAGGCATCATCTTTTGGAGATAAAAAAATAAGGAAATAAATAAATAAAAGAGTGACACCACAGTGATTTATGGCTGATATAAGATGCACATTATGAGAACATATTACATTATCCTGTAATACTGGCTTTTAGAAACGGTTATAATGTATACAAATCTGGAGACAATTTATTTGGCCCTATAAACGACCTGCTACCTTTTCTCCAGTCACGAGACACAATTAGGCACACCAGGCTTTCACTCACCATGAGACGCAGTCATGCATTAGATAGATGACAAAGGATTGCGTGCTGAAGTAAATCTGATGGGGTAGGAATACCAAAGAATAGCAGCCAGTGTCTGAAGATATAATTTCAATGTCAAGAATCCCAATTCGTTCTGTACAGCGTTAAAAAAACGAAAACCTTTAACGTAGCCATGGGCTCAGCTTGAGGACTCTCAGCAGGCTACAGCGAGGAAAATAGCAGAAATTATCAGACAAAGAGGAGACACACAGATTCTCATTTACAAGCCTTTGATGTGTTTAATGCATGTTATCTTTTTCCTTTTTAACTGAAATTGGTTTTATAAGTAAACAAGATAACATCATGGGAAATGGTTTTACATATCGAGACTTAATAATAACAATGTGAAAAAATGTCTGAGCGTGTCTATGAAAGTAGACGCTCTGTCACTTTGTTATTCTGGAGCATTCAGGTGTGTCTTAACACAATGCCAAGGAGAAAAGATGTCAGCACTGATCTTAGAGGAGCAGCTGTTGCTGCCCATTAGCCTTGGAAGGGTTATAAGGGCATTTCCAAACAATTTAAAGTCCATCATTCACAAGTTTATTCCCATGTGGGAAACATTCAAACACTAGTCAATCTTTCCAGGAGTGGACATGGCAGCAAATTCACCCCCCAAGGTCAGACTGTGCAATGATCAAAAGAGCTACATGTCAGATTCCACAGGCCTCAGCTAGCATGCTTCATGTTCAAAAGTTCAAAATACTATAATTAGAAAAAGCCTGAACAGGTAGAGGTTCTTTAGAAGGGTTGGGCAGGAGTTTCTTCACTCTAAAAAGAACATCAGCAGCACGGTTTACGTTTGCACAGTTGCATTTGAACAAACCACAAGACAGGTGGTGGTGAGAATTAGCTGTAATGCTCAGCACCGTGTTAGTGCAAATTAGTGCAAACACCACATTTCAACAGTCAGGCACCGTGGTGCAGGGCTAATGACCGGGGCTTTTTTTTGCAGCCACAGTCGCCGCAGTCATCCAGTCGATCAGACCACGAACTCCTCTGCACACCAAAGTATTCTAGAGTCAAATATGAGGCCGTCTGTCTGACTGAAATCGGGGTCATGCAACAGGACAACGATCCCAAACACAGCAGCAAATCTATAACATAATGACCCAACGTCCAGACCTCAGTCGGATTAAAATGCTGTGGCAAGAGTGACGATGATGTGAGAGACTGATAAAGTCACACAGAAAATGATTACTTCAGTTTATCACTGCTAAAGGTGGTTCTACAAATACTCAATCCTGTTCTTGTTTACTTTCAAAACGCTTTCACACGATTGTATATTCACATTTTCTCAATCATTTGCTAAAAAAAGAGGTGAAACACACATTGAACAAAACATTTCTTGTGCAGTTTTTTTTTATAGATGACACAAATATGTAGGGAGTCAACATAAAACTATCATAAATGCCTTTGTGCACGATAATCATGTGGCAAACGTTTGACATCGTGTCAGCCATGCAGTGTGAAATTAAAATTTCATAGAAATCACCAGGTAAAAGAAAAGAAAAAGAAAAATATTATGTTTGCATCATACCATATAAACACATGGGGAAAAGTAAGAAAAGGAAATAAGAAGACAGGAGGGGTCGGCTGGGACCGGGTGGGTTCAGCGCAGAGGTGCATGTCTCCGGCTCTAGTTAGCAGTTTTGGGGGCTCGATAACATCTTTAATATTTGATAACAAGATTCTCCAGGTATTGCAAACACTCTAAACCAATATGAGGCAGAGAGAAATATGGCAATGCACAGCAGATCGCACTCGCACGACATTTTCAATCGAGACATCTCAAGGTGATCTTACTGCCTTCTATTTTCCATTCCTGAAACCCATTGCACTCCAAATCCCAATTTAACACCTGTGATAGGAGGAAGAGACTCCTGTCAGCCTTCGCATTAATATACACGGCAACCTGATCAGAAAATTTACAATAAACTGCACATAAAGTGCAAACATAGACATGTTAAAGAAAAAAAGAAAAAGAAAAACATCATCATTCGTTTTCGATAAAATCCTCAAACACTCAAGTTGGATATAATCAAGAAAATAATTTTTTAAATCACCAGGAAAGCGAACAAAGGAGATTGGAGTGATTGTGGTTTTTCGGCATATTAATCCCCTTAGTTTTGGTGATTATCAGAGAATTTGTCAGACTCCACTTAATTACATTCCACAATGACATTTTCAAGAAATAAACACAGACTGAGTGCGTGCCCCAAACAAAGTATTTCATTACACCCCAAAACGGTGAAAGCTCGAGTGTAATCTCACGTCTGTATCTCTGCAGTGTAAAAGCCTGACATTTTGTATCCCTGTGCTGTAGGCAAGAAACTGGCTCCTCCAATATGTCCTGAAACCTAATAAGGCAGAAGAACTTGAGGATTTAAAAACTGTCTCCAAAAGCTTGTGTGTTCCCGTGGGATTTATTTTAGTCACAGACAATGATAAGAAGGACCCATTATCCACCGCTGCTTCAAAAGAGTGCTTTTCTACTTTAATAACAGTGTAAATCAGCCTGCCTATCATTTGAAACCCAAAGTGGAAGTATTACACCTGCCATGGAGCTAATATAAACAAAGACTTTCACCATTTAAAGTCACACAAAGCTGCTGCTATACAGCTAAAAAAAAAAAAACATGTAAAAATGAAAGTTGAACGCAGTGCCACTGCAAACTTCTCTTCCCCCTTTTCGTTGCTGCTTTACAATAGGGGATAGCCAGCACTATTAGATACCATTAAAGAAAACATTGAGCTTTTACACCTCCCCACTTGCCCTTCTCTCCGTTCTGTCTGTGCAACAGAGAGCAATGACGTGTTGCAAGACAAGGCCCACTGTCATTCCACAGTGATGAGGTTTTTGACTGCCGAGGGATTAGCAATGTAAGCCGTGGCATATGTGACTTTGTGGAGGCAGTTTGTTTTGTTTCCTTTGTACTCAGAAGCAGTATGAGGTCAGCTGAGTTAAAGTGAAATGTGAGATGAAAGTAGAAGAAAGAAAGAAGGAAAACTACATTGCTTTAATTCCTCACAAGCTAAAATTGGATACAGTTTTTCTAACGGTGCCAATATCTGCTGATCAAATCCCAAATATTAGCAATTTAATCCAATCTGAACACCGTGTTCCCCCCCAACATGACATAAAAGCCATTAGCAGTTTAAGCTGTTCTATTAAAAGCCACTACTGTCAATTCTAATTCAAGTGTAAGGCCCATCTTCTTCTTCTTCCCTTGTACTGTTTGTCCTGTCTTCAGAGCCATCCACTCCTCCTCATAAGCCCATTATAAAGCTCCTTCTCCTATCTGGAGCCTCTCATTGGCAGCTGCAGCATAATTCTGACTCACCTATGAGCCATCAGTATTTACTGGGATGCTAACGAGACCGAGAGACGAGAAAGTACACAGCTCCCCGGAGAAAGGGAAAGGAATAAACCGGCGATGTTCAAAAAGCAAATTCAATAGCACTTAACTGGCGAAGAAAACGCAGGATAGGTTTTATTATTTTATTCAGGACTTATCTGCGCTGATGTTATGATAGGGTGAAACTGTGGTTAGTGAGTCTGTTTTATAACACGGAGATGGCAGCTCTCTTCCACTTCCAGCTCGCTCACTGTTAAACATGCAGAATGAGAGCAAACCTCCACTTAATGTATTTAATAAGGGTACAGTGAAAGTAGCAATTTGCGATGAAAATGCCATGAAAAGAAAAGAATCAGACAGTGTGGACCTCATTATTTGCCACTGATGAGCAGTTTCACTGGCAGGCGTCCTTTGCTACTCTGTTTATGGGGCCACAGCTCAAGAGACACTGCAACTGGATTTGGCACTGATTAGTGCAGCTCGCTGTCTTCTTGTATAGTTAGTGATTTGGAGCTACTGACTTGATATCCAGAAATATAGCTACAGATGGCAGCGCCACAAACTCAGTGGGTTTCACTATAATGGTTTGTTTCTCTTTGAATCAAAGAAAAATAATGTCCCTTTTTAACTTAGGTCAACAAACGTTGGTGTTTAATTATAACCTGGAAAAGAAGTAGATACATAAAGTATGCCTGAAATATTATTTTCTGCTATGAGTCAAGTGCCCCTGACTGTAATACTGTTCTGTACAATATATACATGTGTTTTATCCTGTTAACCTAACATTGTTTACCTTATTTTCAGATCGCATGATGTCGGGAGAAAGGCATCACCCTGCATCTACACCCCAGGTCTGCACAACGCTAAGGACTATTATTTACATAGTGAAGGTCACATCTTGCAGGTCTGAATAGAATTTAATTAAGTCAGCAGGATTGACAGTTCTTGATAAAATGCACACTACTCAACTTAATTGCTTTTTGACAGCTCCGCAGAGTTTGCAGAAAGAAGAAATTGGATTAATAGACGGATAACACTCACGCTCACCTGACTGTGCCATGTGCAGACCACAGCATATCAGACCCTCACAGTGCATGCCAGTCACTGTCTGCGTGCTGCATGCACACAATGGCGTATCACGCGAATTGTTAGAGTGAAGTGAAAGTGCAGAAAAACAAACCTCGCAGGGTGAAATCTCCACCAGGCATTCCCTTGTGAGATCTACTTAGGTGCTTTAAGCACCAGCATTGGCTACATCCACAAGGGAATCAGTGCTAATTAAGTTGCAAATGTAAGTAATTAACTGTACCTCGAGGCTAAAATGAGTAGTGATCAACAGAGCCTCACTGTGTACCATTTTTAAGCTCTACATGATCGCGGTCAATGAGTCTGTATATCTCCAACAAAACAAAAAAATGTTAAGTTCTTAGAGGAGCATCAAGCAGCTACTTTGAACAACATGTCCGACATATTAAAAGCGAGGATGATGAAGACTTTAAGTCAGTTTTAAATCAGTTTCATCAACATATTTAAATATGAATGTTTGTACCTGGTATTCGTTCGGCCAGAAGGTGCTGACAGCCAGCTCAACCTGATGCCACTGTTTGCCATGAGGCCCCGACGTGTTCCACACTGGACTGCCGAGCGGGCCGCCGTTGACCCGCACATATGCCCGTAGAGCCCCGGGACTGTGGCCATCACGGCTATACAGGAAGTAGCTGAACTGGACGCAGTGCGTGTCATTTTCACTCAGTGTCTGCAGCAGCAGCTGAGCACGATGACCCACGGCATGCTGGGAGGAGTTCACCAGCATATAGGACCCTGGAAAAAAAGCAGGACAGAATGCAACAATTAATCGCTCTATTCAACATTTATGTGTTATTAAAAGACGGGGTCATTAACTGTGAAGCCAATTTTTCTGCTGCTCTGTATTGGCCGGTTTAAGCCTGAAAACAATGTAAAAGTATTTTAAATCATTGCGTTCCTGTACACCAGATGTCTTACATGCGTCAGAAACAGACATCATTTACAAGTTGCAGAAGTGAAGCGTGCATTTTAAAAAAGTTAACTAGTCTCTCGAATGCCTGAGGTGTTTATTCATTTTAAATTGGAAAATGAAGTCAACCACACAGACACACAGATCTTCTACACCCGTGTTTTCCTGAGGCAGTAATAGCTTTTTGGACATTCATGTATTTTTCATTCATGTATTTTACAATTTGACTGTGTTGTTTTCTTTAGACACAAGGGGCAATATTGAAAATCATAGTTTGAGTTTATTTATATATGTAATAATGCATGATGGGAAAATACACAATCTACAGTACTGCACAAAACTCTTGAGAAACCCATCACTTTTTTATTGTGCTTCGAAAATGGGAATTAGGTGCAGCAATTTATTGAAACATACATTTAAACGCAGCATGTAAGGCGACTCTAATGAGCTTCAACACAGCTTGAACTGTTATTGCTTTACGTAGCTTTCAGGAATAGTACTCCAGGCTTCTTGAAGGAAAGTTGAAAATACTTCTTTGGATTTTGGCTCCTTTCGTTTTGCAATAACGTTCAGGTTCAGGCTCTAGTGAGGTCAATCCATGACTAATAGTGTTACTGTGTTTTTCTATCCAGGTATGATTTTGAAGTATTGGCAGTGTTTTTTTGGAGTCACTGTCATGCTGAGAAATTAGGCTGTTGTAAATCAGATGCTTTCCAGATACAGGTACTGCATGGAAGATCAAAATTGTGCTTCGTAATTCCATTAATTCTGATCTGAAAAGATCGCAAACACCAGAGGCTGAAATCCAGACACCGTATTTTATAGATGTTATAGACGCTCATGGTTGTACCCATCTCCTGACCTCCTCCATACATATTGGTGATGATTTGAACCAAAAATTCTGGATTTTGGATGCTTTACTTTGTCAGACCTCTTGCCAATGATTTTCAGTTCAGTTCTTGTGGAATTTGGCACACATCAACCTTTTCTTCCTATTTGCCTTCCTTAAGAATGGCTTCTTGACAGTAGTTAGTAGTGGACTGAACAACCATATCCATCTGTCAGGTCCTGTGTCAGGTTTCTACTAGATTTGTCCTGTTTGTTAAGGACAATTTGAGTTTCCTCAAATTTTTTAAGGACACACTGCACACCATGCAGAAATGTATCAACCTTTCAGCTACTTGCTGCTTGGGAATCACTTTGTTACGGAGCCCCGCAGGGGACATGGGAGAAAAAAAAATTAAGACGGACTTTTGCGAGATCTCGCAAAAGTTTTAGCCGCATTCTTCAGAGGCCGCCAGCTCGAAGCCGACCGGGAGGTCGAGGCACGATGTGCCGGGAAAGCGGTGTTCCTCCCGGCTGTAGTAGGTCTCGACCTCCCGTTAGCTTCGAGATGGTGGGTGTCAGATCTCCAAAAACGTCGGAGCACTTTTGCAAATATGTGATGTCTTGTAAAGCGAGCAGGTGTCTGATGTTTACACAGCTACATTCACGCCTCAAAATATCTTAAAAGTGTATTTTGTGACCCAGAAAGAGTAATATTACATCTAAGTAGCTGCCGCCATTGTTGGAATTCAACTTTTGCGAGATCTCGCAAAACTTTTGCGAGATCCCAAGTTTGTTTTGCGAGATCTTGCAAAACTTTTGCGAGATCCCGAGTTTGTTTTGCAAGATCTCGCAAAAGCCCGTCTTAATTTTTTTTTTCTCCCATGTCCCCTGCAGGGCTCCGTACTTTGTTGATGCAAGAATGTTATTTTATGCCTTTTGAACTGTGTAATATTTGGCATTTCTCAGATTCAGCTAAAGAAATGGGAACAAATTATGTTTTTGTGACAGGGTCCTACTAGCAACTTTAAAGTGAATCAGAAACAGAATACTTTATTAATCCCTAAGGAAACTGTGTAGACACACATGCTCCAAGACAGTAAGAACAGAAACTAAATACAGGTTGCAACATATAACATAATAGCTCTAATTATTATTGTTATTATATCTGTGTGCTACACAAAATTAATATACTTTGACATCAAGTTGCCCCTCTTATCTTTCTTCTTTTCTCTGTAGAGGATGTGCAAATGTGCACTCTTTGCTAAGTTGCCCGTCGGCTTAACAAAAAAACAAAATGTTCCTTTGGAAATGGTACAAGGACTGGACTGAGGATGAGTGAAAATGCAGGTAATGTCCAAAGAAAAACTTTGAAACATCTTTAGAAAGCCTGGAGAACAACTGCTCAAGACCGCTATAACAAAATGACAAGAAAGTCTGGCTCCCCGGAAGTAAAATATAACGAAACGAGGGCTGGCTCATGACTCGCACAGTACCGTACAAGCGTATATGAAAAAGAGAGTAAATTAGTTACATTAGTGCTCATACCGCGAACATGTCCATAGCACAGACTTGTTCATCTAATTTAAGTGGTTGAGCTTTGCAAATGAATCACTGAGGCATTTTTGGGAAACAGACTCCCATGAACCAAGGCAAACATATCAGACAAGGAACAAATCTTTTTTTAACCACTTTTCGCCGTGTGAATCAGAAAGAAGAAAAATGAAAGTATTATCCACCAAGTCACTGCTATGTGTGTAGGTGGTTAACAAAAGGGGGAAAAAAATTAAATGTGGGCTTTTGAATGTACAGACACATTCAGTTCTGGCGATGGCAGCAGTGAATACCGGAGACAAATGAGGGGACCGAGTGAGAAAAGAAACTGAGTGAGAAAAATGAGCTCATGGCCAGTTTCCCTCTTCCCTCTTCACCAAGGTGACGCCGAGGTAAAAACGAGATTCACAAACCCCCCGACCGCCCCAAAGCCTCCTCTAATCAGGATAACATAACCCCATTGCCCTTTGCCTCGCATCTGTCCTGCCTTGAGTCTGTGCCCACTAACGTGATTAGCACAACAATGTTTGGAGACCTTCCTGTGTACTCAAATAATCAAGCCTGTTGTCTTTGTACTCCAAGGTCTTTCTGTTCTCAGTCAGAAACAAGCCCGAGAGACCAGACAGTCACAGCCTTGGCGCCAGGTGTCCAGAAGACACTTATTCTCCTCTCAGATGTAATAGCATGTGAATGGTGCAGAAGCCAGACAGAGGAAAAAAATCTTAACATCCCACCGAGTTTGCACCTCTGAAATAGGAGCTTCTCTGACAATAAGCATCTGGGGCAACACACCATACCTACAGAAGTACTCTGAGTTATGAATATAGAAGTCTTTAGCTTTTTTTATCCTCATCTCTATTAAACGCCAAACAAGCACCTGATGGAGTCATCCGCTTCTTCACAAGCACAACCAGCCACTGAGAACACACTAATTACCTCTTTGAGCGCAAATAAGACAAAATGCCTAAATTTACAAGCTGATGTTCTACATAATGAGATTGAGATTCACAACCCTTAACCCCGGAGCCATAAAAAACATTAAATCAAGGAGCTGTATGGCCGCTCATTACGTGAAAGCTATACGTGGCCTTTGCTATAAAACCGCATTGCACTGCAGCGCACTGTCAACACCTCCTGATTTGTGTCCTGTCCTGCGCTTGGCATCTCGGCACTCTCATTTCGCTTTGCTTAATTAGATCTTTCAGAGTCCGTCTCCTCTCTCGCACCCTCCAGGCCCACGAGGGACTCATAAAATACCAGAAAAGGGCTGAGGTGCTGAGGCCATACTGTCCTCACTGTGCCTCCTGTTTTATATATAGGCATTATTAACACCTTTCTGTTGACTCTGCAATAACGTCACGTGAGAACGGACAGAGCAGCCGCCCTGCTGCCCTTTAACCTGCTTGAAGACTCAAACCGAAGACGGAGTGAAGTCATAAATTTAATAAGGGTTAGCACGTGTGGGTGAAAGCAAATGATGGCGAAAAACTGAAACACTGTGACAAATTAAATGGAGGTCCTGGACACAGTCGGTGCAGTAATCCCGATATACTGGGAGATAATCCACATTAGCTCGCTCAGTATGGGCATTATGTATATTACTTGATTTGATTTGGCAAGTTTTCGAAGCCCTGCCTCTGTGTAAGCAGGAATTTCTGCCCCTAATTAAATGGTTGTGTCTGAGGGCTGAAAAGGCTAAGCAAAAGCATTTAACAAAAGGAAACATAATTGGAAATTAATCAAATCTATTTCTACACAATGTGTTTCTTTTTTCTGTTACGTAATCCGTTTAGTAAAAAAGTAAATAGACATTGATTTTTTTTGTGCCTTTTCTCATACACAGACAACAAATATATCTCCTTTCTTTTAAAGGGAATTAACACTTTAAATAAGATACAAAGATATAATTTAATTCGAGCACACATAAGGCGGGAGACTGGGAGACCTCCGTGTACTTCAGAACCAATGTTGAACAGCGTGAACGGAACATGAAGAAAACGAAATGTTTTCAGGCATAAACTGAAGTGGGTGACGGTGTGACAAAATGTCTTTTTGCAGCAGCACTCTCTGCACACTCCATCTGACCTTGTTTGCCAAGTCTATATTATGGAGACAGAACATCTCTGCAGGGCCCTGTGCAAGGACGGAGACGAGAAAAGGAAGGGCAACACCTATTCAATTTCCTCTCAATAACTGACACTTTGGAGAAGGCGTCGATTTTTGATTTAAAAAAAAAAAAAGCGAAAGAAAGAAGACCTCATCGGGGTCAAAGGGCTGCCTGCGAAGTGGTCCAACTTCAGAGTGCATTGCAGTGATGGGATTGTTAATATTAACTGTTAAGGCCAGTCAATTCAGGTTTACCTTGACATAGGGACACTGAACAACATCTTTAGAAGAAACTGCGAAGACGAAGAAATTGTTATGTCCTAGCGAGTCATCTTTGGGAAGTAAAGAAGAGGTCAGACTGAATTGTTACTGTCTTGCACACGCAAAGTAATGACACCGTTCAGTCACTCGAAAAAACCCTTGGATTTATCTGAAAAGCGCTCCTCAACCAGAGTTTGTCTGCTTTTATTATAGTCATCAGCTCATTGATTGAACACCTGGAGTGTCAATGTGTCATTAGCACCTAAAACCCACCTAAACTGCGGCGTAAAGTCGTTTTTGCTTCAGTGACACCTGCCGCTGTAATCCATTCAAACAACCAAATGTATTTCAGGTCTATAAGGCAACATCTGAAAAGTCTACAGCTATGATGGCAAACTGTTCATGTTGCTGTATCGCCACTAATGTTGAATACTGAGGTGTATAGGTCAATTTTCATGTTTACATTCAGTTTTTTAGCATTTTATGAAGTCGTTCAACACAAAATTTAAAACAAATATGTTTGTCAAGCTGCCCACACAGGAAGCCATTTGTTCATCGTGCATTGCTTTCAAGCTGACAGTTGATCGCTTGTGGGCATTGCAGGTAACCTTGGAAACCCTCTAAAGTATTTAGGTCATGCATCAAACAACAGTATCCTGCACTCTTATTGGTCGTCGCTTTAATCACTGAAGTGAGTTGTTGTTGGAGGTTGAGACGAGTTTCTCTTGGGTCCCATCCGCTTTGTGTCTCCAGGGTTATTTTGACCATAGCTGCTTGGAGTTGTCAAATATCACTGGCTTTCTATGGTTACTCCATCGCTGCAAATCACCTCCAGTGTGGACACAGCTAAAAAGCATCTTAATTGTAGACAAACTAAGTGCAAAACAGTTTCTCTTTCTTCATTTTACCATGCTTCCTGCTGAGAACTATATGGAACTGCCCATGTCCTCTGACTCTACCCTGCTGCTGAGCAGTGTTGTGGGTAACGCTTTCCAAAGCAATGCATCACTGTAATCTCATAAATTCAACACTAAATTCAGTAATTACATTGCAGTTACAATTATGTTGTTACTTGCATTACAAAGGTTTTTCAGTTATCTGAACGATGGCTGGACAGAAAGAAAAAACATCAAACATATTTGATCCTTCTTGAACACAATCACCACTAAAATGAGCTGAAATAGATTCATATGCATCGAGGAGGAAAACAGCGGTCCGTTCTACAACTCTTGAGGAGAGGAGATATGAACATTAGGTTTATTTTTATTGCACGAAAGAACAAGAGCATGATGATAAAGTGCAGACTATATCAGGACACATAATTATTGCATTGCACTGCTAGCACAACATTAGTTCAAGCATCTGCAGCATGCTAACACTGAGACAGAAAACCCAGAACCCTGAGTGAGCTTCAACAGGTAACAAAGTCATGGTAGCCTCCGTTTCAAGGTAGAATCACTGTGGCGTTTGCTTTGAAGACTCTTTGGGTGCTTTTCAACTTTACTTTTTCTTGTAGATTTTGTAAACACTAAAAGAAATATTGTATTTTTGTCCTCATGGGAGTTTGTGTCCGTGTATGAGACTGTAGGTTCAGGTTTATATAGTTAACTAATAGTTATGTGACAGTGCTTCTTACACATCATGTAAGAAGTAACATGAAAATAATGTATTGAGTAGTTACTACTTACATTTAAGAAAAGTAACGAGTATTGTGTAATACACTTTTCTGAGTAAATACACCAACACTGTTGCTAAGTAACTTTAACAAATCTTCCCAGAGGCAAATGTTGCTGCTCACAGTATCTTTTCCATCTCAGGAGAAAATAATCAACTTCATTTAAGGAGCCTGATGAATTCTGACCTGTTTCTGGTGAACTGCCCTTTGGGAGAATTAAGGAGCGAAACAACAAATCAATTACTGACTAATTATCCTGCGTAGGTTGAAAATAACTAGAGAAACCCAGTTCTCTTAGGTTGTCTTTAATTTTGAGTTTAACAGCCTCATGGAGCAATCAATAAACAAAAAAAGGAAAAAGCTTGTAGGATTTAGATCTTGGCATTGTCTGACTTTGGTGTCAGATGAAGTGCATGCAGTGCTGAGAACAATGCAAGCTACCGTACTTTTGCCATTAATGAAAACTGAAAGTACAATAAAGTTACTCATCATATTTTCCTTGCATTTAAATCTGGAAGTCACTCTTGACAGAATTCAGCATGAAATATCCCACGCTGCTCTTTCTTTCAGCAGCCAGCAGATCATCACCTTAAACGTGCAGTACCAATCATTGCACGTCACCAGCACCAAAAACACAGCATGAGCAACTCAACTGCAAATATAAAGAAAAAGACGAACTAAACCTCGGTATGACAGACTGACGCACGCCAACGCAGCCCTTCCAAATGCTACAACACAAGTGACGTGCAGTCGGCAGACACAAAGAGGTGACGGTTTGTGATCGGCTCACTCCCTGGTGGGACACAGAGTACATCCCCACTGTGGGGCCCACTCAAACAGGTTTTGCATCTCACACTATAGTATTATACCTGGGTTATGCATGCAATATTTTATTGAGAGAATTGAAGCAGACATTTAAATGTAACACAAAATGATTTTCTTTAGAATTTAATTACATCCTCCTACACTCGTACTCCCACATGGAGTAACTGGTAAAGAAATGTTTAGTAATTACAGCTAATAATGCTAATACAAACTTAGAGTGTTCTTTTGTACGTCTGATAAATTATTTTGAGAGAATAATCTGAAACAATTTGTTGATAAATAAAGAAGTTTTAATGATCCACACAATCTTAATTTGAAAACAACAGAATTAAAAGCTTCCAGATAATTACGTGGCTTTAAAATACTTTAAATAATTTGAAAAAGTATGTGCTGAATATATCAAAACAACTAGTTTTGTGATCAAGGGGCAACCTCCAGAGCTAAAAGTTAAGCTACAAACTGCAGTACCTGTAGGTGCCACATGAGGCCGACTAAAATTGGCTTCTATGGATAGATTCTCCCATCATAACAACTCTAGCAGGGATCATTTTTACTATAACTCATCCACCTGGACATTTGATGTGTGGGTGTGGCTCCATTATTGCCAGTCAGCGTCTGGTAGGACTCATTTCTTTGAGTCATTATACAAGACTTCTTAAACTGTGTGTTCTTTTAGTCTTTTGAAGAATTTTTAACAGCTTATCTGATGATTACAGAGTCTCCACGAAGTCTGAGCTCCAGTTTTGGTGAATAAAATTCCAGTTTTTATTAATCCAAATCATTTCAATTAATTTATTACAGTGGGGCCTTTAGCTTACAATATAAAGCTCCTTGAGTTGACTGTTGTGATTTGGCTCTAAATGCAATTGAACAGAATCTTTCATACGGTCTGTGGTTGTGAGGCATCATGCAGATCTTAGAGACATCTCTGAGAACAGAAAAAACCTTCAGAGTTGAGAATTCATTTTGATCAGTGAGATCATACTCATTTTTGATTTTCATTCTTTTGGATCTCACTGTCATCTTTAAGAACGGGTTTAGAAAAGAAATCAATGCAGTTTGAGATCTTAAATTGAGGTTGAAGGATATTTCTCAGGACCTGAATTTAAGAAGTATGGTGAAATGGCCAAATTCTCATTCTGATGGTAAATTGATCCCAATTTTCAAGAAGAGTTTTGACAAAAAACTGTTTTTTTATTTCCTTTCATCCCTGAGGTTTTGATAAGTGAAATAAAAATGCTATTAAATGGATTTACTGCGTATTTACAAAGAGATTCCTGTTTGTCCGATTTTATTTTATTTTTGCTTCATTTATTTTCTTTGCTTCTGATGCTAACTACATAGTTAGTTACTACTAGTTAACTACGGTCTGATTATCCAATGAGAACATATCCCATTACTATGGTAGCACAATGGTAGATGGTTTCATCTTCTTCTTCTTTCACCTGATCATTATAAGAGTTTTGCCACAGGATCGGTACAGTACAATATTTCAGAAACCAGTCTCTTTGTACCATAATTTCCTAGTTTATTATCAAATATCAGGTTCTGTGAAAAACTTGCTTTAGTCTGATGATCTGATCTTCCCCACAATTTTTTTCCCCTGCTGCAATTTTCATTATTAAAGCTAAAGACTAGAGCATAGATCAAGTTATTCAGATCACACTGCAGTGTATAACGCTGCAATGCATGCCCCCACCCACACATACAATGCATACACAGCAGCACCTTTCATGAATTATATTCTGAAGCACCATAAAATCTGATAAAATTCTATCTATCCATTGATGTTATTCCCAAGGGCAAAAAAGAACATCCATAACAAAATTAGGGCCCATCCACCACATCATAATTCATACCGTGCACCACTGCACTACAGGCTGGTCACAGGATGCATGTGACACTATCTGTGACAAGCCACAATGGACACAAAACACAAAGCCGGGCGATAAACTGAGAACGGGATTTGGATTGTGCACTGCATCGGGATCACAAATTAAGCAAAGTATAAAAAGGTAAAGACAAAATAAAGCTGTTAAGAAGGACAATTGTCAGAGGAAAATGGGAGACATAACATGAAAACACAACAAAAGGATAAAGTATATTCTTTGTTTATCCACCCTACCCTACCAAAGGCACCAAACATTCCTCAGTAAAGCCTTGTTTGTCTAACATCCAAGGCCAAAGTCCAAGTAATCTCAAACACGCAAGAGAGTAGCAGGCCTACAGGTCTGACAATAATGGGATCAATGGCTGTGTTAGGGTTTAAGAAATGTCCTTGATGCTGCTTGCTGTGCCATTACTGTTAGTCTGAGTCGCTGCCACCTCTTTGCACTTTGGCCTTGATGTTCATCTTTTCCCCGTGTCTTCATCATGCACTCTCTATTGAGGTCATATGGGATTTCAGACTCAATCTCTGAGTGTGCCCTAACTCTCTTTATTTGCTGCTGTTTGCAATATCCTACAAGTAGAAGAAGCTACATTCAGCTGCTCCCTTATTCACAAGGGGTCTTCATAGCGGGTAACTCCAAATGTTTTGATTGGCCACGAGTTTTACCCCAGGATTGCTGTCTCCTCTGGGAATCATCAGGTAAATGTGTAAACCACTACACGATGGAGCCACTGTAACATCCTATAAATAAATAAAGAGGGGGGAAGAGTGGGCATCGGCGTGAAAAGCACATTGCCATTGTCATTTCCTGGCGTTTGGTCTCACACTGAGAAATGTAGTTCACAGATCTAAAACCGCCTCATTATGTAGCAAAATTGTTCACAGAACCATAACAGCTTTCAGTGGAAGATGCCACAGTCTTGTCGCTAACACCAGATGTTAATGTGGTTATTATCCATCGCTGCAGAAAACAAATGGCAGATAAAATTGTTCTTTGATTCTTTGTTGGGGTTTTTTTCGCCTGTCTGACCTTATCGATAATTTGAGGCAGGCCTGGAAGTGTGTAAACAACGTAGATGGAGGCTTTGATAAAAGGAAACCCGTTGGGAGGATGGACAACTTCTCTTCCTAATGGAAGATCTCATACAGGGACAAACCAATAATAAGACATCACACAGACTTAATCGACCGACAGCAATAACACACAATGAGAGTGTTCCTACTAAGAGGCTGAGGATGACCTTATACTCAAAAAGAAAAGCAGCACAACAGTTTCATCTGAGCATATGGCAGTAAAGTGTTATGGGCGCCATTTTTTTGTCAGCATCCATTTTCATCTGTAAGGGATTTACAATACCCTCTTCATTTTGATGCTTCCAACTATGTTTTCTTACAAAATTCAAGTCATTCTTTTTGTATTACTATTATTCTGCAGAAGAACAGTTCACTTACTTCACTTTTCTCGCCTACGTCCATCAGTTATAAATCAAAACTGCTTTATTGGTTGGAGCTCATCAGTTAATTAAGTCACTGTTGGTTATCCTTTAAGCAGAAACCTCAC
This sequence comes from Copadichromis virginalis, assembly GCF_057382275.1. Taxonomy (NCBI): domain Eukaryota; kingdom Metazoa; phylum Chordata; class Actinopteri; order Cichliformes; family Cichlidae; genus Copadichromis; species Copadichromis virginalis. Next base: position 9,983,243 of record NC_140628.1, on the reverse strand, counting down.
AAAAGGAGTTTGTGTAAAGAATATGGAAAATACGGAGACAAACCTTGTTATAGTCAGGAGTGTAGAGAGTATTAAATGTTATAATAACTCTGTAATGCAAAGATGTCTGTTCTAAGCAGTATAAGCCAATATTTTTGTTTATAAAGCTGTAAAAGTACAAGATGAAAGAATAAAGCTTAAAAAAACTTGTTTTAGCTACCAAATCTATCTGGTTATTCTACACGTGGCCTTTTTATGTCACTGAAACTAAGAACTGTCAGGGGCCTGGGTCTGTGACCCAGCATCCTGAGTTTATTTTTAGTTAGGGTTTAGTTGAGTTTTAATCTAGTTTGTGTTTCATCTGTTTCCTTGTTTATGAGTCTTTTCCTGTCCTCTGTGTTTAACTTTTGGTTATGCTTGTGCTTCTTTTATTTTGAAAGTCTTGTCTTTCCATGTTGAGTGTGTTTAGTTTTGCTTCCCCTGCGGCGTCAGGGTTGTTTGTGTCATCTGTGTTTCCCCAGGTGTTTCCACTTCCCTCTTCTGTTTATTTCCTCTGTCTCCCTCCCTCTGTGTCGGTTTGTCTGTCCATCTCGCTTCATGTCACGTCAGGTCTCAGGATGTTTCAAGCTACTGTTCAGGTCCATGTTGATGTTCATGTTTAGTAGGGGTGCAACGATATTCGTATCGATATTGAACCGTTCGATACAGTGCTTTCGGTTCGGTACGCATATGTATCGAACAATACAACATTTGTAATTTATTTTATCAATTTTCCTTCTGACGATGCTGTCTGTGTTGAGCGCTCAGTGAATCTGCGTTCGACTACTCCGCCTAGGCTGCACTGTCGAGCACAGATCCACTGAGCGCTCAACACAGACAGCATAGTCAGAAGGAAGAGCGCAGGGCAAGCTAGCGAGACAGAAGTTAAGCTCTCCTTGCAAGATGGACCTCCCCCACCCTCATTCAGATCTGGCGTTTGGAATTATTTTGGTTTTCATGTGACGTATGACCCTGAAGGTAAGCGAGTCATGGACTAAAGTAAAACAGTATGTTGGATGTGCCATGCAATGCTCAATTACATTGGTGTGAACTAGTGTGTTAGCGCAGTTAGCTCGTTAACGTGTTGGCCGTCTAGCCCCATGCACGGGGCGATCGGCGGTAGCTCGTTAACGGAGATTTGCCGTGTTGTGGCGTTAAGGTCATTTCAACGAGATTAACCTGAAAGCACTAGTGGGAACACAACGAATATGAGTGCACATTTACGCCGACATCATCCTAGTGCAAAGACAAAAACAACAAGCATGCTACTAACTTTAGCCGAGTCATTTAGACAGCTGTTAGCACATGATTCTCCTTATGCTGCTGAGAATATAGCCCAGAAGAAGCGGATAGTATAGCTTTTATTTTGGAAAGAGACATTTCTCTGTAATAAACTCTCTTTTCCAAAGATGAGTGATTCCTCAATCAGATACAGGGCTTGCAATATCGCTAGCCCGACGTCCCGGAGCTAGCGATTTTTTCAGTCGGGGTACCAAAATCTATCTCTTCCCTGCCCGTCGGGCTATTGTAGGAAAAATATATGTCAATGCTTTTGCATTCTTTCAGAAATGTAGCTGGGTAATTATGTCATTGGCATCGGTGAGCCACTGTCGATATGTTACATATTGAAATCGCGTTTGAATTTGTGCTTGTTTTTTTGCTTTCACTTTGCAATCGTGCGAACTGTGTATAGAGAGCGACAGTACTGATCTGTGAGTGATGATAATTTGTGCACCAATTCCTCTGACATCGTCTTATTAATCGTTAGCTTACTATGCAAACATGACAAGTGAAATCTCCCGCAGCTTAAACATATGAGAGGTTGATCGCGCAGAGAATCGCTGAGCTTATGTGAGTCCGTGTGTAAAAGCATTTCAGTTCTGCTGAGCCAAATAAGACAGGTCAGGGTGAAGAAGTGACAGCCAAAGAAAAGCTTACCACAAAACGGAGAAGTTATGACAAATCAGACTATGAGGCAAAAAGAAAGTGCAGCTTTATGGTTTCATGGACAAAAGAATTTCTGTGGCTGCAATATGACGAGCTAAATAACCAGGGCTGCACATAAGTGGTCCGCAGGTGCGCATTCGCTGTCAAAATAAAAAACACGCACAAGGGTGAGGGTTAAATTTAAAAACTGTACTTTTGAGTTAAAATATATATTTATAATTTTAATAAATGACAAATTAAAAATGCATGAACATTTTTTTGTATCGAAAAAATATCGAACCGTGACACCAAAGTATCGAACCGAACCGAACCGTGAATTTTGTGTATCGTTGCACCCCTAATGTTTAGATTACTTCACGCCAAAGTTGTGCATGTACTTGTTTAGTTTCATGTTGTGGTTTCACATTCTAGTTTTCATGTGTAGTTTAGATGTCCCCCGTTTAGTTTAGTTTGGTTATGCCCCTGTTCGCCCTGCCGTGTTTTGTGTTCATGTATTCAGCCTATTAAACGGCTCGCTTTGTGTTACACTTAGTTTCCTTCTCTTCCGTGTTTACATTTTAGTCTCCTTCACAAACACACCGGCCAATTCGGTCGTAACAAGGACAGTGGTGGAAGGTTAATTTTCTCCATTTTATCTCTTTATAAACTGCTACTAGTTACATTAGATGATGAAATAGTGAAACAGACAGAGGAAAAATCCAGCATTTAATCTCTATTTAATCAAGATTTCCAAAAGCGTGGGAGCCAGATGTGGTCCAGAGCCCGTTCAATGGCCAGGTCTGTTCTAGAAGAACTGCTGCTGCACAGCTGGATGCCAACTCCATAAACAAGCAGGTGCCTGATTTTGCTAATGTGTTGGTTTTTTTCTTCTTTTTGTTGTAGTTGTCTGTCGCCCGAGTATCTTATACCACCATGACCGGCTGAGCTATGATTGGACAGTTGCTGTTTGCAGAAGTTCAGTCTATCTAAAGCTCAACAAAAGGAAAGAGCATTCATTGAATTCACATTATGCAACCTACAAACCTCACACTAATAGAAATGGCATTTTCTTTCTGTTCTTTTCCAGAGTGAAAATTTGACATTTACTGCAGCAAATCACATGTCTGCTCACACACAGACTACAATGTCAGACATGTGAAAACATCACTCCTAGCTGGATAGGGAACCTTCTCCATTGCAGCTGGATCAATAGAGCAGCCTACTGCTTTGCATCAGGGCATAAAGGACTGACAGGTTTTCTATTCTCAAGGCTGACACACCACCTGAAGTGCAGAACCTAATCTCATTTTCAGCCCCCACTCATTCTATCATTCACAGCTCCACCTCTGTCATACTCATTCTCTTGCATTCATATCATTTTTCATTATCACCGCCGCCATCCATCAAGTAGCTTCACTCTCCCACACACAACATTCAAAGAAGTGAACATTATTGACATTTTCTGTTCTTTAAAACAATCTGCCCCTTCGGCTGTAGTATTTTTCATTGACCAGAGATCAACTTCAAATGGCATCCCCTCTGTCATTCATTTCTAAATGTTAATATCAGACGAGTCACTTCCTCAATTTATCATTTTTCATCTTCTATTTCGAGGACTTCAAAGTATTCTTATTTATCTGCTCGCCGTGTCCTTATTTCTTTGACTTCACTGTTCTCCAAAGAACTAATTTAAAATGCAAAAGCGGACCAAAGGGTGACAGAAAGAAAAAGTATTGAATTAGGCTGTACGGTGCCACGGGGCACTTATAACCTTTTTCCAGTACTTTTCCTTTATCTACACTGTTAACAACTCATCTCCTTTTTCTGCTCTTGACTTTATCTTTTCCAAGCAAGCACAGTGACTGGTTTCTCTACAGGTCTTTATCGCCCGTGGGGCCGAGCAGACCATTACCAATCCCTCTGGGGACAGCCCTGCACGCACCGGGTAGAAACGAAGAGAGTAAGGGAGTAGGAGGCCAGCTGAGGACTGATGTTCGAGCGCAAAATAAATGAATTACAACTGCTATTGTCAAAGTAGCTAGTGCCTTCCAGCATTTGAGAAAGATAAGGCCACGTCAGCAAGTGTTGTTGTCTTCCTTCCAAGGAGAGAGGCGGCTGGCGCTGACCTTTTGAATTGTCCTCCAGGCAGTTCAGGATCAACTGCCAGATTTGGCCAGAAGAGAAGCAGCTGAGTGGACATGAATAAAAAAGTGGAAGTGAGACAGATTTTCTCTTCTTGACTGTTTCTTTTTATGCGTTGGAACTCCAAAAAGGCTCTACTGTCTTTGACTGCACAGAGGAAGAATGGACAACTGGTGCTTAATGATGACAATTCGGGCAAATAAAACAGCAATCAGCAAACATAACACCATATTCAACACATGTGATTGCTAAAGCAGTAGCATGAAAAAAGTTGCTGTATGCTGCAAAAAAGCTGCTCTATGTATAAACTGTATCTTTAATTAAATTGGACATTGTTAAGAATGTCACTGTTTCACATATTTTAGGTGCAAAAGTACCCAACTCCTATGTTGGGACTAAAAAGGAGCACTTGAAGGCAATCACAAAGCCATACCTCAAATGTGTTCACTGATTATTTCCTCTTATGTGCTTAAAGGTCTGCTAATCAAAAAAAAATCTCCCGCTGCAGTCCCGCATATTCTTAGCACTACATGGCTGACCATCCATGGAACAGCCTAATTATACGCAAGCCCTAGTGAGGAAAAAAGCGTTCCCTAACTCAGAATGGAACAACATGAACGCAGGAATCATCCGGCATTAAAAAAGACGTTTTCTGCGCATGCACGGGTGACTCTATTTGCACTAGTTGTTCCCACCACAGCCAGACCGACATAGGTGGGGTTATCAGCAGCCCTGAACAAACCAAAAGACAAGCCTTCACTAGCTTTGGCCACAATCCAACCTACTGTATATCAGCTATTAAGTAACTCATTAACAGAGATTAGTTTAGTTATTAAACCTATACTACTTTTAATACATTGCAGTCTGTTAAAATGTAACCTACCCCTTAAAACTTAGACACTAATGAACAGGAACTGCAATTTTGCTGTGTGACTGAGGAGCCATTTGTAAGGCAGAGACTTGACCGTACACACTTTAACATATTTGGTGTAAATAAATAACAATTGGACATTTTCTAATGTACATTTTTCATACTTGACTGTCACCACCTTGTTTACAGCTCTCTGCTACCTGCAGTGTCAATATGCATGTCCCAGCTTGTTTGTTACACGGTGTGCTTAGCAACAGTGTATGTGTGTGTGTGCACATGAGACAATGAGGATAAGATCTCCCCTGGGGTTCCAAAGGTCGGTCAGTGGTGCAATTAACCATGCAATCAGGCTCTAACCTCTATTGCTAAAAGACAAACTAGATAACCACGTGGCCCTGATTCATTTTGTCTCCATTCAGTCTGTAAAGTGTCTATCAGCATCACTCTCAGCAGCATGGTTAAAGAGCAATCCCACACCACTGTTCTACAAAATGAACATGTCCTAAGGCCCAGCCAGACCGCTAAGAACCAGCTTCTATCAGGTCGGTGTTTATTTTTTAATTATGCATTAAGATATTAAGATTTTTTTGAGGACAGTAATCACCTCTAAATGCATTTCCTCTTTAAATCAGTTTGATGCTACTACAATCCAGAGCCAAAAAGATGCATCAAGGCTCATCAAATTTGGAAGTGTGGCCCTGACAACAGCTGTGATACGCCAGACTGGTCAACCTCATCTTCCCCTGTAGCGTATTGGAGGCCAAGAAGCTGCGAACAGACGCAGTCTGGGCGTGTGGCGAAAGAAGCCAAGACTTTCTTCCCGTCTTGCTCAGTTGTGGCTCAGGGGTGGTGCAGAAATCCATAACCCTTACCTCCTGACACTTAGCAGCACTTTATCAGCCAGTCATCACCTGCAGAGTACACATAACACAGCCCTGGAAAACACGCTCTGTCCCTTAAGTATATTTAAAAAGCTTTCATAACAGCGGATACAATATTGATAAAGTGTGGTGCCTCTTTAAATCACTATCCATTAAGATCAGCAGAATAGGTGTGTGTTTTGTTTTTTTTCATTAGGTAAAAAAAACCACATTAAGTTAAAATGCTGTGATATGCTGATAGCCTCTTAAGACCCAACACTGTATTCAGGCAATTTTAATAGTTAATTACAGATGCAGTGGCTGCTTGACATTTACATAAAAATTAGATTTTCTGAATTAAACTCGTATGGTTTAGAACTCTTCTGCTATTTGTCTTCACAGAATCTAAGCACGGGGAAAAGGGGATCTATTTGTGCAAAAAACTATAAAATAACAATACTAATGAAATGTTTGAGGAAGCGTTCATAAATCAGCTTTTTCATAACATCTAATTATGTGCACCTAACAACCGAGCATATGTTCAAATGTAACTCAGGTGCAGCTCTCTGACAATAATAGCTTGAGAATATACACATATGGCTCTGCTTCACTGTCCTACATTCAATGCCAAGGGTATTCACACATTCCTCTCTAAAGCCTGCCCATTCAGTTTCACTGCAGCAACCAGGCCTTAAGGGCTTCATGCATATTAGTGGTTCCCCTTAGCAACGCTGCCTGGACAACACGTCTGTCCCATCTTGACCGAAGCAGGGGAAATTTTTGACACTGCGATGCACTGTTCCAGTTTATCTAGAGGTGTTTTATAAATACAGTACCGCCAAATACTGTTGTTATTAATACTAAGACATGTAGGACCCCACACACAGATTTCTGTACTTCATGATTCCTTGTGGTGATGCTGGTCAACATTAAGAGCAAAATGAATGGTAGTTAACTAACTTGCAGGGGAAATGAGGGATGGCTGTGGAAAAGCAATCACAGGGCTCATTATTTGGCACATGAATAAATTCACGCACAGACTGACAGCTTAATGTAAGGATTATTAATTACAGGATTCTTGCTTTTTGCCTCTTTAGGGGTATTTTTTCCTGTAATGACGCATTATTTATCTGTGTTTTACACTGAGTCTGGTGGGATCTCTGTATCAATCTGTATCAAACCCCTGTTTCAATCCAGGGGGTCAGTGTTGACATTGTGGAGGACTATAAATACCTTGGAGTACACATTGACAATAAACTGGACTGGGCTAAAAACACCACAGCACTTTACAGGAAGGGCCAGAGTCGTCTCTATTTTTTGAGGCGACTGAGGTCCTTCAACATCTGCCAGAAAATGCTGAGGATTTTCTATGAGTCTGTTGTGGCCAGTGCGATCCTCTATGCTGTTGCATGCTGGGGGAGCAGGCTGAGGGTCGCAGATGCCAACAGACTTAATAAACTGATCCGTAAGGCCAGCAATGTTGTGGGGATGGAGCTGGACTCCCTCAAGGTGGTGTCGGAGAGGCGGATGCTGTCCAAGATAAAGACAATGTTGGATAACACCTCCCACCCACTCCATGACATGTTGGTCAGTCACAGGAGCTCGTTCAGTGAGAGACTGAGATTACCGAAAAGCACCACTGAACGACACAGGAAATCATTCCTGCCTGTGGCCATCTCCCTGTACAACGCATCCACTTAACACACTGTTTGCTGCTACAGCTACACATGTTTCTTTCCAAATATTTATTTATAAGTGACTTATGTATGTATGTATGTATGTATATATATGTATATATTGTACTATTCTTAGTTAGCGTATTGTCTGTCTTGTCTTAATGTTGGTTTAAAATGGAACACTGTAACAAAAAATAATTTCCCCCAGGGATCAATAAAGTATTCTGATTCTGATTCTGATTCTGATTCAAGACACCATCGGTATCGTAAGAATTGTGACATGTCACAGACGTGCTGCCATCTCTAATCTTTAGAGTCAGGCATTACACTAAACTGAACTGCTAAAATTAGCGTCTATGTGACCTTTTCTTCTGGGATTAAACAATATTTTAGCTTTAGACCTACATAATCTTTGTCTTGCCTCTCAATATCTAAAGAGATAGATAATAGGCATAAATTCTTGGAAGTCCATTCATTAGTTTCCTGGATGCACCAAAGGCTAAATTTAACATTGCTCCAGTGGAAAGACCAGCTGTCAGCACCCATCTAGTATAATTTCTAGCACTAAAACACTGAACAGATTCAATTTGTAGAGTTCATTTTTTTCTGTGAATCATGAGCAGATGAGACCAGAGGTAGAATTTCCCCCACCGGACTCAGACGAGAGGCAGAGCAGTTTTGTGTCTTTGATATTCAGAGAAAGAGACAATGCAGTGACAGGCTAATGTTTTTGGATTCGATTTTCATTAGCTCCTTGTTATCAGTGGTCGATCCCATTAACGTGTCAGCAGGGTAACATCAGAGGTTTCTAGGGACAGAGGGTGAAGACATGTAACATGCACACCATGGTTTGGTCATATCTGTGGATGGAAAGCTAATGAGCTACTCAGGAGAGCAAATCAGTGGCAGCTGACAAAAGCTGACATGATAGGAAGTTATTCTCAAAGCACTTCAAGGGTAATTAGTCCAGTTATACTACATGCACTAGAAAGATATTGTTGCTTTTGTTGTTATATTTTAAGTTCCACTCAAAGTTGGCTTTGTGGTGTTTAATTGTTTTGTTCCAGGCACGTTGTATCCCAAAGTATTACAGTCAACAGTGATAAATTAGCACATCACCATTCAAGCAAAAACATGCTTATGCAATCTCCTCGAATTCTCTCTTCCAGCGTCTTCATCCACACATACAAACACATGTGCACGTGTGTATATAAACCTACATGTTGACACTTGTGTGACAATGATGTCAACAGACCATTTACTGCATGCGTCACCATTGTCATCAGACACGCTGTCCAGTAGCACCATTCATCTTTTGACACTAAACCCTGCCACCTCTAAGCTGCTGGATGCCAACACATTTAAGGTGAATGGTAAATGGACTGGTTCTTTGTAGCGCTTTTCTACTCTACTTGAGCACTCTAAGCACTTTATATATCCCTCATTCACACAAGCACATTTTCCCATGCTTTTTCTACTGAAGAGCTTTCTATCCAACATTCACACTCTGATGGATACATCGCAGAGAAACTTGGGGTTCAATAGCTTGCCCAAGGATGTCTGGCATGCAGATTGGAGCAGTCAGGCATCGAACCACCAACCTTCCAATTAATAGATGGCTCCTACAGCCAAACCTTAAAAGTGCTTCAACGGTGACAGAGTTTCTGTCTGCAGCACATTGTTGGCTCCGCTAACACTGCATTGCATTTATTTATTTGCACCCACTGAATGACCAGTGCGAACAGCAGCACTGCCATGTGGCAGCAAGGCGCTGCACAGAAAGAGGGATTCTGTCCACTCCATGGCAGAAGGACTTCAGCGGCTGATGGATGGACAGGTGCCAGGCTCGGCCCAAGATGAGGCCACAGTCTAGTGCCAGACAGATAAATCTCAAGCAGACACTGATAGGCTGCAAAGTCATCATAATGACAGGTGGGCTGGAGCCAAAGGCAGGCGGCTGCGGTGCCGCCCATCCCAGAGGTGTAATGTGCTTGTGATTAACTGTCAATCCCTCCTGTTTGGTGGACAGACGTTCAAGCACAGTAAGAAGCACTCATCATTGTGACAGCTACTGTAGCTCTGACCTTGGGCTTCACCAAGAGGGCTGCACACATTTCCTTAGAAATTTCTATAAATGTAAACAATTAATCCAAAGCAATTAAGAATAAGTCTGTTTTTTTTGTTTCTTTTTTATTGAGATTCATACACAGCATTGCAATAAACTACAAGTACGCCACAGAGCGAAACAGCTCTTTAAAGGAGAAAGGGTTTTTTCATGGACGGATGTTTTTATATGTTACAAAAGGACAAATGCTGCTGTTAATAATGAACTTATTGATGGCGCAATTAACTGCTTCAAGTTTCAGCATTAGTATCGGCTTCTTAATTAGCTTTCCATCCATCTAAATGTCAGGCAAGTTTTGTTTTTCAGACAATTAAAAACATGACAGTTATGTGAAAATTTGAAGTAATTCCCTAAAGATTTACAGAACTGTAAAAAAGCAGTTCTCTCTAAAAATTTACAATAAAACAATTATTTAACAATAAAAAGAGATCCAAGCTGAATCTTGAAGCTCAGCATGACACCATCCGAAACCTCGGGATTGCTTGTTTATGCGTGTCCCTGCCCACAGAACCGCTACTATACACTCTTAAGAAAGAAATCAGTACGTGATGGCTTATTGTGATTCAAACAAAACATGCTTTTCTTTCCAAAGCGACTGCTGCTGACAGGGTTTAGCGCTCAGTGAGTTTTTCTCAAACATCAACTCAGAGCAGCTCTTTCAATCACTGAGTTACATATCTGATTGTCAAAGTTAGTCTTAATAATCCACAGTCTGCACTGACAGCTGTGTTCATCGGAGCTCCTTTCTACAGTTGAAGTGCCTTGAAAAAAAACATTTTTTGAAATCCACCCAGCGTACTGACAGACGCTGTATCTGAAAACAAACCCTGCTTTTTCACTGCTGTCCACAGTGAAGGTGGGTATCGCTCCAAACTAACTGTGGTTTCTGCTTCCTAAGGACTTTTAAATGCTTTCTTAATGTGTGATGTTTTATTTCACTAGAAAACCTATATCATGCCCAGCTAAAACTGGCTGTTTGCCAGGTACAAAGAGTGAAATGGAGCCAGATATATTACATCCATATATCTTTAGAACTTAGCAAATATGTGCATGACTAGATACCACTGAAGGTACATCCTATATTTGTCTTGTAATACAAGTACGTCAGTAATGGCAGTGCAAAGCTGGGATAAAAACACACATTAAATGTTCATAATTCACTCATCTTTGCCTGCTATGTGCTTTCACATGCTGCAAAAAAACCAAAAAAGGCCTATTTGTTTAAATTTTATTTATGCACATAGGAAAATGTGGCTGACCCATCACCACTAGGCACCATTAGTTCTCATACCTGACTCATCTTGAGTGAAGGATGAACGTCACGGGAAAAAATCCAAACTTCAGGCAGAAAGCGCTCGGCTATATTAAACAGCTGCACTAACCGTAAAATGTCAAAACCATAGGTGCTGCCAGTTACCAGCTTTGGAGCGCGAATACAAAAATACGTTTCTGCATATTGACAGAACGAGAAATTCAATAATTATACAATATTCTCAAGATGTTTTATGCAAATTAACGAATGCAACAAAGTGCCATAAGCGCTATTGGGACTGTAGTCATCATCTGATGAGGAACGCCTGTTGTTTGAAAACAAACACCTGCTGTGGGTTGAGATGGCCGTGTGGCAATGTTACGGTATATTACAGCAGCTGTGACTAACTCCAAAAGTACGTTTAAAGCAACAGGTGCTGAATTCACGGCGTGGAGTGTGAAGGTGGTTGCTCCCACCACCCCAAAGTCATGCTTGTTATATTAATTGGTGATTCTAAATTGGCCATTGGTGTTAATATCAGAGTGAATGGTTGTCTGTCTCTCTATTAGCCCTCTGAGACCTGTCCAGGGTGTGCTGTGCCTTTTGCTTTCACCTCTCAACCCTGACTTGGATAAACTGTTAAGAAAAGGCTTGTATGAACACCATTAAAAGCCCATTCGTGATTTTATTTTTTTTTGCAGTTTTTCTTTCTTTTCTATTATATTCTTCTATTCTAACACTATTTTCTGCTGCTGAAGGATCACATTCATACACAACAGCAAGCCAAAGCTAGTTGAACCCTCTCCTCCACCATAAAAGTGGTTTCTGTTTTCCAAAGCTTGGTAGAAAGTATGCTTTTCTTCCTCTGTTTTGTTTAGCTCCCATCGATTACTACCTCTGGCTGGCTGAGAGCAGAGAGACTTTTTTTTTCTCCCTTCTTTGTGGTGCCTCTCTGCGGTGTGACATCCTTGTCCTGACAATAACACTAGGAGAGGAGAACAAAACCTTAAGAAAAAAAAGAGAGAGGGAGAGAGACAGAGATGCAGCGAGGCAGCACGGCCGCACAGCCAAACGCACTTTCCCGAGCCTTTGTTTTCAGCACATTGCCTTGAGTATGCAACTATGCAGAGTAAAACACAAAGAAGAGTGATTAAAACAGACACAGGGAAAACAAATTTAGACTCGGTATTCCTCGTGACTGTTTTCCTTCCTTCGCTGCACGCAATGTTGTAATTGTGCTCTTCTGCTATCTTTTTTGTTACAGTCTGCTTCTGACATTACATTCTCCTGCTTTCTTGTCTATCTGTGTACCTTAAGGTTTGCGGATGATGAGTTGAGCACAGTTCAGTACTGGGATGTCTGCCCTCCGGCAAAGTGGCATTCTCTCAAACTAAGAGCCAGGCTGAATATACATAGTGAAAGGTTGTTTTTTTTTACTTAATCTGCATTTTGATGATACGGTTTGTCCTTTCACATGTGATAAAGAGAAATAGGAAAACAATTACTTGCATTCCTCTTGTACTATCAGTGCTCTGTCAATCTGGGGAATTAATGCACACAAGCCTTTGCAAATTTACAGAACTGCGGAGAAGCCATCTTCAGTGTTTCTTGAAAGGCACAGTCATTTTTACAAAGCTTGCTTTAAAATAATCAATAAAACAAAGTGAACAAAACCTTTTCTTTCCCTCCCAAAAAACTTGCCTGGTTTTGAAATCTCGACGGACAACTCAGACTCCGCTCCACCTCCTTGTCTGCCAGGGCTTTTATCTGTACCTCTTGCTTAAAAAGGATCAGAAACTGTCAACTGCCAGACTCTGAAGAGCTGCAGCATGGCCATTAGGCAACCACGGAGACTGCTGTGCTCGCTTTCAGAGGGTTTGCGATAGAGCGGCTCTAAAAAGCTCTGCCAAGCCCCAGCCTAAGGGAGCTCCTGCAAGCTCGGGGCCCTATTTCTGCTCCTACATCCAGACTGCACTCATCAGCCAGTCTGTCTGCAATCAACAATAGAGCCAGATGGACAGAGACTGAAGGATCCACCGGCTGGCTCTACTGTATAGGCAGCCAAGAAGTACAGTGCTCGAAGTAACTTTGTTAAGTCGTGAGGACATTTGTTTCAGAGAATAAACAGGTGCATGGGCACCTGGTACCCACACAGTGTTTTTAACCTCTGTTTGTCCAGCTGGTGTTTGCTGAGCATGCACATGCTATTTTAGAGACAAGCACGCACATATGTGCTTCTTTACTGCCATAACATGATCCTGTCTGCAAAACGCAAAGTCCATAATGGGCCAAAGCGTGTATGTGGTCTTTGTCCCTGCAAGGACACCACCAGCACACTGATTAAACTACGCACCGCATCTCATTAATTCTGACCATACCAGGGGAAAAAAGCTGTTATATTGAAAGATACAGTGTGCTACTGTTGTATTATGTGGAAACATGTGCATGTTTATTGTTTTAACATCTTTTCAGGCATGAATGTAATTTAACATTCTAGATGCGCCATATTTAAATTAAAAAGTGCCACGAGAACAGCTCGGATGAAGTGTTTAATCAAAAGGCATAATTATTCATTCAAGACTTTCTGGGAAGAAGAGTCTACAATTAGAACATTGAGAAGAGTTACTGCACATCATAGAGCTGTGGTTTCAAAATGACTTCAAATATCTAAATGTGGTTTGTTTGGTTTTTGTTTGGCAAAGATTGTCTTTCATCTTTAGTGGTCTTAAAGCACCAAATTACATGGTTTTGCACCATATGTTCAAATATCACCTGACAAGTATCTCTCAGCTAAACAGTTTTATTGTTTGTTTGTTTTTTCCGGGTTTTGCCAAAGCTAATTTAGGATGTGCAGTCCCATTTTTCCACACACTGGGTTAGTGTTCCTTCAGCTAAATCCAGCATGCTTTCTTTTTATTTGACTTCATAATGAAAAAATAGCACTAGTCCCAAAGTAGATGGCTTACTTAATAGCCAAAACAAAGCTTATCAGCCATCTGCTTGCATTGCATTTAAAAGTCCCAGAGGTCTTATGAGACCAAATGCAAAGCATGTTAGGAACAAAGAGGGCAGACTGTACATTTCTGTGTGGTTCAGTGACCTGTTGAGCCTCACAGGGCACGATCCTTATGAAAGGAAGCCAAGCAGAACCACAGGGGGAGTAAAAAAAAAAAAAAAGCCAGAAAGCCAGCGGCATTTGCAGACGAGCCTTTGAAGTGTGGATAGGGTAGATAGGGCTAAACCTTTATGCTTAATACGTCACAGAGAAGATTTAAAGCTGCTCCCTGCCTATGTAAACAAGCAGGGATGGTCCATGTGTCCGTACACATTTATGAAAACATTGTCTCTGGAAATTTTTTTTGTTTTTTTTAAGCACACACTAATAAATATGGGCAGTAGTACTGGCATATTTGCATATATGAGGGAGCTGATTTAAGCCGTTCCTTATTTGCATTGTCTTTGAAGTGCTCCTATTGGTAGTGTAAAGGAGTTCGACCCGTTAAAGCCCACAGAAACAGGATTAGTCTAGCCCCGCTTCCTAATTAATTGCCGGGATGTTTGGCTAATAAATCTTGGTTATCTGGCCCTCTAATCGTAGCAGGAGATAGCAGGACTCTGACCCAGCCGCTGGAATGTTTAACAGTCTGTGCTTTCTGTAATCAAGCTCAGAGAAATGTGGAGGGAATATCTGCTTTATTTTGCTCTTCTCCTAATTTAATTAACAAAAAGATAGGCCACTGCATTGCGGAAATTGTAGTGCATCATTAGATTAGTCGCTAATTGGATACCAGTTCTCTGTAGCGAGTTCTGCTGTGTGTGTTTTTAAGAACTTTTCTTGAAGAAGCAAAGTTAGGAATTGTTTGACTGTGGTAGATAGTTCTAGTACACATAGATGGAGTGTCTTGAGACTGACATGCTAGCAGACATCTGAGTAGAAAACATAAGGACACCCTCACACCCAGAGGCATACAAGGCTACAGCAATGAGCACACGCTGGGAAGGCAAGTAGCTTGTGTTTGGCTGCTCCCGCCCCACCACAGACTGCTGGCCTCTCCAGAGAATTGGAGCCGAGATCTTAGTCTACCTCTCAGAGACTGTTGCAACATGTCTGAGCGAGAGGGCATTTGTAATGCACCAACCAGGGCTCGAACAGAACTGCAATGTCATCTCATTCTCAATATCATGAGCAAAGTGTGAAATAAAACTCAGTGTTAGACTGGATAGAATATTTTGAGAGAGGGTTGGGGGGGCAGAAAGTGAGCAAATGAGTGAGAGAAAAGCTGAGATGCAGGTGCAAATGTGCAGCTCGAGATTCAGTGAAATGGAAAACGTGTGTGTGAGGACTTTGGTTAGTTATGTTGTGAGGACATAAGTCTGCTTGGATAGTCTCGTGATGGGGACTTGGTCCAAACCTGGTGCTCTTTTTTTTTTAAACAAAAAAAAAAAAACGAAAAAACATGAAACTAAGTATTGCAACTGAGCTTAGTAAGGTTAGGTTCAGCTAAGTGAAAGTGAATTTTATGTCCTGTGTGCATGTGCAAAAATAGATGCGTGTGATCCTGGGCTGGGAAGACTCCTCTGCTCCCAGAGAGGCCCCAGATAAATTAGGTTAAGTGATGTGCAAATCCCACAGCTGTTTGAAGGATCGTTTTGCAGCCATATAAGGGGCATCCAGCTGCGCGTCGAAGATCGTCCCCGCCACCTCAAAGGGAACACACGGGACGACGAGAGGAGTGGCAGAAAGCCGCAGGAGCACTTTGAAACACTATATTTCCCACAAGTTAGATTTTGAAATTCCCTGTTTTCTCAGCAAAGAAAAACATCACAATCAAAGCATATAAAAGAATATGAGTTTCCTCTGAAGTTATGATTATGGCTTTTTCTATTGCTCCCTTTAGAGAGCAAGGCCCTTAGCAAGGTGACAAGGAAGCCGCCCGCATAGCGGTGGGAGCTGGAACTTAATAATTGTACTGTCACAATAAAACTGATGCAGAGCCTCCAGATTTCAGTTTATGGCTTTGCTTCAGAAAAACAAAAAAACTGCTGATTCGCTAAACATGGCTGCCTTACGCTTCCCTACACAAATCAATTACTGTCGGTGAAGAACATAAGTCAGCAAAGTGGATGCATGCAAGATGGTGTGCATCTACGTGCCTGTGCCAACTTTATTCACGCATGTCTTGCGTTTGTGTGGCACCAATTTACTGCGTGTGGCAGTGTCCTCATTCCCATCGTTTGATATTAATATCTGAGCAAATGCTGTCAGACAGCTCTTTGGGAAGAACCCCCAGCAGTCATTAGCTGTAACAACCTGGGAGTGTTCCTCGGAGGGCTACGCTCTTCACTGCGATTAATTCAATTCAATTCAATTTTATTTATATAGCACCAAATCACAACAAAAGTCACCTCAAGGCGCTTTATACTGTACAGGAGATACAGAGAAAAACCCAACAATCATATGACCCCCTATGAGCAAGCACTTTGGCGACAGTGGGAAGGAAAACTCCCTTTTAACAGGAAGAAACCTCCGGCAGAACCAGGCTCAGGGAGGGGCGGGGCCATCTGCTGCGACCGGTTGGGGTGAGAGAAGGAAGACAGGATAAAAGACATGCTGTGGAAGAGAGACAGAGGTTAATAACAGATATAATTCAATGCAGAGAGGTCTGTTAATACATAGTGAGCGAGAAAGGTGACTGGAAAGGAAAAACTCAATGCATCATGGGAATCCCCCGGCAGCCTACATCTATTGCAGCATAACAAAGGGAGGATTCAGGGTCACCTGGTCCAGCCCTAACTATATGCTTTAGCAAAAAGGAAAGTTTTAAGCCTAATCTTGAAAGTAGAGATAGTGTCTGTCTCCCGAATCCAAACTGGAAGCTGGTTCCACAGAAGAGGGGCCTGAAAACTGAAGGCTCTCCCTCCCATTCTACTGTTAAATACTCTAGGAACAACAAGTAGGCCTGCAGAGCGAGAGCGAAGTGCTCTAATAGGGTGATATGGTACTACAAGGTCATTAAGATAAGATGGGGCCTGATTATTTAAGACCTTGTATGTGAGGAGCAGGATTTTGAATTCAATTCTGGATTTAACAGGAAGCCAATGAAGGGAAGCCAAAACAGGAGAAATATGCTCTCTCTTTCTAGTCCCTGTCAGTACTCTTGCTGCAGCATTTTGGATTAACTGAAGGCTTTTCAGTGAGTTGTTTGGACATCCTGATAATAATGAATTGCAGTAGTCCAGCCTGGAAGTAATAAATGCATGAACTAGTTTTTCAGCGTCACTCTGAGACAGAATATTTCTAACTTTAGAGATGTTGCGCAAATGGAAGAAAGCAGTCTTACATATTTGTTTAATATGTGCGTTGAAGGACATGTCCTGGTCAAAAATGACTCCAAGGTTCCTCACAGCGTTACTGGAGGCCAAGGTAATGCCATCCAGAGTAAGAATCTGGTTAGATACCATATTTCTAAGATTTTCAGGGCCAAGTACAATAACCTCAGTTTTATCTGAATTAAGAAGCAGAAAGTTAGTGGCCATCCAGGTCTTTATGTCTTTAAGACATTCCTGCAGTTTAACTAATTGGTGTGTGTTATCTGGCTTCATGGACAGATAGAGCTGGGTGTCATCTGCATAGCAGTGAAAATGTATGCTATGTCTTCTAATGATACTGCCTAAGGGAAGCATATGTAAACAGAATTGGTCCTAGCACTGAACCCTGTGGAACTCCATAATTAACCTCAGTGTGTGAAGAGGACTCTCCATTTACATGCGCAAATTGGAGTCTATGAGATAGATATGATACAAACCACTGCAGTGCAGTACCTGTAATACCTACAGCATGTTCTAATCGCTCTAATAGGATATTATGGTCGACAGTATCGAATGCTGCACTAAGGTCTAGCAGGACAAGCACAGAGATGAGTCCACTGTCAGAGGCCATAAGAAGATCATTTGTAACCTTCACTAAAGCTGTTTCTGTGCTGTGATGAGCTCTGAAACCTGACTGAAACTCTTCCAATAAGCCATTCCTCTGCAGATGATCTGTTAGCTGTTTGACAACTACTCTTTCAAGGATTTTTGATATGAAAGGAAGGTTGGAGATTGGCCTATAATTAGCTAAGACTGCTGGGTCTAGAGATGCTTTTTGAGTAAAGGTTTAACTACAGCCAGCTTGAAGGCCTGTGGTACATAGCCGATTATTAGAGATGAGTTGATCATATTAAGATTGAAGCATTAATTAATGGCAGGACTTCTTTGAGCAGTTTTGTAGGAATGGGGTCTAAAAGACACGTTGATGGTTTGGAGGAAGTAATTATTGAAGTTAACTCAGAAAGATCAATTGGAGAAAAAGAGTCTAACTTAACATCAATGGTACTAAGAGTTGCTGTAGATAATATTACATCTGTGGGATGATTATTGGTAATTTTTTCTCTAATGATAAAAATTTTATTTGTGAAGAAGTTCATGAAGTCATTACTGGTTAACCTTAAAGGGATGGTTGGCTCAGTAGAGCTCTGACTTTTTGTCAGCCTGGCTACAGTACTGAAGAGAAACCTGGGGTTGTCTTATTTTCTCATTTCAGGGACGAATAGTAAGATGTTCTGGCTTTGCGGGGGTCTTTCTTATAAAGCAGCAAACTATTTCTCCAGGCTAAATGACGATCCTCTAAATTTGTGACACGCCATTTCCTCTCCAGATTACGAGTCATCTGTTTTAGGGTACGTGTTTGAGAATTATACCACAGAGTCAGGTACTTCTGATTTGAGGCCTTAGTTTTCACCAGAGCTACATTATCCAGAGTCGTACGTAGTGAGGAGATAAAATTATTAACAAGATAATCGACCTCTGTTGGAGTAGCGTTCAGATAGCTCCTCTGCTCTGTGTTGGTACAGGGCATTGAAGATGATAACAGTGGGTGGATTATATTCTTAAACTTAGTTACAGTGCTTTCAGAAAGACATCTACTTTGATAAAGTCTTCTCGCCACTGCTGTGTAATCAATTATTGTAAATGTAACGATTACAAACAATAAAAAGACAGCCGGGCCAACGATGCCATGATTGAGCTAACTTTGCGGGCATCGGCGATGGTCTAACACTATGCAATAAACATTTAGAGTTTTATACCTTTTTGTTTTCCACAACAATTTTGAGACATCAAGCTGTGGCTTGCACAAGCATCTGCAGCCTCATTCCGTTCACCATAGCAAAAATACAGTTCCCGCTTTGTGCCATACTGCAGTCAGTATGTCTGAAGGTAGGAGGCACTGAACAGATTTGATGGAGGCAGTAAAAACTGCAATGGCTGTGAAAAAGGAATCGAATGTGGTAATCCTACAGATGCCATAAAAGCACACAAGGCACTCCTCGAAACGTGCATCTCTCATTTTCCAAAGCTGTTGTAACCTCTATCCTCTTTATTTCCGAACTTACCAGCTAGGCCAACATTTACAGTCAGAGCGGAAAATGTATTCTATCTGCAGACCATCCAGTATTAGAGGGAGGCCTTTGTTTCTCACAAATATAATCTCCACAGACTTATTATCACCCCCCAACACACACACACACACACACACACACTCTGTCTCCAATGACATTGAAGAATCCTCATGAAAGCCAACCCCTCCTCTTCTAATTTGTCAGCTATGCGTTTGGAGGAGAGGGTGTAGAAGAAAAGTAGGGTTTACATCGGCCTATTGAATTTACTCATTTTTTCCAAACAAAATATTTGAAGTAATTGTGATACAACATTTTGCAAAAGTCTTGAGCTATCCCTTTTTTTTCTTTTTCAGTTCTCCAAGTTTAACTGCTTTTTCAGGTCCGTCCTTGTATTTGCAGAATGATGTTTTTCATGTGTTTGTCTCAGAAATGGTCTCTGGCTATCAAGAAGCCATTCTTAAGCAAAGGGAAAAGGTCAAACAGGCTGAAGTATGCCAAATTACACAAGAACTTGACTAAAAATCATTGGCGAATTGAGTGATGAATCCTAATAAAATATGAAATTTTAAGTTCAAATTGTCATCAATATCTATGAAGGCAATCAGAACACAGGTGGTTGTCTACATCTGTAAGTGACGGCATGGTTTTAACAGTCAATAGTCGGTAAAGTACAGATTCAGTGCAGTAAAGCTATACCTGGATAGAACAGCACACAGTGAAACACTATCAGTCATGGACTGAGTCTGGACCTCAACATTATTGAGGTCATATTTTTCATTTACTTCCATTTACTTAGTGAAAAATAAAGAAATGGTGGGTGTATATATCCACCTTTAAAATCTTAAGCTGAAAGCCACGTGCACGACATTGTTAAAATAATATTTTCAGTATTTGACATTTTCATGTGATTTTTTAATAATGGTTTGCAGCTGCAGGAGTAAAATCCAACACAGCAACATCGAGAAACTTTTCTCTGTCAATACAAAGTATGATGCCTCTGGGCACCTGTCAGTACCTGGAACCAGCTCAAAGTCTGTGCACTACAATGCTTAAATAAACTTTGATTTAAGGATTTCAAAGGTGCTAACTCCAAATACTGACAAATATTTCTTTTTATTATAGACAGAATACTTTAAAATTCTTTAATTAAAGTCTGTAATCTCATATTTTTTCCCTTAATGCACTATGACCCTTGCAAAAGCAGGAAATCATTCACTGGAATACTTATAAAAGGGTGTCAGTAAATTCTTTAACCCATTTAGGCATGACAGTGTTTTAAACACACAAAGAAAAAAGATAATTTTAAATAAAGTTTGAATTCATCTTTGTCTTCAGTCATCTGTGGCGTCCCTTCTTCATCCAAGCCTTACCACCGTCACGTCTTTCATACTACAATAACTTATCTGAAAGGCAATACGCTTCATATGTGTTAATAGAGAATAATAAAGTTTGGTGAAGCAAGAGAAGCCAATTATCAACAGTCTGCTTAAAAGCTTAGAGGTGGTCACACATATTAAACAGACGGCCAGCATGAGAAGCGGTGCAGATATTTCATCAGTCAGATCTGAGATATTACTGTTGTCACTCCTAACTAACACAACTCTGTGTTAGTTAGGAGTTATATTTCAGCTCGCTTCTACCATCTATTTCCACATGTGCTGATTTCCCTCCATATCAGATATCATTAAGGACGGGAGTGAAGTGAAGAAAGGGATGCCAGATCTGATGCAGACTATTTATATTCAGGCAGCTCGGGCTGATCTGAGTAAAAGACAGGCAACAAATTCAGGGAGAGCTCTGCACCCCTGAGACCTGATATAATATATTACTTATTGTGTATAATTCAAATAGCCATCCATCTCTAGTTAGTCATTCCGCTTGCATCAGGCCTTTCACATTCATTATCATATCAGTTAACACGATTTAATGCAAATGGCTCCACCCAGAAGCAGTGCCTACATATCAATTACTGACAGACTGTTGTGCACGACAAGAGTTATTATGGTAACAATGCTGAGTTAAATTGCACCTGAGAGGAAGTGTGTGAATGCGAATGTCAGGCATGGATAAGACATTACCCGGGAACATGAAGAAGAGGAATGAAATGTTTTGTCCCCACTCTATTATTCTATAAAGGACCCTTTTGGCACTTCATGAGCCTCCAACCAGATGCTAACTCAAGGGGACCCTACATCTCAAATCAATGTTATTTCAACAAATGGTGATGAAATAACCTACACTCAGAACCTCTACTGGTAACTAGATTGCCACCCACTATGTCTACAGAAGAAGAAAAGAGCACAGAAATCATTAAGTCTCACAGCTCAGGATCAATAGCTGCATACAAATTGTGCTCATGCCATTTGCAGGGATATTTATCTCTGCAATTCTCTTGCCCCCCAGGTATGAAACATATACGGCAGTTTCAGTCCTAAATGATACATCCATCAACTGGTGAGCCAAAGTGACAGCTGATGTAAATATAGCACATGTAGACACCTTTATTTCCAGGACTCAACGAATAATATGTTTTGAAACAATGACAGAATCATTTTCAGATGCTTTGTGCTTGTGAGATTTAAAGTGCAGGAATGCATGCTTTTACGAGTTCATTTGTGCTGTTGTGCTCTGTGAAGAGTTGCAACTAGTTCTCCCCACTGGGACTTTTTTTTAAGAATGAACCGAGTCCTAGAGGGCACTGCATTTATAAGCAGATGGTGGTGGATTCACACTCCCACAGGAGATCGCTACAACATTTATTTCCCTTTAGAAAAGCAGTCAACCTAACAATGAAAACGAAGCAAACGCCAGAAAATAATGCCTCTCAAATGGCGAGTCAGCAGCGATAACTGCAACATTCTCATCCCACAGCAAAATGAGTTTAATGTATGAGGGATGTATATGTCAGGAATTGGAACAAACCAGAAGAGAGACAAGTTTTTTTCCCCTTCTTTCATTAAATAACTGCAGAGGTCTGATATAGGTTACATTATCTTTGCTCTAAGTACAATTTTCTGCAGAGGTAAACTCTCAGTTATCCAAGCCTGCTGATAAAGTGTCGGCTACACATGGGTAGATACTCCCTTACCATTTTTGTCGCTGATACGTTCTCCCTCGCCTTACTGTGCCTTTTTCTGTTTTGTGCACCAGTGGGCTGTTTCCATTTTGTTGGTGCCATCATCAACACAACACCAGACCAAAACCAAAAATCTATCCTCTATACTCTTTGACTCACATCCATATGAGTCTTCGGAAGTCTTTGCATTTTTCACCAAAAATCATTCTTTAAAAGGAATCAAGACTAAAACAGATGAATCAATATCACTTCCTATTGCAAAATGGGAAGCGGATTTATCAGTTAACTTAGACCTAAACTTCTGGTCTCAGATTTGCTTAAAAACCTTTCATCTAATTAGAAATCCCAGTCTTCAATTAATTCAATACAAAATATTACATAGAGTGCACTATACAGGTCATCGGATGTTCAAGATGGGCTTTACGTCTACCAACAACTGCTCACACTGCCAAACCAATTCACCGGACAATTATATCCACGCTCTTTGGTTCTGTCCACCAGTTCAGAAGTTTTGGCGCGAGATATGTGAAGACTTATCGAAGTGTCTGAAATGTAACATTCCAACTTCCCCCTTAGTGTGTTTGTTGGGCAGCTTAGATAATGTCACTTCAGAAAAGAATATAGCCCATATGACCTTCACTGCCCTATGCATAGCCAAGAAAACAGTCCTCATGAACTGGAAAAATAAAAATAATCTTAATTCTAACCAATATAGAAATTATCTATTAGATTACATTAGTCTTGATACAGCCTCTGCCACCACATCAGATCAATTGCTCTGGGCTCCTTTGATCAGCGCCATCACCTAGTGGGGGTGGGGGGTCATAGTTTGGTCCCGCCTTCACTGTTGTGATTGGTGTGGGGGTAGGGACAGGCTTAGGGCGTCGGGGGGTTCCCCGGAGGCATCTTCCTTGGGGGGCTCAACCCGGGGTAGCGGTCATGTCCGGTTAGGGGCTCTGTTGGCTCTCCGGTGACTGTTTCCTCGCGGCTGCGTGCAGCGGGGCTAGGGGAGGGTCTGTGCTGACGGACGTGGGTTACTGACCTGGTAGCCTGGCTGCCCCTGGGTGGGTCCGGGATGGGCGTGAGGTTCTGGGGGCGCTCCGTCTCTGGGCTGGGACCCGGACCGGGCCTCGGGGGCTTGGGTCCTGGTTGGTGTGTTGCCGGGGTTGTGGGCGGGTGGGTGCATGGGGGCCCATCCCTGGAGCAGGGTGCCGCCGGTGCGTCGAGCCACCTGGGGGGCTCTTCAACTGGTGGGGGAGATTGTCACATCTTGCAGGAGCTTTCCTCTCCTCAGGAACTCTCTGCAGTAGGGGGAGATACAGGAGAGGTGGAGGAAGATCTCAGCCTGGGTGTTTATTGTCTTATGTAGTCTGGAAGATGAGTGGATGGTGGGGTGGGTGCAGTTTTCTCTGTGGTGGGGTTGGGTGGACTGTCCCGGGCTCTGTGGGGCCGGGCGGCGCTGCTGCACTGGGCCCGGTCTGGATGGGCCTGGGCCCCCCTTCCCTGGCGGGTCGCGGAGTATGGGGGTGCCTACTGGGGTCAGCGGGGGAGCTGGCCCCAGGGAGGGGTCACTTGCCCCTCCCTTCCTTCCCTCCCCATCTCCAGCTGCCTCCCTCTTCCCGCTCCACCACAACCACCCACACATGCAGGGCCTTGGAGTAGGGGTATGTCACCAGGGTGCAGAGGAGGCTACCCCCCCCCCTCTGTCCCCTTCTGGCTGCCCCTGCCTCAATTTTATCCCACAACTTAGACATTCACATTACTCACACTCTCATTACACATACATATAGGATCTTGGGGGTGGGCACGATACACGGAGTCCAAAGTACCATCAGGGTGTACACCCCACCCCTGGCGTCGTTGCCCACCTCTCAATTTTAAATACACGTAGACATTGAGGGCTAGCAGGAGGGACCATGCGCTTACCTGCTGCTCTCTGGCAGGTAGCTCCAAGCCCTCCTGGGTTTTAAATGCACCTTAGAACACACATGCATCAACATTACAATGAACGGGTGGAGGGAGGTTCGGAGTCTTCTCTCACCCCCGTTCTCTGCGACCTGCTGGAGCAGGGGGGCTAGGACTAGGAGGAGGAGTTGGCCGTCCGACTGCGGTCTGGAGTGTGGAGCCTTCCTGCTGCTGCGGAGTCGGGGCGGTCTGCCTCCCCCCACCGCAGGGAAAAGGGAAACACCACCTGGGTCTGGGTGCAGTTCCCCCCTCCAGGGGCGGGGGCACCTAGACCCGGTTTGTAGAGTACGCTTGGGGAGTGTGATCGTGTGTACAACGTCTCTTCATGTCTGTCTCCACGTTGGTTGAGTGTGGAGTAAGTGCATATGAGAGCATGAGGGTGGGAATGGATGTTTGTATCTGTGTGTGCCTGTATGTCTGTGTCTATATGTCAGGTTGGGTATCAGACGCCACCTCTCTGGGGACATCTCAGGCCCTCCAAGGTTTGGAGGCCTATCTCCCCCTACCACCACTTCCCCTGCCAGTGGCGGACCCCCTCAGACATCGGTGCGTTGGTGGTTCTTTGTGTCCGGGGATGGGCGTCCAGGTACACACCGGCTCACTCCTTGGCGGCCGCTTATCGGGGCCTGGAGCCTGGGGCTCGCTCGGGCCACTTCGGAGGTGGGATGTTTAACATTTAGTATTTACTGTCATATTCCCATATATCATTGTGATGTTGTTTATTCTATTACTCTTGTTCTCTTCTGCTTGCTTTCTTTTTTCTTTCTCAGCAGGTGATCCAGGTGATTGATATATGCATTTTTTTTCTCTGCCCGTTCTGTTGGTTTTTGTCTTTTGCCCTTCTCCCCCGTCCCTCTTCTCAGCTGTTTCTCTTTCCCTCTTTTTTTTTCTCCCCTTCTTTCCCCCAGTCAAGTCTGTCCCGTATTCAGTAAGTGAAAATAAAATAAACAATAAAAGGTGAATCAAATGGACCATTACGGCAAGGCTGGGATGGTCAGTTTGGTAAAGTAAAAAAAAAAAAAAAGGAATCAATACTTTGGTTTTTTTTTTCATGTCACATACTTGATGCTGTTACAAAAGTTTTTAAAAAAGACATCAGCATATCTGTTTGGGTAAAGCTGGCCAAAGACAGTCGAACAAAGACTGGACTGGACAAATGTTTCCGATGTTTGTTGTCTTCACCGCCTGTAAATATCTCTCAAAACTATGAAACATGTAGTTTAAAAAACAGTTTCTGATGCCTAACCTGTAAATTACTACTTTGCCCCAAATCCTCCAGAATACCCCTTGGATATAAGGGTAAAATCCCGGCTCAGTGCAGCCACACATTCCTACTGGTGCGATCAGCCAGCGAAATTTGCCTCCTCAGCACTGGTGACTGCTTCATCTTTACCCCGTGGCAATAACGCCAAGTCGATTGCAACTGTTCATGGAAATTTAGTAGAATCTTTGATGGATGTTTAATCATTTATGAGCATGTTAGAAATGACTCATGCTCAGTACTAAACTACAATCATTCAAAGAAAGTACACAGTTTGACAAGTTTAAGTTAAAAATTCATAGAAAATAAAGAAAGACAGATAAATGAAATCAGTTTTTGTATGTTAATCTGGAAGCTTTGAAATTGGTTTTTGCATGCTGTCACATTTGTGCAAGTAATTCCTTAGTTAAAGCTCAAGCTTTTGTGTCAGGGCTGAAACAGCCATTCTCAAAGTCAAGAGGAGAGCAGCCCACTTAAAATTCACAAATTCCCACGGGGCCCACCCAATCTTAAATCTTCACTTTAATCAAATTAAGAGAAAAACAATTTCCTTGAAAATGTTATTCAAAAAGCATTAAAAAAAAAACAAAAACACAGGCTGTTAGCTATAAATCGCAATTGCAACCCAGTCATATGCAAAGAGTTAAGGCAAATATGCAACCCACCCGCCACTGGGACACAAACGTCAATACAAGAGCAGTAATTAGGTTTCTTATTCACTTTTTGTATAAATAAATCCATTTATATAAATATGTAACTGAACATTGTACACACTTTCAGATTCACTGGTCTATAATGTCAGTGGGAGCAAGTAACATTTAAAATGGTGATCTCAGGCACACTCTGAATGTGAGTACAGAAGCTCCGCCCACCTGCCGTTCAAAACTTCTGTTTGTGAGCAGCAGCCAATCAGAAGAAAGTTGGCAGGAGGGAAGAGAAAGAAAACACCTCTTTTCAGCTAAGAGATAAGTGAGGGGCTATTAAAGATAGTTAAGGATTATTCTACTAGAAACTAGGACTACAACTGCACAAGTGGAAATTAGCATAACAGACCGTGTTTAAGGTGAGAGAAATAGTCACAAAAGGATTTATAAAGTAAACTTTTTGAGTCCCAGAAATCTCAGCCCAACACACACTAGGCGCATTCACTGTTACTTCAGTAACTTTCGTATTAGGCTGATTAAATGGCACACGGCATCCTGCTCTGGATATAAATTGTAGGCTGTAGCATCATCCAACACTGATATAATTGGTGTGTGCACAACCTTGGCAACCTTGTGTTCCGCAATATATAAAACTTTGTTTATTAACTGGGAAGTTTGTTTGTCAAACCTTTATTTGCTGATAAGGAACCCTGTTCCTTACCTTTAGCAACAAAGCTGCATACAAAGCGCAGGTCTATTTTATGGTCTACTGTGTCACAAGCTCATGTTTGAGCTTATTTATGAGGCATAATGTCATACATAATTATTCAGAGTAAACCTAAATAAAAGCAGACAATTCTAAACAAAGATGCAGCTCAACAACAAAATGCAACAATGACCTGTTAATACTGTGCTAGAGCCAATAGTGTCCTAAACCTGACCAACTACATCCCTTTTTACTCACTAATTACAAAGATTTCTCTTCACCAAGAGTGTAAAACAGATTTGAATGCTCAAAGCAAGACATCAGATGCTATCTTGATAAGGTGTGTTGATGTTTTGGAGAAAATTATGTCAAGATACACTTTTAATAAATCACTGCAAAAGCTGAAGTTTTCCATGATTTAATTGTAGTGCCTGATGATGCCAGAATGAGAGACTGCATCCCTAAAGTCTTTGCTTTGAGCAAAATACCGTCAGAGCTGTCAAAACCATGAACATTTTTTAATTAATAAAATGTTATCAAAGTAACAAATTTGCATTCATCTCATCTTCCAGTGTTCAAGTGCTCAGACATGCTTTACTCTCTATATTCAAACTGCTATATGGCTAATGAATGAGTTACTGCAGTTGCAAACGAGGAGGTTTTCCTTCTCTTTACATTTTCCCTCCCATTTTTAATTCATATGTATTGGGAAGGCTCGATTCAGTCCTGTGCACAAACAGAATTTTAAGAAATAGCAATGTGGTCTGGTTTCAAACAACTTTCCAGAACCTGTGATCTGCAGAGATTTCAAGAGAGTTGGAGCAAAGTATGAACACGGAGGAGCAGAGGAGAGCACAGAGGCTGGGAGATATCCAGTAGCACACAGCCGTCCGCACTAGGCACACATACAAAGCCAATTCCAATCTCCAGATCGCCAAAGAGAGAATGTGTGATTAGCAGAAAAGAGGAGGATATCAGAAGAAGAAAGAGAGCTTCAAATATTTAAAGAACATGTTCAAAGACAGCAGGCAGTAGTAAAAATGTCTTTTAACTTCATTCAAGCATCCACATTTGATTCACAAAGATGCTTTAACTCTGTTAATCTTCTGCTTACTAAAACAGAAGCAGAAAGACTCTGTTGGATTAAATGATAGAAGATTCAGTTTTGCAAGTATTCTTCTGACCGCAGCTCTGAGCTGTGAGCTTATGCTAAACTAGAATATCGATATCAACACAGTAACTGGGTTTTGTGTTTATACTACGTGAAAATATTAGTTTAAATAATGTGTATTTCACACTCACATTCTCCAACCGTTTCCTAGAAATGTGTCTGAACTCACTCTGTGCTTACTATATAGTGGTCTATTGAGTTTTATTGAGTTAGCTATTTTGCAGTGCTGTCCAAATGTTTAGTGAGTATTGCTACACCATATATAGTGTCCTCAAATTACCCTGCAGTGCTCTGTAAAAGTAGTGCAGAACCAATAATCAAGCTTTTTAGACCATTATGAGTTGCACAGAAGGGAAAAAAAGGCAGACAGAAAAGAAAGTGCATCACAACATAAACTCAATCCAAGAACAGGTATTTAAACATCATTTGTAACACTTCCTTGTTCGAATCCTGGCCAGAGTTTGTCTGTGTGGAGTACTACAGCTTACTGCAAGTTCAGGTCTGACGGCACTAGCCATTTCAAATCCAATCTGAAGACCTACCTATTTGTCAAGGCTTTCACATCTCTCTGACACCTCTTATTCTGTTTTAGCTATTGTGGTCTTTTATCTCATTGGATGTTGTTTGCATGTGCATGTGTATACATGTAACTTATGTTCACGTATGTGTGCTTGTGTGTGAATGTGTAAATTTTTGTATATGTATGTGCATATTTGCATGTACACATATTTTTCACAAACAGATATGGATGTCTTACAATGTTTTTGTATAATGTTTTCATCTTATCTATTTTAATTCTTTTCATTATATTATCCCTCTGTTCAGCACTTTGGCCAACACTTGATGTCTTTTAAATGTGCTACCTGACTTGACTTCTGGGTCCAGACTCTGTTTCACGTCCCAAAGTCAAACAAACACTGTGGCATTACTGAGAGTTACAAACGGTCTAAATTCTTTCATCTTTAATAAAATGATCAGTGTGGTTGCTCTACCAGGTGTAACAATTAAGTTTAACATCCAAGCATTCACGAAAACGGAATTTATGAAATTTGAAGGAGTTAGAAGTTAGCATGAAGTTAGCTTGCTAGTTTCCATCTAAGCATCATATACCATGTTCTGACTGAGAGACTTCTGAAAAAATTCAAATGTACAGCTCTGCTTTCACTTCAGACATAAATTAAGACAGAAAACTAAACAGTTGTGACTTTTGTAGGGTTACTGAAGTTAGGCTAGCTGGTATATAATGATGTGCTACGTGGTGGCCAGCTACACAGCTAAGGTTAGCATAATATGAACACATTAGCACAGTGAAGCTGGAGGATGAAAGCTAACTTTTTTCCAATCGATAAAAGTTCACATGAGGGTTCCCAATGGTTAGGGACAAATGTAATTGCATGGCAGGATGCTATAAACGGACCAAACTTTAGTGAGTAGAACAACTGAGATAATCTATCCACAGGTTAGTAATTAAGATACCGCTTCATGGGCTGGGCTGTAGTTACCATCGTAAGGTTTTAAAAACTGAGCTTTAAAATGAATAGTGATGATAAAAACCAAGAGAGGCCGGCAGTGATCACTGACTGTTTTAGGGACATGTTCAGATTTAATAGAGCAAGATACAAAACATTAAAACAGGTTAAAAACACAACAGCCTTAATAAACACAAAGTAGTTTGGACCCGGAAGCAGGTTTCGTCACGTTATCACTTAAAGACTGGATTCCACAGTCTTCATGGATGTGAGATAGATGAAGTGCAAAGAATAAATTGTTATATGAATGCAGTAAAAAAAAAAAAATTACTTGTAGTCTAAAGCGCCATGAGTGGTCCATAAGACTAAAAAAATAAATGTGACTACATTACATTGTTAAAAGAGTAGGAAAAAATATCTAACTACTCAAGTGTGTCAAATACAAAAGTTACTGCAGCTGACACCCACATAGCCATTTTAAAAAGCTGTACTAATACACTCTTCAAGTGGCCGGTTATTTTATCTCACATGAGTTAAGGTGGTTCACCTAGAAAGTGTATTTAGCTACACCTCCAATTATATTATTTAAACTGCAACCTTGCACATAAAAGCCCTCTAGCTACCCCTCTAAAGTGACACTAATTAGACAGAAACCAGCCAAAGGGGGCTGAATTATCATGCCTTCCTATCATCTGGGTACCTGTGTGGGTGAGTGAAAAACAAAGAATTAAAAAAAAGACTGGTCACAGAGTATACTTCAGCTGGACTGCAGGCTTCAGTGATTGGCAAAATGTCTGCGTTTCCCAAATGTGTCTCTATCATTCACATTAATGAATCGCCCTTACCTTGTTGAGGAGGCATAAAGGGAGCAGCTGCTCGCTTCCCTGAATAGCAATTCAATTAATCGGCTATATTTTAAAAGCTTCTGTGTAGTTACAGCATTTTTGAGATGCTTTAAAAGGACACTGGGCTTTCAGACATTTATATTATACATCAGTGATCAATGAGTATGATGTCCTTTGCCTTGAGGTAATGAGTCTTAAGCAATTATCCCAGTGAGCCAGTAGCTCCCCTTCCAAGCCGCGGAAGGTTTTCTAGCAAATACCACAGTTGATTTCACTAATTATTTCCTGCCTCTCTGATTGAAGGTGTGTTAATTAGTAAAATCAGCTGGTGGAACGTTTGGCTGGAGTGAAACACGCAGAGTCTACCAGAAGACCGGACTCGTCTCCTTTAAAATGAAATGCTGTCCTCTGTAACCCAAGCCAAATGATAAATATGGCTGTGCAATGTTAAAAGGTTCCCCCCCAAACCCTTCAAGAACAAAAGATGCATCACCATCCCAGAAAACAAACAGCAGACTACTTTATCTCATCTCTGATTTCATTCATCATGACACAGTTTTAGCCTTGTAGGCGAGCCTTCTCTGTAAAGCTGATAAGTCACTTCGGCTATTGCGCGACATTTTTTTTTTTTTTTTATTAAGATTTACTCAGCTGTGACTTTGGCCTTCATATTTTTGCTCACCCTTTCAGGTCCGTCCTCAACTATTTTTCTCCCCAAAACAAAAACACACTGCAACACATCAGAAGGAAATTGTTCTCTTTTCAAAGAGGAAGGGGGAGGTCTAGCTTTGCAAACAAACAAATCCATCAGCTATTGGCAT
This sequence comes from Copadichromis virginalis, assembly GCF_057382275.1. NCBI lineage: Eukaryota > Metazoa > Chordata > Actinopteri > Cichliformes > Cichlidae > Copadichromis > Copadichromis virginalis. The sequence continues at coordinate 9,951,977 of NC_140628.1, read as the reverse complement.
TTGAGATATCAAAAGTGACATAAACGAGCTGCGGACACAAAATTCTCCCGACTCTCGCGCAGGATTATTGGAGTCTGAATTACCTCTGGGACACCTTTACGTTTCACATTCACTCACTGTTTATGTTCATTTTCACTCACGGTTTGTTTAGGCTCAGGCATTAAACTACTCGTTTAAGGTGAGGCACGAAAACTGTAGGATTTGCAGAAACGCATCTGCAGGCTTTAGTATGCGCACAACCGCACGTCTCCAAAGACAAAAGAGTCAGAATGAAATTAAAGCTCCTACTGCACAGTTTCTGTCTCCCCTCTCCTCTCCCAGCAGAGGCGAAACAGGATACAGCAGCTAACCCTCTTGCCTTCAGAGCCCCCTGGGCCTTCTAACAGCATGTAGTCAGTGGGAAATAATCTTACTAGAACACTGGTTTACCAAAACAGCCCAGATAGTTAGTGCTGATCCAGCACTCCAAGCCAAAACATTACCCACTCCAGAAGAACATCTGGGTCCATTCTTCTTCTTCTCACAACAACACACAAGGCTGAAGTGAGCTTGACTCGAGCACACAGAGCATAACATAAAATGCATGAAGATTACACAAACATGAATAATAATCAGTAACCATGAAATGTCTCCCACACATTGTTCGGATTAAGAAACGTACTTTAACGATATTAAACAAGTGTTAGCGTGACGACTTTAGATTTTACCCCCAGCATGCACTTCATCGCTGTAATGACATCTTGAACAAACAGTGTCCCATCACCGTAACTGATCAGTTATGCAACACCAAAAAATGCAGTTTTTGAACAAAATGACTGTCTTCAAATAAAAAGTTACTTTCGGCTGCTGCCGTATTCACATGGGGTAATCACCACAGCGGGTAGCTCCGCATGTTTGATTTAGCAGATTTTGAATACCGGATTCCCTTCATGATGCAACCCCAGAGGGATTTGTGTCTCCTCCAGGGATCAGACGGCTATCAGTTTAAAGTCAGCTACACCTAATGCAGTAAAACCAGTAATGAGTCGCTGGTTTTAAACTGGACTGATTAATCAGAAGATAAAAAAGAACATGAATAGAAAGCAGCTGTGTATTTTTTACACTTGCTTTCTCCTAAAACAGTCAAATAGTATCTGCATGATCGCTATGGAAGACTTTTCTCCACCTTCAGCAAGGCAAAATACGCCTGAGGTAGAACCAGTAAGGATGGCTGGAAAGTTCTGATTTCTGGCTCACTCTGCCTCATCTTTTCACACATGCAGAAGGATCTCAGATCATTCTCAATGACACGCACCATAATGTGGAGCTGATCTGTAGTGTGGAGCTGAGGCCAAACAGAGGTGAGAGGAGACGGATAAAGACCAGAATGGCTGCCCAATAGAGGAAATCAGGCTGGAAATACAGGTGGATGCACATTTCACTGTATGAATTAGCTCTGTTCAGGTCATTACATTTTGTACACTGCTGCAGTAAGTACCAGCTGACCAGACTAACTCTACAACAATACTTAAAGCCATAGTTCATACAAGTCTCAACCTTTCTTTGACCCGAGGTCCAATCGAACTATAAAGTCTATTAAAGGTCTCTCGGGCATTTATGTCCAAGACTTCTGCACTACTAGCTAATAAAATAAGGTACACAGTCAATAAATTGACTCCGTAGCTTTTTGCAGTGTAGCAGAAACACGGAGACGGATTTAGACAGAAACAGGATCTTCAGTGGATGTGTGCTGCTGGAAAGAAAACATTTACAAAAAAGATGAGAGGAGCGCGAGGGATTAACATGCAAAGGATGGTGAGACTAAAGCGGCAGCATATTCAACACTTTGTTTTAGTACTGTCAAAGTTTTTCTGCGTGACTCAGCTGAAAACTGTCCCAAAAACTGCACATCCAAGAGACACTGGCTGGCCTGTATGGCTGCTGAGGCAGAAAGCGAGGAGGAAAGTTTGTGGGAAACATTTCAGCCCTTACAGTATGCCTCGCACTTGACTTGGGGGTGGGTGGGGCTGCCCTAATATCTGTATACATTTTTACATGATATAAAGTGTCCTACTGAAATATCACCGATACAATTCCTTTCTCTAACACACAATGACGAGACAAGCCCAGACATGTCTGAGAGTGAGAGCAGCTAGTTAGAAAAGTGTTCTCACTAAAGGTGGAAACAACAAACCTGTTTCAACAAACCTTGAGGCACAAAAGGACCGTTGAGTCTGCTATAAAGGCATGTAAGGAGGAGATGCTAGCAGCTGGTGATGCGTAACGCAAATGGAAACAAACGACTCCACCAGCATCACTGGAGCATTTGCCTGTTACACTTTGTATGACAGGAAGAGCAAACAGTGGACGGAAAGTAGCTTTAAGCAGCTGATTAAAAAGCTGAACCCACCATCATAGGCAGGAAACATTTTTTTATTTCAGTTTTATTATGCAACAACATTGTGCAGCTCCTAAACTTTACATATTTCACTTACTTTAGTTACCGTTAGACTAAAGCAGCTGTGTTGTAGTTTGACTTTCATGATTTCCATTCAAAACACTACGTAAGCTTCTTTTGCATTGACAGTTAACTTATGCTACGTCGCTATAATCCTCCTCCTGCTGCCACTTAGTTTTAATAGGTTCACATAATGACAGCAAACAGTTGGAAAAGAAAGATGGAAATTAATTTTATCTGCACTAATAAATGCTGCCGTCTATAAGTTGCAATCACAGATCTTGTTTCTTTTTCTACACTATCAGAAATATCTTTATCGTAATATTCCTCAAAATATCGGTGATATTACTTTGAGGCTACAGAAAAACGCCACGTTTACATGGATGTCATGAAAGACATGAGGCTCTTCGCTTTTGCATTACACACCTGAAACTCTGACATCCCTGTCACGCTGTATTTTGACTGTAGTAGCAGGTTTTGATAACAGTGATCAGAAAATGCTGATTTGGAGCAGAGTCTTACAAATGAAATGCTAAGAAATGGCGTGTTATTCAAGGTGTTAACCAGCTGAGGTATTTTATTTTTTTAAATGCAGCCACAAGGATCAATTATCCACCCTTTCTGTTGTTTTTTTCTTGAAGCCTCTTAGTCACCACTGGCACATTCCTTAAACAAAGGAACTCTTAAGTATTCACATTCTGAGTGAGGAATCCAGGGTCTGCATTCAGTTTTTCACCCTTCTTTCCAAAAATGACCCTGTACTTGTTAGAGCTTTGTAATGGCCTACGAGGTGCCCCATACTTTTTGCTCTACTTTGCCTGCTTCACACAATTTTCTCATCCAAGGACACTTTGGCATGTGGACCGAGGGAGCTGGCAATCACTCACTTCACTTCCACCAACAAGGTGAACAAGGAAAGCTAGATACACCACCATTAGCTGTTTTTAACCCCATTTAATGGATTTTCGCTTAAGGCGACCCTGATACAGTATAATGAATATTGCAGCAGCCCCATAACTTTTCAAGCTTAATGAATCTGGCTTTCAGAAAATGAGGTACACTTGACATGCAAACACATTCTTCTCGTACAAGGTTATCATCCTGCACGCCTCACTTGTTCATTTAAACAAAAGCAAAAGAACGAAAGATTATCAAAAATCAGCCAGAAATCTCAACTCTAATTCCAAATAAAGTAAGATGTGATAAAAAAAAAAAAAAGGACCAGTCTTATTAAGACCTCACTGCGCTCTTTCTTCCTTTTTCTTTTTGTTTTGTAAGACTATTTTGTCTTTCATGGGAGCAGTAGTCTCTAATTTCTCCTGGGAGCCACAAGCTGCTGCTATCTCAGCTGTGTTTACTAATCTTCCCTCGACACCAATTTCTCAGCCCCGCAAAGTTAATACTGGTCCAATGTAAATAGCCTTATCTCATAAACTCTTGTTATTCCCCCCACCTTAGCTGCCCAATGTGATACATGGTTAGAAGTCAACACAAGGGGATTAAGTCAGAGAGGAGGAGAAAAAGACAAAAACTTCCTGTGCCTGTATCTGCGGTAAGATTATCCACCTTAAATAACACGGCAGAGAAAATGTCAAGTTATAACACAATGAAGAAACGCTGCTGTCAATATACAGTGACAACATTTAGGAGAGGAACATGAATAATACACGGGTTCTTGTGCAGGGCTGAAGGATGAGCGTCTAAGAAATGAGACAGAATTTGTCTCCTGGTCGACGGATCGATAGTGGACTGACGCTCACAGCCGTCGTGTGCAGATTACGCTACCTGCCTCATTCCACCTGTGCAGGTCTGTTCCACTGATGGCTCTGGATTGTTGTAAATGCCATGGCAGTAAGTTTTAATTAAACCCGAAGGGAAAAGAATTAATAATCTCATTGCCTGCTGTGAACTGGATGGCGGCTGCAGGCAGATTCTCGCTCGAATGCTGATGATGTGTGGCTGAATGAAGAGTGATTTGGGATTAAATGTGAGATTTATCGAGTTCAGAAGTGTATTTGGATAACCACCTGCAGACAAGAAGTGATTTTAATGCTTTAAATCAAAACCACAAGTACCCGGCTTTTAAATTACCCCTGCAGGGTGTTTTTGACCGTTTTCAAAGGCTACTTGAGTTGATAGTTTCCAAACGGACAGAATGTTCCCTGAAGCCTGCATTTATTTCTTTTTAGATGATGTATCTGATTGTATCCTATCTTGTCATCTCTCCATCTGTTCCTCTTAGCTGCCCCGTCTTTATGTCTACCGAATTAGCTCTGTTCTACCAACAAATCATACCAGTGCTTTCTTTGAGGCTTAAAGAAACGGTTCCTCCTATTTAGTGTGCAAGTGCTCTCCCCATCCTCTTGTAAAAGGAACACTTAAATGTACGTCTGTGTCATGGATTTGTTGCATTCTCATTACCATATCATACACTGATTGATTTGTTAAACCCGAGGGAGGTCAATTTCTTAATCATATTCCAAGTTTTCCCCCAGTAGAAGTAGTTTACCGGAGAGAGCACTGCAGCCACTGGTATTTTATGCTGAGAAGCTGAAACAGCAATCTTCTCTTTGTCAGATCCCTGTAGGTATTTGTTAATGCAGAGATGGAGGAGCGCCTTATAAACTATGCATGCCATCACCCTCTGGCAACCACCAGTGGAGAAGATGATGGCAGGGAAATGCTGGTTTCCATTAGTCCTGTGAGGCTGGTTAACATAAAATTATCCTTGGGGTTAGCAGGAAGCAGATAAAACCAGGGTGAGGGCTTCATTAAATTTGATGCATAACGGACACAGGACATTTTTAAAGGCCGATAATGCCAGCCACATTAATACAAACAAGTCTATGTATTTCCCAGACATGAAAACAGGGCGCCTGTGTCCCATGCACGCTCGTGTGCCGTGTTTCAGTGTCTAAAAAAACTACAAAGTAAAGAGGACAGGGAACCATGAGCACAGAGTACTCACCCTTCAGCAGGTCAGAGTTGGCAGAAGGTGAACTCTGTGTCCTAAACAACAGCCAGTCAAAGTCATCCTCCTCTCCTTGGGTGAAGTCACACAGATTAGGGTCTGAATCCTCTTCGAACGTGCAGCCAGCAGCTAAAAGGTGAGAGGAAAACGTCAACTCAGTGACAGAAACAAAGTACATCAAGACAGATTCACCTCAAAGGTTAAAACTCCACACAGGTTAATACATAATTTTCTACTTTCATTGAAATCAACAGCCTATTTAGTGTTGAAGATGAATAAGAAAACAATAAACTAGATATTTGTTTAAGAAGCCATAACTAGAGAATGCAGCGGTTATTGTTTCAGCTTTAGTGTCATGGTAATTTTATGAGTCACAACTTAATGTGACCTGTTTTTTAAATTCCCCCCGGGACTTCTTCCTTTTATGGAAACTGGGAAAAACAAACACAGCTTCACAATGTCTTCCTCCTACATCTTCCAATCTTAGCTGCCAGCCACAACTAGATGTGCATCAAAGCCACACTCACCACCTCTCGACGCTTTCTGGCCAAATAAATAGCCTCAGCTCAGTGTTGATGCGAATGCCAACGACACAGCCCTGGTTTCAAGTAATAACTTAGGTGTAACAAATTGGTACAATAACTGTAACAGGGATTGCAACTTGTGTCTCTCCTAGAGTCGTTTTTTCACCCATAACAATTACAAAGATGTTTCACTGTGAATGCTACATTATTTGTGCTAAAATTCAATAAAGTGATCAAACAACACTGTTGTAGCAATTTGCAGACAAACTGCTGTCAGAAATCAACAATGTGACCACCAGTCACATTTTAATGCAGGCTCAACTCCATGTCGTTCTCAGTGTGCATTTCAAGCACACCAACTTGTTCTAATATGAATAAATTCTCTCCAACCAAACCAACAATAAGCCCGAGCCATGTGAGCGATAATTACCTCAAACTCGCACAAAAAGAAACAAAGCCTGGCAAAAGCAATGATTACCCCTGAATCTGAGGCGAAATACCCCTCCCATAAAGCATTGACAAACAAGACTACACATCCTAAAGCCCTTTCACAAAGGCATATACAAATAGCAATAACATTTGCAGAAAGCAGCCACTCTGGGGAATGTAGTGATTATAATAATACCTCACAACCTGCCATTCTATGCGCCAAAAAGCAAATTTTTTCAAATTATATTTAATAGCTATGGCTTTAATGGCCCTTGGGTCCAGAATAATGTGCTTCAGTTGTTGCTCTCTGCATCTGTTGCCATATTTCACATTAGTCCATCGGCATGAGAATTACACTCTAACAGTGGGCAGTTTGAACTGCTCAGTCATAAGACCAGAGGTTGTGTCAGTACTAATTGGAGCAGGACAGCACGAAACAGTCACGCTAATGACAGGAATAACCACAAGCAGGTTCTGAAGGTGACCCCTGTGATATACAACTTTATTGCTGCTCTTTTTTCTCTAATCCTCAATTTTGAAAAATGGCTTCAGTATGACAGGCTGCAGAGAAAAACACATGCAGACTTTCTGTAGTGAGGAATCATAACTCTGTTACTATTGTGACCGCTCCAGTTGTTATAGTTAGTTAGTTATAGGGCAAATAATATTGTAGCATCTGATTTTTATTTTATCCTGTGGTTTCTGGGTGTGTGTGGGTGATTTTCAATGCTGTAGTGCAAATAATCAAATCAGAGGCTGACTGACTGTCACATCGAGGGCATTGATCCCACAACAGTGGAGATGACACTACTTGGGGGGGTTGATCAGATCAGTGCCATTCCAGCTTTTTATTAAATCTAAAAGCACTCCTGTTTCAGAGTGAAAACTACCATTTAATAAATAAAAAAGAAACTAGATTCAAAGCATCGCAGGACTTGCCCCAAAAAACCTAGAAATATTCCTGCTGTGTATCAACAGCTTGTCTGATAATTGATAGATCAGAGTTCCTTACAAAGGTGAGATGCACAGCTCTTTCTTGCAGCTTGTCGAACTGCAGCTACAACTCGAGGCTGCTGTTGGTGGCATCCTGCAGTTGTGAAGGTCGTCTCTAAAGAAATTACACTCACGGTCTGTTGGCTTTGCAAGTGATGGTACATCTGCTGTGATGGGCTGCTAGAGAGGAACGACCACTCTCCCGAGTGAAAAGATCATCCCTAACGTGACATCATTGACGAGTTAAAACTTGTGCTCCATGATGATGTAGACCACATTACAGATCTGAGTCATTTTCACATACTTATTTGCTCTAAAAGTCTACTGTTGTAAATGGAGCAGAGGGTACTTCAACATGTATGAAAAGCAGAAAAGGTTTAGCATCAAAGCAGTCTTTTGTATATTTTTTACAGCATAATATATTATTTTAATTGACAGCATGTTGTGCTGTTTAAATTTGAGCTTACTGCATATTAAGTACTGAAATTAAATGGCACAAGTAGGCAAAGAGCACAGAAGGGGGTTTCATTCTGGCACGCTAAACTGCTGACTGGATCATCTGTGTCTGAAGAGGAAAACATGAGACTAAGCATAGTGCACATAACAATTTCATTAAAAAAAATTATAATATCCTTGTATTGTAGGGCAGCACGGTGGCACAGTGGTTAGGGCTATTGCCTCACAGCAAGATGGTCCTGTGCTCGACTTCACCATCTGGCCAGAGTCCTTCTGTGTGCAGTTTGTATGTGGTCCGATATGCACTTAGTGGGTTAGGTTAGTTGATGATTCTAAATTGCCACCCAACAATATGACTGTGAGTGCAAATGGTTGCAGACTGACGACCTGTCAGTCTGCAACCTGTCTGCGACCTGTCCGCCTCCTGCCCTATGACACTTGGGATAAGATAGATGTCATGTTGACAGCGTAAAAAATAGCCTATTCTAACAGACTTCAGAGTATATAGGACCATTCTGATTCCTGAACTATTTTTGCAAAAATAAATAAATAGAATGGAAATGAACAGATTTCCCGTTTCCTGGCTTAGATAAGGGAATATCTGATTTAAAAACAAAAATCAGGTTAAGGCACTAAAACTAAATTAAAGTTAACCCGCTGACTAATTTAGCAACTCAATCCTCTTCTCTTTCTTCCTGCCATGTGGCAAGCACCTCACAAAGGCAAAACAAATGTCCCAAACTACACTTGAAAACAGACAAAAACAACATTAACCATATAAAGCCACACTAGCAGCCATATAGTGGCATATTGAGACAAATAGATGCTTTGACGGACATGCTAACCTGCTTAAAGTACCATCCAGCCTTCTGATTTATAAAATTGTGTGTTGCTGCTGTCTTGTTTCAAAGGTTACCACCAGTCCAATTTATTGAACTGCGGCACAAACAAACACTTAGGGTGCCCTTGCCTACGGCCAGCCTATTACAATATCGCTACAGCCTTCACTGATTGTATGATAGCACAGGAGCACATTTACAATCATGTAAGCTTGGTCCATTGGGTGACGGTAGCAGCCAACCAGGAGAGGTGGGAGTGTGTGCATCACCCTCTGGGTTTGATTTATTGCCCCATGCTGGGCTGTTACTGCACAGATCTGCTGCTGAGGCCAGGGGTTAATTGTCCCGCACTGGGGTCTATTTCTAATAGAACAGCCAGAGATATGGGACCTGACACATCCAAACGCTGGCACTATATTATTCCCCGCTGCTTCAGTAAATGAAGCACACAGACTCCTCCCTACAAAAGTCTCGGAGAAGGAAGCCAAGATCTGAGGCCAGAGCTACCCGGGAATGTCATCTCCTTTAGAGCACACTGGGAGAGATCCAGCTCATCTATCATGACAAGCACTCTCCCTCCGCTGCTCCTTCTGGAGGACCGATGGATGTGCGGGGTGTCAGTGGCCATTTTTTACCTGAATAATTACAGCATAATTTAGTGCACTGACCAGTGCATAGCTAGACACCGCCAAGGTTTGGTGGCTGAGAAAAAAGACTCATTTAAGAGCTTGAGCCACTGTTCATCCTGTTGTTGGCTGATGTATGTATTTGGCAACATAAAATGAGATGTTACTACTTCTTGGATAAACACTTTCTAGGAATGACACAAATGAATAGAATAAATCAAGATAGACGACAACGTCCAGTCTCAGTGTTGAGGCTTTCCATTTTTATTACAAAGGAAGTGGCTGATCTGCTGTCAGCCCCTTCTTCTCTCAGCATTTGCAGCTTGCAGAACCAGCAATAAGGCTTTTTCTAAAAGATTTTCTTATGAATCTTCCATGTTTTTTATCGTAATCCCAATAATGTAAATTTTAAATGCATATTTAAATTCATAATAATTATTTATTTACTTGCCAAATCAAATCAAATGTTTTACTTTTTTGAAATCTGACCAGCCAACACCAGTCAACTGCTTGTTAAGGCAAATATCTAATCAGCCTGTCACACGGCATCAACTCAGTGTGTTTAGGCATTCAGACATGTTCAAGATGACCTGTTGAAGTTCAAACCAAGCATGCAAATGGGGATTTTCCAAGCGCAATCGTCTCTCGAATGCACAGAGTGGTCAGAAAAAGAAAGAAAGCTCAAAAAAGGAAACAGAGGCTACAATTCACCCCAAGAGAAAACTTGAAAAATTGGCATCCATAATACTTTCTATCATTAGCTCAGGCTGGTTGTGACGATAATGGTGTGGAGGATATTTTCTTAGCACACTTTAGACCAGTTAGTACCAACTACATATCATTTAAATACCACGGCCAACTTATGGATTGTTGCTGAACATGTCCATCCCTTTATGACCACAGTACCCATTATCTGAACACACCATGTCACAGAGGACACAACATCGCAAACTGGTTTCTTGAACACGACAATGAGTTGAGCACCCATTGTATTCAAATCGCTTACACAGTCACCAGATCTCAATCCAATAGAGCACCTTTGGGTTGCAGCAGAACAGGAGATGCACATCGCAAACGTGCAGCTGACAAATCTGCTGCAACTGCATCAATGTGGACTAAAACCTCTAAGGAATGTTTCCATCATAAAGAGTTAAGACAGTTTTGAAGACATATGGGGTTCAACCTAATACTAGCAAGTGCATGCTATATTTTAGGTATATCATTTGTAGAGCAAATGTCAGCCGTGATGAACTAGTTTTCAGGATTTAATACCAGTAGAAAACATAGTGGAACTGCTCAGTGGTGCTAAATCATCACTCTGTGGTTCTCTACATACAGCACAGCTGTGAACTGATGGGAGGGTCTGACCAATCGGGTGGTGATTTATAGACTAAAGTGAAAACGATTTGTGTCACTTTTTGGTTTCATCTCTTTGTTTAACACTAATCTCAGTATTTACTGTAGTTTACGCTTGATCTCCACAGATTAAGCCACAAATAAATAAATACATAACCTCTCTGACTTGACAGAAAACAGAACTAGCTTCAGATTTACACCGAGGAAGTGAGGAGCCGGGTTCTGTCAGAAGACGTATGTAGTGTGTCCTCCATCATTTCATACGGACATAAAAGAAGGTGAAAACTGGTTTGCAAGACTCTCCAATTTGGCACAGCATTCGGGCTGATACGTAAAAAATCTTCCCCAGCTTTATGTGAGCAGTAAATCATGTCTATGAGTCTCTCTCTGCTCATATCAGCAGTTAGTGTCACATGTAGCTCTTCATATTAGATTTGGTATCTCGCCCTCTGTTTACTTGTATAATCCCCCGCCTTGCTATCTAATTAGAGTGTCGCTGTGCATGGTGAATATTGTCAGAATCTCTGCTTATCCCTTTATTTGCATACGTTTTAGGCATAACATCGCTGGCCTAAGCTTCTTTAAAGGTACCGCTACTCTGACAAACTTTTCACTTGAATAAATCATAATCAGAAACACAAGCAGAAGAGAGTCCTTCCTGAGCCACAGAATACCTAAGAGTTAAACTGTTGTTGGTATTTCAAGACCGTTAAACGATCAGTGGACAGCCATCAAAGTGAAATCTTAAAGTGTACGCCCTCTCTTTTCTAATATTTCAAAGAAGAAGAATGACACACTTTTGAAACAAGAAAGTAATCCTTTGATCTGAAACACTGCAGCTAATCTTTTCGCTCCTTCCGAGATTCCGTACAGAGAGTGAGCAGAATAAAAACTGCAGATTCCAAAAGGGCAGTGTTTGTACAGATTGTAAATTAGCAGCACTTGTTTGAGTACCAAATTGCCATATCGACCACTCACAGAGGCAGTAAAAATCTGTATGGGAGAACATTGGGGTAAATTAGCTCAAGTAATGTCATTCGGTTGGGTATATAGCCACATGACAAAAATTCTGGGACTCTTGACAACAGCTCAAAGGCGGCACAGAAATCCTTAACATTTTTAATCCTTTAATCCATGTCATAAGACCCCTGACCAGGTCTGAACCGCAGAGTCCTACCTGTGGCTCAGACTTGCAAAAGATTATAAAATATAACTATGCTAGGAAGTGAAAGAAATGCTAATAAATAGCATATTTTCTTTCAGAAAACAATAGACTGTGTTTATGGATAAAATGAGGCGACTGCAATGCTATGATACAGGCTTCATCACTGATGTGCAGCAAACAGCCAAATATCTGAAGGTGAAATTTGAGATTTGCACATATCACCCATACCTGCATGCACTATTAAATAAGTGGAAAAAGTAAATGGAGCAATCATAAAGGAATATACACATTATGTGTCATAATGTGCTCTCTGTCCACTTTAGCAAGTCTATAAATGACTCGTGTAGCTCACAAATGGATTATTGCCAGCAGAGTTTTTCGTGGTAGTTTTGCACTGAGCAGCACTATTTGTAAAGTGGTGTTATTTAGTCTTAATTGGACAATCAGTGATTGAGAGGATGTTTCTGCCCATAAAGGATCTTTCAGGGTCTTTTCACCTCTATTTATCTTGGCTTCAATATAGAGAGTTATATACTGCAGCACTCAGTCACTTTAGACCTTTACTGGCTCCCACGTATCATAATTTTCCACCACAGCTCAGATGTGAACGTTTTTTCCCCATAAACACGCAAGGTTGAGTCGGTAACATCTACAAGGAGGTCCCATCACTGGGTGTGTGTTGCTCTGTTTGTTGAATGTGTCGATGATATTTTCTTAGCTACTTTATTGATGTAGATGAGAAGATATTTGTTGTTGTTATGTTCCAGTACATACATGGCTCCATCATTCAGCCAGTTAGCGTAACTTAATCTAAAAACTGGAAAGAAAACAGGAATCCTGATTCAGTTTAACCTGAGATCCATCTGAAAAATGAAGATTCAAGGAAGAAATGCGATATTATAGAGTGTGCTGCATTAACAGCTGTTGTGAGAATGATTTAGAAGAAATGTTACCTTTGGACAGAGGCGGGAAAAGTTTCTCCCCCCTGATTTTACTTTTTATGTGAAGCTAAGACAGCTTGAAAGGTATCAACGGTAAACTTACATTTTACTGGCATATATGAGCGTGACATTGATCTTCTGCTACAATCCTCAGCAAGAAACTCTATTGCTGCAGGTGTAAAAACACCACTTTAACACACAATTTCATCAAATAAGATCCAAGTTGGCAGAAAATCTGCAATTACTCTTTCTTTTCCCTGAAATTCCTAGAATTTTATTTGGATACCATTCAAGACTTGGCATTGCACGTGGAAGGTTTGATATCCTGTGCAAAAAATAAAAACTATATTGAAAGAAGAATGATAAACACATGCAGCTGTAAAGCATTTTGGTCTTTTTTGGGGAGGGTGAAAACACAACAGAATTCAAAAACACTTGAGACCCAGCTGCTTGTTTATAACAAAAAATTTTAAAAATTAAAAAAAGGTTCTGCTCCAAAAAAAACGATGCGCATGCTTTGCCCTGCTAGAAATTCCAACTTCTACCCTTAATTATTAAGCAGCCCTATAGGTAATGAACACCAGAACCTGTCAAATCATCCGGGAAATGCAGCCCGGCGAAGAGGCGAAGATGCTTGTTGTATCATCCACAGAAGGGAAACAAACTGTGCTGAGAAGCTGAGAGCTCTTCCACTCCACACAGAAAGCCTCATATGATTCTGGGGTGAGTGCACGTCTGGCTGGTGGGGATCCAGGTGGGAACGGGTGAGTAATACTGGAAGCAGGTAGGGGGGAGGAGAGTGGTTGATTTGCATTGCTGTGAGTGTGGCCCTATGCATCAGCAGGGGACAGGTATATTTATTCACTACAGAGACTCTTCTCGCCAGCACTCCCCTGGCTGCCTCTGAAAGCCATCCATCCCCACACCTGAATATGCAATGAAATCATCTCTCTGCCTCCCTGGGCATTAATAACTCAACCCTAGTGGCTGGATGGGCCCAGTCAGACACAGAGGGGACTGGAAGCAGATTGAGAGAAGAAAGGGCTGGAGATGGCAAACTGGTACCGCAGAGGCGCTCAGCTTCGGGGTGTACTACGTTGAAAAACCAGGGTGCTGTAAGGGAGCATCTAGAGGGGGCGGAGAAAATAAGCGACTTTAAGAAAATTACTTGGGTGGGTGAGGGGAGAGCTGAGCCTTAGGGTTGCAAAAAGCAAGACCCCCACTGCAATAATAATGTGCTCCTCAGATCCTCCCCCTTACTTTGTGGAAAAATATCAATATCGTATAGTGATAACACAGCGGAACGGCTACAGCTCACTGTCAATAGAAATCAAAAGTGTACAAATCAAGACGGTTTATAAAGCTGGGGGAAAAACACATGACCTATTTCACCTTATTGCAGATGTTAACCTGCAAGTAACGAGGATAAAAAAGAAGAGGAAACAAAAGTAAGAATCTGTCTCTTTAAGTGAAAAAACTATATGTAAGTTGTTACATTTGTAATATTTCAAGATACAAAGTATCAATATAATGACTCAATCATATTATACTGGAAGCTTGTAAAACATTACACTGCTGGTATAATCAGATCAGTTGTGAGGGAAATGTGACATTTTACAAATATATTTGTAATCAACCTGCATTCTGTTCATGCTCTTGCTTTCCTGCTGTTGTTCCTTTTCAGGCAGTCAATCACATGCATACGATTACATCCAGAATTTGTTGGACAATGACACGTTTGTTACTTGTAATTTTGCCTCTACACCACCGCAGTGGATTTGAAATCAAACAATCAACGTGTGATTGAAGTGCAGACTTCCAGATTTAATTCAAGCAGTTTTTAAACTGCACCTGTTTTCATACACAGTCTCAAATTTTCAGAGGCTCAAACTAAATTGGACAAACTAACATACTTTTAAATATAAGGGTTGTTTTTAACACTTAAATGAAAATCCTTCGTAAACGACTGCCTCAAGTCTAGAATTCATGGCCGTCAGCAAATGCTGTGTTTCCTCCTTTGAGATGCTTTGCTAGGCTTTTACTGGTGTCACCTTCTGATGCTGCTGGTTTGCTCTGCATTCTGTCATGTATTTAATAACTAAGCCTGCTCTATTGGGTTGACACCGCCCACTGAAGAATATCCCATTCTTTGCTTTGAGAAACTCTTGGGTTGCTTTTAGAGTTTGCTTTGAGTCCATCCTGGTACTTCTATCAGCAGTCACACCAATAAACACTATTGAATCAATTCCACTGGCAGCCATACATTCCAATGCCACATCGTTGGCTACACCATGTTGGGCAGATAATGGCATATGCTTCAGATGACGAGTTGTTTCTTTCTTTCTCCAGATTTTTCTCTTCCCATCAGTCCAATAAGTTCATTTTGCTTTCATCTGTTCGGACTGTTAGATGTTTTCTGGCAAAGTCTAATCTGGCCTTCTTGTTCTTCAGTGTAACCAGTGGTTTGCACTTTGTTGTAAATCCACTGTCTTTAGATTGATTGTACACTGTGACAATGATAATGATACACCTACTTCTTCCTGTGAAATTTTGTAACCATGGAAATAATTCTGTCATCATACACTTTTTTTCCTCTTCTGTGGTCTTTCAGGACCTTTGATGTTCATCAGCTGCACTCCTTTTTAAATGTGGCCACTCCTAACGTCATCGTCATTCTGATTTTTAATTAGTTTTTTATTTATCCCAACATAATAGCAAGAGAATAGGCTTGCCAATAAAAATGCTTGTTAGTCAGTTTTCCAATTACATATGAGCCTCCAAAAATGGAGGCCTATTAAACTGGCTGTAAATTCTTAATAGTTAATGCGGTATTTTTGTTGCACCCCTTGAGTTAAAGCTAGACTGCTGCACTTTAATTAGTTGTTTAATGTAAAACTCCACTGTGGTGGTGTACAGAGGCAAAATTACAAAACAAATTGGGCATTAACCAAAAAAAGAAGAGTATCCTAAATGAAATCATTGTGGATCTTTTAAATTATATATGGCTCAAATCTATTGTACTTTTTCTTATATCAAAGAATTAATAAAAACATTCAGTTTCATTTGTCAAAAGTGAGACGATAGCTGTTACCTAATCAGGATAATAAACCCCTGATACAGAGTAGAGGTTGCTTTGTGTTGCAACAATTAACATTTAACACCTGTAATGAACATAAAATACTCTGGGATGAGTAAAGTTAAAGACTCGTATGCTCCTACAGCAAAAAGAAAACACACACATAACCTCTCCCCCTTGTCTACTCCGGTAATTTCCATACTTCCCCGAAATTCAAATGAAGTAAAGTTACACAAGCAAAGAACATTTTCCCTTTTCATCTTCCAAGCATGAACAATGACAAAACGGCTTCCTACAGCTGTATTCACGGCGTATCCAAAGATACCAGTCAGCTGCAATTCATCTTGAAATTAATTTTGCCTTCACTTTGAAAGACCGGTACAATATTTCATCCTGGATGGTGGGTTGATGATAAAGGTATCCCAGATGTCAGTGGAATAAGAATCAAAAATATTAATCTTCTGATATCAGCCTGTTCTGTGCTATTCTGAGGGCAGCACAAAGAAAAAAACAACAAGGACACGGAGACAAAAGCAGCCTGAGCTTGTTGTCTCTTGTTTCTCCTTTTCAGTGAAAACATGAAAACATCAATTATTCCACTTTCTAGATCCTGCCGGTTTAATGTCAGGGGGAGAGAAAAAAATCTCTGTTCACTGATGAAAGGGCGTTGGGTGTAATTATTAGATTTTTATTGTTGTTTTTTTACCAAAAATTATCTATTCTCATCGATATCGATACATATTCATCTCCACTTTCTCACCACCTCCACAACAGGAAAAACGAGGAGCATGCAGTCACTGGCCAATACATTAGGTACACCTGTTCAACTGAACGTTAATGCAAATTAGTCTCATCACAGCAACTCGGTGCATTTAGATGTGAAGACATGGTCAAGTTGACCTCCTGAAATTCAAACTGGTAAGGTAAGGTAAGGTAAGGTAACTTTATTTATACCTAAAGGCAAGGTAAATTTGCTTTACAGAAAAATGACAGCATTTGACATCCCTTTAAAGCTCTCACTCACTGCCGGTCGCTGCGTGCGCATGCGCCCTGGCACATTAGCATCAGAATGAGGAAGAAAAGTGATTTAAGTGACTTTCAATGTGCCGTGGTTGTTGGTGCCAGACAGGCTGGTCAGAGTATTTCAGAAACTGCTGATCAGCTGGGATTTTCCCACAAATCCAGCTACAGAGAACGGTCTGAAAAAGAGAAGAGAGCGGCTGTTCTCTGGGTGAAAATACCTTGCTGATGTCAGACGTCAGAGGAGAATGAGATGCTTGGTTCAAGTTGATAGGAAGGCAACAACAAGTCAAATAACTACTCATTATAGCCAAGGTATATAGAAGAGCATCTCCGATTGCACAACACGTTGATCTGTTTGGGCTACATCAGCTGACAATGGAAAATTATAGAACTATTGCCCGGTCTGAGAAATCCTAATTTCTTGTGGGAAATACAGTTGGTAGAGTCAGAGCGAATTTCCCATTATTTAAACACCACAGTCTACCTCAGTGTGGCCATGTCCATCTCACAGTGTATCCATCT
This sequence comes from Copadichromis virginalis, assembly GCF_057382275.1. NCBI lineage: Eukaryota > Metazoa > Chordata > Actinopteri > Cichliformes > Cichlidae > Copadichromis > Copadichromis virginalis. The sequence continues at coordinate 9,934,619 of NC_140628.1, read as the reverse complement.
TCCAGCAGGATAGTGAGCCATGTCACAAAGCTCAGATCATCTCAAACTGGTTTCTTGAGCATGTCAATTAGTTCCCTGTACTCAAATGCCCTCCACAGTCCACAGATCTCCATCCACTGGAGCACCTTTGGAGGAGATTTGCATCGTGAGTGATGCTATAATGTCAATAAGGACTAAAATCTCTGAGGAGTGCTTCTGGCACCTTATTGAATATCAACAGAAAACATGGTGGAAATGCTCAGCAGTACTAAACCATCACGCTGTGATTTTCTTTATACGGCACAGCTGTAAAATAACTGGAGGGTCTGATCATTAGGTTGATGATTTATACTCTGAAGTAAAACAAAAAATTGTGTTACTTTTTGGTTCCGTCTCTTCATTTAACACTAATCTCAGTGTTTGCAGTGCAAGAATTAGGACAGCTCTGCAGGCAAAACGCCTTTGGAAAATAACCAGTACCAGCAAGGTGTACCTCATAAGGCAATTGGTGAGCGTATGTGTTTTGTGACAGCAAAGCAAAATCTAAAGGCCCATAAAATAAATCAGTTTAATTAGCAGGACAAAGTCTGTCTGGCTCACTCTTCAACATCTGCTTGTCTTTAGAGAGACAGAGAAATGAAAGGGGGAAATCTTATAAAGGAACTAATCCTGCAAGTTCAAAGCGGGGGAATAATAACTCCACAGTGCGCCTGTGGAGTGTAATGAGGAAACCCACAGCAAAGTGACACAGTGACACTGATGAGTATTGGAGCTTCGTGTAGCCTAATCACATTTCCTGTGAAAACCCACAGCCTCATTCAACAGTTTTTATATATCATAAAGAGGAGATAAATATTAAACTATGACACACCTCACTTATAAAAATAATTGATCCCTTTAATTTAGATAGTAATGCCTCATGACCTAATCATAATGATTCATAATCCATCTTAGCTTCATGAATCACAACGTTATTACATTCTTTCCACTATGGAGTCGTTCAAATGTGCTTAAGAGGTGATTATGACGTGTCAAACAAATAAAAATACACACACACACACACACACACACACACACACTTGCCTGTTGATACGTTACTTCCAAGTATATAGTATGTGTAGTCTTTGGGTAGGTACTGTAGCAGGATGTGTGTCTAACTGAAGGATTAAACTAGGCAGGCTTGAATGTTTCCACCTGATAATGCTTCCTGTAGCTGTTGTTGCAGCAGCTGAATTGCTAAAGTAAACATATGACTCACTGCCCGGCTGAGCAGTGTTGTTTGAAAACAGCTTCCTGGTTCGTAGACGGGTCGTTTTTGTGTGACTTCATCACATGTAGCAGAGGGTAACCAAAGGGTCTTTTAAAAGGTCACAAGTACAGCGTCTGAATTTAACATCTACACTTATTTGGGGGTAAACAAACTCCCACACCAGAGGGAACTACAGACAGTCACTTCCCACTCCAGCTGACCTCCACCAATCGCATGCAATCCCTGACCAGCTGAGCTGAGTCCATTTGACTGCACGTCCTCTTCAAACCGCCTGCAGCGTCCCAGCTCACCAAGGGTGGGGGGGGAACTGGTGTCTATCAACTCTGCTAAACTACATACCCCGTAGCAGCTTCACCGCTCTGCTGCCTGTCAATTCCACTTACACAAAGGCAGCCAATTGCTGTCTCCACAACCTGCAGCCTTTCAATTCCACTAACCCACATATAGGATTGTATGCAGGGAGGGGAGCAGGAGAAGAGCATTTCAGTTCACGCAGCCTTTCTTTGTACGTCTGTGTTTCTAATTCGCCATCCATTGTTCTCGTCTGGAGCACATTTAGCATAAAACATGCGCGCGCCGCCTTCCTTTGTTTTTACAGTTGACATCAATGAGGAGGAGACAAAGGACAGATAATTTTACCCTTCGTACAGGGCAAAGCCATGCTCTGCCAAAAATGTTAGAAACGGTCTAGTGTTTTTGGGGGGGCAAAAAAAAAAACCAAGAAGGTATTGGAACCAGAGAATGAACGTTTTGCGGTGCTGCAAATGCTTGCATTTGATGCGGTACTTGGATTGTTTTGCCACGAGTTCCCGGCATGCAATGCGTGAAAGTCACGTGGTCTGTCAATCTCTATACTCGACCTACCAAACAAATCTTATCTTGAAACGAGAGGAGGAGAAGTGGTGCACTTTGTGAACTCCCAAAGATTCTGCATGATATAACATCCTAAAAACATGCTTATGCATGTATCACTGATCTGTTCTTTATCTTTAACATATCTTTAAGTTTTGTTCTTGTTTTTTAATCTGTGTGTTTGTTTCATGCCAAATCTGCAGTTTGGATGTCCTCCAAAGGCCATGACTTATCGGGAGAGATGCAAAATCCTCCCAAAGTAAAAGAGTTCAATGACGGTGTTAATCCGTGATAGCAGTAAAACAGTAAAACAGCACAAGTTGTGCTCTTGTTGACTCCATCCATCCGTCTTCTTCTGCTGATCCAATTCAGGGTCATCGGGGTGCTGGAGCCTTATCCTTGGTGTCATAGGGTTTGTCGCAGAGCTAACTAAATTGTTCACATTCATAGCCACGGTCAAATTAGGATCACCAGTTAAACTTATATGCATATCTTTGGACTGTGGGAGGAAGCCGGAGTACCCGGAGAGCAGTCACGCAGGCACGGCGAGAACATGCAAACAGAAAAGCCTCAGCTGGCTCATAAATTCAAATCCAGGACCTCCTAGAGGTAACGATGCTAGCCAATACACCCCTGTGCTTTGGCTAAGATATATTTGAATTATTTAATGACATGCCTGCAGTGTAGAATTGTGTCTGTGTCTATGCAAATCAACACTCATATCTCCACGATGGAGGGGAAAGTATTCAAGAGACTAGCACGCATCAGCTTTTTTGATTAATAAACAGAGATTTTAGGGTCTGATTGCATTTGATTTACATCTCACTGCAGGACACTCGATTGTTCTAAATGAGACAAGTTCAAATTAGCGAAAAACAAATAGAAATGAAGAGAATGTTAAGGCAGAAAATGCATTTAACTTAGCATGCAGATGCGCAGCCTTACATGACCTGTTTTAAACCGCAGCTAAGCTTACGTAATGATAACTGACAGAGCAACCGCCAGTGTGAATCTATCATATTAATAAAAGAAAGAAATCTGCCTGACAGCAAAACCCAAAGTGTTGACTGTAATTAGACTGCACAACATTCTTAGTTTGTTATAGGCTGAATACTATTTTAAGACGTCTGACGGCTGACTCCACAGATACTCAGACGAGGAGCATCGTCCCATTTCTGCCTGACATTTTAAGGGATTAGAAGTGGAGAGGGCTAGTTCCACCTGTGCTAGGGGAGCACGTGGGGGGGAGCCAAGAAGTATTTAAATCTACTTAAAAAAAGAAGTTAAGTATTTGTGTGGAGAGAGGGTCGTGTGCGAGCTGTGCGGCTGATTTGGAGAAAAGGATTGCACTGAAACGAGTCCTCAGACAGGTGCTCTGCCACGGCCCCCAGAAATGATATAAGAGGAGAAACTCAGTGCCTGGCACAGATTTTAATGGCAATAAGCAGGTGGAGGTGAAATACTCAGTTACACATACAGGTAAACATATGTAATAAATCCTCCATATTTTATCTGAATGTTTTTGAGAAAGAAGCATCTATACGGCTATCTACTAACAATTTTACAGCGCAGTGTAAAATACATCTTATGGCTGCACAACTGATCATTGCAGGAGTCTATACCTGCAGTGATGCAAAATAAAGACGGGCCAAAAATGGCCAACAGCTTGCTCACTGTGGAGTCCTCTATTAGTGAATGAGAGACCGGGGGATTGATTTTGGACACAGCTGACAGTTCCTAGAAAGAAAAGAAAAGGAACAGGAGGAAAAAGCAAAGCAGGAAAGAAAGAAATTCAAAACAAATGAAACATCTGGCCCTATGTAAAGTGAAAGTGAGGGTTTCTTCTTCAGTTCCTGTAAAAAAAATAAAATAAAATAAAAAATAGACAACCTGCTTCTCCAGATGGCTCCGTGCACTCAGATGATGATCCTATGGGGGATCTTATGAACAGCGTTGTCAGTCTGAATGACAACAGTGTCAACATGCACGGCGCTGAAGACAAATGGAAAACTGAATAATAAATGCTTGGGTAGGAGGGGGGAGTAAAAAGTCAAACTCCTCTAAAGGGGCATGCTTTTTCACCTTTTAATTCCTTCCTCCTCTCCTCCCCAGCCTCCACCTGCTCTCCACCACTTTCTGGGCTACCACCCAGCTAGCCGTCAGTGCCCACCTGATCGTCTCCTCGTATCCGGGCACCACGAGCACATGGTCTTTTGGCCTGCTGTGGACCAGTTTCCTGATGCAGCTGCCACCTGCCCATTCGTGTGGTGTTTTGCATCAATCTCACTGTGGCTGAGGCCAAAGCGGCCAGTCCAGTGCTCGCTCGTATACGCACGAGGAGTGTGCGCAAGTGCCTCAGTAAGCATTCATTTATATACGCTGCTGCTGCACGGAAACAAGGCGAACCGGCCGCCAGTCAAACAAAGATGGACATGTAGAGAAATGGGAATAGACGTGGCGCAATCACAGATGAGGATGTGCTTTCACATTCGATTCAGGCAGAGATGGCCAAAAAGACACCAAATAAACCTAATTCCCGACTTTCCTGGCTGCCGCGGCACATAAATCCTGCCCTCTGACTTCATTCTCAGCAGCATTCAATAGTTTATGGTTTCAAATCATTGCTTATATGCGTGGAATTTGACTGTTTTCTAAAATATTTGGCGACATCCACCCATCAGCTGTGACTCCTGCTTAAATCCTCAGAGAACACATGAAAAGTAAAAATTAGAGGCCAACTTCTTCATCAGCCTCCTAGAAGCACATGCCCCACATCAATCATCAGATGCATAATGAGAGGAGCAGCAACCTCAAATTAAAGCCAGGGTTGTTTTTATTTCACACTGTGTCTGATTTTTTTTTTTGACATAAAAAATAAGCACGTGTGAGCGTTCCTGCAGGTCTCTCGGGGGCTAATCAGTGAGGCTTTGACAGATCGTCTGCTCTCGACATCATGCAATGAGGGAAAAGGGAACACAGGTTCCTGCGCTAAGAGTTCCCGCATCTGGCTGGTTGTGTTAGCAACAAGATGAGGACTGTGACCGAGACCATGTTTCAGCCATGTTAGGCCAAGTGTAGATGGCAGGAACAAAGAGCCTTGTTTAAAGAGATTAGCTATGCCTCAGTCACTGCACTTTGAAGGCACACTCAAAGCTTCCTGTGTGGAAAATACTATTTTGAACAAATCTAAATTTCCATTCACTCCCCGTGCTTTGGAGTCAAATGTATCACACATTACTAAGAACCCCATGGATTCACACCTGGACCTGCACATCTAAGGAAAATGTTTAAAAGCCTTATGTTAAAGAAGGAGAAGCAGCCTAATGCTGCTGATTTCATGGCAACCAAAAAACTGAAAACATGCATCAAAGTGCAACTGCAATTTGTGCTCTATTAAAATGCTGCAAATAAAAACTAAGCGTGCATGCTACACTGAGAGTTAGAGATAGGAGGAAGAAAGATCAGAGGTAATAGCACTGCCTACTGGAGCCCAGCCAGTCAGCAGGGGACAGTGTTTGAGGTGAGAATCCTGTGGGGAACAGAGAGAGGGAAGGCTGCCAAGACTTGCTGTTAGAAAGCTAATTAAACTATTGGCCCATTGTGAGGGAGGTGAGAGTTGAAGAATGGGCTCATGCTCACCCCGAGCAGCGGCTCTGTAGCTCGAGAGCAGCCGCACTCTCTGAGGGAAATTTTCCAGAGAGTTATACAAAAAAGGCAGACGAGGGCCTTTGGATGACGCCGCTCCGTCTCTCTGCTGATCATCTCTCCTTTCTCTGTTCGTGCACTCTCCGACTCAGCCTTCGCGGAGAAAAAGCAATTCCAGGGATCCTTCTGCAGCCTCAATCACTGTCCTGTGAGAGCAGTGATGAGTTCCTCATGTGTTCAGATATTAAAAGGGAAAACACAATAGGCCGCCACACAATAAATTCCGCACAAAATCGGCGGGTCGGGCTTACGCCGCGCCGACAAGCAGCGGTGCTGTGTGTGTAGCAGGCATCTGTGGCTTTACTCTCTTGTTTATTGGACTATGAAAGCGGGGGCGTCTAAAGGAGCCTCTGACTGACGGCAGCAGCTGTCTTTCTTTGAAGCTGTGGCACACAGGAGGCTGGAGACTAAGTGATTTGATGACATGGCTCCTTCTAATATTTACTTTACTAAACACTATTTAAATATGTCTAAAGCAAAGGGAAGGGGAAAAAAGCGCTTGCAAATGTTCAGCAGGAATGAGAGTTAATGGAAGCATCCACAGGTAGGTGCGCAATATATTTGTCAGACCTTTCTGCACAACATCAAGCTCAACATAAAAACACTCTGAGAGCAAACAGATGGGGCCCCTTTAGTCCACGCAAATCATTCCTCCCTTTGCTGTCCTAGTCACACATAAATGCTGTAATTCTGCCGCTGAAGAGATCCGAGAAAAAAATTGAAAGAAATCTGCAGTGTGAGGACGTTGTCCTGGCATATGTGCCAGACTGGTGGTGAGAGAGGCCTTCATTTGTTATATATGGCTGCCTGCCAAAAAAAGAAAAGAAAGAAAGAAAAAAGTAAGAGCAGTGTGCACGTATGTGGGCTCTGAGCGCCCATCCAAACATTTTTCTTCTTTAACTAAATGTTAGAGCTGAAGTGCTTTACCTTTGTGCACGAAAAGAAACGGATGGAAGGAGTGAAAGAAAAGCACCGTCAATATTTACCGTTTCCATTTCTAATGTGTCACGCCGCAAGCCCATATGGAAAATAAAGAGGATGTAGGAAACGTTTATGTTTTATAAACGCATTAAAACCACATTTAAAAAATCAACTAAAATATCACCTCTGACATGATTACATGAGCTCAGTGACGACATGTTGTTATCAGTGGATGGAAAACCCCTTTTATTATCTGTGCTAATGTTCGGGGTTACACTCTGCATTGACAGAGCCGCCACAGGAACCCGCACAGCCCTCAGTCTGCATCCTGCTGTATCTCAGTTGCAATTCTGCACTGGTTGATCAGCCTGGCTGATGGAAGACCTCCAGGCTATCTCCTCCCCGTACATTCAGCCACAGACGTGGGAGCCGTGCTGAAAAAAGGGAACTAGAGGCTTTGCAGAGGCTCCGGCTAACTGAGAAGTCAGGGAGGAGACGGGGGGGCTACACAGCTGTAGAGCAATTTCACTTTTACGCCGAGATAAGCCTGGATGTTTTATCACTGCTGGATTCACGTCATTTGTAACTGAAGTTTCCACTTAACATGCAATGATAAAGTGCCAGCTTAAGCCACGCATGTGAGATACATCTTTACTTACCAATTTATCTGAACGGATCTATTTTTCATTTTTCTGCTTAAATTCATCTAAGATGACCCAGTTCTCTCAGTACTTGGAATTCTCTTTTGACTGTCGACAGCCAAAGACATCAAACACAAGTCAAATGCCCATCAAATATGTAGCATCAGCCAAATCACTGAAACATGACTGACTGGTGTGCTATTTGTCCTCCAAAAGCTAATAATTTCAAATGGCCACTTATTTTACATCATTTTTTTCTCCACCAAATCCTAAAGAACAAGATGTACTCAAAGGCAAACGCCGAGCGGAGATAACATGTTGTTCCTAAAATGTATATACACACCGAATAAAAGCTCTCTTTGCAACACCTTGTCTTGAGAGAGAGTCTTTTTCCACAGGACAGAAGTGCACCTCAAATAGATTTTTATGGCAGCGCCCTGTGAAAGGTTTTAGCTGCTTTCAAAGACCAATGCGATTTAGTAAAAGGTCACAAAATAATCCAATCCTTTCATGAGGTGTCTCCTTCAGATCCCCCCCCCCCCCCTTTTTTTTTTTTTTTTTAAGTGCTGCACTTTTGTGTAATAATATCTTCCATGAAGCTGCAATCTTGGCTTTGGAAAGGTCTTGAAAGGGGAATAAAATTGTTGAGAGCACAGAAACACTACCACCCTGTAATCCTCAAGTGTCTGATAGTTTAATTTGCCTTCAAGTACAGTCATTCAATTTGTGCGCCATGCTACACAGTTATAATCTATACTTTCAGTGATGAGTGTTTTTCAAGCTTAACAAGATACTGACAGCATCCAGGGAGCCATTTTAATTCTAGTCTTCACATTGGGACTTTTATAGCCTCATTACTCAGCCAAAGTAAAATAAGTTAAGGGTCTTAATCAGGGATCAAGCAGTTTGAGACCTCTCACTGAGAAGATTAAAGGTGAAAATACCTTGGGACACCTGTCATTAGACTGGAGTGGGGGGCTGAGTGGGTTTTTATAAGGCTGCTTTTCTCTAATATCCTGCTCCCATCATCCGATTGTCTTCCATAGTGGTGGAGAATCCCTGCTGGGACACTTCACTTCACATTTCCTCAGCACCAGACTGACAAGCGTACGCCCAGGAAGGTGCTCTTTATAAAACCTGACTATGCTGAAATCGCACTGCTATTATTGAAACCGTAAGGAAAACAGCCAAACATCTCATCGGCCTAATTATGGCTGTCAGAGAAAAGAACCTATAGACGAGGGCTGGCTCGATAGCAAAGAAGAAAAAAAGATTTCTAAAAGCCTTACGGCATCTCGCTAAAAATACATTCACTTTTTCAGTCATGAAATCAAAAGTTCTTCTTGTCAGAATCTCTCTAACAGGCTTCTTCTTTGGGTGGGGGGTAGACAACTGCTCAGATTGGTGAAAACAAGCACCAACTGGATCTCTCTAGATGGCATCACGGACTGAGTGAGCATCCATTTTATTACCACTGCACACAGAAGGATGCAGAGCGATAGGCTCCCATTGTGAAGTCTGCGGACTGAGATGTTTCCATCATGATGCCCTCTGACAACATAATTATGCATTGTATCTCACTTCGCACGGCTCGCCAAACCACATCAGCAACAGCTCAGGGTCCAGTAGCACAGCAGCGGCGGCGGTGGTGGAAAAGCTGAGGGATGCAGGGGGAGGAGGGGAGGAGGTTTGAAGCTCAGACCCTGGAGCTAAGCAAATGCAACGCAGTGGCAGAAGATTGGAGTCCAGACACAGAGGGGCTGAAAAGGGATGTCAAAGGAGCGGCAGTGGTCTTTCACTTTGCATCAACGTCAGATTAAGGGCACTGGCAAGAAGAGCAGGAAGCTGAGACACCGAGGGGCAAGGGTGGCAAAGGAGTGTGAGGAGCAGGAAAAGAGAGTGTTAATCCTTAAGCTAGCGCTGCCATGGAGCATAACACGAAAGTCACTTTAAGGACTCGGACCACGATGGAGGACGATGACAAGAGATCTCTCTCACACAAAAGCAGAAATACAGGCGTGTGCTGTAAACCAAAAGATATTACTTACTCAAGTAGCGACACTTGACTGGAAACACACGTTTGAAACATATTTTTTTAAAAGAGCGTGAGCGTGCACCAACTCACCCTTCACCGATTAAACCGACACAGGTTTGGTTAATTCATCATTCAAACAGACTTTCTCCTTTTGTGGGGTGGCTGTAGCTCAGGTGGTAGAGCAGGTCACCCACTGACCAGACTAACCAGAAGGTTGGTGGTTCAATCCCAGTCTGCTCCGGTCTGCATGCCAAATATACTTGGGCAAGATAATAACCCCATGTTGCTCTCCATTGGAGTGTGAATGTGTATGAATGATAGAGCTGAAGTGCTTGTGTGAATGAAGTAGTTGTATAAAGCCCAGCTCAGAGTCAAAAAGTGCTTTATAAGAACCAGTCTATTTACCATCTTGTAACTGCAACACTGTCACATTTTTTCTTGTGAGAATGACAGGAGGAGTCCAACTGAGTTTAAATGAAAGCCTAAATGAGGTATGCAACCACATCCACACAAATCAGTTGCTCGATTTCACTTTTTGCAACAATCAGCACAAGAAATTTCAGGATGAATGATTCAGTGCTAAGAAACCAAGGAAAGACATCCAACCAATCAAAGTGTAGCTCAGCACTGATGGCAGATGGCAACTTCCAGTATTTCCCTGTTTGCAAATGTGTTTTATCACTTTTTTTCTTTTTATTTCTTAAAAAGTGATCGAGACATATTTCATGAAATGTTCTGTCTCAATATTGCAGAGGTTATATCCAATATAGAAGTGTGATAACGCAGCGGATGAGAGACTCCCTTCTCTATAATCGCGTGCCTCCCGCTGTACAAAACAATGTGTCTGCACTTGCGCTCCTCTGGGTTCTTTTCACCACTTTGTCTTCAAGAAAATGGACACGGAAAAAAATCCAAACGGTGACACAATACCAAATAAAACATACAGGGTGGGCCTTTGAAATATATGCATTTGGGTTTTTTTATCCATCCCAGATGAGACAGCAAAGATTTGCCGCACCACGCTGCAAATGATCCCCTTTAACTCTCCGAGGTCATCGCTGTAGAAGTCCAGGTGACCCGTGGGTCCTTCCGCAGCCAACGGAGATGCAAGGTAAACCGGGCGGGGGCTTGAAAAGTGGCTCCTCAAATCTCCACCTTCATTAATCACACTTTGCATGCCCACGGCCCACAGAGCAGTGTGACAGTGACAGCGCTGAGAATGATTAATACTTAATGCAGCGTTTAAGAGAATGATTTATGCCATCTGTTAGTGGATGACATGCTGCAGAAGTTGGCTTCAGCACTAACACACACTTGTCAGCAAGGATTAGGAGAATGATACATAACTTAATCTCAGGAGCAGCAGGTCACCTCCAAAATTAGGCTGATTCTGGACCATGAACACAAGGAGGAGAGGTGGGTGTTAGGGGAGGATATACAGGGGTGGATGTGCATAACCCCAGCGAGAAATTAATTGGAGCTGGTCAGAAACGGTCCAGCGTAATCAGGCACTGTGTTCATTCAGTATTAACCCCTAACATGCAACGGACTGTTAGTTGTTCATTACAATCTCTAACCATACATCCATCCATTTCCTGCTAATTATCGGTGAGTGTGGTACTGAGTGGTACGGTTGTCCGTGTTCGTGTCCTCCAGCCTGTCCTGGGAGCTTCTGAGGCATTTACAGAGCAGACAGGGAACATACTCCCTACAAAAATAGAAAAAAAACCCTCTGACTTATAACCGATCCCAATGAAACGGAGCACCGGCTCTGCTGGAAGCTCCATCCAAGTGTCCTCATGCTTCATTCTGTGGCTAATGGAAATTTTATTCATGATCTAAAGTTGGGTTTTGATGAACAGTTCACTCACTGACAGTAGTGTTGCTATGCATATGGGTACAAAATTAGGTAATTTCAGACCTTAATTATCCCCCCCCCCCACCCCCAAGTAACTGTGCTTATCCATTTAGTTTATGACGCAGGGAAACAGTTGGCGATAGTGCTAACAATGTGGTGCTGAAAAGTAGAAAATTACTGAGTGCCGCTACTCTCTGTAATTCTATAATGATTTGACTTCACCATCAAAAAAAAGCTTCTGGAGTTAGAAAATTTAACAGAAGAAACCACAAGCGCCTAAGATTGCCAGTTACCCCATATGGAAAAGATATATATAAATCTTATAAAGTTTGTATCTGTCTTGTGTGAAACTTGTATGAAAAGCATACAAGAGTGAAAACAGATATAAGATCCCTTGAAAAATTATATAATGAAACTTGTATGTTTTGGATACTTACTAAAACAATGTATGAAAGTAATGAGAAAGTGGCCACTTTCATGAGTAAATCATGTAAGCCTTATATGATTTACTCATGAAAGTGGCCACTTTCATGAGTAATCACATATAAGTTTTTACTATTTCTTTTCCATATGGGACAATCACCATGTGGCAGCGTTCTGATCCCAGATACAGTCACATGTCACCTTGTGGTTATATCTTAACCTAAAAATCTAGAGTAATACTTCTGGTAAGTTTATCTAAGCTTGTGGAGACAAGAAAAAAAGGTCAGCTGAGAGCTTTACCTTCAGACTGTGTTCCCTACTTCCACGAAAAGTCCAGTGCAAAGTGTCTACAAACAAAACCAAATATTACAGATATAAGAGCAACCACAAGACTTGTTTTAATAAGCTGATGAGACAATTAGCATACGTAGTCTCTGATTTAATATTCTACTGATTGTGAACCCTTTAAAAACGCTGGACCTTTCCAGGCGGGCGTCACGATTTGTTTCTGCGCAACCTCCATACAGAAGTCCACCATCCACCCATTTTCTTGACCTCTTATTATCCACAAAGCTAACACATAGAGACAGCCAAACGTATTGAAGGTTCTCATTTTTATTTTTATGTAAAGTTGTAGGGTGGTTCTGGGCTTTAGTGGGCTTTAGAATACTATACTTTTACAGAGTGTACAAGATTTAACCAAAACTTAAACCATGAGGGTAAATTTAGAGCAAGAAGCCCTAACCTCATGCTACTGCACTATTACAAGCTCCTTCTGATCTCAACACTAGATTGCAAATGAGCAGCCTTATCTCTCCCTCCTTCTCTTGCTCCCCATTGGCCCTGTAATATTTACATATTCAAACAAACTGTCAAAGTCCCAAAGCAAACAATTTGTTATCCACCAGAGTTTGCATGGTTAAAAATATTCCACATCTAATCTGCATAAAAGTATCAGTCTTTCGTCAGGGATTACTGGCTTTTCTCGCTGTCCTCTCTCCCTTTTTGTTCCTCCCAGAGCTTTCAGATGACAAGGTGAATGCAAGGATAATCAGTTTGGTCACCGCGTTGAATCTTTTTTTTTTTTGCCTGGAAGGTTACACTCTTGTTTCATGTTTGAGGTTCCCGCTGAGAGGTAATCAACAAAATCAGTCCTTCAACAATACCCCCGTCTGTACTTAACCCAATAAAACGGCCTGTCCAAAACTTCACTTCGCATTACTGTTAGCATCGCCCTTTCATAACAAAAATCAGCAACCATTTAAAAAAAATAAATCAAACAAAGCACACAATACTGCATTGAAATAGGTAGAAAGGGTGTCACTCAGTGTAACTATTCTTGAACAGCAAGTGTTTTATTCTACACAGTGGGGATGTTTGTCAGTCGTGGGCAAGCACCGTCTTGCCTGTCAGTAGTGTCCAAGAGCAACAAAATGCAAAAGTGGAAAAGCTTGATGTGTGGATAAAGTTTCCCAAAACATCCAACACGTCGCAAAAAGATGCCTCACACGAGATCACCTTTGGAAAACAGTTATCATTCAAAGCTGCTGGTGTGTGCCATACGTAAACAAATTAGTAATACGTTTTTGTTTTTTTATTACAGCAAAAATACCAGCTGAGGTGTTTTAATAAGCCAAAGACACAGCATGTGATGTGCTGGAGCTGCACGCTCTATCCAATTAATTTAGAGTCATGAAATTGCCACCCTGCGCACCAAAGCCAGAAAGTGAAGCTGTCGGAATAAAAAAACATTACAACTTTTTATAAAGGGAAGATAATTATTTCCCTCAACCTATTTAACTTTGCTTTTGGTTGCACCTTTGCTCTTTGCCGGTGAAAGTGCCTCCCGTCTGTCTACAAATAGAAGAGAACATGAAATAAATAAATAAATAATACAACAAGGTACTTATAGCAGCGAGCGGGAAGGCTTTTTTGAGCGAATATTGCACCGTAGGAATCCACAGCAAGATCTGCTTTAAACAAGCAGCAATATGTCAAACAATGCTAACCTCACATCGCTCATTTCTCAAATCACAGCGCCCAGGCACAACTGTAGAGTCTCTGCAGACTGATACATCAGCAGACAGAGCTGTAAAGCAGCTCTTCTCCTTCTCCTGTGACTTTCTACATGAACTCCAGTGCTGTAAAAGAAAAGCGGGGCAGTATATGGGAAGCTCATACACACTCATGATTGATTGATTGTTACACAGTGGTAAATCAAAGAGTGGGGTGCCTTTTCAATCACGGGCAAAGTCTTTGAACATAAATAACAGCTACCATCTTGCCTTTGGCAGTTTCATCTCAGTATAAACACAGGCACTTGGCAGTCATCGCGCACAGTGAAAAGTCTCTTTGAGCAGGAGACGGAATTCCTCACAAATGTAAATTTATGTACACCCATTTGACACTTTCCACCCGTGACTGGTTTGTATTTTGCCTCCTTCTCCATCCTACTTATTATAGGAGATGATTAGCAATTTTTCCAGGCCCAGTCAGGCAATGAAGAAGACGACCAGGCGGGATCTCGAGTCTAGAGCCCTGCCTGCCACAATAGACGGCAGGTAAATCCCTGCCGCGCGTTGACAACAAAAAGCCGCTGCAGAAATTCACCTGAGACCCGAGTCTGTCCTAGTCTGCAGAGGAACACCAATAAAAACTCTGTTAAGAAGGCGCTTTCTTCTCAGGCTATTAGTACCAAAGAGCGCCTGTCTGCGCTTTTCTTCGTAATTTCAGAATGGTATCACAATTATCGAGCCCGGGAGAAATTACTGAGCGACGTAAGGGCAATTTAGTCATACAAAAAAAGAAAAAGAAAAAAAGAATGTTGCATTAAGAGCATTATTTCTCACATCTGTCCCTTCATTCAACTCGTTTCGGGGTCCTACTTTGAATTCGAGACATTTATGCAGACCATCTTAAGAGAAAAATCTCACTACTGACAATTTGGCTGCTAATGGACCCATCAGTTCTAAATTCACAGCCAAAAAAGAAATGCTTTCACAGACTTGGACTCATTCTTGATGAGTCTTTCATATATACATATATATTTATATATTTTGACAGTGCTTTTCGGGGGTTTGCCAGTCCCTCTATGATGTGAAGAGAAAATGAGTTAAGACCAATCCTTTTTTTGGCAGGGCTGCATCTCTCGAAATCCACAGAGTAGCACAGAAAAAAATATAAATAGATAAAGCATAATAAACACACTTAAAAGCTCAGTGATGTGTACGTACAAGCTGGTTTGGCTTTCATAAAGAGCTTTTCCACTTTGCCCATCAAGTGTCTGACAGAGTAAAGGATCTCAGACTTGAATACCAACTGGAGACGAGGACAGACACCAAAATGATCCATGTGGACCCGTGCCAACCTAATGACAACCAAACTACACAAAAATAATTTATGGGCCACAGTTTTGTGGATTTTTTGCATATATAACCAACCAATTATCATGTGAAAGAGGTCCAGATTCTTTCTAAACGATGAAATCTTTTTAGGCATCTGCATTTGCATACGCAGTATTTTCTTACTTCCCATAAAACGGATTCACACTGAGTCAGTTATCACTTCATTGCCTCAAACTGGGTCATCGTGTCTCCAGGCACAATTACAGCCAAAACCTTAGCGAGACAAATTCGCTGTCAGTCTCTGCGCCACTTTTATGTATGTGGCACGGAGACTGACAGAGCTGCCAGCAGGACAGTCAAAGATATATATATATATATATATATATATATATATATATATATATATATATATATATATATATATATATATATATATATATTAGGGGTGCAATGATATTCGTATCGATATTGAACCGTTCGATACAGTGCTTTCGGTTCGGTACGCATATGTATCGAACAATACAACATTTGTAATTTATTTTATCAATTTTCCTTCTGACAATGCTGTCAGTGTTGAGCGCTCAGTGAATCTGCGTTCGACTACTCCGCCTAGGCTGCACTGTCGAGCGCAGATCCACTGAGCGCTCAACACAGACAGCATAGTCAGAAGGAAGAGAGCAGGGCAAGCTAGCGAGACAGAAGTTAAGCTCTACTTGCAACAGGCAAATTGAACCTCATTCAGATCTGGCGTTTGGAATTATTTTGGTTTTCATGTGACGTATGACCCTGAAGGTAAGCGAGTCATGGACTAAAGTAAAACAGTATGTTGGATGTGCCATGCAATGCTCAATTACATTGGTGTGAACTAGTGTGTTAGCGCAGTTAGCTCGTTAACGTGTTTGCCGTCTAGCCCCATGCACGGAGCGATCGGCGGTAGCTCGTTAACGGAGATTTGCCGTGTTGTGGCGTTAAGGTCATTTCAACGAGATTAACCTGAAAGCACTAGTGGGAACACAACGAATATGACTGCACATTTACACCGACATCATCCTAGTGCAAAGACAAAAACAACAAGCATGCTACTAACTTTAGCCGAGTCATTTAGACAGCTGTTAGCACATGATTCTCCTTATGCTGCTGAGAATATAGCCCAGAAGAAGCGGATAGTATAGCTTTTATTTTGGAAAGAGACATTTCTCTGTAATAAACTCTCTTTTCCAAAGATGAGTGATTCCTCAATCAGATACAGGGCTCGCAATATCGCTAGCCCGACGTCCTGGGGCTAGCGATTTTTTTCAGTCGGGCTACCAAAATCTATCTCTTCCCTGCCCGTCGGGCTATTGTAGGAAAAATATATGTCAATGCTTTTGCATTCTTTCAGAAATGTAGCTGGGTAATTATGTCATTGGCATCGGTGAGCCACTGTCAATATGTGACATATTGAAATCGCGTTTGAATTTGCGCTTGTTTTTTTGCTTTCACTTTGCAATCGTGCGAACTGTGTATAGAGAGCGACAGCACTGATCTGTGAGTGATGATAATTTGTGCACCAATTCCTCTGACATCGTCTTATTAATCGTTAGCTTACTATGCAAACATGACAAGTGAAATCTCCCGCAGCTTAAACATGTGAGAGGTTGATCGCGCAGAGAATCGCTGAGCTTATGTGAGTGCGCGTGTAAAAGCATTTCAGTTCTGCTGAGCCAAATAAGACAGGTCTGGGTGAAGAGGCGACCACAAAACTGAGAAGTTATGACAAATCAGACTATAAGGCAAAAAGAAAGTGCAGCTTTATGGTTTCATGGACAAAATAATTTCTGTGGCTCCCATATGACGAGCTAAATAACCAGGGCTGCACATAAGTGGTCCGCAGGTGCGCATTCGCTGTAGAAATAAAAAACACGCACAAGGGTTAGGGTTAAATTTAAAAACTGTACTTTTGAGTTAAAATATATATTTATAATTTTAATAAATGACAAATTAAAAAGGCATGAACATTTTTTTTGTATCGAAAAAATATCGAACCGTGACACCAAAGTATCGAACCGAACCGAACCGTGAATTTTGTGTATCGTTGCACCCCTAATATATATATATATATATATATATATATATATATATAAAAATAAATTTAACCCTAACCCTTGTGCGTGTTTTTTATTTTGACAGCGAATGCGCACCTGCGGACCACTTATGTGCAGCCCTGGTTATTTAGCTCGTCATATTGCAGCCACAGAAATTCTTTTGTCCATGAAACCATAAAGCTGCACTTTCTTTTTGCCTTATAGTCTGATTTGTCATAACTTCTCAGTTTTGTGGTAAGCTTTTCTTTGGCTGTCACTTCTTCACCCTGACCTGTCTTATTTGGCTCAGCAGAACTAAAATATATATCTGTCTGTGAAGGTCATCGTAGTCAAATATAAATCCTGCTGCTTTTACACACGCACTCACATAAGCTCAGCGATTCTCTGCGCGATCAACCTCTCACATGTTTAAGCTGCGGGAGATTTCACTTGTCATGTTTGCATAGTAAGCTAACGATTAATAAGACTATGTCAGAGGAATTGGTGCACAAATTATCATCACTCACAGATCAGTGCTGTCATTGCAAAGTGAAAGCAAAAAAACAAGCGCAAATTCAAACGCGATTTCAATATGTCACATATTGACAGTGGCTCACCGATGCCAATGACATAATTACCCAGCTACATTTCTGAAAGAATGCAAAAGCATTGACATATATTTTTCCTTCCTACAATAGCCCGACGGGCAGGGAAGAGATAGATTTTGGTAGCCCGACTGAAAAGATCGCTAGCCCCGGGACGTCGGGCTAGCGATATTGCGAGCCCTGTATCTGATTGAGGAATCACTCATCTTTGGAAAAAGAGAGTTTATTACAGAGAAATGTCTCTTTCCAAAATAAAAGCTATACTATCCGCTTCTTCTGGGCTATATTCTCAGCAGCATATTAAACATATCAGGTCCCCATAAGGAGAATCATGTGCTAACAGCTGTCTAAATGACTCGGCTAAAGTTAGTAGCATGCTTGTTGTTTTTGTCTTTGCACTAGGATGATGTCGGCGTAAATGTGCAGTCATATTCGTTGTGTTCCCACTAGTGCTTTCAGGTTAATCTCGTTGAAATGACCTTAACGCCACAACACGGCAAATCTCCGTTAACGAGCTACTGCCGATCGCCCCGTGCATGGGGCTAGACGGCCAACACGTTAACGAGCTAACTGCGCTAACACACTAGCTCCCACCCATGTAATTGAGCATTGCATGGCACATCCAACATACTGTTTTACTTTAGTCCATGACTCGCTTACCTTCAGGGTCATACGTCACATGAAAACCAAAATAATTCCAAACGCCAGATCTGAATGAGGGTGCGGGAGGTCCATGTTGTAAGGAGAGCTTAACTTCTGTCTCGCTAGCTTGCCCTGCGCTCTTCCTTCTGATGATGCTGTCTGTGTTGAGCGCTCAGTGAATCTGCGTTCGACTACTCCGCCTAGGCTGCACTGTCGAGCCTAGGCGGAGTAGTCGAACGCAGATTCACTGAGCGCTCAACACAGACAGCATCGTCAGAAGGAAAGTTGATAAAATAAATTAAAAATTTTGTATTGTTCGATACATATGCGTACCAAACCGAAAGCACTGTATCGAACGGTTCAATATCGATACGAATATCGTTGCACCCCTAATATATATATATATACACACACACACACACACACACACATATACACAGAGGATTAAGCTGTGGATCATACGGCAGGCCTCGCAGGTCAATAGGAGACAAACGCATCTAATAAGCCAATGATGAACTCTGAGGGTCCCTCTTCTGGGGCCCTGATTCTAACAAATGTAGTATTGACTTCACAGACACTCAAAGGAACACGTTACGTTTCCAGCAAGGACAAAGAGTGCTGAGAGATGAGACATGAGCTGCAGAGGGTTCAAGTATGGATCATACAATCGACTTAATACCACCCATCTAATGACAAGCAGAGCAAAACAGACATGCAACAGCCTCACAGCCTGACAGGACAAACCAACATAGTGTAAAGACTATAACTGTTAATATGCATTCACCAGGGCTGGAACTACAATACTTATCAATATTGCTTAAGTATTGCCTTTGATATTTCCTAAACTCGAAGGGAAAGTCTTCTAAAGTCTTGTTGTTGTTTTTTCACATAAAACATTAAAGTCAAAATATTTTTCATTCAGTAAACATTAATATTAACATTAGTAATGTTAGTATGTGAAAAACATTAGTAACTTATTACTTCACTGAAGTTCTGGTTACAAAAAATCACCGTCCATAAATGATTAGCTTACAGTGATTTAATGGTAGTGCTAATACTTAACATACATTTGAATGATTACGAGAAAATGAAGACAAAATGTGGGAATTACTTCCAGATACATTATTAATATGACTTCCTGGAGGGTTATCACTAACCCCCAACAATAAGTCAGGAACACATTAAAGCCATTTCACCTGCAGTTATTCATCAAAGTGATTCAGTAATGTTAACTACTGCTATGCAGCTCCACGCTGTGCATTATACATATGACTTATGGGGCTCTGAGGCTGAATTACAGTCACATGCTACAGAGCCTGGTGAGTCAGACTGCAATGGCACTGCTTCACCTGTGTGTATGGGTCTGAGTGTGCACACAATGGGTCTAATGAAGAAGAAAAGAGCATTTTTAATTCATCTTTAGTCATTGATCGTTTCCACAAAAATCTTTCCTTCTGCTATTTTATATTTCAAAATCATTGCTTTAAATTTGTAGTGAAAGCAAAATAATAATAAAAAAGTAAGCGTACACAGACTGGAGGATGAAATTAGGGTTTTTTTTAACATGGTAAACACTCAGTCTTGTGTTTAGTGTATTCAATTAAAGAATTCTGTAGTTTTGGTTAAAAATAGAGTGACACAAGTAGCACAGGGTCCATTATGCTTATACTCTAGAAAAAAGCTAACTTGTGTTCAAGCAAACATACTAATCAACATTTTTTAATACAGCCACCGGCCACTTCATTAGGCCCACCTTGCTAGTACCAAGTTGGACCCTTTTGCCCTCAGAACTGCTTTAATTCTTTGTGGCACGACTTCAGCTGCATTGAACATGCTCAGCAATGGTTTCCCAACCTTCTGTTGACCAATTTTGGTGAGCCCGTGTAAACTGTAGCCTCAGTTTCCTGTTCCCAGCTAACAGGAGCTGCCTTCAGTGTGGTCTTCTGCTGCTCTAGTCCATCTGCTTCAAGGCTAAAGGTGTATAGGAGATGCTGTTCTACATACCTTGGTTGCCTTTCAATTAACTCAAAGCAATTTGACCTTTCCCCTCTGACCTCTGACATCAGAGGGGCATTTTCACCCACTGGATAGTTTTTCTTTTTTTCAGACCATTCTCTGTAAACCCTGTGAGAAAAATATCACCTTTCTTCCTCATTCCAATGCAGCAGTTTGACCTCAGTTTGGTCATCTTGATAATGTTTACATGTCTAAATATACTGAATTGCTGCCATTGGATTGGCTAATTATATATTCCCATTTTTTAAGAGAAAGCTTGTCTTCTATTGTTTGCTTTCTATTAGTACCAATGTCTACGCATAAGAGGAAAAAGCATGTTTATAGCCTCTAAGAAAAAGTGATTTCTGTCATGGTTTCTAGAGCTATTGTGACCGTGTTAGTCAAGATTTTATACGCAAAGAAACAAAAATCGAAAACAGAAGTGGTCACATTTGAACATCTGATCGGAGCAGGTGAATGACACCTGAACCCCGGGCCTCTTTGGAAACATGCCACAGTTTATGCTTGATGATAGAATTGTTGTTTTTTAAAGAACTACAAATGATAGAAAACTATGTACTTAATATTTGACAGGAGAAGACACTTTTTGAATGGCGGTCTGTGGACAGAGAGATCCTCTGGGTCCAGCGCTGAGCGACCTTCAGCAATATGACGTTTTAGGCAGGGTCACACTTGCCTCAATTTTCAGTGGCTTTCTCCATCTCTTATATACAGACTATAGTAGTGTTAGACTAGGGTATCACTGTGTGTGTCTGTGTGTGTGTTTTCAGCACACTGTTTATTTTGTCTTATTGTGTGTTAGTATTACCAGTACTAACGTTACATTTATGCACACACATGTGCGTTATCTGTATATTTGTGTTTATCTTTCTGTGTTTGCATAGTTGCTCGTGTGCCGTGTGGGTCAGCAGTAGCGAAGCAGAGTGTGTGATAAATGTCCTGTTTGGTGCTGACAGAGCAGGTCCTGGTAAGCTATACGGTCCCAGGGGCGGGAGGCTAATCATGGCGGTTTCTCTGGAGCCCTTATGCCACTGAATGACAAACAACTGTAAGCGCCACTCAACAGAAAACACTGATTTAATCTCCGTCCCAAATGTTGATGATCAAGTTGAGTCACGTTAAATTTGTCCATAAAGCCCTTTAACAAACAGGTTTATCGCAGGGTGGCTCCAAAAAGAGCAGAACAAACCAATGAAAGACTAAAGCTGGTCTTGATGCAGTCAAGACTCATCCTTGTAGCTGGTAATAAATTGACACAGGGATTCAAAAGCATCTGAGTGGCTCTGAGGAAAAGGTAATGAGTGTTTTTGGCTTTTCATTACCTGGAATTTAATTACTTACAACCACCAGAGTAATGAATGTGTACGCGAGCTTCGTTTAGCCCACTGTGAAGCATTTTGAGTGTTTTCCATGCTTATCCTCTTGACAATATTTGCATTGGTGATCAGAGCTGATACTGTGTGTAGACAAAGTTCTGTTTAACAAAACATTAATTATGTAAACCCAACAAAAGCAAAGCCAGCTCCCCTGGCCTCTGTTTCCCTCCATTTCTATCATTCTCTCATCCACTTAAGTCTGCATTCATCCCTCCATCCTGCAAATGACAAACACACGTATTCAGAAACACACACACAGTGCAGTGAAGCAGAACGCATCTGGCTACACACCCCGTCAATCTCACACTGCTGTGTGGCCTTTCTGAGGAACAACTCCGGCTCTGTCCAGTCTTGCTGCTGCTGATTGGAGGTTTCACTCAGTACTGCATGAAATCCCACATAACACAGACAGGGAAAATATGAGCAGAGGGCGAGAAAGGGGTACACAAAGAGGGGTAAAAGTAGAGGGAGGGGCAGCAGGAGGAGTAAAAAGAGAGGGAACGGGCTAAAGAGATTTAAAAAAAAAAAAAAACGAGAAGCCAACAGGGGAAAGGAAAGCTGCAGAAAGGGCAGAGCGAGACCAGAGAGAAATCTGAGATACACTTGTGCCTACCAAGCACTTCTTTTTCAGCTCCAGCAGCACTAAACACATGCATATGAAACGCGCCGGTCGCTGCAATAGCAGCACGACTCCCCAAAACTCGTCTGAAGCGTGGCATGCTGAGAAAAATAAAACATTTTCAACTTCCAGCGCTCTACGCCATGGGCGCTAAAGACATGCAAAGTTCTCGGCGCTGCCAAGAACATGCCATAGCACATCTGAAAATAATGTGGAGGAAAAAAAAAGTAAATAGAGGCCCCCTGTGAACATGTAGCCTCAGGTTGCGTGGGGGGTGGAACGGTGTCAAACGGGTGGATCGG
Organism: Copadichromis virginalis; assembly: GCF_057382275.1. NCBI lineage: Eukaryota > Metazoa > Chordata > Actinopteri > Cichliformes > Cichlidae > Copadichromis > Copadichromis virginalis. Next base: position 9,911,968 of record NC_140628.1, on the reverse strand, counting down.
GTCGATCGAGACGTGAATGGAGCGCGGCGTGAAGGAAAAGTATGACAAACAGAGCCGCAGCTTAACGACTCATAATAGCATTACCGCCTCTTCTAACCCCCCGTGCTCAAGGTAAGAATGACGTCTCCTGAGCACGCTGGGGCGAGAAGAGAGTTAAAGGAAGCAATGACACTGACTGAGGAAAGCACAGTGCAGCTGTGAAACCTCTGGCAGATACTAAAGGAACACTCCACGATATCTTCATACTAATCCTGCTCCTCTGGGTGCAAACTGCAGACGTCGCACTGTCAGAGCACAAATGAGGTGTGCTGCACCGTTGCAAAGATAACAGCTTTCTTTACACCTCAATGTGTGTGAAAGACAGAGAAAAGACAGAAGGAGACTGGGAATTTAGATTTATAGTGTGCATGCATGCTTTTGTATTTTAGTGATGTCATAAAATGTCATTTTAGGACAGAATAACCAGATATACTTTCTGCTTTTTGCTTCACGCAGAGCCTCTTCTAATTTTTTATTTTCGAAATGAACAGAAAATTAATTACAAGCTTTGGTGGTTTTCAGCAGGTTTTAGGGGATGTTTACTGGGTCCGTCTGTGTCTTGTTTCATCTGTTATGTTTAGCCTGTGTCTAAAAAGTGACAAGTGTTTCCAAACTACTAATTTGCCTATTAATATAATAAATGGGACCTGTTAGTTTTGTATTTGCTATAGTTTATATATGAAGAGATAATAAATCATTAGAAGGCATGAGCACAGAGTTCATTTAACTGTATGTGTATATACTGTAAATAAAAGATGGGCATAGCTGCTGTTTTGAGAGGTCCATTTTTTATCCTATGTTTGAACATTTGCTGGACTATCCTATCCTGATCGTTCTTGGTAAACATCTCCACACTCCAAATTATACCCTGTTTTAACCCCTTTGTACCCCAGAACAGTCACGGCAGCAGGCAAGTTTCTATTACTGTATGTGTATGAAGACAGGCTTTGTAACAGATAACACTTGTTCAATCACTGAATCAGAAAAAAAGCTAGAACAAGAGATTGATTTATAATTATTTTTTAGGAAATATCATCAAAGCCGTCAATTTTATCATTTCAACACAACTAAAACACTTCTGGCCACTAAACTCTTCATGAACGGCCTTAAAATGGTTTCAGCCTTCACACTCTACAATATATCCTCGTGTTACCCAAGCCTAGTATCACATATCTCTATCTGAGGGTCCAGTAACCAGACAAGCCAAAAGGCCATGTGTCCAATCTGCTGTAAAAACCCTCTATGCCCCTGCCCTGCTCTGCTAATACGACCTTATTTGCAGGCAGCAGAAACAGCCATCTCGATCATGTGACCATTCCTCGCTTGGTTTCCAGTTGCAAGGCATGGATGTGGAGGATTTTATCAAAGGCCAAGGAAAGAGGGCAGTTAGTCTCCACATACACAGCTAATTCCACTCCCTTAAAAGGTGGCACGGCAAACAGGAAGCTCTCCACCCTACATATTGCTAAAGGCCAAAACAATGTGAGTACCGTGGCTGCTGAGATAATAACATAACATAGTGTGTTATGAGCTTTCATGTTGCTAAAACCACTAATGATCTACCTGACTGACTGTCTTTGTCTGGGTTTGCTGGTGCCTGGCGGCTCTCCTGCAGCACGGTGCCACACACAGCGTCACGATAGTGGAAATGACAGGAGGAATTCGAAAGCTGTAATTTTCCCGAAATTATAATCTGCGCTTGTAAACATATACGTGTCCATGTCCTCGTTTACCCTGCAGGATCTGCGGTAGCTGAGCAGAAAGAATAATCTGCATCAAAACACCCTTTGCCAGAATGACTTCATTTTCATGGGTGCTGTGTTTTGTGACTTTAAAGCCAGAGGTTGCAGTCAGCTCAGTTTTCCCCATTTCCCACAGATTCTGGCCCGTCAGCTTTAGACTGACAACACCAGGGCGGCTGTCGGCAGGATGTGTGAGATCTGTCCCTCGTTCCCTCCTCTCATCTCCATGTGTCTGCATTTTTACAGCTCTACCTGCCCCCGCCCCCCCACCCTCTTCACCTTGACCAGGATACATGACTGGGGAGCCAACAAGCCCGAACATGTGTATGTGAAGGTGTGTGTGTGCTTTCTCAAGCATTTGTAGGTCACAAAAAACAGCCTCACTGGGAGTCTGACAGAGGGCTTACTTTTCAGTCTGGACCGGCCCAAAAGCCTTGCTTATGAATGTTATATTATAGTGGTGTGTGCAAGGAGAATACAGAATTTGTACAATATATACACATTTACAAAAAAAGAAAAATCAACAGGTGAGTGCAGACACAAAGCTATTATAATGCATCACAGGACAATTCATGAAAGTGGCCGTCGCTGCAGCTCCCTCAAGAGATTTAAAGTGTTTAATCTGAAGCACATGGCTTCATGTGGATGGCTTAGACAGCTGTAATCTAACATGCCTCAAGGAACAAAATTCCTCTGTTATCCAGTCACTCACATCTGATGGAAAGTGGAAGGAACTGGGCCGCAAAAGTGGCCATAAAGTGACTGGAACTGCTTCCTGTGAATGATGCAAACCTATCTCGCTAACTCTGGTCCCCAAAGGACACCTTTGGAGCACAGAGTACGCTGACATACAGGAAGGTGAAAATATTTTTGCATATATGTAAGACGTCTATGTTTCAAATCAAACAAATTTTAATATTAGATAATCAGAGAAAATACTAAATGCAGTTTTTAAATGATGATTTTATTTATTAAAGGAATGGGGTCACCCAAATCTAATAACTTGATTTATCACCACTAGCAGCAAGAGCTGCAATCAGGTGTTTGCAATAACTGACGATGAGTCTTTCACATTACTGGGGAAGAGTTCTAGGCTGCTCTTCTTTGCAGAATTGTTTAAATCTAGGCACATAAACAGGACCTTCATACTCTTCAAACCCTTTAAAGGTCATGCCAAAGCACCAATCAGATTTACTGCTTTCCTCCAAATGTAACAGGGATCAAACTTTTGTCTCGTCAGTCCACAGAATATATTCCCAAAAGTCTTGGGGATCAAGATGTTTTCTGGCAAATATGAGACGAGCCTTTTTGTTCTTTTTTAATCAAGAGTGGTTTTTGTCTTGGACTCTCCCATGGATGACAATTTTATTCAAGTCTCTTTCTCATTGTTGAATCATAAACTCTGACCTTAACTGATTTAAGAGAGGCCCTCAGTTCTGTAGATGTTGTTTGGAGTTCTTCAGTGACCTCCTGAATGAGTCGTCAATGTGCTCTTGGAGTATTTCTGGTAGGCCAGCACTCCTGGGAAGGTTAACCATTTTGTTTCAAGTTTTCTCCACTAGTGTTTAATGGCTCTCACTGTTGCTGGAGTCCCAAAACCTTAAAAATGGCTTTGTAACCCTTTGAAGACTAATAGATGTCAATTACTTCCCAGCTGTTCCTGGGTTTCTTGGCATGATGTGTTGGTTTTTGAGATCTTTTAGCCTACACTTTGTCAGACAGGTACTATTCATGGGTGTTCCTGATCAGGCTCACATGTGATCATTGAAAATAAAGCCAGTTCTGCAAAAAATATGCTTAGGTTATGATTTAACAAGTGGTACGGAATTACTTTTACACAGGGCTGCGTTTTTCCCTCAACAAAGGAAATCATCATTTAAAAACGAAACTTAGTATTCACTCACCTTTGTCTTATATCAATATTTGTGTGATAATCTGAAACATTTAGCTGTGACAAATGTGCAAAAAATATGAAATCAAGAAGAGGGCAAATACTTTTCCCAGCACTGTATATGTAAACCAGCACCAGTCTCATCAACTAATGAAGCGAGTGAATGTAAGAAGTGCTGCGGATCAATTCAGGTTAAAAGAGGTTAATGCTGTTTGCCCTCCGGGTAACAAAAGGGCACGCCTTGCATGACTGCAAATGTTTGGACATATTAGCTACATAAGATATGTTTTTAAAACCAATGGAACAAAAAAGTAGGCGGTACAGAATGACAAAAACAACCAATGAGCATCTAAAGTCTTAAAACACACAGAGGCAGCCATTACCACAGGCCTGACATCAGCCAAATTACTGAGAGGAGCTTTTTAAACAGGCACCTGCTCATTACCTGAGGATGATTCACTTTTTTAAATTACAGAGCAACCACATGACCCAGGTGCATTAACCGCCCCTCCTTCCCTGCCTCCCTTCATGGCATCCAGAGATGCAAGCTCATGCACACAGATGCATACACAGCTAATCCTATTAAAAAAAACATGCACAGATTTTAGTTCTAGGTGTGACAATTTTACTCTGCGCCACTGTCGCCATCAAGACTTGGTTAGTATAATCAAGTTAATCTGCATAGCGGGGACTGGCTAATGAAGTTACCTTCTCCCATCACCCCAGGATAGGAAATTATGTCTCTGTCGGCGGTCTTTTAACCTCGACATGCACGCATGTTTCTCCCAACAGCCTCCGGAAACACACACCTTCACACACCAGCTTAATGAGTGCCTGGGGAGACAGGCAGACACACACACACACACATAGACACACACACACACATAAAGACGGGTCTGCTTTGAGCTCACGTTCACTCTGCCTAGAATACTGAACCCTTCCCAGAAACACTGAGCGTACTGTGGATCCCCGAGAAGCCCTAAGGCTGAGAGGACAAGGGCAAAGATGGAGAGAAAACACAGAGCCTTGTGAGAAATGCAGAGGGAATGATGAGAGAAAGAAGCGAAATCAAGAACAGAAAAGCACCTTGGCACCGCAAGAGATGTGACTGATCCGAGGATATGTCTTTTAGAAAGCTCAGTGAAATCTAGTTTTACTTCATGTTCAGTTTGTTACGAGCATTGCAGAACCAGCCCAAGTTTAGGGATTATTTGAGACTCGTGACAGTTTTACAGGAATTTTCACATCACGTTACCACAGCCATATGGAAAGCAATCAAGACGCTATCAATTTATTAGTTGTATTTATATTAAAAGCCTATATATAAATGTTTATGACCAAGGCATCCCTAAAAAAAGAAGCACATTGAATCGCTGTGACTAAACATGGCCGCAGCAAAAGAGCAGCAGGCACCAGCTGTGAGAAAGCAGATGTTTTCCATGTATGTCTTCCAGTAATTCAGACTCACCACTTTCGGCAGCTGCTTTACAATAGAAGTCTCCCAGTAAAACAAACAGATGCCAGCTTTAAGCACGAAGCGGTAACCTACGCTCACTGAAACGAGCTATGCGAGCCATGTGAAACCTTTAGCCTTAATGTTGCTTGTTGGTTTATTTTTGTGAAGAATACTTAACATGGCTTCCCTCTGTTGACTACGTTGGTGAGCATGTGGAGCTCTGTCTTTTCATTTCCTCGCAACTTATTAAAATCAAACAAGTTCAAGATAATAACCGGCCAAATTATTATAACTGGATCAATAAGAACATGTAAACATCAGGGCCGGTCTGGTCAATACGGTCTCTATTTGACTAAATTCTCCAAGCTCGTTCGTCTTGCAGCCACCGGTGTCACTTTCATAAAAGAAAAGCGCTACATCAATAGCCTCTGATCCTTTTTTGATTATTATTTTTGGCAGCAGTAGAAACAGAGTCGCTGTGAAAGAAACCCTTATGTTTTCACAACTGAGGACTGGAGTCCATGTTGTGGGAGTTTAACTAATGTTTTCATTTTCTGAACTTCTACTCAGACGCGACTCCAGACTAATTGGTGGCATGTCAAAGAAGTTCTCACTGGGACCGCCCTTCGTTAAAACAAATGATCAAAAAGGCCAGTTTAAACTTTACATATCAAAGCTCAACTACAACAAGTCAAATCCTCAGAAACACTAAACGAATTTGTCTGTGCTAAAACTATCTGCTAAAATTCACATTGTTTCGATTGTTAACATATTAGACATGGTATATTTCAGTATGATGGCTCTAATATACAGCCCAACCAATATAGGGTTTTTAAGACCCATACCAACACGGATATTTCGCAATCCAAAAATCTGACGTTCCAATATATCGGTCAATGGGCAGGGCAATATGGCCAAAAAATATTTATCACAATATATATTTGAAAATTTGCAATAACAATATAACTATATCGTCAATTATAATTGATGATGGTGAGACAAAAACTCCACAACTTTATTAGTGCAAAAAAATACCCATCAATTTATTTTCACTTAAACAAGCAGCTGTTTATATTAGTTTAGTTCATTAGTTAGTTCCCCCCACCGTTTGCTACTTTTGTCATAAGGCGTGCAGCGCGTTTTACCCATATTCTATAGCGATATTTCATTTTCTTATCATTGCCTAACATTTTACCAGTATTACCGTGAAAGGTGTAATATGGCCCAGCGTACTGTAACGTGCGGTGGAGATAAAGCCAGCCACGGAGGTGTGCAGGTGGACAGCAATGAGCAACAACTTGTAACTTTCCACAAGTACTTATTTATTTTACATATCAAAAATAAAACTCCCAGCTTTACGGCACGTTACTGGAGAGGACACTAGTCCACATACACGTGGAGGAATCTATTACAGAGATATAACGAAGAAGAATTTTTTTAAAAAGGGGAATGAGAGGCGCCACCGTGTGGTGATACACTGTATTACAACAGCCACAGTAGCAACTGTTACAATACCATGAAACAACAACAGATTTCCCTAAAATTTTGTATTAAACATTCAGCTAGTAGGTGTGTTTGTGGCGTTCCAAGCACCAAATGGTAACATGGAAGTAGACTATAAAAAACCTATATAAAACGTCAACACTTAGAACTATTGAAGGGTGTTTCTCTCATCTCTACTTTAGTAAATGTTGATACCAATAAATGGTAGATAACCAATATTGGCTGATAAATCAGTCATCCTTTCGTAGTGGGTTTATAATGGTACCCTTGTCCAGTTGCCAGTTCTAGCATTTATCTAGCTGGAGCTACAATTAAGCCAATCTAAACGTACAATAGATTCCCCTTTAAAATTAAAGGTTTAAAATGATTTCATCTTCTGCAAATACTAGAGTTTCATGTCTATTTACGTGCGCTCCACAGACTAAAGACAGATTTTGGGAACTCGTCACCTCACATGACCAGTAGAAGATAAGTAAGATTTCTGTCATCCAAGATTTTCTTTGGTTGACTACAACCCTAATAAAACCTTTACTTAACCCTCAATAAGCCTTTATGTATAGCTCCTACATCTTTCTTTTAGCAGAAACTACTACAGATGTTTCTAGACACGTTTTGTGCAGCTGTTAGGTAAGAACATTCAATACTGTTCGAACTTGTGAAAAACTCAATAAAACTCCCCTTCAATCTTTCTTAGCCTTTCACCCACACTTCTCCTTTTATAAAGTTCAAACAGAACGTATCAACCAGACACATTTTATTACAACTTGGGAGAAAAAAAATTCTTTCCTATCTGTGGAAAAAAGACAGACGTACAGACCAATCTTAAATCCTTCAACAGGAGCTTGTGGCGCCACAGGGACTCACTGGACTGGGATAAATCCTCAGTTCCATGGCCTCGGCACTGAATGAGCCTGTTCCCCCAGGGGTACATGTGCCCAACCAAGCCAGCAGACAACCAGTGAAGTGAGAAACCTTGCTCTAGAGGTAAAACCTAGTTAATTCATCTGCTATATTGAAAGTTCACCAATGCATCTACAAAAGCTGCTGCCGAATCCAAATCTAAAGTTGTCTCCTGTTTTTATTGACCCATACAGCTCACAGAATGAGACATTTGCCCTAGTCGTGACTCAGGAAGAGGAATTAAGAAGTCAAGTTGTTTGGGAGGAGTTTTCTTCCTTTGCTTGTGCCATGTTAGCCAGACAAACACATTCCTGTCTCCCTCTTGTTCTGGCAGCACTATCTCAGTTAGGCCTCCATGCTGTGCAGTCCCTCTGATGGGATTAGCTCTTAAAGACTGTGGAAAACAATTCCCTGCTCCCTTCTCAATAAGGTCAAAACAAAGCATTGTTGTGTCATGTCATGCACTGATAATTCTGCCAGCTATGCACCTGCAGCAATGTTTTCTAATGCGCAAGCAGCTGATACCAGCAAAGTTCATTGTAAATAAGAGTAATGCGATAAATTAGGTGGTTCATTTGATGTAACCTTTTCGTGTTTGGATAAATCTTCCCTCTACATTGTTATTATTCACACTGGCCTGCTTCCATATCCTTTCTAAAGGGCAACAAATGGCTTCACTTATGGAGGTGGTGCAGAGGCTACAGGCATTGGGTTACCTCTGCACAATAAAAAGCTGGACTAACAACAAAGTGGCTGTCATACCACTCTTTGTTTCACATGCCAGACGCAGGCTATCCATTTCAGCAGCCATGTTTCATAAAGCAGAGGAGGGCCAGGACCCAGTGGTATCAGACTTTTAGTCCCGCCTTACAGCTTGCTCACACTGTTAATGAGAACATTAATTACATTCCACAAAAATATCTCAAAAACTGTGTTTATGTGTGTGAGAGAGAGACAAACAGTCATGCATCTTCCGTTTTAGAGGCGCTGGTGTTAGGCAAACACATCGGAACATTGCTTAAATACCTCAGGGAGGTGTACAGCAAAACATTACCATTTTCTAATTAGGTTGAGACAAATTCTATAAAGTTTGAATGGGCATAGAAGAAAGATAAAGCGGGAAGGTGGAGTGCTGCACACTGTGGGTAAACAAAGCAATCTGCAGTAAAGCCTATTAGCACAGGGCAAGGGATCTCAGTATCAACAGGGTTCCTTTGTCAGTCGTCTCACTGTCACATGATAGCAGTGCTAAGAAGGGTAATACCCATATTAACCACTATTCTCCTAATGCTTTTTCTCCTGTCTCCTGTGATCAGCCTGCTTCTAGCAATAATCCCGAACTAAGCTGATTCTTAATTACCCTGGCTGTCCGAACAGACAAAGGCCAGGGCCGACCTGCTCTGAGGTCTCTGACACACTGTGCACTCCGGCTACTCTATAAACACAGAATGGCTACAAAGCCCGTTCCTATAGCAAAGCCTGGCTTTTTGATCTTTGCTGTGCAATGCATTTATCATCACAACAGTGTGTCCTAAGAACGGTATGCTAATTTTTTTCATTAGCATTTTCACTCCGTGGAAGAATAAAACAAACAAAAGCGCCATAATAATCCACAAGGCTGTGATTTATGGAAGTTCAAAATGGCCAAAGGAGTTCAGCAAATATTTACATATAATCAGGTGGGAACAATCACCACTCTGGCTCTGCCACATACGCAAAACACACACGCGGCCAGCGCGCATGCAAACAGCCACACACTGAAGGGCCAAGCAATAATTACAATCTTCTGTTTGTGGTTTAGAATTAAGCAAATACAGTGGGCTCACTGGGCATTCTTGCATATTTTTTTGGCTTTTGTGCTAATGTGAGACACGCAAACGGTGCTCTGCCTTTGGCTGCGGTAGGTCCAGGCTATTTGAAAATACCATGAAAGCATTCCATCCATATTAGCCCTTCCAGGTCCTTCGCTAGACGTCTGCCATTCATATCAAAATGCCAAAACCAACAATAAAAGCGCTGAATTCTGGATCCACAGGGCATGCACGGGCCCTGTGAGTCGGCGCCTTTGCAGCAGCTCACTTCACAGGGATGCAGTCAGTCGTTTTCTACCATTGAAGTATATTTTAGAAACTCAAATATTATATAATAGCAATCTATAAACTATAGCATAATGTTATATAAATCTCCAATTTGATTCAGTGACTCTTCCACGTTACTTCTAATGGCACCCTCTATTCTAAAAAAAAAAAGAACAACAGGAAATTCAATTCTTCTACTGTATGACAGACAAGCATTTCTGCAGATATCAAGTGTACAGAATGGCACTGTCATGCCATTGCCCACTTCAGCCTATCAATAAGTTCCTCTTCTCATGGGGCAATTACCTTCCCACTGCCCGCCTCATGTCAGTTGGCACACAAGTCAGACAGCAAGGAAAAGGTACAAACAAAGGCTTTTCAAACCACTCGATGAGCCGTGTCTCAGGAACATCGGGCAGCTAAGAAATCACTTGCCCGGGAGGACCCTGGAAGGCCCTCTGCAGCGGTCCTGAGAGCCCTGAGGGCACGTTTGCCAGGGCTACCCTACTTGGAATTCAGGTAAGAAGATGACCAGCTTTTTTATATGTCTGCATAAAAAGACCTAAACATCAAAGCACTGTGCAGACATTAATCTTGCACCTATTTCTGAGCAACACAATAGGAGCACCGCAAACTGAGGATAAAGGGCAAATATTTTCTTGGTCAGGAGCTCTCTCTCTCTCTCTTCATTAGTGTCCTTGAAGAAGTGACTCGCATGCTGTCTTAATGCACTGGATAGCAAATACAGATCATGTTTTTGCCTTTGGGCAATTATACCATCCTGCCACAGAAAATGAATAATAGATACTGTTTTCTATGAATTGGCTGCTAATGAATGGTTTGAATGTGCACACTGCAGATCAGGCCACACGGAAAATGGTAGAGAGGCAAATCCTGAACTTGCTCATGAAACTATAGAAGCCTATCAGATAAGGTGCAAAAGACTTATACATATATATATTTGGGTTGTCACAATCCCTTGAGCAACTGCTGAAAAAGCGGCGTGTCAAAGTGAGAAGTATTGTGACGGGAGGTCATGTAGGATCGAAAGGAGAGTTTCAAGAGGAAGAAGACAATAGGCTGACTGTGACAAGCTGTGTTTGAGAAATCAATACCCTCTGCTTTTGCTCTGTCTCACTTCAACACCTAAGTCAGAACAAAGCTTTCAAGGCTGGCTGAGTTCCCAAACTCTCTTTACTAACATCACTTGACAAAAGCTTTTCAACCCATCGAGCGGTTAGAAGCCGACACATCTGCTAGCGTATCACAGCACGTTGCCATATTCTGCAGACTCACTGCATTTGTTTAAATTCAAAACTGAAACTGGTACTCACACCCGCAGTCCAGAGGAGAACGAGGACTGCATGAACTCTACAAAAATAAGAAAAATTACGAATCTGGAGGAGTAGCGTGCAACGTTCCTCACATGGACCTATGATGAAACTGCAAGCAACAGCCACATTAGTGATAAAACCATCCAACCCCAGTTTGGGTGTATTTTCACTTCAACTAGAATTTCTAATAGTTATTTAATTTAAACTCCTCAAAAAGAACCCTTAACATTTTTTCTCACTCCAGCCTATAAAGGCTCGGTCACAGGTCAGTGCACTGTGTACAGTTAACTCATTTCTCTGTGTGCAGGGTTAATGTTAGGACAGAGAGTATTTGAACCAAAGCAGGTTTTTTCTTTGTCCTTAACACTAACCCAATAGTTTTGGTTCTCAAAACCTAACTAAGCACAATAAAAAATGAAATTATCCCTTAATCCAGACTCTTTTCAGCCCAAGGACAAAAACTGCTGTATAAATATTATATTTCCACTTTAAATGGCTCATTTAAAAAAAAAAAACTACTTCAGTATGAACTATAAATATCAAATATTAATTATAGTTTTTAGATTTTGACCCTTTAAAGAAGAGGGACTCTAGCTGAGGTGGAGCTACATGCATGCTCCTACATGGTGCTGCCAGCTCTTCTCTTTCTGTCCATGCAAAAGTCACACTGCCCTTATATTTGCTGATGAGACAGGTTGGGAGCAGCACCCTGCAGATTTGAATTGATTTATTATTTGGCCTGTAAACACAAAATGCACATCTCTACATGAGTATGCAGTTCCTCTGTGATTCCACTGGGATCAAACCTCTGGCTGCTGGGACGTAGCAGAGCCTTGCACTCTATGTGGAAGACAAAAATATGGGGATGACCAAAACGTTGAGAAGTCCATCCTTTCACTGCTTCAACCGTCTCTTCTCCACCCACCCTCCAATCAGATGATTTAGAGTTGGACTCCAGCTGGTCTGTTTCCACCTCTGAAGCCTCCTCCATGTCAACCTGAGAGTCCTCAGAGGAGGATGAGGTGCCATCTTTCCAGAGCCTCCTGTGTGCTGTAAAGTCTTGCCACCTCCAAAATGACTGCTCCTGCACTCCTGCTCATACTTCTTACCATGGCTGCTGTGTAGCTGCACAAACTCCTCGAGCAAGAACCAAAATAAAGTCCAGTTTTGTTTTGGTTCTGGCTGCTGAGATATCTTTAAAGCTCTGAAAGATTACCTATGGCTTATAATTATTGAATTAGTTTATAACACAGTGAGGCCTTTAAAGAGAAAAGACTAGAAGGTGGACATCACGCGCACACACACACGTGTCATTTATCATGGGTATGTTTGTGTCACATTAACCATGTCTTGAGCTTAAGGGAGCAGCAGCTTTGTCTGGTTGTTTGCACATGTGCATTGTGGATAAACCTCTGGTCTTTGACAGGAGCCCGATAGGAGACTAGCTTACTAGACAAGCTGCCACTGGCTCTGCTTTCACAGCTACCTTTGCAGGAAAGTTAAACAGGTGGAGGTTCCCCCTAGCATCTATGACAAATCACCTGTTTCAACAAATTCACTTTGTTTACCACCGCGTTTCGTTTTCGTTACCTTCCCCCAAGTTGTGCTTTAGCGTTTGCATGTGTGTCATTCTGTCTGTGAATAAGATAGCTTAAACATTTTTGAGTGATCAGAATATAAAACTGTGTAGGGGGTGGAGGGTAACGTCGTGTTAACAAACCATTACAATTTGGCTTACACCCACCAAGATCTTCAAGGTAAACTTAATTATTTGTTGGTCAAAAATTGACAAAAAAGCCTTAGAAACTATGATTCTGTGGTGCGATGTGTACTCTCAAAATATATAAAGTAGTGTATAAAGACTTAAAATATCATGTTACATTTGACCTCTGACCTCTTCTTTAAGGTCACTAGATGGATCTATATGGAGCCATTTAAAATGACTGATAAAAACATGTTGGAGGGGGATACTTTGAGTATAGTTCATTCATTTTATTGTGACTTTGTTGTGCAATTCCACTAATATTTTTAATACTCCTAAAAGGCGTAGTACTTTTTTAGGCCTATTAGAACTATTTTTAATAGCTGTTTCTTTTTTTAGAAATATATATACACGTCACAGGACAATCATACTACGAATGTCTCATCATCTAATACTGATTCAGCACTAAACTAGATCTTATTTATATGTCAGCAACTTTGAAAAAATATCAGTATTTTAAGCCCCAGAATTGGTTGGTTAGTCAACATCATCACATGTTAATTGTATCTTAAATCAAGAGCTCTGTGCTGGTCCCTAAATTATTCATATTATATATAAATGACATATGTAATGTTTCCAAACTGTTAAAATGTGTATTGTTTGCTGATGATACCACTCTGTATTGCTCAGGTAAAAACCTAGAACAGCTTCTGACTACAGCGGAAAAGGAGTTAAATATATTAAAAAACTGGTTTGATGTAAATAAGTTATCGTTAAATATAAAGAAAACAAAATTGATTTTTTTTGGCACTAGACAAATGAAAAATGTATCTAAAATCAGGGTTAATGGAATTGAAATTGAAAGAGTGTACGAAAATAAATTTCTTGGAGTGATGATTGATGATAAGCTGAGTTGGAAGTCTCATATAAACCATGTGAAAACAAAAATGTCAAAAACCATTGCTATTCTCTATAAAACAAAGCATGTCCTGAACAAAAAAACATTATACACACTTTATTGTACTCTGTTGCTTCCATATATGACTTATTGTCTGGAGATATGGGGTAATGCATATAAAACAAACACTCTTCCTATTTTCAAATTACAAAAAAGAGCTATAAGAATTATAAACCAATCAAACTATATAGAACCAACTAACATTTTGTTTATTAATCTGAATACCCTGAAATTTTATGATTTAGTTGAATATAAAATGGCACAGATAATGTATAAAGCACAAAATAACTTGCTTTGCCCCAGTACTCAGAAGCTGTTCAAAGTCAGAGAGAGTCAATATGACTTAAGGGGAACAGATTTCTTTAAAAAAACAAAACAAGATAAGGACAAATATAAAGCAGAGATGTGTTTCTGTTAGAGGAGTTAACCTGTGGAATAGTTATGACAGTGATTTAAAAAGGTGTAGTTCATTTTCCTTGTTTAAAAACATGTTTAAAAATAGAGTATTAGAAAAATATATAAATCAAGAATGAAAAGAGCAAAAATAATAATACTGAAACTCTTGATTGTTTTGCTTTGATGTAGTTACTTATCTAAGGTGGAAAGTTTTTTTTTGGTTTTTTTTGTTTGTTTGTTTGTTTGTTTGTTTGTTTGTTTTTGCTTTGTTTTATTCTTTGCTTCGAGCCCTGTGTACAGGAGCTGCATGCAAAAAGATCTTTTGTTAAAAGGGTTGGCGTAATAAGCAAATGCTTCAGCCAATACCTTTTGATTAGCCTTGTCTCGTGCTTTCTTGCTTTGTGGTAATCTTTATTCTGTCTTCACTGAGATATTTGAATGCTAATCAATAAATCAATAAATCAAAATCAAATCAAAAGTACTGTAAACTTGTTATATGACATCAACAGGTTCAAAATCCCTCCGCTAAGTGACTTCCTGCCAGCTGGCACCTGTGCTACCCCAGCTGCCATGACCTACCCATAACCCACCAGCAGTGGCAGCTGTCACAGCTGAGTGTCACCCCGTGCCATGAGACTGTGCTGCAGGGAATCTTCAATCATGTAATGCAGAAGCTATAACTGAGAAGTTATTGCCTTTTTTTAAAAGATCTCAGTTTTAGTTATAGATTTCATGCAGGGCGAGCCTTGAATGCTGCGCTCTTTTAAATCAGCACAGTAGACATTATCCACGCTCTGTTACACTTTAACGCTCTTCAATTTCCACTGTGCTAATAAAGTTTATATGAAAGATTGTCAGTCTAATAAGTGTGGGATGCATCAGGGTGATAAGTGTTCAGGTTCATCCCTGGGTCTGCGTGAGGATATTTCTTTGCTGGAAGGAACTGGTCAAACCAGAAATACCACTTCCCTGCCTCCCCTTGAGAGCAGGTCTCATGGCACAAAGGCAACTAAATTCTGCATCTATTACAGGGAGAAAAATGTCCTGAAGAGAGTGTTTTGACTTTTAGAGGAGTGTCAGGGGCTCATATTTCGCTGACTGTTTCATATGCAAAGGACTAAAAAAGAAGCCGAACAATAGGTCAGATCTCGACTCCACAATCCCGTCCTAATTCTGAACTTTGATTCCAGCAGCATTTGTTACACACCGCATACACCAACTCAGAGGGCCTGAAGATTCTGGCAGGAAATTTTGTTGACACAGAGAAAGGTAAAGAACTGAAACACGGCCAGCGGGCTAATTTTAAACTGCTCAGGAGGCTTTCTTTTCTCTGGGCAGGGGGATAAGGAGCGGCACTTGCAGCATCAGTCTTGCAGACCCAATTTCTGCAGTTGGGAAGGCACTGCCTTGGGGAGGAAAACACTGGGACTGAAACGGCTGCAAACTCAGAGCCCTGGTTATTTCCTTGTCGGCTAATTACACACCTGCATGTGCATGCACTCGAGCTATTCACTTTTCTTATTCAGGCTATAAACTCTTGCCAATCTGTGTTCAATGATAATATTCCATGTCCGTTACTCAAGTGAAACATGTGCTTTTAAGTGATAATGAGCATGTCAGCTATTTTAATTCAGACCAGTACATCGACTACATATTTTATAGCTTCCCTTTATGATCCAGTATGCAGCTTCCCTGTGAAACAAAAGCTCACTATTTCCTGTTTAAAAGCATTTCGGCTTTTACCTCTTTCTTGTATGCTACGCATACGGCTAACATTACTCCGCTCTTTGTAGGTACTTACGTAATGCAGGTCCTCGCTGACTGACCAGCTAATTCCCACTCCTACATCAAACTTGCAGGCCACTGGCGCTATGCCACTTTGATCAAATTTAAGTAAAATGGACTTCCCAGAGTTTGAAAGATCAATACCACATTAATAACAACTGGCAGAGGGAGCAAAGAGACCCGCACTCCGGCTGTAGAGTGGAAAGGAAGAGACAGGCCGAGGCAGGCGACTGACTGTAAATCTCTCAACTCTTGGCATCTCTTCCAGGGTGTTGGAAGGTGTCACAGTAACCCCGAAGAGCTCACCGTGGCAGCAGCTCAAGCCCATGCTAGCATCAGTGTCATGGCAAGTTCAGTCACTCAGCAACACAGGACCCTGCTGCATGTCAAGGCTTCAGCGTGTGATTTCGTGGTCTTACAAGCAGAGACGGAGGTGATGTTAACATGCACACATATGAAAATGACAGGGGACCACACATACACATGCAATTTTCATCAATATGCTAAAACATTCATAGCGTACGTCACAGAGTGCAGCTTTCAAATTAAAAAAAAAAAGAATGAGCGGGCTATGAATCTATGCAAAGAACTAGAATACATTTAAATTGAATTTGAAGAGCCTCAGCGATCACAGCTCAGAAATCCACAAGAAGCCAAGCCTTCGGCCAAACGTGCAACTCAGTTATTTAAAAAAATGTCTAAAATGTAGTGCGGTGTAAATAAAAACAGAATGCGAGGATCTGCTAATCATTTAAACCCTACATTTAAGTGTACACAGCAAGTGGCACATGACTATCAGCTGTACATTTTCAATTTGATGCCAGCAACGTGCTCCAAAAGAAAGTCTGGACAGGGGCATGTTTACCTCTGTGTTGCATCACCTCTTCTTTTAACAACACTCTGCAAGCAAGAAGGCAAGAAAGGAAAATCTTTCCCATTCCTGCTTGATGTGAGCACCTCAACAGTTCATGGCCTCTTTTTCATACGTTTGCTGTAGAATAGCAGCGCGCAAGTATTGAATACAAATATGATCTGGAGAGCAGATGCCATGCTAATTTCTCTAGTGTCTCGTTGCTTTACGTTTCACGGTCGTTTATTCTTTTCTAAAGGAGAAAATCTGTTTTTGGATTTCCCACTTGTTGTTTCTCAGGACTCCCGTGGCCTGATTCCTGGCCCCTTCATAATACACTTACAATAAGAGACCTCGACAGGATAATAAGTGTCATGTATAATTATCTCCAATCTGCCAGGTTTCCCTCCCAGTGGTTCCTTTCAGCACTTTGTGCTGGCCGGCGAGACCAGATACAAAGCAGTGAGGGCACACAGAGAAAGGCAAGGCTAAATGGCACAGGAGACACACACACACGCGCGCGCGCACAGCGGAAGCAAACCTGCCTTTGGGCTTTGCCCTGTTCTCAAAGACAACGACCTGCTCTTTCTCTGCCTCTAAAACATGACTCCCAACCAGTGCTTGACCTTTCTGAAGAGCAAACAATCCTCTGCCTGAGTAGGCCACAACTCACAGAGCTCTTCAACAGACAGGGGAGAGAAAAAAACTAAGTTGGGACTGATTTAGAAACAGAACACTAGCATGTGATAATTAAAAAGAGAACAGGAAAAACGCTTAGCAGGATTAATTAAGCACAACAATCACAAGATGTGCGTGAGCCGCAGCCTGGCATAGGAGAAGACTAATAAATGCCTGCACACTCAGCAGAGCACCGAGATGGGGAAGATGCATGGGAAAGACATGAGAGATTAGCCCAGATGAAGACGGAGCAGGCCCCAGACCGGACACATGCCTTCACTGATGAGGCGTACCAATCATGGCACTTGGCATGAAGCAGAGCTCCTTGAGTACACACGGTAGATGGATACGTTTCATCTTCCAGCCTTG
This sequence comes from Copadichromis virginalis, assembly GCF_057382275.1. Taxonomy (NCBI): domain Eukaryota; kingdom Metazoa; phylum Chordata; class Actinopteri; order Cichliformes; family Cichlidae; genus Copadichromis; species Copadichromis virginalis. The sequence continues at coordinate 9,894,287 of NC_140628.1, read as the reverse complement.
TGAGATGAGTAAGCCGATCGTGGCCTGGCTCTCTTCCACGTAGCCCCACATTACAATAGATGAGAAACAGGAGAGACAGGCTGGAGAGCAGAGGGCTTCTCTCATAAGCAGCCTGTTTAATCAGACACACGCACACGTGCAAGCCGAAGGCAGAATGGCCGGCATGCACGAGCTTTGCAAATGTCCTGCTGTGGCCTCAGCAGAAAAACAAAACACCCCAACAATCTATCTGAATGAATCCCTCTGTCGCTCTCATCTTCTCCCTCTCTGAAATTCTTTCCCCACCGTCCTCCCGCTTCAATCCCTTCCCTCACAGTTGCAAAGTTTTCCATCTGCTCTCTGAATTACTGCCCCTGATCCCACAAAGATGGAAATCAACCAGTCATTTCAGGAGTCTGATTTAGGCCCAATCCTTACTGCCCGTTCGTATTCCATCCGCAGATGGTGGCCTGGCTCCTGCAGGGAACACTTCCACTTGGTGGATTTACTGCAATTCTGTGGTGCGAGGCAACATTTTCTACATGATGGGTATTTTTTTTTCTTTCTCCAGCAATAATTCACAAATGCATCAGAGGGTCTTTTTTTTCCTCGCCATTCAGTTAGAAGCTTATTACAGTGAGCACGTCTAATGGACTCTCAAGAACCAATATGTAACAGCTACAAATAGGCGCCGGGAGATGAATAATGCTACAATAATAACCTTTTGCAATAAAGAAAATAGTCAAATTGGCACAGCATAAACATTTAAATAGCCTGGGAACACTTCTTTTGAAATAATATAGCGACTGAATTATTTTAGCCACATATATACCGTTTTATTGTTGTCTGTTTGGTACATGTATCAATACATCTGCTAATGCTTGTATAGGTGTGTGTTAACTTTTTAGTTAGTCAGCTTACTATGATGCATGATTAAGTTACATTACTGTTTTTTTTTTCTTAAAATTATGTAAAAGACGATCTGATTATCATTGCAGCTCCATCCCCTCTATGCTTCTAAGTGCAGGTGTTTCCATATTACACATCCCAGGATCGGTGCTTTTGTTTATGCAGTGTAAACCCGAGGCCCCGAGGTGTTATTCATCCCATGCCATGCTTAAGCTAGACAGTCTGGGCTCCGCGGCCCTTTTCATCTTGATCTAAGCGTTAGCTTATTCAGGGAAATAAGCAAAAAAAAGGATATTCTGCCTTAACTTTAGATCAAACTGGGAAATGAGTCATGAGACGCGGGATAATTACACCACTCAGTTGACAACATTCAGTGCTAATAGAGGAGACAGATGGTAAGTGAACATTTGTTCTATTCCCTTAAGAGACAACAGGGGAGTGAAAGTGGCAGTTTGAGCTCCATAGGATGGAGGAAACGCGCTCATATAGCTGTACAACTGGAACGTCGACCGTCTACATGACGGGCTCTTTATGCGAATTTGATGCAAATGCCGTGCTTTTCTTTATTTTTAATCACACACACTGCAGTGAGTCCAGTGCAGCAGATAGAAATAATAATCATTTCACTTGACGGCCTGCATTGACCCAAAGCACAAGCAAGAAAGGGTTATGGCTTGAAAGATATGGATCGGAAGAGGTGAAAGGGGCGAGAAAATGAAAAGAGAAGTGAGCCCTAATTGTTCTAAAGACGTGGTCCTCGCCCAATCACAGCAAAAGAGACTCTCTAAAGATTGTGAGATTCAAAGCTGCATTTATGCGTGCTCCCTAACTTCGCCTCCCACAGGATTCAGGTAGGTGGAGGAGCCATGAGGGGAAGTCAAGCCAGGGGAGAGGAGGAGGAGGAGTGGCATCAGTCACGTAGAAGAGAAGCTGCAAAAACTGGCAACTAAACTGTTACCTATTAGCAGCTAATGGGAAGGTGGAAGACGTCAAGGACTTGCAACACTCCAGTTAACAAACTTTTAAAAAAAAAAAGAAAAAGAAACGACAGCATGTACATTTTTGTTGACAGACTCCCTCACACAGCGTTGCGTAGTGAAGCGTTGCTGTTCCATTCAGCTCTTTTAATTACCTGTGTGTGATTTAATCCTTCATATGTCTCAGCCCATTCCTCTTAATGATGTGCTCCATTCAGCTCTCCACAAAACATATTATGCTTGGTTTGTTGGGGGGGAGGTTTTTTATTTTTTTTAGTGCTGTTTTTGTTGCTGCTGCTTCTTTCACTTACACAGAGCATCAGTGGCTTCTTCCTTGTCTCGTGAACCACTAAGCAGGGCAAGAAAGAAATGCAAATCCTGGCAAAAGTAATAATGGAAAACATCAAGCCAATTTCCTTCCGCAGGTGACAAGCGCTGTGGTGCATATTTATACAGTCTGCCGTGTAAATGATATCCATGTTAACGCCTTATTAGCCTTATTAGGTTTAATGCACAATGTGCATATGCATGTGTGTGCATTAATTCAAACAGGCCCAAGCCGTTTCAGGCACTGAGAAAAAAAAAAATTAATCCAGAACACCTGAGTTTATACCTGTATCTGAATAAATGTTTAATTCCTTAATATGACATTTATTCTCATTGCTTTTTTTCTTTCTCCTTCCACCTTTCAAATGAGGCAGTTTTTTTCCCCATTTCTTTTCTAAAGATTTCATTTATAAGGTATAATCCAATCTCAAGAATAAACTAGAGGAAAAAGTCAGACACTGCATCCTATTCATGTGAGAAAAAAATCCTCAGTCTCCCAATCCAGCCTGGCAATAGACGAATAGACTTCTTCCAACAATAAAATCAGCCTCTAAAATGTTCTCTTTTTTTAACGTGTCAGTTTTGAAATTAAGAGCCGCTTGGTGAGCTTTCTGCAGCCAGACAGCCCACCTCGTCCAAGGAGAAACAGGAGCATCTCACCACCTTGAGATAAAAATGTGGCATCTGTGAGAAAGACTCATCTAATCCCAGAGTGCACGCGACAATTAACCAGTAATCACAGCAGTGTCACATTCAAACTTTTTAAAGAGTCTCCGACTCCCCCTGTTTAAACCGACGCCGGTGTGGTTTTGGTTTTTGACGGGGGGGTCTGGATGTCATCAAGGATTGGGTCAAGGCTGTGGGGATATGAGAGACTCGTGCACACATGCTCTGCGGGGATCTCTGATTTTATTTTTCGTTTTTAAGGAAATGAACTGATGTCTAACTTTGGATCGCAGACACCGTTCAGGCTACCTGGCGCCTTTAAATGGGGCTTGGGCGATAACAGAAAGCAGAAGCGGCGCAGCGCAAAAGGGCTGTGCTGTTTAGGGAAATGGAAGCTTTTTCCCCCCCGACCCAGAGCACCCATTCGCAGTCATCCTAACCACCAACCTTTGTTTTTTTTTCTTCCTTTTATTAACCTTGGAAACTTGAAGCTTCAGTTTATAAAAGTTATTGCTCGTAGCTTCTGCTGGGAGGACATCGTCCCACGGTAAGTCGTGGAAAGGGGCAGAAAGGCGCAGATAAACGCAGCAGCGTGTTTTGGAGGAACAGGAGCACAAAAGTTGGCACCTCCACCAGATTCGCTCCGCTTTTTCTTTCAGTGGACTTTCATCCGCATGGTAAAACTTCCCAAACGTGTCCACGAGATCGAGATGAACGTGTGCCTTACCTGTTGGCCCCTCGATGCCATCGGCGTAGATCTGAACAGTCAAAATTAAGAGAAAGGCGCAGGTGTTCATCGTGTAGATGATTTAGTCCACTTTAAATGTGCAGAAGAAATCATTTCATTTACTTGGTGCGATCCGGCAGCGCAGGCAGAGCGGAGCCCATTTAGTCCCCCCCCAAAAAAATCTGACTGAGTGGAGTTTCGGAGACACTGAAGCAGACAGGGCAGAGCTAGTTCTGCAAACTGACGTCAGGGTAAACATTTCAGGGGAGAGATTTCTTTCTCAAGCCCACTTTCAGTCCCAGCCTCCACTTCGCCCTCCGCGGGATTCAGAGTATGAGCCGGGCGCCTCCAAGCGGTCAGATCTATCAATGGCACCGAGGTGCTCAAACGTCGGCGAAGCAAAACCCCACAATGTGAGAGATTGTGTGTCTCTATACCTGTATGTTTGTGAGAACCCTTTAGTTGGCAATCACTTTTTTGCGACTCTTTTATTTGACCTCACTGCCTCAAAGTGCTATCTCATGTGTAAAAGTAGATTGTAAGATTTAAAGAAAGGTTAGTCACGCTGCTTTAAGAGGTCCAGGCACAGAGATTAGATTTGGCTCAGACAGTGAGATACTTTTCATATATTTAATGTTAAGGAGAAGCTCTCTAATCTTCCCTGGCCAGAGGCTCCAAACACAGGTACAGGAGTCTGATAACAATGCCTACAGGCGGAGGAATAGCCTACTTATTATTCCAGCTAAAGCTACATCACTGCACACAGTTGAGAATTAAAACTAAACATTTTAATTTCACTCCTGTTTAAATATGCTAAATCATGTTTTAAAATCATATCAGCAACCTGAGGACTAATGAATCAAGTAATGCACAAACTATCCTGGAAAAAAAGATTTTTTTTTGTCATGTTAGCGACTGTTTTACAGCTGAGGTAAGACGTATACTCACACAAGACAGACAGGTAAGCATGCCTTCACGCCTACCCATGACAGGTGCAAAGCATATCTCTCCATAAATTATGTGGTCTGTCATGTTGTGTGCATTGAATTTGCATTTAATGAGACTACATTTTCTCTCCAACCCCAGCTGGCTGTGTTTGTTGGAGTCCACCTGATATAATGGACGGCAGAAATCAGGTATCATGCAGAGTGAAATATAAAACACAGATGGAGCGACTACATGGAAAGAGGTAAGAACCCCACCGTGACTTTGATACATATAAATGCATATCTGGTTGTCTTGCTTGTCCTGTCTGGTGTGTGTGAAAACACAAGTTGTGTATTTGAATATGAATTCCTGGATATTCTTTCCATCCAGCAACGTGTGCACTTGTATTTGATTACAGCTTTTTTCTTCCCAGCCTAAACGTCTTGCGTAAGTGCTGATGTGACAGTCGCTCTTGTTCAGGTTAAAAGCTGACACGTTTAGCTGCTGCTCCAGGACCCCCAATTTGATCAAGATGCCATTAAGCAGGCTAATCATCATTCATTTTGCTGCGATGTGTGAGCACTAAGGCCGTGGATTAAATTAAAGGTGGCCACAGAGATGCATCTAAGTCCAAACATGAGAGCACATTGCAGACTTTAATGCCGTTAGCCCGGAATGACAGATGAATGATACGACGCTCAGCCGATTACTTAATTTAACCAAAGGAGCACAATATATGTCAGGCTAACAATTCTAATTACACCTGCGTGATGCACAGCAGAGCTTTTCTTCCAAGTATTCGAGCCACAGAGCAGCAATTTATATAAACAAGCTCAGAATTCTCCATTATAGTTTAATTTGTGTTAAACTTAATAGAATGTTGCAAAATACTGTTCGAATAATCCAACAGCAGGACAGGTGTCAGCGGAGATGCTGAGAACCGCACTACGATGAAAGTCATTTTATCAGCTGCCACTCACGTTGCCTCACAAACAACTACATCTGCCCAGGCAGTGTTGTGCATGAATTGATAATAACATACCATCAGAGTTCTGAGAGAAGCTGTCAAAGGCAAATCATCAGCGTCTATCACGCGGCCTCGGCATGCAGCTCGAAAAGCAAACAAACAGCGAAACGCAACGGGGAGGCAAACATGAGAAGGCTACTGTACTTCACTGTGTGTGGCCTAAAACGCTGAAGATCGGTCAGTCAAACCGGCGATACCTTAAAAAACAGGACAATTTCCACCGGCTGTCAAAAAGAAACTGCAAGTCCAACACAGTGATCAGGGAACTCACAGCAGCAGTGTTTCCTCCTCTGCAGGCTGATAAGCTGTTCAAATACACTCGTTTCTGTTGTGAGGAGGTCAGTAAGGTAACAGGTGTCCGCGTGAGACGTTAGAACAATCTGACTGTGAGAAGTAATGAGATGAATGAAGCCGCTGAGATTAAAACCAGCAGGGAAACTTTGAATAAACAATGACCTCTGTGCGCAATTTATTGGCTTCCTGCCTGTACGGTCAGTAGATTAACCACCAACGTTTTCCAATTTCCATCAACGCCCTGACTTTAAAAAGGATCAGTAAATTGAGTGGTGTGAAGTTAGCGCTTGAAGAAAACTCACACGCTGCTGCTGTTAAAAATTCAAAATGCGAAGGTTTTTATTCAAAATGCATTCATTATCGCTCAAGGTCATTTTGATGGCTATTTCTCCCTTCTTACTTTTAACTAGCAAGGGGATAGTTACTGCAAGATTCTGTATTTGTTAGTACTCAGTGTAAGGGGCGTGATTAGAAACTGGGAGCCATACATCTTCAGGCAGGATGTGTCTGCAGGTGGTCAAATCCTAATCACAGCCTGAGTGAGAAATATTTCACAAAATCTAAAAGATATAAATCGCAAAACACAAGTAACAAAATAAGTATTTTACAAGTTGCTAAAAAAATCTATCATTAATTAGTGACAGTGTTCAGCTAGAGGAAGAGTGTCATCAAAGACGGCAGACTTGTAAAGGATTGGAAACACTGATACTATGTGGGTGATAATAATAAAAAAAACAACCAGACCAGCACACGTTCATTGTCACCTGAAATGTCAATGATTTTTTCTGTTAAGTGCTGGTGTCATATAAAATCTCAAAAAGCAGTAATAAATCTTCGTATTGCAAAATAGGGCATATTATGACACCCATAATGACTCGAACAATGGTTTGGGACAGTCGGTCACTTAATCGACGAGTCATTTCAGTTGTATTACCTCTGATGCTGTAAAATCCAGCATTTCCATTTAAGAACATTAAAAAGCGTCTGTGTGAGAAGACAACCCCACTAACCGCTGTCTGTACTGCATATTTCACTGTGGAAAAAGTAGAGTTTGACAAAGTCATATTGTTTTTAATTGTTTCTCCGCTCCGTGTCTTCTTTCAGTTCCCGGCACATTCCCTCAATTAGTCCCGCAGAATCCCTCTGGGGTCGTCTGCCTCACTTACTTTTATGTTTCTTTGATGCCTTTCTCCCCATAATCACCTTTTCAATGTCGTGCAAGCCTTCTGTCACCTCGTCCCTTCTAACATGAGATCCCTCCCAAAACTTTACACTCCCTTGTCCAGGTTCTTTGTGGATCCCTGATGTGTCCTTTCTCTTGTTGCCTTCCCTTCCCAGCCCATGAAACGCCTCCTGGTTGTCTGCCTCACTGATCTCTCGGTCCCCCTCCAGCGTGGCACTGTGGACATCCCTGTCTGTCCTGCCAGTTTCAGCATGACAACGCTGGCTGGTGTAGGCAGAGAAATGGGCAAAGAGCTGAGGGTTTATTGTGAGATGAGGGTAAGATGCAGCACATAAACCTGTGATAGAATGAGGCTGGATCGCTGTGGCTGATTTGACAGAGGGCAGCGAGCTCTGGGGATGGCTGCTCGTCTTGCTTTTACGCTGAGTTCGAGGGTGTTTTAGTGATGCGGCTTTTTTAGATGTCCCTTTATCACAGCTCTGCTTCCCCTTGTCCTCCGAGAGCTCATCGAAGTCTACACAAGAAGAAAATTATCGTTAATTCGCTTCATCGGGGCATGTGCCGCGTGATAGTTTTGAATGCTTTCTCACCATAAACACTGTTATGGATCTTTTTCTTTTCAGTCTGGCTGCGCCTCAGGTCTGTGGCTTGTTTCACCGAATCCAAAAGCCCAAACATCTCACACAAGGAATTAAGCAGCATGACATCTAACAAAATAATCAAGAGTCAGCTACAAGGCTTTTGAATGATTTGTCCACAATGAAGTCAGCTGTTTGCAAAATCAATAGCAATGAATTTTCAAAGATTTAGCTGGCGGGGCCTTTATTGAAAATCTTTTTGAAACCTGATTTTTCAAGTTTTGACTCAGCTGACGTTTTATTAACATCAACACTGAATCATTTTTCACAGTCCAGAGGTTAGATGGGTACCACTGTGGGCACTTACCTGTTTCCTGCAGGTTTCCGTTCTCACTGCGAAGCTCCACCCGCTTAAAAGTGCTGAACAGTTCATTCTGGAGGCTGGATAGGACCTCCCCCATCATCCCGCAGTCTGCCACACCCTTCCACAGAGTCAACACCCCGTCTACAGGAGGTCAAATAGGTAGGGCGTTATAATGGGATATCAAGAAATCTATGCAAGTGTGTGCATGTTTGTCCTTTCGTTTTGTTAGTTTGTGTAAAAGTATACAATGCTTTGTGTTGCTGTGGGGACAGGCAGCAAGAAAAATAGGGTTGGAGGTGAAATTTGGAGAGAGTCAGAGCTTTGAAAGAGGAAGAAAAGAGAGAAGAAAAACAGAAACAGAATATGTCAGGGTTGGATAAACACTGGGAACAAATATACAGAGATAAAGGAAATAGGAGTGATGCAGCAGTTGGAGAGAGGATGTCAAATATGTGACAGAGGGAACGACAAAAGAGTGTGAAAATGGGTCAGAAAAGAGGTGCTCCAAGAGGAGAGAAAGGAGGGCAAGGCGAATTTGAGAGTGAATGAAGAATTACTGGAGATCTGCCAAAAGAAAAGGAAAACAAGTCAAGCGCATGAAAGTGGTAAAAATGTCAAAGATGCTTGATATGAAATGCATGCAAATTCATGTTTGCTTAAAATCTGTCGAGATAAATGCAGAATGTCTGGTGAAGATATTCCAAATACCGTTTAAGGCCCTCCGAAGTTTAATTCATTCATTTCTTTACATCGTGCATTACAGAGAAGCAGCGCATTTCTTCAGCAGCTGATAGAGGAGTAGAGGTGTAAGCTGTGAATTGGCTATATGTTTTAAGCCCTATGACAAGCAGCACTCCATGTGCTGTGACACATTTCAATTTGCCCTTCACTAAACCATCTCAGGCTATTTTACTGAGGACCCGGACTGAGAGCCTGACAATTTATTTGGAGCCGATACCTATACCTATTTTTAGAAAGTAAAAAAATTCAGATATCAATATTGAACATTATTCTTATTATTAAAACCATCTGTAAAATACCACCACACGTTTTACCTTTTTAAATCGGCACAAACTGTTCCGTGCAAAATTGCTGAGCCACTCCTTATTTTGTTTTATTTTGCTTCCAAGGAAACTAGACTTTTTTAAAATATTTTTAAAGCGAGCAGCAGTTCAAGTCCAGGTTTTCTGAAGGTCTTTCAAACGTTTTTCAGTCCAGTCCTTGTACCTGACCTGATTTTAGTGGAATGTTTCTTTTGTTTGTTAAGTCGTTTAACATTGACCTGTGAATCTTTCAAGCATAAAAAAAAACATTACACGTGACAAAGAACTAATTTTAAATTGTATCTTGATGGAGTTTATTACAAGCAGCCTGTGTTAGATTTATGGAAGATGCCAAAGATGTCACGGTTTGATATGCAAAGTATTATTGAAAGGTTTTGTCATGGTTCATGGAAATGTTGGAGATCGTGTCAACAAACTTGATGGAATTCTGAACACAGAAAAACACCATCAGATTTTGATCCGCTATGTAATACCATGTGGAAAGAATCTGACTAACACTGGCTTCATGTTTCAGCATCACAGTGATACCAAACGCACAACGGAACACTATCGGTCATGGATCGGCCTCCCCAGAGCCCAGAACCTCCTCGAGACTACTTAAAGAAAAGTTGAAAAAAGCTTGAATCAGAGGTTTTAGGCTGTGTTGAAGATTAAAGGTGGTCACACCAAATATTGACTTACAAGCTTGTTAGAACTTTACAAACTCTGTTTTTGACTTATATACTATACTTCAATGTATGTTTTGACATTTTAGTAAATCTCGGCACATTTTTCCCTTTGTCCTAGCAAAATATAAAGAAACGATGGGTGTGTCAAGACTTTTGCACAGTACCAATATCGATGCATCTCTAGGCTAAAGATGCATCAATATCTACTGTCATCTACTTTAAAGAGCACCTGATAAGGTCACTTAAAACACCCTTAAATCAAAGTTTTGGTTAGAATAGCACTTAGAAATGTCAGATGGGGTCAGCAGCTCTTTAAGGACGGTCTGCAGGAATGGCACAACTGCAGATTCAAAGGTTCAGTGGTTTGGTGGAGGGGTCAAACAATTGATGCTGCAAGAGGTGTGACACAAGGGACAAATGGACTGCAGGATGACTCATTTAAACCCTTCAGGGCAGGTTTCAGGGCTCACAGACATACAACCTCTTGAAGATCTGTGGGCTGAAGTTGTGCCTCCACCCATGATAGCATTGAAACTTTTAAAGTCAAACATTTCTAAGAAACATTTCCTTTAACAGATGGAAAAGTAACACTAGGGGTGTCAAATTATGGCGTTAATTGCGATTAATTGATTACAATGCTATTTAGCGCGTTATGTTTTTTAATCTCGTTAATCTAATTTTTAATCTCTTGACGTCATTGATTTTGTATGAGAGTTGCTATGTTATAAAATCCGTTTTTATGTGCTGGGCTCCTTGTGCTTGACTTGTTGGGGGTGGAGTCACGTCGTGAGGTCAAGGTGAGAAGTGGTGATTAGCTTACAGTGTGGATATGGAGGCGCATCTGAGAGTTGTTGGCCCAATGAACGGGAAATTTGTATTTCATAAACGCCCCGACGGCACCATTGACAAAGGTAAAGTGGTCTGCCTAGAGTGTAAGAAGGAGTTTGCTTACCACCGAAGCAGCTCAAGTTTGGCCTATCACCTCAACGCAAAGCACCCAGCCGCGAGTGCAGCAACAGCTAGCAGTGAAGACGTTAGCAATATAGCAAGCCAGAGCAAAGCTTTTCGCCTAACAAAACTAGAGAATACCCCTCGTATGAGCAAGTCTGCGACCGACAGGCTGACTAATGTTATTGCCAAGTGGATAGCGATGAACTGTAGGCCGATAAATATAGTAGAGGACGAAGGATTGACAGAGGTGTTGCAAATTGCGTCCAATGACCCGTCATACAAGCCGTCGTGCAGGACTACAGTAACGACCAAAATCAGCAAAATGTACGACGGCGAAAAGAAAAACAAACTTGAGATTTTGGCGGAGGATTCTCCCAACTGTGTTGCTATAACCGGAGATCACTGGACCTCAGCTGGCAACCACAGCTATTTTGGGGTGACTGGACACTTTATTGATAGTGAGTGGAACCTCAACTCATTTGCACTGACCGTCATGAGAACAGAAACCAGGCACTTTGCTGATAAATGCGCCGAACAGTTCCTCAAGGTAGCAAATGACTGGGGTATTGAAAACAAGATATCCACCATTGGCACAGACAGCGCAGCAAACATGCTGGCTGCTATGAGAGCACTTCCATATGAGCACATCGCCTGCAATGCTCACATTCTCCAGAGGACCATCACGGTATGTCTCGATAGCAGTGGTTTTGTCGGTGTACTGGCAAAGTGCCGCAAGATTGTTGGTCATTTTAAACAAAGCCCTGCGAGTACCACAGAACTTAACCAACAACAAGTAGCACTCGGAAAGAAGAGCGATCAACTTATACAGGATGTACCCACCAGGTGGAACTCGACTCTCGCAATGGTCTCACGCCTCCTATGTAACCGAGAGGCTGTCCAGGCTACGTTGGACCAACAGAACCACAGGTTGGTCTTGCCAACCGAAGCTGAGTGGGCGAAACTGCAGAGCTCCTGCTTGAACCATGCAAGTAAGTTCAAATAAACACCTTCCCATTTTAATTATATAAACTACTGTTACATGTGTAAAATCAAAATTAATGAACATAACAAGGAACTTTTAAGGACAATTAAATTGGAAATCAGTTACACTTTGATTTAAATGAATCCAGCTAGGTTTATTTAGCAAACCTCTCCACCTCTGCAGGTATGTGACAGAGCTGCTGGGTGGTGAGGCCTACGTCTCTTGCTCTGTAGTGCTGCCTGCTTTTCGCCATCTGTACCGTGTCATGGACATTACTGATGATGATCCTGCCTACGTGGTGAAGTTCAAGAATGCCTTCCAGAAGGATCTGGCAGCACGACGAGCTAATGGCAACGAGATATGGTTCGAGGTGGCCACAGCATTGGATCCACGGTTTAAGGATTTGAAATGTCTTCCAAGAGAAAAGAGGGAACAGGTAGGACAATAAGGTTAAGCTGGACTAATGAGTCCAATTCATTATCAAATCAAACTTTTATTTATTATATGGAACACAAAGTTCTTTACAAGATTAAATAAAATAAAATAAAAAGCACTTAGTTTTAATCACAATCATTCATTCATTCATTCATTCATTCATTCATTCATTCAGGTGTGGACCATTCTGGAGAATATGCTCCAGGCAGCAGAGCCCAGAAGAGCAGATAGTCTCCAGCCCTCCACAGAGGATGATGGACCAGCTCAGAAGAAGAGGAGGAGCGAACTCCTTCTGGGGTCTGACTCTGACTCAGAAGATGGAATTGAGTCTGGAGAGCTGCAGCGCTACAGAGCAGAACCCAGCATCAGTATTGATGACTGTCCCCTGCAGTGGTGGTATGCTCACTCAGGAGTCTATGAAAAGCTGTCAGTCCTAGCACAAAAGTACCTGGCCTCCCCAGCTACCTCTGTACCCTGTGAGAGACTCTTTAGCCTTGCAGGCCACATAGTGCAAAAGAAAAGGGCAGCCTTGCTTCCAGAAAATGTTACCAGGCTGGTGTGTCTTAGCGACTGGCTGAGGAAGAAGAAATGAGACACATGTGGTCAGCATAGCTGCTGTGTCATTTGTAGCCTACTAGAATAGATTGCTTGATGTTCAGCACTTTTTTTTGTGATGGAAGAATACTTTGATGTGCTAACTTGCAGCACTGCAATGTCAGTTTTATTTTTCATTATCTGAAGCAGAGGAATTTCAGTGCTGTATTGCTCAGAAAAGAGCAACTCTGATGTGCTAACTTGCAGCACTTAATTTATTTGATTTTATTTGTATTTATTTTTCCACTTATTTTACAAAAGAATACAACAGTATGTAAATGGTTGCATCTGTTTAACGTTTGTTAAACAATAAATGACTTTATAAAGTCACTTTCTTTGTTATATCAGTCTTTTGGTCTGCCACAATAAGTTGAGGGCTTTCCTCAGCTATTTTTAGGTGAGATTAAAAAAGAGATTAATTAGATCAATTAATTAAAAATCATAATTAATTAATCTCTATTTTTTTTTAATCTCTTGACAGCACTAAGTAACACATGCCAGGAGTAAATAAAACCTTCATGATGCCGGAGCCTACAGGACATATTCTAGCATATAACCTGACAGACATTTGCAGTTAAACATGTGACTTGCACATGCTCCATGTGCTGTGCCCAAAACTGCAGTAAGCCACTAAATGGCTTCTAAACAGAGCATATACCCATGTGGCGACTGCTTAAACACCCAAAGTGGAGCAGTAGAGGTGAGCGGTTTGCTGCTGTGTGGGCTATCATGAAAGGAGATGCCATCTGCTTTCCCGGTTCCAACAGTGACTGATTGTGCACAGATTTTCCCGCTGAACAGTAATTATCTGGGTGTTATCTTTATTTAAAATAGGGCGTACCTGCCTTATGCAGTTTATTAATCTATTCAACAAGCACCCCAGTGTATGCACGTGTTCTTATAATTACCAGGTACGTCAGCCAGCTTTCTTTTGGTAGCATGTCCATTGGCTGTTACAGGGTTTAGAAGCCTCCGTGGACCGTTGCTCCACTCTGCTGCTGCACTAATCCTATCCTGCAAACTCTCCTGCACCTCTGCCGCCTTATGTGCATCTTCTGAAATGGGAACAAAATGCAGTGAAACCCATAATGCGACCACTCCTCTCTGGATTTTATTTTCTTCTGTGCGGTGGTGAGGTAAACATTAAAAGCAAACTTTTTATTGCTGATGTTTATATTTAAACGTCAAGCTTATTAAAGCGTTCACTACTTTCCAAAAAATAAAAAACCCCTAAGGCTGTGTTTCTTTTCTGTAAATGTTCAAGTGGTTTCCAAAGGGTTTAGGTTCTGTTTCCTGAGTGATGCCGCAGCAGCCCAAGCATATGTGGGAGGCAAAAAAAAAGCAGCAAACTGAATGCCAACTGAAATCTACCTGTCACGGGAGACACCTGCCCTCCAACAGGGTCAAGAGCCAGACACGACAGGCTCGGCTGCACCGAGTTCCCAGGAGGAAGCCGCGTTCTGCTGATCAGCACATCAAATTTAGTGCTGTGGCAGGTGTTGCTGCACAGGGTGTCATGCTGGTAGAAATCTATCTGGCCGGAGTCCATCATTTTCCTGCACGGGGAGAGCCAGGTTAACACTGCAAAGTTTCCAGGAAAATATTTACGCTACGGGGGGATGTTAGGACTGAATTTCCAGTGAGTTCCTGATAGCTTCTCAGCGGTGTGCTCGACACAGAGTGCCTTGATCTGGCCTCTGGAGGAATGAAGATGAAAAGAACAGATAGGGCCTTTTGAGCTTTGTGTACCATCTCACAGTAATACCAACAACAAGCGCAAACATGATAAAGAGGTGAGAAGTGTTTCTCGGCAGCTTGCATCCGTGCTATTTGATCCTGCTATCATGATAATGCCACTTACAGACTGCCTCTGGAATGCACCGGCAAACCCTGACAGACTCCAAGCAGCTGCAAATTATATGAGTGAGACTTTAGCTGTGCGCCGCTCTACAACAAAAAGCAGACAAAAAGAAGTTATATGAGTCTACCTGAGCGTTACTCCTCCCAGCCTGATGGCTCTTTTCCAGTCCTTTAGAGTAGCTTTCCCTGCCAGATGCACAAACTGCTTAGGACTGATGAGCTCGTCATTGAACTGTTAAAAAAAAAAAAGGGAGGACAGCACACATTATGTTTCTGAGAGAGTAATAAGACAGAAGGGACCAAAATGCCATCGCGGAGAAAGGTTTTCAAAAATTAATTTTGCAGTAATAATAAGGTAATAATTAAACGATCACACTAAACATCAACTTACTTTGACGCATCTGACGTTGATTCCGGGGCACACAAACTTCTTAAACAGCAGCACCGCCCTGCTGTCTCCGCAAGTGATGGGGTAGCCATACTCGACCTCATCTCCATCTGCTTCACTGTCATCTAAACGTTACAGAACACAAACATCGCCATGACCGCCTGCAGCGGCATTACAGTGTGCATTTGCAGTAATGAAAGTCAGAATCGTCAAACACCCCAGGAGGTTTGTCAATACTCTCCGTGTATATAATAATAATAATAATAATAATGGATACTTTATTGATCCCCATGGGGAAATTACTTGTTTTTTCTCTGCATTTGACCCATTCACTCAGTGAAGCAGTGGGCAGCCCACTAAGCAGGCACCCGGGGAGCAGTGTGTAGGGACGGTACCTTGCTCAGGGGTACCTCAGGGTAGCCGTTAAGTGGATTCGAACTGCCGACCTTCCGATCATGGGGCGACCACTTTACCTACTGAGCTATCCCTGCCCCTCATATCTGTTACATGACAGTGAAGCTTGAGAGATTCATTATTCCGTTTACTGCATCGGTTAGACTGAATAAGCTGTGTGTTTGAAAGGTTCAGTTCAGCAATTAGTTGCAATGTCTTTGTGTCATTCACCATGATGCGTCTCTATGGCCAGGACTGTAGTGCCAGTGTCTGCAATGTCATCATTCATCCTGCAGAGGGCGACAGATCCACACATATAAAATAATTATTTATTGCACGCAAGCCTTGGAAATATTCTTAAAATGCGTGCAAGTTGGCTGCATGTATACACAGAACGACCAGATGTCACTCTTTATGTGGGACTGTAAAGCATTTGTATTGTTTATAGAGGAAATATCCTCAGTGTCAGTATTTGTTAGTTTGCTTTAAAAAAACTTTTACAATTTGCCTGATAAAGCATTGATGACGTCTTTATTGAGACTTTGGATGTCTACAAGAATCTCAGCCTCCATACAATAATAATTTAAGAAGTCTAAAACTAACACTGAAACTAAGAAAAAAATCAACTAAAGCCAAACATTTCCAAACAATAAAAATACTGGCAGCCACCAGTGCTACTCAGTGCATAATAAAGGAAGATTTTTTACTATAGTCAAAGGAAGGTCAGCCTGCATGATGGTATGCCTGTCAATGACATTTTCCCCCCAAAAAATCTGTCTTTTTATGGCAATGGGAGGCGCTACAGGAGCCTCCGGACTAAGACCACCAGGTACCGGAACAGCTTCTTCCCCACAGCTGTCAGACTCCTGAACTCTGCCTCCTGACATCTGACCCACGTTAAACTCATGGACTGAACATACACACAACCACAATGGACAACTGTACCCTCAAACACACAATAATAACATGGACTGAACCACCACTCACAACCACTAGTACTTTATATAGCCTCTGTAGAAACTATCTACACCCTCACTTATCTTAACTGCACTACTGTATAGCTCTGTGTAAATAATCATTCTGTACATTCGATAATCTTTAATCCTACAACTTCCATAGTTCCCATTTCTGTATAGCTGTATATCTCAGATTTCTGTAAAGTTATTTATTTCATATTCTGTATAGTTTTTCATATTTATATCCTGTACATATCCTGTACATAGCTTGTACTCACTACAGCCTGTACATACTTATAGTTATAGAATATTCACAACATACTTCATACCGTGTACATTATAACATACCATAATAGACCCATTTCTGTAATATACTCACATATCTATATTATTGCTAATATATATTGTAATATATCTATATCACTAAAGCACTTCTGGATGGATGCAAACTGCATTTCGTTGCCCTGTACCTGTGCATGTGCAATGACAATAAAGTTGAATTCTATTCTATTCTATTCTATTCAATCTGTGAATGCATCCATACTGAAACTCAAAGACTGTTAGCTAAAAGAATCAACAGTGAAATAACAATAACTTCAGTTTCCTTTTATGCTCATTGTATTTATTTAGCAAGAGTTGGAAAGGTTGCCTTTAAATATAATATAGTTGTTAAGGTGTCTCACTTTAGGATGTGGTCATCTTCTGTATACCTGCCTGATTTTGTGTTCTTTGAATTAAGTCTGCATTAAACAACAGATGTATCTCACATAATTTGTTTAACACAAAGATCACTGTGCTCTTCACACAAACAAAGCGCTTATATTAATACGAGCCACTTTACCCATGCAGGACGGGCTGCAGGTGCAAGAGGACTTGAGATTTTTGCTCAGTACTGCTGTGCTCTCCCTCCTCTTCCCTCGCAGTCATGACCTCCTCTGAAGACACGGTGACCTGAGCACCCGCCATCACCTCTCTTCTCGGAGCTGCAGACAGAAAAGGGCGAGCAGGCGTGTTAACGTCCACATGACAAGTGTGCACGCTTTAATGCACATGCAAATCACTGAGTTTTACCCACCCACCCCCTCTAACAGCCTTTTCTTGCATGCAACTGTCATAGAAATGAGTCCATACAGGGCTTAAAATGACATAATCCTCACATCACCGGGCCTTGCTTCCTATGCTGCTGCTAAGAATGCACAAGAACATCGTAAATACTGAAACAAAAGCTTACAGCTTTTACTAAAGCACTGCCTACAAACGTAACACAGCAAAGTCTATTCAAGGATATTCATCTATTTAATTCATTCAGTCAAAGGAATAATCTGACATCAGATCAGTCAGTCTGTTGAACAAATGCAATCTGCAGGAGCATTGTTACCAGATGAAATAAAGCAGTCTGCAAAGCATGCTGCCATGTAGCCTGCCTATATGTATGTGTATGTGTGTACTATAATTATGGCTACAGAACACCTTAAGAATTTGCTTTAAAAATTGGCACATAATCACATTATGGAGGGGTCAAATGTGAACAAAGTACCCACTGGACTGTGATAATATACGGTCAGTGCGAAATGGGAAACCGCTCCAGGGTAAAAAGCTACCGATTAATAATAAATAAAGTGCCTTTGCAATCATTCGAGCCTGGTTCTCTCTATTATATCACTTCAGTCCAACATAAGTAGGAGATGATAGCAGATACATATGAAAGGCACCGAGGAGAAACTCATTTATAAACTGTTTGGGTGATTCCACAGCAGAGACACAGTGGCTGGCAGGCTTGTTATGCAGTAAAGAGCAGATAACAGCACTGATTAATAACTTCCACGCTGTATTAAGTGGCCTTAACACAGTGTGGATCACCAACTCATACAGCACGAACAGTTGCGTGCCTTGCTCACACTCCTGCACCCACTCAAACTGACGTCTGCTTGGTGCGGAGGCACGCACACCCCGACAGGGACGCGCGACTCTGTCCTTTGAAAAAATAAAAATAAAAAGGCGCACAAAACACCGTGTCCCGTGTCAAACTCCCACACACTCTACCTGCGACTGTATGTAGACATTGTCGTAGTTTTACTCACCGTTTTACAGCAGGGGATAATTCATCCTCCGGTCGTCAGAGAAGTGCGATAGCATGCGCAGTGCTGCTTCGCTTAGACTTCCTGCAGTGAAGGCAGCATTTGCCTGAGAAGCATCTGTCCCGCTGACACGAGAAGCGGTTGGCTCGCACGCGATGTGTAAATCGGTCAGACTGCTCTTATGTGGCTTGGATTGAGCGCCTCCACGGCTGTGCACAGGCTGAAAGCTTTCCAGCCTCAGAGCATGTTTCCAATCCAGGGAAAATCCGCAAGAACTATTATTATTATTATTAGTAGTAGTAGTAGTATCATTATTATTACACAAATTACATATCTTAGCTCAACAATCTGGGTTTTGTTTGTTACACGTGTAGCTTTATGGTTTTAATACGACAGGCTCAACCCTCACGTCACCTACATATTTGATTGATTGATTGATTGAATCTTTATTTTGAACATGTTGAAAAAGTACAACAAAATAGAATTAAAAGAGACAAATGAACAAAGCAAAACAAAAGGAAAACGAGCAACCACAACTCCAAATAACGTTCATGTTCAAAAAGGAGCAGGAAGAAGCATAAGCTTATTTAATCCCACCCCTTTTCCACTATCTAGTATCAATAGACTACAGAAATACCTCCTTGCAATTACATTATATGTCATGTGTATTTTTTTTAAAAATATATATACATATATGTTTCTATCTATCCATACATACGTATATACACATACGCATATATACACATTTTCAATAACCCCATTAACACCTCAGGGATACACAACCTACAAATATATATATATATATATATACCCATACCAACATACCCGTGCATTTTTAGAATATTGTCAGGAAGCAGGTTATTTATTGCTTTATATATAATTTGTGCAATGAGAAAATGAACCAGATCTGTGAATTTTAGAATTTTTGATTTTAAGAATAGTGGATTTGTATGATCTCTGTAACCAGTTTTATGGATTATCCTTATGGCCCTTTTTTGTAATATAAAGATTGAATGATAGCGAACATTTGTAAATATTGCCCCAAACCTCTGCACAGTAATTCAAATACGGTGCAATCAGGGAACAATAGAGAATGTGGAGTGATTTGTGGTCCAGAATGTGTTTTACTTTACTCAAGATTGAGACACTTCTTGAAATTTTGTTATGTATATGATTTATATGAGACTTCCAGTTTAATTTATCATCTATAATCACACCAAGAAACTTATGTTCAAGTACTCTTTCAATTTCCACACCATCTATATGAATCTGCACTTGTGCATTTCTAAGGGAATTCCCAACTAAGATCATTTTAGTTTTACTTAGATTTAGCGATAGTTTGTTCCTGTTAAACCATTTTTTAATTTTGCACATTTCTGAAGTAATTGTATCCAGCAGCTCCTTTAGATTCCCCCCAGAACAAAAAATATTTGTGTCATCTGCAAATAATACTAATTTTAATATATCAGATGCCTTACAAATATCATTTATATAAATAATAAATAATTTTGGATACATATTGTACTTTACACTCCACACCTGGTCTTGATGGTCGAAGAATGTGTTGATGCAATAATAATGCAATAATATTTAACAAGCATGGACCGGACCAGGGATTTTTTTGGGGTGACCTTTGGAGAGTCACACCAGCAGGTGGTGTAATCCTTACAGCCAGAAGCATCAAGGCTGCCCAGATTGGGGCTCGTAGTGCAGCAGGATCAGCTCTCCTGTTCATGTGTGTCGTGACCAGAGCATGCCCCAGCTCTCTCTCAGGTACAACAGACCCACATCTCCAATATTCTGATAACTTCCAGTCTATAACTTTAAACCAGATGATGAATGCATGCATGGCCTCAGTCTTTCTTCTTTAAAATGACAGTCAGAGTGCTCCTAGATCACATGAATACTCTGTGATACTTTGATTGGGGACTCATGGCATTAAGTGAATAAATACTTCAATTTGTTCATAATTTGGGTGCGTTTGACAGGAGTCTCCTGGGACAGCGACAAAACGATGTTTTTTTAAAAGCACTTGTCAAAGCAGAAATGTTTTTAAAGTGAAGAACTAACTGATTGACGAAGACATTAAAAGGCTGGAATAATAGAAAAACACACGTAAGATTAAAGAAAAAATACATACCTCTAAATCTTGAGGAAAATGATTAATCGTGGCTCTAGAACAGGCGCTTGTTATATTTTTGTTGTTGCCTTGAATTCACCGGAAGATGGCAGTCTTAGCACTTAGACTGAGAACGGAAATTCGGGCGAGTTAATAAAGCGAACAGACGAGGTGTTTCTGAATGTTTCATGTTTGCTTTAAAACTGCACTTTCCACCTTTGACACGCACGCATCTTCAAATAAAGATCCCGGTTCGGCATTTCCATCGTTTCTAATGAGCGTAAATAAGAAGCACTGCTACCGCTGGCTGGTCTCAGGTCAGCGAACACCTACGGATCAGGCCAGCCCTATTTGGGAATGGAATCCCGGACACCAACTTGATTGACGCTTCAGGAGAGCCAATTGGAGACGGGGTTCGACACTCGTGACCAATAGTAAATATCCAGTACTCTGTGCTCCAACTTTTTATTGAAGCAAGACCCCTCGAGTCAGCGAGGCATGCACCTTACTTTTTCCTCGCCGAGCTCCTGGAAATCATGCTCGCAAAGTGCGAAAACATCGGGGATGCTGTGAAGTCTTTCATTGGCGGTTTGTGGATCGCTTTAAGCGTCTGTTCGGTGTGTGTTCGCGGCCAGGAGGGTAAGAAAACGCCTGTTATGTTGACGCTTTTGATAAGATAAGGATTGTGACGTGGGAGACGGATTTTCGCACATTTCGTTAGCTGCAACTAGAGCTGAAGAGTTTCCCCCGTTTTCTTTAAATTAATCGCACGATTATTAATAATCAAGACTGATGACGTAGGATGAGCACCCAGTCGGCAGCCTCCTTTAAAACACATTTCTGCTGTGTTTAAGATAGTTGTTGTCATATAACCCCGCTAACTATTGCTGTTTAATGCATTTTCATCAGAAACTGTTGTTGGAAAGACCACCATACCTTGTCCTGTATTCTGCACTGTACACATCCACACTTATTTTGCTGTTCCGATCATCTTTATGGCTCTAAGCCAGAATTAAAGTGCATTAATGTGTCTGTATTTAGGTGCAAAGGTCGCCGATTGGAAGTCATGTTAACAGTTTTTACAAACTCTTTCCTTGCCCGTGTGTACCTAGTGATCCCAGCAATCCTTTCCCAGAGTCTTTTTCTTTCTTTCAACACATCAGTCAGGCCTGTTATGAATCACAGTGACCATATATAAACATAGACAAACAAGCTATTGCCCTGCAGACTATGACTCCACCAGTCAGCCATACCACAAATCTTCAGTGCTGTTTTTGTCTGTCTCTGGGGCTTTGATTTCCGCACATCGGAAGATGATTAAGCCCTGGATACATCATTATTTAACTTAGCAAATATGCTATGCCCCAGCTTTGGTGGGGCCTAGGTTTGGGGGAAACATTTCTACCTCCGGGATTGAATAAGGGGATGTAGTGACAGGTAGCATAGGTGAACATCCTGTCTGCTAGTGTGGACCTGTAAGGACCTGCCAACAAAGCATGAAGTGGAAAACTATATTGCTGGCGTGTTTCTGATGGACTGTCTGCTATCCTAACACCCAAGCTTTATGTGGTTTAGCTCCTGAGATTTCTAAACAGGTCAGAACAGCCTGAACACGAACCCAACAGACTGTGGGTGAAACAGCCCAGTGATCAGGGGGGCAATTACTGGTCACCCAGACATTTCCCAACATTACGCCCTCTTTAAAGCTGGGAAAAGTCCCCCGTGGCCGGCCTCCGGAAGGTGACAGATCCATGCTCTGCTGCCCAGAGTTACAGTATGTGGCTGCGGTATTTCCAGGGAATCCTTTGGGGAATTGAGGGGGGACAATAACAGTTGAAGGCTTATGATATGAGGAACTGAAGTGCTGTTGGGAAGGAGGTGACCAGCTCGGCTGATGCAGAAGGAGACACAGGGCGAATGGAAGGCTACCCTGTAACTTCCAGTCAACAAATATTCAGGAGCCTTTTAAGGGAAGCAAGGACAGCGCTGGTGTTTAGGCTCAGACTGACCCTGGTGCCTTCCTCAGGTTTTGACCATTCTTGGAGCACATTACTTGGGGGAGTGAAAAGTGAGGGCAGGGAGTGTTAGTGTCTGAGCTTGTCACCCCCGCAACACCAATCT
This sequence comes from Copadichromis virginalis, assembly GCF_057382275.1. NCBI lineage: Eukaryota > Metazoa > Chordata > Actinopteri > Cichliformes > Cichlidae > Copadichromis > Copadichromis virginalis. The sequence continues at coordinate 9,871,720 of NC_140628.1, read as the reverse complement.
CTGTGTGACTCCTGTAGGAAAAAATTTTTGTGACCAACAGGAATCTTAAACCATCTGAATGTTTGTGTTTTCTGTTGCTCTTCAAGTGTTAGTCATAGCAAGATGTAGTATATCAGCACTATGCTTTTTTTTTCCTTCCTTGCTTTTGCCTGGGGAAAAGCACCTCTTGGTACTTAATCTTAAACAATTATGTTTTGCTCTGTATCCAACGTGCAGGTCACAGGTGTTACAGTTGAGCTCTTCCCTTGTTGGTATTTCAAAAAGTCGTGATGACAGAAGGATAAGCATGCCCTGAGCTGCCGTACATGCTCAGATTAGACTCGTTGCTCATCTGTCTTGAAATGGTGTATTAACAAAGCCTTTAATATTTGTATTTAATTAAGAGAGCCAGTTACGTAGCCGTCTCAGGTTATGTCATTTTGGCTTTCCTTAAGGTCTATAATTCCACTCTGCTCACTGCCGTCAGCAGCTGAACAGTTGAAAATATTAATCAACTAGATGCTGACTCAGTTTGTAAAGATTTGTGACCAAAAGGCAAAAGATGCTGAGATGAGTGCCGGGAAAAAATGTTAGTAATGGAGAAGTTTAAGCAGTTAAACATGATAACTCAAGAAGGAAGTCACCAAGGATTTTAAAATTGATATCAGTGGTCAACTTTTCGAAAAAATCACTCAGGATTTTCACAAGTGCATCTGTTCGGAGGCTGAGAGGTAGCAGTGGTAGCACCAGTATTTTTTATGTTTGAATGATTCATAGGTCAGCGTTAAGTGGCCTGACAAACAAATAAAAGGAAAACATTCCTCTGGTCTGGATGGAGCGTCGGTGAAGAGACAGCCACTGTCGCTCAAGAAACCTTTAACAACATTACAAGAAAATCTGGCTCCTTGGAAGGAAAATTTAAATAAATGAGGCATGGGTTAAGACCTCTGTATCGGTTTTAGAAGTGAGTGATTAGGAAACATGAAACTGAAAGAAAAGGAAATCAGAAGTTGTTAGAAGTTAATCTTAATTTTTACCGTGTGAACTGTGCCCTTTTTTTCTTGTCGTAGCTTTCTTATAGTGCTTGTTTTGTGTCAGGTAATGGCTGTGGACATACGCTGCTGGCACCAGAGACGGGCACCGTAGCCTCCCAGAACTATCCGGGTACCTACCCCAGTAACGCCTGGTGTAAGTGGAGGCTTCGTGTACCACAGGGGCGCACGCTGCGACTGCTCTTTGGAGATTTTGACGTTGAGAGCAGTCCAGGCTGCAGCAATGGCTCTGTGATGATCACAGACAAAAACGGAGAGCACAGCCTGGGTGAGCACACCTCTTGATTGTTTTATTTATTTATTAATAAATAATAAAGTTAACATTTTTGGTGGGAGAATAAATGAATTTACTATATTGTAGAGAGTTTGGGGGTCTCTGACATATCAGTCAACAAATTTACTTAAATATTTCTTTTTTATTTTAATAAACATCAAGTTCATTTTCAAGCTCTCTCCACATCACATAGGTATGGTTGAACTGACCCTTCAGACCTGATTCTAGGGTCTCCTTTCACTCCCTGTCACTCTCATCACATTTGCTGACCCCACTGTGGGAATGACCCTCGCTGTCCAATCGTAGTTTTTCCTCATAAAATCACTTTGTGTCCATTTCTTGTAAGTTGTTAAAAGTCCATCTTAGTGTATTGTTTGCCAGCTCACATAAGCGACAGGTCAGTGCTGTCAAAACATTACCCCGCAGGTTCTCCCTGTGACCCCCACTCACACAAACTTTGCAGCTGGGAATGAAAAGCTTGCAGCTGCCTGATAACCAGATAATCAAGTGTTGTGGAGCGAGGAAGGAAGGATCAGAGTTTAGAAGCACTGCTTTAGCATCATTGCCCTAAGAAAAGTGGTCTAGCTGCATAATGTTACCCTGAGGCAATGAACCAAACAAATCCTGTTTTTAGTAAGTAAATGAAATCAAAGTCTGTCTTTTAAACAACCTCATGTACTTCTTTAGATTCTTTCTTTCAGGCACATGCACATTAGTTTTAGCAGCAGCAGGTATTGTCTCATGGTTCCTGCCCCAAGTCAAAGGTCAAACTGTTCTCATCCTTATTTTACTGAACAGCGACATGTCTTGTGTCATTAATTTAAAATATATAAATACACATTTTAAGGGAGAGGGGAATACAAAAATGTGGTCACACACCAGATGTCTGATGAGAACTTTCCCGTGTCCTCATCAAATCTTAATTGACATACTTACTGACAGAGACTTTGTTCCCACTCATTACTGATGATCTTCCAGTCTGGATTGTATAACTCACTCAGGACATGCCATTGTGTTGATGCACTGACAGAAAAGGCAAACCATATTTCACAGGAGACGTGTAGGTTTTGCAACCAGCTGCATCGTATCCTGAGGGCATAAAAGTTGCTCCAAATTAAGGGTTGAGAGATTCAAGAGATATTCCACTAGGCTGACTATTGTATACATCATCAGATTTCACAGCGCCTCACTTTCTTACAGAAACTTCTTTTTGTTTTGTTTTAGTGTTTTTCTGTCTAACAGACTGTCAAATCTTCATTATTAAGGACTGGAAATGGATGTTTATAGTGCACCGGCGTGTGTGCTGACAGACGTATTTATGTTCTTGTGCTTTATAAACGTGGTTTGTGGGAATGTGTGTTCACAGGTCCTCTGTGTGGGAAGCTTGATGCAGCCGGGAAGAATGTGACATTTAATAGCAATGAAGTAACAATAATGTTCAAGTCGGGCCCACATCGCTCTGGACGAGGGTTTCTGCTCTCTTATGCCACAGATCAGCAGCCAGGTACTCTATAATTTATGCCTTCTGACTGATGTCGTGCTGGGTAACTTTTGATGGAAGCTTCTTTGTTATTCCGATTGCATTGGTTTATTTTTTTCACTGTTTATTTATAGCAGAGTAAATTTGACGCAGAAGGAAATAAAACCACAGAACACCAGAGCATTTCTGGCCTTGGGTAATCTGCAGGGCCAGGGATGAGCCTGTGACAGATTTTAAAATCAACTGTGCACCATATATAATAAATGCACACACTAAAGCACAGAAGCTAAAGGGGAAACAAGGCTGTTACATTATGTTACGTTATGGTTATTTGCCTGATTTATATGTTATATAGGTGCGAGTGGGGTTGTGAGAGAGATCTTTTTTAAGTTTACACTGATACAATCATAACACTAGCTGTTCTGTGACTATTTATCCTTCAGTATAACACATTTGCCCGTGTGTTGACGTGCGCGTGAGTGTATGAGTCATTGCTTATTGGCATTCACCCTCCATCGCCTCCATGTTGGCTCCGGCGTGTTTGCTCAGAGAGCAGGAGTTCTTCTCCTTCTCTCGGGCTGAATGGAATGAGGCCTCAAGCTTCAGTCTGTCACTTGGACCGTCTCGAGCTCTCCTCCCCTCCTCTTCTTCAGCCTGTTAACCACTCCAAGCCCACTGCCGTCCTGTATTCGTCGCTATAAGGCTTCTGAACCCAGCGGCTACTTGTTTCTTGTTTTCAGGGGTTTTTTTAATTTGTTTTTCTTTGTACCCCGGCCAGTTGTGACATGCGTACACCCGGTATGTTTATTCATGGATTAAACCACAAATCTCACTAAATGATACACAATATCAGATTCTCCTTGGGTATTTTTTAAAATAACCATGTAGCCTTACTTACTTAGTCTAAATATAGGCTATTCAGACTAAGTCTTAATTTTCCCGGCTGTGGCCTTGTGTACTGTGCACTATGTATCATAGTTTCCTGTTTTTGCTCAGTTGTTTATGAAATCCAGCAGTGTCTGGAGCTAAGTCTGTACTCAGACATACAAACCACTGTCTGTTGGCTGTGATCACACATGGACCTTTCGCTTTGCTCACAGTAACAAAGGCGTTAGTCACATCAACAGTGATGACCACTCATGCCTGACTATAGCACAGTTGTAGCATCCCAGACCGTCTCACACAGTCTGTTGTCTGTTTGTGTGGTTGAGCGAATGCCGAGGTGGTGTTATGTAAGCCCGAGACACATGGTCCACCCGTACATGCTGTCAAAATGTTAAAAAAAGATTCATTTTGAGGAGCGCCGTTTGAAGTTTTCTGTTTTTGTTTTCAGATCTCATTTCATGTTTACAACGGGGATCTCATTTTAGCTTGCAGCATTTAAGGTAAGCCGTGGACTTCTGCGTCTTCATCTCCGATTCAGTAGAGCTGCAAGTATTTCTCACATGTTGTTCTGCTCCTTCTCAGCGTGTATTGCCCTGCAGGATGCAAGAAGGTCACAGGGGACGTGTGGGGGAACTCTGAGCATGGTTACAGAGATGTAAGCGCAGCAGATTTCATTAGGAAAAGCTGTATTGTACTGTGCTTCTTATCAAATACATGTCTGAAAAGGCTCCATCGCTCTCTTCTGCCACAGACTTCGGTGCTGTGCAAGTCTGCAGTCCATGCAGGAGCTACATCTGACAGTCTGGGAGGCCATATCACTGTGAATCGTGGGAGAAGCCTTACACTGTATGAATCCACCTTTGCCAATGGAGTCCTTTCAAAAATGTATGTGTTTGTTTTCCACATTTTAAATGAGATCTTGTGGAAATGTGTAGCTGCTAGTTTAGTGTAACTGATTTGCATTGATTATCAATATTTCTTTTTCACTTCTTTTGACAGGGGATCACTTTCTGAAAAGAAGCTGCTTTTCATCCAAGGTATGAGCCTGACTTTACATTCACAACCCCAAATAAAAACAGAATCTAGTGATTTGCTGATCTCGTAAAGCCATATTTTATTCTGGATCTGCTTCTTTTAACTCAAAATGTTTTAACTTGGTGAAAGGTACGGGATGCAGACAGGCCATTTCAGTAGCTAGACTTTTCTACCCTGAAGCCTTTCTGTTCTCACAGGTGGTTTAGCATTGTCTTGCTGAGATTATTAAGGTCCTCCCTGAAGTAGAGGTCATCTGGATGGGAGTGCATGTTGCTCTAAAACCTCTATATACATTTCAGCACTGGTGGGGCCTTTATAGATGTGGAGACCTCGATTTAATATGCACTGACACCCCCGTACCATCGACCGTTGTCCACATATGGTTTCTTCTTTGCGCGATAGAGGTTTAACCTGTTGCTAATTAACCTAATTAGTTGCATAAATTCCACCAACTGTTTCTTTTTTAGAGCCACTTACTTTTCCAGCCTTTTGTACCAACGTGTTTTTTATTATTATTTTTTAATAGACGTCAAATTTAAATTGTGCTCATATTTTTAATATAATAGTAAAATGTCTCAGTTTAAACATTTTCCAAGTTGTATTGTGAATGAATTTATGAGATTTGCAAATCACTGCATTCTGTTTTTGTTTTGTTTATTAAAAATGTTTACATATTTTTTTACATGTTACACGGTGTCCCAACTTTATTTTATTTTAAATTGGGGTTGTATAACTTCAGATGATGACGTTTAATGTTCACGATGTTTGAGGAAAGTGTTTAGACGACCTTCGGCATGGCTGAGCGGTGTTCCAACAAAGGTAGGAAATAGGATGGACCCCTGAAGTGTAAACACAGGTGGTGGAGCAGATGGCAAACAAAGACCTTGGATGAAACTCTGAACATCCAGGATGTTATGGAGACTGGGGGGACATGGGTTACATGAAAGGCAGAGTGACAGAATTGCAGTGAGTTTTAAAGAACAGGAAGCCGACACCTATTCACCCAGAGGTGGTGGGCAGGAATCCGAGTGGATCGGAGTGATGACGATAGAATAGTGGGCGAGAAGACTTGGACAGCGTGGGAAAGAGGAAGTAAAGAAAAGATGAGAACAGCAGGAGTAGCGCAAACACAGCTCTTCCTCGCTGAAGCTAAAGGCTTCATTACTATCTGAAACAACCGGTTTGCTGTTTAGCTTCTTTAAATAAAGCGATTTTCATTTCTGCACATTTTGTTTAGGGTTTTTTTTTTTTTTCTTCTTCTCACTTTTAAGGCAAAACAGTGTCCATTACTTTCTTGATTTCATGCAGTTCATCACAGGGAACATGAATCTGTGTGGTTTATAATGAAAATGTGTAGGCGAGTGTTACTATGAAGCTCAAATTATAATTCATCAGTTTGTTTGTTTTCCTTTGATCCGTGAACAGAGTGTAACAACAACTTGGCTGTTTCTGCTTTAAACGCCTCATCTTTTGCTGATAAAAACAGTCAAGAGCAGACAAAGTCAAGGAACGCCAGAAATAATGATTTCAGCCATAACTTCCTGCTCTGGACAGCAGACAGTAGTGATCAGAGCCCGTGGGTGGAGATGGAGCTGAGCGATAGAAGCAACATCACAGGTAAAAATAACAATAACTATGTGTACAAAATATGCTTGGTTTAAGCAATTTATTGTGATTTCATGAATCAGAGATGGACTATTTTTGTTGTTTAAAATCCATGAAGCCTTTTATTTCTTTTTGAATATTGATCTGAAACAAAATCAAACAAGCGTTGTTCTCTTTCTTCAGGAATAGTAACAGCGGGATCAGATGAGTACTACATGGAATCCTACATCCTTTCATTTAGTAAGGATAGAAAGAACTGGAAGCTTTACAAAGATGCTGCAAGCAAAGAAAGAAAGGTAGGTGTTCTGCTTAATGCTTTCACTGCCCCAACTTCCTGTGCTTTTTAAAGCAGTAGACATGCAGATGCTAACTCATTTTGGTCTTTGTGGCTCTTAGGTGTTTCCGGCCTACGCCGATGGACACCTCAGAGTGCTCAATAGCTTGTTTCCTCCTGTGGTGGCTCGATTTGTCCGCCTCCAGCCGCTGAGTTGGCACGGGAGGGCTTCAGCTCAGATTCAGGTCCTGGGCTGTCCTGTTAGTAAGGCCACACCGAGGTCTTCCCGTCCACCAGGCGGTGGTAGGCAGTAGCTCATAAGCTTCCAGATTATCCACAATAAAGTTTGGTTTGTTTGTTTTTAACATGGTTTGATTTGCAGCTGAGTTTCCTGATGTGAAGTTTTCCTGTCTCGATAATTCCCCAACAGACTCTCCGTCCATCAAAGTTAACTCGGGTCCACTGCTCCCAAGCCCCACTCCCACCACCACTGAGTGCACCGTGTTAGTTGAAACAAAACAGAGTATGTACTTGTGTCATCCACCAACTCACCTGTATGAAGTTTATACGAGTAGATTAGAGTCACACCAGTGCAAACAGGGCAATATAGCCATTAATCTGATCGGCAGCACTTTGTACTTTGTAATAACAGCATTCCTTCCTCACACGTGTTCAGTTGTTTACGCAGACTCTCTTGCACTCTTGCAGCCTCCAGTCAGCCAGTAATAGTAGCAGTGGGCGTGGCCCTCGGCCTGATGATATGTGGCAGTTGTGTTTTGGCTGGATTCTGGTTGAAGCGAAGGTACTGCACATGTACTAATTAACTTTCCTGTATGGACATACTGTCACTGATTTTTGATACATGGATTGCTGTCACGAAATATCAACGTTCATTATTTTATTTAACCTCTGAGTTTGTTTTTTGTTATTTGAAATTGTAGGAAAAAAGATTCACAAATGAAGTACTCCTACTCTGTCCCCACAAGTAAGTCTAGCACTTTTCAGATTATTTTTTTAATATACTTTTTAGTTATGAATCCTTTTTTAATGTTGCAATGATTTTTATGGTTGTGATTTTTGTGTAGGTTCTCAGAGTTTGAAGGAAAAGAGTTTTCCCGGCTCACAGTCGTACCCTCTGGTTCGAAACGTCCACGATGCACTACCAAACCCTCCTCTTAATGGTGAGAATTCACATTTTTATCAATTACAGGAAGTTGCTGGTGCTGCTTTGTTCTTCTGCAAGTGTCGTCAGCTGCTACCTTTGAAGTTTATTTGTCCTGTTAAGTGTTCGGCTCTCCATCTTTCCCGCTCTAATGGTCTCTAGCTTCAGTGGTCAGTTTGAGTAGCTCACACCAAGCCTGACAGGCAAACAGTTCTCTCCACGGGCTGTCCATTCTTTCCTCTGGCTCAGCCCATCACCCGGTCACACCATAAACATTCCTTTCTTTGGTCCACAGAGGCTCACTGAAAGAGACCCTTTAATTGGAGCTCGATACAGGGCACTCAGCCTACTCCCCCCCCCCCCTCCTCCCAGCAGTCCCATCTCTGCCTCCCTTACCCCTTCCCTCAGTGAGGGGGCCCTTCTCTGAGAGGTCCAGTGATAAACAGGACAGACGGTCAATGCTAAGACAATCAAAGCCCTCAGTAAAGCCTGTCTAATTAAAATAGCTCTGGGTCTTAGACTCCCTGTGTGCTCTTGAAAGTCCAGGCCTCCCACACCACGGCGTCTTCTGCGAGGACAAAGAGTAGTCTGGATGGATCTAAGTGCTAGACCGTCAGCCCTCATCCTTGCGATTAGATGAGACGTTGTTGGTGGCCAGACTTCTCGTGCAGCGCTCTGCATTGTCCTAGAGACAGCTATTTGGTAGAAAAGAAGCAGAAGTTTCCCAGAAATTGATTTGCAAGATGTAAACAAGAAGTGGAGTTTTTCCCATTATCGAAAGTAGCCTGCTGCTACATGTTTTAGTATCTGTGTGTTTAAGTTTGTGTAAAAATGTCTTGATGCATGCTCAATCATCCCCGTCAGGAAATTACAAAAAGTTGATGTTGTTCATCTGGATGTCGCATTTCACTGAAAACGCTGCATCCAGATGAACAAAATCAACAATCAAACCATCAAATCATATAAAAATAGTGATCTGTGACCTACTGATCTGGCAAACCAAGAACTTTTAGGAGCTACGGTTCTGCTGGTCGGAAATGCCGACAAATCCCATGACTTTAAAAGCACCCAGACGGGAGTTGCGGTGCATATCTTCACTCTGTTAAATGTAGAGTCTGTTTGTGCACCAAGAAAGTCTTCAGAGGAAAACTACCTCACAGAATTCAGAGTGACTTTTAGGATAAGCCAGAGTCGTTCTGGATGCTGTGCAGAGATAAAACTGAACTTTTGTGGAGAGAAAAACTGAGCAGCTGCTGACAGAAAGAAGACCAGGCTGCTCTGTGGTTGGGTGGCACGAATAACGGGAAGAACAGATTTTATTAAAATTCAGGTTTTGTTGTTGTTGTGCAGGCACTTCAAGAAGCTGGCTTTTAAAGCAGACCTCAAATGTTATAGGATACAGCAGCTTCAGTATTTAGAACCTAAACATTATGCGAAAGTCTGCGTGTGTACGATGTAAGTAAATGTGCCCGGGCCCCTCAAACTAATCAACTGCCAAATCCAATTTATGAGGTAACACTGAGTGAATAAATGTATTCACTAGTTTATTGTGTCTTTTTGAAAACAGTTTGGATTTTTAACTTTCTGCCATAGTTGCAGGATTGATGCTACTCTCTTATTGGTCTTATTTATAGTTAGGTCAATCAGGTAGGTCATGTCATTGGTAGCGTGTATGTGCGTGTCACTGTTTCTGTCTGTAAACACGACGGCTCGAAATGCAGGGGTGCAGATTGGGGTCATGTTAACAAGCCATTTATAATTTGCCCTGCATGCACTGAGGTCTTGAAGGTCAACCTAATGATTTATTTCTTTATAAAAGCCTTGTAAGGTGTTTACTGTCCGCATGTAGAAAGTACTGTATAAAGATTTGAAATATCAGGTCACATTTGACCTTTTCTTTACGGTGAAGTAAGTTTACACAGTAATTAATTTTCATAAAAGGTCGATCTTTAAGACTGTCCTTAAAATTCTGCTGCTTTTGTTCTTATTGGCAACAATTAGGAGATGATATACCGGCATATGGAGATACTGAATGTCACGATACAGGATAGATCCAAATATCATGTCAGGTTTGACCTCTGATCTCACGAAGGTTTGCTGTATGTCAGGTGACCAGGAAAAAAAAATCTTGTATGACTTTTCTTACATAAATGAGCTTCCTCCGAAGGGTGGCTGGCCTCTCCCTTAGAGATAGGGTGAGAAGTTCGGCCATCCGGGAGGGGCTCAGAGTAGAGCAGCTGCTGCTCCACATCGAAAGGAGCCAGCTGAGGTGGTTCGGGCATCTGACAAGGATGCCCCCTGGGCGCCTCCTGGGTGAGGTGTTCCAGGCATGTCCCACCGGGAGGAGGCCCCGGGGCAGACCCAGGACACGCTGGAGAGATTATATCTCTCGGCTGGCCTGGGAACGCCTTGGTGTTCCCCCGGATAAGCTGGAGGAGGTGGCTGGGGAGAGGGAGGTCTGGGCCTCTTTGCTTAGGCTGCTGCCCCCGCGACCCGGCCCCGGACAAAGCGGATGAAAATGGATGGATGGATGGATGGATGGATGGATGGACTTTTCTTACATTTACATTTTCTCTTTTCTTCTCTAATCCTCCCAGACTATGCTGAGCCAGCTCTTACACCTATTGGACATAAAGTTGGCTCAACGTTTAAACCTTCCTCAGAAGAGTGTTATACTGCCCCCTTCACCTGCAGCCATTATGACACTCCTGGCTGCCTGCCCGAGTATGCAGAGCCACTTCCTCCAGAGCCTGAGTATGCCACTCCGTTCTCAGATCAGCCCTCTGACTCCAGCATCATTCCTGCACCGACATCCAGTCACAGTCAGTATGACTGCCCCTCACACAGGGTGCTCTTCAATGGCTACTGCACTCCCGCGCTACATGCCAATGGACCAAGACCAGTCAGTGCTGTCTATGCAGAACCCAAGTCTTGTGATTCTTTACAACAGAAACACACATACGAAGATCCTTTGTGAGCACAGCAAACTTAGACTCAGGAAAAGGCTCTTTGGAGTTGAAATGTGTGTTGGCACCAGAGCAACAATTGGAGTGGTCTGAAGTTGAACAGTGAGCTGGACAGTGCTGTTCAGAATGCACTAACTGGACCTCCCGTGAGTGATGTACCCAAGGAAGTCACTATGCATATGAGGGTATTCAGACTAAACACTGAGAGCCACATGGAGGCAGATATTTCCATCAAGGAAGTATGGGATAGGTTTTTGGTTTTTTTTCTTCATATTGCACAAATAAATACAGGCTCAGTTTGTCTCAGAGATACTGTTTGATGAAATGTTTAATCACATAACTGCACTTTCCAAAAGCACATACAGAAATGTATGTGTAGTCTTCTCCACAAATTAAGGCAAAACAAAAAATGAATATGTTACAAAGCATTGTATTCACAATGTATCATTTCAAAAACATTTATGAAGCACTATAAATTGTAACCTGTAACAAAGAGTACTGTTATAATTACACATAACCACTAGGTGGCTGCCACGAGCTTCAGACGTTAAGCAACAATGGACTGTGTAATTATTTGTCTGCGCAGGTAATTATCACCCGGTAACATACCAACAGCTAAAAATAACTGCTTGGATTGTAGTACAACTGAGAGGCACGAAAGGCAGTAAGATGACATAATTAGGAAGGACTGTCCTTTGCTTGGATGAACAGCTGTGTTCAGCCACTTTTCCTGGAGAAAGAAATGCTCTGTCTAGTTAAACAAGTCTCCAGAGGAAGAGTACGTTCCTCTGCTGGAGGCCGAGTTATCGCAAAATGTTAACATTTAAAAAAAAAAAAAAAAAAAAAACCACCTCTACTGGCCTTGTTTGTTAGGCCTTTGCTGCTGTATAGCACCTTTCTCAGAATTACAGAATTAAGTGAAAAATTATAATAGTTATATTTGTATACTTGTATTATTATTTTTTTTACTTTATATTATATCCCATGGAAAGTTGTTTTTTTGTATAGAAGACATGTGGTTTTATAAATGATTAAGTTACTAAATAACTTAATTAAACCTGTGACACTGATGTTTACTACAGATCCATGTTTAACATATAAAATTGTACTTGTTCCTATTTCATTCCTATTTCAAGGCATTTTGTATAAAAAGAGCCAGGTGGCAGTCCTCAATCCCATAATAAAATGCTACTAAAAGCCCATCAAATTACATTAATGTGACATGCTTTCTGGTATCATAATACAACACTGGGACTGCTGGATAAGGCACAATTACACAGATGTGTTAGCAACCAGTTGGTTTGGTGTGTGTGATGGATGGACATCAGGCTCTCTTGGAAATTAGATTTTTTTTTTTTTTTACCTGGATATATAAAGGACTGCTAAAATGGGGTAAATTTGTACATATAGGACACTTCACTCACATACATCAGGACTGAAAAGCTGATGGAGAGTAGAAAAAAAAAATACATGAATTCTAAAAGTAAACTGTGGTTGTGTTTAAATAGAAAAGGTTTAGCGTTGAGTTTCAGCACAATCTTAGTGTGAAATATCAGAAAAACACTTAAAAAGGAGTGCAATATTACTGAATTTCCAATTTGAAAGCAGTTTTGCTTAAAGAACAGATTCCATAAGATGTTCAGTCTGTTATAATCTACCAGCCGCAGTAATTTACTCTCTTTCACTTTCAGCATCTGTGCTGAACTCTTCCCTCTGCCCCTCCTCCTCTCTTCCCTCGTGGGAGTAATGCACCAGAGACTGGTGTCTGTTCCTGGACAGTGCGTCTTTAAAGCGCAGGCCGCAGTCTTCGCATGCATACGGCAGCCCCTCTCTTGCTCCTTCTGGCTGAGATTTGCCCTCGTTCCCACTGATTGGTGTAGAGGTGGGATGAGAAGCAATTAAATCTGAGGAATCCCGAGTATTCAGAACTGCGTGTGAGTCGATACCTGGACTGTTGGGTGCATTTAACGCAGCGCCGGTTGGAGGTGTCGTTCTGGGGCGCCCGGGCTGACAAGCACGACCTGTGGGTCCTCGGTACACGCCTCCAGTCTCCCCTGTGACCTCAGGAGCCAGCCCGTGGACTGTGCGGTAGTGGAAACGGATCCCGGAGCGGTTGGAAAAGCCCTTGCCACAGATGCTGCAGATAAAGGGTCTCTCTCCAGTGTGGATGCGAGTGTGGATCTTTAGCGCTCCGGACTGGGTGAAACACTTGCCACACTGGTTGCAGCGGTAGGGCTTCTCTCCTGTGTGCGTCCTCTGGTGGGCACGCACCCCTGCCAGATGGGGGAAACCTCTGCCACAGAAGCCACATGAATATGGCTTTTCACCCGTGTGAATCCGCCTGTGGATCTTCAGCGCTCCAGACTGGCTGAAACTTTTCCCACAGTCGGAGCATGAGTAGGGCCGTGCACCAGTGTGCACATTGAGGTGTATGCGGAGGTTGCTGTGTGAATTGAAGGCCCTGCCGCACTCTGTGCAAATGAACCCGGCTGGTTTGTGAGCGTGCTCGGAGCGCTGGTGTTGTAGCAGCTGGGACGGTCTAGAAAATGAGGCGGAGCAGTGCATGCAGGGATGCAGTGACGACAGCAAGGTTGTAGAAGTCCTAACCCTCTCCTCCTGCTGCTGTGCTTGCCTGTGCTGACGGTGGCACACCTGATTACAGGCATGAAAGGAGTGAGGGCAAGACAAGCATGGAAACGCGCCAGAGAGCCGAGCAGAGTGCGAGTGGGCGAGCTGGGGGCAGGGTAAACAGGACGTTAAAGGGCAGTGGTGGTGGTGAAAGTGATGGTGAGCATGGGTGTGAGAAAACGGGGAGTCTGTGCCCTCCTGGCGGCCTAGTGTCTGGGTACAGGTTTGCAGGCCGGGGTGACAACACAAGTGGGGAAACATAGAAAGATGGGACAAAGACGCTCTTGAAGGAGGCACATCAGAGTTTTGGTTCTGGCTCTGAGTCCCTCTGTCTACATCCTCGTTCTGTGATCGGCTGGGCAGGCCCGTCTCTAGCTCAGATGTAGTGGTGGTCGTGCTGCTGGGTAAGGTGGACTCTGGTAAACACATGCTAAGGCTCACTGGACCAGCAATACTGAGATCTTTTGGGTGGGATATGGTCTCTGAGTGTGGCGGCAAGGACAGAGGCTGTCTGGATGTTAGGGTCTCAAATGAAGGAGGGAGACTGGAGAAAGGGCAGCCAGGGCAGGTGCAGGCATGATGCAGATCTAAAGCTGAAGGACAAACCGAACCACATCAGTAGGAAAATAAAATTTACAAGAAAATGGGTGGACTTGTTTATTTACACGGCTCCTACCTTCTCTCCGGTCTCTGGTCTCTCTCGCCCTCTGTGATGCCCCTGCACCCATCTTTTCCTGAACAGGTCTAAGTGGCTCAAGCGATGTAGCTTTGAACGCAAGAGCACCATCAGCAGCACCACCTCCTGCCACGCCCCATGCTGCATTAAACACATCTGGCGGATTTTTTGAGGAGTTTCCAGATGTGATAAGGTCACCGAGGAACTGATGCATCTCCATCCAGGAGCACTGACCATGCTGCAAAAGGTACACAAAGCATGAGTGCAGAGGCTGCATGTGGTGAGTGAACAGACTCCACACAGTCCAGTTAGCTGGCTCGTGTGAGCTACTGGCTGCTCTCAAAATAGGCTGAAAACGTGACGTTTTAGCTAAAGCAAACAACAGACTCGCTTACTTACAATATCGCTACACTTGTCTTTGTCCATGAATTCAAAATAACGCCGCCGCTGGCGCCACAAAACCCACAGCAACGAATTTAAAGTTTTAAATTTCGATAGCACGGCTGGAAACGATAAAAGAAAGTTACAGCTTTTACACCTCGGCTGTCGACCATCCGTGTAGCCCACTTAAAACATCCCGTCACCAGGCATTGTAGTTCCGGGATTTTTAAATCACGTGACGGGAGTTGTAGTCTTTTCTTTCCCCCTTCTTTTTCAGAAAAGATGGGCGTTTATTTATTTTTTTAATATCTACTGGTAAGTTGTATTAATTTTTTTTGTTTTTATTCAATTTATAGCACTTATTGTATCCTGATAAACTGCAACTGTTATGTCAAATATCAAATGTGATTTTTGACATAACAGTTACAATTAGGCTGTAGTTACCTACATGTTTTGTTTTGTTAGGTTACACCTATTCCACTGCTGGAAATGCAGATCTAATCAGCCAATCACACGGTACCTGCTCAGTAAATTTAGGTGTGTAGACATGGTCCAGCGATCCAGAGGACCTGCTGAAGTTCAAATTGAGCATCAGAATAGGGAAGAAAGGTGTTGGTGAACGGTTGTTGGTGTCAGGCGGGCTGGTCTGAATATTTTATAAAGTGCTGATCTACTGAGATTTTTCCACAAAACCATCTCTAGGGTTTAAAGAGTATCAGCCAAAAAACAATAAATATCCAGGAAGCATCAGTTCCTCGAGTGGTCAGAGATCAGAGGAGAATAGCCAGGCTGCTTCAAGCTGAAAGGAGGGCAACAGTAACTGAAGTGAGCACTCATTTATGTAGAAGAGAATCCCTGATTTACTCCCTGCAGACAGGCTACAGCAGCAGAAGATCACATCAGGTGTCACTCCTGTCAGCTAACTACAGGAAACTGAGGCCACTGTTAAATCTCACCTCGTATCAAGATTTTTTAGGCACATTTGGGCAGAGCATGATTTAAACACCACGGTCTACCTGAGTAATGTTGCTGACCATCTGCATCCCTTTGTGACCACAGTGTACCCATGTTTCAATGGCTGTTTCCGGGAGTATAGTACACTACGTTGCAAAAAAGCTCAGATCATCTGAAACTGGTTTCTTGAACATGAAAATCAGGTGGCTTCACTGTATTCAGGTGGCTTCTGCGGTCGCTAGATGTCAATCCAATAAAGCACCTTTAGTTGGGGTGCAACAGGATGTGGAGCAGACAAATCTGCAGCAACTGTGATGCCATCATGTCAACATGAACCAAAATCTTGGAGGAATGTTTCCAGCACCTTCTATGCCATGAAAAATTAAAGCTGTTCTGAAGACCAAAGGGGCTCTAACCTGGGACTAACAAAGTGTATCTGATGAATCTATGTCTATACACACACAGACTGTGGGTAAATATATAATGCCTTTTACACCCACAATTGTGGCCTAATAAATATATTTTTAAAGTTGTTATTGACATGAAATTCTCACCAGATGTCGGTAACAACCAATCCAGTCCACACATGCCAAGAAATTTACCAGTAGGTGGCCATAAATTATGTGTAATAATGAGAAATAATGCAGGGAAAAGTACTGAACGCACGAAGAAAGGTAGGCACAATCTATGAGTAATTAGAAAGCAACCCTGCGGCTTTAATACCAGCTGGTTCACTCCCAGCTGATGGCTCATAAAAATGTTTCATTACCAAGTTGTCAAATATCTCATGATGAGATCTCTCACAAATCCTTCCTCTTTCAAAATATACTGATGGCACTGAGCACTGTTGGAGCTCTAATCTGGAAGTGGGAAGATTTCTGGCAGGAGTGAAAAGAATAATCAAGTGCCAGGGACCACTTGTGGAGAACTATGGAAAGACCTGGAATCAGCAGGCAACTCAAAGAAAACAATAAGTACTGCAGTCAACTGCCATGGCCTGTATGCACACTCACCACACAAGACTCCACTGCTGAAGAAAAAATACGTTGAAGTGTGTTTAAGGTTTGCTGAAAAACATTTAGAGAAGCCTGCGAAATACTGGGAGAATATAGTCTGCTCAGATTAGACGTAATTAAACTTTTTGGATGCCATATTTGGAGGTCAAAAAGACACTGCATATCACCCCCAAATCACCATACCAGCAGGGAAGTTTGGAGGTGGGAACATCACCCTACGGCACTGGCATGCTTCATATAACTCCTGCCATCTATGATGATGACGAAGATGAAACAAGGGTGGACATTTCAGCAAGACAATGATCCCAAACACACAGCCAAGGAAACTTGGTCTGTTAAAGAGAAAAGAAAAGCTGCTAGAATGGCCCATTAAATCACCTGACCTGAATCCAAGTGAAAATCTATTAAAAATAGAGATCATGGAAGGGACCCACAGAAGCTCCAAGGTTGATCCAACTAGTTTCTCCATATAGGAGGCATGTGAAGCTGCCATCACCAGCAAAGGCTTTTATACAAATTATTACATTTCAGTAAGTGTGTTCAGTACTTTGTCCCTGTGTCAAGGACATCTGTGGCTTGATATCTTTGCATGTGTGGACTGGATGGGTTGATACCAACATCTGGTGGGAATTTCATGTCAATAGCACCTTTAGAAATACATTTACTTAGAAAATTGGTGACGTGTTTGATAGTTATTTTACCTGCTGTGTATATCAAATCAAATCAAATCAAAATTTATTTCTATAGCACATAATAAACAACAAAGTTGACCAAAGTGCTTCAGTCGGTCAGAGCAATAGCATAAGACAGAATAAAAAGAAACAGTTAAAAGGAGGGCAGGAAACAATATGAACAATATAGGGGAAAAAACATAACTAGCCACGAAATAACATTAGTTTAAATCAAAAGCCAGACTAAAATAATACGTTTTAAGACTCAATTTAACAGACTGGATGGACTCAGAGGAATGAATATAAGGAGGGAGGTTATTCCAGAGTCTAGGTGCTACAACAGCAAAGGCCCGATCACCTCTGGACTTCAGACGAGACCTCTGTTGTGTCAGGAGCATTTGATTGGAAGATCTAAGTGCCTTATTAGGGATATACAAATGGAGGAGTTCGCATAGATAGCTGGGAGCCAAATTGTTTAAAATTTTAAAGGTAAGCAAGACAATTTTGAAATTGATATGATTTTCAAAAGGGAGCCAATATAGGTTGGCTAAATCAGGTGTAATGTTGGCATAATTTCTAGTACCAGTTAAGAGACGCGCAGCTGCGTTTTGAACTAACTGGAGCCGGTGAATAGAGGAAGACGGGTGGCCCGAGTAGAGGGAATTACAGTAGTCTAATTTGGAAGTGATAACTTTTCAAGGTCCTTCAAAGATAGATATCTGACGCAGCTGGTAGAAACTGTTTTCTACCACAGAGGAGAGCTGTTTCTTGAGTTTGAAAGAGCTGTCCAGGAAAACACCAAGGTTTCTAACAGTGAGCGAGAGATGGCTAGCAAAGGGGCCTAAGGCATCAGTTAGTTGTTCCAGCGGGTGTGACCATCAAAAACTATAACTTCTGACTTATCCTCGTTCAGTGTGAGAGAGTTGCGTGATAACTACGTTTTGACCTCATTTAGACAGTTAAATAGGGGTATAAACAGTATATCCATTTTTCAAAGATGTTACAGGAAATGAACCTCACTATGTCACTCTGTGGCTGTATGGTTTCAGACTTCTCATGACCCTAACGAGAGCTATATTTTGGCACATATATTTTTTCATTTGGTAGTTTTTAGAATTTAAGGCCAACTTTTTGCAACAGAAGGCAATACTGTAGATAGGCAAACTTTAAAAAAAACAGTTTCAGTGCGACTCACCTTGCATCCAAACAAGCATTTATTAACCTTTAGAAAAACAAAATATACCTGCAGACTGTTTAGAGTCATGAAATGTTAATCACAAGAAGACATCTATTCATTCTACTAATCAGTACCATTCATAATGAAATATTTAACATAGCACTAAAATGCTAGTTACTATACAAAACAAGCTTTCAGAAGAAAAAAAAACCCTGTTTCCCTCTAGTTTTGACACAGTTTACAAAAAGAATCAGTTTTCCAAGACGATAAGAACATGACAGAAATTTTAATGCTAATAGAAATTCTGCATCACACTGCATAGGATTCATCTCCATTCATTCTTCCTCCAGCAGGCTGAATTTACAGCCTTATATCTGAATGCAAAAGGAAAGAAGAAAAAAGTGCCTCGATAAATAAAAGCTTGGAATGTCTTGTTTAAATTACAGATGCAAGAAAACTGTCACACTTTGACCCCTTTCAGACATGGATCCTTGTCTGTTAATATGAACAGCATGTGAGCAGGTCAGCTTCAGGTCTGAAGCAGCACACTGGTCACCGTTCTGTGGAAGCGATGATGATCGTCTTACTAGACAACCATCATCGAGTCTGAACGGGTAAAGACATATTCCTCCGTCTCCAGTCTGTTGCACACGTATCGAGATTCTCTCATTGTATATTTCTGAAAGTAGAGGCCAATTCATGATAAAGTGACCTATGAGCTCAAAGCTCAAAATAAGCTAGACATATTCTTATACTGTCAATGATGGAGCTCCATTTCCTCTGAATGGCAACCCCTACCCCCCAAACAGTTTTATACAGCAGGTGGGAGGAGCTTGTGTGCTTATACATATAGCTGTATGCCTGAGATGACCAACCAAGGATATCCCTGGTCAGGGTGTACTCACATGAGACGATCTGTATCATGCAGGAGTGCAGTTGAACCTCAGAGTCGAGCTCATTTGTCTTTTGTGATTGCTGGGTGCTGTACCAGGAACATGTTACAAAAGTGGTTCTGTTGTGACGTTGATGTAGAGCAATTGCTGCTGACTAACTTCAGCTTTCTCAGTGATAGCGGCTCCGGCAAAACTCATTTAGGAGACACGACTTTTCCAATTAAGCTACAACATGTAAAAAAAAAAAAAATCGTGAGCTTACAAGAGTGCCTTTCAGGGTGTGTGCGAGAGAGGGAGGAGCTGAGATGCTCAGACAAAGTAATGCATACTTGTGTCTAGATAGTTGAGTGCAGGGGAGCAGGAACAATCATGCACAGGCAACCGTGTCTAGTGTGAGTACACCCTCACTGACATCATACTTTGGCTATGTTTAATATGAGCATCCACCATTGTAACAGTAATGAAGTAAAGGCATAAAAAAATCCCCTTCAATAAACCGATGAAGCCAGCAATATTACGTTTTTCTGAATGGAGCTTCTGAAACAAAAACCACAGTCACACTAATAGTCTATCCTGCTGACAAAAGTGGGAATAGTTATAGGAAAATGCTGCCTTGTCATAAAACCGTATGATGGTCAATATACAAATTACACAGTAATGTATGTAATTCTAACAGTATATTAAATGCTTCCTTTACAGGGTAGGGAATGTGATCTTTCTCTCCTTTTCCGACCTTGCTTTACTTTATTTTTCCTTACCAGCACTTGAAATGTTAACTTCAATCTTAATCTCTTTCTCTAGCTTGTAGTCTGTCAGTTGGCTTGATTCGGACGACCACAAATCACAACCAGAAGTCTGAGGCTCTTTCTTTATATCCACTATGAGTCCTGTGGGAGCTGTCTTTATTGAGGTTGTTCTAGCTGTCACTTTGCTGTGATGGTTTCCAAATTCTTGCCTTCCAGCATTTACAGCCTGTCCTGAGATTTCAAATTCTTCTGGTTCACCTTTAACAGGAAGGTACGTCACTGCAGACTTCTTAGACAGATCCAAGGGTGCTTCTGGATCCTGTTTAACCCCAGTTAACAGATCCAGTGGGGCACTTAGTGTTGCTCCAAGAGCAGCACCAACTGCGAGTGGACCCTCAGGCAGAGCTTGCATAGCTGTGATGGGTAGTGTCTGAGGGATTGCAGATGGGAGCGGGAGCCCGTTGGCTTGTGTTGGACAAACAGGAACGAACAAGACAAGATTGACACCAGCAGGCGGCCGTTTATCAAGGGTTAGCTTCCACAACCCATCCGATGGACCAGTGCCAGTAGACACACCCTCAGTCACGTGACCTGGATTGCTAGTATCCTCGACTGGTGGAGCAGGGTTGTTTAAAACAACAGCGGGCAAAGTGACTGCGTTTGCTGTGTTTGATGAGTCTGGTGTAGTGCTGTGCTTTTTTCTCTCCAGTGCAGAGCTCTTTAAAGACACACGTTTCTTGGTGGCACTCTAGAAGGGGAAAAATAGCAAAAGCATTTCAGTGTGACTTTATGATATGAAAAGAGTTCCTGGAAACAGGTTTCTGAGCATATCTGTAGCTACATCAGAGCAAAAAAACAAAAACAAACGATGGGTTGCTATAAAGGTTGCTCATGTTGCACAAAAACATCCTGCAATGAGTAAGATCAAAAGTAAGATAAGACCGATGTGCACTCCTATTTACTCAGATATGTCAATAGTTGATCCTGGTTTAGAATCATTGTGCTGACACAAAAAAAGCTGGCTAAGAAATACAGCCAAACCTACACACAGACACCTGGCTACTTGTGGGTTAGTCGATTAAGCAGGTTTCTCATGTTTGAGAATACAGATATAAACAGTAATTGCGAATTGGAGGAAATAGTTTTCCACAACCCTTAAAATCCACTGCCAAAGAAAAGTGGCTGCTCTCATCCACATAGCTCTATGGCAACCAGCAGCAGCTGTAGGAGGCTCTACGCGCTCTTCTGGCCTGACTAGCTCAGTTAATCTGTGCAACTTGATTTTGAAATAAAGTTGTTTCATTAAAGTATTTCTGTGCCAAACTGAAATCTGGAAGATAGAAAATCTTCTTAGCGTGCTTTAACAGAAGAGGCAGCAGCAGTGTAAAAACTTCTCTGTAAGTTTCACACACTCACCGCAGACTGAGGTGTTTGTCCACACGTCTTAAGGTGGCTGTCATAGTTCTGCTGGTGGGGAAAGCCCAGTCCACAGCTCTGACAAAGGCAGGGTGACTGCCCGGCATGGCCGCCCATGTGGGACATCAACAGCAAGGCCGACCGGAACCCCTTCCCGCATTCAGCGCACTTCAGCACCCTCTGATGAGCTCCAGCGTGTTTCTTCAGCTCTTCTGACGAGTCAAACCTCTGTCCGCACTCCAAACATCTGATCTCGTTCGTTTTCTCACTCGGCTCCTGATTGCCCCAGCAGCCCGTATCCTTTTTGTGCTGCTGGAAGTCCTCCTGACTGAGAAACTCCCTCAGACACGCCACGCAGTGAATGCGTTCAGGTTCACATTTGTGCTGGCGGTACAGCTTAGCCAATCGGAAGTGGCAGCGACACCGTATACACGTGTAAGGCAACAAACCCAGGTGGGAGAAACTGTGTTTTAGCAGTGCATTCTTCTTGGTAAACACCTTTGTGCAGTCTGTGCATTTAAAATTACGGTGGCACTTCTTCCTCCGGTGGCGCGCCAGGGATTTCGGCGATGAGAAGTTGCGGCCACACACTTCGCACATGACATTCAGCATACACTTATGTAGCTGCACGTGATATTCGCATGCCTTTAGGGACGTGAACACGCGTTTGCACAGGTCACACTCATAGAACTCGTCCTCCAAGTGAGTTTTTGCCAGGTGGTCGTTCAGATCTTCCTGCGACGCAAAGCCCATCAAACAGACTCGGCACTGGAGACGATCCACTTTGGTCTGCGCGTGCGTGCGCAGGTGGACGCGATAGTTGTATATCTGGCAGAAGCGCTTCCCACACTCTGCACAGCAGTATGGGCGTGCTCCTGTGTGGAGGTTCATGTGATCGTGGAGCTTGAACTTGGAGGGCAGATGCTGTTGACACACGCTGCACCGGTAGTCACCTGACTGACTCGACTCTAGAGGGGGGGAAAAAGGAAGGAAGTGTGCTAATTAAAAAGTCATCTGCTGTTTTTCACTTCTTTTTTCTTGTCCAGTGAGAAAACTGAGGGGGAAAAAAAACACATTCCATGTCAGTGTTTCAAATGACAGCCATCATTTGAAACACCTGCCTTTTTGTCCTATTTCAGTCCCAGCCAGCATGTAGTTACTACTTGTTACTACATGTGATTGTTGGGCTTTTTTTCCTCTGTATGTATTATTGTAGAGTGTCTGTTTAGGAGACGTTAAATGGCCTGTATTTGTATAGCGCTTTACTAGTCCCTAAGGACCCCAAAGCGCTTTACACATCTAGGCACTATAGTGCCAAGGTTCATGCGAATGAGTAAACAATTGCAAGGCCAAGTGCAGTGTTGTTGTTTGTTGTTCTCATGAGATTTGTTGACACTAAGGGAAACTATCACAGGCTCAGACTTCAAAACCACTATGCAAATAAGGCCATTTTACTCGGCATTTAGTTTGTGTATCAGGAGCAACTACATGCTAATTACAGGAAAATCTGATATTTAGTTTTTTTGTTTATCTTGTGTTGAACCTTTCACCTGCACATGGGTGCATGTGTGATATTAACATATGGTCTTACCACTAGTTAGCTCCTCATCCTCCTCTTCCTCATCAACCTCTTCCTCCTCATACACCTCTGACACTTCACTGTCATCCGAGTCATCCTCCTGCACTTCCGCCGATTCACCCTCAGCCATGTCTACATCAGGTCTCTGCCCTCCTCCATCTCCATCAACACCCCCTCCTTCCTGTTCAGCGATCACCGGGGGAATGTCTGTAGTTTCTTGTAAAGCAATGGGATCACTCATTACTGTGGGTGCTGACGGTTCGGCGAGTGCTGTCTCGCTGCCACTTTGTTTGTCTTGCAGCCTTTTTGTTGTGGGATTCAGCCGTTTACAGTTTAACATCTCAGTCCGTTTGGATGGACCAGAGGCCACTGTGGTTTCTTGGGTGTCTGAGGTCTGTCCTGCTGCACCTACTACTTTGCCACCTCTGAGCAGCCGTTTCGGTTTATGTTTGGTTGGAAGTGAAGTGGGAGAGTGACTGGGTGAGATGGAGCCATCAGATGATGTGGAGCGACACGGTGTTTGTCTGACCAAAGCCTCCTCCGGCTGCAGTATGTCCGGAAATCCCAACTCTGTCAGCTGGATATCAATGGTGTATTCAATGGACATGACTGGAGGCTAAGGAGACATGAAACAGAGAGAGGGGTCCGTGTTCAGCTAACATTTAAAACGCTAACGCGTCTCACAGTTAGTGCACGTGTACTAATAAACAAACACTAGCACAATGTGCTTCAGCTGATCTGCCGAGCGACTGTTACAAGTCTTCAGGATCCTTTTTTATTCTCAACATTTAATTTAAAGTCGTTCATGCCACACCTTAAAGAACTGCTGGTCACCTTTCTCACCTGGCAGGAGAAGCAGATGAAGCCAAGCGTGGTTTTTACAACCTTTTCTCTCGATGCTAGCTTTACAAAAAAAACCATCTATACATATCGAAACATATGACACGTCTAGTTTGTACGATAAAAACAAAAGCACTATTCAGCATGACATAAAATAAGCCCGATAACCCAATTAGCCAGCTACAAACTCACCTCAACCGAAGATGAACATCGAGGTAATAAGGACAAAAAGGAAAACACAGGGAAAAAAATTCACACAAACGCTGGAGCACGCCTGGTGGCTCGGAGTGGTATTACACGGTCTTACAGCTGCACAGGTGCGCAAGCAGGGCAATATTTTAAGAAACTTTTAAATACATTTTGTAAAAAAGATAATATGTAGTGTGATTTAGACTGGTCTTATAATGCATAGGTATTAAAGTCAGTTTTGTATCTTATTAGTTACGTTCATATAAATGCATGGATTCTCTGAGATTTTTATATGTAGGTTATAATGGAAAGCTATGGCAGAAAATGTACTGGTATTCACATAGCACCTTTCTAGTCAGCTGAGCACTCAAAGCCCTTTTACTACAAGTCTCATTCACCCCTATGCACTTTGTAACAGTCTCATATACACACTGATGCATCAGGAGAAACTGAGGGTTCAGTATCTTACACAATAATACTTTCGAATGTAGATTTGAGAAGCCAGGTTATTAAGGACTGAGAAAAGTGGCACCAGGTGTGCCTTTCTGCTGTTGTGCATTCAGAGATGCTCTGAATGCACAACAGCAGTTTTTGAGTTACTGTTACCTTCCTATCAATTTCAGTCTTGTAATTCTCCTCCATTGTTTACCGTCACTAAGTCATTTTCACCCAGATAAATGGCCGGATAATTTCTCTTTGTGCACCATTCTCTGTAAACCCTAAAGATGGTTATGTGTGAAAATCCCAGTGGATTTGTGAAATATTCAGACCTGTCAGTCTGGCACCAACAACTAGGTCATGTTCAAAGTCACTTAATCACCTTTCGTCCCCATTCTGAGGCCCAGTTTGAACTTCAGCAGGTCATCTTGACAATGTCTACATACCACTGCATTTAGTTTCTGCTGTGCGATTGATTAGAAATTAACAAGTAGTTGGACCTTTATGATGTACCTAATAGTGCATTAACATCAGAAAATCCTAAATAACATCATGCCACAGGCTACTTAGGAAGAGCATGTCTGACATTTGTTTTAGTGATTCAGCTGTCAATGAAAACCCACCATTTAGACTTAGTTCTCTTCCAGGCTTGGGGAAAAAGGCCTTCTTAACATTACGCTAAAAATAGATACTAATTTCAAAACCACATGAAATGCATCTTTTTCAAAACAAACTGCATTATCACCACAAGCAATGCAACTCCTCATTTTAATTGGTGCTCCTGAATTCCAAATAAGAACAGAAACAGTAAGTTGAGTCATCTTTTCAGCAGCCTCCCTTGGGATAGCAAGTTTTATTTCATGTCCAGACACATTGCAGTGGGGAGAGAACAATCCAATCAGTGAGTAACACATGATATACACAGTTCCTTATTGGATACTAGAGCATTAAAGAACCACCAGTCCCATTCAAAAATGTCTAAGACATTAAAGATCATTTTAAAAGAGCATTGTGTAGGATTCATTGGCATCTAGTGGTGAGGTTGCAGATAGCAACCAAAGTCATTTTGCAAGCATATACAACTACTTGTGACTGAGCAGCAGGAAAGGCCCTTCTTAAGGTCTGGTTTGTTCATTCCAGGCTACTATAGAAAAATGGCGACTACATGACACACCTACGTTGCATTTTACATGGATGGCATGTATTTATGTTTACAGAGTTTTCTTCTCTACAAAACTACACGGACCTCTCAGGTGAGAATCCTCTCCCTCTGTAGATACTAATGTGGTTAGTAATTCCAGTTTAGTATATACAATTATGAATATTTTACTTCATTTTGCCCAATAGACCACCCTAAATCCTGCACACTGGTCCTTTAAACAAGTGAAAAAATAAGGGAGTACATTTTAGCATCAGACAAATCAGGATTAAAGTGGATCATTTCTGCCCACATGCCAACCACTCCACATTGAACTGGGAGCACTTAGCAAAAAATAAACTTTCAGCAGAGCTTAATCGTGTTATTTTAAAATTCCTCCTCAATGAGACTTAATTTATAAAGTAACATAATCAAAATATTAAGTGTAAAAATGCACAATAAGAACCCGAAGCTGTACATGACATAATTCTTCTTGAAAAACAAAAACAAAACAAACAAAAAAATAACTAAACAATTAAACATAGTATCACTACCAGGTATCTAAATATACCTCAACACATGTAATTGCCCAAAATTTAAGGGGGAAAAAAAGAGGGAAGACATTTTTTTTTTTTTTTTTTTTTAACCACAAAGTGAGTTCAACAACTCAAGACAAAGTAATAAATTCACACGCATTTCACACTTAAAAAAGAAAATCCTTTAAAAAGTTAATCCAAACAGTTTCTGTTTTTACAGAATATTTTGTGACAAACGGTGTAATAGTTGGGTTTCATGTCTGGTTAGTTAATTTAGGAGATGTGTCTCTTAGACCAAAATTTCAACAGTCGGTAATCAAAATCAATCTCACCATAACTTCATTCTCAAAAACCAACATCATCTGCAGTACGAGATCCCCAAAGTTTAAAAAAGAAAAGAAAAAGAGAGACAGGGGTGGGTAAAAGGAAAATTTATGAATAAAATCTGCAAAGTCTCCATGCCTCAATTATCTTTTTCCACTTGTGTTTTCATGCTTTTCCTCTGGGTGACTTTTCTGGTGAGCTTTCAATGTGCGCTCTCGGCCAAAGCTCTTCCCGCAGGTCGGACAGGCAAATCGGCCCACGACGTGCGCCCGGGACATGTGAGCATCCAGCTGCTCTGGACGGGCAAAGCTCTCTTCACATTCTTCGCAGGGGTGGGCTTTCCGTGGGGCGTGCTTCTCCTTCTTGTGAGCACGGAGCTGAATCAAGCCGGGGAATGTGAGGTCGCACTCGGGGCACGGGTGCTGACGGGGTGGGGTCGGCTCTGCTTTAGGTTTCTTCTCCTTTGCTGAAGCCTGACTCTCGTCCTCGGGAGTTTTATCTTCCGTTTCTGACTTTGCTGTCACCTTCGAGGGACGGCCACGCTTTGCTCCGCCTGCTTTCCCTTTTTCTTCCGCTGGGGTTGCCATCGCGTCTGATGTGCTGCTGGCCTTCACGGTCTCCTCGGGAATGTCTGCTTCCTCTTTCTTTTTCCGCTTTCCCTTTTTCTCAGCACCTGCCGCGTCTTCGGCCTTGGCGGGCCGTCCGCGTTTCTTGACAGATGAAGTGCTGCCGTTGCACTGCTGACCTTCGGGGTATTTCTCCTGGTGTGCTATCAGCTCTGATTCAGCTTCAAATCCCTGGCCGCACTTCTTACAGCGATGAGTTTTTGTAGAATCCTCTGGCTGTTCTGTAGTCTCGACATCTGGGCGTGGATGCTGGGTCAGGCGATGAGCACGCAGCAGTCCGGCACTACGGAACGTTTCATTGCAATCTTTACAAACCATCTGTTTCTCTGGGCACACCTGTCTTCTATGGGATGTGAGCTAGACAGGAGAGAAGTAAATGGTTATGCACAAACATTAAGCACAAACACATAAAGCTAGAAACTGATTCATTCTGCTGTATGTTCTAAATTATACTCACTTCAGAGAACGTTTTAAAGCTCTCTTTGCAGTGAACACATTTGAAGGGCTTGTCATCCTTGCTGTGTGTTGGCTGATGCTGCGTCAGTTCCTCAGATGACAGAAATGTGCGGTCGCACACGTAGCATGTGAACAATGTGTTTCCCTGAGAAAAGATGACCAAAAAGAACGGGGAGGAGAAACATTTAAAACCTTATGTTTTGGACATATAGTTGTGTGAAGGCTCCTTTAGCGAAAAACGGGTGTCTACGGACTCAACCGAAGCAATCTGGTGCCTTGAGGAGTAGTGTATAATGCGAAAGCTATGTAGTGTAACCTGCACTATGGTGTCATTTCAGTGGGTCGGACGCCTCCCGATTTTCTTCGCTGCAGTCATTTTCAAAATGAATGAGGATGGGTTAAGACTGAGGAAGTCTGACTGTGCAGGCTTTTACATGACAAAGGGTACACAGGGATTTCCAGATGACATGGGACTCAAAGACGGAGATTTCTGCAACGGTGATACAGAAGATCACTAATGGACAAAAGAACCATAACAGCACGTAATGTAACGTGCGAAGCAACTAATGAGGCGAACACAAATGGGACATTACTAGCCCTCGGAATGCTAACATTTGCAACACCAGGGCAATGTGTGCAATATTCTGCTTGGTGCAAGATGCTACACACATAGGCTGAACTTAAAGGATGATCTAGTGACTTGAGAAAGTGATTACTCTTGATAAATTGTTCTCAAACACATGGGGTGTTTTTACAGATCGATGTTCTTCAACATAAACTGGAACATCCCTATTTCTTAGAGTAACTTTATCCACCAAAGGAGGACTTTGTTTATGGGTCAATGGCAGCTAAAACCACAAAAACCCCACAAATCTGTGGTTTTAAGTTTCATTATTGCAAAATTGGAAAAGAAATTAAAAAGAAAAATCCCAACTATCCATCATTGAGCAGGGTTGAACTCTGGTGAATAGATTAAGACACAAAAAGGTCATCAATTTAGTTAAAAATGACACACTCTGTTCTTCTCACCTGCTGAAGCTGCTGCTTGTATTCCTCCCGGTGGCTCTTCTTCATGTGTCTCTCCTTGGCTTTTGCACTGCAGAACGTGATGAAGCATTGGAAGCACTGCAGGTTTTCATGCTGGTCTGAATCCACAACAGAATGTCAAATTTATTATGTGTTGTTGCTTTTAGGAAGCTGATTTAAAAGGTATGATCGCTGCATCACTCACAGGAATGAACCGAGGGAGCCGGAGGTCCATTCAGAGTGATGGGTTTGTATGGTTCTGCCGGCTTTTCCGGGGGAGCCTCGGGTGGTGGATCCGGCAAGCCCCGTCCCATCACGATCTCCTCTATGTTCAAGATCTCCGAGTCCATGGTGCGATGTTCCCTGTTCTTCCTGGAGTCAATTTAAAAACAAAAAAGACACGAAACAAAGTTTAATTACCACGTGGAACAAACACTAGTTTAATAGACAGCGGGAAACATAACAGCGCCAGAAACGCAGATATGTGCTCATTACGTTAAGTTCAACAGCTGACTATACAGAAAAATAATCGCCTTACTAGGTTGGTTACTTACGTTGGTTGAAATAACGCCAATGCAACAGTTTTAGAATGAGCCGCGTATAAAACCCAAAGGCCGTGAAACTGTTAGTCCGCGGGAATTACCCAAGTTTTAGCCACTGTTAGCTAACGTTACCGTAACATTAAGGCCGCTAGCCATGCTAGCTACCTCCACACAGCTCTGCAAGTGGCAGACATTGCTCACTTCACGAAAAGAGCCTTGATATATCCACGCGGTAAACTGAGTGCGTTTCAATAGCACACAACCGCCTTAGTTAAATGTTTATTTTAACGTTAATAACAAAAGTACCGTGCTAAGTTAGCGCGCTAACGTTAGCTAGCTCACTACTAGTTTGCAGGTTGGCGCTAACAACACTGATTCCCAGAGAGGACCACAGAGTTTCCGTGTCCCCTTTTTTTTACACGCTAGTTTTGAACTCATCTTCTGAAATTTAAATGTATCTGCCGCGAATCATTACAAAACAAGCTAAGACCTAAACGAAAGGCAAATAATTCGACTAAGAAGCTAGAGTAGCCATTACCTCTAACCGCTCTTTCAGGGTAGTTTGACTGAGAGAGTTGACCCCAGAGAAGTGCAACCGATAGATCGGACACTTCCTGCTGTGTGGTGGCCGTCGGTACAGCTAAGATGGCTGCCTGGAAGTATTCGATGTTGTTATTGATTCATATTTAGATGCAAAATCTAAATGGTCGTATATGAGCAAGCCGAGTTTACCCAACGCAAATATACAGAACACAAGTTTTATCACATCGCATACGTGAAGAAATAAAACTTTCAATTTAAAACAAAACTCATTAACAATGTTACTGCGCGGACTACTATTACAGTAATGTTATTTTCTGACTCTTACATGCTATTTTACTTAGATAACTAATACAATCAACTACAGCATACACACGGGCAGAATTGTTTGAATAAATCTTTTCTATTAAGATCGATTCTATGCTCGATCTTTGTCACGTGACACAAAACAACTACATACTGTAGTAATCGTTCAGCGTACTACTGTGTTTTTAACATATACTGAACACACACACGCGCAGATGGAGTTTTGTACCGCTAATGATTAAAACTGAGTATCTGGTCTACAGATTCCTTTTTTTCATCTTGATGTCTTTTGTAACTTGAATTTACTTTTTACCACCAGTTTGTAAAATTTACTGTTATAGCTGAATTATTTCATTATTCCACCGCTCATTTAATCGTATTCTGCTTTCAATGAGTCAGACTTTCATGTAATTTTTAAAAGTTGCCTTTAAAAGCGGTCTAGTTCTCCAGGCTTTCTGAAGGTCTTTCAAAGTTTTTTTTATTGGCCATTGACTGCTTTTTCTCTTTCACAGTTCAGGCCTTACATCTCAACATTTTCAGAGGAGTGTTTCTTGTTGTTTGTTAAGCCACTTCACATTGATCTAAGAATAATTCAAGCATAAGAATGTACCTAATTCAATTGGTGAGCTGATTTTGTGTATAGAGAAAACAGAAAACTTAGCAAAGGACCAATTTATATTGCACCAACTAGGTAATTCCCAAACAAGGTTATTATTACTAAACTAAAACTAGATGCAACAATTTTTTAAGGCAATTAAAAATTAAAACTAGATTTAAAAAGAAAATGTGTGAGCTATTGTAAAACTCTTTAACATGAAATAAAATCTAAAGAAAATGTTTTTTATTATAATAATTTTCTGAAATCTTGTCTCTAACGAATACTAATAATTAACAAACTCTAATGCTTACACCTAAACTCATAAAAAATATCAAAAACTAAAGATTTATAAACAGTAAAAGCTAAACTGAAACAAGAAAATCCACTCTGAAAACTAAATGAAACTAATCTAAATAAAAACAAAAAGTCAAAACGAAATACAAATAAAACGAATTTGAAAATGAAAACTATAATAATTCTTCACAAAGAGCTTTTAAATAACAGACAAACAGTATCTAAAAGTGACATCCTTAGTGGTGGATTTGGCCCTTGACTTCATCAATCTACTGTTCAATCTCATCAAAAATGGTCTCAGTGAAAGCCTGGCTGCCAAGAAGCCATTCATAAGGAAGGGAAACAGGGAAAAAGGGCTGAGGTATGTCAAGTTACTGGCCTGAAAATCAGTGAAGGCTTTGTCATGGTCTAGTCCAAAATTTAACTGACAGCATTGGTGATTTGAATGGCCTATATTTGTATAGCGCTTTACTTAGTCCCTATGGACCCCAAAGCGCTTTACACTACATTCAGTCATCCACCCATTCACACACTGGTGATGGCAAGCTACATTGTAGCCACAGCCACCCTGGGGCGCACTGACAGAGGCGAGGCTGCCAGACACTGGTGCCACCGGGCCCTCTGACCACCACCAGTAGGCAACAGGTGAAGTGTCTTGCCCAATGACACAACGGCCGAGACTGTCCGAGCTGGGGCTCAAACTGGTAACCTTCCGATTACAAGACAAACTGCCAACTCTTGAGCCATGATCGCCCCAATTTTATCAACATTGAGTGAATTATGAATGCAGCATCAGTACCATCAGATTGTTTTTGTTCTCACCATGTAATACCACCGGAAAATATTCTGATTGGCAATTGCTTAATTGTTCAGCATGACAATGACCCAAACCCACTTCCAATGCATTAAAAGCATACCTGGATTAAAAAAAAAAAAAAAAAAAAATCAGTCATGGATTGGCCATTTTGATGTGTTTTTGTAACTTGAATTAATTTTTTCCACCAGTTTGTACAGTACTCTGTAATATACTGTATTTCAAACCTCATACAGGCATGCATCGACTGTGTGCTAGTATAGATTTTCTTTTAGTCATTTCAGTTTTCACTATTGTTACGCGGCATTAGTGGAAGATGGTCTAGTGACCGATGCTCTTTAATTTCTGTTATTGTTGCAGTACTGTGTCCTACTTGGTTATTTCAGTACACAAGAGCTTTAATATGTTTTGGCACATTTTTCTTTTGTACTTGTAAGCAGTCCTCAAATGAATAAATGAACATTTGTCCTTTATTGTTTTCTAAAACTCAAATAAATGATACTTTAATAATAAAACTCGGAGCCAAGAAATAAGCTCACTGTAGAATGTAAACTAGATCAGGTGAAAATAAATAGTTGAGGGCAAAAGTATCATGATGGCCACAGTGAAAAAAAACAAACAACTTTTTACACTTCTTTTCCAGCACAGTGTGTGGCTCTGAGTCTTTTTTTCTTTCTGAAGCAAATTCTTTTTTTATAACTCCTAAATGACATATTAAGATTTTTTTAAAATGCATCACAACAGCCCTATAAAAGCATGACAGTGAAAGGCAGTGAGTTTCCCTACACCAAAAACACAGTTACAATCAGAGATTGGTAAATTCTGTAGCAGATACTACTCTTTTCCCAAACTTCCCTGATTATGGAAATTCAAAAAGCAGTTGTGGTTACGTGAGATACAAAGAAAGACACAGCACTTGAGGCATAACACTCGTGATGTCCTCTGACAGTCCCCAAAACGGCACCTGCCCCCCTCTCCCTCTCCAAGCTGCTCCGGCCAGTGACCTGAACCGTCATATCGTGTGGCTGCGTCTGGCAGAGGACTCTCCTCCACCAGGATGGGACTGCGGGTTTCATTTGTTGTGTGAACCTCTGCTGCCGGCGGCTGGGGAGGAACTGAGTCTTGGGTATCCGAGCTACTAGAGAAGATCCAAGCCTTGGACACTTCCAATCTGAAAGCCATGAGA
This sequence comes from Copadichromis virginalis, assembly GCF_057382275.1. Classification (NCBI taxonomy): domain Eukaryota; kingdom Metazoa; phylum Chordata; class Actinopteri; order Cichliformes; family Cichlidae; genus Copadichromis; species Copadichromis virginalis. The sequence goes on along the minus strand of NC_140628.1, from coordinate 9,839,018 downwards.
GTCAAAGGTGGCACGGATGCTCTGAAATCCTGTCGATACAGGAGCCAGGAGTTTACCAAAGCCAGATCCGTGAGGTACCAGAGCACTGCTTGGGGCCAGCAGCTTGGTGCAGAGGCCGTGAGGGGAATTGCATAAAGATTTTTCAGTTCTCTGTGGAGACGGGCCGACATCTGGGCTTTCTCAAAGTTTTCAATGAGAAAGGCCGCGCTCCTTTGGCCATTTCCCGCAGTAGAAAGTATGAAGCCACAATGGGATCTGCGCAGCATCAACTTCCCATCTGAGCTCACAAACTCATCACCGATCTGTCCTCGAGCCCCTCCCACCCTGCCTGCTCCATGAACCCCAGCAGCTAAAAGGCGTTCGAGCATCACAGGGGTGGACAGTTCCTGTTTGCAAAGGAACACCATACTACCTTTGGGGACCATTTTTTCTACAGCACCTTCTTTGTCTGAGAGATCCACCTTAAGATCGACATGTAAGAGTAAGCCGTCAAATCCAATTAAAGCAGTGCTGTAGAGAGACAGTTTGTTGTTGTGCACCTTCCCAGTGAGAGGAAGTGGATATTGGTCAACTGCATAATCGCCCTCTCGTCTTAATGACTGGCACCCTGCTTTGAAACGACACAATAATGGATGAACTTTCCACAGGGGATCAGCCTGTTTTGAACCATCTGAGCCATTTGCCTCGTCACCACATTGATCACTATCACAAGTTCCTTTGTGGGGATTAGCGTTGGCTGGATACTTTGAAGAAGTCAGCTTCAGCGTGCGAGACAGCTCGAGGAAACGGGACAACGGGATGGCTTCAGCAATCAACGGCACCTTAGTCAAGTCTTCCCAGTAGAGCTTTGCACTGGGAAACTAAGAAAGTAACAATAGAAAAATAAATAAAATTAGGTTTTAGCATCTAACCAAAAATGAGGTAATAATTTCAGTAATCAGACAGGCAGAAATACAAACCTTCAAAGTTCCCATTGCGATGTGGATCCCAACAAAGCGTGCAACTTCCCTGGCCGTGACAGCGTCAGGCATGTTGGACAGTTTATTTGTACAGTTGGCAAGTTCTACCCAGGTATCCCAACCAAAGTACTTAGAGAAGTAATCAATGGGCTCTCTGGTTCTGTTGCCATCTCTTGGTGCATTAGACGAGATCACGGATGTTGGCAAACTAAGGGGGGAATAAAGTCAAAAGAACATCAAGAGCAAATCTTACATGTATTTAACAGAGGAACAACAGCAATAATAGAAAAAAAAAAAAAAAAGAAAGATATTTAGAGTTATTTCTAGGGCTGGGCCATATCATACCATTCACGGTAATACCGGTATGATGTCGGGCAACGATAAGAAAATGATAAGAAGATAAGAAATTATACGTACATGGCAGAAAAAGCATGGCAGCAACGGAGAATGGGAAGGGCGAAAGCGGATCGTTGAATGAAACAGATGAACCAGACCTGGTTTGTTAAAATGCTGCAACTTCAGTGGTGTGGAACTGGTTTGGCTTTCGTCCGTCAGATACACAACAAAGCACAATTTTTGGTAGAGCATGCAAGCGGGCCATTGTTATTACCGTGTTTTACGGAAAATAAGTTGCTCTTAAAATCCTTTGATTTTCTGAAGAAAAAAATAAATAAAAAATCGACAGTGCCCCTTATAATTCTTATGTATGAATTCTGGTTGTGATTACTGACCTCAAACAGATTTTATGTGGTACACGGCGCTCAAAAATCTGTAAAAAATGTTTTAGTACAACTTTGCTAAGCTATGAAGCCGCACAGCTTGATGGATTGTCAGAGCATTACGGCTACCGTAGGCAGGAACCTCGCGGAGTGATACGTACTGTGCTTCAACATAATATTACCGTATTGTGTGTGTACAACCTCTTTTTAAGTTTTGTGGATACTATGCATGGTTACGCTGAGGATATGTCGGCCAATTTCCACTGGAAATGCCTTTTGGTTAAACTGCCAGCAAAAAAAATTGCATTTTCACTGTTAAATTTTTATGTAGCTTTAATGCACATAAAAATAAATAAATAAATAAAAATAAAAACAGCTGCTCGTTTAAGTGAAAATGCATTAATAGTGCAAAAAAACCATCAAAGTTGCGGAGTTGTAAAGTAGTTTTGTAAAAAGTTTTGTCTTGCGTAAATTATATCATCAGTTATATCATTATCGCAAATTTTCAAATATATATCATGATGAATATTCTTGGCCATATTGCCCTGCCCTAGTTATTTCTATGGATAATAGTTTTGTAGACTCAAAGGTCTTACTGTACCTTTGCGATGAGTGATCCGACTGTTGTGCACTGATGGCCGAGTTCTTGGAGAAATAGGCCATTACTTCTGCTTCTGAATCAAGCTGAGGATCTGACAATTCAAAGCCACCCATATCCTCTTCATCGGGACTTTGGAGGAGAAACTCACGAAGATCTGGTAGGTGAATGGTAAATGGCCTGCATTTGTATAGCGCTTTACTCAGTCCCTAAGGACCCCAAAGCGCTTTACACTACATTCAGTCATTCACCCATTCACACACTGGCAATGGCAAGAACAGCCACAAATGGATGTTCCAGCCATTTGTGGCTGGAACATCATTCACTATGACTCTGAGGTGCTGCCACTCAGAGTCCGACACAGCTAAAGGACAGATTTATTATGTAAGAGGATCATCTTAAGTTTTATTGACATCATCAATAAACAGCTTAAGAAAATCTCTCAAATATAAATACTAATCATTCCACAAAAGGGAACAAACCTTGTTGCTCGATGACCTCAGGATCTGAAAAAAGACCTTCGACTCTTGTTTCCTGATAGTCTGGTACAGAATGGATCGATTCACCTGTTTAAACAGACTCAAAATTAATATATAAGCCTTTAAGTAGTATTTGGAGAATACCAAATATAGAAATCGATAAAGTCAAGTCTCTACCATTTCTATAACTGAAAAATACTGGCGATCGTCAGTGCAACCCCTCAACCTGCTAGTAGACACACCTATGTCATCAATTTGAAAATCTTATGTGGTCCTTGTCATCACAATCACAAAACTTTCAGAACTTACTCTGACCTTGGTCACTGAGATTTTAACTCATCCACAATTTTTAGTAGATGCACCTATGCTATCAATTTGAAAATCCTAGATGACTTCCTTCTTGAGTTATTGCACTCGTAAGATTTTCAAAAATCTTGATCTCTGATATTGACATTGAGGTCACTGAGACTAAAATCACCTGAGAGTTTTAGTAGCTGCACTGACAGTAATAATTTGAAAATCCTCATCCCTACATTCTCAAGTTACTGCATTGACCAGATTTTCAGAAAAGCTGATCTCTGAACTTTAGGCCAAGGTCACCAAGATCCAAACTCATCCAAGGTTTTTAGCAAATAAACCTGTGGTATCACTTTGAAGCTACTATGCAATTATTCACAGACTTAGGGGTCAACGCTGCCCACCCGCCCATCCAGCAGGGTGATGACAATACCCCATCAGCCTTTTACGACTGAGGATTAAAAATGGTGGATTTCAAAGTAAGTGGAGGTCGAGTGAGTTACTCACGTATATCACAATCAGCTGTTTGACTTTCTGTCTGATTTGCATCGTGGGATCCCTCTGGGTTTCTGCTGGTCCCAGCAGATTCTACTAGGACCTCTCTCTCCTCCTCCTTTATTGGATAGAAAATACACTGGCTGGTGTTGAACTCTGGTAAGATGCAACAGTCCGTTGTCCTCTCCCCAACCTCTACTGCTAAAATACAAATCAAAGAACATGATTTAACATGGCACAGTGGTTTTCCAAGAGTTATACTCATTAGCCAGAAGGTGATTAGCCATGAGTGGAATCAGAGGTGACAACAGCTAAACTTTGGATTATCCAATAATTAGAAATCCTGTTACTCTCAAAAAAGTAACATTTGATTTAAAAAAAAAAAAAAAAGAAAAAAGAAAAAGAAATCAAGAGATACTGTGCCAGGTGGTATGCAGACTGCAGAAATCAATAGTTTTATAATTACATATTGGTTGAGAAACCTTAATACTTACTTGGGATGACTGTATTTTCACTAAGTGCCTCTACATTCCAGCGGATGTGTCTGCTGCCATTTGTGGCTGGAACATCATTCACTATGAGGCTGCTTTCCTCTTTCACCAGAACAGTCCTTATATCGCGATGATGCAGCGGCTGCACGCTTGCAGTCTGTCTATTTTGACTAGTGGATGCAGTCAGTGGTTGATTCGAACTGTTCTCTTCAACCTTGATCTCATCACTTCCAAGAACTTGTACCTCATTTTCAGTGATGTAGCCCAAACCCTGTAATGAAAACAAGTCTTAAGTATGCAGTGTTGAATTCTATCTAACATAGCTGGTACTGCAAGCGTCTCACCTGTGCTTGATTGTCGCTTGCCATCATCAGGCACTGCTCCTTTTCAGCAGTCGCTCTCTGTCTAGAAGTAAGGAACTTCTCCAGTATGAGGCCTGGAGACTGGTCCATCACCTTATCTTGTTCCGTTCCTCCATGGAGCCCTCTTTCCTTCATTACTTCTTCAACACTCGTGGTAATTGACTCCAGCTCAAAGACAACTTGGTCTTCGGGAGATTCCTCTAACGTAGAGGGAATGGAAGGCAACAAAGCACCAGGAACATCTGCTTTGTTGATATTTAATTTGGAACTTGTCTCCGGCTGTGCTGTCTTTGTGCCGATCTCACAGTCAATCATTTCTGAATCTGAGGTTATGGGACGTTGATTTACAAAAGAAATCAAGAGATACTGTGCCAGGTGGTATACAGACTGCAGAAATCAATAGTTTCAAAATTACATATTGGTTGAGAAACCTTAATACTTACTTGGGATGACTGTATTTTCACTAAGTGCCTCTACATTCCAGCGGATGTGTCTGCTGCCATTTGTGGCTGGAACATCATTCACTATGAGGCTGCTTTCCTCTTTCACCGGAACAGTATTGCGATGATGCAGCGGCTGCACGCTTGCAGTCTGTCTATTTTGACTAGTGGATGCAGTCAGTGGTTGATTCGAACTGTTGTCTTCAACCTTGATCTCATCACTTCCAAGAACTTGTACCTCATTTTCAGTGATGTAGCCCAAACCCTGTAATGAAAACAATTTCTTAAGTATGCAGTGTTGAATTCTATCTAATTTGTCTCACTTAGTTTCTGAATCATCTTTTTCCACTTGTGTTTTCATGCTTTTCCTCTGGGTGGCTTTGCTGATTAGCTTTCAATGTGCGCTCTCGGCCAAAGCTCTCCCCGCAGGTCGGACAGGCAAATCGGCCATTGGCGTGCGCCCGGGAAATATGGGCATCCAGCTGCTCTGGACGGGCAAAGCTCTCTTCACATTCTTCGCAGGGGTGGGCTTTCCGTGGGGCATGCTTCTTCTTCTTGTAAGCGCAGAGCTGAATCGAGCGGGGGAATGTGAGGTCGCACTCGGGGCACGGGTGCTGACGGGGTGGGGTCGGCTCTGCTTTAGGTTTCTTCTCCTTTGCTGAAGCCTGACTCTCGTCCTCGGGAGTTTTATCTTCCGTTTCTGACTTTGCTGTCACCTTCGAGGGACGGCCACGCTTTGCTCCGCCTGCTTTCCCTTTTTCTTCCGCTGGGGTTGCCATCGCGTCTGATGTGCTGCCGGCCTTCACGGTCTCCTCGTTAATGTCTGCTTCCTCTTTCTTTTTCCGCTTTCCCTTTTTCTCAGCACCTGCCGGGTCTTCGGCCTTGGCAGGCCGTCCGCGTTTCTTGACAGATGAAGTGCTGCCGTTGCACTGCTGACCTTCGGGGTATTTCTCCTGGTGTGCCATCAGCTCTGATTCAGCTTCAAATCCCTGGCCGCACTTCTTACAGCGATGAGTTTTTGTAGAATCCTCTGGCTGTTCTGTAGTCTCGACATCTGGGCATGGATGCTGGGTCAGGCGATGAGCACGCAGCAGTCCGGCACTACGGAACGTTTCATTGCAATCTTTACAAACCATCTGTTTCTCTGGACACACCTGTCTTCTATGGGATCTGAGCTAGACAGGAGAGAAGTAAATGGTTATGCAACAGGTTAAGCACAAATACATAAAGCTAGAAACTGATTCATTCTGCAGTATGTTCTAAATTATACTCACTTCAGAGAACGTTTTAAAGCTCTCTTTGCAGTGAACACATTTGAAGGGCTTGTCATCCTTGCTGTGTGTTGGCTGATGCTGCGTCAGTTCCTCAGATGACAGAAATGTGCAGTTGCACACGTAGCATGTGAACAATGTGTTTCCCTGAGAAAAGATGACCAAAAAGAACGGGGAGGAGAAACATTTAAAACCTAAAGCTGCTATCAGGGACATGGAGTTGTGAACGCTCTTTGAGAGAAAAATGGGCTTCTACTCACTCAACTGGAATCTGGCACCTTGAGTGTATAATGTAAAAGCTATATAGTGTAAGTATGTCTGTGAAGGTTCTCAGTCATCCAGGTCATCGTAGTCTAAAGAGCTTGGAAAGAAAAGCGTCTGGATTTCTTTAAGTTGCTTGAAGACGTTTCACCTCTCATCTGAGAAGCTTCTTCAGTTCTAGGGTCAAATGGTGGAGACTCACAGATTTAAGCCCTGTGGGAGTGTCCCCCCCCCCCCCCCCCAAGAGGGACAATGGGCCCCCTAACCATCTGTCTTCTCTATCCAAAATGTGTGAACATTGGCATCCTCAAAAGACAGATGGTTTGAAAGAAGCCATCTATGCCCACTGTGAAAGACCATTTTTGAACAGAAGCGGTGGCTTACGACACTGTCTGCCATCTATAATCCAGTTTGGAGATCCCTTCCCTTAACACCGACTCACATCCTTGGCCATTTGACCTCAGTAAGTCACATGACAGGGTGAGGCTAGGTTTCACAGTGGGTTCACCCGTAACCTTGGCTGATTGTGATCCACACCCGTTTTCACACCTTGGTTCACGTGATTACGTAAATCATCAATATGGGGGTCCATAACCCTCTTGGGGGGGGGGGGGGGGAAGAGACACTCCCATAGGGCTTAAAATCTACTCCCCACCATCTGACCCTAGAACTGAAAAAGCTTCTCAGATGAGAGGTGAAACATCTTCAAGCAATTTAAAGAAGTCCAGATGCTTTTCTTTCCAAGCTCCTTAGACTATATAGTGTAAGCTACACTACGGTGTTGTTACAGTGGGTTGGACACGTCCCGATTTTTTTTTGCTGCAGCCATTTTCAAAATGAATGAGGATGGACTGAGGAAGTCTGATTGTGCAGGCTTTTACATGACAAAGGGTGCACAGGGATTTCCAGATGGCATGATACAGAAGATCACTAATGGACAAAAGCACCATAACAGCACGTAATGTAACGTGCGAAGCAACTAATGAGGCGAACACAAATGGGACATTACTAGCCCTCGGAATGCTAACATTTGCAACACCAGGGCAATGTGTGCAATATTCTGCTTGGTGCAAGATGCTACACACATAGGCTGAACTTAAAGGATGATCTAGTGACTTGAGAAAGTGATTACTCTTGATAAATTGTTCTCAAACACATGGGGTGTTTTTACAGATCGATGTTCTTCAACATAAACTGGAACATCCCTATTTCTTAGAGTAACTTTATCAAAGGAGGACTTTGTTTATGGGTCAATGGCAGCTAAAACCACAAAAAACCCTCAAATCTGCAGTTTTAAGTTTCATTATTGCAAAATTGGAAAGAAATTAAAAAGAAAAATCCCAACTATCCATCATTGAGCAGGGTTGAACTCTGGTGAATAGATTAAGACACAAAAAGGTCATCAATTTAGTTAAAAATGACACACTCTGTTCTTCTCACCTGCTGAAGCTGCTGCTTGTATTCCTCCCGGTGGCTCTTCTTCATGTGTCTCTCCTTGGCTTTTGCACTGCAGAACGTGATGAAGCATTGGAAGCACTGCAGGTTTTCATGCTGGTCTGAATCCACAACAGAATGTCAAATTTATTATGTGTTGTTGCTTTTAGGAAGCTGATTTAAAAGGTATGATCGCTGCATCACTCACAGGAATGAACCGAGGGAGCCGGAGGTCCATTCAGAGTGATGGGTTTGTATGGTTCTGCCGGCTTTTCCGGGGGAGCCTCGGGTGGTGGATCCGGCAAGCCCCGTCCCATCACGATCTCCTCTATGTTCAAGATCTCCGAGTCCATGGTGCGATGTTCCCTGTTCTTCCTGGAGTCAATTTAAAAACAAAAAAGACACGAAACAAAGTTTAATTACCACGTGGAACAAACACTAGTTTAATAGACAGCGGGAAACATAACAGCGCCAGAAACGCAGATATGTGCTCATTACGTAAAGTTCAACAGATGATTATACAGAAAAATAATCGCCTTACTGATTAGGTTGGTTGAAATAACGCCAATGCAACAGTCTTTAGAATCATCAGCGTATAAAAGCCAAAGGCCGTGAAACCTCTATACAGCATACACTTCACTAAAAAAAAGCATTGATATATCCACGCGGTAAATTGAGGCTGTTTCCAATTACAGATAACCGCCTTAGCTAAACGTTTACGTTAACGTTAATAACAAAAGTACCATGCTAGCTCAATACTAGTTTACAGGTTGGCGCTGACACCGACTCCCAGAGAGGACCGCTGAGTTTCCATGTCCCCCTTTTTTACATACCAATTTATTTATTTTTTTTAAACTTATCTTGTGACGTTTACATGCATCTGCCGCGAATCAATACGAAACAAGCTAAGACCTAAACGAAAGGCAAATAATTCGCTACAAGCCATTACCTCTAGATGTCGCGTCTACGGTACTGAAAAGTTTACGGTGACTGCAGACAGTTACGTCTTTTCATTGGCCCGGAGACTACGGTGACTGTAGATTCGGTAGACTCTGGCCCAATAGGAGCGCTGGCCCACTGTAGACTACCAATCGTCTTGCGTCACCAAAACAAGAACACGTGGCGGGACAGGGACTCAACCTGCAACTCAGCTATGTTTATGGAAAGTCGCATTTCTTTTATGTTTACGCTAAGTTATTGACTCTAAGACGCTGCTGGATTTAACTGAAGTTATACGCGGCTGAATAGCTTATTTAACTCTTTTACTATATGGATGCGGAAAGGCTGCGCGTTAGCCAACATCCCATCCCCTTTTCAGTGGATACAATTGGTGATGGCAACATTTTTTTTATACCGTTACAAAAACAACAACAACAAAATAACCCATCGGCCCACCGGGCAAATGTCCAGTCCAGCTATGTACACAACTAATTTTCCAAAGCCCCTCACATTGCAGTCATAATCAAGTTCACTGATTGACTATACTGCAGTGCTGTTTTTGTGTATTCCTGTTTCATCGACTATAATAAAGTGCTCCGTGTTACAGTAACAGTGAGTGGTGGATTCATTTAATGAAAGCCTAAGTCGGTCTTTAGTCTGCTTTAGACTTACTGACCTTCTTTGAATCAGCATCACAATAGTCCTAAGGGCACTGACAAAACAATTATAAATAAATAAAATCTATAGAAAGAGAAACATGTTTGATATGTTTTTTAAGTTACACACAAATAGCATTCTCCGCTAACAAGCTCAGAAGACACAACTATATAGAAACACAGAACAGAACCAAAGAAGCAATGTGTACAATCGAGTGACAAAGACAAGTTTGTGAAGTATTTGTACAACACATGCCTGCAACAGCTTCAGTGTTTCCTGGAATTGATTCCGAAACACCAACAGAGCTATTATCTCTCTGTTATGTCAGTCAAATAATCAACTATTCAGTGACCCCTTTTAAAATACTTAGTCACAGGACAAAGATAATCTCTCATAGCAACTTTGTACTGATTGTACAACTCATTTCTCTTTGACAAGTGGACCCTAACATGGCAGCAAAGTGCAACAATGTCTCTCTGTGTAGGGGGTCAAGAGTTCAGGGTATGCCTTTAATTTCTTGCCTGTCTGTAAATGACACTGTAATGGTATGATTAATCCTTTAGATTTTACCAGTATAAAAGTGAAAGAATTACATTGTCTCATTGGTGCAACCTGAAAGACTCCCCTTACAGCTAGTCTTTGCATATTATAATAAGACAGAGAAAAGAAAGCAATTCATTCTCAATTTCTGTTAATTACAGGGTATTTTCCAACCTGTTTTGGTTCAAAAGAGCCAAAGGAAAATCCTCATCAATATTGACAAGTCCTATCGGCCATTATTCATTATGCATCACTTTGATGAGCACCAAATCTCCCACCTTGAGGTTTGCATGCTTATGTTGCCACTTGTTTCGGCTCTGCAGTGTCCCTAGGTACTCCTGTCTCCATCTGTTCCAAAATGTGTTTGCAAGGTATTGAACTTGCCTCCACTGCTGTCAATGGAGATCTTTCTCAATAAAACTTCCTGGAGGGGAGTAGTGCACACCTTCTGGGTGCCTGGCCTCTTCTTGTGCGCCTTGTGACCACAGGCCAAAGGCCAAATACATCCAAGCCCACAAAGGTGAAAGGAGGTTCAGTGCTGATACGATCAGGAGGCAGATCTGCCATTCTTTGCTCAGTTGCTCTCTTCCTAAGTCTGTTGCAGATGATACAGTTGTTGATAATCTGCTTGATTAGCCTCCTGGCTCCTGTAATCCAGTATCAAGCAGTACGGACTGCACCTTCTGTGAACAGGGGCGACCATGGCTCAGGGGGGTTGGGAAGCGTATCTGTCGCCGGTTCGATCCCCGGGCTCTCTGTCCTGGTCGTTGTGTCCTTGGGCAAGACACTTTACCCTACCGCCTACTAGTGTTGGCCAGAGGGGCCGATGGCGCGATATGGCAGCCTCGCCTCTGTCAGTCTGCCCCAGGGCAGCTGTGGCTACAACTGTAGCTGCCTCCACCAGTGTGTGAATGCGAGAGTGAATGAATAGTGGTATTGTAAAGCGCTTTGGGTGCCTTGAAAAGCGCTATATAAATCCAATCCATTATTATTATTATTAACACCCGTCCCTGATGCATTACTCGCTGGTGATGGTATTGTACTATCAACTTGGCAACGTGGCTGTCACCTGGAATAATGAGAGGATGTTTCTCCTTGTAGTCGATGTTAGCGTGTTTCAGCCTTCTGCCTGTCCTCAAGTGTCCTTCATTATCACAGTGGGGACTGATTTTCTGTAAAGAGCTTTGTTTTGGTATGTCTTTACTATCTGGTCGTTAAGTCTGACGTCACTAGCTGTGTCTGGGCCTAAACTCCGCTGCAGGTCCATATATCAAATGATCACTATGGCATTACTGAGAGTTGAAAAACTGTCTAAAGTCTTTCATCTTTAATAAAATGATCAGCGTTCTGCTCTACCAGGTGTAACAATTGAGTTTAACATCCAGGCATCCATGAAAACGGAATTTATGACATTTAAAGGAGTTAGAAGTTAGCAGGAAGTTAGCTCGCTAGCTTCTATCTAAATACAATATAGCATGTCCTGACTGCGGGGTTTTGAAAACAAATTAAAACGTACAGCTCTGCTATCACTTCCAATATAAATGAAGACAGAAAACTAAATAGCAGTGATGTTTGTAGGGTTACTGAAGTTTGGCTAGCTGGTATATAATGATGTGCTACGTGACCGCTAGCGACACAGCTATGTTAGCATAATATAAACAAGCTAACTTTTTTTCCCACTCAATAAAAGTTAATGTGAGTGTTCTCAGTGGTCAGGAACAAATGTACAAACAATGGCAGGATGCTGTAAAAGGACCAAACTTCAGCCAGGAGAACAACTGAGATAATCCATCCACAATACGAGGTTAGTCATTCATATACTGCTGCATGGGTTGGGCTGTAGTTACATCCTAAGGTTTTAAAAACTGAGCTTAAATAAATGATTAGCGGTAATAAAAGCCGAGGGAGGTCAACAGTGATCACTGACTGTTTTAGGAGCTTTTTGAGATTAAATAGAATAAAATACAAAACATTAAACATGTTAACAACGCAAAAGCCATATTAAACGCAGACTACTTTAGACCCGGAAGTAGAATTCGTCACATCATCACTTAACGACCGGATTGGCAATACAGGCAAGTTCCTCCTCAAACATTTCCTTCTGCACACTTTTGATCACAACAATCTCAGCTTTTGTCAGTTCCTCTACTGTGTGAGACTGTTTGCAATGATGCCATGAACTGCAAGAGAGGTCTTCATCTTTGTTTTTGAAGACCTTCACAATATGAATGAGCAAGCCAAGGGCCCTGAGGATTTTCTTCAAAGAGGAAAAACGTCTGAAACTTTGCGATCCTAGCTGAGACCCATCATTGCTCGTGTGAGAGACAAAGCTACGTATTTCATCATCCAACATGGGGTCCACGAGGTCATAGGTTTCAGTTTCTGTTGTAACACTGGCTTGTAACAAGAAAACAGGTCCTTTAAGCCAAGCACTGTCACCAAGCATGGAAGCAGGCACTGAGCATGTGCCTATGTCAGCAGTGTTAGAGCTCGTAGAAACATAGTGCCATTGTTTTGGTTCTGAAATCCTCCTGATTTGCTGCACCCTACTGCCAACATGTCCATAGAACCTCTTAGTCTGGTTACTTATATAGCCTAAAACCACACGGCTGTCTGTGTAGAATTCAACTGCATCAAGATTTAGGTCCAGTTCAGCTGTGATGGCTTCGGCAAGCTCTGCAGCTAACACAGCAGCTCCCAATTCCGGTCTTGGAATTCTATGAGCAGATTGTGGGGCCAATTTTGCTTTCCCCAGAACGAAGCCCACATGATGGTTCTGATCTTCAACATTGGTCTTTAGGAAGGCAACTGCTGCAATGACTTTAGTCAAAGTGTTTGAAAAGATGTGTAACTCTTTTCTGATTGCTCTTGACATCGTAGCAGAAGCATAGGTTCTCGGAATATGTACATTCTTGAGATCAACAAAAGATTCTTTCCACTTATTCCACTCAGCTTCCCTTTCTCCAGCCAGTAGAGTGTCCCAGTCTAGGGTCTCATTTGAAAGTTCTCTCAGTAGCATCTTTCCCTGCATTGTAACTGGCGAAGCAAATCCTATGGGATTGAAAAGACCATTTATTGTAGCTAAGGGACCTCTCTTTGTAAAGGGCTTCACTGTGTCGTAGTAACAGGTGCTGATGATTCCCACTGACAAGCGGCTGTGAGTAATGGATGCGTGAGTAGGTGAAGAGCCGAGAAGTTTAATCGCCTACGACGCAAACTGTGGTTTTAAACCTCTATAGATGAGGTTCAAGGTATAGGCTGTTTGTCTTCTAGTGTCCTTTTTTAAATTTTGTTGAAATGTATTTGATGTTTATTATAATTTTCGGGTTTTGTTTATTTTTATTGGGTTGGTGCAATACTAAGCGGGCAACGTGCAATCCCTGAGTGGGGCTCATACCTCGGGGGAATGAGGATTTTTTAGTGGTGCTCTGTGTGTGGATTTGCCGTGATTAAGGTTCAAATGGTTCAATGGTTCAATGGTAACTTTATTGTCCCTGATGGGAAATTGATTCGCAGTATGTCAAAACAAACAACAAACATACAACCAACACATCACGTACACTCATTAAAAAAATACTATAATATAATATAAGCCTGATAAAACAACCTAGATATTCCATCGAAAAAAGTGCAATGTGCAATGGCAACAACACTTACAATTTAGTGTTGTTAATTAAGATAATAGCACTAGGTACAAATGACAATTTGTGTCGCTTTGTCTTCACTGCAGTCATTTTATAACGACGACCTGATGGAAGCAGTTGAAAATCGTTAAAGAGAGGATGATCTGAACACAACAGGACAGAAGTTGCCTTCCTCAGCACCTGCCTGTTATAAAAGTCCACAAGCTGGACCTGAGACCTCCCTGAAATCTTGCCCGCCACTTTAACCAGATTGTTAAGTCTGGTCTTATTATCTATGGACATACTACCGTACCAAGCAATGATACAGAAAGTTAAAACAGATTCAATAAAACTTTTATAAAAGAGAGTCATCATTTCAGATGAAACATTAAAACCTCTCAACCTCAAAAAGTACAATCTTTGTTGGGCCTTTTTCACTGTAGCAGCAAGATGTGACTCAAAGGACAGGGTCTTATCAAGAACAACCCCCAAGTACTTGTAACTATCCACCATTTCAATGGCTGCATCATTTACCACTGTAAGCGCAGGATGAGGGGATGACTTCCTGAAATCTATAACCATGTCCTTGGTTTTCAAGGTGTTAATCATTAAGAAGGACTGATCACACCATGAAACAAACTCCTCCACAACAGGCCCATGGGAATCCTCTTCACCATGAAGGAGGCTTACAATGACTGTGTCATCTGCGTATTTGATGAAATGCCTATTGGCCTGTGTGCTGCGACAGTCATTAGTGTACAAAATATACAAAAGAGGAGAGAGACAACAACCTTGTGGTGAGCCAGTGGAAGAGTTCAGCTGTTTGGAAAAACAGCCGTTTATTCTCACACACTGTGATCTATCAGTTAAGAAGTCTAAGATCCAACCAACGAGATTAAAATTAAGTTTAAATTGGTTAAGAAGCTTGTCCACTAAAAGATGTGGCTGGATAGTATTAAAAGCAGAAGAAAAATCAATAAATAAAAGCCGAGCATGAGCTTTGGCGCCATCAAGATGGCGATAAAGGAAGTTCAACAGAGTGACCACTGCATCATCAACACCTCTACAAGGCCTGTATGCAAATTGTAGTGGATCTATCAGCTTCTCTACTTGCTGCAGGATCTCCTTCCTGACAAGTTTTTCGAAGGACTTCATCACTAAAGATGTAAGAGCAACAGGCCTAAAATCATTTAATGATGTAGGTTTTGTGGTCTTAGCAACTGGAGAAATAATTGATTTTTTCCATACCTCTGGAACCTTCTGTTGCTGAAGAGATAAAAGAAAGATGTGATAAAAAATACCACATAATTGCTCAGCGCATGTTCTAAGCACCTGGCCACATATATTATCAGGACCTGGACTTTTATTAGTCTTACTCATTTTAAAAAGATTTCCCACCCTTCTTTCATCAAAGAACAAAACTGGGGGGCCTCTGGTGCTCTCTGTTAAGGAATCCAGTGTATTCCTTGGAATCTCGAATAAAATCTGTTCAGCTCATTGGCTAACTGAAAATCTGAACTAAAACCAGGGAGACTTATCTTATTACAGTCACTGAGACAGTGACCAGTCATGTGTTTCATGCCAGCCCAAGCCACCCTTAAGTTATTGCTACCCATCTCCGCCTCTACCTTATCCTTGTATTTTATTTTAGCTTTTTTAATTTCTGATCTAATCTCCTTCCTAATTTCTCTAACTTTCAAGGTATTCCCTTCAGTAAAAGCTTTATTCCTTTCGTAAATCAGCCTCGTAAGAACTTTAGAGGACCATGGTTTGTTATTAGGGAAAGAATTCACAACCTTTGAGGGAATAATCATGTCTCTACAAAAGGATATATATCCGCAGACAACGTCAGTGAGTTCATTAATGTCTCTACATGATTCGGTAAACACCGACCAGTCTGTACAGTCAAAGCAGCCCTGCAGGGCTAAAGAGGCATCATCACTCCAAACCTTTATGCGGTGTTTCCTCACTTTCTCTCTTCTCAGTACAGTCTTATAGACTGGCAGAAGATGCACCGTGTTGTGATCCGAGGATCCGAGGGCAGGGCCAGCCACAGATGTATAGGCACCTTTTATGGAGCCATAACATAAATCCAGAGTCTTATTGAAGCGAGTGGGACAGTGCACATACTGATAAAAACTGCTCAGTGTTCTCTTCAAGTCGCAGCGATTAAAGTCCCCAAGAACAATATTAGGGGCTTCAGGAGAGAGAGATTGTAGAGAGTGGATAGCATTGGAGATGGTGTCAGTCGCATTCTTAGGATTCGCTTTGGGGTGGATGTAAACGACGGTGACGTTGATCTGTGGGAATTCCCTCGGCAGATAAAACGGCCTCAAAGACACAGAGAGGAGCTCAATGTCAGGCAGACACACTTGTCTACGAACGGTCACGTTTTTACACCATTTCTGATTTATATACAAACACACCCCTCCTCCTTGCGATTTCTGGGTAGCTCCGGGGTCTCGATCCAAACGTATGGGAACCCCGAAGCCATTTAATTCCAGAGAACAATCAGGGTCAGAATCCTTGAGTCAAGTCTCTGTGAATGCCATTAGACATGCATCCCTGTAGTCACGTAAATGTGCAACATTCAAATGCAGTTCATCTAATTTACTCCTCAGAGACTGCACATTAGCCAGGATTATTGATGGTAAAGGAATTGTACCGTATTTGCTTCCGCAATCGCTGACGTAGGCCTCCCTTCTTACCCCGCTTCCTTGCTTTGACTCTGTTAAAAATAAAAGTGCCCCTGTGATTACTGGATAATCCAGAGCTGGAAAACACTGGAGGGTGAAAAGAGTCCAAAGACGGGCCTGTCCACCGAAGATCCAGAAGAAACTCCCGTGAGTATGTAATTGTGTGGGAGTAGCACTGACTCCAAACAACCGTCAGGATTGCCAATAAAACCAAGCGAAATAAAAAACCCATCTTCAACAAAGAAGTTCCACAAAGCACAAGCCGATGCTGTAGGATTTCCTCAGGCAAAAAAAAAGAAAGAAAAATAGGATAAAATAAAGGAATAAAAAATAAGTTAAGACACTGACACTGACAGACAGAGACAACCTGCTGGTCGCCGCAAGAGCAGCGCCCGCCACTAGCATAGCAGAGTAGGTTTATTAAGAGTGCTTTTGTATTACCACCGTCTATTGCCTGAACTAGCACTTAGTGCATGCTATAAGTGTTCGGTTGGGCCTTTTTATGTTTGAGGTGGATTTGTCTCTTTTAGAGTGACGAGCACCTGGGACCGCCAAGGAGGAACAAACCCTCAGGCGATAGCTTCGTTGCTGGCAAGGTTGCACCGCTACTATTTTTTTTGTTGTAGCGATGTTTTAGGTTTTTTTTCTCTTTCTCAAAACTTTGGTGTCTTGTCATGTTAATAAATTGTTGAACATCTTTTACTGATATTGACCCTCTTGTCCTGTTTATTCTGGATTCGATCCTGTGAGAGTTTTTTTTGGTCTGAAAGTTCGTACTAGTCATAAGAGAGGCCCACAGTGGTTACTTGGTGGCTTATACCACGCTACACATGCAAACGTACACCTATCTGGAATAACCCTGACATATTACAAAACAATAATATGATTAATTTCCCAGAATAGAGTTGTAAAGGAATTAAATACTTAGAACATATATTAGAGGGAACAGAATTTATTCCATTTGACAGACTAGTTGCACAATATGGGATCAACAAGAAAAGATTTTTAGAATATCAACAAATTACACTCAACAAAAATATAAACGCAACACCTTTGTTACTGCTCCCATTCCCCATGGGATGGACGTAGAGACCTAAAATTCATTCCAGATACACAATATAGCCATCCCTCCCAAACAGTGGTCACAAATCAGTCCAAATGTGTGGTAGTGGGCACATCTGCTATATTGAGATAATCCATCCCACCTCACAGGTGTGCCACATCAGGATGCTGATCTGACATCATGAGTAGTGCACAGGTGTACCTCAGACTGCCCACAACAAAAGGCCACCCTGGAATGTGCAGTTTTTTGCGCTATTGGGGGTCTGGGGACCCAGAACCGGTCAGTATCTGGTGTGACCACCATTTGCCTCATGCAGTGCAACACATCGTCGCATGGAGTCTATCAGATTGTCAATTGTGGCCTGTGGAATGTTGGTCCACTCCACTTCAATGGCTGTGCGAGGTTGTTGGAGGTTGTTGTTGGAGGTTGTCTCTGGGCTGGGGCCCTGGCCGGGCCTCAGGGCCTTGGGTCCTGGTTTGTGTGTTGCTGGGGTTGTGGGCGGGTAGGTGCATGGGGGCCCATCCCTGGCGCAGGGTGCCGCCGGTGCGTCGAGCCACCTGGGGGGCTCTTCAACTGGTGGGGGAGATTGTCACACCTAGCAGGAGCTTTCCTCTCCCCAGGAACTCTCTGCAGGAGGGGGAGATACAGGAGAGGTGGAGGAAGATCTCAGCCTGGGTGTCTATTGTCTCATGTAGTCTGGAAGATGAGTGGATGGTGGGGTGGGTGCAGTTTTCTCTGTGGTGGGGTTGGGTGGACTGTCCCGGGCTCTGTGGGGCTGGGGGGCGCTGCTGCGCTGGACCTGGATGGGCTGGATGGGCTGGATGGGCCTGGGCCCCCTTTCCCTGGCGGGTCGCGGAGTATGGGAGTGCCTACTGGGGTCAGCGGGGGAGCTGGCCCCAGGGAGGGGTCACCTGCCCCTCCCTTCCTTCCCTCCCCATCTCCAGCTGCCTCCCTCCTCCCGCTCCACCACAACCACCCACACATGCAGGGCCTTGGAGTAGGGGTATGTCACCAGGATGCAGAGGAGGCTACCCCCCCCCCTCCCCCCCTCTGTCCCCTTCTGGCTGCCTCTGCCTCAATTTTATCCCACAACTTAGACATTCACATTACTCACACTCTCATTACACATACATATAGGATCTTGGGGGTGGGCACGATACACGGAGTCCAAATTACCATCAGGGTGTACACCTCACCCCTGGCGTCGTTGCCCACCTCTCAATTTTGAATACACGTAGACATTGAGGGCTAGCAGGAGGGACTATGCGCTTACCTGCTGCTCTCTGGCAGGTAGCTCCATGCACTCCTGGGTTTTAAATGCACCTTGAACACACATGCATCATTTTTTTTTTTTTCTTTCTTCCCCCCCTTCTCACCGTCTCTTCTCCCCTTTGGTTTTCTTTCTCTCCCTCTCTTTCTTTCATTCTTTCTCCCTGTCCTATCCCCCAGTCATGTCTGTCCCGTTTGTAGCAACTGAAAATAAAATAAATTCATAATTATAATAAAGGTCAATCAAATGGACCAATATGGCAAGGTCATGATGATCCACTTGGTAAAAGAAATCCGCTTGGCATCTTTCTTGGCCTGAAGACAACAATTCTGATGGCTAAAGATCCAAACGGGACACAAAAAAAAAAAAAAAGGAAAATATTCTGTTTGGCAATTGCTTTGATTGATTTTTAAGCATGACAATGACCCAAACACACTTCCGCGGTAAATTGCAGTTAAAGCATTTCTGGATAAAAAAAAAAAAAGAGTCATGGATTGGCCTTCCCAGAGCATGGACCTGAAGTGGTGTGGGATCATGTTGAAGTCAACATCCAAAGTATCTAAAAGAAAGCTTGTCTAAGAGAGTTCAACCTGTGATGTAGAATAAAAGTGCTCATACCAAATGTTGACTTTCAAGCTTGCTAGAATAGTATAAATTGTTTTTGCTTAATATTCTAGATTTTTTCATACATATATATTTGCATGTTTCTGCGCCTATTTCACCTTTTCTTAACACAATACAAAGAAATGATGGGTGAGTAAAAACTTGGTTGCAAGTTCTACAAACATTTCTCCCATTTTGACGTATATTTGTAGCTTAAATTTATTTATTTTTTACCACCAATTTGTACAGTACTCTGTATTTCAAAACTCATACAAGCATGCATCAGCTCTATGTGCTACTATAGTTTTTCTTTTGATAATGTTCTAATGACCGATGGACTTTAATTACTCACATTGCTGCAGTACTGTGTCCTACTCTGTTATTTCAGTACACAAGAGCTTTAATATGTTTTGGCACATTTTTCTTTTTCAACAACATTTGGACAGTTCAAACCGTGATAAAATGTACTTGTAAAAAATCCTCAAATGACTAAATAAATAATCAAAAGATGCATATTTTTTTCCCCATTTGTCCTTTATTGTTTTCTAAAACTCAAATAAATGATACTTTCTTTAATACTACAATTCATAGAGCCAAAAAATAAGCTCACTGTAGAATGTAAACTAGATCAGGTGAAAATAAATAGTTGAGGGCAAAAGTATCATGATGGCCACAGTGAAAAAAAACAAACAACTTTTTACACTTCTTTTCCAGCACAGTGTGTGGCTCTGAGTCTTTTTTTCTTTCTGAAGGCAAATTCTTTTTTTACAACTCCTAAATGACATATTAAGATTTTTTTAAAATGCATCACAACAGCCCTATAAAAGCATGACAGTGAAAGGCAGTGAGTTTCCCTACACCAAAAACACAGTTACAATCAGAGATTGGTAAATTCTGTAGCAGATACTACTCTTTTCCCAAACTTCCCTGATTATGGAAATTCAAAAAGCAGTTGTGGTTACGTGAGATACAAAGAAAGACACAGCACTTGAGGCATAACACTCGTGATGTCCTCTGACAGTCCCCAAAACGGCACCTGCCCCCCTCTCCCTCTCCAAGCTGCTCCGGCCAGTGACCTGAACCGTCATATCGTGTGGCTGCGTCTGGCAGAGGACTCTCCTCCACCAGGATGGGACTGCGGGTTTCATTTGTTGTGTGAACCTCTGCTGCCGGCGGCTGGGGAGGAACTGAGTCTTGGGTATCCGAGCTACTAGAGAAGATCAAAGCCTTGGACACTTCCAATCTGAAAGCCATGAGAGTCAAAGGTGGCACGGATGCTCTGAAATCCTGTCGATACAGGAGCCAGGAGTTTACCAAAGCCAGATCCGTGAGGTACCAGAGCACTGCTTGGGGCCAGCAGCTTGGTGCAGAGGCCGTGAGGGGAATTGCATAAAGATTTTTCAGTTCTCTGTGGAGACGGGCCGACATCTGGGCTTTCTCAAAGTTTTCAATGAGAAAGGCCGCGCTCCTTTGGCCATTTCCCGCAGTAGAAAGTATGAAGCCACAATGGGATCTGCGCAGCATCAACTTCCCATCTGAGCTCACAAACTCATCACCGATCTGTCCTCGAGCCCCTCCCACCCTGCCTGCTCCATGAACCCCAGCAGCTAAAAGGCGTTCGAGCATCACAGGGGTGGACAGTTCCTGTTTGCAAAGGAACACCATACTACCTTTGGGGACCATTTTTTCTACAGCACCTTCTTTGTCTGAGAGATCCACCTTAAGATCGACATGTAAGAGTAAGCCGTCAAATCCAATTAAAGCAGTGCTGTAGAGAGACAGTTTGTTGTTGTGCACCTTCCCAGTGAGAGGAAGTGGATATTGGTCAACTGCATAATCGCCCTCTCGTCTTAATGACTGGCACCCTGCTTTGAAACGACACAATAATGGATGAACTTTCCACAGGGGATCAGCCTGTTTTGAACCATCTGAGCCATTTGCCTCGTCACCACATTGATCACTATCACAAGTTCCTTTGTGGGGATTAGCGTTGGCTGGATACTTTGAAGAAGTCAGCTTCAGCGTGCGAGACAGCTCGAGGAAACGGGACAACGGGATGGCTTCAGCAATCAACGGCACCTTAGTCAAGTCTTCCCAGTAGAGCTTTGCACTGGGAAACTAAGAAAGTAACAATAGAAAAATAAATAAAATTAGGTTTTAGCATCTAACCAAAAATGAGGTAATAATTTCAGTAATCAGACAGGCAGAAATACAAACCTTCAAAGTTCCCATTGCGATGTGGATCCCAACAAAGCGTGCAACTTCCCTGGCCGTGACAGCGTCAGGCATGTTGGACAGTTTATTTGTACAGTTGGCAAGTTCTACCCAGGTATCCCAACCAAAGTACTTAGAGAAGTAATCAATGGGCTCTCTGGTTCTGTTGCCATCTCTTGGTGCATTAGACGGGATCACGGATGTTGGCAAACTAAGGGGGGAATAAAGTCAAAAGAACATAGAGAGCAAATCTTACATGTATTTAACAGAGGAACAACAGCAATAATAGAAAAAAAGGGTATTTAGAGTTATTTCTATGTATGATAGTTTTGTAGACTCAAAGAAAGTCTTACTGTACCTTTGCGATGTGTGATCTGACTGTTGTGCACTGATGGCCGAGTTCTTGGAGAAATAGGCCATTACTTCTGCTTCTGAATCAAGCTGAGGATCTGACAATTCAAAGCCACCCATATCCTCTTCATCGGGACTTTGAAGGAGAAACTCATGAAGATCTGGTAGGTGCTGCCACTCAGAGTCTGACACAGCTAAAGGACAGATTTATTAAGTTTTATTGACATCATCAATAAACAGCTTAAGAAAGTCTCTTAAATATAAATACTAATCATTCCACAAAAGGGAACAAACCTTGTTGCTCGATGACCTCAGGATCTGAGAAAAGACCTTCGACTCTTGTTTCCTGATAGTCTGGTACAGAATTGATCGATTCACCTGTTTAAACAGACTCAAAATTAATATATAAGCCTTTAAGTAGTATTTGGAGAATACCAAATATAAAAATCAATAAGAAAGTCAAGTCTCTTCCATTTGTATAACTGAAAAATACCTCCTCCTTTATTGGTCAGTGCAACCCCTCAACCTGCTAGTAGACACACCTATGTCATCAATTTGAAAATCTTATGTGGTCCTTGTCATCATAATCACAAAACTTTCAGAACTTACTCTGACCTTGGTCACTGAGATTTTAACTCATCCACAATTTTTAGTAGATGCACCTATGCTATCAATTTGAAAATCCTAGATGACTTCCTTCTTGAGTTATTGCACTCGTAAGATTTTCAAAAATCTTGATCTCTGATATTGACATTGAGGTCACTGAGACTAAAATCACCTGAGAGTTTTAGTAGCTGCACTGACAGTAATAATTTGAAAATCCTCATCCCTACATTCTCAAGTTACTGCATTGACCAGATTTTCAGAAAACCTGACCTCTGAACTTTAGGCCAAGGTCACCAAGATCCAAACTCATCCAAGGTTTTTAGCAAATAAACCTGTGGTATCACTTTGAAGCTACTATGCAATTATCGCATTCACAGACTTAGGGGTCAACGCTGCCCACCCGCCCATCCAGCAGGGTGATGACAATACCCCATCAGCCTTTTATGACTGAGGATTAAAAATGGTGGATTTCAAAGTAAGTGGAGGTCGAGTGAGTTACTTACGTATATCACAATCAGCTGTTTGACTTTCTGTCTGATTTGCATCGTGGGATCCCTCTGGGTTTCTGCTGGTCCCAGCAGATTCTACTAGGACCTCTCTCTCCTCCTCCTTTATTGGATAGAAAATACACTGGCTGGTGTTGAACTCTGGTAAGATGCAACAGTCCGTTGTCCTCTCCCCAACCTCTACTGCTAAAATACAAATCAAAGAACATGATTTAACATGGCACAGTGGTTTTCCAAGAGTTATACTCATTAGCCAGAAGGTGATTAGCCATGAGTGGAATCAGAGGTGACAACAGCTAAACTTTGGTTTATCCAATAATCAGAAATCCTGTTACTCTCAAAAAAGTAACATTTGATTTAAAAAAAAAAGAAATCAAGAGATACTGTGCCAGGTGGTATGCAGACTGCAGAAATCAATAGTTTTATAATTACATATTGGTTGAGAAACCTTAATACTTACTTGGGATGACTGTATTTTCACTAAGTGCCTCTACATTCCAGCGGATGTGTCTGCTGCCATTTGTGGCTGGAACATCATTCACTATGAGGCTGCTTTCCTCTTTCACCAGAACAGTCCTTATATCGCGATGATGCAGCGGCTGCACGCTTGCAGTCTGTCTATTTTGACTAGTGGATGCAGTCAGTGATTGATTCGAACTGTTCTCTTCAACCTTGATCTCATCACTTCCAAGAACTTGTACCTCATTTTCAGTGATGTAGCCCAAACCCTGTAATGAAAACAAGTCTTAAGTATGCAGTGTTGAATTCTATCTAACATAGCTGGTACTGCAAGCGTCTCACCTGTGCTTGATTGTCGCTTGCCATCATCAGGCACTGCTCCTTTTCAGCAGTCGCTCTCTGTCTAGAAGTAAGGAACTTCTCCAGTATGAGGCCTGGAGACTGGTCCATCACCTTATCTTGTTCCGTTCCTCCATGGAGCCCTCTTTCCTTCATTACTTCTTCAACACTCGTGGTAATTGACTCCAGCTCAAAGACAACTTGGTCTTCGGGAGATTCCTCTAACGTAGAGGGAATGGAAGGCAACAAAGCACCAGGAACATCTGCTTTGTTGATATTTAATTTGGAACTTGTCTCCGGCTGTGCCGTCTTTGTGCCGATCTCACAGTCAATCATTTCTGAATCTGAGGTTATGGGACATTTTTCATAAACTACCTGACAATAATCCTGCTGTTTCTCTGAGTCTTTGGGAGCATCTCCAGCTGAAACCCTCTTTGATGGTAAATCCCTTTTCAGACGCCCTGTTCCTCTACTCCTACCTCTCGCAGAATTCATAACTGCTCCCTTTCCTTCTGCTTTTTGCCTCTGAATTAAAACTTCTTCTTCTTCTTCTTTGATCTCCACTTGATAAGTGGAACATGAAACAGTCTGCGAAGTCAGACTATTTTCAGTTGTATCAGTACTGACTAGGATAGATCCTTTATCATTATTTCCATTTTCAGAACTGCAGCTTGCAATTGATTCATTTTGAGGAACAGTGTCACGTTGAGAAGTCAGATCGTCTTTCTCATTCTGTTCCCCAACAGTGACTAAATCTACCTCTAGAAGTAAATCTTCCTTAATATCTTCCTCTGCAGTACCCTGGACTTCAAAATCAGAGCTGGAATTCCTTGGGGTACCTTGTTCTAGCTTCTTATCATCTGATGCCGAAGGTTTTTCTGTCTCATCAGTCTTTGTCTGAGTAGAGCTACTTAAAGTGGTTTCGGATGTGAAATCTGGAAGAGTCCCATAATGTTTCGCCTGTTCAGATGATGAGTAAATGATTGGCGATATATGAGATGGATTACCATCTTCTGTTCTGCTTCCATTCTTATCTTCATAGGTCTTCACTTCAGCATCTAGAGGAGGTATGGGTAAAGATGGGGAGGGGATCAAAGCTGGAAAGGAGAGACTTTGTTCCCTTTCTTCTAATGCATTCTCTCCCATCTCTGTCTCAGTGTCCCAGTCTGTAGCAGCATTCTTCACCCCAACAAGCTTTTCACTTCCTTTGGGAAGCTGGTAAAGATCCATGGTTGAGACGCCTTCAAAGATGTTCCCATTGGTGTAAGTGAGACTGGGACTTTCTACAATATGCACAGTTGCCTTGTGCTTCTGTAGGGATGAGACTTCACCAAATCGCTCTCCACAGTCCTTACACTCTAAGGAACGCTTGGAATGAGATGTTATCACTCCTTCAGTCTCTATTTTTGAGGAAGCTTTACGTTTTCTGGTGTTCTTTGGCTTGGCAGGCGTTGGCTCAGGTGGTTGATGAGAAAGCTGGAGCGAGGACATCAATGAAAGTGCTTTCTGGTTCTTCTTGGGTCTTCCTCCTTTTTTCTTACCTTCTGCTGTGAGATTATCTGTGCACTCACTTGCTGGATGCTTGAGATTGTTGCTGTTAGTCTGTTGAGACATTGTCTGGGACTCATGAGGCGAAGCCTCTGAGGCTTGGGTTGATGCCTTGGAAGGGTCCAACTTGTAAACTTTCAGCTGAGGCTGTTTATGGCCTTTTAGTAGAAGCAGAGAGTCTTCCTTTATATTTGAGCAAGGTGTGTCTGCCTTTTTGACTTTTCCCCCTTTTTCCATGTCTGTCTTTGGCTTCCCATCCTTTGCATTTTTGCGTTTTTGCTTCTTTTGTATTATTTTTGTCTGTTTTTTCTTTGTAAGTATAGGCGATGCTACAGTTTTGTGCTTACTTATTTGCACAACACCCACACTGGCCACTTCCGTTTGCTTTTTCATCTTATTTTTTCTTGTATCCTCTTTGAGCTGTTCTACTTGTGGGGCTTGGGGCGATAAGGGTGAGTTTGTTTCAGCAGTAGATAATACTCTTTCTACTTTTTTATCCTTTTTTCCTTTCCTTCCCTTCTTCTGTGACGGTACTTTTTGCTCTGTGAGTTTTTTGGGTGGTGTCTTGCTTCTTGTCGCCTCTTCTTGCATTGGCTGACGCTGCTGTGAAGGCTTCCTCTGTTTCTTGTTTTTCTTTTCTTTGCTTTGTGGGCCAAATTTAACAACAAGGTGGGGTTTTTTTGACCTTTGGCGCTTGGCAGGTTTGGCATCAATTTGTAAGTCGTCTTGGTAGATGCTTCCCACAAAATCTTGCATATATCCTTGAAAGAAAAAAGCTCTGGCTGGCTTTCTTTTCCGGACTTTCACCAGCTCTTGGGCTGACATTACATTAATGGGTAATTCTGAGATCTTTGCCACCTTCTTAGACTGTAATTGCGACAGAACCTTTTCTTCAGCAGGCGGATTTTCTGATTCAGACAGGTTATTCTTGGAATCTTCCAGCAGTTTGTCAGGTGGTTCTTCTTCAGGCTTCTTTTGTGTCTCTTCTTGTGTGTCTGGATCTATCACAGGGTGCACCTGATTTAGATCTACTGTTTCCATATGTGAATCAAAAACTTTTGTGGAATGGGTTTTCGATTCACTTGAAGCTTGCGTGAGTGTGTTTGCTTGAACAACTGTGCAAGAAGAAATGTCCTGTTCCTCTGGTTGTAAATATGTTTGCTCCAACTCAACGGTAGGCATAAGAGGTGGAACTGACAGGCTGGTTTCTTGCTCATCTAGAACGGTATGCTCTGCAGTTTTATCGAGAGTCTCTAGTTCTGTAGTTGGTACCAGAGAGGAGGAAGGGATTTCATTTTGTTGGATTGCTTGGGATTGCTCTAGCACCTCAGTTGGTATCAAAGCAGGGGTAAGTTCTAATATGACCATCTGCTCCAGATTTTGTTTAGGATCATCTACCTCATTCTGACTAACCATTTGCTCCACAGGATTAGAATGAAGCACATCAATATCCGGTTGCTGAAGGATCTGATGCATCCCCTCTCCCTCAGGTCTCTCTGCTTGTTCAGTTGGAACAAGTGTAAGCTCTGCATTTTCACCTGCTGCTATGTGAGGACCTAATACTGAGAAAGAGGGATTTTCTAGCTGTCCATCTGGAGTAATAGGTTCCAGTATAATTGTTTGCTCCATTGGATCATATGGATTGTTTGACGGGTCACCTTCATCTGTCTTAGAGTCTGTTTGTTTCAGTCCTATAAAATCTATCTGCGGTGGACTGAGATTCACATTCACCGGCTCTAACCCTTGTGATACTTGCTGCACCTCCAGTGGTGGAGCATGAGGTGGCACCTGCCCCAGTATGACAACTTGGTTCACTTTCTGCACATTTCCCAAAGACTCAATAAGTTTGCGAATCTGCTCTGTGTCAATATTGGCATCAACTTTTTGCAGGGGTCCGTTCGGCTCCACCTGTAGTAGTGCTGGTTGGCAGATGGATATCGGAGTTATAATGGGTGTAGTCTGTTTCACTTGCTGACCTTCTGGGAGAACATTACTGGCAGTAGCAGGCAAGGAATTGTGTTTAGTTTTCATGTGGTGCAAACGTGTCCTGGAACTCTTGAAAGTGGCCTTGCACATAGAACAGGGATACTTTGTTGCTGAAGCACCTAGAGACAATAAACGAAGAAACTTTATGGTGATGCTTTTAATTCATTTCAAGTCATGGCATTTCTATTTAACAACACTTTACCACTTGTACCAATGGCTTTTTTCCTTACCATCATTTTTTCTCGGTTGTGCTTTAGCTGTGGTTTCTCCCCCCTCTCCTTCAGCTCCCTCCGGCGAGTGTAACACCAAATGTTTCTGCAGAGCCTTGGACATGGTGAACCTCTTTCCACATTCCTTGCAAACATAAGGCCTCTCTCCAGTGTGTGTGCGCCGGTGATACTTCAGCAATGTCAGCGTTTTGCAAGGTTTGCCACAGTCAGTGCAGGCATAACCATCTTGGCCAAAATGAATTTTTTTATGAACGGTCAGCTCTGATGACTTGTTGAAGGCCTGACTGCAGATTGGACACTTGAAAGGTTTCTTCTCTGTGTGGGCTTTCTGGTGGACCATGAGCTCTGTGGAGTTTGTGAAATGTCGATCACAAACATAACAAGCAAACAGGGCATTCCTCAGTATGCACTGTTCATATTCTGCTGGGTGGCTCAGCTTGAGATGACGTTCTTTGCTCTTGTGATCGCTGAAGATTATATGGCACTCCATGCACTGGAGGGAAAGCTGAGATGCTACAGGGGAAAAGGGCAGAAGCAGAGTAAATACATATAACACACGTCTGTATCCCTAGACTCAAATCCATACAAAACATACATGCTCGCAAAAACAAACACGTGATTCTAGGATTATTTCATTTGCGAATGTGTAGGTAAATTTGGATGGAGGTAAAGACAGGTTAAGAAACACCCGACAAAAATTATACCGCATAGTATTGCAAATTTTTTCCATGGCAATATTGTATCCATAATGGGAACCAAATATCAATAGTTTGTTAAATAAATGAAATACTATTAACAAAAGGGCATCTCATGCACCTCTATCCTGAGATAACACATGTAGCCAAGCAAACTCAGATTAAATTGACTCGACAAAAGAAACATCCCAAACTGGACACACTTAGCCTGACAAAGCTAATGGCTCAGTCACAAAGTTAAAGACAGGACAGCAACCTCCTTACAGCTACAAAAAACACGATTAAATAAAAAATTGTTTTGTGCCTGGTGACTGCATTGATGTTTTTCACATTCTGTGACCAATCCCAACTTGCTGTAACTAAATGGTTGCTTAGAGCTTGGACTGACAATTACTCATAAAGAGATTGTGGAATGTTTGCAAATATTTCCTCTCTAATTTACAAATGTAGACAGATTGCCAACATATTTCCATCAATGTGAATGAGTCTTTGTTGAGTCAAGTTTAAGAACATAGTTTGCAGTTGAAGAAAGGGAGGATAAATCGCAGAATATGCATATATAAGCATACTGGAAATTGTTAGAAATCAAAATAATATCGTACTGTGGGTAAAGTACTGTGATAATATTGTACTGTGGAGTGTCTGGTGATTCCCACCTCTAATATCAACCCAACCAAAATAATTTCTCACTTTGAGTTTTGTCTGCTACTGAACATTAGATTCTATTGACTGTACAGATTTAACCAAACTTCAAACAGTATCAGCTTAATGAAGCAATGTTAGGTTTACATCTTGTAAAAGTACTGCAAAGGATACAGTCATACACAGTTAAATACTGTAGATATTGTTTACAGCAGAATATGATGTCTCCTGTAATTCTAAATTTGAAATAATAACAATCAAGCAGGTCTCTCAGTCCTCGACAACATATAACATGGAAAGACAAGTAAAAGACTCACATGTGAGAGGCATGACCAGCGGTTTGGACATATCCATCTTCAAAGGATCTACCATGGCCTTCTTGGAAGGAACATATTTCCTGCCGTCACTCACAGCTTTCTCCTGCTTTTTACCCTTTTGCCCATCACATCCAGCATTCGTGTTAGTTTCAGGTACCGCTGGTTTTGCAGCTGTGTCCACGTCCATCCCTACCTTTGCAGGTGTTTCTGCTGATTTTAGCCTTGCTGCACTTCCCTCCGGTGCAATTACCTCCTCAGTCTCAGCAGCAGCTCCCTTGCTGTCTTTTTTTTGTGCATCTAGCTCATTTTGTGCTGGCTGAGCCTCAGTGTCCAGCGGTGGCTTTGAGGTCGCTGTGGTCACAGGGTTTGACCCACTCTGAGCCTGGTTTGCAGTCTGCATTTGTAGTCTTTCTTGTTCAGATGTTTCTGCGAAATCAGGTTCCAGACAGAAACACATATGACTGATAATTACACAGATATTAATCGCCCTACCTCATTTACCTTTTTGCCAAGACTGCGGGTTCTACACATTTTAAAAGGAGTGAAAAGCATCTTTGTAATCCACATAGCGACAGCTGGGGGACTAGCGCATATTGTTACTGAGCTTGTAACATTTGCATTACAAAAAAAACAAAGCAAAAAAAACCAAAAAAAACAACAACAACATGGGGCTCAGCCGCCACAATGAGGTGTTAAAGAATAAAAAAATAAATAAAAATTAAAGACATGTGAAAACATTTGAGGACCATATTCCTACTGGTGAGTTCCTTGAGCAATGTCTCTCTAATAACCAGACGAAGATAATGGTAGCCTGGTTAGCCTAATTCACTGATTTGCGGTAAAAATCAGAGTGCAAAATGCGATACTTCCGCTCTGATAAAGCGCCAAATACACTAAATAATATTTCTCGATTTAAGACCATCCATCTACACAGACGCCCACTTACACAGACACGGTGTGTGGAAGTAGGAGGATGTAGATTCAGCGTTACCTAGACTCACTCGTCCGCCCAAACATCACCGCGTCGTTTCTGACAAAGCCTGCACGGAGGAGATGCAGACATCGTGACGTCACGTCTGACAAAGCTCGCGGAGGAGTGACGGGAAATGTGGTTTTCCAGCAAGTTTGGGCCACTCTGAAAACTGTTACTACCGGTTGGCTTCCTTGACCAGTGTTAAGTCCGTTTCAGTTTTTTTGTTGCAACAAATAAAATATCAGAAGAGGGAGAACAAAAACCTTTAAAAAAAGTGTAATATTCATTTTTATTGTAAAATTTCCAGGAATCCTCAAAGTGCAGGTGTTCACAGAGACACAGACTTTGTAGTATAACCTTCATAAACTCACACTGTGACTGCACACTCATGTCATGTGCACGCATGCAAACATAATCACAAAAACCGTCATTCTAATGTGAAGCGTCTGTTGTATATACAAACCCAATTCCCAAAAAGTTGGGATACTGCGTAAAAGATTAATAAAAACAGACACAATGATTTGCAAAAGTCATCAGCTCATACATTTTTCACCATACAACACAGAAAACATGGAAAATGGTTAAATTGAGAAATTGTACTATTTCAAGAAAAAAAAAAGCTAATTTTGTATTTGATGGTAACAAAACACGTGTGTGGCGTTCCTTCACCTTGTAACAACAATTTGTAAATGTTTGGGAACTGAGGAGAGCATCTGCTGGACTTTTGTGAGAGGAATGTTCTCCCATTCTTGTCTGATGTAGGATTCTAACTTTTTCCATTTGATGATGCATCAAATGTTTTCAGCTGGTGAAAGGTTTGGACTGCAGGCAGGTCAGTTCAACATCTGGACTCTTCTGCTCCAAAGCTGCTGTAAGAAATGCAGTCTGAAATATGAAAGCACTTCCTTGGAAAACAAGGTTGCCTGGATGGGACCATGTGTTGATCTAAAACCTGTATATACCTTACAGCACTGATGCTTTCCAGATGTGAAAGCTGCCAGTTCCATAGGTGCTAAAGCACCTCCATACCATCAGAGATGCAGGCTTTTTAACTGACCCAGAGAAGACAGCAGTGTTTCTGGATCATGTTCACATTTGGCTTCTTCACAAACCTCGACATGCAGTGATTTCAATGACAGAATTGTGTCAAAGATCCCAGGCATGCGACGTAGACGTTCGCCTTATCCCTTGCCCACAGAAATGTCTCCAGATTCTCTGAATCTTTTGATGATGTTATGAAAACAATATATTCAAAATCTTCATTATTTTAAGTTGAGGGAAATTATTCTAAAATTGTAGATGCAGTTTTTGTTTTTTGCAGATATGCAAAACTCTGCCCCTCTAAGATGTAGTTTATATACTCGGACTGTTCCCAATTAACCTAATGAGCTGCAAAAAATGTTCCTCCTGCTGTTTCCTTTTAGCACCACTTACCTTTAAAGCCTTTATTGCCACCATGCAAACTTTTCTGAGACATGCCATCAAATTTTTAATGATTAAACGTTTTTCTTCAAACCCTACATTTTATACATTTAAACATTTGAAGTGTTCTCTGAAAAAAAATAAAATAAAAACTGGTCTGTGTATTTTCCAATTGATTGCATTCTGTTTTGTTTTTTACATTTACTCATTGCATTTTTTTTTGGAATGGGCTTTGTATACTGAGTTGTAGATGTATCTTGCATTTATGTGCAGCCCTCGATTTTAATATAGCACAAATTACTAGACTTAGAAGCAGCAAGTACAGAAGCTTATGAAGTTGTGTGCTTATTTGCTTAATTTATAATTCATGAAATCTCATAAAAGTCTCTTTAGTGCAATTAGCTCTCATTGTATTACTAAATAAACCACTGAATATCATGAACTGTTACATTTTTCAAACTAGTGACTGTTGCAGACTGGCCAACTATCTATCTTAGTGCTCATTAATACACTTACTCTAAAATCAGTGAAGTCGTTTATCATTCTTCCTTTATAGGTTGCCATTTTATGCGCAATTAAAGTGATCAGAAATGCTTTATTTGACAATATCTGGATGGAATTTCTGATTAGGCATCCAGATGCCCATTTTCAGCAACTAGTAACAAAAAAAAAATTCAACGTTTTTGAAGTCATAAACCTAATTAATCACTAGAAGAAAAAACATCTCCACTTACTACATCAGAAAAAGCACATGTCGATTTGGTTAGTTGTGTGTCTGAGTTTAATTATACGTTTAAAATTTCAAAAATAAAAACAGACTTCAGAAACTTCTATAAAAGAATATGCCTTTTTATTTGGAAAACATCTCACACAAAATATCTGTGCACACCTCTGGATACTGGAATAATTGAGGTGAGGGAGAAGGAATATTGTCCATTTACTTGATAAAAGTCGGATGGACAGAAAGGCTGGAATTCAATAAATATCCCAGCAGTGAGTGAGACAGTGTTCAAGAGTTTTTATGTGGGAAACCGACAGAAAACTGAAGATTTCCTACAACAGTGTGTAATCCACATTTCACAGTGACCTGTGACCTTCCACAAACTCTGGAGAGAGGAGAGAATGAAGTGACAGGAGCAAGAAGACATGAAGATCAGTGTGTCTAATTTCAGAGACAGATGTCTTGTACGTCCTCAACTGGCACATTCATAAAATCCTCTCCGTGTCAACATCTGCAGTGAAAGGATTCCCCAGGATTTTTTTTTTTTTTTTTTTTTTTTTTAAGGAAAACATTAAAGGAACAGAGTGGACAGCTGTACTCAAGTTTTCCTTTTTTCTTTGACCTGTTTAATTCAAGAATGTTTCTCAGACTCTTGGATTTTACGTACTGAAAATATGCCTTAAAAAGTTTAATCTCAAAGCACATTGAGGCTATACCTCAAAAAGGCCTCCTTGGTGTAGATATTTGTTGTTAGGGTACTGTAACGCATGATTTTTAAAAATAAATTCATCAGGAATAAGTAAAAAAAATGTTTTAAAAAAGAGCAAAAGTTTTTTTGTAGCAGCTGTGTGACGTCCTTAAAAAAAAATCTGAACAGAAGCAGGGATGAGAAATCAAATGCTTCAGTGACACCTCATCCCTCTGTGTTATCCCACAGTATAGGCAACTCCCCAGTTGCATGTTTTATATAATGCGAGTGCAGCTTTGCCACATCATCAAAGCCCATATCACAGTCAAAGCACTCCCATTCCCAGTACTTATGGTCGCTGTGCACGTTTCTTTCCTGTGACTCTGCCTCGTCCGGCTCGTTTCTTGTTTTTGACTGTACATCTCCTGATTTGGACTCGTCAGATAGATCAGCCAAGTTAGCTTGTCTCAAAATCTTAAAGTGAAACACCGGTTCTCCACAGTCTGACTTGTCAGATCTGTCACGATCCTCGATCTTCTCACATGGGCTTTGTAGCCCTGTTTTCTGTGTGCTTTCCTCCTCCTCTGGTCGTTCTTTTAAGTCTGCATTCATTTCTGGCTCTTCTTCAACACAAGGGAGAAGAGCACTTCTTTGAATCAAACCTCCCAGGTTCACAGAGTTGGTACGATGCTGTTTTTGATGCGAAATTACCTTTCCGGGATTGGAGAAGCTCTGCTTAGCTCCGCCATGGTTGCTGAAGTGACTTGTGGGTTGTGCAGACGTGCGGAGGCTCCCGTGCCTGTGATAGTGATTTTGCAGGTGTTTGTCTAGTGACGCTTCATCTCTAAAGCCGCGAGTGCAGCTCAAACACCAAAATGGATTCTGTTTATGTAGCTCAGCGTGAGCCAACCACAGCCCCGCAGAAGCAAAGTCCTTGTTACAAGTATCACATCTGTGAGGGGCTGATTTTAATGAAATGCTTGCTCTGTGAACTCTCAGGTGGGAGATTAGCCGTGTTCGTCTGATGAATAGCATCCCACAATCTGGACACTCGTACTGGCGCAAAATTGACTCGTCCGGAGGTTTCGCTGATGCAGAGGACTCGTTTTCGTGCAGCTGTTGGTGTTTTTTGAAAGAAACCAGGTACGCGTAAATCTTTCCACAGATCGAGCAAACATAATCTTTTCTAGGTGCATTCTTCACTGAGGCGGTGGAAACTCCAAAGCTTTGAATCGGGTCTGAGGTCCCTGTTTGGGCTGAATCGCTCTCATCACACTCAGCTGTATTACCAATCATGCTTTCATCTCCATTTTCTCCAGCATCTTCTCTCTCTGGCACTAGTTCTGCTACCATGTGGTCTTCAATCTCTGCTTCCTCCTCTTCCAGAGCGTGCTGGTGCAGGTGAGTCTCGTAGTTTTCCCACTGTGTGAACTTCAGCCCACAGTCCTTACATTCAACTCTGTGCTCCTCATCTACAAAGGAAAAAAAAGTTATTAAGTACAGTAAGTATTGGTACTGATTAAATGTTTAGTGTAAATTGTGAACATGTAGTATCATGCTGAAATGCTGTTAAGCAAGGGTGCAGTAAACACTAATAATAATAATAATAATAATAATAATAAAAAAATGTGTTCTCATGCTATGACTCACTCTCGTCCACCTCTCCTCTGGTTTGCGATCGTACATCTTCTGATTCAGACCCATCAGATAGTTTGGAAACCTTTGAGTGACACACAGGCTCTGTACAATCAGACTCCACAGAGCTGTCACGCTCTGCAGTCATTGCATCCTCGCCTGGGCCTTCAACTTCACTTCTCTCCACATTGTCTTCTTTTCTCGTCTCCTCTTGCATGTTTGCATTTGTTTTATCTCCTTTAGAGGTCGTCTTCCTGTGGAGACGCTGGTGTTTTTGGAACGAAACACGGTATTTATACTTCTTTCCACAGGTCACGCAGGTGTAACCCTGTCTAAGTGCATTTCTCACATCTTCATCTCTGCTTTCTACATCGTCTGCTCTCTCAGAGACTGTTTCTGCTGTCCTGTCCTCTTCCATCGGAGTTTCCTCGTCTTCCACGGCGTGCTGGTGCAGGTGAGTCTCGTAGAGCTCCTGCTGTGCAAACTTCAGCCCACAGTCCTTACATTCAACACTGAGTTCTTTATCTGCAAAGAGCAACAGGAGAAATTTTAAGTACAAAAAATATTGACATGGATTAAATGTTTAGGGTAAGTATGAAGAAGTAGAATAAACCTGTTATGATTTTATAAATTATTTTAGACAAATGATCGTTCTGTTTTTCATCATCTGAAAGTTTCTCTCAAATTCAGGAGGACAGCTCAGTCACAAAGTTACCATCTGATGTAAAGCAACCAACTGATCACAGTCTGTGGAAAACTTGCACAATTTTTAACATTACTCTTTAAACTGCTAAAATTTTAACAAACAAGAAAAAAAAAAACAACAAAACAAAAAGTACAGGTTGGACTCCACTTAAGTATTTCAGGAGAAGAAAGTAGGTGTTTTTTGTTATGTTTTTCTATCATTCTTTACATGTTTAAATATTTGATACCAAAGCTCTATAAATATAAACCCTCAGGAAGGAGTGTAGCTCAAATTAACATTCAGCGATAGATGCTTGAAGTACTTAAAATTGTTGGATGTCCAGCCTCTGACAGCAGATCTGGAATCCTGCAGAAACCAGATTTTAATTTACAGCTTCTGACACACAAAAGTTCCTGTTAAATTTAAGATCATGTTTTTGCTCATTTTCCCATTTTATAAGAATTTAAACTGAATCATGCAGCAAGTAGATTTTTCTGCACAGAAAGAACAGATGTGTGCTGAATGCCGTTACAACACAAAAACACAAGTTCATGATTCCACCTCTGGACACAGATATGTATTTAAGGAGAACAACATCAAAATCCTGAGAATTACATATTTTGTGACTGGAAACACTTTTGAATAACATTTGTTTTATTAACACTGAAGACAAACAATTGAGGAAAGTGAATGTGTTGCACTCACTTAGTTTGATATGTATTATGTTCTTGCAAAAGAAATAAACACTGTGGTGGAGTAGTTATGGTTTCTGTTTAGTTTAATAGCCGAATGATTCAGCATCACTGGTGAGATTATTCTTGATTAAGAATTCTATCGTAGCAATAATTTAATATAAATGTGAAAATGCAATTTATCAAACTGCCTCAAAAGTTACAGTGCTTACATTTATTACATCACTTGTCATAAAAACAAGAAAACTCCAAAACTTTAGAGATTAGGAAAATAAACTGGGGTCTGCATTTTTACACCCAGATTTCAGCTGCACACTAGATTTCTTTAAGAACTCGGAAATTAATCATTCAAACACTAAAAAGAACTCATCTATTCACAAATACAAGTAAATGACTGTAATTTGCCATCTTAACCAAATAATAACATACTTTATATTTTTTCTCAGCTCTTTTGTAAAGCAGTCAATTTTAAAATACATGGAGTAGAGCAATAATTATATTATAGCATTAAAAATATAATTTTGATAAAAGAGCTTGCACATTACAGACAAATAAAATACGATTTGGTAATTACCAAAACGTAATCTACAGCAGCTGTGGCATAAACCTTACACTGGGTTGTGGTCTATAAAATTTCGTAAGCATGCTATCTCACCTTGTAAATAAAAAGCACCACGTGAAATTTAGACTCTTAATCTTAAATCAGGAAATCTTAGAATGTATTATAGACTCTGGCTGCCAAATTTAAGCATGGATATAAAGAATTTATTTTGAGGAAAATCAGAGCGATCATCATGACAAACTTTGGATGTAATATTAAAAGGAACTTGTTATTTACAAACAAGTTCATTTAGATTTGGTGCAATAGTGTCATAGCTGGATGAAAATGTGTTTTTTTTCACCTGAAATTGACTCTTTTAAAGAATATTTTGAGCCTTTTGTATGAAAAATTGAACATAAAATCTCAGTTCCCTGCCTGTAAAACAACAGCATTTCAGATCTGTCAGTAAAACAAATATTTTAGGGACTTCGAGCAAATTTCTTTCAAAGAAAACTAAGGCCAGTAGAGACCTGGAATTTTGCTTACTTCCTGTTAATAAGTATAACTCCCCTCTTTGAATTATTTTTCAGGCAAACTTGAGATGGTCAGCTTGGAGACGTGTGAAGAACTGGCATGTCATCACCTAAGATCAGAATCCGAGCACTCTTATTACCACTTATCTATGTGTGTGCATGTTCGCATGCTATGACTCACTCTCGTCCACCTCTCCTCTGGTTTGCGATCGTACATCTTCTGATTCAGACCCATCAGATAGTTTGGAAACCTTTGAGTGACACACAGGCTCTGTACAATCAGACTCCACAGAGCTGTCACGCTCTGCAGTCATTGCATCCTCGCCTGGGCCTTCAACTTCACTTCTCTCCACATTGTCTTCTTTTCTCGTCTCCTCTTGCATGTTTGCATTTGTTTTATCTCCTTTAGAGGTCGTCTTCCTGTGGAGACGCTGGTGTTTTTGGAACGAAACACGGTATTTATACTTCTTTCCACAGGTCACGCAGGTGTAACCCTGTCTAAGTGTATTTCTCACATCTTCATCTCTGCTTTCTACATCGTCTGCTCTCTCAGAGACTGTTTCTGCTGTCCTGTCCTCTTCCATCGGAGTTTCCTCGTCTTCCACGGCGTGCTGGTGCAGGTGAGTCTCGTAGAGCTCCTGCTGTGCAAACTTCAGCCCACAGTCCTTACATTCAACACTGAGTTCTTTATCTGCAAAGAGCAACAGGAGAAATTTTTAATTACCATGTAGATTATTATGGCAGCTTGTGTTTTACATGGAAAGTCTGAGTAATATTTTATTTTGACAGTTTGAGATAAATTATTCTGTTTCAGCAGGCATTAGAAAGTGATCACGTCAGCAAAAAAAAAAAATTGTGCAAAAAAACCCCCAAACCCCCCCAAAACCGAAACTCAAATAAACTTAAATAGGAAATTAAAAAAAAAAAAAAAAAAAAAAAAAAAAAACAACCTAAAATTAAGCATAAAAATACTGATTTCCAAGCACTGACAGTAAAGACATCTTTTAGCACCTCCTGATTACACTGATGTATTCAAATATTTTCTTGTTTGCCACTGAGAATTTTTTTTACACTGATTTTAGATAAGAAATCTGATTTAAGCCTACACATTAGGTTTTTGAGAGTCACGTTGCCATTTCAATATTTTTTAATAACAATATACTGACACTATATCTGGGATTTAAACTATTTGCCAACAAAATTGTTTTTTGTGTTTTTTTTCTTAAAGACGACACCGGAGTTGCATTTAAGCATATTTCTATCAATTTAGCTAAAAATAAAAACAAGCATGCTCAGGGTGCTCAGAGATGTTTGAGGCACTGGATTTTACTGCACATTCATTTCTCTTTGCAAGAACCAACAGTGGTCACTCATCATGCTCTGACTCAATTTTCCCTGATATCAGTTTTTCATCACTTTCATATTTTGGTTAAATCTTTAGCGGCACTTATCGCTGACATCACACAGATCTGGTGGAGAAAATGTAGAAAGTGCATCTTCAGTGACATTCTGGCACTCATTATCTGATATACTTTCAGCATGTTTATCCACAAGCTCAGCACTATTAACAGCTATGTGACTGCCAAGAAACAACATGCTTGAATGCTGCTGATTCAGCTGGTTTACTTTTCCTTTTGAACTCATCATGAAGCATCAGTTCATGTTCATCAGGACCAAGAAAATCACCTTTAGTGCACTGATGTCTTAAACACTGAGATGCATCTCCATTTCTGTCCAGTCCTGTTATCCAGTGAATCAGTGGAACATCACAGCGACAAAAAACGTGAAGCTAGAAGAAAACAGCTCTCATATTTGGAGTCAGTAAGTGAAATTAGTGGAAGTACAGGTGAAAGAATCCCAGGAACAAAATGTTTGTTGATCAGTGCTACAGCAGGCACTGCAAACATCTTTAAATTGGAGGAAACTGGACCTATATCACTGCAGAGCCTTAACTAATATGATCAACAACACATGCTTTTACTTATTTGTACATTGTTTTAGTAGCAAACTTTTAGTTTGCTCCTTTGACACATCAAGGTGTTCTATTTAATACATGCTAGATATGAAATGTAGTAATGCGAGAGCAATTTATGTCACCCGCATATTGGCATATTCATAAGCTAAGTAATCGTGAAATGGGAAACAACAATATTAACAACCCAGACATGACTAGAATATGCAGACTGACTGAATTAATCACACAACCATTAATCATGGCAAAAACAAGTTCGTTTATTTTCAACTTCTTTGACTTCTAGGAATAAAAAACAAATAAATATAACAAACTACTTAGAACTATACTACAAGAACATAACTGCTACTTTAAGTAATGAATATTTTATCACACAATAGAAATAACACTATAAAGAATCAACAGAGGAGCTTATAAATCAGTTAATGCGTAATGCATTGTACAAAGCATACAATGAACGTAGTATAGTTTATAATAATGGAAGTGACCAAGTGATGTTAGACAAGAATTTTGTTTTTCCTACCAGGTTATGTAAAGAGTACGCATTGCTGAATTTCAGGTTCTTTATCTTTCTGTAAAATATGCAAAACGTCAATCATCCTTCAACAAAACATCAGTTCTTAACAAAAACAGCAGCAAAATTAGCACATGCGTGTGGCGCAACATTGTTTAGCATGTCTTTCTACACTTTGCAAGTAGTGTGTCAACAGCATTTTTCATTTCTCTGGGCAATTTACATGCATAAATTTGTCTGAAAATGAAAGACAGTGGTCCCCAAAGAAATTAATCAAGTTCAATTTACATTCACAACAGGTCAATTTAAAACAGCAAAAAAATATGAGATCTATGACATCAGTGCTCTCCCCCCAAAAAACAACACTGTGTATTTTCACATTTGTACCGCCACCAGTCAGATCATTAAACTTAACTCTTGCACAGTGCAGCTCTTTCTGGTGCTGTCTGGTTGCTTGGTCTTGATTTGTGGTGCAGGTCAAAATAGAACT
Source organism: Copadichromis virginalis (assembly GCF_057382275.1). Taxonomy (NCBI): domain Eukaryota; kingdom Metazoa; phylum Chordata; class Actinopteri; order Cichliformes; family Cichlidae; genus Copadichromis; species Copadichromis virginalis. The sequence continues at coordinate 9,799,062 of NC_140628.1, read as the reverse complement.
AACATCAACTTAATAACGGGATAGAGTGATCTCTGTTACCGATTTTACCTGCCAGTTCTGCTCAGCATATACTAGTCCAGTGTTACATGTTTAAGTACAACGAATCTCAAAAACTATACGAACAAATTAGGAACTATTTAGCCAAAGTAAAAGGTGCAAAAAAGAAATTTTCTAACAAAGATTTTTAGAAGTTTCAGAAAAGCCAGCATCTATGTACAGAGTCATTGTTTCAGGTCTTTTCAGGTTTCTTTGCTTTAATTCACTCTGTGGGTGTGTTCAATATAATGCTGGTGCAAATCAGTTTCTTGACAAAAAGTAGTTCCACATTCAAGGCAGGTAAGGCCATTGGAATCTCCTGCAGAGACAGCAGCAGGAGCATCGCTTTGTCTTTTGTAATCGCTGATACATTCCTGGTGATGCTCAATGAGGTCTTGGATTTCACGGAAGGTCCTGGGGCAAACGGAGCAATGGTATGAGTCACTGCTGCTGCACTGCTCCGTTTTGTGTTTCTGTAATTCGGTCGGTGAAAGAAAGGCTTTGCCACAGTGTTGGCACTTATGGCTACTTTGTGACTGGCCCGCTGAGTTGAGCGTAGGCCGAATCACTTTAGAAGATGGGAAAAACTTTTCTCTGTTGTCAGCAGCGGGGGGATTGGGTTTTAGAGGCTTTGAGGTCATAGCAGCACTCAGTCTATAGCGTACCTCATTCGGCAGACGGCAGCGGACTTCGTCGTGCCAAGCAAGGTGCTGATGTAGCTGATTCTCAGTCCAAAAGCCTTGGCAGCACAGAGCACAGGAGTAAGGCCGACTCTGTGCCTTTGCCTTATGGGTCCCTAATTGTTCCTCCGTTTGGAAAGCTTTCCCGCACTTATCACACTTGAAGAAGCATTTGGCTGTGTTCTCCGATACACAGCTGACTTGTGGAGGAACCTCAGCTGCAGCTCTAGGAGTTTGATTATCCAGTTTCGACTCCTGCTTCACATCCAGGTAAACTCTCTTAAAGTTGGGGGCGCCTTCAGAAATGCCCCATTCCCTGGAGTCTGGACACAATTTCACAGGAGAATCCAATGTGATTTTCATCCAATCTCTGTCAACTGTGCTACTTTTTAACATCACACTGGTGTTATCTGCTGCTGATGAATCTCCAGTTTTCCTCATCTCACTACTTGAGGCAACAGGCTCTTTTTTTCTGCGCAAAGCAGCTTTGCGTTTGCCTTTTGTGCTCTTTGCGTGGGCCTGCCATTTGTGAGCACGTAGTCCTCTTGCTTTAGTAAAGGTCATCGAGCAGAGGGGACACTGGTGAGGTTTTGGCTTCAGTGCCAGTAATACGGCATCACTCTCACTGCAATTTATTTTGACTTGTTCTGGAGCCTGGTCAAACGCCTCGTTTCCCGTCTCTAAAGTTTTACTGTGCTTGGCTGGAAGTAAATCTTGCACAAATGTCTTGCCTGGTTCGTTGCTGCTCAAATCTGGCTCTGGTACAGCTTTGCTTTGACATGGTGGATTAAACATCTGGTGGCGCTGCAGAACGCGGTGATTAAAAAACTGTTTGCCACAGTTTTTGCACTGAAAAGTTCCATCTATGGTTTTGTGGTTAAGAGATTTCAAATCATCATCTTTTAGCAGGGACCGCGAAGATTTCTTTTCTTTGTGCCATCGTTTGTGGGAGCCCAGGGCTGAGTTAGACATAAACCGTCTCCCACATTCAGAGCAGTGAAACAGTCCTTTACCCTGCTCTTCTTGTTTAGGTTTTTTTAACATTGTAGAAATGGCCAGTTTGGATTTTGGTAAAGACCTGTAGCCCTCAGCATGAATTCTTTTGTGAAAATTTAAAGCCCCAACTACTGAAAAGCTTCTGTCACATTTTTTGCATTTGTATTTCATATTGGATGCAGTTGGGTTTTCCAGTTCTCCTTCACCTGTGTCATTTTCCATCTCTGGTTCCGTGCCATCCATTTCACTCTTTACTGGTGTACGTACCTTTGACTGGTCAGAGCTTTCCCATGTGCTAGCATCCACGCTGCCTTCGCACAATCTTAGAGCATCATCATTTTCTGTATTTGCAACGACTTGATTGTCTCTTTTAATGCACAGTTTCTGATGAACCCTTAAAGAGACCTTGCTGTTGAAATGTGCAAGGCATGTAGCGCACTGTAGATCCTCCAGCGTGACTCTGGACCACGATGATGATGGAGAATGCCCACTCTCATAGCCATGGCTTTTCATATGAAACTGCAGTGCTTTGGCCCGTGAAAACAACTTCCCACAGTCAGGACAGCTGTAGGTATTCTTTTTCAGCTGTTCAACTTGATGCTGAAAAGACTTGATGGGTGGTGGGAGCAACTGGTCATTATGCACTACCTGGTGTCTAAGGAGGCTGGAAAAAAGGCGGAATGACCTGTTGCAGAGTTCGCATTTGTGATTTCCATTTTCATGCTTTCGCATGTGCAATGTCATGATGCCTCTGTGCCGAAATTTTCTGCCACACACCGGACATGCAACCTTCATGCTAGAGCGTTGGTGTCCATTAACAGAGGATCCCGGGACACCTTTTCTCAGCCTCAAATCTGCACACTCTGTCGGATTTTGCTTGTGGTGTGAGAAAGCACCTAAAGACCAAAATCCCTTTCCACACTGCTCACAATGATAGATCTTTGGGCCCAGTAGGGTTTTCTTTGGATTGTATTCTTTCTTACTGACTGAAATATTTTCCTTTTTTTGTGCAGAGCAGGTTTTCATATGGTTAAACAGGCTAGCTGCATGCGAATAAGACATTGTGCAATCTGGGCACTGGAACTGTTTTCTTTTGGGATGATGCAACTGATGAGAGACCAAAGCAGACAAACGAGAGAAAACTTTGCCGCATTCACTGCACGTCAGATTTTTCTTCTCTAATCCCTCCACCTCCTGAAATGCATCGCTGCTTGGCATCTGACCACCGTGGGTCTGTATGTGATGGCAGTGTGCCTCAAAGCTACTTGCTTCATGACCACAAGTGTCACATGTGTAAAAAGGCGCTGACTGACCTTGTGCCTGCTGTCTTCTCTTATAAACGCCATGCCACATTCTGTGAACACGCAGCGATGAAGAACTAGAAAACCAGCGATAACACTCTGGACAATCAAACCTGTCTTCTGCTGATTTATTCTCAGCTTCCCTCGCTATCAGTGCAATCGGCTCATCAGCCTGCTCAAAATCAATTTGTACAATTTTCAAGTCCATTTCTGGTTTGGAAACAATATCACTGTCATCTCTTCCCTCCTGATCGGATTCACACACCAGCTCCAGGTCAGGATTCAGATCTTGGGGTGGCTCATCCTCAGACTCACTTGCACTGATCACCTGTACGTTAAAGTCACCGGGTTCATAACTTTCCATGTCTTCATCAGTCTCAACTATGTACAACTCTTCAGTCATGTTGGTCGGAGGCAAACTGTCCAGCTGCACTTTTCCTTCTGTAGACGTTTCCAAGTCAATCTCTGGTCTTCCGCTTTCTGCCATTTGGTCTTGAGGTAGAGAGGAACACATCTGGGCCTCCTTCTCAGTTTCTCTAAAAACATCTGTGTGATGAAGCTGATGAGAATGAAGTGCCGAAGACCTGGAGAACTTTAGCCCACAATCTTTACATTCAAATGCCTTCTTCTGTAGCTGGCACAGCTGATGGTGAAATGACTTTGCTGGGGTTTCGTCACTGTGTGCAGTGCGCTGATGCCTGTAGTAGAACGTAAGAGTCATGAACACTTTTCCACATTCCTCACATGGGAACCTTTTTGCAGAATTATCACCATGATTGGCATGCCATCGCTGATGGTTAAAGAGAGCAATATGGCCACTGAAACCCTTTTTACACTCGCTGCAGTAAAACTCGTTGCAGTTCTTCTTTGGCTTTTGTTTCATTTCTTCAGGAGAGCACTGACTATTGCGGCTAAATCTCTGATGAGTCTTAAGTCGCATCAGGGCAGAAAAAGCTTTCCCACATGAGCATGTAAAAACCTTTTCAGAATAATCCTCCGTTTGACTTTCACCTGCCTTTGTTTCTGCTAATGACTCCCCAGCTGGAATTGCATCTCCTGAACTCCTGTTTCTGGGCTTAATCAACTTTTCCTCATGACAACGACGATGGGCATCAAGAGCTGAAGCACGAGAATAATTTCTCCCACAAGATTCGCACTGAAACGACTTCTTTTTCAAATGCTGAAGGTCATGAAAAACTGATTTGGAGGGTTGTCTGTGTGAGCGCTGATGGTTGAGAAAGTGTCCAATCACACCATAAGATTTCCCACAGTCCTGACATTCATAAGTTTGTTGCTTTGCTATGGCAGCATTAATCCGGATACCAGTCTCCTTTTGAGAGATCTGATCATGGTTCTTCTCCATATGCAAGTGGTATTCACTCAGGTCAATAAATGAGGATGAGCATAAAGAACAAAAGTGAAGCGCTTCATTGTCCTTTTCTCCATCATGTAACTCATCCATGTGCTTGTCCAAATACATGCTTTCTTGTGGATGTTCACGCAAATGCTTCAAGAAGGCTGCCTCCTCTCTGAAGCCTTCTCCACAATGCTGACAGCAGAAAACCCCACTCCCTAAAAATAGAAAAGGGGAAAAGAGGAGGTCAAAGCCACTCCTGTTTTCAGAGAAGAAAAAAAGAAAGGAAATTTAAAAACAAAACAAAACAAAAAACAGAGGCGCAAACATGTCTTTATTTTAAAGTAACTTGAGCTTACAGTATAATCACACAACTGCACAATTTCCATATAAAACAAAGAAATGATAGGAGAAAAATAACACTTATTAAAAAAACAACAACAAAAAAAAGTGTCATTACTGAGGTGCAAATACACTGTTTAGGGCTAAAATACCTTGAAGATGAATTATTTTGTTATTTAATACAGTTGCTGTAGTTGCATTTTTTTTTTTTTTAATAGACATGGTAAATGGTTAACGAATGTCCGCAAAGCACCTGCACACTGTGGACAACCATGTTTAGATAAAATCTCATTTAGAGCAGGGCGATATGGCCAAAAATATTTATCACGATATATATTTGAAAATTTGCGATAACGATATAACCGACGATATAATTGATGCGAGACAAAATACAACTCCACAACATTACTAGCGCAAAAAGACAACCTTCCATTTATTTTCACTTAAACAAGAAGCTGGTTTTTATGTACATTAAAGCTTTATAAAAATGTAACAGTGCAAATGCAAATTCCTTGCTGAAAGTTTAACCAAAAGGCATTTCCAGTAGAAATGGGCTGACATATCCTGAGCATAACCATGTATAATATCCACTGAAGTTAAAAAGAGTTGCTTTGCAACATTAAACTGCAGTGTGCAGTACACATTTTTCGGACCATAAGGTGCACGGGATTATAAGGCACATTAAGCGAAACAAAGCAGTCAGAATCAAATTTTATTAAACTCATTCTTCTTGCTTCCTCCACTTCTGTACCATTGATTTATTAATGAATGAATTCTGCTCTATTTCCATGTTGTTGCAGTATATTAATGACTAACCTGGTATTGTGGATGGATTATCTCAGTTGTTCTCCTGACTGAAGTTTGGTCCGTTTACAGCATCCTGCCATGCGATTGCATTTGTCTCTAACTATCAGGAACTTTAACGTTAACTTTTATAAGTGGAAAAGTGTTAGTGTTCTCCTCCAGCTTCACTGTTTATGTTATGCTAACATAGCTGTGTCGCTAGTGTGACACACTGTAATGTGTGGTCACATTATGTGATTTAAGCTTTTAGGTGTAGTTTTGTTAAGGAAGGGCCTTAATCTTGTGATTTTTGTTGGAGATCCAACATGTGGTGTGATCCCTAGTTACGCCACAAGGGGGCACTTCCGCCCCAGTGAGATGGTTTAGTGTGACGCTACTGCTCATCTTCAGATCTGGCAGAAGCGAGAGAGGAAACACACTACCTGTCGTCCATCTCATAATTTATCTGTTTTTTTTCAGGTTAGTAAGTAATAAGGCCACACATGTGGTCCACATAATTTACATGCCAAATAAGGGTAAAACCTGACCAGCCGTTTGTTTTGCTGGGATCTGTATTCGTCTGTTTTGCTCATTGAAATGTGTTACGATCGAGAGTAGGAGCTAGCTTAGCTCGCCACATCCTAGAGTAGCTGTTAGCTTTGTTGTTTTCTAAACTTAAGGCACCCTCTTGTAACAAAAGTACACCACGGCTCCTGTATATTTGAGTTAATGTGTTCGCAGAGACAGTTTGATATGTTGTCACTGTTATTGTCTAAAGTTAGTGTAATAACCTATAATAATTCTGATCGCTCTGCAATGTTGATGTGGAGATTTCCACTACACAGATACGCCATTAGTATATGGTACAATACTGGAATGTTTGCTTTATCAAACGATGTGTGAAAAAAAGTGTGATTTATAGCTCTTAGTAACAAACAACAGAGATGACTGTTTAGATTTTTGTTTATACTATTATTATACTATTTTAGTTTATTCTGATTTTGGGCTTTGGGAATGTGAGACAGAGATGTTAAGAAGTTTTTGCAACCTGTTGTGAACACATGAATGTGTTTAAATAAAGATCTGGCAGAAGCGAGAGAGGAAACACACTACCTGTCGTCCATCTCATAATTTATCTGTTTTTTTCAGAACCAGACATAATCTGTCAGCCGCCCTCTTGCTTGGGGTGTGTTACACTAGCGATCACGTATCACATCATTATATACCAGCTAGCCCAACTTCAGTAACCCTACAAACGTCACTGCTGTTTAGTTTCCTGTCTTAATTTATGTTGGACGTGATAGCAGAGCTGTACGTTTGAATTTTTCCAGAAATCTCAGTCAGAACATGCTATATCATGCTTAGGTAACTAGCGAAACTAGCGAGCTAACTTCCGCTAGCTTCCTGCTAACTTCTAACTCCGTTAAATGTAATACATTTTGTTTTCATGGATGCCTGGAAGTTAAACTTCATAGTTTCACCTTGTAAAGCAGCAATGCTGATCGTTTCATTAAAGATGAAAGAATTTAGACAGTTTTTAACTCCCAGTGATGCTGCAGTGTTCGTTTGACCTGAAGGATACGGAGTTTAGGACCCAGATTACTCCCAGATTTAAGAGCATCTTAGTCCGACAAATACGACAATAACGACGGCCGCTTGCATGTTCTGCAAAAAAATGTGCTTTGTCGTGTATCTGACGGACAAACACCAAACCAGTTCCACATCACTGAAGTTGCACCATTTTTACAAACCAATTCTGGTTCATCTGTTTCACTCAACAATCGGCCATGTGCGTATGAAAACAAAGGCACTGCGCATATGCGCGTTTTACTCATATTCTATCGCGATAATTCATTTTCCTATCGTTGCCTAACATTATACCGGTATTACCGTGAACGGTATAATATGGCCCAGCCCTAATCTCATTTAATGTCAACTCATATTTAAACGTTTAGAGAATTAATAAGTAAAGGCTGTGTTTTTCAACAAAACTCAATCCAAACAGATTTTTAACGCATATTTCTGAAATTTAGAGCAGTGAACCACAACTGTTACTCTGTAAAGTGCAGTGCTTCTTATGTGTTAAAAACATGTCCCTATTGAAGCTTTTCTTATGGATACAAACTAGAGCTGGGCGATATGAGATTTTTTCATATCACGATATGTTTTTTTCATTTCAGGCGATAACGATATCTATCACGATATAAGCCAAATAACTATATTTGTAAGATTTAAATGTGCCGTTGCTCACAAGTAAAATGTGAAATAATCAGCAGCTTGTTTTTATTTAAATATTTATTTCCCATAATAAGTTCATCCATTAAGCGGACGCGAATGGATGGATGAAGTTCAACAGGGTAGATGTACTTAAGGAACATGAGACTTTTTCAGATAAATAAAGGCAAATATTGCAAACTACACAAAAGACAGCCGCTAAAGCGTTTAAGTTTCAAAATAGAACAAACAAAACAGACTAAATTGTCAATTCCACTTAGAAACAAAATATTAATTCTAAAAATAAATCTTAGTTTGTTTTACAGAAGAACAGACAAAACTGACTAACTTTTGTCAATATCAAATAAACTGAGAACTAAAAGGAAATTCTCAATCTCTCCTTGTTGTATAGCTGAGCTTTTCAAACAGTTTTAACAGTTACTTTAGTCTGACAAAAGCCGAATGACGAATTAGCGCTTCCAGTCAGAGACTGAGGCTACGTCCACACGTACACGGGTATTTTTGAAAACGGAGATTTTCCGTTTCCGTTTTAAAAAATAATCCCGTCCACACATAAAGGCAGAAATGAAGGAAAACGCTGCTATGAACATGCCAAAGCAGCAGGTGGCGCTAGATTCCTAACTGTGCAGAAATGTTGGCCAATCAGAAGTCTAGAAGCCTCGGTGGGAAAAAGTAAACAAAGCTGCGGCATAGAAGCAGAACCGAGTCGTATGTGTGGAGGGACAGTAACTGTGTGTATATGTAAGCATTTAAACACTGCAGAGAGTAGAATTAACAGTAACAGTATTGTAGAAATTCATTTCACCGAAACAATAACGTGGCGCACAGTGTGACGCATGCACCAGTTTATTGTATTTCCAGACTTGCTTTCGGCACAATTTACAGTGCATGCTACTCTGTTTTTTGTCAGACTTGAAATAGCCGAAATACCTTCACACTACGGAACTTCTATGGCTCTTCCGTTCGACAATCTCTCCGGCATTGGAACCATCATCTGTTTTCTCTTCGGTCACGCTCGGTTGATTTTTCTAGTCGGCACACTCATTTCCTCCATTACGCGCTGGCTCCATTACCCGCTGGCTGCTTCCCAAACAAACACATGTGCGGCTTGGCACTTGTGCTGTATGTAACAAGTCACACGACGTGACGCTGCGGCTGTGATTGGTTCGGCTCTGCGCTACTTAATTTGGATTGGCTGACCTATTTTTTTTTTTTTTTTGAGGACAAGAGCAGCGAGGTCTATCGCGATAGCTTAATTTCTCTATCGAGTAAAAGTTATATCGCGATACATATCGTTATTGTTCTATCGCCCAGCTCTAATACAAAGGAATAGTGACAATCTGCCTGCTGACCTGCTGAAACTTTAGTCTGATGTCTCAACAGGAAGAAGTCGAGGCGTAAAAGTAGTGAAGATATTCTGCTTCCACCTACATATACACGTAAAAGCATACTAAATGCTTTGGATGGAAACAGCCAAGAGAAACTGTATGAGTAGTATTGTTTGCTGTCTAAATAAATATTTCCTATTGATCTAAAACAAAACACAACAAGCAATGCTTTAGTTGTTACACAACCATGCTCAGGAAAACAAAACTTCCTTCCGTTGATTGCTAAAGTTTGTGTACTGATAAAACAATAATCAGAAAAGTCTAATTTAAAACTAGTTCTAAATCTAAAATCCGTTTACGTTAATCTTCTATTAAGAGTGCCAGATTGTTAAAGCAAATGAAATAAATACCAAGGGAAAGATTATTATTGGGCGGCGGGGGGGGGAACCTGGAGATACCGCAGATTGAGCACTTCCCTATTTATGGCCTGACCAAACATTTATATTATTCAGTAGGATTACAGAAAAAGCATGTTTCCGGCAATACATAGATTTGCTTCTGGCAATGCCCTGATTCAATGTCATAAGACTAGATTATCAAAGCGGTCACATAATTTTCGATCCATATGGCTGAGTATTAACTTTGACCAGGGCTGGCGCTGTTTGTTCAATACGCCCCACTGAAAATGCTGGGAAGCCTTTAACTCGAACTGGTAACTTTATATTTGTTACTGGTGTTAAAAGAGCACTTTTTAAATCTGCCTTCAAGTCAAATATTTACATTTTCCTATTGATGGAGTGCAGGAAGACAATGCACAGGAACGCACTGATGCTGTGTTAACGTAAATGTTTAAGTCACGGCCTGTTGATGGGTGCTTACTGTCAGCGGTTTCTTCAGTCGATGGACCGGCGTTCTCTTCAGGTGTCCCTTCGTCAGCATGGCGTTTGTTTTCAGCTCCGTCCTCTACGCTGGCCGAGGAAGCAGATCCCTCCATCTTGGCGTGGCTGCTTGGTGGCGCTAGTGCTTGTTAGCTTAACAGCGCCACCGTTGTTGTTTTTTTTAATACAAATTATTTTTTACCACTCAGTCAGCTCCACGGGAGTGAAAACAGTGTGTAATATAAGTCTAGTTCGCTAAAATATAACGGAGAAGTATCATTAACCGTTTTAATAATGCGGTTGGTGTACATATAAAGGCGAGCTGTAGTCAGAACACCTGCGCAGTGCGCCTATCCTTCCCCTCAGCGGAAGTGTCTTCTTCTTCTCTTTTATTTGCCTCAACACGAAGTTATCACCCTGCAGCGACGCCAGTGGTGGTGGTGGTGCATTACTCTGACAAACAAACGCCCTCACAAACTTTTCCACTTGTTGCAGAAGAGGAGGAGCTGTTCTCCACTAAAACTAAAGTTACATATATACTGCAGTTGATTGGAACTAGTTACCTATTTGAAAAGATTTTTTAAAAAACACCTTAGAGAATAAAATATATTTACTTATACTAATTGATCAACAGTACACAGGGTTAAAGTTTAATTCGGTGACCTGTGAAATTTTAGGGTCATGTATCAAATACATTTTTGATATATTGATATTTCAGAAAGCCAGTCCATTCATTTTTAGCTCTTTTTTGCACACATTAAAATCTGAGCAAATGTTTGAAAATGAATATCTCAAAGACTACCATGTATAAAAGCCTGAAATTTGTTCTAGTCTTTTTTCCCCCCTTTAATCTTAGTCAGAGTAAATGGATATCACAAGTGGTTATCCTCTTCAAAATTATTTTTGGATAGCTTTTTTTCCTTTATTTGATAGGAGAGTATTGCACAGGAAAACTGGAAACACACCAAAGGACCTTGGGTCGGACTTAAACCCAAACAGCTGCATTTAACCATGTTGTTTGCACCATACAACTGAATCAGCATCAATAATTTGGGACAGATAATATTCATGTCTGAATACTGGGTAGTTAAAATGTGAAAAAAGAAGCAGTCCCGTAAAGTCCCATATTTGAGTATACACTAATACAAAAAAACAACAAAAAACAAAACCCTGTCACACTGTAAAAGACAGTTTGTGAAGTTTTTTCAATTTATTTCACAATAATGCAAAATAAATAATCTATAATATTTTTAACACTACATTCCTATGTCACTAAAAACAGGGAAATACTATTTTCATTCAATTTTTATGCTGCATTAAGCAAATATGACAAGTTGCACCAAATAAACAAAGCATGGTTAAGTTTCTAGATGTTATGCTAGTTTTCTTTGGGAGAGTAATTTTGGTAAATATTTTACATTTTTGACACCCACTTTGTAAGCATGCACATTGCCCTTTCCGTGGTCTTTGGAGGCTCCTCTCCAAAGACCACGGAAATTTTCAGGCTTTTAATTGTTAATGGTTTTTGAGATATAATTATGTTCAAAAATTGCAATTTCAATGTAAAATGAAAAAGCTTGAAAGTGGGCAGATTGAACTTCTAAAAAAAAAAAAATCTAGAAAAGTATTTGGTATATGAAGATTTCATTACACTGTCAAACTTGGACACTAACCCTGTCCAACCCCCCAAAAATCACACCACTAAACAAGAGTATGTGAATGGCTGATAAGAAACTAAAAGTATCTCTTTAATTCTCATACTAATCACGTCATCTCAGCGTGGTTTTTAATCTGTTTATCCAGTGTTCTTATACATTGGTTTATTTACGGCATTTACTCTGGCACTTCACTACTGACTGGTGGAACTGAAGCTTAGGGCAGCATGGTGGTGAGGTGGTTTGAAACAGTTGCCTCACAGCAAGAAGGTACTGAGTTTAACTCCACCACCTGGCCAATTTCCACGACAGAACATTGTAACTTTTTTCTTACTGCATCAGTCCTCAAGAGATCAACACATTTTAAATAATTCATACAGGAATATGTTTCATGACTTTGTTTCTCATACACGTTTTATCTGGGGTTTTTTCTCCAAATAAGTTAATATGTTTATTCATTGAAGGAGTTAACCCATCATTCACAGAGTCATTTTCATCGTCTCATTCGGCATTAAATATCTATTTAAAGGCTCCTACAAGTAGTAAATCTTGCTACTCCGGGTCTCTAAACTGTGAAAAAGATTACAATGTAATGACTAAACATAGAAAATCACAATAAATAAAGCCTATAATGCAAAACATATTTTCATGGGTTATGCACAAACCCATACAGCTTTCCATTATTCAGCGACCTAATTCCTGGGGAGGAAAAATTAATCTGATAGCACATGTTCAAAATTGATCCTACCCTGTCATATTAAGGTTAAGGAGTTCCCTATAATAGCAATGTCCAAGTGCTAATGCTGGTTTATGCTAACTGTGAAGTACTGCACCACACAAGTTTATAATCAAAGGCAGGTTTTTATTTTAATCCAATATGTAGACATCATGGGAAAAATCTTCCATGCTAAAACAGTGGATAGAGGTAGAAGGGCACGTTTCTGAATCGATGAATGTTGAAATGCACAGGAAGTTGTTTTGCTTTTCCTTCTTTTTGTGGCTTTTTTTTTTCATTTTATTTTTACATATGAACCATTTGTTTATTTCTACAGCAGATAGCAGTAATGAATATTGTCAGTCACTTGGCGGGCCACCAGAGCTAATCTAATGCCCATTTTCATAACGGAAGGAGATGTGATGATGTACTCACCTAGATCTACTGTTACGGAATGAGATCATTCATTATTCACAAAAAAACAAAAACAAAACATTTACGCACTAAAAAGTGGAATTAATTTTTACAAACGTGGGTACATTCCAATCCGAAATACTTATTCTGGTAAGAGATGCAGACTGGACCAATTGAAGCAAAAAATTATGTAACCAATTATTTTCCTTTCTTGCCACTGTAAAAAAAAATGTTAATGACAAAACATCACATAAGTCTAACATTTCTTACAAAATGAGCTATTGGTCAGCAGTCATTAATTGTGTAAAGGTGCCAATTTGCCCCATCCCCAATGGCCACCCCAAGTGTTGCAGTTACAGAAAACTCTTACTGTGAAATCACAATTACATATTAGAAATGGTTTTGCGTTTTACTCGTCGCATATTTGGACCAGGCCAGTGGCCCTGTGATCACAAGTGCTCCCTAAGAGGATTATACTGTATGTGTACAGTTTTTTTTCCTTGTTATGTTCTGACAAATCTAATCTGTGAGCACAACAATCCCCCTCACTTCTCCAAAAGCAAAAACACACATTTCTTTACAGTATCTTTGAAACAGTTGCTCTGCATTTTGGGAGGGAGGTCACATTGTTGAGTCTACCTTAATAAGCACAAACTAGGCCTAGGATACCAAAGACAGCAGACATGCAGACTGTACTCATAAAAAGGCACACAGTATACTGTACATGAAGAAACACAGTACAAATGATTCAGGACATATGACCGGAACTAGAAAAGTACTAATATTATCTAAATCTAAAGGTCATTGGCAATAAATGAAATGTAGACCTTACAGTAGAACCTCATTAATCTGGACAAACATCTGGGGATGGACTTGCCTGTACTCATGGATTTGCTGCAAGAAAAAGAAGAACAGTGGACCGAGACTGATATGGGGTATAAGAGAAGGCGGTCAGGGCCCACCTGTTGCTTTTGCTTTCTTTCCAGTGAGCTGTTACAGAGAGGGTAACATGCAGACTGTGTTTTGTATATAGATATTTGTTTGTGCTGACTTAAGTCAGTTCTATTTCTTTGTAAATAACTTTTTGTGCACCTGGGATATGCATTTTAAAAGACAGCAAAACACTTTGAATGGCACGTGTACACACCCTTCATGTCAAAACACACCCTGACTGTGCAATCTAATCTGAAGCCAAAAGACTTAAAATGTGTAACAAGTGTACAGGCTAAACTATGTTTCACCTTCCCCATCTTTTTGCTGATGCTCATCCATGTGTGATAAATGAGGTTCCACCAAATAATAAAATTATTACAAAAACAAACAAAAAACTAAAACTAAGTCTTGTTGCTAGAGTAGAAATGTCAAATCTCTCCTTGTGCATGTTGCAAGTAATGCATTTGTAGATCCAGCTCCCGAGGAAGAGAGCACCCGCATATCATGCACTGGAGAAGCCGTTCAGGGGCAAAAGGCAAACGAGATCCAAGTTTGTGAGTTTCTGTCCGCGGGGCAAGTTGAGGTAGGGACAGGGTCTGTGGCATGTGTGGCCTCTCGCTCATGACCGCCTGTGGTGTGAAAAAAATATTTGGGTGTGGAGGTCTTGGAAGTGCACCAACTGCGACAGAGTGAAGAGGGTGAGGGCCAGGCAAAGCAAGAGGAGGGAGCGGAGCAAGTGGAGGTGAGAAAAAAGGAGAAGGCTGATTTATGATTATTTGAGTGCCTGTTACCATTGGTTGTTGCTGCAGCTCCGGTCCATTCCCTGGTTTGAGTTGCCCAGAAAGCAGGGTTTGAGGACCCACTGGGTTGTTTTGGAAGCCCCATACTGGTGTTCCCATGCCCTGTCCAAAACGATGAGGCTCGTACTGAATGGAAATGGGAACCTTCTGTGTTGCTGTCTGTACATTGGCCCAGCCAGATGACGCCTGCTTTTGCTGCAGCTGAAAATCTTGATTATTTACTAACTTCTCCGTGGAGTTTATAGTCTTTGGAATTCCTGGTGGTGTTTGTATGTCCCATAAGGTGCTGCTGGCCCCATGAGAGACGGGACTGGAAATTGGCATAGCACTGCTTTGGTCTATTTGAGCTGAGGTGGATGCACCTGCTAAGCCAGAAGCCCATGGCTTTTGCGGCTCACAGCCGTTCCATGGCTTCTCTGGCTGGCTAACAGTCGAAGGTATTAATTGAGGATTACTCAAGTCCCACACTCTGTCCTCCTTCTTAGGAGGTGTTGACGGCTCCTTTTGTGAGGACACTGGGATAACTGACCATCTTGGCAGCTGAAGCTCTTGCCCGAGCTTACTTGGTGAGCCCTGTGAATTTACTAGTGGAGTAGGCCTGACACTCCACAGAGCTGCTCCGTCTATGTAGGAGGAGGGAACAGAAAATTCGTGTTGCACAGAACTTGTGGAAGCTAGCACTGTAGAAGTGGGAGTGCTGCTCCAGGAAACAGGCTTGTGCTGCCTGTGCTGCACCATCTCGTTCACTGCTGACGGGCTGGATTTTTTTGGCACGGACACCAGGTGAGAGGCGGCAACAGAAGACGTGCCGTCTTTTGTGTGTGCCGAATCTAAACTCTGAACAGACGTGGAGCCTGACTGACTTATCAGAGGAATATCTGCCCAGGATGAACTTGTCCGATGGTGCTGCTGTAGCACTGAGCTGTCAAACTGCGTCTGCTGTGGGGCTCCATGTTGGTGCTGCGATGATGGAACAGGCATTACTTCCCCACCATCTACCTTCCACTGCACTGGCTGAGGGTGTAGCTCAGACAGCCACTGCTCCTTTTGCTGCCTGCTCTGTAAATCCATGCGAGATGCATGCATGGAAGATGGCGGCTGTACTGCCCTCCTGTGGAGCTCAGCGTCTCTCACTACCGAAACCGGATAAGAAAGCTGCTGAGGAGTAGTCATCCCTGAGCCTCCTAAAGGTCTAGAAAATCCCCACACTGGCCTCCCACCCCTCCTCCCCCGCCCCCTCATCCTAGAGCTCATTGGGAAAGAACTGTACTGGCTGAAACTCTGCCGCTTACGAGCGTGGATCTTCTGGTGTACCAGCAGGCTACTAAACCACGAAAAGGTTTTGTGACACTCTTCACAGCGATGAGGTCTCTCTCCTGTGTGGGTGTTCATGTGATCACGGAGCAGATAAGCTAACCCGAAGCTTTTGTCACACTGGTCACACTTGTGAGGTTTGTCACCGTTATGTGACAACATGTGGTGCTGCAGCTGGATCTCGTCGCTGTAGCCTTTGCGGCAGCTGGTGCAGCGGAAGGGTTTTTCCTGATGCAGCTTTTGATGCGTTCTCATGTTCTGCAGGAAGGCAAAGTCCTTCCCACAGTCTGAACATTTGTATGGCTTCTTGCCTGTGTGAATGATGAGATGCTGCTGTAAATAGCTACTGAATCTAAAGCCCTTGCCGCACACTTTACACTGGTAAGGCTTGTCCTTGGAATGTATGCGCATATGCAGTTCCAACACTGAACGGTGGCGGAAAGTTTTTCCGCACTCTGAACACTTGTATGACTTAACACTTATGCTTTCGCTTTTCCACTTCACCTGCACATTATCACTGGTTAATGGAGTGAATTGTTTTTTAGGTGGAGCAGCCAGTCTTTCTAAATACTGTGAAACAGACTTGTGGACACTTAAAAGATGCACATTTAAACTGGACTCGTCCCGATAAATGGACGGACAGTGTGGGCAGGTGTGTCCCTTATCCCAGTACTTGTTCACATCCTTTGGGAGTCGAGGTGATCTCTCCAGCTTTTCATACTCTGCTTCATGAATGAGCATGTGGGCTCTCAGGTTAGCTGGTGCACAGTATGTCTGGGGACAAAGGGGGCAGTTAAATGTGCGTTTTGGTTCCTCGCTCTGGTGTGCGTTCTCCTTTCCCGGCCCTCTTACCTCCTCCTGTTCGGCAGCAGGGGCCTGCTTACTGGTCTGTGCACTACAGGAGTTGGTTTCACGCAGTCTATGCTGGCGGCAGTGCGCCTTCATGTTCTGGGCAAAAGCAAATTTTTTCCCACATTCGGGGCAGCGGAAGGGCTTCTGCCCTGTGTGCAGATACTGATGCTGATGAAGGAGGCTGCTGTACTTGAAAGTCTTACCGCAGATGTTACACAGGTGAGAGCGGCTGTTGTCGGTGTGCTTGCGACGATGGTCTTCCATGACGGAGTAGTGTTTAAAAACCATGCCGCATTCGGGGCATTCATAGGGCTTTAGGGCAGCGTGACACCTCTGGTGGAAGCGCAGGGCTGTAGTGTTTGGGAAAGTTTGACTGCACTCTTGGCACGTAAAGGCGCTCTCATGAGAGTGGGTCATCATGTGCTTAGTGACGGAGACCTTAAACTGGAAATCCTGGCGGCACAGGGGGCAGTGGTAAGGCTTTTCTACTGTATTGCTGCAGTTGTGGTCCCTCAGCTGGCTGACTGTGGAGAATATCCTCTCACACTCTGCGCACTGAAAAATGCTCTCCTCCATCGTTTGCACCTCCTTTTTTGGAGTGATGAGCTGCGGCTCCTCACTCTCCCTGTGTTCGTTTCGGTGTTTGATGAGGCTGCTGCGGTGCTGAAAGGTAAGGCCGCATTCTTTGCAGGTGAGGGGCGTGAGCTCATCCTCATGCGCGTGAAAGTGCCGGTGGAGGTTGAACGTCTCGCGGCGGGTGAACCTCTTCCCGCACTCTTTGCAGACCAAGCGGCACTTTTTCTGCTTAGCAGTCAAATCAGTATCCACTCCTCGGTCTGCCTCCTCATCGTCTTCAACCACATCCTCTATGCCGTCCACTTCGCCCACAAAATCCTTATTCTGTGGTTTAACTGCGCTCTTCTCCTCCACATGTGGCTCTTCTGCATTTGTGGCAATGTCACTGTCAACACGCTTGTCCTGCTGCACCTCTTCAGCATCCTCACAGACACTGTTGAGGTCTGCAAGAGAAAAAAAAACACAAAAACAACAGCACAGTAACAAGTTAAAAAACAAACAGTCTGACAAACTGCATGCAGCACCCTAGCATATGCATCATGAGCGTCTTTAACAAGCAGCGGTGCAGGGTTGATGCTTCGGAGTGCTGTGGTCAATAATGTCAGCAGAACTCACAGTGCAGAACAGAACCAGCAGTGAGAGCTACAGCTCAGGTTAGCCCCGGAGGCTAAAGCTAACGGTAAAATACATCAACAATGTTAGCATACCACACTTATCGTTTTCCTCCGCGTGCGTCTGTGCTTCTTTGCCGTCATCTTCAGTCTCGGACCAGTCGAATGGACGCTGGTCACTGCCACTGGCCTCGGCCATTTTTTCAGCCGCTCTCAGGTCCTCCGGTAAAATGCATGTCGTTTTGTCGGCTCCAGCACCGGACTCGACAGTAACCTCCGAATGGCTGGCAACACAACCGCCGCCGTCGCTGCCAACATCAGCTCTCTGCTCATCGTTGGGGCTACCCCCGGTTTTATTACACGTATTCTCATCTTTCTGCCGTGCACTGCACCCCGACTCCACCGCCTCGGTTTTCTCCCCACATGTTTCCACCTCCTCCTCGGCTATTTTCTGCCGTTTGGGAGACTTCGCTGGGTCTGCGGCGGCCATGTTTCACCCATGCACCCCCTTGTCCAGACCAGAGCACACAAGGATCATGCTAGTCAGGAATCAAATTTCCGGTCGAAACTTTCAAAATAAAACGGTAATTACGCTCAGCACGGTTCACTTCATCGTTTCGGTAAATATATTTTGAAACGTTAAATCACGCGTTTCCTCTTTACTACTGTTTTGGAGTTGTTTTTATAAACACTTGACAATTGTATCAAATCAGCTTAACTTTTCAACATTAGCCCTGATATTTTATTATTATTATTTTTATATGCGGTGACAAATCCACAAGTGATTGGCTGGGTTTATTTGGAGTCCATGTCTGTCTTTTATTAAGTTTAGTTACATTTCATCAGAACAGTAGCTATCTACAAAATATAGCCTGTGCAAAACTACTTAAGTGATGGCAATAATCTGTTTCTTTGCAACTATTTACAAATACATCCATGTCACTGCATGCAAGATTACCATAAATAGCTCCTACATACTTATGTATGCTTTTAAATTCAACCATAAACATAGGATTTTAAACCCAAAACATACTGTGATGTATTTGTCATGGTGTCTTTTTTGTTTTTAAATATATCCCAAAAAGTCTCGGTTCTTCTGAATACATCATTTTTGTCTCAAAACGCACTGAACAGAACACAGTCTAGCTTTATTGTCCAACCAAAGTTGGAAAATTATGTACCATAAAACTGTTGAAAAGCACAAGCATACATTAGCAGATAATTACAATGGCTGTATAGCTACAATATATGGTAATAACAGCAGGTTACAGGTACTTTATGACAACATGGTTAGTGTATCAGGAGAGCTGAGTCAGTACTGAACTAGTAAGAGCATCATTGAGCTTTGCAGCTCTGCTGCAAACCATGTACAGAGACATGCATATTGAACATCACTGCCTACAGTATGTCATTTTTCTGAGTTCTTAAAGTCCACGAGTGAAGTTGCCACTCAACAGAGTCACTGTTTTTAAGAGTCTTTTAGAACATGAGTATGTACACATGTCTGAGAAACCAATCTAATGTTAAGGCCACCTATGATCTCAAGTGTCTAATTTTCATATCTGCTTCAGTCCTGTCTGAATACAAACCTAAGTGCGAGATGGATCCAGAGTACGGCATAGCACTCCAAACAACTATTGTTACTGAAATACTGTCAGTAGAAAAAGAGCATCATTTGTTTGTCACATTTTGAAACATCAAATACAGATGGTATGCAGTTTATAGAGTTTCTGAATACATTCTCCTCAGCGCCGTCTCCTGCGTCTGTGGTCAACAGCTCTTCCTCGCCGTGGTCGCTGCATACTTCCATTTGTGTCTGTGGGTGGATCGGAGGAAAAAGTGCACTCGTGCATGTCCGGGGATGATGGTGCAGGTACAACAGCTACAGATGACTGGTTATTTGAATGCTGGCTGACCTGTGGTTGCTGCTGTATTTGTGTTTGATGTTGTTGTGACTGCTGTAGCTGTGACTGCTGTGGTGTTTCGATTTGCTGTTGTTGTGATTCTGTGTGCTGCAGCTGCTGCTGAACTGGCTGTGGCTGTAAGTGCTGCTGAGGTGTTTGTGATTGGTGCGCTTGTACACGATGTTGCTGTGGCTGTGGTTGCTGCTGGGCCTCAAGCACTCCTAAGAGCCTTTGCAAGAGGACATTGTTTTGTTGTAGACTGACTGCTAATGCCTCTTGTGAAGTGACAAGTGTTCTCATGTCCTGTCTGAAACCTTCGCCAAACTCCCGCAGACTCTTTTCTACCCGATTTCCAAGCTGAATTGCAGCTTCCCCCAACCCTCGTAGCTCATCTTCGAGCCAGGAACTCCGTAGAGGGGCTTCAAGAGGACCCTGCTGTGCTCCAAGGGATGGCTGAGGACTGCTGGGTTGCGGGCTACCATTGAGGAAAGGAGCACTGTAGAGAGGAGAAGGTGGCAGCCATCGTTCTGATGGAGGGGGTGGTCCTATTCCCAGACCAAGGCCTAATCCCAGTTTGTCCTCCATACTGTTCTCTACAGGTTCACACTCAGGTTCTCCTATGTCTCTGTCACGCTCAAGATTGTCCTCATCTTTCTCCAAACAATCTCTCTCTGATCCTTCCATTCCTACACCTGAAAATAAATTAGTTAATTTATTAATAAAAATGGACACAAGCATTGTTGAAATTAGTTGCATTTAAAAATCTAAAAAGAAACCCAGTTCTCAGACAACAGTTTACCTGTATCAGAGTCAGCGAAGCATGGAAAACTGGGCTTTGGTCTGGTGCTTTGCTTCTGTCTGGCTTGCTGAAGCCTGGGGCTTGGCTGAGAAGGACGCCCGAGCATTGAGGTCCCTCTGCTAGATGGCAGGTAACAGCTGCGGTGGCGGGCATCCGCCAGTCTGCCCCCATTGCGCCTCTTTAAGTCATCCCAGCGCTTCTTCACCTCTCTAAGGGTTCGCGGGACTCTGGAAACAGCATTTACTCTCTCCAGGATCCCTGCCCAGATGCGCTCTCTTTCACGTCGCCGGAGCCTCCCTGCCGGACCAAAGAGTTCTCCTTCGCACCGAGTAACTTCGGACACCAGCACTTCAAGCTCCGCTCCGCTGAAGCGACTCTTTCTTTTTCCTGCGCCGCCAGCAGCCAGTGCAGCTGACATAGCTCGGTCTGTCAAGAGAAAATTGAGAGGAAAGCCAAATGGGAAAGAAAAAAATAAATATATAAATATAAGTGTCAAGAGCTTTAGCAGTCTTATTTTAACTGTGCTAAACAACAACATGGGCAAGTACAACAACTCTTGGCAAACCTCTGAGCCCTGTGACATCAGAATTTTCTTCCATCACTAAAATGTAGCTACACATTTTCTAACAATAATAAAAAGTATTTTTTGCATAATCCAGATGATTTTGCTGACTAAGGGTGACAATAATTTCACAAGGATTTCCATTAGGAGTAAGGCTGGTTTACAAAAAAGATAAAAAGAAAGAACTCCGTTTTCCATGTGCCATGCACATGTTTAGAATTACTCTAAACAGGTGCTCATCAGCAGGGCAAATCAACAGCATAAAAGCAAACAGACTCCTGTTTGTTGGAATTATAAAGATAGTTAATAAAAGTTGCCAAAATATAAAACAACTGCAGATAAAAAACAAAACAACGACCCAGTCTTCATCTGATCAACAGTAGCTTGTATTTTCTTTTCTTTTTTTTTTGCTCTATTGCTCCAGTTCTTTTATATTTTTACAACTTTTAATCAATATCTTTATAATTCAGACCAATAGAGTGCCTCAGGAATCTCTGCTGTTACAAATATGCTTACTTTGTTCAATGGACAAAAGGTCATCTGAGGACATGCCAGGTGCCATGATGTTTGGATGCACCACCACAACGTTGAAGGGGAGTCCTCCGGGTAATCCGCTGCTCTGGTCGCAGCTGCCCTCCGAATCCTCATCCTCCCGGGGGAAGCCGTTCTCTGAGGCTCCCCCCCCAAAGGGTCCCTCCGGAGACTCCACTTTGATGTGCATGGGAGGTGATTGCTCGTACAGCAGCCCCCCCTCCTCGTAGTACTCAGTCATGGATCAGACCTGATTTACAGCAGAACTGACTGGCGGGCCAATTCTGATACTGACAGCTTCTGCCCCATTAACAAAAGTTCAAAGCAGAGGTGAACCTACTGCTGAAGACAATACAACTCTTCTGTGTACACATAACTATCAACCTTTTAAGGGTACAGCTGCCACACACTAAAAGTGCGAGGGGGAGGTGGTTCTCAGGAAACGTAAAGTTAAAGCAGTCTTAAACCCGCTTTAGCACATTTATTAAAGCTGCTTAAATCATTGTTGTAGAGAGATACAAAATAACATTGTCTGATTGATCGCTAGCTCCAACCTCTAAAATCCATTTCTATCATTTCCACCAGTACTGACATGTTAATGCAAACCTAAGTGCAGTGTGTAAAACACCAGAAGAAGGCTGAGTGCTGTATCTAAACGTCCACTTGTTTAACACCGAGTCGAAACATCAGGGCAGAGGATCGCCTCCCAGGTCTGAAATCCATCAAAAAATGCTGCTTACAACTATGTCGAGAACCAGAACGGCTACGTTTGCTTTCCCCCTGTAATCTCCACGTCTGCGATATGTCGCATCGATGCGCATTTCTTTCTGCACCACATCCGCAATGGTTGCGCATTCCGCATACATTAGGTGCTGGTCTTGGGATGGAGCTAGTTGTTAAGCTAACAGGCTACCGCAGCTTCAGGTGGAGCGGCAGCTCTGTCGGAACTCCCACTGACAAGCTAGCCGACGCGATTGGAAAGCTGACGCTGTTGTGTTTCTTACCTCATGATAAGGGCACATGGGAGGCAAAAGCAAACCAAAACACAATCGGTGCAGCTGTTAGCTCAGCAGCCGACAAACAGACCGAGGACAGTCGCTTGTTGTTGACGTCATTGAAGGTGCAAGCTCAGGACCAATCAGCTGAAGAGCTATCAATTCATCCGTTTAACGATGATGGACAGGCACATCGCGATGTCACACAGTATACAGATGACTTGGAGGATTTTTAATTTTACTTTTATTAATAAAACGTCTCTGTTGTTTTCTGCTTTGTGTCGTTCATGATATTTTTATAAACTCCCGAAAACTCTCAGTTCTGAAAGTACGAACAGTTTTATATATTACACTTTGTTATTGTGATTGCCCTTTCTATTTTGTTTTAAGCTATTTTGTTTTCTCCTGCCACTTCATTAGGTTAACCTGTTCACCTTCTGATTAACGCACATGTCAAATTAGCCAATCACATAGCAGCAACTCAGGGACGTAAGCAGGGACGTGCAGAGGGGGGGGCTAGAGGGGCTTGAGCACCCGCCCCTTTCCTGATGAGTGCCCAAAGTGCCCTTTTGTTGAGGCAACTTTTAAATTTTTTTTATTTATTTATTTATTTTTTTTATGTGTGTGTGCGTGCGGAGTCCTGTCTGTGCCCCTCAACAATAATATTTAACTATTAATCATAGTTTTGCTAAATAGTCAACGGTGCAATAGACTCAATACTTGAAATGTGCAATTCACTTGTATTTTTATTTTTATTCCTATTTATTCTATTTATCCCCTTCGTATATTTTATTTATATTGTCTCTGTATTTATATATATGTGTGTGTGTATATATATATATAATATTCTGTAACTCTGTAACTTCTGTCGGTGCTGTGCTTTTTTGGAAATCGAATTTCCCAGAGGAACCCACCCGAGGGATTAATAAAGTTCTATCTAATCTAATCTAATCTAATCTAAAAGGATCTGGCTTGCATCAGTCACATGATCACATTTAACCAATGATCGCCCTCGACGGCAGAACGCGCTGGTTACGAGCCGGGAACGAGCTCACAAAGAGCACGCGCATTTTTTGCGGTCCGGAGCTGTAGGAGAAACGCAAGTTAACTCAGAGACACAGACTGATGCGACAAACCCAGTAAGTAGGTGCACAGCGTACACTGTAGTGTGTAGCACCCAGGAGTATTAGCTTATTACGTACACGTTGGTAAGCTGTCTTGTTGCAACTGACGAACTGAAACAAACGAGCGTGCTGTGTGTGCAACAGCGCGACAAACATTACCTGTCCTTTTATTAACTGCACAAGTAGTGCTGGTCATAGCTGCTGGCTACCTGTGTAAGGCTGTCATGGGTCTGTAGCTCTGTCACCGTTTTAGGGAACATATTTAGTTTTAAAGTAAGTTTCCGGGCTTTTCCTGCCTTTCTGGAGGGATTATATTTCACTAAAAAACGATCTAATATGCGTGTCCACATAATAATTATTATAATTATAATATATTAAAAAACACACGCTGTATTTTAAAGAACATACATTAAGAAGCAGATTATATTAGATTTATATTTTAAATAAGACAAAAGTTGGATTTTACAGCAGTAACATTATTGTATCTCTACAGTTTAAAAATGTAATAAGCTTTGCCCTGCACAGACTGGATAGTGAAACAAATGGAATCATCATAAATACATTATTTCATATTTATTACTTCCCCCTCCTCATTGCTTTATTATTGTAGCTCTAGTAATAAATAATAATGTAAGGATGCCCATAGTATATACAGTATTCTGAAGAAGGTCTAAAATGTCACTGTGTGTGCATGTGTGTGTTTTATTTAGCTGGATTTAAAAAAATATTACTCATGATATAACATTGTCCAGACATGGCTGGTAAGGACATGAGGAGGAAACAGTAGGAGCTGTATGAGGCTACTAAAGGCAGTGCTATAACATTTTTCTGTCATCATTTTATTATAGATTAAGTGCAAGAGTTGTTAGGTGTGGATAATTAGATTATAGTTTATTGCAATAGCAAGTTGTGCCTTGTTCTCAGATAGACAGCAAGTGGAGAGTGATATATGAAATGATGGGAAGGAAGGAAGAAGAGAAGCAAAGAGTGATTCACAGGCAGAGCCGAGTTTATGTCACAGTTTTTCGTTGCCTTATGGTTCCAAGCGCTGTCACCAATCTTTGCATTTTGTTATTATCTCATGACACTTGTTTAATCAGCTACCATCTCTCCTGTGGACTTTTTAATGTCTACAGTCTCAGATCAACACAGCCCTGCCCTTCCCATATTAGATTCTTGATGAATGTGTGTTGTTGTTATTCAGCATGGTTCAATGTGCCCCTTTTTAACTTTGAGCACCCGCCCCTTTAAACCTCTCTGCACGTCCCTGTATTTAAGCATGTAAGACATGGTTAAGACGACCTGCTGAAGTTCAAACTTAGTATCAGAAGAAAGGTCAAAGTTACTTTGACCGTGGCATACGTGTTGGTGTCAAACAGGTTAGACCTAGTTTTCACAGACATACTGGGATCTGCAGGATTTTTCTGCATATCCATCTCTAGGATTTACAGAGAATAGTCAAAAAGAAGAAAATATTCAATGAGCAGCAGTGTCCTATTGATGTCAGAGGAAACAGGAGAACAGCCAGAATCAAATAACCAGTCATTTCAACCAAGATATGCAGAAGAGCATTTCTGAATGCACATGTTGAATGCACATGAATAGCAGAAAACCACCCCAGGTCCCATTAGGGGTCTTAATACCAGCTGAGCATTGTTTAAACACCACAGCCTGCCTTTATGGCCACAGTGCACCTGACTTCTGATAGCTTCTTCCACCAGTATCACAAACCATGTCACAAACTTCAAATCATGTGAAATTGTTTTCTTCTACATGACAGTGAGTTCACTGTACTCAAATGATCAACACAGTCACCAGATCTCAATGAAGTAGAGCACCTTTGGGGAAAGGAAGATTCACATCATGGATGTGCAGCTGACTAATCTGTTTCATGCTATCATGAACCAAAACCTCTGAGGAATATTTCCTAGGCAAAATGCTGGTCCAACTTAACACAAGCAACGTGTACATAACAAGTGGCATTTTAAGTTTCTCTATAAAAACATGTTAAATGGCCTGATTGGTCATGAGGAGGATGGAGCTGTTAAGGAAAGTAAATGTTGTTTTTTTTAATAAAAAAAAAACAAAACCTAAGGAGGATTTTAAAAGCTGTCAGGTGAAATTACTGTAAAAGCTTCACTGGACTGTGAGTGTCAAAAGCCTTCAGCCTGAGTGTGTTGTTTACTGGGAGGAGTTAACTAATGCTATTATGCCAAGGAAGCAAAAAAGCACCTGAAAACCAAATGGCTATTATCAGAAAAATGTTGCCTACTGTAAAGCATTGGCTTTAAATCAAAGAATGCAAGAATCTGTGTTGGATTGTGTGAACATGTCTGATGACAGGAAGAAGTTATGTTGTGTTAGCAGAGCGGGGGGGGGGGGGACAAAGAAAGAAAGAAGAGGGGAAAAAACCCACCAAAACTTTACATGTCATGCTAAAAACTGTTGTATAAGTCACACTCATGTGCTGAACTTTAACATGTTGACTTGTTCTTGGTTTCTTTGTTGGGCACAAAAAGGTTTTTAAAAAGTATGATTAACTACAAACTTAATAAAATTAGGCAAAATTAAATAGGTTGTAGTAAATATTTCTCCAGTAATTTGTACATAGTGTGTCAGCGAAAACCGTCATTGAAGTGATCTTAAAAGTGCTCATGTAGGATAAAACATAACATGTTGCAGAGTGACAATTTAGCAAGATGTGATAAGTAAAAGGAAAAAAATATATATATATATTTTATCTTTAAACATGCTGCTGTTTCCCAGGTGGGCTAATATTTAATCAGTGTGCATGGCACATGGAAAAATACGTGGGAGCATGACTGAGATAAAGAGCTGTGAAGCTGGGCTGCACATCTGTATATAAGGCTGCTGCACACTCCTCTGCTATGTGTAGACTTGCAGGCACAGAAAACAAACATGAAGTACTTCATTCTCCTTGCCCTGTTTGCTGCAGCATGTAAGTCTTTGCACAAAATTTCTCGATTTGATCATTTGAACAGAGAGTTTAACACTGGAACTCTCCTTCTGTATTGCAGATGCTGCTCCCATTGACGATGACAAGATCATTGGAGGCTATGAGTGCACAAAGAACTCTGTGCCCTACATGGTTTCTCTGAACGTTGGCTATCACTTCTGTGGAGGCTCCCTGATCTCCAGCTCCTGGGTCGTGTCTGCTGCTCACTGCTACCAGTCGTAAGTACAGAGAGCATTCATCAAATTAATCTAATGAAAAAATGCACGCAGGGCTGCTAACCCCTCTAAAAGGGCATACTAACCAAACAAGTAGACACTTTACTTGAATACATTCCTCTTCTGGCTCTCCCTGCAGAAGCATCCAGTTGCGCCTTGGTGAGCACAACATTGCTGTCAATGAGGGCACTGAGCAGTTCATCAGCTCTTCCAGGGTCATTCGTCACCAAAGCTACAACAGCTACAACCTGGATAACGACATCATGCTGATCAAGCTGAAGACCCCCGCCACCCTGAACAGCTACGTCAAGACCGTGTCCCTGCCCTCTGGCTGTGCCAGTGCCGGCACCTCCTGTCTGATCTCTGGATGGGGCAACACCAGCACCAGTGGAAGTGAGTCAAAGTCACACATTCAGAAAAAAAAGTGTAAATGTTGATGTATGAGTTGTATAACTTTTAACTTTTTTCCCGCCCCTTCTAGGCAACTACCCTGACCGTCTGATGTGCCTGAATGCCCCCATCCTGAGTGACACAGACTGCAGGAACTCCTATCCTGGACAGATCACCAACAACATGTTCTGTGCTGGATTCCTTGAGGGAGGCAAGGACTCCTGCCAGGTATGAGCTAAAGCCATCCTGACTGTTTTAGGACAAACCAAACTTCAGAACACCTCTGCTCACACTTGTCTTTTCTGTGCCTCAGGGTGACTCCGGTGGCCCCGTCGTGTGCAATGGCCGGCTGCAGGGTATTGTGTCCTGGGGTTACGGCTGTGCTCAGAGGAACAAGCCTGGAGTCTACACCAAGGTCTGCAACTACAACAGCTGGATCAACAACACCATGGCTAACAACTAAATGAAACTACAGTTTTCTAACTAAAGTTTCTTGTATAATTAACTATGAAATCTGATTCAAATAAATAAATAGTCAACATCATTTCATGTTGTTCCTTGTTTTGTGCTGTTGGGTAAATCATGACAAGAATCATCAGTAAAGCAGATAAATCATAATCACACATGTTGTTAACAATTAGCATAAGACAGTGGTTCAAAAATGAAAATTATATATTTTTTTAGTATTTAAGATTTAATTAAGTTCTTTTTAACTACTTTACATTTAAGACCACAGCGAGCTGCATAGATTGATTACTTTATAAATAAAATTGTAATTTTTCATTCATCACTTAGTGGTAATGCATTAATTAACCTTATAAACATTAATATTTGTTTTGGTCAATGACTCTATAAAAGTTTTCTAAAGTCATTGGTTTTAATTCAGCAGTGTGTATACATTTTATAGAAAACAATAATTTTATGTTTAAATTGAAGTCACAGTCTTACACTCTTGGTCTGTAAGTCTGGAATTTTTTTCATAAACAGATAATAAAAACAAATTATCCAAAGAGATCCACAGGCAGCACAGTATATATATACACATCACACATCACATACATCACATACATCATATACCCAATGCAAAGCTTCTTCAAGCTGCTGCCGTCGGGGAGGAGACTGCGGAGTCTCCAGGCCAGGACCAGCAGGCTGAAGGACAGCTTCATCCATCAGGCTGTCAGGAAGCTTAACTCCCTCCTGATTCTGCCCCCTCTCCCCTCTCTCCTCCACGGTCTCACTGAACTCTGTCACACACACACACACACACACACACACACACACACACACACACACACACTCTCTGACTCACTCACTGGCCTGCACCAGTTACCAGTCACTTTGTGGAGCATTGGACTGCCATTACCTCATAAGACTTTGTTGTTACACTTTCTCTTACCGTACATTACTAAATCTCCATTTGCACTATTTGCCTATTTGCACTACTCTGCCTGGTTTACACTCAATGTCACTTACCCATTATATTGTATATTGTATAGCTTTCTTGTTATATGTAAAATTGTATTTATTTAAATTTTTACTTTTTAATTATTTTACTTGCATTTTTAATCACTTTTATATTTAAATATATTTAAATGTTCATTTGCTATTTATCTAGGGATTGAGAGTAACGCAATTTCTATTCTCTGTATGTCCTGTACATGTGGCAGAATCGACAAATAAAGTTGACTTTGACTTTGACACATACTGGTGAATTAAGTATGCTCAAGCTCTTTAATCAAACTTGTATTGTTTCCACTAAAATATAATTATTGTCGTTATCCATGAGTTTTCAACTTCAAAGTTTTACAAAAATGCAGAAAAAAAATAGTAAAGCACATTATTATTGTTTTATTGAGATTCCACATTACACTCATTTACTTGTACTTCTGAACAGAAAACGTGTTTTTGTGGTTCAATGTGATGCTTGGTTTATTTGTGCGGGGTCAAATTTGATACAATGTGTGAAAATAGGAGTTCAATTAAATATTTTCCTATTAAATAATAAAATAATTAAAAAAATGTAAACCTTTTTTGGACAGTTTTTAAAAAATTTTTTTTTATGTTTTCTTATCTTTATGGCAGGTGTCTAGTCTAATACATTTGTTTAGCACTATACTTGTCTCTCACTTACTGTATCTTCTTTGTGAAGAGACACTAAGAGTATAAGAGTATTATTTACAAAGCTATGCTTGGATTGCTGCCTCCTTATATTTGTACTTTGGTCACAAGGACAAATAGTGGTTCTTACTCCTTGCGCTCAAATGATCAGCTGCTGTTGTCTGTTCCCCTTGTCCGCACAGAGCTGGGTAAGAAAGCCTTTGTCCACTCTGCGCCTTTTTCGTGGAACATGTTACAGAAAGACTGGAAACTAACTGAATTGTTGTCTTTAAATGTTTTTAAAACTAAACTCAAAGGCCTACAGGCTGCCTCAATAATGTGTAATTGTTTTGTGTAATTTTAACTTTGTTTGTTCGTATGTATTTGTCTTGAAATGTGCTGCCTCTTGGCCAGGACTCCCTTGAAAAAGAGGTCTTTGATCTCAACGGGACATTCCTGGTTAAATAAAGGTTAAATAAAAAATAAAATATAATGCTACATAATTATACAGTTTTTCCATCATTAATTCAAATCTTTTATAAATGAAGTGTATGTGACTGGTGGTAGGACTAAACCTAGATTATTAGCACTGACCTTTATCAACCAGATGTCTTTTCACACGCTGGTCAGATAACAGATTGTCACAGTGGGTTTAAAATGGCAGCAATTTGTTTGACTATCAACTGTTCTTCTGTTATTATTTGGTTGTGAAACACTATAACACCTTTAGTATATAGCTAGCATATAGCTGTTGCACCATGTAATACGATCTGAAAGGCATCTAATTGAGAATGATCCCAAACATAATGCCAACGCAGAAAAAGCATACTTGGATAGAAAAATACAACAAAAAAATGAAACACTATCAGCCATAGACAGGCCTCCCCGGAGCCCAGACTCAACATTATTGATGCAGTGTGGAATCATCCTGAGAACAGAACAAAATGAAGTCAACAGCCAAAGAAGAGCTGTGAATGTCCTTCAAGAAGCCCAATCCTGAAGACGTCTTCAGACAATAAAGGTTGTCTAAGAGAGTTTAACCCTGTAAGAAAGAAATTTCTAATTATTTGGAACTGAGATGTTTATTAATCGTTATAACAAAATCCACAAAACTTTTTTTTTTCCTATATCATGTTGTGTATGATTTATTTTTTGTATCACATTCGATAGATTGGCAACTTTTTGTTAACAAAAATGTTAATTTTAGACAAAAAGAACTTTTGTGCATAACATTTTGAAATTATATCAACTATTGATCATGTTGATGAGATAGAAGTCTCAGAAACCCATGTATTAAATATGATAGAAAGGCATTATAGGGTTAAGCTGTGTTGTAAAATAAAAGCGATCATACCAAATACTGATTTTCAAACTTGTTGCAATCGTACAAACTCAGTCTTTCCCATTCATATTTTTTGAAATATACATATTTCAGTAGATCTCCACAGATATTCTTCATTTTCCAAGCAAAACATAAAGAAATGAGGGTAAGTTCAATACTTTCACACATTATAGTATACCAACTTTTTTTTTAAATCACACAATAATAAAAGTAGTATTTGGGTTTCAGTGGGATACATAAACATCAGGACTTTGCCCTTATCTTCCAGACAGTGGAAAAAAAAAGGACAAAGATACTGGTGTCCTTGTTATCTAATAACAAGGAAATGGTAGGTCTAACAATATTTTGAAGGCTTTTATTCCTCTGATGATAATTTAATACTTTTAAAGATGGTCAAATACTACAATTATAAGTTTTTGCTTTAAAATATTTTATTAAGACCCCTTATTAACTTAAATACACAAACTCGGTACCTATTGATCAATCTGACTTATTGCCTTTCAGTGCGAAAACATGCCGGAGAAGGCGATATAACTTAAAAATAAAGAATAACGATTTGATTACAAAAGTGATGTTTATTTAATTAAGACAAACTATAGAAGAAAATTATTTACAACACTGCAAGGTGTCCATTCAGAAACTGCTTTGAATTGATAATTCTTTAAAGCAGCGCTCCCCAACCCCCGGGCCACGGACCAGTACTGGGCCGCGAGAGGCTCGGGTGTGAAATTTATGGTTTTCAGGGTTTTTATTGTTAGCTGCTAATGAAGTTAGACAATTACACAGTGAATCCGCGTTTATTATTATAATTACGAAATACCGCAGTTTTTGTTTTGGTCGCATCATTTTATTTTGTTGTATTCATCCGCGGCCTTAAAGGCCGGTCTGTGAAAATATTGTCTGACATTAAACCGGTCCGTGGTGCAAAAAAGGTTGGGGACCACTGGTTTAAAGGACTCCACTGAACTCAAGCGTGACATAAACACAAAGCATGAAAAAGCATCTTTTCCAAAAGCTGTAAACAGTGATCGTCGTTCAACAAAACAAGCTTGGCTCAACAAATGAGGAGTGTGTGTTTGTCAGTATTTATTGAAAAACTTTGCAATAATTCAGTTTATCACACAGGCTCACAAAATGATTCACGAGTAAAACTGATAGTCACTCTTAAAATGTAAATACAAAATGCCAGAACACGTTATTGTTGTGGAACAAAACAAAATTGTAATCGGTACACTGTAACAGCCAAGAAAACATCTGCATGAAGTAGATTTTAATACTGAACCCACAGTGTCAATGTCCAATATGTTGTATTTACTTGTTAGTCAGTCAATCCATGCCTCATTAGTGGGAGCAGTACTGTGTCCCCCCCCACAGAGCACAGTGTATTTTCTCCAATTTGTAAAATGAGAAAGATGTAAGGCGGCAAGAATGTGACGGTTCAAAAGAATAGTGAATAATGTGCTCAAAAGCAAAACAAAATCCATCCAAGGAGCACTCTCTTTATGATTTTAGAAATTTTTACATCAAGTAAAGTTTCTAAAATCATAAACATGTATCCAACAGGCCTATTTCACAGCAGCCATTTGACTTAAAATAGCAGCTAAACAGACAGGAAGCTTTAATAATGTGTTTAGATTAGTGACACCTGTCTCTCCCTACTATCTGCTGTGGCTGCTGCGAAATAGGCATAATGCATAATCCCAGGGTGGCTTCTGGTTAAACTGAATTTGACACAGAGCACTCGTATCAAATTTGCACGTCTCTCTTTATCTACATGTCTTCTGTTCATTTTATACGAATTTAATTACAGAATACTAAAAGGAAGGTTAGTGGCTTTTAGCCGCAGGCGTTGTCTAAACCTGACAAACGGCTGACTAAACGATTAGAGCATAACCTTCCAAGTCACTTGAGTGTCTAAGTTTCCCAGGTGTGCAACAACATTTCATTACCTTTATTCAAAGCTGTCTTGATGCATGCTGAATCATCCAGGTAAGGAAATCCCAAAAAGTTGATTCAGTTCATCTGGACGTGATGTTTTCAGTGTGACATCCAAGTGACTTCTTCAGTCTCAGCTGCCTGCAGGTTTCCCCAACATATTAAACAGTACATTTGCATTTCCACAGCTGTTTTTAACTTGAACCTTTAACTGCTTAATAAACTTAAGAAAATGTACTTTGCATATTTGTCTTCTCTCATAAAATGAACCCAACGAAACCGGCATTGAGCTGAGACCCAAGAAGTCGCTTGGATTAGTGATGAAACATTTCTCCCACAGCTCTACGTCCAGATAAACATAATCTACTTTTGGGGATTTATCTAAAGCTGCATTTCCACCACAGGTTTCCCAAAGAATAAGGAACCTGCGCAGTAAATCAGGATGTTTTCCAGGGACCTGCAATATTTTAGAGTTTTGAGGAAATATTTAATATTTTGGGTGGCTGTAGCTCAGGTGGCAGAGCAGGTCAGCCACTAATCAGAAGGTCGGTGGTTCGATCCCAGGCTGCCTCCTGGCTGCATGCCAAATATCCTTGGGCAAGATACTAACCCCATGTTTGCCTACTGGTGGTGGTCAGAGGGCCCGGTGGCGCCTGTGTCCGGCAGCCTCGCCTCTGTCAGTGCGCCCCAGGGCAGCTGTGGCTAGAATGTAGCTTGCTATCGCCAGTGTGTAAATGTGTGTGTGAATGGGTGGATGACTAAATGTAGTGTAAAGCGCTTTGGGGTCCTTAAGGACTAGAAAAGCGCTATACAAATGCAGGCCATTTACCATTTACCCTAACAAAACATCCTTTCTAAGCGGTATTACTGTGAATGGGGCTTCGGTTCACGTCTGCAACTACTGCACTTCTCACTCACATCACAATATGCTGCAATACCTCACAAAATATGTTCAAGCTAACCTTTTGGATCCACTTTGTGATGACTGCATGTCTATTTAGTGACAAAGAATTGCGCGCTCACCTCCCTCATTTCACATTACAACATCAACATTTTAGTGTGCTCTACGCTGAAGTAGTGATCTGCAATATAGTGGCATGCCTAATTTGCCTAATCTTCACAGCTCTTTAAATCATGGTGGAAATGCAGACGACCAACAGTCTGAAGAAAGCTTTTTGTGCCTTGAAATTTCCTGGGACATTTGTGTGGAAATGTAGCTTAATACAGGATTACAAGGACCCCAGAGTGGAAAAACGTGATGGGCACAGAACGTCGATGGCCACTGAAATGTATTTTGATTTAAAATCATTACACCTGGCCTCTAGCGTGCTGCAAATAATGCTGATAAAGGTCTGAAATGGCTGCGTAGGAACTTCCACACACAGCACAGCTCACACCATCTGAAGGCTTTTCATTTGACATGCTGGCATTCTGAGTCACGTGTTTCTTCACAGTTCTTAAAGGGGTAATGGGTTTTCCAAGTCCATTTTTACCTACACTGTCACAACTGGCCTCTTTATCTTGCACTACGTTTGCCCTGCTGGGATGCTCAGAAGAATTACCCAAATCAGGATCCCGGCTTTGAACACAGGAAGTCACAATTGATTCTTGAAAAACCGGGTCTGGATATTTAGATAAGGGATCTGAGAGAGATTTAATTTCCTCAGAAGCCTGGCGTAATGTTTCTATGCCATTATTGGTGGGAGGGTTTAGCGTTTTCGTGTTTGACGGTGCATTGCGATCATCTACTGATAAATCAAAATCAGAGTCTTTGCGTATGTCTTGCGTTGAGGAATGGCAGAGCTGGTGACTAAACAGCATGTCTAGAGTTTTAAAGCTGCACCTGCAGCGCTCGCATTGATAAGGCAGAAACACTTTCTTGGGCCTGACTTGAACCCACTGGAACTCTGGGTGCTCACTCATGTGTTTTTTGTAAGGCTCTACAAACCGAAAACCTTGCCCGCACTGAGGACACGTGAAGCGGCCATCCCTGTGACGATGAATTCTCTGATGGTGCCACAACTTTTTCCAGCTTCCTAGTGTTTTACCACAGCAGGCACAGGTGTAGCTTTGACCTGGGGCGTGTGTGAGCATGTGGGCTCTGAGCCTGCCCATGTGTCTGAAGAGTCGCCCACAGTTTGGGCACAGATATCTCCTGGGATCTGATCTGTTGTCTACTTTGTTTAACTTTGACACTAGGTGTGAGAGACTGTGAGCTGGTATGACCGTGGACTGGAACGGTTTTTTCAAGTTGTTGGAGTGTTTCTTGCGGATGATCTGTGGCTGTTTCTTCTGTGTTTCACAGCTGGCAGCTGCCACCAGAGCTGAATTGTGCGCCGATGAGCACCTGAGCGCAGGCACTGTGTACTGAATTAACGACACAGTCTCCTCCTCCTTAATCGCAGAGCTGGAGGCAGTTTTTTCCACGCTGCACTGACTGCGATGGGCGTTGAATTCAGACAGCACACCGAACAGCTTGTCGCAGTACAAGCAGCGATAAAGCTTTGCGCCGGTGTGCTCTCGCATGTGGGTGTTGAACTCCTGCAAATGGTCAAAAACATTCTTGCAGATGTGGCATGTGTACGTTAGCGAAGGCTTTGGGCGTCTGTGTTCTTGCGCGTTGTCATCGCTTCCCAAAGGTCTACATGAGTGATTTTTTGCATTGCTGTAGTGAGTAAATGATTTTTCACAATGAGTGCAGTTGTAACGCTTCACAGACCAATGCGTGAGCTCGTGAACACGGAGGAAATAGGCCTGCCCGAAAGCTTTGCCGCAGATGTCGCACTTATAAGGCTTCTCTCCTGTGTGGACTCGGACGTGTCTTATGAGCGCCGATTGAAATGGGAATGATTTGCCACAGTACTGGCAGACTTTTTTCTCTCTTTTTTCCACTGCTCTTTGCAGCTCCCTGCTGCTTTCCTCTGCTGGTTCTCTGCTCTGTTCCTCAGCCTTGCTGTTCTTACACTCCTCGTTCAGCTCGTGTGCGTGCATTTCCATATGTGCAGCGTACTCAGAGCAAGAGAATTTAATCTTGCAATATGGGCACTTCTGATATATGTTGCTCTTTCTGTGGGTCTTGAGATGAAGATTTAAGTTAGAGTTTTTGCTAAAACCCTTGCCACACTCTGAACACTTGAACGGCCTCTCTCCTGTATGAATGCGCTGATGGATGACGAACTGAGACAGAAACTTAAAAGTACGACCACAGTAACCACATTTCAACAGGGTTTTACCCCCCTTTTTAGTATAGATGACATTTTCGCCAACATTGGCGTTAGCTTCCTTTTCCTCATCACTGCAGTTTGTTTTTGGTTGGGTGTCACTACCCGCTTCGTGGTTCTCTACAAGACGCTCTCTTGGTAATAAAACCTTGTTTACCATCCTCCTCCTCTTACCACCTCTCTTGCGTCGAAAAACAACATTTGGAACCTCAGATTTAACTAAGGGAGTGGTGCTGTGCTGGGAAGAATTGGGGCTATTTGACCTGGGCGCAGGTTTTAAATGCTCCAGCTCTAAATTCTCAGCTTTGACAGCAAACGGGGCCCCAATAGATGTCCGCATTTGCTCAGGGGGAGTCAGGGTATCTGTGCTAGAGGGCTTTGGCAGCTCTGCATCTGCTGGAGACTCTGAGAAGTCTGGTGTTTCTGATGGTGACTCCTCGCTGCCATTTATGTCCAATGATTGATTTACTTTAAGGTTATCAGTCTGAGTTGGGTTTGGCAAATCAGATTCTTTCAAGCTGTCTGAAGGAATAGCTTCAGGCTCAGGCTGGGAATTCACCTCTGCTTTTGGTAATGCAGTTTTGTCTTGTTGCTTCTCCTGCTCTAGTCCTTCCCCAGAATGCAGTGGGAGCTGATCATCCCTCACATCTGAATCAGTCTCATGTTTGTCAGTGTCCAACTGTTTTTCTGTCTCTGTGCTTTTTCCGCAGTCTATGTCAGTGCTCAACGTCAGCAAGGCCTCCTGGGATTCATCCAGCTTGGACACTTTTGCTGGAAGTTGCTGATCAATTTGCAACTTAGTCCTTCGTCTCTTCACACCTTTAGAGTTGGATGTACGAGTACTTTCTGTAGTCCCCGCTTCAGTTTGTTTTAGATCCTCCTTGTCCTTCTTGCTATGAGATTCTAACTTATCATCCTGCATCAAAGTAGGTTGCTCCACCCTACTCCTCAGTGTTCGTGCAGGACTGCTAAACTTATTAGCATGAGAACCAGGAGCAGCCATAGAAACCTGGTTTTGAAAAGCTGCCATTTCTGATTTTCTTGGCCTTCCTGGTCTTCTTTTTGGCAGCAAAGGAGCAGCGACTTGTACGTTGTTATCCAGGACAGGCTGAGGAGCGGGCATCTCATTATGAGCCGCACTATTTATTAACTTACTATCCACAGCGTAAGGCAAATCGTCACTGTTGTGGTTTTCCACACTTGCTGGCAAAGGTATGGTGGTGCTAACTTCCTTATGCTGAACAGCATCTGCAGCATCTGGACCTCTTTTGTCTTCAGTCGGGGCTGGTTTGATTTTACGGGGTCTCCCACGTTTCTTGTGGATGATCACGGGCTTCCCTTGGCTGTCTATTGCAGAGCTGCACACGCTAGCAGGAGTCAGAGATTTTGCTTCCACCTCTGCCTGCGAGGGCACTGCCTCACTGCGCTGACAGTTTCTCTCACCAGCGCTTTCAGAGCTGACATGAACATCAGACTCCCGGCTCCCAGGCTGTTTCAACGCCGTCCCTTTCATTTTATCTCCCCGCCTGGAGTCCACGTCTCCCTCACTGCATGTCTTACCTTCGGGTATCTGTGGAAGTAAAAAGAAGAGTGAACATGAATGAATTAATGATTTTATTTTTTGTTGCACAAATCATTTGGAAAAGCATGTTTATTAAAGGTGGAAAGAATAAACACAT
The DNA here is from genome assembly GCF_057382275.1 of Copadichromis virginalis. Lineage (NCBI taxonomy): Eukaryota > Metazoa > Chordata > Actinopteri > Cichliformes > Cichlidae > Copadichromis > Copadichromis virginalis. The sequence continues at coordinate 9,761,488 of NC_140628.1, read as the reverse complement.
GAACATGAATCATTTGCACATTTCAAAAACTATAGAGCGATATTTGCACAAATATATCTACCAAAATTGGTTCAAACTGGAAAACTAAGCGTGCATATTCACATATGCACAGATGCATGACTTCATAACACATCACATCAGACTGCGGTCTTCATTAGTGCAGATTTAAATGACGCTGTATACTGTAATAAACAGCACAAGCTCATCCACTTGTCTTTCTTACTGGCTACCTGCTTGCAGTCCGAAGAGGCATGATTGGAACTGCGAGGTTGAGGTGCCACAGAAGTTAACTCAGAGACTGTATTTTGGTCACTGCTTCCTCTGCTGAAGGACATTTTACTCCCCATGTCAAGAGTCTGTGGATTAAACAGCGACAAGGAGGTTGTAAAACGAGCAGCGACGCGTAAAAGCAAAAACGCTTCGGGCTGGGGAGTAATTATTCCCAGGATGAAAAATAGAAAATTACTAATAAACTGCATGCCATGCCCATTTGTCGTGATAAGTTTAAAGTGGATGGTTGAACTGGGATCATCTCATGCACCCACTGACTATTTTTACAGATAGGGGTACCAAACTGCAAATTTATACTGGAGAAGTATAGTAAAGGCCATAACTGGATCACACACAGCCAGATTTAAGCTCAATAAGCATATGCTGCTTTGCAAAACTTCAAGTTTTCCCCAAAAAAGATGAGCAACCTTTTAAAATTATCTAAATCCGCTGGGAAAGAAGCAGAGTTTGCAACTGGTTTTACAGAGAACTGCTGAGTTTCATAACCTCAAGACTTGAAAATACACCTCTAAGGGGACTGACACCCTTTTCCCATTACATTTCCAGAGGTAAATCTAGAATTTCTTCTACAACAGTTATATAAAAGTTAGTCAGAAGCAGATGGACTTTGCCAATTTAAAAAAATAAAAACCATACAGCATCTTATAAATAATGATGTATCATTACACAACTGCTTACAAGCTATTTATCTTTAGGTATCTTTAGGTATCAATAGGTATCTTTAGCATCAATAACAATACTCTGTATGACAATATTTAAAGCTCATCATCTATCACCAACAGTTTAAAGCGACCGGACCCGCAGAAACATGCACACTATCCAGGCTCAAAGTAGATTCACTGCAGTTTGCAAAAGCACAGGGTATATGCATTAGATGTAACAGAAGAAATCCAGCCTAGCTTGACAAGATGTGCATGGTTGCTATTGTTATCCTGCCTTTCATCTCCACTGCAGGAACACTTCATCTGATGGAGACTTTGTGATGCTCACGAGCTGCTGACTCACATTTAAACCCCCTCTCAGACACAGCCGTGCCCCACTGGCTCACTTCTATAATGTTTTACAGCATTTACAGATTTAAAAAGAAACACGGCTACCAGTTATCATTCAAAGCTACCAAAGCCGTGACTAACAATGTGAGTTAGGCGTTATCGTGTGCTAGGCCACATCGCTAGCTCCGATAATTTGACATCACAGGCCACACGAACCTTAAGCATTAATCTCTACGCCTGCTCACACAACTTTCTTTACAGCAAGTAACGCATGTGTAGTTCATCTGTGGTGGGTGATAGTAAACACAAAGTGCTTGCCTGCGTGGGAGAGAGTCAGAACTGGTTTCTGCGTAGCCATGCGCTGACCGCCGCTCAAACTAGAACTAGCTAGCACTAGCTAACTCAAGCTGTGGCTACGAGGCATTTTGGACGCCCTTTTCTTACAGGGATGCACTGATCTAAGAGCTGAGCTGTTAATGTGGGCCTCGCTTTTTCTTCTTTTCTGAACAGTTTGCAGAAGTGAATCAGTCGGTATCCACACACAAAGCAATCTGAAAAAACTGTTAATTAAGCCGAGCGCACAGAGCGCGTAGTTAGAGTGCTGTGGGAAATTTCGGAACTCCTCATGGGGAAAACTTTAAAAATTGTAATCAGAACACGCGCACACAAAAACAGCAGATTTGTTCTGTTTGTCAATATGTGTGTGTTGCTGAGACAATTAGAAATGTTATAAACAAGAAGCGTGGAAGGCAAAAAGACATACATTCATTTAGCAATTAACAATAACGTGAGTATGCCCAACTCCTACTCGTTCTGCAGTTTTAAGTTTTCGCAGGGAGTCCGTGTCAGATGTGCAAGCATCAAGTATCTCAATGTACACCCAATATATATCCAGTTTGGCATATGTTATCTTAACACATAGGATTTAAATTGACGCTTCTATTACACACAGACAACAAGTGAACTCCGCATGAGCGCTTCTGCAGCATCTTTGATTTTAAGGTATGGATGTTACCTCATAATGAATGGACGCACTACGTCGCTTTGTTTGTGCTCTGAAACAGCTCCCTCTGCTGGAGAACCACTAATGACAATGAAACTGTCATCATTAGTTTGGTGGATACAAAAAACAGGCAATTTTAAGAGTGGAGGCACAAAACTTGATAAAAATTAAGAAAAAAAAAACAACCCCTAATACACTATTAATATACCTCATTTTCAGACAGTATCTTTAAAATATCTATAATGAATTATTTTTCACGTTTGTATGTATTTGATGTACTTTTGTGAAAGATTACCAGCGCTTTACAATGCAGTATTAAAATACGCAGGATCTGATATCCTCGTGTCGTTTCCACATCATCATAATAAATGTTGTTCCAGGTTCAACATTGCAAGTGACCAATCACATTGTTGTGACGTAATACTATAAAGTGTCGTGAACACAAAACACTGAGTTTGAAAATATACTTTAATACATTATATATTGTATTCTTAAAAGTCTCTACAAAGCTGGTATGAACACACTGGGCATTTTGGCCAATCCCCACAGCTTCACAACACATTCTGATCATACTAAAAACATAAAAACAGAGCAAAAACTATAATAGTGCCGGTTAGGGCACCAAACATGATTCAACCCCCACATACGTACATTTTTTTTTCATCTTCTGCAACCACCACAGAGGTACCACCTTCATACTTTTATAAATTCGAAATGCATTAACAAAAGAAATCGAGGTGAATTAAAGATGCATTTTTATTATCACTACTCTCTATATCTTAAAACAGTCTTGAGCAAACCAGGAAGCATCATGCTCCTGTGCAGTGAACTGAGCAGATTCCTTTCAACCAGGATGTCGCCATCTCTATGCGCTTGGTCCATATTTTACATGACATGCAGACTGGATGTGCCTCACTAGTTTTGTCAAGTCTTGATTGGTACAGATGACATTACTTGGTAAATCATCTCAGCAGGTTTGTCTGGTCCGCCTTCAACGATGTAACAGTCATCATCGCTATCTACTCCCGTGTTCCCGTTGACAGGCCCTTTTTCCAAGTTTACAGTCAGGATTTGGCTCTTCTTCACATTACCAGAAGATGGTATAATGCATTTCCTTTTGCCATTTACCTGAGCAGGAACTTGGCTTGCCGCTGGCATCATCTTTTTGAACTGCTGCATGCCACCTCGCACGTGTTGGGCCATAAACTCCCGTGCTTTGACACACTTGTGCCTCTGAAGGAGTTGAGCAGATTCAAAAGAAATATGACAGACTCGGCATGAGAAGCCACTTGATGCAGAAGACACCCCTGCAGAGTTTGTGGGCATCTTTAACTGCAAACTAGGATTTTGAGTCTGAGGCTTTGATGGAAAGGACACACCGATGTTGGATGCATTCTTAAACTGCAATAATGGAGTGACACGTACCCCCTGTTTGGTAATGAAAGGGACACTCTTAATTTTCAAGATGGAGGTAGGGGGCAGTTCACCAATATTCTGATTTGTCACCTGCAGAGAGGAAGTAGTCGGAAGACCCAGGGCGCTCAGAGTCTTTTCCCCACTTGTCACGTTCATAGTCTTGAAACCAAGTGGCTTTGCTGTGACTAGCCTGAATTTGGATGCGTTGTTTGATGAGTTACATACATGGTAGCGAGGCACAATCTTTTTGTTGGAGAGCAGCAGCCCACATCCTATGCAGCCCGAAATTTTGTCAGGAACATGAAAGTTGTGGTGGGAGATGAGTAAGGTCTTTGAGAAAAAACACTGCCCACACTTACCACAAGAGTATGGCTTTTGCTTGTTAAACTTGCGCACTGTTGGAAGCAACACAACTGGCTGATAAAGCGTCCAGACATCCACTGTCGGTGCGCCAACATCTGCGAAAATATTCTGCATGTCTGTTGTTGAGGATGCGGGGTTTGGGAGCACAGATGCTTGTGACATTGATGGGTACAACTCAGGCACTTGTGAAATTTTTGCAGGCTGCACGCAAAGCTGCGGCACACACACCGACGCACTGGGTACCTGCAGCACAGGAGTCACTGGCAAAGAAACTGGGGGTGCACTGGCCTTTGTCCAAGCATTGGTCATTTTAGGCGTATTCCAGATTACCTCACCCTTCTGTATCCTTTTAAGTTTCTCCTCCTCCTCTATGCGCTTCTCTATCCTGCGGTTCCGTATGGTTTTGTGATCAAGCACTTGGTGCCCGGGCTCGTGCATAGTGCTGTGCTCCTGCATGTGCTTGTACTCAGTAAACTCGGTCCCGCAGGAGCAGATGAAACTCGCGGATGAACACATATGCTCCTCCAGGCATTTCCTGTTTGCAAATATCTGCTCACAGCTGAAGCAAAACTGCCCTCCATTCATCAGGTCTGTGACCAAGTTGTAATCCAGGGTGCTTTGCCTTCCTGTCTCCATCCTCACACTGAGCATTAGTGTGTTCACTGCTAACGGGGAGCACGCTGGTCCTGGTAGAAGAAGCAGGTTTGAGAATAAATATGAATCACAAGCAGTGTACGGAACATCACCTTTACCTTCTTTTTATATGTTTAAAATGCATTTGCTGTTCGCCTATAAAGGAAAGTCCAAACTTCTGCACAATTACTAGCAAATCACTACAACTTTAAAAGGAAAACCAAATTATTAGGCGGTGAATTATTCACAAAAATGCACTGTACACTTGAGACATCTGGAGGGTAAAGCACCTTAGCTAGCAACACTGTAAAATTAATAACGGCTTTTTTTTTATCTAACGCGCGCTTCCTTTGCTACATGCCTAGCATGCTAGCGTTAGCCTCTGCTACATCACATACAACATCATTAGCTCATTCCAACATGAAAACGAAACCGCTGCCATCCCAATAGTAAGGCACTACCTTGGAAAAGCTGCAAACTGTTTGTCTGGTGTCGTTTTGCGAGACATTAACAAATGGGCTGAGTCGCCGGTATGTAGCACAAATAGGTAGCAGTTAGCCTGTAACCACACCGAACAAACAAGAGGGAAGAAGGGGAAAAAAGAAGAGAAATCCTCATCTTCTTCTCTTAAACATCACACGCTGTTATGTTGCACTAGCGCCACCAACTGGGAATCTTAACGCATTCACCGAGTATAACAATAAAAATCAGGAAAATCAGAAAATCCCCCAAAACATAACAAAACAAAACAAACAAACAAAACCAGCAATAAAGTTTTAGATACCCTATCTTTATTCAATTTACAGAACAAACCGAAAGGGTGTAGGCTGATGCTAAAACACCTCAAGAAAATCAATTCAACTACAACTCACCTCACCTTTTAATCAAGACAAAAAGAAGAAAAACAAAGAAATAATAGATCACTGATGTCAAATTTACAACTACAGATGAACTCTTTAAATCTAAAGCATCTTCGCAGTAAACAGTTATCACAGTACTGAATAATTTTGTCTGGGAAGCCTATTAATTTCTTCTTAAATGGTGCCATATTTGGTGATTTAGCAGTAGAGCTGAGCACGTGGGCTGTGCCTGTGAAAAACTTGCCAAATCTACCAATACGAAACAGCTTCTGGATATTAAGTGGTAATTATCTCTTGTAGGCTTTGTCCATAATTTGAATCATGCTGAAAACTACTAATCTATCATACTTTGTTTATTTCAATGTATTTATTGAATATATATATTGGATTTGTTGACTCACTGTAGGGTTTGATAGTTGTTATTCATATGGTTTCAAAATAATTATTTCTTTATTAGGTTTTATTTATATAAGTAAAAAGTTAGAAGTTTGTCTCAAGTTTCCAAACACATCTACACATTAAATTATATATGGAACTATATGAGAATAATCTAAATACACAGTGAATTTATTTGTATATGAGGTCTTCAACTTTGACCATACTGAACTAGATTTGGACATTTAGGTTTAGATACAATTTCTATACAATTTACAATTTCATTTTACATAAACTAAGTTCTTAGTTATTGCCTGAAGAACTTTGACAAATAGTTTGATAAAGAGAGATTTTGTTGAAATCAAACTTTACAACAACAAAGGTTCATAAGTCAAAGCTTTACTCCTTTCGTTTCAGTATCTTTTCCATTCTTTCATAATATTGCTAATATTTCCTTCTCCTTAAAAACCCCAATACTGCTATAATGGTGTAAAGAATAATTTACTGGTATACTTAGGACCTACTAGTATCAAGTGAACACCATTTAAACACCAAAGCCTACCTGTTGTTGCTGACTATGTCCAACCCTGTGTGACCACAGTGTACCCATATTCTGATGTCTGCTTCTTGCAGAATAACACATCACAAAGTTTAAATGATCTGAAACTGGTTTCTTGAACATGGCAGTGAGTTCACTGCACCTTTGGGATGTGGGAGAAAAGGAGATTCACATGATGGATGTGCAGCTCAAAGCTGCATCACACAGTTGCTCCAGCAACTATGATGCTATCATGTCAACGTGGACCAAAATCTCTGAGGAATGTTTCCTGCACCTTGTTGACTCTGAGACAAAGAAATAAAGCATTTCTGAAAGCAAAAATGGCTTCACCAAAAGTACCTAATAGTGTCTGGTGAGTGTGCGGTAAGACCTTTATCCATGTCACTAGCTCAGTGAGACCTGTACATTTAATCCAGCCTAAGTGAGTCTTACACAAACAAGTTAACACGAATGTTATTAAACCTTCCAACAGCAGGCACAGCCTGTGAGTTTTACTTAAACTAATACCTATACTGATTGTTACTAATCTACTTTTGCATTTGCTGCAGTTTATGTCAGTGAATTGTAGATTTCACGCTGTAAAGAAAAACACTGACTTACAATGTTCAATCCAGACCTTGGAAATGGCAGCAGACTCAGTGCCACTTGCTCTAGAATGTTGCCTTGGACACACAGATATTAAGCACTTCTAATTCTGCTAATGAGGGTCATTTGATAAAGTTAAAATCTCCTCAAGTAGGGATTAAATAAACTGCTTGAAATCCCATTTGTACAGCTTTTGAGCACTGTGCTCTCAAGTGTAGATCACAGCATTTTAACTTTACTACACATCCACATCATGTACTTTTCATTTGTCAACCATGTTGATTTATTCTGATTACCATTATACCACAAACACTTTAACATGGCCTGTTCAGACAGCAGCCTTGAGTCCAGGTAATTGTGGCTGGATTGAGCTCCTCCATTGTTTTTTTAGAAAAGCTGTAATGCCTGGTAAGTAAGCCACTTAGTACTTATGTAATATGAAAAGTGAGCTATAACTGACCACAAAGATTAAGGAAATAAAAAAAATGGGAGGGAAATTGGTATTCTCTCATAAATATGCAAATCTCAGATATGTTTACTTTCTATTGGGTACCTACAATTTAAGTATGAAGCAGCAATCTAATGATCTTGGTACATCACATTCATGAAAACCTTAAGTTACAGAAATATCAATACAATACTCCAAAAGACCACATAGGATGATGGAGGTGGCATAAAATATCAAACTGTGACGACATGAAGTAAGCACCCTTTACTTGATAAGGTTTGGTCAATATACTTAACATGTCCATTGAGAGAGTTCACAACTTTTCTGTTTCACATACTGGTATCTTTATTAACACCAAGAACAACAACAAGCTACAGCACCAACCCGATGATAAAAGTTTGGTTAATAAAATATTCAATCATTTACAGGCTACTGAGCACAGGGAAAATAAGGATCAACTTAGTAAAACTAAAATGTGTAGTATGTCTGTTTTGTTTTTTAAACATTTTTAAAGAGGGTTAAGCTACTATCGCACTTTAAAAAAAAACATCTTATGTAGCTGTACAACATCCTGTAAAGTTTAAAAACAAAAAAGCAAAAAGAACACAGTATAAAAAAAAAAGAGCTCATTTCTTAATCCAACACTCTCAAGACAGACACAATTTTAAAAAATTTTGTTAAGATGTAAGCTGTTCTTGTGGTTTTGGATTTATGTCCCCAGCCATGATGCGATGAATCCTCCTGCGGTGGTTTTTGAGTGATTTCAGGTTTGGATACGTACCCTGGCAGACGTCGCATCGGTACGATTCAGACTGTTTGTGAGTCAGCAGGTGTTTCTGCAAACTCTCCACTGTACCAAACCAGCGGAGGCAAACAGGACAGCGGACAGGCTTGATGGCAGGCTTGCAGGCACCGCTCCTCTGGTGAAAAATCAGACTGATGGTGTTTGGAAAGTCAGCGTTGCAGTGGGAACAGTGCACACTTTTGGGTGGGCTTGCAAACTGATTTGTAACCCGTGCACCTTTGCATCGATTCCATGATATGTGCCTTCGGAGGGAACAGCGAGTTGCAAAAGTATTCCCGCATCGTGTGCACACAATCCTCCCCTGCTTCTTTGGTGGATTTGGTAGTGGCTCTGGGTGTGATTGCTTCTGTGGAGGAGGGTGCACTGACTGAACCTGCTGCTGCTGTTGCTGTTGTTGTTGCTGCTGCTGCTGCTGCGGCGGCGGTGGAGGTTGCTGCTGCTGAAATCGAATCAACAGTGGTTGTGATCGCTGTGGCTGTAGTCCCTTCAGTAACTGGTGATGAGGATGCATGTGGATCTGCAAATGAACTTCATAGTCTGCCCAGGAATTGACTGTTTCTCCACAAGTTGGACAAGTGTACGATTCTTGAGCATGCTTCTGCAAATGCTCCAAGAGAAGTCTCGGAGACGTAAATCCAACCCCACACTCACACGTCACCCTCCTTGGAAGTACAGACGGCAGTGACATGATGCCCCAGTTTCCTCCATCATCCTCCTGGGTTTGACTTGCTGGCTCTGCTGATCCATTGCCTGGCAAGCTCGTCTGCACAGTCCCTCTTTCCACATCTGCCATGGTTCGTTGAAACTGACATCTTTTTCTATGAACCATCATGTTATCTTTGCGGTTGAAGGTTTTCCCACAGACAAAACAGGAAAACATTGGTTTGATATTATTGGCATTCAGTGTAACCAAACCCTGACTACCACCCTGTGCTATAGCTCCAAACCCACGTGGCCTGAAACCACAGAGTCGCAGGTGGCGCCTCAAAGTTGAAGCACGGCTGTAGGTTTTTTGACATCTGTTGCACGGGTATCGTTTCACTCCATCCCGGACGAAATAGCGCAGACCATGTTCGACTGAAAAGGAGTTCTTCGCTTCATCATCAACACCCTTCTCTGCAGAACTGAACACCTGCGTTTCATCATCCAAAGGCATCGTCCACTGCCCTTCGTTACTACCGTCACTATTGGCTGCTTCTGCATCCCAGTTATTTTCTTCTCCTTGCTGGAGTGAAATGCTACACACAGAATTATCCTTGTGCTGCTCCATCACTGGAGATTTCAGGGAGAATGGGGAGAAGTTCTGTGCTGGGCGAGCCCAGGCCAATTGTGAAACTGCAGACTGCTCTGCATTTGGAGAGGTCACCTCTACCTTGATACGGCCAGTAACTTCCGTGCCCACGCCAATGCTCTTGGAATTCTGGGATGCAGCACTGACTTCATCCACACCATCACTGGCAATGCTTTTAGTGGACTGCAGTGCTAGCATCTTCTGTATTGAGGGATTGATCTGCTGAGAGAGGACTGACCTTGGACCTTGGCACTTGTGTGTTTTGAGGTTCCACCTCCGTGCATAGCTGTGCTTGCACATTGGACAGAAGAAAACCTTTTTCGCATTGTTGAGACTGTGGAACGGCACTATTTTCTGTGCAAATGGAAACTTGGATTTTAAAGCGCTTGATGGCGGTAGAGCCCTGTTTCCGAACTGAGGGCACACATGATTGTCAGGCAAAGGCAGTCTCCCAATGATCAGCTGTTTGCATCGACGACAACACTTAATCCTCTCTTTTTTGTGTAAAAAATGATGCTCTGTCAATCTGTCCAGGTTCTGAAAAACCCTACGACAGCGGCCACACTGGTATTTCCCATATGTTCCGCTACCAACAGGATCCATGAGCTTTTGACGAGTCTCGAGAACTACAACAGGAGATAAAGTCTTAGTCAGAGAGACAACCCTCTTCTTACTGGACTCAAGAATTCTGCTAATGGATGGAGCCTTTGTCTTTATATCGGGTTTTGCGAGGAGTCGCCTCAACTGTGCAATAGACAGATCATTGATTGGCGCCGCTTCTGTTTTTGATCCTGGTGTTATATCCATGGGTACAGCTTCCTGCTTGGGGATAACTGTGTTTTCGTTCTGATCCTGACTCTGAGGAAGGGGTAAGTGTTTCATGTACGCTGATGCGAGCAGCTTCATAAGGATGTTATTTGTGGGCAAATTCTCTCCTTTTTCACAGCTGCGGACAGCATTTGTGTTCTCCTCGAAATTAGTTTCCTCTACAGTCTCTGTTATTTGCTCGGCAGTGGATGGCATGTTCTGAAGTTGCTCCTCACTATCATTTTCAGGGGGAGCACACTGGCCTTGAGGATCGGTTACTATGGCAATATTGTCCTCCAGGCTTACATCTGCTTTTTGGGCTGTTAAAGTAGGTAATTCAACAGCTGGGGACTTGGAGGTAGAGGGACAAGCAAGGGCCAAACTGGACTGGGTTACAGGAGTGAATGATACATGCTGGGTTGGAAAATCCTTATTGCAATCTGTTGCACTGGGGAGAACAATGTTACTATCCAGGGGCTGCAGCAGCTGTATTTGAGATATATGTGAACGTTTGTGCTCCAGCATAAGACCAAAGTCCTGAAATTCCTCTCCACAATCACAAATAAAGAAAGAAGGTGTAGGGCTGTCAGGCAAGAGTGTTGGCGAGCTTAGGTGCTCGATGGATGAGTCTGTACTTGCAAACGGCGTTTCATGTGGGCTGATGTTAGGCTGGGTTGGAGGAGGGGAGGTGACCTTGGAGGGTGGGCTGGCATGGGTTGCCTGATGTACTAGCAATGAGGCCAATCCAGTAAAGGTGGCTGAACAAGCCACACAGCGATACACTTTGGCAGCGTTTCCCTGTAGCCCAAGCATCATGGCAGCCAATTTACCCTATGAGGCAGGCAATCAGGTGGTCAAACAGGATGGATTCCTGTAAATCACACAAACAACATGAACAAAAGGATGTCAGCAATAGAAAGCAGACAGTCTCCGTTTAAAAGTATACAACACAAGCACACATATTTATTTCAATTAATTCCACAGTCAAATGTGTTTTTTCTGAGTACTGATGCCAGGGTTCCCCAAGTGTAGAGCAAACCCTGTGGTTTGGCAGACCTACGGTGACCCCCAAACCGTTTGAGAGTACATTTTCACACAGAAAAAAGGCAACTGAAAAAAAAAGTAAAGTAGATTTAAGGAGGAAAGTGTCCGTCAGGTATTAGTCTGCCAATTGCAGATTACAGAAGGGTAGAGCCTTTATCATTGTATGTAAAAGTGGTCAACTATGACTGGATAATCTCTTGTTAATATAGCTTTGAAGAAAATTAATTCCCTGGAGTCTGTCTGTATTGTGCCAATTAGCATTATAGCAGGTGTTTGTGCGACAATAATTTAGTGCAACATTAAATTGACCCAGCAGAAACCCGAGTAAAACAAAACAACAATAAGGAAGCAAGAATTCTAAGTTTCCTGCTACCCATAAACCCTTTGGAGAAATTATAGAGAAACATTTCCCATACACACTAAGCCTTGAGCTTTATTTACCTATGTGTATACAAATCACCTTAATTTATGCGCATAAAAAAAAAATGCAGAAAGTTTTGCATATGACCACTGACCAATTTTGTTTGGTTGGAGAAAAGCAAAGTCACTGATGCAAAAAGCCAACAGAATGTCCCATCTTTGTTCACAATATATATATTAGGGGTGCAACGATACACAATATTCACGGTTCGGTTCGATACTTTGGTGTCACGGTTTGATATTTTTTCGATACAAAAAAATGTTCATGCTTTTTTAATTTGTCATTTATTAAAATTATAAATATATATTTTAACTCAAAAGTACAGTTTTTAAATTTAATGTTGCTGAAACAACAAAATAATTTAAAAAACAAATCTATCTAATTGAGAAATCACTCATCTTTGGAAAAGAGAGTTTATTACAGAGAAATGGCTCTTTCCAAAATAAAAGCTATACTATACGCTTCTTCTGGGCTATATTCTCAGCAGCATATTAAATATATCAGGTCCCCATAAGGAGAATCATGTGCTAATGGCTGTTTAAATGACTCGGGTAAAGTTTGTAGCATGCGTGCTTGTTGTTTTTGTCTGATTCCACTTGTCTTTGCACTAGGATGATGTCAGCGTAAATGTGCAGTCATATTCGTTGTGTTCCCACTAGTGCTGTCAGTGTTAATCTCGTTGAAATGATGTCAACGCCACAACACGGCAAATCTCCGTTAACGAGCTACCGCGGATCGCCCCGTGCATGGGGCTGGACGGCCAACACCTTAACAAGCTAACTGTGCTAATGCACTAGTTCCCACCAATGTAATTGAGCATTGCGTGGCACATCCGACATACTGTTTTACTTTTGTCCATGACGCGCTTACCTTCAGGGTCATATGTCACATGAAAACCAAAATAGTTCCAATCGCCAGATCTGAATGAGGGTGGGGGAGGTTCAATTTGCCATGTTGCAAGGAGAGCTTAACTTCTGTCTCGCTAGCTTGCCCTGCGCTCAGTGAATCTGCGTTCGACTACTCCGCCTAGGCTGCACTGTCGAGCGCAGATCCACTGAGCGCTCAACACAGACAGCATCGTCAGAAGGAAATTTGATAAAATAAATTAAAAATTTTGTATTGTTCGATACATATGCGTACCGAACCGAAAGCATTGTATCGAACAGTTCAATATCGATACGAGTATCGTTGCACCCATAAAAATAAAAAAAATTTATATATATATATATATATATATATATATATATATATATATATATATATATATTAGGGGTGCAACGATATTCGTATCGATATTGAACCGTTCGATACAGTGCTTTCGGTTCGGTACGCATATGTATCGAACAATACAACATTTGTAATTTATTTTATCAACTTTCCTTCTGACGATGCTGTCTGTGTTGAGCGCTCAGTGAATCTGCGTTCGACTACTCCGCCTAGGCTGCACTGTCGAGCGCAGATCCACTGAGTGCTCAACACAGACAGCATAGTCAGAAGGAAGAGCGCAGGGCAAGCTAGCAAGACAGAAGTTAAGCTCTCCAGATCTGGCGTTTGGAATTATTTTGGTTTTCATGTGACGTATGACCCTGAAGGTAAGCGAGTCATGGACTAAAGTAAAACAGTATGTTGGATGTGCCGTGCAATGCTCAATTACATGGGTGGGAGCTAGTGTGTTAGCGCAGTTAGCTCGTTAACGTGTTGGCCGTCTAGCCCCATGCACGGGGCGATCGGCGGTAGCTCGTTAACGGAGATTTGCCGTGTTGTGGCGTTAAGGTCATTTCAACGAGATTAACCTGAAATCACTAGTGGGAACACAACGAATATGACTGCACATTTACGCCGACATCATCCTAGTGCAAAGACAAAAACAACAAGCATGCTACTAACTTTAGCCGAGTCATTTAGACAGCTGTTAGCACATGATTCTCCTTATGCTGCTGAGAATATAGCCCAGAAGAAGCGGATAGTATAGCTTTTATTTTGGAAAGAGACATTTCTCTGTAATAAACTCTCTTTTCCAAAGATGAGTGATTCCTCAATCAGATACAGGGCTCGCAATATCGCTAGCCCCGACGTCTTGGGGCTAGCGATTTTTTTCAGTCGGGCTACCAAAATCTATCTCTTCCCTGCCCGTCGGGCTATTGTAGGAAGAAAAATATATGTCAATGCTTTTGCATTCTTTCAGAAATGTAGCTGGGTAATTATGTCATTGGCATCGGTGAGCCACTGTCAATATGTGACATATTGAAATCGCGTTTGAATTTGCGCTTGTTTTTTTGCTTTCACTTTGCAATCGCGCGAACTGTGTATAGAGAGCGACAGCACTGATCTGTGAGTGATGAAAATTTGTGCACCAATTCCTCTGACATCGTCTTATTAATCGTTAGCTCACTATGCAAACATGACAAGTGAAATCTCCCGCAGCAAGCTTAAACATGTGAGAGGTTGATCGCGCAGAGAATCGCTGAGCTTATGTGAGTGCGTGTGTAAAAGCAGGAGGATATATATTTCATTTCTTCTGAGCCAAATAAGATAGGTCAGGGTGAAGAAGTGACAGCCAAAGAAAAGCTTACCACAAAACGGAGAAGTTATGACAAATCAGACTATAAGGCAAAAAGAAAGTGCAGCTTTATGGTTTCATGGACAAAAGAATTTCTGTGGCTGCGATATGACGAGCTAAATAACCAGGGCTGCACATAAGTGGTCCGCAGGTGCGCATTCGCTGTCAAAATAAAAAACGCGTACAAGGGTTAGGGTTAAATTTAAAAACTGTACTTTTGAGTTAAAATATATATTTATAATTTTAATAAATGACAAATTAAAAAGGCATGAACATTTTTTTTGTATCGAAAAAATATCGAACCGTGACACCAAAGTATCGAACCGAACCGTGAATTTTGTGTATCGTTGCACCCCTAATATATATATATATATATATATATATATATATATATATATATATATATATATATCATAGTGACTATGACCAAACTATATTAATGCTTTATCATGTCTACTCCAAAAAAAAGCGATACATTTGAAACCATAAAAAAATACGTGGTAAAAGACACGCTTGGACAGAGCTGCCTTTTGCAGAGGTCTTTCCTCCCAACACCTCATTCTACAGAGCAGATGAAGCATGCCCTAGATTGGAGGGACTGCAGAAGAATCTATCAGGTCTTTCTGCAGAAATGGGATCAGGTCCTCAAGCTACAGACTGACCCTCATTTCCACTGGCATGATGAGGTGCATTTCCACTTACTCCTGACAGCAGGAAAAAAATGTGCAGACCTGTGATACTGTGATTCTGCCTCTGAAGCATGCCCAACTGGGAGAGCCTCAACAAAGCTGTGCGGCTGAGCAAAACCAGATGGCTGCATGTTTGGTCATGCGATAAACTGCACTCACTCACAGCCACTCACATGTAATGCAAATCAACACAGGTCCCATCATTAATTTTACACTACCCAAATATTTTTAAAAAAGAAAAAAAAAGAAAAGGAAATCTCTTAGCTGATACAGATAGGGTGATAAATTAAAGGAGAAACCAACATAAAGTGTTCTATGATTTGCAAAATGCAAAGTGATGGACAGTGTCCGGGGAGGAGACAAATCCTTTAGGGTCTCTGCATCAGGAAGGGCATCTGGCATTAAAATCTGCCAAGTCAAACATGGATAGCTACCTGCTGTGGCAATACGGGAGTAGCCGAAATTGGCTGAAAGCAATGAAATGTGTGCAAAACAGGTGAAGAAGAGAGTGCCAGGGGTGATTTGTGATAGAAGGACAGCACCGAGAGTGAAAGAGAAGGTAGTGAGACCTCTATGATGTATACAGGAAGCTGGGATGAAGATGTTAAGATTTTCACTGTGAGAGACCAGGGTGGACCAGATTTAAAATGAATATGTTAGAGGGGCAGCTCAGATAGAGCAGTTAGCAAAGGAGAAAAGGCTGAGATGTTTTGGACATGTGCAGAGGAGTGACAGTAGATATACTGGACAAAGGATGTTAAAGATGGAGTTGCAAACCACGCAGAAAAGAGGCATGTAGTAAAAGACAACGTACAGCGGGTTGATGCAACAGAAGAGTATGCTAGGGATAGATGAAGGCAGATGATCTGCTGTCGCAAGCTGTAAAGAGAGCAGTTGAAAGAAGACAGTGATGACAGTCACTTACTGAATTTTCACACCAATCATTTGTAGCTGCTGTTACCTTTATTTTGTTTACCATATTTTGTGTTCTTAAAGATTTGTTTGACTCCAACATTTTTATTGTTACTTTGCCTTAAGCTTCAAACACTTTCTTAACCTTGCTGCCATATCAAAAATGTTATTTTAAGTCACAAGTGATCGCACTTCTATGGACCAAATAGCTGTGCATTTATACTGGCAATGCTGGGATATTTAGGGTTGCAAAAATGTTTCTTGCCAAGAATTTGTCACTCTACTTCACCTACAGCTTTTTACAGTTTTTACAGAAATCAAAACACTGATGTGGCAAAGATAATAGAAAGCTGCGTGGGATAGTCAGCCAATAGAGATTGAAAATGTGACGTCATTCAGGGGTAAAACCGCAAAGAATTCTGGGAACTCGTGGCAAGAGGTACTAGCGCACGCAGGCTTTCAATTGAAATCAGTTACACAGCGATAAAAAGAAACACAAAAAAATGGCAAGAAGCTGCTGTATTATTAACTGCAATAGCCGGTTGTATGACAGCCACGGGAAGCCGACGGGTAAAGAGATCGGTTGTTATCGGATTACGTCATTGAAGAGAAATTGTTCGAGCCATGTTTCCGAAGTAACAAAGAGGCGACGGATGGCCTGGATTGCAGCCCATCAAAGACCAAATATAACGTCTCAGAACACTCCAGCTCACAGGTTAGTCTGCTCCAAGCATTCCCACAAAGGTCAGTGTTTTGTAGTAGTTAATACGTCATTTTTCATAACATAATTGGTGATATAGGTTACAAGCAAGTCTGGCGCTGAACAGAAATTGTCGCGCTATGCTCCTTTGTTTATTGTGCATAAATAATGAATTGTCTTGACACAATATTGCGTTTCGCTTCTGTTATTATGGTACATTGACAAAAACATATACTTTTATTCACAGGATAAAACAGTTTTTTGTATCACTAACTGCGCAGTAGGATTACAGCATACAATATTATTGTCACTGCTACATTTCTGTAATGCGAACCAGAAATTATTTCCACTACTAATTAATTACCGTTGAGCTCAAAGGTCCTATTAATAAACTGTTAACGAATGTGTATTTATGAAGACGATTTGTGAGACTGGTAAACTTACAATATGTACGATGGTCTTTCGTTCTACACGGTGCATTTCAAGGTCCTGTACCCATCCGTCGGTAAACTGTACCTGGGCTTGTTGCAATGACCTGAAGTTACTAAAAACTTCATGAGTGCATGCACTCACTCCAAGAACCGTATAATTATAAATATGAGCGTGGTGAAAGTTGGGCAGCACGCTAACGTCTTTTGTCCACTCTGTGTGCTCGTAAGGGTCTAAACCTTTCACTCCTTTGATTTTTTCCTCGTATCTTTTCTTTGACTTTTCATCAAGTCTGTCTTTGTACGGACCGGCATTGTTCTCCTTCGTTTTGTACATTCCTTTTTTGGGGGGGGGGCAAAGAAAAAGCAAGAAGGTATTGGAACCGGAGAATGAACGTTTTGCGGTGCTGCAAATGCTCGCATTTGATGCGGTACTTGAATTGTTTTGCCACGAGTTCCCAGCATGCAATGGGCGAAAGTCACGTGGTCTGTCAATCTCTATACAGTTGTGTTGGTCACTCTAGCACGACAATACGCCCAAGCTGATCTCAATAGTGCTCGGTGAAGTTGAGGCCAGAACTGCAGGGATCCTCTCACTTCTAAATTGTGGAAGTAGTCTCTGATAAACCCTGCTCTGTGATGTTGTCATCTTAGATGACATCTTCTCATCAGTCCCAGACTAGGTTTGGCACGTTTTTTTCCCCACGGGCGCAACTTATATACTCAACTCTGCTGCTCAACCCGCAAATGCAATTTCCAAACAAATAATAATGGATTGGATTTATATAGCGCTTTTCAAGGCACCCAAAGCGCTTTACAATACCACTATTCATTCACTCTCACATTCATACACTGGTGGAGGCAAGCTACAGTTGTAGCCACAGCTGCCCTGGGGCAGACTGACAGAAGCGAGGCTGCCATATCGCGCCATCGGCCCCTCTGGCCATCACCAGTAGGCAAGTAGGGTAAAGTGTCTTGCCCAAGGACACAACGGCCAGGACAGAGAGCCCAGGGATCGAACCGGCGACCTTCCGGTTACAGATGCGATTCCCAACCCCCTGAGCCATGGTCGCCCCATTTAAATATGGCACCATTTAAGGGAAAATAAATATGCTTTCCAACAATATCAGATTTATTGCCAAGAAGTATTAAAACAAACAAATAATTAACCAAATAAGTTTCCTTACTTTCTGTACTGAGCTTTAATTTAATGTGCATTTTTATGTGGCAAAGAATGGATGAAACCTAAAAACTGCCACAGATTTCACTCAAAAACAAAACAGGTTAATGTCATTGATATGATATTAATTCTAGGGAAACATTAACCATAAAGTGTTTCCTCTATGTGCAACACAATAACTTTAAAAATGTTATTAATTAAAGTAATGACACATAATCATGTTATGAATATTTTGAATATTTGAAGTTCAAGCATGAGGAGGCCAGTCTGACTTGCTGCTTGCATTATCGGACTATAAACAAGAAGATCAACCACAGCCAAGACACTCAATGCAAGGTGAGCATAAATATGCACACTGACAGGGTCGTTACTAAGTAATATAAGAATAATAGCGTTACCTGTGTAAGTTGGTTTGCTAATGCTGGACGCACTGCTAACAAACACAGCTACAATGTTTTGCCAACTTACTTTTGCACTAACAAATGCTTAAACAGCTCCAACTGAAGCATATGAGAGCTTTTGCTAGCTCCGATAGCTAGCTTGACATTCGCGCCCACCGTACATAAACAGTGTCTAGCTGAAACACCTCAAAGGGGGTTTGCTAGTGAAAGCTAACCAGGAGGAGGTGCCCGGCCACGTTCCCGAGTAGGCCCAAGAAATGAATAACTAACTAACGCTCGCAAGCTAGCTACCATGACCTACGAAGCAGCAGCTCCACAGAAACCGCCCGTTTCTATCTTCACGTACTCACCAGTCACAGGAGCGCGAACGTTTTTTGCAGACGAGGAATCACAAAGGCTGGGAACAAGGAGAGGAAATGGCTCGGTAGACATCTGTCCACGCAAAGAACGAACTCTCAAGGGAAGGGAAGGAAAGCTCAGCTCAACCCAGCTCTATGGTGAACAAATGTGATGCTGTGCCAGAAGGTAGAGCACTGAGCGGAAAGCTGCAGCTGCAGCAAGCGCGGAAGGGGTTGCACCGCGCGTGCGCAGTTAACGGAAAGCCTCTAGCAGCGCCTACCCTGTGCACCCATGGCCGCGTGCCGGATTGGCTCTGTATCTGTACTAGAGTTCAGATTGCATATGAAGCACAGAGTCCCACAAAACAACACACTACACACCGAGATCTGTAGAAATTTTACACTCAGCAAATGTTCACTTTTTTAAAAAAAAAGGTGAATTAAGTATCACTATCAAAGTGTTGATTTCAACACTTTTTCAGGGTTTTTTTAATAGCTCCACACTCTCCAGATGTAAATTAACACTTTCAAAATAGTTAAATATTTAACACTATTAATGAAAATTAAGGTACAATATACAAACTTAAATCTGAAACATTGTACAAGCTTTGCATATAAAGTTGTTTGTGAAATTTAAACTCAGATATTTTTAATAATTCACCTTTCCTCACTTTACAGTACTGACTGCATGATAATGGTTATTAAAAAAGGGATTTTCTACCAAAAGTATATCACTTATTTGACAAAAGATAGGCATATTTTCTTCCATGGTACTGCAAACAACAAGTCCAGCTTTATATTCTAAACTATCAACTTTAACGCAAGTAGTTGAGAAAAGCTCTTTTGAACAAATCATTTTAAGAACTTAATTGCTGATCACATTCTTGTCTCTGACAGAAAAACATTTAATTGGCCCAAATTCATTTTGTTTTAGGGTGAAGGTTTCCTGGTGATAAGCACTGATGCTTTTTAGCATGTGATTTGGTTGCATTTTTGAAATGTTTATAAAAATCTTTAAACACCTTCACTTTGGCTTCAAACCTCATACTCCACATGTGTAATAAGGGGCCAATTTTACTAACAGAAGATGGGTAATGGCTCATAAAATGATGCTTAGGTATCAAGTCTCTATGTAGATACAAGTATTTAAATAGTATGTGGGGTCAACAATCAAATGCTATAAATATATATATATTAGGGGTGCAACGATACACAAAATTCACGGTTTGGTTCGATACTTTGGTGTCACAGTTTGATATTTTTTCGATACAAAAAAATGTTCATGCCTCTTTAATTTGTCATTTATTAAAATTATAAATATATATTTTAACTCAAAAGTACAGTTTTTAAATTTAATGTTGCTGAAACAACAAAGTAATAAAAAAAATAAATCTATCTGATCGAGAAATCACTCATCTTTGGAAAATAGAGTTTATTTCAGAGAAATGGCTCTTTTCAAAATAAACCGCAATTCTATTGTATTGGCTGTATTGAAT
Organism: Copadichromis virginalis; assembly: GCF_057382275.1. Lineage (NCBI taxonomy): Eukaryota > Metazoa > Chordata > Actinopteri > Cichliformes > Cichlidae > Copadichromis > Copadichromis virginalis. Next base: position 9,740,891 of record NC_140628.1, on the reverse strand, counting down.
TGAATACAAGTACCCTTTAATTTCTGAGGAATTCTACAGTAAATCTGGCTGAATCTTGGCACACAGGTACAGTAGGTGTCCTAGAGGAGGGATGTGTTGAAAGTTGGACATCAACTACTCAGGATGATTTTTCATGAATTTTTGAAAATTGACATAATTGTAGTGTATTGGCTGTATTGCATTGGATACAAGTACCCTTTAATTTCTGAGGAATTCTACAGTAAATCTAGATGAAACCTGGCACACAGGTAGAGTAGGTGTCCCAGAGAAGGAATCTGTTGAAAGTTGGACCTCAACTACTCAGCATGATTTTTAATGAATTTTTGAAAATTGACATAATTCTATTGTATTGACTGTATTGAATTGAATACAAGTACCCTTTAATTTCTGAGGAATTCTACAGTAAATCTGGATGAAACTTGGCACACAGGTACAGTAGGTGTCCCAGAGTAGGGATGTGTTGAAAGTTGGACATCAACTACTCAGGATGATTTTTAATGAATTTTTGAAAATTGACATAATTCTATTGTATTGACTGTATTGACTGTATTGACTGTATTGTATATAAATGTACTGTAATTTCAGAGGAATTCTACAGTAAATCTGGCTGAAACTTGGCACACAGGTACAGTAGGAGGGATGAGGAGGGATGTGTTGAAAGTTGGACCTCAACTACTCAGGATGATTTTTAATGAATTTTTATATAAAGCGAAAAGGCGCTACCGTAAAGACTGGTGTAAAAGCGCAAGGAAATTTATGCGGCGGATAGGAGGCGGCTGGCTTGACCGCGGCTCACAAATGACGGCTCACTTTACCGCGGTCAAAATAAAAGCTATACTATACGCTTCTTCTGGGCTATATTCTCAGCAGCATATTAAACATATCAGGCCCCATAAGGAGAATCATGTGCTAATGGCTGTCTAAATGACTCGGGTAAAGTTTGTAGCATGCGTGCTTGTTGTTTTTGTCTGCTTCCACTTGTCTTTGCACTAGGGTGATGTCGGCATAAATGTGCAGTCATATTCATTGTGTTCCCACTAGTGCTGTCAGCGTTAATCTGAAATGACCTTAACGCCACAACACGGCGGATCGCCCCGTGCGTGGGGCTGGACGGCCAACACCTTAACGAGCTAACTGCGCTAACGCACTAGTTCCCACCAATGTAATTGAGCATTGCGTGGCACATCCGACATAGTGTTTTACTTTTGTCCATGACGCGCTTACCTTCAGGGTCATACATCACATGAAAACCAAAATAGTTCCAAACGCCAGATCTGAATTAGGGTGGAGGAGGTTCAATTTGCCATGTTGCAAGGAGAGTAGAGCTGGGCGATAGAACGATAACGATATGTATCGCGATATAACTTTTACTCGATAGAGAAATTAAACTATCGCGATAGACCTCGCCGCTCCACCACAACCACCCACACATGCAGGGCCTTGGAGTAGGGGTATGTCACCAGGGTGCAGAGGAGGCCACCCCCCCCCCCCCCCTCTGTCCCCTTCTAGCTGCCTCTGCCTCAATTTTATCCCACAACTTAGACATTCACATTACTCACACTCTCATTACACATACATATAGGATCTTGGGGGTGGGCACGATACACGGAGTCCAATTTACCATCAGGGTGTACACCTCACCCCTGGCGTCGTTGCCCACCTCTCAATTTTGAATACACGTAGACATTGAGGGCTAGCAGGAGGGACTATGCGCTTACCTGCTGCTCTCTGGCAGGTAGCTCCATGCCCCGGGGCAGACCCAGGACACGCTGGAGAGATTATATCTCTCGGCTGGCCTGGGAACGCCTTGGTATTCCCCCGGATAAGCTGGAGGAGGTGGCTGGGGAGAGGGAGGTCTGGGCCTCTTTGCTTAGGCTGCTGCCCCCGCGACCCGGCCCCGGACAAAGCGGATGAAGATGGATAGATGGATGGAATTTAAAAGAGCGTATAAGGGTCTCAATGGAAAAAAATGAAACTTCTATGATTCAAGCATCATTCAATGATTTTGTTGGTTTGTGTAATGAAGCAAAAACAATTCATGGTTCATTGATGTGTTTGTTACCAGATGATGAAAAAGAAAAGCATGAAACATGGTTTAAAGCAAAAACAATGCATTATGATGAGTTCACTTATGAAGTGAAAGAATGGTTGTCAGGTTGCGAACATTTACATTTAAAGGGTGATCATGGTGTTGATGATGGTGTTAAGCCAGAGGACAGTGTTTCAAATGTTGTTGGTAAATCTTCAGTCACTAAAAGCTCATCTAGTGGTAAAGTGAGCACAACTTCTTCTGCCAAAATCAAAGCAAAAGCAGAAAAGGCAGCATTACTCGCTTGTATGGCAGTCTTAAAAGAGAAGCATGCTTTGGAGGAGCAAGAGCTAAAGCTAAGGAGGAAACGTGAACAGCTTGAGCTTGAAGCGTTGCTTTCTGCCTCTTCTGCAAAGTTAGCTGTTCTCCAAGCTGCTGAAGTTCAAAGTATATCTAACATATTGTCCAATGCTATGAATTCATATTATGAAAGTGAAATCAAGAAAACAGCTGCTTCAGCCACAGTCAAGCCTAGTACACCAGTCAATGAAGATAAACCTGCAGTGCAAATAGTACAGACTGAAAGCAACATATCTGCAATGATCCTGCCAGGAACGGAAATTGAAGGTGAGCCACAAGCTGAAACGGTCATCACAACGCAATTTCACAATGTGGATCCTCCATCGCCCAGGTCATTTCCTACAGCGGCAGAAGGACGGTCGGAGGACATTTGTACCATTTTACAAAGACAAAATGAAATAACTGCAACCCTTGTTCAGCATCAGCGTGCATCGTCATTACCATCCAGGAAAATACCTGTATTCGATGGTGATCCTCTTCAGTACATCTCTTTCATTAATGCGTTTGAACAAGGAGTGGAAGAAAAGGCCAATAAGAGGGACTGCTTGTATTATTTGGAGCAGTTTACAACAGGACAGCCGAGAGAGCTGGTACGCAGTTGTCAACATATGGCTGCAGGACAAGGCTATATACAAGCAAAGCAACTGCTCAAAGAACACTTCGGAAATGAATATAAAATTGCAACTGCTTACATTGACAAGGCGTTATCTTGGCCTGCAATTAAAACTGAAGATGTGAAATCATTGCAAGCATATTCCCTTTTCTTACGTGGGAGTTGTAATGTCATGGAAACATTGCAACATATGCAGGAACTGGACATGCCAGTGAACATGAAAATCATTTTGTGCAAGTTGCCATATAAAATGAGAGCGAAATGGAGAGCGTTTGCATATGATATATTGGAAACCTCTAAACACAGAGCTCGGTTTGAAGATTTGGTTGCATTTATTGAAAAGCAGGTGAAAATTCTTTCAGATCCTTTGTTTGGGGACATTCAGAATGTAACGTCAACAATCCCCGTCTCAAAGGTTGACAACAGACTGAAGTCACAACCAAGCAAACAAATTAAAGGGAACAGCTTTGCTGCTACAGCCACACCCATGAACATGAATAAAACCTACAGCACGGAAAGGCTGATTACTACAACAAGCCATGACTTTACAGTAAAGCCATCTTGTGTCTGCTGTACTCAACGACACACACTGGAGGAGTGTCAACAGTTTCAGCGGAAGAAGCACAGAGACAAAATGCTTTTTCTAAAAGAGAAAGGGCTGTGTTTTGGTTGCTTAGGTGCTGGGCACATAAGCAAGGACTGTGCTAAGCGTTTGATATGTAGAACGTGTGGTAAAGGTCATCCCACTGTCCTCCATATTGATAACGATGGTGTAAGCCCTGAATGCTATGGAGAGCCCTCCTCTTCAAAGAATGTAAAAACTTGTGGTCATACAGGGGCCGGAAGAGAAAGCGGTTTGCTTTCCATTCTGCCAGTTCAAATAAAGTCTGTTAAAGGTAGTCATGTCATACAGACATATGCTTTTTTAGATCCTGGCAGTTCAGCTAGCTTCTGTTCAGAGCACCTCATGCAAAGGCTAAATCTTGTGGGCAAAAGAACTCACTTCCTGTTACAAACGATGGGTCAAGAAAAGGTCGTCTCTGCCCACTCACTTACTGGTCTTGAAGTTTCTGGTTTAGGCAGCAATGCCTTCTATGAACTTCCAGAAATCCTAACACAGGAAAGGATGCCTGTCACCACGGATAACTTTGTAAAGGAAGAAGATCTGATCAGGTGGCCATATCTGTCAAAGGTTCAAATTCCCCACATAATGGCTAATGTGGACCTGTTGATTGGATGCAACGCTCCCAAGTTATTGGAACCATGGGAGGTCATTCATAGCCAGGGGAATGGCCCATATGCTATAAGAACAGCATTGGGTTGGGTCATAAATGGGCCCATGGAAGATGGTAAAAGCAACTTGGACAGCGAGCACCCACCAACAGTTGTAAATAGGATATCTGTTTGTAAGCTGGAGGAGATGTTGAAAAGTCAATATAACTATGACTTTAATGAAAGGGTTACAGAGGAAAAGGGTTTGTCAAGGGAGGACCTTAAGTTCATGAAGATCATGGAAAAATCTGCAACAATGGAAGATGGACACTACTGTTTGAAGTTACCTTTTAAAAAGGATAACATAAAGATGCCAAACAATTTCTCCATAGTTAAACAAAGATTGCAAAGTCTACAACGAAAACTTCTCAACAATGAACAGTTGCATAAAGAATATAAAAACTTTATGGACGAGATGATAAGTAATGGATATGCAGAGCAAATACCTTCACAGCAGCTGTCTTGCGAAAATGGAAAGAAGTGGTACATTCCTCATCACGCAGTTTACCATCCCAGAAAACGATCCATAAGAATTGTATTTGACTGTGGGGCATCATTCCAGGGGACATCATTAAACAAGCAGCTCTTACAAGGTCCTAATCTCACAAGCACATTGCTTGGGGTTTTGCTTAGATTTCGACAGGATCCAGTCGCATTTATGGGTGACATAAAGGCAATGTTTTATCAAGTTAAAGTTGCCAAAGAGGATAGAGACTTTCTGCGTTTTTTATGGTGGCCAGATGGAGATCTGAGCAAGGACATAATTGAGTTTCGCATGACTGTTCATCTGTTCGGTGCAGTATCTTCCCCTAGCTGTGCCAGTTTCGCTTTGAGAAAAACAGCTGAGGACAATAAAACTGAATTCCTAGACAAGGTATGTGAAACGCTGAAAGAGAACTTCTATGTGGACGACTGTTTAAAGAGTGTGGCCTCCACCTCAGATGCTGTCGATTTGGTCAAAGATCTTTCAGCACTCTGTCAAAGGGGAGGATTTACACTGACCAAGTGGGTCAGTAACAATCGCACCCTGTTGCAAAGTATCTCTGAGGAGCAAAGGGCTAAAGACTTGAAAGAATTAAATCTTGACAGAGACAAACTTCCGGTAGAAAGAGCTCTGGGCTTGCAGTGGTGCGTGGAAACTGATACATTCAACTTCAAAATGGATATCCCTCAAAAATCCTGTACTAGGCGTGGAATGTTATCAATATCAAGTTCCATTTACGATCCATTGGGATTTCTTGCACCAGTCCTGCTGCCTGCCAAAGGAATGCAGCAGGAGCTTTGCAAAAGGAAACTGGGATGGGATGAACCAATACCCCAAACCATGTTGCAAAAGTGGAAAGGTTGGCTCAGTGATTTGCAAATGCTTTCCCATTTCAAGGTTAAAAGGTGTATACAACCAAGAGAGTTTGGACCTCTCTCACATGCACAGCTACACCATTTTTCAGATGCTGGTGAATCTGGATATGGAACCGTGTCATATCTGCGCATGCAAGATAATAGGAAATCCATCCACGTCGCGTTCTTGATGGGCAAGGCAAGAGTAACACCTCTAAAACCTGTCACTATTCCACGTCTGGAACTAACAGCTGCTGTAGTTGCCGTCCGAGTGGATCTCATGTTAAGGGCTCAGTTAAGAATGAAACTCGAGCAATCTATATTTTGGACAGATAGTACATCTGTACTCAAATATATAATGAATGAGGACAAACGATTCCTTGCCTTTGTGGCAAACAGAGTCTCATTCATTACAACTGCAACTAAACAATCACAATGGAGATATGTAAGCTCAAAGGAAAATCCAGCAGATGATGCTACAAGAGGGCTCAAGGCTGGGAACGTTGTTCATAGCAGCCGCTGGATCAAAGGACCAAGCTTTCTGCAGAAGCCAGAAAGTGATTGGCCAACCAATTTAATGGAATGCTCCTTAGAACTAGAGGACCCTGAAGTCAAAGGTGAGGCCACAGTAAATGTTACTCAGGTAAAAGACTTGCTTGATGCTACATGTCAATTGATGGTGTACTTCTCAGACTGGAGAAGGCTCAAGGTTGCTGTTGCTTGGTTCCTTAGACTGAAGGAAATCCTTCGTTCAATGAGAAATAAGAAAAAAAGACCGCAACCTTACTCAGATAACCCAATTTGTAAAGGTACTACAAAGGAGAAAGTAAAGAAAACGCAACTGTACAGACTATCTTCAAAGGATCTTCTGGAAGCTGAGCTTGCCATTATTAGATTTTGCCAGCAACAACGATTTGGAGAGGAGATTGCTACGTTGTCAAGTGGGAAAGGTTCTGTGAGCAGGCACAGCTCAATTTATAGATTAGATCCTTATCTTGACGATAAAGGCCTCTTAAGAGTTGGGGGACGACTGACAAAGGGCTCCTTACCAGAAGAAATAAAGCATCCCTTTGTTCTTGCAAAGGATCAACATGTAGCAAGTCTCATCCTAAAGCACATTCATCAACAGCTTGGTCATAGCGGTCGTAACCACACCTTATCCACACTAAGGAGAAAATACTGGATCACAAAGGCCAATTCAGCTGTAAGGAAGGTTATCGCAGAATGTAATTTTTGCAGAAAATATCATGGAAAAGCCTTGGAGCAAAAGATGGCAGATTTACCCAAGGAAAGAATCTTGCCAGATAACCCACCATTCACCAATGTCGGGGTTGATTACTTCGGACCTATTGAAGTGAAAAGAGGACGAGGTACAGCTAAACGCTATGGAGTCATTTTCACCTGTTTAGCCAGCCGAGTAGTGCACTTGGAAGTGGCTAGCTCTCTAAACACAGATGCCTGCATTAATGCTTTGCGTCGTTTTGTGAGTCGAAGAGGTCAAGTCGCTCACATCCAATCGGACAATGGAACCAACTTTGTCGGAGCAGACAGAGAGTTAAGGGAGGCTCTTGAATTGCTGAAACATACCCAAATAGTGGATGCTTTGCGACACATTGGAATAAGATGGAGTTTTAATTCACCTGGAGCATCACATCATGGTGGAACTTGGGAACGGATAATTCGTATGATCAGAAAGATTCTGAGATCCGTTCTTCAGCAACAACAGTTGGACGACGATGGATTAAATACGGTTCTATGTGAAATTGAAGCAATTTTAAATGACAGACCCATCACAAAGCTTTCTGATGATCCAAAAGACCTAGAGCCACTTACACCAAATCACATCCTCCTGATGAAAGGAAAACCATCTTTACCACCCGGACTATTTGACCCTCAGGATATGTATCTGAAGAGAAGATGGAAACAGGCTCAGTACATCTCAGATCTTTTTTGGAAACGATGGATACGCGAATACCTGCCTTTGTTACAGGAGAGACAAAAATGGAACCAAAAGAAGAAGAATCTAAAACCTGGAGATATAGTCATTATAATGGATTCTTCTGCACCGCGTGGTTCCTGGCCACTTGGAAGAGTTCTGGAAGCCATTCGTGACAAAAAAGGACTTGTGCGATCTGCACGTTTAAAAACAAAGACTAATATTCTGGAAAGACCTGTAACTAAACTTTGCTTGTTACATGAGACTGTAATCTAAAAGTGTGTTACTTATGTTTATTTATGTGAATGTATAGGTCTAAAGTAGACTGTATTAGTGGCTCCTTATTTTCTTTGTGATTAGAATTGCCATGTCTGATAGCCATTTCAATTAGGGGCCGGGGTGTAGGAGCCATTCTTGGGTTAATACCTTATGTGGTCACTAGAGGTCACCTTTTTCTGTTTTGATTATGTAATGTAAAGGTATTTAAGGTAGACGCACGTAATCGGCGTCAGGTGTGTCATTGAGAAGGCAAACAGTTTGTGACCGTTGCGCTGTTATGCTAAGTCGATACAGAATAAAGACCAAAAAGGACAAGATACATACTGCTGGAGTTATTGGACTGTGAACTTAATTCATGCATACCAGTGACATCGCGTCACCCCCGTTAACGACCACCTCAGTGGCTTCAAGCGTAGGCTTAGCCTCTACATCCCTTTTGGAACTTCTTCCACTGGATTGTGCTTTTTTTAACTCTCCTAGGACCGCGGGCAGGGGTGGAGGGCTAGCCTTGGTTTTTAGAAGTAAATTTCGAGTGCGGCAACTGCCTCCTGCCTCGCATTCCAGCTTCGAAGTACAACTACTGGAGCTGTCCGGTTCCCCCCGGACCCTCTGTGCGGTGGTGTATCGACCTCCGAAGCGCAACAAGGATTTTATCCGTGAATTTGCTGATCTTTTAGGATTTATCTTTTTAAATTATGATCGTGTTCTTATTTGTGGTGATTTTAACATTCATATATGCTGTGAGGAGGACCTATTGGCTAAGGACTTTCTTTCCCTATTGACTCTTTTAATATCACTCAGTGGGTGAGAAAATCAACCCACACTAAAGGGCATATGCTGGACTTGGTATTGTCGTATGGACTGGATATTTGCATCACAGACATTAATGATGCTGGGATTTCGGACCATTTCCCAGTTATGTTTGATGTTCAGTTATGCAATATGGAACTGAACTCTGAGGGTCCACTGAGCCGATCGCGTCTGATTAATTCTGAGGCTATTGCCCTTTTCTCTGCGGCCTTTGCTAACTCTTTCTGTTACGATGACATCAGTAATGCACTTCTCTCGGTTGATGGCGTAGTCAACTCTTTTATTTCTACATGTTCTTCTATTTTGGACACTGTGGCTCCAGTAAAAACTAAAAGCCGTAAAACCTCTCGCCAACTTTGGCTAAATGAATCCACCCTCGCTCTTAGACGTGAATGTCGTCAAGCTGAGAGGAGATGGAAAAAAGATCAACTTCAGGTGTCCCTTGACATCCTGCATATGAGTCGGTCTAAATTTCAGAAGGCTGCCAAAATGGCAAAAACTTATTTTTTGTCAAACATTATTGCGACTAATAGTCACAATCCTCGAGTTCTGTTAAAAATCTTTAACTCAGTGGTTAATCCCTGCTCTGATGTTTCGATGGGTGCCTCCCCGGCCCTCTGCGAAAAATTTCTAAATTATTTTATAGATAAAATCTCAGTGTTAAGGGCCCCACATTCTCCGGTAGTAAATCAAGCCCCAGTTTCGGAATGTTCAATGGTTTTTCAACAGTTTGAACCTGTGTCATTCTCGACTTTAAAGGAAATAATTAATAACCTGAGAAGGTCAAATTCTCTGCATGACATTATTCCTTCTCGTATCATTAAGGATGCATTGAATACAATCGGGTCCTGTATCTTATTTTTAATGAACTTATCACTGTCATCTGGCTATGTTCCGACTGTCTTTAAACATGCAGTCGTGCAACCTGTTATCAAGAACCCCTGTCCTTGGTTTCTTTCTTTATTCCTTTCGCTGCCTCGATCACCTGCTTCGACACTCATCCACAAACATCCTTTATTTCGACACATACGCACCATGCGCTCAACGGCAGCACATTTACTTCAGTCAGACAGCGCACACAGTCGTTTAGGATACACACACTTAAGCCAAGCCTACTCATATTAGTAACTATGCATATACAAAGTCAGACTCAGGGAGCATCTCGCCACACATTTTTTCTCTCTCTCCTTCTCTTTATTTATGAACAAGTGACGTATTCTCTCCACCTGTCTAAGCGACGCACACAGCATACATCCCTAGTTATACACAAACATCTATGGGTACACTGAGGTTCATGGGCAAATGAACTGAATCATTTCTTCAACAGATTTGATTCAACCATGAGACAGTCTACAACATCGGCTGCAGACTCACCCACCCCCACTGCTGCTGTTCCACCTCTGACACCTCAGACACTTCACACCTCCTCTATTCACCCTGCTCACTCCTCCCCACCCCCAACAACAGCATCCAATACACACTCAACACAAGGCTCCAGCCTGTCTCTCTCAACCACCCAGGTTAGGAGGGAACTGAGGAGGATTAATGGCAAGAAGGCAGCGGGCCCAGATGGCATCAGCTCGAGGGTCGTCAGGTCCTGCGCGGACCAACTGTGTGGGGTGATGGAGCACCTCTTCAACCTGAGCCTGAGGTTGGGAAGAGTCCCACAGCTCTGGAAAACCTCCTGTGTTGTACCAGTGCCAAAGACTTCACGCCCCAAGGACCTCAACAGCTACAGGCCGGTGGCTCTGACATCCCACCTGATGAAGACCCTGGAGCGGTTGGTCCTGGCTCAGCTTCGGCGCCTAACAAGCTCATCACTGGACCCACTTCAGTTTGCCTACCAGCCTGGCATTGGAGCGGATGATGCCGTCATTCACCTCCTACATCGTTCCCTCGCTCACCTGGAGACCGCTGGAAGCACTGTGAGAATCATGTTCTTTGATTTCTCCAGTGCCTTCAACACTATTCTTCCCTCGGTTCTGAAGGACAAGCTGGAGAACTCTGGAGTGGACCATCACCTCACTACCTGGATTTTGGACTACCTCACCGACCGACCACAGTATGTGAGGACTCAGGGCTGTGTGTCGGACAGGGTCGTCTGCAGTACGGGGGCCCCACAGGGAACGGTTCTGGCTCCGTTCCTCTTCACCATCTACACTGCAGACTTCTCCCACAATTCCACCCAGTGCTTCCTGCAGAAGTTCTCTGATGACTCTGCAATAGTCGGCCTCATCACTGATGGGGACGACAAGGAGTACAGAGGACTGACTCAAGACTTTGTGGACTGGTGCCAGCTGAACTACCTCCAGATCAACGCCAGTAAAACCAAGGAGCTGGTGGTAGACTTCCGCAGGCACAAGCATTCTCCACTGCAACCACTGAACATCCAGGGTATGGACATTGAGGCTGTGGACAGCTACAGGTACCTTGGTGTTCATCAGACTGGACTGGACTCATAACTCAGACGCCCTCTACAGGAAAGGGCAGAGCAGGTTGTACCTGCTGCGGAGACTCAGGTCGTTTGGGGTGGAGGGCCCACTCCTGAAGACCTTCTATGACTCTGTGGTGGCTTCTGCTATCTTTTATGGTGTGGTCTGCTGGGGCGGCAGCATCTCTGCTGGGGACAGGAAGAGACTGAACAGGGTGATCCGAAGGGCCAGCTCTGTTCTAGGATGCCCTCTGGACCCAGTGGAGGTGGTGAGTGACAGGAGAATGGCGGCTAAGCTGTCATCCCTGTTGGACAACGTCTCCCACCCCATGCAGTAGACTGTGACAGCACTGAGCAGCTCCTTCAGTGGGAGACTGCGGCACCCACGGTGTGGGACGGAGAGATTTCGCAGGTCTTTCCTCCCCACTGCTGTCAGACTCCACAACAAAGACTTTAACTGAACAAACACACACATCCACACATGTGCAATAACACTAAGTGCAATAATCTTTTCTGGCATCGTTGTATTTTTACTCAGTTGTATATAGCATTCGTATTCTATTTTTATCTTATTGTATATTTTTATTCTATTTTATTCTACTGTATATAGTATATTATTTTATTCTATTCTGTACAGCTGTGTACTGTATTTATTCTTATTGTATTCTAATTTTTGCGTCATAACTTTTGCACTGTCCACTTCCTGCTGTGACAAAACAAATTTCCCACGTGTGGGACTAATAAAGGTTATCTTTTCTTATCTTATCTTATCTTATTACATGGAATATAAATGGAGCTGGCTCCAGAGAAAAGAGGTTAAAAATATTTAACCAACTCAAAAAACTACAGGCAGATGTTGTCCTGTTACAAGAGACCCACAGACCTCTTAGAGGTTCGAATGAACTTAAAACACCTGAGTTTCCCAATGTGTTCTCAGCTTGTTATAATTCTAGACAAAGGGGAGTAGCAATTTTAATACATAAAAATATTAATTTCATGGTACTCGATACAGTTATAGATCCAGAGGGCAGATTCTTAATTATTAAACTATCTATACTTGATAAAAAAGCTATGTATTGCAAGTGTATATGGTCCAAATGTTGATGATCCCTCATTCTTTCACGGTTTTTTCAGTGCACTCTCTGAACACTTAGATGGCACACTTGTTCTTGGAGGCGACCTCAACCTTGGACTAAATGAAGACATGGATAGGCTCAATACAGCGGGAACTCAGCGTAATTGGCAGTCCATAAATATAATCAAACAGTATATGAGCGACTTTGGTCTTTGCGATGCATGGCGCTCCCTTCACCCCACCAGTAAGGAATATACTTTTTTCTCACATGTTCATCACTCCTACTCTCGTCTGGATTATTTTTTGGTCAGCAGCTCACTGCTGAACGACATTTCAGACACTGAGATTCACCCTATAGCTGTCAGCGATCATGGTCCTGTATCTTTAACACTAATGCACAAGAATAATACTACGCCAAGAAAAAACTGGAGATTTAATATATCACTACTTAAAGATGAAGACTTTATTAAATATTTTAAAAAAGAGTGGACTTCATATTTAGACTATAATGACACTCCCGAAACATCAGCTTCTGTTCTATGGGAAGCAGGGAAAGCTGTGATGAGAGGTAAAATAATTTCTTTCTCATCACATAAAAAGAAAAAAGAAAACAAAAATATTCAGGAATTAGAAAAAAACATCAAATCACTAGAAGAAGCCTACGCGTCCCACCAAGATCAGGAAACATTGAACAAAATATGCAAAACAAAACTAGAATTAAATGAGATAATTGATAAAAAAACAAAATTCTTAGTACAAAGACTACGCTTACAAAATTATGAACATGGTAATAAATCTGGTCAATTTCTAGCAAACCAGCTAAAAATAAAGAAAGAAAAAACAACTATATGTGCTGTTCAAGATTCATCTGGGAACACAATATATGAACCCATACAAATAAACAACATTTTCAGGGATTTCTATAAAACGTTGTATTCACCACAAATAAACCCATCTAAAAAAGAAATTGATCTGGACTGCGGTCTGGAGTGTGGGGCCTCCCTGCTGCTGCGGAGTCGGGGCGGTCTGCCTCCCCCCACCGCAGGGAAAAGGGTAACACCACCTGGGTCTGGGTGCAGTTCCCCCCTCCAGGGGCAAGGGTACCTAGACCCGGTTCGTAGAGTACGCTTGGGGAGTGTGATCGTGTGTACAGCGTCTCTTTATGTCTGTCTCCACGTTGGTTGAGTGTGGAGTAAGTGCATATGAGAGCATGAGGGTGGGAATGGATGTTTGTATATGTGTGTGCCTGTATTTCTGTGTCTATATGTCAGGTTGGGTGTCAGGCGCCACCTCTCTGGGGACATCTTAGGCCCTCCAAGGTTTGGAGGCCTATCTCCCCCTACCACCACTTCCCCTGCCAGTGGCGGACTCCCTCAGACATCGGTGTGTTGGTGGTTCTTTGTGTCTGGGGATGGGCGTCCAGGTACACACCGGCTCACTCCTTGGCGGCCGCTTATCGGGGCCTGGAGCCTGGGGCTTGCTCGGGCCACTTCGGAGGTGGGGTGCCACCGGCCTCTCGGCCTGGGGCTCGGTCACTTAGGCACGGCTGGCTGCCGGCGGAGCTCACGGGCGCGTCACTGCAACTCCCCCTGGCTTCTGCTCCGCGGCTGCTGAGTGAGCACTCATCTGGGACTCTCCTCAGCTCTTTCTGGGACAGTGGCGCGGCTGCCCCTCTGTTGGTCTTCCTTGGTCTCTTGTGTTCTGGGGGCCTCTGGATGTCTGGAGTTTTGATCTCCTCCATACCTGCTTCATACCCTGGAGGACGGGGCTGTGGCCCCCCCACACCCTCTAGCAGATCATTACATGAAGGAACCTTTTAAAAAACAAAAAACAAGCGCGTCCATGCTCACAGGTGTACACACGGGTGATCACACCCACAAACTACACCCTTTTTGGCTCCTACCTCAAAGCACACTGTGTTCTGTCGATCTTATGTGCTGCACAATAATGTTTAATATTTAGTATTTACTGTCATATTCCCATATATCATTGTGATGTTGTTTATTCTATTACTCTTGTTCTCTTCTGCTTGTTTTCTTTTTTCTTTCTCAGCAGGTGATCCAGGTGATTGATATATGCATTTTTTTTCTTCTTTTTTTTCCTGCTCATTCTGTTGGTTTTTGTCTTTTGCACCGCAGCAATTTCCTAATGTTGTAAACCTGCTCAACATTTGGCAATAAACCCCTTTCTGATTCTGATTCTGATTCTGATTCTCCCCCGTCCCTCTTCTCAGCTGTTTCTCTTTCCCTCTTTCTTTCTCCTCTTCTTTCCCCCAGTCAAGTCTGTCCCGTATTCAGTAAGTGAAAATAAAATAAACAATAAAAGGTGAATCAAATGGACCATCCCAAGGCTGGGATGGTCAATTTGGTAAAGTAAATCCGTTGGGCATCTTTCTTTGCCTTTAGACAACAATTCTGATGGCAAAAGAGCCAAACGGGACAGGCAAAAAAAAAAAAAAAAAAGAAAAAGAAAAAGAAATTGATCAGTTTTTAGACAACATAACTCTTCCAAAATTATTAGACACTCAAGCAATGGCACTGGATTCACCACTAACACTAGGTGAACTCCAGGAAGCATTGATAAGTATGCCCAATAATAAGGCTCCAGGTCCAGATGGCTTTCCTGCAGAATTCTACAAAGAATTCTGGTCGATTCTAGCACCAAGCCAAATGAATGCTATTCAAAACCAAAATAAATTTGGGGGGCAAGTTTCTTATAAATTGGAAATTCTACATTTGGAGCCAAGGGGATTGGCTGTTTCAAAGTCATCATAGCATAGCTGAATTTGTAATGCTTGTCTTTTGGCTGAAAACGAAGAGTGAGTTTTAAAATAACTTCCATCAGAGAAGTCAGTGTAAGCACTAGGTTCTGGTCTACACTCATTTAAGAGCACATAAATGTCTGGATTTCTGCACACTAACCTCAGTGTTTCTAAAATTGGTCCATATATAAAAGTATCACTTACAGTACTTGATCATAAATACTGGATTTTGCCTGTTGTCATATCTCACTCCCAGTGTTATTTCAGCTGGGTGCTCAACTCCCCATTTTGGTTGAAGTATTTATTTAGTTTCCATTCTGTATTCAGATTTGTGAAAATATTTTCAAATTTGTCAAAAGATTGATTTATCCCAGATATGCTGGGATCAGTTACAAGTAAAGCAGAAATGGCAGTATGCTTTGCTTGTGAGTAAATTTCACTTGTTAGTTCGTCCAAGTATCCTACAATTGAGGACACCAAACTATTGGAAATCCCACTCCCCTGTAATTTGGCCACAATGGAGGCACACATTGCAAACATGACCACTGTTAAGGTGCTTTCGGAAACCTGCGTATGTCAAGAACTGAAACCTACAGCCTTGCTGAGTACAAAACAATTTTAATTTGGGCCTAGGATATTAACCATGTTCAACTCTTAAATGTGAAATCAACTGCTGATTGTTGGGATACAGTTTCTGATAAATTAAACAAGTCAGCATAGTTTTAACTTCTCACTCCCTGAGTGAGAGCGGTAGTGGCTGATTAAGCAGTCTGGCTCTCAAATCTTAAATCTGGGTGACTCTCTCATTTTGCCCATATTAATGTTACACAATACACTGTTGTCTGCAGGAATGTGTAAAAATTCTCCAACGTAGCTGTAAACGACCACGGCAGACCCAGTGGCATTTTGATGCTTTTATTAATCCCTACACGGTTGCTGTACATTCGCACTCAGAGCTGCAGCTCTCCCGCTTCCAGCTCAACATAACACCAACAACCCAACCACAGGACCCAGTACAATATTTAATTCGGCGGGGCGTGATTGCGGATGCCGTGCAGGTGCGTCCGCCTCCTCTGCACGGCACCGCAGGCCACGCCCCGCCACATACCCCCATCGCCCGACTGAGGCCGGGGAACCATCCGGCCGAACGTACTCCCCCCACCGCGAGCGGGAGAGGGGATCAGCCCGGACCGTCGGCGCCCCCGGGCCCTGGCCAAGCGACGGGGAGTTGTGAGTTCAGGTGGCTGCGAACCCAGCAGCGTCGGCGAAGCTGGTCCGGAGGTCGGCCGCGTGGCAGGTGGACGCGGCGCTGTTGGTACGGTCGTGCGCCCCAGCTCGCAGGCGGCTGGGCAGATGTCCGGCAGGCACCGGCCTCTGGTGGAGGTGAGGCCGCTCTGCTCACCCCGCTAACCTCGGGCTTCGGTGGCGCGGACTCCCTTAGCACGTGCACCACCGACTTATCCCGCGGCTTCTCCGCCCCTCCCGGTGGGAGCAGCTCACGCTGCACCTCCACCGCTGCCGGCTGGAGCAGCTCCCCTCGCTGCGCCTCCGGCGCTGCCTCTACCGGCTGGAGCAGCTCCTCGGGCGCCGCCTCCACTGTTGTCTCTCCCGGCTGGAGCGGCTCCTCGGGCGCCGCCTCCACCGCTGCCGGCTCCGCCGCCTTCTTCCGAGGCGCAGGAACGGGCACCGGGCCCTGCAGAGCCCCTGCGGCTCCCACGCGAGGTGTGGGGACAGGCGCTGTGGCAGGCTGCGTGCTAGTTGGTCGCAACCTGGGGGCCGGCACGGGCGCCTGCACGGACTGGATCTCCTCCACTCCAGCGCCATTGGGGAGCGCCGGTGGGGGTGGCGGTGGTGTCGGGCAGGACCGGATCAGCGCCGCCAGATTCTCCATCCTCTGCAGGTGGCGTTCGGTCTGGTCCTGCAGCTCTTCCCGCCTGCGGCGCCACACCGCCGCCTGCTCCTGCTGCGTGGCCGCCAGCTCGGCCACCATTCTCGCCAGGTCCTCCCTCTGCTGGCCCACTCCTGGATCTGCCGTGCCTCCCGTCCTGGGTTTCGGCACCACTGTAAACGACCACGGCAGACCCAGTGGCATTTTGATGCTTTTATTAATCCCTACACGGTTGCTGTACATTCGCACTCAGAGCTGCAGCTCTCCCGCTTCCAGCTCAACATAACACCAACAACCCAACCACAGGACCCAGTACAATATTTAATTCGGCGGGGCGTGATTGCGGATGCCGTGCAGGTGCGTCCGCCTCCTCTGCACGGCACCGCAGGCCACGCCCCGCCACAGTAGCATCATAAGACATATTGAACACAAAATGTGTTTTGAAAAGTTCATCAAATGCCCCAAGGGAGTGGTTTGCATTGTATTGGATGAGATGCTTAGCTATGGTGATATGGACACTGTCAGACTTCCTCTTCTGATGGTCAACAGCGCGGTGGTATGGTTGCCAACCCTGCTGATTACGGAGATGTTCCCCCAAACTGCAGCACGACTAGGCTTAAGATAAGGAAACTCAACATTAGACATGAGAATAACCTGCAGCCAGACTGTCCACCATTTGACCTTAGAACTGAAGAAGATTCTCGGATGAGAGGTGAAACGTCTTCAAGCAACTTAAAGAAGTCCAGACGCTTTTCTTTGCAAGCTCCTTTGACTATGTTATTATTTATATATGGCTACAAAGGTGACATAAATTATTTTAACCACCTTAATAATATGATTACCTCATGAAAGAGTACAAGTCTCCCAATTGCCTCGCATGCACTAATTGCACAAATTTTTTGAGACTTTTGTTCCCCTGGAGATGGTGGAAGTAGATGTACCAGCAACAGCAAGAAAGCCATTTCTTGGTCGTAGGCTGAGGACAATGAGTGACAGGATTAACTGAAAACTCTTGTTCATATTTATGACAAAAATCAGATTCATCTTTCAGCGATTCACTGAACAAACAAATAACATTGAAGGGAAAAAAACTGTCTCACAGGTGTTCTCATTTCCTAATATTAATCATATGATCGCAAAAATCATGAATGAAGCAGCTGTACCTGAAATTATGGCAAATGCTTCAAAACAAGAAAAAGAAACAACTTACTTGTTGAGTCATCAAGATCACTTCCTGGAGGACTTTCTGCCGACTGCACCAAGTGATGCATCTCTAGTGTTGAAGTGAGCTGCATAGCTCGTCGTCCCATTTCTGAAGCAGTCTAGAGGATGTCTCGTCATCAAACAGGTAAATGAAATCTTGTTACACCTTTGGCAGAGAAGATATTAAACAACACAAATACTTTGAAATGTCAAGCTATTTCAAACATCTCATTTCAAACTCACTAGTCCTTTACTATACAGGAATCTTGGGAAGATAGAGAGGATTTCAGCACTTCTGCCTGTCTCATTAACAAGCTTTTGAAATGTCTTTCTCATCTTCTAGAAAATCAGGCAATTTCTGTAGTATGATAGAGCAAAGATATTACCTCTTGGCAAGCATCCCCATCAAGCTGCCTGTCAACATTAACAGTCCTTTGGAAATTTGGGCCTCCTGGAAAAAGGTCTACAGAGCTATTCTGTGGCACTGCAGATCTTCGCCAAATTTTTCTTTGAACTGTTTTCGGATGCCAAGAAACGTATCCTGTGCTGCTTGCAGCATCATAGCATCCTTAAATTAAGAAAGGTTATTGTCACATTCAGTTCATAGAACTCAGAATTTTGAAATGCAAAAATGACACTTACATAGCCTTTCTTAAAATATGGATTCTTCAGGCAAGGGAAGAGCATCACAATACCAAGAGGATACTTCTCTCTGACTGCTTTTGTGGGGAGGTGTCTGAGAGGAGATATTAAATTAGTCATCAAAATGTATGCCACGGCCATGCAGAAAATTGGCACAAATAAAAAGAAACCCTGAAACACATATACCCACATATATACCCACTCACAATCATGTGAGCCACCAGGATGTTAACCATTTGTCCTCTTGTGGCATCAGTTAGCATTTCTGTTGTTTCATACTCTTGTAGTATGTCTTCACCAACAGACTGATTAAACCTGCCTTTCAAGCTCACGCTGACTTCTGACAGTCAGCACAACATTGCCTTGTCCAACAAGGCCCTGACTATTTCCACATCAGCTTCTGTCCCTGTTGCATCCCTGTATATGACTTCTGAATCAGGGGGCACGAAAAATATCTCAATAACTGTAAGATAAAAATTCATGTGGTTTTGAGGCAGCACTTTGTATAGGTCACAGGTAAAGACTGTCCATTTTAAATGCATTAAGCCACCACTTAGTAACCATTAAATAGGTACATTTCTTCCCTTGCAGAACCTAAAGTCCAAATTTCAAAGTTAATGATTTGCTTTTTATACATATACAATACATGTTTCCTTAATTTACAAAACGGTTTGCTAAAGGCAAGGTTTAAAACAATACAAATCTGTTTCTAAAATTTTTCCCTATCAGAAGCTACAATAAAACTGAACACCTTTTTCGTGGAATTCGAGAAATTCAAACTGTCCTTCCAAGGCCTCCAGCTTGATATAGTTCTGTTGCTGGTTGTACTTCATCAGCATTTTTACCAAGACATACAAGAAAGTTTGATAAAGCAAATTATGATTTAAAGGGAAAACAGCTGAGATGCCCTGACTGCATTAAAAATGCGTGACAAGGTTAGCTAAACAGACCACATACAGAGGACTTTGTATTGTATCGTCCCTCCACAGAAGACAGAGGTGTTCGGTATTCAGTTTACCGGCTGTTTATTAGGAATGGTAACACAGGCTACTGTGGGCCATAGCCAACGCCAAAACAGAAAAAAGCGCTCCCTGAAGAATCAAAACAATCCCTCTCTCTCCTCTTAAAGTCACGCTCCTTTTTCCACACACACACACACACACACACACACACACACACACACACACACACACACACTCCATAACTCCCACCCCCATACACTCTCATCCAACAACAAGCATGTTCTCCTACAGACTCTCTGTCATAGATAGCTGATATGATTGACAAGCTTAATAGCCTCTAGACTATTACACCTTCAAGGACACTCGCTAAATCACATTGTTGCAGGTGTGGAACAACTATGCCAATACTGTGTGGCAATTCTGGACACAATGACACTGAGAACGCAACAATGAAGTTAACTCATAATCCAATCCTTTACAATTTGTATTTTCGCCAAGCGCTAGCTAGTCATTCTGACACACTAGTGCTGGCACCAAACAAGACTTTGTAACGCACTTATTCTCCAGATATGTTCCCGTCCATGAATCGCTACCTTATTGTGGTGGAGGGGTTTGTGTGGCCCAGGGATCCCAGGGGCTATGTTGTCTGGGAGCTTTTGCCCCCTGATAGGGTCTCCCATGGCAAATTGGTCCTGGGTGACGGGCCAGACAAAGAGCCTTCAGAAGACCCCTATGAGTAAAAGACCAAGGGTACAGTTCACCCTGTCCAGGATAGGGTTATCGGGGTTCCGCCCTGGAGCCAGGCCTGGAGAGGGTGCCCGAGGATGAGCGTCTGGATGGGGCCCGGCTGGGCACAGCCCGAAAAAAGTACATCGGCCCATGCTCCTGGAGGCCCACCACCCTCAGGAAGCGTCGTAAGGGTCAGGAGCAATGTGTGCTGAGCGGCGGTCAGGAGCAGAGGCCCTGGCGGACTGATCCCCAGCTATCAAGACTAGCAATTGGGACATGAAACATCACCTCTCTGTTGGGGAAGAAGCCTGAGTTAGTGCGTGAGGCTGTGTGTCAGCATCTACCGACTAGATATAGTTGGGCTCACCTCAATGCATGGCTTGGGCTCTGAAACCATTCTCCTGGAGAGGGGCTGGACTCTGTCTCAGTCTGGAATTGGCCATGAGGTCTGCCATGAGTTCCTGAAGGCTCTGTAGAGCTGTAGGGCTGTCTTGGTTGACACGTCTCTGCAATGTTGCATGGAGATCAGGGGTGGTACATCTGGAATGGCAGACCGGTGTGGTGGTTCCCATCTTTAAGAAGGGGGACCAGAGGGTGTTCCAACTATAGGGGGATCACACTCCTCAGCATCCCTGGAAAAGTCTAGGAGAGTCCATCCGTTAGTCGAACCTTGGATACAGGAGGAACAACGTGGTTTTCGTCTTGGTCATGGAACACTGGTCCAGCTCTTTATGCTTTCAAGAATTCTTGAGGATGCATGGAAGTTTGCCCAACCAGTCTACATGTGTTTTGTGGACTTGGAGAATGCATTCGATCATGTCCTACCGGGTGTCCTGTAGGAAGTGTTGCGGGAGTACGGGATGTCTGGCCCATTGCTACAGGCCATTCGATCCTTGTACAACTGTTGCAAGAGCTTGGTCCACATAGCCAACAATAAGTTGGACTTGTTCCCAGTAAGTGATGGACTCTGCTAGGGCTGCCCTTTGTCACCGATTCTGTTCGTAATTTTTATGGACAGAATTTCTAGGCGTAGCCAAGTTATGGAAAGCTTTCACTTGGGTGGTCTCAGAATCTTATTTCTGCTTTTTGCAGATGATGTGGTTTTGTTGGCTTCATCAGGTGATGGCCTCCAGCTCACACTGGAACGGTTTGCAGCCGAGTGTGTAGCAGTGGGAATGAGAATCAGCACCTCCAAATCTGAGGCCATGGTCGTCAGCTGGAAAAGGGTGGAGTGCCTACTCCGGGTCAGGGATGAGTTTCTGCCCCAAGTGGAGGAGTTCAAGTATCTTAGGGACTTGTTCACAAGTGATGGGAGAAGGGAGCAGAGGACTGACAGATGGATTGGTGTTACGGCTGCAGTGATGTGGTTGCTGTATTGGTCCGTCGTGGTGAAGAGAGAGTTGAGTGTAAAAGCAAAGTTCTCGATTTACCGGTTGATCTATGTCCCTACCCTTCTTTTGGGTAGTGACCAAAAGAATGAGATCAGGGATACAGGCGGCAGAAATGGGCTTCCTCTGAAGGGTGGTTGGCCTCTCCCTTAGGGATAGGGTGAGGAGTTTAGCCATCCGGGAGGGACTCAGAGTAGAGCCTCTGCTCCTCCACATCGAAAGGAGTCAGTTGAGGTGGTTCAGGCATCTGATAAGGATGCCTTCTGGGCAGGTGTTCTGGGAATGTCCCACTAGGAGGAGTCCCCATTGCAGACCCAGGACACGCTGGAGAGATTATATCTCTCCGTTGGCCTGGGAACACCTTGGTGTTCCCCCGGACAAGCTGGAGGAGCTGGCTGGGGAGAGGGAGGTATGGGCTTCTCTGCTTAGGCTGCTACCCCCTAGTGATGTGTCGGTCGCGAACGAAACGGCTCTTAGAGCCGACTCTTTGAAGTGAACGACACGAGCCGGCTCCTTATTGGGAGAATGTGCATCTTCTTTTTGTTTTCATATTTTTTCATATGTATATTTAATTGTGTTGTGGTTTGCAGTGTTTTGTGTTTTTTCACTTTAAATTTGTGTAAAAGGAAAACGCTGAAATTTTAAATAGTTAAAAGTTGAAATGTAAACAGTTGGTTTTTGTATTATATGATTTATTTATTACATTTTATGTGGAGTGAATAAATAAAAGTATATTTACGGTGGCCCCTAGAGACAAAGCATGTACGAACTCAAAAACATGTACAAACTCCGAAGCACATACAAACCCCGAAGCACGTGCAAACTCCATAGCACGTACAAACTCCATAGCACGTACAAACTCCGAAGCACGTACAAACTCTGAAGCACGTACAAACTCCGAAGCACGTACAAACCCCGAAGCACGTACAAACCCCAAAGCACGTAAAAACTCTGAAGCACTCAGCAGGCATTACACACACACACAGGCAGGAACAGAGGATCACCGGAGATAACTCCTTTCTTTATTTTTCTTTGTTTTCTTCTTCTTTTTCCAAATACCACAACCAGAACAACATACTCACTAGTGCCCTCTAGTGCTTCTGGTAAATGCATCTACAGAACAAATGCAATAATGTGTGGACACAACATCTCCCCCTTTGAACAAGGATTTCTTATGTGAACCTGACTTCATCATTCTGATGTATGTCACCTAATACACGTTTAACATATTTCACATTACTCAGTGACATTCAACTTCCCATAACAAAGTCTTGGGTCCAGCAAGGTGGGTTCCTCATCCTGGTGGGCCTAAGCCTTCTATCAGACTCAGAGTTAGATGCTAGATCAGTTCCTGGTTTATGACAGTCCATTGTTGTGTCAGAATCAGTACCTGTGTTCAGCTCTGACAGAGCCGATAAGTGTGAGGTGTTCCAGGTCCGTCCGTCAAATAAGTAAATAAGTGTTTGGTCCTTTCCTTGTCATGACAGTCCTTGGTTTAGAAAACTTTAACTCGTCTTTCTTTACCTTCCATGGCTTCCTAACCCGTACCTTGTCACCAGGCTGAAAGTTGGATGAATTGGCGTGTCTGCGAGCATCAGTGTATTCTTGCATTTTCATTTGCTTATTCTTAACTATTTCACACATGGTATGCCTCTCTGTCTGAGGAACAGGCATATCCATCACCTGTAACTTTGTTCTCCTTCGTCGTCCATGGAGCAGTTCTGAAGTGGAAACTCCAGTTGTTGAATGAGGGTTTGCTCTGTAGTCCATCAGGTAAGTTCTCAGGAACGATTTCCAGGGTTGTCCTTGAATCAAGGCAGTCTGTAGGCAGTCTTTTGAATCTCTCAACTTCCCCATTAGCTCTTGGGTAATACACTGAGGATCTCAGGTGTTGGATTCCCCTGCTTTTAAGGAAGTCAGCGAACTCAGCAGAGAGAAATTGAGAGGCATTGTCACTTATCAATGTCTTTGGATTCCCTTCACGAGAGAAAACTACAGAAAGGAACTGAATGATAGTAGCTGCATCAGCTCGGGAAGCAAAAGCTACTTCAGGCCACTTACTAAAGTAGTCTACTAATGTGATGGCAAATCTACAGTCAGAAGGGGCTATTTCAAAAGGGCCTATGATGTCCACAGACACCTTTCCCCAAGCAGCAGCTGGTAAAGGAATGGGTTGAAGTGGAGCATCATGGGTGATAGTGGACTTGTCATTCTGTCTGCATGTTGCACAGTTCTTTATCAGTGTCTCTATGTGACAATCCATTTTGGGCCACCAGTACAATTCCCTCAGGTGTTGTTTGGTACGTACAATGCCTTGGTGAGTTTCATGAGCTATATCAGCGAGTTTTTTCTGCAACGACTCAGGCACTAGCAATCGGTGTGTACCTCTGACGATGCACTCGTTCAAGACCGCGAGTTCATGGTGGATTGGGAAGTGTGGCTGTAAGTCAGGTTCCAGTGACATCTTCCTTGCAGGCCAGCCTTTCTGTATCTGCACACGGAGCTTTGTGAACACTGGACAGGCTTTGCACTCTGACTGGAAGTCATCCTCAGACACAGCACTCAGATCAGTGAGGATGGCTGCAACTGACTCCACATCCTCTGCACATGCCATGTCTGTCTCGGGAAGTGGGAGCCTAGAAAGATAGTCAGCAATATGGTTCAATGACCCAGTTCTATATTCCACTTCATAGTCAAACTCCAACAGGCGAGTTGACCATCTGGCTATGCGTAGACTGGCTCTGTTATTGCCTTTAGTAGTCAGCAGTGTTGTAAGTGCTCTGTGATCTGTTCGTAGGAGGAATTTTCTGCCCCAGAGCCATGTGCGCCATTTTTCAGCAGCCCAGACACAAGCTAGGGGTTCCTTCTCAACAATTGAGTATTTCCTCTCTGCATCAGACAGGCTGCGAGATGCAAATGCAACAGTCTGTTCTGCATTATTACCGTGAAGTTGAGTCAAAACAGCACCTACACGGTAGTTTGAGGCATCTGTCGAGACTATGGTGGGCTTACTGTTTTAATCAATTTTAAATCATGCTTTTTATTTGCTTTTGTTTCTAATGTCTCTGTAAAGCACTTTGAATCACCTTGTTGTTGAATTGTGCTATACAAATAAATTTGCCTTGCCTTGCCTTACTGGGGTCGAACATCACCAGGGCAGGGCTGTGCATGATTAACCGCTTGACTTGATCAAACGCTACCTGAGCTGCTTCGTTCCAGTGGAATGAACAGTCCTTACGCAGAAGAGCTCTCAGTCGTGTAATTTGGCACAAACTTGCTGTACCATGCACTCAAGCCAAGAAATGAGCGCAGGTTTGCAGGATCAGTAGGGGGCGGAGCATGCAGGATAGCAGTGACATGAGAGTCATCTGGCAGCAGACCTTCTGGACCGATCTTTTGACCAAGAAAGCTCAGAGTAGTTTGACGAAGTTGACATTTGTCAACATTGAGTTTCAGTCCTGCATTGTTGATTCTGTGTAACACAGCATGCAGATTGGCCTCATGTTCGGCTTCTGAAGTTCTGTATATGATGACATCATCAAGATTAGCATTGCACCCCTATTCTGGCCACGTAGGATTTGTGTCATCATCTTTTGGAACACTGCAGGTGCTGAACTCAACCCATAGGGAACTCTGCAGTACTGGTACAGTCCTTCATGTGTAATGAAAGCAGTGAGCCCTCTACTCTCTTCATGTAGTTTCAGCTGATGGTAGGCGGATTTAAGATCCAGGGTGGGGAACATGACAGCCCCACGCAGCTCAGACAGTATGTCCTCTATCAGTGGCAAGGGATGACTGTCAACGATCACCGCTTTGTTAGGTTCTCTCAAATTAACGCACATGCGTATGCCACCAGTCTTCCTTCTAGTGACTACAATCGGGGAGACCCATTCAGATGCATCGATTTTCTCTATGATGCCATGTTCCTCAAGGTTCTTGAGTTCTGCGGAAACAGCATCACGGACTGTCAGGGGTAAGCGTCGAAGTTTCTGCTGTATTGGCTTCACTTCAGGTCGCACCTTCACTTTATGTACAAAGTCCTCTGCACATCCGAATGCAACTGGAGAATCACATTCCTGTTTGCATTGAGTGGGCAGAGCAGAGGTTTGCTGAAGTGTAGCACAGACCTTGGAACTCTCAAGGACTAATTGTCCCCCTTTTATGTGTAGCTGGAGGGCGGTCACCAAGTCCATGCCCAGTATGGGTGTTCCTGTTCTCACAATGTAGAGATCTGTGGAGGCACTCT
Source organism: Copadichromis virginalis (assembly GCF_057382275.1). NCBI lineage: Eukaryota > Metazoa > Chordata > Actinopteri > Cichliformes > Cichlidae > Copadichromis > Copadichromis virginalis. Next base: position 9,714,929 of record NC_140628.1, on the reverse strand, counting down.
TGCCATTGTAAGTAATGCCAGCTCTAAGACACCCTAATACATCCAGTTTCTCTTTTGAATATGTAATAAGCTGAACAGCTGGATTACTTAAATTAACTGAGCCAAAATTTGTGCTGTAAACATGTTCAGGCAGTATGGAAACACCAGACCCTGTGTCTACTAGTAGCTTAACAGTACATGCCTGTGCAGTATTTGGTACAGTGACAGTAACAGTGCACATCAGTTTAGCCAGATCACCACTGACACAATTGTCAACAATTAAAACACACATTTCAGGCACAGTCACTTCATTAACAGGCTTATGGGAAGATTTACACACTTTCGAAAAATGTCCCACATGTATTACATTTGCAGTCTTTTGGGGGGCAGGATTTATCATTGGCTTTGTGATTAGCTGAACCACAACGGTAGCACGTCGGAGCTGTATCCGTTTTTTTAGCTGCTTTGTATTTTGGCTTGCGCATTTTCTTTTGTACTTGAACAGCGGCAACAGGCTTTGTTTCACCAACAGCAATGGCCTTTGTATCAGCTATTGCAGCCTCTGTACGCCTAGCAATTTACAAAGCTCTATCAAGCGTCAAATCCTCCTCCATTAGCAGTCTTTCACGTATATGAGCATTATATGTCTTCTCTACAAGTTGATCCCGCAACATTTCATTCTCCATAGCCCCAATCGGATCGATACCAAAATATGCAGTATCGCACACCACTAGTGTTGAGCTTTTGTTACCTAGTGGCTACACCAGCCAGGAAGTACCAACGACCAGATTTGGTGTGTGGTAGTAACAGGTAAATTAACTTTTTTTTTAAAAATTATTTGAATATATATGAGTGCCTGTGTATAAATACACAAACTATACACATATGCTTTCAATTGTGTAATTTAAGTCATCTAGATAGCTCTGTTTTGGAAGTTCAGTTAACGCTAGAAATGTGCTTTGGAGTTTGTACGTGCTTTTTGGAGTTTGTACGTGCTTTGTCTCTAGGGGCCACCGTATATATTTATATATGAACTAGAGATGGCACGATACCACTTTTTTATGTCCGATACCGATATCATAAATTTGGATATCTGCCGATACCGATATGAATCCGATATAGTGTTTTTTAATCAACAAAACTGTTTTTTTAAATATCTTGCTGCATTTTGTTTAAGTTGATACTCAAGTTTAAAACAACAACTACACTAAAGCTATTCTGTTATACCTGTATACAAAAACAAATATTTCATACTTCAGCAATACTGATCAATCTAATAAACTTAAACCTACACCATTCTCCCTATTCTGGTATTTTAAAGAGTACTTAGCGTAAATATTAAGCAACTAACTAATAGGGTTCCAACTCCTAGCAACAACAAAAATAAATAAATAGAAAATAGGGAACCACCCCTCACGCTCCACCTCATGATGCTTAATCGACATAATCAACCTTAATTTCAGAATCAGAATCAGAATCAGAATACTTTATTGATCCCTGGGGGAAATTATTTTTTGTTACAGTGCTCCATTATAAACCAACATTAAGACAAGACAGACAATACACTAACTAAGAATAGTACAATATATACATATATATATATATATATACATACATACATACATAAGTCACTCATAAATAAATAGCTGAACAAGAAACACGTGTAGTTATAGCAGCAAACAGTGTGTTAAGTGGATGCGTTGTACAGGGAGATGGCCACAGGCAGGAATGATTTCCTGTGTCGTTCAGTGGTGCTTTTCGGTAATCTCAGTCTCTCACTGAACGTGCTCCTGTGACTGACCAGCATGTCATGGAGTGGGTGGGAGGTGTTATCCAACATTGTCTTTATCTTGGACAGCATCCGCCTCTCCGACACCACCTTGAGGGAGTCCAGCTCCATCCCCACAACATTGCTGGCCTTACGGATTAGTTTATTGAGTCTGTTGGCATCTGCTGCCCTCAGCCTGCTCCCCCAGCATGCAGCAGCATAGAGGATCGCACTGGCCACAACAGACTCATAGAAAATCCTGAGCATTTTCCGGCAGATGTTGAAGGACCTCAGTCGCCTCAAAAAATAGAGACGACTCTGGCCCTTCCTGTAAAGTGCTGTGGTGTTTTTAGCCCAGTCCAGTTTATTGTCAATGTGTACTCCAAGGTATTTATAGTCCTCCAAAATGTCAACACTGACCCCCTGGATTGAAACAGGGGTCAAGTGTTTCCTGGTCTTCCTGAAGTCCACGATCAGTTCCTTGGTCTTTGCCACGTTGAGCTGCAGATGATTCTGCTCACACCACGTGACAAAGGAGTCGACCACAGCCCGGTACTCTGTCTCATCATCCCTGCTGATGCATCCAACCACCGCAGAGTCATCAGAAAACTTCTGAAGATGGCAGGTCTCTGTGCAGTGGCTGAAGTCTGTGGTGTAGAGGGTGAAGAGGAAGGGGGAGAGGACAGTCCCCTGTGGTGCCCCTGTGTTGCTGATCACCTTGTCAGACACACACTGTGGGAGACGTACATATTGTGGTCTTCCTGTCAGCTAATCAACAATCCAGGACACCAGAGAAGCATCCACCTGCATCACTGCTAACTTATCACCCAGGAGGGTGTCTGTCTTTCCATCTCCATTGAAGTCAGCCAATAAAAAGGAAAAAAAAAATTTTTTCACTCCAGATTTAACACATTTAAGAGTTTTAAGTGGGCTGGGTTTTTTTTCTTGTGTTGAAAGCACTGGAAAAGTCAAAAAACATGACCCTCACAGTGCTCGCCGGCTGGTCCAGATGGGTGTAGACACGATTGAGCAGGTAGATGATGGCGTCCTCAGTTCCGAGACGAGGCTGATAAGCGAACTGAAGGGGATCCAGATGTGGTCTTACTATGGGTCGCAGCTGGTCCAGGATGAGCCTTTCCAGAGTCTTCATGATGTGAGAGGTCAGTGCCACGGGCCTGTAATCCTGGGGGCCACTGGGACGTGGCGTCTTTGGTACAGGGACGAGGCATCAAATCAAATCAAATTCAAATTTTATTTGTCACGTACACAGTCATACACAGTACGATATGTAGTGAAATGCTTGGACAACTGCTCGTGACCTAAAGAAAATGATGTCTTCCACATCACCGGGACCCTCTGCAGACTCAGACTCAGCATAAACAGTTTATGAAAGACTCCACACAGCTGGGGGGCACAGGTCTTGAGGACGAGGGGACTCACTCCGTCTGGTCCAGCAGACTTGCCTGAGTGAAGTCTCCTCATTTGCATCTCAACCTGGTATTGAGTGAAGGTGATGGGTGGGGGAGGGGTGTCAGGAATCTCACAGGAGGCAACATGTGAAGAGAGAGGCTGGCACAGTGGTGTGGCTCTGGATTCCAGGCTGACTGCAGGTGAGGTTGTGGGGGTGGGAGCAGACACTGTGGTGTCGAATCTATTGAAAAACAGATTCAACTCGTTGGCTCTATTCTCACCTCCCTCAGCTCCCCTGCTGTTGGTTGGCCTGAATCCAGTGATGGTCTTCATGCCCCTCCACACCTCTCTCATGCTGTTCTGCTGGAGTTTCCACTCCAGCTTCCTCCTGTAATTGTCCTTAGCCTCTCTGATCTTGTCCTTTAGTAACACCTGGATCTTCCTCACCTCCTCTTTGTTGCCCCCTCTGAAAGCCCTCTTCTTGTTGTTGAGGAGGGCTTTGATGTCCTTAGTCACCCACGGCTTGTTATTTGGGTAACAATGAACAGTCTGAGCTGGAACAATGGAGTCGGTGCAGAAAGTTATGTAGTGTGTGATACACTCAGTAAGCCCATTGATGTCCTCGGCGTGAGGCTCACAGAGTGTTTCCCAGTCGGTCACCTCGAAACAGCCCTGTAGTTCCGCTATTGCCTCCTCTGACCACCTCCTAACAGTCCTGGTGGTCACAGGTTCCCTCCTCACAATTGGCACATAGCGGGGGGTGAGGTGAATCAGGTTATGATCTGACCTACCAAGTGGGGGGAGGGAGGAGGAGCTGTATGCATCCTTTACGTTAGCATACAGTAAGTCTAAAATTTTCTCTCCCCTGGTGGGACAGTCCACATATTGTTTGAATGTTGGTAGTGTATTTGATGCAGTGTGAAAAAAAATGCACAGAAATCAATTCTTTTTCAAGAAATATTAAATAGATTCAACATCTTTCTTCAACAAAATTGCAGACTGCACAGATGGTACCTTCCCAAAGGAAAATGTACTATAGCTTACTAGGGTATATTAGACTTAACAGTTACTATATACAGTAATGGACTTCTATACATTTTACATCAGATTAAAACTTTGGGTGTAAGATTCAGCTAATTATTTAATAACAGCCAGACATTTTAAATGAGAATAAGAAAGAAAAGTATGTCTTTGTGCCCCCTTTTCCCTGTTAATGCCCTATCGGCCCCCCTAGCTAAACTTTGCTAGATCTGCCCCTGCACAGTTACAGCCGTCAGCTGCGTAGAAAAGGATCCTGGTGTAGAAAGTAATATTAAATAAATTCTAACAACAGCTTATCAAGCTTAAATGTGCTGCTGTTCAGCCGCTGGTTTCCTCTTTCTGGTGCAAAGTGGGCCAAAAACAAAGAAGAGAGACGGAGTCGCGACAGAAAAGCCGATCAGCTGATCATTAAGCAGTTTCATGATTGAAGTAGCAGCAAGAAGAGGCAGTCGCTTGTTAAGCTTAACGCAGGAATGCTTTACAAACATTCAGAGATGGATTTACACACTTGCTTTACTTCTCTCGGGATAACTTTGTCGGAGATGAAATGCCAGGTTGCTAGCAAAGCTCCAAATGCTATCCAGACCACCACAGGTCCCGCATGCCACAGCCGCTCTATCACGTGATGCATACTGCTCCGATGTGCTAACGTTCTGAGGTGAGTTACGGCGTGTTGCAAGTTTTGTGAGGTGCTTTCGTGATATTTAATGGATCGGATTACATTTTTTATTTTTCTCCGATATCCGATCCAGTAATTTAGGTCAGTATCGGACCGATACCGATACGTAATATCGGATCGGTCCATCTCTAATATAAACATATATAAATAAAACCACAGTTCTTTTTTTACATTAGTAATTCCTTTTGTGCATAATTATATATTGTTGTTAATAATAATAAGTTAATTAAACCAACAAAACAACCTGAAGAGCCGGTTGGGAGCCGAAAGAGCCGGCTCTTTTTAGTGAGTTGAGCCGAAAGAGCCGGTTCTCTAAAAAGAGCCGGAAATCCCATCACTACTACCCCTGCGACCCGGCCCCGGACAAGCAGAGGAGGATGGATGGATAGATGGGTAGATGTTTCACTGTACATATTGCAGTTTGTGGCACTAACTTATGACTATTCTAGTAAATTTGACTTAATTGCACTTACCACTTAGAACTGCACGATAGCAGTGAAATGGTTGAATCAACACCAACGTGAATAACTCTGAAAAATTGCCTGCATTTGAACCAAGGTAGTACTCGCACTTGTTACTCAAAATTTTAAAACCCCACTGGTTTATAAACAGTGTTCAGTGTGAACAGTGTTTCTGGTGGCCAAAAGACAGTGACCCCCCCTAATCTGGGGTGGTGCCTCTGGATTGGCAGACTGGGTTGGTGGTTCTCATCTTTAAGAAGGGGGACCAGAGGGAGTGCTCCAACTATGGGTCCAAACTAGGGATCACGCTCCTAAGCTTCTAAGGAATATCTATGCTAAGATGATAAAAAGGAGAGTTTATTTGTTAGTCAAACCTCAGATTCAGGAGGAACAATTATGTTTTTTTGTCCTTGTCATAAAATGCAGGACAAGCTCTTCATCTTCTCAAGGATATACAAGTGTACATGGAAGCTTGCTTATCTACATGTGTTTTGTGTTTACTGTGTCCCTCAGTGTGTCCTGTAAGGGATGCTTTGGGACTATGGGGTGTTTGCCCATTGTCATGAGCCATTTAGCCCACGTACAACTGTTGCTAGAGCTTAGTCCGCAAAAAGTCAGAATCCTTTCTGGTGTTGAGTTCCAAATGTGATTTTCTGATCACAGTCCTGTTAACAAGTTTTGGAAAACATTTTGTTCTGATTTATGAGCCAGAGTATGTATATCTGTCCATCCATTCACTTCCACTTATCCTTTTCAGGGTTGCAGGGGCGCTGGAGCCTATCCCAGCTGTCTTAGGATGAGAGGCAGGGTACACCCTGGACAGGTCGCCAGTGTGTCGCAGGGCTAATAAGTAGACAGGGTCACATCGAAATCTTATTTGAAGAAACTAGCACCTTCCCTTTCTTTGAGAATCTGCACAACCTTCCAGTCCCTCAGTGGCTGAAGAGCAATCTCTTCACAAGTCTCAGGAGCTTGGAAAGAAAAGCGTCTGGACTTCTTTAAGTTGCTTGAAGACGTTCACCTCTCATCCGAGAAGCTTCTTCAGTTCTAAGATCAAATGGTGGAGAGTCCCAGATTTAAACCCAGTGGGAGTATCCCCCCAAAGGAGGGACCCCCTGATGATCCTCTACCTAATCACATGAGCCAGGGTGTGAAAACGGGTGTGGGTCACAATCAGCCAGTGTTTCCTATCATGTGATTTCCTGAGGTCAGATGACCCAGAGTGTGAGTGGGCGTTAAGGCGTCTGGGAAGGGATCTCAAAACTGGATTACAAGATTCATAACACAGTCTCTGTTGGAATTATGGATTCAGTGCAGTGTATACAGTCCATGGTTAATTCTGTGATCCCATCAAAATCCTCTCCATGCGACTCACAGAGAGGTTTGTAGTCAGGCACCTCAAAACATTTCTGCAGAGCCTCAAGAGGTCCTCTGACTGTCACAGCCTGACTTTTGACTACAGGGGTGTGGCAGGGGTGAGGTTAACCATACTTTTATTTGAACTACCAGATAGGTGTAGGGGAAATGAGCTGTATGCATCCTTTATGTCTGTATACAGCAGATCTGTTGTTCTCTCCTCTCTGATGGTTTTCTGCCATGTACTTTTTAGGAATTGTGATTTGAAAAAAAAAGTACTTAAAAGATCTCAGTAAAATAAATATAAAAATATCAAATGTACACATTTATTATTGGAATAATTACAATCTATATGTCCTCTTGAGCCATAGAAAATTAACTCACCAGCTAATTAATTATGTACACTTGTACACAGTATACCCATCTTCTGAAGGTTGCTTCCAGCAGGATAATGCACCAGAAAAGCTCAGCTCAAATCATCCCCATCCCCTGAAAGATCAAACCATCTCAAATTCGTTTCTTGAACATGGCAGCCAGTTCACTGCAGCAACTGTATGATGCTATCATGTCACTATGGACCAAAATCTCTGAGGAATGCTTCCAGCACCTTGTTGAATCTGTGCCAAAAGTTAAGGCAGGTCTGAAGGCAAATGGGGATCCAAACAAGTAAATGATTTCACTCCAGCTATCTAATTAAATCTGGTAAATTCAAGCTCAGGAAGGCAACCATTTGTCCCAGAAAAAAAGATCAGTTTCAATGAAACCAAGATAACTGCAGCTGTTACTGTAACCACTAAAGCACCTAGTCCTTCAACTCAGCATTTTTTTGTGTATTTTACTTGACATTTTTTATTCATTTATGGATTTTACTACAACCGTTTCTACCACCTCAGACGCTTGAGAGACTTCCAACTGCCCTCCAAGGTGCTCAGGAACTTTTACTCGTGCACCATAGAGAGCATCCTGGCGGGAAACATCTTAACCTGGTTTGGGAACAGCACCATGCAGGACAGACGAGCTCTACAGAGGGTTGTGCGGTCAGCTGAGCGCACCATCCGCTCCGAGCTCCCTGACCTGCACTCAATCTACAGCAGGCGGTGCTGGACCAAGGCCAGGAAGATCGTGAAGGACCTCAGCCATCCCAACAACAGACTGTTCTCTCTGTTGAGGTCAGGAAAGCGATTCCGCTCCCTGAAGACCAACACAGAGAGACTGAGGAGGAGCTTCTTCCCGCAGGCGATACGGTCTCTCAATCACACCACCACACAGTACTGACCCACACATACAGTTCTTACACACACACTGGACTTTCTGGACTTTGGTTTTGCACAACACTGGTCACTATATTCTTCATTTCCGGTTAATACTTGTACAGCTGCTGTTATTGTGTATATATTTATTTATATTTAGATTTCTTCATACATTCTTATATAGTTCTATATTGTGTATTGTGTATTTTGTTGTACAGTTATTTTATTTTCAACTTTAATTTATATATTTATCTTTATCTTATTCTTCCCAGTTAAATTTACCCTTCATTCTAATTTGTGTTGTACAGTTATTTCATTTTTAACCTTAATTTATATTTTATTCCTTCCTAGTTAAATTTACCCTTTTTAATTTTTCATATTTATTTCCTATCTTATTCATAGCCTTTTCCTTTTTTGTTCTCTTTAGGTCACGAGCAGTTGTCCAAGCATTTCACTACATATCGTACTGTGTATGACTGTGTACGTGACAAATAAAATTTGAATTTGAAAACCCCCCAAATAAAGGCAATCATAGATCATAACTTTAGGCACCTTCACTTGTAATTTTCAGTAGTCTAGTTGTACAAGATGTTTGATTGTACTGATTTAGTTCACAGAAAGTATTCCTTTTTCTAATTTAATGTTTTGATTTTTATAAATACAGAGTAAACCTAGGACCTTCTTGATCCAAAGCAGCTGATGGACCACTGTGCTGTACTGGCTAACATGTGTAAAACTCAAGCTTTAGAGCACAGTGCACAGCGATGAAGCACTGTGGTGGGGTGTGGTTTGTGGCTCAGCTGCAGGGGAGGGTTGATGCAGTCAGTTCAGGAGCAGTGCCAGGGGAGGCTGGCTCGCACAGCTGCTAGCCTTCATCTAATCATGCCTCTCCTTCACAGTGTAGGAGGCTGGGACTGAGGTTAGCGTGGAGAGAAGAGACCAAAACTGGCAAAAGAGAGACTGCAGCAGTGGACTAGAGCTGACCGGGTGTTATTGTACAAGTAGTAAATAGAGCAAAAACTGTGTGTAATAAAGAAAATGCGTATTGAATGATAAACACAAGTGTCCAAAGCACATAGCACCTTTTCCAGGTTCCTGGGGTTTATACCCGGGTTTTATAACATCTCTGCCTGTGTGAAAAAGCATGTAAGGGAGAGTAGGACTAGCACAGCACAGTGTAGTGCAGACAAAAAGAAGCAGTGTACAAAAGGAGGTAAAAAAAAATTGGTTAGCTAGCCAAGCTAAAAGGTAACCGTTTTTGGCCAACGTGCGCTCCTTCTACAACAAGGTCGAGTTAATTCACCTGAGGCTGGGAGATGATGAACTGTGCTGTACTTTGGGCATGTCTACCCTGGCTAGAACAACAGGATGCCAGACTCCCATTCCACATCAACACCCTGCTACTTTTTCCATGTGGACTAAAACCATCTGTCAGGGAAAACTAGAGGAGGAAATCTGTTTGTGTACATACACAAAGGTTGGTGCATAAACTGTGCTCTGGTAAACAGTCACTACACTTTTGACCATTAAATGCTGGTCGCTCTATCTGCCTCACAAGTCTACAGTGGTTTTTGTCATGACTGTTTACATCCCACTAGGTGCTAATGCTAACATGGCACTGAAGGAGCTGAACAGGAAAAACCTGATCGCTCCAAAATATGCATCGGGGCATTTTATGTCATAGCTGGAGACATTAATCAAGTAAATCTGATGAACATCCTGCCTACATTTTTAACAGCATGTCACCATAAAAACATGGGGAAACAGCACACTATACTGCTCTGCTAGTGGCGGGGGTTTCTTGGGTGCCAGGGTGGCCGGCTGCCTGTTCTCTCTGGGACTCTCACACTTAGGCCATGGGGGCACCACCTGACGCCTCCCTCCTTCTCATGCTACCGTTGATATCGTCCCCATCACCAGAAAGTCAGTGTCAAAAGCCGCTTCATAGATGATACCACTTCATGAGTGGTTATGTGGCCCTCACATGCCTGGAGAGTAACAACCTATATGTTTGTCTGTGTAGGTTCTCAGTCATGTAAGTCATGGCAGTCTAAAGAGCTTGGAAATAATGTGACTTGATTTTTAAAAACTTCTCTTGAAGATGTTTCACCTCTTATCCAAGAAGCTTCTTCAGTTCCAAAACTAAATGGTGCAGAGTACCAGGTACTTAATCCTTGTGGGGTTTGTCTCTTAAGAAGGTTGTTAACTCACTATTACTCATGTGCCTTATCACATGATCCAAAGTGTGAAAAAACCATGGGTCATTATCACCAGAGGTTTTGGGTGAAACCACTGTTAGACCTTGCATCACCCTATCATGTGACATCCTGAGGTCACCTGAGGCAAAATGTGAGAGGGTTGTGAGGCGCCTGCACTGTAGATGGCTGACAGTTGGTGTTGTAAGCCACCCCCTCTGTTCAATGACAATCTTTCACTGTGGATATAGAATGCCTCTTTTACTCCACTTTGAAACCATCTGTCTTTTTGGTCCAAAATGTGAACATTGGCATCATCAAAAGAGTGATGTTTGTCCTTTAGGTGCAGTTATACAGCTGAGTCTTGTCCTGTCAAAACTGCCCACCCTATGTTTTGCCATGCATTTATGGAGTATGTACATGCATATATGTTATATGAACTTACATGTACATCTGCTTTTCCTAGACTTTACTTCTGGCTTCAACACAATGATTCCAGACTCTAGTGGAAAAACTCAAAGTGCTCGGTTTAAGGTTCTCCCTCTGCAATTGGGTTTCAGACTTCTTAACCAACAGGACATTGTCAGACTCAGAATCAGAGTACTTTATTGATCCTTAAGGAAATTATGTGGTTATTTATGTTGCTCCAAGACAAAAAGGACAGTAACAGACTCACCTAAATTAAATAATACAATATACTCTCCTGTGAATTTCCTCGTCTTCCATCGTGTTTCCTGGTTTTCTCCTAAAGGCCGTTTTGGTCTCATTGTACAGATCTTCCTGGACCCCTGCCTGTTTCCCTTGGACCATGTTTATGTGAGTGAGAGTGAGTGGGACGAAGAGGAGTGTGAACGTGTTACCCCTGCCCTGGACCTCTCCCTTGGAATCCCTGGAGCCCTCATCCCCTATCACTGTATATGTGTATATCATTCACCTGATATTGTTAAAAAAAAAAATCTCCCTTTGATTGCACAGCTCCAAGTCCTGCATTTGAGTCCTGCCTTAATCCAACGTGACAGAACAATCCAGCCACGATGGAGTCAGCAGACGACTCAGTACGTCGGGCCAGGCGTCACGAAGAGATGCTGCTCCACAGCAATAAGGAACTAACTGCTCTCACACAAGTCCTAGCTCAACGTACCCCACTGGTAAGGTCACCTCTGCCATGCTCCAACCCTTCTCCACCACTGGATTTTCAGACTGCTTCCGCGCCACTCGCCCCTCCGCCATTGAGGAGGGCTTTGATGTTCCTAGCCAGCCATGGTTTTTTATTTGGGTAATAATGAAGAGTTCAAGCTGGAACAACAGAGTCAGTGCAGAAGGTTATATAGTCACTGATACACTCAGTAAGCCCATTGATGTCCTGATGTCTGTAAAAATCCATGACATCTCCTACTCCATCATCCTCAGTACTGGTTTCCCTCAGGGATGTGTGCCGAGTTCCTTCTTGTTTATTCTATTGACATACACTAATCAGGCATAACATTATGACCTCTGAAAGATGAAGTCAATAACACTGATGCTCTCTTCATCGTGACACCTGTTAATGAGTGGGAGCAAGTGAGCATTTTGTCCTCAAAGTTTATGTGCGAGAAGCAGGAAAAATGGGGAAGTGCAAGGATTTGAGCAAGTCTGAAAAAGGGCTAAATTGTAAAGGCTAGATGACTGGGTTAGAGCTCTTGTAGGATGTTACCCATTCTGCAGTGGTCAGAATCTATCAAAAGTGGTTCAAGGAAGGAAAAGTGGTGAACCAGCAACAGGTTCATGGGCTGCCTTGGCTCACTGATGCATGTGGGTAGTGAAGCCTGGCCTGTGTGGTCTGACTCAACATAGGAGTTACTGTAGGTCAGACTGCCAAAAGAGTTAGGGCTGGTACTGAAAGCTATCAGCCTGCATCACCATAAATAATGTTGTTCCAAGTTCAAAATCTCAAGTGACTAATCACATTGTAATGATGTCATAGTTTTTCTGCATGGGGAAAAAAAAACCCTGTCATTGTCTACTCAGGAAAAATCCAACAAAGGGGCAATTAGGGTCAGGATTAGGAATGGGTGAGTCTGTTTAGGGGCTATAGTTATGGTTATGAGTCCATGTCACAAAACTATGACATCACAACAATGAGAAATATAAGTCTAAGCTATTGGTCACTTGCAATGTCAACCTGGACCAACATTAATTTTAATGATCAAGGAACAACAACACAGGAATATAAGATTGTGCTCAGGATGCCCATGCTGACCCTTATCCATTGCCTAAAAGAGCGGTCCCCAACCCCAGGGCCGCGAGAGCTGAAGCTTGGGTGTGAAATCTATGGTTTTCAAGGTTTTTATCGTTAACTCTGTTTCCCTGGGTGTTTTCCTGTGTATTATGAATAAATTTTTTTTTTTTATTGGACACCGGTGCTGGTTTTATTTTGTTGTACCTTAAAGGCCGGTCCGTGAAAATATTGTTGAACATAAACCAGTCTGTGGCGCAAACAAGGTTGGGGACCACTGGCCTAAAGCACTAACAATGAGCTCCATGAAGAATGGAAGAAGGTAGCCTTGTCTCATTAATCACTTTTTAATTTTTTTTTTTTTTTTTTTACATCACATGGTGTGTGGTGTGTGCTTTGCTTACTGTGGGACACCTGGGATCAGGATACATTGACACTGGTGGGGAATCTCGGTTTCTTCTATCCATGTGGATGTTACCTTGACACATACCACCTACCTAAGCATTGTTGCAGACCCTGTACATTATTTTATGGAAACTGTATTCCCTTATGGCTGTGGCTTCTTTTGCCAGGATAATGCGGCCTGCCACAAAGCAAAAATGGTTCAAGAATGGAGAGAACAAAAAGTCTAAGTTGTTGACTTGGCCTCTAAATTTCCCAGAATTCAATCCAATTAAGCATCCGTGAGATGTGCTGGAAAACAAGTCTCATCTATGGAGGCTCCAACTCACAATTTATGGTTCTTAAAGGATCTGCTCCTTATATTTTGCTGCCAGATACCAGAGCACACCTTCAGGGATCTAGTGAAGTCCATGCCTTGACAAGACCACCTGATGACTGCTAAATAAAACATCACATCAGTCATATTGTGAAATTTGCAGATGACACAGTAATTGTGGAATGCAGCACCAAAAATGATGATTGTGATCACAGACAGGAGATAAAGCAGCTGGAGATTTGGTGCAGGGATCTCTGCATCAATGTCAAGAAAACAAAGGAGATAATCATTTCAGTAGCAGCAAAACCTTCCCTCCACCTATGTACATTAGGGGAGCAGCTGTGGAAGTGGTCTGCAGCTTTATGTATCGTGGTACACTCCCCACTAAAGACCTTAACATTTTCTGGTACACCATAACCTCTACTTTCTCAGGATAAAGCACAACTTGTGAACTACAATGTCAATTGAGGAACAGCTTCTTCCTGAGGGCCGTTGAACTCTGTTGCCATCTCATTTCTGCTGCTCGCAGCCGAAGGGTAATAGACATGTGAATCCACTTGTCTTTGCACTATCCGCCACACACTGTTTTCTTAAATTTAAAAACAGCGGTTTTCTAATATACACGTCAACTGTAATTATCTCTGTATTCCTTATTTCTGTATATTTTGCTATTACTTTTGGTGGCTTTCACGAGCACTTGAGTGCAAAGTTCATTTCACCTCATGAAAATACGTGTGCTGGAATGACAAAATTGCCTCGATGCTAACTAATCTTACTTTTTTTAACTAGTTAAGGCTAGGTATCCAACACTGAACCCCAAGTTTCACAGCAGTAATATCACCAGTGTCTGTCTAATCTGTAAAAAGAAAAAAAAAATTATACAGGGTAATCTTCTACCCTCTCTAAATGGATTGAAATATATAGCACTTTTATCCAGCACTCAAAGCACTTTTTTTACTGGTGCAAGCACCATCCATAGAGACATAATTTACTGTCTCTATGGAGAGTAACAACCTATATAAGGATGGACACACACATGCAAACTCACATTAGGGGATATTTGGGGTGTATCTTACCTAAGGACACTTCAACATATGTGCAGAAGCTGGAGGATTAACCTCAGGCCTCCTCCAAATCCTGATCCACCATAAACAAGAACAACTTCAGAGGCCATATGCGAGAACTAAGGAACTACTGAGTAATGTAACAGGGTCCATCCTGATGTGATTGAAGAATAAAGGTATTACTACTTCTACTACAACCAAAAAAATCAGTTTGCATTGCAAATTACTTTAATAAAATTTAACTATTTAAGTCTTCTAAAGCTGACTTCAGCATGGTTGAACAAGTATTTGACACCAGAAAAATGCAAGTCCATTTAATTTTATCTGAAAAAACAGACAACCCCCCCATGTATTTTTTTGTCGACTGTGTGAAAACGGTCATCATCTTGAGTTCTCAAATTGATAATGGTCTTCAGCAAAAAGAAAAAAAAAAAAAGTAAGAACATGTACGAATTTTGGAAAAACTTTATCATTTTAATTTTGGTTGGTGAATTCCTCCAATCAGCTGTTCCTGTTAAATTAATCATTTTCCTGACAAGCTAAAAAAATTTCACAGCTTCTATTCTGTTAGTTTTTCCCCAGAGCAAACAAATACACAAAGACACAGATAGCTTTCCTCACTGACTTTACTTAAATGCATGAACTCAAATTTCTCAAAAGTAACATCAGTTTGTGGAAAGAAAATTCAATCAGAATATCTTTTGAGTGTACAAGATATTTTTCTTTATCAAAAAGCACCCTTTGACAATCAAAGGAAAAGAAACTAAAATCTACAAATTATATATATATATAGACATATATACTTTTTACATGAACGGTCATACCATACAAAATATCAATGGATTAAAATGACCAGTGTAAAGTCTACTTTACATACCGACAAAAACCAAAAAAAAAAAAAAACTGTTTAAAACTATTTCAAAATATATGCCGAACAAACAAACAAAAATATAAGATCAGAAATCTAAGTCTTAATCCAAGACATTATTCTGTCATGCCTTTTCTGTTTAAACAGAATATTAAACTTCTTTTGACAATTTTACAAATACTGTCAAGAAACTATGTTACTTATTTATTGTATACAAATCCCAACATCAGAACTAAAAGTATATACAAGGGGAATAAAAACCCAGGAGAAGATCCATCACAGAAAATCTTAGTCTCATATCTCTCCAAGTGCTTTCCAAGTACGCACAAGAGGAAACAAATAAGGAGTAATTCTAATTATCAGTTACAAGTGGAGATTTACTGTTAGATGTAAGGCATGAAGAGGGTTTGAAGACACCTTAACTTCCCTTGAATACCTGTAACTAAAGTATGTGGTATTTAGGAACCATTACTCAGTGGACCCCGCATGAGTTTGTTGATGTTCCTCCAGCAGGTGAGGAAAAGCAAAGGCTTTGTCACATTCTGTGCATTCATACACAACCTCACCAACATGACTTTCTTGGTGCTGTTTAAGAAGAGACCACTGGCTAAATGACTTGTAGCACATGTCACATCGGTACTCTCCAACGTCTTTTTCAGCGTGCTTTCTCATATGCAGAGACAGCTCTTGGGCTGTAGTGAATTTGCATTCGCACTGGGAACATTTGAACTTATTCTCAGCCTGAGTTTCGTTTTGGGCTTTCTGACGATGCCTGCGCTCGTGCTCTTTCAGGTATCGCTTCCTGGCAAATGTTTTTCCACAAAGCTCACATGTGAATGGCTTCTCATTTGGATGTTCTTTATTTTGATGCTCCAAAAGGACATTTTTAGAGGTGAACCGCATTGAGCAGACAAGGCAGTTGTACAAGTCGTCTCCTGTAACATCGACCTCTTCCTCCTCCTCCTCCTCCTCCTCTGCTGCTTGAAAATATGATGGGCTGGATTTTTTAGAGGATGGATTTGAGCATTCTGTTTTTGTTGCCTGCTGTTGCCCGGAACACTTATGCTGGCGGAAAGCAGCTTCTCCCAAAAAGCCCTGCTCACACTCTGTGCATTCATATTCAGCAGCTGAGGTCAGCTTATACTGCTCGTGTTCCTTAAGCTTGCTTCCAGAGGCAAATTTAATTTTTTCAATTGTACCATCAGGATGCGTTGGGAAATGATGAAACAGATCCATGGCACATGGAAAACACTGGCTGCAAACTGGACACTTAAAAACATGTGATGGTTCACCATCTTCATCATCAAGTTCTTGTTTAATTTCTGCTACAGTGCCAATATGGCTCTTAAGATGGGTCAAGAAGAGCTGAGAGGAAGCAAAGCTACTGTTGCATTGATTACAAGAATATATACGATTGGACTGTAACTGTTGATGGGTATTCCTGTGCTTTTTCAGATGAGATGCATGAAGAAAATGTTTATTGCATTCGGTGCAAGAGTATGGTCGCTCTTTAGCTTCCATGCAGCCATGCTCTGAGAGCTCCTCTGGATCTCTGAAGCGCTCGCTACAAACACCACAGCGGTATTTAAGCTCTGAGGTGAATACAAATGAGCTTTCAGAGCGTGAGGCAGGTTGTTCACGTTCTCCCCTTGACACTGAAGGTGAAGGATGGTCACTTGATGTGGAATGGGTTTTCCAGTGTTCAGCTCTGCTACTCTTTGACAGAAACACACGATTGCAAATATCACATGGAAAATTCTCTTCACGGTGGGTCGACATATGCTCTGCTAGCTGCAAAGGTCCATTGAAAAATAGGTGACACTTGGAACAACGATGTGAGCGACTTTTACCATGACTGTGCTTGTGGTTACGCAGGGCAAAGAGAGACATGAACCCTCTGCCACATGTTTGACACTGAAATTCAGACTTGTGCATTCGATGATGCTGCTGCAGCTGAGATGCCTGGAAAAAGCATTTACCGCATTGTTCACATTCATGCGGCTTTTCACCCAGGTGACAGAGCTGGTGATCCTCAAGGCTTTCTGACGTTGGGAAGGTCTTTCCGCACACGTGGCACGGGAAGTATGGTGCGGAGTCTGAGTCACTGTCTTCGCTGCCGTTATTTTCATCCTCCTCGCTGTCACCAGCTGTGCTCACTTGGCTGCTTGAGTGCTGTTCGCTGCTGCTCTTTTCCCTCACAGCAGCCTTGATATCCTTATACTGTTTTGGATGCCAGTTTCTGTAGTGTCTTGCTAGTGATTTTTTTACTGCATACGATTTGCTGCAGAATCGACAACTAAATACATCATCTTCATGATCCTCCCTATAATGGCTGCATAAAGATGGTCTTGTCCAAAACCGCTGATTACACAGTTTGCAAGCATATGGCCTGCTTAGATCGTGACACGTTCTGTGGGCTTCAAGATCAGACCTGGTATAGAACAGCTTGGAGCAGTCGAAGCAAGGGAATTTCTGATCGCCTGTGTGCATCCTCATGTGTTTTTCCAGATTTCCTTGACTAGTGCACACCCGCCCACACTTAGGACATGTATTGCGCTTTTTCTCTTGTTCCTGTCTTCCATGGTCTTCAAGGTGACTGATGAGCACTAAGCCATCTGTGAAGCTCATTTCACATTCTGAACATTGATACTGCACGGCTTTCTTCTCTTTACTTGAGCTGCTTTGCACCTCATTTCCTTCTGAATTTTTTGTTGATTCGTCCATTAAATCATCGTTGCAGAAAAGCCCAGTGCTAGTCATTGTAGAGCCGCCTCCAAACGCAAGAGCAGAGTGATTAAGAGCAAAATCAAAATTTGCTTTTAAAGGTGTCTCCAACTGCTGGTTTGGAATACGTCCATTTCTACACTTCCTGTAGTGGTTTCGGAGGAGACTTTTATTCCAGAAGCCCTTATTGCAGGACTTGCAGTTAAAAGGATGGCCCACTGCATGTGTACGGAGATGACCAGTTAGTCCCGCTTTGTTTGCAAAGAACATATTACATTGTTGGCAAAAAAACTGCTTGGAGGGCTCCATATTAATAGCGGTATTAAGACTTTGTGTTAAATTGTCACTAAGTCTTTCATCACAACTCTCATCCACAGGCTCTTCTTTGATGCCTGACAGAAGCTGCTGTAGGGGGGCAGTTGACACTGGATGAGTCATTGTTTCCAGCTTGTGCGTGCTCAAAAAATGCTCTTGGAGCTGTGAAAAAAGCAGAAATCGGGAGCTGCAGTATGCACAAGAAAAGCCTTTTGGTGGGTCATGAGTGGCTGACTGCTGGCTTTGGAAAACTGGTGATGAGCTTGTTGTTAAACCACAACCTTTCTTGTGATTTTCAAGCTTGCTTGCAGGGAAAAAGCCACCACATAGGTCACAGAGAACTGTACTTGTCTGGTGTTTCTTGGGGCACTTTGGAAAATGACGCTGGACATAATCCTTCCTTATAAATCTCTCACCACAATAATCACATGAATATGGCTTCTCTCCTGTGTGCAGGCGGTTGTGAACACCTAACTGCCAGCTGTTTCCAAAAACACGGGGGCAATAGCTACAAACATACTTGTACTTCGTGTTAAAGCAAGGCTGGATCCTCTTCAGCATTTGGCTTCTGATCCCATCAAGAGATCCTGGCATGTTTTCTGCTGGAGGACAGGTTCCCTGCAGTAAAGCAGCTGCTGTTTCCCTCAAGACCTTTCTGCACCTTCTCATCTTTTTGTGCTTTTTCAGAGATTTTTCATGAGCGAATGAGGAGCCGCAGCGTGTGCACTTGAATAACTTTGTGGCATGGAACATGGTGAAATGTCGGGAAAGTTTAGACTGAGTTGTGTAGCTTCTAGAACAGACCTTACACTCAAACATCTCCTGCTCTTTAGCACTCTCAATGCCAAACTTATTTTGCCAACCTTTGCCAACATCTTCTAAACTGATTTTGGGAATACGGACCTCCAACCTTGTTTTTTTACCTTTGCAGCGAGTCTGATGTACTTTCAGATGATCGTACCTTGAAAAGCAGCTATCACAGGCCTTACAGCGATATGGTTTTACTTCATTGTGTGTCAGAATGTGACGTCTCAGGTACCTTGGTTTCATGAAAGTCTTGGTGCAGAATTTGCACTTGTACTCCGTTTCACCATGTGCATTGGGCTTTGGTTCTGCCTCTATGGCAGAAGGAATGTTGGGAGGTTTCGTTGCAGCAGTGCTTTTGAGTTTTGATAGCGCATCTTTGTTAACACCGTCACAGAAAGCTTCATGCTGCAAACATAATGTCTTTGATCTGTATCTCTGACCACAGTGCATACAGGCATATGGTTGCTCACCAGTATGTGAGACCAGATGTCTCAAGAATAATGACCTGAACCTGAACCTCCGGGTACAGTAGGGGCATTTAAACTGAAGCAGAGTGGTTGCATTGGGCTGTGTAGACATTTTAGGAGTATCCTGGTTTGTTGGTAGACTGCTTTTATTATAGTTGGTGTCATGAGATAAGCCAGTGCTCAGCTCTGTTGTCTCTTCACAGTTCCTCTGATGTTGTTTCATTTTATTAGGTCCATAGTACTGCCCACATCTTGAGCATGGATGCACAGAATTTATCTTGTGGGCATGCTGATGATTTTTCCAACGGTCTTTCTTAGAAAATTTCCGTGGACAATAGGGACACGGATATAGTGTTTTTGTCTTTGTTTCAGACTCGAGAGTTCGGGTTTCAGGAGGGGAACACTTCTGACTGTGAATTTTAAGGCATATGTTACGGTAAAACTGTTTTCCACAATTGGCGCAAGAGAAGGGTTTGTCCCCAGTGTGTTTGATCATATGGCGCAATAAATAGCGGCGATTGTTAAAATTTCGTTTGCAAAATGGACACTGGTTTGAAGAAGACCCTGATATATGGGTGAGACAATGTTTTCTTAGAACTTGGGCATCATCAAATACTTCTTTACATAAGGAACACTGCATTTGCTTTGGTTCATCCTCTTCTTCCACAGATTCCAAGGTTTGCTGAAGATTTGATTCTGTTCCCTCTTCAAGTCTAAGTGCCCTGTTTTCTCTTTTTTTGTGGGTTTTTAGATGTCTGAGGAGATGTGCGGGATGCTGAAACTGCATAGTACAGTCTGGACATTGAAGCGTTCCCCTCCTTAGATGTGAACTTCTGTGCTGGATCAGTTCTCCAATAGTCGGTAGAATCTTTTTGCAGACAGTGCACTGTATCCTCCTCTGGTGAATAATTTTGTGAGCAATCAGATGGGATCGCTTCTTGAATCCCTTTCCACATTCCAGACAGCGGTATGGTCTCTCACCGCGGTGATTGCGTTCATGCTTCTTCAGTGACTGTGAAGAGCTGAAATATTTACCACAGAAGCGACAACTGAGATTGCTCTTTGCTTCAGCTGAGTTCAAGTTTTCCTTTCCATCTTCATTCTGTGTACCATTTAAAGTTTCAGGATTACTCTTGGTGGAGAAAATGGAATTCCGGTACCTGATAATTTTCCCAGTGAGTTTAAACAACTCGTGTTTCTTCATATGTCTGTACTTTCCAGAAGCGTAACAAAAAACTGCAGGACAGAGGTTGCATTTGTATCGTGGCACAGACGTGGAGGTTGTCAAAGCTGATGGTGGTTGTTTTCTCTTCTCCTTTTCCCTCGTTTGCATTTTCTGCTCTTTTTCAACCGTTTGTGTTTTTTGCTTTCTTTCCACTGTTTCTTTCTCAACCGTTGTCCTTTCTTTTGCTTTCTCTTTTGCTAGTTGATTAAGAAATTCTCTGAGGCAGCTTGTTTTAATATGCCTATATCGATTGGATGTCATAGTGAACATAGTGTGGCACAAAGGACATCGATATTTACCAGCAATTTTTTCCTTGCCACCATATATCGCATCTCGAACACAGTCACGCAAATGTCGCGCTCGATTGTAAGAGTACTTAAAAAGCCGTGGGCATAGAGGACATTTATATTTTCCTATTATGTCATTCTCCACTTCTTGAGTTTTCTCCTGCTTTTCATCACTCTCACTGACTGCTGTGGGACTCTGGTTTAACGACACTACTGTACCCTTTCCATGGTGTACTTTATAGAGATGCTTTTTAACCTTTTCTGCAGTAGGGAAGGTTTTACCACATAATCCACATAGATTTGTCTGGGAGATGTCGAAAAGCTTAACAAAACATTTTGGCATATCTATGTTACTTTGCACCCCATCCTTTTGTTTTGGTGTGTCAGTTTGTCTCACAGCCACATCAGGATTTTTAGCTGGGAGGTTGGACTGCTTGCATCTACCAGGTACACGCTTGTGTCTTTTCAGGCTCCCGCCTTGTGCAAAATAAGAGCCACAGTCATTACACCTAAATGGTGTTTTCCCAGTGTGAGTCCGCATGTGCTTGATATAATGCATTACTTTTGAAAATGTCAGTCTGCACCTATTGCACCTATGGTTGCCTTGGCGATTTCCCTTTTTCTGTGGGCTAGGATCTGAAGGACGCTGAGACCCGTCTTTAACGTCACCACACAAATGTTTTCGAGCTTGTTCATTTTTCACCAAATAGAGACTGCAACTTTTGCAAAAGTCAAAATTGTTCACTGTATGGCAACAATGGTAGTGTTCAATTGATTGATCTGTGCTATAAGTTGTGTGTTTGCAATCTGCACAGTAATACGAGTCACTTGTTCCATTTTCTGACTCCAAACTCTTCAATATTACAACAGGTTGCAGCATTTTCCTCATTTCAGCTGCGGATTTTAGTTGCGGAGCTTGTCCTCCTGAATGGTCCATGTTCTTCCCATCAGTTTCAGTAACAAATGCTTCTTTATACTGTGATTCATTAGTGTCACATGAGGAGTCATCTCTGGACAGAGGTTCACCATACAGCATGTCTGGCTGTTCCTCTGTAGAGATGTCCATGTCTTCAAATGAGTCTCTAGCATTTTCAGACCAATCCTCCCCAAGACCCAGAGGTTCTTGGCCAACTGGACTTTCACGTAGTGATTGCTGCTGATCAAGAGAACAGGTTGTCTTTGCGTTCACTTCTGAACTTGCCCAGTCTGAAAAATTTGTGTTGGAACTTGAGGGTTTTGATTGCAAGCAGGATTCTAAACTATTAGGACTTTGCCTGTTGCAGTCACTTGTCACCACATGGCTATTAGATTCATAATCTGTGGAAGAGGTTTCTCTTGCCTTATCAGCGGGACTTATACATTCATTTTCTACACAGCCATGTGTGTCTGTGTTGGAGCTTTCTTTCAGTGGGGAAGAGTCTGGATTAGCAGCAACACTTTGCTTGTTATCGTCACTAGTGTCAATGGAAATACCGTCACCGGTTACAGTGGTGTTGCCACAATTTTGATCTGGAGAAGAGGTTTTGATTTCCATTTTTTTAGAGGGACACGTGTCTGTGCTTAAACAGGATTGTGAAATACTAGGAACAGTTTGCTTGTTCTTGTCAGTATTATTAACAGAAAGACTGTCACTGGTGATGTTGGGACAATTACAATCTACATCTGGAGGGGAGGTTGGACTTTCCTTGCTTCCTTCTAGAAGAGGATGTGTGTCTGTGTTTAAGTACTCTAACTGAAGGGAGGATTCTGGATTAGCAGCAACGCTTCCCTTGTTCTTGTCAACAGCATCAACAAAGGGACTTTTACAGGTTGCACTAGGGCTGCTACAGTCTTGATCTAGAGGGGAGGTAGGGTTTTTCTTCTCAGACTGACTTTTGAATTCCATTTCTACAGAGGTTTGCACATCTGTGTTTAAGCTCTTTTGTTTAAAAGGAGATTCTGAATGGCTGAGATTCTTGTTGCTAGTATCAACAGTGACACTGGATCCACTACAGTCTTGATCTGGAGAGGAGACTGAGGTTGTTTCTAGCGAAGTTTTAAATGTCCTTTCTTGACAAGAATGTGTATCTGTGTTTAAGCTCTCTGGCTCCAAACAGGATTCTGAATGATGATCAACACCTTGCCTGTCCTTGTCAGTGATGTCAATAGAAAGACTGTCTCTGGTGATATTGAGATCACTATGATCTTGATCTGGAAGAGAGGTTGGGTTTTTCTTTTCCGATTGACTAGTGTCTTCCATTTCTAGAGAGGGATGTGTATCCGTACCAGGCGTCTGCAGTTGCAAGGAGGAATCTGGATGAGTGGCAACACTGTCTTTGTTCAAGTCATTAGTATTTGTAGAAAGACCTTCATTACTGGCAGAGAGATGACTGCAATTTGAATCTGAAGAAAAAGTCATATTTGTCTTCTCTGCTGCACTTGAAAGTTCTGTGTCTACATGGGCATTTGCACCTTGGCTCAAGCTGTTCAACTTTAAACAGGATCCTACATGAACGCCTGCACCTTGCTTGTTCTCATCTTTAGTGTCCATACATAAATAGTCTTTAGTGTCAGTTCGGCCACTACATTCTGGATCAGGAGAAATCTCAACGTTTGACTTTTCTCCTGCAATTGCTTGTACTTCATCTACATTGAGATGTATGTTGTTGCTGCAGCTTTTAAGCATCAAACTTGGTTCTGAAAGCCCTGAAATACTGACATCGCTCAACAGATCTTCACTGTGCTCATCAAGGTTTCTAAAAACTTCACCAGCCACACTTTCATCAGACTTTTGTGTAGATAATAAGTTAGATTTAACATCATGACTGGTCCTTGTGCATTTCCACAGTTGTTGTGTAGAAGCATTAGAATTGGATGCCTTGGAGGATTTAATGGCATCTGTCTGAATTTCTTTCTTCTGGCAGTCAGAATCCTTATTTTCAAGTTGACCTCTGTTGGATTTGGGAATTTGGGATTTATGTTCATCTGAAATCTTGTTTTCAAGTAAATCTGATTCTCTCGTTTCCCCTTCAAAGACCTCATCATTGTTTTGCACATCTTGACCCATATTTCCATTTTGACCATCTGCTGAGTTTGGATGATTAAGTCCTGCCTTTTCTTGGTTCAACAGTTCTTTCATGTCCTTTTGTGAGCCATTTTCATTTATGGGAACTTGATCATATTTTAACGTACTTATGATATTTGGAGAAGCTGAAGTAATTTGCTTTTCCTCACTGTCATCTGGATACTCATCTATTCCATGACCAAAGTTTTCATGACCACTTATCAAGAGGTCTGAATGAGTATGTGCAAGATCTCCCTCCACATCTTTCCTTTGTTTTTCATCTTGGAAACCACCGTATTCACTTATTTCAAGCTCAGTTTTGCTCTTGGTAGTTGTCTTCATGTAGGAGGTAGTAGAGGACTGATGATGTCCTGTGTATGATGTAACTGTTTTCTCTAATTTTTCCAAACTGTCCTCTGGAGACTGAACTATGTTTTGTCGTGCCTTCAAATTTGACGATAAAAGTACATCAGTCTCCGACATATCTGAACACAAACTCTCAGTCGGAAAAGTCATATTATCCGTATGAGTAAAAAACCATGATGATGAGCCTTGTTTTTCGGAACCATCAGTTTTAGGATTTGAATAGGACTTACTTGCCATGAATTTACAAGGTGGTCTTGTTTCACCAGCGTCTGCATCAGAGCAGCTACTGACATCTGAGTAGTTCTCAAGAAATGATGTACTTGGCATTTCATAATCTTCCTTAAGTCCTTGAAAGTCTGTTCCAAAAGATGATGGAAAAGAGTCAGATGTTTGCAATCCGTCTGCAGCAAAATCCGGGATATTACCATTTTCACATCGTTGCAAGTAATCCTTTCCCATTTGTTCTCCATCAGCTTGCCATTGTGTTTCACCACAGTATCTTTGATAAACATAATCTGACCTGGAATTCACAACACTGGGGTCTGAGCAATAGTTTGTGTTAAAGTCAGAGTTAAAGACAGGGGCTTCATGTGAAGCACCAGCGCTGGCAAAGCCATGATGTCCAGTGAAGTCCTCAATATGATGGGAAAGGCACCCATCTGACTCAGATGTCCTTCTCAAAGTCCCTGGATCTGATGGTAGAGGTGGGGGATTATGGAAATATGAATCCCACCCATGCGCCATCCTCAATACGGAGTAGTAACTAAGGCTTACTGTAGCCTGAAAACACAGATAAACAAAGAATGAATAAATACAAATTAAAACCAAAACCATCCACAGAAAAATAAAAAAATAAAAAATAAAATCTCACCTTATTTTAAACATCTATGGACTGTCCAGAGAAATGTGAATTACATCTGATTGGAAACCTGTGTAAAAATTAAAATGAATATTTTTATTGCTCTGAACATTTTACAAGCTACAGAAAACATCAGAAAAAACACATCACACCTCTTTCACACTGCTGTTGTTAGTATAAATTAAAGTTTCAATGATCAAATTGGTATTGCCACCACTCTACAGTCAAAAATTATATGAAAAAATATTTTATAACTGTTTTCTCTGCAACTACAATCTCTTATTTTGGAAGTATTCACATCCGCTATGGCACTCCAAATAATATCTGAGAAAGGCCTGTGTCTACAACTTGATGAGTCCGCATTTACAAGGCTAATGAAACTGACACCATGGAAGCCACCAAGTTGAGAACCTCTTCAGTAGGCTTTCTGGCCATACCTAATATCTAAGTCAGTTGATTCTTGGTCAGGGGGGTGCCCAAATCCCAGTATTGTAATGGAGCTTCAGGTGTCATAATAGATGACCAAATAGGCAGCACTTACAGCAGAGGTGGCCAACTCCAGGCCTTGAGGGCCGGTGTCCTGCAGGTTTTAGATATCACCCTGGGTCAACACCCCTGAATCACATAATTAGTTTGTTACCAAGCCTCTGAAGAACTTCAGGACATGTTGAGGAGGTCATTTAGCCATTTGAATCAGCTGTGTTGGATCATCTAAAACCTACAGGACACTGGCCCTTGAGGCCTGGAGTTGCCCACCCCTGCCTTACAGACTTTTATGGTAGAGCAGCTAGATCTGAGCAACTATGAGACCCATACGGCATTTTAAAGAAAAAAGTCTTTGGTTTAATAAGAAATAAAACTCCACTCTTTGCACAGAACTCCAAACAATATGTTTGGCACAGTAGCAGGCACAGATCATCGACCTACTAATTTGATTCCAGCTTCGCTGTTGCTGCTGGAGAAGTGGGCGGCTGCCCGAGCTGTCATTGCCCTGTTGCTGCACCTGTGGCTGGGGGTGCCGACGGTCCAGGCCGATTCCCTCTCTCAGTCACACGGGGTGGGCTTAGGTTTGGCCAGGTGGCTCCCTGGCCTCAGTTGGCCAATCGGGGTATGTGGCATGGCCTGCGGTGCCAATGACTTGCTGAGCAGTAGCCAAAACTGAAGAATTGGGATGCAAACCAGGAACAGAGAACATCTGCCTTCAAATTATAACTGATGCTTTACTGAAAGTAAAAGGTCCAACTTTTACAGTTTCTGTTTCAGGTTTGTGTTCCACTGTCCATAATTTCACCACTTCTCACAGTTCTATATACTTCTCTCTAATCAATTTCACATCAATCTCCTCCAATTCATCTTGTCTGGTTCTGGGGAACAGCTGGTTTATTCTCCTGCCTTCTATCTCTCTGATGTACCACATTCTTCATTGCACCTTTCTGCAGCCCTGATAGTTAGCTAACCTCCTTTCGTGCTACCTTGACTTTGGCCTCTAGTCTCCTAGGGTACTGCTCGTGTGGCTTTTCAACTTGTAGCCAAGCATCTCACTGATCACTGCTGCCGTAGTGTTAGCTGGTTAGTCTCGGTAATGATACCGTACTTTGGTACCATAGGTACTGTCCAATAGTGCTGCATTCACATCATCTAGTAGATCTTCTGAGGGTAATTCACATAATCTTTCAGTCCAGCTTTGTCCACCCACTGGTAGGACTTCTGGATGTCAGCCACTTCCTCTATCTGCTGGTAGCACGTACCGTGCAGGGGCCTATCCTTCCACGATGGTTCCTCCTCTTAGTCTTGAGCATGCGGTGGGTTGGGGGCATCTTCCTGATGTATTCGTGGGCGTTTGTTGTCTAACACTGGACTGTGGTACTGACACTCACCAGTCCCCGGCCTCCTTCCTTACGCTTAGCATACAGCCTAAGGGTGCTGGACTTTGTGTGAAACCCTCCAGCTTGATGTCAGTGGCTTCTATTTCCTCCTTTGGCCATCTTATTATTCCAGCAATGTAACTGATCACAGGCAGGGTGTAGGCGTTAGCCCGGATCTGTTCTTACCATTCAGCTTACTCCTCAGGACTTGCCTGACCCTCTGCAGGTACTTCGTGGTTGCAGCTTTGCTAGCGGCCTCTTCGTGGTTTCATTTGCCTGTGGGATCCCAAGGTACTGACCTCAATAAATTATGACCAACTTGTAAAAGAAGTCACAGAAGCACTAAATCGATGGTCAAATCTGCCTATATAGGTAGATAGATATACTAGATATACTAAAAAATGACAAAGTTTTTTTTATATTATTTCCAAACACCTCTGCTGCCAACTCTATTCTCTGACAGTTTAAACAAACTATTTAACCAATTTATTTGAAGTAATAGGAGGGCAAGGCTCTGTCTAAAGCTACTTTACTTGACCTATGAAATAGGACGACTCCAACTCCCCAGTCTCAGATGGTATTACATGACTGCCCAACTAACATCAGCTTCCACCGTTAACAAAAATAGAGGTGGTATGCGTTGGGAATATAAAAGGGAAAGGCTTTCTCTCTATGCATTATAACTTATTGACGCTTTCGTCCTCAGACTCAGCAGCGGATAAGTTAGATGCATGGAGAAGGGATATCCAAGAAAACAAATGTTTTTAAACATTGTTTTGTTTTGTTTAAAAACACAAAAACAAACAATAAAAACATGCTTTAAACTTGTGCAATTTAAAGCACTCATACGTACAGTATAACACCCGTCAGGCTCTATCATATGTCCAATCACATTCCAGACATTTGTACCAAACGTTTAGTTGAAGGAGGAACTTTTTTTCTGCTCTTGCTCTTGACGAAGGCCAGATGGTGACGAAGGCCTCTCCTCCCTGCTTAGCCTCATGTCCTTGTCTAGTCTCGTGTTTTTTGTATTACTTTTCCCTGGAACACTCTCACAGTCTGTTCTCTAAAACCTAAAAGAGGAATTATGGGTTTGATCAACTGGTCCCTGAATGCAATTGACACCCTTTTCTTAACAAGAAGTCTGGGCTCAGGTGAGCCTGAGTGCAGAAGATATCGACCTATTAGGAACCATGATAACAGGGTTCTTGCTGATCGGAGCTGGCTTGGCCCTGACTTATCGAAGAATTAAGAAAGCGGAACCAGCTGTTCAAACCCCCACAAGGCTGCCCGCTGGGATTGAAACGATGGGACGACGCATGAGTTTCTCAAAATGGGCTCATTGAGTGCAGCACGGATAAGATCTTGGAGAAGCTCGCGGCTCTCCAACGGGAGATTGAGAGACCAGTGTCAGACTGTTAGAAGAGCTTTGAAAATCATATGAGTTGTTCGCACTAAAGTAAAAACCACCATCACTTCATGCGGATACCCCTTCGGCGCCAGCTGCGGTCTCAAGGCTGAAGCTGAACAAAAACACCCTGATAATGACTGTGTTTAGACTGTTCTTCCCATTCTATTCAAGGCCACCTGGGTTGGCTGGAAGACTGTTTACTTAGCCTGGCAGGGCGAAGGACACTGTCTCAGCTGAACTCTGGACACATACACACACGCACACAGACATTTATACACATGCAGATGTACACTCATCCCCCCTCCCCCTCCAAACACCTTCGACGCTTATTCCCTTCCGATGCTGACGGTGGATCGAGGACCAGCACATAGGCTCCAGGCCCAGATGTACTGTCTACATTGGCCGTCTCTCACCCTTTACCCACCCCTGTTGCTTGTCATGTGGTTCTTTGGTGTATTAAGAGTTTTTTCATGTGCTATATGTAGAGGTGTTTTTTTTCTGTTCTCAAACGGATCTCCCTATTGGAGCTCAGTCTGGGGGGAGTTATTTTTTTCTCCTTATCTTTCCTCATGTGGTGCATTTTCCATTGTTATACCTCTCTGACCTATCTTCCTCATGTGATGTTTTTGTGTAATGTGTGTATGGTCGGAGGGTAAGATTACGCCGCCATTGCGTGCAATAGGTCAGCAGCCTTAACATGAAATTTCCCACTTGTGGGACTAATAAAGGTATATCTTATCTTATCTTATCTCTTCACCATTGTCTATGGCAGGGGTCAGCAACCTTTAAGACCCAAAGAGCCATTTGGAGCCGGTTTCCACGCAAAAGAAAACACTGGGAGCCGCAAATACTTTTTGACATCTAAAATGAAGATAACACTGTATATATTGTTTTTTACCTTTATGCTTTGTGTGAACTAAAGTGTGTTGCTTATGAAATCCATGAAGTGCTACAGAGAAAATTACATTTTATTCATGTAATTAACACATTTTGAACTCTTAAAGAAATATAACAAAAGGAAAGACACCCAGCACCTGAGCGGCACCCGCAATCGTGGCTCGCCGTTTAACGTCTGTGCTCTCTCTGCTGTTGTTGGTATATGTCGGGCTGTGAGCTGAAAAGCTACAGCCGGCTGTGTGCGTACAGCAACCGTGTGTGAAAAGTGGTCAATAAAGAGATGCTGAAAAGCATGTTCATGCAAACATCGTCGGGTCTGCCGTGGTATGTTTACAACGGGACTTCTGCTCCTGAATCTCTGCACACAGCGTCTGCAAATCGGGGCTGTACGAAGTCACTTTCATCTTCACGCAGGACTGTAAGCTGTCATCTGTGAGGCGTGAGCGGTGTTTGTTTTTAACATAGTTCACGGAGGAGAACAGCTGCCGACATAATGTGGATCCGAAGATCCATAACTGGCCTACCTGGGGTTGAAAGTCTCTATAAATGCACGGCGTTTCAGCGGGTACACCGGCTTCCGCGAGCGTGACGCTTATTTTGAGCGATGAAAAAATAACAAAATATAATTTTATTTTTATATTTCAATGTCACAATAATCTTCCAATTTAGAAGTACATAATAAAAAAAACCTAACATAAATAAAATACACTTTAGCTAAATACTTCAAATTTATTTTCCCAAACCACGTGGAGCCGCACTATAAGGACTAAAGAGCCGCAGGTTGCCGACCCCTGGTCTATGGGAATGTTCTGAAGTTCATGAATTGTAGAAAGATGTTGCCAAGTGTTTGTCTGAAATGTTTAATGTAAAAATCCCCTTAATGGTTAAACTCTGGGTACTTGGTAACAACTAAAAAAAAGCTGACTAAATTACTGGACTATGGACTACTTCAAGCCAGAAGTAGCCTGGCTACTGACTACTTCAGCCCATGTTGGAGGAGTATGGATGCACACTCCATGGGACTCTAGAAGTAGGAAACTGCAGAATCTGTAGGCCTGGAAAGACGAACATACATTGCCAAGGGCAAACGACGGGACTTTGTGAATATCCATTTTTTAAATAATAGTTTGACTACTATTGTTCCAGATAAACACATCCAGACCCTTTTCAGTGCTGCTGCTATTTGTAGATTGCTCTATGGAAATCTTGTTCTGTCCCTATCCCTGTGTGAATGGTGGACAACTTCCCAGTGCACATCCCACTGAATGTTGAAAAAAAATATGACTGGCTGGACTCCTCAACTCATGTGCTGCTTATTAGCTTGGAATATGATGAGTCTTCAATTGTAAAACTGCTGGGTCACAGCCAGTAACCATCTATTGTCATCTGTCTTGATGATACATTCAAAACTCAGGTCAGTTTAAAACAGAAGTTCTTTTCTTTGGGAAAATGTTGGATCTTTGTTAATAACGCAGGGGCAAGTGGCCAGAATGGACCTTCAACTGAGCAAACAATAGGGGATCTGTGCTGGAAGAGATCCAGAGGTGCACACGATTATCTTGTAAGCAAATACTTAAAATTCAAAAACATCACATACGGTTTTTGATTTTTTATTGGGCTAGTTTGTGGAACGTATTCCACTTGAGCTAATTTAGGTTACCTGATGTACTTCGGTTTTGTTTACTTACCTATACACCAGTCCTGAACTCAAGACATAGATGTGCCATTTTAAAACAAAAAGAAAGAACACACTCAAAAGCTTAACACTAAAATTCTTCTTTACCTGGTGGTAAAATGTCTGCTGCCATCCAAATCTTCAAGATGTTTTTTCAGTTTTCTGTAAAAGAACAAAAATAAATAAAATACAATAACATCATTATTATTGTCATCATCATCACTTGAGTACTAACAGTAGCTTTGGCACCGTGTACAAATTAGATCATGCAACAGAAGAATCATCCCAAACACAGTAGCAAATCTAGAACGCAACGTTTGAAAAAGAAAACAATCCATGTGTTGCATTGGCCTAGTTAAAGTCCAGACCTTGACCAGACCTTAAGACAGCAGTGAACAAACAAATGCCCGCAAACCTCAGTGAACTGAAGAAACAAAGAAGAACAGACCAAAATTCCTTCACAACAATTTAAGAGACTGACGAAGTGGTATAGAAAACTTGAGTGTACTTAGTTTTTCCTCCCACACATTGTTACTGCATTTTTAGTTTAGTTTTTGTTGGATAAGTAGCTGTGATCTAGCCATTGCTCTCAGCGTGAGCACTTCCCTCTCACTCAGTCACAGCAGTGACTGCCAGGGTTCAGTGCTCCTCACTGGGGACATGGCTGCTTTCTGTCTTTACTTATGAGTGTGGCACTTGACAAATTATGTTGTGCTTATAAGAATCAGGATCTTTAAAAAGCAACGGCTTTATTTAAACACAAAAATCTAATCACACACTGGTGACGGCAAGCTACATTGTAGCCACAGCTGCCGGACACTGGCGCCACCGGGCCCTCTGACCACCACCAGTAGACAAACATGGGGTTAGTATCTTGCCCAAGGATATTTAGCATGCAGCTAGGAGGTAGCCTGGGATCGAACCACCGACCTTCTGAACAGTGGCTGACCTGCTCTGCCTACCCCACAATGCAAAGACTTTTCAATTACAATGTAGGCCCATCCCAATGAACCGCTTACTTTTTCATAGTTTTCACTCAAATCGGAACTGTATTTTTCAGTATAAGAACATCATATTTAGTAAGATGTGACACTAACCATTGAAACCATCACCTTATCAGGACAGTATTCACTGATCAAAATCAGATGAGCAGCTTTAGACCCATGCCATGCTTCTGTTTTTGTTTGTTTTTTTTAAATATAGGAATTATGGTTCAATACCCTCCCAACCCCCCCAAAAGGGGAAATAATAACAGAATTAGATTTATTTACATCACTGTATCTTCTATCTAATTTGCAAGGCCAAAGCACTGTAAGCTTTAACAGAGCAGCATGTTCTTGCAAACCAAGCCAGCTGTGACAGTCCATGCAAGTCAATGCTTGTCAAGCTGGCAATAGTGCTGGTTTGTGCAGTTCCAGTTTACCCTACAGCTACAGGATTTTACCCTTTACTTCTACTTAAGGAAGCAGTATTTTAATGTCAAGTCAATAATACATATTATTTCCCTTGTTAATTTTTGTGCTTTTCCTTAGAAGTAATTTTTAAATTGGCGTTTTATTTTACTAGTTTATACTATTGGCTTATTATTCTGGAAGAGCCATGTGTCAGAAAGATCATGGTAAAACCTTGAGGCCTCGGAGATGTGAGTCATGGGCAGCAAATGAATCTTTTCAAGTGGCACAGATCTGGATTGCAAAATGAAACTCCAAAAATATTGTATTGGTAAAGATACATTGTTTCCATGTCCAGGAGACCACGTTCAGTTGGCCTTCATGAAGTTTGCTGCTTTGCTTCAAGCTACAAGCTACCTCAACCACACGCCGTTTTAACATGTGTGTAACACAAGCCAAAAATAAATGTAGGTTCCCATTAACAAAACACCTGAAGAAAAAAGGATCGTGCTACCCTTCTTACTCATTTCAAACATAAATCACTTGGCTTTGTAAAGATCATCTTTTGTGCTGATTATAATTTAGCACTTCTTTTCTAGTCTACCACTGCTAAGGTATAGTGCTTACTGGGTCAGTTTAAAACTCCAAAACCAATACACCTTCTTGTCTGCTGTACAAGATGCGGTTGGCATTTAAAGGGTTAACAAGTAGCAACCATTTTGTGTCCAAGACTTGCTACAAAATGGCACCCTCTTTCCTTCTGCTTGTCTATTACACAAACGCCTTTTGCTTGTGAAGGCACACAGGGAGCAGTTCCAAAGGGGACAAAGGAAAAAAATTCTGGAATAGGAGCAGGCAAAATCGTTAAAAGGCTGAAAAGAAGCCCATGGATCAGTCTGACACTGAGATGAGGTTGCTTTACTCAACTGCACATAAAATCCCAGACATCCAACTGTTTCAATCTGTACTCTTAATGTCAGACTTTGCTCCATGCTACTCCAAAGGTCCTCTGCTAAACTGTAAACTGATCCCACCTGACTCTGTAGAAATGCCACACTCACACTGCAGCTCTTGCCTGTCAGTACACTTGTATCTCCAAGGTCATAGGCTTAAATCCTGAGATTCATTGTAAAACGCTTCCTTGGATAACAGCTAAATGACTTCTCTGCTGGCTGCACTAGTCTCTGTAAGGTCAAATGCTTGATACTGGTGTATGTCTGAAAATAACTGGTCCATAGGAATTTTCTGTAATATCCAAAAAAACAAACAAACAAAAAAAAAAACAACCCTCTTTCCATACTTTACCTCTAAAAAGGAGACATTCAGACTGTTTTAGTGTTCGTTTGTGGTGCTGTGGGAAGTGGGAAGTACCACGGGACCTTGGGAGGAAAGTCTTAGTCCTATTTGTTATCTCACTGCTACACATCTGACCAAATGCTGTGTAAAATTGGTATTGTTGTTGTGAGGCTCAGCACTTAATTAGTACTTTTAAAAGTCCAAACAGACTCACCACGTGTTTCAACTTTAGTCAACAAGTTCTGTCTAGAAAAAATTAAAATCAATATGTTGTTCAGTGACCTTTTGAAAGGCTATTTAATGCTTGCTTGCTGCTGCTCTAATCTGTCAGGAATCTATCACCTGTGCCAGACTAAGGTGTCATCTTACTTAAACTAAAGCCCCTTTTGCCCCATTAGTACCTACTCTGATTGTTCAACAACTACAACAAAGGTGGACACTGAGGCAAGAATACACCTGCTGCTCAGTCTGTGGCTGTGTTCAGACTTCCCTCGTTGCCAGGATTCAAAATTGGTGGGGGGTTTTTTTCTTCCCCCCCCCCAATCTTTACCAGTCGTCATCCCAAGTCTTTCTTTACAACTCTAGATTCTATAATCTCCTCTTATATTTGGAAGGGTAAACGACCTCGAGTAGCTAAGGTGCAACTACAGAAACCTAAGATTGAAGAGGATCTGGCACTCCCCAACTTCCGCTTATACTATTAAGTTTATTTTGAAAAGTCTCAACAGGAGCTTGAGCTTTATTGTGAAAGGTTTATGTGGAAGATAAACAAGCGGACACGCGATGGTTTTACCGTCGTTGTTGCTAACGACAATGCATAAAAGCAGGCACTTGTCCATCCGTAGTGTGGTTATATTAAATATAAGAGAAAGAGAGAACTTTAAGAAATGAATATAGCCACTACAGTGACCATCAAAACGATGAAAAAAATATTGCCGTAAACAGTTTATTTTGTGACACCATGAAACAAACGATAGCGTAAAATGAAACGATAGATGTTTTTATATCGTCATCCGATATATCGTTATATCGAACAGCCCTAACCCTTGCTGTAACAGATGCAGGTCCATCCATCCATCTTCATCCGCTTTATCCGGGGCCGGGTCGCGGGGGCAGCAGCCTAAGCAAAGAGGCCCAGACCTCCCTCTCCCCAGCCACCTCCTCCAGCTTATCCGGGGGAATACCAAGGCATTCCCAGGCCAGCCGAGAGATATAATCTCTCCAGCGTGTCCTGGGTCTGCCCCGGGGCCTCCTCCCGGTGGGACATGCCTGGAACACCTCACCCAGGAGGCGCACAGGGGGCATCCTTGTCAGATGCCCGAACCACCTCAGCTGGCTCCTTTCGATGTGGAGCAGCAGCTGCTCTACTCTGAGCCCCTCCCGGATGGCCAAACTTCTCACCCTATCTCTAAGGGAGAGGCCAGCCACCCTTCGGAGGAAGCTCATTTCTGCCGCTTGTATCCGCGATCTCGTTCTTTCGGTCACTACCCACAGCTCGTGGCCATAGGTGAGGGTAGGGACGTAGATCGACCAGTAAATTGAGAGCTTCGCTTTTACACTCAGCTCCCTCTTCACCACGACGGACCGGTGCAGCGTCAGATGCAGGTCTGATAATGCTAATCTAACCCACATGTTTTGGACCTGCCCTGCCCTGGCAAATTTTTGGGAGGAGATTTTCTGCACTTTGCACAAGGCTTGAAACTAGCTCTCAACCCCCTAACTTGCTCTCTTTGGTACAACAAGAGAGGATGATAAGTATATTTCCAGAGCAAAGCGTAGGGTGCCGTCTTTTGGTTCCCTCCTGGCTAGGCCATTTTGATGAAGTGGAAGGCTGCTGCCCCGCCCTCCCATGTTCAGTGGCTTGCTGATCTCTTCCCTCTTCTTTTTTTTTCTGTGTAAACTGTATCCACAATTACTCAATAAAAATATTTTGAATTTAAAAAAAAATAAAAAAATAAAAAATGGGTGGTTTTGATTTTAGTAAACGAGAGACTCTCATGACGCCACTGACCAGGCAATCAGTGGCACGTAGTCTGACAACGTCACATTTTAGTACCTGCTCAGATCACTTGGGATCCCGGCTGAGAAGGTACTACAAAGAGTACCTGGTACCAGGTACTATGACCTAATGGAAAACCCTGAATACCGTGATGAATCATGCTGAGTTGTTCCAAGTAGGTACTAATGAAAAAGGGCTTAATAGCTTGATTCTACTACTACCACCTACCCGGGTCGGCTCAGTACAGTTCGTCACGGTTTTCCCTTAGATGGTAGTACATGGTTCCAGACTCCATTTTTAGAACCTACTTGGTTGGTGTTCCAAGCATTCCGAGTCCGGAATTGTGACATCAACAAACTGCACAAAAAAAACAACACTGCAATCGCAGAGTGTGACAAAAAGTGATACCCCGAAGCAGCAGGTACACCACGCCTCAACATCCTACTTTGTTGTGGTGTTCGTGTTGCATTCAAATGATGTCCCAGGACTTTTGGCCATGTTGCTACAATGACCCCACGCACCTTAGGTGGTACTCCACTGTATTGGAAAAAGAGTCAAGCAGAGTCGAACTGCGTCAAGTTGTGTCGAGCCAATCCAAGTAGGTACGAATTGAAAAGGGCTATTACTTTCGCCACACTGGTTGCTGAATGTGCTAGTTGAGAGTTCACCACAGTCCTTCGTGTCACCATTAAAGCTTGAGGCTAGACTAAATCTCCTCACAAAAACCCCCTCTGAATCAGCTGCAGAAGTTTCTTAAAAGTTTTTTTCCCCAGAAACTCTGAAAAGCTGAGAATCTCTTAGCTGCTCTAATGATATCTAGGCAGCAAAGATTGAATTGCTTGCTTACAAATTCTCCACAACAGGAAGGGCATCTGGCGTAAAAGATTTTTCCAGAAAACATAATCTTTTTAGAATTGGAACATCTCCCTCTGGATAATCTGTGGAGCTCTGAAGTTCCTCAGTGATATCATTAAAATGGCGGTAAACAAACTAACAACGCAATCGTCTTCAATTCTGCTTTCCCAGCCTCAGCACCGGTACGATGTTACAAAACCTGAGAGATGAATAAATGGCTAAAAACAACAACAAAGCATGCCTTGCGTCAGTACTGTGACATCACTTGCCATGGGTATAATGAGCCCCTTAGAATCTCCATTGATCTCCCTGTGGCTACTTGAGCAGTTTTCTAAGTCACTTACTACCTAGACCTCATTTTGATCCCATCTGCAAGAACAAACATCTTGTGGTAGTGACTGCACCCTGGCAGGGGTCATTTGTTACCCTTGCTTACTGAAGCGAGGCCACAGATAAAGTGAGCAATTTCTTAACTGGGTGACGGTTCTAGCCTTCAATAAAATTTATGATTCACCCCAATGACCCCCACAATTTAAACTAACTTAATTTTCTTTACACCACTTTAGCATCTGACTACAATAAGAAAGTGCAAGGAGAAAGTACTATGCAAGCTTTACAGGAGCAGCATATTCCGGTACACAGAGCCCCTATAGACCATGCAAGACACTGTTTACCAAGCTGGCAACTGTGGTGGTCTGTGTGGTGCCATTTTAGCCTAATAATCCTAGTATGTAATCCCATCACCTTTAAAAAAATAAAAAAAATAAAACTATATCCCAAGATTCATTAGTTGCTTTATGTGTTTTTGTCAAAAGCAAGCAAAACGCCTGCAACAGAATCAACATTCATGCGTGTTGCCCTGAGACCTTTAGTGGAAGAACTTCGAAGTGTTTGTTTCCACTGTTTCATATATTACTGCCTTTTTCTTTTTGAGAAGCTATATGCTCAGTGCCATTTGTCTTTTTGTCAAAAGACCGATGAGGATATCATTGTTTCTACCCCACTGTCTAAACTGTCCCCAACCCCCGGGCCACGGACCAGTCGTTTGGTACCGGGCCGCGAGAGATGAGGCTTGGGTGTGAAATTAATGGTTTCAGGGTTTTTATCGTTAACTCAGTTTCCCTGGGTATTTTCACATGTGTTATGAATAAATCTTGCTTTTTTTTGTACCGGTACTGGTTTTATTTTTTTGTATTTATCCGTAACACCTTAAAGGCCGGTCCATGGCACAAAAAAAGTTGTGGTTTAGCCCACATTTACAGTCTTAGTCTGATTGAGCTAAAACAAATATCAGCAAAAGAACAAAGGATGGTTAGCATTATCAACAAATGAATCCTACTTGCTACTAATCTCACAGATCAGCCACTGTGAAGATTTCTTTCTGTAGCAATAATTAGAAATGGTTGTTAACAACCAGTAAAGTTGGCTTTGTAAAGATCTTTTGTGCTGATCATAATTTAGCCCTTCTTTTCCAGTATACCATTACTGAGGTATTGTGCTTACTAGGTCAGTCCAAATGCTGCAAAGCCAATACACCTTCTTGTCTGCTATGCAAGATGTGATAGGCATTTAATGGGTTAACAAGAAGCAACCATTTTGTGTGCAAGACTTGCAACAAAATGGCACCCTCTTCTCTTCTCCTGGCCTATTACACAAACTCCCTTAGGCTGCAAGGGCACACAAGAACGAGTGCCCATGCGGACAAAAACAAGCAGCAGCAACAACAACAACAACAACAACAACAACAACAACAAAAAAAACAAAAAAAAAAAACTACTACAGAGCAGATAAAATGTTCAAATGGCTGAACAGGAGCTCCTGCATCAGTCTGACACTTTGTGACTAGACAGACTGAGCTGCTTTACTACATGACTGAGTAAAGTAGACCTGCCATCGAGGGGAGCAGCAATGAAACGCTCCACTGATAAGGAACTGGTTAGATACATGTTTCTCAAGTGAGATTCAATCCATGTATTCTTGTTAGAAAAATGCTAAAGCTTGACACCTGACCATTTTATTCCCCAATTTCAGGATTTTCACTATAAACTGTTTACTCTCCTGCAGACTTTCTGGGAAGTCTTTAATAATGTCTCTGATTGTGGAAAAAGCACTAAACAGATCTTGTCTGAAAACTTCACACTCATTGCAGCTCTTGCCTGTCAGTGTACTTGTGGCTCCAAGGTCATGGGCCTAAATCCCAAAACTGGATGTAAAATGCCAATTTGGACAAAGAAACCCCACCCCTCATTTCAGTTTCTTTATCCAAGAGTGTTTTAGTGGAGCTGTGGCAGTTAATACACACGAGAAGTACAGGAAGTACCAAGGGAACTGAGGAGGGAGCTTTCAAGCATGATTTTGACTTGCAGTGAATCTTAAACTTCCTGTTTTTGAAAAGTTTGTTTTTGCATTTTAACAAATCCAGTCCTCTCCTCTAGCACCATGCACTTTCACCCCTCTCTAATAACCTACTGGAACAGGAGCAGAAGGAAACAAAATAGAAAGCAAAGCAACTGGATAACATTTTGCAAAAAGTCTCAGCTTTTGTATAATCTTTGATTTTCTGAGAACCCTATAATGACATATCATTGTAATGATGGTAAAGCCTAAGACTCGTACATATTTCAACCCAACATGGCAGCTATTTGTCCCTATCTTTGGTGCACAAAGTGCAGGGAAGAATATAAAAGCCTTTGGCATTCAACTGGAAAACTTTCTCTGTCATGCTATTGCTTGGTGACGACATCGTCTTTGACTGCCCAAGAGACAACTATCATCGTGCAAAACCACACTTAAGCCCTTTTCCATTAGTACCTACTCAGATCAACTCAGCATAGTACCTGCTACTTTTTTTAGTACTTTATTGGCCGGGATTCCAAGCGATCCAAACAGGTACTAAAATATGCTGTTGTCAGACTGCATGCCACCGATTGGCTGTCCAGTAGCGTCACTGGATGAGTCATGAGAGTGTCTCGTCCCGAAAATCAAAACCGCCATTTTTGAAACTCGGCAACGTAGGAAATGGCAACAAAAAACCAACGCCATGTTTCCCTGGGTGTGAAAAGCTACAGACCGAGCAGCGGGTATATCTCAGTTTCGATGTCCACCGTTGTTGTAGCATTTGTGCCGCATATTATTAGCATTGCAGGACCCGCAGACACGTCATTGTGACGACAAGCACGCAATCAAGGTACTACTGGATTGTAATGGAAAACCAGTCGATGCAAGTTGACTTGAGTCTATCTGTAACGAGTCAACCCGAGTAGGTACTTTTCCCACTAGTATCTACTTTGGTCAGCTCTGAATGGCTTGACTCAGTTTTTAGGGTTATCCATTACGTGGTCTTAACAGGTACAAGTTCCTGTTTTAGTACCTACTCGGCCAGGGCCAAGCAATCTGAGGTGATCCCACAATATGCTGTCAACAGACTGTAGGTTAGTCAGTGGCGTCACCCAATCAATCAATCAATCAGTCATGACTAGTGGTGCAACAGATCACGGTTGATCCGAAATCCGAACCGATCCCACTCCACGGTTCGGTACGCACGTGATCCGAAGATTCGAAAAAGAAAAGTATGTGTATGGTGCGCGTGGTCAGTCTGTCAAGCGGTAGTTATGGCCAGTGCTAGTGGTCCAAGTGGCAGAGCAGAGGAGCTTGCGGCATTTAAGCAGGCTTTTGTTGCCCAATCCGACCGGGCTAAAGCTATTACAAAAGCTACTGGGGTGTTTAGCTGCAGATGGGAGGCCGTATTCCGTTGTGCAAAACAGGGGGTTTAAACTGTGATGAACGTGCTTGAGCCACGCTATGATATCTCGTTGCGCGTCCACTTCAGTGTGACAAGATCATTCCAAGCATGTATGAGCAGGAAAAGTTTAAGGGTATGGCTGAACTGTCCCAGGCATCTTCTGTTGCTCTAACTACAAACGGGTGGACCTCCAGGGCAACGGAAAGCCACGTGACCGTGACAGCTCGTTATATCACAGCGGAGTGGTAGATACAAAGCCCTGTACTGCCCTTTAGATTACATTAGATTTGATGAAACTTTATTTATCCCTCGGATGGGTTCCTCCGGGAAATTCAGTTTCCAGTAGCACAGCACTGACAGAAGTTGCAGAATGTGAGCAGAAATATACCATATATAAATACAGAGAATACAAAAGGGATAAATAGAATAAATAGGAATAAGAATACAAGGGAACGGCACATTTCAAGTATTGTGAGTCTATTACACAGCTGGATATTAACAAAAACTAAGGCACTACAGCTTACTTGTTCCCCCCTCCTTTGTTCCCGTTTCCCCTTCCTCTCCCCTCCAGCGAGGAGTTAACAGTTTTATGGCGTGTGGGACGAAGGACTTCTTAAGTCTGCTGGTCCTTGACTTTGGGAGAAGCAACCCGTCACTGAACAGACTCCTCTGGTTGTTTATGGCCATGTGCAGAGGATGCAGAGGATGCCCAGCATGGTCCATAATGTCCATATTACACTTTATCTCCAAAAGTTGATTCTGTTCATCTGGACGTAGTGTTTTGTGGGAGAAACGTTTTGTCACTCATCCAAGTAACTTCTTCAGTCTCAGCTGACTGCAGGTTTCCCCAATCTTATAAACAGTACATTTGCATTATGACTGAAACCAGCCTTTTCAAACCTATTGCACTTTAATTTGTTTTTATATAAGTCCGTGGAATGAGTCTTCAGTTGAATGTTTTTTAATAGGCAAAAAATACTTGAGTAAATGGGGAGTCGAATTTTTGCCTTTTTCTCTATTTTTGCTGATCCAAAAATTTATCCGATCCGTGACTTAAAACCGTGATCCGATCTGAACTGTGAGATTTTTGATCCGTTGCACCACTAGTCATGACAGAAACAAAAAGCCATATATCGAGAAGCAGGTGTACCATTGCCTCAGCATCCTCCGCATACAAATGACATGACAGGACTTTTTGGCTGCATTGCTATATGTACCCCTCGCATATTAGATAGAACTCAATTGTAACCGAAACAGAGTCGAGTCAAGTAGCTACTAGTGGAAAAAGGCCATTATAGTCCGAATCTGTGATCAAGACAAAACAAATGCGGGATTCTGGAAATGTCAATGAAACAACAAAAGGAAAACAGGACGGTGCCACCAATGAATAAATATTACTTACATCTAAACCCACAGAAGAACTGTTGTGAAGCCCATCTTAACAAGGTGCCTTTTTCAGTCTTCCACCACTCGGGTACTGTGCACACTCCCTCAATGCAATTGCAAACCAACACACAAAATAGGACAGAGGCACATATGAATTCCATATCCACATCTACCACCTTCATTCTCCAACTCCTGCAACTGGACTACCCAAAACAATTCTACACTGGTGTGCTTACTAACTACTAGCTGAATTGATTCAAATGCTGATTTGATTTTTAACAAAGCTTAAAGTAAATTCTGTTATAATTTAGTGCAGCAGTAACAAACAAGATCGAATGATCAGCACATTTTAAATGTGTCAAAACATCCAACTGTGGTGAGTTACAAAAAACTCTGACCAATGATAGCTGTCAATAAATTAGACCCAACTTATATAAAACTTCACATGCTTGCAGAGCTTTGTTTTATTTCAACAAAACTCACCAAGGACAAGGATTAAGGCTCAAGCTAACACAAGTGGCAGATAACAAACTGAGGAGTGTTGGGGGGTGTTAGAGGACTCTTGTCTTAAGTAAAAATTTACAACTATATAGCACCCTAGCCATGTCTAGGCTGCTGTGTCACAGTGAAAATTAAACCTTCAAGCACAAGTATGAAACAAAAACAAAACCAGTATGACCAATTAGTGCTCTTTGCACTCATGAACTGTTACAAAACAAAACTAAAACTGAACTTAACAAAACACCGGTTAAAAACAAAGACCTTCTGCTGATAAATTGAGAATGTTCCACCTGCCATGACGGTGTAAAAGATGTAGAACATGTCTGAGGTCAAATTATTAAAGTACACTCCAGAAGAGTAAATCTAAGGATGAGTGTATTTTTGCAATTTTACAGTATGTAAATATTTTATGGAGCAGGATCTCTACACTAGGCAGTCCCCACCAGTTCCTTTGGGGCAAAGGATCTGGTTTGACTTGAGGCAAAATAAGTCCCAACTGGCCTTCAAACTGCCTTGGTGACAAATGGTTAAGTGATATAGGACTCTTGATTTCACAAGATGTTACAAAATAGCTAATAGAACTTCATAAGGTATCATGTCACTTTCCACAACAACCTAAAATACAAATAACAATACTACAACTAATAATAATAATAATAATAATATTAATAGTAGTAAATGCTAGCACCTAAGCAGATTCTCCCTCCCAAATCTTTAAAGTTGCTTCAGGCCAAATAGCTTGGCTTCAGGTGTTTCATTATGGATACTGTTTCAAGAGGTACAATGAATGCACTATGAATCTGGTATTTATTAACTAACATGGTGTTGACCTGTTATCCACAAAAAACAACAACAAAAACAAAAGCTTTTTAGTCAAATAGCAAATTATTTGTGTAGCTCAGTGTCATAAAAACCAAAATGTGATCTTTAAACAAATGCTAAAATACCTTACTCATTAAACAGTTCTGTCACCTTTTGAGCAAATAATACACTATTTTTGATGACAACGAAACTAGCCATGAGAAAGGCAATATGTATATGAATAAAATTAGAGCAGTTTGCAAGAAAACATGTATACGGAACAAGTATGATAAACT
The DNA here is from genome assembly GCF_057382275.1 of Copadichromis virginalis. Classification (NCBI taxonomy): domain Eukaryota; kingdom Metazoa; phylum Chordata; class Actinopteri; order Cichliformes; family Cichlidae; genus Copadichromis; species Copadichromis virginalis. The sequence goes on along the minus strand of NC_140628.1, from coordinate 9,671,717 downwards.
GATATTATATGAAATCCAGGTATTTCCAGGTGTTTCCCTTTCACTATTTTTGCTATTAGTCTAAACCTTAAGCTTTCTAGGATGATTAAAAAAATGTTGTTAACGATCACATTCAACTCGTTTTTTGAGGTAAAATTTAAGAGTAAGAGTTGTTGTTTTTTTTAAAGAAAACTTTAAAAGTGCACTTATTTGATTATTATTGTAAAATCTGATACAAACCACAAAGTAACTTCTTTTTTTTTTTAAATGAAATTACTAGCAATATCAATTTTATTGTGCATTTGTTGTTGGAGGGTCACAGAGAACACCAACACTGTGACCACATTAATAACAAACAGAAAGCTGAGCTAATATGAGGCAGAACTATTGTGTTAAATAGTGTAAATAAATAGCAGGTCTGCCCACTATACCTCATTATAACAGTGGGTTAAACCACACACCTGTCTTACCGTTCCAACAGCAACCTGAGCTCTAATGAACCACTGGCAGGTAAAGCAATATATAGATGTGTTTTACCACATGGGTTTATAATGCATATTACTAATGACCCTTTAGATTAACGAGCCCACACTTAAGAGTACAAAAACAGCTCCAGTGTACAGGCTATTTTCTGTTAAATTGGGTTAGACAGATTAGCGCTTTACATCATTTATTGTGTGACCATCTGAAATCGTTGTGCTCCTCTTGCCCTGATGTTAGACACTGATTTTTTTTTAGCGAGCCTGGACGCAAGAGTGCAGACCAAAACAAAGCGCTGTGATGCATTCGGGTCAACAAAACCACGAATAGGGCAGCGGTGCGGCTCTCGACTCCAGCCACGTGTCTGTTAATTTTACATTGACGATAGCCGATGTTCTGACAGTAGCTACCTTAGTGCCTAGCACCGTGCTAGCTAGCATTGGCACCCAACAGCTAATGGCTACGCTGCGGCTGGTCTTTAGCACGACCCCCTTACCAGATCAAAGCTCCGCGCTGGTCTTGCGTGCATCACAGCCACTCTTCCCCTGTGGTTTATCAGCTAGATGTCCCGTCTTGTAATAACCACTCAACAGGCTCCCATTGAAGCATCGGCTTTGTTTGCCAGTGTAAAGAGAAAGCGGCAGTCCTCCTTGTCGATGTCTTCCGTCTTCCTGTGCAATACCGTCAGGATAATCTTTCTATTTTCCTTTCAGTGAGCTAATGGAGGTTGTTCAGTCAAAGACACTAAAGCGTTTTATTTTAAGTCCGGTGCAACACAGCTCGCTTTGTCGACGATAGCAGTGCTAGATCCGCCTCCATTATCTGAATTTGCGCAATTACGGACAGTGTGCCCGAAATTCTGCGCATGTTACACAATATCTGCTAACAACCAATGACAATGTGCGAGGAATCCAATTGAGCCCGCCCCTTCATGTTCTATGGCTCTCAGAGTCTGGCTGGGCGGTAGGAGGATCTCTTCCGGGCGACCACGCTGCGGTTCTCTGCGTGCTGCTGCAGCTGCTGCTCCTGCGCTCCCTACGTGCTGTAACAAACACCCTGTACCTCTTGCGCTGACGGTGACTGCGCCCATTAATGAAGTCCTCAGTGGGGCTTTCCTGCTCCCCTGTGCAGTTTCAGTACTCTGCTGATGTTGCACGAGCATCACCAAACTTATCTGGGCACTCAGACCTATGTGCCTACTTGTCTGCTGTGCAGGATGTGGTTGGTATTTAAAGGGTTAACAAGTCGCATACAACCATTTTGTGTGCAAGACTTGCACACAAAATGGCGCCACCTCTTCTTCTGCTGGTGAGCCAGACAAAAAAGAAAAAAAAACCCTTTGGCTGAGAAGGCACATGAGAACCAGTTCCCATAGGAGGGAAAAAATGTTCAAAAGACTGAACAGGAGCTCGTGGATCAGTCTGATAACAGTGTGACCAGACATTGGGCTATTTTACTGGTGCTCTCATGCTCCTAACATATGAACCTTTTAAGGAATAGGCAGTTAATTGGATAATTAACCATAAGTCATTCGATGAAATTAAATGTGTACTACAAAAGTTTTGCAAATTAATGTTCAACTGTTTCTGACCAGATTTTACACCCCCAAGCAGCAAGAAAAGGCTCCACTGATATGGAATTAGTTAGATCACTGTTTGTCATGTGGGATTCAATCTAGAAATATCAGAAAGTGGAGATCTGACCATTTTAGTCTTTTTCCCTAATGTCAAGGTTTGCCCCATAGATATTTATCTTCTCCTGCATGACTTTCTGGGGATTATGTTATGTAATTTCCTACTATTCTGGAAAACTAAACTGATCCTGTCTGAAATGGTAGAAAAACCATACTTAATAAAAGTCTTCCCAGTCAGTATACCTGTGGCTCTTGGGTCATCGGCTCAAATCCCAAGACTGTCCATAAAAAGCCAATCTGGATAAAGAAACCCCACCACCCACCTCCATTTCTCTGGCCTGGAGGGGTTTTGTGACGCTGTGCTTGTTCATGTGGATGGAAAGTGGTGGGAATACCATGGGAAATGAGGAGAGATACCTCAGTTATATCTGCCGTCTCATATTTCCACATATCTGAGCAAATGCTGTCTAAAATGGGCATGGATTTTAATTTTCAAATATGATTTTGGCTTTCAGTAATTATGTAAACAAGAAAATGGTGATAAAATGTTATTTTAAAAAAATATATATTTTAGTAAATCAAGCACACCCATTAAGAGTTCTGTTCTTTCACCCCACTCTAAAACCCCCAAATCAATCTCTGTTCAGTTCAGCTTAAGATTTCTCAAAGTGAACCTGTAAAAGGACCATAATGCTTGTCCCTAAGGGTCTCTCAGCTGGTCCCTTTCAACAGTGCCCAACTGAGGTGTACATTTGCTGTTTGCTTTGGCTCTCCTTTGCTCTCCCAGAGGCTACTGTGCAGTTCTTCCAAGCAACATGAGTCAGTTATTGTCTAGGCCTTTCTTTATCCCCATCTGCCAGCACACACATTGTGTGGTAGAAGCTCCAGGAGGGCAGAGGCCAATGTTTGTTGTGACTTTACAGAAACACCAACTAGTTTGGGCCAAACTTCCTACTGGATAACCCTGTGTCACCCACTTCCTAAAAATATTTTTTTTCACCACTTTAATGTTTTTCATTTGAAAATTAGCAATTGGTATTGCAACATAATTGGCATGCACTTGCCCAGATGATTTTTCCCCCCACTTTCCTACAACAACAACAACAAAAAAAGTCCAGCCCTTAAATGATAAATACATCATAGATACTTTTTGTGGTATTAAATCCTTGTCATACAGTTTTATTAGTAACTTCCACCCATCGATCCATTTTCTTTACCAGTGGGAGTCTATTTCCCATCTGTCAATGGGTGAAAATCATGTCTGGTCATATCCCTAGAGTGTATATGAAGAAAAGGGACAACCCCCAAGAAGTGAAGCAAAATGGGTACTGAAAGTTTGTGCTGGTGACATCAGTTGCATAAATGCCAACTCTTAAACCCCAAGTCATTTATGTACACTTTGGCGGAAAATCCTAAAAAGTGCAAAACACCTATTGAGGTTTTGCAGACATGTGATCACCAACCACATGGCTTGTCCACTATTTTGACAGTAATGATGCAGTCTAGGATTAAATAAATAAGGACCCAGTCATACAGGCCTAGACTGTATGACAATGGTTAATTAGCTCGACATTCCTCAAAGTCATACAACGCCACTGACTATGTTTCCCGAGTGCACACTCCGTAAGATTGGACACATGTTGGCCTTTCAGCTTAACAATTACTTACTAATAAGTAAAGCTCGGTGTGAGGCACCAGTTTAAAATACATGGTGTGCATTAAGGACAGGGACTGTCAAGAACTTTAGCTAATAGACGTCAGCTCGGTCCATGTATTTCCCTTGATTATTTTTTAAACAGCTTTGACAGTGGTGGAGTAGTTGGCATCGTCCCACAGAAGCAAGGTTTTGGGTCAAATCTCCTGCTCGATTGGAACCGTGCTGTATTAAGTTTGCCACTTGTCCCTGTGCCTGTGTAGTTGCTCCAACTTCCTCTTGCAGTCCAAAGACATGCATATTCGGCTAATTAGTGATTTAAAGTTGGTTGTATAAGAGATTAAGTGAACAGAATAAAGTGCTTTAGAGTATATACCCAAATGTGGTTGCTAGTGTAGAGAACTTTGGTCAGAAAGACCAGAAAAACAAGCAGCTCTTTGAAATGTTGCCTCAAAGCAAGAAGGTATGGGTTTGAATTCACTGCCCAGATGGGGTGTCTGTTTGTGTGTATTCTCTTCTCCGGATTCCTCCCATAGTCCAAAGACATGAATTTTAGGTTTACTGGTGATTCTAAATTGGCCATAGATGTGAATGTGAGAGTGGATGTTGTCTGTCTTTCTATTTCAGCCTTGACTGTCCAGGCCCTACTTCCAGCCCCGTGACACACGATAGGCTTCAACACACAAGTCGTTAAGAAAATGCATGGATGGTAATTCTACTATGTAGTCAGCTATATATGTCAGTCTTTTCCATGTCTCTTGACAGTGGTTATTGAATTTAAAGGAAATATTTGCCAGAAACATAGCAATCTAATAGAAATTTAACCAGCTCCTTCTTAGATGAAGTCTTATCAGTTACAGCAAGCACATAAGAGACAATGGGTTCAGTCGTCTATATGGGCTTAGTTGTGGGTACAGTGATGTACTAGCCAATAGGCATACCCGAACAAATCCAATTGGGCTACCACACTGTTGATCTGATAAGACTGTGAAAAACTGCAGTCTTTAATGTTCTTCTCTGTTTGTCCATTGTTGGTTGGTGTTGAGGGTGCTGACCCTACCCTTGCTGGATATAGTGTTATTAGCCTTCAATGACCACACATTTCACCCTCCCTTCAGACTGGTCCTGAGGGATATGTCCAGGACTGAATTTCTTTCTTCCTACTCCTGTGTGGGTGGAAGGCGAGTGAGAGACTGCATAACATTTGCAGGATTAAAAACTTCCTATTGTATTAAAGTTTGAGAATGGTATAGGAGATAGATATGTTTTACACCCTAGTCGGGCCAATATGTACAGTGAAGGACCATTGCTGCTGTGAACGCAGCATGTGTTTAAAAAGTGACTGACCATACATACTTGATATCAGGACTGTATGGGTTGGATAGGGACGTCAGACAGCAGTGACGCCATCTACACAGCCTGTGCAGATGGTGCAAAAGCCAAAGCCTAAATGGTACATTTCTTGACACTGACCAGCACAATGCTTTCTTGTACTATTGCCTGAGAAGTTAAATGTGGTAAATGCAATAAAAAGCAAACACAAACTGCAACTAACCACTAAGGATAAGTGCTCTTCACTACTGTTACTGTCTATGGAAGAGGAATACATTTAGAATCAGAATATCAATGACATAGTAGCTCATTCATTTTATGATCAAAGTGTTTGCTAGAAGTTACTGGCAGTCCGTAGCATGAAATTGGCCAAGTGGCAGTGAAACTGTAACTTTGATGCAAAGTTAAATTCTTCAATTGTCACTACCACTTGGAAAGTAAATAGTGAGTGTTGACAAATCACTGGAAATTACAGGCAATCTGCTTGTGAACAAAGCATTCACAAGTGTTTTTTTTGGTACAACACCCATTTTGTGACCATTTTCACCTGTTGCCAGCCACTAACCTCCAACAACCAATTGGCAACTGGTTGGGGATGACATCTTTCCCTTGTGACCAGAGCTTTCCACGGGGTCTCTGTCCAATCTCTAGACCTGTGTGACCAAGGCTGCTACTGTACCCGTCTTTTGCTGACACATTTGCCTATGGAGAAGCTCTACAGTTGTTTATATAACTCCACTTTTCTCTGTGGTAGGCTGATGGACCAACAACAGTACAAGCAAGAGTAGCCAAAAGATCGGCTGTATCATAGGTAGGCATGTAGATAGTCTGACTGCCAACACGCTCCCGCCGCTGATCCATAAAACCCCCATTTCCCTATGTGTGCAAGTTTCACTTATTTCTGATCAATACTGTAAGAGTAGAGATTCTAGTGAATTGTGGATAGATTGGCAATGGATGGCTTACCATAGCAATAACAAAGAGTGTGTCACCTCTCATGCAGTTAAAAGATTTGTATAACTTGAAGTTATACCATTTATAAACCCAGCTACAGTACTGCAACCTACAGTGCTCCTGCAAGAATCAACAATTACTAGTTTCCCACTGGTGCATCTGTGATTCATACAGGACCTTTGTCAGACCAGTTGCCCTTCAACTTGAATTGCATTTTGGGGAAGTGGAAAAAAAAACATCACGATGCTCTTAATTTGACATGCAAGTAGTGTGCGAAGATTGAATTCTCAGATAGAAATTTTAGTGTGCCATCGGCTTATCCATGGTATGCACCACCGTTCAGGTGATTTTTGCCAAATGTTCCACCATCAATGGGCCCGGACATTAGAATATAAGTTTGTGACCTGATTGATCATGGGGTACAAACGCAGAGTACACCTTACCTTCCCACCTAAAAACACAAGCAAGCACCTGCTCTAGGCTTGATACATCACCTTAGGGCCCCATTATACCCTAGTGTTGTTGTCGTTGAATAACAGCGCATGGCTCAAGTGACTGTATATCGATTGACAAAAACCATGAGTGTATGATTGTGTCAGTTTTTATCGCCATCAGTGCTGAAGTTCAGAGTTTCCCAGGTCTTACATGAGATTAAGAAGATGAGACTTTACAAAGAAAAATCTGCAGTTTTGTTGTTTCTGATTTCAACAACTTCTACTCCTATACTGGCACTGATGTAGAGGTTTTGTCTGAGTGGCCATACCTATGGTTCAGAATACTAAGTACCTGCGCTCTCAGTAGTGGACTAAATAGTGGCATCAACATTTGCATGCGACATGACCAGTGCAATAACCATAATGGGCCTTTTAAATCTTCAACACTGCACTCCCTCTTGTGTCTATTGTGCTTTTTTAGCTAGTCCTTGCCCCTTCATTTTTAAGTCTTGCACTTGTCTACCTACAGACCGACCAGACTACTGCTGTTGAGGTCCTTCATATCATTCAGCTGCCTCTTACAAAGGTGTTTCTTCTAATGGTCACACTGACTCAGCTCAACGATAATAGCTGGTGGAACTCTGCTCTGGAGGGCCACCTCAACTAGCACTTGGGACAAAGCCAAAAAAGGACTACCAGACTGGAGTACCTCCAACCATGGGACAACATACTTACTGGAGATGTAGCTAAATATATTATACAGAAATCTGTGACCGAGTACTTGGTTAAAATATATATGCAATGTTGTGAACAATGTGATTAACAGCTTTAAATGGTTCTTAAACCATACCAACTGTCCGCACAATGGTTAACTTTAATTATGCTCAGTTTTGGCAGTTTGAGTGTTTTGTTACTTTAAGATTAGTTTGCCTGATTTTTCATGTTCTTCTACTTAAAGTAGCCAGGAACATCCCTAGTTTTAACACTGACCTGCTGTCAACTAATAACTTTTTTGACTATCAAAGATTGCAACCAAAGAAAGACAAGTGTCGATATTTCCTCAACAGAAGTGGTTTCTTATCTTATGTTAATGCAAAAAAAAGAAAAAAAAAAGAAAAACATAACTACAGATTTTTTGAAGAGCAAAACAGGATCTTAAGTTGTTTCTTGGTACAACTTTATTGGCACAATTACCCTACTAAATGACAATGCAATCCTTTCAAAATAAAGAAGTATGCATAAGATTTAAAATATTTAAAAAAGTTACATAGTAAAAGATGAATGCAGCAATTTGACTTACACTGACAGCATAGGTAACCATTAAAAATACAATGGAGAAAACAACATATTTACTTTCAACTGCAACAATAGTTTGAGACAGAAAAATAGAAATAAATATGCATTTTAGCCATACACACGCAAACACTGCATTTGTAACCCATTTTCACAATGATTTTAATAAAGAACGGATTTGGTATGGTCTCCACTTGTGCTTCATTTCCAAGTTTAATCTCTGAAATTCACCAAACATAATTTTCATGGCATGCCAACGAAAAATGTATAAAAGTACTTATATAAAATGACCAGCACAAACAAACTTTACAGTCCATATTTAGAGTTATCCAATTAGATGCATTCTAAAGTCAAAAAGACTCAACTCCCTACAGCTTAATTGTTGGCAGGAATAATGAAAAATGCGTCTGACAGGATAGTTACCCATTGTTTTCTGAACCATGAGAAGTCTGATGCTGAAGGAACGTCTCCAAGCATGAGAATGTCTCAGTACACTCTGTGCACTCATAGACAGCCTCTGAAGAACTTCCTTTATCATTTTGAGTATGGTCCATATAGTCATCCTCTATGTCCTCTGCATTACCCTTTTCCAAGACAACATCCACACTAGTACCAGTGCCATGAGATGTTTGTCCAGCATCGCCCACTTCCTCAGTGCTTGGGTGATTCTGAAGATGAAGCTCAAGGGATGAGGAATTCCTAAATTGAGCTGGACACTGGGGACACTTGTTGGGTTCCTTTTTGTGGTAACGCAAGTGCCGTTGGTACACACATAACAGCCCAAATCTCTTTCCACATTCCTGGCACTTGTAGTTAACTCTACCTGCTTTTCCTGATTGTTTATCATTTTGATTCTGCTCTGGTGAAGCTGCAGCTTCATAGTCAGAAGAGCTCTTGGTGTTTTCATTAGCAGGGCTCATGTTTTTCTCACTATTACTAAGAGAAGTGTATGGAGGACCTTTTGGTGGAGTTGTGTACAAGTGTTTTAAACCTGGCTTCTTATCCAATTCAGCTTTGTGATACATGACTACATGTCTCCTCAAATCGCAGCGCTGAGGAAAATGCCTACCACAAAATACACATGTGTGCATTGTACCTTTATGATATCTCATGTGCCGGGACAAACTACTAGAATGATTAAAGACACGATGACAGTGCTTGCACGGATGGAGCTTTCCATTTGGATTACCCCCTCTTCTACGTCTGGCTTTAGGTTGGACTCTTTGCTTTAAAGGTTTTTGGGACTCTTGATTCATCTGATCAATTTCCTCCTGAGTTTGATGTGTGAGATGATGTTCCTTTAAAGCTGCTAACTTCTGGAAATGATCCCCACATAAACCACATCTATATTTTCTGAAAGAGTAGTCATAGTCATCGCTACAATGCCTAAAGATTTTAGTCTCCCCATTCTGCATCTCAATCGCTGTGCCATTACTATGGCAGTTTTCAAGTTGCGCATTGTGTAGGTCCTTAGAATTTATGTCAATTTCGATTTCAGATGCAAATAAAGCATCAGGCTCTTTCCCCTTGCAATGGTAGAGGGAATGTGTCTGGAAATCTGACATCCAGAAAAAATTCAGTTTGCACTTCTTACAAGGATATGTTTTCTCAAGCTTTTTTTCCTGTTTATTCTCAGATTTACCCAGAGCTGTACCTTTGGAAATAGGGTGATTTTCTTTCTGGTGAGCATTCAGGGCATCTGCTTTCAGGAATCGCTTACCACAAAGACGACAGCAGTGAAACCTCTCATTTAAGTGGTCATGGAGGTGTCTCTTGAGATCCTGCCTATCTTCAAAGATTTTGCAACACAAAGTACATTTGTATCCTCGTTCTGTGTTTCGATATTGCTGGTGACGATGTAAACTCTGCAAGCTATTAAATGATCTATTACATATTTCACAGCGGTAATGTCCCTGGCGAGACTTGTCCGAGTTCACATCAGACGGCCTTGGCCTGAATACCTCTTTGTGAGGAGCAGGCTGCGATTTTACGTTTGGAGATACTGGCCTTACAGAGGATGGGAAATGTGAATGTGATGGCAAAACTCCAGGAGATACTGGCTTCAAAGGAGAATGTGACTGTGTCAAACCATTCACAACTGTCAGTGTACCATTTTCTTGTAGCACATATTCTCGGGGGACTTCAAATCCATTGGATGAGCCATCAAAGGAAAATGACTCCAAAGGTCCATGAACTGCCATATGTGCCAATACATTAGCGTACTGACTGAATCCATCACCGCACTCAGTGCAGATGAAGTTAATTTCTGCGGCTGAATTGCCTGAAGACGCACTGTTCCCAGACTTCTGCTTTTCCATTATGAAATGATTTTGTCCATGTACAGATGGCATCATTTTTTAACCGGTATGTACAAGTAAAACTATCCAGGCACCAAGAAAATTGGTCTCCATGTGGCCATCAGTGGGTTTGCTCAAAACCCTGGTATTCGAAAAAGATGTGTTTCACAAGATGCATGTTGACTGCTCTGCTTTTCCATGCTGGATTAGGACCTGGAGGGATGAAAGAAAAGTATTACGAAACAACTGACTCCGAAGTTTGTTTAAAATTCAAACTGTATGACAAGTAGTGCAAGTCAGCATTCATTTCCCATGATCTACACTAGGCAAAAACGATGATCAATAGAGGTTTAATATGCCTAAAACCTATTATAATTTCTGTATCCATAGATCCGGTAAGGTCCAAATGACGTAAGTTGTGTCAGACAGTGTGTCAGCATCCATGTGTGTGACAGTTTTTTTGGTCAAACACGTGAACTCTACCACTGAGACTTGCATTATAATGCACCAACTATGCATGCGTCTTTCAGGTAGACTTCAAAGACATGTAACAGGAATGACCAATCATCTGGGGCATCTGCAGTTCAGAGCACAATTACCAATTAACTGTGCATTAACTGTGAAAATGTTTCAGAGCTCGGCTATAGTCAATCAGTCTATCGGATAAAGCTGTCTGAATAAGTCCCCAGTGACACAGGCCTAGTGGCTGGTCTGTGACCATCTCGCAACCACCTATCCTGACAGAACAATGTGTATTCTCCAACAAGTTGTTAGTGGTTGCTGGTGATTGCATGTGTGAAATTGGTCACAAAAAGGGGTACAGTGCTGAAAACCTTATGTGATCATTTTTGTCTGCATATAAGACACAAACTCCTCTGCAAACTAATTCAAAGTGCTTCCACAAGCAGTGATACTGAGTGTGACCGCCTCGGCTTGTCTTCATAGAAGTTATACCCTTTTGCTGCAAATGCATTTCATAAAGGGGGAACTTTTAGTTTTTAAGGCAAACATTTTCGTTTTTTTGGTTCGCTTTTCACTTTTTTAAGTTTTACTACATTTTGGAGAATTAATGGTGAGACAAGTCAGTTTCTTCCATGCAAACTATGGGCACCCGTGACTTTTAGGTGCAGCCCCCTCTTTTCAACTGATTAAACCTAGCACCAACCAGCAGGGAATAGACATCCCACACTCCCAGCGACTGGAGGGGGTCAGTAGAGGAAAGGTCTGCTATGGGTGGTGCTGCAGTATTCACAGACACAAGAAAGAAAGTCTGGTAAGGACCATCCATCTTCTTTCGCTTATCTGGGCCAGGGCCGCGGGGGCAGCAGCCTAAGCAGAGAAGCCCAGACCTCCCTCTCCCCAGCCACCTCCTCCAGCTTGTCCAGGGGAATACCAAGGTATTCCCAAACCACCTGAGAGATATAATCTCTCCAGTGTGTCCTGGGTCTTCCCCGGGGCCTCGTCCCGGTGGGACATGCCCAGAACACCTTGCCCAGGAGACACCCTTGTCAGATGCCCAAACCAACTCAACTGGCTCCTATAGCCTTAGCCTGTCGCTTATAGCCTGTCACTGAGTTTCTCCATCTGCCCTTTTAGAATTCCAAGTTCCAGCCCTCATCTTGTTGAATAACAGTATCTTACATGATGATCAAGTAGACATCATTTCATCAATCTAGACCCATCTTGACACCAGTGCAGACCTTACTCGGCAGACTGGACATTGCCCTTGATGCAGCAGAGGCACTTTAAATTAAATGCCTTTGTCATTACCAAATTAAAATTAACAGAAGCTACTAATTCAATATTTAGTGTAACACCTGGATTCATGTTACCCAACAACAAAATGGGAATAACTAAGGACAAGTACACCAAGTGGCTGATACTGTTAAGTATCTGAATAAAGAGAAAATGTTCCCAGAAGTAGCTCACATCATTGGAGTTTCATAATGTCCTGACGGTCATACTGGGCTGCAAATGCTCCAATTAAAAAACAGCATCTAAAAACACAACTGCCCAGTCCCTTATGATGTTCACTTTTATTTATTTAGTTTCCGTTTTCTCAAAGTGACCACTTAGGTAACTTTGCTCAAGCATCACAACAGCTAGCACGAAGTTTCACACGTAAAAATGAACTTCTTTATATGTATTAGGGCTGCCACGATTAGTCGACTAGTCACGATTACGTCGACTATCAAAATCGTCGACGACTGATTTAATAGTCGACGCGTCGTTTGAAGCTTTGTAAGATCCAAAAGACGCAGAAATAAGTAGCAGGATTTAAGAGTGTAATAACGGACTGAAACAGAAGATGGCAGCACTGCATGTACAAGGATGCCAGCTGCCGTTAAACCCCGAAGAAGAAGAAGCTGTGTCCCAGAATTCATAGCGCAGCCCAGCTCAGTTTCCAACAATGGCGGCAGCTAGTTAGTTTTAATATTACTCTTATTATTCTTTCTGGGTCACAAAATAAACGTTTAACATATTTTCAGGCGAGAATGTAGCTGTGTAAACCTCAAATATCTGCTCAGTTTATCAAGACACCACATATTTTCAAAAGCGCTCCGACGTTTTCGGAGACGTCTGTTACCCACTAGCTCGATAGCTAGCCGGGGGCTAGGCTAACTAGAGCCGTGAGAGCACCGGACTCCCGGCAAATAGTTTTCAAACCCACCGCCGTCTTTCGCTCCTCAGGTTAAACGTGATATATAAGTCACTTAGATAACTTAAAAATGTTGTTTTGCCTTTTTTTTTTTTTTAGTATTTTATTTGTTCCTGAGTAAATCAGTTTGGCTGAGATTAAAGTTATAGTTTTTACACAGCTGAATAAACGTCAAGCAGACAGCTGATTATCAGAAGTGTGAGATGCTGTTATAGTTTAGATAGCAAGGAGTTTATTAAACTTCACCGAAACAATCTGCAAATTTCATTAAAATTTAATAAACTATCATCCTGTCTTTATTTTTAGTTAGCACAGACCTTAAACACTTAAAGCTGTAAGCTAATGATAGTTATATAAGAGCAGATGCTGCTGGTGCAATAAGCTGTACGTTTTACGTCCAATGGATGATGATCTGATTAGTCGACTAATCGCCAAAATAATCGGTGACTAGTCGACTATCAAAATAATCGTTTGTGGCAGCCCTAATATGTATAACAAAATTCAACCCTATCTATAGCTACTTCCTACTGTTTAATTTTTACTTTCACAAGTAAAAAACAACTTTTTTTTTTTAACTTTAAAAGATCCATGCTCTCAGGATGGTAAAAAAACCTCTGGTTTTTGGCTCATTATTTTACTCGAGCCGGTTACTGGTAAATCAGAACAGTTCCCTTTCTGGACCAGCAAACACTGTACTTAACACAGTCTGGAACTAGAGCAGGGCGATATGGCCAAAAATATTTATCACGATATATATTTGAAAATTTGCGATAACAATATAACTGACGATATAATTGATGCGAGACAAAATACAACTCCACAACATTACTAGCGCAAAAAGACAACCTATCATTTATTTTCACTTAAACAAGAAGCTGGTTTTTATGTACATTAAAGCTTTATAAAAATGTAACAGTGCAAATGCAAATTCCTTGCTGAAAGTTTAACCAAAAGGCATTTCCAGTAGAAATGGGCTGACATATCCTGAGCATAACCATGTATAATATCCACTGAAGTTAAAAAGAGGTGCTTTGCAACATTAAACTGCAGTGTGCAGTACGTATTTTTCGGACCATAAGGTGCACGGGATTATAAGGCACATTAAGCGAAACAAAGCAGTCAGATAAATCAAACTTTATTAAACTCATTCTTCTTGCTTCCTCCACTTCTGTACCATTGATTCATTAATGTTGAATTCTCTGGCAGCTGCTCTATTCCCATGTTGTTGCAGTATATTAATGACTAACCTCGTATTGTGGATGGATTATCTCAGTTGTTCTCCTGACTGAAGTTTGGTCCGTTTACAGCATCCTGCCATGCGATTGCATTTGTCTCTAACCATGAAGAACCTTCATGTTAACTTTTATAAGTGGAAAAGTGTTAGTGTTCATCCTCCAGCTTCACTGTTTATGTTATGCTAACATAGCTGTGTCGCTAGCGATCACGTAGCACATAATTATATACCAGCTAGCCCAACTTCAGTAACCCTACAAACGTCACTGCTGTTTAGTTTCCTGTCTTCATTTATGTTGGAAGTGATAGCAGAGCTGTACGTTTGATTTTTTTTCAGAAATCTCTCAGTCAGAACATGCAATATCATGCTTAGGTAACTAGCGAAACTAGCGAGCTAACTTCCGCTAGCTTCCTGCTAGCTTCTAACTCCGTTAAATGTAATACATTTTGTTTTCATGGATGCCTGGAAGTTAAACTTCATAGTTACACCTGGTAAAGCAGCAATGCTGATCGTTTTATTAAAGATGAAAGAATTTAGACAGTTTTTAACTCTTAGTGATGCTGCAGTGTTCGTTTGACCTGAAGTATACGGAGTTTAGGACCCAGATTACTCCCAGATTTAAGGGCATCTTAGTCCGACGGCCGCTTGCATGTTCTGCAAAAAAATGTGCTTTGTCGTGTATCTGACGGACAAACACCAAACCAGTTCCACATCACTGAAGTTGCACCATTTTTACAAACCAATTCTGGTTCATCTGTTTCACTCAACAATCGGCCATGTGCGTATGAAAACAAAGGCACTGCGCATGCGCGTTTTACTCATATTCTATCGCGATATTTCATTTTCCTATCGTAGCCTAACATTATACCGGTATTACCGTGAACGGTATAATATGGCCCAGCCCTATATGGAACCACCCAAGACTACATTACAGTGACAGTCACCCCACTTGCGTGCACTTTACAGTGTCTGTGTCAACATTTCACACACACACTCTTGCACCAGAGAAAGACTGTAGCTTACCACCGACAATAAAAGCCCCACTGAATCTAGGTCACACTCAGGGAGGAGAACTTGGAAGCAGTCTAAGTGGGAAGGCTCAGCTGGTAACAAGAGGCAATGGAAAAATGAACATGACGATATTCCAGAAATTAAGTAAAGAGCACCTTTTTATGCATGTTCACCCTGTATATAATTAACAATTACATTCTTTAGCAGTAAACAGATATGCTCACCCTTTTCCCAAAGTATTGGCATCTTCAACAGATGCTTATGGATTACATTATGAACACAAAAATGGACATGCACACTTCATTAAAATATATAACCACTGTGCTCAATACGTTTGCACCATTAGATAATGATCTCAGGGAACAATTGCCAATGAAGGTGATTTTGTACTTGATTCCCAATTAAGGCATTATGTTAATATTAGCATTATGTTCTTCATTGCAATTTTATTTACTTGGTGTATTTTCTTATCTAATCTTTGCATACAACTGACACTAAAAGACATAAGAGTCTGCATCCCTGCTTTCTTTGAAATAAATGGGCGATTGTGGATCAGCTTAATTGGTTCATCATTATCAAATGGGAAAAAATATATAAATAAAAGCTGGGCATTTTCTGTCTGTTAATTTGATTAGAAATGAATTTCATAATTGTAAGAATCTCCTCTCATCAAGTGTATTTGTTGGTGTAAGACTGTGTGGGAGAGCAAAGTGAAAGGGTAAAGAGACAGGTGAGCCATTTTATTAAAAAATTGTTTTAAAAAATATACATTAGTAGAATCAGGATAATGTTAAGCTCTAATACAGTCTTAGATGTTCATTTAATAGCTACCCACTAATGGATATTAATTATGAAACCTAAATCATTCATTTGTGTATAAAAACAAAACCTCACTCAAACAAGCTCAATTACACCACGGGCTGTGGACTGAGGGTAAATAATACTACTTTAATTGGTGAGCATTAATCCCATTCTCTACTTTGCTGGGAATGGCATTCATTATTGGCAATCACACAGTAGGAAGACTGGACCACGGATCAGATCACCCACCCCTTGTGCCCAGGTTTTAAATGGCAGGGAAATCTCTCTATATTGTTGGCTTTCATTTGACATTTGCTTATCTTTTGCACACCTAAAGCACAAAAAGGGTATTTTATTTACTCAATTTCTCCACTATGTCTAGAATCAGAAACAATCAAACAGCTTTCATGAAAACCTACTTCCCTTACAAGCACACTTGATTGTCACCACCAGTAAAATTATAATCAATAAACATCTTCAACAAAGGACAATGCTGACAAAAACAAAGCACCCCGAGTGAGCTGGTTAGACAAGTAACCTCAGATGACAGTGCAGCCTCTATTATCAAAAGCAGTACACCACAATCTTGGCACCAAGGTCTTTGTCAAAGTTTCATGTGTATTTTCCAGTGGTTCAAAGTAATGTAGTGCTACCCAGTTTAGGAAGTCTTTTACCTTGTTTTTATCAGCTATCAGGTGGATAACATGTACCTAGATTTAGAGCTGGGCGATATATCGAGTTTTTAAAAAATATCGATATATTTTTATACGAGATATAAGATGTGACCATATCCTTTATATCGATATAGTCTATGTTACGTTATAATTATACTTGCGGAGCCGCAAGTTTGCCTTTCTTTCGTCCACTTTCGTCTTTACGCAACATTACTCGGCCTCGCCTCTCCTTCACTGAACACAACTCCCCCTCCTCCCCCATCGCTTCACCTGCAGGAAGCGACAAGATGGACACGGCAAATCTCCGTTAACGAGTTACTGCGCATCGCCCCGTGCGTGGGGCTGGACGGCGTCAACGTGTTAGCTAGCTAACCACGCTAACGAGCTAACCACGCTAACGCCATGCAGCCCAGAGGTGCTGCACGGACTAAAATCCTTTCATTTTCTCAAAAGTTGACAGCGCGCCTTATGTATGAATTCTGGTTGTGCTTGATGGTCGCGCACTGATTTTATGTGGAACACGGCGCTCAGCAATCTGTCAAAAAATGTTTTAGTACGACTTTGGTAAGCTACGGAGCTGCACCGCTTGATGGATTGTCGGAGCATTACGGCTGAGCCTCGCGGAGTGATACGTACTGTGCTTCAACGTAATATTACCTTACTGTGTATAAGGACCATAAATGGCACCTGTTAAGAGACGTGGTTGCGAAGCGGATTACAAACTCCAGGCTGTCAGTCACGCAGTACAAGTTGGGAACAGAGCAGCTGTGAAATCTGTCTTTGTTATAGTGCTCGTCTTTTAGTTTACATTTTGACTGCACATTTGTGAGCTTTTTGTTATGCACAAAAACAACATTGTTTTCTTTTATTTATGGAGCATTATTATTTAATAAATGCTCATAATTTATTTTTGAGGAAATTTTATGTACATCTGCTCTATGTTAATAAAAGTGCCTGTGTGACATCTGGGACACAGCTTTGACTAAGAACTCTCTTTTTGTTCTTACTTTATGGCTTTAAAAAAAGATATATCGAGATATATATCTTATATCGCCATCCAGCTAAAAAATATCGAGATATGAATTTTGGGTCATATCGCCCAGCCCTACCTAGATTGGTTACATACAACAACAGTCCTACGAATGCAATTCTTTCTATATTTAATGTAAATTTTACACCGTTACATCTGTCCAGGTAGGAAGCATCAACCATTGCGAGTCAGTTTCACCTGCTTTGAAGCAAATGAAAGTGACTTCTTTCAAGTCTGTTACATGTACACACTGCTCAACTGCAAAACCATTGTTATTGCAGATTATCTTGTTGCTGCCTATCCAGTGCATCCATTTTCACTTTCATTTACACCAAAGAAGATAAAAGAGATTCACAATATTTTATGCTTCCTAACTGAACTGACTGATAGTTCTGAAGTGAAACTGACTTTGTGTTATATAGCAATGACTGAGCAGCATATATACAGATATTAAATTGCTTTCACTTCAGAAACATGCGGTTGAGGCATGGAAAGACAGAGAGCAGCAAGTGATTTAACCTACTATAATTATCTAACATAGCTATAAGATGAACAGTGGATTGTGAAACATGTTCCTACAGATATAAAAACAAACACACAAAAATTAAATTCAAACAAATCATAATATGTAAACAATGCTGTTAAGCTGTGTTTGTGCTACAAAGTAAGAGAACTAACCTATTTAACAGGCTGAAAACACTCAGGATGCAGATATATGAATGCAAGAATGCCAGGAAAAACAAAACAATGGTTGTTACTGGAAACAACAGCTCAGATATGCATAGAAATCATTTCCACTGAAATCAGCAATGCAGTTGTAATCCTTTCAGCTAAAGCTACATGTCTAATAAATACAGTGATTAACAAAGGCTTTAGGAAAAAAGACATTATCTCCTCAAGCAATTATTTTTTTCCTTTAAAACACTAAAGTTTCTGCATAGTCTGCCTTGAATTCTTCTCAGATGATTTCATTCCATGATAGCATATTTATTTATTCATTTTTAGTTTTCCTACTTTGCTTCTGAAAGATGCATTCAGGTCAGATGAATTAGTGCCTGATAGTCTGCAATGATATTTTGAGAAAAAGGAATGGAGCACAGTGTAATAGTAGCATTTAGGTGAAAGCCGAGAATCAGTTTCATTTTCACGTGAAAACTTGCGCAGTAAGGGCAATATTGCACAACGTGGATGTGAAAGCACTGTTATCTACCTGACAATCAAAAATATTTATATCCACTTAAAAAAAAGGAACAATCGTGCTAAATATTAATCAAAACAGTCATGATTATCATTTTGGCCACACAGCCCTAGAAGCAATATAATTAACACTGCAAAAAAACAACAACAACAAAACATACATTTTGCAGATTATGAAAGAAATACACCGTGCAAATCTATTTTGTTCCTCTTGTTTTCCCCCATTACAAGTAACAAGCTTCGGAAAATATCATCCATCGCCATTAAACACAAAGAGATTTGTTTACGGTTTAGCTTAAGAGTACCGGTTTACAAAGAAGCTGTATGCCGCCGATTGTCGTCTCGTTAGCATACTTTGTGAAAGCCATACTAAAATAAAATAACATTATGCGCTGACAAAGGCTGAGCGAAAAAAAACAACGTTAAAAACAAGCGTGGAGGAAAGCCACACACATGTTTTACCTTCATCTAAAGCGGAGGATTACCATTGTAGCCACACAGCTAACGCTAGGAGGTACTGCTGCTAGCCGCTTCATAGTAGTGGTATAAACGCACTGCAGTTCGATATATATATATCCATAAAGGAATCTTAGTGTTCAAACTGTCACTCGAGCAGTGAACTTTGACATGACTTACCATTAAATCACAGAATGCAACAAATCACACCTGCATGGTCCTGCTTCAGACCACTGTCGGGCTACTGAGTGCTGCAGGCCGAGGTGTCTCCTCCTGCGATTACTTCTTCGCATTACTGCGCTGGAAGTCAGCTTACCGGAGCATTACCGCCACCTGCTGATCTGGAGTCTGGACGAAAGAGCAAGCATTTCTGTTTTGTTTTATTTGTTTATTTTTTGTAATGAGCTGCTTCTCAAGAGGGACGCTGTTCAGAGGATCTAAGGATTTGGAAGTGAGGTAACAGTAAAACCCAGGAGATGGCAGTAGTGCAACATCTTTGGATGCAAGCTGCTGTTAAAATTGTAAGAAGAAGAAGAAGAAGAAGAAGAAGAAGAAGGGATGCTGTCCAGTCATTCCCATATTAGTAAATCCAGATCAAACTTCTTCTTCTGACTACTCCGTCATCTATCTCCATCTCACCATATCGCTAGCATCCTTTTCATTCACACCAAGCATCTCCATGACCTCCTTCCTTACATCCATGAATCTTTCTCTGGGGCTGTCCTCTTTTTCTGTCATGGTCCGTGGTCCTGTGTCTGTGGAATGCGTGATGCTCGGGTAGCCACACCCCCGGGCTGGGCCATCACCAGCACACCTGCTCTCCATCACGGTAACTACACGGAGATCTACTTAACCCGGCGCTGACGGATGCTCCACGCCAGTCCGTTAGTCATCCCCACAGTGGTAACCAGACTTCCACGAAAAGCGTGCATTCTCTGCTGGTTTGGAACTGTGTTTAACCTACCTACTTCTGTCCAGGTTTCTACTCGGCGTCTGCTACCTGCCTGTCCTTCGGCTCAACTGGATCTCGCGGTGCTCACCTGGCCCACTCACCATTTCCACGGACTTCCTGCCCCCACGGACTGCCACACTTCCCTCCCGAGCTACGTTCTATCGTAAGCCCCCTACTCTAACTCAGTCCTGATGTGTTTTCCCCGTTTCCTGGCTCCCTAGTAATCATCTCCCCTTTCTATTGCAGCCCCCCACCGTCCCGATCCCGGCTTCCTCCTGTCATTGTTTTTTAGTTTCCTGTTTCGCTCACTAGTTTCCCCGGGTCGCCTTTCGTTGTTACAATAAAGTGTTTTTCTGTTAGCGCGGAGTCTGCGCCTGGATCCTTTCGTGCCCGCGCACCACGGCTCATGACAGTTTCCAAGCTTAACAATCTTTGTCCGACATATTTAATATCCCTCCTGAGGGATGAGGTGGCAGAGCCATTGCAGGGGGCATGGTATGAATTAAAAAAAGAATGCTTAGACTCCCACACAAACGCAAAGCAAAAGATAAGACATCGCCAAATATGCTTCCTCTGGGACTCTCCACCATTGACCCTTAGAACTGAAGAAGCTTCTCGGATGAGAGGCAAAACGTCTTCAAGCAACGAAGTCCAGACGCTTTTCTTTCCAAGCTCCTTAGACTTCCAAACCAACTTCCTTCCAAGCCAAAGACTAGAAAATATGATGAAGCATATCTTGCCTGTGGCTTCACCTGCACAACGAAGGTGCCAAGATAGGTATCGCCAACAGAATTTGTTTCCCTTGTGTCAGAAACACTGAAACACTGAATGCAAATAACCCCAATGCTCATTAAAGTAGCAGCTTATAAAGTGCTCTGTAGTTATCTAATGCAACTGCCATTTGTTTCAGGACATCAGCACAGTCTGTAATCAAGGGTAAGGACATTTTGGGAACACTTATAGCTCATGGCTTAATTATTGAAATAACTACTATGTGTATTAGGTGGACCCTTTGTGGAAGAGGGTTCCACTGGACCTGTGTCTGTTAACCATCAATTGAGGGGGATTTGTTTGGCTTTGACTGTGTGTAAGGACCAGAAATACACACACACACACACACACACACACACACACACACACACACACACACACACACACACACACACACACACACTGCTGTGTTAATTTCCCTTACTGCAGAAAAAAGATTTCTTATGAAAATTTGTTTGTTTCTTGGCTTTATCTTTACCTTCATTCTCATAAAAAGAACAGAATCGTAAGAATGTAAGACCACAAGCACTGCAAGTGTAACAAAGAAAAGGTGACGTATTTGCAATCTATATGAAACAATGACATCTATTTTTTCC
This sequence comes from Copadichromis virginalis, assembly GCF_057382275.1. Lineage (NCBI taxonomy): Eukaryota > Metazoa > Chordata > Actinopteri > Cichliformes > Cichlidae > Copadichromis > Copadichromis virginalis. The sequence goes on along the minus strand of NC_140628.1, from coordinate 9,650,280 downwards.
TATTTTTTCATTTATTTGTTTCCAATTGTCCAAATTAGTCTATAATTGACTAATATAATAATATTAGTCTATAATATAAGTGTTCCAGAAATCATATTTATATACAACTAAATATGAGTGGCAAATATGTTTTAAATGGATGATTCCTCACTTGATGACGAATCGTCCATTTACATATTTGCAGAGAAGCCCGCAAATCCCCTATGAGCAAGTACTTGGCGACAGTGGGGAGGAAAAACTACCTTTTAATAGGTAGAAACCTCCGACAGAACCAAGCCCAAGAAGGGGTGGCCATCTGTCTCGACTGACTGGGGTTCAAATGTTCACTGACAATTTAGTTGTATATAACTATGATTTCCAGGACATAATGTTGAGACCATTTAAGTGAAAAGGTGAAGCAGCCAGTTCCGCTTCTTCTTCTTCTTAATCGGAGGCATTGTCTGTACAGATTCCTGTAAGACAATGCAGGTGAGTCCTCTTTTTCTTCCTTTTCTTGTTCTCTGGTTTCATTTTCTTTCAGAGGCTCCTGACTAGAGATTGCAATTGATGGCAGCAAGTCCTCTTTTTAGTCAAGAATGCCTTTATTTGTCACATCCAAGTTGCCCTGCAGCAAAATGGGACCCCCCCGGGATCCCCCTCCCGACCTTGCATACACAACACAGACATCACATGGGGAGACAGGTCGGAGACTGGTAGTATTATGGAAAAACACTGAAATGTACAATACAATGGGCAAGTTGAGGAAGCGAAAAAAAGAGACCTCTACTCATGCTGGGCTCCTATGGGGGGACAGCATGAGAACAGAAAACAAAAAATCTCCTCTGCACAAAGAGCACATAAATGTCCACATCACAACATCATGAAGCACATGACAAGCAACAGGGCTGGGTAAGGGGTGAGAAGTAAGCCAGACACAGCCATCCTGCCCTGCAGCTATTCATCCAGCGCTGGGCCCAGACCCGCGGTCCGACTCGGCCTTGGAGATAAATGTACAAGGGCGTTTGGAACGAAGAGTCTAAACACCGTTTGTTATCAGGGCAGAAATTGTTTGTTATGTTCAGCTCCAGCCTTGAGACCGCAGCTGGCGCCGATATGGTAGCCGCATGAAATAATGGTGGTGTTCTTGCATTAGTCCGAACCACTGCATGTCAATTTTACACCCAGGCTTCTCGTCGAGAAGAGGGTGTCAATTGCATTCATGGACCAGTTGATCAAATCCATAATTCCTCTTTTAGGTTTTAGAGAAAAGACTGCGAGACTCTTTCAGGGTAGAGGGAGAGAAGCAGACAAGACTAGACAGAGACATGAGAAAGCCAAGCAGGAAAGATAAGGGAAGGGAGAGGGAGAAAGTGAGAAGGGAGAGGGAGAAAGTTTCTGTCATCCCCTTTCCTCCAGTGTCTTTTCCTTTCAGAGTCTCCTGCAAAGACGTTCAAGGTGATGGCAGAGAGGCCTCTTTTTCTTCTCCTGTCCTCCAGTGTCTTTTGCTTCCATAGGCTCCAATTTTTGGATTTCATTTGCTGTGTTTGAATTTTGTTCTTTTGGCTCCTGTGTGATTTTAACGTTGGCTTCTTTCAGCTCTCGGTCAAGAGTCTCTACCTTCAAATCATGAAGGGCCTTGTTGGAGCAGAGCTGGGACTTCAGGTCACTGATTTCCATGTGGAGTGTCTCCTGCTCCTGGCTATGTTTAACGGTCTGCTTTTTAATTGGTTCTGAGCTCCTAGGAGCTGTTTCTGGAGCATCTCTATCTGCTCTTGTTGATTCTTACACTGGAGCTTCAATTCAGCCTCTCTAGAAGACTTCAGGCCTACAGAGTCTGTGTGTGAAGCCTCTGTGGTTTGAATGGCAGACTCCACACACTGCTCTTTGGTAGGGTGGCTGATTTGTTCCTGCAGGGTAATTATCAGATCATCTATTTTGACAACTGCTTGATTGTCATTTGTGAGAGCCTTTGTCTCACTGTTGTTATTGGGCTTATTACTAGAAGCCTCCTCCAGCTGCTCGATGAGGTCTTTACTTGTTTCCTCATGATTTCTACTGTTGTAGTTCATGTGTGAACAAAGTTCGATCACTTGAGTATGGTAGAAAGTGGCCCTCAGGTTAGCAGCTAACATTTTCCAATAATCTGATGTTTTTGGGAGGCTTGCAGTTGCAGATGATCTGATATCTCTGTTGTTCCCAGATCATCATAATAAATGTGCAGGCAGTGGGATCTTGGTGGTTGCCAAGGTGACAAAATGTCATCTATGTTTTGTTTTAAATTCAGTTTCATTGCTGAATCTAAGAAACAACAGGCTGTAGAGGGGGGACTTTAATAGAGGTTTACTAACTTTTACTATCATATCCACACCTTATTTTTCAAAGTTTTTCAAAGTTATCTAAGCTCAGCTCTCTACTGCACACAAGCATAACATTCAAAGATGTATTTGAAGCTGAATTTGGTGAACAGAAAACGATCCCTAATCACAAGATGGAATTCAACACTGAGACAAGTAAAGGCTGTTCTTCAATGTGAACATCTAAAACTCTCTGCTGTTCTTGACATGTCTGGGCACAAGGAGTTATTATTCCAGAATGATACTGTTGAAGGAGATGGTGGACAATTTGAAGCCGTTTGGAGAAGCAAAAGATTTGACACAAGGTGAGAAAAAAAAGCTGTACATTATAGAGGTGCGATTTCAGAATTACTTTGTGTATATTCTGTAAGTTTGCTGGTTTCAGCATGTGTTGAGATAAACACAGATTTAAGAAAGAACACATGGCCTATTATTTACAATTAACATATAATTGCAACATTGTTTTCTACGTTACAATATGAAGTGACATGAGACAAGATTTGTTGACTGGTGCTATATGAATAATCACCTGGATCACCTGTTGAGAAAGAAAAAAGAAAACAAGCAGAAGAGAACAAGAGTAATAGAATAAACAACATCACAATGATATATGGGAATATGACAGTAAATACTAAATAATAAACATTATTGTGCAGCACATAAGATCAACAGAACACAGTGTGCTTTGAGGTAGGAGCCAAAAAGGGTGTAGTTTGTGGGTGTGATCACCCATGTGTACACCTGTGAGCATGAACGCGCTTGTTTTTTTAAAAGGTTCCTCCATGTAATGATCTGCTAGAGGGTGTGGGGGGGCCACTGCCCCGTCCTCCAGGGCATGAAGCAGGTATGGAGGAGATCAAAACTCCAGACATCTAGAGGCCCCCAGAACACAAGAGACCAAGGAAGACTAACAGAGGGGCAGCCGCGCCACTGTCCCAGAAAAAGCTGAGGAGAGTCCCAGATGAGGGTTCACTCAGAAGCCGCGGAGCAGAAGCCAGGGGGAGTTGCAGTGACGCACCCGTGAGCTCCGCCAGCAGCCAGCCGTGCCTGAGTGACCGAGCCCCAGGCCGAGAGGCCGGTGGCACCCCACCTCTGAAGTGGCCCAAGTGAGCCCCAGGCTCCAGGCCCCGATAAGCGGCCGCCAAGGAGTGAGCCGGTGTGTACCTGGACGTCCATCCCAAAACACAAAGAACCACCAACGCACCGATGTCTGAGGGAGTCCGCCACTGGTAGGGGAAGTGGTGGTAGGGGGAGATAGGCCTCCATACCTTGGAGGGCCTGAGATGTCCCTAGAGAGGTGGCGTCTGATACCCAACCTGACATATAGACACAGACATACAGACCGCGATCTTCACATAGGCTCTCTGGATTGCAGTGGGGCATGATACAAAATGCAGTCTGGGATTCAGATGTCCCAGCTACACTAGCTGATATGATTACTGATGTCATGAAATCACTTAGTGCAAGCATCATTCAAGCTTCACTTGTAGCAGTTCAGGACCGACTGACAGATGCATCGTCCCAGACAAGCTTTAGCATAGCCGTGAGAAAAATAAGACCCGTATTGGGAGACTCTCTCTCAACCAGCATTGCTGCCGCTAATGTCGCCCACAAGGAATGTGAGCAATCTGTGGTGCTGACACGAATGGTTGAGAAGGAGATCTCAAATAAAGTCAACTCTGGTCGGGTATGTGACATGTACAGACCGCGATCTTCACATTCTGAAAGCTCAGAGAAAACGGATTTTCAAAGTAATTGTAGTGAAACTAAATCCTTTACAATGTCTGTACCCAGTGTTAGAACCCCTACCCCCATTAATTCAGAGGATATTTTACCTGCTATGAGCGGGTGTTTCGATAGACTTTCTGGATTACAGTGGGGCTTGATAGAAAATGGGATCTGGGACTCCGATGTCCAAGTAGCACTGGCCGATATGATTACTGATGTCATACAGTCAGTTAGTGTAAGGATCATAAAAACGTCGCTTCTAGCAGGTCAGGACCGACTGACAGAGGAAATTTCCAAGACAAGCCTTAGCATAGCCATGACAAAAATAAGCCCCGTATTGGGAGACTCTCTCTCAATCAGCTTTGCTGCCGCTCTTGATGTCACCCATGAGGAATGTGAGAGTGCTGTGGAGCTGACACAGATGGTTGAGGAGGAGATCTCAAATAAAGTCAACTCGGGTTGGGTTCTAGTCCCAGAAAACCCTGATTCTGTTTATGTCACCAGAAAAATAACAAACATAAAAAAACCTCAGATGCATGGTTTCTCATGCTTTCTCATTTCTGAAGAGATATGAAGGTAAGCTGAGCTGCCTGTGCATGAGGGGGACTTTACCCAGCTCCTTTAGTTCAAGTGATGAGAGCCTTGAATCCAAGCTCTCTGAGATGGGAACAATTATAGAAATAAGTTTGGCTCTCATGAGATGGTGTCACGACCTGCAGGATCAGCCAGGTGCTGATCAGAATCTCTCCACTCCTAGCCCTCCTTCTCTTTTTCCCTCTCTCTCCCCTCTCTCCTTCTCTCCACTGTTTTGCCAGGGCGGACCTCATGGCGGGTTCACACCAGGGGCGGAGCGTGGGGGTGGCTTACGGGGCTTAAGCCCGGGTTGTTTTGTCAGAAGCCCGGGGTATTTTGGAGTGTAATTTTTTCATAGTTAGATGCCTGGCTGACAACTGTATAAAACAAAAAGTACACACAATATTCGAAGCACATAGTGCACACTGTGGGAATTTACGACTGTGCGTGAATCCCCCCCTGATATTGGTATGATCCAAGCTCAGGCACTAAGCGACTGAGCTAGGGGGCGGGGGGAGCTGCTGCCCGTGAGTTCGCTGTTGGAGAGACGGAGCCAGCCATACTAAGGAGAGCTTAAGTTTGAGCAGGTACCAAAGCAAATCATTCGTACCGTACAAATAATGTAAATATGACGGTGAATCACGAAAGATTGATATCAAACTGATCACTTGACCAATATTATTTTACTTGCTCTTCAAGTGAATCAACAAATGGCGAAATGAAAAGCCGAACAAATGCTATTTTTTTAGAGAGTCTTAGCTTACGTGTGTTTATTTCATATTTTCAGTTCTTACCCTCCCCGACTAATTCGGTTTCAGTTATGTACTGAAATATAAGAATGGACATTAGAGGGTTCTTTCAAAGAAAAAACTCAGGTAAATGTTATTTTATATATTATGCTTTGTATGTTGTTCAGTATATTTCTATGCAAAACAAGAGGGATTTCAGTACACAGCAGGATATTCACATTTGTAACCAGATATTTACATACACTTTAGGGAGAAAACATAAAACATTTTTACTGTACAACATCAATTTAGAGTAAACTTTTGTTTTAGATAAATATTGAAATATATTTTGAATTAGTTAAATGTCAGAATAAAGAGAGACAGAGCTGTCTATTTTTTTATCACTTTCATTAAATTTAGGAGTACATGTACACTAAGTTTATTGTTAATTAATAAGAAACTCCAGACGATTCCATTCTGAGCTGAAGAAGCTTCTGATAGGTTAGTAGAGTCCATGTGAGTAAATTGGTGGCACAGCTGTGGATGCATATAAGGCAAAACACAGAGCCTGTTTCTTTGACATGGGAAAATCAAGAGATGTCAACCAAAACACCAGGAAAAGAATCGTGGAGCTCCATAAGTGTGGCTCAATTTGAATACAATTTGGTGCCATTTGCAATTAAAAAACACAGACAGTTTCTCTCTTTACTCTTAAAGTTAACAAATATGTTTTTATATTTATCAATCTAAAAAAATAAACATTTAGTCTGATTTGATGTTACAATTAAAAAAGTGTTTGTGTTTTGATCTGAAGAGTTTGTAAATATCTGGTTTCAACTGTATATTTGATGATTGTCAGCACAAAGAGGGAGAGAGAGGAGCAGAGATTGAGATGGAGAATGAGGACAGAACAGAGATGAACAAGAGCAGGTGAGACACACATGTTAGTCAAATGGTTGCTTACTAAAAGTATCACTGTATCATAGGTACTCATGTATCTCGTACCTAGTGTTTCTTTTTAGGTTTGCTATTTTTCAAATTCTATATTTATTAAGTTCTGCAGGCTTGTTTGCACAACAAGGCTAAATAATTATATAAACTTTTCTCAATCTAAATATTGTACTTTGGTAGAATTAAATAAATAAGTGTAGTGCAGGTCTATGATGATTTTTAGTGCTACTATCATCTAGTTCTGATTGTGGTTATGTCTTGGTTAAGTCCTCAGTAATCCTGCTTTTGAACTGTTGTAGTCCTGTTTTAATTCTGGATCAGTTCTGGGTCTGGTTGAATTGGGGTTTAGTCCCTGTGTCTTGATACAGCCCCGACTTCGTTCTGTCTTGCTGCTCAATTAAAAAACTAGTTTAAGGTGTCCTGCATGTGTGATATATATATTTCCCTATATGAAGTCATTCTTTTTTGAACAAAACTCAAAACAGAGCCTATTAATCTTTCAGTCATTTCTACCCCCCCCCCCTCAAAAAAAAAAAAAAAATCCCACATGCATACTACCCTTTAGGGCTAAGCCCCGGGTGTTTCAAATGTCTGGCTCCTCCTCTGGTTCACACCCTCGGTCCACGCCTTCCTGGAAACCTCTCATGTTTAACTGTTTTCCACTTTTTCTTTGGTCATTTTAGCCTTTTTGGCCAGGGTGAAGGGAGTATCCGCCATCAAACAAGAAGACAGCCGCATGTAGCTATGATGGCGTTTGCTAGTTCACCTTACATGCATTAATGTAATAACGTGGTTAGCCTACTCAACGTAAATTACACACGAACAACATTAAGCTACTCACGCAGAGAAGAACGGCTGCTGCTGCATCATCATCCGTCATCATTTCTGCTACACTGGCAGGGCTAGGGGCCAGGACTCTCCTCTTCGGGTTTTTGGGGGATGTTGCTAACTCCGGGTCCGATAACAGGCACCACACCCGCAGTAGATGTGCACGGTGTGAGGTCTCGCAGCAAGCTATCAAATACGGCACATTTCTCAGCTTTTAAAAAAAACGCTATGCGTCGCCAGGTGTTTCATCGGATTTGAGGTGTTACCTCCTTTGACAGTATCACAGTATCAGCTTAAAGCACTTGTTGCAGGCTGTGGAGTTTGCATATTTTGCTGTGAAGTACAGCCAGACTTTTGACCGCTTCGCCTTGGGCATTTTTAATCTGTAGCTCTGCTCTAAAAGAACGTACGTACCTGGACCCGCCTACTATCCTCGGAAACGTAAAATGATTGGCTAGAATCTAAAGTGTATCACAGCTCAGGAAAAAAAAAGCACCGAAGTAAAGCACCGAAATGCGTGCTGCTTTTCGGTCTGGTTACTACCTTTTATGTCAGAACACCGGTACCCATCCCTAGAGGAGAGGGTTCTGGGGTGGGGTTTAGGAGTGCCACATGACCTGTTTAAAAGCAGCTACTCCCGTAAAACAGTCTAACCCACAACCACACGAGCCCCCTGACCTTTCAGCCGTTCCGTCTGAGTATCATGATCTCAAGCAAGTTTTTTGTAAGAATTGAGCCCGCTCTTTTCCTCCTCACTGCCTGTACGATTGCAGTATTGATTTGCTCCCAGGTGCACCTCTTCCCACTAGTCGCTTACACTGCCTCTCCCAACCTGAACGTGCATGCATGGAGAAGTACATTAATCAATTCTTGACTAATGGACTGATTCGCCCCTCTTCATCCCCCCGTGGCTGCCGGGTTCTTTTTTGTAACCAAGAAGGATAAAAGCCTTTGGCCATGTATTGATTTCCGGGGTCTCAATAACATTACCATTAAGAATAAATACCCTCTGCTACTCTTATCATCCGCTTGAACTCCTGCAGGGGGCGACCGTTTTCACTAAGCTCGATCTGCGAAATGCTTACCAAATCAAATCAAATCAAATCAATTTATTTATATAGCACTTTTCACAGGATAAAAACCACAAAGTGCTTCACAGTAATATAAAACAGAAATACATAAAATACATTAATAATAAAACACACAGCACAAATCTAATTAAAAGCCAATCTAAATAAATGAGTCTTAAGTTGCTTTTTAAAAGAATAAATACAATCAAGGCAACGTAATGATGGAGGGAGAGCATTCCACAACCTGGGGGCCACCGCTCTGAAAGATCTATCTCCTCTGGTTTTAAAATATGTTCGAGGTACTACCAACAGCCTTTGATTAGAAGATCTCAGGCTGCGAGAGGGAGCGTGGGGTTCTAAAAGATCAGAAATGTAAGCAGGGGCATCACAATTCAAAGCTTTAAAAGTCAGTACCAAGATTTTAAAATGAATTCTGAAATGTACTGGAAGCCATTGTAATGAACGTAACACTAGTGTAATGTGCTCTCTTTTTCGTGTCTTAGTTAAAAGCCTTGCAGTAGAATTCTGGACTAACTGGAGACGGTCAAGATTCCTTTTGCTCAAACAAAGAAAAAGGCTGTTACAATAATCTAAGCGAGAAGAAATAAAAGCATGAATAACCATTTCTAACTCAGACTTAGACAGCAAAGTTCGCAGTTTGGAGATGTTTCTTAGCTGAAAAAGGCAGTTCCTAATTAACTGGCGAGAGTGTTGTTCTAGGGACATAGCAGAATCAAACATCACACCAAGGTACCTGAGGCTCAGGTGAACAGATGAGCCAAGAGAACCAAGATGCTGTTTGATTAGAGATATCTGGTTGTCGGGGGCAATAATTAATGTTTCTGACTTCTCAGAGTTCAACTGTAAGTAGTTGTCACCAAGCCACTGTTCAATGGAAGCTAAACATTTAATTAAAGAGGATAGTTTATGGACTTCCATCGGCTTAAAAGAGCAATAGAGCTGAATATCATCAGCATAGAAGTGATAAGACACCTCAGGGAACTGCCTAATTATAAGTCGTAGAGGTAACATGTACAAAAGAAAAAGAATAGGACCCAGAACTGAACCCTGTGGTACCCCACATGTCAGATCATTAGAATGTGACATAAACCAATTCGCAAAAACACTAAAAGATCTGTTGGAGAGGTATGACTGAAACCACTTCAAAGCCAGACCGGACACACTGACTACGTCCCGGAGCCTGTTAATCAGGATGGTATGGTCAATAGTGTCAAAGGCAGATGTCAAGTCTAACAAAACCATGACTGAGGATGATCCGGAGTCAGCTGACATCATAATGCCACTAGAGACTTTAAGTAATGCGGTTTCTGTTGAGTGACGTTTACGGAAACCTGACTGAAATTTGTCATAAATTTCATGTTTTTCTAAAAAAAGTGGTAAGTTGATCTGCAACTACTTTTTCCAGAATTTTCGATAATAATGGAAGCTTAGAGATAAGCCTATAATTCTTAAGCTGAGTTGGCTCCAAACTGCTCTTTTTTAATATCGGCTCAACAACAGCATGCTTACAGAACATAGGGACCACACCTGTTAAAAGAGAGGCATTGCATATCTCTACAATAGAGGGGCCAATGACAGAGAGAGCATTTTTAAACAGCCCAGCAGGTAGAATGTCATTTGCACAAGTGGTGATTTTCATTTTATCCAGCAGGAGTGAAAGGTCATGTATGGTCATTGGGTTAAACACTGACAGTAAATGAGGGGGAGGTGGCCCAGAGACACAAACCGATGGTACTGACACTTAGAGTCCCCCGAGAGCAGCAGTGCCCAGCCTTCTACCTTTAAAACCCGCCTTCCAGCCAAATGGCTGGTAGGCTTTTAGCTAGGCTTTAGCTTCAGCCAAGTGGAAGCTAAATTGTCTAGTCATTCATATGTAAATTAGGTTGTTATCTGGGAATTCTGGAGGGGAGTGGGGGTGTGTGAATGAGGGGGTGGGGGAGCTGCTAAAAGCTATGAACTTCCTTTTGTGTTCGTCTTGATGCATTCTCAATCATCCAGGGAAATAAATCTCCAAAAGTCACCAACTTGGAGTGTTTCAGTTTGCCATCTTAGGGAGAAATCAACACACATGGGTGTATGTCCTTTGTTGCTGAGATTTATTGATAAAAACAGTACAAAAAAAACCAACCATTTGTACACATATTTACAAATAATAATAAAAAGTGAGTGAGTACATTTCAACATTTTCAGCAATCACTCACAATCCTGGCACTGCCATGGTATCTGTAGTCTGCATTTACCACATGTGTATCTGTAGCAGTGAACACATCGCACAGTGGCATGATTGTTCTTGCATTTGTGTTTGACCTGACACATGGCTCTTTTTCCAGGGCTAGGTGTGGAGAGTTGTGTCCAAAGCAACTGTTCTTTTCTTGCCTTCTTCCCAGCTACATGAGAGTGAGCCAACTCTCTTGCAAGCTCCACCAGGAAGTCCACCCATCTTTCCTTCGTCCCGGTGCATGCTTGATACAGCACATGTGCATTCAGTGCTGCCATGTCAATCATGTTGTAAAACACGGCAAGTGGCCAGCGCCGTGTTCCTCTGCAGACAGTGTACTCCCGAACCATCTGGTCCATCACATCCACGCCACACTTTGTTTTGTTGTAAAGGGTGACAGTGTTTGGCTTCCTTTTGGCAATGTTGGGAAGCTGGGAAGAAGGCAAGAAAAGAACAGTTGCTTTGGACACAACCCTCCACACCTAGCCCTGGAAAAAGAGCCATGTGTCAGGTCAAACACAAATGCAAGAACAATTATGCCACTGTGCGATGTGTTCACTGCTACAGATACACATGTGGTAAATGCAGACTACAGATACCATGGCAGTGCCAGGATTGTGAGTGATTGCTGAAAATGTTGAAATGTACTCACTCACTTTTTATTATTATTTGTAAATATGTGTACAAATGGTTGGTTTTTTTGTACTGTTTTTATCAATAAATCTCAGCAGCAAAGGACATACACCCATGTGTGTTGATTTCTCCCTAAGATGGCAAACTGAAACACTCCAAGTTTCCTTGTGGCTCAGGAAACTAACCACTCCAAGTTGTTGACTTTTGGAGATTTATTTCCCTGGATGATTGAGAATGCATCAAGACGAACACAAAAGGAAGTTCACAGCTTTTAGCAGCTACCCCACCCCCTCATTCACACACCCCCACTCCCCTCCAGAATTCTCAGGTAACAACTTAATTTACATATGAATGACTAGCCAATTTAGCTTCCACTTGGCTGAAGCTAAAGCCTAGCTAAACACCTACCAGCCATTTGGCTGGAAGGCGGGTTTTAAAGGTAGAAAAGCCAAATGGCTGCTCTCGGGGGACTCTAAGTGTTGAAGAACCAATGCTCATACGGACATGATCAACTTTATCCACAAAGAAATTCAGAAACTCATCACTCTCAGATATAGATGTCACTTAGTCAGAATAAGAGAGGGAGACGAGTGGAAAACAGCCTTCAACACGCACCTGGGCCATTTTGAATACTTGGTCATGCTGTTTGGACTAACTAATGCTCCTGCTGTTTTTCAGGGTCTTGTCAATGATGTGCTCCGCAATTTCATCAATCATTTTGTGTTTGTGTACCTTGATGATATCCTCATCTTCTCCCACTCTCTCTCTGATCATGTACGCCATGTCAGACAAGTCCTGCAACGTCTCCTAGAGAATTGCCTGTTTGCTAAAGGGGAAATGTGCGAATTTCGTGTGAGTACTGTGTCATTCTTGGGCTACATTATGGAACAGGGCGATTTAAGAGCCGATCCAGCTAAGGTACAAGCAGTCTTGGACTGACCCACTCCACCTAACTGTAAGCAGCTTCAACGGTTCCTCGGCTTTGCCAACTTTTATCGGGGATTCATTTGTGACTACAGCAAGATTGCTTTGCCGCTAACCCGTTTAACTTCCCTTAAGGTACCTTTCTGCTGGGATGATCAAGCTCAGGAGGCCTTCTCCCGGCTAAAGAAACGCTTTGCTTCGGCTACCATCCTCCGGCAACCGGATCTCAAGCGGCAGTTTATTGCAGAGATGGACGCCTCGGATGTAGGGGTCGGAGCCGTTCTCTCCCAGCAACTAGAGGGAAAGCTCCACCCTTGTGCTTACTTTTCCCGTCATTTCTCTCCTGCAGAGCAGAACTACGACATCAGGGACTGGAAGCTGCTGGCAATCAAACTCGCCCTGGAGGAGTGGCGCCACTGGCTAGAAGGCGCAGCAGAACCCTTTGTGGTGTGGACTGACCACAAGAACCTCGAATACATCCGGTCGGCTAAACGACTAAACGCCCGACAAGCCAGGTGGGCTCTGTTCTTTACCAGATTCTGCTTCACCATCACCTACAGGCCCGGTTCTCGGAACGTGAAACCCGATGCCCTTTCCCGCCAATTCACCACCTCAGAGGATCACACCCGTAAGTCTCGCATTCTCCCTCCCACATGCGTTATCGGAGCCCTGTCGTGGGAGATCGAGTCCGCCATATGGGAGGCCCAGCGGACAGAACCGGATCCAGAGACTGGTCCCACGGGATCGCTCTTTGTTCCCACGTCTGTTCGCTCACGAGTGCTACAATGGGCCCACGGGGGCAAACTCACCTGTCATCCGGGCATTCATCGCACCATCACCTTCATCAAGCGGTTTGCCTGGTGGCCTACACTGGCCAAGGACATCCAAGAATTCATCGCCGCCTTCCCAACCTGTGCCCAGAATAAACCTGTCAACCAGCCCGCTGCCGGCCTACTTCATCCCTTACCTACGCCAAGCCGCCCCTGGTCCCACATTGCAGTTGACTTTGTCACTGGTCTTCCGCCGTCATCAGGTAACAGTCATCATCACCATCGTCGACCATTTTTCTAAAGCTGCCCACTTTGTTGCTCTCCCCAAGCTCCCCACTGCCCTGGAGACCGCCCGGCTTTTGTCAACTCATGTGTTTCGCCTCCACGGGATCCCCGCTGAAATAGTCTCGGACCGAGGTCCACAGTTCACCTCGCGTGTTTGGAAGGAGTTCTGCACCTCCTTAGGGGCCCAGGTCAGTCTCTCGTCAGGTTTTCATCCACAGATCAACGGTCAGGCAGAATGGGCCAACCAAGAACTCAAAGCAGCTTTCCGTTGCTTGACATCCACTAATCAGACCACCTGGAGCGAGCAACTGACGTGGATGGAGTACGCTCACAATAGCCTTACCTCGTCAGCCACAGGCGTCTCTCCGTTCGAGGCTTCCCTGGGGTACCAACCTCCCCTGTTCCCTGCAATCGAAGGTGAGCACTTTGTGCCCTCTGTTCAGCAGCACCTGCGGCCGTGTCAGCGCGCATGGCGGGCCACTAGAGCTGCCCTTCTTCGCACGGCAGACAGAAACAAACAGCTGGCGGATCGCCACAGGACCCCGGCTCTGGCATACTCACCTGGACAGCAGTACCGTTCGAAGTAGACTCCGTTGTTAACCCCGTTTCTGTGCGTCTCAAGCTCCCCAGGACCATGCGTATCCACAATGTGTTTCATGTTTCACAACTCAAACGTTCCCAGAAGTTCCCAGACAATCACCAACCTTAGAAAACACAGTTAAAAGTTCCTCTCCACTCAAATTTAGAACTGTCATGCCAGTTGTGAATAAACTGTTTAGTAAATTAACCTCGGCAGAACACCTTAAGGTAAAGTAAGGAAATAAAGATGTTTTCTAGGAAGTTGACAGAAAAAGTGTACAATCATGTCCAGTCAACATATCCAGTCCCCACAATGCAAATGGGTAGTGTCTCAGCATATGACATCTCTAAGACCTTACAGGGCCACTGTAAGGTCTTAGAGACCCCGAGGTCCCATATGTGCTCGTAGAAGATTCAGTGGAAAGGTTCTTACAAAACCTTCTTTTCTGGTTGGAGAATGAAACTTTAGCCCAAACTATTACAAATGACAAAATTTCTGGTGGAAGATATAGTAAGAGTGCTGACTCCATCAAAGGAAGAAGATATGATTGGACCAGATGCTGGTGAAACAAGCGACAGACTGTCTACATCACAGTCACAATCGGTTAAAGCTCTCACAAATCAACCAGTCTTGTCTGTGAGTGCAGTAGACCTGGACCTGGTTTCAAATACAAGCAATGAGCAGGCATCAGTCTCTCACACTGAACCCACAGAGGGTCAAAGTCAGCCAGCAACCTCTGAAAACAAAGAGGAAGAACTGTCAGAAACGTTAGTGTCACCTGATGCTAAGCTAATTGCCAATGAATTTAGTGCTTTTCTATATATGAGAATCTTGCAGAAATCCCACGGGAAAACCAAATATTTTGTGGATCCAGAAGAATTAAGCCTAGCTATCAACCATCTGACAGATTTGGTACTTTCTGAAGTGAGATGCACTAAATCCCTGGAAATTCTTAACAACAACATGGATAAATTAATTAAGGCCACAGCTGTCGCCTGTTGAGTTTTGAAATATATATTTTGAATCTTATTTGCTGATTATATTGGTTTAGGTATAAGAGAGGGCCAGCTTTGAGCGCGGTAACTGCAGGCAGAAAGTGAAACTAAGCAGAGTGTTTGATCGAAACTTAAAGTGTGGTGTGACGTTGAGAAGTACATAAATAACCTGGCTTCCTTTTTCTGCTTGAGACCTGAGCTTGTGTGTTCGTGTGTTCAGGTCTCCATATTCCGGAATATGTAAAATTAAAGCTCTTTTTTTTGAGCTTTGACCACTTTGAGCCTTGTGTCTTTCTTGGCCATTCAAGAATACAAAGAACTGGATTTAATAGGCCTTATCAAGGAGTTTGGATCTCTGGACAAGTTCTTCACTGTACTGAAATCAGAAGATTCATCTTTTTACGACACTATTCTGAAGCACCTAGCAATGAATCTCAGTGTCTTCATGAATCCTCCAAAGAAATCCAAACTCGCCAGGTTTTTTTCAGCAGTGTTAAAAGCTTTTATGAAGCCGTTCAGCTGCTGCTTTAAAGGCAGTAGTGATGACTAAATTGTCATCTTGATTTTTTTCAAATGCCTCTTTTAAAATCTTAAAGCAATCTAGTCTGGCCTCAGAGTTAACATCTGAGGTATATTTTATTTTAAAACTATGTCATTCGACTTTAATTAGACTTAGAAATGTTCTTCATCGTGTCTCCTCATATTATCTTTACCCAGTGTTGGGAAGATTACTTTTAAAATGTATTCCACTACAGATTACAGATTACATGCCCCAAAATGTATTTTGTAACGTATTTCGTTACGTTACTCAATGACAGTAATGTATTCTGAATACTTTAGATTACGTAATATATTACCATGCTTTTTACAACTACATGAATGTACTATTGCTGTGTGATTTATTACTGAAGGTTACTCGCCGTACCAATACCAACTAGATGTTTAAATCTTAATATAAATGAGTAACAGTAGGGTGGACATTAGGTAAGGCTGCACTTTTTGAAGCAATCTCGTATAGAAAACTATTCTGTGCGTATATAAAACAGGTCCGCAGCTTCGAACCATAGTAAAGGGACCTCTGGCTAATACGTCGGGTTCGTGTCAAAAACTAGCTTTACTTTGTTGTCTGGGTGAATTTTGCTAGCGAGAGACAGAGAGAGGCGTTGAAAGGCTGCTTCAACGGAACTTATTGTTTCGGAGAAAAACGCGAACACAGTGTACAGTCAAGTCTTAATAGCATAGCAACTGGGCTCTTCAGGCACTCTTCTTGGCTGCAATGGTTATTATTATATTTACATGCTTCCATCTCCCGTTTCTGCTCGGTGACAGCTCATACTTTTCCTTTTTCTCCCTCCCTCGCTCACAAACGGGTATGGCAGTCCATTCTCCCTGAATTAGCATACATGTTTTTATTGAACATTTGAAGAACCAGCAAAAAAACCAAACTCTTGTAGAGGACATAAAGTCAGAGATAGAAAAGACAAGGAGCAGGTGCATCTAGTACAGGTTGAGCTGCTGCAAAAACCCACAGAGCCCAGCAGCCAGCGTAACAAATTCTGGATCCTTTGCTTTTAGTTAGCAGTTAGCATTAGCAGCACATCCTGCGTCCGATGTGAAAGGACTTTTATGCTGGGCACTGTGACTCACAGCAATGGTCCTGGGTCAGCCCCGACTTTGTGTTAAACTAATCCTAAAGTAGGGGAGACCGGGGATAGTTGTAACGTGGGTCAGTTGTAACACTTCCAATTTCTCCAATCAGGGCTAAGTTTCAAATGATGTGACTCATCCTGTGCACGCCCAACTCAGTTCTGCTATCACATGTGAAAAATCAGCACATTTTGTCAAACACAGACAATTTAACACGAAAAAAAGTAATTTGTATGCCAAAAAGTAAGTTTTTCTACTTTATTTCAATTTCTAATAGCATTATCTGCTTTGCAGTTAAACTCATCAAACCTGAATTATGTTATTTGTATGTTGTATGTTTGTATGTAATGTTTTAGCCGTTGGCTGTAATGTTAGCTAGTTCATGGCTATAGGAGTCTGGGTCAGTTGTAACAGCAACAGTCTGGGTTAGTTGTAACAATAATGCAGATGTTACAACTTACCACACTATTACTTTAACTTATATTAAACAAGTTGGGGCAACGACATCAGCAGAGAGAGGTTCACTGGTCACATTTGTATATGTGGTTAATGCCATTGGCAACACAATTCCTCCACTGTTTGTGTTCCCACACATACATTATGCAGACCTCTGTGTCAGAGATGGACCAGTAGGAAGTACTGGTAGTGGAAATAAGTCAGGATGGGTGCAAGAAACAGATTTCCTCATCTTTCTGAAGCACTTTGCAAACCACACCAAGGTAAGCCATGATAAAAAGTAATGGAATTGCGATGCTGGTGAACAACTACATTTTTTCAGCTTCATTGTTATGTTCAAAATTGGTGCAAGAGTTGTAGGTTATAATGCCCACTGAGCCAATGAGGCCAAACTCAAGGAAGACCAACCAAAATTAATGAAATATTCAGTTGCAGAAAATTCCATAATTTGTCTTTTTTGGGGGGTTGGTATATGTTCAAAAGCTAGATTTCTGCATTCTGTCACACACACACAGAGCTACATAAATGGCTCTAAGTGCATTCATGTGTTGAATAAACAAAGATTACATGTTAATATTTTGTTAGTACCCTTATTTCATTGTGTTACATCTCACCCCGGGGTATGTTACAACTAACCCAGACTATGGGGTTAATTGTAACATTTCACTCTTTGTGTTTGAGACCATACCATGCAATGGGTAATTGTGCTGCAGAGAAAATAGCTGCACTATTTAATAGCACAGACATGTAAATACTTTGCATTACATTTTGAATCCACTACCTTAAAAGAGCTCCAATTTACAGACAGAAATGTCAAAAATGTTACAACTATCCCCGGTCTCCCCTAATAATGGTATTTCTAACCACTGATATACCACAACTTTTTCCTTTCAACAGCTACTGAAAGTTAGGGGACCTAGCTGCTATCGGATATTTATATAGCGATCCTCCAGCTTCAAACTGTATCACCCTTCAAGGACCTGCAGTTCAAAAAAGCGCCCCTCCGACAGCCAAACCCATCTGTTCTCTGATTGGATTGTTACATGTGATTGACATGACATTGACCAATCAGATGAAAGGAAGAAAAATAGGGTCAAAATCCGTACTTGTAACTTGCAGGGTTTTTTTTTCTAAGTCCACACACAAATCTTTTTTTACGCACACACAAATCTTTTTTACACACACAAATCTTTTTTACGCACACACAAATCTTTTTTACACATACAAATCTTTTTTACGCACACACAAATCTTTTTTACACATACAAATCTTTTTTACACATACAAATCTTTTTTACACATACAAATCTTTTTTACAAGTACAAAATAATTATGACCACATTTGAGCCCATATATATATTATTGTCGAGGGGCACCGACAGGACTCCGCACGCCCACACACATAAAAAATAAATTAATTAAAAAAAAAAAATTTAAAAGTTGCCTCAACAAAAGGGCACTTTGGGCACCCATCAGGAAAGGGGCGGGTGCTCAAGCCCCTCCAGCCCCCCTGCACGTGCCTGATACAATCTATTTGTGTATGATTGTCAGTCCAAAGAGGGGAATGTGAGGAGAAAGTACAAGGTCAGGAAGAACCAGGTAAGAAAACAGACAGGGAACAGTGACAGGCACAACAGAAACTGTTAAACTGACAAAGAGAAAAAAAACCTGATTTTACTCACACAATCTGGAAGTTGTGTCCTCCCTATATTAAAGCTGCTGTATAGAATCTGCAAAACAAACTGGGTTGAAACATTTTTGACCCTCTTTAACAACATTCCAACATAACATTATCATTGATTGGGGAAATTAAAATTAATGACATATTTTTATGTGGTTCAGCCACAACTCTACTGAAACCTCAGCCAGTAATAGGTAGGCCAACGTTTGGACCGTCCAGTTGTCTGTATGACTGCCGCAGTACGTACATCACATTTGCACACTATCAGAAAGTGCCAAACAGCCCTGGTGGAGTGAGGAGCTGTAAAGAGAAGCAGAAACTCTGTTTATATTCTAAAAATGTTTTAAGCTGGTTTCAAAGATTCTGTACTGCAGCTTTAAACGTTTTCCAAAAGCACACATACACTTATCAGTGTTTCTCAAACTTTTTACAGTGTGTACCACCTGATAAAAATGTCAAGCTCTCCCAAGGACCACTATGAAAGCATGAAACTCATAAATCTTACAACACAAAATTAGTATCTGCAATAAAGATTTTTTCATGCATTGTATACATTCTACTACAGGCAAAGTTGTCTCCATTTTTATATTCTTTTTTTTATATTTTGTAATAATTTATTGTGTTTCGGGAGTGTTTTTTATGCATCTGTATTATATTATACATACATATTAAAAGTAAATTTCTGTCCAAAAAATGCACTCAGTTTACTTTTTACTCACTATGAGCATCACTCATTATTCTCCTCCAGTAATTAAGGTTTGGATATGTATTTTTTTTATTCCAATCCATTCTTCTTTTGCAGCATTTAAATAACCTTGATCAGGTTTTGTTACAGACTTTTCAAAAAAGTGTTTTGCTTTTCTTTCACAAATGTGGGGATTAAATTGTTAAAATGTACAAAACAGTGATGTCATGTTTTGTGACGAGGAATTTAAGAATCTTATGATTTAATAAAGAAATTTTCAGACTTGCACAGAGATGGTAAAATTATGATGATTGATAAAGGAGACGAAGACAACAGACGATGAGGACAGGGAGGATGCAGGGACCGACAGAGACGGGGAAGAAGTCTCATTGTGACGAGTAAAGTGTATCTTGGTTGGCTGGGCAGCTCTCTGGGTGCTCAGCACCCCCAAAGCTCTGATCCTAGAATCGTCCCTGCAAAAATGTAACATTTTCTGTAAATTCTGTGAATCTCGGGCAGCTCGACTTGGGTGAAGTGTTTCCAGCTGGGCGTCGTGTAGCTGGAGTCGAGTGTTTTAATTGAAACGATACATTTTTAGACAGAAGTTGCAACGGCCGCCGTTTTCTTTGTGAGTATATATTCCATGGCGTGCTGCGGGGAAAAGCCTGTTCTAACGTTTGAGTCTAAGCTTTATTTTTTGCTTCTCATCCGTAAACACTCTGCATCTTTCACGTGATTCAGTTTATTTTGAAAAGTCTCAACAGGATCTTGAGCTTTATTGTGAAAGGTTTATGTGGAACATAAACAAGCGGACACGCGATGGTTTTACCGTCGTTGTTGCTAACGACAACGCATAAAAACAGGCGCTTGTGTCCGTAGTGTGGTTATATTAAATATAAGAGAAAGAGAGAACTTTAAGAAATTAATATAAACACTACAGTGACCATCAAACCATGAAAAACAGCCGTAAACAGTTTATTTTGCGACACCACGAAACAAACAATAGCGTAAAATGAAACGATAGATGTTTTTATATCGTCATCCGATATATATCTGTTACGGTTTGGAGGAGGACTCAAGCGCAGGACTCCGGTTCTGATGCTCACAAGAAGGGTTTATTTACAAGTCACCAGGTGTAGGTTCTAGGGTCTTTATTATTTGTCACATGCATAGTTATACAAGTATAACACACAGTGAAATGTAGCCTGACACGCTCCTCGACATGTGCAAAGATGGGGGGGGGGGGGGGTGTGTGATACGTGTGATACATACACACACACACACACACACACACACACACACAGGGTGAATGTGCAGTAGTAGCAGCAAGCAGGTGAATTCTGTACATTAATATGAATAGACAATCTGACTATTTTACAGGATAGACAATATAGACATATTCAAAATTAAAGGAATTGAAATGTACATTGTTCCTTGGTTTAGTGTCTGGAAGAGTCCTGTCTCAGTCAATTATAGATGATGTGAGAGGGCGGGTGTGTGTGTTTAGGGCACGGATGGCTTGGGGATAGAAGCTCCTCTTGAGTCTCTCTGTCCTTGCCCGGAAGATGCGGAACCTTCTACCAGATTGCAGAAGTTGGAACAGTTTGTTGCCAGGATGGGATGGGTCCTTCAGTATCTGCGCTGCTCTAGTCCGGCATCTCCTGGTGTAGGTGTCCTGAAGCGGGGGGAGAGCAATCCTGCAGCAGCGTTCTGTTGTACGGATCACTCTCTGGAGAGCTTTTTGGTCCTTCACACAGCTGTTCCCAAACCACGATGTCATGTTCTGTGTGAGGATGCTCTCCACAGCGCCTGTATAGAAAATCCTGAGGATCTTTGGAGAGACCCTGAACTTCCTCAGTTGTCGTAGGTGATACAGGCGCTGCCTAGCCTTTTTGGTCTGGACCTGAATGTGGGCAGCCCATGTCAGATCTGAGGAGATGTGGACACCAAGATACTTGAAGGACTGCACCCTCTCCACTGGAGCTCCATTGATGATAATGGGCTTGTAGTCTCTGTGCTGACCCCTTCTGAAGTCCACCACCAGCTCCTTGGTCTTGCTGACGTTCAGCTGGAGGTGGTTGTCCTGGCACCACGATGCCAGATTCTTCACTTCATCCATGTACGCCGCCTCATCGTTGTTGGAGATGGCACCCAACACCACTGTGTCGTCAGCAAACTTCACAATTGAGTTGGAGCCTTGGGTGGCCACACAGTCTGAAGTGTAGAGGGAGTAGAGCAGTGGCGAGAGGACACATCCCTGAGGGGCTCCTGTGTTGATGGTGATGCTGTTGGAGAAGCACCTGCCCACCCTCACCACCTGAGTTCTGCCAGTGAGGAAGTCCAACACCCATGCACACAGACGGCTGTTGAGTCCCAGATCCCTGAGCTTTGTGAACAGTCTGCAGGGCACTATTGTGTTAAACGCTGAACTGTAATCAACAAACAGCATTCGCACATAGTTACCCTGTTTCTTGTCCACGTGGCTGAGAGTGGTGTGTAGGACGTGGGCGATGGCATCCTCTGTGGATCTGTTGGATCTGTAGGCGAACTGCAGCGGATCTGTGGTGTCTGGGATGGAGGAGGAGATGATGTTCTTCAGCAGCCTCTCAAACACCTTCATTACTACCGAGGTCAGTGCAACTGGCCGGTAATCGTTCAGGGATGAGGGTTTGCTGTTCTTGGGCACAGGGATGATGGTGGATCTTTTGAAGCATGTGGGGACCACAGACTTCGCCAGGGACTCGTTGAAGATGTAAGTGAACACACCTGCTAGCTGGTCAGCACAGCAGCGCAGCAGACGGCCGGTGATGCCGTCTGGCCCCGCCGCTTTCCTTGTGTTCACTCTCCTCAGTGCCGCTCGGACGTCATGCTCCGCGATGCTGGTCACCGGTCTCTCGCTGATGACGTCACTGTCCTCGGTAGCCAGGCGGTAGATAGCATTAGCCGCCTGGCTAACCTCGAAACGGCCGTAGAACCGATTCAGCTCGTTGGTGAATGCAGAGTCGGCGTTGATCGGCGCAGTGTCCCTGGCTTTGTAGTCCGTAATGGTGCGTAGTCCGTGCCACATGCTCCGTGTGTCGCCCTGGTGGAAGCGGGACTCCACACGTTCCCGGTACCGGCGTTTGGCATCTCTCACCGCGCGCCGCACGCCGTATGAGGCCGCTTTGTAGGCGCTCATATCGCCAGTGGCGAGACCCGCGTTGTAGGAGGCGGTCCTGGCGTTTACTGCAGTGCGGATCGATCTGTCCATCCACGGTTTCTGGTTTGGGAATGTGGTGACTCTCGCAGTGGGGATAATCTCCTCCGCTAGCATATTGACGAAGCATACTGCTACTTCCGTAAACTCGTTGATGTCGACTGCGCATGCTCTGAACATGTCCCAGTCTACGTCGTTGAGTGCGTCCTGTAGCGTAGCTTCTGATTGGGCAGTCCACCGTTTTACTTCCCTCTTGGTCACGTCTTCCCTCCGTATGCTTTGTTTATACTGGGGAATGAGGAAGATGGCGTTGTGGTCAGACTTCCCAAAAGCCGGGTGTGAGACAGCTTTGTAGCCCTGCTTGTATGGCGTGTAGCAGTGATCCAAAATCCGATCCCCTCTCGTTGGACACGAGACATGCTGGTAAAAGTTTGGCATGACTTGTCTGAGGTTCGCTTTGTTAAAGTCTCCTGCTACAATGAGGGCTGCGCCCGGGTCCTTGTTTTGAAGCGAGCTCAGCACATCATGTAATTCGGACAAAGCCATACCTGTGTCCGCTTGGGGTGGGATGTAGACCACCGTGGCGATGACTGAGGTGAACTCACGGGGCAGATAGAAAGGGCGGCACTTAATGCTCAGGAACTCCAGATGTGGCGAGCAGCCGCTGGAGAGAGTAGAAATGCTCCTGGCATCACACCACTTTCTGTTTACCATGAAACACACTCCTCCACCTTTGGTTTTGTTCGACTCTGCCGTTCTGTCCGCGCGGAGCACAAAGAATGAATCCGACGGAGTTACGGCCTGGTCCGGCACGGTGGGGGACAGCCATGTCTCCGTGAAGCACAGAATGTTGCAGTCCCTCATGTCACGTAGTCGGAGCGGAGCGGTCAGGAAGGCGTCTGGACGTGGCCGCGCCATCTTGGAGTCAGTGTGGAGTGTATATACAAGAATGTGCGGGGGGGTGTTATGTACAGCTGAGTGGGGGGAGAAGGGGTCTCCAGGGAAGTCCAGGGGAAAGCACGCGTTCTTCAGAGTATCCACTCACACGATCACAGGCTCACACTCCGACACTACCACACGGGAATCACACGGGGGAAATCCAGGAAGCTCTGTAGACAGGGAGACAGGGTTAAGAACGACGCACAAAGGAAAACACTCTTAACTAAACTTGCTGTAGCTTGACTTCACTAACGCGTGGTAGACAACGATCCAGCGACGAACAGCAGTCACCTCCTGGCTTAAATGCTGCTCCCCTTAATGAGACCCAGGTGTCTCATTTCCCGAGGGCGTGGGCTGAGGGCGTGAACCCACAGTGAGTTCCGCCCCGGCGAGAGAGAAGAGGAAGAGAAAGAGAGAAACAGAGAGGGCTGATCAGTGTGCAGCTGATCCGCCTGGCCGTGACAATATCGTTATATCGAACAGCCCTAATCAATACAGTTTTCAAAAAATGCTTCTCTGTGCAAAATCGGTTTAAAAACATAAACAGCGGTGGGATGTTGCTTGTCCGTGATTTGGACATCATATTTTATATAAAATTTATATTAATTTGGATTAATTTGATGCTACAAGTGCCTGAAGCAGGTGCCCGAGAGGATCACATATGGAGAATGATGTGTGGCCACATCTGTGCATCTCGTTTAGTAGCAGCCTTGGTTGAATAGACTGTTGTGTCTATTCTAAGAGGCCCCATAGGCAGATTAGCTCTTCTAGTTCAAGACAAAGCTCAGATTATAGGGGCAGGGCCATTTCACATCCTCTGAACACCCACAGTCCCGCACAACTCCTACAGATTAAGCTGTGATGAAGCTCCACTGTGATGATGATGCTGCCGTGCGCACACTCTCCAAAAGGTTTATCGACCCAAAGTGACCCACAGGAACGCATATTTTATTACTAACAGTCATGGAGGTCATGCTGAGCAGGGAGGGGATGGATACGGATCAATAGCACTGTAGTGTAACATTGGTAAAAAAAAGCCATGAGGGGAGATCAGGTAGAGAACATGAAGGTCCAGTCACACTGAATGGATTCATTTTTACCAACAAGTGCTTTAGAGAGAGCTCCTGCTTGGCACAAACACCTGTGTGCCTTCAGAGACTCAACTTCCATCAAATATTTGTTTTTTAATAAAGGTACAAGTGCATAGGCAGCAGTCTGTGTTCAGAAAAACCCAAAACATTTGATTCAAATGTAGAACAAAAACACCACAGTGGGAGGGAAACAGAGAAACTGGCTTCTTTTTTCCACTATAACTGTGTTTACAGGCCGTTCCAGTCTTTATCTGTCTTACACACTCGACCAAATAACAAATACAAAATAAAAAAAAGAACATCTCACATAAATAAATACATAAATAATCCAAAAGTAGCTATATTAGTAGTGAAACAAACAAGAAAAGCATTTAAAAACCAAATGTGTAAATTCTAAACGCGCAAATCAGTCAGTGCGTAATTACATTGCTCCGCCCATCAAAAAGTGACCTGTGTGAATATCACCATCTCTGTCACGGACCCGGCTCTGGAGGACTCGGGGGTCCGTGAGCAGGATGGATTATTATTATTATTATTATTATTATTATTATTATTATTAGTGTTGTTGTTGTTATTTGGGGATGTGTGTTTTTCTGCACTATGCTGTGTTCGGTGTTCCACTCATATGTAGAGGCAGGGTGTGTACATGTGTGGCTGGAGGATGGAGAACAGCCACATGCAGGCCTGATGGGTGTGGCCCTGCAGGAGGACTGGCCACACCTGAAGTTCCTGCCACACACCTGTTGGTGATCAGGGCTCGTCGGGGGAGCTACTTAGGAGAGTGTTGGAGCTCCCACTGGTGCGGGATCATTAAGCTAAGACTCCAAGTCAGTGTGTAGTATTAGGAAGTGCGGATCGTGTGTGCGCGCAGGTTCAGTGTTTAACGGCTGCTTCTGTATTGTCCTGCAGGTGGAACGAGGGACCAGAAGGGCACCACGCACAGGGTGTGCAGAAACACAACTGCCGGGAGCACGAGCACGGACGTCGGAGGGGAACACACACATGGGAGTCTAGGGAGCAAAGGGGATTTATTGTGCATCTGTTACCTTCACTGTAAATAAAGTGCACCGTTTGCATCGCAGAACCATGCGTTTTGGGTCCTCATTCCCCCATATCCCCACGGTCTGTCAGACAGACCGTGACAATCTCATTTATAGGACTGATGAATGTTGGTTGTTGTAGTCCAATCATACTTCACAGACATCTTTAATCCTTCACTGAGTCAGGCTGTTGTTCTCACAAGCCTCAAACTCTCCACCATTATTCCTGTACTGAAGTAGTCGTGTCCCTCCTGCATGAAGGACAACTGTCTGGTCCCACTCACCTCCATCATTATGAAGAGCTGTGAACAGTTAGTCATGCATCAAATCAAAACTTCCCTCCAACCTGGATCCATGTCAGTCACATACCGGTCAAACCTCTCGACCAAGGATGCCATTTCAACTGTCCTCTTATTCAGCCCTCACACATCTGGACACTCATACGTTAGAATGATGTTCACGGACTTCAGTGTTCAACACCATCTTTCCCCAGCAACTCATTCACAAACTGGATCTGCTGGGCATCAGCACCTCGCTGTGTAACTGGCTGCTGGATTTCCTGAGAGGAAGACAGCAGACAGGTCAGCAGCAACACCTCCAGCACAAGAACACTGAACACAGGCTCCCCTAGGATGTGTGTTGAGCCCCTTCTTTTCACTCTGCCTCTCATTTCTTATCATTTTCAGTGTTTTAAAAGGTGAAGTGTTCAAAAGAACAACAGCACCTGATCTCTGCTGAGGTGTTAAAGAGCTCTTATTTTAGGATGTGATGATAACACAGCATACAAACTTACAATTACATGATAATAACACATTTGTAATACACAACATTTGGCTTGTAATTGGTGACATCTGTAACACCACATTTGTGATTGAGACGTTTTGAGGTCAACATGGTGACTGAGGACAACGGGTCCTGCAGAGTCAGTAGTTTCTATTCAGCTGTTTTGTTTTTCATGTCTTCTCCTCCATCATCAGTTATCAGGAGAGCAGACAGTCAAAGTGCAAGAATTCAAAGAAACACAGAGATTCTCCTTACAGAGCAGACACAGCACAGATGTTTCCTTCATCGTCCTTCTCACTCATTTCAGCTTCTTTTCATTTCTGTCACTGACACTGTTAGGTGTGGCTGTGTGCAGGCAGGAATAGGACCCAAGGTGCAGACTCTGGAGACAGAAGTGAACTCAAAAAGGCTTTAATTTAAGACTCAAAATATAACATAACTGAAAAAACTCAAAACAAACTTAAACTAGAGGAATGACAGAACACACAGCTAGGAAAACGGTAGATCACGACACGGACACAGAGAAACACAGGGCTTAAATACACAGAAGGAGCAATCAGGGAATGAGTAACAGGAGGGAAACACAGCTGGGGCAAATCAGGCCTAACGAGACAAGGGGAAGCAAAACCAGACACATTAACATCAGACATGGACTTTCAAAGTAAAACAGGAAACACATAACACAGACAGAACAAAGACACAGACTCGCACGCACTGCAACAGAGGGAACAGAGACGTGGGACCAGGGCAGACACAGACACTGACTGGACACGGGGATATAGCCACTAAGGACACACAGAGACGCGAACTAGACAAGGGGATACAGCTGACAGGGGAGACAGAGCAGCTAGAGAAGACAGAGACATAAACTATAAGACAGAACTCAAAGAAACCAAAAACTAGAAAGTATAAATAATATAATAAACTCAAAACCCCTGGGTCAACGACCCAGGCATCCTAACAGACACAAGTAAAGCCGCCCTCTTCCTCTGAGCACCAGCTTTTCTATTATTACAAAGAAAAAGAAACCATTAAAACACCAAACCACAAACACACTGTAGAGCCTTTTTTGTTTTCTTAACACACTTTTACAGAAACTGAAAGCACAAAGCTGCTCCAAAAGCACAGGATTAAGAAAAGAAGAAGATTTCTGTCAGGAAGCATATCTGGAATAATATTCAGGCCCAATCTGACACACAGACCATAATAATAAAAGTGGAGAATGATCAGAATCATTTCAGAATTTTCAAAGAAATCAAGATTCAGTTTTGGCAGCAGAGCACAGGGATGCACATGATGAGACTGAAAATCAAGTCTTCTGTATCTTTGTAAGTCCCGTGACTGTCTGGCAGTCGGTGACCTTCACCTCTGATGAAAAACTGAAATTAGATCTTTTCTCAGCTGATTTTAAAAAATAAATGTGAGCAATGATCCAATCAATCATTGTTATTGTTGGCCAATACTGTGAAGACCAAACTAGGATTCACGTAAACACTGAGATTCAAAGTATAATTCAATGATTATTGTCATAAATGACAGATATAGTATTTTTCTATTTTGTATCGTATGTTATTCTGTTTATCTTATTCTATTGTTTCCCCTTGAAGTCACCTCCAGTTTGCGCTGATCCAGGACGTCACAGGTCTTGGATTCAGTTGTGGAGACGATGGTCTGGTAGCGAACACAGATCTTCTCCACGCCCTCCACCTGAGCTCAGTTTGAATCCGTCTCATTTCTGTCACACTGAAATGGAAGAACTGGAAAATAGACTTTTGACACGATTAATAAATAATAAAAGGAGGAAATACATTTATACAAAATCATTACAAATGTCCATTCATCACTGTAGCTTTGCATTGACTTTAATTCGACCATTTTTATATTATAAATGTCTTATTATAATTATTATTGTGCATTGATGAATATCTGATGGAGTCACTTGTTTCTAATCTGACAATCATCCACCTTCATGCTCTGCAGAGCAGCCAGGCTCTCCAGCGTGGACGCCATGTCGGCCATCTTCTCCAGATGGCGGCAGAAAGAGTCAAACTTCCCGAAGATGTAGTTCTCACTGAAAACACACACACGTGTGTAAAGGTTAGCGTGACGCTGCTGACACGCTCTGACTCAGAGTCAGTTACTGATCACCTGAAGTCAAACTGTCTGTTCTCAGGGTTTTCTCTCAGTTTGTCTCTGACGCTGTGGAAGCTTCGCTGATACGCCGCATTCAGATTACAGCAGTCGGAGATTCTCTGCAGCAGCACTGGCCTGACACACACACATACACACACGCACACACACACGCACACACACATTGCTGAGTCCATTTGCTAGTCTGAGTCTAATCTCTATGACGATCTGAACAGAAGTTTAAGTCTAATGTAAGTTTCAGGTGTGCTGCGGTACCTGCTGTGCTCCCAGACACGCCTCATGCCCTGCAGCAGGTAGCTCCTGAGGGTGCTGATCATCTGGTTGGTGACCTTGAGCAGCAGTGAGCTCATCCTCTCTGAGGTGTTGTAGTACTGGGACACCACGTGGATCATCTTGATGCCGTTCATCAGACTGGGAATGTGCTCCAGCATCCTGGTCTGTGGAGCCAGGAGAAAAGGAAGACGGAGGATGAGAGACGGTTTGTCCGGTGACTGATACGAGCTTCAGTGTGAGAAACAAAGCTGCTGACACAGCAGGAACAGACAGCAGCCTCATTACTGACATGTAGAGATCAAATAAATGCACATTCAGGCTGAGCTGGAGAATCCTGTATCCACCATATCTGATCCAGTAACAAGAAAACGGTTTGTCATCAGAACACGATGCAAAAGAAGAAATAATAAAAACCATTAAAAAAGAAGCTGGTGGAGGTGAAACACCCGACTCATCAGCACAAACTGACAAATTCACCATCACAGAAAATACAAACTAATAAAAAAGATCAATCAGAGAAATACTGCTGATAAATCAGAGCTGGAACATCTCAGACTGAGCTGTGATCTCTGTCCTATTGAAACCTGTTTGTCTCTTTGATCTTTTTAAACATTTTTAAAAGTCTGAAACTGAGAAAAGAAAAGAAGAAGTCTTTAGTTTTTAAACAGTCACTTTAATTCTTTCTTCTTCTTCTTAAGTTACAGACAGGCCTTTGTCTCAGCTGTGACTTGTGACTACACCCTCTCTGTGAATGATGTGTGACGATGTCTTCACTGTTTTCTGTTCCTCACAATCATGAAGGACTCAAACAGCTGCAGACGGTTTTATACAGAAAGACATGAAGAGTGTTTTTCTCACAGGAGTGGATTTTTCCACAGATCCAAAGAACTTGTTGAGGGTGTAAAGATACTTGACGTTGTCCTTTGCCTCGTTGGCCACCACAGTGATGTCTCTGTCCTGATAAATCAATAAATCGATCAGTGATGATGTCAGCATCGTCGAGACAACAGCTGTGAACTGAAGGCATGCAGGCACCGAGACTGAGCCACCTGCAGGACCCCCAGAGACCTCTTCACCTGAGAGCCCTTCACTTCCTCCAGCAGACTGACACACACACACACACACACACACACACACACACAGCTGTTCAAAGGCTGTTTGCTTGTATTCGTGGCAGTGTTGATGTCGTACTTGCACATAAACTCTATATTGGACTCTGATGTGTCGCTCCATACCTGCCACCTACTGGTCAGCCAGTGTAAGTGCGCAAAACATTTCTTCAAACCAAGATGGAAAAATACATGTTTAAGAAAATGAAGTTCAAAAATCTTTTTTCATCCCTAAAGATGAATAAAAATACTAAAGAAAGAATCCTGATTGATGTCGTCATAATTCATGCATGAAAGGGTTAAAAACTATTATACAAACAAACACATGAATATTTTGGAACATTTCAACTTTAAAGAGCAGAAAGAGAAATAACAGAAAGTTATATTGTGTAAAAGTGGTTTTGTCTTGAAGTCTCAGAGTGGAGACTAAACTGTTCCAGGTCTGAGGAGCTTCTGTCCACAGACGTCAGATCATGTTTGATAAACTGAGTTTAAAGTGAAACCTGTAAATGCTGACGCTACAGGAGATCCAGCTGAGAGGACACGTCTACCTGTTGAAGGTCACCGTGCGGCTCTTCCAGTGCTCCAGCTCGACCGACGGCCCGATGTCGTCGGCCTCTTTTCTCATCTGCTTGCTCTCCGTCAGTACCTGCTTGATTTGATTGGTCCACAGGGTCAACACCTCCTCCAGACACTCCACCAGCTCACTGTTATTAGCTGAGAGTGAAACACACGAGTTCCTCCAAACACACGTGAACACGGACTCATTATTTCAAAGAAGCCATCGTCTCAGGTCAGATTCTTCCTTCAGCTTCCACAGATAAACTGGTTTGATTTACCTGAGAGTTGATTTTTAAACCTTTAAACGAAGTTTCCTGTATTTCCAACAGTCTTATTGTTTGTGTGAGATGTGAACAGCTTGAGCTTCATACCTGCTGCTCTGTAGTCTGCAGGGCTGCTCAGCTGGCTGATGGCGTCAGGAAGCTCCACGTGCTGCAGCTGTAACTTTCTCTCCATGTTCAGTCGGGCTGAGCTCAGATTACTGACAAACTGATCCACCGAGGACAGAAAGGACTGGACGTGTGGACACGAGGCGCCATCCTGCACAGAGCCCCACGACTGGGCACAGGGTCAAAAGTCAGCAATAACAACAAAGGTTAATGTCTGTGAAGGTTCTCAGTCATCCAGGTCATCGTAGTCAAAGGAGCTTGCAAAGAAAAGCGTCTGGACTTCTTTAAGTTGCTTGAAGACGTTTCACCTCTCATCCGAGAAGCTTCTTCAGTTCTAAGGTCAAATGGTGGAGAGTCCCAGATATAAACCTAGTGGGAGTAACCCCCCACAGAGGGACAAAAGGACCCCCTGATGATCCTCTAATCGCCTGAGCCAAGGTGTGAAACTGGGTGTGGGTCCCAATCAGCCAGAGTTTCGGGTGTGTTCATTGTGAAACCTGGCCCCACCTTATCATGCGAATTCCTGAGGTCAGATGGCCCAGGATGTGAGTGGGCGTTAAGGCGTCTGGGAAGGGATCTCAAAACTGGATTATAGATGGCAGAGAGTTGGTGTCGTAAACCCCCGCCTCTGTTCAAAGATGGTCGCTCACAGTGGACATAGATGGCTTCTTTCACTCCTCTTTCAAACCATCTGTCCTCTCTGTCCAAAATGTGAACATTGGCATCCTCGAAAGAGTGTCCTTTATCCTTAAGATGCAGATGGACTCCTGAGTCTTGTCCTGTGGAGGTGGCTCTTCTGTGTTGTGCCATGCGCTTGTGAAGTGGCTGTTTGGTCTCTCCAATGTAGAGGTCTGAGCATTCCTCGCTGCACTGTACAGACATACGCTGCACCTTCACAGACATATTGCCGTACATTTTGGGAGGAACACCCTTCAACTGGTGCGGGAGTATGAAAGGGAATCAAGGAAACTAGCGGATTATAGGAACCATCTCCGTTTCAACCTAAGATGTAGACAAAGCAGAGTTGTTCCTAAGAGCCTGCGCCTTGGATCCACTGTCAGGGGATACAGAGCAGACTTGATTCTACAGAGAGCACAAAATCACCTTTTAAGTGAAAGGATAAGACAGGTCCATTTCACCATAGATGCCCTCCAGATCAAGATCAGCCAGACCCTGCAGGAACTGGAAATCCTTCTACCCTCTCCAATCTCTAAGAGGTTTACAAGTTTGTGGACAAGGCTCAGCGGGCCCAACACTCTAAAGGAAAAGAAAGACAACGCAGGAAATTTCACACCTTGCTTTCAAAAACACACACTCCTCATCCTGAACCTACACAACCCAGAGAAGAAAACAGACCTGAAGTCAGTCAGGAGAAATGGGTTAAGAACTTTTCAGACAGGATTCTCACTGAACCTGAAAAGAGAGTATTAGCCAAAGGACTCAATTTTGCCATTTCTCCACAACAGTTGCCCATAGTGGACCTCATCACAGCCACAGAATCTGCCATACGGATTAATAAATTATCACAGACAGAAGCAGAGCAAATCAGGATGAAAGTCTCAGCCACGCTCTCCAGTGCCAAAGTCCCTCCATCCAACCTCACAATACAGGAAAAGAAGGCCGTCGCTTCCCTGAGCAAAGACCACAACATCACTGTTTTACCAGCTGATAAGGGAAGATGCACCGTGGTCCTAAACACTACAGATTACCATACAAAGATCACTACTCTCCTCAGTGACAACAATACCTACGAAGCCCTAAAGCGAGACCCCACAAGCAGCTACAAAAAGAAAGTTATAGCTTGCCTTCAAGACTTTGAAAAGGACAAAATTATTGACCGCCTTACATATCACCGCCTTTACCCAGGGGATGCCATACCCTGCATCATTCCTAAAATCCACAAGAAAGCTGTCCCACTCAGACCCATAGTCAGTAGCATAAACTCAGCCACTTATAACATTGCTAAACACCTTGCTACCATCCTTGCTCCTCTCGTGGGGAACACCCCACACCACATCAAGAACTCCACCGACTTCACCGACAAGGTCCAGAAACTTACCCTGGATCCAGATGAAACCATGGTGTCCTTTGATGTAGTCTCTCTCTTCACTTGCATACCCACCACGGAGGCCGTGGAGACTGTCAGAAAACGACTACAAGAAGACAGCTCCTTGGAGGACAGGACCAACTTCACACCCGATCAGATCTGCACAGTGTTAGACCTCTGCCTCACCACTACATATTTCAAGTACAACGAAGGCTTTTACAGACAAAAACATGGCTGTGCCATGGGCTCCCCCGTGTCACCTATTGTAGCCAACCTTTACATGGAGGAAGTGGAAAGAAAGGCTCTTGGCTCTTTCAAAGGAAGAGTACCCAGCCACTGGTACAGATATGTGGATGACACCTGGGTCAAAATCAAGACACAAGAAGTGGAATCCTTCACTGCGCACATTAACGCTGTGGATAAAAACATCAGGTTCACCAGGGAAGACACAAAGGACAACTGTTTGCCTTTCCTGGACTGCGCTGTGCACATTGAAGAGAACGGCAAACTCAACATCGACGTTTACCGGAAGCCCACACACACGGACCAGTACCTCCTCTTTGACTCCCATCACCTTTTGGAACACAGACTTGGAGTAATTAGGACCCTACACCACCGGGCAGAACATGTTCCCTCTAAGCCTGAAGGGAAAAAGAAGGAACACACACATGTAAAGGAAGCACTCTAAATGTGCAGCTATCCTAAATGGGCGTTCTTAAAGTCAGCAAAGAGGCACAGAAAAGAAGACCAGACACCAGCGAGGGAGGATAAGAAGGACAGACGCAACAACATTGTCATCCCCTATGTAGCCGGTGTATCAGAAAAACTCAGGAGAGTTTTCTCCAAGCATGACATCCCGGTGCATTTCAGACCCAGCAACACGCTCAGACAAAAACTGGTTCACCCGAAAGACAAAACGCCAAAACACAAACTTAACAATGGGGTGTATGCTGTACAGTGCAGCGAGGAATGCCCAGACCTCTACATTGGAGAGACCAAACAGCCACTTCACAAGCGCATGGCACAACACAGAAGAGCCACCTCCACAGGACAAGACTCAGCAGTCCATCTGCATCTTAAGGATAAAGGACACTCTTTCGAGGATGCCAATGTTCACATTTTGGACAGAGAGGACAGATGGTTTGAAAGAGGAGTGAAAGAAGCTTCTATGTCCACTGTGAGCGACCATCTTTGAACAGAGGCGGGGGTTTACGACACCAACTCTCTGCCATCTATAATCCAGTTTTGAGATCCCTTCCCAGACGCCTTAACGCCCACTCACATCCTGGGCCATCTGACCTCAGGAATTCGCATGATAAGGTGGGGCCAGGTTTCACAATGAACACACCCGAAACTCTGGCTGATTGGGACCCAGGCCCAGTTTCACACCTTGGCTCAGGCGATTAGAGGATCATCAGGGGGTCCTTTTGTCCCTCTGTGGGGGGTCACTCCCACTAGGTTTATATCTGGGATTCTCCACCATTTGACCTTAGAACTGAAGAAGCTTCTCGGATGAGAGGTGAAACGTCTTCAAGCAACTTAAAGAAGTCCAGACGCTTTTCTTTGCAAGCTCCTTTAACAAAGGTTAATGTGTTTCCTGTTTCACTTTTTACCTTATTCAGGCCAAAAGCATCAGGAGGAGCACACAAATCAGACTTTTCATAGATCATTATGTAACAGCTGCTCTACAGTCAAACCCCACAAAGAGAAACCAGCAGGTACAGATAAGCCCAAGGTGTGGCCTCCAGTAACACTGTGAGGAACCTTGGAGTCATGTTTGACCAGGACATGTCCTTCAATGCACATATTAAACAAATATGTAAGACTGCGTTCTTCCATTTGTGCAACATCTCTAAAGTTAGAAATATCCTGTCTCAGAGCGACGCTGAAAAACTAGTTCATGCATTTACAGTGGGGCAAAAAAGTAATTAGTCAGACACCGATTGTGCAAGTTCCCCCACCTAAAATGATGACAGAGGTCAGTAATTTGCACCAGAGGTACACTTCAACTGTGAGAGACAGAATGTGAAAAAAAAATCCATGAATCCACATGGTAGGATTTGTAAAGAATTTATTCGTAAATCAGGGTGGAAAATAAGTATTTGGTCAATAACAAAAATACAACTCAATACTTTGTAACATAACCTTTGTTGGCAATAACAGAGGTCAAACGTTTACTATAGGTCTTTACCAGGTTTGCACACACAGTAGCTGGTATTTTGGCCCATTCCTCCATGCAGATCTTCTCGAGAGCAGTGATGTTTTGGGGCTGTCGCCGAGCAACACGGACTTTCAACTCCCGCCACAGATTTTCTATGGGGTTGAGGTCTGGAGACTGGCTAGGCCACTCCAGGACTTTCAAATGCTTCTTACGGAGCCACTCCTTTGTTGCCCGGGCGGTGTGTTTTGGATCATTGTCATGTTGGAAGACCCAGCCTCGTTTCATCTTCAAAGTTCTCACTGATGGAAGGAGGTTTTGGCTCAAAATCTCACGATACATGGCCCCATTCATTCTGTCCTTAACACGGATCAGTCGTCCTGTCCCCTTGGCAGAAAAACAGCCCCATAGCATGATGTTTCCACCCCCATGCTTCACAGTAGGTATGGTGTTCTTGGGATGCAACTCAGTATTCTTCTTCCTCCAAACACGACGAGTTGAGTTTATACCAAAAAGTTCTACTTTGGTTTCATCTGACCACATGACATTCTCCCAATCCTCTGCTGTATCATCCATGTGCTCTCTGGCAAACTTCAGACGGGCCTGGACATGCACTGGCTTCAGCAGCGGAACACGTCTGGCACTGCGGGATTTGATTCCCTGCCGTTGTAGTGTGTTACTGATGGTGACCTTTGTTACTTTGGTCCCAGCTCTCTGCAGGTCATTCACCAGGTCCCCCCGTGTGGTTCTGGGATCTTTGCTCACCGTTCTCATGATCATTTTGACCCCACGGGATGAGATCTTGCGTGGAGCCCCAGATCGTGGGAGATTATCAGTGGTCTTGTATGTCTTCCATTTTCTGATGATTGCTCCCACAGTTGATTTTTTCACACCAAGCTGCTTGCCTATTGTAGATTCACTCTTCCCAGTCTGGTGCAGGTCTACAATACTTTTCCTGGTGTCCTTCGAAAGCTCTTTGGTCTTGGCCATGGCGGAGTTTGGAGTCTGACTGTTTGAGGCTGTGGACAGGTGTCTTTTATACAGATGATGAGTTCAAACAGGTGCCATTCATACAGGTAACGAGTGGGGGACAGAAAAGCTTCTTACAGAAGATGTTACAGGTCTGTGAGAGCCAGAGATTTTCCTTGTTTGAGGTGACCAAATACTTATTTTCCACCCTAATTTACGAATAAATTCTTTACAAATCCTACCATGTGAATTCATGGATTTTTTTTTCACATTCTGTCTCTCACAGTTGAAGTGTACCTCTGGTGCAAATTACTGACCTCTGTCATCATTTTAAGTGGGGGAACTTGCACAATCGGTGGCTGACTAAATACTTTTTTGTCCCACTGTATTACTTCCAGGCTGGACGACTGTAATTCATTATTATCAGGAAGTCCTAAAAACTCCCTGAAAAGCCTTCAGTTAATCCAAAATGCTGCAGCAAGAGTCCCGACAGGGACTAGAAACAGCAGATTTCTCCTACACTGGCTTCTCTTCACAGGATTTACCCCTCATGGCTGCCCCTCCCTGCCCCTTTCTTTGCTTTCAGTCTCTTCCTGTTTAAAGAGAGTTTTTCCTTCCCACCATCAACAAAGTCTTCATATATGGCATCATGTGATCACTGGAAGCTTAAAACATCTCCCTTTTTGTGCTCAGTGAAAGCCTGAATCGATGGAGGTGTTTTACCTGCTGCGACCTGAGAGCAGGTAACATGATGTGAGTCAGCAGAGTTTCCAGACTGTTCAGGACGCCGCCGCCACCGCTGCAGTCCAACACACCAAAGTTCACTTCCTGGAAACATCAGGTTGCACGAGAAGATCAGAATGATTGGCTGCATCCATGTCACAATCAACCAATGAGGTCTGTGCAGTTTGTTAAATTTGCAGGTGAGTAGGTGACCCAGACCAGTTACTGACCTGCTGCATGTTAGCGGTGGTTATGGCCTTCTCAGCGGTTCTCAGGAAGAACAGACATTTCCCCAGTAAAGGCTGGAAATACAGAACGTGATGGAGTTCAGGTTCCTTTAACGTGACGCAGACAGAGCACTTCCTCTGCACTCTGTCACCAAAGTTCACCATGCAAAGGAAAACCTTTCATGGGCTTTAAAGACGGGGTGGTTGGAGAGCTCTGCAGGCTGCTCATTACCACACTCTAAAAAATGTTTTGTTGGCTCAACTTTAAAAAATTGAGGTAACAATTTCCACTCAACTTTTTAAGTTACAAATTTTGCATATTATTAAGTAAATCCAGCAAGTAATTTTTAGGTTTGGCTAACTCAACTAGTTCAACAAACCAACATGATTTACTTTGACCTGTAAAAGCATAATTAAGTTTAAGCAACCTAATATTAATTTAAAATTTCTGGTAATATTGAGTTGACAAATTACATTAGTTGAGTTAATCTAACTTACTTTTTTACATATATCCTACTCACAATTATCCATGCAAACATAGCCATTTAAATTATTCCAACTGATGAAACAGTTTATTGCATAACATTTTCGAAGTAATACACTTCTGTGTCATACAACATAAATCAAACATTACAGCAGCCCTTTAATTATAAATGATTATAAATGGACCACGTTTGACCCTGACTGGAGGCATCGATTCTGAGTGCGACTGCCTAAACTGAGCTACTGTCCCCCCCCTCCACTGAGACGTTCTCCTGTGATGTGTCATGGGGGGAAGTGTTCCTCACGGTTGGACTCGTGAGAAGTTCAGTCAGTTTATTCAAACTTTAAAACATTTTCAGTCTTTTCAGCAGACACAAATGTGAACACAGCACTTTTTGATTGAGTATAAAAGGATGAAAGAGTCAGTGATTAGTAACATTGTTGCTGACTGATGCTGTTGTAGAGCTGTCTTTGGATCCTCACGTTCCTGGAAGCCTTCCCTGGATTGCTCAGATATCATTAACTTGTTTGTGTTCAGTAGAATCAGGTGTTGTGGATGGAGGTCGTAGCTGTGTGAGGCCTGTACAGTCAGCGCTGTGTGAGCGCTGTGTAACGTTAGCTTAGACTTATTTCTGTTGTTATCATCCTTCAGGTTAATGTTGTTTTCATTATGCATCACAGGAAGTGTGGGTGGCTGTTAGCCTCACAGCTCCTTTTTGATGTTTCTGCTCTTTGTGGCTTTGTGTTACTTTGTGTCGTGTCTGAAACAAAGTGAGTCCATGTTACTAACTGTAGTCGGCTCTCTGTCTCATGCACAGCTGACTGTTGTCTGAATGAAAGTATTTTTATACTTTGTGTAATCTGTTGGGTCTTTGAGCCCTTTTTAAACAGCATATGAGCCATATGTATGTGGGTATATGAAAGGTTGTCTGTAATACATAAAATTGTTGCTTATTCTAGAGCTGTTGCTGTGCCTGATTGGTCTACTCGCTCTAAACTGAAGGTTGACTTGATTATTTTGGTTTTTTACATGTTGTCAATAAACCAACTTCTTTATGATTTGAACGGCGTCTCTGACGTGTCACAGGCCTGTCAGCTTTCTTGGTGATTGGTATAGTTTTGAGCTTCATGCTCTGGCTGTTGTTGGGTTTTCCTCTTTTATATTAAAGCTTTTGTCCTACATTTGGCTCTAAAGTCTAATTCTAATCCCAGCACTGTGTCTGGGTGTGTGATGGTTGTTTTCCTGCTCTTTCTCATGAAACAGTCACAACATTCTCAGTCCAACTTTCACTCTTTGCTGCAGCTGCAGTGAACATGGTGCTGTTTGCCTTTAAGAAAGTTGTGCACAAAGGCTTTTTCTCTAGCAGACAGCTGTGTGGCTAAAAGTCAGATCACCTCCTCCCATTATTTTTTACCACCTCAGTCACACTGGACTGAAACAAGAGTGAAACTAGGAAGAATCAGAGTTTGTCCAGTGACTGCACTGATTTTCTTCATATTCACAAACTGATTCTAAGTAGTTGCATCAGCTAATCACCCGGACACTGAGCGTCCAACACGCTCCCTGAAGGAAACGATTACATCCTCCAAACAATCACAATCTGTCTCTGAATGACTGTAATTATTCTCTGATTTGTGAATAACTGGAATTTATCAATGCAGACACGTTGCCAACATGATGAAGTCAGTCTGAGTCGCATCTCTTTGGCTAACTTAACTCAAGCCTTTCCATGAGAGACCCGATCAGGAGCGACTGTCCTGGACACTCCCAGCATCACAGGGACTCACAAACCCGTCTACCACAGTGAGAAGACTGATCGTCACAGGCCCACATGTAGCTTTAGATCACACGTGTGCACTTCCTGTGGTCACTGCTGTAACTCTAGACTCACCGAGGGGCCAGTGGTTGGTGAGGCAGCAGCAGCTGAAGTCATGTGACTAATGCTCTCAGGTTCTGTCCTCCTATTTGCCGGTGTCCTTCACGTGTCACACCTGGTCCAGAAAGAGTGAGAATGTTCAGAGCTTTAATGGAAAAGAATATTATTACATATAAAAGGCCTCTAACAAGTATTGTAGTGTTAATCAGGATGAAGTCCATCATGAACACTTCAGAGTGGTTCAGGCAGTCGGTGTTTCATCCACAGAACAGAGCCTCCAGTCTGCATATCAAAGGATCCTGAGGAATGACAGTGAACCCCGAGTTCCCCTCATTACATTCATGTGTGTGACTGTGAGGAAAAGGTGATTGTATGAACGTGTGTGAGCGAGTGAATGAGGCTTGTATCAGAGTGGAGATAATGTCAGCGGCACAAGCTGGACGCTGCCAGGTGTCACATGTGAATCTGTGCATCAGTGTCTGCACCTTTGTGGAGGTGAAGCTCAGGAGGTTTGGATTTGTTCAAAGCTCTGTCTGCTCCGTCTTTCTTTCCCTCAGGCCTCTCCAGATCAGGAAGGAGGTCCTGTTCTCCTTCTCCCTCCTGGACTTCTGGATCCAGGGAAGGATCAAAGTCTCTCAGCCCAGCATCAGAGCTTCTGGCTGGGGGAGGACTGGAAGCTTCAGCTGGAGGCTGAGAGCCTGGATCTGCCATCTGAGTCACAATTCAAATATTCTCAGTAATCTCATTTTTAAAATATGCAGCTCATTCATTTTGACTGAATGTGGGACAGGGGCACATCTGTACTGCTTCTGCTGGACGTCTAACAGCACTTTGTAAATGTTGGACTGTTTGATCTTTCAGCTGCTTCATGAAGCTGCAGATCTTTTCATTGGGTAACAGTTCTGACTGCAGCATGCACTGCTCTTAAACCTGCAGCTATAGTTGTGCATTAATAACCTTCACAGATGTCCAGGTTACCCCTGCTGTGTGCTCTGATGCACATGTGCTGAACTCCTTTATTCACACAGCCACAGTTTCTCACCTGCTACCAATGAAAGCTGTTCGTTTTTAAATAAGAGATTTTACAAAAAGCTTTTTCTCTTTTTTAATGTTTAATATAAACATTTCATTTCAATAATTTCCTTTTTTCTTACATTTGACTGATGGTATCATCTTTCTGTGAAACTGTGCTGCCATCATCTATCATCAGACCACAGATAAAATGAAGATAAATGTGGTGTTAATAAAGTTCCCAAATAAAAACAAGACTCAGTAATAATAATGAGACGATGTCAGATCAGAAACCAGCAGGGTTATAATACCTGTGCTGACTCACCTGTGTGCGTCTGTCTGAGGACGAGTCTCTGATACTCTGGGACCAACCAGTGAAGTCAGACTAACAGTGGAAACAGGAAGTGAATGAAAGTTTGACTGTCTCCATGGTAACCCAGGCCGGGGGATTGTGTGTGTTTCTTAGTGACTCTGTAACCAAACACACAACAAAGCTGCCTCCTCTGTGGGTGTTAATTCATTTATAGTTCTTGATCTCTGAATTCAAACTCCAGCATAAGAAAGCAAGCAGCAAAACTTTATTTAAACAGGCAGAAGCACAACGTGCTGCTCAAAGCAGAAGCACAGAGGACAGTTTAAACCTCAGTAAACAGATTGTAAACACTGATCATGTGATTCAGTAGCTTATTCCAGCATTACAGGTAAAAACAGCTTCAGTTATATTGTTGGAAACTGACGCTGGTCCCAGATAACCTGAGGTGTTGCTCTTCAACCTGTAGATGTGGTTCAGCATTAATGGAGCTTCACATATTTGCTGGTTTGTGCACTAATAATTACTGAGGTCCCAGACTCTGCTTCAGTCCATCCAATGTCCTGCTGAGCATCTAATCAGAGTCCAGGTTTTAATGAGAGGCACTTTCAGAACTAAAGTGCAGTTTAAAAACACATCACATGAAGATCACAATGACACCGTCAGTGGTCTTTGAGATTCATGGTCACAACTCCACAGACTCTTTCCAAGTCTGTCTTCATTCAGGTTCAGCTCTGTGGAAAGGCATCGATCCTCCTCACAGAGAGCAGCGATCAGCAGTGAGCTGGCTTCACTTCCTCGTGTCCATCACGTCTCGAGCTTTATTTGCTCTGCTGTGATCTGACTGATTCCATCTCCTGATCATTGATAACACGCTGCTGCAGGAGTTTATCCAGACGTTTGTTTAAAACAGGTTCAGACACTTTTTCAATAAACTGTGAGCGAACTGTGAGCAGCCTCTCAGCTGCTGGGACTCGGGCCTCAGCTGGGACACTCCTCATTAAGGTTTCTGTTCTTGGTGCTGAAGGAACAAAGATAGATAACAGACATGTAACAGGACGCTGACCTGCAGATGAAAAGAGACTTAAGTATGATTTCAGTTGAACTTTTATGAAATAACCAGATGTTTGCAGGGTCATTTCTACTCTAGCTTCTGGCAGCAACCTTACCTGCAGGTAAACAGATGATTTCCAGGTTTCTGTCCCCTCTTGGTCTTTGACCATCAGAGTCACAATCTCTGGATTTGTAGTCAGGAAAACTTGAAATGTTGGATGGTAATTTGGGCCAAACTTTAAGTGAAATTGTGTTTGCTAAAAACCAACAGAAAGGTGCCATTTTCATGACCAGTGGGTTATCCAGCAGTTTGATTCATGTCAGCAACATTTAGTTTGTAACTGCTGACTCACCTCTGGCTGTACCCTGCTCTCAGGGTCACAGTGGACACTGTACCTTTGACCGAAGCTGAAAAGACAGTCAGCAGGGGTCTGGATGCATTCAGCACCACGTCCTTGTTGGGCCTTCAGTGACAGGACAGTTTATTATGCTGCTAACGTTAATAAGTCTGTTCACCTGTAGAGCTCATTTAAACACATCAGGTGTAGAACATCATGTGTCATGGCGTGTCCAAATTCACAGGCTGCATCCTCCTGAGGACCCGGCCTTCAAGGTCTACGTGGGCCAGGTCCTCAAAAGGTCGGGTAGGCGGGAAGTGAGCGGCTGTGATGGTCTGGCCTTCAGATTTGTCTCACAGCTGTCTCGGTGGAGTTTAATAAGCTCGGCCGTCTGCTCCTTGCTGTCTAAAATATAACAGGACACTTGAGTAAACTCTCGACCGTCTCACACTTCTGTTTAATCAGTTTGATGTTTATTCAGCTGTGTGAAAACTGTAACTTCAGCCAAACCAAACAAAAAACACTGAAAAAAGCCAAACGATAACATTTTTAAGTTATCTAAGTGACTTATATATCATGTTTAACCTGAGTAGCCAAAGACTGCAGGGGTCCAAAGACAATGTGCTGGGAGTTCACTGTTCTCGCCAGCTCTAGTGACCCTCGACCTCCCAGTTAGCTATCGAGCTGGTGGGTAACAGACGTCTCCAAAAACGTTGGAGCACTTTTGCAAATATGTGATATCTTGACAAACCGAGCAGATATTTGAAGTTTACACTCCTACATTCTCAAACAGGAGCCCCAGCAGAGATGGATGGCTGGCGCGGCTCTCCGGAGCCCCCAGTCGGAGCAGATGCAGGGCCAGCAGGTGTGGAGACCCCTGGCTGAGGCAGCTGAAGCTGTGGGTGGCTGTCAGCCAGCTCAGGATGCCTTTTGGGCTGCAGCAGCATAAAATCCTCAGCAGCCTGGGTAAGCTTGCGTGAGCTCTCTGTGGAGGCTGTTGCAGCTGAAATGGCTCACCCGAGCGGTGCAAACTTAGTTACCTTCAAGGTTCCAGAGTCAGCTGAGGTCAGCAGCTCAGCCTCTGGGGAGGTCCTGGGGAGGTTACAATCCCTGGAACAGCCAGGTCTCTACAACCAGAAACAGTCTTTGCATGTGCAGCTTCAGAACCAGACTTGAAGTTCGAGTTAGTGTTCGATGTCCCAGAAACATTCAGGTGCTCACTGAGCAATCTCTTGAGGCGAACACTCAGAAAATAAAACAGTCTTTGGCTGAGCCTTT
Source organism: Copadichromis virginalis (assembly GCF_057382275.1). Taxonomy (NCBI): domain Eukaryota; kingdom Metazoa; phylum Chordata; class Actinopteri; order Cichliformes; family Cichlidae; genus Copadichromis; species Copadichromis virginalis. Next base: position 9,607,169 of record NC_140628.1, on the reverse strand, counting down.
GTGGGAACATTCATCGTCTGTGCTGGAAAGGTGGAAACATCTGGGAGATGCAGCCTTAACACACTGGGTTTCATACATCCTTGGAGGCAGCTCAGTAAACTCAGGGATGCAGACAAAATCAGCACTTGCAGGAACACAATGTGCCCTCTCACAATGAGCTTGAAAACATAAACTGAGTTTTCCTCACTGACTGTTTTAGACAGGATTGTGGGAGCAACACAAAAAGCAGCTTCAGAGAGCTGGAAACACAGTTTAGTGTCTTTGCCTGCTTGCTTTAAGTCACAATAAACAGAAAACTCATTGTGTCTCATGTCAGAATCAAATCACTCATATACAGGAAAGGAAGAGGCGGAGCTTATTTCTTGCAGGGAGAGGTTAGCAGTCTGTGTCTGGATGCTCTGAAATCCTGGAATCCAGCTGTGGAGAGCAGCGCCGGCGGCGTGGACGCAGTTTAGTAATCAGGGAACGGGAGACAGGAGGGAAACACAGCTGGGACCAATTACACACACGAGACAGGAAACACTAACACAGGACTGTCAAAGTAAAAAAAGGAAATATGACACAGAGTCCAAAGTAATGAGACGTGGGACACAGTGAAGACACAGAAACAGAAACCAGAACTATAATCACAAAACAAACTCAGCAACATAAAGAGTGAATCAGCTGATTCAGTGTTTGTGACAAAAACATGGATCCTGGTTAATAAGTTGTATTTGTTTGTTTCTGTATTATTTTGTGTATCGTTCTTATGAGCTGTTGTTTTTTCAGTGAAATATTATTTAATTGTTTTAAGCTTTTTGTTGACTTTGAAGTGCTTAAGTTGATATTTTTGAACATTTAATTTGTTAGATTATTGTAGAGTGAATAAAACTGTCAAACGCACAGCTGCTTCCAGCATGGCCGGAGGAGAGGTGGCTGAGCAGATGCACAACACACACAGCTCACAGGTTTGCATTTCTAGATATTGCAGATGTTGCAGAAATTGACAGTAAAGAACTCAGAGATCCAGCGCTGTCTCCTGCCCCTGATTTATACACCACAACACAACGACAGGCGTAACTCACACAAACGGGTAACATGAGGCTCAGATGCTTTGGACATGTTCACATATACTGGACATGGAATGATGAAAATGGAGCTGCAGGAAGGAGGAAAAGAGGAAAAACACAGAAAAGATTCACAGATGTGGTGAAAAAGGACATGACAGGTTCTGTTTGTTAGTTTGTTTTTTCTTTATTTGGTAAAGATTCAGAAATAAAGAGAAGATCACATGTTTGAATATAATATTAATGTTCTGTAATTACACAAGTTGTAAAATCTTTCCAGAGTGAGACAGAGACTGTGCAGAGACTGTAGAAGGTATTAAATTATTCTGTTATTATATGTTACCTTATATATGTAATCATAGTAGTTGAATTAGAATACTGCTGTAGATCACATTATACCCTTTAATATAGAGTGTGTGAGCTGTATGTAGTTTAGTTCTCATTATACTTTTGAGTTAACAGAACATATTCACATATTAGTTCATTAGATAAATGTGCATCACTCTGTATCCTTGATCTGCTGGGAATGTGTTACACTGTTTTCTTGACATGCTTAATTGTTGAATCATGAAGAGAAGGTTGTAAGCAGGAGACTCTGTGTCTAAAGACAGGGGAGATAGATAGACCACATTCCACACCCCCACCTTACAGAAAGCAGAGAAACAACTGCCGAGGTCATAACTTAGGCGCTGTAACAGAGAAAAAATGTGATGTTTTGGCTTTTACGACTAGCTGGGGGCCACTAGAGACTATAAAAAGCTGAGCAACCCGTCACCATTTTGAGACATGTGCCTGACCCTCTGGTAGCATCTCTCCCGTCCGGACGTTGTAATGCTCTTATTGTTGAATTGTATGGAAATAAATGATTGTTGATTGAGCATTGATACACCGAGTATTGTCCCTCCTTCAGCCCAAAGATTCAAAGAATTGGGAAAATTCAACAAAGGACAGAGCAGCAGCAGAGCAGTCCAGATACACTGATGATCCTCTGTCAGATCCAGAGGGACACACAGGGCTGATGCTGGACTCTACATTGTGTCTGACAGTGGAGCTGTTCTCAGAGCAGTTCACTCTGCAGCACTGACAGTCATCTGCACTTCATTCCTCTGTCAGTCACTGCTGGATGAAGCTCTCCTCTCCACCTCCCAGTAACATGGCCCAGTCAGAGCGTCTCTACACACAAGCTGCTGCTGCTTCAACCTCTCTGGATCATCAGGACACAGCTGCTCCTCTCTCAGCACACACACCGTCCTGTTTACCATCATCGCCTCCACCTGCAGAGAGAAGGAGGAAGAGCAGAGGAGATAAACGAGTGTTTCCAGAGACTCTTCATCAGCTGTCAGTCAGTGATGCAGCACATCCAGTATAAAGAGCAGCAGGGACTTCAGTGCTGGGACTGTACTAGGACTCATTGTTGCTTCACTTTTTCTAATCTTTGGATTTTTATTGAAGTTGCTGAAAATGTTTTTCACTCCTAGTTTGAGTTTGGACTTTCATTCGTTAGAAGAACCTTGGTGTGTCCACTCTGAGCTCTGTAGGAACCCCAACAACAAGCCCAACAATCCAGATGGACGGTTCCAGCTGTTAACTGGAGGAATTCCATCCAAACATCTGCTCTCACTAAATTCTTCCTCACCTACAGACTGTGTTCTTCACTGCTTTAAACTTGGAAATGAATGCAGTCATTGGTCTGCGTGCTGCTTTGTTCAGAGCTGATTGGCTGTTGACAGTGTTTGATCAGAGCGTGTCAGCCGTTACTATGGTGACCATAAAGGTGAGAAACAGGAAGTGTTTGTGTCCAATCCAGAAGCCTGTCACCATTCTCCTCTCACAGCTTCACTGAGAAGCTGCAGCTTTACAGGAAACACTGGATCTTTGTTTCATACTGACTGTGTTTAGTACAATACTGCTGACAGCACCACCCACTCACTCCATCACTCTACTGACCTCAGTTTCTTCAGTCTGTAGTCTGGACTCTGCTGAAGATCAAACAGCTGCTCCAAATTTGAATGCCACAGGTTGCTTCCTCTCAGGTCCAGCTCTCTCAGATGGGAGGGGTTGGACTTCAGTGCTGCTGCCAGATAATCACAGCTGATCTCTGACAAATCACAGCCCCTCAATCTGTATAAAAAATGAAAGATACACTAAAGGACACTCAAAGCTGGCTTGGAAAGGAATGAAGTCCATGGTGGGGATGCAGAACAAGGAGCAAAGATGAATGTGATGCTGAATCAGCAGAAGACTTGGACTCATTGGATTCCAGCTTTGATACCATTGATTTCAATGAAGAGCTTTGTGATTGTAGCAAAGGGCCGGTAGCTCTGAGAGTCCCACTGATGAGGTGTTTGTGTGGAAATCTCTTAGTGGGACCAAAGAGAGAAAAAGCCCTGGTCCTGATGCTGTGGGAGGGAAAGAATTGAAGTGTGCTGTGAGGAACTGACTGGGAGATTTTCACACATTTTCCAGTCCTCCTTGGAACAACAGGAAGTTCCCAGCATATGGAAACAAAGGTTAAGTGTCCTATGGCACTCAGTGATGATGGTGCTGTGGCCCCACCACCTCCACCTCTTTGTAAAGGAACTAACTGTAATCTGAAGCTTCAAATGGAACTAAGACTTCCTCCACTAGGTGGCAGTGTCTGATGATAAAGTGTTAGTGTAGCTGGCCTGTAGTAAGAAACAGGAAAATGCAGGATTTGGGCTGAAATGGGGAAAGGTGGTTAGCACTAGTGCCTTAAAGCAAGAAGGTTGTAGGTTGGTCAGCTGGGCCTTTCTGTGGAGGTTGGATGTTCTCCCACAGTCCAATGAAATGCTGCTTAGGTTCATTGGTGCTTCTAAATTGGCTGTAGGTGTGGATGTGAGAGAGTGCTTCTCTGTCTCTCTCTGTTGGCCCTGTGATGGACTGCTCACCTGTGCAGGTGGACCACACCTCTTGCCCTATGACAGCTAGGGCACAGGCTCCAGCCCTGTGAGCCTAAACAGTTAGCGAAAATGATTCATAGATGGCCTGAAATTCCCCAGTTAGCAGTTTGGTAGATAGCTATGACATGCTAATCCCATCCAGCAGCTGTATTCTACCTGTAAGCTGATCCCTGTTGAGCCAAAGCACTTTTTCATATACAAATTACAACCTTTAATAGGTTGGTCAGCCTCTTATTATCCTGCTGTTAGCTTCATTCCACAGAAAACTGAGAGAAACTAACAGAGCTGACATAGAATAAAGAGAAATGTGCTGATTTAAAGCCTTTGAAGTGCTTCAGATGATCTCTGTCCACTCATTCATTCATGTAAGCTTTCTAATGCAGCTTTGATCTTCACAGTCTGCTTTATGAAACTCATTCTAACCCTGAATGTCAGAGTGTTCCTCCTTCTCTTTCCCATCATTCATGCTGGCAGTGGAGGAGATTTGGATGTTGGACTGTGTTTTGGATGATGTGTGTATGTTTGTGTTGGACTGCTGTCTGTAAAGCAAACGCACATTTTGCTTTGGATTTCAGTGTCAGACGGACTTTAAGGTGGAATGAAGAGTTTGAGAGTTTCACAGTGAATTATCCAGTGGAGGATTTTTCTTTGAACGTCTGAAATGTGAACATTGTTCTGCTACAGTCAATGGACTAAACCAGAGAAGAAGAAAACAGACTTTACCATGAAGATCCTCAGTGTGGATCAGTATAATATCAGCCTGATGTCTGCAGTTTAGTGTCAGCACAACTTTCACATCATATTCATCTCAGCACAACTAAAACATGCTGACTGACCTCAGAGTTTCAAGTTTAAATCCTGGACTCTCCAGAAAACCACACAGATGCTTCACTCCTGAATCCTGCAGCTCCTTGTTGTTACTCAGGTCCAGCTCTCTCAGATGGGAGGGGTTGGACTTCAGTGCTACTGCCAGATAATCACAGCTGATCTCTGACAGACCACAGTCCTCCAATCTGTACAAAGAATGAAACATGCAAGTTTATTAGACAAAGTGTGAGCTTGAAATCATTCAGTGTTTCATCATCTGTTCAGAGCTGAAGAAGGTTCAGAATGTAGAAGTTTAGAAAATGGAAACTCCAAACAGCTGAAGCCAACAGGAAGCAGCTTCAAACAAACACAACAAGAGAAAAAACTCTGAATGTTTCACATTAAAGTCGTACATTTCTCATAAAAACAGGACAACGACTTGAAAAAGTCGTGTTTTTCCTTCCAGGAACCACATGGCTTCACTTTTAAAGGTGAAGTGTGAAAGAAATGGACATATTTGAAGTCCAACACCTTTTTCCAGTCACATTATTAAAGCAGACAAACTACAAGCTCATTTTCATTCCAACAAGTCATCTTCTGACCTGGACTAACAACACTGGTCTCTATGTGCAGCTGGCTGTGAGACCAGTGCTCAGAGAGTGTCTACAAAGTGCAACACTGAAAGAACATCACACACTCATTTGCTTCCAGCACTTTCACACAAACATCTACTGTCATTATTGTCACCAAACTCTGTGGATCCTTTATTGCAAATTCAAATGGGATCAAATGGTCAGACAAAAGAGGGTTATGAGGAAATATGATGAAATGTTGTGTATTAGCAGCAAGTTATTGAATCATCTTCCTCAGAAACCAAACAAAATGATTCACAAACATGTTTTTACAAACTCAGTGTTGGACTTGGATCAGCAGGATAAGCTGATGTTTAAAGGCATTTGAGTCTGGCTGTATGAGAGTCCAGTTATTACTCAATATTTATGGATGATGTTTTTTCAGTGTTGCACTTTGTAGACGCTCCCTGAGCCTCACAGCCAGCTGCACATGGACCAGCTGACATTACCAAGCATTAGAGGCGGGTGTAAAAAAATAGATTTTCCCATTTAAATGGTTTTAATTTGAATAAAACGATGTTGATTCATTCAATCCTGAATCGATGTTTAATATAAATGTATTTTGCCAAAATCTCAGGTTAAAGCTCACAAACGATTTCAACAAGCAGCAAACAGCTAAAACAGTAAATGAGAGCAGCTAAACACATAAAGATGGAAACACAGAGCGTGGATCGTTCACTCGACGGCACGTACACGGACACGCCGTCGGGGCTGAAAGTGGACAGCTCACAGATCCTGAAGCTGCAGGTTTCATCTGTCTCCAACCAAAACTGAGTGAACCAGCAGCAGAAGAAGATCCAAACTCTGCTTCACGTTTGATAAATATGCTCATGAATTCTCTCTGACTTTGGCTGTTCCTGCCTGCACAGCTCTCTCTCTCAGTGTACTCCAAGAACAGCTTCAAACATCTGTTTCTGCATCATTCACTGTTTATTAGCCACCAGTCTGCTTCATGGTTTCCTTCAGTTTTTTTTTTTAATACTTTCTCTTTATTGATTTTCATCTTATTTTACATACAGAACTAAGGAGGGCAAGGGAAACCAACACAGTCACATATGTTCGCATATTCCAAAATACACAACGCCTTGTTTTACTTACACATACTACATATTACACAGGTGCATGTTCCATTCAAACAAATTCGCAGTTGTCCCTCTGCATCACAGAGGTATCAGTTTCTAGTCTCTTGACGTATAACGATCCCATCGTTCCCAAAGTTTCTCTCCTTTCTCCTTCTGTAGCCGCAGTGAGAGGGTGATCAGTTCCATATGATGAATTGTGTTAATAATGTCTATGACCAGCTTCCGTGTGGGGGGGGGGGGGGGGGCTTGTCTGCAACAAACACTTAGTAATTGCCTTTTTGCATGCAACCATAACTATTTTCAGTAAGTATGAGTCTCTGTTATTTATATCCTCAGGGATATTCCCAAGGTACATGGTACTAAAGGAGAAGTCCAGTGTTACTTCCAGCACATCCATCACCATTTGTTTAATCTCTTCCCAAAAGGTCTTCAGTTTAGGGCATGACCAGAAGACACGGAAGCAACCTGCAGCGACCTCCCCGCACTCCCTCCAGCATGAAGCGCCTGAACCACTTATTTTGGATTTCTGCTTTGGTGTGATGAAGAATCTAATTAAATTCTTCCATCCAAAATCTTGCCATGTTAAAGAATTTGTGGTAGATAACACATTCGGTTTCCTTCAGTTTTTGATCGACTGCAGAATATTTTGAAGGTTATCTGCTATAAAAAGCCAGAAGAGGAAAATCTGCTTCATGTGTTTCTGTTTGATCCTCAGTGACTTTGACACAAAGGCCTCTGCTGTGATGATCACACCTCTGATCAAGTCTCACAGTGTCACAACTGATAAATGATCAGAGTTAGAATATTTCTGACTGTCTGCTGTGTGCTGTGACCTTTGACCTGCTAAAGACAGTCAGCTGTGGATTATTCATTGTTGTGTCTGATACTTAGAACTGTGAGGAAGAAGCTACACAGTTAATCAGGGTCCCCTCTCTCTGAATCAGGAAAGGTGGGCAGGCCGCGTGTGGGCCGCGGGCCATACGTTGAGTATCACTATTTGAAATGTGAACATTGTTCTGCTACAGTCAATGGACTAAACCAGAGAAGAAGAAAACAGACTTTACCATGAAGATCCTCAGTGTGGATCAGTATAATATCAGCCTGATGTCTGCAGTTTAGTGTCAGCACAACTTTCACATCATATCCATCTCAGCACAACTAAAACATGCTGACTGACCTCAGAGTTTCAAGTTTAAATCCTGGACTCTCCAGAAAACCACACAGATGCTTCACTCCTGGATCCTGCAGCTCCTTGTTGTTACTCAGGTCCAGCTCTCTCAGATGGGAGGGGTTGGACTTCAGTGCTACTGCCAGATAATCACAGCTGATCTCTGACAGACCACAGCGCTTCAATCTGTATAAAGAATGAAAGATGTAAGTTTATTAGACAAAGTGTGAGCTTGAAATCATTCAGTGTTTCATCATCTGTTCAGAGCTGAAGAAGGTTCAGAATGTAGAAGTTTAGAAAATGGAAACTCCAAACAGCTGAAGCCAACAGGAAGCAGCTTCAAACAAACACAACAAGAGAAAAAACTCTGAATGTTTCACATTAAAGTCGTACATTTCTAACAAGAGTATTTTAAAGACAGCGTCACTGATGATCATCTTCTGCTCAGTAAAACTTTGGTTTTCCACATGTGAGTGTTAATGATGCACAAAGACTGTGAGAGCAAAGAGGGAGCGAGGAGGATGACAGAGAGATGGTACAGGAGCATCAAGAACCTGGCGAGGAAATGAGCAGAAGGATTTTGGAGCCTGTTGGATTGAAACTTTCACAGAGACGTGTTTGACTGGACACCACCAGGACAGACTTTCATTTTTAAATTTACATGTAGATAAAGATAATGATAAACGTATTTTTTACTAGTAATCCTAAATTGTAGTAATGAAAACAACTGTCAGTGTGATTATAAGGCCAAGAAAACAATGTTGCTGTCTGAACCATTGTGGGGTAACACATCACTTTTTGTTGAATTTATAGCAATTATAACAATTTCAATTTACTTTTAACAACTTTTAAATAATTAAAAACAAAATATTTGAAGACTTTTTCAAGCCTGTGTTTAAAAAATAACTCTTTCCAATGGCAGTCACCTTTGGATCCTATCAAGCTGTTAGACACATCACCTATGTGGCCCTCCAAGGTATGGAGGCCTATCTCCCCACACCACTCCCCCTGCCAGTGGCAGACGCCCGCAGACATCGGTGCGTTGGTGGTTCTTTGTGTCCGGGGATGGGCGTCCAGGTACACACCGGCTCACTCCTTGGTGGCTGCTTGTCGTGGCCTGGAGCCTGGGGCTCGCTCAGGCCCCTTCGGGGGTGGGGTGCCCTCAGCCTCTGGGCCTGGGGCTCGGTCACTCTGGCACAGCTGGCTGCCGGAGGAGCTCACGGGTGCGTCACTGCAACCCCCCTGGCTTCTGCTCCGCGGCTGCTGAGTGAACCCTCATCTGGGGCTCTCCTCAGCTCTTTCTGGGATAGTGACGCGGCTGCCCCTCTGTTGGTCTTCCTTGGTCTCTTGTGTTCTGAGGGCCTCTGGATGTCTGGAGTCTTGATGTCCTCCATACCTGCTTCATGCCCTGGTGGACGGGGCTGTGGCCCCCCCACACCCTCTAGCAGATCATTACATGAAGGAACCTTTTAAAAACAAGCGCGTCCATGCTCACAGGTGTACCTTGAGGCTCTTAAAGGTGCCTATAAATAAAATGTATTATTATTATCACTGTAAGTCTATCCAAAGGTTTGTGGAGGCTATTCGATGGGTTGGAAATAAATAAAAGCATGTCGTCGGAATAAAGAGAGACTTCATGTTCGATACCCCCTCGATGTTTTCCCTCAACACCAACACATTGTCTCAGAGCAACAGCTAGCGGTTCAACGGCAAAAAGGAGACAGAGGGCATCCCTGTCCTGGGGGACAGATTATTGTTAGTCCGGACAGCTGTTAGAGGGGAGCAATACAATACTTTTATCCAAGATACAAAATTAAAGCCACATTTTTTAAGCGTATAAAAAAAATCCCATCTCACCCGATCCAACACCTTTTCTGCGTCAAGCCAAACTACAGTTTCCAATGTATCAACTTTAACATGGGTATAAATTATATTTAATAGAGCTTTAATGTTAAAAAAGAGTGCCTAATAAAGCCCGTCTGGTCCTGTGAAATAATGGAGGACAAATACTTGTGTAACCGATGGGCCAACACTTGAGCCAGGATCTTGGTGTCTGTGATGAACAAAGATATTAAACGACATGAACGACAATCTAAATGGTCTTTTTCCTGTTTTACAATTAAACACATCACTGCTTGATGCATTGTTGGAGGCAACGACTATTAGAGGAAGGATTCTTCAAAAGTTGATTTTAACAGTGAATGCAGTCGGTCAGAAAACTTTATGAAGAAACCAGATGGATACCCGTCGGGGCAGCAGATTTTCCAGACTGCATGCTCCGTATGGCCGTTTCAATTTCAGAATTAGATTGAGTTCATAAGCATAGCTGCGCAACTTTGAAATCAGATACTCAGCCTGTTTTGTGAGATTGTATTCAGTTTGTCATTGTAACCGCTGTGTATATAATACAGGCTCAGGATAGTGGCTGTACACAGCATGTAGTTTAGTAATTTCATCAGCTAACAGAGAGGCGCTTGGTCACTATTTTATTCTATTTTGCACAAAATGAAATTATTTGGCCTCTCAGACCTTTTGTAACTGAAAAACTCTTCATCTGCTAACAACACTGAGTTGAATCTCCATGGCTGATAGTTGGAGCAGGCATCAGGAATACACACTGAAAAAACGAGGAGAAATCACCAGTCTTATAATCACATTCTGTAACTAAAGGGAGACGTTTTTCTATACAAATATATGTTTTATGGACATTAGAAAAAAAAGAGTATTGACGTGAAGCAGGATTATGAAATCTTCATACATCAGCTAGCCCATAATTATCAAGAAAGCTCTGAATGACATGGTGACTTTGGACTAAGTGTACTTTTGCAGTGGCTTATTGGTGAGAATGAAGGTTACCTGGATACGACTTGGAAAAACACCTCAGCCTAACCTGACTGGATTCGACCGCATCAACTACTGGCACTCTCTGGATATGGCTTACACCTGTCTGACACCTGTTGTTGGGTGTACTACAATAAACCCGCCCAGCGTCCTCCCCGTCTACGCTCAGGTGGAGTAAACCCTCAGAACCTACGGCCGATAGGTCGGGCACCCACATCGGCCGATGAGCCACCGATACCACTAAGAATCAGTCTTGTTAATACTTGATCGCTAGCAAACAAAACTTTTCTTCTAAAGGACTTCTTCACTAATCAGGAACTGGCTCCAATGCTTGGAAACCTGGCAGAGAGCCAGTGAGTCCAGCTGTTTTACTGAACTTTTACCTTCTGACTGTGAGATGACAGGACGTGGTGGAGTGGAGGCTGTTTTTAGGAAGAAGCTCGCATGCAAACAACTCTTAACTGACTCTTATTCAAGTTTTGAACTTGTGATGTTTGTTGTTTGGGGCGTCCCGGCCGACACTCGGTGCAGCTGTATACAGACCTCCAAAACATCACAAGGATTTTATTCAAAACTGTGATCTGTCTTTATCTGGAGCTGCAGTAGATGATCCATCCTCACAAAGCAACACTGCAGGAACAAAGACACAGCACAGCCGATGAAGGACGAGGACAAAGGAAAGGTGAGTGAGGAGACCCTGGTGGTGTGGACGGTCCTGCAGGGGCTCCAAAACTGAGGAACAGAGACGTCCATGTACCAGCTGAGGATGCTGCAGTGATCCAGGGAGCTCGGTCCAATCTGAGGCAGTGTGAACTACATGGACCACAGTTTCTTCACAGACTTCAGCCATGTGAACATCTGGAGATCCAACAGTGCACGAGCTGTGAGCCATCAGCTGTTTCTCTCATCAGCTGCTGTAATGAGAGCTGCTGGAATCATCTCGAGCAGCAGTAAATCACTGATGTTGTTTCTAACCAAAGATATGGGACTGAGCTCCGCTGAGCTCCTTCTACTTTCAGCCAGATATAAACTGCTACAGTCTGCTGATTATTGCTTTGCCTCCATCACACAAGCTCTTTTTCCTGTTCTTCACTCTCATTGGTTCTTTGTGTGCTTGTTTTTACAACAGTAGTCATTCTGACTGGTCAAAGAAGACAATCAGCTGTGACTAAATGTAGCTCCTACAGCAGTGATGGAAATAACTACTGAAGCTAATCCAGTATCAAAGCTCAGGAATCAGCAGCTCCCACCTCGTTTTCTTTCAACAACTATTTTTAGGAGGTGGATCGTCTGGCTGAGTGGTGCGACAGAAACAACCTGCTGCTTAACACCGAGAAGACCAAGGAGCTCATCGTGGACTACAGGAGGAATGCTGACCCACATCCACCCATCCACATTAAGGGGACGGCTGTGGAGCGTGTGAGCAGCTTCAAGTTCCTGGGAGTCCACATCTCCGAGGATCTCACCTGGACGACCAACTGCTCCAAGCTGGTCAAGAAGGCTCACCAGCGCCTCTTCTTCTTGAGGACTCTGAGGAAGAACCACCTGTCCTCAGACATCCTGGTGAACTTCTATCGTTGCACCATCGAGAGCATCCTGACCAACTGTATAACAGTCTGGTACGGGAACTGCTCTACCTCGGACCGGAAGGCGTTGCAGAGGGTCATGAAAACTGCCCAGCGCATCGCCGGAGCACCACTGATTTTCCCAGCCCTTTTCAGACACCGCTTCCTGTAGATGTCTTTTATGGCAATAAAAGACATCTACAGGAAGCGGTGTCTGAAAAGGGCTGGGAAAATCATCAAAGACCCCAGTCACCCATCGCATGGACTCTTCACCCTCCTGCCCTCTGGGAGGCGCTACAGGAGCCTCCGGACTAAGACCACCAGGTACCGGAACAGCTTCTTCCCCACAGCTGTCAGACTCCTGAACTCTGCCTCCTGACATCTGACCCACGTTAAACTCATGGACTGAACATACACACCCCCACAATGGACAACTGTACCCTCAAACACACAATAATAACATGGACTGAACCACCACTCACAACCACTTTATATAGCCTCTGTAGAAACTATCTACACCCTCACTTATCTTAACTGCACTACTGTATAGCTCTGTGTAAATAATCATTCTGTACATTCGATAATCTTTAACCCTACAACTGTTTACAACTTCCATAGTTCCCATTTCTGTATAGCTGTATATCTCAGATTCTGTAAAGTTATTTATTTCATATTCTGTATAGTTTTTCATATTTATATCCTGTTCATATCCTGTACATAGCTTGTACTCACTACAGCCTGTACATACTTATAGTTATAGAATATTCACAACATACTTCATACCGTGTACATTATAACATACCATAATAGACCCATTTCTGTAATATACTCACATATCTATATTATTGCTAATATATATTGTAATATATCTATATCACTAAAGCACTTCTGGATGGATGCAAACTGCATTTCGTTGCCCTGTACCTGTGCATGTGCAATGACAATAAAGTTGAATTCTATTCTATTCTATTCTAGCTGCTGTGTTTTTGTGTTTCTGCAGACCTCAGACATCCTGCTGCTCTGGACAACTTTTTCATTCTTTTTATCATTATTTGGCTCTTCTTTTATTATTATGTTATATGTATTAATATTTTAAACACTTATTCTTTGTATTTTTTGCTTTGCTCCTGTCAAACTGCTTTAATAAAATCTGCTGCAGTCTAAACTGTGGACGTTCCCTTTTTAACCCTTTGTGAAACAATAAAGGTTTAAATCTGAGTATTCATCTATGTTAGTGTTTAATGGGTCTAATAGGTTGCTTTGGCCTTTCCCAGTAATATCTTCCCTTGGAGTCTGTGGTCCAGGCTTCTAAAACCATCCCAGGTTAACAAGAACTACAATCTAGAGGAGAGCTGCCATAACAGGTGTGACTGATGAGATCTGACCTGCAAGGTTACTCAGGTTTGTTTGTATCAAGACAAGCAGGGAAGACACCTGGACGTCAAGGTAGTTAGAGCTGGGCGAGTGTCCTCACCCACATAGGCTTCACAACTCTGCGTCAACTACTGAGTAAGACTCAGAGGATCAGAGATTAGAAGGTCTACAAAGAGCTGAACCAAACTTCCTGTATAAAGGTTTTAGTTCCACAGATCGACAGTATCAAACAACTAAAACATGGAGACTGACCTCAGAGTTTCAATTCGATGTTGTGGTTTCCCCAGAAGAACACACAGCTGCTTCAATCCTGAATCCTGCAGCTTGTGGGAGCTCAGGTCCACCTCTCTGGGATACAAAGGGTTAAGCTTCAGCACTGCTTCCAGATAATCACAGCTGATCTCTGACAAATCACATCTCTCCAATCTGTATAAAGAATGAAAGATGTAAGTTTATTAGACAAAGTGCTTGAAATCATTCAGTGTTTCATCATCTGTTCAGAGCTGAAGAAGGTTCAGAATGTAGAAGTTTAGAAAATGGAAACTCCAAACAGCTGAAGCCAACAGGAAGCAGCTTCAAACAAACACAACAAGAGAAAAAACTCTGAATGTTTCACATTAAAGTCGTACATTTCTAACAAGAGTATTTTAAAGACAGCGTCACTGATGATCATCTTCTGCTCAGTAAAACTTTGGTTTTTCACATGTGAGTGTTAATGATGCACAAAGACTGTGAGTGCAAAGAGGGAGCGAGGAGGATGACAGAGAGATGGTACAGGAGCATCAAGAACCCGGCGAGGAAATGAGCAGAAGGACTTTGGAGCCTGTTGGATTGAAGCTTTCACAGAGACGTGTTTGACTGGACACCACCAGGACAGACTTTTAATCCCAGGATTTTGATGAGCTTTCTGTCTTTATGTTCACAAATGATGCTGTAACTCTGTGACTGTCCTGGAACTGTCAGCAGTATGGTTACGTCCTTTTGACCCGAGTTTCCACAGCTCTTATAACAGCAGTGTACATTCACCTGCAGGCACACGTTACCTCTGCTTCAGCTCTGTTTATGAAGCACAAACTGCAGGAACCAAACTCAGACTGGCTCATGTCAATCATGTCTGCTTACAAAGACACTTTGAAACTCTTATCAATATGTTTCCTGTCGTAATAGGACGGATCAAACTCTGGACCTTTGTTGTGGATCAGTGAAGGATGCTTAGAAATCCCTCCTGCTGCCTGAGCTTGAACATCATCAGCACTTTAACATTGAGCAGAGGGACGTGGAAAAGGCCTTCTGTCTTTATCTGACTGAACGGTTTCATTATGTGGGCTAAAGAAAATACAGTTGTAGGCTACAGTATATTTATATGAAACATGTATATATATGCATTTAATGTATTTGAACCATATTTAATGCATATTACAGGATGTAACAGCTGCATATGTGTCAACAATAATGGCTTTGATTTTGCCCCCCTAAGAACATTTCTGTAGATCCGCCCCTGCAGCAAACGTGTGTGAGAGCAGCCACGGCCCGCTCCTCCATGATTTCATTCACACTCATCTCATACTGAACACACACACTTTGTAGGAATCATCAGTACTTTGACTGTTTCTCAGGTTAGCTTCAGGTTAGCCATTTAGCATTTCTCCAGTCTGAGTCACAGAGCGTCACATGACGTGACAGAAGCTGATTGGTCAGCTGCAGTGATGGTGGTGGAGCAGCATTAATGATGATGCTGTAGAACAACAGGAACACGGGGATATCAGACTGTTAGTGGGTTTAGTCATTCCTGCTGCACTGTTTGTCCTTCTTATTGAAGTGACCTGCTGAGAGCTCACACTGTTCTCTGTAGAAATGATGTCAGTCTGACTCGTCACATGTTTGGAGGCGTGTTTGATGTTTGCTCTTCTGGAAACTCTCAGTATCAAATATGGACGATGCAAAGGAGACACGCTTCATGTCTGTATGGACCTGTTTCCGTAGCTGCCACCATCATTCAACATGTTTGTACATCAGCTTATCAAATCCTGTCCGCTGTCTTCATTTATTACTCTTTACCTGCTTCACCTGCCTGAGCCCCGCCCACACAGACAGCTCCTCTTTGGAGCTAAACTTCTGCTTCATCTCTGCCTCTTTTCTTCATCGTCCGCCTCTCTTTTCTCTTCTTCAGTATTCTGCAGCCACGGAGCCTCACAGCCGTTAGCATGCTCATACCTGAGCAGCTAGCATTACCCAGCATGCCATGCAGCAGTGTCAGTTTGTAAATGTGCAAGAATTCCGGTTCCAAACTGTTTCACAGATTGCTGTGTGCTGTGACCTTTGACCTGCTAAAGACAGTCAGCTGTGGATTATTCATTGTTGTGTCTAATACTTAGAACTGTGAGGAAGAAGCTACACAGTTAATCAGGGTCCCTCTCTCTGAATTAGGAAAGGTGGGCAGGCCGCGTGTGGGCCGCGGGCCATACGTTGAGTATCACTGTTTGAAATGTGATCATTGTTCTGCTGCAATCAATGGACTAAACCAGAGAAGAAGAAAACAGACTTTACCATGAAGATCCTCAGTGTGGATCAGTATAATATCAGCCTGATGTCTGCAGTTTAGTGTCAGCACAACTTTCACATCATATTCATCTCAGCACAACTAAAACATGCTGACTGACCTCAGAGTTTCAAGTTTACATCCTGGACTCTTCAGGAAACCACACAGATGCTTCACTCCTAGATCCTGCAGCTCCTTGTTGTTGCTACTCAGGTCCAGCTCTCTCAGATGGGAGGGGTTGGACCTCAGCGCTGCTGCCAGATAATCACAGCTGATCTTTGACAAACCACAGTCCTTCAATCTGTATAAAGAATGAAAGATGTAAGTTTATTAGACAAAGTGTGATCTTGAAATCATTCAGTGTTTCATCATCTGTTCAGAGCTGAAGAAGGTTCAGAATGTAGAAGTTTAGAAAATGGAAACTCCAAACAGCTGAAGCCAACAGGAAGCAGCTTCAAACAAACACAACAAGAGAAAAAACTCTGAATGTTTCACATTAAAGTCGTACATTTCTCATAAAACCAGGAAAAAGACTTGAAAAAGTCGTGTTTTTCCTTCCAGGAACCACATGGCTTCACTTTTAAAGGTGAAGTGTGAAAGAAATGGACATATTTGAAGTCCAACACCTTTTTCCAGTCACATTATTAAAGCAGACAAACTACAAGCTCATTTTCATTCCAACAAGTCATCTTCTGACCTGGACTAACAACACTGGTCTCTATGTGCAGCTGGCTGTGAGACCAGTGCTCAGGGACCGTCTACAAAGTGCAACACTGAAAGAACATCACACACTCATTTGCTTCCAGCACTTTCACACAAACATCTACTGTCATTATTGTCACCAAACTCTGTGGATCCTTTATTGCAAATTCAAATGGGATCAAATGGTCAGACAAAAGAGGGTTATGAGGAAATATGATGAAATGTTGTGTATTAGCAGCAAGTTATTGAATCATCTTCCTCAGAAACCAAACAAAATGATTCACAAACATGTTTTTACAAACTCAGTGTTGGACTTGGATCAGCAGGATAAGCTGATGTTTAAAGGCATTTGAGTCTGGCTGTATGAGAGTCCAGTTATTACTCAATATTTATGGATGATGTTTTTTCAGTGTTGCACTTTGTAGACGCTCCCTGAGCCTCACAGCCAGCTGCACATGGACCAGCTGACATTACCAAGCATTAGAGGCGGGTGTAAAAAAATAGATTTTCCCATTTAAATGGTTTTAATTTGAATAAAACGATGTTGATTCATTCAATCCTTAATCGATGTTTAATATAAATGTATTTTGCCAGAATCTCAGGTTAAAGCTCACAAACTATTTCAACAAGCAGCAAACAGCTAAAACAGTAAATGAGAGCAGCTAAACACACAAAGATGGAAACACAGAGCGTGGATCGTTCACTCGACGGCACGTACACGGACACGCCGTCGGGGCTGAAAGTGGACAGCTCACAGATCCTGAAGCTGCAGGTTTCATCTGTCTCCAACCAAAACTGAGTGAACCAGCAGCAGAAGAAGATCCAAACTCTGCTTCACGTTTGATAAATATGCTCATGAATTCTCTCTGACTTTGGCTGTTCCTGCCTGCACAGCTCTCTCTCTCTCAGTGTACTCCAAGAACAGCTTCAAACATCTGTTTCTGCATCATTCACTGTTTATTAGCCACCAGTCTGCTGTTGTGTTCAGTGCTGTCAGCCTCTGACAGGAAAGCCTCATTTCTGCTGTTCCATGGAAACTTTTTAAAATGATGACAGATTACAAACTCTCAGCTGTGTCTGTAATCAAACCTCTGTAACTTTGCTTCACTTCAGCAGCATCAGCTCATGTTCACATGTTGATTCATGGTTTGCTTCAGTTTTTGATCGACTGCAGAATATTTTGAAGGTTATCTGCTATAAAAAGCCAGAAGAGGAAAATCTGCTTCATGTGTTTCTGTTTGATCCTCAGTGACTTTGACACAAAGGCCTCTGCTGTGATGATCACACCTCTGATCAAGTCTCACAGTGTCACAACTGATAAATGATCAGAGTTAGAATATTTCTGACTGTCTGCTGTGTGCTGTGACCTTTGACCTGCTAAAGACAGTCAGCTGTGGATTATTCATTGTTGTGTCTGATACTTAGAACTGTGAGGAAGAAGCTACACAGTTAATCAGGGTCCCCTCTCTCTGAATCAGGAAAGGTGGGCAGGCCGCGTGTGGGCCGCGGGCCATACGTTGAGTATCACTGTTTGAAATGTGAACATTGTTCTGCTGCAGTCAATGGACTAAACCAGAGAAGAAGAAAACAGACTTTACCATGAAGATCCTCAGTGTGGATCAGTATAATATCAGCCTGATGTCTGCAGTTTAGTGTCAGCACAACTTTCACAACATATTCATCTCAGCACAACTAAAACATGCTGACTGACCTCAGAGTTTCAAGTTTACATCCTCGACTCTTCAGGAAACCACACAGATGCTTCACTCCTGGATCCTGCAGCTTCTTGTTGTTACTCAGGTCCAGCTCTCTCAGATGGGAGGGGTTGGACCTCAGCGCTGCTGCCAGATAATCACAGCTGATCTTTGACAAACCACAGTCCTTCAATCTGTACAAAGAATGAAAGATGTAAGTTTATTAGACAAAGTGCTTGAAATCATTCAGTGTTTCATCATCTGTTCAGAGCTGAAGAAGGTTCAGAATGTAGAAGTTTAGAAAATGGAAACTCCAAACAGCTGAAGCCAACAGGAAGCAGCTTCAAACAAACACAACAAGAGAAAAAACTCTGAATGTTTCACATTAAAGTCGTACATTTCTCATAAAAACAGGACAACGACTTGAAAAAGTCGTGTTTTTCCTTCCAGGAACCACAAGGCTTCACTTTTAAAGGTGAAGTGTGAAAGAAATGGACATATTGAAATCAATGATATCAAAGCTGGAATCAAATGAGTCCAAGTGTTCTGCTGATTCAGCATCACATTCATCTTTGGTCCTTGTTCTGCATCCCCACCATAAATATAAAACTCACATTTTCCAAAATCCTCTTTAAGCTTCGACAATAAAGGAAGATCGTTTTATACAAGTCTTTGTGGTTTTGTGTCACCCAGATGCCCGAGTACTTAAACTTGTTATAGCTGGGTTTAATAGGTGCTAAAATACACAAAACTCGCCAGTTGTCGTACAGATAGACTTTGCTTCGCTCTTCCCAAAATTCACTTTATATCCAGAAATTGTCCCAAATTCCTTAAGTATGCATTAAGGTGACCTTGAGGCTCTTAAATGTGCCTATAAATAAAACGTATTATTATTATTATTGTAAGTCTATCCAAAGGTTTGTGGAGGCTATTCGATGGGTTGGAAATAAATAAAAGCATGTCGTCGGAATAAAGAGAGACTTCATGTTCGATACCCCCTCGATGTTTTCCCTCAACACCAACACATTGTCTCAGAGCAACAGCTAGCGGTTCAACGGCAAAAAGGAGACAGAGGGCATCCCTGTCCTGGGGGACAGATTATTGTTAGTCCGGACAGCTGTTAGAGGGGAGCAATACAATACTTTTATCCAAGATACAAAATTAAAGCCACATTTTTTTAAGCGTATATAAAAAAAAAATCCCATCTCACCCGATCCAACACCTTTTCTGCGTCAAGCCAAACTACAGTTTCCAATGTATCACCTTTAACATGGGTATAAATTATATTTAATAGAGCTTTAATGTTAAAAAAAGAGTGCCTAATAAAGCCCGTCTGGTCCTGTGAAATAATGGACGACAAATACTTGTGTAACCGACGGGCCAACACTTGAGCCAGGATCTTGGTGTCTGTGTTGAACAAAGATATTAAACGACATGAACGACAATCTAAATGGTCTTTTTCCTGTTTTACAATTAAACACATCACTGCTTGATGCATTGTTGGAGGCAACGACTGTGAGAGGAAGGATTCTTCAAAAGTTGATTTTAACAGTGAATTCAGTCGGTCAGAAAACTGATTTTCCAGACTGCATGCTCCGTATGGCCGTTTCAGTTTCAACATTAGAGACAGGTTCCTCCAGACTAGCGATCGCATCTTCTCCCAAGGAGGGAATATCAAAAAACTTATTGAAATCATTGTAGATCTCAAGGATAGTTGGTTGTTTGTTCTTAGTCGTAGCTGGTGAGCTGATAACTTGCCTGTTTTTTCTCCATGTTCATAAGTGTAGCTGCAACTTTGACTCAGCCTGTTTTGTAGATATGAGATTCAGTTTTTCATTGTAACCACTGTGTATATAATACAGGCTCAGGAGAGTGGCTGTACACAGCATGTAGTTTAGTAATTTCATCAGCTAACTGAGAAAGGCGCTCGGTCACTATTTTATTCTATTTTGCACAAAATGAAATTATTTGGCCTCTCAGACCTTTTGTAACTGACAAACTCTTCATCTGCTAACAATACTGAGTTGAATCTCCATGGCTGATAGTTGGAGCAGGCATCAGGAATACACACTGAAAAAACAAGAGGAGAAATCACCAGTCTTATAATCACATTCTGTAACTTTTGTGTGAACTGTGGTCCATAGCAGATAATGAGCAGTTTAGGTCTCCCTCAAGGATGATATTGTGTGATGACATATTGGGGAGCCGTGTAAAGACTTTAGTGAAAAATCTGTGATCGTCCCAATTAGAGGCGTAGATATTTGCTAAGATCAAAGAAAAACCATAAACTATATTTTCTGCACTATAAGTTGCACTTAAAATCCTGTAATTTTCTCAAAATTCGACAGTGCGCCTTATGGATGAATTCTGGTTGTGCTTACTGACCTTGAACTGATTTTATGTGCTACACGGCGCTCAGAAACATTTCAAAAAATGTTTTGGTACGACTTTGCTAAGCTATGAGGCCGCACCGCTTGATGGATTGTTGGAGCATTACAGCTACCGAGGAGCCTCGCGGAGTGGTACGTACTCTGCTCTAAAGTAATATTACTTTATTGAGTGTGTATAAGGACCATAAATGGCACCTGTAAGAGACACGGTTACAAAGAGGATTTCAAACTCCAGGTTGTCAGTCACGCAATAGAACCTGGGAACAGAGCAGCTGCTTGTTATTATGCTCAGCATAAGTTAGTTTAGATTTTGACTGCACAATTGTGAGCTTTTTGTTATGCACAAAAACAACATTGTTTTCTTTTATTTATGGAGCATTATTATTTAATAAATGCTGATAATTTATTTCTGAGTAATTGTTTCATGTACATCTATGCTGTATGTTAATAAATGTGCCTGTGTGAGATTTGGGACGCAGCTTTGACTAAGAACTCTCTTTTTGTTCTTACTTTCTGGCTTTAAAAATATTGATACAGTGGGGCAAAAAAGTATTTAGTCAGCCACCGATTGTGCAAGTTCCCCCACCTAAAATGATGACAGAGGTCAGTAATTTGCACCAGAGGTACACATCAACTGTGAGAGACAGAATGTGAAAAAAAAATCCATGAATCCACATGGTAGGATTTGTAAAGAATTTATTCGTAAATCAGGGTGGAAAATAAGTATTTGGTCAATAACAAAAATACAACTCAATACTTTGTAACATAACCTTTGTTGGCAATAACAGAGGTCAAATGTTTACTATAGGTCTTTACCAGGTTTGCACACACAGTAGCTAGTATTTTGGCCCTTTCCTCCATGCAGATCTTCTCGAGAGCAGTGATGTTTTGGGGCTGTCGCCGAGCAACACGGACTTTCAACTCCCGCCACAGATTTTCTATGGGGTTGAGGTCTGGAGACTGGCTAGGCCACTCCAGGACTTTCAAATGCTTCTTACGGAGCCACTCCTTTGTTGCCTGGGTGGTGTGTTTTGGATCATTGTCATGTTGGAAGACCCAGCCTCGTTTCATCTTCAAAGTTCTCACTGATGGAAGGAGGTTTTGGCTCAAAATCTCACGATACATGGCCCCATTCATTCTGTCCTTAACACGGATCAGTCGTCCTGTCCCCTTGGCAGAAAAACAGCCCCATAGCATGATGTTTCCACCCCCATGCTTCACAGTAGGTATGGTGTTCTTGGGATGCAACTCAGTATTCTTCTTCCTCCAAACACGACGAGTTGAGTTTATACCAAAGAGTTCTACTTTGGTTTCATCTGACCACATGACATTCTCCCAATCCTCTGCTGTATCATCCATGTGCTCTCTGGCAAACTTCAGACGGGCCTGGACATGCACTGGCTTCAGCAGCGGAACACGTCTGGCACTGCGGGATTTGATTCCCTGCCGTTGTAGTGTGTTACTGATGGTGACCTTTGTTACTTTGGTCCCAGCTCTCTGCAGGTCATTCACCAGGTCCCCCCATGTGGTTCTGGGATCTTTGCTCACCGTTCTCATGATCATTTTGACCCCACGGGATGAGATCTTGCGTGGAGCCCCAGATCGAGGGAGATTATCAGTGGTCTTGTATGTCTTCCATTTTCTGATGATTGCTCCCACAGTTGATTTTTTTCACACCAAGCTGCTTGCCTATTGTAGATTCACTCTTCCCAGTCTGGTGCAGGTCTACAATACTTTTCCTGGTGTCCTTCGAAAGCTCTTTGGTCTTGGCCATGGCGGAGTTTGGAGTCTGACTGTTTGAGGCTGTGGACAGGTGTCTTTTATACAGATGAAGAGTTCAAACAGGTGCCATTCATACAGGTAACGAGTGGGGGACAGAAAAGCTTCTTACAGAAGACGTTACAGGTCTGTGAGAGCCAGAGATTTTCCTTGTTTGAGGTGACCAAATACTTATTTTCCACCCTGATTTACGAATAAATTCTTTACAAATCCTACCATGTGGATTCATGGATTTTTTTTTCACATTCTGTCTCTCACAGTTGAAGTGTACCTCTGGTGCAAATTACTGACCTCTGTCATCATTTTAAGTGGGGGAACTTGCACAATCGGTGGCTGACTAAATACTTTTTTGCCCCACTGTATATATATCATATATCGCCATCCAGCTAAAGAATATCAAGATATGAATTTTGGGTCATATCGCCCAGTCCTAATATTGCAATAGGTTGTCCGTTAAACTCAAGCGGGGCTTGGGCCCTGGCACGGCGTAGAATTTCCACACAATCCTGGTAGTAGTGACGCTCGGCTATGACGGCGTGCGGGATACCAGCTGGCTTTCTCAGGATAGGGCTCCTGTGTGAGCGGTCAACAATAACGTCTTTATCCATACCCAGCACTTCACGTAGTAGCACAGATACGGCCGTGGAGGAGCTCGAGTCCAGGCCCTCTGGGATGCCTATGATGTGGATGTTAGCTCTCTGCTTCCTGCCTTCATCACATTTATCCTTCAGGTCAGACAGCTCCTCCTTCATACTCTCTACTGTAGACTGCAAGGTGGTCACCTCATCGCTCCACATTGACAGCCCATCCTCAGCTTCTTTCACTGTAATCTTTATTCCATCAACTTCAACGTGCGTCGCCGCCATGCTGTTAGCGATCTCATTTCTCAGTCCTTGCACGTCAGCCCTTATATTGTCAAAATCTTCTTTCAATGCATTTCTGAGTTCTTCTTTTAACAGCGTACTAATGTCCTCTTTAATGGATTGAAGAAGCTCCAATTTTAGAGCAGTAGGATCCACATCACGTCTGTTGAGTCTGCTCTTCAGCGGCCGTAGAGCTGGACGCTGCCCTTTGGCCATCATCGATACTCTCGCCCGAGATCGCGCCGGGCCTAGTCGCCGCTCCTCCTGTGAGCTTGTATTTTCAAGGGTTGGATGCCATTTCTTCTCAAATAAAGTTATAATATAGAGTATAAGACTGTTAACTTCAGCTGTAGCACAAATGAAGACAGGAGCCTTCAGAGACACGTGTTACTCCATTGCAGGAAGTCCCACACCTGCTCTGGGATACAGACTTTTATGACAGTCACATGACAGTCTTTTCTTAAGAGTCAAGATGGCAGCAGTGTGTACGGCCTGCTGTCCAACTCTGTTTGTATTCATGTTTTAGTTTTCATTTGTCTTCAAAAATGCAAACTCTCTGCTTGTATATGATCACCAAACACTGCTGGCTTTAAGATCTTCTCATTTAAAACCTGTTTATTGCAATCGTGGATATCAGGGAAGCTTCTCTGCACCGTTCCTGTCAGGAGTTCCAGCTTGTCTCCGTTGTGCTTCGGCCCCACCTCAACTGACTGGCCACCGTAGACGCCGTGGGAAATGCAGTGGCTTATTGGTGAGAATGAAAGCTACCTGGATACAACTTGGAGAAACACCTCAGCCTAACCCGACTGGATTCGACCGCATCAACTACTGGCGCTCTCTGGATATGGCTTACACCTGTCTGACATCTGTTGTTGGGCGTACTACAATAAACCCGCCCAGCGTCCTCCCCGTCTACGCTCAGGTGGAGTAAACCCTCAGAACCTACGGCCGATAGGTCGGGCACCCACATTGGCCGATGAGCCACCGATACCACTAAGAATCAGTCTTGTTAATACTTGATTGCTAGCAAACAAAACTTTTCTTCTTAAGGACTTCTTCACTAATCAGGAACTGGATCTAATGCTTGGAAACCTGGCAGAGAGCTGGTGAGTCCAGCTGTTTTACTGAACTTTTACCTTCTGACTGTGAGATGACAGGACATGGTGGTGGAGTGGAGGCTGTTTTTAGGAAGAAGCTCGCATGCAAACAACTCTTTTTTTTTTTTTTTTTTAACCTGTCCCGTTTGGCTCTTTTGCCATCATCAATTATTGTCTAAAGGCGAAGAAAGATGCCAAATGGATTTACTTTAACAAATGGACCATCCCAGCCTTGCCGTATTGGTCTATTTGATTCACCTTTGCTTTTATTGTTTATTTTATTTTCATTTGCTGAACACGGGACAGGTTTGACTGGGGAAAAGAAAGGGGAGAAAGAAAGAGGGAAAGAAAAACAGCAGGAAAGAGGGATGGGGATAAAGGGCAAAAAACAAAAACCAACAAATCAAACAGACAAATCACCTGGATCACCTGTTGAGAAAGAAAAAAGAAAACAAGCAGAAGAAAAAAAAAGAGCAATATAATAAACAACATCACAATGATCTATGGGAATATAACAGTAAATACTAAATATTAAACATTATTGTGCAGCACATAAGATCGACAGCGCACAGTGTGCTTTGAGGTAGGAGCCAAAAAGGGTGTAGTTTGTGTGTGTGAGCACCCGTGTGTACACCTGTGAGCATGAACGCGCTTGTATTTAAAAGGTTCCTTCATGTAATGATCTGCTAGAGGGTGTGGGGGGGCCACAGCCCCGTCCACCAGGGCATGAAGCAGGTATGGAGGACATCAAGACTCCAGACATCCAGAGCCCCTCAGAACACAAGAGACCAAGGAAGACCAACAGAGGGGCAGCCGCGCCACTATCCCAGAAAGAGCTGAGGAGAGCCCCAGATGAGGGGTCACTCAGCAGCCGCGGAGCAGAAGCCAGGGGGGTTGCAGTGACGTGCCCGTGAGCTCCGCCGGCAGCCAGCTGTGCCAGAGTGACCGAGCCCCAGGCCAAGAGGCCGAGGGCACCCCACCCCTGAAGGGCCGAGCCCCAGGCTCCAGGCCACAACAAGCAGCCACCAAGGAGTGAGCCGGTGGGTACCTGGACGCCCATCCCCGGACACAAAGAACCACCAATGCACCGATGTCTGAGGGTGTCTGCCACTGGCAGGGGAAGTGGTGGGGGGAGATAGGCCTCCATACCTTAGAGGGCCTGAGATGTCCCCAGAGAGGTGGCGTCTAATACCCAACCTGACATATGGACACAGACAAACAGGCACACACAGATACATCCATTCCAACCCTCATGCTCTCATATCACGCAAACAACTCTTAACTGACTCTTATTCAAGTTTTGAACTTGTGATGTTTGTTGTTTGGGGCATCCCAGCCGACACTCGGTGCAGCTGTATACAGACCTCCAAAACATCACAAGAATTTTATTCAAGACTTTTTAGCTGCTATCGTGCCAAACTGTGATCAAACTTTAATTGTCAGAGATTTTAATATTCACGTGCTGTCCCTCCAATCCTCTGGCCAGAGATTTTTTAAGTTTGACTCCTTCAGTCGTGCTCAGTTTGTGTTGGGCCCAACCCAGAAACAGGCTCATACGTTGGATCTTGTGCTGTCTTTAGGGTTACCGGTCCTAAACATGGAAACATGTGATGCTGTTTTTTCAGTGTTGTATTTGATATATTTTTATCTCTCTGCCATTTTACTCCTCTTATTCCAACACCCCATTGTCGTCTATTTAACCCATCTGCAACAGAACTATTTTCTAGTGCTTTTAAGAAGTTTAAGATCTCCCCTCGGCGATGGTACCGAGCAGATGACATCTAATTTTTATGATAAATGCCAAACTGTCCTTGATGAGGTTGCTCCTTTTAAAACTATGAAACCACAATCGGACCCGTGGATAAACGAGGCCGCTCATTCAGCCAGACGAGAGAGCAGGAAGGCTGAACGTAAGTGGGAAAAAGATGCAGGTGTGTTTCTGATGCTGAGAGACCGTCTGTACAGGTATCAGGACACTGTCAACGCAGAGAAGTCAAAAGCTGTTTCTAATATTATTGAGAAATGCTCCAAAAATCCTCAGCTTCTTTGTTCAATTATTTCTCCAGCTTGTCATATTAATAGTTCCTCAGAAACTTGTGAAAGGTTCCTGCAGTTTTTATCAATAAGATAAAACAGCTTCGAACTATGATCGGCCTGCCTTCACATGACCTTTCTAAAATATTCACCTGCTCAGCTGTTTTTGATCAGTTTGAGCCTGTGTGGTTTGACCAGGTGGAGGAACGATGTGATGGTATAAAGACATCATCCTGTCCAAATGATGTTGTTCCAACACATATTTAAAAAGATTTTAAAGGTTGTTGGTTCCGACATCTTAGCGATTTTTAACAGCAGTCTTAGTTCAGGTGTTGTACAGCCTGTTTTAAACATGCTGTTGTACAGCCTGTACTAAAAAACCTGATCTGGATCCTCTGTCCACTCAAACTTCAGGCCTATTTCAAAGCTTCCCTTCCTGTCGAAGACACTTTTGTGTGGTTCTATCGGTTGGACGTTACAGCCCCTTCGGTGGCTCATGCTGTCCTTTCTGCTGGATCTACCACTCACTAAGGATGTGGTGGCGTGTATATATGTCCCATACTTATGTGTTGTACCGAGTGAATCGACTGAAAGGGAACGAATAGTTATGTCTATAACTTCTGTTCCCTGAAGGAGAGGAACGAGGTACAACACAAGGCGGCCCCACTGAGCAGTTTGGCTCGGTGAAGAGCGGCTATCGAACTGAGGGCTGACTGTGATGACAGCGGCTATATGTGCAGGCGGGGCCGTGCGCGTGTCATCACACGTCATCTGCCTTAAAGGCGTGAATAAAGGTTTCTTCAGCCAGGACACGCGAGGGCGTGATATCCCATACTTACTGTATGTGTTGTACCTCGTTCTTCTCCTTCAGGGAACAGAAGTTATAGACATAACTATTCGTTACAATAATCCAGCTGGGATGTCATGAAAACGTGGATTGCCCGTTCAAGGTTTTTAAAAGATATAAATTATCTCACCTTAGACAAAAGCCTCAGTTTGAAGAAAGACTGCTGTACAACTGAGCTCAGCTGTTTTTCAAAGGTCACATTGCCGTCAAATATAAGCCCCAAATGTAATAATGCGATTTAATAAAAGGCCTGAACCAGTCTAATAGAGCGCCCTTGATGTCGCCATGCTCCAATGGTGACATCAAGATGCTGTGGTCAACAGTGTCAAAGGCAGCGGTCAGATCCAAAAGCACAGCTGAGTCTCCTGATCAGTGGCTGATGAAAGATCATTAAGAACTTCTCAAAGTGCAGTTTCAGTGCTGTGAAGAGCTTCAAAACCAGACTGAAACCTTTACAATAGATTGCAGCTTTGTCTGTCTCCGAAGCGGGGACCACTCGTATTGCTCTTTTCTGCAATAGCGCCTTTATTTCCTCTCTGGGTATCATGGCTGCCTTGGTGTTGACAGTCGTGTTTACGACTCTTCGGAAACGAGGCGGCTTGACCCGGAACTGCAACCGGTAACCCATGGCAACGGTTCGCAGCACCCACAGAGAGGGGGCGCAAGCACGCCACTGAGGGAAGTGAGCAGCCAGCCGGCTGACCTGCAGCACCGTCGGCGGGGCGTTGTCGCCCCCCAGTGTGTCTGCAGGGGAATGCATCACCTGCCTGACCTGGCTCATTCTGCCTGCAGGCTGAGCATTTGTGATTGTTTGAGAATAAACAATACTCTTTATTGATTGTAACATGGAAACATGTACATTCATACATTTTGTTGGAGGCACCTTTTCTGGGGCACAACAATGAAAAACAGCGGGAACACTCGATGTGGTCACCTGAACATTTAACACACCTGAACAGGGAGTTACCTGAGGCATTTTGTGTGCAGGGGTTTTGTGCTTGGGAGACAGTGTTAGGAAAGTGCAGCGCTTTCTGGGGCTGACAACCTGAACAGAACTTAAGCGGCGGCACCTCTTGGGCGGGAACAGAGGGGTAAAAGCAGCGTCTCCCTGCTGCTGGACCCCTTCTCCACTCGAAACCACAGCTAGGAGGGCTGAGGCTTCTTCCTCCTGGGCGTCGGGTCACGCCGGGGGCCCGAGGGTGGGCCTTTGCTCCAGGCCGACTGGCGTGGAGCTCGGGCCGGAGGATGTGCTCTCGCTGGCGGCACACCCACTTCAGCAGTGGGTGCCGGCCTCTTGCCAGACGGCAGAGGAGCGGCGGGCCTGTGAGAGCTAGCTGCGGGCTTGGGCTTGGGCTGACGTCTGGGGATGATGTCGCGCAGAGCTTCCGTCTGCTTCTTCCTCAGATCAAATCTAGCCTGAATGGCTTCAAGTGAATGTCCGAATAACCCAGCCGCAGACACTGGTGCGTCCAGATAAACAGCTCTGTCCCTATCCGGGACTTCAGAGAGGGTCAGCCATAGGTGCCTCTGCGCCACTACTGTCAAAGCCATCCCTCTGCCCAGGGAGAGCGCTGCACAGCGAGACGCACGGAGGATGTGATCTGTGGAGACTCTGACCTCGTTAAGAAGAGGTGCCAGCGGGCTGTCATCAGGAACCAGCAATCCGAGCTCCGCCAGGCACATTGCCTAGTACGTCTAGAGCATGGTGACGGAGCTCATGGCGCGAGCAGTGCCAGCCTGAGCCCGATAAATCTTCTCCAGCTGCGAAGCAGAGAATCTGCAGTGCTTGGACGGCAGAGTTGCGGGGCCGCCAACACCATGGTTATGGGATGGGGCCAGATACGCAGCCAGAGAAGGCTCCATAGGGGGTGGGTTATCTAAGCCAGCCCCCTCGGCGCCGTCCAATTCCATGTACTGTCCATAGCCGGGCACAGTGACGCGGGTAGACAGAGGTTTGTCCCATGATGCTGTTAGCTCGCAGAGAAAGTCTGGGAACATGGGAAGGCAGTTTTTGGCTGTTGCGGGCTCCGGTGGGAGGAAAAACCCCGCGAACCGCGACGGCTTCTGAGCTGGCAGAGGAGAGGGCCAGTCCACCTGCAGCTTCTCAGCAGCACGGCGAAACGGGGAGAAAAGAGAGGTGTCATCGTGGCCGACCGGCGCAGCAGCGGCGGCACATTGGGCTGACAATGGGCTCTCCTGCTCATCCTCCGACAAACCATGGATGTCCAGGCCGATGTCCAGCATGTCATCGTCTTCCTGGGGAGCGCTGGCGGGCTTCAACCCAGGCTGAAGCCCGTCAGCGCCCCTGCATGGTTCCGGCTCGTCATCGGCTAACCCGTCAACATATTCCATGTGGTCAGCCCAGCTAATTGCGGGGACATCGACCGGAAAATCCTCGTCTTCGGACTCGGACGAAGCTGGGGCTCCAGACTCGGAAAGGAGAGGGTCATTCCGTGCGACAGCCGAGCGTCCCAGCACTTTTTCCACAAACGTCACCCGTCTTTCCAGGGTCGAGGCAAAACGCACAGGCTTCGGGCTCCGTCAACGCTCTCCTAGCGTGGACGATCCCCAGGCAGACAGGGCAGGCATCGTGCTGGTCGCTGTCGTGCAAAGAGAAACCGCATCCCTGAGGACAGGGGCGAACAGAAGATTTCTGCTTTGCTCGCTTCGGTTTGGAGTCCATTCCAAAACGCAAAGCGAAACGCTGCACAGGAAAAACTTGAAATTAGTGCTCCGCGGGCAGTCTACACACCAAAGGCACGGTGGAGGCTAACACCAACAGGGGCAGTTAAGCTAAGTTCAAGTTGGCAGACAACGGAGCTAACTAGCAGCAGCTAGCTAGCCCAACTCAGCAGAGGTGTTCTCAGCGAGGTGAAGAGCGTAAGAACTGAGGGATGACTGTGATGACAGTGGCTATATGTGCAGGCGGGGCCGTGCGCGTGTCATCACACGTCATCTGCCTTAAAGGTGTGAATAAAGGTTTCTTCAGCCAGGACGTGCGAGGGCGTGATATCCCATACTTATGTGTTGTACCGAGTGAATCGACTGAAAGGGAACTCCTTATATGTTGGAGTTAGTGGGACCTGCCTGGCAAGACTGCAGCTGGTCCAGAAAGCTGCAGCTCGTCTTCTGACACAAGCTCAAAGACATTTGTCGTCCCAACAACCATATATACGCTGGTCCCTTGCTGTAACACAGTTCACCTTTGGCGGTCTCGCTGTTTCGCTTTTCTTTTTTGTGCAATTTTGCATGCTTTTGTTTTTTACAGCGCGTTGTGTTCTGCGTCCTGATTGGCTGACAATGGTCTACAGCCAATCTCGTGCCGTGTCTCCTGTACAGTACAGAATGTGTTCAAATTTACAGCAGTGTGACTCTGCAGTGCTGCACTGTATGTTTGTACGTTTTGTCCCCAACAAACAACAATGATGACGAGACGTTTTGCAGCTGTGGTAGCAGCCAAAGGCAGAGGAAGATGCTAACCATCATAGTTTCAACAAGGAGGCAAAAAGGTTGTAACTGTCCACAACAAGAACATCGTAAGGATGGAGTCAGCTTTGGCTTTGTGGCTCAGTGACCACAGGAAAAAGAACATCGTGCTGGACACCAACATTATCTGCATAAAAACTCAAAAGCTTTATGAAACTTTACCTGACAGCGAGGAGCCCAGGCCATGGACGAGTGCTCCTCACACAGAACCAAGCTCGTTTAATGCCAGCAAAGGCTGATTTGACACATTTCAGAAACACTTTGCTTTCATTCTTTAATAATGAACTTATTTTTCTATGAAGGTTTGAACTTTGTTTAAACAAGAGAGAAAAGTGTGAAAATGTTCATGCCTGTCTGAGAAAAGTGTATAAAGTGTGCAGTGAGGGTTTAACTGCCTTAAAACTTCTATAATAATTGTAAAACATAAAGCTGCTACTTCATTCTGACACTTATTTTTAGAACGTAACTCGATAAACGAGCGACCGGAGTAATGTATTGTGTTTATTTTGAAAACTCTCAACAGGATCTTCAGATTTATTTTGAAAGGTTTATCTGGAAAACACACAAACACATAACCAGGAAACAAAGAGCATGATATGAAACGATAGAAGTTTTCATATGGTCATCATATATACATCGTTCTATCGAACAGCTCCAGCTCCTGCTGTCAGTCTCTGTAAATCTGCTCTTAAAACACATTTGTATTCACTGGCTTTTAATATAGTATGAGAGTTATTTGATATTTGATGTGTGCTATTAATGTTATGAGTTATTTTAATAGTTATTTTGGATTCTTGTACAGCACTGTGGTCAATGCTGCTGTTGTAATTAATGTGCTATAAACACGTAAACAATCTGCAGTTAAACATCCAAAACTAAAGATGTGATCGCTGCCTTTAGAAAATGTGCTAATGCACAAGATATCAGCTCCATTAAGGTGGAATGTGGCCGTGTTAGAAACATGTTGGAAGAAGTTTGAAGCTGAAACTGTGAAGCTGAGAGAGCTCCAGCGTCTGTCACAGGAAACTTTCTTATTTCCACACTGATGAAAGCCTCAAGCTTTGATTTCCTGCTGCTTTTATTGAGTTTATTGTAGTTTACTGTTACCAACATGGAAAACTGAAGCTTCATCAGCTGGAGCTACAGAGCTGGAGAACAAAGGAGACTGACTGGCAAGCATGATGTGGGAGGAAACATCAAGAGCCTGTTTGAAAGGAGACACATGTGGATGCTGTGCCAGTCTGTGGTCTGTCAGAAGTCAGCTGAGTCACACTGCAAGAAGCTGCAGAATCTCAGAGGAGGACATTTGGAAGTGTTTGTGGGACAAACTGGACTCAAAGAAAGAAGACGTTTGTGAAGTCTTTGGTGGAGGTGAGCAGTGTGAAGCAGAACACATGCAGATGAATCAGGAGGTCAGCATCAGTGTCTCCTTGTGGTGGACGGTAAAAGAATCAGAGCCAACGCTCCCGTCCACCCTCGGCATGAAGCAGTGCTGTTTCTGAAACAGGAGGACAAGTCCAGAGAAGACAGAGGAAGTACAGATGAGGGTGGGACAGGACAGCAGGACTTCCTTAAGACCTGCAGCTCCATCACACTGTTGTAGGTCCTCTTCATCACACATGTACCTGCAGCCTGTCTTCAAGTCCAGGAGTCACCTCCACACAGTGTAGAAGCCTCCTGTGCAGACCATGGAGTCCAGCCTCTGTCAGGGAAGTCTGCACTAAAGCCTGGAAGACTTCACTCTGTCTCTGCTCCACCCGAGAAAGACCAGCACACTTTTATTATTATGTTATATGTATTAATATTTTAAACACTTATTCTTTGTATTTTTTGCTTTGCTCCTGTCAAACTGCTTTAATAAAATCTGCTGCAGTCTAAACTGTGGACGTTCCCTTTTTAACCCTTTGTGAAACAATAAAGGTTTAAATCTGAGTATTCATCTATGTTAGTGTTTAATGGGTCTAATAGGTTCCCAGTAATATCTTCCCTTGGAGTCTGTGGTCCAAGCTTCTAAAACCATCCCAGGTTAACAAGAACTACAATCTAGAGGAGAGCTGCCATAACAGGTGTGACTGATGAGATCTGACCTGCAAGGTTACTCAGGTTTGTTTGTATCAGGACAAGCAGGGAAGACACCTGGACTCTGCATCTACTGAGTAAGACTCAGAGGATCAGAGATTAGAAGGTCTACAAAGAGCTGAACCAGACTTCCTGTATAAAGGTTTTAGTTCCACAGATCGACAGTGTCAGCACAACTAAAACGTGGAGACTGACGTGGAGTTTCAATTCGATGTTGTGGTTTCCTCAGAAGAACACACAGCTGCTTCACTCCTGAATCCTGCAGCTTGCTGGAGCTCAGGTCCACCTCTCTGGGATACGAAGGGTTGAGCTTCAGCACTGCTGCCAGATAATCACAGCTGATCTCTGACAAATCACAGCTCACCAATCTGTATAAAGAATGAACGATGTAAGTTTATTAGACAAAGTGCTTGAAATCATTCAGTGTTTCATCATCTGTTGAGAGCTGAAGAAGGTTCAGAATGTAGAAGTTTAGAAAATGGAAACTCCAAACAGCTGAAGCCAACAGGAAGCAGCTTCAAACAAACACAACAAGAGAAAAAACTCTGAATGTTTCACATTAAAATTGTACATTTCTAACAAGAGTATTTTAAAGACAGCGTCACTGATGATCATCTTCTGCCCAGTAAAACTTTGGTTTTCCACATGTGAGTGTTAATGATGCACAAAGACTGTGAGTGCAAAGAGGGAGCGAGGAGGATGACAGAGAGATGGTACAGGAGCATCAAGAACCCGGCGAGGAAATGAGCAGAAGGATTTTGGAGCCTGTTGGATTGAAGCTTTCACAGAGACGTGTTTGACTGGACACCACCAGGACAGACTTTTAATCCCAGGATTTGGATGAGCTTTCTGTCTTTATGTTCACAAATGATGCTGTAACTCTGTGACTATCCTGGAACTGTCAGCAGTATGGTTACGTCCTTTTGACCCGAGTTTCCACAGCTCTTATAACAGCAGTGTACATTCACCTGCAGGCACACGTTGCCTCTGCTTCAGCTCTGTTTATGAAGCACAAACTGCAGGAACCAAACTCAGACTGGCTCATTTCAATCATGTCTGCTTACAAAGACACTTTGAAACTCTTATCAGTATGTTTCCTGTCCTACTAGGAGGGATCAAACTCTGGACCTTTGTTGTGGATCAGTGAAGGATGCTTAGAAATCCCTCCTGCTGCCTGAGCTTGAACATCATCAGCACTTTAACACTGAGCAGAGGGACGTGGAAAACGCCTTCTGTCTTTATCTGACTGAACAGTTTCATTATGTGGGCTGAATAAAACACAGTTGTAGACTATATTTATATGAAACATGTATATATATGCATTTAATGTATTTGAACCATATTTAATGCATATTACAGGATGTAACAGCTGCATATGTGTCAACAATAATGGCTTTGATTTTGCCCCCCTAAGAACATTTCAGTAGATCCGCCCCTGCAGCAAACGTGTGTGAGAGCAGCCACGGCCCGCTCCTCCATGGTTTCATTCACACTCATCTCATACTGAACACACACACTTTGTAGGAATCATCAGTACTTTGACTGTTTCTCAGGTTAGCCATTTAGCATTTCTCCAGTCTGAGTCACAGAGCATCACATGACGTGACAAAGGCTGATTGGTCAGCTGCAGTGATGGTGGTGGAGCAGCATTAATGATGATGCAACAGGAACACGGGGATATCAGACTGTTAGTGGGTTTAGTCATTCCTGCTGCACTGTTTGTCCTTCTTATTGAAGTGACCTGCTGAGAGCTCACACTGTTCTCTGTAGAAATGATGTCAGTCTGACTCGTCACATGTTTGGAGGCGTGTTTGATGTTTGCTCTTCTGGAAACTCTCAGTATCAAATGTGGACGATGCAAAGGAGACACGCTTCGTGTATGTATGGACCTGTTTCTGTAGCTGCCACCATCATTCAACATGTTTGTACATCAGCTTATCAAATCCTGTCCGCTGTCTTCATTTATTACTCTTCACCTGCTTCACTGTGTGGGCGGAGCTGCCTGAGCCCCGCCCACACAGACACAGCTCCTCTCTGGAGCTAAACTTCTGCTTCATCTCCGCCTCTTTTCTTCATCCTCCACCTCTCTTTTCTCTTCTTCGGTGTTCTGCAGCCTGGGAGCCTCACAGCCCATACCTGAGCAGCTAGCATTACCCAGCATGTCATGCAGCAGTGTCAGTTTGTAAATGTGCAAGAATTCCTGCTCCAAACTGTTTCACAGATTGCTGTGTGCCGTGACCTTTGACCTGCTAAAGAGAGTCAGCTGTGGATTATTCATTGTTGTGTCTGATACTTAGAACTGTGAGGAAGAAGCTACACAGTTAATCAGGGTCCCCTCTCTCTGAATTAGGAAAGGTGGGCAGGCCGCATGTGGGCCGTGGGCCATACGTTGAGTATCACTGTTTGAAATGTGAACATTGTTCTGCTGCAGTCAATGGACTAAACCAGAGAAGAAGAAAACAGACTTTACCATGAAGATCCTCAGTGTGGATCAGTATAATATCAGCCTGATGTCTGCAGTTCAGTGTCAGCACAACTTTCACATCATATTCATCTCAGCACAACTAAAACATGCTGACTGACCTCAGAGTTTCAAATCGACATTGTGGATTCTCCAGGAAACCACACAGATGCTTCACTCCTGAACCCTGCAGGTTGCTGTAGGTTCCACTCAGGTCCACCTCTGTGAGATACGAGGGGTTGGACTTCAGCGCTGCTGCCAGATAATCAAGGCCAATATCTGACAAACCACAGTCCTTCAATCTGTATAAAGAATGAAAGATGTAAGTTTATTAGACAAATTGTGAGCTTGAAATCATTCAGTGTTTCATCATCTGTTGAGAGGTGAAGAAGGTTCAGAATGTAGAAGTTTAGAAAATGGAAACTCCAAACAGCTGAAGCCAACAGGAAGCAGCTTCAAACAAACACAACAAGAGAAAAAACTCTGAATGTTTCACATTAAAGTCGTACATTTCTCATAAAAACAGGACAACGACTTGAAAAAGTCGTGTTTTTCCTTCCAGGAACCACATGGCTTCACTTTTAAAGGTGAAGTGTGAAAGAAATGGACATATTTGAAGTCCAACACCTTTTTCCAGTCACATTATTAAAGCAGACAAACTACAAGCTCATTTTCATTCCAACAAGTCATCTTCTGACCTGGACTAACAACACTGGTCTCTATGTGCAGCTGGCTGTGAGACCAGTGCTCAGGGAGCGTCTACAAAGTGCAACACTGAAAGAACATCACACACTCATTTGCTTCCAGCACTTTCACACAAACATCTACTGTCATTATTCATATTTCTGCTCCTCTGGATTCACATGGAGCCTCTGCTCTATAATTACTCGTTGCCATGGTGATTCGTAGTATGCGGCTCCATAACTCAGACTGAGCATGCTCAGAGCAGATTGGCCCAACTCTGATCAGCTGATCTGGAACAGGAAACTGTGCTATATGTACATTATTATATCTACATTTGAATCTCAACACTCACAACACTCCAGTAGGAGCAGCCATCGGCCATCAGCTGTGCAACACTCACACAAATATATCAACTGTGTTTAATATTTTGGCACGTAGATCATTTATGTGCTTCAGCTCTTCTTACATTTTACCACCAACATGTTTCAAAAGGAGCAGCTTTTACTTTGAAGGCCAGCTGTCTCTGTTTCCTGTTTTCATTGTTGGATAATGGAACAATTCGATGCTTCAGTGCATTGAATTGTGTTACACAAAAATAAGAAAAGTTTTCACGTTGTTCAGGCAGAATCGAGTGTTGAAGAATGAATTCACACGTCAATAAACATTTTCATTAGAGTTAGGCAGTGAACTGCTCATGCTCCATTCAATTGCATCACTATTGGAATTGGATCCAACTATGTGAAGCAGATTTCTTCTCAGCTGCTGTTTTGAACATTTCCTCATGAACTGTATTAAACTCTGTAAATGAACTGAGTACTATTTCTACATTTGAAACTATGGATTCATTCACTTCTGTACGTTAGTGTATAAATGAATGTTAGACTGGGCTCCATGGAAACTCTTGGACTGGTCTCAGCTGCCTGCTTTCTGTAGTCATTCCAACAGAGTCCTTTCTCTTCTCCAGCTTCTGTTTGAAATCCTCTCACAGAGCCTGCTTTGTTGTTATGTTTGTGCCTGTGTTAGGCTGCTCTGCGCTGCCTCATTCACATCCTGTTGTAGTTGTTACGTAGTTTATCATAACATAATTGTTGATGTAGGTTACAAATAAGTCTTATATTGAATTGAATTCGTTGCGCTATGCTGCTTTGTTCACTGTGGCTTTGCGGGCTAATGTTTGTTGTGTTTTGTAGGAAAACCAGCCTACAAAATGCTGGAATGCGATCCAGACTGGGCACCCTCTATCAACCTGGGTCAGACAGAGTTTATAGCTGCTACCACAGCGGGATTTGATTGGTTAAGAGAGAGTGCGAGATGAAAACAGCCACGAAAAGTCCCACATATATGTGCCCAAGTGTTGTATTGAAGCAATCAAGTGATGAATAACTGTTTTCCAGTTATTTTGCAATGTTTTTTTTGTTTTTTTGCATTGTTGATTTGTTTTTCACCGAAGCAGCTAATAAAGCATAATGGAATATAATTTTTCCTCTTTCTTGTAAGATTCTATAATAGAATGAAACAATAATGCCAGTTATAAATAAAGACAATAAATTGAATGAATTACGAAACACTTATTTTATTTCTATTAGATCTGAAAATGTTGTGTAATACTACAACCTGAAACAACAAATAGATGCGTTGGCCTGTACAGGAGATAAAGGAAAAAAATTAACAACAGCTGTGAAATGGAATAGTCCAAATCACCAGTAAACTGGACCTGGGCTTGTTGCAGGGATCTGAAGTTACTAAACATTTTGTGAGTGTATGTACTCACACTTAGGACCATATGATAATAAATATGTGCGTGATGAAAGTTGGGCAGCACGCTAACGTCCTTACTCCACTCTGTATGCTCGTATAGGTCTAACCCTTTCACTCCTTTGATTTTTTCCTCGTACTTTTTTTTGCCTTTTCGTCAAGTCTGTCTTTGTACGAACCTGCCGTGTTCTCCGTCGTTTTGTACATAACTGTTTTTGGGGCAAATAAAATGCAAGTAGCTATTAAAACTGCAGAATTAATGATTACTGGTGCTGGAAATACTAGCGCTTGATGCAGTGTTTTGATTTTGTTGCCACGGGTACCCACAAAGCAATGCACGAAAGTCACGTGGTCTGTCAATCTCTATTCACCACTCATCCAACGTGTGAAACCTGCTGTGAGGACAATTAAAGTGTGGCCAGAGGGGACAGACGCAGTGCTCCAGGACAGATTAAAAACACAGACTGGTATATGGCTTTGGAGCGTGATGTCACAGGAGGCGGGCCACGCCCCCCGCCGCCATGATATATATATATATATATATTAGGGGTGCAACGACACACAAAATTCACGGTTCGATACTTTGGTGTCACGGTTCGATATTTTTTCGATACAAAAAAAATGTTCATGCCTTTTTAATTTGTCATTTATTAAAATTATAAATATATATTTTAACTCAAAAGTACAGTTTTTAAATTTAACCCTAACCCTTGTGTGTGTTTTTTATTTTGACAGCGAATGCGCACCTGCGGACCACTTATGTGCAGCCCTGGTTATTTAGCTCGTCATATTGCAGCCACAGAAATTCTTTTGTCCATGAAACCATAAAGCTGCACTTTCTTTTTGCCTTATAGTCTGATTTGTCATAACTTTTCCGTTTTGTGGTAAGCTTTTCTTTGGCTGTCACTTCTTCACCCTGACCTGTCTTATTTGGCTCAGCAGAACTAAAATATATATCCTGCTGCTTTTACACACGCACTCACATAAGCTCAGCGATTCTCTGCGCGATCAACCTCTCACATGTTTAAGCTTGCTGCGGGAGATTTCACTTGTCATGTTTGCGTAGTAAGCTAACGATTAATAAGACGATGTCAGAGGAATTGGTGCACAAATTATCATCACTCACAGATAAGTGCTGTCGCTCTCTATACACAGTTCGCACGATTGCAAAGTGAAAGCAAAAAACAAGCGCAAATTCAAACGCGATTTCAATATGTCACATATTGACAGTGGCTCACCGATGCCAATGACATAATTACCCAGCTACATTTCTGAAAGAATGCAAAAGCATTGACATATATTTTTCCTTCCTACAATAGCCCGACGGGCAGGGAAGAGAGATTTTGGTAGCCCGACTGAAAAAAATCAATCAGATACAGGGCTCGCAATATTGCGAGCCCTGTATCTGATTGAGGAATCACTCATCTTTGGAAAAGAGAGTTTATTACAGAGAAATGTCTCTTTCCAAAATAAAAGCTATACTATCTTCTGGGCTATATTCTCAGCAGCATATTAAACAGCTGTCTAAATGACTCGGCTAAAGTTAGTAGCATGCTTGCTTGTTTTTGTCTGCTTCCACTTGTCTTTGCACTAGGATGATGTCGGCGTAAATGTGCAGTCATATTCGTTGTGTTCC
The DNA here is from genome assembly GCF_057382275.1 of Copadichromis virginalis. Lineage (NCBI taxonomy): Eukaryota > Metazoa > Chordata > Actinopteri > Cichliformes > Cichlidae > Copadichromis > Copadichromis virginalis. Next base: position 9,567,687 of record NC_140628.1, on the reverse strand, counting down.
CACTAGTGCTTTCAGGTTAATCTCGTTGAAATGACCTTAACGCCACAACACGGCAAATCTCCGTTAACGAGCTACCGCCGATCGCCCCGTGCATGGGGCTAGACGGCCAACACGTTAACGAACTAACTGCGCTAACACACTAGTTCCCACCCATGTAATTGAGCATTGCATGGCACATCCAACATACTGTTTTACTTTAGTCCATGACTCGCTTACCTTCAGGGTCATACGTCACATGAAAACCAAAATAATTCCAAACACCAGATCTGAATGAGGGTGGGGGAGGTCCATGTTGCAAGGAGAGCTTAACTTCTGTCTCGCTAGCTTGCCCTGCTCTCTTCCTTCTGACTATGCTGTCTGTGTTGAGCGCTCAGTGGATCTGCGCTCGACAGTGCAGCCTAGGTGGAGTAGTCGAATGCAGATTCACTGAGCGCTCAACACAGACAGCATCGTCAGAAGGAAAGTTGATAAAATAAATGACAAATTTTGTATTGTTCGATACATATGCGTACCGAACCGAAAGCACTGTATCGAACGGTTCAATATCGATACGAATATCGTTGCACCCCTAATAAAAAATAAATAAATATATATATATATATATATATATATATGCAAACTGTATCTTGTTGCCTTGTACTTGTGACATGTGCAATGTAGAGCTGGGCGATATGAGATTTTTTCATATCACGATATGTTTTTTTCATTTCAGGCAATAACGATATCTATCACGATATAAGCCAAATAACTATATTTGTACGATTTAAATGTGCCGTTGCTCACAAGTAAAATGTGAAATAATCAGCAGCTTGTTTTTATTTAAATATTTATTTCCCATAATAAGTTCAACAGGGTAGATGTACTTAAGGAACATGAGACTTTTTCAGATAAATAAAGGCAAATATTGCAAACTACACAAAAGGCAGCCGCTAAAGCGTTTAAGTTTCAAAATAGAACAAACAAAACAGACTAAATTGTCAATTCCACTTAGAAACAAAATATTAATTCTAAAAATAAATCTTAGTTTGTTTTACAGAAGAACAGACAAAACTGACTAACTTTTGTCAATATCAAATAAACTGAGAACTAAAAGGAAATTCTCAATCTCTCCTTGTTGTATAGCTGAGCTTTTCAAACAGTTTTAACAGTTACTTTAGTCTGACAAAAGCCGAATGACGAATTAGCGCTTCCAGTCAGAGACTGAGGCTACGTCCACACGTACACGGGTATTTTTGAAAACGGAGATTTTCCGTTTTCGTTTTAAAAAATAATCCCGTCCACACATAAAGGCAGAAATGAAGGAAAACGCTGCTATGAACATGCCAAAGCAGCAGGTGGCGCTAGATTCCTAACCGTGCAGAAATGTTGGCCAATCAGAAGTCTAGAAGCCTCGGTGGGAAAAAGTAAACAAAGCTGGGGCATAGAAGCAGAACCGAGTCGTATGTGTGGAGGGACAGTAACTGTGTGTATATGTAAGCATTTAAACACTGCAGAGAGTACAATTAAGAGTAACAGTATTGTAGAAATTCATTTCACCGAAACAATAACGTGGCGCACAGTGTGACGCATGCACCAGTTTATTGTATTTCCAGACTTGCTTTCGGCACAATTTACAGTGCGCGCTACTCTGTTTTTTGTCAGACTTGAAATAGCCGAAATACCTTCACACTACGGAGCTTCTATGGCTCTTCCGTTCGACAATCTCTCCGGCATTGGAACCATCATCTGTTTTCTCTTCGGTCACGCTCGGTTGATTTTTCTAGTCGGCACACTCATTTCCTCCATTATGCGCTGGCTCCATTACCCGCTGGCTGCTTCCCAAACAAACACACGTGCGGCTTGGCACTTGTGCTGTACGTAACGCGACGTGACGCTGTGGCTGTGATTGGTTCGGCTCTGCGCTACTTGATTTGGATTGGCTGACCTTTTTTTTTTTTTTTTTTTTATTAAGAGGACAAGAGCGGCGAGGTCTATCGCGATAGCTTGATTTCTCTATCGAGTAAAAGTTATATCGCGATACATATCATTATCGTTCTATCGCCCAGCTCTAGTGCAATGACAATAAAGTTGAATTCTATTCTCTACAGCCTCATCAGTACTGACTTCATCTTCACTGACTGATGGAGGCTGAAAAGCTGTCCTGTCAAATATCTCCCCGTCACCACTCCACTTCTGTAAGTCTTTAAATGAACCCTTGTCAAGTCTATCACTTCTATTTGCAGCCAAAAGGAAAAACTGTTGCTCAGTCGTTTGGAAAGACACAACATTTCTGAAAGCACTCAAACTTCTTCACATTTGTCTTCAGACACATCCTGAACATTTAGGAACTAAAGAAAGGTTCAAACATCAATCAAAGATCTGAAATATAGAAAAACAACAACAGCTGCAGTCAGTGAACTCACCTCAGAGTCTCCAGTCGACAGTTTGGACTCTTCAGTCCAGCACACAGACGCTTCACTGCTGAATCCTGCAGCTTGTTCTCACTCATGTCCAGCTCTGTCAGATGGGAGGGGTTGGACTTCAGAGCTGAGGCCACAACTTCACAGTGAGTCTCTGAGAGTCCACACTGAGTTAGTCTGCAGTGTTGGGGAATAACGGAATACATATACCGGCGTTACGTATTTAAACAAAATATGAGTAACAGTTTAAAATGTGGTATTCAGAACACAGTTACTTTGTTGAAATAAATGGATTACACAGCAGTCTTTTTCTGTTTCATATATTAGGCTGTCCCCTCTCTATTTTTGGGAATTCCACGATGGGGGAAACCCAAACAAAACACGCATTAAGAGGCTCTAATGCCTGTGTCTCAATCTTGCGGCCCATGTCACCTCTACTTGCAGTCTGCAAAATGAAAAATTATAATTCAAAAAACTATTTAATATGAAGGCAATAGGCAGAGTGTTACAGGCATCGCCCTAAAGAATGTAGCCTCATGGGCAGTGTAGTCCGTGCTGCAGGGAGAATGGACTGTCATACCCGTGATGTGTCGGTGAACGAGGGAGGGAGAAAAAGGTGGTGTTGGCCGTCTGATTGGGATCTGGGATGCGGGGCCTCCCTGCTGCTGCGGAGCCTGGGGCGGTCTGCTTGCCTCCACCCCGGGGGAAAGGGTAACATCTCCTGCGTCTAGGTGCCGTTTCCCCCTCTGGGGGCGAGGGTACCTGGACCCAAGGTATAGAGTATGTTTGGGGAGTGTGATTGTGTGTACATGTCCATTTATGTCTATCCCTACATTGGGTGAGTGCTAAGTATTTGTACATGTGTGCATGAGAGTGGGAATGCATTTTTGTGTCTGTGTGTGCCTGTTTGTCTGTGTCTATATGTCAGGTCGGGTCTTAGACTCCACCTCTCTGGGAACTCCCAGGCCCTCCAAAGTATGGAGGCCTATCTCCCCTCACCACACTCCCTGCCGGTAACTGATACCCTCAGGGGTCGGTGCGTTGGTGGTTCTTGGTGTCCGGGCCTGGGCTCTCACGTATGTACCAGCTCACTCCCGGTGGCTACTTTGCGGGGCCTGGCGCCTGTTGCTCGGTCAGGCCTCTTCCGGTGCCGTAGGGGGCCCTTGGGCCTCTGGCCTCTGGGCCTGCGACTCGGTTCACTCTGGCACAGCTGGCTGCCGGCAGAGCCGGCGGGCACACCAGTGCAGCCCCCTCTGGCTTTTGCTCCGTGGCTACTGGGTGACCCCTCGTCTGGGGCTCTCCTCAGCTCTTGCCAGGAGGGTGGCACAGATGCCCTTCCGGTGGTCCTCCTTGGGCTCTCGTATTCTGGGGTCTCTGGATGACTGGGGCCAAGATCTCCTTCATGCCTGCTTCATGCCCTGGAGGACGGGCTATGGCTCTCTACACCCTATAGCAGACCATTACATGGGGAAACCTTTTGAATACAAGCATGCTGATCCACACAGGGGTGCACACGGGTGTTCAGAGACATAAACTACACCTTTCTTGGCTGCTACCTCAAAGCACATTGTGCGCTGTCGGTCCTGCGTGCTGCACAACAACATTCAATATTTAGTATTTACTGCTGTTTACACTTATCTAGATTAACGCGATGGTGTTGTGTTTAGTATGTTGCTCTGTGTTTTTTGCTTGTTTTCTCTTCTTTTTCTCTCAACAGGTGATCCAGGAGATTTTTTTTTCTCTCTCTTTTTAAGTGCTCTTTCTCACTGTCCCTCTTCCCTTTGTTTTTCTTTTCCTTCATCTTTCTTTCTCCCTTTCCTATCCCCCAGTCATGTCTGTCCCGTCCGTAACAACTGAAAATAAAATAATAATAATAACAACAAAGGTCGATCAAATGGACCAATACGGCAAGGCCGCAATGATCCACTTGGTTAAGTAAATCCATTGGGTATTCTTGTTAGCCTTCAGACAACAATTCTGACGGCTAAAGAACCAAATGGGATAGGACAAAACAACAACAACAAACAAACAAACAAACAAACAAAAACAAAACAAAACACAAAACAGAGTGACGTCATAATCTCTTGAACATCTTCACATCTGTACTTCAGCTCCTCTTACTGGTCTATATGATGGACTGATTATCCTGGACTTTACATGTTAAAGGAATTCTAAACTCAATTCTGTATTTAACAAGGATGTATCGGAGAAATAGATTTTATTTCCTGGAATTAGGGGTGTGATGACATTTAAAATAACAATGATTAAAAAATAAAATATCACGCCTGGTACAATCCCAGGACCCTGTTACAGGAAGCTAAGAGGCTCCGAGTTTGTTCACCCTGAACTGACGGAAATTGGGTTTACTGTTTTATAAAGAAAGTAAACTTAAAGTCTGATTCAGTTACCATGGTAACAGAACCAAACTGAACCATTAAGTAGAGTTTTGACTTATCCAAGTAACTTCACAGTTAAACCTGAATTTTCTGTACCACGAAGTCGGTTCAGTTTTTACTAGAGATGGCACGATGCCACTTTTTTATGTCCAATACCGATATTATAAATTTGGAAATCTGCCGATACTGATGTGAATCCAATAGTGTATTTCATAATCAATAAAACTGTTTTTATAAATATTTTTCTACATTTTGTACAAGTTCATACTCAAGTTTTAAAAAACAAAACATTAAAGATATTCTGTTATACCTGCATCAGGGTTCATATGCCTTTTTCAGGGTCAAATTCAAGCACTTTTTAAGCACTTTCAAGGTTCCTTTTCAAGCTTTTCCAGCACCCCCCATGTGAATTGAACTATATGAACAGATCACAGTTCAATTCAACATATAACACTTTAAGAAATCACAAGCATCTACTTAAAATCTATTGAATTTATTATCCGTGATATTATTATGTACAGTTCCAATGGTTTTTGTTCATCTCCCTTAAATACACAGGCAGCCTTAAAAGTATGAAATATTCATATACAAATACACATATAAATGTGTGTACTGTCTCAGTGGCTGATAATGAACCACAGGCCTCTGTGTGAGCTTGAAGACATTTATAATGTTTAAGTAGTTTAATGTGTAGGTGCTGACCATAAACACATTTTGAATGAAAGCCAGGGAACTTTGGTAGCACAGAAACAAGTGGCTATTTTTTGTGACCATATGGATCAGTCGCTCATTTTAAAATACGAGTAGAAAGTGATATTTTTGACTGTAAAAACCACAAGCATGTTTAACGAATCATTTTCATAACTTGAAATACAAATAGAAATTGTACATTTAAAAAAAATGCACAAGTTTTGCAAACAAAGTTATATGGTACTATTTACCTAAAAATGCAGCCAAGGCTCAGACGTTTTTCATATAACCATTTAAAACTATTTACAGAATAATCAGCTGTTCTGCATCAAATAAGAAGGTACACAAATTATTTATGCAACTCCAAAAAATTGTTTGTGTTCACTAGAAGACAGATGAGAACAGCACAGGGATAAACCTGCAGGTCTGACAGCAGTTGTGTCACTGCAATGTGCCTTTGGTGGCTTTTTAGCACCAATTGTGACGTTCACTAGTAGAACTGACACACAAAACAAAACAAAAAACTACACTACACACTAACTACACTAGAGAACACACTAACTCAATACTCCAAACACGGTAAACATCACAAATCTCTCACATATCAAAACACTCTCCCTCTCGCTCTCTCTCGCTGGTCACTAAAACTTCCCTCTCTTCCCAAACAACCAAATGATAAATGGCCTGTATTTGTAAAGCACTTTACTGGTCCCTAAGGACCCAAAGCGCTTTACACATTCAGTCATCCACCCATTCACACACACACATTCACACACTGGTGATGGCAAGCTACATAGTAACCACAGCCGCCCTGGGGCGCAGTGACAGAGGCGAGGCTGCCGGACACTGGCGCCACCACTGGACTCTGACCACCACCAGTAGGCAACGGGTGAAGTGTCTTGCCCAAGGACACAATGACCGAGGCTGTCCAAGCCGGGGCTCGAACTGGCAACCTTCCGATTACAAGGTGAACTTCCAACTCTTGAGCCACGAATGCCACATGTTGCCATATCATTTTTTGATTGGTCGACATGGTAAATTTTTCCACCAATAGGGATGGAGGGTTTTTCTTTTTTTTCACTCATAAGCAAAGCGTGTTTGCAAGCGCTCTCCTTAGAAAACACAGTTTTTACCGTTTCTTCCCAGAGTAAACGCCACTGTCTTATTCAGAAAAAAACAAAACAAGAAAACATCAGTTTTACGTGGCCTATCAACACTATTTAAAAGTTGGTATATAGCTTGAAGTCCGCACGTTCGACCCAAGTTGAAACGGAGACTCTGAGTCCATCGACCCCAGAGGGTTAATCAGAAAGCCTTAAGTTAGCTAGTTATGTATCGGCTAATGTTTAAAGCTTTCACTTGAGTAAATTGACTCATATTACTGCTAAGTGATGTTACCTAAGTTCACAGCATATTCCATAATAGCACTGCAATACTGCATCACACTCAGTGCATTTCAATCATTTCTCCAGTAACGTACACGTACTGGAAAATTATTTACTAGGACTCACCTATCATGCAGAGCGCAAACTCCGCCATTGTCGTTTTCCATCAAACACTCATTAAAACAGCAACCTACAGGTATGTTAGCGCACTCATCCCCGACTGTCCGAGGGAGGGGCGGGGTCACACGTTGAAACAGACAGAGGTGCAAGGCAGCCCAGGCGGGGAAAATTTGCTTTTACATTTTGCGACTCATTTTATTTCTCTGTCTGATAAGAAAACTATTCAATCAGATAGTTATTTGTGGTGAATGAAATACAGTTACACTTTCAAGCACTTTTAAGCACCACATCCGAAATTCAAGCACTTTTCAAACCTTAAAAGGACAACATTAAAAGTCAAGCATTTTCAAGGATTTCAAGCACCCGTACGAACCCTGCTGTATCCAAAAAATACACTGCACCCAAAATATTTCATAGTTCAGCTACACTGATCAATCTAATAAACTTAAACCTGCACCATCCTCCCAATTCTGGTATTCTAAAGAGTACTTAGCGGAAATATTAAACAACCTAACTAATAACCAGCCACAAAATAGGGAACCACCACCCACCCTCCTCCCTGTCTGCTACATAGAAAAGGATCCTGGTGTTATTTGTCTCTCAGAAACAGTTCATAACTCATTCATGTCACCTAAAAGGTAAACCTGTTTCTCCATCACCTGTTCAGCTCTGATGATTCAGTAAGGACATCTCCTGGTTTCATCTTCATGTTTCCCTCTTACCACATATCCAAACCGACATCATGACCAGCAGCTTTACATCTGTGGCTCCAGCAAACACCAGCTGATACTAGAAATTAATATTAAATAAATTCTAACAACAGCTGATCAAGCTTAAACGTGCTGCTGTTGATTAACGCAACATCCGGCGGTTTCCTCTTTCTGGCGCAAAGTGGGTGATAAACAAACAAGAGAGAAAAGCCGATCAGCTGATCATTGATCAGTTTCATGATTGAAGTAGCAACAGGAGAGGGAGGGGGAGAGAATGAGAGGAGAAGAGGCAGCTGTGCAGCAAAGACACAGAATAACTCCAGCTTTGTGTCTTTGTTTCACTCTCGCTGAAGTCCGGGAGAAATCGATTCCTTTTCGCCTAAACATAAAATTCCGATGGCCAGTCCAGCTGTGGCTCCATAAATCAGTTGTTAAGCTTAATGTGGAAAAGCTATACAAACATTCAGAGTTGAACTTACACACTTGCTTTACTTCTACAGGGAGTGCAGAATTATTAGGCAAGTTGTATTTTTGAGGAATAATTTTATTATGGAACAACAACCATGTTCTCAATGAACCCAAAAAACTCATTAATATCAAAGCTGAATGTTTTTGGAAGTAGTTTTTAGTTTGTTTTTAGTTTTAGCTATTTTAGGGGGATATCTGTGTGTGCAGGTGACTATTACTGTGCATAATTATTAGGCAACTTAACAAAAAACAAATATATACCCATTTCAATTATTTATTTTTACTAGTGAAACCAATATAACATCTCCACATTCACAAATATACATTTCTGACATTCAAAAACAAAAAAACAAATCAGCGACCAATATAGCCACCTTTCTTTGCAAGGACACTCAAAAGCCTGCCATCCATGGATTCTGTCAGTGTTTTGATCTGTTCACCATCAACATTGCGTGCAGCAGCAACCACAGCCTCCCAGACACTGTTCAGAGAGGTGTACTGTTTTCCCTCCTTGTAAATCTCACATTTGATGATGGACCACAGGTTCTCAATGGGGTTCAGATCAGGTGAACAAGGAGGCCATGTCATTAGTTTTTCTTCTTTTATACCCTTTCTTGCCAGCCACGCTGTGGAGTACTTGGGCGCGTGTGATGGAGCATTGTCCTGCATGAAAATCATGTTTTTCTTGAAGGATGCAGACTTCTTCCTGTACCACTGCTTGAAGAATGTGTCTTCCAGAAACTGGCAGCAGGACTGGGAGTTGAGCTCGACTCCATCCTCAACCCGAAAAGGCCCCACAAGCTCATCTTTGATGATACCAGCCCAAACCAGTACTCCACCTCCACCTTGCTGGCGTCTGAGTCGGACTGGAGCTCTCTGCCCTTTACCAATCCAGCCACGGGCCCATCCATCTGGCCCATCAAGACTCACTCTCATTTCATCAGTCCATAAAACCTTAGAAAAACCAGTCTTGAGATATTTCTTGGCCCAGTCTTGACGTTTCAGCTTGTGTGTCTTGTTCAGTGGTGGTCGTCTTTCAGCCTTTCTTACCTTGGCCATGTCTCTGAGTATTGCACACCTTGTGCTTTTGGGCACTCCAGTGATGTTGCAGCTCTGAAATATGGCCAAACTGGTGGCAAGTGGCATCTTGGCAGCTGCACGCTTGACTTTTCCCAGTTCATGGGCAGTTATTTTGCGCCTTGGTTTTTCCACACGCTTCTTGCGACCCTGTTGACTATTTTGAATGAAACGCTTAATTGTTCGATGATCACGCTTCAGAAGCTTTGCAATTTTGAGACTGCTACATCCCTCTGCAAGATATCTCACTATTTTTGACTTTTCTGAGCCTGTCAAGTCCTTCTTTTGACCCATTTTGCCAAAGGAAAGGACGTTGCCTAATAATTATGCACACCTGATATAGGGTGTTGATGTCATTAGACCACACCCCTTCTCATTACAGAGATGCACATCACCTAATATGCTTAATTGGTAGTAGGCTTTCGGGCCTATACAGCTTGGAGTAAGACAACATGCATGAAGAGGATGATGTGGACAAAATACTCATTTACCTAATAATTCTGCACTCCCTGTAGTTTTCTCCGAGATGAAATGCTGCAGTTTGGAGGCACGTAGAAAGGCTCCAAATGCTCAACCAGACCGCCGACAGGCCTCGCACGCAACAGCCGCTCTATCACGTGACGAATACTGATCTACTGTGCTAAGGTCATGAGCTGGGTTATGCCATGTAGCAAGTTTTGTGAGGTGATTTTGTGATACTTCGGATCGGATTAAAAAAATTTTTATTTGTCTCCGATATCTGATCCAGTAATTTAGGTCACTATCGGACCGATACCGATACGTTATATCGGATCTCTCCATGTCTAGTTTTTACCGGGGTAAATTGCCATGGTAACATATGCTGTGAACTTATGCCAGAGCAGTTTAAGATCCAGATTAGAGAGCAACAGGTATGACATCACTGCCTCTTGGCCAGTAAGCTGCCACCATTCCTGGAGGATCAGTCCGAGCTCTGTGCGCCAGCAGTAGGTACACAGCATGAGCTCAGTAAAATTAACAAAAACAACACAGATGTTTCACGCTGCAACACTGCCCCCTGGTGACGGGAAACAACTACAAGAAGCAGATTTTGGTTTCTAAGGTGCTGAACAAAGACACACACCTATGTGGTGGCATATTTCTCTATAAATGATAAAAAATGAAGATTTTCAATAAACTTTTTTAACAAGTCAGGAAAAAAAAAAAAGTACTGATCTATTGGGCAGTTTGATATAATCATATATATTGGATGACGATATAAAAACGTCTATGGTTTCATTTTACGCTATCGTTTGTTTCGCAGTTCGCAAAATTAACTGTTTACGGCAATAATTTTTCATGGTTTTGATGGTCACTGTACTTGTTATATTAATTTAGTTAATTAAGTTCTCTTTCTCTTATATTTAATATAACCACACTACGCACGGAAAAGTGCCTGTTTTTATGCGTTGTCGTTAGCAACAACGACGGTAAAACCATCGCGTGTCCGCTTGTTTATTTTCCACATAAACCTTTCACAATAAAGCTCAAGATCCTGTTGAGACCTTTCAAAATAAACGGAATCATGTGAAAGAGTATGCAGAGTGTTTACGGATGACAAGCAAAAAGAGCCGTCAGGTGCTAGAAAATAAGCCTTAGACTCAAACGTTAGAACAGGCTTTTCCCCGCAGCACGCCGTGTAATAAATACTCAAAGAAATATTGGCTGTTACAACTTGTGTCTAAAACAAGGTTAAAACACTCGACTCCAGGTACATGACGCCCAGCTGGAAACACTTCACACAAGTCGAGCTGCCCGAGATTCACAGAATTTACAGAAAATGTAAACTTTTTGTGATTTATATCGTTGTTGGGACAATAGATGTCTTATATCGGGATATGAGATTTTGGTCATATCGCACAGCCCTACTGATCTACACTAATTAAAGGTGTTAATGATCACATCTGGACTCACCGAGCCTTTCTGCAGTTTCTCACAGCTGGAATCAGTCTGTGTCGTCCCTGCTCTGATGTGTTGTACTTCTGCAGGTCCAACTCATCCAGAACCTCCTCTGACATCTGCAGCATGAAGGCCAGAGCTGAGCAGTGGATCTCAGAGAGTTTCTTCTCTGATCTGTTCTCTGACTTCAGGAACTCTTGGATCTCCTGATGTACTGAGAGGTCGTTCATCTCCATCAGACAGTGGAAGATGTTGATGCTTCTGTCAGGAGAGATTTTATCACTGTTCATCTCCTTCAGGCTCTTGATGACTCTCTGGATGGTTTCTGGAATATTCTCTGTCTGACCCAGCAGACCTCCTAAGAGTCTCTGGTTGGACTCCAGACAAAGGCCATGAAGGAAGCGAACAAACAGGTCCAGACGACCGTTTTTACTCTGGAGGGATTTAGACATGACTCTCATCAGCAAATCATCCGAAAATGAAATGTAATAGTAAGGATCATCTGGATTATTTTCCAGGAAGTCCTTCAGCACCTCTGTCTTCCTGTTGGTGTGACAGTGGAACATGTAGACTGCAGCCAGAAACTCCTGAATGCTCAGATGAACAAAGCAGTAGACTGGTTTCTGGAAGATCACACACTCTCTTTTGAAGATCTCTGTACAAACTCCTGAGTACACCGAGGCCTCTGTCACATCCAGACCACACTGCTCCAGGTCTTCTTGGTAGAACATGATGTTTCCTTTCTCCAGATGTTCAAACGCCAGCCTCCCCAGCTTCAGAAGAACTTCCCTGTCAGCCTCCGTGAGCTCCTGTGGACTCGTCTCACGTCCCTCATGGTACTTGTTCTTCTTCCTCTTTATCTGAACCAGCAGGAAGTGTGAGTACATGTCAGTCAGGGTCTTGGGCAGCTCTCCTCTCTGCTCTGTAGTCAACATGTGCTCCAGAACTGTAGCAGTGATCCAGCAGAAGACTGGGATACTACACATGATGTGGAGGCTCCTGGATGTCTTCATGTGGGAGATGATTCTGCTGGACAGCTCTTCATCACTGAATCTCCTCCTGAAGTACTCCTCCTTCTGGGCGTCATTGAAGCCTCGTACTTCTGTTAGCCTGTCAACACACGTAGGAGGGATCTGATTGGCTGCTGCAGGTCGGGAAGTTATCCAGACGAGAGCCGAGGGAAGCAGATTCCCTTGGATGAGGTTTGTCAGCAGCTGGCTGACTGATGACTTCTGTGTGACATCAGACAGCAGCTTCCTGTTGGTGAAATCCAATGAAAGTCTGGTTTCATCCAGGCCGTCAAAGATGAACAAAAGCTGAGAGACAGCCAGCTTCTCTGCTGTGACCTTCTGTAATGTTGGATGGAAAACATGGAGCAGCTCCAGAAGACTGCACTGCTCATCTCTGATCAGGTTCAGCTCCCTGAATGAAAGCAGAACCACCACACTGACATGTTGGTTCTCCAAGCCCTCTGCCCAGTCCAGAGTGAACTTCTGCACTGCGAAGGTTTTTCCAACACCAGCCACGCCATTGGTCAGAACCACTCTGATGGGTCTCTGTTGGTCAGGTAAGGCTTTAAAGATGTCCTGGCACCTGATTGGACTGTCATGGAGGGCGTCCATCTTGGAAGCTGTCTCCAGCTGCCTCACCTCATGTTGGGTATGAACCTCTTCACTCTGTCCCTCTGTGATGTAGAGCTCAGTGTAGATCCTGTTGAGGAGGGTTCTACTTCCTGTTTCATCACTTCCTTCAGTCACACGTTCACATCTCCTCCTCAGACTGATCTTATGTTCATCTAAAACCTCCTGCAGACCAACATCTGCTGAAAGAAAGAAAAACAGAAATAAAACTCTTTAATGTCTGAACAACAACAAGAAGTCCAGTTTTCAGAAATGAGTCCATCAGCAGACAGATGTTCAGTCTTACTTTGTACACAGCTGCTCTGACTGGCAGTCTGCAGTCCAGCTCTGGTTCTGGATCTTTCTCCACACTGGGGACAGGACGAGTCTCCTGATGAAGCAGACTGGTCCCAGTATGAGGAGATGCACTGTCTGCAGAACCAGTGTCCACAGCTGGTAGAGACTGGATCCTTCAGGACGTTCTGACACAAAGCACAGCAGGACAGCTGCTCCTCCTCACAGACACCACTCCTCTTCCTCCCTCTGTGAACACATTTCTTTATCACTAAAATCATTGACTGTCAGTGACAAACATCCAGATTTGATGACACTGTGCAGAAGCTCTGATGGTCACAGAGAAAAGTCAAAGTGGAGAAACTTGAATTTGAGTTCAGAATCCAAGTTTCCTTTGCTGTTCCTGTCTTATTAAACACAGAGTGATCAGCCTACAAACTCCACAGTAAAAGCCTTCATCACAGAGCTGATTATGTCCTTCACTGGATGTACTGGAAGTTTGGGATCCATCACTTTGAACTGACCTTTGACCTCCTCTAAAAACTGTGGTGGAGCAGCGGTGTCACATTAAGAGCTTTCAGCTTTATTTTGAAAGAGTTCAGTCAGCAGGAAGTGAACTTCTGGGTTCTGATTTTCTTTCTCTTATTTTACAGAAGTGAAAAAGAAGAAGTAAAAGCTTTGAAATGATCCGAGTGATATTTTTGAACATTGCCACCAAATTGAGTTCAGCCTCCAGCAGTAACTTTGTTTCATGATGCCTCCCTGATGATGTGATGTTTGATTACAAACCTGTTTATGTGTTAGACATTAATCACATGAACACAGGCAGAAAAAAGAAGACAATGAAACAAATGACAGAAACGTGTTCATTCACTGCCATAATCCATATTTTCTATGTAGAGATGTTTGTAAAGAACACGTGTGCAGCGCTTTGTTCTGAGTATCTGCTGTCAGCACACAGTGCAGCAATAACTACAACCACACGTTTCTGTAGATCCTGAACATCAGCCTGGAGGAATCTGACCTCAGGTCTGCACACAGAGGAGCTTCACCTCTGGGATGATGCTGGCTTCAGCTCCTTCCACAATCAGGCAGAAGCTTCTGCACCATCAGGACACAAACAGAGAGGAGCTTCTATCCTCAGACCATCCAAGTCCTAAATCAGAACATGCTCCCCTCATAGCATCACCATCAGGGTTTAAACAGGACCTTACATCATGTTCTTGTCTCACTGTCATATTTCAGATCATACCTGATTCATTATGACGTCACACGCTGCTACACTGATCCTGCTGCTTCATTACTGCTGATATTACTCTGCTCACTCTGTTCAGTTACTCTGTTTACATCACTTTGCTCATTTGCTTTGTTCTGCTTGCACTGCTCTGTCAGTACATGCTGTGCTAATGTGGCACAAAGCACTTTAACATTACATCTGCACAATGTTTCATTATTTCATTTAATGATTGTTTCTAATGTTTTGTCCAGTCACAGGAGCAGCTCAGCACATTTCACTGTGTTGTACGTGTTTGACGATGCCTGTGACAAATAAACAGCCTCGGACTCTTCAATCTTCTTCTTTCTTTGGAGATCAGCTCAGTGGCCTGTTGAGACCATCTTTCTGTTTCTGATGACTCAGTTCAGATTATTATCCTGAGTCCAATATTCCTCTCTCATTTGTGTTCTGGGTCATCTTTGTCTCCTTTAAGTTTAAGATCACTTTTATGTAGACCTATAAAATTACAAAGTGGTCACAGAATTTCAAACACCCGTAAATGAGTCAGCAGCTCTCTTACATGGTCAGCTGAGCTCCATGACTGAAGAACATTGTTGCTGCAGGTTCATGACTGAAGTTTAGAGGTATGTCTTTGGACCAGTCACTCCTCACAGATACACAGCTGGATACTGGAGACTGTGACCTCTGACCTCTGCAAACACAAACACATCACATTCATATGACATGAATTACTGATTAATCTCTGTTTAAAATAGTTTAAGCAGCTGCAAACACACAAACTGGATGATGTGATGGTTTCTGTCAGTAATAGTTGTCTCAGATTAGAGTACAGACTGCTGCAGAGATGTTCACATCAACAGAGAAGAAATCATTACCTTGGATTGCATTACTACTAGGATTAATACTAGCATTATCGTACCCGGACCACCATTAGGAATCATTTATGATGTCACTGGTAGAACACATTTATAGAAACATCCTTTGAACTCTGACTTAGCAGCTCTCTTACATGGTCAGCTGAGCTCCATGAATGAAATTCACTGTTGGTGCAGGTTCATCACTGACATATGGGGGTCTGTCTTTGGACACGTCACTCCTCACAGACACACAGCTGGATACTGGAGACTGTGATCTCTGACCTCTGCAAATACAACCACATTGCATTCATTTCACATCAATTAGTATACCACAAAAGACATGCAAGAAACACAGTATGAAGGCAAACTTCTGGCTTCAATAACATTCAATAGGTCAGGTGGAAACTTTTCTCAGATTTGATTCAGGTTTTTATAGAACGATCCAGCCAAAAAAAATATACCATTAGGTCAGGGGTCAGCAACCTTTAACACCCAAAGAGCCATTTGGAGCCGGTTTCCACGCAAAAGAAAACACTGGGAGCCACAAATACTTTTTGACATCTAAAATGAAGATAACACTGTATATATTGTTTTTTACCTTTATGCTTTGTGTGAACAACTAAGGTGTGTTGCTTGTGAAATCCATGAAGTGCTACAGAGAAAATTACATTTTATTTATGTAATTAACACATTTTGAACTCTTAAAGAAATATAACAAAAGGAAAGACACCCAGCTGAACTAAAATGATCCAGCAAACAAAAACTGTTGTGAGTCACCACCCTTATATCACCTTTGGGCTTTTGGAGCCTTGACCTGACTTTTAAAAAGATAATTGAATTGAATAATTACAAAGTGGTCACAGAATTTCAAACACCCGTAAATGAGTCAGCAGCTCTCTTACATGGTCAGCTGAGCTCCATGATTGAAGACCTTTGTTGGTGCAGGTTCATTACTGAAGTCTGGAGGTCTTTCTCTGGACCAGTCACTCCTCACAGACGCACAGCTGGATGCTGGAGACTGTGACCACTGACCTCTGCAAACACAAACATCAATAACTGATCAGTTCTCTCTGACAGCCATATGATCAGCTGATCACTCTGTGATATTGTGTCTGCTTCATAACGCTGACAGGTCAGCCAATCATCAGCCAGTTTTTCTGTCTCTGAATGAACTCAATTTGTTCTCAGCTCTCCTCTCTGATTCTGCTGCACTGACTTCACTTAAACTTACAGAGTTCAGATCTTAGCAAGAAAACAAGTCAATAAAAATCAAACTCAGATCAAACAGTTTGAACCAATCACAGATCAATGATTCTGTCATGGTTATGTTGAAATGACTAATAAAGTTAGGAGTGTTCTTACATTATTGCTGCAGGTCCATGACTGTAAGGTGGAGGTGTTTGTGTAACCCCGTCACTCCTCACAGACACACAGCTGGATGCTGCAGATGCTGCTCCGTCCTCTTCCTCCATCTTCTTGATGTCAGGGTGGGGTTAGTCTGAGAGGTAAACACACACACTCAGAGGTGTTGTTGTACTGGAAGCATCACACTGACGGGATTCTAATGTTGGAGCTTTGGCCCTAAAGTCCAAACCAGTTATTTTAGAGGCTCAAAGTCTTTAAAAAACACCAAAACTATCACATTATTTAATAAGTACATGATCAGGTGGATGAAGGAACTCAGAGTGTTTGGGATCATCATCATGGTGAGGAGCCCACATGTTACAGCTCCTTTGGAGAGAAGCTGAGGATCACTGCAGGAAGTGAGCTCATGAAACCAAAGTGCTGTTTGTGAGCAGGATGACTCTGTGTTATTGGGCCTGCTCTGTGTTCTACATAAGATAAGATAAGATAAGATAAGATAAGATAAGATAAGATAAGATAAGATAAGATAAGATAAGATAAGATAAGATAAGATAAGATAAGATAAGATAAGATAAGATAAGATAAGATAACCTTTATTAGTCCCACACGTGGGAAATTTGTTTTGTCACAGCAGGAAGTGGACAGTGCAAAAGTTATGACGCAAAAATTAGAATACAATAAGAATAAATACAGTACACAGCTGTACAGAATAGAATAAAATAATATACTATATACAGTAGAATAAAATAGAATAAAAATATACAATAAGATAAAAATAGAATACAAATACAAATACTATATACAACTGAGTAAAAATACAACGATGCCAGAAAAGATTATTGCACTTAGTGTTATTGCACATGTGTGGATGTGTGTGTTTGTTCAGTTAAAGTCTTTGTTGTGGAGTCTGACAGCAGTGGGGAGGAAAGACCTGCGAAATCTCTCCGTCCCACACCGTGGGTGCCGCAGTCTCCCACTGAAGGAGCTGCTCAGTGCTGTCACAGTCTGCTGCATGGGGTGGGAGATGTTGTCCATCAGGGATGACAGCTTAGCCGCCGTTCTCCTGTCACTCACCACCTCCACTGGGTCCAGAGGGCATCCTAGAACAGAGCTGGCCCTTCGGATCACCCTGTTCAGTCTCTTCCTGTCCCCAGCAGAGATGCTGCCGCCCCAGCAGACCACACCATAAAAGATAGCAGAAGCCACCACAGAGTCATAGAAGGTCTTCAGGAGTGGGCCCTCCACCCCAAACGACCTGAGTCTCCGCAGCAGGTACAACCTGCTCTGCCCTTTCCTGTAGAGGGCGTCTGAGTTATGAGTCCAGTCCAGTCTGTTGTTCAGATGAACACCAAGGTACCTGTAGCTGTCCACAGCCTCAATGTCCATACCCTGGATGTTCAGTGGTTGCAGTGGAGAATGCTTGTGCCTGCGGAAGTCTACCACCAGCTCCTTGGTTTTACTGGCGTTGATCTGGAGGTAGTTCAGCTGGCACCAGTCCACAAAGTCTTGAGTCAGTCCTCTGTACTCCTTGTCGTCCCCATCAGTGATGAGGCCGACTATTGCAGAGTCATCAGAGAACTTCTGCAGGAAGCACTGGGTGGAATTGTGGGAGAAGTCTGCAGTGTAGATGGTGAAGAGGAACGGAGCCAGAACCGTTCCCTGTGGGGCCCCCGTACTGCAGACGACCCTGTCCGACACACAGCCCTGAGTCCTCACATACTGTGGTCGGTCGGTGAGGTAGTCCAAAATCCAGGTAGTGAGGTGATGGTCCACTCCAGAGTTCTCCAGCTTGTCCTTCAGAACCGAGGGAAGAATAGTGTTGAAGGCACTGGAGAAATCAAAGAACATGATTCTCACAGTGCTTCCAGCGGTCTCCAGGTGAGCGAGGGAACGATGTAGGAGGTGAATGACGGCATCATCCGCTCCAATGCCAGGCTGGTAGGCAAACTGAAGTGGGTCCAGTGATGAGCTTGTTAGGCGCCGAAGCTGAGCCAGGACCAACCGCTCCAGGGTCTTCATCAGGTGGGATGTCAGAGCCACCGGCCTGTAGCTGTTGAGGTCCTTGGGGCGTGAAGTCTTTGGCACTGGTACAACACAGGAGGTTTTCCAGAGCTGTGGGACTCTTCCCAACCTCAGGCTCAGGTTGAAGAGGTGCTCTTCTATTGATCTGAAGTATGATCAATACTTCAAATATCTGTAAACATATCATCTTATATTTGTTGCACTTGGTCACATCTGTCTTTAAAAATAGATTTTTAATGTCACTGAGAGTTCTTTTCTACCTTTATTGATTTATTTTGGAAAAAATTAAATATAAAGCTGCCAAAAACTGCCTGCAGCTTCTGCTCTGTGACAGGAAACTACTGCCAGGATCAAAAAAACTTCAGATTATTCATCACAGAGTGTTTATAGATCACAGGACACGTTACAGTTTTACTGTCGATGTGTTAGTTTAAAAGAATGACTTGATACGGTCTTACTGTGAATCTGCGCGCTCATTGGCTAATACCCTGAGACTGACAGGTGGTTATCCAATCAGCGTGCGGCATCACACGGACATAAGTTTGTTTCTGAAGGGATTTTCAGATTAGACCTGATGTTTCTGCCTACAGCCTGTTTACCGATATAATCAATATCAGATATCAGAGCAACAGAAACCTCGGTGATCAGGACGCCGGGACTGAGAACAGGAAGTGGCTCAAACGTCGCACTTTCATAAAATCAGCCTGAACTCCATTCAGAGTTTCTGTCGCCATTTTAGTTTTTAAAAATGTCGTGTTAAAGGCGGGTCTTACTGTGAACTGCGCGTTCATTGGCTAATAACTTGAGATTGACAAGTCGTTATCCAATGAGCGCGCGGCTTCTCCCGACATAAAGATGTTTCCTTTGAAAAACCAAAGTCTGATTATTTTTGCCTCCACTGATGGAGCCTGTTGTTCCCGCCACAGAGACACAGTAATGTCAGAGCGGTGTTAACACTCACCTGCCTCAGCACAGCTCTCACTCTCCTCCTGCTCTCTCAGCTAAACTCACTTCCTCTCTACTTACAGGAAACCAGCGCTCAGAGGAGCCGACCGGCCTCACGTTTCACCCACAGACACGAACAGCATGGAATTATGTTATGTCATAAGAAGAAACATATTCATGTTAACACTCACCTGCCTCAGCTCCACCTTCCTCCTCCTGCTGCTCTGAACGGAGGATCAACACTTTCACTTTCACTGCTCCTCCCTAAACACAGAGGATGCTGGGACTTGTAGTTTTTACCTTGTGTGATATTTATAGCTGTGACACTAAATCACAGCACGAAGACTACCTGCAAACATGTCACAGGCGATAAAAGTTTCACATTAAAGGTGAAGTTATTTTTCTGTCTCATGTTCAATAAACAGTGAGCTGGGAAAACTGAAGAACAGACTTCAGACGTTCCCTGCAGAGTTTCTGCTGCATGTCTGCATGTTGCTGAGACTGAGCTGATGATGAAGCTGTGATGGGTTTATGGCACGTTTGGTTGTGGAGAAGAGTTTTACTGTCAGTGCAGGTGAAATGATCAGAGGTTACAGCCTCTGGCACTGGTTAAAGTGGAGGCAGCGATCAGGACGGCTGAGCAGCAGAGGTCTCGAGGGTCCTAAAGTGTAAAAACATCAGTGTTAGTAACACAAAGATCACAGAATGGGATCATCCACACAACACTAACATCTAAATCCACGGCAGGAACTCTTCCAGTGTCCTGAAAAATCTGCGATGCTGAGATTAAAATCTGTCTGCTCATCTTAATGCAATATTTACTAAAGTCTGGTAGAAGTTTTACTGATTTCCAGTCACTTAGAAGACGTGTGGATAGGTGGTGGGTTGTAGAGCAGACTAAAAGCTTTAGGTTCATCCTCTGATTAAAAACAGATACAGGAAGTATAACCCTGGTGTAAGACAGGAAACAGCAACACGGCAGCCATCTTTTTCCTCCCATGATGACCAGTGTCCCAGCAGAAGCTGGGGTTTGTTAGATCCTGTTCGATCCAGAGGAAACAGGCTAAAAGAGTCGATCAGGGGGGGATCATGGTTTTATTATGTGCTTGTTATGATTGAAGCTCTGGTTGTGTGTTAGAGACAGAACCTGCAGATTCCTCCACTCTCCTCTGCAGGAATCAGCCTCTTGGCTGGTTTTATTCACCCAACGTGAATAAAATCATCAAACTAATCCAAGTTCATTGTGAAATACCTGAAAATGGAGGAATAAATCTGTCAGTTACCGTATAAAGTTTGAGTTTGTCAGTGTTTTACACGGAGACGGTCGTCAGATGTTGAATGTTTAGCATGAATGTTCCACATCTGGAGAAACCTTCAAGATTAAAGCCAGTGAAAAGCGGTTCTCTGGCACCAGCGCTGATTCTGACTGTGACCTTCACCTCTGCAGGGTCGCCGCTGCTCGTGGCTGAGCTCGTGTTTGTCAGGCTGACAAAATAAAAGCTTCTTCATTTCTGTGGCTGAAGAGGAGTCTGCTCTTCTTCACCAACAGGAAGTGAAACATTTCTCACTGATTCTGAAATCTTCACTTTTCTCACAAATTCACAGTAACACACACACGGTTGTGTTTTCATATCCTTGTGGGGACATCTATTTGACATCATGCTCTCCTCAGCCTTTTACTCTAACCATTAAGACTGCATGCCTAACCCTGACCTGACTGTCCCTGACACTAAAACCACATCCTGAGTCCCAAAAATGTCTTCAAACTTGTGGGGACGGGCATTTTGGTCCCCACAAAGACATGTAAACAAGTACACACACACACACACACAGATATTAATGACCTCACAGGTTCATGTTTGGGGCTTTTAGCATCTTTGTGTGTCGGTCAGATTTAATTCACTCTTGTTTTGAGGTTTTGTGCCTTTTTGTTTCATTCTTTGTGCGTTTATTTTCTCTTTAAGCCTTTCAGGACTCGTGCTGTTGGCTTTTTCCTGGTGTGTTATTAGTATTTTTAATTTCTAAACCTATTCTAAAACAGGGGTGTCAAACTCAAATACACAGTGGGCCAAAATTCAAAACTGGAACAAGGTCGCGGGCTAACATTAATATTTTTTGAAAAACAAATCTTCCTCCAGATTTAAGAATTAATCTCTTCTTATGGACTAAAACAAGTTTTGCTGAAAAACTGAATATGGAACAAGCAAAGCTTAATACTAAACAATATATATATTAGCTGTATAATACCAGTAGGCCATCTCTAATAATAATTTGGTATGGCTTCGCGGGCCAAATGTAATATGCAAATTTCTGCTTTTGCCTGTTTAGCGCTGCTGAGCAGGAAAACCCAGACGAACAAAAACCTCTTTTAAGTAAATGTTTGAGTCACTTTGGGTCTGAACTGTAAAAAACTGCAGACTGAAACAGATTTGAAGGCATCACAGGAACAGCTTCACATTCAAAACATGAAAGACAGGACTTTTATTTTGAAACACTCAGGAAATGACAGATGGAAAGTTTTTTAATTAAAACAAATTATTATTTTATGCATTAAGTTCATACAACCACCAAAACTGTGATGATCCTCACATCAGCTTTACTGTGTGAGGTCACATACACGATCATTAATGTTACTATTATTATTATTACTATTGTTACTATTATTATTATTATTATTATTATTATTATTATTAGAGACTTGCAGAGAGAAGAGGTGGAAACATTTTGATTTTCATAAATTTAACAGGCTAAAAACCTACAAACACATTTGGTGCTGAAGAAAAATGGAAACTATCAGAACATCAGAATAAAAAAGCTCAAACTGAAACCTGTGGGGAGGTCTGAGTGAGACACAGCAGAGCCCCACGGTGAGTGTCTGTCCGTGTCTGTGGAACAACAACGTTTGGATCACTTGCAGTTGCAGAGCAGCGCCTCGCAGCGTCCAGCGCTCGGGCGGCTGCAGGCTCCTCAGCTGCAGGGAGAAGATGAAGTTCAGTTCGGTGCGTCGAGGCTTCTTGTAGACGGAACACGAGTACAGGCTGACCGCCCCCCCGCCACCAGGGGGACGCTTACTGTCGGCCATGTTGGCTGAGCTGACGGCAAAGACGTGGACCACAGGGAGGGGGGTGAAGAGGACCTGAGGGGCCGAGACCAGTGTTGGGTAAGTTACTTTAAATTAGTAACTTAGTTACATTACTAGTTACTTCTATCAAAAGTAACTCAGTTACTTCAAGTTACTTGTTACTTTCAAAGTAACTAGTTACTAGGGAAAGTAACTTTGGTTTTACTCAGAATTCTCTTGTTAATGTGTTGCTTCCATAACTTTGCCAGTCTTCTAGCTTGCTTACTTGCCACAAGTGCACTGTGCCACCTATCAATAGAAAGGAAAAGATAATGTGCGTATTTCCACGAGAGAAATCCCATGCCACTAAACTTTGACCACTTTGGATGTCAGCAGTTGTCTACAAAGGTACCAAGTATGTCAAAGGCTATGTTTCCATTGTAGATGACACTGATGATGGCTTGGTTTTTGGGAAGATAGCTGTGATACTTGTTAATGATTCTGAATTATACTTTGTGCTCGAGTTGCATCACTCAGTACTCCTCATTGACCTTGGACTTCACTGCTTGCGTTGCCCTACAGAAAGAAGTGTGTGTGTATGTGTGTGTATAAATGCACAAGAACATGTATTATTACCCACTACCACTTTATAACATGGTAGGCCTTTTTGTTGTCTCCCTACACCATTCAGTTTCCTACTAATTCTTTTTCAGGGATGGAAATTGAAGAAGAACTCACAAGCGTCCTGCCAGCACTAGGCAGAGAGAAAATATTCTGCATTGTAGAACATCTGATGGACGTCATTGGTGTACGAAAAAAAGTGACCTTTTGTTTGTAGAGGCAGAAGATCTCAAACCCTTTCTCACACCAATTCAAATACGTAAACTTCTACTTGCATTTAAAGGAGGTTTGTGTAGGTTCTCTACAACCCACAGACTCATAGACTTGAGTCTATGATTTGAAGGTCACTCATAGACTCATATGTCACTGATGAGCCCTTTTTTCCTCACCATACCATTCTACACATGTTCTTTGAAAGTGTAATATTGAAGAGCTTTTTGGGGCTCACATTTTCTGGTAGTTAATTAACATGGAAAACCTAAACAAAAGTAGACTCTGAATCTAATGCCATTAACCTTTCATTGGTAGTGGTAGGACTAAGGGTGTAAAGGTGTGACAAACTGTAAAATATAGTTTATGTTTCATTGTATTTTTCAACATTTCAATGCAAGACCTTGAGTTTGTAGTTCTTTTGCAGTCCTGGAATTGATCATTTTGATCTTTAGACAAGGTTCATAAAAACTGCCTTTCTGTTACTACTCTATCCTAATTGCAGGATTCATCTTTTAGTGAGGACATATTTGTTGAAATAGCCATATAAAGTAACTTTTCCAATGATCTCTCTCTCTTTTTTTTTAGATGGCAACGGACCAGAGAACCTGAATGACACAATTACTCTGGAGCTTTGCCCTGCTGCATCAGCTGAAACATCAAGGCATCCACCTTACCCCTCCTCCTCCACGTCCACCACTATGTACAACCATTACTCCAGCTCTTGGGTCTCACACTTACAGATTCCTTGGGAAAGATTTCCACTCCGACTGTCGCAAGAGGAGACAGAGCTCATCCAGAGGACAGGAGAAGTATGGTTAGAATTGTTGTGGAGGCCATGCAAGTTCACTCCAGAAACCCTAAACATGCATCTTGTGAAGAGGTTGCTCAGCTCATTGTAAACAGATACCCTGAAACATTTGCAGGTTTTACTGAAAAGGGAGAAAGACTGGGTTGTGGACATTATTCACTACTAAGAAGCATCAAATCTAGAGTTGAACATGTTAATCGAGATAATACAACACATAGACTTTGTCAAATAAAGAGAACCAGGAATGAGGACAACTGCAGTCCCAACAGTAATGCAACCTCACCTAAAAAAAGTTAGATGCTTTGTTGATAGCTATGGTTGTATAAATTGGCAGCCACTTGAACTTCCTGAGGGGGAAACGCTGGCTTCTTTAGAGGAAACGAAAGACATCCTGTTAACAATTTTTAATTCACAAGGACCTGGAGCTGTGGAGAGACCTGATGTGGATGACTCAGACACTGAGATTCATCCTATAGCTGTCAGCGATCATGGTCCTGTATCTTTAACACTAATGCACAAGAATAATACTACGCCAAGAAAAAACTGGATATTTAATATATCACTACTTAAAGATGAAGACTTTATTAAATATTTTAAAAAAGAGTGGACTTCATATTTGGACTATAATGACACTCCCGAAACATCAGCTTCTGTTCTATGGGAAGCAGGGAAAGCTGTGATGAGAGGTAAAATAATTTCTTTCTCATCACATAAAAAGAAAAAAGAAAACAAAAATATTCAGGAATTAGAAAAAAACATCAAATCACTAGAAGAAGCCTACGCGTCCCACCAAGATCAGGAAACATTGAACAAAATACGCAAAACCAAACTAGAATTAAATGAGATAATTGATAAAAAAAAACAAAATTCTTAGTACAAAGACTACGCCTACAAAATTATGAACATGGTAATAAATCCGGTCAATTTCTAGCAAACCAGCTAAAAATAAATAAAGAAAAAACAACTATATGTGCTGTTCAAGATTCATCTGGGAACACAATATATGATCCGATACAAATAAACAACATTTTCAGGGATTTCTATAAAACGTTGTATTCACCACAAATAAACCCATCTAAAAAAGAAATTGATCAGTTTTTGGACAACATAACTCTTCCAAAATTATTGGACACTCAAGCAATGGCACTGGATTCACCACTGACACCAGGTGAACTCCAGGAAGCTCTGATAAGTATGCCCAATAATAAGGCTCCAGGTCCAGACGGCTTTCCTGCAGAATTCTACAAAGAATTCTGGTCGATTCTAGCACCAGTTTTCTACAGAACGTTCTTGGCAATTAAAGAAAAGGGCAGACTTCCATCAAATATGAATTCTGCAAACATTAATCTCCTGCTAAAACCAGGCAAAGACCCTGTATATCCCTCAAGCTATCGTCCAATATCCCTTATAAACGTAGACCTTAAAATAATCTGCAAAGCTCTCTCAAAGAGACTGGAGAAAATAACCCCCCTCTTAATTCATCCTGACCAAACTGGTTTCATAAAAGGTAGGCACTCATCAACAAATACACGTAGATTACTTAATTTGATAGACTACTCATACAGTAAAAACCTAGAAACTACAATATTCTCTTTAGACGCAGAAAAAGCATTCGACAGAGTTAACTGGAAATTTCTATTTGCAACTTTACACAAATTTGGTTTTGGATCCTCTTTCATAAACTGGTTAAAAATATTATAGAATTCCCCAACAGCTTGTGTTAGAACAAATGACCAGACATCCTCCAGCTTCTGTCTCTTGAGGGGCACCAGGCAGGGATGCCCACTCTCCCCTTCACTGTTTGCAATTTTTATTGAACCACTAGCAGCAGCAATTAGACAGAATTCAGTAATTAAGGGCATAAAATGCAAGAACGTGGAACATAAAATCAGCCTTTATGCGGATGATGTGTTACTCTTTCTCCAAAATTCACAAACCAATATCTCTGGGG
Organism: Copadichromis virginalis; assembly: GCF_057382275.1. NCBI lineage: Eukaryota > Metazoa > Chordata > Actinopteri > Cichliformes > Cichlidae > Copadichromis > Copadichromis virginalis. The sequence continues at coordinate 9,541,532 of NC_140628.1, read as the reverse complement.
TGATTGAATTGATAAACTCTTTTGCAAGAATATCAGATTACTCAATTAACTGGTCAAAATCTACAGTTCTACCGATTAATTGCTCCCTCCATAATTCCTCTTCTACACCACTGCAATCGGGAAATATAAAATATTTAGGTATTAATGTTTCTCCCAAGCTTGCAGATCTAACTAAATTAAACCATATCCCACTTTTAAAGAAGGTAGAAGATGATCTGGCTAGATGGAAATGTCTACCCATATCACTCATGGGAAGGGTTGCCGCTATAAAAATGATGGTCTTACCAAAAATAAATTATTTATTCTCAATGATCCCAACTAAACCGCCACAAGATTGGTTCAGATCTCTAGATTCATGTATGTCCAAATTCCTTTGGAAAAATAAACCCCCACGTATAAGCTTAAAAACACTACAAAAGACCAAGGATAAAGGAGGACTAGAACTGCCTAACTTTCAGCACTACTTCTTAGCCAACAGGCTTCAGTTTATCTCAGGATGGCTAAAACATACCCTCTTAGATGAACCTTGGTTAGATGTAGAACAAGCACTTTGCAATAATCTAGAGATCTCAGACCTACCATTTATCAGCTCAAACATCCAACGACATGAATGCTTTAAAAGCATCAACATCAGCGCTTCTCTGACAGCATGGTGGGAGTTTCTAAAATTGACAGCATCTTCATTAATCCCATGCAAACGTACACCTATCTGGAACAACCCTGACATATTACAAAACAATAATATGATCAACTTTTCAGATTGGAGTGGTAAAGGAATCAAATATTTAGAACATATACTAGAAGGAACAGAATTTATCTCATTTGACGGACTAGTTACACAATATGGGATCAACAAGAAAAGATTTTTAGAATATCAACAAATTAAATCCATCGTAAAAAAGAAATTTAAACCGGGTCAAGTTGAACTACAAACACCACCAAGTGTGGTTCAATTTCTTACTCTTAAAACCCCCAAATTACTATCCAAAATATACAGAATGCTTTCTAAAACAGATGAATAAATATCACTTCCTATTGCAAAATGGGAAGCGGATTTATCAGTTAACTTAGACCTAAACTTCTGGTCTCAGATTTGCTTAAAAACCTTTCATCTAATTAGAAATCCCAGTCTTCAATTAATTCAATACAAAATATTACATAGAGTGCACTATACAGGTCATCGGATGTTCAAGATGGGCTTTACGTCTACCAACAACTGCTCACACTGCCAAACCAATTCACCGGACAATTATATCCACGCTCTTTGGTTCTGTCCACCAGTTCAGAAGTTTTGGCGCGAGATATGTGTGAAGACTTATCGAAGTGTCTGAAATGTAACATTCCAACTTCCCCCTTAGTGTGTTTGTTGGGCAGCTTAGATAATGTCACTTCAGAAAAGAATATCGCCCATATGGTTTTCACTGCCCTATGCATAGCCAAGAAAACAGTCCTCATGAACTGGAAAAATAAAAATAATCTTAATTCTAACCAATATAGAAATTATCTATTAGATTACATTAGTCTTGATACAGCCTCTGCCACCACATCAGATCAATTGCTCTGGGCTCCTTTGATCAGCGCCATCACCTAGTGGGGGTGGGGGGTCATAGTTTGGTCCCGCCTTCACTGTTGTGATTGGTGTGGGGGTAGGGACAGGCTTAGGGCGTCGGGGGGTTCCCCGGAGGCATTTTCCTTTGGGGGCTCAACCCGGGGTAGCGGTCATGTCCGGTTAGGGGCTCTGTTGGCTCTCAGGTGACTGTTTCCTCGCGGCTGCGTGCAGCGGGACTAGGGGAGGGTCTGTGCTGACGGACGTGGGTTACTGACCTGGTAGCCTGGCTGCCCCTGGGTGGGTCCGGGATGGGCGTGCGGTTCTGGGGGCGCTCCGTCTCTGGGCTGGGGCCCGGGCCGGGCCTCGGGGGCTTGGGTCCTGGTTGGTGTGTTGCTGGGGTTGTGGGCGGGTGGGTGCATGGGGGCCCAGCCCTGGAGCAGGGTGCCGCCGGTGCATCGAGCCACCTGGGGGGCTCTTCAACTGGTGGGGAAGATTGTCACATCTTGCAGGAGCTTTCCTCTCCTCAGGAGCTCTCTCTACAGGAGGGGGAGATACAGGAGAGGTGGAGGAAGATCTCAGCCTGGGTGTTTATTGTCTTATGTAGTCTGGAAGAAGAGTGGATGGTGGGGTGGGTGCAGTTTTCTCTGTGGTGGGGTTGGGTGGACTGTCCTGGGCTCTGTGGGGCCGGGAGGCGCTGCTGCGCTGGGCCCCGGTCTGGATGGGCCTGGGCCCCCTTTCCCTGGTGGGTCGCGGAGTATGGGGGTGCCTACTGGGGTCAGCGGGGGAGCTGGCCCCAGGGAGGGGTCACTTGCCCCTCCCTTCCTTCCCTCCCCATCTCCAGCTGCCTCCCTCTTCCCGCTCCATCACAACCACCCACACATGCAGGACCTTGGAGTAGGGGTATGTCACCAGGGTGCAGAGGAGGCCACCCCCCCCCCCCCCCCCCCCCCGTCCCCTTCTGGCTGCCCCTGCCTCAATTTTATCCCACAACTTAGACATTCACATTACTCACACTCTCATTACACATACATATAGGATCTTGGGGGTGGGCACGATACACGGAATCCAAAGTACCATCAGGGTGTACACCTCACCCCTGGCGTCGTTGCCCACCTCTCAATGTTAAATACACGTAGACATTGAGGGCCAGCAGGAGGGACCATGCGCTTACCTGCTGCTCTCTGGCAGGTAGCTCCATGCCCTCCTGGGTTTTAAATGCACCTTAGAACACACATGCATCAACACTACAATGAGCGGGTGGAGGGAGGTTTGAAGTCTTCTCTCACCCCCATTCTCTGTGACCTGCTGGAGCGGGGGGGCTAGGAGGAGGAGTTGGCCATCCGACTGCGGTCTGGAGTGTGGGGCCTCCCTGCTGCTGCGGAGTCGGGGCGGTCTGCCTCCCCCCACCGCAGGGAAAAGGGTAACACGACCTGGGTCTGGGTGCAGTTCCCCCCCCTCCAGGGGCAAGGGCACCTAGACCCGGGGCTTAGAGTACGCTTGGGGAGTGTGATCGTGTGTACAGCGTCTCTTTATGTCTGTCTCCACGTTGGTTGAGTGTGGAGTAAGTGTATATGAGAGCATGAGGGTGGGAATGGATGTTTGTGTCTGTGTGTGCCTGTATTTCTATGTCTATATGTCAGGTTGGGTGTCAGGCGCCACCTCTCTGGGGACATCTTAGGCCCTCCAAGGTATGGAGGCCTATCTCCCCCTACCACCACTTCCCCTGCCAGTGGCGGACTCCCTCAGACGTCGGTGCGTTGGTGGTTCTTTGTGTCCGGGGATGGGCGTCCAGGTACACACCGGCTCACTCCTTGGCGGCCGCTTATCGGGGCCTGGAGCCTGGGGCTCGGTCACTCAGGCGCGGCTGGCTGCCGGCGGAGCTCACGGGCGCGTCACTGCAACTCCCCCTGGCTTCTGCTCCGCGGCTGCTGAGTGAGCCCTCATCTGGGACTCTCCTCAGCTCTTTTTGGGACAGTGACGCGGCTGCCCCTCTGTTGGTCTTCCTTGGTCTCTTGTGTTCTGGGGGCCTCTGGATGTCTGGAGTTTTGATCTCCTCCATACCTGCTTCATGCCCTGGAGGACGGGGCTGTGGCCCCCCCACACCCTCTAGCAGATCATTACATGAAGCAACCTTTTAAAAAACAAAAAACAAGCGCGTCCATGCTCACAGGTGTACACACGGGTGATCACACCCACAAACTACACCCTTTTTGGCTCCTACCTCAAAGCACACTGTGTTCTGTTGATCTTATGTGCTGCACAATAATGTTTAATATTTAGTATTTACTGTCATATTCCCATATATCATTGTGATGTTGTTTATTCTATTACTCTTGTTCTCTTCTGCTTGTTTTCTTTTTTCTTTCTCAGCAGGTGATCCAGGTGATTGATATATGCATTTTTTTTTCTTCTTTTTTTTCTTTTTCTGCTCATTCTGTTGGTTTTTGGTTTTTGCCCTTCTCCCCCGTCCCTCTTCTCAGCTGTTTCTCTTTCCCTCTTTCTTTCTCCCCTTCTTTCCCCCAGTCAAGTCTGTCCCATGTTCAGTAAGTGAAAATAAAATAAACAATAAAAGGTGAATCAAATGGACCATTATGGCAAGGCTGGGATGGTCAATTTGGTAAAGTAAATCCGTTGGGCATCTTTCTTTGCCTTTAGACAACAATTCTGATGGCAAAAGAGCCAAACGGGACAGGCAAAAAAAAAAAAAAAAAAAAAAAAAGATGTGGATGACTTCATGTGCCTCACATATATTTCTCAGTGGCAGCTTATCAACAGTTGTCCCTCACTTTCAGTGCTGAAATTCAGGAGCAGTGGCCATTCTTGTTTACAAATTCACAGGTATTGATATCAGTGAGCACTTAAGTCAGACTCTCAAAACCAAAGGCAGAAGGATTGTTAACTATTTCTCCAGCCAGAAGCTCAAATGGAAACTTGGTATAAGGACACTTCTCCAGCAGATAGAAAGTGAGGATGTTTTGACCAACAACAAAGGACACAGCAGCCATGCTTCTCATGATGAAGTATTACAAAGAAAACGAAGACTCCCTCTTTGTCTTAGCAGATGTAAGCTTTTTTCATAGGTTTAATGCTGTTGCTTGCTGTCCTGTGTTTTGTTGTTGTTGTTGTTGTTGTTGTTTTTTGTTGTTTTCCACTACATAAAATGTCTTGGTTCTTTATCTGGCAGGAAACATCTACCAGAATGTCCTTTGAAGCAGAAAGCAACCTGCCAATCACCCCAAGGCTGATTATGCTTGGTAAGAAGTTATTTATGAAATAGAGCTGATTAGACCATATTACAATTTCTGTTTGGCACAGGAGCTTTTTGTGGAGACAGGTATCCGGTCTCTGTTTATTTAGCTCACATTTCTGTAATTTCCTTTATAAACCAAGGTTGTTGGACATGTGTCTCAGTGAATCCAGCAAAGTAACAATATCAAAATTTCACATTACATATTACTGATCAACATGGTAGTCCAGCTACACTTACAGCAGAAATACTGAAGTCAATACTGATTTATAGCAGCACAAACTATAAACTCCAAAATAACCATATAGTTGATGGAACTCCGGTAATTTAATTGGGCTGATTCTTTGTCAGGTGTGTTTAATGTGCAGAATAATTCCCAATTATGAACAATTATGATATGTTAACACGGACTACATAAGGCCATTAATAATTAACTGTAGATAGCTATTTGCTTTTTGCTTATCTAGACAGTGTGAAGAAGTGAAGTATTGAAATTATTTTATGTTGCATAATGACAACGTTGCCCCTATACATTTAAGGACAAAGTTTAATGACTGCCACTTGCTGGATGGTGAGTGCAGAGGGGCGTGTAATTGTTGAACTGGACAAAGAGAACACCTTTGCTGATGCAATGTCAGTCTTCTTTGGTTCATTCTATGTATTGAACCTGGACAGCTGTGTACTGTATTTATTCTTATTGTATTCTAATTTTTGCGTTATAACTTTTGCACTGTCCACTTCCTGCTGTGACAAAACAAATTTCCCACGTGTGGGACTAATAAAGGTTATCTTATCTTATCTTATCTTATCTTATCTTAATACCAGGAGTCAGCGTGTGCAGCATTGGAACTAATTCAGAGGTATGTTTGAACAGTTAGCTAATTGTGATAGATGATGAAGAAATGATCCCTAAGTAGGTCATTTTTTCACATCACAACTCAATGTTACTGTATGTTACTATTTATTGTGGCATGCTTTAAGTTTTTTTGTAAGGATAAACCCTGAAGAGGGAACAAAATGTACCTCCAAGGTTGGGACAAGCAGAAGGACTGGGACCACTGTGAAGTGAAAGGTTGTTCACATTAACCCTCATGTCACAACTTTCCTCCAGCAGCTTACTGAATTTGAGTGGAAAACTTCAAATTAGGTAACTGTTGTTGCCATTTATAGTGAATTTCTTGTATAATTTAAGTGAACAATGTGTTGTTGTGTGTCTCCACAGACGATCCATGGCCTGTTTCATATTGTGGCGGGTCAGGACCATTGACTGTAGAAAAGATGGACGACGCAACACCGCCTCCTACCATTGTGCAAAAATGAAGCCAAAATATCCCACTTGTGGAGACTGCCATCTTGCAAATTTGGAGCCAGAGTCTGCGCAGTAGTAACTACTAGGGGTGCAACGATACACAAAATTCACGGTTCGGTTCGATACTTTGGTGTCATGGTTCAATATTTTGTTCATGCTTTTTTAATTTGTCATTTATATCACTCATCTTTGGAAAAGAGAGTTTATTACAGAGAAATGGCTCTTTCCAAAATAAAAGCTATACTATACGCTTCTTCTGGGCTATATTCTCAGCAGCATATTAAACATATCAGGTCAGATCCCCATAAGGAGAATCATGTGCTAACAGCTGTCTAAATGACTCGGGTAAAGTTTGTAGCATGCGTGCTTGTTGTTTTTGTCTGCTTCCACTTGTCTTTGCACTAGGATGATGTCGGCGTGAATGTGCAGTCATATTCGTTGTGTTCCCACTAGTGCTGTCAGCGTTAATCTGAAATGACGTTAACGCCACAACACGGCAAATTTCCGTTAACGAGCTACTGTGGATCGCCCCGTGTGTGGGGCTGGACGGCGTCAACACGTTAACGAGCAAACTGCGCTAACACAGTAGTTCCGACCAATGTAATTGAGCATTGCGTGGTACATCCGACATACTGTTTTACTTTTGTCCATGACGCGCTTACCATCAGGGTCATACTTCACATGAAGACCAAAATAGTTCCAAACGGCAGATCTGAATGAGGGTGGGGGAGGTTCAATTTGCCATGTTGCAATGAGCTTAGCTTCTGTCGTGCTAGCTTGCGCTGCGCTCAGTGGATCTGCTCTCGACAGTGCAGCCTAGGCGGAGTAGTCGAACGCAGATCCACTGAGCTCTCAACACAGACAGCATCGTCAGAAGAAAAGTTGATAAAATAAATTTAAAATTTTGTATTGTTCGATACATATGCGTACCGAACCGAAAGCACTGTATCGAACGGTTCAATATCGATACGAGTATCGTTGCACCCCTAGTAACTACGGGTGGAGCCGTGGCATGGAACTCCCACCCACAGACATACGTCGGTACACCCCCCCTCTTAACTTTTACGTAGCATGTCCGTTTTCCCGCTGCTTGCGCTACGCAAATATTCCCGAAAGAGAAGGACCCATTAAAACAGGTAATCACAACAAATTCATACTTAGAAACGCTGCTTTTGCAAATGTATATTGAATTATTTTATTCTGCTGTTAGACCAGGAATCAAAAATGGAGACCTCAACGTCAGCATCTTCTGCCCACCTTGGCAATGTCAAAAGCATCAGGCTTGTGGCAGCAATCAAGCAGGACTTGCGTGATCTCCACCAGCAGTTCCCGCAGATGGAAATTATTTTCTCTGTCATCACCCAGCGATGCCAGTGGAGGCGTGTTAATCCAAAGAAGGTGGACAAGGCTCGATGCTTTGTAAACAATGTGATGACTACTTTTATTCTGTCTGTTTGTGGTTGTATTGTACATCATCCACAGATAAAGCATAGAAATCCTGACCAGTTTTTGCATGATGGAGTTCATTTCACCACTTTGGGAAATGATGTATTTTTAAATAATATTGCCTTGTGTCTGAAAGACCCAATCCAGTAGGGTGATGCTGGCTTTGGACTTTCCACTAACATTTTGGCAGCAAAATCTGAATCAGGAATTATATTCTTTATGCTGTTTTTTTCCCCCCTTTAAACTCATTTGTTAATTTTTCTTTAAATGCCAGAGGAGCCGTCACACTTTTCAGTGATTTCACAATTATTCCCCTTGTTCTTTCTTTTGCTGTCATTCTCTTCTAAATTTGTTACTGCTGAATGTTCTTGTAATAAATATTTTTTAAATCATCTCTGACATGCATGATTTCGATTTAATATTGCATTGTACATTCAGCAAATTTTCAGACTGTTTAGAAACACCATTGCTTTTCATTACACTGTTTTATTGAATGCTGTTAAAGACAACATGCAAGAAAATTCCATTTACATCTTTCATAAAATAAAAGAGAAGCTGCAGTCTACGATTAACAAGTTTAGAACTTAAATACATGGCACTTTATGCTAGGAAAGTGAAATAACAGTAAAAGCTGCATGTAAGTTCTATCATTAGCAGGATAACAATTTTAAGAGAAGCCAATTATATGTATATTGAGACAGTGACTGTTGTCCTCAACATATTACTGTTCCATGCAGTTGCATGTTTCTCTTAAGAAACATAATGTGGTGTTTTAGCCTTTGTATTTTTGAAATTCATTGTTATTCTAATGACTAAAGAAAGACTTATATTGTTAATTTGGGGTGGCTGTAGCTCAGGAAGTACAGCTGGTCATCTTCTGATTGGAAGGTTGGTGGTTTGATCCTGGCTCCCCACAGTCTGCATGCCAAATATATTTTTTTTTAAAAAAAGTCAGTATTTCAAATAGATGGCATGTCCATCATGTCATTAACTGCCACTGAGGTCTCAATCTGAAGACGGCTCCTAAAAAAATCACAGACAGAGGAGAGAATAATTAAAATCAGTTTGTTAAGAAGTTTATGCCTCAAACCATAAGTCCTTATTTTCTCTGCTTTCTTGTTAATTGTATGACATTTAGCACATTTTGTTACACAATTCTACTAAGCTGATAATTGGCAAGGATTAATTAGTGTGTCTGTGAAGTTTCTCAGTCCACCAGGTCATCGTAGTCTAAGCATCTTGGAAAGAAAAGCATGTGGACTTCTTTAAGTGTCTTGAAGACGTTTCACGTCTCGTCCGAGAAGCATCTCATCTGAATGTCCAGTGAACCTAGAACAGAGGCAGACAGACAAGCGCAAAAACTTGGATGAAGGAAATTTGAGAAGGACCACTCCCTGACTACTTCTTTAGATTACATTATCCACAGTATTTAAACATGAATACATTTAATCTGAGTAGTAAAAAGTAGCATTTTGCTTTATTTTCAACATATGACAACAGAATGACAGCCCATCTTAGTTGAAAGCCCACTCACCATGACAAGGTGCAGGCCATGAGTGGGAACACGGGACAAGACACACTTGGCAAACAAGACAAACTAAGACAGGACAAGATACAGATATACATATACTTCATACACATCAGCAATACAAGAAAAAATTTTAAACAATAACAATTTATTAACAATAACATTTTATGTTAACATTTTGAATTTTAAATACTGAATGCAAACTCATTTTTAATTCCCATAAGGAAATAAACAATAACACTTCTAAGGAACAATGTGAAATCTCAAATTGAAAACACTGTGGTGTTATTTATAGAAAAGTGCAATAAAACTATCCTGTTGTGGGGCGTAATCCGTGCCGTGGCTGTGGGGGAGGCTGGCGCACCTGAGGTCAATCAGTGCATCACTCCTCCCCTCCATATGAATGAACTAGGGCTTGTTGTGTGTTTGTTGTTGTTGGTGGTATGTGTTTGGCTGGAAAGCTGTGCTGTGAGTGTGTGTACAGCAAATGCGAGTAAAAGGGAAATGCCACTGAATGGTGAGTCGTGGTCGTGTCGTGCCTCCGACCTGTCACAAATTCATATCAGCAATTACAAAAGTAGCAAACAGTGGAAAGAGACATTTTTTCTGTTTCTTCTGCTGATGATTCAGTCCTGTTTATGCGGACTGTAAACCATGGGCAGCAGAGGAATAACTGGCAGTAACTGATAACGACAGCTAGGACTGAACAACTAGTGATTTATTGTAATTTAAATCAAAATTTAGTTATATTCTTTGACCATATGTTTAGTTATATATTATATATATTTCAATTCTAATCTAAAATACAATGTATGTTCGAACAATCTGAAATAATGTCAATAAATCATTCAGCCCTAAAAGGCATCAGGTATCGCCCATTACTCTCCATAAAAATGGATCAGTTTGGTCATCTGTCTGCGAACCAACTTGCCCGTTTTTGCCATTTCATTTTCTCTTCTTGCTAAGTGACTAAATCTGACTTTGCAGTACCATGTGGAGGCCATTTTCACAAGTACATGAATGTGGTTGACTTCAACACATGTGTCAAGCATATGGCTTTGAAGATGAGGGAAAAGGTTTTTTTCAGCACATTCTTCTAGAACCTGGGTGACAATGGTTGCTGTGACTCCACGTCCACTGGGTAGCTGACCACCATTGGTTTTGATTTTCCTCTGAATGCATTTTTCTGTTGTGATACAGACAGTAACCATGTCTGGTGAAGGTTTTTGGAAACCACCTCTGTCTTTCTGCTTAATAAAAGTATGCACAGCACCTTCGGTTGTCAAGGCCTGTGAACAAGACAAGCAGGTGATTTTCTCTTTGATCTTCTTTACTACAAATCCTGCGATGTAGCTGATCACTGCCTCTTTGTATTCAGACAGGTTGCATAAATCTGGGAGGTCAGGAATCAAGTGATCTTCAGGGTCATTTACTTCCACAAAGTGCACTTCCATTCTGCGGGCAACATTTACAGCTGCAGATGTTGAATCAAGAATGTATGTGTTGTCTCAAAGTAAACAATTGCCTGTACCCGTTTTAACTTGGTGCCTAACAAGTAAACGTTTGTAGGCTCCCCTGAACTGTCTGGCATTAAGATTGTCATTGTGCCCACCTCTTGCTCTTATGGCAGAGAAGAAGACCTCTAAGTGGTCCTGACTCAGTTTGTAGGTCAGAAGATACCTGCATGGGGCATCGGTCCTCTCAACAAGTTCATTATAAATGTTAAGTGCACTTATGCCATTAGCAATGAAGCCATATATGGCAGTCTTCTTTTTTGTTGTGTGAAGTGGTACCATCTTGTCATAGTGCTTGACCTTCAACCCACAAAGCAAGGTTTCTGCATCCTTCAAGATTGTCTCACCCCTGTGTTTAGTTGATGGCTTAATTGGAGCTTTGTAACCTTTTCCAAGAGGATTACGGCTGTTGAGCACATCAAAAGCTGCATCTACAGTGCGCACTCTCAGAAATAGAGGTACGAGAGAAGAACATTTTTGTACCTATAGGTAAATTTTTTTTAAATGTTCCCTTAAAAGTACAATACTGGTCTTTAAAAGTCCAGAAATGCCCCTTTAAAGGTACAATTTGAAATAAAGTACAAATCTGTACCATTTTGACCTGTACTGCAGTGACAGTGGCAGAATGTGGTAATGGGTCAGCATGGGAAAATCTGGATGGGCCTGGTTAATTGTAAAATTCATATGAGATGTGAGTGTGCTCATAAAAGCTACATGTTATAATCAAATCTGTTGGTCCTCTCCTCTGTACGTAAATTATCCTATGATGCAAAGAATATCTGTAACCTACCTTTGTGTAAGTTATGTTAAATTATATTTTTTTAAAAAAACACACAATGACATGCAGGCACAACCAAATGATGTTTAAAAAAAAACTGGTCCATTTCCATTTTATTAAGTTCCAGTTATAATTTTTTAATGTTTTAAATCTTTCAAAAACGTGAAATCATTTTACTGTTATGTTTGGCCATTTACTTTTTTGCTTTTACTACATCCTAGAATTGTTCATTAATTGTGAGGTTTTTATGGAATTTGCAACATCAAGTTAAACCGAGGTTCTTTGGAAGTTAAAATGTCAAGCAGATTTTTATGTTACGGTGACTACATTTTGTAAGTTACAAATATAGTTCGCCAAGACAGCATAACTGTTTCTAAACAACTGCGCATTAATACCACAATGTTGTATTTCCATGTATCAAGTTCGCAACGCGCATTAATCCCAGAGGCTGAAAAGCCAGCAGCGATGAGTGCTCCGCCTCCGCGCTGACTATCGTTGACACAGAAAATGACTCTCAGGGGGTTATCGATGGAGGAGCTCCTTAAAAAGTTGATGGAAGAAGGCGTTGATGTGTCAGACGACGAGGCGCAAAGGTTTAGAGGTAAGTCGGGTGTGATTTTGTGTTTTTATAAAAATTACAACGTGTAATTTTACAGTAGAGTTAGCAAAAGTCCGAAGAGCTAGCTTTAACATGGGTGAATGCTAGCAGTTAGCTAAGTTTTAAACAAAGAAAGGTACAAATGTGGACTATTTAGACTGTTGGTGGAATGTTCAACGTCTGTCTGCCCGCCGTATTCCAGTGTTTTATCAATAAATAGTCAGTAACCGTGTACAACAATGTAAAAAAATCAATAATTTCTCAAAACATGCTAGTATGTAAATATAGCTATTAACAAAAATGTTTTCTAAGCAAAATTTATCGCATCTAACTTGTTTCCCGCTCAAAGGGATTTTAAACAATGGAAGGTACACATTTGTACCATTTCACCTACTTAGTGGGATTTGGGATTTTCGAATATGAGAGCTGTAAGCTCTGTGCAGGGACACTGTCTGCAACCCAAGAATTGTTAAGATGATTGGGGAAACAGCTAATGATTTTTTTTTTGTCTCTAAATCTGATTATTATTTTCTGTACTAACTGATTAATCAATCTGTTTATTAGCTTTAGAATTTTTTGTTCAAGGGTTAAAGCACTTTACATTTATCTCCAGTCTGTGTCTTTAAACATGTCAAAAGTTTAAATCCTCAATGTAAAATGTCATTCTTTTGTCTATTCTGCTCTTTTCATTTCCAGTTGTGTGATGAGGTTGATTTAATGCATCCCTGCCAAGACAACATCTGTCGCCGCTTTAGCAAAAACTTCACTGCTGTTCTTCAAATGACCAAGGATTTGCCACTGAAGAAGGTCTACATGGAGGCAAGAGAGAATGCACTGGCTGAAGACATTACAGGTGCTAATTTGACCTCATACAAATAGTAAATTTTGTGACAATTCATTTGCTCTCTCTTCCAAAGATAATTGATGTACCATAGTGTCATGTGAAGAGCATGTTAATGGGAATTTGCATGCTATCAAAATCTAATGAAGTGCATTTGCATCTGTATGACCTAGGAATTGACTTCAAGGGGGCACTTCTCTTGCCATCCATCTTCAAGGAGAAGATAGAAGATTTCATCATCCTTGGAGAGGTAAATGCATGATGCATAGCCTTTGGCCACAAGTTTCATTCTCGGTGTTTTGTTGGCATGGAGCTGAATTCAGCTGCGGTTCAGCATCACAGCTAAGCTAATGTAGGGGAAACACTGCTGTTAATCCACAGTGCTGCTGTGCTCTTGGGTTTTGTCTGGTGTTTATATAGATAGATAGACCTTTATTGTCCCCTTAGGAAAATTCTTCTTCACAGGTACTGTCACTGTCAGGGGTGATTGCTTTTGCCCTTGAATATTATGTCAAACTTTAGCAGCTTATCAAACACTACCACAACAGTCATTGGTCAAGAAGCTTTTTGTTTGGAGTAGGGGCCATGTTTACAGGTTATCAGAATAGACAGTTTTGTTTTGCAGCAAATAAAGAAGGTAATTTGAGGAATCTGTTGAAAATCCACTTGGCACATATTGCTTAAACATACTGTATACTAATGTTTTTCTTCCTCTTCTGCAGAATACTCCCACGAGTCCATACCCAACCATTCGAATGAAGGATAAGAGTTGGACAACTGCCCTCTTAAGACAGTGTCGCTGTGTTGTAACAGTTGAAGGAGTGGATGTTTGCTCGTGCCGCTCGCTGGATGAGGCCTACATCTCAGCATTCTCCACCTTCTTCGTGTTCAACATGACCTACCCTGCATACTTCAAGAAAACACTTGTCTTTCTTCAGAACTGCATTGTCAACGTAGGAGACCAGGGAGACAAACCCCTGCCAGTAAGTGTCACCAGGGTACTTAACCAACTCTATTAAATATGCCCCCACCCAAGTGTCACTACCTTATTCACTACCCAAGGCTGATTTTGATGCATGGTCCTCTTCGCCCTTTGTGGTGTATGGGATATGAAAGCAAGCATCAATATTTCAAAAATCTAGCGAGTAAATGCAAAAACTTTGTAAACATCACTGCAACTCTTAACAATCGTCATCAAATGAAACAGTGCTGGGAGTTTTCTTCAGATAAGTTGCTTGTTGACTTTGAACATTCACTCAGCACAAGTGTCAGTGTGCCATTTTCATCTCTGCCAGGTGACTTACAGAATGCTCTGGAAATGAACAAAAGTTTTACAGATGTGCATTTTCAGGATAAAGTGCTTCAGTGTGTGTCTGCTATATCTGTCAGCAGTGTCAAATATGAACTTGAGGATGTTTTTGTAGTTGGCCATGTACACACTAAAGCCATACCTATATTCCTTAAAATCAAGTATATTTTGAATGTTGATACTTGTTGGGTATTGTGTGGGGAAACTGTTACTTCCTTGCACTTATGAATGTCATTTCCATGCTTACCAAGTGGCAGTTGACAATGACTGGATCCTGTTCAATCCAGGAAATGAATTAGACTTTCAAGCTCTAGACACGTATTTAGTTGATGATAGGCTGTTTGTGTCCTTGAGGTATTCTGTGTGACGTGATTGCAAGCACATTTTCCATTGTGTTCAGGTGTTTAATGTCTTTATGTGATTGTTTACTTTTTTTTTTTTTTTTTTAAATGAATGTATTTTTCTTGACATGTCCTATGGCAATATACGAATGTAATCAAGGATGTATTTCTGTGGTTGTTTAAATGCTTTGATGTGATTGTATTATCGAAAATAAATGGTTAAATAACCAAATATTTTGGACTATTGGGGGTACATTTTTGTCTCTTTAGGTACGAAATAGGTTGTCGCTGGGGGGGTACCCTCATAGGTACCCTATTGTACCCTTTTCAAGGGAACATTTCTGTACTATAGTTTCAAGGTACATTTATGTCTTAGGAAAGTACATGATTGTACTTCAGATGGTACAATTTCATAAGGTACAAAAATGTACCAAGCCTAAAGGGTACAGAAATGTCCTTCAAAAAGGAACACCCCCAGCGACAAGCATTTGTACCCTTTTTGGTACACTTTGGTACCCCTATTTCTGAGAGTGTGTGCACAAACTCCACAGTTGCAGAACAACCTTTAAACTCCTCCAATTTCAAGCCTTGTTCACAGAACTCCATTGCATCCGCTACACTTCTACTGAAGAGCTGTGCTGCTAGGTGAACTTTCATTTTTTGTTTTCTCCACTGTAAATCAGCCATTTTTAGCCTGTTACCTAGTCACAGACCCTCTTCATCTTGGATTTTATTAAGGGCTTCAAAGTACTTCCACTTAATCTTCCTCCCATCTTCTGTCTCAAATTCCATTGAAGATGCAAAGGCATTACGAAGAAGCTTTAGCATATGGCATGCATCCAGGATCACATGCACTTTTTGTGTGGGATTGTCTGGATGAAAGAAGTAGGGCTTCATGTTGTCAATATTTAACTCTGCGCCAAGTTCCCTTATCATGGCGAGGTTACTCGTAGTGGCATCACACGTAAGGGAGACAACTTTAACACCAACTTCATGAAGCCTGCTAAGGCTTTCCCGAATGACATTGGCCTTCTCTGATCCATCCATACCATCGATGAGGAAGTACGCAATGGGAATTTTCCATGACTCATTAACAGCCACAACCATGAGGACCAAGGCCTGGGTGGCAAGTGTGTTGTCAATTTCACCAGTGCCTATATCTACATAGCCATGGAACTGGTCCCCTGCAAACTCAGTCATCTTGTGGATGTACATTTCATCCATCATTAGAGCACAGGAATCTGTACAGACAATGCAGGCAAGTCCTCTTTTTCTGTCTTCTCCTGTCCTTCAGTGTCTTTTCCTTTCAGAGGCTCCTGCACAGAGATTGCAGTTGATGGCAGCGAGTCCTCTTTTTCTATCTTCTCCCGTCCTCCAGTGTCTTTTGCTTCCATAGGCTCTGATTTTTGCATTTCATTTGCTGTGGTAGAATTCTGTTCTTTTGGCTCCTGTGCGATGTTCCGTCTAATTTTTCATGTATCTGAGTAAACACACAAACTCCCTGAGCGCTCCCTTGGACCACTGTGAACAACATTAGATGTGCACTGTGGTCACACCAGCATCGAATCCATCCAAGTTACATGCTTTATTAAAATAATCAAATTATAGCATTTACATTTATGTTAGACTACTTTTAATTAAGTGCTTTAGCCCACTTACATGAAAATTTAAAAAAAAACGTTCATGACCTGTGTTGTATGTTAACACTATTGGAAGTAAAAACAACTTGAACACCAATTTTGAAAACACGAAAATGAGTATGAGTCTGTGGTCTGGGAGACAGTCCTGTAACTCTGGCTGCAAAATACAGTATATAATGACCAATATTGGGCAGTTAATTCTATAGTTACTTCTTCAAAAAAGTAACTGAGTTATGCAAACAAAGTTTTTTGGAGCTATTTACCTAAAATGCAGCCAAGGCATTTTTTTAAATAAACATTTCACACTCTTTACAGAACAATCAGCTGTTCTGCATCAAATTTGATGCCACACAAATTTTTTGTGCCACTGCAAAAAATAATTTCTGTCCACTATGAGATAAAGGTGAACAACAGCCTGATACCTGCAGGCCTGACAACAGGAGATGTAACACTCCTGTAACACCTGTAACATTCAGCAGTAGCCTTGTTGTTCTGACACACACAACAAAACTATTGACTACACTACACACTAACTACACAAGACAACACACTCCAAACATGCTAAACGTCACAAATCTCTCACATCTCAAAACACCGCCATCACTCCTAAAACTTCCCCCCTTCCTAAACAACTAAATGCTGCGTTGCCATATAAGTTTTTTTGATTGGTCAACATGGTACATTTTTCCACCAATAGGAAAGGGTGGAGTTTTTTGGTTTTGTTTACGCTCACAGGCGGAGAGTGCTTTTGAGCGCTTTCCTTATAAAACACATTTTTTACTGTTTCTTCGCACAGTAAATATAAACAACGATAGTATTCAGGAAAAAACAAATGTTGCATATATTTTTTATCATAACTCTGGTTTTACGTGGCCTATCAACACAATTTAAAAACTGGTATAAAGTCCACACTTTTTCCGTCAATTGTTCCGTCTGTCCTCACATCTCCAGTGGTTGTACACGTTGTCATTAACATGGCTTCACTCCACATCAGCCACGCCGCTTTGCTAGCTAAAACACCGGTGTCTGCACATAAGGACGCTGTCGTAGCCTGTCAACGACGTTGATTGGCTGCGTATATACCAGTCACCAGTCACTTACTGACTCACACTACAGAATTAATTGTTAACGTATTTATTTTCATTTCAATTCAGGTTAGATTTTTTTTTTGTGTGTGTGCAATGCAGATTTTCTGTGCGCAGAGACCGCGCCAGCATTGTGCGATTGAGCCGCAGAAGAGGGACTCAAGTGCTTTCATTGAATGTACCTTGTGTTTCGTTTATTGTGTAAATTTGTTTGTGTATGTACTTTATGTATGTATATATGTAAAACTTTAATAAACATAATGTTGAAAAAAAAAAAAGAATGTGGGATACTGTTTGTCCGTGATTTGGAGACCCCAGCGCGTGCTCCCGACGCAGGGAAACCCAATTCTGCAGGGTAGGCCTACTTTGGCACTTGTGCAGGTGAAGCCAAAGGGAAGATATGCTTCACCATATTTTCTAGTCTTTGGCTTGGAAGGAAATTGGTTTGGAAACATATTTGGCGATGCTTCATCTCCTGCTTTGCGGTGGTGTGGGAGCCCCGTCAAAAGCCTGTCCATTATGCTCGCAGTGTCCAAGCGTTTTTTTTTTCTTTTCATACTGACTTTCATTATTATATCCATAAACGTTGGCTAAAATGAAAAACAAACTTTCAACTCTTATTACAGCAATCCACCAATGACCATTCAAGTCAGTCTGTTGCACTACAAGATCCCCAGGAAAATTATTAAATTACATTGCTACACCCCCGACCTCATTGAGCCATGGCTAAACAGGATTTTGCTGCCCCATTGGTTTGACCAAAAAGATGCATCGTTATCTGATGAATGAGTCTCTTGCAGAAAAATGTAAACAGTGCTGGACATGCAGCACTGCATGTCCAGGGATGCCAGCTGCCGTTAATCCCGAAGAAGAAGAAGTAGTGCCCGGTTTCATAGCTGTGTCCAAATTTAGCAGCTGCATCCTTCAGAGGCCGCATTTGTAGGCCAATTATGTACAGCGACGCAGCGAAGCCTGTCCAAATTCGAAGACTCCCCCAAACACGGCCGAAAAATGTGTCCTTCATTTCCCCAGATTTGAAGGATCGGGTGCATCCTTCTTGGCCCAATCTATTCCAGGATTCATAGTGCAGCCCAGCCAATTCCAGTTTTCAACAATGGTGGTTGCTAGTTAGTTTTAATATTACTCCTATTACTCTTTCTAGGTCACAAAATAAACTTTTAATATATTTTCAGGCGAGAATGTAGCTGTGTAAACTTCAAATATCTGCTCGGTTTATCAAGACGTCACATATTTTTTTCAAAAGTGCTCCGACATTTTCAGAGACGTCTGTTACACACCAGCTCGATAGCTAGAGGGTTCAAGGGTCACTGGAGCCAGCGAGAACAGCGAACTCCCGGCACATCATTTTCAAACCCCCCGTGGTGTTTTACTACTCAGGTTAAACATGATATATAAGTCACTTAGATAACTTATAAATGTTATTGTTTGGCTTTTTTCAGTGTTTTATTTGTTCCTGAGTAAATCGGTTTGGCTGAGTTTAAAGTTGTAGTTTTTACACAGCTGAATAAACGTCAAACAGAGAACATATTAAACAGAAGTGTGAAATGGTAGAGAATTTACTCCAGTGTCCTGTTATATTTTACATAGAAAGAACAGACGACCAAGTTTATTAAACTCCACCGAGACAATCTACAAATTTCATTGAAAGTTCAATAAACTGTCATCTGCTCTTTATTTTTAGTTAGCACATACCTTAAACATATCAAGCTGCAAGCTAATAATAGTTATATAAGAGCAGAGGCATGCTGGTGCAATAAGCTGTATTGGCGCATGATCTGATTAGTCGACTAATCCCAAAAATAATCGGTGACTAGTCGACTACCAAAATAATCGTTTGTGGCAGCCCTACTGGCAACCATACCTGCACTTTGTATGTTTTGTCCCTTGATATCTTCCAGTTTTGTTATAAATTTCTTCTCGAGTCCCAGAATGGCTTCAAAAATAGTTTTATTGGAGATATCATCTTCCTTCTCTGAAGATTTTGTTCTTTTTTTATTCTCTGGTGGTTGTTGTGATAGAGTTGGCGGTGCTGAGTCTGCTCCACGTTCTCATTTGTTTAGGCCCACATTAGCAGCTTCGATGCTAGCATAGCCATGTTCACTGACTTTAGCATGCGAAGACGTTAGAGCTGGGCGATATGGACCAAAATTCATATCTCGATATTTTTTAGCTAGATGGCGATATAAGATATATATCTCGATATTTTTTAATCCCATAAAGTAAGAACAAAAAGAGAGTTCTTGGTCAAAGGTACTTGTCCCAGATGTCACACATGGAACTTTTATTAAGATACAACTGTAGATGTACATGAAAAAAAATAGTCAAAAATAAATAGTCAGCATTTATTAAGTAATAATGCTCCATTTCTTCTTTTCATACATAACAAAAAGCTAAAAATTGTAAACTAAATGTAAAATGTAAACTAAAAAGATGCAGATCTAAAATAACAAAGGCAACTTGCTCTTTAAAAAGTGCTTACACTGAAGTAAAGTTTTCTAAAGTGCTTCTTTGTGTGTATTCCTGAACAATCATCTGGTACTTTGTGCAAAAAACAAAACATGTAAACAGATTGAATGAAATTAACAAAATTCCATTCTTTGGTCAGTGGGTGTTTGTGCAAATCTTCAATGACAATAACAATATAGAAAGAACACAAACAATTGGCAAGGCCAACAACTGTACAGTTTACGGATTTTGTGCCAGGAAAACTAATCTGTCAACATTATCAGGCTTCAAGGATGCCCTGTGGCAGGTTACAATGTTTCCACTGCAACTAAAAATCCTTCCAGAAGGGGAGCTGGTAGCTGGCACACAAAGGTCTATCATGTTCCTTCCACCATTTGAGAGGGTCAGCATCACTCTCTACACAAACTGACAACGGGTAGCTAGAAAATTCATTTTCGATTGCCTCCCTTTTTGTGAAACCAGTGTTGGTGGCTGTGCTGTGCTGGAAGAAGCTTGCCAGTGATCTCTTTTGATCTCTTTTGTGTTCTACTGCTGCTTCTTCTCGGTCTGCAGACTCAGGCACGGCTGGATCAGGCAGCTCAGACAAACACGTACCCTGATAGCTGAGCAGAGACTCTGCTTCCAAGATGAGTTTATGTTTTAGTGCATTAATCTTCTCACTTGGGGTGTATTTCGCCCTGAACCATGGATCCACAAAAGAAGCAATGTCCAACAGGTCACTGGTAGATGGATCTGCATATTTATTGTTGAGGTAATCCACAATGCGGGTCTTGATGGATTTACACAGCTCACTATCCTCCTCTCCAGTTGCCAGGAGGCTAGTGTTAAACAGGTGTAGCACAGGTCTGACATATGACAGGGTCACATACTTCTCTCCTGAAAGTGCATCAGTTAAGTCCTGACAGGGTTTGAGAGCTTTCTGAACTGCTTCCAGGACCTCTATGTCCTGCCAAGTAGGGACTAGAGGTCTGGTTTTCATGTCGACAGAGAGGACTTTAGAAAGTGCTCTTTCCTGCTTCAGAACCCTCTAAATCATCAGAAGCCTTGATCCCCAGCGAGTTGTTGCCTCTGTGAGTAGCTGGTGACTTGGAAGACCCAGCTGTATTTGCACTTCAGCCAGCTCTCTTCTCTTCCTCCAGCTGTAGGAGAAGCTGCTGATGACTTTCTTACACCGAGAAATAGCCCGGGTAATGCGGGCATCATCCATAGCATGTCCTGTGACACACAAAATACAAACTTTTAAAATCACTTTAATTGTTATGTTAAGATGCAAATCACTCAAAGGCAAATTAATATCCATCTCAGTTGTATAGAATGTGATGCATAAGACTTAACAATATTTGCAAAATGTGTCTTGTATTGTATAACCTAGAAATGGTTCTAGTTAAACTATCTTGGTAAAATCACCAGCAAATGATTGGAACGTCTATTTTTTTTACACCTTTTAATCTCACAATGTATTTAAAAATGTATCCCTGTCTTGTCTCAGCTGGGGTCCTCATTTAGTGTCACAATCCTCAATCTAATACAAGCACAAATACACCCCAATACGTTTATTGGATTTAATAGGGATAGTTTATTAATTTATTCAACTAACTTTTGATTTCTAAGTGATAGATGTATATGCTGGCTATTAGGGGTGGGGGGAAAAATCGATACTGTGTAGTATCGTGATATTTTGTTTGCTAATAATGTATCGATACAGGGACAGCAGAAATTGATATTTTGTTACAAAAAAAGTTTTCGTGGACTGGAACATGCTCTGACTTCAGAGCATGTTGATCCTTTTTCTGAGCAAGAATCCTGACACTGTCCAAATGTGTTTAACTTTTTTTATGGCAGCAATAAACATGACAGTTTACTTATTTTAATTTAAGACATGTTTTATTTTAATTAAGTTTAAAACTTTTTTATTTAATGTAAAATTATATTTTGTTTTAATTTACTTAAAATTCTTCAGTTGCTGAAAGGGCTGCATAGTTTTCACAAATTGCATAGTTCAGAATAGCTAAAATATTTTAAAAAATTGCAATAAAATCGTATCGTGCGTTAAGTATTGTAATAATATCGTATCGAGGGATGTATGGTGATTCCCACCTCTACTGGCTATGACTTGTAAAAATATTTGTCTTGTGGTCCATAGGCATGTTTAGCTCTGCAAGTGACTCTATCGACTTTTACATTTATTAGCATTTTTTTTTTTCAAATCAACAAATTCAGTATTGCACTCACCAATGGCCAGATGAAGCCTGTGACCAAAACACTGGATCCTCGACCACTTGTTCAGTTGAACTGCCTTGACAATATTAGCCCCGTTGTCAGTTGTTATAGCAACCAGTCCCGCTGGGTTGAGCTTCCAGGTTTTGAGGACATCCTGCAGGGCTTCTGCTATATGCTATCCGGTGTGGTCTTGAGGAAAGTAGCTGGTCTGGAGACAGGCAGTTTTCAGTTCCCAGTCTTCCATGAAATGTAACGTGTTTCACCAACTGGAGGTGTAGCGATGGGGCGGGTGTTGTGTTCAGTGAGGGAGAGAGGCAGGGCAGACAAACCCAGACGAGAGAGAGGCAAAATAGGGGTTCCACAAGTGTAATTATAACGCAACATAGACTATATCGATATAAACGATATTGTCACAGCTTATGTATTGTATAAAAATATTTATATATTTATAAAAAATAAAATCGATATTTTTTAAAAACTCGATATATCGCCCAGCACTAGAAAACGTCTTAGCATTGGAGTTTGACGGCACAAATTGCAGCTTTGCATGCTTAATAATCTTTTGGGCATCCATGGTTGTAATTCAAGTGGAGGGAGAACAAAGTTACAGCAAATTTTACTGTCTTTTGGAGCTCCTGAAAAAACACGACTGTTCAAGCCGCCATCTTGGTGCCCTCCCTCGTTTATGGTGTGCGCCTAATTTGACGTGACGCTGTGCGCCACGTTATTGTTTACATGAGATTATTTCCACAATGATGGATAGAGACAAAATACTGCTGCTGTTAATCTGACTATCTGCAGTTTTTACACACTTGCATATACACACACAGTTACTGTCCCTCCATTTACAAAGACAGAGGCGTCAGAGTGAACTTCGAACGTGGCTTCTACACTCAACACTGCTGCTGTCACAACTCAAATCCCGACATCGGTTTTGAATAAATTTACTTTTCTTTAAAAAATAAATTCATGTATGCTGTATGCATTTAGTTTATTCCCAAGTTGTGTGTCTACACCACCCAAAATACTGTCTTTAGTTATTAACTTTTGAAATGTTGAAGGCACTTGAAAAGTAACGCAAAATTATCTGCCATTCCAGGAAAACAAAAACTTTTTGGAAGTACTTGAGGTTTTGTGAGTGTACAAAACCTTGTTTAGCCTTTCCCTCCCAGGCTGCTTCTGATTGGCCAACATTTCGTTTTTAGCGTTGACATGTGGATGGAGATATTTTTTCAAAACTGCACATGTGGATGGGATTTTTTTGTTTTGTTACGAAAATGGAAAATCTCAGTTTTCAAAAATACCCATGTACGTAAATGGCCTGTATTTATATAGCGCTTTACTAGTCCCTAAGGACCCCAAAGCGCTTTACATATCCAGTCATCCACCCACACATTCACACACTGGTGATGGCAAGCTACATTGTAGCCACCCTGGTGTGGTGTAATCTATATTGGTGAATATCATGCGCCACTAGGGGGCAGTACTTACCCTTCTAGACAGGAGGTGATGCTATGTCATGAACATAGAGTGAGCTGGAATAAAGATGGTGGGATTCCACGTTATCGCCTAAATGAGGAGTTTTATTAAAAGAGCCCAACGCAACATGGTGTCAGAAGTGCACTCGCTCTAAGCGGCGAAGAGAGACAGTGGAAAAAAATAACCGTCAGCTTGGCGAACGGCTAGTGGCGAAAATGACGGAGCAAGCAGCAGCATTACCGGCGACTCCTGGCCCGGTTACGGCAGCTCCACCAGCGGCTACTTTCACCATCAAGCCACCGGAACCGTTCGACTTCGCAAAGCCCCAAGAATGGGAGAAGTGGATCAGACGTTTCGAGCGTTTCAGAATGGCAAGTAATCTGAATGGTTCAACTGATGCTAACCAAGTGAACACATTAGTATACTGCATGGGACGATGTACGATGCGGTCAGAAACGCATTTGACAGACATTTTGTCCCCAGAAAGAATGTGATTTATGAAAGAGCAAAGTTTAATAAGCGAGTACAACAGCCAGCGGAAACATTTGACTCCTTCATAACAGCTCTATATGCTCTCGCTGAAAACTGTGAATATGGTGAACTCCACGATGAACTTTTGAGGGATAGGCTCGTTGTGGGTCTTAAAGATTCATCACTGTCGGAGAGAATGCAGCTCAACAAAGATTTGACGCTAACCAAAGCTATCACAATGGCGAGACAATCTGAGGAAATAAAAAGACAGCAAACTGACCTCAGAGGCGAAAGCAGCACAGGCAAAACAGCCATGGACGCCGTGCATGTCAGAAAGTCACAGCCCAATAAATTCAGAAGCAGAGAGCAAAAGCAGTTCAAGCCACGAAAACCACAAATAACAAAACAAGAAAATAAAACGTGTTTTAAATGTGGAAAAACACAGATGCACCCAGCAGCACAGTGCCCAGCTAAAAATGCAGAATGGAGGACACTGATATCTACGTTGACACAGTGCTGGAGGGCCTTCCTACTAGCAGCAAATACCTTTCAGATCTCCGTGAGCAGCTGCAGTCTGACAGCGTCTGTTCGCAAGTCATGAAGTACTGTGCAGAGGGCTGGCCGGACAGGAACCAGCTGCAGGGAGTGGTAAAGCACTACTGGTCTGAAAGAGCAGTTTTGAGTGTACACAATGGACTACTACTGAGAGGTACAAGATTGGTCATACCTGCAAACATGCGAAACGCAGTTCTGGACAAAATACACGAGGGACACCAAGGAGTAGTCAAGTGTAGAGAACGTGCGCGACAAGCAGTGTGGTGGCCAGGCCTGAGTAACCAGATCGGTGAACTTGTCCTTAAGTGCAGGCTGTGCATTCAGGAGAGAGTTAATGTGAGGGAACCTCTTATGCCCACACGTTTACCTGAGAGGCCATGGCAGAACTTAGGAGCTGATCTGTTCACACTAAAAGACAAAAACTATCTGTTAGTAGTGGATTACTTCTCGAGATATGTCGAGATTGCTCAACTCAGTCCAACTCGTTCAGCCAATGTGATTGTGCATTTAAAGTCAATATTTGCACGCCATGGAATCCCTGAAGTATTGATCACCGATAATGGGCCACAATTTGCATGTCAAGAAATGAGAGACTTTGCAAAGGACTACTGTTTTGAGCATGTTACCAGTAGTCCCAGGTACCCGCAGAGCAACGGCGAAGCGGAGAGAGGCGTCCAGACCGTCAAGAATCTCCTCAAAAAGGCTAGCGATCCATACAAGGCGTTGCTGGCATACAGAACAACAGCACTGGCAAATGGCTACAGCCCGGCTCAACTTCTCATGGGGCGCAGGCTTCGTACTACCTTGCCAATGCTTCCTGAAACCTTACAGCCCCGTTTGCCTGATTTTCAGCAGGTTAGTTGTTCGGAGAGAGAGAAACGGCTGAGACAAACCGAAAGTTTTAACAAGAGACATAGAACAAGAGAACTGGATAAATTGGTGCCAGGACAACCAGTCTGGATCACGGACGCAAGAGCACAGGGCACAGTGACAGCAGTCCACCCGACTCCACGATCGTACGTCATCAGTGGGCCCCAAGGGACAATTAGAAGGAACCGCAGTCATCTTGTGCCGATCCCGCAAACAGAGGCTCAAACCGAAGCCACACAGATCCAAGCTACTCCTACAGAGACAGTTTCTGAGCCAAGCGCACCCCATACACCAGGTGTGGTTAGAACCCGGTCTGGTAGGGAGGTGATTAAACCGAAAAGACTTGATCTGTGACGCTGATTGTTTGAAAACGGAAAAGTGTGTTTCAAATGCTAAGTTGTGGTTTTAAGAGTAGCATGTTGAAAAGAAAAAAAGTGTTTATTCTGTTACAGGTTGAAAAGAAAAGAGAAAGTGTTTATTCTGTTACAGGAGGAAAAGAAAGTTTTTATGACAATACTGACTTTATGTTTCCTGAAATGTTGGGGTATGCCTGTATTGAAAAAGCTATATGCAGTTATGTTTTGTTTGAAGAACAAAAGAATGTACCAGTCTGACTTCAGTAAGGGGGATGTGGTGTAATCTATATTGGTGAATATCATGCGCCACTAGGGGGCAGTACTTACCCTTCTAGACAGGAGGTGATGCTATGTCATGAACATAGAGTGAGCTGGAATAAAGATGGTGGGATTCCACGTTATCGCCTAAATGAGGAGTTTTATTAAAAGAGCCCAACGCCAACACCTGGGGCGCACTGACAGAAGCGAGGCTGCCGGACACTGGCGCCACCGGGCCCTCTGACCACCACCAGTAGGCAACGGGTGAAGTGTCTTGCCCAAGGACACAACAACCGAGACTGTCCAAGCCAGGGCTCGAACCAGCAACCTTCCGATTACAAGGCGACCTCCCAACTCTTGAGCCACGATCGCACGTACGTGTGGACGTAGCCTCAGTTTCATTGCTGAATCTAAGAAACAACAGGCTGTAGAGGGGGACTTTAATAGAAAGATCTGTATATATTTAACATAATATATGAATCATTCATTTGAATCATCCAAGTATGCAAACTAAAAATCCCAGAAGAGCTTATAAGACCACAAACACTGTTGAGGTGCAGTTCACTGGATTTGCCTGTGGATATTTTCCTCTTTCTTACTTCTTGCCTTTTGTGTCCTCTGAGTTTTTGTGTCTTCCAGCTGTTAATATCCAGACTTTGAATTTATTATTTGATTTGCTTATAAGGAGTACTTGAGTGTTTTGAAAGGTGTCTATTAAAACTTTATTAAATGTATGTATTACATTTTTTAAAATTACAATACAAATTTAATGCCACAAAGTTGTCATATACATCGGTGAGTTTATGTGCACAACATTATGCATATGTGGTCTGTGCATGTACACGCATGAAGATTTTGGCATAACAGCATCTATGAAAGTGTTCATTTTGTAGAAGTCACAACTCAAACCTCGACTAGAAAACTGTCTAAAAGAGTGGCTCAAACTACTTTCAATATTTAAACTGTCATTTGTAGTTTTTCTAAGCAAAATCCACAACTATTAAGATCCCATCGATACGGTCCAGATCAAAAGTTAAGACCACTTGAAAAATGGTAAAAAAAATTATATTTTGCACGATTGTATCTTAAAAAGGTTCTGAGTAGAGCTTCAACATCCAAAGAGAAACATTTTTGTGAGCATGCAATGCTCACAAAAAAACAGCGCTTGATCTGAAACTTCTGATCAGGACTGTATTTGTTGATGCTCTCTCCGTTTAGTGAACAGCAGCGCCCTCTGAAGTTTGTGTTAGAAGTGAAAAAGGCAACTGGAATTGCATAAATAGATTTTTGGGATTTTGTGCAAGATTGATGATTATTTTACATTTTAATATTTTAATGGAAATATTATTAGGTTTTCTTTTAACAAATGCAAATTTGTCAATCTGTAATGAAGTAAATTTAGATTCTCATCTATAAAATGCTGTAAACATATTTTTTTTACTTCTTAATGTTGTTTTATTTTTGTTTGAAAATTGGTCATTGTAGCAGTTTGAGAGTCCAGATCAAAAGTTAAGACCACGATTGCTACAAACTGCTACAATGACCAATTTTGACAGCGCGAGAAGGCCTGCAGTATACTGCAGGCCTTCTCGCGCTGTCTCAAGATCACCGGTGAGTGTGAAAGTGAACTGATTCTGAAGGCCATAATTGGAAAAATTCCCAAATCTCTGTTAATGGAAACAAAGAAATGTGCATTTTGTTTTATAGATATTTGGATTTGTCAGTGCTGCTATGTGCATATTTTTGATCAAGCAGCTGACTTCACAGCCCAATGTTCATTCAGTGGGCTAGTTTCAGTTATTGTGTCAATTTACTCTTTATGAGGTTGGAAAAGCCTGCAGTAAGTTGAGAAGTCACTTGGATGAGTGACGAAACGCTTCTCCCACAAAAAACGCGACTTCCAGATGAACAGAATCAACCTTTTGGGAATGAACTTTGAGCTTTTCCTAAAAAAAAACCACAGGTTTTGCAATATTTAAGGTTTTATTTGTGTAAGTACAGATTTAACATGATCAAATATCACTTAGAATAAACAACAATGATGATGATGATTTAAAAAATGATATGAAATTTAACCAACAAATTCTTATCTAAATAGGTCTGAATAGCTAGAGATAATCCTTAAAATGACAATACATTTTTTTTAACTGGAGTGCCACTCCTTTAAAATGCCAAGGGAGTATACCCCAGTCACTTTTTTGAATACAGAACATTTAGCTATTGCTAACAAAAAAAACATAACCCCTCAAGTTTGTAAGGTTAATGTGCAAGATGTTATGTTATTCAAACCTTCGGTTTTGCTGTTGTTTCTAAGGCAGTCACAATAGCTGCTGCAGTCATCAATAACTCATTTCTCTCTACCTGAAGGAAACATTATAATTAAAGTCAAGCTTATGATGTTACTCCTGTCAGTATCTTTTGCACTCTTTATTATTTAGCATCAAATATTAAGTCCAAGTACAATCTTTTTTGTTTTCAAATCTCATATCATAATGCAAATTACCCAGTAAATTTTCAACATTATGGTTTTGGATAAATTCACTGTTGTTATTCTACGGTAACTTATTTTAATTGAAAAGAACAATATTAAATATATTAATATTAAAATTAAACTGTAAGATTATGCAAAAGGTTTGATGTGTGAATGTGTTTTTTTAAGTCCAAAAATAACATGAATAATGTATCATGTCGGTGACAGCTTCACATGTCAATATTCAAATCTGATTATCTTTGCTCTGACTGGTGCCCTCGGTCTTTGAGTAAGTGTGAGAGTGTGCCTCCACATCCTGGAAGGCAGTCTCAAGCCAATTCAGGATGGATTTGCGGATTTCTTTCTTGAAATCTTGTCCCATGAACACATACAGCAGTGGATTCAGGCAGCTGGTAAAAAATGCCAAACTTCTAGTAAGAGGATTCCCAACAGCAATGACATAGACTAAAGTTTCATTTGGAGCAGCAGCTCTGAATTTCACCAGCTCAATGAGACTCATGATGTGAAAGGGAGCCCAGCACAGAAAAAAAGTGATGATAATGGCAGCAATGATCTTGAGGGGGCGACTTGACTTGCTGGCCAGGACACGGTTTCTTTTGAGATGCTTGATGATGACAGCGTAACAGGACACAATGACAGTGAAGGGAACAACAAAAAGCAGGAAGAAACGGGTGATGATCATGGCCTGATGACGAAACTTTTGCATCTGAATAACAGATGGTAATTCATAGTTATCAGAAATAGCATAGCTGTTGAAGCAGAGGATTTTGCCTTTCTCAAACACTTTCTCAGTGTTTCTGAAGAAAAAGCATGGAGCGCTGAGAATGAAAGCCAGTATCCAAACACACAGACTCACACAGGACGCCTTACGCATATTTCTGTGATTCTGAGCCCACACAGGCCACACTACAGAGACACATCTATCCACACTGATCACCACCAGAATGTAGACACTGGCAAACATGTGCAGAAAGAGCACCATGGTGTTCAGCCTGCACATGATCTTACCAAACGGCCAGTGCATCCCCAAAATCTTGTATGTCACATTCAAAGGCAGATATGCCGCAAAGATGAAGTCAGCCACAGCAAGGTGGAGGTACCAAACTGTGTTAACAGTTTTCTTCATTTTGAACCCGGTGACCCAGATAACCACTCCATTCCCGACCACACCAAGGAGAAAGATCAGGGAATAAACAATGATAGACATGGTGTTGAGAGATTGCTTCAACCCGGGATACTTAAATATATGGCCATTTCCATCAGGTACAGCAGTTGAATTGATTTGATTGAGGGAGTTTGTGGTCAACTCCATCATTGTCTTGAGACCTACGACATAAATGTAATTAAAAGTCATTTTTAATTTTTTATACATGTTATACTTATATTTAATTTTTATATTAATAAATTACAACTAGATGTTTAATATTTAAATGAAACACTTGCACCTTAGTCATTTTGCTCCTTTGCACTGACTGGACCATGATAAATATGTGCTCGGATCACGTAAAATGCTTTTTTTTATGTTTTCAACTATTTCATCCATTCCAAAGTGCTTTAAAGAAAGACCTAATTCCAACATTTTACAGTATTTTACTGTATTACAAGCAAGAAGTTTCACAAAGTCAAGTTACTTAATGTTAATTGATTAGCGTCATTTATTATTTAAATCAAAATATATCTGTATCTGCAGAGTTTAATGGTTAACATTTTTGCCTAACAGATCCTGCAGCAAAATAACAAAGGTTACGTACCTTAAGTAAAGTTGCCTTGTTGGTTTTGGATGGACTGATTGTAGAAAAATACCTAATGAAGATTTGACAGGTTAATATAACCCTGTGCAAGGGGTGGGGGGTTGACTGTTGTTGTCACTGTATCATTACAAAGTCATTACAAAAAAGACTGTTGAATTTCTCTGCAGGCTGAAGATGACTAAATTTGGATATGTATATAGTTTGTATTGCAACAGTATGACTCTGTCAGAATTTTGCAAAGTTGTGAAACTCTGAGGTCAACTATTTTGTTGTTTCATGTGTGTGGTAAGTATTAAGTTTTATTTGAAAGTCAGAGAACAAAAGAACTAAACTGGACAAGCCTTGTACAGTTAAATAATCTTAACGCAAAGGAAAGAAAAATAATAAATCCACACAAAACTCCAAACACTGTGTCAAAGACTCAGCACCGTGACAGTGATAGTGCTTTGTGTTAAGCCACCAACTCTAAAACCATCCTCTGACTCTCTTCTTCATGCACCATGTATCATCATTCATCATGTATCAGATTCTCCCATGATCTCTGAAAGATGGGCAGGTGCCTGGATTTTTGGGGACTGGGGGGAACATAGTGTGTAGATACTCTGCTAAGTCACTGTGTTTGAGTCACGTTGAGAAAAGTAACCAAATTTCATCCTAAAAGAATGACAGAGTATTTTTTACTACTGCCAAACATAAAAATTGGTAAAATTTTACCTGAACAGTATGGCAGAGGAAGTATAGACTACAATATTGTAGCCTTTGGAGAAGCACTTGTACCGTTGTCAGTTTTGTTTCATTCTGTTGACGGAACCATAAAAGTAGGTTTTCAGTTCAATAAAGAAATAAGGATTACAATATGAAATTATTTGTGGCCAGTTCATCAACAGATGCATCATCTATCACTGTTTTTCTGTTTTGATGTTTTTATCTTTTAATTTTTTGAAAACTTTAAATCTTTTTCTTTTAATTGTTTTAAAATTGTATGCAGAGCAGATGGCTGCTGTTGTTAATGAAAGCACAGTCCCTATCAAAATTTTAAGACCACCTGAAAAAGGGCAAAAAATCATATTTTGCATGGTTGGACCTTCACAAGGTTACAGGTTGAGCTTCAACATGCAACAAGAAGAAATGGGAGTGAGACAGAACATTATTTTGAGCATGCAGTTTATTGAAAACAGTGCTTGAAATGAAACAGGCTGCAGCCCCGTGCTCAAAATAATGTTTTGTTAACTCCCATTTCTTCTTGTTGAATGTTGAAGCTCTACTTGTAACCTTGTTAAGATCCAACCATGCAAAATATAAGTAGAATCCTTCACTGCTCATATCAACACTGGGGATAAAAACATAAAGTTCACCAGGGAAGACATAAAGGATAACTGTTTGCCATTGCTGGACTGTTGAAGGGAATCAAAACCTCAACATTGAAGTTACCGGAAGCCCACACACAAGGACCAGTACCTCCTCTTTGACTCCCACCACCAACACATATTGGGAGCGTCTAACATCCAGAACAAGAGCACCCCAGCATTCACAGCACACCTGACATACTTGTTGACACTGTCATACTCACAAGGTTTAATATCAATACCTTATTTCACGTTATCAGCACTCTCTTTTTTTTTACACCCTTGTGCACTTATGTACTTCTTACCAAAAATATTTATGCTTCATGAATAACAGAGGATTTCATTACTGCCTGTCTAGTTAGCACATAATGGAGAATAAGAGATTAAGAAAGCACCCTGAATGATTTGTAGCCTTCATGTCTGCCGTAAGGTTTGCTAAATTAAATCTATTAAATGCTGCCGCAGTGTGCAGCTTTGTTTATGACTACTGTCATATTGCTGTGTTTGTTATGTAAAACACCTCTCCCTACAGGTTACGACTATATTAACAATGCATGTGCTCTGTGTTCTGTCATTGGGTATTTCATAATGATAAATTATTATTCAGGGTTAGATGTGTTATGCATTTATTTCTAAATGTATTTACAACTGTACAATACAGGTGAAGATATATAACTGGGAGAAAGACATTGGTCATGAACCAAAAGAAAAAGAAAGAAAAGCAACTGCTAATTTAAGCTTAGTAGCATCATAATGATTATAAATTGATATATGCTAGACTGCTGGATAAAATGTGAATTTTTATATGATATCGGTAAAAAGCACCAAGGGGTGATTGGCTCTGTCTGGGGGGGCTGAAGCCTATCCCAGCTGTCTTGGGGCAGGGAGCACCCTGGACAGGTCACCAGTCTGCCACAGAGCTAACAGACAGGCAAGTTAGAGTCAACAATTAACATGTCCCCACTAACTGCATTATTGTTTACAGAATACCTAGAAAGGGGAGAACATGCAAAATCCACACAGAAAGACCCCAGCCTGATGGTGGAATTGAACTCAGGACCTTCTTACTGTGAGGCAGCGCCGCTAGCCACTGTGCCAGCAGGGTGATTCAGCTTATGAAAATGTATATACAGACTAAATAAGTTATACTTACAACATAGTAATTGCACATTTTGCTTACACTTTTGTTTCTTTATCTCATACTATTTCACCTCAGTATTCAAAAGGGACATCTCCTTACTATGATTGGTGTTCGCTGATTTTACGTCTTTTTCCAAATCAGAATCAGAATCAGAATCAGAAAGGGGTTTATTGCCAAATGTTGAGCAGGTTTACAACATTAGGAAATTGCTGGAAAATCCTTTTAGTTTCATATAAGAACACACAAATCCACACTGTGAGTCAAAGAGACACCAAAAGCAAGACAGCACCGATCTAATGTATCACAGCATTTGTACAGTTAGCCATTTCCATTAGATTAATAAGAACAGTTTAATTGTTATATTCATTATAAAGATTTACTCTGGAGTAATATTTACAGCCAAAAGCAATTTGACATCTTTTTTTTAAATATTATTTACCGTTTTGTATTTTTGTAAAATAGTTTTGTTACATCACTGTCTGCCTTATACCACAGGATTCAAAGCTTTGTTTGCTCTGTCTGGTGTGTCTTCTCTTCGTGGAAGGCAGTCTCCATACTTTTTAGAATGGATTTTCTGACTTCATCCTTAAAATCTTGTCTGATGAACACATACAGTAGTGGGTTCATGCAACTATTTAGAACAGCCAAATTGTTGCTGAGAGGTATCCCAATATCAATAATGTGGAGTAATGTTTTACTCTCAGTATCAGCTGTGAAGATAACCAGCTCAATTAGACCTATAATATGAAAGGGAGCCCAGCACACGAAAAAACAGATGATAATAGCAGCAATAATTTTAAAGGCGCGACTTGACTGGCCAGCCAGGTTGCGGTTTCTCCTGACATGATGGATGATGACACCATAACAAGAGACAATGACAGTGAAGGGGACTGCAAATCCTAGGAGGAAGTTGGTGATGACAATGGCTTGAAATCGTATGTTGTAGTCGAAAAGAGTGTCAAAGCAGATTATTTTGTCTCCAGAATGTTGCTCGGTGTCCATGAAGTAAAGGTACGGAGCATTGAGAATCAAAGCCAGTATCCAAACACACAGACTCACATGGGATGACTTGCGTACATTTCTGTAGTTCTGAGCCCACACGGGCCACACCACAGACACACATCTGTCCACACTGATCACCAGCAGAATGTAGACACTGACAAACATGTTCAGAGAGATTAGAGTGGTGCTCAGCTTGCACATGAAATTGCCAAAGGGCCAGTGAGACCCTAAAGCTAAGAAAGTCACATCAAAGGGCAGAAATGCTGCGACGAGAAAGTCAGCCACAGCAAGATTGAGGTACCAAACTGTGTTAACAGTTTTGTTCATCTTGAACCCGGTCACCCAGATAACCACTCCATTCCCCAGCACGCCAAGAACAGAGACCAGGGAGAAAACAGCGATAGACATGGCATCAAATGACTGAAACAACTGAGCAAAGTCATTCAAGTCGTAGTCATCAGTTTTTTCAGAGTCATTTCCATGAGTAGCAGTAGCTGTAGTTCTCTGATCAAAATAGTGAGTAGTCATCTCCATGATTGTCTTGAGACCTGCAGTAGCCATGCAACAAACAAACAAACAAACAAACAATTTCAATGCATTGTCATTTATAGTTATTCTAATCCATGAAATATCTCCTTGATGTCTAGTAGAGCTGAAGTTCCAACACAACTTAAGACTAACCATATCAGCACTTGGTTTTAATTAAGCTATCAGAAATTTTAATATGTAGAGATAAACAATAAAATATAAATACAGGGTTAACTATAAAGTTATGGCCACGTGTGGGACATGCTTGTTGTTGATCTAGTGACTCATTAAACTACTAACGTTATCGGTGAGAGGCATTTGAAAATAAAAACAAAGCATTCATTTTCCAAACAAGTAGACACAAGCATGAAAAGAGACATAATTTGGTTGCCAGCGGTTTTTTCAAAAGATTTAAAAGATGTAATTTTAAACCAACCTGAATGATTGCTTATGTGAATTTATTTTTAAAAATCCACAGTTGATCCGTTTTTATAATGCAGCTTGATGCAATTTATTTGCAGACGTTGAAATATTTGAATTCAAACTCACATTGCCCTCTTTTTACATCATGCCCACTCGTTACATTGACCTATTCTGTAATATGCAAGCGTTAAAACTTTGCTTCATGTTTGCTTTGAGGGCACCTTAATACGCTATAGCAGCGGTTTTACAGCTATTAGGCAAAGGCATAACATTTTCTACACTGTCACTGTCTAACCAGAGTTTTGTTGTAAATTAGAATTATGACAAAATATACAATGAATTACTCCATAACTTCAGACAAAAGCAGTACTGTCACTTAAATAAATCAATTTAACTCATTTCCTTAATTTTAATAAATTACCTTAATTTAATTAAAATCCAGCGCTGGTTAATTCCTCCATAGCAAATAACCAATGATTTTACAATCCTGAAATAGGGGGAAGCTCCCACTGGGTTTAAATCTGGGACTCTCCTTCTCGGATGAGAGGTGAAACGTCTTCAAGCAACTTAAAGAAGTCCAGACGCTTTTCTTTCCAACTCCTTAGAATACAATGACCTGGATGACTGAGAACCGTCACAGACAAACATTATGTACCTTTTTCTTAATAGTTGTTGAGGAATTCCCTGCAGAGGAATGTCTGATCAAACTGACTGCTTAATATGACTGCCTATAAAGCAAGAGAAAGAGACGGGGAGAGGGAGACGGGTAATCAAAATATATCTGTATCTGCAGAGTTTAGTGGTTAACATTTTTGCCTAACAGATCCTGCAGCAAAATAACAAAGGTTATGTACCTTAAGTAAAGTTGCCTTGTTGGTTTTGGATGGACTGATTGTAGAAAAATACCTAATGAAGATTTGACAGGTTAATATAACCCTGTGCAAGGGGTGGGGGGTTGACTGTTGTTGTCACTGTATCATTACAAAGTCATTACAAAAAAGACTGTTGAATTTCTCTGCAGGCTGAAGATGACTAAATTTGGATATGTATATAGTTTGTATTGCAACAGTATGACTCTGTCAGAATTTTGCAAAGTTGTGAAACTCTGAGGTCAACTATTTTGTTGTTTCATGTGTGTGGTAAGTATTAAGTTTTATTTGAAAGTCAGAGAGACCAAAAGAACTAAACTGGACAAGCCTTGTACAGTTAAATAATCTTAACGCAAAAGAAAGAAAAATAATAAATCCACACAAAACTCCAAACACTGTGTCAAAGACTCAGCACCGTGACAGTGATAGTGCTTTGTGTTAAGCCACCAACTCTAAAACCATTCTCTGACTCTCTTCTTCATGCACCATGTATCATCATTCATCATGTATCAGATTCTCCCATGATCTCTGAAAGATGGGCAGGTGCCTGGATTTTTGGGGACTGGGGGGAACATAGTGTGTAGATACTCTGCTAAGTCACTGTGTTTGAGTCACATTGAGAAAAGTAACCAAATTTCATCCTAAAAGAATGACAGAGTATTTTTTTACTACTGTCAAACATAAAAATTGGTAAAATTTTACCTGAACAGTATGGCAGAGGAAGTATAGACTACAATATTGTAGCCTTTGGAGAAGCACCTGTACCGTTGTCAGTTTTGTTTCATTCTGTTGACGGAACCATAAAAGTAGGTTTTCAGTTCAATAAAGAAATAAGGATTACAATATGAAATTATTTGTGGCCAGTGCCATACACGGTAATGGTGGCTGCCTGATGCTGGGTGAGAAGATGAATTTTATTGATTGTGCAGTGGACGGGTAACTCTATTTCACTGAGTGGAAAACTAGATGTTTTCTCAAATCAATACAATAAAATAAAATAAAATAAAACAAAGAAAAGAAAAGTTTTACTAGGTCTGACTGATTGCTACCAAAAACAAAAGTATATAATAAATCACAGTTCATCAACAGATGCATCATCTATCACAGTTTTTCTGTTTTGATGTTTTTATCTTTTCATTTTTTTGAAAACTTTAAATCTTTTTCTTTTAATTGTTTTAAAATTGTATGCAGAGCAGATGGCTGCTGTTGTTAATGAAAGCACAGTCCCTATCAAAATTTTAAGACCACCTGAAAAAGGGCAAAAACTCATATTTTGCATGGTTGGACCTTCACAAGGTTACAGGTTGAGCTTCAACATGCAACAAGAAGAAATGGGAGTGAGACAGAACATTATTTTGAGCATGCAGTTTATTGAAAACAGTGCTTGAAATGAAACAGGCTGCAGCCCCGTGCTCAAAATAATGTTTTGTTAACTCCCATTTCTTCTTGTTGAATGTTGAAGCTCTACTTGTAACCTTGTTAAGATCCAACCATGCAAAATATAAGTAGAATCCTTCACTGCTCATATCAACACTGGGGATAAAAACATAAAGTTCACCAGGGAAGACATAAAGGATAACTGTTTGCCATTGCTGGACTGTTGAAGGGAATCGAAACCTCAACATTGAAGTTACCGGAAGCCCATACACAAGGACCAGTACCTCCTCTTTGACTCCCACCACCAACACATATTGGGAGCGTCTAACATCCAGAACAAGAGCACCCCAGCATTCACAGCACACCTGACATACTTGTTGACACTGTCATACTCACAAGGTTTAATATCAATACCTTATTTCACGTTATCAGCACTCTCTTTTTTTTTACACCCTTGTGCACTTATGTATTTCTTACCAAAAATATTTATGCTTCATGAATAACAGAGGATTTCATTACTGCCTGTCTAGTTAGCACATAATGGAGAATAAGAGATTAAGAAAGCACCCTGAATGATTTGTAGCCTACATGTCTGCCGTAAGGTTTGCTAAATTAAATCTATTAAATGTTGCCGCAGTGTGCAGCTTTGTTTATGACTACTGTCATATTGCTGTGTTTGTTATGTAAAACACCTCTCCCTACAGGTTACGACTATATTAACAATGCACGTGCTCTGTGTTCTGTCATTGGGTATTTCATAATGATAAATTATTATTCAGGGTTAGATGTGTTATGCATTTATTTCTAAATGTATTTACAACTGTACAATACAGGTGAAGATATATAACTGGGAGAAAGACATTGGTCATGAAAGCTCTTTGGGTGCCTTGAAAAGCACTATATAAATCCAATCCATTATTATTATTATTATTATTATTATGAAACAAAAGAAAAAGAAAGAAAAGCAACTGCTAATTTAAGCTTAGTAGCATCATAATGTCTGATCAAACTGACTGGTTAATATGACTGCCTATAAAGCAAGAGAAAGAGACGGGGAGAGGGAGACGGGTAATTTCTGTACTAGCAAAAGACATCTAAAATCCAGAATTAGAACATCTTTATCTTTTCATAGCAGCAGGGTCCTACTATCAGCATCCTGTTTTGCAATCTTGGTCTCTTTTCCTCTTCCTGTCAGCTATCTTGTATTCTTCTTTGGTCTTTATTTGTCAAGGTTCTGGGTCATTTGACTGGGTGTTTCATTCTGGCAAGATTGACCTGGCGAACAGCAGCGTGTCTCCTGTGTTCACTTTCTCTCATGTTTTACAGGATCGTAATTTGGCTATGCGCCCACCATAGTGGGGCCTGTAACATCAAGCTGGTGTGTCAGTCTACGTTTCAGTGTTTCCTGTTTTATTGTGACAGTGTTGTGTTCCATTTTCAGTGTGTTTAGTTTTGCTTCCTCTGTCTTGTTGTGTCTAATTAGCCCCAGCTGTTATTCCCTCCTGTTTCTTGTTCTCCCTCTTATTCCTTATGTATTTAAGCCCTCTCTTCCCCCCTGCCTGTTGTCCTGATCACCCTTTTGGCTGTGGTTTCCTCTGTGTGTGTAATGTTGAGTTTCTCCTTGTTTAGTTTGATATTTTTTCTTTCAAGCGATAAAGCTGTGGGGGTTTTTTTAGATTTCCGTCCAGTCATGCCTGCTCCACAAAGCTTTGGGACAGTATTAATATATAAAAGTGGCCTTGTCCTTTAGTTTGTTCCTAGAGTTTTATCTTTTTACTTTTTGGATTTGTTGTATATTTCAGTCCTAGCTGATAGACAATTTTGTTGTTTAAAATTTTTTATATTTCTGTTTGTTGAATGTTCACTGTTTCCTGAATCAGCAAACCCTGCTGTATTGATTTTTTTAACTGTGAATTTTGAATTAAAACTAACATAAAAAGTCTTGTTTATACAAGGAGGAACGAGAAATGCGCATTTCCACTGTGGTATCGCAAGAAATTAGTGGTTATATAAATATATGAGTATGCATAATAGTTATTATTCATAGATACCTACATCCTAAGTTCCTGTTATTCATCTGAAAGAAACAGAATGAGTGTGTTGTTACAATGGTAATGCCAGGAGAGGCAGTAGTGGTTCTGTGTTACATTAATGTGTAAGGAAGTGGAAGAAGAGTGTGTCCTGTAGGAGGCAGTAGAAAATGGATACTCCTGTTCTGTATATGCACTGAAAAGAAGGTTCAGTGAACCAGTTGCAACGATACTTCATTGTAAGTCTCAGTTATTGTATTTTTATTTTTTGAAGATGCAACATCCACCAAGAGGAGCAGCGTCTGAACCACCCAGGTTGATCATGAAGACTCCAGCCTGTCCAGAAATTCTAAGCACCAGCTGTCTGTTGAATTTTAAGAGTTTAGTAAAGTAAAAAGAAAAGACTGTAGAGGTTAAAATGAGCTGATTAAACAAGTGGCAGTGCTTGGTGCAGCGTCGATGGGAGCTCAGTTACTCTGATAAGTAGCTCCCAAAGATGAGGCTGATCAGCTGCAGATGCGTGTGATTATGCCCCAGGCACGGCTGGACTCGACCAGACAGGTTTCAGCTGGGAGATATGGAACACGTTATGACTCTTAGCAGGCAATTTCAACCCAACCGTCACAGAATTAATCACAGTGTCAATGCAGAACGGCCCATTGAAGCGAGGAGCCAGCTTCTTTGACTCCGTGTTAGCAGTGGATAACCAGGCTTTCTGAGCTGGAGCGAAGGGTGGAGCAGCAATCCTGTAGCGGTCGGCCATTGTTTTGTTTTGCTCCCCGGTCTGGAGGATGGCTGCTCAAGTGGCTCTCCACATACACCAGCAGCGACGGACATGGTGCTGGGTGAAAGGAACCTCGTGAGAGATGGAAAGAAGAGGAGGTTGATAGGCCCGTGGCTGAGGATGTCATCGAGTTGTGTGCGTACTCCACCCACGCCAGTTGAGAGCCCCACTGGGACTGATTTGAGGACAACACACGGAGCATCGCCTCCAGCTCCTGATTGGTCCTTTCAGTCTGTCTGTTTGTATGAGGGTGAAATCCGGAGGAAAGACTTGGGCTCCCAATACCGAGCAGAACTCCTTCCACACCCGCAACGAGAACTGTGGACCCCTGTCACACACAATGTCTTTGGGATGCCATGTAGGCGGAACACGTGGCTGGTCAACAGCTTCGCATTCTCCAAGGCAGTGGGCAGCATTTGAGAAGCAATCAACAGTGGTGAGAATGACAGAATTACCTGAAGATGGTGGCAGTCCAGTTATTAAATCCAGTGCGATGTGTGACCAGGGCTTCCAGGGAACATGTAGTGGTCTGAGGAGACCAGCTGGCGGGGAGTTGGACACCTTTTTCTGTGCACAGTTGGGACAAGCAGACACAAACTCCTGGACGTCTCGAGCCAGAGATGGCCACCAGAAGAAGTGTTGTATAAGTGGGCAGGTGCGGTTCTTACCAAGGTGACAGGAGAACTTTGTGGAGTGGGCCCACTGGATCACTTGGCCAAGAACTGCAGCGGGGCGGACCCGTGCCTGGATCGGGTTTCCCCCTTTGAGTGTTTCGTTTTTGTTTGTTTTTTAAAAAGTCTATTTATAATATTTTAACTTCAAAATTACAGAAAATAACACCAAAGGAAACAAAATTCAAAAACGATAACAGAAGAAAAAAGAAAACAAAGAAAACAAAAACAATTTATTTATTTTTTTTTTTTAAACAAAGAAGATTATGATGAATCCCCATTTAAGATGGCTTCGATGAAGACAAAAACATCTACAAAACTCCATCGCTGCCTTTAAAATTGGGGCATAGCCTCAAGAAGATTGCAGTTATTTTTGAGCACAAAGCAAAATGTTAGATTTGGACAACAAGGAATTTCTTAAGAATCTGGACAGAAGCAGAGGTCTTTATGAGATGAAATGGGATGTGTGTGTCTCATCCCATCCTCTACAGACTCTAAAAGAGAGAAGCATACATGTGCATCTTGATAAGTACAGAAAAGGAATACCAAAACAAAATTAACAATGATCCCAATAAGAAGAACCGGTCAAAGCTGGCCAATTTGACTCTTTGTGAAGTAATCCTGTTTAACCACAGGAGAGACGGTAAGGTATCAAAAATGCCAATGACTGCATTCAGTCTATGTGACACTTTGGGAGTTTATTTGGATTTGGCAAGTAGGATTTTCAGTTTGAGCAAAAACATTTTGAGCACATTCATATAAGAGGAAAAAGGAATAGGAAAGGTCCTATCCTTTTAATGCCTGGGACGCTTTCCTCAATGGAAGCCTTGGTTGCACGTTGGCAGGCCTGTGGTGTGCCTGATAAAAATCCCTTTTTCTTCTCCAGACCTGAAGGGGAGACCCACTTAAGAGGATCGGGTCCCACCAGACAGATTACAAGGGAATGTGGAGCCAAGCATCGAGAGACACTGTCCTCAACCAAGTTGAGAAGGCATGTATCCACACTGTCTACAGTCCTAACCCTGAAAGATAATGTGATGGACATTCTTGCAAATTTTCTAGGCCATAATATCTGGGTCCACAGACAGTATTATAGGTTGCCTAAAGGAACCGGCTTTATCAAGTTGGCCTAAAGTCAACAAAAGTGCTGATTGCTCTAGAACAGGGGTCCCCAATCCCAGTCCACGAGGGCCCGTGTCCCTGCAGGTTTTAGATGTGTCCTTGAGCCATCACAGCTGATTTAAGTGGATAAATTACCTTCTCAACATGTCTTGAAGTTCTCCAGAGGCCTGGTAGTGAACTAATCATGTGATTCAGGTGTGTTGACTCAGGGTGAGATCTAAAACCTGCAGGGACACCGACCTTCGTGGACTGGGATTGGGGACCCCTGCTCTAGAAGAAGGCTGCCCGCTTGTCAGACTTCAATGGAATGAGCTTGGATCAAATCCAGATTGATCTCAGTTTTCTTTGTTTCAGAGTAAATGTCTTGTACTATGAAGTTTGCTTTTTGTTATATCACTGCTTTGCAGAGGAAGTGCAGGAGATGTGGAAAGACTCCTCTTTATATTCCTCAGCATCAGGTATGTTATATTTGTAACTAACATGGATTAAATGACTACAACAAAACTAAAACATCTGGATTGCCCCATGTACTTTTTGAAAGCACTGTTTTAGCTGCTGTTAGATGTCATTATTGAAACTTGGTGAATAAACTCATACAATGTGAGAATATAATCAAATTGTTTACCACGGGGAAAAACACTTCAGACTAACATCAGTTGACATAATGTAAAGCTTATATTGAGCCGTTGTTGGAGGGAAAAGTGCCACGTGTCTAATCTGCTGGTAATTGCGACAATATTGTGAATAAAGGAGCATGTTTACCAGTGTTTTTGTATGTTAGAGCCTTAAATTTCAGTTTAGAGGATGAGGCTTAAGGTGAGGAGCAAGACAATGGGATGAAGTGTTCAAATAGAATTCTATTGGGTTCATTGTAATCATACTCCAGTATGTAGTAGTATGATTTGCTCCATTACGTGACGACTGCTGTGCAGACTATGGATTCAGTTACAAGAAAATGATGGCTGCGCTTGATATTTTGTACAGTGTGATAAAGTTGAGTTGTGCCATCCATCTGTACGTACAGTCAGTGCTTTTCACACAATATGGTATTAAGGATGAATGGGCACAGAGTGCAACCATATACAGTTTTGTAGACGACTTTTCCTTTCACCCCTCATGTCTTGTTGCTTTCCTCACTACTTTGTAAATAAACAGCGTGTAATGACAAGCGATTGTTGTCTGTGGCTGTTTGGGTCTTGGGGGCAGCAAGTGCCTCATTCATGCTAGGACCTGGCCCCTAGACGGGTTGTAACAATCAGTGATTGGCTGAGGATTGTAACCTCGTCCCAGTACAAGATTTTCAGGTAGAGTAAGAATGGAATTCAGATTCCAAATTCCATATTCCCACCAATGTATGAAATTGGAAGGGGATACTTTCCTTGGAATTCTTCGAACCTCAATCATAAAGTCAATGGGAGAGATTCCAAAAACATGGTATAAACCCTTACCGCAATCCCGGTGTCATCTGGTGTGTCTGTCCATCCCTGGACCATCCCTGTAATTTCTGTCTCTATCACTTGAAATGCTGTGGTCTCCATCACATTTATTCAATCAATGGCTTACACAATACTCAGATATAGATTTCTTTTGTTTTACAGTAAATACACAACATGAGACGACAACATACAGTCATTTGTGTTTCACAACGTGTGCAGAATCTCAGAAACACATACCAGATGTGGTGGCCATGGCTACAATGATGAAATCGCCCAAATGTAAACACAAATCTCTGAACACAGCTACAGAAGATGGCAATCACTTCACACCAGCACACATGGAATGACACAGTAAATACGTTTAGCTCTCCAGTACATTTTCCTTAATTGATTTCACGTTGAGAAAAAGCTAATTATCAGCGTGCCTTTAAAAGAAAAACTGTAAACAAAAACATTTCAAAAGTTGTTGTTTTTTTTTTTTGACTTGGTTGTAAAAGTGGTTGAAGC
This sequence comes from Copadichromis virginalis, assembly GCF_057382275.1. Taxonomy (NCBI): domain Eukaryota; kingdom Metazoa; phylum Chordata; class Actinopteri; order Cichliformes; family Cichlidae; genus Copadichromis; species Copadichromis virginalis. Next base: position 9,498,173 of record NC_140628.1, on the reverse strand, counting down.
CTTTTCACCACAAGGAATGAACATGCAGCTCTGTCATTCAAGCAGCTGACGAGGGAGGGGAGAGAGAGAGTGGGAGGAGGCGGAGGTTTGACCGATGAAGAAAAAACATAACTTAATAGACACTCAGAAAGACAAACGATCAGTTAAAGTGTTAAACTTTGAAATCCAGCAGGTTGCAGTCGATTTTGTAGTAGACGTAAGGATAATATTCCTGCTGGCTCAGGTTCAGGCCTGGGATGTCCATTGCAGACTGGAGAGAAAACACAAGAAGCAGGATATTAGTGGGCGTGAGCAGCCAATGCAATATCTGTGTGTGTGTGTCATATAATGAAACTTTACACCAAATCCAATTTGCCCTCACAATCCAAATGCTTGGGAAAAAAATACATGGAATGGAACCGACACAGCTACACCAAATGTGCTACTTACCTGTTCCGAGGTTTGACCAAATGAAACTTTAGATTTTAAATATTTAAGAAGAATTTTTTTTATTTTTTTTTATTCTTTTCCACTGTCACATTATAAATGCATTACACAAACAGAAACAATGCTGCACAACTTAACCTATATCCCATCTGCAGTAACCAGCTCCTGCCATGAGAGGGAGCAGCTGTTATAACCTGACACAAGGATGGATGGAGAGATTGCAGCATCTACTTTCCCTTCCTACTCAGTGTTGAGGATTATTGAAGCACTCACATCAATGATAGCTGCTGCACTGCTGTCCAGATGTTTGTAAAGGTCATTGAGCACCTCCCTCAGCTTCTTCATGGTCTTCTTGTTTGGCTGCAGGAGCATGGCTTGAAAATTCACAGGCAACCCATATCTGCAAACCAGAACATGTTCAACTCCACTTTCAGACTTAAAATGTTTAAACTACAAGTCATCAGTGGGGAAAAAACAAGGCAAGCAGTGTCAGGTTTTAGCTTTTATTTTTCTCTTTGTAATAGTTGGTTTTGTTGGCACTGCGATGTTTATTCAAGAGGCCTACCTTAAAACAGATTCCACAAAGACTCGTAGTGCTTTAATGTGAATCCATGCAATGAAGGCTTCACTAAAGTTCACTTTCAGCCACCGGACAAGTGGACCCTACAGAGATGAACAACAGTAACCATCAGTTTTATGTGTCAGAGTCATGAATCTTAAATTCATTCACAGTAAGTGCTTCAAAATATCTGTTTTTTTTTAATGAAAGTGCTTTATAAAAGTCCTGCTGACAGATCCTCTTTCTCTCCTAAACAGCTGTGTTCTGTAGCCACTGACAAACTTTCTTTGGGTGCGTGTGCACTCAGCACTTTCTGACCCCTGCTGGCTGCACAATAACTGAATTTCTGTGAACTGCTTCAGCCTTTAATTGGTTGTTTGTGATGCAAGCACACACTCAAGTTTTCTTCCACAGAACACAGTGGGGGGAAATCCACACAGTTATCAGGCTTAACAAAAAGAAAAAGATTGTATATGCATACAATAATATTGATCAATCCAGCGAAAACAAGTATAAACAATACAAATACAAATTAGTGTGATATTTGGTAGAATCTTATCAGTCTACCACACACAGAGCATCCAAACCTTTTTCTTAACCACATGGACGACAGTAAATTAAACAGAATAGCACAGTAGGCTAATAATTCAACATATAAGTACTACATTTATGTGAACAGCACCTCATGGGCTAGAACATCCCAAACCATTTGGGTCTTTTGACTTTTCTATTACTTCCACAGCAAACACAAAATAGAACAAATACATGACATTAGAGGAAAAAAAACTATAGAACTTACAAACTGCTTCTTCTTATCTGTGGAGAGCCGTGTCATCTCTTCTTTATCTGCCTTCATCTCCTCTTCATTGTACTGAAAGTCTCTTACCGTGAACCTATGAACATCGTGAAGAGGACACAAAAACCAGTTTCATTTAACGAGAAAGTGATTTTTATGTGTAGAGACACCAGCTTATATCCTTCACATATTTAAATGTCTGAAGATCAGTTGTGAGAACATAATGTAAGACACATCTACATACGTAAGAAAATCACTTAGATATGTGACACGTATATAATTTATATACACAGAGCTGTTTATATTCACTGGGAAGAATGGTGGTTATAATAACACAATGCCATCACTTACTTGTTCTCTCTAGCTTTGTGTTTGAAGTCATCAATAGCTTTCCTGAACAGAGTGACACTGAACAGCCCACTGTCACTGTCTTCAAATAGCAGACTAGAAGAAAGGTCAGGTACTATTTTAGTGATATAATAATAGGAAGTTCATAATGTAAATTAATCGCATACTAAGTCTCTAAATACTTGTGGTCAGAAATATGAACAAAAATAAATTAAATTGTCACAAAGAGCAACTTAAACAATAGATGCTTGATAAGGGCATTAACAAAATATCTGTCTCATGGATGACATGACTTACTGTGAAGACCGTGGGACCACCATCTCAGCAAGCGTTTCATATGCTTTCTGCCAGTCAGAGTATCCCGTCCTGAACAAACAAAACAGCGCAGAACTCATTAATGCTCATATTCCTTCTCATTCAATACAAAATCAATCAGGACATAGCTGTGTTTACTTGGGGCTGACTCACTTTGGTACGACAACCAGCAAAGTGATGAGGTACTCTGAATCAAGTACAAAATCATCCTTCTTGACAATGTCAGCCAGGCTCCTGGTCAACAGGCTCCCCCTGTTGGCACACAATAGCATTACAACAACACAGACTCGTATGAGGGTCCTGCTGTTGATAAAAGCTTTTTGGAGTCAGAGTATACAGACAAGGTCAAGGTAAAGCATAATGAGGTAGAGGAAAATAAAGGAAGCGAACGGTCATCCTAAAGGATGTTCCAGGTCGGCACTGCAGCCTTCATGTAATGTTACAGGTGCACTTTTGTCCATGTGAGTAACTTACGCATTCTTCCTTTCTAAGTTCTGCAAGTTTCCCTTTAGGTTATTATACGCTGATGCTCTGGTCTTCAAGTCATTGTCAATCTGAGTTACTTGCTGTAAAAAAAAAAAAAAAAACATGGCAAAAAATATTAATGACAGACAAAGTAAAATACAACAAAAGACCACAGAATAAAATAACTGCAGTGAGGGACCTGGATTAAATGAGTGAGAAGATATTATTAAACTCTGCAGCTACTCATGAGTATATAAAATTAAAAAAAATAAATAAAACAATACATACACTACCAGTCAGAAGTTTGGACATACCTGCTCATTTACTATTTTTTTCTTTATTTTTTACTACTTTTTATATTTTAGATACTCACCGAAGACATCAAATATATGCAAGCAAGATATGTGGAATTATGTAGCAAAGAAAAATTGATAAATAACTCTAAATATGTTTTATATTTTAGATTCCTCAAACCAGCCACTCTGTGCTTTGATGACAGCGCTGCAAACCCTTGGCCTCTCAGTGAGCGTCATGATGTAATCACCTGAAATAGTTTTCACATCACAGTTGTGTCTTGTCAGGGTCAATTTGTGGAATTTCTTGTCTTCTTAATGGGATTGGGTGACACACTTGTGTTGTGCAGAGGTCAGGTTGGTACACAGCTGACAGCCCTATTTGGCAACTGCTGGAATTCATATTATGCCAAGAACCAATCAGCTAAGTAAAGAGAAATGACAGTCCATCATTACTTTAAGAACTGAAAGTCAGTCAGTCTGGAAAACTGCAAAAACTTTGAATGTGTCCCCAAGTGCAGTTGCCAAAACCATCAAGAACCACGATATAACTGGCTCATATGAAGACCAAAGGAAGACCAAGAGTCACCTCTGCTGCTAAGGATAAATTAATCCGAGTCACCAGCCTCAGAAACCGCAAGTTAACAGCACCTCAGATTAGAGCCCAGATAAATGCCAGAGGTCCAGTAGCAGACACATCTCTACATCAACTGTACAGAGAAGACGAATCAGGCCTTTATGGCCAAATAGAAACGACTACTGAGGAAAACCAATAAGCAGAAGGGATTTGTTTGAGCCAAGAAACACAAGGAATGGACATTAGACCAGTGGATATCTGTGCTTTGGCCTGATGAGTCCAAATTTCAGATCTGTGGTTCCACCTGCCGTGCCTTTGTACTATGCAGAAAAGGTCTCTACATGCATGGTTCCCACCAACGGTGTGATGGTCAGGGGGTGCTTTGCTGGTGACACTGTTGGGGGATATGTGACCCTAAACACATCTCCAGGCGGTGCAAGGGCTGTTTGACCAAAAAGGAGAGTGATGGAGTGCTGCGCCAGATGGCCTGGCCTCCAGAGTCAGCTGACCTAAACCCAATCAAGATGGTTTGGGATGAGATGGACCGCAGAGTGAAGGCAAAAGGGCCAACAAGTGCTCAGCATCTCTGAGAACTCCTTCAAGACTGTTGGAAAATGATTTCAGGTGACGACCTCATGAAGCTCATCGAGAGAATGCCAAGAGTGTGCAAAGCAATAATCAAAGCAAAGGGTGGCTATTTTGAAGAATCTAAAATAAAAAAACATATTTTGAGTTATTTCACACTTTTTTTGTTTACTACATAATTCCATATGTTATTATTTATACGTTTGATGCCTTCAGTGAGAATCTACAATGTAAATAGTCATGAAAATAAAGAAAAAACATTAAATGAGAAGGTGTGTCCAAACTTTTGACTGGTAGTGTAAGTAAGTAAGTAAGTGTAAGTGACAGACCTACCTTTGAGATGATTTCAGAGATGTTTTTAAGGGACTGTTTTATGGGATATTTTGCCATATCCCATTGAAATCTTGTAATGTAGGTGACAAGATCAACTAAAGGGAAAGAAAACAAAAGCTGTAAAAGCAACACTATTACCTGCTTATTATCTCACGGCAGCCTAAAGTTAATATCATTATTCTGCAGCTAACCATTCTTTGCATTACCCCAATTAAAAATACAGTTATATTTTCCTCTTTTTTTTTTACATAATACGAACAGAGAGTGTTGTAACCATCAGCGTACCTCCATTAGCCAGTAGGTTCTCCTGCACTTTGTCCCGGCTGTCCTCCAACACATCAGCCATGTACTGAGCCACCTTCTTCACCACACTGTGAACACCCAGGAGAGAGCAAAAATGCCATCTCAACACAAACTGCATGCACTAAGCATCACATGACCCCCAGGAACTGATTTCCCCCAACCAGATTTAACACAAACTGACGCACACATCAAAGGGTTTCACATATTCGTGTAAAGATAATCTCCTGACAAGGTCATTTATAAAACAGCAGACTTTCAGTCCTCAAGATTTTTAACCACGCTGTTCCATGGCTCATCAGAGCAGCCATGAAGCCATGGAAACACCAAGAGCCAAGTCACATTTGATGGCTAAAAGTTCCTAAGAAAGTACATCAGCCACTAATGTTCAACTTTTACCCATCTATTTTGCAATGTTATTATAATATCAAGTGTCAAAAATCAACTTAACGTTTTAACTGAAAGAAATTAAGAATTTAGCAGTTTCTTTTTCAGATATGGCGTGCAGAAACATCAAAAAGGAACTGGGTTAAAGAGAGGCTGTAGGCAAACAAGTGAAACGGTGTTGCAAGGTTGGCCTTTCCCACAGTCAGCAGAGGAAGCATATCAGAGCTCAGGCACTAAGAGCTGTGTGTGAGCTTTGGATGTCAATGTTTCCAAAAGACTAGAGATTACAGTCGAACATACTCATGAGAGTGAAGTCATCTGCTATAAATATGACTACAGAAGGAGCTGCGGGTGTATCACCCAACTGTAAATTGCCAAGTTTAGACTGCAGGGCCCACTAGCCTCAGGTCCCTGTGAAATTCCTCATTGTTACAAAGTAGAGGAAAGATTACAGAGTGGCAGAGGACTGGGAATGCAGGTTTTGTGTTCAACTCTCATTAATAGGTCAATAGTAAGAGCCATTATAAACAGAAAATAACTTTTTAATGAGAAAAATAATGTTCGGTACAAATCAGAAATTAACAGGTTGCATACCCTTCAACAAAGGAATCTAATTTGGCCAGTTCATCCGACAGCCCGACCAAGACATCCAGTGTCCCAACCTGTTTTTGGACACAAAAACAAAAATTAAACATGTTTTGAGTTATCAGTGCTGAGATTTGGGTCTTTTTCAGCAGTGTCAGCAGGGTTGTGTTTAAACAGGGACGTCTGGGGTTCAGTCTGCCTACAGTGACATCCAGGGGGCCCCTGTGCGCTTTGGACGGCGCCTCTTTGTCCAGAGGCGTTCGTGCATTGCTAACAGCAGCAGTGGGACATTAGAACCCCGCGTAGCACCAAGGTCAGCGGGGTTACTTCACCTTCTGCACGGAGAGTGACCAATTCAGAAAAGCAGAGCTGCTCTGTGGATGAAACACTCCTCTACCCGCTGCTTCAACATGAAGGCAACAGATCTGTGTACAGGCTGCTTCCGATACACAGAATCGGTTTATTCTTGACAGTGGATGCAGAAGGTGAGTGATTTTGATTGTTAAACGATTGTTAAATGACTTTTTGAAATGAATGGGGTAAATCATTATGAATTACTACAGTGTAACAGCTCTGCGCTGCAGCACTGGAGGGAACAGCAGGACAGCGTGGCAAGCACAGGGTTTATACACTGTCCTGAAAAGTGTATAAACCCATACTAACCTTAAGGTCTGGGATGTTGAACTTGTGGTTGGTGGAGAGGTTGTTGGTACGCGTGGTGGCTGCCATCATTTTGTCCCATGTTTGCTGGCAGGTCTTATCTCCTGGTGCAGAGATCAACCAAAACTCTGTCATGTTTCCAGCACTGGTGCAGCTCGAGAAAGCTAGAAAGGAAATCCAGACTTAGACTAGTGCTTTCTCTAATATTATTAGCCTCAGCATTTAGTTAAACAACACTGTCTGTCTGATTACAAGTAAAAGACTGTTTGCTTACAGGGACACCGTTCCCCACTAAACAAGTGATGCTACACTAGCAACAATTCATTCAATTCATTCAAGACAACTACATGTTGACGTTTCGCTTTCACCAACAGTCCATATCTTCACTCCCCGACTACTAACTAACGTTACAATACCGTAAATAAAAAAAATAAGCAATATGTTACATAAACCGCAGCTGGCAAAACAAAAACATGGTTAAGGTCAAGCAGCATCCAGCTGGGATTAGCTATCGTTAGCCATTTCGCTAGCTTTGTTATTAACGGCAACAACTCAGGTACTTTTTGATATCGTTTTAGCTGTTCACTCACCGGGGTATTAAAACGTTACAGTTGTTAGTGAAAATAAAGGTGTTTATAGTGTTTCTATAGCTTGACAGCGTTCATAGTTGCCATTCAGTACAGTTCGTGAGCTCCTGACAGCAGTACCAGTCAGCTGATCTGCAAGAGGAACCGGAAGGCCTCTCACACACGCTGCGGAGACCCACCAACGACCCCAGCTGGCGGTGAGCGAGTACTGCAGCCTGGCTCAGCTTGAACCCACAAAAACCCTGACTGGTGGTGGTGCTCAGGCTCAAAAACGCTTGAGTTATGTGGATAGTTTAGACTATAATCCGGATAAAAGAGAGTGTGTTTAGCTAGGCCACATTCTGAAATAAAACACCAAGATTGTTTGACACTTATGTAACAGCAAACAAAATTAATGTAAGTTTTGATGAGAAAAAATATAATTGTTTTAATGGATTTTCAACAGATTTCCTTAATTATAAACCCCAAATCTCAGACTTGATCCTGGGTCAACATTCCAAACTCATTATTACCCTATTAGACAAGAAGGCAGACAATGTTGGATGCCAAGTCAGCAGCATTTGAGCCTTTAGAGTAACTAAATTTAGGAAAGCTGGGTCAGGTTTCCTGACTTTGGGTGTCTCCTGTACAGAATACTGAGGAAAACGCCCCCCAAAGGGACATGTTTATAGTTCAGTGGGTCTGGGGTTCATTGTTTTGGGACACAATGCTTGGTCTGCCTGGAGCCAACCCTCAACATCAAACGACAGGGTTGAGTTTGCCCATAGCTGGCTAGAGGCCAGTCTCCCTGGATGTTATCAGGGGACACACACACCACAATCAGCCAGTCTGCAGAAGGCCAGCTACTGCTTAGATTCAGCTGCATGATCTCTGGAGGTTCAGAAACAGAGGCAAGTGATAAAGTATAGAAGCATAAAACTCCTGTAACAAGCGTGTTGCTCTCCCCTTGCCCTCCTTCAGCTTCTTTAGAAAATGCTAATAATAAAAACCATGTTAACAGTACAGGCCACACAAGTGTGTCGTAGAACTACACGTGAAGGATGAAGGTCTCTCTCTAAATGCTTTGTGTACTGTACATTCCACATCACCTGTTTCGGCTTGGTCCAAAGTAACTGATGCTTACAGGTGTGCTTGTACCATGTAGCCTTTTAACATGCACACACCAAACTCAGTGCATTTACATAAGCAGCTTTTCTAGTGTCATTCATGGGAACTACCTGATGATTTGGTTTCCCCAGAAACAATGCACTTCAAAAGTATTCCAGTCATTTTAGAGTTCTGTAACAATGATAAATAATTTTTGTGCAATCTATCTTTGCAAGAAGGGAAATGAGGGTGAAATGTGCATCATTTTTTTGGGCGTTGTTATTGTTTAGTCGTTATGGTATCGCGTTGTATCTCTCCACCTCTTTGATACTATTGTTATACATGACATGTCCTGGGAAAGCCCAGTGATAAAGACTATTCCCATTTCATGGCATATCACAGAAATATGGAGCCATTTTTCCAGTTTATTTTTGGGTGCATTAACATTTCTCAAGTATCTATTAGTCTTCATAAGACTACCGTGGGTCCTCTTGGTGCTATGTGAGACCTAAGGCTGTGGTGTTTATGAAAAAAGGAGTATCAGGGTGTTTATTAATCTGATATTGCTGCTTTAAGTCTTCTAAAGATATACCTGTTGAATATTTGCTATATTCCTGCAGTCAGCTGCTTTATATTTCCCTGCTTAACATTCAGGTCAGTGTGAGGAGAAGTTTGTTTGGAGTTCTCTTTTTACTTAGCAACATTCTTTGGCAAAAAAAAAAGAGGGGAAACCACTCGGGAGAGACTTAACAAGTGCCTGTTGCATACGACTAATGTATGGTGTTTTTAAACAACTATTCATGTCCACCAAAATGGTAAATTTATGACTTGTCATTGTGATTATACAAGCATAACAGACAACACTCACTCACATGGTGCAAAAAAAGAAGAAGAAAAGGCTTAAATACCATAAATGTACTGACATAATATAAATGCAATATTTAAACTCATTTACTGACAGGTATTTGAAAGCTGTCAGCTATATAAGACTGGGAGTTAATATTGCACAGCCTCACTGAAGATGAGTTATTTATATGCTATGTGTATATATATATATGTATATATGGGGGTTGTAATTGTGTGGAGCTGAGCACTAGAAAAGTGTATTTTACATGAGTCATTTTACATATTGTAAAATGCACATGGCTTGTTATGGAAAATTAATAGATAATGTGTATATTCTCTTAACAAATTCAAATTGTTTACGAATATTCATTAAACAAATACCCATAACAACTTCTTCTGTTTGAAAAATGAAGGGAATCAATATTGTTGGCTGTATGTAATTGTCTGACCTTTTGATTCTTGGAACATGTTGTTTATTCCTTTTTTTTTGCCTGCCTTGGTCACTCAGGGGTGATTCAGGGTCTTTCTATATCGGTCCATTGATGTAATCTGTTTGCAATGTTTGCAAATAAGAATTCCTGCTGCACAATGCAGCCACTAGAGTATTTGCCCTCACAGTGGGTGGTACACATGTCTCCCTGTCGCATACCCAACGGCAGCGATGGCTATTATGATCCAAACAATGGAAATCAAACATTGTGCGTTACTGGAAGCCACTTTAGATGCTATGTGTGATTAGCCTTATATATACATAACTCGTGTAGTGTTAGAGAGAACAGGCACAAAACACGGAACAACTTTTTTGTGTCGCAGTACATCGCCTCCGCAGCCTTTACAATGGACTCCACGAAATAGGTTTATTAGTGAAACAGGCACTGCTATTGTTTATTTTTTCCCTGAGGAGCACTCAACTCTCATCTAACACTCTGAGGAATTTTATAGATATGTGGAAGAAAAAAATCCCAACAACAACAAGACATCATGAACTGCTGTGAAATAAGAAAAATATGATGTGGGTCAGCCAGGGTGCTGGGGATTTAAGGGATAATGCTTTGTAATTGGTAAACAGGGTTTTCATACAAGAACAGTAGTCCTAGGTCACAAATTCCTGGATCCTAAACTTCACAGCAGGTATGGAGAACTTGTGTCTGTATGTCACTCTGTAAAAATGAAGTGAAAATTAAACTATGAGGGTCACAGACTGAAGAGATGCTGCAGAAAATGGGCTTTTACTGTAGAAGACAGACATTAGTGGATTGCATTTGAAAATTATTTTCCTATACTTGTTTTTATTTTTTCTGAACATAGTTGAAAATCAATTGTATTTTTATAACCTATTTGTATTATTTTAGAAATGGCAAACATAATCCCAAAGCCTTGAAATGCTGATACTGTGCAGTAAAACACTTTATATTTGAATGATAAAGGGGTATTTTCTCCTATGTTTAATGTAAGCACAGAGTCCAAACAGCCCCAGAAAAAAGATTTCCCCTTCAGCTAACAGTTGCCGAGCTTTTCTTTGCACCCTCCCCCTTCAGCTCTGAGGAGGGAGACATGCAAATTTATCTCCTGGAGGGGGTAAAAACTGCCTCATACCAAGCGTTTTCAGAGTCAGGCACAACTTCACAACTTCACAACAACAAAGGCAAAAGGAAGGGAAAGTATAGTCTGAGCTTGAACTTTAGGACAAAATGCATGTTTCCATCTAGCCATTGCGTCTAGGGCTTATGTCTGCGAGTGCTGACTGAGACTAGAGAAAATAAGGAGGACTGTGCCACCTTTGTTGGACAATATTTTGTCCTTATCACTGAACCATGGGGGATCCAGTGAAGACATAACACAGGTAATTTTTGGGAAATTACCTATTTACCACGGAGCATAGGTTTTATAGCTATTCTGTTATAAATATAGTCTAAGATCAACAAAGTTGTGGGGTTTATTGTTTTGTTTTTGTTTTTCCAGTTGGTTAGAATGTCTTCAAATTGTGTGCACAAAATATTGCAGCATAGAAAAAAATAATCTTTTTTTAACTGTTATTATTGTGGCTGTTGCAGGTCAGTAATGATTTTTTTTAAATTATGTTAATAAATGCTCCACATCTTCCTATGCGAGCTCTAATATCGCGTTGCGTGAGGGTTTGACAGCTCCGAGCAAGTGTTTGTCAAGTTCACCATACTTCAGTTGAGCCAAACCGGAAAATGTTAATAAAAGCTGTAATTCTTGTTTAATTTCACTCTGACGGTTTCTCCGTTACTCAAAACGAATATGTCGGTTAATGTGGGTTTTATTTTGACATTTTAAACCGGATGTGTCAGCATTAATATGACGCTTCTGTCTGTGGGTCGGTCTTGCCGTTCGCCCTCCGCTGCTGTCGTCTGCTCGGTTGTAACAAATGGTCCGCTATAGGTGCCATCGAGAAAACGTCGAACGACAATAACTTGAACTACTCCATGGCAAATATCGTTTTCTCTTCTAGTCTCCCCACCACTCTTTAAAAATTCCGCCTAAAAAGAAAAAGCGTTCTGTCCCCTCTTTTGGGTTTTCAGCGGACGTAAGTAACGTTAGCTAACCGCGCTGTTAGCTTCCTATGAGTGTTAGCATGTTATTAGCTAAATGCACTGAGTAACGTGTCATTGTCTAGCTAAATACTAAATAAAACACACTAGCTATAACGTTGTTGTCAGTAGCATTCTTAAAAAAAAACTTTGTTTTTATAAAACATGTTGGTACTAGGAATCCATCGTATATTACTGCGTAAGGAATACATCGTATATTACTGTGTAACTACCGCGGACACTAATGCTAATGTGCTCCATGAATTGAAAGCAAGCTGTTACAGTAACAAGAAATTTGACTCTGAAGTAATTGGTAATGAATGTTAAGTTGTAGTTAAACGTGGTTATAAGGGGCAGCATGATAAATAACACGGGGCAAGAGTGTTGTTGTAGCCATTGCTAATTAATTTATTCAAACCTGCTAATCTGGCCATCATTGCATCAGTTCCGGTGGTTGGTTCAGAGTAACTCAGACTAACAATTCACACATTAAAAACCACCTTAAAAAACACATATTAAGTACAGCATGTAAATACTGTTTTCTGTATCAGTGCTTTATGCGGGTATTCGTTAACTCGAGCTTACAATTCGTCTTTGTCAAATGGCGAAAAATATGGAAATCAGGGAATGCCTTTCTATTCTGGATTATCGTGCTAATGTGTGTAGTCATAACCCAAAGATCCATTTGGAGCCAGGAAAAAACCCAGTTTCCTCTACAGATTTACAGATTTGATTGTACTTTGGAGTACCACTGGAACATGTGTTAGCAGGGGAAACAATTGATTGATCATTGACTGAATCTGCTGTGCCTCACGTCCTCATCTGCCCCTTTGCAGGTGTACAACAACTACCCAGAGGATCTAGGGGCAGCTCTATACCGAGAGCCATTTGACTTCAACGCCGAGCCACCTTGGGATCCTAGCTGATAGTGGAGGAGTTCATCCCAGGACTCATCCATGTGAGTAAACTAGCTGGGGAATTTATGTATCCACTTTAATTGGAGGGCTGAGAAAAATCTCATAGCAAAAACGTTGAATGTGTGGTACAGTATTTGTGTTTGCATGGTGAAGAATTATTGCAGTTCTACGGTAACTGTCATGTCCTGACAAAAGGAGTAAACATTCAGCATGTCCCAGATCACTCAGTTATTTTAGATCTACTGTTTCAGATCTATTTTCAGCACTTGTATTAAAATAACAGGACACTGTTCAGGACTGCTTTTATCTGCACTGGCTTTGCTGTTAGATTTGTTTTCAGGAACAGAGAGAAATAATCTGAGCTATAACCCAACTAATATGCATGTATTTTCCTTGAGATTAAAGCTGGGTTGCATTGTATATTGTATGTTTTGTGAAGATAGAACAAGTGACCCAGTTAAGCATTTTCTAAGTTACATAAGGTCTTGGTTTATTTTCAAAGAGATATTAGTGTTCAGCCTTGTTCCATTGTGTTTTTAACCAGTGTTTGAGCAGTGATTTTATTTAAATTTTTTAAATGTATTTATTTTTTACTGTACACCACAGCAGTCATTGTTGGCATATTGCTAGTCTCCCCATGTAACCTTTCTACATCTGGTCTGGTCCAAACTACCATGACTGGTTGAAGTACTGTGCAACAGTACTGAAAGTAAAGTTGTGGCACAGATGCCGCCAGTATTGTACCTTTGTTAATGCCATCAAACGGAACATTTTCGGGTCACCGGCTCAGGGATTAATGGCGATTGTAAGGGGTAATTGATGATAAAGTAAATGAACCCTGTGCCCCAGACTATGTGTTTTCACAGCGGCTTTTAGGAAGAATAGGCCTCTTCCACAAAGCTATCCCATAACGCAGAACCTGTTCTCTGCTCTGATTGGATGCCCGTTGAGTTGAAAATGACTTCAGTTCAGGATTTCAAAAGAGGCGTTTAGGTTTCAGCAGCAGAGAACATCATGGAATATGCATTATCCAAAAGTGATTTTTGGTGCTGAACTTGGTGCTTTATGTTGGCTTTTCTCTTTTCCTTGTACAGTTTGTTGCATAAGTCTAGGACCCCAGGGGCTCGAGAGGGAGCGAGCAAGACCACTTCGCACTAGCCACATTCTTTATGCCTGTTGGATTTGAAGAAAACGGTTGAGAGGATGAAAGGAATCGCTGATGAACCGCAGTATTCTGTTGACCTGCTGGAAGGAGGCATGGCCCTCTGTGATGTTATTGACAATCACATTTATGAGCAAACACTGGTATGGGCTTCATCTTTAATAATATGTACTATTTCTTAATGTTTTAATATTGTCTCAAAACCAACAATTGTATTATAATGCATTGTTAACTAAAGGTTGTTAATTGACATACAGGCACACTTTTGTTTATGCTTGTATTGTAGATTAATGGATATACAATCTTAATGTGTTTTCTGACTCTTCCACACCTGTTTGTTTCCCTCTTCTCCAGTCTGAGAAAAATGCATTCTTTGTAGCAGATCTGGGAGTCATAATGAGGCAGCATGTTCGCTGGCGGACCCACATGTCCCAGATCAGACCATACTATGCTGTCAGGTGCAATAGCAGCCCAGCTGTGATTGAAGTCCTTGCTTCCCTTGGCACTGGGTTCATATGCACCAACAAGGTACTCTTTGACAGTGTGTGTTTTTGTCATTAGGGCTTTTCTCTGCTAAATATAAAAGCACATTTAGCACTAGTGTTGATCATCAAGCTGACCCGTGTTTCATAAGGCTGAGGCCCTGGTACGAATTCACCCCAAGGCTATTTAATGTGTGTCTTTCCAAGATCTTTAAATATTTTTAAAAGCACCACCAAGTGGTCACCACATGTCAATGCCCACCTTGTAAACATTATTTAATAAATATTTGTCTCTAATGCATCTGCCTGATGGGCATTGCAAGATAGATACAGGAGATCTATTACACTTATTTCAAATTCTATTTTCTTTCTTCTAGAGCAGCTTTGGCTGATTCAAAGTTGAAAATAATCCTTATTTATCTTATATTTGGCTTTGGTGCGGCCCCACTGTTAAGCCGCCGTCTGGCAATGGATTGATAAAGGATTGGCTCCCTACCCCTTACAAATGGAAGGTTGGGACAGCAGGTGGATTAGATTTCTATGCTTACAGCCAGAGCAATGATCCTGAGATGATCATTTAAAGGATATCCTATGAAGAGTAGAAAAAAACTGCTTAGAGACTGACCTTCTAGCTCACAGTTCTTTGTACATACACTGAAATTTTCAAACTAAGTGTAATATAAGCAAAAGATGACAAAAAAGCATAATAGGTTCCCTTTAATGGAATATTGCTTTGTCTGTGTATCTTTGTAATTCAGTCTGAACTGGAATTGGTGCAGAGCCATGGTATTCCCTCTGAAGATATCATCTACAGTGGTGTTTGCAAACAAGTTTCCCAGATTAAATATGCTGCTAAAAATGGCATTGACCTCCTGGTGTGTGATAATGAAGCAGAGCTGCGCAAGATTTCTCGCTGCCACCCCAATGCCAAGTAAGTTTTTGATAAGCATCAGTCCAAGTGCCAGTGAATATGTTAAACAACTGACCATGTTATCAGTCCATAGTAATTATCTGTTGGTTACACTATCGACCGTCATTCTGATAAGAAATCTACCTGCAAAACTGTTTGGTTCTGTGTAGTTTACTGCTCTGGTTTTATATCATAGATTAATCTGGATCGATTGTTTCCCCAAAACAGTAACCAAGTTATCTATTTCCTCTGTGATAATTTAGGCTGCTGCTACAGGTGTCAACGGAAGCGTCAAACCCGGACGATGACATGAGCATGACATTTGGCTGCTCACTCAAGGACTGCAGACATCTGCTGGAGAGTGCTAAGGAGCTGGGTGTGCAGGTAGCTGGGGTCAGGTAAGGACTACAGGAAGGACATGAAGAGAAATGCAAATCCAGGTTTTGTACTTAGACCACTGCAAGGATGGCACAGTTCTCCTGAACAAATTATTTAGTCAGTTTGTCTGCAAATGAAATTTAAACGTTAAGTTGCCAGTTTGATCACCGACTACCTCTTCTACTCCTCAGGTCTCACATTTCCAACTCCTGTGACGATGACCAGGTGTATGTTCATGCCATCTCCGATGCCCGTTGTGTCTTTGATATGGGGGTATGTGGTGTTAAATGATGCATTTTATTTGCAGTCAGCTCTATGACTGTTATTTGCATTTCTGTTGAATACAATTTTATGTTTTGGATGCTCCATAAACACAAGGTACTTTGTATAGACCCAAGTTATTAACAATTTTCTGTCTGCTTCAGGAGGAAATTGGCTTCAGCATGAAAATCTTGGACATTGGAGGCGGATTCAGTGGCTCTGAGGCCCAACTGGAACTGGTCAGTGCATTTCTATCAGATACTGCCCATATGGAAAAGATATATATAAATCTTATAAAGTTTTTATCTGACTTGTATGAAAAGCATACAAGAATGAAAACACATACACTCAACAAAAATATAAACGCAACACCTTTGTTACTGCTCCTATTCCCCATGGGATGGACGTAGAGACCTAAAATTCATTCCAGATACACAATATAACCATCCCTCCCAAACAGTGGTCACAAATCAGTCCAAATGTGTGGTAGTGGGCACATCTGCTATATTGAGATAATCCATCCCACCTCACAGGTGTGCCACATCAGGATGCTGATCTGACATCATGAGTAGTGCACAGGTGTACCTCAGACTGCCCACAACAAAAGGCCACCCTGGAATGTGCAGTTTTTTGCGCTATTGGGGGTCTGGGGACCCAGAACCGGTCAGTATCTGGTGTGACCACCATTTGCCTCATGCAGTGCAACACATCGTCGCATGGAGTCTATCAGATTGTCAATTGTGGCCTGTGGAATGTTGGTCCACTCCACTTCAATGGCTGTGCGAGGTTGTTGGATATTCGTGGGAACTGGTAAACGCTGTTGTATACACTGGTCAAGCACATCCCGAACATGCTCAATGGGTGACATGTCCGGTGAGTATGCTGGCCATGCAAGAACTGGGACATTCTCAGCTGCCATCTGCCCTGAACAATGTGAACCATGATTCATCCGTGAAGCGCACACCTCTCCAACGTGCCAGACGCCATCGAATGTGAGCATTTGCCCACACAAGTCTGTTACGGCGACGAGCTGGAGTCAGGTCAAGACCCCGATGAGGACGACGGGCATGCAGTTGAGCGTCCCTGAGTTTCTGACAGTTTGTGCAGAAATTGTTTGGTTGTGCAAACCAATTGTTCCAGCAGCTGTCTGGGTGGCTGGTCTCAGACGATCTTGGAGGTGAACCTGCTGGATGTGGAGGTCCTGGGCTGGTGTGGTTACACGAGGTCTGCGGTTGTGAGGCCGGTTGGATGTGCTGCCATATTCTCTGAAACGCCTGTGGAGACGGCTTATGGTTGAGAAATGAACATTCAATGCACGGGCGACAGATCTGGTTGACATTCCTGCTGTCAGCATGCCAATTGCACGCTCCCTCATTGCTTGTGGCATCTGTGGCATTTTGCTGTGAGACAAAACTGCACATTCCAGGGTGGCCTTTTGTTGTGGGCAGTCTGAGGTACACCTGTGCACTACTCATGATGTCAGATCAGCATCCTGATGTGGCACACCTGTGAGGTGGGATGGATTATCTCAATATAGCAGATGTGCCCACTACCACACATTTGGACTGATTTGTGACCACTGTTTGGGAGGGATGGTTATATTGTGTATCTGGAATGAATTTTAGGTCTCTACGTCCATCCCATGGGGAATGGGAGCAGTAACAAAGGTGTTGCGTTTATATTTTTGTTGAGTGTATAAGATCCCTTGAAAAATTATATAATGAAACTTGTATGTTTTGTATACTTACTAAAAAAATATATGAAAGTAATGAGAAAGTGGCCACTTTCATGAGTAAATCAAATATCTTTTTACTATTTCTTTTCCATATGGGTGCTAAAGACAAGCTTTGTACATTGTAGCTGTAGTAAGCACTAGCTGAACAGTAAGATAAAAGTGTCTGTCTTAAATGTTGAGAATATTCTAATATAGATTCATGCTTTAGCTGCTCACTGTGAAGCTGGATTTAAACTACTTTTCAGAGGCATGTGGGGGGAAAAGGAAGGAATGTCTTAATGTTAATTGTAACGGCTTCTGTCATCTCTTTTGCAGATTAATAGTGCAGTCATGTCTATGGTGGACCTATACTTCCCTCCATCTTCAGGAGTTTCCATCATTGCTGAGCCTGGTAACTTCTTCGTGTCCTCTGCTTTCACACTAGCTGTCAATGTCATCTCCAAGGAGGTGGTGGCACGTGATCCCCAGGACCAGGATCATGGTTAGTGGCAAGATACTCACTTAGGAACGGTAATGATTGTTAAGGACATACTCTGTAAAAACTGCATTCCAGCTGTAACTCGAGCAGTACACAATGCATTTTCATGCAGAAACCAGTGTTGTACAGCATGAAATGTATTATTATACTGGGAATTAGCAGTGCAGCTATGAATCAAACAGTAAAATGTAATTCAGAAACTTTTCTGCCCTCTTCTGAACAGATCTGTCTCCCAATGAAGAGCCAGCGTTCCAGTACACTATGAACGAAGGAGTGTATGGATCGTTTGCCAGCAAACTCTCTGAAGGACTGATATCTGCCCCATCTGTTCACAAGGTGAGTCTCAAAGATTCTCAATGGATCAGTATACACTTACTAGACACTTTAATAGGTACACTTTGGCAGTACCAGGTTGGACTACTTTTATCTACAAAACTGTTGCATAGATTTAACAAGGTGCTTGAAACTTGTGCAAGACTTTTTGGGCCACACTGACAAGATCGCAGCAAGCAGTTTCTGTAGATCTGTTGGCTGCAAATTCATAATGCAAATCTGTTCCACCACAAAGGTCCTCTGTTGGATGGATGGATAGCGAGACGGACGCATCCATCCAGCCAGCCAACAAAGGACCTTTACCTAACAAAGGGCCAGTTGAATGTGTAACCACAACACACAATACTTTCTCTATACTTCTCAATGTGTATACGGACTATATTATTAAATTAGGAACAACATCTTAATCAGCTACTGCCCACACATATACACATTGTAAAATGACTAAAATAATTATTGCCTTATTAGCAGAACACTTCCCTGGATGTACCGGTGTTCAGCAGCAGCTTGTGGGGTCCCTCTGGAGATGATCTGGACCAGGTACTGGAGCACTGTCTTTTACCTGAGCTCAACATTGGAGATTGGCTCATGTTCACACATGCTGGCTCCTACAGTCTGGGTCAACCACTGTGCTCCCCCACTGACTCACCACCACCCCCTGTGTACTACGTCATCTCCTCTAGAGACTGGTAAGTTTGGCAGTGATGGAGAAAATCTTTTCTGTGCAAGAATGTGGAGGTTATGGTCCTTGATTCCTGTTTATTTTCATTCACCAGGTTTGAGATGCAGGACACTGGTGTTACCAACGAGGCTATGCTTAAGAACTTCTCCCTGGTCCCGTACTTCCTCAATTCCTGCCAAACAGAGGCTGCACTGTCGGTCCCAGCTTAGGAAACATCTGACTGGGACCAGAAGTCTTTTCACTTTTCTCACTTGTTTCTGCTGCTAGCTTCCTTTGGTTCACATTCCCCTGGGGTCAACTCTCCCAGTAGTGCTTGAAATTGCCTGGACCAGACCATATTCATATCGCAGACCCCAGTGCACTGCACTTCTGTGTGGTCAGCCCTGGAAACCCTAAGTAGGTGTTAATTAGTATGCAACAAAATGGATGAGTCCAGAAAAGACAGTTTGGGGACTCCTCTTGAACTACAGTTTACACCCCTACAGTAGACATATAATACTTTTAAATGATTATATTTGACAGATATTATTATTCATATCTCCTTTGCTGTTGTCAGTCTTGTATATTATGTGTATCCCTGATTGAAGCAGTGTATTTATAAAAAGAAACACTTCTGAGATTATATAGAAAGTTTTGCCAAAAGATTTGTATTTTGTATTTTAATTTGTTGTGTAGGTTTTTTTTGTGTGTGCACAAAGGCTAGAATCCATTATTACATTTAAAAAGTGGCATCTTCATATTAAATTGAGAGCTTGCAGCATATCTTTGCTGTACATACAAAATGTTTGGCGTCACCGTGGCGTCAGTTTCTGAAAATTATTTGAAAGCTAAAAGGTGAGTGTCCTTAAATAAGGTGGTGTTTGCGTCTTGCTTCCAAGACTGGCAGGTGAGTGCTCTGCTACCTGACAGCCAAGCAGGTTTTATTAGACAGCATGTGCTGCAGATGGAACACAGGAAGTGCTGGTGGATAATGAATCGACTTACACTGAAAATGACATTGTTTCTTTACAAAAAATGATTTAAAAGACTACTGCAAGTTCTTTTTCTACTCATATAGTTTGAAATATTCTTCCAACATCTGTGTTGATAGAATATAGCAGTATTTCCTGACACCAAGTATACTTGCATTGTGTGTATCATATCTGTGAAACTGTCATAAATCTGTCTTAAGGCATGATAAATTATCAGGCACTTGCCTGCTTTTAACGTGTAGCTGTGCTTGTCTAAATGAAGAGTAATAAACACCCCACTGAGTGGACTGTAAATCCCAGTGTGTGTGTCTTATCAGAAATGCACAAATGTTGTAAATTGTAACTTCCTCCAGCTGTATGCATAGATAGAATTGGTACCCCTCAGTTTCACAGCCTGATAATTTTATACAGTTATCATGTGATGAGCTGAAGTGGGATACATTTTCAGGTATCAGAAGCATGTGGGAACCACAGAAAAGATTTTAAATTACAACTCTTAAAAAAAATGTGTTTAGGTTTATTAAGGAATTCTGTGTTTTGTGCAAGAAAAAGTGCAAAAATATTTTATACTGATTGTCATGGCACAAAAAAACAACATGTAACATTTTTTGGTCAAATATCACTGACAAAAAAGTAAACTCAGTAACATTTAAATACGTAACTACTCAGCTTATGCTAATGCAGTAGTTAAATGTAAACACTTTGATTACCTCGTTTATATTCAATTAGAATGATTACAGAACAGCAGTATAGCAAAGTTTGCACAATAGCCCTTTCATAAGGTGACGTAAAAAACATCTACAGTCTTGTGTGAGTCAGTCTCAACAGCGTAGAGCATGTCATTTGGTTTCACAGTGGGGTTTGTTTGTTATTGTTGCTGAAGACGATACTGCATGCAGGGAGTTCAGCAGCGTCCCCTCATCGCTGCCAGGTGTCTTCGGGCGTGCTTGGCAAGGTGGTCACTACGCATGAAGCGGCTGAGGCACATTGGGCAGGCAAACTTTTTTTCTCCCGTGTGGGTTCGGCGATGCCGGGACAGCTCATCGGAGCGAGCGAAACGCCTCTCGCAACCCTCCCACTTGCATTTATAAGGTTTCTCACCTGTTGGATAGTGGAGGCAGGAATAAGGACTTTTCTGAACATACTCCAACGGGTAAAACATTGCTATCATGACTAGAAGATCACACTTGTGCCATTTGCTTAAAAACTGCCATAGCATTCAAATACATATGCGTTATATTAACATTTAATTCATTTATCTCTTACCTGTGTGCATCCTCATGTGGGCCTTGAGATGAGAGCTCTTGAAGTAAGTCTTGTTGCAGTTCTCACGGGGACAAACGTGATTGCGTGCGCGGGCCACCTCTGGCTGCTGTGGGACACATCTTTGCTCCGATAAGGTGCGATGAGGCGCCGGGGCAATGGCAGCGAACTTTGGTCCACCATTGGTCACCGGTGCTGGTTGAATGTAGACAGGAGGAACAGGCGGCTGAGGGACAAGGAGCATGACGGGACCCTTTGCCACCTGACCCCCTACAAGGAAGACCTGAGCAGAAGAAGCCGTGTGTCCTTCTTGTTTGTGCTGCAGCTGCAGTGGCGTGTGCACCATGGTGATTGCTGGCAGTAGGTGTTGCTGCTGACTGTGCGAGTTTGTGACAGCGTTCTGCACAAGGGTGGCCAAAGAAGAGACAGGAACAATGTGGCAGTAGACAGGCACAGGCGAGACCAGAGCATCTCCAGCTGGGACAGACTGAGGCGTATTTTTATTTTCATTTAAGCCTAAAAGGCTTCCTGGGTTGTCTCCAGACTGAACAACATTTGGGGACGTCTCAGTGTAAGCTTGTGTTGTAACAGTCTCCTCAGAGTCTCTGCTATTCGGCTCATCTTTACAGTTCACATCAGTTTTAGAGTCCAGCATGTGAACCCGAACGACCTCTTCCTCCTTTGAGGAACGATTAAGGTTGGAGGAGCAGTGGAGGCCATCTGCAGTGTGACGGATCACACTGGTGCACTGGAAGCTCTGCTGAGCAGCGTGTTTGTGCAGAGACGTCACTTCTGTAGGTCGGTGAGGCTTCAGAGCTGGACCTGGACAGGCCGTCACAAAGTGGGGCGGGCTGTATGGTGGTGTCATGCACTGAGAAGAAAAGTCACATTATCAAAGTCAGTAATAAAGTTTCTCTTCTGTCCCAATACATCTACATTTACTAGAATCACGCAGTTACATAGAAACCATTTCATCCTAAACAAGGATCCCTTACAAACAGAGAGTCCTGCAGCACAGCAGAACTGGTGGTGACCTGGTCGTCCTCTGAGGAGTCTGAGGAGGGAGACAGAGGTCTGTAGTGCCTCACCCTGAAGTTTCGTGACTTCCAGTGCTTAGTCATGGACATCAGAGCCCGCACAGCTTCCATATCACCTGCACCCATGTCAGTTGGCTGGGATTCACCCTGGACGTCTGAGATGTTACAGTGATGCTCCTCAGACTTCATAGTGTAACTCTGGCAAAGACCAAATTAACTGTAATTTAAATTCATAACATTTCACGCAACGTAATCCAACAATGATAGCCTTCACTAAAAATAAGTGAATACATCACCTACGATCAAATTTACACTATGACCATTATCTCAGGGCCTTAAAGATTTTGCCAAAGAGCATGAGAGATAAGCATGATCAGCTGCTGCTCATCAGCGCGGTTGCCCTTTCACCTACTTTGCTGGGGGACAAAAGCAGCATGTGTGGTGGTTACAAAACAGACACACAACACCTACTGTAAGAACTCCTCCCTGCCCAGGCCCGGATCACCACACACAAGCTGCACCCGTAATCAAACTCCTCAATAACTATTGATGAAGCCCACCAGACTGTCTGACTAATTAGCTGCTGACAACCACTTTATCAACGTGTTTCTACACGAACATTAAACACGTAAGAAGAAAAGAAAACACTATGCTAAACCGTAAATATGACGAAGCTAATATGTACTTACATATATGTATGAGTGCGTCAAGTGTTCAGGAAACAGGTTTAATCCCTAGACGCGCGTCCACAAGTCTCGTGCGAACAACTTAAGACCAGGCAAGTATGTTTCCTAATTTCCTCCACAGCCTCGTTTCCATTCATCGTTTCAAATGCGGTGGGGGAACAGATGGGCGTGGCCCGAAGCCGCGCCCAATGGGACGCAAAGGTGTGTTTTAGGGTAGACCAATGGTGCGGGGGCACCGTGCGTGATCAGGGGCTGAAGGCACCGTGGAGACTGCGTGGTACACAACAGCAAGGGAGTGTGAGAAAAACCCCCACCCCCCAACCCACACACCCACCTTGCAAATAACTGGCGTTTTTAATGAGTAACTTTGCCCTGACGAGCAGACGCTCACCATCTGTCTTGGCTAATCATCACTATGACACTTGGAGTGAAGACAGTGAGAAAAGATGCTCATTATGAGATAGCAACAGGTAGGTAATTAATATAGCACTTGTTACTATTTAACAATCTTCAGATAAATCTATCTAAATGAAGCTACTATTTAATTAAAGTAGAGAGGCAGGGCCATGGATAAAGGGGGGGACCTGTGGTGGAAATATTTCCTAATATATCTTCTTAATTCATCCATTAGTGGAAATTATGTGAACAAGTGCTTCAGACCCCCCCACCCCCTTTTTGTATAATACCCCCACCCCTTCACTGCAATTAACTAATCCTCCTTTACTTTTCAAAAGTGAAATAACACCAAATAATTTCTACTATTATTCATTACCATTAATCTCATTCAGAGTTGCAACCAGACTACATTTTGTTAGTGCCAATGTTTTGTGTGTAAATCTCGTCCCCCACTTTGTTGCAAGGCAGCTGTGTTTTAATCATTTCACCTGACAGGAAGAAGGTTCAGATAATTTGGTGCTTAAAGCAACAACAATACATTTCACATATTAAAGATACTAAATGCTACCAGTGAATAATGTGAATAGGCTACATCTCTTGAGTAATTTTTGGTTTTTTATTTCTTCTCAAAATCTCCCCCAATATAGATATATATTAATGTGACTGGTGTTTAAATTAGCAGACCCTTGTCTTTTGTGGAAAGAGGTCAGCCAACAGGAGATGGGTTCAGCCACCCCTCTGGATTAGGTAAGTGTCAGCTGTCTAGACCTTCCTGCACAGCACAGAGAACCGGGACAAAAGGCTGGTTGTAGACACACAATGGGGAAATACACACACAGACACACAGCCCATTTGACTGTGTCTGGCATTGTTGGGATGTTCCTCAAAAGCATATTTGCTGGAACAGAATAAAAGTGTGACCATGCAATGCATAAAGATTTCATTTGTAACTTTATCAAGCTCCCTGAAACTTGCATTCAGTGTCTCAGAACTAATAAAAAAATATGAATTAAGTATTTTCTGATCAGTAATCCAAGTTATAGTGCATTGCAACTGGCCAATCCGCAGCTCATAAATCTACATGAATCATGTTTGCATGTTGAGTTTATTGCAAACAATTTAAAGATGAAAGATAGGAGGAAAAATAATGAAGACTCCTGTTGTACACAGGGGTCTTCATTATATTAGAAATGTATGATAAATGTGGTACTCTCTAAGGTGGGTGTACTTTGTGATTGACAAGCAGCTGCTGCATGAGCATGCAGTTTAATTCCACCTCATCCTTGGTTTGCAAAACAGCTCAGCTTAAGTGAGAGGTTATGGCATAAAAGAGGATCCTGTGGCATTGGACCAATCATAGAATAGCTCTTTAGAGCAGAGCCTCACAACATGTGTATACAGTTGTGCAATGTGTTACGACCAGTGCTTCATTCATATTATGACCTGACCCCTAGATGGCAAGTAACAAATGGATAACTGGAGCTTGTTAGCTTGTTTCCACTTCGACTAGATTACCAAGGACTTTGGGTTCTCTTTAGCTGTTTCAGAAATGGATGTGTTGCTATGTCCAGAAAGAGACTACTCACTACATCTCTTTATTCACCAGCCATATACAATATATTGCCTTGTAAGCTGTGCAGAAATCTATGATTTGATGTAGGTTGTGCACACAGTTTGTGCAAAGTCCTTCACCGCTCAGCACCCTTCTTGAAACCTTTAATGGGCAGTTATTCTGAACCATTATAAAGTACTTTAATAGTCGCCAGTCAAATCAGGTGAAAACCGCTTAAAATAGTTTGAAGACTGTGCCCCAAATAAAGCACCATCTTATCTGTGCTGGTGTGGGATTTTCCTCATAGATTACATTTCAGGACTGGCTGAATGCTCTTTCTCTCTTTTTATATAGTTTTTTTTTGGTTTGTGCAGGCGAGTGCATGTTAAGAGGTAGAGCTACATTCTGTCCTTCCCTAGTCCTGCAAAGATATGCTTCTGCCAGCACTAAGAGAAGTTATTTTAAACTCATACTCTTTAGCTATTGATCATGTTACCCCAGTCAGTAAAACATGGGCTGAAGTGATTGTGGGCTGACTGACAGCAGCTTGTCTGGGTTCACTGATGAAAACAGTCTAGTTTTAAGGTGTAACAACTGGAAAACCTCTGATTATACCGAGTAGGATATCTTGTCTCTGGTGTCTCTGCGTGCAATAAAACTTTATTCATTGAGTTAAATTTGCAGCCTAAAATGTGCACACTTTCTAAATCCTCAAACCTGCTAACCTTTCTCTGATGATAATGCAGTTTTCTGGCCCTGACTCTTTGTACCCATATTTAAGAACTCCAGGGGTCATTTAATAACCCAGTACCCTCCTACCTAAAAATAGCTCTGGTTTGTTTGTCTACTCCCTTAAAAAAAGGTACAGGGTGTTTTTTTTGGAGCAATGGCCTTGGTTTAAATAACCTCTGTGTTGAATTCAGTAAACACAGATAAAAGTTACGCTCTTCTCTCATCTGGTTGGTTGATGTGGTGCATACAAACTTGAAGAACAACGTATGATCGAATAATCTAGTGAAAATTTGCTCACTTACATATGCAGTAACATCCATGTGGGTAATTTTGAGTCAGATGGTTGCATTTCTCTTTGCTAGAGCTGAGTGGAAACTTGTGCTGTACTTTGCAGATAAAAGAGGAACCTGACTTGGGGCAGAAGTGCAAACTCTTATTTTCAGTTCCAGCTTTGAAGGGCGACTCTCCATGAGCTTATCAGAATGCATAAATATCCTGAAAAAACTCTGCAGCATTTTTGTGTTGGCAAATAATCAGAAGAGCAGCGCAGGAAGGACAGCTGTCATCACTACAACTGTCTCACATTATTATCAAAGGTAAACCATGCCACCTACTGGTGAGATAAACTGCAGCTTTCGGGGGATTGTACGTGTATAACCAAAATATGAGTAGGAAATCATTGTTTTGTATAGGCTGTTTTCATTTATTTATTTGTCTTTTAACAATGCAATTTTTGGGAGGGGACAGGAAACACAAAATCTGTATTTCAGGAAATTGGAAAATTCTAATCTTATCATTTGCACCATGCACTGAACAGAGGCTCATTCACCCCTCCTCTCCCAAATGGCTATCTCTTGACTATAGCTCCTTTGCTCACATCCAGGACATGCATGGGTCAAGTTTTAAGCTCTGCTTAAACTAGAGTTTCCTTTTGACAATGTTATAATGGTAACCTTGTGCTTAAATTAGAGTCTTCTACTTTTTCTTTCTTTCAAACAACAGAAAATTATTTCCTTAACTCAACAGGGCTTAAATAGACTGGGAATACCGCACTAACACAGTTTTCTATGGGAGGGAGATCAGCTGTGCACAGACTCCCAGTGGTCTTCCATTTATAGAGCTCAGGTTTTAGGCGGTTCAGTTTGAAATATAAACCAGTGTAAGAATAGCAGCAATGATCTGAGGGTCATGATTTTTTGTTTCACTTTTTTTAACATCTGTTTCATCTCTGCTGCCACAAATACAGATACGAGTATTGTGGCATGAGGAGAAGAAAAGTGGAGTTCCTGCTTTATACACTCAAAAATAAAATATGCCCAAAATGCTGACTTTAATTTGATATAATGTAAATCTTACAAGTAATTTTGTTACATAAGAGCAATGTACAAATGATAATAGAACAATGACATTTACTTGATTGGTGTACATTCAGTTTATACCAAGCATATTTTTTCTTAATTATTAGATATTTTAAAAAAAACAACAAACATTTGATTTGATATATTTCAGTTGCATTTTTTATCAACATTATTGCTATTAATGAATACATTTTTAATGTATATTTACTTTTACTTTATTATATAACAGACATTTCCCTGTAGTGAGATGGGTATTCTTATTAATTTTACTTAGATACTACTTAAATAAATACATATTAACTTATTTACTTACATTTGTCAGTTAATGAGCTCTTCATCTTTATTTTTAATTGAGTTCTTTCTTTTTTTAATTTAGGAGCTGTCTTGTTTTATGATCTTGCCCAGAATTAGGGATGAATAAAGTACATCTGATCTTTTATTACAAATAATGTTCATTATATGCCAAAATAATGGATTAATAGTAAGTGTTGGTTGGGTTTTTTTGTTGCTGTTGTTGTTTTGGATATTTGTTATATAGCAAAAAAATGAAAAACCAAACACAGGATTAAATATACCTATTTCCAAATGGATTGAGAGTATAATCTGATTTTGTTTTTATCCCTGAGCAGAATTTATGAAGGTCTTAAAATGTAGTTTTGCATCTCAATATAATAATTATTCTTATTTTTAATTTAGTCATAATTTTACTTTAGTCATAACAGATTTATACTTTGCTATTATAAATCAAAATGCGTAATCTTTTTAAGAGGCCCCAAATAACCCAACAACAATCCCCATGTCGCCATATTGCAAGTACTTTTGAGTAATAAATAATTACTTATATAAAAAATTATAATTTTATTTTCAGATTTTGATGTTGCTCTTACTTTATCTGCAACAAATAATATTTGGTTTACCAGCTGACGGTAAATTAACAGGACAAATCACAATTTTAAACATTTTTCAGAAACATCAGCAGTCTGCAAAATTACTCTGACAACTGTAAGGTGGTTGGATGTATTGGGAGTACAGAGCAGTAGTGGACGGTTTTGTGGAGTGGTCTGGGAGGAATCATCTGCTTCCGAGAGATGGTGATGGAGTTTAGAAGGAAGAGGACAGCCACACAACCCAATCCTGGGACAAGACGTTGGTGTGGTGCCAGGGTGCAAGTATCTGGGGATCCACATAAACAACAGACTGAATTGGAAGACCAATAAAGAGGCCATATACAAAAGGGGATGATGAGGCTCTGTTTGCTTTCAGTGTCCACAGCAAATTGTTCGAGATATCAGTCTGTACTGGCAAGTGCAGTGTACTTTGGTGTGGTCGGCTGAAGGAGTAGCATCAGAGGTGGTGATGCTACCTCTGATGGTAGCATAAAATGATTAGAGAGGCTGGCTCTTTTGAAACTGTGGTGGTGAGGAGATCACTGAACAAACTATTATCAGTCTTAGGTAATCCTCGACTGCAGCACTTAACTAGACAGGAAGCAGAGGGGCTTCAAGGAGCTGATTCAGATACACACCTATTACAGAAACAGGAAATCTTTCACACCTGTGCTATCACTCTATATAATACAGTTTATCTGTCTAGCAGAATGACATCTGATATTATTATTATTAGTATTATTATTATTTTGTTGTTTTTTCATCATCCTTTCATTTGATTTAACTCAAGGATGAAATTTTGCAAGTAGGGGCAAAGTATACTTGTCATTAATTTCTTCATTAATATTTTATTATTCATAAATATCGTTTTACAAAGAGGCGAGCAAAAGCAAATCGCAAACAACATACAAGCAAAGAATTCAATTCAGTTACTAGTTACAGACACGCACAGAGGCCTGCATAACCACACGTGTTCACAGGGAGAAAATAGCCACAGTACAGTGGACGGTAGCAAAGAATTCAAGTTGGGTAGCTTAAACGCTAAAGCTAATAGTGCTAGCTGTGAAACATTATTATAACAACAGCAGTCCAGTTCATCGTGTTAGCATTTTAGGCTGACATTAATACATTTCTTACCACTGATTAGTTACCGTGTTATGCATTGTACATACCTTTTTTAACTGAATGGCTTTAGAAAGAATATTTTATCTATGATTAAACATTTTGACTTGGAAGCAGACAATAAAGCTAGATTATAATGACGCAATTCTTAATAGAAAAAACTATACCGCTTGTAACTGCACAAAAGGCACAAATTTGTGCTGCTTCTTTTTCGTTGATATTCTATTTTAAAACCAATTGTCTCATCTTTTTCTATTCTATTGTTCCAGCTTTTAAAGAGGTAACCTCGCAAAATTTAACCCTTTCTTTGACCTTCATAGTGCTTTAGTGAACATATGAACACCTCGACTGCCTAACAGACAAAACATACTAAGATGCAATAGGTGCACTGGATTAGAACAAAGCCTTCGGAGTGTGGAAGTGCAACGCTTGGCTTTTTGTTACAGATGTCTTTCTTCTCGAGGCCAGCCCCATCCAATTTTTTTATTTCCTGTTTGTGCTAGAGGTCCAACCAGCGGAGCGAGTGCATGTGCACTAATCAACACACACAGAAGAAGCTGGTTAGAGTTAAGATGGCGGCATGTGGGTGAGGAGGCTGGGATCTAACTCGAGCTTTTTCGCCCTTAAAAGATTCCTATGAATCCTCATATATACAGTAATCGAAAGAGTACCCATTTCCACACGTCTCGGTGTGATTTTGGATTAGCCCAATGACATCTATACACTTCGTGGTTCACCCGTTGCCCGGGACCGAGGATCAGCTCAATGACAGGTATTTTGTTGCGGCCCGTAGAAAAAGAAGACTTGAAATCAATATTTATGTGCGGGCAGCATTGCTTAGTATTCGAGGTAATATTTGTGCTCGATGTTGACATTGTCATGTGAATATGTTCGGGTTTAAATTATTTAAATGACCCCCCCACTCGGGGGGTAAAACGAGGCCCGGCATTTTGAGGGATCCTTGTTAGCTTGCTGCTACCTAAACAGAGTCATTTGCTAACATGCTAACCTGTTAACTGGCTTTCAGTCGAATAGCTAACGCTAGCTGTCGGTTTCCTTGGTTCTCTGGATGGATTGGCTCTTAGTCAAAGTTCCGCGGTTGGGGGATGGGGTAAAGAGAGGGTATTAAAGGTTGTAAAACACAGCTTTGTACACGAAAAAGATTTCAATTTTTTACTGTTACCATATACGCTCTTTGACAAGTGTCATTGTTTTCTTTGCGAGCGTCTTGTTGATTTACCGTGATCTATGCAGCGGCTAACGTCAGCTTACCGATAGCTAGCTGCTAATGCTAGCAACCTAGTTAATTCGCTACCACGCTCTTAAGAAAGCCAAATATTTGCATTTCAGGGCGTTTGTGGAAGGCTCTTCTTTTTCTTGACGCTTCATTAAGCATTTAATTACTAACATCATTTGAAATTTTGTCACCGCTTGTCTGCTTTTAGCATTGCGCACTGAGATAAATATCTAAAATATGCAGCGAAGTACTGTTAGCACCATCGCATTCAAATTAATCTTGTTATTGACTTTAATAAGGTGGCAAACCAAGGCTTTTAAAGTTTACGGTCTGTGCTGGATTCTAAATTGCCCTGAGTGCTCACACGCGACATTTTAAGTCTTTTCACTGTTGCCTTAATACAATGTGGCACTGCACAGTGTATTTGGCCACATACTACATTGTTGCTTGGAACAAAGTGCTGTTATGCATCACTCTGACTTTATGGATTTTTAGTTCTGGACTGAAGCGGTCCCTTATCGGTGGGTTTAGCGAGGGTGTCCAGGAGATTGTTTACGACCCTTTTTTTTTTTTTTTTTTTGGCAGAACATGCGATTTATGATAAAACTATTTATAACACCCATTGAGACTTAACTGATTAATGAGCTGCACTACTTAAAGACAAAGAGGTCAAGAAGTCAAAGTGTTTTTAGAATGACCTTGAGATTAAATACTGGTTATGGGCACGGGAGGATTTAAACATCCTCTGTTGGTTGATGTACGGTCTAAATCTGCGGGGATCAGCTTTGATTGACAGGAAAGCGCAGTTTGCTCTTGATGGTCAGAGGCACCGCTGAAACATCTTGATTTTATGGACTATTCCTTCCTTAAAAGAGGTCAGGCTTTTTCGATCCCCAGGCATTCATGTCATTGCATGCTGCTGTCACCATGTGGTGCTATGCCCCCCCCCCTCCCCCCCTCCCCCCCTCACTCTCTCTCTCTCTTCTCCATGAATTTGCAGTTGTCAAAGCAGATAAGTGCTTCTATCTGACATAAAAAGGCTTAGTCCAGCTTGCCTAGCATGAATATCTGGTCAGATTTCTTTGTTTGACCTGAGGTTTGCTTGCACACATTCATTTAGGACAGTGAAATGGCAAATGGCATTCCCCTGTAGTGAGATGGATATTTTATGTGGGGTTTTTTTCTGCTGCGGTGAAACAATTTTAAATGGCTCATTGAAGGGAATAGACTTGTCTGTGCTAGGGTACTACCATTTGTTTGATGGGAAGGGTAGTGAATGGCTGACCTGGATGCTTTGTGAGTCATTTTCTCTTACTTTTTTGCAGTGTTAGGAGTGAGGCATGAGCTTTTAATATGTTCTGTGTCTGATGAGAATTCTGCCTGTTCTGTTGTTATGTCCCAGTGGTTTAGAGGCATTGGATGTAATTTAAAAATATTTCCTGTTTATATTCTACCTTGCATTTGATTGCTTTCTAAAGGGTGGAATTAGATTGCATATTTACTGGCATTTTCTGACATTCTGCATAGGCTGTGCATCTATTTTAGTATACATATCTTTTTTTGTATGTCTAAGTAGTGAGATTTATGTGATTTTGCATGTTTGGCCTTGACAGTAACATGTACATTGTGATGCTTTTTGTTTTTCTCACATCTTGGAGTTTGCATTTTGAGTTAGGTCACTCATCACATCACCAGTGATCTTTTGCACTTAAGAGTTCAGGAAACTGTGCAATCCAGACCTCGTGTGTGCTGAAGCATGATTGGATAACTGCATTTCCTTGAGTGTGTGAGGTGCAAATGGGTTTCATGACATGGGACACTTCTTCATAAAAGAGACTGATAGTCTAAATTAAGTATGGAAGTTGATGTCTAATTTCTTTCTTTCTTTTTCTGTGCTGATTTTTAGTGGACTGCAGAAGCACAGAGTTAGGCTGCCTATTTCAGAAAGTTATAAAACAGAGTATTAAAAGTTTACAGCAATCCTTGAATGTTTTTTTTTTTTTTTTTTTTTTACCAATTAAAACGATTATTTTGGACTGGCAAGACAGACAACTGCTTTTCATTGTGTCAGTGGAAGATTTTTATTTTATTTTTTTATTGTCAGGTGGTTCTGGGGAAAAAAAAAAATCAGTATCTGTTTTCTATTTGGACCATTTCAATTTCTCGTTGACACCATGTAGGGCTAAGCATGTGATATTTTCATACCATCCTCACATTGTTCTTACTAGAGTTGCAGATAGAAGATTCAGTTGCCTGCAGACAGCTGGATGGTGGTCATGACTCATCTTAAATGTTAATATAGGCAATCTTACAGCACATTTGTCAGGATTGTCAAGTGGAAAAGGGACCAAAAATAGTTTACTTTACACTTGGGGCAACTCGAAGCAAAGCTTGAAAGAGCTGTTATAATTTATTTTATATTTTCTTTAAACTGCTTTGTGTCTATTTGATAAAAGGCATGAAGCAGTGAAAATCAATGAAGTGTAATTTTTTCCACATTGCCAGTAATGGTGGGTTGTGGATTCATAACCTTTGAACTATATAGTACATTAAAAACTGACTGAGGCCCAGTTTTCCAGGCGTGGATTAAGCTTAGTCCCAGATCATAAACTTATTTTTTAATGAAGGTTATTGACTTAAACCATGTCTGGGAACTTGCTGCAAGGTATTTCAAATGCATACTACAACTCTGGCTTGTGCCTCTGACTGATATCTTCCTATGGATCGTCCTTCTTAGAGGAAACTTTGGAGCCTAACAAAGAGCCTTTTAGCTACAGTTAAACAAAAATCAACAGAACTATAAGAGAGAGTTTTTACCAGTTTGTAACCATTCATTAATTTAAGTATAATATACATTTTATTCTCAAATAGTGAGAAATTTAAAAGGTAACACTGAGTCATTCCATTGACTCTACACACTCAAACAGGCTCATAATGCTTGCTGCACAAACATCATCACATACAAGTTCCCACAGATGTTTCGTCAGTGCTGATCAAGAACATTTATTTTTTTGTGTGTGTTATCAGCAACCTATTGTATGTCATTTTTTTAAAAGCAAAACATTATCAAGTGTTTAACATTGTCATCTTTTATCGTGGGCTTCTTTCTTGTCTTGCTATAAGGTAGAAAAGAGGTTTTGTTTTCCTAGTTCCTAATTGAATTGAATTGAATTAACAAGTTGTCCTGAGATCATTATGATCATTCAGATAAACTGAAAAGATGCATATATGTTAAAGCCTTCTGAAATACACCTATATTCTTTGCGCTTTTAAAAATGTTTTACAGTAATTTGTATGCAAATTAAAAGGGCTTGTGTATATAAACTGTAACTCATGTTACAGCATTTCTCTCAGTATGCTTTTTTGACTCTCACACAGGAACCTGTATTGAGGTCTTAAATTGGTCTGGGTGATATGTTAATGTAGTTTGTTTTTGTTTTGTTTTTTTCTCAGACTCCGTGAAGTCTCAGAGAAGCTCAACAAGTATAGTTATAACAGGTGAGTGTGTATCTGCGTTGTATTTTTAGGTGGTTTTATTCAGTGTGATCACTTATTGCAAACATTATTTTGCTTGCTGTCCTGTGTTGGGTCACTTTTTTCTTTTTCCTTTAATGCAGTCATCCACACCTTAGTCTGCTGGAGCAGGCCACCCTAAAACAGTGTGTTGTCGGTCCAAACCATGCCGGATTTCTCCTTGAGGTAATGCTATAAGTCATCAAATCAAACAGCTGCTGATCTGCTGCCAGGTCACAGTTATCAGATGCCCTCTGACTTTGCTGTACAACATGAGATAATATGCTTCAATAGATGTAGATATGGACTAGGTTTTTTTTTTTTTTTAAATATGTTGTTAATATCCGTCATAATTCTGCAGTTGGTGCAGCTCAGTTTGAACACTGCAGTGAAGAGTCATTAGTTAGTTGACCTCAGTTTGTATATTGCAAGTGGGTGAAAGATGCTTAGCTGAAGTGTTGAGTGTGTTTATTCATGTCAAGCTGATGCCACATTATGATGATGTTGAATTATAGATTGCACTGTGATAAATGAGTTGGTGTGGTGTAGTTAACATGCTAATTAACTAGCTTAGAAAAATAGTTTAAAGAAAAGACTGTATTTTACTCAGTTTTGTTTTCATTTCCTAATGTAATAAATTAATGTAAATGTATTTGTTTTCCCTTTTTGATTAATGTAATACATTAAAAGTCACTGTTGCGACTCTTTCAGGATGGACGTGTATGCAGAATCAGCTTTGCTGTCCAGCCGGATCGCCTGGAGCTCAACAAGCCGGATGGCAGCGATGGGTGAGAGACTTGTTTATAATGGGATTTGTCCCAGGAAACCTTTTTAGCTTTTAGCTTTGGCACGGAATTGGAAAACAGATTGCTTGTGGAGACGTCTCGTTCAAGATGCAGCGAATATGCTCAGGCTCATGGATCTTGGTTGCTGTAATGTGAATTCTAGTCAATACTTATGCCCTTTTTGGCGAGTATAACACATTTGGACATGGTTTCATTTCTAGCATATTACTGTGGTATTGTCTGTTTCAACAAAGATTAGCTCCAAAGTCTTAAATCTATAGCTGTAAACATGTATTTCTATACATTATCTTACC
Organism: Copadichromis virginalis; assembly: GCF_057382275.1. NCBI lineage: Eukaryota > Metazoa > Chordata > Actinopteri > Cichliformes > Cichlidae > Copadichromis > Copadichromis virginalis. The sequence continues at coordinate 9,463,279 of NC_140628.1, read as the reverse complement.
TAAACTGCTGTTTGAATATCAGATGCTCTTGTTTTAGTTTAATTCAAATCAAATCTTCTCAGTATAGCTCTGTCTTAGGAATTTTTTTTGTACCTCGAATATAAAAAGAAAAAGCTTCTTTTTTTTTTTTTTTTGACACCAATAGACTAAAAACATAGCAGCCCTAAAATTGTTTTGTAAGGTTCTGAAAGCCAGTTCCCTTTTTGGCTGAGCAAGTGTGTGCCATTTGCCACAACTTTTTTTTTTTTTGTTTGTTTGTATGTTTCTATAAAAATACCTTTTCACTAGCTGCTTTGTTTCTCGTTGGCTATGAACATGTATTTTGGTGAGTGTCTCATTGATAGTTGTTGATGTCCTGCCAGCAGACCAACATCCAACAGTGATTTCATATACTAGCTGTTCAATATGCATGCGAGTTGGGCAGTAAGAGACTAAGGAGCCCTCTGCTCCAGATTTTGCTGTAGAGCATATGTTTCGTTCCCTGCCACAGACTCGCAGAACAACAGGACATGGCTTAGCTATTCATTTGGCACTATTGTGGGTTGTTGGGAAGCCCGACGAAAAGAGCCTTGACAAGTTGTCTTTGGGAAGTTTGTCAGCATACTCAACAAACACATTTGTGTGGTTTTGAATTGTAATGGATTGTGTCAGTTTGTTGACTGGTGGATTGAATTTGTTGTTTGCTTCTATTATATCTGAATCATTTGACTTTCCTTTTCTGTATTGCATTTCCTTCTGTAACAGTGTAGTAATACCTGATTATGTTTCGTTAAAAGGGTTTTTTTCTTTCATTCAAAAGACAAATTATACAAATGTACAACACATCACTTAGGAATATTGCAGCAAACTACTTTTGTTTAGACTCATACATTATTCAATTATTAGGAGAAAGCACTCGCAGCCCCAAAACCCAAGAACTTCTAAAAATGGAAAGTCTTGATGGAGGAATGAGTTGCAGCCAATTCTGATTCCCAAGGGTGTTGCCATGCTAGTCTCCAAAATACCCCCTCCTGTTTCATAGTTTAATAATAAAATGAATCCTGAACCAAGGGGTGTAAATTAACTAATACCTGGGGTAAATTTACTTTGTTAACCCAGGTTATAAAGGTTAAAAAAAAAAAATATATATATATATATATATATATATATATATATATATATATATATATATATATATATATATATATATATATATATATATATATATATATATATATATATATATATATATATATATATATATATATATATATAAAAAAAAGCGAGAGGATTTTTTTTGGTTTGTTTGTTTTTTAGTCCTTTTGGGACATCTGTAGGTTTGTAACTGATCTCCCATCTTTTGTTTCCAGTTCAAAGTTGAGCAGTGGTTCAGGGACAGGAAGGAGCTCCAGGCCAGGCAGGACCAGTGATCCACCCTGGTTCCTGTCTGGTTCTGACACACTGGGCAGACTGGCAGGCAACACCCTTGGGTAAGTTCTGGCAGGGCTGACAGTCGAATGGTCCTGTGAAAGCTCAGTGTATAGAGCTTAACAGTGGCTCAGCAGTGAGTTAGTGGTGTTTTCCTTGCTTTTTTTTCACTGCCACACATTCTGGTGAGAACATTTTAGGGTGTTGTAAAATGTAAATAAATGTATCCCCAGCGGACGCATCAAAAAGCATCAGCTTTTTTATCCTTGTGGTTTTCTTACTGCTTTTCATATTGGTGACCACTGGAGAACCACTTGCTACTACAAAATATTGTTGTTGTAAGACCTTAATACAATTCAATGCCTAGGAACAATGGTTTTGAACATCCCAAATAAACAAATCTATTACTTCCTCTTGGAGGAAATTAATCTGTGTATATGCTATTATTCTACAATGAAATTTTCTTCTTTCACTTTGCCTAATTAAATGAGGAAAAGGGGCACCAGTTTAATCAGAATTTTGTGGGGTTTTTTTTATTTTTTTTAAAGTCTTGCTGATTCCATCTCAGTGTGGACTAGCCCGTCTCTGCTGTCACAAAGACCAAATTCCTTTGTAATCAGATGTGTGCGTGTTTGTAGTCAGGTGGTGTGTTTTTGCGGTTGTGTCTGATTGTGGCTTTAAACTGTATGTAACAGGAGTCGCTGGAGCTCTGGTGTAAATGGAGGCAGTGGTGGAGGTGGAAGTGGAGGAGGAGCAGGAGGAGGTGGAGCAGGAGGTGGAAGCAGTGGAGGAGGAGGCGGAGGAGGCGGAGGCACATCGGGTAGGTCGTCAACAGCAGCTCGCGACTCCCGTCGACAGACCAGGGTCATCCGTACAGGAAGAGACCGAGGCTCAGGACTTCTGAGTAGCCAGCCTCAGCCTGTCATACCTGCTTCTGTCATCCCCGAAGAACTCATTACTCAGGTACAGCACGCTCAGCCTTTACACAGACCCTTCCTCTTAAGAATGTTTTTGTAGCCTCTTTTAATCCTGTCTTTACAGTAATTAACAGTGATATTCATGAGAAATGTTTTTTACTTTTGTGACCTTGTACATTCCCCAGGCCCAGGTAGTTCTTCAAGGGAAATCCAGGAGTGTGATCATTAGGGAGCTCCAGAGAACCAACCTAGATGTCAACCTCGCCGTAAATAACCTGCTGAGCCGGGATGATGAAGATGGAGATGATGGCGATGACACTGCCAGCGAGTCTTACCTCCCTGGAGGTTTGTCACACAAATGGCAAATGGCTCATATGTAATGACGTTGTTTTGTGAAATCACTACTCTTTAACACTGAAACAGTGTACTTTTAATTTGAGTGCAGCACATTAAGATATAAGTAGGCTTTTGGCAAAAGGTTTTGCTGTTTTAAATTCTGATCATTGTAAATTGAAATAGTTTTACCATAATCATAAAAAAAGATTTGAGGGGTTTTATGATTCTGTCTTAAAATTTGAAATTTTATGTGTGCTTCCCTTGTACAGAGGATCTGATGTCCCTGTTGGATGCAGATATCCATTCAGCCCATCCCAGCGTCATCATTGATGCTGATGCCATGTTCTCTGAGGACATTAGTTACTTTGGCTATCCCTCTTTTAGACGCTCGTCACTGTCTCGTCTGGGATCCTCCAGAGGTAACTCAACAACTCTCTTCTGACTAGTGATGGGAAGGCAGGGTGTTCTAAAGGCTTTGGTGGCAGCACTGGTGATGGCTTTTGTTCATCTGGGGATGGCTTTATAAGGGAATACTACTGAAAAGCTGGAAATCAAGGCGACTGTGGGTATAATGCCAAATACTGCACTTACAGTTAACCACCGTTCAGGTGTTTCTGTAAAGCTTGTGAAAGCGAAATGGTTCTCGTGGTCTACAGTGTACATTTCCCTTTAGTTTGTTTAGCTGAGTTTATATTATGAATGTTTGGTGTTTTATGCTGCATGGCTGTAGTACATACTGTGAGCTCTCTGAGAAAGGCCCGCTAGGCCCACCTGTCCTAACAAGGACCCTTCAAGGGTCTATTTAAAACCCTCCCTAGCCCACTTTTAGCCCATATGCATGCTTTCTTTCTGTCTATCCACTTCCTCTTCTGTCTCGCATTTTAATGAGCGTGCAATGTGACTCACCACAGTATAATTTAGATTCCCACTCAATCTCAAGTATTGAAATTGATTGATTTTTCATTATAGTGATTCTAAAGAATCTATCTTTCTCTCTCTATTCTTAAAACGATGTTGACGGGTCTTTCCCAGAGAGTGGCTTACTTCTATCCCACTGGTGTGACCTTATTGCATACCAGTTCTCCTTCTTCCCTTAGAGCGTGACTCAGAGCTGTTGCGTGAACGTGAGTCTGTATTGAGGTTACGTGAGCGTCGGTGGCTCGACGGGGCCTCTTTTGACACGGAGCGCGGTTCCACCAGCCGTGAGGGGGAACAAAGTCTTGACAAGAAGAGTATCCCTGTGCAGAGCCCCGTTTCCCTGGGAGAGGAGCTCCAGTGGTGGCCTGACAAGGTAAGAAAAGCACAGAAGACTGTTCAGAGATTGTCTTTTTCAAACAAACAAACAAACAGGAAGTTGCGTCATTATTGCAAGGCAAGTGGAGATTTCACCTGTTTCCTTTGTTCGTCTGGTGTCTGTGCATCATGATTGGAGTTGAGTTGGATTGAAGTTTTTCTTGATCCTACATTTGCTGAGATCTTCAATTTCCTTTCTAGGATGGTGTGAAGTTTGTGAGCATTGGAGCAATGTTCTCAGAGCTGGTAGCTGTGAGCTCCAAAGGAGAGCTGTATCAGTGGAAGTGGAGTGAATCCGAACCCTACAGGAATCCACAGGTGATGAATTCAACCCGTGTTACTGGAAGAAAAACTAAAATCTAGTGAAATAAGATATATATGTATCTTTTATTGTAGCAAGAGCTTAAATCACTAACTTCCTGGTATTTGTCACATCAGAATCCTGCTATTCATCACCCACGTATGTCCTTCCTGGGGCTGGCTAATGAGAAGATTACCTTACTGTCTGCCAATAGCATCAGGGCCACTGTAGCTACAGAGACCAACAAGGTAGGTTTTTAATTGCTCTTCTTTACATTAGAACAAGGTTGTTTGTGCAGCCTTGAGACAATTATTGCTGTTTGTTTGTTTTGGTTTTTTTTTTTTTTAATTGTTCATGAACTATTCTAACAATTGACATTTATTTAATCATCTGTTCATTAGCTGATGTTTTTATGGATGTCATGCAGGTGGCAACCTGGGTGGACGAAACACTGAGCACCGTAGCCTCAAAGCTGGAGCACAGTGCACAGGCTTTCCCTGAGCTGCAGGGGGAACGCATGGTGTCGCTGCATTGCTGTGCACTCTACACATGTGCACAGCTGGAGAATAGCCTCTACTGGTGGTGAGAAGAAAATGTTGTTTTTCTGTGAAGTTACATTGATTTCTAGTTGTTTACGGGAAATGGCAACATTCGCTTGAAAGCGTCCCCATAACATTGTCGTACCACTCAGTTTGTCTTACGAGCCAGGACTGTTCATTACGAGCAGAACAATAGGTTAAATCAAGAATTGTCCGTGTTAGTTGTAGCACTTACTGTCTACGTGCCATAACATTACTAAGTGCTACCAGTGATGCATGTATTATTTTTTCCAGCTTTTGTGTCTGAAAATTGTACACCTTGTGTTCCCTGTTCATGTAGTTTGATTGAAATGATTTTTTTCTATGCTAACCCCCCCACCCCACAAAAAAAGAAAAAGCTAAAGAGATATTTTTAAAATGTCAAAAGATCCTGAAAATTTGTACATCAACTTCAGTAACCTCTGTCTTATGGCAAAACACACAAAGGAGTCACACAGTTCGGTAATCTTTGGTACAATGCAAAGATTACCAAGTGATGTCACAGTCGGCATGAGAGCATTGTATATTGTATCATAGGAAAAGTGTAGATGTCAGTGAAGTGTTTTGCTTTTTGTTTTTATTTGTTTGTTTTTGTTTTAAGTTTACTGCTTCCATCTCTCTGCAGGGGTGTTGTGCCTTTCAGTCAAAGGAAGAAGATGCTTGAAAAGGCCAGAGCCAAGAACAAAAAGCCAAAATCCAGTGCTGGCATCTCCTCAATACCCAACATCACTGTGGGAACACAGGTAGGAAGAAACTTGTTTTTGTTTGTATGTTGTTGGGTTTTTTTTTTTTTTGTTTTGTTTTGTTTTTTTTTTTAGCTTTTTTGTTTTGAGGAGATTTTATTTCTTTATTATTATTATTATTATTATTTTTTTTTTTGGGGGGGGGGAATGGGGACCCAAGTTCATCCTCAGTTAATTTGCCATCTCAAAGTTTACTCTAGCTTTAGCTCTGGAATTACCTTACCAAATAAGAATATTTAAAAAATGCTAAAATGAGTAACGAAATATACTTGGGTAGCTTGTCGAATTAAAGTATGTAATAAACACTAGGCACCGATCAATTCACGAGTTTCTTTTTCCTTAGGTGTGTTTGAGAAACAATCCCCTTTACCATGCCGGTGCAGTGGCCTTTTCTGTCAGTGCTGGAATTCCCAAAGTGGGTGTCCTCTTGGAGTCTGTCTGGAACATGAACGACAGCTGCAGGTTCCAGCTGCGCTCACCAGAGAGCCTGAAGAACATGGAGAAGACCACTAAGACCCAGGAAATCAAGTCAGTTTCATTTTTATTTAGCAGAAAGCTTTTACATGTTTGGATCTGAATAGTGTTTCAGCAGATGGTTTGTTATGTTACGTCGTCGTTGGTAACTGCCTGGAAAAGGACACATACTTAGTTCAGTAAGCCAATGATGGGTCTACCATATGCTAGTTTTGAAAGTTACCAAGCAGGTAGTCGCGGTAGCTGTGCAGTAAGCTCATCATTAGACAATTCTTGGCATCTTTCTAAGCAAAATTTGCTATTAAAATGAAGTCAAATTGGGGGAAAAGGACTTGGTAGGTGATTGGGTGAATTATATCTTATGTACTGTTGCACCTGAAAGTATGCTCTTGGTGCAGCTTTGTTAGTCAGTAGTTTGTCAGGATAGTAATAGACCTGAATTAACTGCCAGCCACAGGTGTGTAGCTTGAAGCCTGGCAAGATGGATTTTACCTTGATCATAAGATTTTCATTCTGTGTCAATAGAAATAAGTGAAATACACATGCCGTTGCAGAGAGTAGTATGCTCAAAAAAACAGCAGGAAAATGAATCCATTTGTCTTGGTCTCCTCTCATAGGACTGAAAGCAAGCCAGAGCTGGTGAAGACTGAAATGGGTCCTCCTCCCTCCCCAGCATCTACTTGCAGTGATACCTCTTCCATTGCTAGCAGTGCCTCTCTGCCCTACAGTATGTAATCTTGTCTCATACCATCTCTCTCTTTAACTATTTGCTGTATCAACAACATCCAAGGCTTGACTTTCCTATCTCCCAGGCACAGAACCAATTTCTTCCTCTCTCTGTGCTCTCATTAGTCCCTTTGACTTTGAAACAGATGGTGCACACGGTTTTATCAGCAACTTTTTTTTTCCCCCCGCCTGTTTTCCTGTGAAGGAAATGTGGCCAACTCGCACTATATACTGTGGCATATCTGGTTGCCTTCTTACAACTGCTTATCACATGAACCATGTGGCAAACTGTCAGTTTTAATTACTTTTCACAAGTACACACTAAAGCTTCACCTTTTTGTTTGTTTGTTTTTCTTTTCTTTTGTACTGTGCAGGCCTATTTCGAAGTATTTTTCTGAGCTGCTTATAGTACCTTAATGTAAATGATATACAATGATAAAACGACTAAAATTAAATGTGCTGTCCCGCTTGTAGAGCGAAGACGCTCCACACCAGCTCCCAAAGAGGAAGAAAAGGTCAATGAGGAGCAGTGGCCTCTTAGAGAGGTAGTCTTTGTGGAAGATGTTAAAAATGTTCCTGTGGGAAAGGTAAGTGCATCTGAAGCAAATATTTGAATACAGAGAAGGTCAAACTTTGATTATTTTTTTTTTTGACTCTTGCTTTTCCTTAACTGCATCTCAGTTTAACAATTTATTACTTTTATTTATGCCGTAGGTGCTTAAAGTCGATGGCGCATATGTTGCTGTCAAGTTTCCTGGGACATCAAGCAGCATGAGCAACCAGAGCACTGCCGCTCCCCCTGATTCAGACCCGTCATCACTGTTGCAGGACTGTAGGCTCCTCAGAATAGATGAGCTACAGGTATTAACTGATTCAACACAGCTTGTTTTCATTCCAGTAAATGAAACTTAATTTCAGTCACTGAGTTATGTATCTGACTGATGATCTACAGATATTTTGGTTCACTGACTTTGTCATCTCCATCTGCTTGACAGGTGGTTAAAACTGGTGGCACTCCAAAAGTTCCAGACTGTTTTCAGCGAACACCTAAAAAGCTCTGTATCCCAGAAAAGGCTGAGATTCTGGCTGTAAATGTTGACTCCAAAGGTGAGTTTTTTCTGAAGGTCAGCCTTCTATAGAGTTCTTTATCTGCAATATCTCCTGACCTTAATCATCTCGTCATCTTCTAGGAGTCCACGCAGTGCTGAAAACTGGTAACTGGGTAAGGTACTGCATCTTTGACCTGGCCACAGGCAAAGCTGAGCAGGAGAATAACTTCCCTACTAGTAACCTGGCCTTCCTCGGGCAGAATGAGCGCAATGTGGCTATCTTTACTGCAGGACAGGTGAGACAGGCTATTGAGGACCAGCATGTTTTCACTACACGTTGTACAAATATTTACCCAATGCTCCACTTTAAATGTTTAATATTTAATTTTTATCAAGGAGTCTCCCATCATCCTCCGAGATGGAAATGGCACAATCTACCCTATGGCCAAAGACTGCATGGGTGGAATTCGAGATCCTGATTGGTTGGACCTCCCACCTATAAACAGCCTGGGAATGGGGGTGCACTCTCTGGCCAATCTCCCTTCAAACTCCACCATTAAAAAGAAAGCTGCTATTATTATTATGGCTATCGAGGTAAACGCAACCTTTATTAATTCATTCATAGAAAACAAAAAAAATTTAAGCTTCAAGCAGCGATGAGATGCCCATCGGACCCTGGCGTACGTCAGAGCATGCTGCGGTCAAGCTTTGCTGAACGTTTCCAATTGTCACTCTGATGTATGTCATTCATTATGTGTGAATGAGAGGAAATTAAATTTTCATGACAAATGGTCGAATCACAGACGCCACCTGCAACCAAAGCTCAAAAGCGCTGCGATTTAATATGGCCCAGTTCTGTAGTTTAGATGGACACAATATAAAGTTGATCTGATAAAATCCCTGTGAGGAGTTTGCATAATTACATCGCCTGGAAATTGCAAAATTGCCATTTTAAACTCAAAATGGTGGACTTCCTGTTGGGGTCCCATTTACTTTTTTTTTTTTTTTTTCCTCCATTTTGGCATTTTACACGTGTTTACCAAATTTTGTTTTAAAATACTCTGATTTTCATTTTGTGTGCAAAATGTCAGGAGTTTTTGAGTATGTTAAACCCCTCAAAAAGCCTGAATAAACTTTAGTGCTCGGGTGCTAATAACATTAACATGTACTTGACCAAGTAGAACAAGTCAATGTGATCAGTGTTGCTCTGTGCCCCTGCTCTCCTCCTTTATAGAAGACCAGAATGCTATGTAGATTATAACGAGTACTCACACAAGTTATTTCACTTTCAGAAGCAGACGCTAATGCAGCATGTGCTGCGCTGCGACTATGAGGCGTGTCGGCAGTACCTGGTCAACCTTGAGCAGGCCTTCCTGTTAGATCAGGGCAGCCAAGCCCTCGGAGCACTTTTGGGTCATCGATGTGATGGAAACCGCAACATCCTCCATGCTGCCGTCTCAGTCTGCTTCCCCGTTAGTAACAAGGAGACCAAAGAAGAGGAAGGTAAGCGGGTGTGTGTGTGGTTGTGGACTGTGTGGACAAAAAAGTCTTTTAGGATCGATCAGATTCTCCCCTGCCAATTTGGAACTGTTAGAAATACAATAGCAAGGTGACTTTTCACTCGAACGCTCACATTAATATCAATAATAGGGACTTGAAGTAGTAAAAATAGAAATGGAGTTGGAAATGCCCGAAAAGTCATGGCAATACTTTACCTCAAAAGAATGAATGGCCACACCTGCCATTTGCAGTGATTTACGCCTTTTATGTTCTTTGGAAGTAGCCTGCAAATGTCCAGAAAGATTCCTCTGCCATCTGCTGTGACCAGCTTTCAACCTCAGTTAATGTAGTAGAATGGGAAAAGTGAGGCTGATAGGAAATTAAAAACTTGCCAGATGTAAAGACTTTAACCCCTGTGGTGACTCTTAAAACAATATGTAACATGTAATCCAACATGCAACTGCAGGCAGTTTCCATGCATTAAAAAACACGCTGTATGTTCATGAACGATCCTCAATCATGCAGTTTCTATATACAAATACACAGAGTAAGGAACAGTTTTTTTTTTTTTGTTTTTTTTTTAATGAAGCAAGTATTTTAATCCATCAACATATAGATATTATATGTTATATGTATTATATATGTATATGTAAATATATGTATTTCAGCTAATTCCTTTCCACGCTCAGTGACCATGTTATTTCATTTCAGAAGCTGAAAGGTCAGAGAGGAACACATTTGCAGAGCGTCTGTCTGCTGTGGAGGCGATTGCCAATGCCATCTCTGTGGTCTCAAGCAATAGCTCTGGAAATAGGACCGGCTCCTCCAGCAGCAGAGGGTAAATGAGCTCCACAGAATGTATAACAAAAAATGCCCTACAGCAAAGAAATGTTTTGGCTGTCCATTTTGGCAGTACCACCGAAACAGGATCTAAGTTATTGACTCGTTTGTCTTTGGGGGGATTGTCACTAGCCTTCGTCTTAGGGAGATGATGCGGAGGTCTTTAAGAGCAGCAGGTCTTGGTCGACATGAATCTGGCCCGTCATCCAGTGACCATCAGGATCCTGTGTCCCCACCCATTGCTCCACCAAGTTGGGTTCCTGACCCTCCACCCATGGACCCTGGTGAGTGCATCTGAAAAAAATGGTAGAGTTAGATTATTTTTATGTGGTGTTTAAAGTGAACAAAGAAAAATAAATTAAATGCATCTTTATTTCTGACACAACCATTCTCCAGCAACACATCGAATTTGATATTTTTTTTCAATGTAATGTAAAACACACAGTGGTAGCCATTTGTAGAATATTGCAGAAGTTATTTTGCTGTTTAATTTACAGTCATCATTTTTGAGATTTCCAAATAAATAGATTTCTGACTCATTGTGTGGGCGTTTTTTATTATTTTAGCAACTATGGAGTTCTTGATTGTCTTTTCACTTGTACTTGTAGAAATCCACCCAGACCAGTGCAATGTCTTTTTTTTTGTTTTTACCATAGTTGTTAATCAGTGAGGTAGTTTTGCACCACCTTACTGGAAAGTGGAGCCTTAAAATTTAAGTGCCCTCCCTTCCTTTTATAGAATTACAATAACAACCGTCTTTTGATTTTCATAATCCTGATTTTATTAAAAATACAAACTGTGTTTGTTTTTCATGAAAAGATGGAGACATCGACTTCATTTTAGCACCAGCTGTGGGTTCACTCACCACTGCTTCCACTGGTAGCAGCCAGGGACCGAGCACCTCCACAATACCAGGTGCATACCTTCTTTATCACGTGCCTCTTTTCCACTAAAGCAGTTTGGTAAATTTAAAAAGAAAACCTTTTGACACTTGGAAAACCAAGTCTTTGCCGGAAATTCTTGTGTAGCAGTGGAGCCAACACTTTGGTAACTTAGAAACGTAGAAACCTATAACATGCTGTGTCAGGGTGTTTGGAGGAACGGGGATAAAGTCACATTGTGACCGCCTAACAAAAAAGGACGGCACAACAGTAGCATCCGCCTAATTCAAACCAGAAGAACGATTGTATCAATGAGAACTATAAATATAAATAAATCATATAAATGAATTGCCAGCTCTATGCTTAAATCTTGTAACGCCTACTGACTAACTGTATGTGTTTTCCATATGAGCAGGGCCGTCCACTGAGCCTTCTGTGGTTGAGTCTAAAGACAGGAAGGCCAATGCCCACCTTATCCTTAAGCTGATGTGTGACAGCGTTGTTCTGAGGCCACACTTACGGGAGCTGCTCTCTGCAAAGTAAGAGTCTTTATTACTGCATTAAAATTGACTGAAAATCTGCTTATTTCTCCCCTGCTATCGTTTGCTCAGGTGCTCTCCTGGAAGTGCTCATGCATATTGTTGCCTTTGTTTGACAGGGATGCCCGAGGAATGACCCCGTTCATGCTAGCTGTCAGTGGGAGAGCTTACCCAGCAGCTATCACCGTGCTTGAGGCTGCACAGAAAATGGCCAAGGGTGAGTTAACAAGCTGGCTGAGAACTGGTTCGCTGGAAACCTTTGTGTTAAAGTGTCTAAATTCAAGAACATGTATTGCATTAACATCTTCACACTAATCAAACGGAGCAGGCATGGAGACATTTGCACTAATATTGTGTTACCAACCAGCTGCCATCTCTGAACAGTTTCTGGGAAAGCGGCAGAGTTTTTAGTACATCTGATATCATTGTAAGTGGTTAGGAAATAGCTGGAACATTGGAGGTTATCCATGAGTTATGTGAATCCTGACCTATTTTGGTGCCCTGCTTCCAGCAGCTAACTGAAGTGTTATAAGTGGCATTCCCGTGTTTCCATGGTTTTTTGTTGTTCCCCAAATGTCTTGAACACAGTTGGTGACCTGGGTATCACAGAGAAGGAGGATGCTGATTCGGTGTTCATGGAAATGATTTGCCCCTCGGGTACAAACCCAGATGATTCTCCCCTGTATGTTCTCTGCTGCAACGACACCTGCAGTTTTACATGGACTGGAGCTGAGCACATTAACCAGGTCAGCCTGTGACAATCCCATTACACTAAAATGTACTCGCTAGAAGAAGTGTTGTGTGTCTGGAAAGTAAGCGGTCTACTTTTAGAATGGCCAAACTCTTTTGCGAATATATTTCTATAGATGTTGACATTTTTCATGACACTTGCGTTGTATTTAGGATATCTTTGAGTGTCGAACATGTGGCTTGCTGGAGTCCCTCTGCTGTTGCACTGAATGTGCAAGGGTGTGTCACAAAGGACATGACTGCAAGTAAGTCCTAGTTTTCAGTGTGGGCTTTTTCACTCCTTGCTAATGCTCGTCTCTCTTACCATTGTTACCAGCTCTTGAAACTAAGTCACTAGACTTTGTATATCCTCTTTCCCAGGTTGAAAAGGACTTCACCTACAGCGTACTGTGACTGTTGGGAGAAATGCAAGTGTAAAACGCTCATAGCTGGTCAGAAGGCAGCTCGCCTGGATCTGTTGTACAGGCTACTCACCACCACAAACCTGGTTACAACACCAAACAGCAGGTGAGCCTGTGAACTCTGCCCCAGGCTTTAATTTGTCTGCTTCATATAGAAGTGCTTCTTGTTCTTTATAGTTGGCAAATGAATTTAGAATTTAACTTGCCACTCTGCTAAAGCTCCATTGTGTTACATAAGTGAGCAGAGGTGGTAGGTCTGTCTGACTTGTTTCTATCTGCAGGGGAGAGCATATATTACTGTTCCTGGTGCAGACTGTTGCCAGGCAGAGTGTTGAGCACTGTCAGTACAGACCACCGCGCATTAGAGAAGATAGGAACCGCAAGGCTGCTAATGCAGAAGGTTGGTTCAAGACCTTTGTCTCATTTACCCACCTTTTTAACTTTAGGTCCATGCTAATTAGAGATTTTACAAGAGTTCATTTGAAAGCCGAACACAGATCCTGAGAGAAAGCTGTCGTGTTCTTGTTTCAGACTCTGACATGCCAGACCACGATCTAGAACCTCCCCGCTTTGCTCAGCTGGCTCTGGAGAGAGTCCTGCAGGATTGGAATGCCCTAAAGTCAATGATCATGTTTGGTTCTCAGGAGAATAAAGACCCGTAAGTATCAGAAGCATTGGAGTTTGAGAATGCATTTTTTTTCCTGAACAAGTCTGATCCACTAATTGCACTATTCAGACCCGATTTTAAATGGTGTGTTATAATCCAAATCAAATATTCAATCAACTATAGCTGTGATGTAGTAATTTGTGTAGCTTGTATCTCAATCCTGTATTTCTTGTTTCCCAGACTTAGTGCCAGCAGCAGAATTGCTCACCTCCTACCTGAAGAGCAGGTCTACTTGAATCAGCAGAGTGGCACCATTCGCCTTGACTGTTTTACTCACTGCCTCATTGTCAAGTGTGCTCCTGACATCACTGTAAGTGCAGTTAGTCTTCCGTTTCCAGTGCACACAGTGTAAAATTCACATTCAGTGTAAATAAGTAACCCTGGTAACATATTTTATTGGGATTGGTCACTCTGTAACTTACTGACTTGTATTCATGCACGACAATCCTCATCGGGTGTTTTATCTCCCTGTTGTATTAGTTCATAGATACGTTACTGGGTACTCTGGTAAAGGAGCTGCAGAACAAGTACACACCCGGTCGGAGAGAGGAGGCTATCAACGTCACCAGAAGGTTCTTGCGCTCTGTGGCCCGAGTTTTTGTCATCCTCAGTGTGGAGATGGCGTCATCAAAAAAGAAAAAGTAAGAACACAATTTGCCGAACACTTTTCTTTTTTTTTCTTTTTAAAGAATTCTCTTGTCTACATTAATCTGTTTAATTTACAATTCTGCTTTGAATCCATGACCATCAAGCAGCTGTTACCAGCATTTATACCTGTACGGTTTGATTTTGCAGGTAGCAGCACTTTGGGTTACGCTTTAGGGTTTCAGAAGGGTTTTCTGTCGTGGATTTAACATTGAAGTAATCTACTGTAAAAAGCCGGGGATGAAGTTGCATTTAAAAGTCCCTGCTTTCTTTTATGACAGTTTTAGTGTCATCATTGACCTAGTGGTCAAGAACTGGATAATCGACTTTAAGGTTTTTGAGAACAGCTCAGTTTTAGACTAATGTGAATGTCTGTGTTAAATTTATGTAGAGCCACCAATGGCCTATACAAGTAGCCAGTGATATTGCCAGCATTTATAGTTGTGCCAATTGCTCTGCATTGTCATGGCCAACACATCTCTTGTAAGTGGACTTTCTCCCTTTGAGATGATTCATTCTCTTCCATTTCCAGTCCAACGGTACCAAACACGCCAATCACAGATGTTGCGGGCTGCGTCGATGCAACATCTAGTTACATTTCTAGAGAGGTGCACATCAGGTTTCAGCACAAATTATGGTGTAGGGTTTCTAAATGGTTTCCACGTGAGACTTAACTACAGCAAAGACTTAACACAGAAGCATAAATCCCACTTAAGGTTATACCAGAACAAATGAAAAGAACGGCCCAAGGCTAAAGCTTGTTTATAATTTGCTGACATACTTGATACCAGTTAGACAAGATTTTCTTATGTAATACAACCATTTCTCAATTCTTCTCCATTTTTCCTCATACAGCAATTTCATCCCTCAGCCCATTGGGAAATGTCGGCGTGTTTTCCAGGCTCTGCTGCCCTATGCTGTGGAGGAGCTGTGTAATGTAGCAGAGTCACTAATTGTCCCAGTGCGAATGGGTATTGCAAGACCGACCGCTCCTTTCACTTTGGCCAGCACCAGCATTGATGCTGTTCAGGGCAGCGAGGAGCTTTTCTCTGTTGAACCGCTGCCACCACGACCCTCACCTGACCAGTCCAGCAGGTTATTGGTTTTCTTGACTTTGTCTCATTGCAAGTGGAGTGATAAAGTAGTTTGTAAAATGTACTTAAATTATGGATAATTAGAATCCACTCTCCTTTTTTTTTTCCCTTATTTATTTCATTTAATGAGCTTGTGTTTAACATTTCCAGCTCCAGCCAGACAGCTGCCTCTTATATCATCAGGAACCCTCAGCCCCGGCGCAGCAGCCAGTCTCAGCCTGTCAGAGGAAGAGATGAGGAGCAGGATGACATTGTATCAGCAGATGTGGAAGAGGTGGGGAGCCTCATTATTAAATCATTAGAGCCATAATGAATTCTGGATGTGCATGTGTGCACTGCATGTTGGTTACTGTTTCTGAGGCTAAAGCCCACAAGCTTACTCTATTCATATTTGTATTTTTTTTCTGTCCTCCTGTTACTGTAGAATTTCAGGTATGTCTTGCCACAAAGTTTTTTTTATTTGACAATCTGTTGTGTGTCTAACAGGTTGAAGTTGTAGAGGGTGTAGCTGGGGAGGAAGACCATCACGACGACCAGGAAGAGCAGGGAGAGGAAAATGCTGAAGCAGAAGGCCAGCACGATGAGCACGATGAGGATGGTAAGATATAGTTGGAGTTGTTCATCTTTATGAATCAAAGTCAGATGAGTTTAGGATGGGGTCATGTCTGTTTTCTAGGAAGTGACATGGAGTTGGACCTGTTGGCAGCAGCTGAAACGGAGAGCGACAGCGAAAGCAACCACAGCAATCAGGACAACGCCAGCGGTCGCAGGAGCGTTGTTACAGCAGCTACTGCTGGTTCTGAAGCAGGTTAGTCAACTGCTTTTATGTAAACCATCAGCTTTTACCTAATACCTTAATTGCGTTAAAAAAAAAACCCTGAAAATCTCAATGTTTTATGACCCCCGCCCTTTTTTCTTTCTTTCTTTCTTTTTTTTTTAAACTGTCACTCCCTTTGACTGAAATCGTAACCATTTTTGTGTTGAATCGGTCTAATTTGGTCTAATCGCTTGCAAAAATAAATTTTGTTTGTAAATCAGTCAGAGTCACAATGCTCGACAGTCAGCGTTGTGGATTGTGGGGATTTTATATTTGGAGAGATAATGATACAGCAGAGAAGGAAAAGTGGTCCCTGGCTGAATACCAAATGTATTTCATTTGCAGGCAGTAGGGTGTCCTTGGCATTTCCTATTTTTGGTATGAGCTCCTCTTTACTTTAATGCATATACAGATATCAGGGCAAGAGTGAATTTGCAAAGTGCATACACAGTTTCCTGCTGAGAGTTCCTTCAGTCCGTCCCCTTCTCACATTTCTCTGTTGTTGTCTGCCGTTTTTAACTAATGCCTCATCACAAGTGTAGCTTTGTTGGTCTTTTATCCAAATAACACACTAATCAACTTGTAGCTTTTCCAAGTGGTGTGGGTTTTTTCCTGCTTGGTCATCTAAAGAGTGCATTTGCTACTAACGATGATGTTAAACTTTCTTGTAGATTATTCTGTCAAGTTAGAGATTGATGTTCTTTCTCTTTGAATAGTTTTTTTTTTTTTTTTTAACTTGAAAATATTTAGAAAATGAAACCATGTATGATTTAGCACAAGCTGAACACCAGAGTGTCCAGTTTTGTTCTCACTCGGTGTTTCAGTGTGTCCAGTTTCGTATTGGTGGTGTTTTGCCTTGTAGTGGTGTGATTCACTAACCCGCACTCCTGCTTGGATAAGTCTGATGTGAAAGCGAAAGACTGGTGGGTCAAATTGAATACGAGAACATTAAACTGGTCTTCTTTATTTTTTTTCTTCATCCCTACTTTAAAGGTGCCAGCAGTGTCCCTGCCTTCTTTTCAGAGGATGACTCTCAGTCCAATGACTCCAGTGACTCAGACAGCAGCAGCAGCCAAAGTGACGATGTTGACCAGGAGACGTTTCTGCTGGATGAGCCTCTGGAAAGGACAACTAATGCGTCACATGCTAACAGTGCAGCTCAGGCTCCTCGCTCCATGCAGTGGGCTGTGAGAAACACCCCCAGCCAAAGGGCACCGGGAAGCGCTCCCTCCAGCACCTCAACACCAGCCGGTCAGCAAATGTCCACCTGCTTCTGCAGTTTTAATTTAAAATTTAAACTGTCTCAGAACTAACATTTCCCCTCCCCCCTCCACAGCAAGCTCCACGGGCCTGATATATATTGACCCCACTAACCTGCGGCGCTCAAGTGCAATCAGCTCTAGTGCCGCTGCAGCGGCGGCAGCTTTGGAGGCCAGCAACTCCAGCAGCTACCTGACGTCTGCCAGCAGTCTCGCCCGCGCCTACAGCATTGTCATCAGGCAGATCTCAGACCTCATGAGTCTGATTCCCAAATATAACCATCTTGTCTACTCCCAGTATCCTGCTGCTGTCAAGCTCACCTACCAGGATGCTGTCAACCTGCAGGTATAATGGCTTGGAGTCTTTTAAGATCTGCATTATGTGTTTTCAGCAGAAGGAGTTCATGTTGATTAGTCTCCACTATTAACAGTGCAATGCTAAGAGCAATAGTTTACATAACGCATAACTATAGAATATTCAACCCTACCACAAATACTATTTAGTGCTTTTTAAAAGGAATGCAAAACAAAATTTGGAATCAAGCTGATTATGTGAGCAAAGAGTGAAATGTTTGTTGTGTGAACCAGAACTATGTAGAAGAAAAGTTAATTCCCACCTGGAACTGGATGGTGTCCATCATGGATTCCACTGAGGCTCAGCTGCGATACGGCTCAGCCCTGTCATCTGCTGGAGATCCCGGTCACCCCAGTCACCCGCTCCATGCCTCCCAGCACTCAGCTCGTAGGGAGCGCATGACTGCTCGAGAGGAGGCCAGCCTCCGCACTCTGGAAGGACGCAGGTAAGCTTTTTCACTTAATGTGGTCAATGAATTAATTGAACTCTTACTCTTACATGATGCAAACAAATGATTGCTTCCCACACTTAATTTAGTATTTGTTTTAGGAGGGCAGCCACACTGCTAACGGCTCGTCAAGGAATGATGTCTGCACGTGGTGACTTCCTGAACTACGCCCTGTCACTGATGCGCTCCCACAATGATGAGCACTCTGATGTGCTTCCGGTGCTGGACGTGTGCTCGCTGAAGCATGTGGCTTACGTTTTCCAGGCTCTCATCTACTGGATTAAAGCCATGAATCAGCAGACCACCCTGGACACGCCACAGATGGATAGAAAGAGGTAAATGATGAAAAATAGTAGAAAATGCCAATTCAGGATTTACACAGAGGCTGCATACTTTGTTTATTAAATCATAAGACAGTAAATGTTTTAATATTTAATTAAACAGTTCACAGGATCCACACTAAAAGAGACTAGCTTCAGTGTGACTTTCAGTAACTTGTAGCAAAATCAGCTGAAATAAACCTAAGTGATGCTAATTAGCTAGGTTATGGACACAGCATGTGCTGCACTGACCACTAGGTAGAGCGAAGGACACAAATTTTGTGTTGCACTGGCTGCTCCGCTCTGCTTATACGTAATTTTTTTGCAGCCACTCTACGTGTATTAGATGCACCTGCTCCCTGTCATTTAAAAACATGCACGTCTCTGACATCCCCTCTGAGAGTTTGTGTTGTATAATGTTAAAATGTTTAATTAAAAAAAATGTATTGCACATTCATAAAGAAAGCTTTTAATTATCCCGATTAGTGAAGATTGTGTCGTTTCCACAACATTGCGTTTCTCCTGAGGTCCACAGAACCGTTGAATGGCTTAAGGGCTCTGGAGGTCCCTGTATATGCATGTAAGCTTGTGTCAAAAAGTTCACCGAACTTGGACACGCATGGAATGTTTTCGCTCATCGTTTGGTTGAACTTAGTGCAGCTGTAGGCTTTGTTTCTACTGGTCGCACGATTGCTCAGCGCAGCAAGAAACCATTGCACGCAAGCAATAGAAATCAAAGTTTTTTAGAGCACAGCGCGTGCGTGCCACATCCTATGTGAAAGCTTATCTAAATAAACTGCTGTTAGGAGCAAAAAATACAGTTCATTCAAACAACAGGGGGGTAATTACATTTGTTTTATGGGCCTTCAGAATAAATGTGAGTCTTAACACGATGTTTATCCTCCGTAACTTTCACTTGTAGGAATCGAGAGATTTTGGAGCTTGGGTTGGACAATGAAGATTCTGAGCATGAGAATGATGAGGACACCAATCAGAGTAAGGCAAAAAAATAAAACGACTAAATGACAACTAAACTATAGTCAGTCCATAATAAATATCAAAGAACTACATAGTTGTTTTAAGATCTGCTGTGTTTCTTTTTCACTTCAGGTTCAACACTGCAGGACAAGGATGAGGACCCAGTTCCAGCTGAGACGGGTCAGAACCACCCCTTCTTCCGTCGCTCTGACTCGATGACTTTCCTGGGGTGCATCCCACCAAATCCCTTCGATGTTCCTCTGGCTGAGGCCATCCCTCTGGCAGACCAGCCCCACCTCCTGCAGGTTAGATTTGCTGCTGATGTTCAACCTCCTTACGTGTCATACTAAGTATTTTTTATGAGTCATCTCAGCTTTGTGGCATTGCATTTTTATTCATCTTGTTTTCTGTGCGAACTCCTTCAAGTATCACTACATGCCAGAGATATTTGGCAGCAAAGAAAATCACAGCACTATTTAGAGAATGTAAAACACTTGAACTGTTACATTTAGCTGTCTTTACATTATAGAATGGCAAGTCAGCCTTTGTGATTTTAAATACATTTTGCTTCTTCTTCAACAGCCCAATGCCAGAAAGGAAGATCTGTTTGGTCGTCCCTCTCAGGGCCTGTACTCTTCCTCTTACATGGCAACCAAAGGCCTGGCTGAGGCAACCATGGACAGGAACTGCCTGGAGGTAAACATGGGCTCCTCTCTACCCTCCCCCTCTCAGGTATACCACTCCTCTACACCGTGCTATCACGCTGGTAGTTGTGTTCTAATATCCATGCATAACAAATCTCCCTGAAATAATAAAGTACTGCAGCATTTTCCCAGTTAAAATAACTTGACTATTAAGGATTCATTATCTCTTCGTGCTATTTGATTTATGAAAGGACAGGTAGGTTGGGTCGTGTTCTTGTGTTCATACGAGTGTGGATATTGGAGCACAGTTTGTATTCGGTGTCCCATTTCCATTCTGTTGTGGCCACACTGCTATCATCTTTAGAAGTTCACTTGTTCACATTACTAAACGACACTTCTGACTCCTGCTCAAACAGATCCTGCCCACTAAGATGTCTTACTCAGCTAACCTGAAGAATGTGATGAGCATGGAGACAGGCCAGCGGAGCACCGAGAACCAGTCGCTGGCAGAGCAGGAGCTGGAGGCTTCCAAACCTGGCCCATCACCCCACGACCTTGCTGCCCAGCTAAAGAGCAGCCTGCTTGCTGAGATTGGCCTCACTGAGAGTGATGGCCCTCCTCTCCCATCGTTCAGGTAACCAGTCATTGCATTTAGTGGGGCTGATTTTTGCAGAGAGGACTGACCTTGATCTCAGCAGCTTGATATGAAATGGTATCACCTATAGATGTTTGTCATCCCATTAATTAAGCCTCTGTACTCGCATTAATTAGAACCTTCATTATTAGCACATGTAACCTCTTCCTGTTTCCCAGTCAGAATGGTTGCTGTGAAAACTGTCTGTTGCTCTCAAACACAGAAAATGTAATTATAGATAAAGAGTTTATGAAGATGAGGAAAAGTTTAAAATAGTGTTTATTGTGTCCTCTGTCCAGACCTCACTGCAGTTTTATGGGGATGATGATCTCACACGACATGCTGCTGGGCCGCTGGCGCCTCTCACTGGAGCTTTTTGGTCGTGTCTTCATGGAGGATGTTGGAGCTGAGCCTGGATCGGTAAAAAATATTTTATTTTTTTTTAACATGCCTTCAACATATACGTCAATACTTAAATGGAGTTCGTCCCTGTACGTTTTTGTACTTGATGGCTTCTTAAATGAAATGCTGCTTAGAGTAAAATCAGCTTGTGTGAGGCGATGAGCCATGAGTAGCCAGAATGAATCATACAGACTTTGAAATTAAAACACTCCTCTGCTGCTATGGTAAATGGTAAATGGCCTGTATTTATATAGCATATGAAACTTAATGTAGCTTTAACTGACCGTGTTGTTGTTCCCTCATTGTTTTGAACCAGATCCTCACAGAGCTTGGCGGCTTTGAGGTGAAGGAATCCAAGTTCCGTCGAGAGATGGAGAAGTTGAGGAACCTGCAGTCCCGTGACCTGGCGCTGGAAGTGGACCGTGATCGAGACCAGCTAATACAACAGACTATGCGTCAGCTAAACACACACTTTGGCAGGCGTTGTACAACCACACCCATGGCGGTACACCGGGTGAAAGTGACTTTCAAAGATGAGCCTGGAGAGGGCAGTGGCGTGGCCCGCAGCTTCTACACGGCCATCGCTCTGGCCCTCCTTTCCAATGAAAAGCTGCCCAACCTGGACTGTGTTCAGAGCGTCAGCAAGGGCATGCAGGCCAGCAGTACGTGTCATCACGATTACAATTCAAGTATGACAATACATAGAAACTACTGCATACTGCATATTATGACATTTGTGTTCATTATTACAATAAATGTTTGCTTTTTGTTTTTGTGATGATGGAAGAAATCATTAAAGTAGCAACAATATAAGATACTTGACAAAAAATATTTTCAACACAAATGAACTTGCCCTGGTCGATTTGTTTGTGCAGATCTAATGCAGCGTCTCAGGAACAGAGACCGGGAGAGGGAGAGGAGAAGTGGTGGGCTTCGAGCAGGATCTCGGAGAGACCGAGACAGGTAAACTCTATTTGGTAGCCTATATGACCTTTCTTTATATTTAGAGAAAATGTCTGCTAACCTGTTTGTATGTTAACAGAGACTCTAGGAGGCAGCTGTCCATAGACACCAGGCCTTTCAGGCCGTCATCAGAGGGAAACCCCAGTGATGAGCCTGACCCTCTGCCTGCACACAGACAAGCCCTGGGTGAAAGGCTCTATCCACGAGTCCATGCAATGCAGCCGGTAATAAACCATCAGCATATCTGTTTGTTTTCTTTCATTAAGACAGGGAACTTGAGTGATCCATAATGTTTTGCTTCCTTGTCTGCATTTATAATTTTTCCTTGATCATACTGAGGGGAGTTGTGTTTGTGTCTTTAGGCTTTCGCCAGTAAAATCACCGGCATGTTGCTGGAGCTGTCTCCTGCCCAGCTGTTGCTGCTGCTAGCTAGTGAGGATTCTTTGAGAGCCAGAGTAGAAGAGGCCATGGAGCTACTTATTGCACATGGAAGGTAAGACAAATCACCAACACCACGGGTGCCTCTGACAATAAAGTGCTCATTTAGCTGGCAAAAAAAGTACCTGTTAATGAATATACATCCATTAAGAACAGTATTTTTTTTCATATTCATACTCGGTGCCATTTAGCAAACTAACTATATTCTGTTTATCTTTCCCAGGGAAAATGGAGCTGACAGTATTCTGGACCTCGGTCTCCCAGAGGCTCCAGAGAAATCACAAGTGAACAAAATATATAACCTGTTTCCATTATTTGTTAACTAGTTTCTTGTTTTCTAAAAATGTTTTAGCCATATTTTAGCAAAGTGTGCTAAACCACGACACACTAAAATGACTTTGACACTTAACAGAAACACTTGCACAACACAGATCATCCTAATACGAAGTTGTTATAAACACTGCCCCCCTCCTCCGTTCAATCATTTTTAGCAGCAGGAGAACCGCAAACGTCACGGTTCAACACGCAGTGTGGTTGACATGGAGCTGGACGACCCAGATGACGGTGACGACAACGCTCCTCTCTTCTACCAGCCTGGCAAACGAGGCTTCTACTCCCCTAGACCCGGCAAAAATACAGAGGCCAGACTCAACTGCTTCCGTAATATTGGAAGGTAATAATAAAAAAAATCAAAGATTTACATGATGTTCGGTTGGATAAAAATGAAATTCAAGAAGGAAAATGTTTTGTGAAATCAGCTGTGTCCTTAGCAGAGTATGAAACAATGTATTTCTCTGTGCAGAATACTGGGCTTATGTCTGCTGCAGAATGAACTCTGTCCAATCACACTGAACAGACATGTCATCAAGGTGCTGCTGGGTAGGAAGGTAAGTAGAAAATATGCCTTTTAAAAAAAAAAAAAATGCACCTGCTGCATAATGCTTGGTTCTTAAATAATTCAATTGCTAACTATTCTTTTACTGCAGGTGAACTGGCACGACTTTGCGTTCTTTGACCCGGTTATGTATGAGAGCCTGCGGCAGCTAATCCGCCATTCACAGGCTGGTGAAGCCGAAGCAGTGTTTGCTGCCATGGATTTGGCTTTCGCCATTGATCTCTGCAAAGAGGAAGGAGCTGGACAGGTAATGGACTTGGTTGTCTAAGTGTCAAACTTGAGCAGTATCAGATGTCACTTGTCCTGTTAAGATGGAAAAACAGCGCTGGCAAATGTGTATGTGATGCAAGGTGAAAAACGCGGCAGCACATCTGAAAATTCTCTTCAAGTTAAATTAACTAATGTGCAGGTGGTGACTTAAGTGAAGCTTATATCTCATTCTGCCTTGTTCAGGTTGAGCTCCTGTCTGGAGGGGTCAACATGCCAGTAACTCCCCTCAATGTTTACGAATATGTGAGGAGGTACGCAGAGCACAGAATGCTGGTGGTTGCTGAGCAGCCGCTTCATGTAAGTATAAACGGCAATTTTACCGAACCTTAAATTGTGTGAATGCAGATCAATGCTTTGTCATTTATCAAAATGTGTATTCACACCGGCTGTCTTTCATAGGCAATGAGGAAGGGCTTGCTCGATGTACTGCCCAAGAACGCCTTAGAGGACTTGACAGCTGAAGACTTCAGGCTGCTGGTCAACGGCTGTGGAGAAGTCAATGTCCAGATGCTTATTAGCTTCACCTCCTTCAACGATGAGTCTGGTATGTTGATCTGTCTACATCGCTTTATGTCCATCTTAATCAGTAAAGGATTTACTATTGTACATTTGACTGTCATATACTGACTCAAGACTTCTTCATTCAACAGGGGAAAATGCAGACAAACTTCTCCAGTTTAAACGCTGGTTTTGGTCCATAGTGGAGAAGATGAGCATGACTGAGAGACAAGATCTGGTAAGTCTGCTCCCATCATAATTAGGAATTCTTTCTTTTTCCATACCTTGGCTGTGGGGTATCTGCTGATACAGGGTACTGATCAGACACCAGTCTTAAATTAAAAAGCCTCGGTGTACAAGTACTTGGTTTCCTGTATATCAGACACGGGATTAAAAAAGTCGTTTGTGTACTCCTCAGGTGTACTTCTGGACCTCCAGCCCATCTTTGCCAGCCAGCGAGGAGGGCTTCCAGCCGATGCCTTCCATCACGATCCGGCCTCCAGACGACCAGCACCTCCCCACAGCCAACACCTGCATCTCCCGTCTCTACGTGCCACTCTACTCTTCAAAACAGATACTCAAACAGAAACTCCTGCTAGCCATTAAGACCAAGAATTTTGGTTTTGTGTAGAAGTTCAACAAAGAAGAGTTTAAAAAAGGAAAAGAAGAAAAACATGTTTACTGTTGTGTAATATTTACCTAGCTCCATTTTTGTAGATTTATTTTTTGTCTAAACGATTTTATGAAATTCGACATACTGTCGCCATCTCCCCGGGCGGTAATATGTTTGTGTTGTGAACACAAACAGCTTGTTATTTTTATTTCAGTTTTAATTGTTTATTTTTCTTTTGTGTTAATGAAGAAGAGGTATACGGTCCAGAACATTCCTGCATTGGCACTGTAAAATGTAAAGCCCACAGCTCTGCTCTATTGGCTTAAACCTTTGCTTCCCAGGAATTTGGCTTGACAGAAAAGCTGTCTGCCGAAAACCCAGCCAAAGATGACAGCAGTAGAAATATTTAAGACACACTGTGACTATAAGTTTTTTTTGTTTTGTTTTGTTCTTTTCCTTCCCTAGAAACGTACTATCACTGACAGTTCACTGCTGCCTTTGTGGAAAGTCATTTTTTCTTGTACAGGGGGAGTAGGGAATTTCAAAATAAACTTGGATGCAAATACATTGTCATTGTTTGTGTGTGGTCTCTAGTTATGTTACTACTTATTTCAATAGACTACCAGGTAATACATTTTATTAGTAGTAGTTAATAGATTGATGAGCTTACAAACCAAGGGGTGTACACAATAAGTATAGGAATATAAAGAGTAAATAACACCAGCAAAAAATTTAATGTTCCAGTAATGATACTTCCATACTAATCCACATGCCAGAAAACTTCTCCCAAAAAAGAATGTATAATGCAGTGTTGTAAAAACACAAAATTTATCGCATGCGTTATAATGTTGAATTATTAAACTTAGCATGCTCTTCTCAGGGCTTTGACCTGGGAAGAGCAAACACAAAGTGTCAAAGTTGTATATTCCACAAGTGTCCAACTGCAGGCCTCAAGGGCCTGTGTCCTGTAGGTTTTAGACGTGTCCTGGATCCAACACAGCTGAATTACTGGCTAATTTCCTTCGGGATTAATAAAGTATTCTGATTCTGAAATTACCTCCTCAACATGTCTCGAAGTTCTCCAGAGGCCTGGTAATGAACTAATCATTTGATTCGGGTGTGTTGACCCAGGGTGAGATCTAAAACCTACAGGACACCTGCCCTAGAGGCCTGGAATTCCCCACCCATGGATTCAAAAATATATACAGAAAAATCGTACAAAATCCTTGTAGTGTTCTTCCTTTCTTTTTGTGACAAGGTATGAATAGAATAGAATTGAACTTTATTTTCATTGCACATGTCACAAGTTCAAAGCAAAGAAATGCAGTTTGCATCCATCCAGAAACTGCTTGGAAGACAAGCTTGTAAGACAACAGGAGGGATAACTGATATATTCACTTGCAAAAATGTCATTAAAAAGGAATATGCAGTTATCTACAACACAATAACATACGCCAGTTCAACCAGGCAGTAAGTGTGAATGTGAGCGACTTCAGGTTCAGGTGCAGCTAATCCAACTACTTACCCTCCAGTCAGCTCCTGTGGGACAAAAACCAAAAAACCTTCCTCAGTCACTGGTTTTACTTGGCCTCTTTACCATCAGGTGGATGAATCTGCTCTTGGCCTCTGTGAACTCATTTGTTGGAGCAAGCAGTGGAGCTCTCAATCTCATCCACTATGTATTTGTCCAGCTGCACAGAGCTGCAGAATGGTGTGTTAATACCTGTAATACATACCAGTTTATATATATTATAGCTATATATTAGGGGTGCAACGATACACAAAATTCACGGTTCGGTTCGGTCCGATACTTTGGTGTCACGGTTCGATATTTTTTCGATACAAAAAAAATGTTCATGCCTTTTTAATTTGTCATTTATTAAAATTATAAATATATATTTTAACTCAAAAGTACAGTTTTTAAATTTAATGTTGCTGAAACAAAAGTAATTAAAAAAATAAATATATCTCAGGGCTCTCAAAATTTCAAAATCCCTGGTAGCCCTTCGGGCAGGGACTCTTCAGTTTTTGGTAGCCCAAAATAAATGTAAGTAGCCCGAATAAAAAAAGAGAGCAATTTTTTGATTGATGTTTTGTTTCCTGTTTTGTTTCCTTTACAATATTATACATTAAAGTATAATATTGTAAAGGAAACAAAACATTAATCAAAAAAATGTTGAAAAACAAATTACAACATTGTATAAAAATTACAATCATCAACTCAAATACTTGGTTCTAATTGAACAGAAATTTCTATGAACTTGTAAGAACTGTAGGACATGAATCAGTCTGTGTCAGATCCTGACTTTGAAATTTCCGCTGAAGTCACGGGTAAGAGACAAGTGGAACCAAGATCGAGGCCATTTGCTTTTTGAAGTTTGCAAAGACTGCTAAATTTTGCCAGTGGTAGTTCACTCTTTGCAACATAGTACGCTGTTCTAAACAGATTTTTCAGGTTTATTTTTAGTATGTTATTTGCAATTGGTGTTTGTTCTGGGAAAGATATTGCAGACTGAGCAATAATGCATTTCTTGCATTTCTCATGGGTTCTAATGGGGGCCTTTCTTAAAATGACTGGTCCCAGTAACAAAGGCGCTTGTCGACTCAGAAATCGAGAGAAAACCAACAACACACCCGGCAGAACATTATGTTATTTACACGGGTGCACATAAGTGGTCCGCATGTGCGCATTCCCTGTCAAAATAAAAGACGCGCACCAGATAAGAAGTTGCAACGCGCGTTTGCGTCCATATAAAAAGCACTGTTTTTGTCCGCTAGAGTGGGATTTTCACGGCACATTCCGCACCACATCTCTGTGCGTTCATCATTTGTTTGAAGCCAGCTCACCTCCTGCAACCACTTTTCTGAGAATACGCGCTTCTTTTGTGGTTCGGACTCCTTCTGACATTTCTTTGGAGGTGGAGGAACACCAAAGTAATTGCTTAAAGGAGCTTCTTCGACATCTTTAAGAGTTCTAAACAAATGTCTGTCCTCCAGAAAATCTTATGTACGCAAACACGCGTTGCAACTTCATATCTTGTGCGCGTTTTTTATTTTGACAGCGAATGCGCACCTGCGGACCACTTATGTGCAGCCCTGGTTATTTAGCTCGTCATATTGCAGCCACAGAAATTCTTTTGTCCATGAAACCATAAAGCTGCACTTTCTTTTTGCCTTATAGTCTGATTTGTCATAACTTTTCCGTTTTGTGGTAAGCTTTTCTTTGGCTGTCACTTCTTCACCCTGACCTCTCTTATTTGGCTCAGCAGAACTAAAATATATATCCTGCTGCTTTTACATACACACACATAACGGTCAGCGATTCTCTGCTCAATCAACCTCTCATATGTTTAAGCTTGCTGCGGGAGATTTCACTTGTCATGTTTGCATAGTAAGCTAACGATTGATAAGACGATGTCAGAGGAATTGGTGCGCAAATTATCATCACTCACCAATCAGTACTGTCACTCTCTATACACAGTTTGCACGATTGCAAAATGAAAGCAAAAAACAAGCGCAAATTCAAACGCGATTTCAATATGTCACATATTGACAGTGGCTCACCGATGCCAATGACATAATTACCCAGCTACATTTCTGAAAGAATGCAAAAGCATTGACATATATTTTTCCTTCCTACAATAGCCCGACGGGCAGGGCAGAGATAGATTTTGGTAGTCCGACTGGAAAAATCGCTAGCCCCGGGACGTCGGGCTAGCGATTTTGCGAGCCCTGTATCTGATTGAATCACTCACCTTTGGAAAAGAGAGTTTATTACAGAGAAATGGCTCTTTCCAAAATAAAAGCTATACTATCCGCTTCTTCTGGGCTATATTCCCAGCAGCATATTGTAGCGGGTCAGGGCTGTTCGGGGTTCTGTTTGTACAGTTATGTTTTGTTTATGTTGCCATAGTGACGGGTGACGCCCTCTCGCTGCGACGGTGTGTCCTTCGGGGTCAGAGGGCGCCCTGTGTGTTGTTGTTGTTGTTGTTGTTGCTGTGCGGTTGCCGCGCTGAGCAGTTAGCTAGCGGCAGTGTTCTTCTGCAGATGTCAATAAACGGCTGTGCTCCCTGGCTAGCTCACGGGAAGCAAGACCAAACGACACCTCTGTCTCCTCCTTGTCTGAGCTCGCCACATTGGTGTCAGAAGTGGGATGATGGTGGCACCCCATGTTCTGACCCGAGTGACTTTTCCCCCGCCGGTCGTGACCAGCCGGTGCGCCAAAAGAAGGCACCTGGACATTTGCAGGACTTTGTGTGGGGTAATGGGGTCGTCGGGGATGACTGACCCCTTAGGTGGGGGCTATGTAGCGGGTCAGGGCTGTTCGGGGTTCTGTTTGTACAGTTATGTTTTGTTTATGTTGCCATAGTGACGGGTGACGCCTTCTCGCTGCAACGGTGTGTCCTTCCGGAGTCAGAGGGCGCTCTGTGTGTTGTTGTTGTTGCTGTGCGGTTGCCGCGCTGAGCAGTTAGCTAGCGGCAGTGTTCTTCTGCAGATGTCAATAAACGGCTGTGCTCCCTGGCTAGCTCACGGGAAGCAAGACCAAACGATACCTCCGTCTCCTCCTTGTCTGAGCTCGCCACAATATTAAACATATCAGATCCCCATAAGGAGAATCATGTGCTAACGGCTGTCTAAATGACTCGGGTAAAGTTTGTAGCATGCATGCTTGTTGTTTTTGTCTGCTTCCACTTGTCTTTGCACTAGGATGATGTCGGTGTAAATGTGCAGTCATATTCGTTGTGTTCCCACTAGTGCTGTCAGCGTTAATCTCGTTGAAATGACGTTAACGCCACAACACCGCGGCCAACACCTTAACGAGCTAACTGCGCTAACACACTAGCTCCCACCCATGTAATTGAGCATTGCGTGGCACATCCAACATACTGTTTTACTTTAGTCCATGATGCGCTTACCTTCAGGGTCATATGTCACATGAAAACCAAAATAATTCCAAACGCCAGATCTGAATGAGGGTGGGGGAGGTTCAATTTGCCATGTTGCAAGGAGAGCTTAACTTCTGTCTCGCTAGTTTGCCCTGTGCTCTTCCTTCTGACCATGCTGTCTGTCTGTGTTGAACGCTCAGTGGATCTGCGCTCGACAGTGCAGCCTAGGCGGAGTAGTCGAACGCAGATTCACTGAGCGCTCAACACAGACAGCATCGTCAGAAGGAAAGTTGATAAAATAAATTACAAATTTTGTATTGTTCGATAAATATGCATACCGAACCGAAAGCACTGTATCGAACGGTTCAATATCGATACAAGTATCGTTGCACCCATCCATCCATCCATTCGCTTCTGCTTATCCTTTTCAGGGTCGCGGGGGGCACTGGAGCCTATCCCAGCTGTCATAGGGCGAAAGGCAGGGTACACCCTGGACAGGTCGCCAGTCTGTCGCAGGGCCAACACACAGGGACAGACAACCATTCACACTCACATTCACTCGCACATTCACACCTAGTGACAATTTGGATTAATCAATTAACCTATCCCCACAAGCTGCATGTCTTTGGACGGTGGGAGGAAGCCGGAGTACCCGGAGAGAACCCACGCAAACACGGGGAGAACATGCAAACTCCACACAGAAAGACCCCGGCCTGATGGTGGAATTGAACTCAGGACCTTCTTGCTGTGCGGCAACAGTGCTAACCACCGTGCCACCGTGCTGCCCTAATATATATATATATATACTAATATAATAAATGGGATTCTTTTTCTATGATTGTGTCATGAAATTCATCATCATTCCAGCAAGTTTTACATTTGATGCAATATGTTTATGTAGGTTCTCAGTCATCCAGGTCATGGTAGCCTAAGGGGCTGGACTTCTTTAATTTTCTTGAAGACATCTCACCTGTCATCCGAAAAGCTTCAGTTCTGAAACCAAATAGTGGAGTCACTTGGCTCATGTGAAAAAAATGTGCGGGTCATTATCATGACAAGGCGACCTTGCGTCGCCTTATCGTGTGACCTATTGAGATCACCTGATGCAAGATGTGAGTGGGGGTTGAGGCACCTGGGAACAGATCTCAAAACTGCATTGTAGGTGGCAGGCAGTTGATGTGCTAGCTAAGGCACCCCCCTCTGTTCAAAGATTAAAAACTTTAAACAAAGGTTAACTTATTTTTGTTTAACATTTTTCCTCTATTACTTTGTTGTTGTTGTTGTTTTTTTTCATTAAAATTTTTGTCCTTTTGATAATCTTTGTACAAGGGGGGTGGGGCAGGTCTGTGTTAAAGGCGTACTGGAAACATTTTTGAATCAAGAATTTTGACCAATCAGCATGGAGAAAGTTGTAGCCCTGCCTATTTCAACGGACCTGCAATAACCCGTTTTTTTTATTTCTTCCAATGATTTTATGTGCGGAAAAAAATAAAAAATAAAAACTCGTGAGCTGTTAATTTGACCAGAGACTTTTAGGTATCAACATCAGGATCTGTCATTTGTAGGACCAAGGCAACAAAAATATGATACAAAAGTGTATAGAAATAATACACCATGCACACAGTACGTGTGTGCAACTCTGTACTTGAAATAAAAAAAACTATCAAAACAATTCAAGTTCATAATGTATTTTTTGATAAATAATCCAAGACAGCTATAACACGTAGCTGTAATTCACAACCCGGAAACTCAGGTTTACGACTGTCGTGAAGGCAGCGTGTCTCTCTTCCAGTCAGAACGGAGCCATATGAGGTGAACCTGCTTTACTCGCGCTCCTCACACTGGACTCATTGTGGTGGTCAGCTAACGGTAGCAAATTATCTTATGATGATATCAGTTAGCTAATTTGTTTAGCCACCGCAGCGCTTACAACATTTCGCTAGCTTGCTTGGCTGATCGGCTTGGCTGATGTTGCTGGCGGATGAATTCGTTGTTTTTCATAATGTCGAAATCGTTCCGTTATTTTTAGCTAGCACTGCATGCTAGCGCAGCTAATAGTGGTAAGCAAAGCGTGACTAATCGGTCTATCAGAAACCGGAGGAATGGAGCAGTGGCAGGACGCGGCCTCTCGGCAGGTCAGCCTGCTTACTGATCGTGTGAATGAACTGTTGTCCAGAGGTCTGGAGCTACTGCGCTCCGAACTCGGCGTGGATTTGGGGCTGAAGCCGGAGCTCATTCCGCCATGGATGATCCTTTTGCTGGCAGGTACTGGGCTGCTGCTGATGGTCGCTCTGTGGGCCTCAGTCTGTCGGGGTCTCTTCAAGAAGCGCCCTGTTATGAGCCATGCGGACGACGGAATTGAACTAAAGCGAACTGTCGGTAAACCCGTCAAATCCGAGGAACCGAAGAAAAAGAAAAAGAAAGCGGAAAAGGCACGTAAAATGAAGTCTGTTTTATTTCCAGCTTTTCCCTATACCGCTAGCAGGGCTAGCTGTCAGGCTAACGCCACGGTGACAACTAAATCTCATGTCATGGCTAAAACAAGCTTCAGGCTAGTGTTCTGTCCGGCTATGCCGTTAATGGTTGGCGTTTTATGCATAAGTAACAACGGTATAACTTGTAATGATACTCGTGAATTTTAAATGACCTTTCCAGAAATCTCAGCCAAACGGGAGAGCTATCGCTGAGCCACAGGAAGAAGCCATAGCGTCGGAAGAGATAGTGCCACATCACCAACCGCCCCCACCAGAAGTCAAGCCGGAGAAGGTTGCTGAGGTAATTTAAAATCGTGCCAGAATCACACTCTGTTAGGACTCAAACCAATTAATTTTTCTATTTTAATTTATCTACGATAATGCTTGTCTTTTGTAGCATTTTCTATCATTCGCGTTACTACTTTGACGTCTTCACTGAATGTAGTCAAGGAAGAAAAAAAAAAAGAACATTTTCGCCCTTTCACTCTTTAATGACGCAACCGGCCACTGGTGTTGGGTTACAGTCTTCAGCTGTCATATGCAGCACAAATGTGGAGATGTCCGCTTATCACAGCACATAGTGTCATCTTCTAAAGACCACAATATAAAAGTATTGGTGACCCGGAAGGTTCGGCAGTCAGACGTGGAATCACGCAGGAGATAAAGTAGTGCTCACGAAAAGTACATGTAGAAGATTTAGGTACAGTGGATGTAGTTTCACTTATAAATAGACGAGGCCTGAGCCTGCTGTGCAGCATGGTTCATTCAGCATGTGGTCCCGTTCCCCCTCCTTAATAAATCATATGTTCTGCATACTATCAACATCTTTCTGATTCTGTAAACTGTCAAATAACCTTGTGTGTTTATGTCTTTGTCAAATATACTGGCTTTTGTTTGCAACTTTATGTCCGCTCTTTGTTTTCCAGGTGAAGAAGTCAAAGAAAAAGGCCAAACAGGCTGTGAAGGAGACCAAGACAGTGACTACAGATGGCAAAGAACCAGAAGAAGGTAAAATGTTCTGAGTCCTGTCATCATTTAGCTGTTTTCAAAGTGATACTCTGGTATTATCTGTGGTATTTGACTGTTTTAGTTTGTTTAGCTTACCTCATAAGGAAGACATACCCAGTGACCTGACCAGTGAACCACAAAGGGAATAATTAACAGCGTGGGTTTAGTTACATGCAATCGGTGTCTTAGTAAAATTCACTTAGCCTCAAGTCTACATCCAGTCCTTCGCCCTGCTTAATCTGTACCATTTTTTTCCCCCTCACTAATCCTGTAATGAACTCCTGCAGTATTTTGTGACAAATTCTACACTGAACTTAGTGCTACCTTTCAGGCACATGGGAAACCAAGGTCAGCAACAAGGAGAAACGGGAGCAGCGCAAGAAGGATAAGAGTTCCAGCGATGGCTCAGCCAGCCCCGGTGGAGGGGGAACACCTGTGAGTGTTCCCACAGAGCAGCCCAAGGCCTCCACAGCCCCTGCACCTACCAACCAGAAGAAGAAAAAAGGTGGCTTTTTAAGTGTCCTTTCTGCATTTGAAGAGTTCTTTTTAAAGATCCTGTAGACAGTTGCACAAATGTTGTTTCTGTATACATTGTTGTTGCCTTTCGTTGGTCTCTCGTGGCCAAAACAGTCTATGAATACAGGCATTATGGGAATTTGAGTCTCGAGTGAGCTTTCTCAGAATTGTTTTTGCAGTGTTTTTTCTTGACCTTGCTCTTTATTCTCAGGAGAATCCACAAAAGTGAAGCCTGAGAAGGTGGAGGCTGTTGTCTCTAAAGGTAATTATCAGTATGAAATTGAGAAAGACATCACACATTGATATTAGTACGTACTAGAAGTAAATTACAGCAAAGTCTGGGTTGATGTGCCGCTAGCCTGTCAAGTGGAATCAAATGTTTCTCTCTTGGTATTAGTTAACAGCAACAATGCGGTGGAGGTGTCCTCTGCTGTACCTGATGTGCCGGTAAAGATTCCTGCTCAAACTGTTGCTCCCAAGACTGCCTCCTGTACCACCAGCAGGGAACCACCACTGTGGAAGACGGGGATTGATGGTACTTCTAAACTCTTCATTGTTGATCTTGACTTCTGTTAAGCATAGTGCTTTAAAATAATTATTACAATTAACTGGCTCGTTTAAAAAGTCACACATCTACAAAATATCCCCCATGGTGTATTCAGATCAAAAACAAAGCAAAGTTTTCACATGGTGCAGGTGCATACAAAGCAGGTGCAAAGACAAGTGTGAAAACATTTCATCTTTAGCAAACGATCTATAAATCGTTGAGTTTGAGACAGAACAAAGAAAGTGTAGGGCTTAGAGAAAAGGCTGGGAATTTGTAAAACTTCTTGTAAATTCTGAAGATGGTGTTTGAACCTGATTCCAGTCTACTCTTTCTCCTTTTGGCTCCTGCTATATTGGGTTTTCCAAAAAACAATTAATTCTTCATTATTGTCCTGAACACATCTTTAGATTTGTTGTGTTTGGGAGAAAAAGAAACTAAGTGTAATAGAGCTTCATATTAAAAATGGCTTACTGAATATTAACTCACCATCAGTACCAACGGTACCAACTAGTCTGTTAGGGCACATTAGTCCTCATTCATAAAGTGCTTTACAAATCAGAACATTACAGCTGCCAGGTGGATTTTTCCCGTTTGAGTGTAACTGGTCAAACAACAGAGCCACTTACTGCTAAAGAGACAGAGTGAAAGTGGACAATATATCCTTGGTTTCGTAACATAAAACTCATTGTTGCTCCCAGGGAAAGCACAAAAGTGAACCCAGTCCTTATTTTCCCCTGAGTTATCGATTTTGTCACTAGTTAGCCAACATAAGCTAATGTAGGTCTATTAGCAACAACCAACCAACAACATGACATCACGTTCTGTACTAACAGAAGATAGTGCTATACATGTTTTTAAAAATTTACGCACAGACGGCGTTAAATCTGTTTTTGATAGGTTTTTGTCTAAAGTTTGACAGTAAAATTCTCTTGAATTATTATTTTTTATTACTTTAAATATACAGCTGCTTAAAGGCCCCATTCAGACAATTTAGAATCCCCAAGGTCAATGTTTTGAGCAGTGATGACACAACTTCTGTGAAATGTGTCTTTCAGAGGCGTGGACTGTGAGTAAAAGGGGAATGCCAACAACCCAGGTAAATCTGATGTCTTTACCGAGTCTGGGAATTGGTACTGCTGGTAAGTATACACTGCAGCAAAACTGAGTCCTGCCACTAGATGGCACTGTTTGTCTTGCCCAGATTTGGTTGTATTAACGCGGTAATTGTTGTCTCCATAGAGCCCAAGCCTGTGAACGACCTGCCGTGGATCAGTCAGCCCAGACTAGATGATGAGTGGTCTGGACTCAGTAAGTGCCATTTACTGGTTTTCTTTCACCGCACTGTTTAATTTTGATGTTGCTTGATGTCATTTCTGTTGTGGTACTCCTTCACGTTTATGTCTCGTGACACCCTTTTTGTCTCTCAGACGGTGGTTCTGTGGACACCAGTTCTGACTGGAACGCCCCCTCTGAAGCATGGGGCAACTATGAAGAGCCCACCCTCGAGCCTCCTCCAGCACAGGAGCAGCCCCTCCCTGAGCCAGCCAAGGTTAATCTGTTGATCGGAGTGGCAGTAAGTGTGGCCAAGCTCTGGACAAAAATAAGCATTATAGAAGTTTTAAAAATAACAACCCATTAACTAATGAGTCATCAGGGCTTAGACTCAATGAGCTGTCCTCGTTCTTTCTTTTGACTGTGACCCTGCAGCTCAGTGGCTCAACACAGTAGACTGAATAGACAACATAGTTTATCATATTATGGCGGCTGTTTGAAACCAGTATGTGGATGTGTACAGATCATATAGACTTCAAAGGCCTTTCTCATAGCGGACATTTTTCTACAGTATGACAAACACAGGTGTAATAAATGTTGCAGTGAATAGCAGTTTACTTAAATGTTGATGCGATGACATGTTGTCATGTGCTACTGTGCCTTGCTTCTGCCAACAGACAGTGGAAAAGTAAGGAATTACCAAAGCATTCCCATTTGCTCTAGAATTTCTAATATAGTGTCTGTTCCTGTGTTTTTAAGTCATGTTTTATCCTCATGGGTTCACAGGAGGATGGTGACGATGAGAAGGATAAGGGAGTGACCACTGCTGATGGAGCGGCTAAAACTAAAAAGAAGAAAAAGAAAAAGAAGAAGGCTGCTGAGGAGGGAGGAACAGCTGGTCAGGTAACAGCTTGTGAGCAAATGCACCGCTGAGTGTAGTAACCTTAAAAGGTGTAAAACAAAGAGTGGTGAGATGTTCATTCTCCTGGATATTTTTTTTTTGTCTAAATTCCACTTGTTTGTTTGTTGGCTCAGGAGCCGGAGAAGGAAACTGCACCTGCAGCCTCGGTGAAGAAGCAGCCACCTGTTCAGGAGAACGCTGCTGCCGTCCAGCCTGTCAAAGCAGCTGTCGAGGTCAGTGGGCTGACGGGCAAGAAGGAATCAAAGATGATCTTGAAAAACGCGGCTATTCTGTTCTCTGACCCGTAGCCTTGCAGCTGTTTCTTTTTCGCTCTTAACTTGCTGTTTTCCCTTTCCTAACAGGTGAGAGCAGAGCGTCCAGTGAAAGACAACATATCCCAGAAATCCCCTGTCACACAAGTGCCACTGAAGCCAAATGAAGGAGAACCAACTGCCAAGCAGAACAACCTTCCTGCTCCGACACAACAAAGTAAGCGCTAAACACTGTCAGATGTGACACCAGAACCTTGTGCATGCTGGTACTGAGGCATTTGGTGCAGCTAAATATGACTTTCCCAGTTGTCTAGTTGTTAACTCTGATTTACTTGTATTGGAGTATCAGATGCACATAAGCTGCATATTTTGAAGCATTTACAATTTCAGGTTCTGAGCAGTTTGGCAGCGTGCTATTAATGTAAAGCAAATTAATATAAAGCAAACTGAATCTCCTTCACTAACAAATCTGTATCCAAATCCAGATGTGGGTCTTAAAGCTTTTCTCCTTTACTTTTGTCTAAACCTTTTTTTTTTATGTTACTTTTTATACAAACAAAAAACAAGTAGATCCGTTGCTGAAGTTGGGACAACTATTGGTGTCCAGTGTCTCCAGTAATTATAACGTTGAAAAATGAGTACAATCACATTTTCTATAAACTTGTTACTCAAGTATCACGTTCATGTGACAATGCTGAAGTGTGTGTTTCAAGGTTAAGCTTGTTAATAATCTTAGGAAATTTAATCTGCAACAACTTGGATCATTTGCTCTTGATACTGTATGCTTTGATCAAGCTCTTTAAATCTGTGCTCAGCTCATTTCTATTACCCACGCCATCTTTTTCTGGGAATGATGGGTTAAAATTTTGTCAGTGGAAGTCAAACTCTTTTTCTCACCAGTGAATCAAACAGATGTGGGGTTATGCTCATTGAAAGAGATGTTTAAAGGTGTTCCTACCTTTGTGTGTTTCCACAGAAAAACCTGAGGAGAGCCAAGCGCCCAAACCAGCAAAGAAGAAGAAGGCGAGGAGAGAGACATGAGACGGAGTCCACTCTGCAGGCCTCTGTATGCAAGAGACTTGATACTCTGTTTATGCAACACCTTTGGTGGCAGGAACTCTGAACAAAGATCTTCTCGATGGACTCTACCTTGAAAACGTGTGGAAACCGAAACAACTTTTATACACATCCACGTGTCAGCAGGCGCATCGTTGAAAACTGAAACTAGATGCAGTGCAATCTAATGTAATGCGGTGTTGATGATTTTTAAGTATGCATTTGATACTGATTGTGTCTTCTAATTCCACTGAATCCAATAACTGAAGGAGCTGTATTGTAGTAATTAGACGTGTAGAAATTACTGATCATGTTTAGAAGTGTGTTATCGTGGTGGCTATCGAACGCAGAATTACTGTGTAGAGAATGCAAACGGTTGCATCAGGTTACACGACACTAGGCCTTCGCTTTGCTGTCCTTTTTTTTTTTTTTTTCTTTTTTCTTTTCTTAAATTGCTCTGATGTTTGTAAGCTGTGGCACCGGTGAAAAGAGCAGGAAGATCAAATGTTTGTGTCAGCGGTTTGGGCTCGACGGCACGTAAACATTTGTGACATGAAATGAGCTGTGAGCGTTGTGAGACCATGGAAAAGGGACTCATGAGCCGCACTGTATTTTTTATTTTACTTTTTTTTTTCCATGTAATTTTGAACACTTCATGGACACACTCTCCATCTGGTCTGTCCCCTGTCTGTTGTTGTACTGCAGTGTGTCGAGACAACAGTTTCCTTGCCGTGTTTACTGTCTGTGACTGCTCTTAGGAGCGCAGCCGCGTGGGAGCCTCTGATCGTACACGTGTCACGGCAGTGTCATCAACCTCCTCATGATTTTCCACCAGTGAGTGATTCCGAAGTCTTCAGAACCTTTTGTAAAACCTGTTTGTAACAAAAGAAAAGCTTAAGCCATATGTAAAAAGACTAAATAAAGGCCAGTTTTTCTACATTTGGGCTTCTTCATAGCACAGTGTGGATTGTCCCATCACTCTGAGAAACAGTGTTACTGCTGTTGAGCTCAGGCCTCAGGCCTGCAACCTCACCTTTAGAAGATTCACTTTATGTGGAAGTGGGAAAATAAAAGTGGACTTGCAAGGATCTTTTTAAAGACGCGACCAGTAACTTCCAGATTAAAGTACTTATTTTAATCCCCGGCTGTATAACTTTCTGGAAATGACGGGTTACAGCATCGGATTTGATCCGATCTAATCTGTCACACGCTCCAGTGTTTATCATCCTCAGGACGAGTAAATGCATCCTTCTGCAGCGGATCGGCAAAGCTGATCAGACTATAACCGGAAGCATCGGGATCCTTTTCAAAATAGTAGCATGCTCAAGTTGTCATTCGGGTAGTGTGCAGAAAAGAGGAGGAAAAAGTTTTATACGACTGATTTCACAAGCACACATTAGCCTGCCATTTGATGACTTTGACAAATTGAATTTGGTCCGCTTGATTTGATTACTCATCAAACTAATCTTATTTTACTAATCTGGAACTATTTGCTCCGTATGTCATCGCTATCATTACAAAATGTACATCAAATCACATCCATGTTAAAATATGTGACACACATATTGGGCGGGACAGAGTTTGTCTTCCTTTAAAATAATGTAAATGTCTCACACTGGCTTAACGCAGTGAAGAACAATGAATTGAAATTACTGAATCCGTAGATTAAGGAAAATAAATGGTGATGTATTTGCTAAATACATCAGTATTTGCAATATTGCTGTAATAAAGCAATAAATATTCACCTTAAAGAGCACAGTGAGACCGCTGGTGTTTAATTTTGAAAAAACGGAAGTCGTGATTTTAACTGTGACGCGGGCTTGTCGCGTCTCTGGTCCGCTAAGCTGCTCACCCTGATAAGTACCGGACGGGTCAGGGGCAGTCAGAGCCTGTTCGTCAACTCTTGCTCGGTGAAGACGTCGATAGGACAGCGGGGACTCTTCCTTCACATACACCGACACCGTTTGTAAATGCCTGCAGACACACAAAAGATGATGATGACGGCCTCTCCGTGGGACCGCTGGTACTCCACGCGCTGCTGCCTGTGTTGCCATGTCCGCACGGGAACCATCATCCTGGGGGTCTGGTACATGGTGAGCATCGCCTAACTCTGTCACTCACTGCATGCGTGTAGACTTCAAGAAACAGCAGAGCCAGAGACAACATGATATGAGCACAGGATTTAAGAGTATATAATCTGTCATTTAAAATCATTTCACGTCAGACTTGATCTGTACTTGCCTTTTTGATATTTATATAGCTGGAATCAAAATATAAAGATGACATTGTTTTAAATTACTTTATCCAAACTTTTATTTGTAAATACAGGATTATTGATAATACTTAATTTAAGAAATTACTTATAGTATAGACACTTTAATCAAGTATTTTAAAATTGATTAATGAAACAATTCTGTCTTTTCTGTGTTGTGGCACTAAGCTCTTGTGGAGCATGTCTGTGAATTAATGCTGGTGTAGTTGAGTATATCAGACTGACTAAACCAAACACCACATGTGGAAAAAGCTTCTCTCTGCTCCCTATGAATAAATAAGCAGTGGGCCTCTTCAGGTAGGGTTTTGTGTCAGGCTGCCAATTGACTGTGGAGAATTTTCCATTACACTCACCTGATCAATGGGGATGTATGAGTCACCTGAATAATGAGAGGTGCTGGCCAGAGCAAAACAAAGACTTCTACTGTAGGTACTTCATTTAACATAGCTGCACTGTCTCCACGCCAAGACTTAAGAATTTAAGGATGGTTACTGGCTGCAGTCTGTGATGATAAAAAGTTAAGTAATGTAAAGAGCACTAACAGACACTGCTCTGCAGATTATTAATTATGTGTGGAATGTCAGGTGAAGAGGTTTACATTTCTGGTGCGCCATCTGTGCATACTGTTGCCTTCATCTGTCCATATGTTCTCTGTCCCTAAGCTCATCAATGCTGTGGTGTTACTCATCCTGCTCACTGCCCTCAACGATCCTGAGCAGTACCACTTGACCAGTGCAGAGTTGGCTAATGACCTGGATGTCATGGATGATGCCAGTAAGTAGTGTTTTGCAGTAAATGTATCATAAGTTGTCTCTAAGAGTTATGAAGTAGATTATTGTTAGGAGTTTTTACATCCATGTATCTTTTTGTATACGAGGGTTAAATCTTGATGGAGATTTGCTAGAAAACCCAGTGGGCTCTGTGGTGTTTTTCTTAAACTCTTGCGTGTAGGTAGATCCGTCATGTAACTAATGGAATAATTTACTGTGTTATTATAAGGACCTCAGACATTGTCTAAAGTGACAGTCTTCATTTCTGTATAAGTAAAAACACCCAAAGCCACAGCCTCCCAAAAACCCAATGTCCATCTGTGCAGAGCATTTGAAAAGCCTTCTTAACACACCAGGTGCGTGCTGGAACAGTCTGACCAGGGGTGACTCACAGCACATGGTGCTGGTAGTCTCTGATTGGGAACGACTATTGTCCCAGTTCCAGAGGATGAGCGTTGTCCTGTGACCCATTAGTACATGCTGGACCAGCCGGTGCCACTGCAGTTTTACAATCACATGCATAGAATGTTCAGATTTCTGAGGTTTATAAGTATCAGTTCACTCAGTAACATGCACTGACGCTTGCTTTTGTGCAATAACAGTAAACATCTTTTGTTTTAATCTTTTCTTAGTAAAATAATTCTCCCCTGAGAAAAACAACATCATTATCCTTAGGGCTTTGACTCTAGATGAGAAGAAAGCTACTGGTTCCATTTGTTTTTTTTCAGCGTGTAACTGGAGTTGAAGGGGAATTACCGTAGCTCATTAGCTTATTATAAACACACTGAAGCTAACAACTAGCTTGTCACATTTTAATGTTTTTTAGGCCAAATTAAACACGAGGTATATGATATAAATATTGAGCTTTTGTGATAGATTTTAAGCTCAAATTTTCTGGTTAGCTATAATCTACCAAACAGAATCAATGTTTGGGTATATTTATAAATGTTGGGGGAAGAAAGACAAGCTAGTCTTTCTGCTAGCTAACCTTCGTTTAGCCACATTTTTATGTTTTGTGGTGGCACTTAAAGACAAGATATAACATGCTAATGGATGAGCTTTATACTTGTTGCTATATCGATTTGGGGCACAGTTTCCTGGCTTCCAGTCATTATACAACAAAATATTATTATATTCTGAAATTATGTGTAAAATGTATAATAGCTTAAGCATTCACCACCAAATAGCAAGAAGGGAAGGTTAGCAACAAGCCTGTGAACATAATGGAGAATTCAGCTGTTGCCAGATATTTTACTCATTAGCTGGTAAAATAAAACAAAAAGGGGTGAACATCACCAGGCGGCAAAATTGTTTCTGCTGCCCCAGATGGCATAAAATCAAAAAGCTTTTTATGCTGGTATTTTGCCATTTACCTGAATTAGATTCTGGGAATAAAGTGTCACACTTCTGAGTTGTCTTTTTTCTTTTTTTAAACCACAAATCTGATCCATCCTGTGACTTAGAGCTGTGAAACACTGATTGTCAGGTCATTATTAAAAGAATATGGAAAATAATGGGTCAGGCAGGAAAAAAAAGTGGCGTTTCATTGAAGTGACTATTATTTCCCTGTAGTGCCACTTTTATTTTAAGGTTGCTCGGCCTTGCGCTTATGTAACAGAATGATTAGTTCTGTTCTGTTGAGTTGATTTCAGGTCAGGCTGACACGATGTGTATCCCAGAGCAGAGGTTAAATCCTTTTCTAGTTGACAGATGCATCATGCCATTGTTTTCTTCTGTTCTCCATTTGTGGTCCCTTGATGACACCATGTTCTAAACATTTTCATAAATGTAATTCAGGATTGATTGCGCCACAGCCAATGTGACTACAGCCTGAATTAAATAGAAAGCAAAGATCTGTACAGCTTTTTTGAATTTCTACCTTTTCTCCTGTTGCTTCAGACATGTGCATCGCCTCAGCGATCTCTCTGCTGATGATACTTATCTGTGGGATGGCAACATATGGTGCCTACAAGGTAAAAAAAACATTTATTTTACTCTCGTAATTGTATTTCACGTGTTGCTGTTTCCCTGTTGATTCTCTG
Organism: Copadichromis virginalis; assembly: GCF_057382275.1. Lineage (NCBI taxonomy): Eukaryota > Metazoa > Chordata > Actinopteri > Cichliformes > Cichlidae > Copadichromis > Copadichromis virginalis. The sequence continues at coordinate 9,420,588 of NC_140628.1, read as the reverse complement.
CTCTTTGATAAATAAGCCATTCTGTCCCAAATATCTAACGTTAAGGTCTTTATTTCAGTTACGTCCCGCCTGGATCATCCCTTTTTTCTGCTACCAAATATTTGACTTTGCCCTTAACACCTTGGTGGCTGTTAGCATCGTAGTTTACCCAAACACCATTCAGGATTACCTGCAGCAACTGGTGAGAAACATCTGATATATGTATATATTTATTTTACTCATCATTTATAATTTGACATGAAATGAAAACATCACTGCTGTCTTTCTGATTCCTCCTCAGCCTGAGAACTTTCCCTACAAAGAGGAAGTTGCTGCTCTCAGTAACGTGTGCTTGGTCGTCATCGTGCTGCTCTTCATCGGCTGTATTCTCGGCTTTAAGGTAAAGTTTTCTGCGCCCAGTTTACATATTTGTCTCATATGCTTAGCAGCACCTAGAAATGTTTCCTGGTCTGCTGACAATATTATGCAACCTTGTTACACAGGCTGTTGCCTTTTTACGTAACCCTCTGTTCACATGTGGCTCTGTGATGTGACTGAAGTGAGGTGGAAATTGATTAGCTTTCACTGGTTCTAGGTAAAGTAGAGCCCAGGAATGAATCTTGAAAGCGTGCTGTGGATAAAACCTCGCTCCAAAAAAGCCGAGAAGCTGTGTAAAAACTCAGAATGCAATGATTTGCAAACCTTCAAAACAACATGTCAAATGTTGACACTTTAGACATTTTGTATTGTTTTGAATGTGCTCGTTTTCAGTGTCTGGACACCTTTTTGTTTTACACCACTCTGTAAGTGCTTCCCACTCCTTGTTGTGGGATTTGAGATGCTCAACAGTTTGAAGCCTCCTTTGTTGTATTTTGTGTCAAATGTTTTCAGTGAGTAATGTGTCCGGACTCTCAGTAGGCCAATATGGCCCCTAACTCAGGACTCTTATTGTTCCAAACTTTGTTTGTCATCCAGTATTAATGATGCCCTCACATAATATGTGCACCAATGGACCTCCATTCGATTGCATATGCTAGCTTTTGAACTTTATTATAATAAGCTAGCTGTTCTCTTCATTCTGACGGAGGATTTAGACATTTTGAAAGCTCCAAAAAGAATTTTAGCTTCTGGTTCATCAGACCACAGTCTCAGTCCAGCCTGACTGAGATCGGGCCCAAAAATGGGATCCCGTTAGGACTCAGGCACTGATGGCAAAAAACTGTAATCAGGCAGATTTTCCAGATTCTCTTTTAAGTATATTATTTTGAATTTGCTCATGCAGTCCTGCCCCTGTCTCAAATGTTTAGAAAAATGTTGCTGGTTCATTTTATACATGATCCCAACAGTTGTTGGAAATGGGACTGTATTTTTCACAGCAGACATATTTGATTTATCACAGCAGGAAAAGCGGAGAGCACAATACCAGAACCCCAAAGCAGCTACACTGAATTCAGACACCATTTCTTTTATTATTTATATGTCAAAGTGAGAAGGAAGAAGTGTAGTACTATACTTGTAATATAAGGTTTACTCTCAGCTTTCCTTCTGAAAGATTTAAAGTCAGAGTCGGGTGTAGGAGTGTACATATGTGTAGTCTCAAAATTATATTACAGTGTTTCTAGGAAATTTGTGATGATGGTATTTATGACAACACAGAAGAAAGGCTGAACAATGTGGTGACTGCAGTGAAAAAAACACAAGGAGGCATGTTTAATGTTTCTTTTCCAATGAGCTTTGGTTATTTATGCAATGTAAAGTATGAATTATTCCCACGAGGTGCCAGCAGCTACAGTGGTGACACAGCATAACTCATATATACAGTGCTGTGAAAAAATATTTGTCCCCTTACTGATTTCTTCGTTTTTTGCATATTTGTCACATTCAAGCAAATTTGAATGTTAGATGAAGATAACCTGAGTAAACACAAAATGCAGTTTTTCATTCATGATTTCATTTATTAAGGGGAAAGACCTATCCAACCCGACCCGGTGCTGCGTGAAAAAGTAATTCTCCCCCTGTTAAATCAGTTTTTTGGAAAGGAGTTCACTTTCACTAGCTGCACCCAGGCCTGATTACTGCCATAGCCGATAAATCAAGAAATTGGGCCGTTTTAAACCTGTAGCGGTGAAACAAGTTTGTTTTTTCAACCAGGAGCAGGAAGAGTTTTCTTGCATGTTTTGCAGAGTTTGATGAAGGTTGTTGAAGTAGCTCACTTTTTACTAAATCATCATTGGCTGACATACGGCTCTCGCTCCAGAAGGTTCTGGGCTTGTCGTGTTGTTGTGCCTAAACGTAAACTCTTTGCTTTGCAATCTCATTGACGCTGCAATATTTTTTTTATCATGTAAAACTGTATACCGATATAATCGACCAGCCCTAGGGACGAGTTACTTCCTCTTTTTTTATTAATTTTTTTCAGCCACACTATTAAAGTGGCTCTTTGAGGGTCAGTGTGTTCTGATACTCAATTACTGAACACTGTTTAGTAAAATTAAGCAAACATTTATGGCTCCAAGGCAACCAATTACTTCCTTGCATCATCTAAGTTGGCCTGTGCCATGCACACTAAGTGTGTTTGCAGTAGCAAACTCCTTATTTATCCAAGTGTGTCCCTGGGAGCTCTAGAATAAACCTCTTAATGGTCACTTGGGCAGTGTGGCAGTTGGAAATGTGCACAAAACAAGCAGGCACTTGGCCACTTGCAAAGTGTGGGCGCACCCGTTAAATCCTGTGGAGTTGAGCTGTTAATGAACTTCGGACGGAATCAGGTCAGGCCATTGTCCAAAGCTGACATTTCTCACTTTAAGCACATAGGAGGGGCAAGCTAGCTCACCTTAGGTGAGCGTGCTGCCTGGGTAGAGCTTGCACGAGGTGTCACACAAGATGCTCATATGCTCACTGTGAGTTCACTGCACATTCACCAGCCTTATTCTTACATGGGTGCAGTTGGACATCGCACAGGCTTTGTACTTGAGAGCAGGTTAAAGATAGTTTAATTTGTGGTCCAGATGCAGTTGACGTTTGTGCTCTGACATAAACCTGTGTAAGGTAAAGGGCGCTTTAGCGTCAGTGCAATATTTAGCCTCTTAAAAAAAGTTGCAAAGTACTTTAAAAAGCCATGAAGACATAAGAAAAATCCTAAAAAATAACTTGTTTGTATTATGTATCTAAAGCCAGTAATTCTGTCAGATAGTTGCTGTGATTCTGCTTAAAACCAAAACATTTGTAGTCTTTAACAACAAAAGGTTAACCCTGAGATAAACTGAGATAAAATAAACTGTAACGGTTAATAGAAGCTCATATGTTTCATACTATAGTCGATCAGGGCCTTTTTAGATTGCAAACCCCATGTAATTACCCCAAATCCATCTTTTTAATCAGCACCACTGTCTGAATAATTTCTGATTCAAATAACTGGATTTGCACAATCAGCATCATTATCACACTGTCAGCATGGTTTTGCAGTGGACCATGAAGTAAATTAAGCGATTGCTGCACCTTCCTGTGGAGGTTGTTTGAATAACAGAGCTGTCAGAGCATTAGGGCTGATACTTAATTGGTTCTTATGGTAAGAATGTTTGAGAGCTCAGCCTGGCTTTGGTTCCTGCTAGCGGATGGATGTAGCAGATGGTGTTGTGTTTGGCCGAGGCATTTCAGTAGCAAGCCGCCTGCTGAGAGCCAGATGATTTCTGGATGACAGAGAACAACAGGAACTTGCTACTATAAAGAGACGTCTAATCGTCAGACAGATTCTGCAAACACAATCTGAATCTAAAGAAGAGCGAGAGTTTATTTAGAATAACAACAATTTTACTCCAGCCTTACATTCTGGTGACAGTGATGCCATCTGTGTCAGTAGGTGTGCAGAAAACTTACTTTTACACCGCAGCTTCTCTGGGGGCAAGATGACCCAGTTATATCTGGAACACCTTGGAAAATTCATTTGCATAGTAACGAGGAGAAGCTGCTTGACTTAAAGCTTTAATACAAGCATCCACTGAGCCGTGCTACCAACGGGGCTGATAATAATTTGTCTATGATTTGTTATTTACCATAACTGTGTTACGTAGTCCATGTGTCTAACATGTGTTTATGTTTTCTTTCTTCCCATTCTCAGGCATACCTGATAGCATGCGTGTGGAACTGCTACAGATATGTGAGCGGACGGGGCAGTTCTGAAATCCTGCTGTACGTCACGACCAATGACACCACCGTAAGTACTGAGAACAACGCTGACTTCTTTGTTTAAATGATAAGACTGGTGATGTCATGATATCATGTCCGTTCAGGACTTTTCCATGCATATTGGTAGCATTTAGCATCAAGCCCACTTTTTCCAGTTGTACTTGTAACAGTTTGCGACAAATACAGTGGTCTGTTTGGCATTTGTTTGGAACTATTTTCAACAGGAAATTAATATATATTTGGCACTCCAAACATTTTCACAGCAACAGCAGCACACTTTCTGTGGGACTGAGCCAGAGTAAATGATTGTGTGTGCTAATTAAGGTCATAAAACACAACGTTATGTGTTTTTCTCAATGGGTTTTAGCCAACACTGAACTTCTACAGCACAGAAGAATGAAATAAATCAGACTAGCAGAAGAAAAAAGTATTTTTTTAGCAGCACTTTATTTTGCTGTCAGACCACCTGTGCAAATGTTTCCAGTGAGCTGCTACAAACGCCTGTGTGCAGAGCTCGCCAGACATGTGAGGGTTCTCGCTTCAACACTAATAATGCACTCATTCCTCACGTGCAGTGTACAGCTGTCCAAATACTTGTAATTTACAAGTCAGCAGTTATTAATGTATGACAAATAAGAATAAACTTATACAAATATAAGTATAATATATTATACTCAAAGTCCATTAAACCCTCTTTCATGTCTAAATCATCATTTAGGGAACTAACATTAAACAGTTTCTGATCTTTGCTGTTTTTCTGCATTTTCCAAGAAGTAGAAAAGCAGCTTCTGTGCAATCCAGACTGCAGGTCACGTTTGGATCGTCTGCGTAGGTTTCCTCTGCTCAGGCCAGTCTGGCAGCCATAAAGTCACTATGTTGATGGGAGAAAGAACATTTAAAGCTGTGCTGTAGTAGCGCGTAGTTTTACAGAAGCTACAGTAGCATGGATGAATGGACAGACTTGGAAAGAGAGACGAGGATCCATGCTGGTGAAGTCATTAGATGGGTACAGTAAGCTCTTTTTAGGGCCTCATGTTGGTGTCTTATTGACCGGACCTGGCTCTCAGTTCACTGTTACCCCACTGCCCACACAGCTAACTGCTTGACTCTGACAGAGGGGAGAAGACTAATGGAGCTATAGAAACACTAATGACTGTTTTGACTATTGCAAAACGTGGTTTTCGGTCTGAACACATAAGGAGCTGCCAGTAACTGGCCCCATCAGGACTGATATTTGACCTTGCAATATATTGGGTTTCACAAGTATTTTGACAAAACCTGTGCTCCCAGTCTGCAACTTAAGACCCCTCAGGGCGTAACACTGCACACAATTTAAAACAGCACCTGATGGTCTACGCGCTGTAGTTCCACTCGCTCCTGATGTGTAAAACACGTGGGCTGTAAAGAGAGACCCAGGAGGCAACTTTCCAGCTGACTGACATCATCAGTGAGGAGTGCCAGAATATCAGCAGCCATTTATTTCCTAACATCAGCCTCACGTCTGCAGGGATGCTTTTTCAATTAGAGCTAGCCATATTTAATGGAAGCTCCCCCACATACCACAGCCGGGTTTGTGGCTTTTGGTTAGCAGCTTGCATGGTGTTACATCAATTATATGATGGTTAGGTCTAGATGGTCCACTAATGCATTGCATGTGAACTGTATTCTTGGGCATAAAGAAAAGTAATTGACACCTACACACAGGTGCTTTATTGGAACAATAAATAAATGCATCATAGAAGAAAGCATGCTTAATTTCTCTTCATGGAGTTGGTGTGGGTGTTGACTCTTGCTTGGCCCCACTCCCCACAGATCACGGTGTCGTTCAGGCATGGCACACAGACTGGGGATTTATTAGCTAGAATGGAATAGCAACTGTTAGATTTGATCCACTGTGTATCCATAGATGCTTTCCAATACACACACAATGCAGCAGAAGATTTATTATACCCCAATATTGCCATAGTGATTCCTGTGCTGCTTGCTTCCGGTTGTAATCCTGACTCCTGTGTTTCCCTCTCTGTCAGTTTGCTTCCTATTTTATTATTTTGGGCTTAGCGTCCTTATATTCCTTTCTCTTTATTTTAGTACCCTCCCTTTCTGCAGCTCACAATTGTCTCAGTTGAATCCACCTGTACCTTCTTTCTCCTTTCCCTTAAATTATATATGGTGTGTTTTGTTTCCATTGAATTACTTTGTTTTCGCCGACTCTTGTGCTGGCTCTCCTGCACTCGGTCAATTCTTTTTTTATTTATAATCTAATGCACCAGATGTGACCAGATGCAATGCACTGTTCTTTTTCTGGACAACAGATGATGTCACATGTGTCACAGCAGGGCACAGACAGATGATTGAAGTTGTGTAGTAACCTTAAAGTTCATGATATGCATACCACATGCTACAGTATGCACTTTAAAACGATTTCAGTATGTGCTGAAACTCTTTAAAATGATCTAATATATGCAAGTACAGGCCTAAAGGAAGTTATTGATTACTTAATATCCCACATATTTATTTCAACATCATTAAAGTTTATTGTCACAAAGGCAAGACTGTACCCTCATTGACTCATTGTTAAATACTTAATACCACATGCCGGTCAAACACATAGCGTTGTTGAGGAAGCCCACATTTCTGTTGTGAGAATGAGTGCTGGAATGCTGAAAGAAATCTTTCAGATCCAGGAAAACATTATACAGCCTTAAAATTCATCAGGTTTTTTTTTTAAGTTCCTTCATGGTGGGACCTCAATTCTGGCTTTTTCATATCACATAACGGGACTCAGCATTGAGTGGAGACATCAGTCCAGCTAAGACTGTGCCTTATGTGATGCATATAGACAACCATTAGCCAAATTTATTTTGGAACTCCCCACTTATCCTACTTTTACTTTTGGTGTAGGGGATGAATAATAAAAGATGAACAAGTAGATCTGTCCTCTCTAGTTATCTGTATACAGCTCTAAACTAAATCTGGCTGCTGACAGATGCTTTTGTTTTTCACGTGGCACAATTTTAGGACACTTGCTTCATGTACTACATTTCCTTCCTGATATAATAGTAATAGTATTTCAGTAGTAGATTTTAAAAAAAATTTTTTTTACATAAAATAACAGGGAAAAGTCCTGCAAATAAATTCAAAAATGAGCATGGGAAGCTTGATGGCTACTACATGTTAGCACTGCTGTTGTAAGCATGGTAGTGCTGAAGTACAGCCTGCTGCTTGCATGCCTTTTTTTCTTATGTATGACATTTATTTTAATATTTTGTCTAAGAAGGCTTCCAATCAACCGCTCCAACTGCTTATGTAATGTGCAGTGCAAATAAGACTGGTCATCTTGCCATACTTGCATTTTACATGTTATATAATCATATTTAACTGCAGCCCTGCAGTTTAGCCTATTTTATTGGGGAATCAGACTGATTTCTGTGCAAGCTGTTCTCTCTAGGCTTACAAATATTTCACTTAATCCAAAATAAATTTTTAATATTTCATTTTTTTCTGTTTCAAGTTACATCAAAAGTGATGTAATATTATGCAACTTTACCAAAAACATGTTCATATTGATCAGACTGATTTTCATGGTGTTTATTCTGAGTCATGTCCTCATTTCTTTGTCTTCCAGGTGCTGTTACCTCCTTATGATGACAGTGTCAGTGTCCCTCCCAAGCAGGCTCCTCCACCTTACACCACTGTTACAGCATGAAAACATTCCCGGGATCCTGCCGACTGCTGTTGATAAAAGCACAGCAGAATTGATGCACCACACTGCCTCTCCACTGTACAGTATATTTCTGGATATATTGTAGCTACACACACATTACCGTTCTCTTAATGCATTCACACGCATATGTACAAAAACACCTTGGACAGATATACAGACGCACACCACCGTGACCTCTCATCCCTTCCTGTTATTTACTTATTCTTATGTATTTCTCTCCTGTAGCTCTCTGTGTATCTCTGTGTCTTAGTATTCATCCAGAAACGATGTGCACTTTTATGCATTTGAAGCGAAACAAGACAAAAGCACTAGAAAGTTCGATAGATGATATATATTTTTATTAATTCTATTTATGCTCTCTGTGTCTGTAATCGTATTCTGTGGGTCCTACCTTTTCACAAACATATTTAACTTGTGCAGAAATGCAAAAAACCCAACGTATGGCTCACATTAACGAGTGAGGAGCCGTTGCGTGTTTCCTGTTTGTCTCGTCTGAGCTCGTGATCAGGGTTGGATTGCCTTCATTCATAGCTTTCTCTCTTATGGGGTGCACTTCATGGAGCCACGTGTGAAGTGTCACCTTGACGGGAAGTTTCCCAAAGAAATGCACCTGCCTGTGTTCTGACATGATCAAGGAGCAACCTAGTGTATATCAAACATATCAGCGTATTCTACCACAGACATAATCACGGTCTCGTGTTCTAGAAATCAGGAGTGTTGATTTGCGTTGACTGATATTCATAACTTTCTAATGTAATTGTGTCTTTCTACTGATTGATGACAAATGTCTTGGATTGCTGTTTATCTAGAAGCACTGATCTGGAATCAGCTTGCTCTTTGAAGTCACTATAAGTTGGTTGCTGGACAGAGGACTCAGAGCCCAATAAATATGGACTGTGGTTGTGTTTTTTCAGTTAAGCCTAATGGGAGCTTTCTTGTCTGTGTAAACATTACACAAGTCTGTTCCACCAGATGGAGTTACTGGCAAACCACTCGTCCCTGGACACAAAATGTCCTGCAAGGACTCAAATGTCAAACCTTCTGTATGGAAAACAAAGATGTGACATATATTTATCTATTAAAATCCAATTTCACTGATAGATGTTGTGTGTTTTATTTTGTCAAACATGTATATGAACTTGAGCAGACATGTTTCAAGGGTCAAATGGAGCTCAGTGTGTGTGTGTGTGTTTGCAGGAATTATTTAAATTAATCTGGTTAGGGTTTTTTTTTTCTGCTATTAAGAGTTAAGCTCTAGCTTAAATGGAAGATGTGATGTCGAAAAATATATTTGGTCACTGAAGTGAGCAGTGACTGTATAGTCTAAGGAGCTTGGAAAGAAAAGCGTCTGGAGTTCTTTAAGTTTCCTTGAAGACGTTTCACCTCTCATCTGAGAAGCTTCTTCAGTTCTAAGAGCAACTAGTGGAGAGTCCCAGATTATAAGCCCTATGGGAGTGTCCCCAAGAGGGTCATGTGATTTATTGAGGTCAAATGGACCTCAATATATCACATGATAGGGTGGGGATAGGTTTCACAATGGGTTCACCTGAAACCTTGGCTGGTTGTGACCCACACCCGTTTTCCCACCTTGGCTAGTGTGATTAGGTAGAGGATCAATAGGGGGTCCATGACCCTCTTAAGAGGGACACACCCATAGGACTTAAAACCTGGGACTCTCCACCATTTGATCTTAGAACTGAAGAAGCTTCTTGGATGAGAGGTGAAACGTCTTCAAGGAAACTTAAAGAAGTCCAGACGCTTTTCTTTCCAAGCCCGTTAGACTACGATGAGCTGGATGACTGAGAACCTTCACAGACATGTCTGTGTATAAATGTGTCTACTGTGTGGGAGGCAGGGACCCCCAGAGTGGAATTGTGATGACTTTTACTTACCAGGTCTTTCCATAAACTGCTGCTGTGGCTTTGTACAATTCTTCTGAGCATAATTTGTAAAAGTACAATCCGCCTCTTTCAGAGCAGTGATGACCCATTAGACTACACTAGACTTTAAATCTATCAGGCCTCTGACAGTCTGACTCCATTACATTATTATCTATCATTTGATGAGCTACTCATGTTCCTTAGTTTGAAAACAGGAGCCAGGCTGACCAAGTACACGTCTCTAAAACTTTAATGTAAGAACAACATGAAACATTTACGTTGTCTCTACTTTCCTCCAAATAATAAATGTTTAAAGTGTTTTCAATATGTAAAATTGGGAGTTTAGTTCCACTTATCTGGAATAAATATGAGTAAGATGATCTGAATGGGAATAAAACACTCATAGTTATTGTTTTACCAGCAGACTGATCAGAACAAGAGGCGTCTCCAAAGTCAGAGTCAGAGTGGGAGTATACAGAGAAATAGTGGATGGAGTAAGGGACTAGGCAATGCAATAGCCTCCAGAGATAGAGACAGGACTGGGATATATGTACATTTGCAACGCGGAGCTAAGGCATTGACAGACTTTTCCTGCTGGAGCTCAACTGTTGGCTCAGTTTTTGGATTTTCAGAAATTTTAATTCGCTGAATTAAAAATTCCAAAATAATTTTTTATATAATGGTGAGTAGATTTCAAATTGTTATCTTGAAAATGCTATACTGTGGGTTTTCCCTTTTCTAAAAGAACCGATCCTTTTTCTTTAGCGTTTTAATAGCAGGGTAGAAAGAGTAATCACCACCAGTCACCTGTGTGGTGTTGACTTCTTATCTGCGTTAGGACACATCCTGTGCTCCTTTCACCTGCATCATGAAAACTCATCAGAGAACTTGGATGTGCAAAACAGACACAGTGTCATAAATGCTGTTCAGTACATGATGTTTTTGTGCTTCATAGTAAACACACAACTTTGGCTTCCACTCACGGGGGGAAATATGAAAGGAGCTGCTCTTTTGTGGAATAACCAAAATGCTGTAATTACTAAACTTTCTTCATTTCTTTGATTCATGTGTTTAGAGGAAATGCCAGTTAAAAAAAACATTTTAGGACGCTGTGGAGTGTCATGAAATTCTACAGCACATAACAAGATTTTACCTTTGCTGCTGGGATTGCCATCTGAAGATGAAAACACTATCAGGGTGGCGGCAGAGAGACGTAAAACACATGTGAGTTCAGAGGGCAAGTGTTCCATGAGGGTTTGCATGTGTGACCTCTGCAGGTCTCAGGTCAACCATATAAACCTGGCTCTGTGTAGAAGTGTTGATTTTTTATTAACTGAACACACGGAAGCTGCTGAAGTTCTCATTTGGGAATCCAAAACAAAAGTTTTATGTTGCCTTCACGTAAGATTGTTCCTGTATTGTTCTTTTCTCCTTTTTCAAATTTGAATATATTTGTAATTTCTGCACTGATCACAGATATTTCTAAGACAGTAGTAAAGGCTGGAGTCTGAATATGACGGGTAACAAGTGGGTCTCTTGGGGAGGGGATAGGGAAGCAGTCTGGTGTTTTTCAGCCTCTCTTAAATCACTGTAAACCTCCTATGCAGCAAAGCATTCTCATTCACAGAAGCTCACTGACTTTCTTTGAATGCTTTAGGAAGCACAACACTGGTGTACTGTACAGCCCACGTCTTTAAACAGAGTTTATAGAACAGATGATGCTATTTTAAAGTGCTGAATATCTGAGAACAATCTCCATATTTCAAGGAAATTAGATAACAAGCATATGAAGAATATAAAGTGCAAAACACTATACAGAATATTGGTGGAATTGTTTTTTATTCTCTTGTTGACACTCTTTCCACAAATGTATTGCAAATGTCACAAAATGTAACAAGTACATTTTCATTCTGCCATATCGTAAGTTTATGCCAAAACTTATTTGATTTAAACTGCATTAAACTGAAATTACTCAACGTGCAATGTATCAGTTGCAATCAGCCTCACCTTTCGTGTGCAGCTGGTCCCAGTACAAATCATTCCCAGATACTAGGTGCTTCACCTAATCACAACCAACCGTCATGTGTGCGAGTCATGTGTCAGATTTTGTGTTTATTATAACACAACGCTGTGGCTGTAGCTCAGGTGGCAGAGCGAGTCATCTACTAACTGGAAGGTTGGTGGTTTGATCCCTGCTGCCCCAGACTGCATGCCAAAGTATCCTCGGGAAAGATATGGATCCCTGCATCTCATTCAGTGTTAATGAGAATGTCAGATAGAGAGGACTTAGACACAGAAAAAGTGCTTGTATGAATGTATGCGTGGATGACGTGTGTAATATAAAGTGCTTTAAGTGCTCGAGTAGAGTAGAAAAGCACTTTATAAGAACCAGTCCATTTATAATGCAGATTTCTTGCCATGTTTCTACATGTAGACAAACATATATAAAATAAATAGTAGGTTCCTCTATTTGGCAGCTTCTCTCTCTCTCTTCTCCATCTTTGCTCCCTGGTGATCAGGTTTGTACCCTACTTGCACTGTGGAAGTGTTTCTTCTGGATCAGCTCTTGTTTTTGTGCTTACGTCACTCTGCTGCAGTTGTCGTCTTTCATCACAATGAGGTGTCTGGCTCTTGGCCTTTTCTGCCTGTTGTGCTGTAACGCAGCGCAGACGTACAGACGCCGCCCCAGACCCATCACAGCAAGAAGCAACACAACTTTCCCAATCAAAGCAGTTGGTAGGTGATTAGTCGGTTACCACAGCATTTCTGTATCAGTTTTGCCATTTCATCCCAAACTCATCCCAAACTTCCTCATTGTCTTTGATTTTAGAGAATCCATGTAAAGCCATCCCGCTGGATTTCATCTTTGTGATTGACAGCTCCAGAAGCATCCGTCCCAATGACTATGAGAAAGTGAAGACCTTCATCATCAACCTGCTTCAGTTCCTCAAGATTGGCCATAATGCAACACGGGTCGGTCTGCTGCAGTATGGTAGCGTGGTCCAGCCTGAGTTCTCCCTCAGCACCTACACCACCAAGAGCGAGGTAGAGCAGGCAGTGAGGAATATGGAGCACCTCGCCACAGGGACCATGACGGGTCTGGCCATCCAGTACACCATGGAGACAGCCTTCACCGAGGAACATGGAGCCCGACCAATGAACCTACACATCCCACGAATTGCTATGATTGTGACTGATGGAAGACCTCAGGACACAGTAGAGGAGATTGCAGCTCAGGCAAGACAGGCTGGCATCCAGATTTTTGCTATTGGAGTAGGCAGGGTGGATATGAACACACTGAGGGCCATAGGGAGTGAGCCGCACTCGGAGCATGTGCATCTGGTGGCCAACTTTAGCCAGATAGAAACCCTGATCTCTGTGTTCCAGTCCAAACTGTGTGGAGGTGAATAATCCCGTCTATTTTAAATGTCTCTCTTTATTTCTAAAATGCATATGTGTCTAATCATGCTTGAGTGTTTGTGAATGTTTTTGCGTGTATTAGGTTCAGACATGTGTGAGGTGGTGGACCATCAGTGTCAGCATATCTGTGTGAGTAGCCCTGCCTCATACAGGTGCAAGTGCAGGGAAGGATACATCCTAAACCCTGATGGCAAGACGTGCACAGGTAACCCCCTCCCTTCTGTTATTTACATAGCTACAATCTTTTAACGCTGCCCAAAACTTGTACAAAGGACCTGATGATGGTCTGATGGCTTAAGGACCAAAAATGGATCACGTGACCTTTTGCATAACAGATTTTGCCCATCTGGCCACCTTATTTTCATTTTTGGTTTACTCTCACGGTTTGGCTGCAAAAACAATCACTGAAACCCTCATGTTGCCTTTTTACACCAGACTGACACAACTTGTGACTCATGAGTTTCACTCAGATCAAAGCAAAGTAAAATGGGAGTGTCAGTTTAAAAACTCTCACTCGTTGGCTTATATTTAGTTTCTGCTGTCCCTGACTGACTGGTTACTGCAGGTTTCCTTCTGCACACTGAACTGTAGGTGATTGTTCTCCACACTGTTGCAGCTGAGGACACGTGTGCTGTGGTGGATCACGGCTGTGAACACATCTGTGCAAACCTGCCTCGTGGTTATGAGTGTCTGTGCCGTCCAGGATATCAACTCACCATAGACCTGAAGACGTGCAACAGTAATATTACATTTTTTTACTCATAAGAAACTGTTTTATTCAAATTTCATGACTTATTGTTAGAGTCATAATGGAAACACAACTTGCTTCCTGCCACAATGTTGTGTTTGTGGAGTAAAGTGTTGGCTTTAAATCATCATATATAGCAAGTAGGAATAAAGTACAATAATTTATCTGGTCTTGGATAAAGGAACTCAGCGTCATGAAGCCAACACTGCCCAAAGGCACAGTCACCGTGAGAAGTTTTTTTCCTACCAGTGATGTCTGTTAACCCACTGATGGAAAATTTTCCCTTTGCTCCTTCGGTGGATGTTAACAAAAAGCAAAGTGGGGGAGATTTCCTGAAGGAAGTGTGCTTTTGCAATCATCAGTGCAGTGCAGCTGCTGAAATGTAGAGGTGTATCTGGAGTGTCATAGTATATCCCAATCCAAACAAGAATGAGTTCAATCATCACAGTGGGTTCACACTCTGCACCTTTAGAGTGGATTTTTTTTTTTTTAAACGAAATAATTAGATTTAGCAGTCTTATTCTTCTGTATTGGGCATGTTTTTATTAATCTGAAAAGTCTTGTCATAAAAAACAACAACAAAATAACCAGTGAAAAAGTGGAATATCTAATAAGAGATTCATCCTCTCCAGGAATAGACCACTGTGACCTGGGAAATCATGGCTGTGAGCACAACTGTGTCACCGTTCCAGAGTCCTACATCTGCACATGTAAAAGGGGCTACGTCCTCAATCTCGATGGCAAGACCTGCAGCAGTAAGTACTTTTTTTTTTATCATTCATAATGCGGCAAAATAAAGTGAAAACACAGCAAATATACAGCATCTTATGAAACATTCAAACGGTGCTGCTACAGCAACCACGACATAAATTTCACCCAATGCGTCCTTGCAGAAATCGATCACTGCGATCACAAGCTACACACTCAGACCTGATGGGAAAACGTGCCAAAGTAAATTTAGTGCTTTTTCATATTTAACTAAAAAAAAAAAGCCCCACATTTTCTTCATATAGAGAGCATAGAAAGCCGCCTGTTTTACATTGCACAACGCATGTAAAGCTTTGTACATCTACAACAACTGTCTGATACCATTCCAGCCAACTTTGAGTGTACAGAAATTGACACATTGGTGGATGATTCTGAGATGTAAAAGTGTCACATGAGGTCTAGGATGATTATCTAGCTTTTTGGGTCTTTGGATTGCTTCTGTTTGTTCAGAGCTGAGAAATAAAAGAATATACAGGAAAGCCTGAAGAGCTCTTTCTTTATAGCAGGCTCTTATGTGCTCAGTATTTTTCGAAAACGGAAACAATTTTTACAATTTAATGCAAAATTTGCAAGTTAGTAAATGTAATCACTACCTGTCTTTTTGTACTGATAAAATGACTTCCTCTAGAGATCGATCACTGCGCTGATGGAGCCCACGGATGTGAGCAGGAGTTTATGAGTACAGAAGACAGCTGTGTGTGCAAATGCAGGAAAGGCTACACACTCAGACCTGATGGGAAAACCTGCAAAAGTAATTTTAAATGAGCTGTTTCCATGTTATTGGTGCTGTTTTTATCCATATTTTTTTTTAAAGTTATTCCACATATTCTTCATACGTATAGAGCATAAAAACACCCAAGTATTGATTCATAGCTTGTCTAATGATGTGTACATTTGCATCTATTGTCTCATATAATTCTAACCATGTTTCAGCATATGGAAGGAATTCGACTGGCTGATATAGAAATGTGTCACATTGATGTCTGGGAGGATTATTCAGTTATGTGAACTTACCTCTGTTTCTGTGTTCACTAATAAAATAAAATAAAACAAACATAAAAACTGCAAGATGTAAATGTTCTGCGTATTTTTCAAATAATAGAAACCAGTTTAACCAGTTTGATCCACAATTTTTCATGTAAAAATTCAACACTTAGTTAAAACCTTCTGTTTTTGCTTGTTACCTAATTTCTCCTTTGTCTCTGTGATCCGTCAAAACGATTCCTAACAGAGATCGATCACTGCGCTGATGTCGCCCACGGATGTGAGCAGGAGTTTATGAGCACAGAAGACAGCTGTGTGTGCAAATGCAGGAAAGGCTACACACTCGAACCTGATGGGAAAACCTGCAAAAGTAAGTGCAGCTAAACTGTGTTTCCGCGTCATTGCTGTGGTTTGTCACAAAAACACTTTTGCTTATACCTGTAATGTGAGGCAACACTTGAATGATTTATATCATGTGTTATGCTGCAAACTGACATCCACATGCCTCTGTAAAAATGTTGTTAAAGCACAATAAGCAATGTAATAATTAGGGTTACCCACTCTTGAATAAACTTCTTTCACATTCTGATAACAGTAGAGGCTGTAGTCATGATGATGCAACACATTTATCCTCCACCGTTCATCACTTATAGTAAGAGTACAGCAAGAGATTAATTACAGATTTATAGATTCACTGCATTGAACTGAGTCTTGAATTCAGCTTTATCTGAATTTGATTAAAAGAACTTGGCAATAATGGAAGCACTGCTCTCCTGCAGAGATCGATCACTGCGCCGATGGCACCCACGGATGTGAGCAGGAGTTCATGAGCACTGAAGACAGCTGTGTGTGCAAATGCAGGAAAGGCTACACACTCAGACCTGATGGGAAAACATGTCAGAGTGAGTTTGAGCTCATTCGGTGTCATAAATAATAACAGTTTCTCCACCAGAGAATTGTTTAACACTTTCTAGTGACCCATGAATCACAACTGTAATGTGAAAACACTGATCGCCGAAATACTTCGGAATCATTGTTGGGGGTAAGTGTTAAGTGAACATCACATACATGATAGATGTTGAAATGCAGGCATTCGGTGGGTTAAGCATAGAACTACGTTTGAATCTTTTCAGTAAGCTGTGTTGCACTGAGTCTTATTATTATTTTTCTCTGCTTTTACTAGTTTTCTCTAGAGGCATCTCATCTGCAGAACTATAACACTCTGCACAACACGAGACAAAAATAAACCAAATTCAGAGTGTGACGTTTTTCATCTGCATGTTTTCAAATGTTTCTATGATTGTTTATGTCCCCTATTTGGGTATTTATGTGTTGCATAACTTTGAATGTGTTTTTGAACCCAGTTATGAGGTCAGTGCTAATCCATGGCTCACCAAAAGATATATCTTTTCCCTCCCCTGGATTAAGGGATATTCTGTTTACCACCACACAGCATTCATAATGTCAGAGAGTTATTAGACCATTTATTGTATTTGTAGCCTCACAATATATCATATAAATGCTAATTCTGCCATACACTTACACTACTATTGCTATAGCAACATCATGGTAATCTTTGATTCTGTGTAATTAAACTGAAAGGTCTGGATCTGTGTCAGACAGTGCACCATGGCTGTGAGCATCAGTGTGTCAGCACCAATGATTCCTACATCTGTAGATGTTTTGAAGGATTCATGCTGGCTGAGGATGGGAAGAGCTGCAAAAGTAGGATTACTCTCATATGGACTGTTTTCTTGAGAATAAAATGTGAAATAAATAAAGGTATATATTTTAAATATCCTTCTTTTTCCGGCAGAACCCGAGTGCAGCGAGGGAGTCATGGATCTTGTGTTTGTGATCGATGGCTCCAAGAGTCTGGGCCCCAACAACTTTGAGTTGGTCAAGCAGTTTGTAAACAGCATTGTGGACTCGCTGGACATTTCTAAGATGGGCACTCATGTGGGTCTTCTTCAGTACTCCACAAAGGTACGCACAGAGTTCACCTTGGGCCAGTACTCCACAGCACAACACATCAAGAGTGCCGTGAACAGGATGCAATACATGGGAAGGGGCTCCATGACTGGCTCAGCCCTGCGCCACATGTTTGAGTCTAGTTTTTCAACCAAAGAAGGCGGCAGGTTCAACATTCCCCGTGTCAGCATCGTGTTCACTGATGGACGATCACAAGATGATGTTTCTGAATGGGCCACTAAAGCAAAGAATTCCGGTATTTCTAGTCATCCCGATGTACGACAACCTCAGAGTATCTTCTTCCTAATACAAGTTTCATGTTGTTATGATGCTTTCTGATACTTTTCAGGGATCACGATATACGCTTTGGGAGTTGGCAAAGCCATCGAACAGGAGCTGAGAGAAATTGCGTCGGAGCCAGATGAGAAGCACTTGTATTACGCTGAGGATTTTGAAAAAATGGCAGAAATTACAAAGAAACTCAAGTCCAGGATATGTGCAGGTACTCCACACAAGGCAGAAGTACAGGAATCCCTGCAAGGGTCTCAAAAATATGTGTGATCTTTCTTAATAGATGAAACTAATGCTATGTTTGAGGCTATTCAGGTAAAGTGGAGCTATAATAAGGGCAGATTGGTGAAAAAATGTAGCGTTACTGCCACCTATCTGCTGCTGCCATGGTAACCTGTGAGCAGAGCAGCCACTCTGTGCAATACCGTCTACTGTATTATATCAAGTAACTCATCAGTCTTTTATGCTCTGCAGTCATATGTCCTTCCTGCATGTCCCTCACATTCTCCACAGGCAGAGACAAGAAAGCAGAAAAGGATTAGGGGAGAAAGGACGAGATAAGAAAAAGAATCCAGGGACCGAAAGTCTTTCACAACCTATCAACTTTTCTTCTGCAGATAAACCATCTGATGAAAACATGTGCCAGTGTGAAAACATGATAATGTTTCAAAACCAAGTCACAGAGAAGCTGAAGAGCCTGGTTCAGAATAATATCCTTTTGTGCTCACTGCACAGATACCAATGCTCAGGATTGCCACTGACAAACTATTTCATGTGTCATTCATGTGTTTTGTTATGTGTTTTTTTAAAACCTTGAACACAGTTTGCAGCTAAATTGGATTATTCCATTGACGCTCACTTTCGCTTAAGGACAAGTTTTAAAATGTAGGTTAAGTGGGGATCAGACGCTGGTTAATCCCACGATGTCTCTTTTGTCCTGTGATCTCAGAAAACTCTCATTATGCGTCAAAAATTTCAATTATGACACATTTTTAAAGGGACCCTGGTTACTCATATTAAACTTGGGAGCTCTCTAATAGGCTGACAACATTTTCAGGGTGTAGCCCTCCTTTCATCTTACGGCAGCTGGTAGAGGGAAAGCCTTTTGGGAAAAGTCTGCATAGATCAAATTTATATACATATATAACTTGTGATCAAAAGACTAAATTTATTGTTGCAGGTAATCAGCATAATTGTTGCTTCATAGAAGGTTTTAAAACTTTGATTAGGAGCAGGCAGAGGCTGATAAATACCAGATCTGTCAGCTGATTTCTCAGTTACCTCAATCACACTGATGACATGACAGTATAAACAGCTTTAAGGGTGGCAAATGCATTTTACTTACACTACATCAGGAAATCCAATCATTTCCCAGTAACAGGTCTAAAACTTCACTGGCCAGAGAGGTATAAGTAACTCCTTAACATGCCTACTTGCAGCCATGTCAAAGAGGCTGGAGACTCTTGAGAATCAACTTGTGCATAAATGAAAGGTCGAGACTCATCAGTCTCTACTCTGCGGCATCTCCAGGATCCCTTTAATCCTGCTCAACACGCTATGATGGAACATATGCAAATGCAGCTCTTCTTACTGAAGATATTTATAAGCTCTTCTAAAACTACAGTGTATTCCTTCTGAAGTATTGTTAATGTTATGTAATGGAATATCGCATAATTAACTCTTTGTACAGAAGACTGACAAATAAACATTTTACACTTCATAATTTTGGCTTTTTAAAAATGATATTTTCACCATAAACGATTCTAAGCAGTCATCTACGGCACTTAAACTTTTGACTAAAAGTAAAAAAGCAAGCAATGGATTCATTCAGCATTTTTAAACTTTTGCTGGTTTTGCTGACGAAAAATATTACAACAATAAAACTAAAAAAATATCTACTTATTAAGAATTTGCTATTATAAACATGACCACAAGGTGGTGGATCTCATCGAGAGGGGGCACTCCTATAGAGGGGAGGACACACGCACACACATTTCATGCACATGTTGCCTCCTCCTCCTGTATGAATAGTGTGACTGTGAGCAGGAGGCAGTCAGGGAGCATTTAGCAGTACTGCCTGCATTGCCGAGCTGCATGGTCATAACACATCGTTGTCTGGGGCAAGAGGGCAGCAGGCCATGCATGAACACACAGACAGACAAGGGGATATAATGGTGCTCAGTTACTCTTAGGAACTGGAGAGAGTTCAGCGTTCCACGTTTTCACTGCCAAACAGTCTCTGAAAACAGAAAGCGCTGAGACTCGTGTTTGCTTGCTCCTATTCCAAGTTTTTGATTCATCTCAACCCATTTTTCCCCCCAAACATGGGGTGCTCCTCATCCAGTGCACAGACCGTTGATCAAGAAAAAAGACCAGGCACAAAGCCTGAGGAGAGCAATGGAGACACAGTGGGTAAGTAGTGATCATGAGTATGTATGCATTTCATAAAATGTATACAGTGGTTGCTCCAAGGCTCTGTTACTTTACTCAGTCAGGTCTTGCTCAGGGGTGCTGCTGCTGGTTGCTCTAGTACATGTTGTGCTTTCTCACTTATACTCTGCTAGGCAGCATACTTTAGTACCTCACGGAAGAAACATTCACGCTTATCCACTTTATCAAACCCATAAGTGGTTGTTATTATTTCTTTTTTCATTGAATCATTTTTAACTCATCAGAATGATGGTTGAATGTATCAGGACAAAACTGTGAACATCACTATGTTTTATTGTTGAAATGTGACCTGAGAAATTTTGAGAAATCCTCAAAAAGCGTTCCCTAAAGATAATTCAGCGTTTAGATTTGCTTGAACCCATCGGGGGTTGAGTGCAGCTCTTAAAGCATATCGCTGTGTGAAAGCCAGCTGGGAGTGTTTAGAGGCCTATTTGCAGCCTGAGGCAAATCCAGACAGTTTTGTACTGTAATGGGATCTTTAACTGATATTTCAAACAGTAGTTTAAAGAAATAAAATCAAACAGATATGATTGCTTGATGTTTAAAAATTTCCTTTATCAAAACATGCAACACTTCAGTTATAATTAAGGAGTGTCTGAAAGTTGCTCTTTTACAAGCCTGGACACTGATGTTCTGATATTCTGCACAGCAGAGCTCTTAAAAAGTTTTGCATCCAAAACATGCAGTCCTGCTCTCTGTGTAATTGCCTTGGTTTGACAGGTTTTGCATACAGTATATGTGCTCCGTATTCAAGCCTGTGCAGAAACCCATCAAATGGCCTGCCACAGCCCATGATTGTTCATTCACGGCTCCGTACAACTTTGTGACACATGTCTTGGCCATGCCAGCACAGCTGCATGTACGGCATGTTATCACTGACATTCCCCACATACACACACGCAGCAGGACACACGCAGGCCTTGTTAGAGAGTGTGACAGCAGTCGAAAGATGTAATCTCGCTTTTGAGGAAGTAACCTGAAATGTTCTAAACATATTCCTGCCCGCCACAGTTTCTTTTTGTGAGGTGTTCCATTTCCCCAGTGCCACTGCACTGCTCTTGTGTCACAGTATTGTCTCTCCTGCCAACCAGCTTGAGTCACCTGGAAAAGCATGGGTCTCTTTTCCAGGCTTTTACATCATTCCGGCAAGAAAACCAGTTATTGTGCTCCTTGCCTGGGCGGGCTTTTTCTAAATGTGTCTGAATGGGTGGAGGTTTTAAATCGTACAGTATACGGTCTGTCTGACAAACCAGCTGTGTACCATCCAAGCCACCAATGGTCCCATCCCCAGTCTGGGCCCCTGGTCTGTGTGCCCCCCTCCTCCCTCTAATGGCACTGTTTTGACTGGGATCTCTGTCATCTTTGGCTGTGAAATCATGTTGACACACAAGTCATCCATGCCTGGAGTGGCTGTGTCTGTCTCAACCCAAACACACACATTCGCATATTTTTTAACACAAGTTCTCGGTTATTGTCCGGACAACAGCTTTCTAGTCTCTGTTGATAGTGGGTGCCATTGATTAAACAGTAGGACCTGGTGGAAAACCGATAAAAATATCTGAAAACACCTTCACTCTTATGCAGTTTTACACTATTCCCTCAGTCACCATGTTAATAACAACACTGAGCTCACATAAACACCTCTATGCATTGCGTGTTCTTCCACTGGCTCATTTTCATTCAAGTTGCCAGGCCGTCACATTCCCTTCCACCCATCACTCTCAGCCCTTTTTGTGCTTCTGACAGACAAATAAAATCAGGAAGCTGCAGCTTCCAAACTATCCACCCATTCAGCTAACTGAACCCTTCTGCTTGTGAACAATATCCTTTTGGTGTTTTAGCTGTGAAATAAGACAGGGCAAAAGCTGTTAAGCTTCTGCGAGTCCCGTAACTGAGATGTGCATTGACATTTCTGATATTTGAGTCCAAGTATTCAAGCCCACTATTGTTGCATACTGCAGCCTGTTCACACCCAAAGTGTGTGGAAGAGCAGAGACTGGGGAGGGAGACTAAAGGTAGAGACATCTCTTTAAATTCAGCAAATCATCATCGCGTGTATTGTTCTTCCTCTGAGAGTGCGTGTCCTCAGGGCTCTAGACAAACACGAGCTCTCAACTACGGAAATGAAAGGAAGTTTTCCTCAGCACGCATTCTGTGTGCCCCTTATTGCTAATTTCCTTTCCCCTGCGTTTCATGTTAACTTGATTTAAAAGTTTTGCTCTATTGATAGGTTTAGGGTTTTTTACAGTTTTAGTGGTCCACATATAG
This sequence comes from Copadichromis virginalis, assembly GCF_057382275.1. NCBI lineage: Eukaryota > Metazoa > Chordata > Actinopteri > Cichliformes > Cichlidae > Copadichromis > Copadichromis virginalis. The sequence continues at coordinate 9,397,919 of NC_140628.1, read as the reverse complement.
ATGCAATACATTTACAAAACATTTTTTGTGTGGGACTAAAACAACTGGGAAAGAAACATTAAACATGTAACTACCTGAAGAACCTTCTACAGTCCTTCTTTTGTTATTCAGTATTGTCATGAATTCAGTGTTACACACTAACATGATAATCATTAGCTGAGCCTGCTGATCAATGCTGAACTTGTGTCAGTCATAAGTCTTAACTGAGTTCTTCATTTGTCATCTCTGCATTGACAGCAGTCAAAAACGGCATCATTGCAGAAGATCCTCAAACCATCGAGGACCAGATGCAGCTTCCTGTGCAGACTGCGTTACCCGATGATCTTCAGAGGGGTGCTGATGATGAAGCTGAGGCTGTGTTAGTGGCCCTGGAGGCCCAAGAGGACCTTGGCTCTGGGGAGGACCTTCTAGCTGCTTCTGAGGTAAAGGAAGAACCTACTGCTACTGAAGAGACAGCGCCAGAGGCTGCTGCTTCTGCTCCTGCTTCTGCTCCTGCTCCTGCTGAGCCTGAGGCTGCTATAGCAATTGTTGAGGCACTACCCCTGGCTGAAGAAGCTGCTCCTGTAGAAACTGTAGAGGCAGAAGCCCCTCCTGAGGTTGAAGCTCCTGTTGAGACTGCAAAAGAGGCCCCTGCTGTTGAATCATCAGCTGAAGCGGTGCAGGCAGAGGCCTCTGCCATCACTGAGGAGGTGGTTGCAGTGCCTGTCGCTGAACCGGTTATATCTGAGCCAACTGTGAACCCAGTTATTACAGAAGAGGCTTCAGCCGAGGCTGTGGGGGCGCCTGCTGAAGTGGCTGCACCTGTGCAGGCCTCAGCAGACAATTCTGAACCAGAGGCTGCTTTACCTGCACCAAGCGAAGCTTTAACAAAAACACCAGCTGAGTCTTCAGCACCAGCTGAAATTTCAGAACCAACTGAAGCTGCACCACCTGCTGAACCCTCGGTGCCTATTGAAGCTGCAGAGCCGGTAATAGACACAGAGATTGCTGCTGCAACTATCCCAGAGATGCCAGCGTTACCTTCTGTCAGAGATGAGACCAAAGCTGAGCCACAGCCTGCTGCCGAGGAGCCGACAGAACCTACTCCAGCTCCTGCTCCAGCAGAGGCACCCGGCACCGCAGAGGATGCCCCTGCTCCAGCTTTAGGAGTTGAACCTGCTGCTACTGAGCCGGTCCAGAATGCAGAGGTTCCAGCTCCTGCTCCAGCTGCTTCAGAAACCCCTTCTGGGGTAACCTCAGAAGCTCCACCAGCCTGTGTCACCCAAGAGTCCACTGCAGACAGTGTAGCAGCAGTGGAGGCTCCTGTGGTTGAGCCCACCCCTACAGAAACTGAAGCACCTTCAGCACCAGCCCCATCTACCGATCCAGCTCCTGAAGATTCACCAGGTGGTATGGACCATTAATGGCTCCAGATTACCTTTTCTTACTTACCTTTTCTTTCTTACTTGTCAAAACAGATTTTTGGCACAGTTTTGGCACAGTTCATACTCTGCAATTTGCCACGGCCACATGCCCTGCAGAGTAAAACTAATAAGAGCTGAAGGATTACAACTGGGTTTTAGAGGATGATAGCTGCCACTGAGCCTCTTGAGGGAGTTTATAATGACAGGTTTTCTTGTTGATTTATTTACTTGACTAAACACAGAGTTGTTTCACTGATTAACCTGTCACGCTAAATTTCACGTCAACCCATCATCCTGATGTTGGAGACAGTTTTTGGGTGGAGGTCAGGCGCAGCAGCATTATTGCCGGTTGAAATAGCTGCAGAACTCTATGCAAACATGTGATAGATGCTGAGCATGTAGGAACAAGCTCAGAGGGGGATGAAAAAGCTGAGCAGAAACAAACCTGGTAATGAGTAACAAATGGACAAGAGTATGTTTGCATCCAAGTAAACAATTAACGGTCTGTCAGGTGGTCAAACACCAGATCTATCTTGTTGCAACACATTCGGCCAAAGCAAGAGACTTCTGGTAATTAAACACACATGTGGTTAATAACCCCAAACTCTCCATATTCTAATCAACCGTCCACACACTCCTCTGTGTACTAATGTGACTGCTTGGAGCTGACAGGATCAGCGGGCTATTGTTGGGCTGTGAGGCCGAACAGATAGTGCAGTGTGAGAAACAGAAAGCACACACACTCAGAAAGAGAAATGAAGGCTCGTCTTGAGAGTGTCAATTATTGCACAACAGCTCCAGTCAGGCAACTCTCACTCATTGTGCTCTGTTATGCACTGTCTACAGACCGATCATGCCCTGCTGCTTTCAATTATACGACTATTAAAACACACTGAAGTTCATCCTGCAAATTTGTGAAGAAAAATCATTTTAAGGGCTCATTTTGAAAGAAAAATTGAGTCAACTTGATTTTGAATGCACGGTGATTTGCTCCACTCTAACAAGCAGGATTTTATACCTATACATTTCATTACAATGTGCAGTGACTGAGTTAAAACTTCAGAAAGTAAGCCTTTACATCTCTACACTTTCTCTACACTTTACTGGGTAACCTTGCATATTAAATCATAATGTGCACCTCCAGTTGTCACCAGTGCTTTGCAAGGCCTTGCACACACGATCTCTTTTTTGACCTTCACCCGACTCTTTATGTTCAGAGAACATGTTGTACTTTCAGGATAGAAACAAGCCTCCACGCAGCATGAGACGAATGGACTTCTGGCATGGAAGACGTGCTGTACTGCATAATTTTTATGAGAATTTTTTGCTCGAGGCTATGTACTAGTTTCTGTGTTTCACGTTTATATATCCTGGTTGGGACTTCAATCTAACTGCACATGTAAGAATGAGAGGGGCTGTAAGGACAATAAAAGCACAAAAAAGCTGTTTATTTAATGGTTAAGAATTAGTTTTAGGGTAAGACACTAAGGTATGCATTATTTCACTGAATACCCTCCACAAGGATATAGAAGCAAATGTGTGTGTACATTGTAGTAACTTGTAAACGAGTTCAGAGGGACTCATGCTGTTTTGTATTGGTTATAAATTTGGCAGTTATAAATCCTCAGAGCCAGTCAGTTTTGACATTATCATAGTTAATGAAAATGCCATGCTAATGTTTGTGTCTACATATATATGCAGTGGAGTCTGCAAGCGAGGTGTCTCAGGATACAGAGGGTGAGAAAGCCAAAAAGGAGGACTGAGTTGGTAAGAGCACAGCCACAAACCAAACTATAATCCAGTGCAAACTCTGAAGGATTAGACTTTTCTCTGCAGTCAGTGCATACTTGTAAAAAATAGTCTCCTACAGGTGGACTGGATGCATTTTGGTAGAAAAAACAGAATTAAGTTGAATTCTGTTTATACTCAGTTACAAAGATAAACTTGAAGAGTGAAAGTGTGAGTCAGATGCTGAAGTGCTGACATGTTTTTTTCTTTTCCTTTTAGAGAGGAAAGAATGCAACAAAACGCCCAAAGCTACCACTGTAAACCTACTGGAAGGAGGACAAGATGAAGTAAACAGAAGAATAAAACAACTGATTTTCAGTTTTGTCTCATCAGCACTCACCAAACACCACATTTCCTAATATTCACTGTGCCTTAAAAGCTTTCCTAAGAATCTTTCCCATATTTGTATATAAACCTTTTCAGGAGAGGAACGGGAGGAGTATGTGTTTTTTAATGGGAAATCAAGTCTCTGGATCCACGTACTACACATGTGGCCTGTGACAAGAGGGTGCAATCCTCTGTAAAATCTGTCAACTCTTGCTAGCAACTCTTTTGAGTTTCGAATGGCAGTGTGCTGAAATACAGGGAAGGATACTCGGTTATTTAAAGAAGCTGCTTCTGAGGAATACAGCTGTGAATAAAAAAACTTAAAGAACTCAAAACTGACAAGAATACAAACCTGGAATGACACACACTGGCTAGGTGTACACTGTACTTAGGCTGTATTAAACTGATTTGTAATTGGTTGAATTTCTAGTTTATAATTCTGACATTAAACCATATATTTTTGTTAACTGTTTGCACATTAATTGCAGCCTTTCCAAAGGGGCTCATTTATTCAATAGGAATGACAGTAATAAGTGTTGAGTAACTCGGCACACATGGTTTCAATATTTCAACATTTAATTGGTTCACATTAAAGTGTTTTGATTTGCTTAAATGAAAAGTGGGCAAAGATCACGTATGCAGAGGGTTAGCACTTATATATACTTTTATAATCAGTCGTTGGCGGGTTAAGGATACAGACGAGGCCATGTTGCTGTTCTGTGAAACCCTTCTGTGGTTGCTCCGTAGCTGGTGGGTGTTTGTGAACTTCTCTTTCTTAAAGTAATGAACCTTCCAACAAAAGGAACTTCGGGGTAACACTGATGTCATACGCTTGTCAGTTTTAGATTGAGGGCATTACACTGCATTGCCTAGTGGGCAGAATATGTAACTAATTAGTTCTACATGCTGAGTTTAAAAGTGTAAGGGCATTAGAAAATTACTGCAACCTCATAAGATGTGATGATGCTTTGGGAACAAATTTTGTTTTGATCTTTTTCATTTTACTTCTCACTCCCTGTAATATATTCATTTTCTCTGACCGTGTCTATGATTCTGCTAACCTGTTAGTGTACAGAATAAAGTTTTACTCACTAATACTCTGTCTCTGTAACTGAATTGTGACTGGAGATTATATTGGCTTTTAGTATATGGTGACCACAGTCTCTCCAAGACCTCAGTGCATACTGTAGTGTGTTTAGAGAAGCATACGTACTTAAAACCACTCAAGCATAAGACATCTGAACAGTCACAATACTCTGTTGCTGTATTAGAGTGTGGCGCTGGGGATAAAAGGCGCCCTGGTCCGACTACATCCTTTAAATGAATTCAGGCTTTGCATACGAGCTGCTCGCTGCTCTTCTTTCCCCCCCATACCGATATTTGACTCACCTGCTGACACACTGCACCATGCATGTAATGAAGCATGTGAACACGGAGTACCAGAATGAGAAGCTAAGTCTCTCTGAAAATAAAATGATTATTTTGGAATATTTAATACTTAGTATGCACATGAAGACTTGAACTGCTGTTTTAAAAATCAGTTTGCGTTGTGCATTTCCAACAGGCTGAAGGTTTTTATTTAGCCCCAAAGTATACTGAGTGATTCAGACACATTAATCCAACAGGAGTTAATCAAATCATATAGTTCTTTATGGGTTTGCAAGCCTGCAAATAAACAACCCATTCTGGCATGGGTTAACCCTGTTAAACAAACTCTGTTCATAGTTATTGCAGAATTGCTGAGGACTTTTTAGTGTACATGAGACAATGTGAGATTACAGTGATCATCTACAGGCGGTTTTCTTGACATTAAGAAGCAATTAAGGAAAATTAAAACCTTTTATTATTCAGTTATGCTCGATCATCTATCACCTGGTACAAAGAGAGAGGATACACTGTCATGATGACAACACAGGACGGTAGTGTAATCCAATCCAACAAACAAGCTTAGGTACTTCTCAGCTATTGTAAGTGAAATGTGAGCAGAGTGGATTTAAAATGCAGTGCTGTCTTCAAATACATTTCATCATTGTCAGTGAGGGAGGAGAAAGTGCTCCACACCTGACTGCTGTTAGTCTGCTAGGTGACCTGTGGCATGTTAAAACAGCGCTAAATCGCTGATGATACTAGACCTATAATTACATCAGTTTCACACTTTTCAGTGGTTTTAGCTCTTTCTAGTTTTTGCTTGTTTAATGTACTTGTTAGGAAGTGTCGGTCAGAGGGCCCAAAACAGCAATTGCTTCAATTTCAACCAGTCCACCCTGGAGAAAGAGACAGCATCAGTACGGTGAGAATTGTGGTTTTCTGTTGGGTTCAAAGCACAAAAAAATAACTGCATAAAAAGTCTTTGTCAAGTACTCACTCGAGGGAGAGCAGCGACCTGATAGGCAGCCCTGGCTGGGAAGTTGGTGCTAAAGACTAAAGAAAGCAGCTGAGTTAGGCCACCAACACATTTACACATACAGACTTTCAATGACTCACAGATACAGAATCTACAGAAGCTTACAGGACTGCAAAGCGTGTGCGAGTACACAAATCAGGGCTCTACGTCATCATCAGTCAGCTTGAACAAGCAGTTATTCATCTTATTAGTTACACTTTTGGATTTACATAAACCTGCAAATAGCACTGAATCAACAGAACATTTGTCTTTGTGACAATTTTAATCTGCACAACAATTTAACTATGTTCACACATATTAGACACAATATACATCAAATATCTAAAATTCAGTGTATAATTATCATATATATTCACACAGTTTCATCAGTACAAAAACCAAAACAACACATTATTAGATGCACAATGGGAAATGTATTACAATGAAAAGCCGCAGCAATAATTAAGACACATTAATGAGTTACTACAGAGTGTCCTTGATTGTGCTGGGCACTGCACTACAAAGTTATCTCTGGTTATCTCTCTGTTATCTGGATTCACTGAACCTAACACTCGTGATCACAAAGCTGGTTATCCACTCACTGAGTTAACCAAGGGTTTCCCGATCGAGGTATTTATTACTGATGCTATTAAAAAACTTTAGACACTCCTATTCTCAGAGGTCTGAGGGATCTTCAAGTAATGGTGACGCTATTTTCTGGAGACTTGACTGGTCAGTAGGTGGTGATTTCATACCTGTTGACCTCTAATATGAAAGCACAAGTTACCATGGCGATGTACCCTGGTAAGAAGTGACCACATTTGTGGTACAGAAAACCTGGGGTTAACCCCAAAGCTACCTGGATAAGATGAGTTCCTGTTTTGTAGTACAGGCCTCTGCTCAGGCAGCAGAATTTATGCCATTGTTGTTCTTGTCGGTTCATGTAACAGCAGCATAGCTGCACCCAACTTCAACCATAGCAAAAGCCTAATCAACCAGAATAAAGTGAAAACACCTGTGACTTGGTGCAGGGCCTTTAAAGACAGAGGTGGACTGAAAGAATAATCTGATTTGACTGTACTGATGTAATCACGGATAATGGACTCAACACAGAGTGCATCAACCTGGGTGCTTGGATCAGTTGATTGTAGGAGCAATACCTGAATTAACTGGCATTAGAAAAATGCCCAGCTATCTTTTCTACCATACTACTTAAACAATGAAATGGATATGGGGGCTTTGTGAATAGACTTAAACTTTTTTTAAAATTTAATCTATGGAATGTCAGATGTGGCAGTCTGTCGTCTGACATTTAGATTAAGATTAAGACCCGTTGGTGGGGGAAGCTCAGGTTTCACTCTGCTAAGTGACTCAGCAAATGTCAGCGTTCCCTGCGAGTGTTTCTGCCCCTGTGTTTCTGAATATTTATTTCATAATTCAACTTGCTCTGGAGTTTCCACAGCATATTTAGAATATAAAGAGGCAAATTGAAGCCCTAGTTGAGTTATTGTAAAGGCCTTCTGGGTGAATACATTACTGGAAAATTAAAGAGTCTATAAAATCTGCTTGTTATGCAGCAGCGCTGTACGTCGTCTGGACTGTGCTGACACCTGGTGGCTAACGTTGTATTGCAAAATGAAAGCCAACAGCAGCAGATAACTCCAAACACATACTGATACACGTTAATGACTGAATCATTGATACTCACATTGCTTGTACACGTCATTGACACTGGTGAAGTCGTTCATATCGGCTAAGAGCACTGTGGTTTTGACAACTTCAGGAAGTAACAAGAAAAGAAAGAAAATAGTGCATGATCGGGTCTGTGGTTGAAAAGTTGAAAGAATTGTCCTGTGCACATGCAAAGAAAGGCAAGGCTCTCTCACCGTTGGTGTAACCACACCCAGCAGCCTTGAGTATTTCAGCCATATTCACCAGAGCCTGAAGAAACAGAAGTCATGTACACGATTGTGCAAAAGTAATTCTCACTTTGGGATGACTTTCAGATCCTCATTCAGCCTGTAGGAAGGATGCGTTAGACCAGTCTTAAATTTATTCTGCAGCATTACAGAGAATTAAGGAATTAACCTGGAATTGGTCTCCCGCAGGAAAACTGGTGGGTTTTTTCAAAAGGCACTATTTTTAAAAGCATTGTCACTAGATTTTCTTTTAAATAATGGACTGCATTTATTCACACTGTAGCAGCCTCCCAATGGCTTGGTTGTGAGCTCAACTCCATTGCGATTATCTCAGCAGTTAGGAATTAGGAACATCTACTGATATCTGGATCGCTTTCAAGTGTCGCTGTACTCCATGTTCATGAATGAATGAAAGAATGAATCAGTGATGATGGGGATTCCAGTGTCACCTGTCTGGTTTGAGCCTGAACACCACCTTCCACCAGCTGTCCACTGGCAGGGTCCATTCCCAGCTGTCCTGAAATATACATGGTTCGATCCACCACCACTGCTTGGCTGGAAAACACACACAAACATGCAAAGACAAAGACTTAGCTACTCTGGGTTTATTTCATTCACAGTGTTAAATCTTATTGTCCTTTCTGCTGATCTTTGCTAAGTAAAGATTTACTAATAATGAAGGAAGTGAGGTTAAAAAAGTTGTATATTTGCTTGACTATTACGTCACTTATCTCTCCATGTGTAGGGTTTTAACTGAGGGTTGTTTTTTGACGTTTATTTCCTTTTGAATAATAGATTCATAAAATTGCATTTATGCATCTTCCCTGTTTTAATAATATATACACAGCTTCTTTTCTCGATAAAGAGAACACTCTCTATACCTGTGAGGAGTCTTGAAGTCATTTTTCTGTGCCCCTATTAAACATATGTTTGGGACTGCTTACCTGCATTTGTACAGTAACTGTAAAATTAGAAGCATCATGTCTCAGAGTGATGCTGAAAATAATTCATGCATTTATTTCTTCTAGGTGGGACTATTGTAACTCATTATTATATGGATGTCCTAAAAACTACCTAAAAAGCCTTCAGTTGATCATTGTATCAAAGTATCATATCACCCCAATAGAGCACTTTGCTCTCAGACAACTGGGATAACTGTGTTTCCTACAATGTTTCAAAGCACAGGTTTCAGCTTCCAGGCCCTTCTTCTGTGGAACCAGCTCTCTGTGCAGATGTGAGCGACAGAAACCCTCTCTGCTTTTAGGATTAGGCTTAAACTTAAGTTAGAGCTGGATCAGGAGGGTCGTTTGATTGTTTGGGGTCTTCTCTGTATTATTTTAGGCTCTTTACCATTTATAACAATATAAAAAAAAACTCGACTGGTGTCGTGATTTGACGTCATATAAATAAAATTAAACTGAATTTAATTAATGGCAGACTAAAGTATTGAAAAACCTCGGGGACAGTTTGCTGTTTAACATTTTAGTGGTGTGTAGAGTTTAAAGTGCAGCATCCAAAAATCTGAACTTTGCTCCCAAAAGCTCTGAGAGCATATGCTATCCCACCTCTCCCAGCAGCAATCTTATGGACGAAACAGTGAACTCAGTATAGCTGTATTACCAGATTAAGCAAAAAAAGTCGTGGTGTGTCATCAATGAATTGGCAGTCAGTGCTATTAACAGTCCAAATGTAATGTAGGTTGGTGCTGCGGCAGGTGTGTGCCAGCTGCAACTTTAACCTTAGGGCAATGATTCAAAGCTCTTCTCACCTGTACGGACCGATAGCAGCAGGAGCTTTAGCTGTGCTGATAATCCTCCTGATTAGTGCAGCCATTTCACTGGAAATCTATCGGCCCAAGTGAAAGAAGTAAGTTGTACAACAGAAGGCTGCAAGCAGAAAAAGCGCTGATGTCAGAAGGACGTCAGAGCTGCTTTACCGTAAAAGACATATCACATGCGCAAACACATTTGCCTTTACAGATTTTAGTTCCAAAACTGGTCACTTCAGACATTTTAAAACTCAAGTAAGAGACAATAGTGACAACATATCACATAATCTTACGAAAACGTACCTTGGTTTTTATTGGATTTTTTTGTTGACGCGCGAATACTCTACAAAGCCCCCTGAACACGTCATATCCGGAAGCAAACAAGACCAGCACCAGCGTGAGGAAACCTCACATGGTTGCTAAACGTAAAACTAGAGGGTCCCTGCAGCTGGAACAGCGTTTCTGACACACATCACACTGGGGAACCTTGAGGTAACCTTATGAAGTGTAATTCCTCTGTACGTTTGGTATAGAAATGTTTTTGCTTTGGTTTTGTTAGTTAAAACAACTCCCCAACTTTACGCCAGGTAACGTTGCTAGCAAGCCTGCGTTTTAGCTCAGCATTCAACTGTTTGGGTTAGAAGGTGCTCACATAGCGAGGTCTCAAGCGTCTTATTGTATCTTACAGAAAATGTCTGCGGCTAAAGTCAAAATGCGGGAGAAGAAGATGAGAAATCAGCCCGCCAGTGTGCAGTATCCATCTTCTTCATCTAACGTGGAGAGCAGCACACAGAATGGAGCAGACGCCCCTGGCACCGGTACTCTTGCCTTCCCTGGTTATTTCACGTAGCCTATTACATATTAAACTGGAAGAACGGCCAGCGAGTCCCCTACAGTAATGCAGAACAAAGCACACATGTGTTTTCTTCCACGTATGAAATGGATTCTTGTATAAAAATTTACTGCCAAAATAGTTAAATCGGCAGATAATATGAACCACATAAGCAGAATAAAGCCAAGGTGAACTGAACAGTTTTGCTCTCCTTGGACTGTATCATACATACTTGAAAGATAAGGTCATACATGACTGTATCTGATATAGCTATACATTAAATATCAAACACAACAGAACATTCTTCCTGTCTAAGTAAATGGATATATGTCATATCTGATATTTCTGCTACTTGCCATGCAGTGCGTCCAGAAAGTATTCACAGTGTGTCACTTGTTCCATGTGTTGTCATGGAAGACTCATGAAAACATGTTAGTTGTGCCTTATTCCAAAATGGACTAAATTGTACATGACATCTCTGATAATGACAAAGTGAAACAGCTTGCTTGAAATTCTTGCAAATCTACTAAAAACAAAGGTATAACTTGTAGATGAGTATTCACAGCCTTTGCCATGACACACAGAGTCAAGTTCAAGTGCATCCTGTTTCAACTGATCGACTGTTTTCATAGCTGATTGGAGCCCACCTGTGGTAAATTCACCACTCATCACCTGGCCAGTACCATCCCGACAGTGGAGCATGGTGGTGGCAGCATCATGCTGGGGGATGTTTGTACATGTGCAGCAGTGTACAGAGACATCCTTTATGCTGACCTGCTCCAGAGCGCTCTGGGCCTCAGACTGGGATGAAGGTTCATCTTCCAACAGGACAACAACCCTAAGCACACATCCAAGATAACAAACATAACTGATCCCCATCCAGCCTGATGGAGCTTGGGGGTCTGCAAAAAAGAATAAGAGAAACTGCCCAAAAATAGGTGTGCAGAGCTTAAACTCAAAAAGACTTGAGGCTGTAATTGCAGCCAAAGGTGCTTCAACAAAGTCCTGAGCAAAGGCTTTGAGTACTTATGTACATGTATGCATTTATAGGACTGCATCTGTCTGTGAAGGTTCTCAATCATCCAGCTCATCATAGTCTAAGGAGCCTGGAAAGAAAAGCGTCTGGACTTCTTTAAGTTTCTTGAAGACGTTTCATCTGAGAAGCTTTTTCAGTTCTAGGGTCAAATGGTGGAGAGTCCCAGATTTTAAGCCCTATGGGAGTGCCCCCCCCCCAAGAGGGTCATTGACCCCCTATTAATCCTTTACGTAATCACATGAGCCAAGGTGTGAAAACGGGTGTGGGTCACAATCAGCCAAGGTTTTGGGTGAACCCACTGTGAAAACTAGCCCCACCCTGTCATGTGACTTACTGAGGTCAGATGACCAAGGATGTGAGTGGGCGTTAGGGCGTCTGGAAAGGGATCTCAAAACTGGATTATGGATGGCAGACAGTTGGTGTCGTAAGGCACCGCCTCTGTCCAAAGGACATCTAGAGGGCATTTCGGGCATCTAGAGGACCCCCTTGTCCATGGTCACACTTAATTTGGGACAAATCAGAGCATTTATAGTGAAATAACCTGAGTTCAGGTCTAGCACCTCCTGTTTAACATAGCTTTTTCCAATTGACATTAATAACTTTATGCAAGAATTTATTTCATGTGTAAGAGACCTTCGAGAAAATTATTACTGTTGCTTTGTTTTGTTGCACCTCTGGTAGGAGTATCTCAAGATTTTGTGAGTCTTCCCTATGGACTGTCTGTCACTTGGTTCTTATGATTTTTTTTTTTTCTTTAAAACTTTTTTTAAGTGCCCTCCAAATTTTTGTCTTTCTAGTTCCTCATCTTCCTCTGTCATGTGTTGTTCATACAGTGAATATAGGGAACATATTTTTTCCAAGGGAGGAATCCCTTCTTATTAAGGTTGTTTCTATGATGAGATTCATGTGAAAACAGAATAAACAAGAGGACAAAGATGTTAGATGCCTTATTAAGTTGGGCGAGTTTTCACTCATTTGTAGAGGCAGACCACACTTGACTCACTCTCACTTTTGTTTGACCCCGACAGGAAAAAATGCTGATCCTCTCAAAGGTGGTCTTTCGGAGGTGCACCCCTCTACAGAAAGGCAGAAGAAAACTCCCCACCAGAGCGGATGGGTCCGTGGACATCATAAAGATGGTGGTGGCTACACTAAGGAGATGCCCAAATACGTCACTGGTAAAATCTCAACATTTTTTACATCCATCCATCCATTCGCTTCCGCTTCTCCTTTTCAGGGTCGCGGGGGGCGCTGGAGCCTATCCCAGCTGTCATAGGGCGAGAGGCAGGGTACACCCTGGACAGGTCGCCAGTCTGTCGCAGGGCCAACACACAGGGACAGACAACCATTCGCACTCACATTTACTCGCACATTCACACCTAGTGACAATTTGGATTATCCAATTAACCTATCCCCATTTTTTACATATTAAGTTTAATTCAGAGCATAGACAGTCATGAAAGAAATGAATTGTAAAGGTATTCATGAACAGAGACCGTCCAGTGAATGACTTCCATCTCCATCTTTACCTTCCTCACTCAGCTGGAGCTTTTGCAAGGGCCAGGGCTGCAGAGGTGAGCGCCATGTTGAAAGCTGTCAGAAAGACCACAAGCAGCAGCCGTGTGTTTGAAGCTCTGCCCAAACACATGAGGAGACGAGCCATGAGCCACAACACCAAGCGGCTTCCTCACAGACTGAGAGAGGTGGCCAACAGAATGGTAAATTTCTGGACGTATTTTATTTTCAGCACTTGAATGTCTCACAAACACCTCCATACCCTTGTTTTATATACAAAGTCCTCCACTCTGAGTACCTGGGACATGTCCACTCACTTGTCCTTCCTCTGTCAGCGGGAGAAGGGTCTCCAGGCTGGCTCCAAAAAGAAGAAGGAGCAAGCAAAGAGCAAGAGCCGCAAGGCCCGGCGGCGTCACGGAAACCTGCTGCTGGAGTTCAATCGCCGTCAGCGGAAGAACATTTGGCTAGAAACGCACATTTGGCACGCCAAGCGCTTCCACATGGTTAAAAAGTGGGGTTACTGCCTCGGGGACAGGCCCACATACAAATGCTACCGGGCTTGCTACAGAGCAATGAGCAGCCACTGCCTCCTACAGGTAACCACCTGCTGTTCACACAGACTCTGTGAATAATTTGTTTTTACGTACTGTAATGTCGCTGTCTGGAACATCAGCTTACATTTTGCATTATCTCTGCTCAGGATCTCTCTTATTACTGCTGCATAGAGCTGCAGGGGGACGAAGACAAGCTTCTAGCTGCTCTTTCACAGCTGACCAGCAAGGAAGCAGGTAAGAAATAATTGAGGTTTTCCGTTGGGCTTCTCTCTTTGCCTTCAGACAATAGTTCTGATGGCAAAAGAACCAGACGGGTTTTTATCAGCAACTCCTGCTAGCTTACACATTTAGTTTAAGTAGTGTAGTTATATGCCTTTTCTTTTCTTTTCTAGGCCCTACGTTTGCTGCAGCACTGTGTCTGTCAGGAAGGAGACAGGGCAGTGTCATGGTGTACAGAGCTGGACGGTACCCCTCACAGCCCCTGGGGCCCGTCACCTTCCTCTGGAGACCCCGCACACAGGGCTCAGTGCACAGGCAGCTGTGGATCTGGGCTCATCCCACTCTTAAGCAGGTGTGACTGGTTTTAGAGGTCTGCTGGTTGTAAATTATTTTTATGGTTGGCCTTTCGAATTTTTACTTGATATTATTACATTTACAAATGACTCCAGCAGGACTGTTAATTCCATATACGGTATCCTCCTTCCAGGATCTTCTGCCTGAATTACAAACTGTGTGTCAGTGTTGTGAGGCTGTATTACCTCCGGCTGCACCAGTAGAGGTTAATCCCACCTTGGAGGCAGAGTCAGAGCCTGAAAACACACCTGAGGCCAAGCCGGTACCTGGAACCAAGAGAAAGCGTAGCTGTAAAGATGCCACTGGACCCCCTGCAAAGAAGATCCTGGGTGATGGAACAAGATTACGCTCCACCCCAGTGAGCTGGAGGTCCAGCTCAAATGGAATAGTTATAAAGTTTGTGTCATTTCAGGAACAAACCGAAGCGTTTGATTGAACGTTTATTTAGGAGATTGGATTTTACTGTAGATGTTGATGATTGTTTCATTCACTTTATTCTTTGTGTGTGTGCGTGCAGCGATCTCACAATGGAGATTGTACGCTATCGGCTGATTGGACCACAGTCCCATTCGGTGTTGGTAGACACTTTAGAAGCTGCTACAGGCTGTGATGTAAGAACTGTACTATGTTATTAACTTGAATTGTTCCCAAAAGGCGTTTTTCATTTACACTTCATGCTTGAATTTGTTTTTTGTAAACAAGGAAGTGCCGAAATCCCAGACGTGCTCCCTCTGGTGGCCTCAGCACTGCTCAGATGAGGCCAAGATGACTCTGCATCAACAACAAGCTGATATCTTTAACATCCTGAAAGGTTTGTTTTTCCTCTACTTTTTAAAATCCCTGATTACTTATTTTGCTAGTTGATTGTGTGTCCAGGCTTTTCTGTCTCACCCTGACTGTCGTTCACATAGGCATCTATTCGACCGCCGAGCTCCCCTCAGGCACGGTGCTGGGTCTGACTGTGGATGACCCGAGGCTCACTTTACCAAGAAAGAGAGTTAAAGCTTTGCCTTGTGTAAAGCAGGCACAAGGTAAAATCAGATATACCAGATATGACGGTGGAGGAGGGGAAAGGGGTTTTAAAGTCGAGTACTTGTACATCTCACAGTATATCGACACTGTTGCTTCTCTCCTGCCGCAAAATCTGACATAGCAGAGAGTCAGTCTGTTGTTTCTGGTCCTGAGGTTGTTTCAGTGAGTACACATCTGGTTCTGTGCTCCGGGGAGCCTCTGCTTCGCCATGCAGATGTTCCAGGTTCGAATCCTGGCAGAACCCTGTACTCGAAACACACCCTTAGTGACTGACAACAGCTGACTTATGAGAAGATGCTTGAAAGAGGTCTGTTTTTAAAAGGGCCCTTTAGTGATTTAAATCGGATGTACCATATTCATGATCCATTCTCATTGCATAAATGGAAAAATAGAATAAAAGTCTCTTTTGTTATCTTAACATAATTATTATACTTGATATTCAATGTCTTATATCAAGCTGTTAGTTTCTAGTTTTTCTTTTATCAAATTTCAGTAGGAAGTTGATCATCAGGCATATTTCAGACTGTGAGGGAAAAGCAACAAAAAATATGTGAACATATGAATAAACAGGAAAATTCTACAATTAAAAATAGAACTGCTTGGCTAATAAATTTATGCCTTTATATTTTCCCTCAGCCTTAATGGCTTCGCAGCATCATGAGGCTGTAATATGTGTAAATTGGGAACCTTTTATTGTTCATGTGGGTGGAGCTCTGACAAACAGGTTTGCTGTGATATCTGGGTAATATTGCTCAGTACTATTTTTCTTTGCCTCATCCTGCTTTACAGTAGGAGTACTGAGTTATTATAGAAAATGCATATTTGATGTCTAGCATCTGAACTAAGTCAGGTTTAAATCTTCATATTGGACTTTATTGACTATACAGATGACTAGACACAGTACAGATTTTCTTGTACTAGATGGGTGTTTTGCTTCTCTTTGGTAAATCGGTGGTGAAATGGGACCCACAGGGGCATAACATTATGATTGATCACTCTGTGGCCATCCCTAATCAGCTGCAACATTAAAACAACCTGCCCTGCTGTTGCCATGGTGGTGTGTGCTAGTCTGCACCGATGCTTATGTGGGTGGTATATGTTAAAGTAACATCCACATAAATTCCAGGACCCAAGGTTTCCCAGCAGAGCGCTGCATTGCACCGTGATATGTTATTACTTTAACGCTCTGTGTTTTGAATTATTTTGGCAAATCAAGTTCTATTAAGGCCAAACCCAGTGTGAGAGATGCAAACATGACTTTGGCTGCATAAATGAAAACTCTGCAGATGTAACAACGTTTTTTTTTTTGTTTTGTTTTTATTAAATCATTGATAAATCACCTGCTTATCAAAATTTTAGATCATAAAGCAGAGGTCGAGGGACTCTGTCTCACCTCACATTAGTGATGCTGGTTATATAGGGGTATGCCATGTATGTGTGTTTCTTCCAGAGGTGGACGAAGAGAAGAGGCGGAAGCTGATGTTGGAGGGAGTACCAGAGCCTTGCTGTCAGAGTTTCATTTGGGAACAGTCTGTGCGAGACAATGTCACCGATAACAAGATATCTGAGCAGGTAGCTTATTCTCCCGCCACTAGCATTGTCGTCGTATCGTGCGTTAGCCTCTCCATTCCTGAAAGAGCACATGTGGCTCTTACTTGTTACACTTTCTGTTACCGCCTGCAGGAGCTGAACCGTATGAGGAGTGAGGTGCTGGTGCCAGGCTCCAGGCTGAGCCCAACTCCCCTGCAGGGTCGTGTCCCCATTCTCCTTGTTGAGCAGCCGGGCAAGCAGGTTGGGCATGAGATGAGCTCGTGGGGTGCTGGATGGGACCTGTTGCTTCCCAAAGGCTGGGGGATGGCCTTCTGGATCCCACTGGTAATACGTTTTGGAGTATTTTTTTACTTTTCCTTGGAGTGGTTTGGGTGCTTTCACACTACTTGGTTTGGTTAAATCGAATGCTGCCACGTTTACTTATTTACTGTGTTGTTGGGTTGATGTACTGTGAACTCGTATAGTGAGTTTTAGTTTGCTTCACAGTGCAATGTGGTGTGGTTTATTTCTTGTTACAGTGGAGGTTTCAAGAAGAAAATAAAAGACAGATCTGAATGTTTGAAAGTGTTTTGGAAAAATTCTGTAAAGATGAGATGAAAAATACTCAAAGGATAAATTCAAATGGTTTATTTAGATAAGTTGAAAAAAAAGTTAAACAAGCAAGTAAATGAAGAAACAAGGTAGAGGAGAGAAAACCCCAACAATCCCCTCTGAGCAAGCACTTGGCGACAGTGGGGAGGAAAAACTGCCTTTAAACGGGCAGGAACCAGGAGTGGACAGTCAACTGCTGGGACTGGTTGGGGGGTTAACAGAGGTGGAGCAAGACGAGGCTACATCAGGTGAGGAAGCAGTAGCGTCTCTCCTCCGGAACAAGTGGAACCATTTTTTCTTTTTTTTCAGGCACTTTTCCACGAGCGCTTTTTTTCTCCAGGATGAGATTTCTCAACTCATCAATTGTTTCTGTGTTTTGCTTTTCAAGTCTCTCACATCTTTGTTCCACCTCTTCTAATGTTGCTTGTTGTTCTTCAAGCTTGTCTTGGAGTTGTTTGGATGTTGCCTCCTGTATCAGCTTGTCCTTGTGCATGTCTGCATTTCTCTGTTGCACTTCTTTGTGCTTGTCTTCTAACTGCTCGTTTCTTTTCTGGATTTCTTGGAGCGTGAGCTGCAGGTCTTCATGTATTTTGTCTTGTTGTTGTTTTTGTGCCTGCATTTGAGTGTTTTCACGCTTCAAGTTATTATATTCCACCAAAATCACCTTAACGAGCTCTGAGTTGTTTCTCGCATTTTGCTCGATCCTTTGCTGCATCTGTGAGCAGCGTTTCTCCAGTTTGTCCTTTTCTTCTTCCGCTTTAGTTGCTTTATCCTCCAGCTGATTACAAAACTCTTGCAGTTTTAGACTGTATCTTATCAGTCATCGTTTTATTGTCTTGGAGCTGGTTGGTCATTTCTTTTAGTTCTGCACTCTTTTGTCTGTTTTCTTTAATGAGGTGCACAATCTGCTCTCGGGTTTGAGCAAACTTGATTCCCCAGCCCTCATTAATAATTTTTATGTCCGGCTGGCGCTGTTGTCTGTCTTCCAGCTCTTTACTTTGGGCTTCCATTCGTCTACACTTGTTCTCCAGTTGAAGTTTCTCTTCTTCAATTTGTTGCATTTTTTTCTGGAGAAGGTAGTTTTCTTTCCTACTCTCCTCTAACGCCCTTTGGAAGGATGACACGCCATTTGGGGAAATTGGCCGGCCACGCCAGGAAGGAGAGGCGGCGTAATCTTTTTGAATTGGTTGTTTTTGTTTTTTTTTTTTCTTGGAAACATGTTCGAGTTTCAATACGATGACTTTGTTTCTGTGGTGAACGTTTGTAGGCTGCAAACACAGATGCTGCTAAAACGAACTAAAACTTGCTGTTTCTCACCCCCTACTTAAGGAAACGCATCAAAGGACCTAAGATTCTTAAGATCTCCCTATGACATCATCACTAGGGATGGGTACCGGTGTCCGGTTCTGTCATAAACTGTAGTAACCAGACCGAAAAGCAGCGCACATTTCGGTGCTTTATTTCGGTGTTTTTTCTTCCTGAGCTGTGATACACTTTAGATTCTAGCCAATCATTTTACGTTTCCGAGGATAGTAGGCGGGCCCAGGTATGTACGTTCTTTTAGAGCAGAGCTACAGATTAAAAATGCCCAAGGCGAAGCAGTCAAAAGTCTGGCTGTACTTCACAGCAAAAGATGCAAACTCAGCAGCCTGCAACAAGTGCTTTAAGCTGATACTGTGATACTGTGCAAAGGAGGTAACACCTCAAATCCGATGAAACACCTGGCGACGCATAGCGGGTTTTTTTAAAAGCCGAGAAATGCGCCGTATTTGATAGCTTGCTGCGAGACCTCACACCGTGCACATCTACTGCGCGTGGGTTGCCTGTTATCAGACCTTTGCAACATCCCCCAAAAACCCGAAGAGTAGAGTCCTGGCCCCTAGCCCTGCCAGTGTAGCAGCAGCAGCCGTTCTTCTCTGCGTGAGTAGCTTAATGTTGTTCGTGTGTAATTTACGTTGAGTAGGCTAACCACGTTATTACGTTAATGCATGTAAGGTGAACTAGCAAACATCATCATAGCTACATGCGGCTGTCTTCTTGTTTGATGGCAGATACTCCCTTCACCCTGGCCAAAAAGGCTAAAATGACCAAAGAAAAAGTGGAAAACAGTTAAACATGAGAGGTTTTTGGACAAAGTTTGTGTTCTCCATTCTTTAAGCACCGGTTTGAGCACCGTTTAAGCACCGGCACCGTTTCAAAAATACCGGTTTGGCACCGGTATCGGATAAAACCTAAATGATACCCACCCCTAATCATCACTCCCTAAGCCAATGAGATTGTCACAAGACATTTTGGAATGGGGTATTTTTTTAAAACTGTTTTTTAAACTGTTTTCAAACTTAACTTAAAATTTCAGTGTTTCCTAGTTGTGGACTATTGGTTAGTCCAGCCGATTATGAAATTAATTGTCACAAACATCCCTAATATTATATAACAGACAACAGAAAACAAGAGTTTTTTTTTCTATGCAATAGAGCTATAATAAAAGTTATTTTAAATTATCCTACTTTTTATAAAAGAGAACATTTATTAAAGAATATGTATTTAATTAAAAAACTCTGTTCATCTAAAGCAGGGGTCAGCAACCTTTAAGACCCAAAGAGCCGAAGATCCATAATTGGCCTATCTGGGGTTGAAAGTCTCGATAAATGCACGGCGTTTCACCGGGTACACCGGCTTCCGCGAGTGTGACGCTTACTTTGAGCTATGAAAAAATAACAAAATATAATTTTATTTGTATATTGCAAAATCACAATCTTCCAATTTAGAACTACAAGTTTAAAAAAAAAAAAAGAACTAACATAAATAAAATACACTTCAGCTAAATACTAATTTATTTTCCCAAACCACGCGGAGCCGCACTATAAGGACTAAAGAGCCGCCCCCTGATCTAAAGGGTATAACAAAAAGGGGGAGCTTCCTGCTCGAAAATGAAATGTCCCCACTGGGCGATCGTGGCTCACGAGTTAGCCTTGTAATCGGAAGGTTGCCGATTCGAGTCCCGGCTTGGACAGTCTCGGTCGTTGTGTCCTTGGGCAAGACACTTCACCCGTTGCCTACTGGTGGTGGTCAGAGGGCCCGGTGGCGCCAGTATCCGGCAGCCTCGCCTCTGTCAGTGCGCCCCAGGGTGGCTGTAGCTATAGCTACATAGCTGTAGCTATAGCTACAGCTATGTAGCTTGCCATCACCAGTGTGTGAATGTGTGTGTGAATGGGTGGATGACTGAACGTGTAAAGCACTTTGGGGCTCTTAGGGACTGAGTAAAGCGCTATACAAATACAGGCCATTTACCATTTTTCTGGGCGTGGGTGCTTAACTAGTTAAAAAGAACAAAAAAACAAACAAACATCTGTCTCCTATTTTTTTTTATGTCACACAGGAAAGAAGCTTCAATATCTGATGAGAAGACATTAATTTGTTGGTGTTTGTGGTGTTTGGTGCAGTTTTCTTGTTTTCTGGGTTGTTGTTTATTTACAGTGAAGATGAAGATCTCTAACAAGTTGATTTGTTCACATTTGCACATCTTAATTTTTAAGAGGAATGTGATTTTTGAGTTTGTGCACTATATGCATGTAAGGCAACCGTTTCCTCTTTCACTATTTTTGTGTGCTGCATTTTTCTCTTTTAACAAGAGGGGGACAAAAGACATTTAAGTCGACCTAAGATGATTTGTTAAAATTTTTACAAGGTCTTACTGAGGTGATGCAAAGTGAAACATGCTTTCTTCTATTTTGGTAATGTGCTGGAAAAGCTTGAAAATTGACCTGGAATGTGCTTAAAAAGTGCTTGAATTTGACCCTGAAAAATGTGTATGAACCCTGAGTGGGGCAAAAGCAGATACAGTGGGGGGAATGATTATTTGATCCCATACTGAATTTGTAGCTTTGCTCTCTTTGCTGTTCCTCCACAGCTGAAAAACACTTATGGGATTTTGTCATCACCCTGCGCCGTGGCCAGTGTGGATCCAATAAATTGATACCATTAAAATCTTGGACAAGTTCGAATATGGCTCATCTTGACCTCAAGTTCAGAGGTCAAGTTTTCTGACAATCTTGTGAATGTGGTAACTTGACAACAAGGCCACATAGGATCTAAAATTGATACCATAGTTGTGTCTTCTAGGTACTAGCAGTTTTTATGGAAGTTTAATTTTAATGGAGGGAGATCAACCAAAAATCAAGAATAAATGCATTACATATGTTATAAATTGATTTACATGTCATTGAGTGAAATGGTATTTGATCCAGAATTCTGGCTTAAAAATCATGGATGAAAACGGCTAAAGGATGGGTCTTCCAGCATGACCATTACCCAAACGTGGCTAAAAAAGAAGCTCATTAAGATCACAGCTAACCAGTTCTCAATCCTCAATATGAAGTCTGTGGAGGGAGCGTATGCTTTGAGTTACCAAGAATCAGCCAAGAAATGTAAAGCATTTAGAGCTGCTGTAAAGATGAGTGCAAACCTAGTAAGCAAGTTCTGTTTTACTTCACATCTAT
The DNA here is from genome assembly GCF_057382275.1 of Copadichromis virginalis. Taxonomy (NCBI): domain Eukaryota; kingdom Metazoa; phylum Chordata; class Actinopteri; order Cichliformes; family Cichlidae; genus Copadichromis; species Copadichromis virginalis. Next base: position 9,376,148 of record NC_140628.1, on the reverse strand, counting down.
TTCACTCGTAAATCAGTAAAACGGTGCATAGCTTTTGTAATTTATTTCCTCTGGATTTTGGTTCATGTTCCAACTCTCTCCATGAAAATAAAGGCTGTTAATTTCTTTGTAATTAAACTAACTTACAGTTTCTGCAGGAGATCAAATGACCATTTCCCCCTTTGTGTATGATAAAATCAAAAAACTATAGAATAGAAAAATACATCTGCTTGTCAGCTGTTCAAGAAATGATCTTATAATTAGCCTGTTAAAAAAAAAAAAAAAATACAATAAAGGGTCACTTGGTAACTATATTTCCACTTTACTTGTTTGCCATCAAGTTGTTGTGGACTGTAAGCTCTGAGAGTTAATAATCAGTTGTTTTTCCTTGAATCCTGACTCCACAGAACATACATGTGCACATTAGAAGCAGAAACATTTAATAATGGTCACTTCTTCTTTTTCTTGTTTGTCTGTTGGTTTGCAGATGAAAAATGTAACAATGTATCTTTTTCTTGGTTTAACCCCCCCAAATAACCTAAACTGCATGAAAGGAAGCACACTTGACATGTCGATAACACCACCTTCATCTGATAACCTACTACCCAACTGCTTAAGGCTGGATCACCTAGACTGGTTGCAAATAAGCCAGATGGTGATATCAGAGATTCTCAGGCTTTCACTTTATATTTGCTTCCTCATTTTATTGAAAATGTAGAGTGATGTTGGTAAGATATGCTATAATACTGTAGGGCCTTTACCTTACAAAATGAAGCATCTTGAGGTGACTGTTGTGCTATATAAATAAAGTTGAATTGACTGAAGCCCTCAGATTTGCTTTACCTCTGAAGTCGGCTAAAAATCCATCTCTTCTGTGTCGTTTCTCCCTCCTGCAGGTGTACAGAGGAGTTCGCATAGGTGGACTCAATATGAGTCTGAAACACTCTCAAAACAAAGCAGCGCCTCACTTTCCCCGTGATTATCCAGACTGCCCCGCAGGCATGCGTTTTCAGGAGGAGCAGGAGGCCGAGCTGCTGAACAAGTTTAAAAGGTCAGCTGGATACTGAGTAGGGAAGGAAGAAAAATATTAATGCAGTGTGTGATTAATTTTTATCAAACATGGTGAGGTCCGTTTTCAGTGGGGACGTTTTGTCCTGCCAAAGCTTTTGTGTATCTTGTAATATTATTCTGGCGTCTAACTACTATGTCAGCCTGCAGACAGAAAACAGAATCTTAAGAACTTGCCCAGAATCTCAAAGTCGTTTATACATGTTGGATATGTTTCTCCAATTTGTTTTAATTAACTGCTGGCAACGTTAAAAGCAATCTTTCAAATGTGATGGTAAAATATTTTTAGTTACATAAACATTGGCTGAGGTGATAATGAGACTTTATTGGAACTAAAAACTCTTCGCCGTGTTCTGTTTTTAGTGTAAAGTCATAAACGGGGGTAATAATATTCATAATCTACAGCCTGAGTGGTGAGATCAGCAGTAGATTAGAGGTTTTGATAAGAGGAAGCACTCCAAAGATGTGACCCAGTTAATTTTCATAATGCGGATCTCTGTCGCCATGCAGATGAGATGCTAATAAAGTCGCTTGTCCCCTTCTATCCACTGCTCGACACTTGTGATGTCTTGCATAAATTGGCAAGGTTGCCCAATGGTTTGACAAGGTTTGCCCTTTTGACCTCTCCGTAGGCATCCACCCGCCAAGAGGACCAATTACATTAAGCATGGCTGTGTGGCTCCTTTCTGTTGCCCTTGGCAACAGCTGGCAGAGGAGTGGGAGATCATCGTGCGGGAAGGAGGCACCCAGACACGAACCACAGCGCAGGCTGACGCTGTGACCGAGGAGAGGACATCACAACAGGCGATCAGCATAACAAAACCTCCGAGCCGATTCACTGTACTGAGGTACATGTTTTAAACGTTTGTGGTGTTCTTTTCTTAGAGTGAAGATAAACTTTTATCAGTACTGACGTGTACACTAACATACACGCACTGGTGCTCCCAAAGTGCCTTTATCACACACGTCTAAATCGCACTTTTAGAAATATTAATGCAGCAGACTTTTTAGAGTCCCTTGAGATTAATGTGCTGTGTTTTTGGGAGGCCGTGGACTCCAATCATCTCTTTCCTCCTCTTTGTATTTTTTATTAAGAGACACAATCGCTGCTTTTGACAGCTTTGATGCATGCTGCTTCTCCAGTCTTACCCCCCTTTCATCATAATGTCCCCGATGAGAATACCCAAAGTACATCCAGCCTTAAATTGCTGCAATACATCACTGTGATTAGTGGAGGGGAAAAGTAGCATCTATCCTCATAAAACCATCACATAAGCTTTGAGTAATGACTGACTTTATGGGAAAAAAATTGGATTGATTTTCACCGTCCATTGGCTCCCTTTTTGTTTTCAACATTAGGCATTAAAAATGTTCTCCAACAAAATTTGGTCTATGAGGATGGCTAATGGGGCCAATGAAAATGCTACTTTTCCTTTTAGTATTAATCACCTGATTTAAATGGGGCTTTTTAAACAAATTTCTTTTTTGCTTCCTAGGAACAGAAAGGCTTTGAAGCTGCTTTCTGCCTGGTGCAGACCCACAACATCCAAAGGTCAGAGGCCATGCCGTGTTGGCGAGCTACCGCCTATCAGCTGTGAAGCCGTGACGTCGTTCCTGTCAGCACATGCGATGAGTCTGGTGTGGGTGCATGTGTCGCTGCCGTCAAAGGGCAAACCGGAGTACCATGCCATGTTATGCGTGCCAACTCCAGATGACCTAAAGGCGCTAGGAAATCGACAAGGAACTGGCGGTCCTCAGGAGCCACCACACAGAGACCACTTTAAAGGCAGAATTAAACGCAGAAAAAAGGACCCTAAGAAGGCTGCAACACCCTCTGTAACTCCTGATAAGCCTGATGGCAAGAAGGCAGACCTCATCTTTGCTTCTGACTTAGACACCAACGCATCCAAAGACCCTAAATCCTTCTCGGAGTCTTCCTCAGACCTCGTCCTAGGGCTGTGGCCGGATCCTCTGCCCAGTGTTGCCTCTCACTGCTCCCGGGTGACCGTGGGCTGGGTCACTCAGGGTGACTTCTCCATGTCTGCAGGCTGCGGGGAGGCTCTTGGATTTGTGAGCGTTGCTGGGCTCCTTAATACCCTCCTCAATCAGACAAGCGAACACAAAGGAAAGCTGCTGCTTCGGAACCCCACCTCCTTGCACTACCGCTTTGCTAAGATCAACATAGAGGTCTGAGGTCTGTTTTAGTCTATGCAAGTTAATGCCAAGAGTTCAGTAAATTGTTTGATGTTTCATTTGTTCAGTGATTTGATGGAATCTGTGTGCCTTGACTGAAGATTTATTGACTTGCATGGCATCACAACAAGCAACTAATTGACTTTTTAGTTGAGTATAGTATACTCTGAGATACATCTTTACCTTTTGTTTTACTTAGTTAAATCAATAATCTGTAAAAGAATCGGTTGAATACTGTAAATGAATGAGAGCCTTGGTTTGTCTCAGAAAGATTAAAACTTTAAGTTTGGGTTTCCTGAATGAATGGATTTGATGAGTTATGTTACAGACTTTGTGTTTAAGAGGGTGTTTGCAGCTTCCATTGCATTGAAGAGGTTTTGAGTATATGCTATGAAATAGGCGTACTATACTGAACAGAACTGCTGTTGTGGGAAACCACAGCCATTAACCTACAATCAACATAAGTGCTCAGAACAACTGATGCTTTAACATTCATTCTTTTTATAGTCACACTGGCAGGAAAAGCAGTTTCCTGCACATCCCATAATATGTAGGTGGAAGATAAGAGCATAGTTGCTTGGCAACATTAAAGTTTAGTATGTAGTTCGAGGTGAACATTATTGCTTTTATTGGTAACAGATTTTCGGAGCGATGCCTCGGTGCGAGCCACTTTATTGTGACAGAAGATTTTAAAAACATGGCTCCTGAAGCACTTTTTTTTTTTTTTCTCTCCCCATTTTAAAATTAGGCCATGTCAGATCAACATGGCACAAACTGGGCTGGCTAGTCTTCTTGGGAGTCCCTCCCCCACCATTAGAGGGCAGTAGTGCACTTATTTTTCTGTAACAAATGAAACCCTCAGACCACAGGAACACTTTTTTTGTCCTTATTTATTTACACACAACACAGAGCGGTTTATTCAGCTCATTGACATATAACCTTATGTTATATTGATAGGCTCGGTCAGAGTGCCCTCCTGGACCTTTTTGTTCAACCACTACTCTCCTCACAATTAAAAATTGTTGCTTGTGAACAATCTAATATTGACCTTTCATCCTGAGGTGTTTCCTTATGTTGGAGTGACTCCTCTTGAGGTATTTCTGATACCTGTGTGGGAAATGATGCTAAGACACAAATAGATATTTTACCTAATGAGAGGTACTTAATAGTTGGAGCATAAAATGTAAAATCAATATGGCCACCAGTTCTGATGCTCAGCTGGCACTGGTTTTAACTGATGGCCATCATTTCTTTCTATAAACACATTTTAAATGAACCAAGAAGAGAGACGCACACACAAACGCATCAAAATGACAGTCTCAACAGATGGAGCTGGGCCTATGAATCGTCTGTTTGGCCCGATCTGTTGCACATAAGTTTGGCTGCCAGTGATCCGTATGTTGTAGTCTTTGCCTCAGGCTGAACTTTGTCTGTGTGCCTTCTCCCTGTGAATATGGACAGTGCAGCTCATTAGATGGAGTCTGCTGCCCGGGTGGCAGACAATAGCAGCTGGGTGATTCCAGGATCACTGCCACTAGATATAATTCAAAAGCTATCTGCTAATAAGTGAACCATAAAAACCAAAAAAGGTTCTAAGGCAACAAAATAAAAAACGATAAATAGATCTTACCAGGAATTTTATTCATTGCGATAAAATTGCGATCTTGCTGCTTTATCTTTGGCCTGTTTCGGGCTATCAGGAAAACTCCAACAAAGGACAGAAGACAACTGGGGGGGAAACAGTTTGAGAAGTTTGTTGACATTTTGCAATAAGCATAATTTGATAAGCTGCAGTGGCTGGTAGCTTATTGAACACTTACCCAAACAGGAACATACCGATGTTCAGCAAGGCCAAGCCTTCAAATTCCTGATAGAATACAATCCCTGCAAAATGAAAAAGTCCATTTAATGTGACAGAGTAACAAAACATGCACATCACCTCTGCGGCTTTCTTTGTGAAACATGGCCCTAAAACCCTAAGCATGCATTACACTGGGATAATGAGTGGGGAGAATTATTAAGTGAAAGGGTGCAGTTTTGAGAGATGAATAGTAAACACTGCTCAGCATATTGACAGAATGCAAAAACAAACAATGTCCTCTGTGCAGAGACTGTAGGAGAGCCACTGTTGGCTCAGAGAGCGAGTTCATTTTTCCAGTGCTCACTTCACTGTCTTAAGCTGTGACCGTCACCGGGTTAGGACCAAAACAATATTTTTCCTCAATGTGGAGCTAAACTAATCTTAAAGTAAAAGTCCGCCCACGGATGTTCTTACACCGCCAGATATAATACATCAGCAATTTGTTGTTCAGTGCAATCAATTGTGGGTTATTCGTGTAGGCGGACAGAGCAATAGTAATACTGAGAGCAATATCGGAGAAAGTAAAGAGTAATTCAAACTACAGCTCATCTCGTGCCTGTGCCTCCTCTATCACAGGCGTCTCTCTGTATTGGGCGGCGTTGTGAAAGACGCTGCTGTTCATTTGCAGTATGAGAGCGACACCGGAGCTGATCTTGTTTGAGCCTGATGTTTTGTACTGCTGGAACATTTTCTTCTTTTACACTCCACTGAAGCCATGCTGCAAATGGGTTGAAATGACATCACTCGGGCAATTTATCCAGAAGTAAAGCAAACAAGAAAATGGATTTTGTAACACAAGGTGTCCTGCCAAAAAGGGTTTTACATTGTGATGAAGTGTTTTACTCTGGATTTTCTCTTCAAGCCAAAATACTTGGGGGAAACTTTTGTCTGTTTTTCTGGTTTATTGATTAGATATTAAAAACCTGACCTGGCAGAACACACACACTATAAATACCTTGCAGCGTTTGCTGAGCAAGGACTCCTAAGTGGTTCACAGCAGTGAGTCACTGTCTTGATCGTGCCCTGTGTGTGTAATGTATGTGTACCCGATTTCAGCTATTGTAGTGCTGGAGCACATCTTTGTCTGTTATTGCCAGTAAATCTTATGAAACATCTAAAACCCTTTAATTTGCTTCTTTAGTAGGAATCAATCTCCAAAACTGCTTTCATGAGGTGTTCCCGCGTTGCAGTGATCAGTATCTATCCAGTGCAGACAATGTTGCTAGCATGGCAGTAAAACTGATGTGACAAACAAAGCCTGCAGGCCACGAGTATTTCTACATGTTGACATGTAGGGGGATTAATGGGCTATTGTTTAGTTCCCAGATGTTCTACATGTGAAGGCTTTGTGCATAGATTTACTGTGACACACAGTTACCATCTCAGGCTCTTCAACATCCACACTGTATGATACATTAAATGCAAACATTTTGAGAATACTTCTTTTATACTAAAAAAACCAGGGAAGTTGTTGGTTTATTAAACTAGGTCATTACTCTGTACTTATACTGGTCCAGTTTAGAACACTTCTGTCTAACAGGCTTCCGTAGCTTTAAGAAATAATGAATGAAGTATGCAGTTGCAATTCCTAGCAACCGATGAATATATATTTGGTTTGGTGGTGAGTGTTCGTGACACCACAACAATGTCCACAGTACAAAAAGCTGGCACTGATAAGAGCCATAAAGGAATATGTCACTTTGTGGCTCGAGTGTGGCTAAATCTTGCACTTTTAAATCATTTTTGAATGCAATTCAATTTTATTTATATAGCGCAGAATTACAACAACAGTCACCTCAAGGCGCTTTATATTTTAAGGTAGACCCTACAATAATCAACAATCATATGACCCCCTATGAGCAAGAACTTTGGCGTCTGTGGGAAGGAAAAACTCCCTTTTAACAGGAAGAAACCTCCGGCAGAACCAGGCTCAGGGAGGGGCGGGGCCATCTGCCGTGACCGGTTAGGGAGAGAGAAGGAAGACAGGATAGGAGACATGCTTTTGAAGGCAGCCAGAGATTATTGACAAGTGCGATTCAATGCAGAGAGGTCTGTTAACACATAGTGAGTGAGAAAGGTAACTGAAACACTCAATGCATCATGGGAATCCCCCAGCAGCTCACACCTATTGCAGCATAACTAAGGGAGGATTCAGGGTCACCTGGTCCAGCCCTAACTATATGCTTTAGCAAAAAGGAAAGTTTTAAGCCTAATCTTGAAAGTAGAGATAGTGTCTGTCTCCTGAATCCAAACTGGAAGCTGGTTCCACAGAAGAGGGGCCTGAAAACTGAAGGCTCTCCCTCCCATTCTACTTTTAAATACTCTAGGAACAACAAGTAGGCCTGCAGTGTGAGAGCGAAGTGCTCTAATAGGCTGATATGGTGCTATAAGGTCATTAAGATTTTTGGACCACAGAGTAAACCTGAGGCCCAGAGAAGCAACTGTTCTGCTCATTTAGCCACATAGCTGTTCAACAGCTTTCTGTTTAACAGACCTGCAAGGATGGCACTTGCAGTGAAAAACACAAAGTTGATAGGAACCACCTCTGTGGCATCAAACATTTTCATCGCCTGATTGAGAAATCTGTAGAGAGAGAGAGAACAAAGCAACATTTGAGAAGTTTGGTGAATGAAATGCAGCAGGTACAGGGTCATCATGTAAAATATGTGATTTCCCTCACTCTTCACTGAACAGCCATCGAGCCAGTGACAAACGTGAGATCTAAGCGATGACAAAAAGCTTAAAGATGAGAACTAGAGACAGAAAACTTTGACTAACTTGATCTGGAAGGCGCAAGAAGCAACCATGACAACAAACATGACGTAGAAGATGGGGTAGATGAGCTGCAGCTGGCCTTTTATCGACTCTGTGATCATCCCTGACACGGCTTTGACTGAGATCACTGTCAGAGAGGCTGCAACAACACACAAGCAAGACATCGCTTTAACATTTAGCTGCAGCACCTCACAAGTTCATGCTAAATCGTGGAGGCGGTTAATTTAGTGAACACGCTGAATTATTTCCTTCTATTGTTCTCAACTTGGTTCTCTTCAAAAATGATAACAGCTCTATACGGTAGCCAAGCAACAAAAGCAACCTCCAACTTAATCTACAGCATCTGCCCTCAGTTGGGCAACTTCCACTCTTTCGTACCGAGCAGGGCCACCAGCAGCATCACAATGACGATGTGCTTCATGTTCCTCCTCTTGTACAGATAAAGCAGAAGGCAAAAGATGACGATCTCTATAAACTGTTGAGAGAGAAAGAGACGTACAAATCATTAATGCAGATTCCATTTCCTCGAAGCTGCACAGAAATTGAAAATCTGAATAGCACTTGAATTGTACTTTTACTGACTGTCTTATTAGTGGAAGAGAGTGCAGCATGTAGCCAGAGAGCAGGACACTTTAATTGAAATAAATGACTATGGCGGAAAAATGAAATGAATTGCTGGGTTTTAAATGAAAAGAGCTCGGGGTTGTCAAATAGCATTCAGCTGTTCCAGGATCCTCTAATGCAGCTCGAGTAGATAAAGAACAACAACAGAGTGTAAAGCAGAATAAAGTGGGGAAAAAGGGCAAGCTGACCTTTAAAATGCCTCCAGCTATCATCCATGTATCTCTGTATGTATTTTAAATAAAAGGATTAATTATGATTTGAAAATGGATTAACAAAGACCTCAGGCATTTGTGGCAGATACCCCAATCCATGTTCAGATTGACATTACAGCGGTCCTTCCAGATGATAACTGATAACAGAATGATCTTTGGTAATAAGAAGAAGGGGCAATGGGTATTTCATTCCCTCTGATTAATCACCCACTAAAGTTAATCCCATACTTGTTGGAGGCTGTTCCTCTGCAGGCTGATGAGTATTCACAAACAGCGTAGCCTCTGCGTTTCTAGTTATCCATTTGTATTTGCCCAATATCTTCTTATGCACTTTTCATGGATTTTTTTTTTGTAATGGTTTACTAAATAGAAAAAGAATCGTGAGTGACATGCTGTGCCCTGAATAATGATGGCACTGCCACCTGGGGCACGTTCTCCTTCTCCGCCATTGGCTAGCATCGTTTTACATTTATTTCTACTTAGCTTGACAGATCATGTGCAGTTGTTCAAAAAAGTTGTTCAAAAAAAGTAAATTAAATGTTTAGGATTTGGAAAGATAGCGTCAGTAGAAAAGTGTTTTTGTATTTGTGGTATATTCTGTAATATAGGAAACAAATGAAAAAAATGCAGTGTATTTTGATAGCCTATAGGTCTTATGTGGTGCTCAGGACTTACTAGTTACTAACTGAGACATCACAGCTAAAAGGCACAAAACGCAGTGTTTGGTACAGGAGACATTTAACCTGAAACATGAAATGCAAAGTGCATGAGAGTCAGGGAATGACTCAGACACAGCTGGATGGATGTGAATGACCCCAGTCTACAGAAATGCTCCTTTAAAAGCGTCTAAGAAGTGCTTTCAATCAAGACTAGCTCTGAGCCAACATTTACATTTGTGATGAGTGGGTTTGGACAAAAAAACAAAAACAAAACAAAAACAAAAAATGTTGTTTTAGCTCTGTACTTGTCTTCTGATTGGTCACTATAGCAACAGCTATGTTTATGCCACTGCTGCTTGAGGTGAAACTGGACTAGGAGGGTACATGGGTAAGTGTTAATGCACTCACAGCCTGTTTGTTGGAGGGAGTATTTCGTGACTACCGAGTATGAAAACGCTATCTAAGCTTAAAAGGACTCTCTCCCACTTGACCACTTTCACAACAGAGACACACAACAGAGAACAGAGCTGAGGGAACGACCCCTAAGAGTAGTGGTAGAAAAGACCTCGTCTCATTTGGAAAAAGTTACCAAGCAGCAGCTGGTTGTAAAGAGTGACCTTGTCTTTGACCAACAGTGGTGTGCTACATTAGGATTTTCAGTGACATGACCACGGTGTTGTGCAATAAAGCTCACAATGATGCATTCTATGATTACATGTGGTTTCTCTGTTACTGATAAATAAAAAATATTGTTAAACGAATACACATTAATGTGTATTACTTGACTTATAAGGGAGCATTTTAAAGGACACACCAGGTAAAGCAGGAAGTGCCAGCTGATAGTGTAGTACTGGACCAGATGGGCTGTGATGTGTGTGGAGGTGTGGGGGGCAAAGGTCACCAGGACGTATGTTCCTGTTATTGCCAGGGTACCACCTAAGAAAGAAAGACAGCAGAGTGGTGAGTTTATTGGAGGTGGTTTTTATATTGATTTGACAGCTCAGTTGACCTCATCTTACAAGTAGTTCTGCTACTACTACTGGGAGTAGCTAAAATCCATAACACCTACGGTCATGTGAGAAAGAAAATGTACCCTCTTCAGGTTTTATGTCCCCCCCCCCCATCACATTTTACAGTGTAATTTTTTAAAATGTAGCCATACTGCAGAAGCAGTGTTTGAACAACTATGTAAACATTTAAACTGTCCTGCTGTATCAGCCAATTTTTTGCCTTAAGCTGCTGGACACATGCCCTCACACCTGACTTTAGCTGTTCATGGTCAACTCACTGACTGCAAGGTGCCCATGTCTTGTGGCTATAAACCAAGCCCAAATCCTCGCCCTTCCATCACTGTTCTTGACAGCTGGTGTGAGGTGTTTGTGCTGATATACTGTTTGGGTTATGCCGAACGCAGCGCTGTGCATCTCAACTTTAGTCTCGTCTTTCCAAAAGACATTATTCCAGAAGTCATGTGGATTGTTCAGATGTCACGCTGCCAGCAACCCTTCCAAACAAGTGATAGTTGTTCAGTCTTTTTGTAACTGTAATGTCATGATCTTTAAAAATGCAACCAGCTAACTAAGAGCTGTAGAGTCTCAGTTGTAGCCCTCGGATTTATTGCAGTTTCTCTGAGCACTGCACGATCTGACCTTAGGGTGAATTTGTGTGGACGCTCACTACTGGGAATATTTCAATTGTCTTGAATGTTTTACACTTGTGTCCAGTTCTTCTGACTGTACATGATGGACTTTTAATTGTTTGGAAATGGCTTTATAACTCATACTATTGGGCAGTGATGGGCAAAGCCTTTTTCAGATCTTTACTGATCTCTCTTCTTCTTGGCAGTCTGTTAAAACACGTGTGAATGGTTGAGACTAGAAAACGGCAAAGCTTTTCTTTTAGCAGCGCTCACACTTGCTGATGATCAGTTAATTAACTTAATTTGATTATCAGCACCTGGCTGCCACTTCCCCTCTTAATCCCCATGGAAACAGTAAGATCGTACTTACAGTAATTCTTCACACGCTGCTTCTGCACTTTGGCTTCATTTTTGTTAAATAAGTACTGACACAGTGTCGCATGTAACACCTCACCACACGGTTTTTTTTTTTGTCCTAAGACGTAAAACCTTACAACAGAAAGAGGGCCTCCTTTCTTTTCCACATGACTGCATATGGCTATTTAAAGAAGTGTTTTCATTTTGATGTCATTTTTTAAAAAAGCGAAGTGAATATAGAGATTCCCTGTATTTTTTGATAGAGCTGTCCAAGATGCAAAATGAGTAGTGCAGTGATTGATAGAAAAAGAAAAGAACTGGCCCAGTTCTTGTTTATTATACACTCCATTCCTTAAATTGGTACAGCCCTGCAGCACACACTGACATTTATTTGATTGTTTGCGATAGGCATCCTGCTAAAAAGATAAACGGGACATTTATTGAAATGGTACGAATGCTCTTTTTTTTCCTACAAATGATCCAGTGACTATATATCTTACCAATGGGCTTCACTTTAAAACACATTTTGTGTCATATTTTTGTTCCTAACTTCTGACACAAGAATGAACTCAACTTGAAAAATGAACTTGAAATGAAGCCTAAAATGTTACTGTGTTCATTCTTGCAGTGGTTTTTAATATTCATCTTTATTTTTGTTATTTAAATGATCATTTTCGAGGTTTTACCTCTGCCGCTGGCTGCACACAGGCAGAAAAACAGAGCTTGTTCCCACTAATATGCCCCTTTATGAATAAAACATTCATGCATTTAACTGTTTCCAATATGCGGTTGATAATGGCATTCGGCAATTGTAAAACAAAATGGCAAAAACATTGCAGCCGATTTATCCAAGAAAGCAACAATAAACAGAGCTGTGTGATGCTGATATGAATTTCCAGTCCAGGAGTAGGAATGGTCATCACAATTATGCCATTTAGCAGCAGAATCACCAAATTGTTATGACAAACAAAAGCTTTTCATAAAACAAAAAATATGTCTGTGCTGAGTGTGCCTTCGCTTTCCCGAAGCTACAAAGATAAAAAAGCAAGAGGGCATTTTTACTAGTACATAACTGGAATTCAGGATATTTTTTCTCTTGTGACTGAATTATCATCTGTAAACTCAGTTTGGCATATATACAAACTACATTCAGATTTGCTCTGAACTCAAACTACCATCGCAAGAGGACACTTATACTGTAAGTGCCATCATCGCTACTGAATGCTTACTTACCAACGATGTCAGAGGCACACAGCGTCTCCTTGAGAAAAACCACAGATATGATAGCACTGGCTGTAACAACAAAAAAAAAAAGTCTCTTAGTTTAACTGCAATTCAAACCATTCAGTCCACTACAATGAAAGTAAATACCAACATAGTTATATTTCCATAAGAATGACATCAGTAATGTTGAAGGTAGTCTACATTGTTGACTGCAGACACACACACGTCAACCACATCAAAGCATCTGTGAGGCAGTGAGGTCTTAAAATAATGAAGCAGAATTATTTGTATAGAGTTGTTTTTGGTGGTTGTTACTGGAATGCTCAATATGAAGTCAAAGGAGATGTTGATGCAAGTAATCATAATGCATAAAGTAATCAATCAATCAATCAATCAATAGAGATATCAAAGATTTTGGGAGTTGCCAAATCACTAATATTTTACAAAGAAGGAATGCACTGGCCAGTAGAGGGATAGATTCTGAAGCGTACAGGGCTACGCTTTCTGCTTCAGCCAAATGTTTCTGATCTGATCAGACAGCGCTGCACAGAGCAAATGGATTATGACCCAAAGCGTGCTGCAAGACCAAAGAAAGAATTTTTCAAGGCAAAAAAATGTGATATTTTTCAACAGCTAAGTCAGTCATCTGATTTCAACCTTATAGAGCATGCTTTTTAGTTATTAAATACAAATTTGAAGAGACTGACAAACAAGCTGCATCTAAGGGTGACTGCAGAACATCTCAAGGGAGTAAACAACGCATGTGATGATGTCCACAGATTGGAGACTTCAGGCAGTTTCATCGAAGTATTAAAAACAATCCTCATGTTTAAAATGATGTTAGTTTGTCCAATTACTCCTGACGCTCTGAAACGATTTATAAAAATGACTGTAATTCCCAAACAGTTCATGGAAAATTTTCCTAAACTGCTTGAATTAAATCTCAAAGTCTACACTTCAGTCACACATTGACTGTTTGATTTAAAATCCACTGTTGCAGTGTACAGAGGCACATACTAAAAAAAATTGTGCTTTGCTTTACATCACGTTGATTGCATGGTTTACCTGGGAAACAGAAGGCTGCAGGACGCACTATGGAAGGAAGGCGATTTCTGGACATGGTTCTGAGGGAAAACCTTGGGTCCTGGTATTCGTGTGGATATTTCACTGACATGTACCTCCTTCCTAAACATTCCCAACCACCACTTACACACCCTTCATGGCAGCCATATTCAAATAGGCTACTAACATCAGAACAAGCCATCTTTAGGTTTTTTTTAAGGTGTTATGTCTACACAAGCAGCAGTGATACAAGTATTTAGTTATGCACATATTCACACAGTGACACTATATTATTATATGTAAATGCGTGTTCACATAAATACATGTACACAATGCTTGACATGTTTATATTAGACCAACATAAATCGGTCCGTATGCTTGGATAAATGGAACTCATTAGGACTTCATAGCACCAGCATGAAATTATGATATTCCACGCCACGTTTTTTGCAAACCCATCCATCAATATCATTGTCAAAAACTGCGACACTGAAAAGCAATCAGTCTCACATCAGCTAAGCCTCAGATTAATCTTCTTAATGTTTCCCCGGGATCTGCACCGAACCAAGGGAGAAACACGGCATTCGGCTGTCACGGAGACAAATAGCGAGGCGGGCAGAAATGCGTGCAGACTTCACAGCCATGCCGATAAACAGGCAGATACACAGATGGATGGCCACACAGGCACGCTAACTGGCTGAGACAGAAAAACAAACTGCGAGACAAACGGCCAGTGGACAGAGAGGCAAACTGACATGCAAGTGACAGCGGCCTGTCACAGTGAAGAGGTCAGTTTGCATAACACGCTGACGCTGCCGTGCTGGAGGTCTCCTCACTAAACAACACAAGTGGAAAGCTCATTTTTATATAACCAGTTGGAATTATGATGTTGCATTTTTCACCAATATCACAGCAGAGCATACTATGGGCGCTATGTTTTGCCGACACGACTGCCAGACAGCAATCTGGGTGAGCAGGTGATGGCACACAGACACGGGGACTAATTGAATGGAAGAAATTGCTGGAAATTACTGGAAGAGAAACAGACAGAGCATTTGAGTCTGTGTATGGGCTCTGCCTCCGCCATAAGGAGATTAGATATAGAGTGCAAACAGCTCAATGTGTCAGAGAGACAGTGTTGGATGACAGGCAGTGACAGGTTCTTAACATGGATATTAAAGATATATAGTTGCAAGTTTATCTGAAACAAATCAAATATAAGCAAAAATGCCATTTTAAAACCATGATTTAAAGCCACACTTTCTTTCAAATAGGCTATGTATCTCCAAACACACATTTTCCGAAAGAACAGGCCATGGATGTGCACAATGCCGCAAGGACCCTACGCTCTAATTGGAAGTTTATAAAGATTCTCCTTAATATTCTGATGAAACAGTTAGTTGTTAAATATTTCATACTGAGAGCATGTTCGCACTCACATTTTGGACGACTCTTTTGCCTCTGGGACCAGCTGGATCTAACAAGTAACCATAGCAACTCCATACAAAGTGAGCTTCGCACGGCTTGATATAATGAGAAATGTGGCAACGGGAACCTCTGGGGTACGCAGTTTTGTCACTGCCGTTGTGTCCTTGTGTGCGCAGCACCTCTATACATGCTCTTTGTGATGTGTAGTAATGGGTACCTACCAGTGAGGACGAAACATACAGTGTCAATCATTCTTGTGCAACACAAATCTGTCATGAGCAAGATGAAAGCAACAAAAGTCTGACTGCCATCACCCAGAGAAGCTCAAATATAGGAGCTGTGCACGTGTAATTTGTAAAAGAAAACAAAAGTTGTATTCACAATTTCCCAAACAGGAACTTTTGATAACTTGAATCAAAACCGTCCTTCAGAAGCTATTCAAGAAAACATTACACAAACGTTGTAAAGGAGTTCTGAAATCTGAAATGAGATCTTGTCCTGACCCTGAATAAATACAGTCACACTGTAAAGTCATTCTTTAAAATCATTGTGTTATTTATACATCTACATTACATCCTGACTTCTTCACACTGCGCTAACACCGCATCCTAATGGATAATACAGTGCTGCAGGTCTGACATCCGTGAGTGATGCAGTCAGGTTTCTGTTCATTTCCACACTGCCAGCTTCCCCTCCTCTTTTGCATGCGATGACATCGGTATCTGAACGAGAGAGCTGATTCTCTGCTCCACACAACAGCTTTTGGGCTGATGCTGTCATTCCTAATAGAGAGGACTGGGCTCTGTGAACGCGGACAGTAGTAATTGCTCTCCCCGGAACGTCACGAGTGCCAGCGTGACATGCACGGACAGGCGGATGACAGCGGCATCGTCAGCTCTCTCGATCCCGGCCCTTTACTCCTCTGCTTCTGCCTATTGTGTCTTATTCATTCACATACTTATGCTCTCCTTTCCTTGAAATTTTCTTCCTCTCACCTCAGCCTTTCTCCAAGCCAGCCACTCACTTCCCTCTTGTTTACCCAGTGAAGGCATCCTGCTGTCTGTACCCCCTTCTGTGCCTTCACACAGCTCTCGGAAAACAGGCACAACAGCACAGCAGGAAGGGTGTGTGTTGTGTGTGCATATGTCAGAGGAGCATCCCAAGTCGACACAATCCTCTAGACCTTTTACACACCGCTACAGTTATGCATAAATTTTATGTATGTGTATGTATGTGCTTTAAACATTTGCATATCGTGTGAGTCAGTGTGAGCTGAGGGGTACAGTCAGTCAAAGAAAGGAGCCAACCTGCAGATTCTCCCCTGTAGCTGAGGACAGACTGTGTCATGACTGCAGACATCTTCCTCTTCTTTCTCTTCCTTTCACCTCGTAATCTCAGATGCATTAATTATTTAAAAGGCTCCTTGAAAACGCACTTCAGCTGCATAATATTCATTCAAACTCCAGTGCAACACTAGCAATCGGCTGGTTTCACGAGGATCTGATAGTAAAATGGAAATGAGTACGGTAATTGTTAATGGTTGTGGTTTTAAAGAGATTCATCACAAGGTTAGATTTACACACACTGACAACACATTTGGAGGTTGCTGGTCTTAACAGAACACCGAACTGAGGCTTTATTTTTCTGCTAAAAGCATTTTTTTCTTTGGTAAGTGCTCACTGAAGCAAATACAGTGGCAAGCAAAACTACAATGAACAAGAGGTGCAGCCTTCTTAGCAAGATTTGTGGTTTCGCTTAGTGCTTTATTCAAACCATTCATCCACTGGCAAGACGTGACTATAGGAAGCGTGGAGGTAATAGCTGTCATTAATATCCATGAGTCACCACCACCTCCAGCGCCGTGAGTGATGCGCGGTGGAAGGTAAGAAGTGAACCTGTTCAATATTTAACCTGCGTTTAGAGTGTTTGCACTGAGCAGCTGCCAGCTGTAGCAATGGGGCAGGCTTTGTTTTGACTGGCTAATGAGTCCGGCTTAGTCTGTGACATCTTTAGCTCAACTGTGGGCCGTAAAAATGATTGTTTCTCAAGTGTGGTGTTAGATTCATAATGTCAGGAATAATTGGACTTCCTATGTAATTTAATCTCTGGAGCTAAAATGTAGAGATTTATCTTCTGGGTTCAGTGCTGGGTATAAGGTAGGAATTGAAACGATGACACATGAACTCCCCCCGCCGCCACCACTCTTCCACTCTCACACAATGACCCACTGTTTCTGCTCGTTTAAAATTTGTTAAATTTACTTTTGAATTAACACCTTAAATAACAAAGAATGGTTTGTAAGCTTGAAGATTCCAGTGAATAAAGTGAAGCCTGTTAGTCTCATCAGTTATAAGCAGTTGTGTAGCTTGGAAACACAGGAGAGAAATAAAACTGTTATTGCAGATGGAGAACTTCACTGATACATACAGATCATTTTTATGCCCTGCACTTGAACATACTGCTGCTGAGCTAATGAGCTGATGAAGTGATATATATCACCATATATGAAGGTCTATTTAACACGCAAGGGTAGAGCAGAAACTAGTATTGTGCAGTACAGCACAAAATAATAGGATAATAGACACATTTAAGTACCAGTGTATTGTGACATTTAATATAAATGTCCTTACAATATGTAATGGTTATTAGGCAATAAGGGACTTAAATATAATGATTATTAAGAAACATTACTACGTGATAAGAATAGATTTTACGTGATTCTGTAAAAACAATGTCTTATAGAAACAGATTAAGGTACTTTTTCAGTACTTCCTTGCAATGCTTCTACATTTAAAATATTAATAAAAGGAGTACAGTTACTAAACCTAAGTAACTTAGCTCTGTTGTCACTTTTAAACCTTTACTAACTAATGTCTATGTGTTGAATTTCACATGTTTCAGTTAAGGTTCTCATATAAATAAATAATACAGGCCAATATTATGCCTCCAATCTAAAAAATACATCATATGTTCTGCATCCTTATTATAAAGGCCCTAATATTATATATTATTATATATCCCTCTAAAACTGAAAGCCAATGAATGTGGGGAAGAATTTGTATAATCGATAAGTTGCATTACTGCCGTGAAGTCTTCTTGTGTATGTTTAAATGCAAGCTATTTTACGATGATTATTATTTCCTATTTTGAATCAAATGCTTCTTTTGCAAACAATATACATTAAATCCTAGAGAGTCTTTGCAGTTCTCAGATGCTCCACAAACAACAGCAAACGTCAACTTTGGAATAAAAATGAATGTGAAACACACAAGTCTTTACCCAGGTCTGCCACCGTACATTTTACAACGTTTCTTAGGAGATTTCTTCTGCAAGTAATAAAGACAGAGCAAAAAGATTTAATTCCCAGTACCAAAAAGAAGAAAGCTGTTTTGTTTTTTTTTTTACCAGCAGTAAGTCTCACAATGATTCATATTCCCATTAATATAGTGATAGAGGTAATGTTAGCTAAGTTATCAATGCTTACCTAGCTAAGTGGGAAAAATAAACCCAGTCAGCCTACTGTGGTGTTACAGTGAAATATAACAATAATGGTTCTAAGGAAATCAACCAACCCGTATCTGGAAGCCACTCGGATGCTAATCCAAATACCTGAGCTGGTGTCACTGTCAAACGCAGCATTTCTATGAGCTCAACACACAAACTGTCTGTGTGCAGTTTGTCGCACACTGTGTTGCTAGCTAAAGATACAGCTGCTGTATTTCACTATTTAAAGGTTGCATGAAAATCCTCAGCAGGTTAGTGTAGCATGAACAGGTTAGTTTGCTGTACTGTGATGGATTCAAAGAAAGGAACAGTGTGTGACTGGTGCACAGTGGTCGTCTAGAATAAAGTTAATATAAACAGCGTACTGTCAGTGTTGCCAGGACAACTCATGAAACATCTGCTGACATCTGGTTGAATTCAGCTGTGTACAGTGTTGGTCAAGTTACTTGAAAAAAGTAATTAGTAACCAATTACTGATTACTTCTCCAAAAAAATAATCCCTTTACTTACTGATTACTTATTTTCAAAAGTAATTCGATACTTAGTTACTTTTTTAACCCTGTGGTTGTGTGCACCCCCACCGCCTTACTTAATGTTTCGGTCACATTTGACCAGTTAGTTTTTAAAACATGACACATAACCTGAATAGTAATAAAGCAATAGACCTTTCAGCCCAATTCTATTTTTTCTGCATAATCCATCATATAAAATTGAATCAAATGAAAAAATCTCTTTTTAAAACTTGTTTTATTAGTTTTAATCTTTTACCTTCATGCGCATTGCATCAAGCAAAAATTTAATTATATGCAACAGTCTCTCACAGAAAGAAATTTGTTTAACATTTAAACCTATTTTCTGCATATTCCAGCATATGAAATAAAATAATGTTTTGTGTTTACACTCTCTTTCAAATAGATGCAAGTAAAACACAGCAAAAAAATAAATAAAATCAAAGTCTCAGTGGCACTAAGTCCCGTTGCTCTTTTTCACCTGTTTAGCAGGAGTGGGGCGGGTGGAGGTCTGCCCGGTCATGTCAGTGGGGGGATCCGGGGGGGTTTCTCTGTGAATTTCACATTCCCGTGGCAGCGTGCTAGGTACTTGCTCAGATTTGCAGTTTAATTTTTCACGGTAAAAAGAAGTTTTCTTCCCATGCAGAGTGTACAGCATACATTAATGTTTTTGTCACTTTTTACAGAATCAAACTCAAAGTAACGTCAGCACTTCCAAGCTTTAAACCCTGCATGGTCGTACTCGCTCCTGCTCTCCATATTATCCATTGTTGATCTGCACACATCTGTTACCACGAACGTTGCATGTGTTTACGTCATTGTCACGAGACCCTTTCACAAACAAAATCACGGTTTAGTAACGCAGAAATGCAGTGTGCTTACGGGAAAGTAATTATTTTTGCAATAGTAATCCCTTACTTTACTTTGAAAAAAGTAATCGGATTACAGTAACGTGTTTATTGTAACACGTTGTGTACATCCACAAAGAGCAGCAGGTCTGCTACTCACAGCCTGTACAATAAGACAATCTACTGGAGCGCTCAATAGAAATTACTGAGCTGTGATTCTTTGCCCCACACTGAGCCATTTCAACTAATTTTAGGGTTCCCCCATCTGCTGAATCCACTTTAATCTCTTCCCTACTCATTTCCTGCTTAGAAGCAAAGTCACCCTCTACAATGTAGGTAACAGAAAATAGAGCTCTTCTAATATTATTGTTACATTAATAAAGCACAAGGTTCAGTTAGCTTTGCATAAAAACAGCTGGTAGAAATGTCCTCCAAAGAGCTACTTTTTACTTTCTTACTTAGAGTACATTTCAGAGCCTGTACTTTTTTTTTTAACTTTTACTTGAGTAAAGAAGTTGAATCAGTACTTCAACTTTTACTGGAGTATTTTTCAACACTAGTATCAGTACTTAGGTACAGAATGTCTGTTCTTTTGCCACCTCTGGTTAAGAGACTACTATTCGCACATATAATTTTATTAATGCATAAAATATACAAATAAGCATTATAAAGTGCTACAGATTAAATAAAGTCTATAGAAAATTTTTTTAATAGAAAATGACTGGATAAGACATCATTAGTTTTTGGTTGGCATGACACTGTCAACAGGATCAGAAGGAAAGAACACAGGCCTTGCATGGAAACACCTTCCACTGTTAGTTTTGCTTTCACACTTGGATAATGCATGACACTAAAAAAACAAAAAAGATTATATTTACCTATAACAGACACACAGCCCAGTGGGGCTATGAGAGATGCTGGAGCAAAGCCATAGGCAGCAAAGTTTCCCAGTTCCCCAACACCCATGAGAACCACTCCGCACCACCATGTGGCGGATGTGTAGTAGGGTTTGGATCCACGCTGTGCCTGACGTACATGGGCATATTTCTGTCAGGAAGAGAGGGAACGGGAGCCAGAGGAGCCAGGGGAACAGTCAGATAAAGTGGGCCCAACAGAGCTGTACAAACTACAGCAACACAACACAGACAATAACTTCACCGCACTGTGCAAATCCTAAAAAAGTAGGTGCAACTTAACATATTAATCAATCAATTTAATATAGCATTACACCGACTGTCACACAACTCTAAACGCAGCATCACACTCTCTGCTGATTACCATTTCATCTCAGAAGAGACATGACACCAATTAAGAAGCTGTATGATCCCAACACAAGTCTACAGTATACCTCATAATCATTAACAATTCTATTTCTGGAAGCTTATACTGGCTTCTAAGTAAGGGTTATCAACCTCTTTTAGCACTTTTTCACATCTACTTGAAGCTGTCACGGCATCCAAGTTTGCTCTGCATGCTGCTGCCATGCAGACTTTATTTCATATTATCAGTTCCCCAGAAAAAAAGATCACTTTAGACAAATAATGTTTTTAGATGAATCTTCTCAGACTGGTAAATGTTAGCGCTTGTAGGCTTACATTACATTTAATCAATGAAGTCCTTATTTTTTAACATTGTGATGCTCAGAAAATGGTAAAACTTCACCTGAATTAGAGCTATCAACCTAAGGGCAGCTTATTAATACCCTACTCAGGTCCAGACTGTGCAGAAAATGTGTTGTTTGAATACTTAATTGCACTATATTAAAACTGAATTGCAATATTTTAACACCCACTTCTATTCGTTTTAATTCAAACAGGCTTTTCTGTCATGAAATGCAGTCATTTCTAATGCACACTGCCTGCTGTGAACATCACACAGCCACAGTGCCCGAGGGTACACGCACTAAAATCCTGATGAGCACACAGAGTTTGCTAAAGAGAGCAAACCATGAGGAGAAAGACAGTCTAGAAATACTTTACAGGCGCTAAACGCCTACTGTGCTGAGTGTCTGTCACACAGCTGGATTCCAGTGTTTCCTACCTGTATGTTGAGCGAGATGCTGATGAGGACATTCCCACATATGGAGATGATGATTCCCAGGAGATAAGTCTGTGGAAACAAACAGTAAACAGACAGAGGATTAGGTGACGCTCTAGTTGTCACACGACTCCAAACACCCCATAATACTTCTCGCAAGTCTTCCCTCCAGCTGTCGCATCTGTCATTTCCATGACAACCACAGAGAGCATTGCTCCATTGGTGTTGTGTTCAAAGGCACAACTGCGTGTGTAGATATTGTTTGTACTCCTGTGGAACAGAGGCTTTTAAGGCTTCGTAACACCGAAATCTGTATTCTCACACGTAGTAAAAAAACAAAACAAAAACAGCAAACAGACATTTGACACAAATATGCCAAAAAATGAAAACAATCCAAGTTCTCACACAATATCTGACACCTCATTAAGATCTGGATGTAGGCTGGTGCACACCTTCAGACAAATAAACGCACAAAGTTCTGGGAATATCACACTCAAGCTGACAAAGGCAAAAATGGAGATTTTCAACTATAACTATCATGTTTACCATCTTTAGTGTTTGCATACCAACATACTCACAGTAACACTTTCCCAGGATTCATTTCATATTGTAAATACTGCAATTAGGACTTTCTGACTTGCAAATAGCATCCACATCAAGAAACTAGCATTTTAGCAAAAGCTGCAATTTATCCTGAACAATAAGGAAAAGTGGATGTCTCACTGTACACCATAAATACAATAATTTCAAACTATGCAGGGCTTTTTGGGTAACTAAATACAAAGATTTTGAGACATCCAAAGTAAAACTGCTATATAAAACAGCCAAATTCAATTTTAGTGCAACCTTAATTAAAACAAAAAAAGTATCATCAGATGTTTGTAGCAAATTTTCCTCAGAGTAGGTGTATAAGTGATGGAGGGAGAAACGAGATACATTCACTTAAAGTGCTGGAACAGTATACTTGGCTGTTTTGTCCCTGATATATCCCAGGAAAATGACTGCCAAAAGAAAATTGAATTCTGGGTTATTAACATACCGTTGGCTGTGGGTGGACAAAGTTTATAAAGGAACGATAGCACAGAGTGGGGGTGGAATGTGAAGGATAAAACCTAAAGAAGAGAACTCAATCACTCTTGAAGAAGTAAAAGAAAGTGCAGCCAAGCATTTATCCCTTGAAATTGCTTTAAGGAAGAGAGGTGGAGGATGGACAAGGAGAAGGTGGATGGTGATGGGAGTTAAAACAACAGGATGAGAAACAACAGTGAGGTGGAGAATAAGAGGGAAATTTAATCACATGCAGCAACAATAGATTAAAAAAAAGGAAATAAGTATTAATGTTCAGGTTCAGTGGTCCATTCTGTCTGATAAGACAGACAGTGGGTTATTGTCAGTATTATCCATGTGATGTTGTTGACAATAAGATAACACCGCCGTGGTCAAAGGACACGGGAGTGAATGGAGTGTAAATTAATTCCTCTGGTCTCCAAACACAGCTCCAAAAACAGCTGCTCACTACCGCACGATCCAGAGGTCGCCTATTGTCCATCAGTGCGCATCATTAGAAATCCTTAGTTACAATATGAAGCATCTCTTTGCCAGACTGAGAGGGAATAGCTGTGATGATTTAGGCATAAGTCGCAATTCATCGTGCAAACAATGGAAATATCAGCAATCCTCTACTCTTACTGCCAGGCTCAGAGAATACACGGAAGCGTACACAGGAGCACCACATGAAAACATGAGAGTAAACATCCACGAAATACAGGTTAAAATGATGTTTTCCTTACCTGCCTTAGTGTGCTACCTATCCAGTTCAAAACCAAAAAATAAAAAATCCTATAAAAACATAAAGTGGTGCGTTAAGGTCGACGGGATATCATATATAATATGACTCCAGCACAATTATGAGTCATACACTTTCATGTTTGTTTAGCAATAAAGGCCGAGGTTATAAGAAACACTGTATTCTAGCAAAGACAATAAAATGCTGCTTGTTTGCAGTTTTAATGTGGAGCATGAATTTATACTGCATCTTTTAGGCCAAAGCGCTCCTTTGCTCTGTTGTCAGAAAAGCTGCTCACTGTGGTTTAGTTTTATCTGTGTGCACAACAAATAACCTAAACTACCGTCACTTCTTCTAAGATTTAACTCGAGCCTGCTGCAGACCTGAAATAGGTTCATTAAGTTTAATATTTGAACAAGATAATAGAGCTCAGATCCTTTTATTAATCACTAACTTTCAAATATTTAGTGACGGTGTAATGACATCCTCGAATCATGCTTCATACCAAAATCAGATAAACATAACTAACTGAGACTGAATGCACTCACACAACAACAGCAGCTGCTCTGAGGAGAGCATCCTTTTTAGTGTAATTTATATATTTAAAGACTAATGGAGACTGACTGTGATTTTACTTATGATCAAATGAATTAGGCACAAAAATAAATTTAAAAAACTGTTTCTCGCTCCATGGAATTCACTGGCGGACTTCATTTCTCTATTAATGGTGTCCGACTTACCAGAAAACTGTCAGGAATGTCTGACTAAATTGCTTCATGCACATCACTTATCGGTAATCATTCACATATACTGACTATTTGTATAACAGTGTGGACGTGTAAACAACACCGCAGAGCACATTACAGATAATAATGACACCAGGAACAGTAGAGCAACACAGATATTTCCACGATCATCCTGACAACCCCTCTGCCCATCTAATGAACCATTAGCCACTCCTACTCCCAGTGAACTGCATCATGATGCGTGTCTTGGATACACATGTGGCGACAAGCTCACACACCTGATTTCCTTGCGGTTCAGCTGTCCTTGCCCTTGACACAGCAGTCAGGTTCAGTACAACTCACAGCTGCAAACCCTAGTTAAATACACTAGTCAGAGCAAGTAAGAAAGCAACGCAAAGTCCCACTGAGAGGTTTTGGAGGGCAAATTAACTATTTAAATTGGTAAAGGCGCCTGAAGAAAACCCAGAGGATTGATACTGCAATGTTACCCTAAAGCGACACTGATGTCTGAATAAAATGTCAAGTGAATCCATATAGTCTATAATAAATCCATATTGATGAGACTGGTCAATTACAACATGGGTCCCTTTGAAAACTCTGATCAGCTGTTAGTCTACAAGGAAAAGACAAAAGTGTGTTCCTTGCTTTTAAGCACCAGAGTAGATATGAAGCTATAAGAAAACCTACAGCCAACTTTCAATTAGTTTTGATTTATCTGCTCATGGCACTCCTAATTCCATCCAGCAGCTCACTATAAAGTAAAACTACAACTTTTTATTGCATAACTCAGCATATCAGCTCCTCGCCAGCTTGATAAGAAATTGAAGTCTAGGGGACTTATGGGTAATTTTTCATTCAAAACCACCACATTACAGTCCAGTTTTTCTCTCGCGTCTCTCTTCCAAGCCCATCTTCTCTTCACCCTCTCTCTCCCTTTTCACTTTGGCACCAAGCTGGATGAGATCACTCACCTGAAACCTACAGCGAGGACGCTAGTGCTAAACCGGATTTAGTTCATGTGTGTTTTCCTACACTTGCACGATGATTGCAGAGTAGGAGAGGTAAACAGGATTTGGGAGGAGGAGGGGAGGAGATGGGCGGCTTGCTGATGGGTTTCCTAGGGGACTGATAGGTAAAAAGCCTGAACTTGTGTGTGTGGGTGTGAAGTGATAGACGGCGTCCTCTAATGATATGGCATACAGACTGACGGGGAGAGTGGACTGTGACTCCCGACTGTACGGAAGAAGAATATGACCCTAGTAATTTATGATCAGACACCTATCAGGCAGCTGTGGTCTGTACACTAAACCAAGATCAATAACCTTGTCAAGCTCTGCAGGAGAGAGTGTGAGTGGCTCCCTGCCGCTGCTGTTACTGAGCCCATGGGGAAGCTGCAGGTTAATGCTGAGAGAAGCCGGGGGCAGAACAGGGTGTTTAACTTTGCGTGGGTGCGTGTGTGTGTGCGTGCGTGAGAAACAGTGTGTTAAGAATACGTGGTGGTGGATGTGCAGCCTGAGGACAGTTCATTCCACAGACTTCACACAGGAGATAGCAATTTGAAATGTGAGGAAGGATTCATCTTAACTTCTATTGGATTCATTCACTTCATATTAAGCTGACCAGCAAGTGTTTTCAGCCTTATTATAATAAATCATTCCTCTCGTTTGTTGGTGTAAAGTTGGAGGGTGTGCATTTGCGGTACAGGTGGTCACTGCGGGAATCAAGGCCAAGACTCAAGGCTGCAGGAGCCTAACGCTCTTCCCACCGAGGGAGACAAATTCATGCGAGAGTGTGAGAGAAGAGAAGCAGGAGAGCAAGTGAGAAAGGGAGGGGGGGTTAAAAGGGAGAGACTTTTCCTGTCAGAGGAAGAGCAAACAAAGCTGCTGGATCAGGCGAGGCTGGTATACTGGGAGCGTCTTTTGTTGGCTGACTTGCTTAGCAAACATTACACACTTTAAGGAAAGCGACACACTTCACACCACAGCACCGTTTAAACTGCTGCACATTCTTCATCTTACTTTATTTTAATATAAGGACAGTTAACGCGTAAAGAAGTAGAAATAATCACTTATATTTACTCAACTACATTATTTAAAATATCTGAATTTAGTTGAGCCTGTCCATTTTGTGCTCTGCTTATACTGTATTACATCCATATCCAAGTGCATTAAGAAGAGATATTTGCACATAAATATGCAGAATTTGTAGGCAAGGAACAGTTTTTGATACTGGAGGCTTTTGGTTTCTGTTTTTGTCCAGGCAGTACTGATTTATCATGTTTGAGCAGTTTAAACATTTAATGTAGAGGGAAAATAAGAGGAAAAACATCTGAAAAACAGCCATATAGGAAGTGCTGGCTATCATCTGGTTTCAGCCATTTAGCTTTTTAAAACATATCCTAACAGTGGGTGCATAAAATGTGAATTATTTGCCCAAATCTCTTCTGGAAGAGCTGAAATCTTGGCTGATGGGTTCCCATGTTGGTAATGATGTTTATCAGCAGGGTAATAGTAATATCAGCTGCTTAATTATACTGGCCAGAGTTTTATTAACAGTGCCTCTGAGCAGAGTATTTTTGTACTGTCCATATATTAAGTGGGCTACTCTCAAGGAATTCTAGGATATGGTTGTGAGGTTTTCATCGCTGAATGATTATAATAGCAGTAAGACTGTCTTTGTGATTTTATCAGTATAAAAGAGCAATTAAACATTTTGGTATTTTTATTTTCACTTAAGTAAAGGATCTATATACGCCTCCTTCCACTGCATCTATGTTTGGACAATAGCAGGTATCCAGAAGTTCTTGTCTTTCCCGTCCTCTGTAATTACAGGTTGTTTGAGGCCATCCAAAATAGAAATCTGCTTTTACTGCGGTCTTATTTTAGCTTCCTCAAAATGTAATTTGTTTGTTACAGTCAAGGAATTCGATTGTACATCATTTCAGAGCAAATGATTCTGAAGACCTGACAACTTAACTGGCAAGCAACACAATAATGCAGCCCCTGAGCAGCATGTTTAGTTTTTAATGTTGCTGCCAGATTTAACAAGAAGTGCTACGATTATTGTGAGGGCTGGATTCAATAAGCTGATACTGATACTGGCTGTGAGAAAGGCAAAGCATCAAATAAAGATTCTTGTGCTTTTAAAAGTCACAATGACACAAACTCAAGAAGGATTCCCACTGCAGCAGTCCAGCAATATCGTGAATATCGCTATCAGCAAAAGGAAAAGTGGGCTCTAACTCTGTGCGTGAGAACATTCATCATCGAGACACAATGAGGGAATTTACCACCAATTGTGGGCCGTGTGTTGTATAAACTCCATTACTTAAATGTCAAAGATAAGACAGCCTGAGCTTCTTTTGCTCAGGAACGTTTCATAAGCACAGAGCAAACTCCAATTAGTGGATTAGACCAGAACCCGGAAACTACATGTGACTGTTCTGAGTAAAATAATTTAAATCTGAATGGATCTGAAGGCTGATGAAGGGCCTGATAGCACTGATCCTCCTCCTCCTCCTCACTAGGACACTGACCAACAATGAGAAAGACCGACAGACGTACAGACAGCACGGTCCTTTGTGTCCACTGACAATAGGGATCTGTCCCTCACTGGGATGGGCTGATCTCTGGATGCAGCCCTTCAGTTTCTGCTCCGGGTGAGTGGTGGGTACAGAAGAAACATGGATACCAGTAGTAGAAAGAAAACAGACATTTTAATACCATTATCAAAATGTATTTGTGGATTGCGTCACATTTAACCTTAAACCGTATGTTTACTGAGTAAAGGCTCTGATCAGGATCTAGAGCCAGGATAAATAACACAGCTGGCTATAGATCTCTGCAAGTAATAGTGCTGAGAAGAGGTCCAGGAATTAGATCTTTAAAATGTATTCTTTTTTATTATTTGAGGGAGAAAATGTGTAAGTCCTATCTGTTAAAATCTAATCTCTTGTATACTGGACACTAATTTTGGGTTTACTGTTGCGCTGTGCTATCTGCTGTCAGCAGATTCTGTACAGTTCTCCCATCACCCACCTCGTTTACCTCCAATAGAAATTGGCAGTATTTAGTTCAGCAGCACATGCATTCTGCAATTTTCAAAGATAAAATACAGTTGTCGAGTTTGAATAAGCTTAAAGTGAACAGCTTTGTCCATAGACTGAATCAGCCTGGAAGCTCCGCTGCCCGCTATTCCCCACACTAACTCCAATAAGGCAAAAACTGGTAAAGAAATTCTTAGGAAATATTACCCATCCTCTGTTACCTAACGTAACGGATCACGTCACTGGAAGTAGCTATCTTTCAAAGATACTGGGACTAAGTCTCACTTGTGAAGTATAACCAAGATGACAAATCATCATCATTTTTTTCAGCAGCATTTTTTCACTTCTAAAACGCTGTCAAAGTGTGACACAGACAGATATTGTCCCCATCCTGAGATGCTCTGTGGGATGGTGGGTAGCCATGGACAGAGGGGGAGCTGGGACCATTAGCCAGCTGTTCAGGACTCTTACAGTAGATCTATTCTCTCACAACCCACCAATGGGTCATTACTCATTACTCACGCCTCTCAGTCCTCCTCTGCTACCCTTTCTCTCTCTGGCCCCCAGTGGTAATGTCACACTTAGGAAACATGGCGAAACACAGTGACAGGGGAAAATGAGGGTGAGAGGAATGTGTGGTTACATAAGAGTGGGAGGAAAGAGGACTGGCATAACATAACAGGACGTTTGCACACACACATTCAAGGAAACTGCTTTTTATTATCACACACAAACAGAAGTGCACGCAGTCTGCATACTCTGTTTAATGGACAGATTAATCGAACCCACTTGACAAAGTTCAAAAGTTCAAAAGAAAGAGAGAGCCTTTCAACGCAATGATTTAGTCATGATTGCTTTAAAAAATAGTTGTGACAGGTGCCAGCACCAATAGATCTCTGCCCTGTCTAGATTCCTCATCCACACTGAGTGCTCATTACCTAAAGAGCTTTAGAGGCTGAGGTTATACTTTGACTTTCAAGATTATTTTTTAGGCACTAACTAAATCTTCTCTCGGATATTGGAGTGCAAATTTCTGCTCTAAATGGAGTTTAAAAAGTGAAGTTTCTGAAAATTAAAAAAGTTTTGCTCTCATCTCCGCAGCTGCAGCTGGAACAGGCTCAATATCATTTATATTACAAGCGGGCAAAAATATAACTACGGTGCACAGAATATGGCTCAAAAAAGAAATGGTTTTCTTTTAAATTTACGACGCATTCTGTGTTTTTAGGTTTTTGTTAAATTAGAACAAGTTACCTGTAAGTTTGTCACTTATACATCTTATGAAAGTTTTTTTTTAAATATTAGTTTTTAATCTCACCTTGCCAAAACGTTTCAAAGTTAAACAAACTCACCTGAAGCGGATTTTCCAGGACCTCTGCGCGGTGAGCCAGGGCCGGGGTCAAGGAAGGAAACACATGAGAAGAACTTGAATTCGCCATTTTTTCCATATCACGTAAAAAGGAAACACTTGTTTGTCGCGATTCCTTCCTTCTTCACATGTCTGGCGTTACATCTCACTTTCACCTCATCCCGTCCCAGGCATCCCACACGTCCTTGTCGCTTCAGTGGAAACTCGGAGGGTAAAAGTTCTTCATTGTTGAGGACAGGAATCAGGAGTTGGTGATGGCTTCAGGTACGATCGGGAAAATAGAATTTTAAATTAACAAAGTCATAGAAAAAAGCAAACAAACATGTGCATCTTTTTTATGTTTTACTTGTGCTCATCACTTCTGTGACGATGGGATTGGAAGCAGCAAGACAAACAGCAGATTGTTTGTTTCGAGCCCCGCTGCGTTCATGTTCATTGGCAGTTAGACGCTCTGATGTACGACATAACTGTGGACTTGAAGTAGGCATCAGGAAAGCCGCAGTTATCGTCGCGCACACAAAGCAGCGCACTGACCACAGATACTGGGACACATTCACTTTGATGCGAGACTGAGCGTCATTATCGATCAGATGGCTTAGAATGGAAGTAAACAGAATCCAACTGATTGTAAAGTTAGAGATTTCGCTTGTTTTTGTTTCAGGCTAGACTGAAATGGCCCCATGACCTGAAGATTTATAGTGTTTGGGTTTAAATGAAAAGTGAATTTAACTTTCTGCTTGGCAGTAGTATTGAACCCACTGGATCGGGACTTGCCATGCGCAAGCTTCTAGTTAAAGGATAGAAGTTTGACGAAGACAAACACCAAGCCGCTGTCCTGTTTGGTTTAGTGCGTCGAAATGTGTATTAAGATGGGGTACAAGTTGAAATACTAATTCTCCTGAAAGCCAAACAAGTTGGCATGTCAGCGCTCCAGTTTTTGTTAAACATGTTGCCACCTGCTGGCCACACAGAGAGAGAGAGTGGCAGTTTTGCAGATGGTTCGACAGCGCATCTGATTAGAGCCACATGATGTCCCTCTTCTAATTAGGCTGGTAATGTTCTCACCTACAGACAACAGGTGTGTCATTGTGCCTGAATTTGCAATCTCTTCCTATTCGCTCTTCATCACCCCTTTGGAAACCTCATCAGCAGCTGAAAGAAAGACCAAATAAATAAATAAGAATCATCATAACAAATGGGCATGCAGACAAGTCCGGCTACATCAGTAGGACCGCATCTAATCTCTATTCAGTCTGGGTCCAGCTGTGAGTAGCTCCACATCCCAGTCAAAGGGTTGAACTGAGATACATCGCTGTGTCGTCTTTTGTGGCATCTTTCTGATCCGCGTCTGTGAAGAGA
Organism: Copadichromis virginalis; assembly: GCF_057382275.1. Taxonomy (NCBI): domain Eukaryota; kingdom Metazoa; phylum Chordata; class Actinopteri; order Cichliformes; family Cichlidae; genus Copadichromis; species Copadichromis virginalis. The sequence goes on along the minus strand of NC_140628.1, from coordinate 9,344,864 downwards.
AGAGTGTTTGTCTCTGCACAAACAAAATTAGCTTGTGCAGATGGGGCTGCTGCCTTCTTTTGAGTATGAGCAGTCTGTCTTGACACATATACATGCTTTTCATGATCAGAGGGAACTATGATATTTATAGCTGCAAAAACGTCTTTAAAATGGACTGAATATGCTGTTTCTCTTTCATCCCTGTCATTTACAGACACTATTAAAATAATGGATTCTCATATTGAACATAATCCACTTAAGATTGCTCTTTTCCAGACATGGTTTTCTCACTGTGGGATGTCAGTGAGACCGGGTATCCTTAATATGGTCACCTATGGTCACATTTAAAACTCTCAGGTTGACCTCATATATTGATTGGCACATTGCTAACATCAGACACAATTAGTGACAAATTACTGCAGTTTGCATCTTGATATCCAGTACTGGACACTTGCATTGAGAGACAGATCTTACAAACAGTTATAAAATGTACAATTTAAAAACTCATTCTTGGTATCAATACACTTATAACTGATTTTTTTTTTTTAAAGGCAATTAAACAACTTAGAAGCTTTTTGTGCAAATCAGTTTCAATAAGATGTATTATAAAGTTATTCTGAAGTATTCTGGTTGTCAAGAAATAATAATGGTTTACACAGAAATAAGTGATACTAACACACCAACTATCTACTCCTCCTCACTTTGGTAATTTGTGGTGGCCGGTCAGATTCCCGAGCAGAGCCTGTGTAGTTTACTGGTAATGTTTATCATCAGTATAACACTGAGCAGCATTAGTAATGGACTCAAAGTAGATGAAAACATAGAAATACGAGAAGTCTCCACATCATTAAAGGGTTGAGGACAGTCAGTGTTTTAATGTGAAAGATGCGGTGGACCAGCTCCCATCTGACTAAACCCAGAACTACATAAAGGTGAAGCGCAGAAATAAACACTGGTATCTGTGCACTAAACACTCATTTCCTTGTGTGGGCAGACCTCTACCTTGTGCACAATATGTTATTGTTCCAATTACTATCATGTATCTGAGTCTGTATGTAGGTCAACATGCTGCAAGTGTTCCACATTATTCCATGTTAATGCTTGATACCTGAGCCAATTTGTGCTTGCCATGTTCAGCGTGTAGACTCCAGCCAGATGGACACAGGCTTAGTAATGTGTTTAATATGTTTTATGTATAGTTACTGGACTTCAACTTACACTCATACTCTCAGAGCTGGGAGCAGAAGAATAAGCGTCTCCGATTTCCATCTGTATTCATCCTGCTCCTTCTCTGTCTGCGCTCTGTCCGGAGTCAGCCAGCTCTCTCTGCCATAATAATCAAGAGCCGTTTGATGTGATTACTGTGGCGTGAAGTGGAAGACGATTGAAAGCACATTTTATTTCACATGTTGAAATAACATGACTAAATAGATTCTCCCTCTTTACTATTTCCATAAATCTCCTAGGACCCTGCTGGTTTATCCATCAGTGCTGGCAGAGATTTCGAGTGAGCTTTGAATGACAACCTTTGTCATGGATACAGGGCCGTGACATTTTCCCCAGTGGTTGCTGACCCCCCCCGCCCAGCGAGGCTTCAGATGACACACTGATGTTTTCAGTCAAAGATGAGGTCAACACACTGTTGAACTCTGACCTCTAATAGAGAAAGATGTTGGCAGACTGAAGCGGGGAAAGATATGGATGAAGAATAAAAGATATATGTGAAGGGGGAAAAGAGGGATATAAAATGTTAAGAGAGACACATAAAAACAGCGAGGTTTGGGAAAGAAAGCAAAGGAAAGAGAGATAAAGGCAGCCAAGCAAAAGATAGGGAGCAGCAGATTTAGTCAACACAGACACACAAAAACTCCTACACGCTCACACTTGAGCCTGCACCTCAGGCTTTAAAAGAAAGAATAGACAGATAACGGCAGCCATATGTTTTTCTTTCCTTGTTGTCTGTCTCGTTCTCATTCTCTCCTCTCTATGCATGCTTTATGTACACTTTGCTTTATCTTCTTCAAATTAGCTCGCTTACCAATAGGCAGCAGAAAATGTCTCTCTTAGGAGATAAATGTACCGCCTCATCTCGACCATGTGGGTATGATTACTGAATATGAAATTCAAAGTTGAAGAATTGAAACTGGCAGAATGATTAACAGCTCTGTATTTAATTCAGACACACTGTAAATTGTCTCAAAGGTTTAAAGTCGTGGCTTAAAATTCAAGCTGTCAAGCATTTTAATGCAGAGGACATTTTATTTTCTTTATCTACTGTTCAGCTGTTTTGGTTAAGACATAAAAATAAAGCTGTCTATTATTTTATGATTAAATTTATAGCTCCATCAAAAGATATGAGATGTGAATGAAAGCTCACCAAGAGTGCACAGAATGAAAATGGGAGTGATTTAAAGTTCAGGAGGCATTTTATTGAGACTTTGAAAAACAAAGGCCTGCATATATGTGTATATATGTGTTTTTTGTCACAGTTTTTGCTCCTCCTGAAGAGCCAGCTGACTAACTACAGTGCACTGTATCTAGATATTTGAACTGTTGTTTGTCAGAGTTTAAAGTACAGGAATATATTTATCCGAGTATGGCATTTCAGAGCAAAATATGTGCCTCACATCATTTATTTGACAGTTCTTAAACAGTCTAGTTTATGATTTTATGTGAATTCATATAAAATCACAGACTTATGAGTGGATTTTGACCTTTTAGCTCATTATCTCTTACCAAAAAAGTAGCTGTCGTTGGAGAAAGCCTGACCTTTTAGGCCTAAAAGGTGAACATATTTTGGATGTCAGGGAGACAATTCTCTAAACTTTTTTAGGTGATTATAAAATATGTTTGCCTATGAAAGCACATTTTCTGCATTTTACAAGCAAATGCAACAAATAGACAAAAATCCCCAAACATGTCCCTGTGATGTGCTGTCATTAATCATGTCAGAAGCCCTCTCATGTGTCTTGTGAGCCTTTGGAGACAGCCTGACCTTTTAGGCTAAACTGCCTAACTGTAAACAGCGGTCTAATAATTCCCACCTCGATCTGCAACAACACCAAAGACTATTAAATCACAGATGCACTGGTGCCGATATCCCGATGTAAGGCAACTGCAAGAGACATTTTTTGTGCAGATTTTACACTTCATACTCTGATAATACTTTTCATAAATAAAGATCGTTCACTTTTTCACTTGTGTATCGTTACTTCAGTGTACTGGGAGTGGATAGTACTTCCTCCACCTTTGCAGGTTTCTAATAGCTGACTAAACCAAACATGGAATGAAAAATGAGACTTAAGGATTGATCTAGAAAGTGCGATCTGCTTTCATCGTGACAGAAGATCTAAAGAGACTTGTTGAGGAACAAGTTACGGGCAATAGTTCATCTGCTACAAAAGCGGCACATTAAACCCAACCATGCGAGTGAAAAATGAACCAAAAGCAGCCTGTTCTGATGAAAAGCAGAAGGTGAATAATCGGCAGATGATAGTCTTTTATCACAAATAATTTAGCACAAAACTGCCCCAGTAATCCTGAACAAAGTCCTAACGTCATTTGCTATTACAAACATCAAGCTTGCTCACCAACGTTAATTAAATCCAGGGAGGTGTATGTGTGTGCTGTCGGAGATAGCATTCAAGACCGATCAAGCTTGCAGAGTGAGGAGGCACCTATATTATCACCTAAATCAGATACCCTGCACAGAAAATGGGCCTTTTCCAACACGTGTACACACACACACAAATAAAACTGACTGCCCTCTAATCCCAAGATGCTGACATCTAAAGCCATCCAAATGCAAAGACATGTTGCTGAATACATTAGCTTTAAAAGGCACTCCTGCACAGTGAGAGGAAATACTATAAGAAATAATCAAATAATACAGACTACAAAAAACAAGGAATCACAGTCAACAGAGGATGATACCGAGGCAGTCAATGAGATCCTGCTGAATGATGATAATGATAGACTAAATAGGATTATACCCACAGCACTACATTCCCATGCAAACACAGATGGATCCCACAAGCGAAAAGAGAAAGTCTGTAATTTTGCAATATTGTAATCAGCAGAGAGTGGTTGTTTGTCCTTTCTAGGCTCTTGTTAAGCTTTCCAAATCCTGCAGAGCTGCTGTGAGAGGGTGTCAAGGATCTGCAGAGGCCCACAAGATGATCTATAATACCGTCATATAGAGCACTTTTTTTGGTTTTCATAAAACCCTAAAAGCAGAATGACAATGCAGTGCATGAAAGAAACTGTAAAGACCCAATCTGTTATGGCAGTCTCATGAGTTTGCACACTCATGTTAAGCTCCAATTGTTGGGCAAAAAAAACGTGATGAAATATTAATGTTCTGCCTGCTTGGGGAAAAATATGGCAGGGAAAGATCTTATTTAGTTGTAAACAGTTCCAGTGCTGCCTGTGGCCATTATATTTCCAAACAAGTGCTGCAATACAATACAGTGAGTAGGAAATTGCATCCAATGCTCCTAAATGTATTTCAAATTGGAACTAAGGCCCGGTATCTTCAACAAGATGGCCAGTAAATGATGCTGGAAAGAACGAAAGCTAAAACGATGGTAGTGGCACGAGCTGGGGGAGAAGTAGATGCTGTCAAAGCTTTCACTAGATTCAACAGAGCTTTATAGCGGCAACTTATAAGTTTGTGCTGCGATGGAAAACTTCAAACAGCACAAACCAATAATGCTCTATTTTTCTTGTGGATTGATTCGACAGCTTAGTCACAAACAATTTACCTGCATCAAACCTTTTTTATGTGCAAAATCTCTCGTGACAAAGACCTAACTGATGGTATACCACTAAGAATTCGCCCAAGAAAAGGCAGCTTTTTCTCTGCAGGCACTATCGCCTTCATTAGACATGCTGCCATGTGTGAGACCAAACCTTCAGCTCTTAATCAATAAAACCAGGGATGCTGGGCAAGGACCTTAGCTCAGCCTTTGATACTGTTAAGGTTCAAAATATTGGGGATGGAGACAAGAGAAAAAACCACAATAACAACACTGGTCCGGCCGGGTTGAGTCAAACGATGATTTTAATGAACACACGCGTGGGAGATGGACACTGATGCAGACAGCCTCAAAATCTCAAAATGGTGGAGCATTGCTCAAACTCTTATAGCCTCTGGTGCCTCCACCTTATCATACAAAGCCTAAACATTCACATGCTTTCTCTCACACAGCGCCTAAGCTACGACCTTGGCTCCCTGTTTATCTGCTCCTGCTGAAATGGGGCAGAAAACTCCAGCACACTCTGTTCTCTTCTACTCAGACAAATTAGATTTCTTATAACTCAGCAGTATAATGCATCATAAAACAATATCATTCATTCACAACAAGTCAGCAATTTAATGTAATGCAAATCAGTTTAACTAATGCAATAGTTATCAGCTTCTTCTAATTCAGGAGAATAATGCAAACTAAAACTACATAATAATTCACAATCTTTAATTCGGGGTATAACATGGCATAAAATAATATTAGAATCTAACAATACCGTTGACCATCAGATCTTAATCCATCGCTTAAATTGCATGGTAGGGATATCTGGATCTGTTCTAAAGTGGTTCACCTCATTTCTGGAAGACAGGACGCTCCTAGTTTCAGTGGGAAACTTCCAATCAGACGTGGCGAAGTTTCTATGTGGAGTCCCACAAGGTTCGGTTTTAAGCCCCCTGTTATTTTCACTATATATTCTTCCCTTAGGCCGGATCATTAGCGGTTTCAAAAATATTTCTTATCACTTGTATGCAGACGACATCCAATTATACATTTCTTTTAAATCTTGGGAATTAGACAAGCTATCCACTCTTATGGACTGTCTTAAGGAAATTAATCTTTGGATGACAAACAATTTCCTGCAACTGAACGCAGACAAGACCGAGTGCTTAATCCTTGCCCCAGAGAATATCAAGCCCCAAATTAGTCAACATCTGGGTGCTTTTTCATCGACAATAAAAGCCACTGCTCGAAATCTTGGGATAATTTTCGACCAATCTTTGTCCTTTGACGTTCATATTAAATCCGTGACCCGCTCCTGCTTTTTTCACTTAAGAAATATTGCCAAACTCAGGACTATTGTCTCCACAACCGAACTGGAGATGCTTGTCCACACCTTTATTTCCTCCCGGCTAGACTATTGTAATGCACTTTTCTCCTGTGTATCTAAGGCCTCACTAAATCGGCTCCAAGCGGTTCAAAATGCTGCAGCAAGGCTTTTAACCCACAGCAATAAATTTTCCCATATCACTCCTATACTAAAATCCTTGCATTGGCTTCCGATTGGGTATAGATATAAGTTTAAAATCCTCACCTTTACGTTTATGTCTCTACAAGGTGAGGCCCCCATCTATATCTCGGAGCTTCTCAAACCCTATTCTCCGAAGCGGACTCTTAGATCCACTGATAGTGGTCGTCTATCTATTCCACGGACTCGTCTGAAAACAAAGGGGGATCACACTTTTCAAACCCTGGCTCCAATACTGTGGAACGGTTTACCCTCCTCACTACGCACCATCGACACGGTGGCCTCTTTTAAAAAACAGCTTAAAACTCATCTGTTTAGACAGGCATTTGGGTAATGTTAATGCGTAATATGTTGTTTTATTTTATATTTATATTGTACTATTGCTTGTTTGATATGCTTTTATATTTCCTCTATGTTGCTATATTGTTTGTTTGACATGTCTTCATGTGAAGCACTTTGTAACAGCGTTTTTGTCTTAAAAAGTGCTATATAAATAAATTTTACTTACTTACTTACTTACATACATCTGTGCAAAAATAACAACAGAGGGCATTCAGGACGCGTACAAGGTTTCTCTCTAGTTCAAAAAGGGCTATTTCAGCCTAACATGAGCAGACAGCCTCGAGATTTTGGAAACCCAGTTCATTTTACTCATCATGATAGTTTCTTCTCAGTCTGTTATTTTGGTGTCTTCTGTGATGCTGATGGAGCTTTAGAAATTTGATGCACTAGAAACTGAAGGCCTTACTTTGGCTTTCTCAGTTTGGGCCTTGAGAATTCTTACAAAATCGGAAAGTGAATTTTAGGGTGTGTGCATTTATCTAGTTAGCAAGACAAAAACGAGTCACATGAAATGAGGCTGGAGCTATAGCAGTCATAAAAATCAGGACATATTTATGGCTATTTTGGCCATTTAAAGATTTTTGTTTGTTTGTTTGTTTTTTCATTTATGTTAGCTGAATGGTGTGTGTGTGTGTGTGTGTGTGTGTGTGTGTGTGTGTGTGTGTGTGTGTGTGTGTGTGTGTGTGTGTGTGTGTGTTTGTGAGCGTGTATTTATATCTGTGTGGGGATCAAAAATTGGAAGTTTACTATACTTGTGGGGACCAACAGCCATTATGGGGGTCAAAATCCAATCCCCACAAGTTTGAAGGGATTTTTAAGACTCAAAATATGGTTTTAGTGACAAGGTTACGGTTACGGTTAGGGTTAGGCATCCATTTTTCATGGTTAGAGTTAGAGTAAGGGGCTAGGGAAAGCATTATGTCAATTAAATGTCCCCACAAGATATGAATACCGTGTGTGTGTGTGTGTGTGTGTGTGTGTGTGTGTGTGTGTGTGTGTGTGTGTGTGTGTGTGTGTGTGTGTGTGTGTATTTTTATTACGGTAACAACATCAAACCTATATGCTACCACATTTGCTGGCTCCAAAAAGCCACTCTCCAGTTATTGTGATGTTGTGTCTGCCTGTGTGTGCGCCTTCGTTGGTTGGCTACTCCCTCTCTACCCGAATCTGCACCTCGCCCTTCAGCACAGTGATGCTGAGATCACTTCGGGAGGGCGGTGCAGAGGGAGAGCTACGTGTTGCTGCTCAGCAACAGATAGAAAGGAGAGAGAGAGAGAGAGAGAGAGAGAGAGAGGAATTCCCTCGCAGAAATAAAAGCGTCTGCCAGGGCGTGTATCAGTTCCTATGGTTCCCAGAATTTCCTGTGATAAGTGTAGCCGATACCTGTAGCAGGAGGAGGGGGAAAGCCCAATGGATGAAGGATGTAAGGGCTGCCATCTACAACAAGCCTTCGGGTATATTTGAAGATCTTTGCCTGGAGGCGAAATTATATTTGATATCGCGCCGACTGCGCTTGAAATAGGCGTCCACCTCTACCAAATAAACCTGGCACAGAGCCGCTTCTCTGGAATCCAGTGAACAAAGGTCTTGGCGTTTGTTGCAGGCGCGCAGGTTACCCACAAACTAAAACGTGCCATCACTGGAGCTGAAATGCTGTTGAGTCTTCTTTCCGGAGGATTCGGTGAACTGGACGCGCTTTAAAGTAAGTTCTTACAGTTGTCTTTGTTTCGGCGCGGCTAAAGCCGAAATCCTTCCTGTTTTCTTCTCGTTTATTTCATAGAACCCACGTGGCTCTAACATAGGCTCATCACTTTGGTCTTTCACATTTAAAAACAAGGTTTATTAGCCTGTGAATTGATAAAACTGCAGTTCGAAAAACAAAAACTTCCTCTTGTGTTTTCCGCTTTGTGTCTGCCGTCTGTCGCCCATTCTTTCTGTCTCTCTGTGTTTCGTGTGTCTCTGTGTATTCCTCTCTCCAGATATGACAGGTCAGGTCCTGGGGGAACCGTGCGGCGGGGCTCACACGGATGAAAACGCCGCCATCCGCATCAACGTGGGCGGCTTCAAGAAACGTCTCCAGTCGGACACTCTCTCCCGGTTTCCCGAGACGAGGCTCGCGCGTCTGCTCCACTGCCAGTCTAAAGAGTCCATCCTGGAACTGTGCGATGACTACGACGACACGGAGAAAGAGTTTTACTTCGACAGGAACCCAGCGCTCTTTCCATACGTGTTGAATTTTTACAACACGGGGCGGCTGCACGTCATGGCAGAGTTGTGCATCTTCTCTTTCAGTCAGGAGATCGAGTACTGGGGCATTAACGAGTTCTTCATCGACTCCTGCTGCAGCAGCTCCTACCACTGTAGGAAAATGGACCAGGACCGGGAAGACTGGGATGACCGCAGCGATGAAGGAAGCACCACTTCATCTTTTGACGAGCTGTTGGAGTTTTACAACGACGCCTCCAAGTTTGATAAGCAGCTGTTCGGGAGCGCACGGAGGCGCATCTGGTTGATGCTGGATAACCCCGGCTACTCCGTGGCCAGCCGCATCATCAGCATCCTCTCCATCCTGGTGGTGCTCGGCTCCATAGCCACTATGTGCATGAACAGTATGAGTGAGTTCAGCCTGCTGGACAGCGAAGGCCAGCCAACAGAGGACCCACGTTTCGAATCTGTGGAACATTTTGGCATCGGCTGGTTCACTCTGGAGCTGGTGGCCAGGTTCGTTGTGGCGCCAGATCTGCTGCACTTCTTCGATCATCCGTTAAATGTGATAGACCTGGTGTCCATACTTCCGTTTTACCTGACACTTCTCATAAACCTGGTGGTGGAGAGCAGCCCCGCACTGGCAAATCTAGGACGCGTTGCGCAAGTGCTGCGGCTGATGAGAATTTTCCGCATCTTGAAGCTGGCCCGTCACTCCACGGGGCTCCGCTCCCTGGGAGCCACACTTAGGAACAGCTACAAAGAAGTGGGGCTTTTGCTCCTCTACTTGGCAGTCGGGGTGTCGTTTTTCTCCGTCATGGCCTATACGGTGGAGAAAGAGGATAACGAGGATCTCACCACCATTCCGGCATGCTGGTGGTGGGCCACGGTCAGCATGACTACCGTGGGATACGGTGATGTGGTGCCGGTGTCTATTGCCGGCAAACTAACCGCCTCTGCGTGCATCCTGGCCGGGATCTTAGTAGTTGTGCTTCCGATTACGCTCATTTTCAACAAATTCTCCCTCTTCTACAAGAGACAGAAACAGCTGGAGATCGCAATGAGAAGCTGCGACTTCGACGAGGGGATAAAAGAGGTGCCCTCGGTCAACCTGAGGAATTATTACGCACACAAAGTCAAATCCCTCATGGCGAGCTTGTCAAACATGAGCCGGAGTTCACCCAGTGAACAGAGTTTAAACGAATCAATACACTGAAACAGGACACTCTGTCAGTCAGGTCGGGTGACGCTGTTCAATACATGTGGCCTACCGAGGAGCTCTCCAGAGTGCTGAAATTCTCTGGACTGAGAGCCTGCTTCCTTCCACTGATGTCTGACCGTTTGCCTCTCTGTAGCTCAGTGCAATAATGTGTTCATTTCTGTGTCTATCACAATGAAAAAATAAGCAAATGTACAGCCTGAACATCACGTCTCGCTGTGCACTAATACGGCCGCTCAACAAACAGGCTAAAAATCTGACCCCATCTGATGAAAAAGACAAAGAATGCTGTAGTTGTTTACAGTGTCACACTGTAGTCCACTTTCCAGCTATACATGTTGTATAAGTATGTCTGAAGTAACTGTATCTCTTTCAAAAGAGTCTCGATGTATAATTGTGGTGTTGCAACAGTACTTCAGATGTGTGGTTAAAGCAAAGTGTATTAAATATACAATCAAACAAACAGAAAAATACATGACATACTTCCTTGTTTTTTTAATACGAGAGTTAGGGTCTAACTCCGATCCTGATTGAGGGAACACATGTAAGCCCGAGGGTTGGAAGGGGGATTTATAGCAGCAAAGTGACTGACACAATATCTGAAACAGTTTGACAGGCATGGCAACAGCCATTCAGAGCTGACATGTTGAATAAATCTATTCGCTAAGGATTTGATTTTTTTTTTTTAATGGCATCACCATTTCAGTTCCCAAGAGACAATTTTAAAATATTAATCAGTACATGTTCTAAAAAGACTATAAAACTATGGTCATAAAATAGAAGTTAGTCCACAGTAAGGGAGAACTGAAGAGAAAGTTCAGTAGTTAGTTTATGGTTATCACTGCTCTCCGGAGAATACACCATAGAGATAAAGTTCTAGTTTTACTTATCTCAGTGCTACGTTTCAATTCATTTTTTCACAGAAAGCAATTTGTCTCCAGCCCGTAAACTCAGAAGATGAATGGCTGTGACAAACCTGCATATTTCTTTCTTTTTTTCTCCCTCTTCTTCTTACTGTGTCCAGATAAAAACAAGTTTTATGATCCCACAGGGGGAGCATGCAGCTGTTTGGACCCCTCTCCCTTTTTCTGGTCAGCATTTGCGATAAGGAGCTATCCCACTGGACGCAATAACAGCAGCAGAAATTCAACAGAGAACACTCACTTAGTGTTATTGATTTCAGTTTAAAGGGTAAAGAGCTATTTGATACAAGTAGGCAGCAGCTCTTTAAATAAACAAACAAACAAAAAATAACCAGATGAAAAAGTCAGTTTTGCATCATTTCATATTTCAGAACAGTTAACTGCATCGATTTCCATCTTTTTAATTTGAAGGCCATTTTTATTTTGACACCAGTTCTTAAAATGAGAAATGATCATTAATGCTTTGAGCTGAATCCTCTCCACATCATTGTGTAGCTGTGACTGGTAAAATTGTCACTTAATCAGTGTCAGTATTTTGTTTGTTTTTATTCATCGTACAAATAATTCATACATGCATGCACATTTCAGTGACTCGAACAATCAGACTCATTTGCTCCTGTGGCAGAGAGATAATTTGAAATTCATTGTCTCAAGATTAATTTGAGCAGACAGGCAGAAGGATTTTACATATTGCTGCTCATAACTAATTAGTCTGAGCACAGAAAAACCACACATTGCAGCTCAGTCACTATCACCTGGTGTAAAGGATAATCCCAACAATACCAAAATATGTTGTTTTTTTTAAAGAATTATGTATTATTGTACAAGTTTAAATAATGAAACATGTCTTCAAATATCAAAGAGCTTTCAGGTGTACAAATAAGGTTATGGCACACATTTGGCAGAATAACTGAGCGACACAGAGATCATTTCACTGCATTTCAGCCACAAAGTTGTGCTCACATTTCAAATCCTAATGAGAAACCTGCGTATATCCAGCATCTTCTCCCAGGATTTCTGGGGAGCTCATTTGAAATAATATTTACCCTCAGAGTCCAATTATATCAGTCTGCTTTTGTTTACTCCTAAACCTTTAAAGACTTTTCCCCCTGGGACAAAATCCAAAACGCCACTGCAGCACCCAACCAGCATGGAAAAATCAGTAAATGAGTACACAGTGACAGCGGGTGACATTTTAACATATCAACAAAGGGCCAACCCAAAATAAGAACAACAGTCAATCTTTTCCATCTCAGGGAGAAGAAAGTAATTATAGAATCTGAGAGAAAATTGAAATGTATAAATGTACTCCAGGACTGCGGGCCAAGGGGAAACAGTAATAAAGAGAGTAGATTTGCACAATGTCATCCAAGTGTCTGGGTTTTGTATGTGTGTGTTTGTGTGTGTGTGTGTGTTTGTGTGTGTGTGTGTAGGTCAGCATGACTCCTGAGAAGGAAGATGGAGATGTCTGGCCCTTCAGCTGCCTCCCCTTGGCTCGCCTGTATCATTACCCTCTGACTGTGGTGATAGATGTAAGAAAGGCCCCCAGCCTGCCTGGCTCACAGTACAGGAAGCAGCTCAGGTCATTAGAGGGCGACCGTGGCAAAATAAAATCTGCTTTCCTCATTTCCAGTAACCAGCAGAGCTTAAACATCCAGTCCAACCATCATCGTGACTGAAACCTGTGACTCAACATTGTGAAAGGAACAGTTGCATTAGAGGGAGATTTATTTTTTTCTTGTAATTTGTCTGACATGTAATCATCAACGCTTTTAGAGGTGTACTTGGTAATAAGGTTTGGTTATTATTTTATTTCAATGTTAATCATTAAATCAAAAGAGTTCCTTTTGATCAAAGGACTTCTGATTTAAATGAGCTTCTTATAAAGTTAAATGAGCGTGCTCATTTGGTTCCTTTCACACGAGCTGTGAACAAAGACAAGAGAAGATGAGCATAAAAAAGGTTGTGGAAATCTGGGAAGAATATTATGCTTATTAATGCAGCGCCGACAGGGAATCAGAACTAAATGGTGTACGTGCTTCCCAGTGTGCATGTGCAAACGTACTGTACACAAACACACCACACAGCGAGTCTAATGGGGAACTTCTCGAAGCTGGCAGCACGAGGCTCATCTCCAGGCTGCTCTGTATTGGTGAAATAAAACTCTGTTACTAAGCAGGCGTTCCGTGTTGTTGCACATTACCATCTGCTACTATCCGTTTGCTTTAAACAGTGTGGGAAGATTGGATCTTTTCTGCGTGCATGTTTCGTTCTCCCTCCATACTTCCCACCATGTGTGATCTGTGAACATCTCCAAAAATAATCTTTCATTACATGGATCGCAGCATAGCTAATTATCACATACAGATCTCATGATAACATCAAACCCAGGTAATGGTTAAGGATGGCTGATTGCTTTTTTTTTTGTTTGTTTTTTTAATGAAAGGATTAGAAATTGTAATCAAACTGATGTTTCGGGGTTGTGGGAAATAATAGGGAGATATTTTTCATGTTTGGACTCTGCATTATGAACTCTGCTGACATTTAATTTTGAGACTACATTTTAGTTTTAATCGTTTCCTTTTTGTCGAGTCCTAAAAAGCCACAAAAAATGCAATTGAAGAACAAAATTTGTAGACTTACTTCTAGAATTTAACTGGTAGTGAATTTATGGACTCTCTATGGACCAGCTACAATTTAAACCAAGTACCAACACAAATACACCAAGTTTACACCAAATTATCACAAATATGTTAAAGCTTAGGTTTTTTGCAGTTTAAAAAACCTCCACTAAGGCAGCGCTACAGACGGCTGCCCCTCCCTGAGCCTGCTTCTGCTGGAGGCTTTTGCTGTTAAAACGGCGTTTTTCTTTCCCTCTGTCACCAAGTGCTTGCTCATAGAGGGTCCTCTGATAGTTGGGGTTTTCACTGTATTATTGTAGCGTCTTTACCTTACCTTACTAAGTGCATTGAACCGACTGTTGTCATCTTAATTCCTTTAAGCTTCCTTGTTGCTTTTTCCACATGGAGTAATTAACACACACAAAATATGTCAGTCAGATTATTTCAGTTTATTCTAGACTGTTGCAACCTTGGATTATATTCATTCTCCTGAAGCCTAAATGAACATTTCTGAAAAATATATAACATCATAATGATTTGTGACCTTACACAAAATGTTGTGCTACTATAACTGGTGCTGGTCCTCCACCGGAAAACTCTCAATCACTAAAATAACCACTTCTGAAAGACAACCCATCAATGTGCCTTCTTTTTAACAGAGTCTTCAGTCTGCTACTGTTAAGTGACTCATCCACAGAGACAGATGTTTCTGGATTTAAATCACAATGGTGTTCCCACTGAATTTTAATGAATAGCACAAAATGGGCCAATCGAACACCCGGGGAGTGTTACCTTTTACCAAAGACTGTTATGAAAATCAATTCCCACATTTTTATTGGAGCCTCATGTCTTGTCTTGTTTAAAGAGCTTGAAAGGACTGTAAATGCAGTTTTGTTCTCCGCAGCCAAGAAGGGTAATGGTGTACCTTGGCAGTTTTGCCAGGATGGCACAGAGGCAGCACTGAGAGGAAAACACTTTAATTAGAACATGCTGTTTATTTCAGGACTTTTCAAGAGCAAATCTGACATTTGAGAGATTTCACAGAGCCAAACGGAAAAATATGGCTTCTAGCGGTGCTGTAGTTTTTGTTTATTATTATATCCATTCCTGGATATTTCCAGAAACTTTTCATTTATATGACCATCTGCGCACATCCCTACTTTTCCAGCCAGGCCATGGATTCTTCTACTAGAGCTACAGCACACTGAACATCATTTTTCATATGCTGCAGATTCCCTGGAAGGCAGCTCTGTGTAATTACCCCAAAGGCCTTTGAGAACCACAGTAATAGACTGCACACACCTATGATATCATGCATGAAATCATCCAGGTCTAAAAAGAGGTCTTGGAAAAACAGACACACATATATGCATGTACACACAGGCACACAGACAATGCCTTAATTTCTGTTGACTCATAATTCACACATGTCACTACACTTCTCTCTGCCTGTAGTGCCACACTGCATTTCAGTAGCAGTGTGGCTAAATCAGTGGCCCTGGTAGTGAGAAACCCAATAAAGCGATGGCTAACACAAAAAAGCTCAGCGTGAGATGGCATCTCTGTATGCAGGCACCGTCTCCCAATGGCTATTGATGAGGGAAGACAATGAATATTCTCATTAACACATAGAAACGGAAAGTCTCCTAACATGCAGAAATGCAAGAACATTAATGTCAATACACATACACAGCTCAAGGTAAATTAAACTACAGCTGTTCCTCAGGCACAGCAACTCCCGTAGGTGACAGAGTTAGATTGAACCCATTATTACAGCTGGATCTGGGAGACAAGGGGTCCAGTCAAAAAGACAGACTCAATCGGACTTTTTCAAAGTTCAAAGTCAGAGGAGATACATATAGATTACTTTTCTGTCTGTGTCTCTATATGTGCTTGTGTGGCCACGTATTTTTTCAAGTATGTGCAGAGTTAGTGTGTGTTTGTGTGCGTGCATGCGTGTGCCACTTCTTCCTTCCATAATCAATTTCCTCAGGGACGTGCCAAGGACATGGGTGTAGACAGTTTGATTTGTAAAGCTTGAACAGGAGGGTGTCTGAGAGCCTGGGTGCCAGTCCACCTGAGCCCAACAGGATGACGTCAGTAACACCTTGAGAAAACCTTGACATCTCATGTGTGCACTTTTAGAAAAAACAAAAACAAAACAATTATGTGGAAAATGTTGCATCAATAAGATAGAAAATGTGAATGAATGTGCATGGCTACTGAGATTTCTTCAACCACAGGCTTTTGACAGCGTGGTGAAAACTATCTGTAAGATGCATAGAGGCACTAAAGCTATTCTTCACTTTAAATAAAGACAAAGAAATGGTGGAATGACTTACGTCAGTCAGGGCCACAGGCACAAGGAAATATGTGTTTTGACTCAACGAGAGGAGACGAAGAAAAAAAGACACGAATACAGATCACGGACAAAAAGAAAATTTCAGCTGTTGGTGGAATGTGTCATCAGAGCAGTTGTCAAGAGACAACACACACAACATGCGAGTGCGACATGAAAACTGATTTCCTGAAAATAACAGGGGCCGTGATAGCATATTGTGAGACATGATGTGAATATAATAGCATAATGAGTCTATTTCTGTTCACAAGTATGGCAGCCCTTTTCTCTTTTTAAATCCGCTTTTGCTCCATCTATCTTACTGGATCATCAACTTGCTAAATACTAAGGGCTACATTCATCCCACCATCATGTTAGGGAATGGTGATAATTGCCAGATTTGTTATAAATGCAGTGATGTAACTTGTCTGGTGTGCTTAATTGCCTTTGAAATCCACCTGTGTTAGAATTATACTGTGCTGCAGCTGCTCTGTGGGGACCGCGCTGGCTAAATGAGACTGATTATAGAAACAAACTGAGCTTTGGCCTGCCTCTCTGCGTTTGGTGGAGTGGCTGTATACTTTTCATTTTAACTAATCTCAGGTTAGCTACTAGTGTAGGTGGTTTGTGTGCCAAGGTAAATGTAGAGGTGCCCTATGATTCTTTATGTCCAATAAATGTTAGTCACAGCTGGCAATTGTTGGTCAAAAGGTTTCTGTGTTGTTTATTTTTTTTAAAAGACAGCTTGTTGCCATTTTAAACCTTCATTTATCAAATAAACACTGTCCTCTTTATCCCAAGGCAATGAATGTGTTTAATTTAAGTTAATATGAACATTAGCGGATGCTAGCAGTTATTTGCTGTCCCAAAACTGAATGTCACTGACTTCAAATAGACAGCTGAAAAGTTATTTCCCAGTAAATTAGATGTAATGGAAAATGATAGTATTGGAATGACAGTGATATATCTGGAAATTAGAGTGTAATATGCAAGTATAGTCACTCTTACAAAGTTGTTATAATTTATTATTGCTGAATAATATAAATCATTTTCATAATTGGTGATTAAATTATTCTGCATATGGATTTAAATGATGTTTTTAGCTCTGAGGGGTAGTGCGACAAACATTTATATTGTAGATTACAACGGCAAATATGTCAACGTTTTTTTACACAACCATCTATCTATCTATCTATCTATCTATCTATCTATCTATCTATCTATCTAGTGACAAGTGGAGGACATACAGACTCAACAAACAAGGGATATAATGAGTGTGAGAAGGTTTTGTTACAGTGGATGTGGGTGATTCAGCAACCTATGATGAAAGAGGGACCAGCTGGGAGATGCTGCTTCGTGTTCGTTGCAATCCCACTGGAGGCAACAGGGGTGTGAATATGAGAAAACAGCTGAAGAATACAGATGGATAGCTTCCCATTATGGATCATTATAGCTTCCTATGAGCCAAATACTGTAACTGCTAATGTGAGTGTGGAATAGTATATGCATATATATATATTTTATTGTGCTTTTAGAATTTTTTTATGGAGGTTGTAACAGTATAAAAGTTGTTAAAGTGGTTTTACGAGCTGCTTCATAAACATTATCTTGACTTAAAATCAACATAAACCATATGCTACAAATCATAATGAACTGATGTGTCATAGAGAGTGTGCAGCCAAATAAAAGGGGCAAAAGTCCCTTTATTTAACTGCAAAATAATGTCCTTGGCACTGCAGACACAGTCACACAGTCAAGTTCAAAATCCAAACTTCCAAGCTCTGTCACATCAAATAGGCTCACTGGTGGGGAAGAAAAGGGAGCAATGGAGAGAAAGAGACAGAGAGATTTGCTCACCCAGGCCCTTCTAATCTATTAGTCTGGGCTGCATGTCAACTCCATTTGAGCAAACACACCTAAGTAAGCTCGATCCCACAGAGACCGCCGCTGTTCAGCTGGTGTGTCCACTGCAACATTTCTAAATATGCTGGTTCTGGTTCTGGATTAGCTTTCCTCCATAACACTGTTGTATTCTGTATTCCAGTCACATCTCTGTGTGCAGCGACGCACTGAGTACCCATAGCCCAGCCTGTGTCGAGGCTTAAGGAGAGTGCAGTGGAGTGAAGACACAACAACAGGACCTCTGCAGTCCTTTAAGCAACCCACCTTCTGGGAGACTGTCGTGATGCTCTCACCAGCGCTCTTGGGACCACAGGTGGGAGCAATGCTGTCTGTTTGAAACAGATGGTGGCGATTGCTTTCTGCTGAAATGTCACACCAATATTCCTTGCGTAAAAGATTGGATTACTCTGTATCTCAGAGCCACTGGGGACTGATGCATCATTTGGAGGAGCTCATTATTCTTTCATGGACACTTTTTAGTACTTAAAATGCACGCATGCACACACACACACACACGCATACACACGCACACACGCACACACACACACACACGCATACACCTTTTCCCAGTCAGACCCAGGAGAGGGCTCTCATGCATTCACTCATAAGGTCACCATTAATTTAGCTTCTCAGACTTGTGGAGATGGTGATGGATGGCTGATATTTCCTCAGAAAGCACACTTTGTTGTGGATGCCAGGAAAAGGCTTTACTCCATCAGTCAGCTAGGAATCAGATTTTCTTTCATCCAGGGGCATGAATCTATTTGCTTCTGTCTGGTGGTGCCACTGGGCTCAAAACACAACAAAGAGAATCACATCTGAGTGGGTGTGGAGTTAATGACATTCTGTCACGGCTGATATGGTGTAGACTCCGCTAAGGACTCATCCCCTCCTTCAGACGTGATGGGAGGAAGCAAAGACAGAAAGGATCTAAAGTATATTCCCCCATCACTGCAATTGTGCTTTCTTCTTTTCAAAAACGCTGTTCTCACTCATTGTCACACACTTAGCCATAAAATCACTTGTATTGCTCTTAATTCCTCTTCTTTTTCATATTTTTCAGAACGTTTTGTTATTTTCCTTCCCATTTCACTATTTTTTTTTAACACTTAAGTTATAGGTTTCAAATCTTTAGTAGGTGTGTACTCATTTCAGGAAACCTCAGCCAATGCTTTCAAAAACCTTTTAAAAAGAGAACACATCATCTTGAACAGCTGCATCTTGAACTGTAAAGGTTTCTAGACACACCCTCACCATGAACCTAATTACCCATCCATTCAGTCTAATGTCTTTTTTTTCTGTCATCTTTTCCTTGTCGCACTGAAAAAGGAAAAACTTCAGGCAGGCAGGGAGTTCCTGTGGAGAAATATAGCAGTCTTTTCACAACAACTCACTATTTCTGCTGTAAGTCAAGTTGATGTGCGTCTTCTGATAAATGTAAGGTATGGCAGTTGGTAGTGGCAGGTTGTAACCACTATATGTGTGGATCGGGGGGTACAGACATAGAAGTAGAAGTACAAATAAGAGTGTTTAAAAATACTCCAGTAAACGCTGAAGTACTGATTCATGAAATGTACTCAAAGTAAGAAAGTAAAAAGTAGCTCTTCGGAGGACGTGCTTCTATTCAATTCAATTCATTTCAGTTCAATTACTTATATAGCACCAAATCACAACAACAGTTGTCTCAAGGTGCCAGCTATTTTTGTTATATTAATGTAATGATAAATAATATAATACATGGGAATACAAATTTTATTTTAGCCTAAATTTTAATTCTAAGTAGTGAAAAAAAAAATCTCTATTTTCTGTTTCCTGCATTGTCGCGGGCGACTTTGACTCTAAACAGGAAAATGAGTAGCCTAAAAAAATACCTCAAATCGGTTGAAATGGCTCATCGTGGAGAAAAGAATCACAACTCACAATAATTTTGATTGAGTGGTCCAACTGCAACTTATGGACACCTGCGGTTGTTGCGGTGTTGTGCCAAAAAAATAAATAAAACAAAATAAAAGCAGCCCACTATAACCCTCGACTATTGTACAAGGTTTTGCCTCTTTCATCTCTTTTTTTGTGACATCCTCTGGTGATTAATACACAAACAGGATTGCATTGCACGCGTTACTGCTAAGGTTCAAATCGGTTTGATGTTTGAAGGCTCGCAGTGGTGTGAAGTAATAACTCGCCTCAAATATGTCAAGCCAAAAGTAACT
Organism: Copadichromis virginalis; assembly: GCF_057382275.1. Lineage (NCBI taxonomy): Eukaryota > Metazoa > Chordata > Actinopteri > Cichliformes > Cichlidae > Copadichromis > Copadichromis virginalis. The sequence goes on along the minus strand of NC_140628.1, from coordinate 9,324,852 downwards.
TGTTTTGAAAGTGTAACTCCAGGACAAACAATCTGGCCACCTTTCATCTGTGACGAGTGTAGGCTGTCAGTCAGCAGTTTACCTCAGCTATACATATATATCAGCAATACAGTATGTGACCATATTTTCAGCTGAAAGTATCGATACAAGGTGATTTAAGTCAGTGAAGGTCACTTCTGTTTGATGCCATCGATACGGAGACGGGTTGTTTAGGATGTCCTAAACTTCGATGTCAGTAAGCACTGCTGTTTTAGCCACTGTTAGCTACTGTTAGCCACTGTTAGCTACTGTTAGCCACTGTTAGCTACTGTTAGCTACTGTTAGCCAGCATTAATAAAACTTTGTTTGAACAAACAAACAAACTCTCATAGAATCACACTATTTATTAAAGGGAAAGTGTGATTTTTAGGAGACTTGAGCCTAACAAAGCTTATAATCAGATGGTATTTTTGTTTAGCTGACTCCAAGAAAGCTGGTTCTTTTCATCTGGACTTTGCATTTTCCAGCTGAAAATGGGATTTCTGGAATTTCCTTACCTGGAAGATTGAGACGGACATGGGAGTGTTGCATATCTAAGCTGCTGCCAATAAAAAATTGCGACAATATCGGGGTTAAAATAACTTATTTATGCTTTTATATTATATTTATTTATGTTTTTGTGTGCTACAAGCATACTACAAATTTTCAATATTTAGCCACATACATAAAACCCAATTAGGCAGAACAGTGCCGTCCATCTCACCCATTGTATTCAAGATAGCGTCGCAACAGTGTCTTCCACAAACCAGCGCCCTCATCTGTGTATTTTTAATGGATAAATTCTAAGTTCATGAGAATGCATCAATTTGTCTGAAGAAGTAATTACACTCTAATCAATGTTTATGAGTAAAAATAATTTTTTTTTTCAATTTATTAAACTTTTAACTAGGCCATAACACAGTATCATGCAAATTCTGTAATAACCAGATGAAAACATGAGTGAAGTTGCTAAAGTAAATAAATGCATATCCCATGCCATAATACTTGATACTTACATAAAACTAAAACAATGTAAAAGCAGACTAAAAGTATATAGCCATTAAATGCTCAACCACAGGGCTTTGTTTTTATGTCATCTGACTTTCTTCACTCTTTTCTATTCATTTACAAGGCAATATTGTTACTACTTAATTTATCAAGTTTTTATTCCAAGACTTCCCTTTCATTTCTACTGTCCAATAACAATCCTAGTAATAATTAAAATGCTTATAAAATATGAAGTCTTTTACAGTGTAGTCCATTTTGCTTCAGAAAAGTGTTTTCGAGTATGCAGCTGCAACCAAGCTTTAAAATCTTTTGGAGCTGATAATATTGTCTTTGAATGACAAGTTTTTCACAACAATGAGCTCAACTAGCAAAGCTAATTTAGCTCAGTGTAATTAAAATGTAAGAGTTGCAATTAGTAACAACAAATATGTTCTCATAAATAGAGCCGCAATTAAGCTGTAGAAGTTCTGGATGTTGTGCACAGCATTCCCAAACACCGTCGTATCACTGTCAAATTAAATGTGACACCTTTGTAGAATAATTACACAAACCAATGAGAGGATGACACTCATGTCCGTGGTACTGCTTTCAGTGGCATTTGCAGAAGACGCTGCTTCAGGGTTTATAGCAGCATGCTCTGGAGATTATCCTGACAGCTTTTCTCTTCAGCCACTACCTAAGCTTGCATTTTAAATTTTTTACATGTAATTGTAGGGTTGAAGGCATACATTCGAAGGCACACAATTTTGAGCTATAAAAGCCGTTGAGGTCAATTCCTTGCTACTTTATAATACTGTGCTATTAGCTTAATGTTTCATTGCCTGATCACAATAACATGAGATGTTTTCTGCATATTTTGAAGATTTCTTAAGTAGAACACTGGGAAGAATTGACACAAAGTAGCATTGGCTTTATCAGTTCATAAGGGTTGCAGTGATTCTCATTGTGAGGTTGTTTGAATATAATCTGGAAGTGTGTGACTAATTTGTGATAACCAGACACAAAGCCAACCTTAATGGTCAAAGAGTTGCTTTTAGAAAAAATCAAACAGCGTTAGAAATATGCTCAGCTGTGGGGTTACCCACAAGGTGTAATTCAGGGCGCTGCTACAAAATAGCACTAGTCAACTCATTCTGGATGAATAAATAGATGAATACGGCACACAACCTGTACACTCTTCCAAGACAGTGCAGTCATTACGAGTTGAAGTTACTGTAGTCACAGTGTCAGTGCTAATTTTCAGCTCAAGGCTGCTGGGAATAATTAGAATCCTATCATGCAAGACAGACACAACATGCTATAATCAATACAGACAATTACAAACTACACTATTCACTTTGCATGGAGGAATGGAAAGAGTAAAGAACAGATCCAAGTCAACCGGGCAAAAAGGTCAGAGGATTAAAGCATGCGGTGTATCAGAGGGTAAAATTCTATAATGAGTTTTTAAAAAGTCAATGTCTTGAGTTGGTGAAAAGTCATACATTTACAAATTTGATCAGGGTCTCTGAGGGGTGTAGGGGTCGTACTCGTTGTACTGCAGAAGGTGAAGTCCACTGAATGGGGTCAACCATTCCATCACTTAATTCTTTGTGAATCATAAAATCCACATTTTATGATCAGTGACACACTTTTTGTAAGCGAATTGGTCTGGTGACTTTTTGAATTGCATGTCAAATCTAGAGTGTCAGATCATTTTTTTAATGTTACAGATAATTCACAGACAGTTATGTAGAGACAATTTGAGATGTTTGTTTTGGAAAACCTGGTTTAAAAGGAGAGACAGCCTGAATCCCACCTACGTGAGCTCTGACAACACGGAGGCAGACTTGCATTCTCTAAAGCTGCTTCCTTACACACTGTGTCTGCTCCCCATTCACCTAAGCTAGAGAGGTCATTCATATGAACATAATGAAAATGAATACCACTACTTAAAGTGAAGCTGTTAAATGGGACAATTAAATGAGAATAATTCATATTGGCTAACCTGTCAGTGTCGGTAAACTATTTAATGAAGAAATTGTAAATATACTGGGTGAACTTAAAGTGTTGCAGATCCTGACAGCATTTTATTACATAACAGTTAATGCCCACCTGAAAATGCACCAACCACATTTAAATTAATATTGGTATTAACTTTACAAAGGCCAATACAACGGAGGGCAGCTGTGTTGACTTAACTCCCACATAAGTTGATATTGTTTATTATGCTGCAGGCTAACTGCTGCCTCTCTGAAAAAGGTCATGATTCAGGGAGGCTCCTGTAGCGCTTTGCACCAATTCACAAAAAAAGTTTTCCATGAAAACAAAAGTCACTCAGAGCTTGTGACTTCCACCAAGTTCTGTACTAAGACCGGTGCTTTTTTAACCTTGTGCATGCTTCCATTACACAATACTTTTAAGAAGTATTGCAAATTTTAAATTATTATCAATACAGATAACTTTCTTAAACATAAAATGCACTGGACTATACTGTATAAAAATAAAGAAGATATACGGCTAGCACACTGAGCTCCTTGAACTTTTTTGCTCCACAACAAACTATGTAACATAGAATTTAGGCTTACAAGACAAATAATTAGACCGTGTGAAGAGTTATGATTATTTTATTTTCCAACACAGGTGGGACAGCCAGTCCACCTCTGCTCCCTCACCTTCCATAAACTCACTAAGCTAATACTCCCAGAATATCAAATAAACTGAGTAAAGAATCACCAAACAATAAATGTGTGTATACTTAGCTTCCAGTATCAGTCATTGATGAACTAGTAAAAATGTAGGTTAATGGAATCCCTATTCTCCATTACAAGCACTATTAGGCCATTAATGAAAGCAAACTGTAAACATGACTGAATATTAGTTAGTAATCTGTTTTCTGTTTTATGCCATATCCTGCTGATATGTTTTGAATCTCCAGTGAAAGGCCACATCAGGTGAACTCTGAACATTATGCTGCTGTAATAAACTCTGCTTCTTAGATAGTTGTTGTGTTGTTTGAAGAACAGATTTCTGTGTGCAAATGCTGCATGAATAAATATCAAGCGCTATATTAAAATGATCAAAGTGAATTCAAGGTTTACCATAATTTAGTATGTATTAGTTATTTCCCCAGTTTGAGCTTTGCTGTATTGCCAGCCTTTAGGATTATCACTGATTAATTTGACTTCAATCACAAATGTTAAAAGCCATAGTCTTACACCCGATCATCACTCCAGCTAGAAGAGAAAGTGTGAGGGGCTAATCTCAGTGTGACAAGGATTTAATTTGACCTTACAGGCTGTATATTACTTTTTTATTTAACTTTAAGCCTAATGAAGTGGGTTTTTGCTTTCTTTTATGCTTTTATACGACCCGCATGGAACAACCCAATGCGAACACATGAGGTGAGGAAGCCTAAGATGCACTTTTTGTAGTCCATCTTCAAAAAATTGCATTGTTTCAATGCTGTAGAGTCATGTCATCAACAACATCAACTGATAAATTATTAAAGAGCCTATTGCAAGTGCAGTCTGATTTTCTGAGTACTACGTTTCTCTTTACTTGAGAACTCCTTCACATCTTTCCACATGATATTTTTGATTTAAGTCAAATCATTAGAAAAAGGTAATTTATTTTTATTTTGGTATTTAGAAACAACTTATGTGAACAGGAATTGATTAGAAGGGCTTTGAGCACCAATACAAGTCAGAATGCATATTACTAATATCACACACACACACACACACACACACACACACACACACACACACACACACACACACACACACACACACACACGCACACACACACACACACAATGACTGACTGACTCATTAGAGGAGAAATGTGGAGCATTTTATCACAGGGAGTTCATGCAGATCTAGAGCATTATCGACCTAAAAATGGCACAGCCTGTCACTGCTTTGTCACAGCTATCGACATGCTGTCTAGAGCTGGACGGATCTCTGTTCCATGGCTTTAATTGGCTGCTCTGATATCCACAGAGATTGATCAGTTGTTTCACAGCTTACAGATGAACCACACAGGAATCCACAGGATCAGCCAATGGTTGTTCAACAACCTCTCCATAAACCTGGACAAGAATTTCACTCTTCTCAGAGAGCACCACTATTCCATCCATTCATTCTCCCCCGCTTATCCTTTTCAGGGTCGTGGGGGAGGCCTGGAGCCTATCCCAGCTGTCTTAGGGCGAGAGGCAGGGTACACCCTGGACAGGTCGCCCGTCTGTCGCAGGGCTAACACACAGACAACCATTCGCACTCACATTCACACCTATGGGCAATTTAGTGTTATCAATTAACCTATCCCCACTAAATGCATGTCTTTGGACTCTGAGAGGAAGCCGGAGTACCCACAGAGAAGCCACACAAAAACGGGGAGAACATGCAAACTCCACACAGAAACACCTCAGCCAGCACCACTATTATTTTAACAAAAATCACTTATTATTCCTTAACCTCCTGAGACCCAAACTCTTCCACGGCATGCATTTTTTATTTCTCTTTGATATTGGGACCCGATGAATGTAAAAACAATGAATTACCAGATTTTTTTTACCTGATTTTTGTTTCTTTTTTTTCTTTTTTCTTTCTGCCTGTCCTGTTTGGATCTTTAGCCATCAGAATTGTTGCCTGAAGGGCAAGAAAGATGCCAAGCAGATTTACTTTACCAAGTGGATTATCATGGCCTTGCCATATTGATCCATTTGATTGACCTTTATTATAATTATGTATTTATTTGATTTGATTTTCTGTTGTTACAGACGGGACAGACATGACTGGGGGATAGGACAGGGAGAAAGAATGAAAGAAAGAGAGGGAGAGAAAGAAAAATAGAGATGGTGAGGAAGGGGGGAAGAAAAAAAGAAAAAAGAAAAACAAACAAAACACCTGGATCACCTGTATGGAGATAAGAAAAAACAGAAGAGAAAACAAACAAAAAAGAGCAACATAATAAATACAACACCATCTCAATAAACTAGCTAACAGTAGATAACAGTAGATACTAAATATTATATGTTATTGTGCAGTATGCAAGATCGACAGCGCACAAGGTGCTTTGAGGTAGCAGCCAAGAAAGGTGTAGTCCGCGTCTGTGAACACCCGTGTGCACACCTGTGTGCATCAGCACGCTTGTATTCAAAAGGTTTCTCCATGTAACGATCTGCTAGGGAGTGTGGGGAGCCATAGCCCCGTCCCCCAGGGCATGAAGCAGGTATGGAGGAGATTCAGGCCCCAGACATCCAGAGGCCCCAGAATACGAGGACCCAAGGAGGACCACCAGGGGGGCAATCGTGCCACCCTCCTGGGAAGAGCTGAGGAGAACCCCAAATGAGAGGTCACCCAGCAGCCACGGAGCAGAAGCCAGAGAGGGTTGCAGTGACGTGCAAGCGGGCTCTGCCGGCAGCCAGCTGTGCCAGAGAGGACCGGGCCCCAGGCCCAGAGGTCAGAGGCCTGAGGTCACCCTACCCCCCGGAAGGGGCCCAGCCGGGCCACAGGCGCCAGGCCCCACCAATCGGCCACCAGGAGTGAGTCGGTACATACATGAGCGCCCAGCCCCAGACACAAAGAACCATCAACACACCAACGTCTGAGGGCATCAGTTGGGGCTGGGGGGCTGGGAGGAGGTGCTGGCCGTCGGATTGGGGTCTGGGATGCGGGTCCTCCCTGCTACTGCAGATAAGGAGGTGGTCTGCTTTCCTCCACCCCAGAGAGAAGGGTTACATCTCCTGGGTCCGAGTACAGTTTGCCGATCTGGGGGCAGGGGTACCCAGACCTGGGATATAGAGTATGTTTGGGGAGTGTGAATGTGTGCACAGTGTCTATTTGTGTCTGTCTCCGCGTCGAGTGAGTGCTGAGTATTTGTTTGTGTATATGGGGGTGGGAATGCACGTTTGTGTCTGCGTGCGCCTGTTCGTCTGTGTCTATATGTCAGCTTGGGTCTTAGACTCCACCTCTCTGGGTACATCTCAGGCTCTCCGAGGTATGGAGGCCTATCTCCCCTCACCACACTCCCTGCCAGTGGCTGATTTTTGTTTCTAAGAAAAATGAGAGCCACATATGAGAATATTCGTTTAAATTTCGATAGAACAGTAGCAGTATAATGTCCTCGTAAGTGGATATCAGGCCCTTGTAGAGCAAAATTGAGTATTTTGGTCTAAATAACCCAAAATGTGATGTCCACATATGTGGACGCCAGGTCCTAGGAGGTGAACAGGTGAAACAAGCTTGAAAATGACTTGAATGGCAATATCAGCCACCACTTTGTGTAACACATACTTCATTTTTTAACAGAATACAATGATGAAACTGATACATTGTATGTTTAAATGTCTAATCTAACATGTGAGCCAAAAATGCTGAATTCACGGTTATATATTCATATAAAAGAAGGTGTAAAATGACTGATACAAACTAGTGAACTAAATTACTGAAGAAATTAAATACATCTACAGAAGTATTTAAATATTTGTTACTAGCTCTAACTGGCCTCTCCCTCAGAGATATGGTGAGAAGTTCAGCCATTCGGGAAGGGTTCAGAGTAAAGCTGCTGCTCCTCCACATCGAAAGGAGTCAGTTGAGGTGGTTCAGGCATCTGACAAGGATGTCTCCTGGGCGCCTCCAGGGTGAGGTTTTCCAGGCATGTCCCACAGGGAGGAGGCAGACACGGGACACACTGGAGAGATTATATCTCTCGGCTGGCCTGGGAACGCCTTGGTGTTCCTCTGGACAAGCTGGAGGAGGTGGCTGGGGAGAGGGAGGTCTGGGCTTCTCTGCTTGGGCTGCTGCCCCTGCGACCCGGCCCCAGATAAGCAGAAGAAAATGGATGGATGGATGAATATAATCATTTGTCATTGTGTTGCCATTAATATGTTGTATGGCATTGTTTAAATCTGCATGCAAGTATGAATGTCAGCAGAAGCATATGAGAAAGCAGGGTTGCCAAACTCATTTTAGTTTAATCTTAAGTGAGCCTGATCAGTCAAGCTCTGCTTTCTGTCAGTGAAAAGAAGTTTAATTATACATTTAAATCTTAATAAGAGAAAGAGAAGTGCAACAGTCTGTCTCCGTTTTTCCTTATGATAATGAAATTCTGCTGTAGTACATGAAAGAAATCTTTCAGCATGACTCTTTGGGTTTAAACTGTAAGAAATAAATCTGTAAAATTACAGAAAAATAATCCTATATCATCAAGTTTTTGTTAATTTACAAGAAAGGTCCTTCTTTTTTGGACACATTATTAAAAGAACAACAACATGAATTTCTATAGTTTGCAGTGAAGAAAAGTGTTATTTAATTGTGTATCTGTTACTCAATTACTTTGGTGTAGAATGACTAGCCGTGGAGGTGGTCATAGAATCAAACCAGACGAGCATAGGCCAGCAGGTCTAAATATATGCATATATAAAGTATGCAGTGTGCACTTCAAGAATGCAGCACATGCAATTCGTACGTGTGCTTGGCAGCAGTTAGGGCAGAAAGACAGTTAATCAGCCACCTCTCTTTTTTCATAGTTTTTCCAAAGGGACGTGCCAAGAAGGCAACCGCTGAGAGTGAAAGACAGTATCTTGATTACATTTTTCATCAAAACAATAGGCCCTCTCCAAGACTAGCAACCGGCAGCAGCCCAACCATATAATTGAGAAGATTTAATATTGCTAGGTAGGGAAGCCTCTTTCCCTGTGGGTTAGAGAAGCATGCAGATACCAGGAATGAGAGCATGAAAGGACATTTTTGGCACAAAGGACATGGGCCTATAATATTGATTTTTACAAAAAAAGAATTTGTGGTGACATAATACTACTTTTTTTTTTTTTTTAGCAAAAGGGCATTTGCAAGGAATCATAGCTGGATTGTTCGTGCCTGAGATACAGTTATTCTGATAAATATTGATCATGACAACATGAAATATGACATGCGGCTTGAGCTGTTAGCATGTTGTACAGTTTAACTAGACAGAGAACTGAAATGAATAGAAAATGATGATCAAGGATGAATTAAGGGGTGGTGGTTCTCTGCTCCCAGACAGAGAACGCTGTATGTTTTGATGAGTCACTTTCTGATCCCTCGTTTCCAAACAAATTAGGCAGAACACAAGCACCGGAGGAGAGCAGCTTGATGAGGTCTGCAAAATCAATATGCTATTAAAATCTATCTTTGCCCGCCTCTGCCCATCTGTGCCCTCTGGCTGGAATAACTTAGTGTGTCCTGACCAGTCCTGGCTGACTGAGGGGCTGGCAGAACCTGCTGTACTTGTACGGAGACACACGGATATTTTCTTCAGCTCTGTGATTAAACAGTCACAGTCAACTATTTCACAACATTGAAGACCATAAAGAACAATAACATTGGCTAAACACACTTCTTCAAAGGTGTATCCGAATCTGTAACCAGTACCAAAACCTGCAGGTGAGAGCAGAACGACGTACATCAGTTTTACCCAAGTAAGATTATCCTGAAACCAGCGCTAATTTGATTTCTTCCACCAAATTCTCATCCCACCATTTATACTGCACTCTTCTAAGATGCTAATCTAGCGGAAATGGAGGGACCACTAAACAGTTTTAAGCCAGTAAAAAGATACATTGCTATAGCCGGTGGCAATGCTAACTAGCAAACCATTTTTTCACTCACTGACGACATTTTTTGTGGTGCTATTTGGTGTTTATGCTGGTTAAATTGTTTCTTCATTGCAGTGAAGTCACTAATATGTGTCGTCAGAGGATCATTGTGTTGCATATAGAGATGGCACGATACCACTTTTTTATGTCCGGTACCGATATCATAAATTTGGATATCTGCAGATACCGATATGAATCCGATATAGTGTGTTTTTTAGTCAATAAAACTGTTTTTTTAATATCTTGCTGCATTTTGTATAAGTTCATACTCAAGTTTAAATAAACAACAACACTAAAGCTATTCTGTTATACCTGTATGTAAAAAATACACTGCACCCAAAATATTTCATAGTTCAGCAATACTGATCAATCTAATAAACTTAAACCTACTCCATCCTTCCTATTCTGGTATTTTAAAGAGTACGCAACCTAACTAATAGGGTTGCAAACTCCCAGCAAAAAAAAAAATAGGGAACCACCCCCCACCCTCTGCCCCATGATGCTTAATCTACGTAATCAACTTTAATTTGATGCAGTGTGGAAAAAAATGCACAGAAATAAATTATTTTTCAAGAATAATTAAATAGATTCAACATCTTTCTTCAACAGAATTGCAGACTGCAAAGATGGTACCTTCCCAAAGGAAAAAGTACTATAGCTTACTAGGGTATATTAGACTTAACAGTTACTATATACAGTAATGGACTTCTATATATTTTACATCAGATTAAAACTTTGGGTGTAAGATTCAGATAATTATTTATTAAAAACTAGACATTTTAAATGAGAATAAGAAAGAAAAGTATGTCTTTGAGCCCCCTTTTCCCTGTTCATGCCCTATCGGCCCCCCTGGCTAAACTTTGCTAGATCCGCCCCTGCACATTTACCAGCCGTCAGCTACTAGAAAAAGATCCTGGTGTAGAAAGTAATATTAAATAAATTCTAACAACAGCTCATCAAGGTTAAACGTGCTGCTGTTGTTGAGCCGCTGGTTTCCTCGTTCTGGTGCAAAGTGGGCCAAAAACAAACAAGAGAGATGGACTCGCGACAGAAAAGCCGATCAGCTGATCATTGATTGAAGTAGCAGCAGGAGAGGGAGGGAGACAGAGGCACTCGCTCCATATATCGGTTGTTAAGCTTAACGTGGGAATGCTTTACAAACATTCAGAGATAAACTTACACACTTGCTTTACTTCTCTCTGGGATCACTTCCTCGGAGATGAAATGCTGGTTTGGTAGCGAGGCTACAAATACACACAGCCGCTCTATCACGTGACAAGTACTGCTGCAACGTGCTACAGTTATGAGCCGAGTTACGCCCTGTCGCAAATTTTGTGAGGTGCTTTTTTTGATATTTAATGGATCATTACATTTTTTTTCTCTCTGATATCCGATCCAGTAATTTACGTCAGTATCAGACCGATACCGATACGTAATATCGGATCGGTCCATCTCTAGTTGCATATATTCCAAAAATGTGGTGGATAGCACGAATAGTAGCTTTCAAGCTTTGCAACAACATTTCTGGCAAGTTGAGGGCAACATTGCCCTGTCAAAAATATACTGCACACTTATGTGTACGTAGAGTTGTTCTTTGGGCTTTTGGGTCTTAGCCCCATCCTCCACTAACAACTACCCATCAGTAGATCTCCACAGGCATTCCAGTTCAGTGGTCATTCATTCATTTAAAAATAGGATGTCAGCACCTCTTTCAGTTCATGAGGCAGTCAGTTCATCACTGCAGCTGCATACATTCAACCATCCCACAATACACAGAAAGAAAAGTCTTGTAATCTGACGTGTTCCCTAGGAAACTGCTTCCCACTCCATCGCTAGCTGGAGTGACTTTTTTAAGCTCTTTGCTTGGATAAAACAAATATTGATCAGGTCTGTCATCACCTATTTCCTGTATATCTGATAACATAAAAACATGTCATATTACACTTAGCAGAGAACAGAAGAGAGCTGTGGAAAGACAAACAGACACTTGGAGTAAAAGATTCTCTTATGGTTCCTAAAGCACATAGATATTTCTCTTGAGTGTTCATCTCCAGTCTGTGACCTCTCGATTGGTTAACTTCCAATTTAGAATGATTCAGCACTCAAATGAAGTATAGAAAGCGTGGCTTTGGCTACACGCCACATGAAAGTAGACAGGTGGGACTGGATTCTGCACTGCATGCTCTGTTTAGCTCACTCTTTAGTTTTGTCTAGACTCACTGCTTACTATTTGTTGATCTTATCGTCTGGTTTGATTCTATAGCACCTAAGATGTTATGTGTGCCGAGCTCATCCAAATGGAATTGGGATTTTCTCTCAATAGCTATGAGACAGCGCATAAGACCTGATAAGGACTGGATACTTTTTTATTATGTCTTGATATGTGAAACTTTAAAACTGACAGAGGTATTATTTCTTTCTATCATGACTGTATAAATTTAAAATTAGAGTCAACATCAGTTTCTGTTTGTGTCATTCAGCATGAAATAACAAGGGAACAGGCGTCAGCTGCCCGTAAAACAGACTTACTATATATGTATAGTACTATACAGTGCTATATATGATTAAAAAAGTTAAAAGGTTAAACATCACACAAACTAATGAGAAAGCAACAATAACGTTACTAATGATTAGAAACATTATCTAAATTAAAAACTTTGCAGTTTTTATACATGGATTAATGGTGTTAATGGAAATGCACCTCGTAGCACTGATGTACTGATGATTAATGTGCACATGTTTTTCTGTTACTCAGCAGGATAAGGGGCCTAAAAAAGTATCTGAGCTCGGATGAAGTCTAAGATGACACGGTCAGCTGCTGTATTTCATATCTGCCAAAATCTTCACCGATATTTCATCACAGTTCCAGCTGACTAATGATCTGTGGCTATTATTCACTACAACTCACACAGGTCTTATTTTTGAACAATGAACAGTGAGCAGGATGTCCTCTATGTTATGAATCATACGGAGAATGCTGAGCATAGAAGCTTCAAATAGCCCCTGCAAATTCAGCAAACATTTGTGAGGGGAAAAAAAGCAGAGTATATATATATTTATGTATATATATATATACATAGAGAGAGAGAGAGAGAGAGAGAGAGAGAGAGAGAGAGAGAGAGAGAGAGAGAGAGAATATATACAGATATATACAATATAAATATAAATATAATATAAAATATATACAGAAATAAACTCACTTTAGTTGTGAAGATTAGGGGAATTTGTTACATGATTAGAGTTTATATGATTCTCAGGCGGTCTATGCTGAGGAGCTGACAGAGAAGGGTGTAATGAACAAAATGAACACTGATCACAGCTGTTGTGGAGGCAGCAACACCTTTTTGCTGTGACCTCTGAATCCTGACTCTAACTTGAACCGTTTGATACTGTACATATACAATGAAATATAATATTTCTATGTCACTCACCCAGTTCTCTATATAAAGTGACTGCAGAAAAGTGAAATACTGCATGTTATCTTTTAAAACTAATCCCCCCAGTTTTACGACATCATTGTTATCCACATCAAATGATGGCACTTTTGATGGGATCAATTTTCTTCCTTTTGTATTTGTTTTATTTTTTCACGGTGTTTATTTTCCTCTTTTGTACTGAGGAACTCTTGCAAATTGTGGATTTTAACTATCTGTATTGACAATAGGTATAAATACCTGGATACATTTTATAGTAGCGATCATGATGTTACAGTAGTTCCATCACACCCTACCAACACAAGACCAATCTTTATCATTTTCTTCCCACAGTCACAGATGTTACATGCAACATTCATGCTGGCTGTTCCAATTAGCACAACGAGCTTCAAAAGGAAGGACGAGGCAGAGAATAACGTGAAACTGAATTATTCCCAGATCTAGTCAATTATACACCTGCTGTATAATGAAGTGTCTCAAACCAACAATGCATCCATAATGGTTTCATATTTAAAGAAAATTCTGCAATTTCCTTGTGTTTCATCAGATATTGAAGTCTTTAAAAATGCAAAAACACAATTCATGTCCTTAGAAGAGAGTGCAGACCAACATTAAACTGTCCTGTCAACCAAAGCCCAGGACGCCTTGCACGCCTGAGCTTGAAAGAAGAGGATATCTCCAAGTAAAATCCCCACAATACCATAAGACCACTCTTTGATAGTGCTCATGCAGCCTGGCCTTGCCTACCCACCCACAGAACTGTTGTATAACGCCTGAGAGTGAACTCTGGGTCACCCACATCTCAGTCTCACACTTCTCTAAAACATTTGGGAGTAGTAGTAATGTGCTCTGTGTGTTCAACAGTTCAACAAAGAGTTAAGATGCTCTTAGGTGAGTGCAGAGCGTGGCTGTACACAGAGTGGATGCAGTTAAGGGTCCTATGTGGTTATATAGGCCTAATGCAACAAAACAACTGTTATTAGAGGGATCCATTTGTTACACCTACACTTTACATTCTGGATGAGATCTCAGTCTAGATTTAGGTGTGTGCACTTTATGACGTATTAGTAGTTTGATAAACTGGACCCCTACAACTAAGATTTGAAACATAAGATCTATAAGGAAGGACAGCTCGGTGGCACAGTGGTTAGCACTATTGACTCACAGCAAGAAGGCTCTGGTTTTGAACCCACCATCTAGCCAGGGTCTACCCTGCCTCTCGCTTTAAAATAGCTGGGATAATCTCCATCCCCCTGCAACCCCGAATTGGATAAGGGGAAGAAGATGGATGGATGGAGATCTCTAACTTTGGATTGAGGTTAAATACTGTATAAGGACATGACTTGCTTTTATCCTGCTACACCTGCTCATCTATACTGATTCAGTTACAAAATCACTCCTCCGCTGCATGCATCACTTAATTCATTCACTTCTAACGTCACAGGCAATAAAGCAGATAATGTTTGTAAACTGTTTAGGCTCTTCCATTCATCTGTCTTCATTCAGGTGCTCACAAATGGAAGTCTGTACTTGTGTGCCCCTCTCAGCATCTGTAATTATAACGAATGACCCCCTCAACAGCCTCGCTGTAGGCTTTTAGCTGTGATGGCTGCTGGGAATCCTTGTCCACTGATTGCGAAAGAGAATTCACTGCTTTGGACTATTAGTCTGACATGAAAAGATGTAAAGTTTCAGAGTGAATTAAACGTATAAGTGTGTAGAGCTGCATGTCTCTGTAGTGTAAATCAAAGACGCGCAGTAAAGCTGCAGCATCTTTTAACACCCAAGCAGATAGGAAAGTGGGTGGCACAGCAAATAAATGACAGCATCGATTGTCAGCTGTCTCACGAACTGTCCTTTGTGGCTCTTTTCTTTTGCAGCTCTTTTCACAGAATTTCTCTAGTTTAATTACTGCATGGTTGAGCCCATTCCTTGTTTTCGCTCGCTCATTTGCTTTTTGACCATGCTCTCACTTTATTCGTACCACGTGGGCCTGCTCACTTTGTTGCAGGTTCCAGTCCTCCTCTTTTTCTCATATGTTGCTATTTACCTCTTTCTTAAAGATAAAATGATAGTCCTGGTAATTACCCTGTAAGAGGTGTAAAAAGCTGTGTGGGCAGAGGGAATAAGAGAGTATACAACAGGGTAAAAATAATAAGAGAGGAGAGGATTAGAGACATTGTTTAAAAGGAAACTAATTACTTGGAAGTACTTTACCACAGTGTGATATGTCCCAGCACACACACTGTTCTTCTTTATTTGGCAAGTAATCTAACAGCTTTTAAAAGTCCTGTTTAGGTCATTTGTTCCATTTGCCGCTTGTGACTGTTCAATCCTGATTTTGTGTCATCTCAGCTACTATGAATGAAAAGCATGTTGAAAAGACTAAAACTGGAAAAAAAAAAGGGGGTTGCCTTCTGGCTCATAGTCTGTTTTCAGTTTCCAGACCACAGTTACCACTTAGTACATGAATCTTCATAGAAGGTTATTGTTCAAAATGCTTTAAAAAATGTGATATAGTGAGTTTAATCTTATAGAAGATTACGGAAAATAGCACAAGTCATATTTTCTTGTTTATACTTAATAAATGATAAGTCACTTATAAAAAATGTTGCCAGTTAATTTTCTGCAAATCAGTGATCAGTTTATCTCTTCATGCACTAATTTCATTTGTAGAGTATCACAGTGCCAACAGTCGATAGTCACTGTGCGCTGCATGTGCACTTCTCCTGTGTATTCATCTCCATCGGTGCAGGACTGGCCCAAGAAACATTACCTCATGGCTTTGATATTCAATTAGGTTCTCAATCAGTGTCCACAAACAATTAGATCACTCTAATAAATTATAGATGCAGTATAATTCATGAAACTCATTCATTTCTTTCCCCTATAGTTACCAGGGAAACTCCGAGTGCATCAAAGGATTCACGGTTTATGAGGTTGATCTCAAAGAATACTTTCAGTAGCATCAGGTGGGTGTTTAGTGACTCACTGCTGCAGATGATGTCTCCATTCTGCTTAATGAACATATACTGCAAAGCAGAGGAAATTGGCATCACCGCATTTCTTATCTCCAGTTAAGTAAATTTCACTGAATGAAAAGTCCATCGATTTGTTTCTCGTCCCACCCTTACACGCAGACATACTATGAGATGCAGATCAGGTAGGCGCCCGATCTGTTTTTTAATGTTTGCACATTCTTATCAGTTTACTTTAAACATCAGACACTGAGGCTGTGGCCCCAAAAACCACTGAAGCTCTTTCAACTATTCCAGACACTCCGTATAGCACATCCTACATACACATGCACATACACACAGCAGAATGAAGGGCTTAGCTGAAGGCTATCACGGCAGAGATGGACTTTTTTCTCAGCGGGAAGCAGAAATACAAAGGCTAACAGGCAACAGATTTAAACCATACAACCCCCACCCTCTCTCACACGCGCGCACGCACACACACACACACACACACACACACACACACACACACACAGAGAGAGAGAGAGGAGGAGGCCACAGCAGTAAGAAGCTCCTCTAAAGGAACAAAAGCAACGAGGACCTCTAATGTTTCAAATTAGCAACAGTATCACTCCATGCACTGTAGCCTCCAAAGACTGATATCCGTCTTCACTCCGACTCCAGACTCCACTGCCTTCCTACAGAGCCCGGTCAGCAGTTTCCAGTCTTTGCCACATGCCACGTTCCATGCTGCACTGAATTCGCCTGAGAGGGCGTTATTATGAACAGATCATGATGAGAGGCAATCATGCTCAACACTAGCAGTGCTGAGGTTATTTTATTAAGCCTTCATTCTGCCTACATATACAGGAGCATTAGCAGAACTACTGCCCACCAAAACCCACACACATTTCCTGCTGCATACTGCCCACTCACTACAAAACAACAGGCTAGAGATGGTGAGTATTCAGGACACAAGAGCCAAAGACAAGAGAAATTCAGTATGGCATTTAAATATTAAATATTATTGTGCACAATGCCTTGGTAGTCCATGTAAAATATAATTTTTTTTATGTTTTGGAAACATGAAACTATCTGCATTTCACAGGACACTTTGTGAAAACACACTATTACGGGCACACTGTATGGACTGAACAACAGGCCTCCGAGTGTTCAGTCTAGTATTCTTATGCAGAGCAATCCACACAAGACTATTTTCTATGTTTTAATAATAATAATAATAATAATAATAATAATAATAATAATAATAATAATACATTTTATTTATGAGCGCCTTTCAAGTCACCCAAGGACACTTTACAATAGGATAAAACACTTAGTAAAACAATGGCAGAATAAGAACAATAAAATAAAAGCACAAGATAAAATTAACAAACAGTGGATTCACAGTGAATATGCAGATTTGAACAGATGAGTTTTGAGTTGGGATTTAAACTGGGGGAGAGAACCAGTGTTTCTTATTTCTGGGAGCAGAGCAGCTGAAAGCTCTGCTTCCCATGGTGGTGAGGCGGAAGGAAGGTACAGCAAGCTGGATAGAAGAAGAAGAACGAAGTGAACGGGCAGAACAGGTGGTGGTTAACAGGTCAGAAGACGTGAGAACACATTCAGCTGAAATAACAGAAGTTGCGGACAAGCGTTGCAAATCAATCCCTGGCAGAGATCGATCTGGTCCTGAGTGTGAATGTTCCTGTTCATTCAAATCTGAATCCAAATAATCCAATTAATCCAAATAAATCCAAATAATCGAAAAATGTACCGGTGAGTAGCGGCAGCCAGACGCGCCAGCGTTCACTCAAGCCGGAAATCTTGATGAACAGCATGAGCAGTCCATCGTCTTATAACATGTTTTATCGTCTTTAATTAATGTAATGGGGAAATGTCATGGTACTGTGTCTTTGACCCTGTGTTTTGTGTTTGTGGGTTAATTTATATCCTTTGATTATTGTTATTCATGGTTTTGGTTCTCTTCATTGTTTTCTTTTTGTGTTTATTCTCAGTTCCTAGGATTTAGCTTTCTGTTACTTTGCCTTCCCCTGTTCCTTGTCTAGTCACTCTAGTTCTGTCTCCCCAGTCAGTCATGTCTCTATGTCTCAGTGTCAAGTCTGTGTCTTTGCGATTGCCTCCTGTTTCCTGTTTTACTTTGATAGTCCTTTTCTTCCCCTTGTCTCATAATGTCTGATTAGTCCCAGCTTTGTTTCCCTCCTGTTTCCCATTCCCTCGTCGTTCCCTTGTGTAAGCCCTGTATTTTCGGTTGCATTTTCTCATTTAATGGTAAAAAAAGCTTCCAGTCTTTTAAGCAAATCTAAACAACTCACCATGGGCACATATCACCCACCTGCCTCAATCATTTCAACGTGGGTATTTTTTTCTGAAAAGAGGTCTGACAGTGAAAACTAGCTTTACAAGCTAACAGCCTCACACTCTTGCTCTTTACTGTCAGTTATAATATTATCCTAATAAACTCATTTAAATGGGTAGAGAAATTATCTGTGGGTTACGTGGGCCTGCTGCAGAAGCATACATTGACAGGAAAAGATTACACTTTGAGGGCACATTTAATGTAAATATCTAGAAAAAGTGTAAATTAATAGAGTTTATAGTGCATACAGGCAAGTTTAAGAGATTCCGTTTTACTGTAACTCTTCAAGAGGAATACACTTTCGTGATAACTGATTACGTGTGTTTATCTCATCTGATTTTCAAGCACAACACAAAGGAAAACTGTGAGATAAACAAAAGCAGTGCAACAGAGGTCTATATGAGATCAGGAGAAAATTTTGAAAACAAACAATCTTGCTATTACTCACAGGTGGGCATCAAATTATGCAAACAACAACTCCAAAACCAGAATTTATCAGGCCTTCACAGCATTGTCAGCAGGGAACAGCAGAGGATATGTGATCATAAAACATCAGTAATCTGTTTCGTGTGCCTTGTAGATACTTGCCAAATAAAACCTTCTGTGTAAATATGATGCTAGAAGTAGTTCTTAAACAGAATTTCTTCCTCTGAGAAATTTGACATCGTGGATCGGTTGGTGTCAGTAAAATTATGCCTTCTTTCTCATGTCCAATTATAAAACGACTTCAAAGTGCCTCAGAGCACGCCTGGATAACATGCAAGCAGCAGGTTCAGATTTAGTCAAGGAAATAGAAAGTATGTAATGCAGTCTCCTACTCCACCTCCCACGTTATGCCTACTGTTTGACCCGATTTTGAAGTCTAGCTGTTTTTGTTATCATCCATCTTTGGTCTGCAGTGTGCTGGTTACTGTATATATGAGGCAGCTGTGTATTTTTTGCAACAGAGGAGGTTAGAAGAGGGATGTAATGACTCACCTGCTTCTACCTTAAACCCAGCACCACCCATGGCCTACTTTACGGTCTATTCTTCCCCACAAATGGCTCCTTTCAACATCTATTCTTCTACCACTCTCCCATGATCCCTCTCACTCATGTGCTCCCTCTGTTCTCATGTCTCCTCTCCCTATTTAAATCTCGCTTGCCCACCTACCTCCTCTCAGTCTCCACTACTCCCTCTTTATTTGACTTGATTTGTCTGGATTCCCATTTCCTTCCAGTCAGAAACTTTTAGTCTCACTTGCCACAACACCTCCCAAAAGGCCTCAAGAAAAGAGAAACTGATGATTGAAGTGAAGAGTAAAGTCAGTGTTAATGTTTATGTATAAGGAAAAAATGAAATATGTCTTTTCTGCTCTGTCAGGTAAAAATTGTGTATCTCCTCTTCTTTGTTCTTGTATAGAAAATATAGAAAATGTTAAAACGCCCTGGGCCTGTGAACACCTTGCACACCTCATTATAGAAAGCTAGAAATGGATAGTTGTCAATATTAAAACAAAGAAACTTCTTTTCCTGGAAAAGTGACATTTAGGTAATACGTGCAGGATTTCCCCCCAGCTTCTCAGTGTGTCACAGAGTGAAAAATGGACTTGAATGTCACACTTTCTAAGACTCTTCCAGCACAGACGGAAACGTGACTCTGCAAAGGGCTAAGACCACAGCTATACCTGTAGATTCCCATCTGTGCCTATCTATATCGAGGTGAAACAAATTCGTTTCATCGAATTCAAATTCATCGGAAATCTCTGATGTCTTGATCTGAAGTTTTTCAGGCTCTAGGAACACATACTGATGGTTTTCAATGGAGCAGCTGGCAGGAATCGTGTGTCTAATCCTGTATCAGGGTGGTAAGAAGTCTATTTATTCATGCCCAGTTATTTGAAAATCAATGCATTACATAATGTTTGTGTAATCAAAGTAAACCTCCTTATCTGATTGCACTACAAACCTCTTAAAGTACATTTAAAAAGAAGAAGGAAAAGAAAATGACAATAGAAGAGTCAAAAAATACAATACTATTACTTCCAAAGTAAGGTTTGTGCTCTCTAAGTGCTTCTTTTTTTCATCAGTTACAGCAAGTCCTCCAGGTCCTAAACAAACAAAGCAGCCCCAGACCGTCATACTACCACCACCACGTTTGACTCTTGGTATTTTATGCCAAATGTAACAGGACACAAATCTTCCAAAAAGGCTAACATTTTTCACAAATATTGCACGAGCCTTTGTGTTCTTTCTGTTCAGCACTGATGCCATTTTTTTCCAGTCTCTGTCTTAGTGTTGAATCATGAACTCTAACCTTAACTGAGGCAATGAGGCCTGCAGTTCTTTACATGTTGTTCTGGGTTCTCTTATGACCTCTTGGATGTGTCGTCAATGCACTCTTGGAGTCATTTTGATAGGAAGGTTCACAGCTGTTCCAGGTTTTCTCCATTTGTGGATAATGGCTCGCCCCATGGTTCACCTGAGTCCCAAAGCCTTAGTCTTCTTTGTATTCTTTTCCAGACTAATAGATGTCAATGACTTTGTTTCTCAGCTGGCATGATTTGTTGCTTTTTGAGCTCTTTTAGCCTACTCCACTTTGTCAGACATTTAAGTGATTCCTTTATTCGAGAAATCTGGTGTGGCAGTAATCGGGCCTGGCTGTGGATAGTGAAATTCAACCAATTATTGTAACAATAAAAATGGTTTTTAATCACAGTTAATTCATGATTTAATATATGATTTACGAATTCAGGAATGGGGCAAAAAAAATTTCATTGTACTTTAATTACACATAATGGAATAAGATTATGTGTAACATAATGGAATAAAATGTATTGGGGGTAATCGTGGCTCAAGAGTTGGGAGTTCGGAAGGTTGCCGGTTCGAGGCCCGGCTTGGACAGTCTCAGTCGTTGTGTTCTTGGGCAAGACACTTCACCTGTTGCCTACTGGTGGTGGTCAGAGGGCCCGGTGGCGCCAGTGTCCGGCAGCCTCGCTTCTGTCAGTGCCCCAGGGTGGCTGTGGCTATAATGTAGCTTGAATGGGTGGATGACAGGTTGTGTAAAGCGCTTTGGGGTCCTTAGGGACTAGAAAAGCGCTATACAAATACAGGCCATTTAGCTTTGAAGATAGGTTTGTAAAGCTAGACCTAAGTCCTCAAATAAATAACAATGAATAATAAATATTCTGTTTCTCTTTCTTGCCCAGCAGCTTTAAAGAACCATTCTTCATCCAGACTGCCCTTGACCTTGGCTTTTAAATCAGTGCTGGAGAGCAGCTCAAAAAGTGCTTTTCCTAAACCCATCTGGCACTTTTATTCAAATCATACACTTAGACAAGAGTTTGAAATGAATTCTTCCTTCTTTTTTTAACTTGTGACTTTGCGATAGCTTGGTTAAATCGTATAGACATACACACTCACTGGGCATTTTATTAGCTACACCTTGCTAGCACTGGGTTTCAGAGCCGTCTAAATTCTTCATGGAAAACATTCAACAAAGTGCTAGAAATGTTCCACAGAGTTTGGTCCATGTTGACATGATGCAGATTTGTCGGATGCACATCCATGATGCAAATCAATATATCTTTGCCCCGCTGGATTGAGATCTGGTGACTGTGGAGAAAATTTGAGTACAGGGAAATCTTTTTCATGTTCAAGAAACTAGTTTAATATGATATGAGCAGCCATCAGGTGATGGTTTCACTGAGGTGGTAAAGGGAAGGACAGCAAGAATACTCGGGTAGACTGTGCCATGTAAACAAATGTACACCAATTGTGCCAAGAAAATAGCCTAAAATTACACCATCTCCAGCAGTCTGAACTGTTGACACAAGGCAGCATGGATCCATGATTTCATGATGTTTAATCCAAATTCTGACACTGAATGTCACACCAGAAATCATCAGTCTTTCCTCCATCTCATACTGTACAATTTTGATGAAGCCATGTGAAATGTAGCCCCATTGTCCTTTTCTTATCTGACAGGACAGACACTCCGTGTGGTCCTTTTTTTTCTGCGGCCAATCTGCTTCAAGGTTTGAGCCTTATGCTTTAAAAGATGCTCTTCTGCATACCTTGGTTTTGACGAGTGGCTATTTGAGTTACTGTTGCCTTCTGATCAGCTTGAGCCAATGTTTCCTCTGACCTCTGCCATCAACAATGCATTTTTCACCCTGAGAACTGCCACTCACTGGATAATTTCTTTTTTTGCCCATCCTTCTTAAATTCTAGAGGTTGTTAAATTCTAAAGACTAAGAACAGCACCAACAACCAAATTTAAAGTCACCTAAACAACGTTTCTTCCAAATTCACACTCGAGCCTTGAAGTTGAGGTGGTTGTCATGATCACGTCTGCTTCCCTAAATGATTTAAGTTGCTAACATGTGTCTGGCTGGATAGTTGCATTAATGAGCAGTTGGACACATGTGCCTAATGAAGCAGCCAGTGATGGTATCATTAATGTGATAGAGGTAACGCTGGTATGTGGTAAAATTCTGCTGATAGCTGGGAAATGGATTGGGGGTATGTGACGTAATCGGGGCTGGATCAACTCCACAGTGAAGGTGTTAGCTGGCCTGGGCACCAAATCTCTCTAGAGGGAACATCAACATTATTTCCACAGCCGTTTGGCATGAGCACCTCAAATGATGACTCAGACTCACAAGGGCAGAGGCTCCGCAAAGCTGATGATTCTTCAGCAAGAGCATAAATGAACACGCAGCTGTATTCACACACATAAAGCAAAGGAAAGAGAAACTGTGCACAACCACACTGACTTACACACACAGCGTGTGCATCCACAGATGCCATCTCATTCACACTAACGGATGCAGAATGAAAAACACTCTCACCAGCATCTCACCAGGGAGTCTTGTAAATAAGATTTCAATAATCCAAAAAAAGGGAAAATTAAAAATGATCGTATGTATTTGCAGCACGGTCAGCAACACGAACACATTTCCACAGTAATTTTGCTCTCTCACTTGGGTACAGTCTAATTTTACCCTCAACACATAAACCTTCTCTTCCAGTAACTTGTAAACCGCACTCTCCAAATGTGCTTCACATTGCTGGAACATAAACAGCGATACTTGAAATAAAACAAAGGAATACAACACAAATTAAACAGCTCCACCATAACCCAAACTATCTGCCATAAAACTGGATCTTCTTTCTCTTCGCCATCTGTGTGTGAAAATCCCATAACCATAAACAGCCCAGCTGGTAATCCATTCAGGGGCCCCAGAGTTTTAGCATATGTCAGCGGAGCGCAGAGCTGAGTGGCTTTAACAGGTCCTAGGGCGATTATGAAGGTCTGAGATTCCCTCACCTGGATGTAATGGGCCCACAGTCCCAGAAACACCCTCCTCTCCCAAAGGATAGACTCAGAAAGGGGCTGGGCAGATACAGACTGACATGTGCTGGGCAGATGTACCTGACTAAAGGGACTGAGGATCACAGCAGGTACACTGGCCTAATGTGATGTTACTCATGAATGATTCATCCTCTTTCAAAGACTATTTTTACAAAAGTGATGATGAATTGCAGCTTTTTTTCTACCAATTGTGGTGTTTTCAGAGGGTGTGGGTCCAAGTCTATTGTTAAGTCTGCCAGTATAATCTATACTGAAATGTCTTAAAAATAATTAGATCAAATTGGATTACATGTCATGAAAACGTAGATAGAAAGAACAGATATGTCAATTTATGGATCTAGAAGATTCATCAGGATAACTTTGGTGATTCGCCTAATCCTTTCTCCAGTGAGTGAAATGTATGTCACTGAATTTGCTGTACTCTAATACAGCATCAAAGTTTCACTGAATTTGATGACTGCTGTCTGCAGCAGCTGCTGTCTCTGGTGCTTTTTGGTTAAACGATGAACAAGAATGGTGAACATGGTAAACACTTTATCTACTTGATGGCATGCTGCACATGGCTGTCCACTTATAAATTTGTTTTACTGCAATCAGTGGTTAAAGACACTTTTTTTTTGTTGCTGCAATCAAAATTACAGCATTTCACAAGCCAAAATAATCAGATAAGGGTAAGGCTGTGTGCACATTCCTCCGCATGATACATAGTCTGCATGAGGCATTTTCACAGGCTACCACTGAGCTCATCTTGCATGCCGCTACACAGTCTGGAAAATTATTTTCCCTGAAGCATAATTGCATGATTAATACTTGCATTAGGCTATCTCTACCAAGTAATCAGTCTCTCCGGACCTTGCCAAATCCAGGTGAATAGCTGTTGTCCAATTAATAAACACTGCCTGCACTTTTGGAATGCAGAAGAATGATCCTCCATCACATCGTCAACACTCCAGCAGTTTGTCAATGTCCATTTTTTCACAAACTGATAACGCTGCTGTCCAAGGGCCAGTTTCATATCAGGCAGGGTAGACTGACTGCTTGATGAATAAGTCATCCAGCTGTTTCTAACAACCTCAACACACCAAAATCTTTCAAATTCTTCTGTTCCTTGTCATGTTGTCTCTCATCATCTAGCATTAGTCCCCAATCAAACGGGACAATTAAGTCATTGTGTTGTGTGTGTTGCAAATCATACAGCTTCATTATGTGGGCTAGTAGAGTGGTTGTGGGTGGCATTTCTGAAACATGAGGTAACTTTTGTTTTCCTAAATGAGAGGTGGCGAGTGAAGTCGTGTTCTTGCAGCTATCCAATCCTTACGAGGATACACTGATTGCTTAAATGGGTCATTTACACCTGGCGCTAACAAACACGCTCTACTTCCTATTTAACATTTAATAGAGCCTCCTAACACATGTCAGGTCAGCACTGTCAGGAAACGCCTACAGCGCTAGCAGCTGTGGGCCAACAGACAAGAACAAAGGAAGAGTAACATGACGATGTGATGACAGATGAAATGTGTCCCAGCTTTGTTCTTACCCACTGTTTTCCTTCTTGTTCCATTTCCCTTATGATCCTCTACTAATTGTTATCCTCCTTCAATATAACCTTCATTTCTGTCTGTTTTCCTCCCTAAAATCCTCCTTACTCTGTTTTCCAGCTGTAAGGCTGCTTTAATCACAACACCCACAAACTGCTGTTTAACACTGATTCTGCATAACGTAGTCGGGAAGGGGCAATCACAGTCAAAATGTGAAACTCACTTCACCTCAAATTAGGCAGAAGAAACATTATTGGGTGGGGTGGGGGTAATAGAAACAGCTGGTGCAACACTTACATCTAGTGGCGTAAGGTGAAATTGCACCTGGATAATCCATGTATAGACCAACACCAGCTCCCATGCATATGCCGCTGAACCACGAGCAAGAAATGACTGAGCCTCCTAGTTTTCCATCCAGAATCTCAGCTGCTGTGAGCACCCATGTGTCCAGAACAAGATGATGACTTCAACAGGAATAAAGCAGCTATTTAGCATCACTTCATCATAAGCCCAATGGGCCGTGGAAAGGCAGCAGTGACTTTTCCATGACTCCTCATGTTAACTGTGCCTGCCTGTCCTGACTCCTGGCTCTCCTTTGGCAGGGTCTTCCAAAACAAGTTCATAACAAGGCTGTTTCCTTCATGTATCTATGCTGACTTGCAAAGTTCTTCAAGGTAAACTTTCCTTTAAGTCATCATCTTTAGCTGCTGTCACCAGACTCTGTCTCATCCAAGTAGCAACTGCTTGTCCACTCTGACTCAGTGCTGCTTCATCAACTTTTCCTCACTTGCTGGCTTTCTGGATTTGTTATCTTGCTATTACTATATGTGTTTTTGTGAGCTACAAATTCATATGGATGAGGATTTATTTCTCACATGACAAATGCAACAAGGAAGCATTGGTGACTTACAGGACTTTCCTTGCCTTTTCTATTCTCTCCGACAATTTAGTGCAACCAAGTCCATTCAGTCCATTCTGAATCAGTCATGCCACATGTCTTTTTCTTGTCCACTGCCTTGCTTTTCTCAACTTCCTTCCTATCAATCAAGCCCCAACCAAATCCCACACACACACATAAATACACACACAAATGTTTTGGCGATTTCAGCACAGATTTAAAGCCTGTCCTAATCCAGTAAACTGTGGTCAGACATGACCATCATTCTCTGTGCTTAGCAAAATTCACACTGGTCTTTGCTGTCTCCCGTATCTCATATGGCAGCCACAAGCCTCAATCACAATGTCCTCTCTGGATAGTAGGGGGATTTTTGCTCCCCTGACTAGATGCAACAACAAGGTTGTGCTGACAGCTGTTTGAAGTTGTTCTGAGGCGCGGACTACTGCTGCTGTGTTTAGAAAAAAACATTTAAAGGACATTAGGCGGCTTGGATCCGACTTCAAATGGAAACTCAATCAGGGTGTGAAAACACTCTGACTGTGCAGCAGCTCGCACTATTCACTGAGTCTGTTGGAGAGTGACAGGCAGTAAAAGTAATTATAGATGTGAAGATCTGCCTTGTAAACATAATTTGTGGTTGAGGCAGGGATCGGGAGATAGTTTGCTGTTGGTTGAGTTTGTTTGTCCAAGATCAAGATGGTAAACCTGACCTGGAATTTGATATATGATCAGGATTTGAGGCTGAGCTTCATTTAAAAAAATGCACAAAGAAAGATCCTGGGTTAATGAGTTGGTATTTTTTTTGACTGGGTGACAGAGGTAAAGTGATTTTGTTTGTTTTGGGCTGAGAAGACTTTAGCTGAATAATCTGGCCAGAGCTGCGCTGAGTCGACAGAAAAGGTTCTAACTGTAAATGGCTGAGTCGAAATAAAGTGGTGCAGAGTGAGCTACAGCCTTTCAGGTTTGGGATGGACTGGGGTAACGCTAGCTAGGTTGCACGCAGCTGGGTTGATGTGATTCACAAAAGAAGTTCATTTCACCTCTTAAGGGATGACAGAACAGGCCTGATGATGTCATCGTCATAGAAACAGCAGTCACTGTTTGAGGCTACATATTTGAGCCTTGCACTGGTTACAGGAAGCTGCAGAAATCCGTCAAAACTCTAAATTCCTTATTATAATACCTTTGAGAATGATAAAAATCCTACACCTCCCATGCATTCACCCCCCCACCCACCCATTAAAACAGCTGTGGCTACTCCACGGGCCTCTGATGTGCCCATGTGTATGTACACACACAGGCTTGTGCTTCTGTTAGATCACACATGCATCAGTGTGCGTGTCATGACTGTGTGTGTAAGTGTAAGAGATCTGGAAGGGGGAGATTCGCCTCATTGCCTGCGCCACCAGCCGACTTCACCCGGTGCTGGGCTCAAAGCCGAGGAGCCGCTTTGGGCTCAGGGACCACAGCTCTGACTGGACGACGGTCTGAACAGATGCCTGCCACGTCGTTAGAATCAGGGACAGGATACGAAACCTCATTTCTCTTGCCACCTGAGTTTCCTCACATTCGCACACACACACACACACACACACACACACACACACACACATCTGTCTTAAAGCTCACACAAAGTTGTGCAAAGGCTGACATGCTGAACAATTTGATATGTGCAAGGTGTGCAGACTGTTGAACCATGTATGTTCAACCGTGAACTATGAATGTTTTCAATAACGTGATTTTTCAGAAAAACTGACATTTTAAATATAAATATGCAACCCAATCCTGTATGCTTGCTGGTTTTCAGTTTTGGTTTTGCAGCATAAGAGATTTTTGGGTCTGTTATTACTATTATTATGATTATTATTATACATCTTATTCTCTTAAAAACAAGTTTGGTCCCAAATTCAATATTGCGCATTTTGACCACAACTTTATTTGGACGACAGGTATCTCTCTGTACTTCCTAAAGGGAAGAAGGAATGTTTTTGAAAAGAAACTTTGGAACTGAAATCACATCCGAGGAAGATCAGTGCAGCCTCAACTGAATGTGTGGTCACTAAAGATTTGTTCAGGCACACAACCCATTGCCAATGGCCAAGGGGGAGCAGTAATCAATTAGGCTCACATGGTATTGCAGTAATTATGTACTCCAATTTACTCCTGGAGGGGGGAGAGGGGGGAGTTGGGGCTGCAGAGAGAGAAAGAGAGGAAAGCAGAGAAGCCCGGGGAACCATTTCATGCTACTCCAAACCACTTCCATTCATGTATCTCTCAGATCGTATCACATTATAGCACCAGCACACCGATTCAAACTGGCACGGAGGAAACCAGGTCCATATTACTCCCTAATTGGTCATTTCCAGGGGAAGCCTTGGTTTGCAAAACCTCCTTCCAGGATGGGGCTTTCTTAAACAAGCAGGGGTTTAAGGCAGAGGCTACATCTGGGCGGCAGGCAAGCCAACAGGCAGGCATTGATTGGGTCCGTCCCAGTAGTAAGGGAGCTGATTGCAGAGTAGGCAACACGTTACATCAGCTTTTGGTTTCCTATTTACCTTATGTCAGAGGAGAAAGGTATATACTGTAGGAACTTCAAAGTAAGCGGGCAGGGAGACGGACTGAAAGCATTTCAATTACAGTGTCCTTGACTGTGAAACTACACACAGTCACTGATGCTACTGATTATAGTCCTTGGGCCCCTTAATGTAAAGTCTGGACGGAATAGCTCCTCTGTATTGGGTATTTTGTAATGGGGGAACTTTGTATAACCGCAGTTTACTTGTGTGTATAACTATCTGTTGATTGCAGGCATATACAACAGGTATACAGAATCTTACACACACAAATGAAGTGGGGGAACCTGGAAATACTTTACCCGCACATTCAGCACCTCATGAGTGTGGATGTTTAACCTTAAACTTGATTCATTTCTTTGTTTTGCACTCGTGGAGGGCTTGATTAAAAATGCAGCTTTCTCTTTCACATCTTTTGCTCAGTCTCTTGACATTTCGTGCACGAGACCTTAAAAGTTTTAATACTTATCACAGATACATCCACTGCAGAACATGTGCAAAAGTATACACCCATACACATCTCTGTTGGGCAGCTTGGGACCAGGCTGCTAAGTGCTGCCAGATTTCAATCAAATGACTGGCTATTGGATTTCTAGCTGCAGGTTACTGGTGATGAGCCGATTCATATCTAATGGATGCAAATGGATGCGGTAATCCTGGTGTGACTCCCAGTGTGCATGTGTGTGTCTCTTCTGTGTGTGCACACACACCGCCATGTGGACGTTTCTAACAAGCCTACAGGTTCACATTTCTGAGCATTCGTATTTAACCGTCTGTGTGTTTGTGTTTGCTTTAGTGTATTTGTGTGTGTGTTTGTGTGTGTGTGGGTGACTACAGCGAGATTTGGTGATGATTATAATTAAATCAGTGAACAGGAGGTGCCCATGGATCTCATTTTCTGTCATATTTTACTGGCACAGGGGCATGTTGAGCACTGGGGGGCAGTGTATTGTAGGGCTGAATCAACCCACAAGGCCCATCAAGCTCTACATGGGTGAGCGGGTCCAACAATAGACTGACTGTTACAGTGTAAGAGCCAGAGCTCTCCTCACCTCCACCAGCGGAAATCACCAACGGAATTTCTACAACTGGCAAAGTGTTGAGTGAGGCAGCCTCAGCACGCCTTTAAAATAAAATCCATCCACTTCACACAGCTACAGTGGTGCATGAAAAATTAAAAGGTTAACCAAACATATGTGAGCCCGGACTGTCTGTCACACTCCACACAGGCCTTAATGAATATCATAAAATGGCTCTGTAATTTAATTACAGCATGAAGACACAATAAGCCAAGATTGGGCATAGGTTTTGGTGATTTATTACAAACATGAAGACAAGCACATAAACAACTCTCCAAAGCGGCCAAGAGTGTGTGCATGCATGCGCGTGTGTGTGTGTGTGTGTGCATGCATGCACCCGCTTGTTCGCCTGGGTGCCTCTCTACTGTAATAACATCGGCAGGTGGCCCAACCAGCCCCATCCTCTCTGCCTTCCCCCACTGTTCCACCGCAATGGAAAGCAGGTGTCCGACCCTGGTCTGGGGACAGAATTGAATTAATGTGCAAAAACAAATGACTCCATCAGCAGTGTCTACAAGGGCCACGGTGACAGGCCTGCAGCCTTGTACAGCCCAATGCTGAGCCCGCTGTCACCCGACACTGGCCAGCCAGACTAATATCCATACCTATTACACGAGGATTCATGGAAAAACAGCCTGGGCTAAAGGTGAAGATGGGAAGAGAGGGAAATGAGAAGAATGGACGTTAGGCAGGACAAAGCTGTCTTCCTGAAATCACCTAGAGATCTCATTTAGCTGGTTAAGGTCTGTTTGTCTGTATTGAACATCCAAAAAATGAAGCATGTTAGTCCTCTCGATCTGCAAGGCTTTGAGGAAATGTTTTGTCTAATTGGAAGCGACGGTAGTCAATACACAGGCGGGATCCCGCCCTAGAATGACATGCCCAACTCTAATATTGTCTCCAATTTCAGGATTACCCTGATAATAACTGAGGCAGCCATTTCCAACATACACACATGCACATTCGACAGGCACACAATACACACAGGCAGGTCTGGCATTGACATTGTGTAGCAGGGCACACAGAGTAAATGTCTCAAATCATTAACTGCATTGCCTCCAATGAGGCTCTCTTGGCAGGGTGCTCATGAGAACCATCTAGAGGAGCTGTAAAAATGACAAAGTCAATATTGAAGATGACTGCAATTACAGGCTTTCAGGGGACCAAGGAGTCATTGGTCTTCCTGGGAAGTGTGGTCACATTTATGCCATGAACTCTTCTCTTTATTTTGAGTTATAGGGGCTTAACCAGTACTTTGTGCTTGCCTTAAAATTTATCTAAAGTATTTTAAATCACCCTAAATTACGTGCCTAGTGTCACCTTTGCAGTTCCTTATTGTCAACTGTCTTGTCATTCTACAGTCACACGGTTAAAGTTTGTGCTCCACACAGTGAATACCATTCACATAAATAGTCAGCTATCAGCGGTAAGATCTAGAATGCAGGATGGCTATATTTACATATGTTTCCCTTCTGTTTCCAGGCAACCAAGGGCTTTCCCCCATGACGAATGCAAGTTTCAAGTGCCCCAGCAGTCACCCATCCTTGCTCCTTTTCAGCCCCACCACTACCACAACTACCACTAACCCCTGGTAATCTTATCATGTCCCATCATTATACCCCTCTCCCCCGGAAAAAAGCAGCCAGCCAGGACTGACGTCCCTGAGACTGCCTTGCCCTTAACTCGCCCTCTCAAAACTCTTTTCAATCATTTGGTGATTTGTAACAACTCTACGAAGTCCCCGTACACCCACCCCTCACGGCTGCCGGAGTTTAGACTCAACTTTCTGTCACTTCATACCAGCCAGAGGGAGCAGATGGGTTTGGATGGAGGCCACGGAATCCGACAATGCCCGAGCCAACAGCCAGACTTTGATATTAGGGATTAAGCTCCCGTCGGGATGGCACAACATGGCGAGTCAAAGTGAGGCGAGGCGGCCCCATAATTTCAGCCCCCTAATTTATGAAAAAATTTGTGGAATGACATCAGCAGCTATCAAAACAAGAGTGTGTGGGGGGTGGGGTGGGGTGGGGTGGGGAGGGGGGGTGTATACTGGGGAATCTCGCTGGCTGCTTGAGTTGGGGCGTGGTGGTGGTGAAGTGCTTTAATGTTGGGGTCTATCGATGCTGCAGTCTGGCCAGTGCAGACAGACATGGGAGCTAAAGGATAGATGGGGATCAAATGGGCTGGGGTGGGGTGGGGACACCTCTTTCTCCTTCACCCCAGTGAATACCAGTGGCCCACTACGTGGGGGATGCCAGAGTTTCAAAGTGAGGAGGGGCTCAGGGGCATTATCAGCTCTGATAACATTATCTGGGAGCAAAGAGGGAACACGCTGGGTTGTGATTTATAGAGGCTGGAAAGGGTGGACCGTGGTGTTGGCCACTGTGTTACGTACACAGACCCGTCTGCATTTCCAGACTCTCACACTGTCCAAATATATCAGCATTCTCAAATACACATCAGACAGGCAAATTGTTCATCATACACCCTCGGCCCAGTGAGTTCATCTGTTGAGTTCAGCCATAGATCCAGCGGGATCTGTTGACAGGACATCAGCAAGCCAGTTTTGAAGGTGCCATGTACTTTGAGCCACTAAGCAGTTAATCAGCACAAATTTTGTTAGCAGTAAAGTTTCATTTGTTTATAATAAAATATACTAATATATTGTAGTTTTTTGCAGTAAAATTTGAAGTTTTAATTATAAATATAAAACAGTTACAAGGGAAGAAATCCAATGTGGAAATTCTGAGCTTTTTCTTAAAATGAGTTTCTCACTGTGGAGTACTTTTAATAGTATTGGCAAAAAGAAATGTTTACAAAAGCGAGGGTTTGATGGATTACTGAGCTACCATGCTTTCATTTCTCTGAGTTACCCCTACTATCTCTCATCGCTAAATTTATGACCTCCCTAAGAGGTCGCACATTTGGCATTCCCAGCAATGAAGAAGTAGAAGGAATGAGAGACAGAGAGAAAAAAAAGAGTGAATAGTAGGTAAGGGAGTGCGGAAGAATGAGGGAGAGGGAGAGATAACAAGTGGGGGAGAAGTGCTGATGGCTATAGGTCAAATGCCTGAAAGCAGCAGTCAATAAAATGATAAGAAATTGCCCTAAGTGTGCGCTATATATCACAGCACTAGTCCTTGTCTAAGTGCCATGTTTTGACCATTGATGGAGGTTGTCTACTTAGAGGGCAGGTGTTTTTCAGTGTGAGTGAATAAAGTTGCTTTCGTTCCACAAAATGCTGCGATTGTTCTGGTTCTGCTTTTCACCTAAACTAAGGATCTCATATCAATCTAACCAAAGAAGAATCAGCTCTGTCTGACTCACTTCTGCTGAAAGAGAAATGAGGGCTGCAGTGAAATCCAGTCGGAGTCTAATGTAAATAACAGAGCAATCTATTTAAAAAACAGAGAGATTTATTAGTGCATTTAAACTGCAGCGTAGAAAAAGAAAAAAAAAACCTGCCGGGAAATGCTCTTTCCCTAAACCCCAACATCCATACATACCTACAGAAGGAGCAGGGGCACAACTGTTTGGCTTTCATTTCAAAACACTCTCAAAGCCCTCAAAGCCTTCTAATCACTGACTTACATCAAACATTCATCAGTCTGGCTTAATTACCCCAAATCAACTGGGGCTAAACTACATTTCTGCGCTGTGCACGGTGGAATTCACTTTCCAGATTGGGGCAAAGTACTTTAAATATCAACAAAACACCACACAAACTGTCAGACCAAATTAGCTTCTTAGCTCACTCTTTGTTTGGGCTTGTTCCAATATTTAATATTCATCAAAAACACCACAATTAATTTCTTCAGTCTAATCATCCTCATCAGCAAATACTCAGAGCTGTATTCTGTTGGTGAAACCATTCCCACAGCACAAACAAAGGCATTTCAGCGGGAGTGTTTTGAGAGGAGGACTACACTACGCTTATCGCTACCGTGACTTACACAAACCCCATGGTTGCTGCCTTAAGCACACCAGATCTACATGTGATTTCATTAAAAAGCTTTTTTTCAATGACACAATATGGTTATTTTAAGCTCCCAGCACTGGACGGGGTTAGCTGTGCTGTGTGTCGGCCCTCAACTTGAAACTGCACAGTAATTTTAGATAAAGAGAGAGAGAGAGAGAGCACCCTGAGGGGTAATGGATATCTCAATGTGGTATCAGTTGTTTTTATGTGGCCAACTACATCACAGTTTAACAGATGTTCACCTCTTAGTTAGTTGATGTTCTGTAGGATGTGTCCAGGCTACAAAGGAAGAACTGGGACTCTGAGGTATGTCAGCTGCACACATCATTAATAAACATGATTGATGATCCAGTCACTAGGTCCTAAAGTGAATTAATTTATTACTGTCATCTCGACCAACCACTCAACCCTCAGCTGAGCCACCCACACGTAGCCAGACCTCACTTGAGCATACACCTCCTCCCACACACACACACACACACACATACACACTTGAGTTTGCAAAAGCCGAGCATCAATTTATTTTTCACCAGGACCTTTCTTCAACAACTTTACACCAAATTTGTCAGCCTGCAGCTCCAGCATCTTGAAGATCCACCAAGGGACTGTGAGAATCTTGAAGACGGGCAGCCAAAAAGAAAAATACAGATGACACTGGGGCTTGGGAGAAACACACACATGCCCTGCAAGAGACAAGGAGAAGACAGAAAAAAAGCACAGGAAAAATATGAACCCTTGGTGCCTGAGGTCCCAGGCAAATAAACACTTTCCAGTTCGATCCCTCTGCCTCCATCGTACTGTAAATCTGGTGAAGAAATTTAAAAGGGTGGGGTATGTGTGAGTTTGACGGTGTGTGTGTGTGTGTGTGCTTGTGTGTCTAATATTTCTACCGTGACTGAGATCCAGGAAACTGCTCCATCTGCTCCCAATGTAACCACTTCCATTAAATTTCCTCCCACAAAAGGGCATCACAGAGAGCCCATCACTTCTGAGTCTTTATCTTTGGCCTGCTTAAAGGTTCTCTGGAGGCGGGCCCCCACCTCCACCTAGCTGCACTCGCCAACATGTACCTCCATCAATCAGATAAAAACCTATTTATGCTGTGCACAAACACTAGGTTCAGCAGAGCACCATGTGTCAGGGAACACACTTGTGAGCAAGCACTCAACACACACACACACACGCACACTGACTCAATGAACAAGAAAAACACTCCAGAGAGACCTGGGACATAGTAATAAGATAAGGTTCTCTGCTACTTGTAATGCTGAAAAATTAACCTCAGATTGCTACATACTGGATTCATCAATTTTAGGACTCTTGTCAGTGGATACTGGAAACCTTGAGGGTGCTAATACACATTGTACAAGGGCCAAAGAAGCATCTGTAGACCGCTACACCATTTTTAAAAACAGGGTCACAGCCTTGACTTCAGACCAAACCACCCTCACTGCAATTTTCTAATTTCAAAAAATAGATTTTCATCTTGAAGACCTGAGCTCTAATCCAAACCCACTTTGTTGCTGACACATCTGATTCTGCTGTGTTAAAGGGGAACACTGGGTGAGCGATGACAAATAAACACCACTCACGATCACAGACCCAGACTGAAGAGGCCATGACAGGCCCTCCTTCCTGCCCCTCTCAAATGTATTCGCCTCCCCATTGGAAAGAAAAACAGGCTGAGGGTGAGGTCCGGCTGGTGTCGGTGGCCTCGGGAGGTCTAGCTAGCGTTAGAGTTAGAAGGGAAAGTGAACTGGAAGGAAGTGGGAACACAATGTGAAACGGGAGAGAACAGACGAGATGAGATTTGATTAAGATCATATATTGAGGATTAATTTGTTAATGTAGAATAAATAGATACAATAAAACATAATAGCACAAACGGAACAAATAAACATTAGGCTTAAACTCCCTTTGGCCTTGTCATAGCCTCTGACTGTAGTGCAGACACCTCTGAAGAATGTCATCCATGTGCGAGGGTGGGTGAGCGAGGCAAGGCCAGGCCGGGATGGAGAGACGACTGAGCAGCGGAGACTGAAATAGAAGAGGCATTTAAACAAGTTAACTAATCAGCGCTCATTATAGATGATGTCTAGCCAGAACACAAACAGAGGCTCAACGAAGGCTCAGGGTGAACTGACTCCACGACAACTGAGCGACAGAGGTTGTTAGCTGAGCTGAGCTCAAGCTTCACCCTGTAAAAACGGTGAGGAAAAATGCTGTGTAATGCAGAATGATTTAAGTGCTTGCCCAATGCATGCAGGCCTCCTTAAAATATAATGGCAAAATAAAATATTTTTGTAAAATCCCGTCTCAAAGGTCAAATATGCAGCAATTTTCTTTAAAAAAAATGCTAGCAGAAAAGAAAACCAATCTGCATCAATCATCTTGCATTATATGCCAGAAGCAGAGGTACATCTATCTTCAGAGGCCCCTGGGCTTCGGCACGTATTTTCATATTTTTCTTCTTATTTCGCTGTGTTCAGGATGTGGGCAGAGCTGTGGGCATGTTTCTGTTTTACAACACAACCGCTGCAAAACAATTCCAAAATAAATGAGAAATAAAAAAAGATTTTCTTTGTTCTTGCTAATATCCTTTCATGTCCTAATTCTATGCATAATTCACTCAAGCACCACTGCTGTTAATGAGCCAGAGACCAAGGTCCAAGTTTGAATTTTGTGTTGGTAAGCATTAATCAACAATTGCTGCATATTTTGCCTTCAACTCGCTGTTGTATTTCATGCTCTTGAACGAGTGATGTTTTAGTCTGCCCTTCAGTTATTGACTTAGGATCGGAGGATAGAGGTAGTTGGTAGTGCTTTGGTCATTTTTGAATTCATGATTTGCTTCTACTAGTACAATCAGGTTGACATTTTGATTTTTAGTTAAGAAATATCTATATATGTAGCACTTAAGATTCCTGTATGATCCAGAATAGATCCTAATGGTTAGTCATGCCCTGACTTTTATTCTTCCTCCCCTGTAAGAGGAGTAAAACATTTCTAGTTTCAAGTGAAATGAACCAATAACTAATCCATAGATGGTTGTCACATTTCATTTAAAATTGTTTATCATTTCTTCCCTACATTTTATTTTACTTTAGTTTGTGTGGCAAACTGCTGTATCTGTCCTATATCTAAATAAATAACATCGAACTAGTAAAAAGGAAATTCTTTATGTTTATTCTTTACAGGCACTGATGTTGTTAGCTAGTTAGAAATTGTCACCAATATGGTGAGAATGCTAATTATTACCCGCTAAACACACACATGTTAGTGCTTCCAGAAAAAAAACTAAGGTGCCTAAAGATGTTGTCTTAAAACTATCTGACTTATGTGTTCCACATTATATATTATTTCCTGTACAGGGTGGGCCATTTATATGGATACACCGTAATAACATGGGAATGGTTGGTGATATTAAAGTCCTGTTTGTGGCACATTAGTATATGTGAGGGGGCAAACTCCTCAAGATGGGTGGTGACCATGGTGGCCATTTAGAAGTCGGCCATCTTGGATACAACTTTTGTTTTTTCAAAAGGAAGAGGGTCATGTGACACATCAAATTGGTAATGTCACAAGAAAAACAATGGTGTGTGTACCCTGTATAACTTAAATTATTTTGCCAAGACTGTCTTAGGATCACAGAAAAAATGATCTCCTGATACAGTTAGCAAAACAGTGGGGATTGTTGCGAATAATAGTCAATGAGCTCTGCTGCTAATACCCTTTGACCCCCACAGTGCTTGCTTCCTTATCACCAAAGATAGTTACCGATTTCCTAACAGCATTGGTAGCCAGCTATCAGGACCCTCAGATAGATAAAAAAAAAATCACCAGTAATCCCTTCTTTTTTTCAACTTCCAGAAGATGGAGAATGGCACCAATAAACAGTTCACCTTTGTACTGTCAGTCAATGTGATGGTGGTGATGGCGCAGCAAAGATGAGAGAAGCAGAACATGCAACAAAGATCGATAAGGTGAACAGGGCAGAACTAGGCCCGTTCTAAAAGCGCATTTCTTTAAAGATTGATGGCGGAATAATAAATGAAAAATGGATGTGAAAGTCCACAGCAAAAAGGGAGAACGCCTTTGGTCATTGACTTACAAGGATTAGGGAGCGACTGTTTATTGACACAACAAGCCATCCTTATCATATCTCGATCGATATTATATCACTCCAGCTACATCTCAGAGTAGTTAAACAGGTGCACTTTACATTTTGAACCCTTTTGTGATCCGCTCGCACTTCCTGCAGGCCTCATTGCTCTAATGTACCTGTTAGATAATCCGTCATCAGCATCAGACCATCGGCCACTGAGAACACATAGTAGATGGTGACCGATACTCTGTCATCTATTATTGCTTTGGAGGCTGATGTGAAGGCCAGATAGCAGCCTTATCACTATCTTATCACAGGCATCTGCTGCACAGACGATCTGCTGCTCAGGGTTGCTGACAATCAGCTCATTTTTATGCTCCCAAAGCCTTTATGTTCTGAAAGGTTATGATGACCGCCATCATAACCAAGAGCTGAAGAGGTCATTGACCAATCATCTGAGAGAAAATGCACAAATCCATCTCTCTTGCAAACACAACAGCACGCATTTACCCATAAGCTCTACAAACGTGGCGCAGACGCTGGTACGTAAACTGCATTTCTCTTGCACATATGTCTCTCGTACAAGCGGAGAAGCACAAGAGGGGGTCAGACAGTCAAGGTAAATCGATGGCTCCAGTCTGGAACAGAAGCTGCTCGGATGTTATAAACTCCATCAACAGAAAAGTATACACGTAGAGCTGTTCTGTAGCAGGAAGTACACATACATTATGTTTTTAGTGACCCAGTAAAATAGCTGAAAGATGTGGAGAAGTACAAACATTTGTGGATTTGAACAAGACACTGAATAATAACTTTTTACAGAGACAGAAGGATGGATTTTTACAGAGTAAACACTGTTTCATATACTTTATAGTCATGTATTTCCCTTTCACAATTAAATGCCTCAAAACAGTAAGAAAAAAAATTATACCATAACTAATTTAAATTTAAACATTGCTCTAAAGACCAAATTATTACCTATATGTAAGTCCTTAGATAGTGTTATAATTGAACATTTCTTTATAATACTATCCAGTCAGGTTGGTAAATAATAAACTCCTGTTGAGCGCCAATGAACTGCTTTTTGTGTGTCCAGGAACCGTACGACTACTTTTCTTTTAGTGGCGCTAATCTTATGACACTTATAAAAGAAACAGGCTGCAGTGAAGCAGCCCTTATTTTGGAGATATGGATGGACTCAAAGCCCCCTAATCAGGAAGCCAGAGTGAAAAAGAGGTTCAAAGTCACTTCGAGAAATCAATGGACAGTAGCTCTGATAACACTTCACTACTTTGTGTTTATCTGGTTTGTGGCCTATCGACCATTAGATGGCACCACTGATGTTTTCCCCAATAAACCTTAAAGGCTGATATGCAGCAGAAAATGATAAAGACATGGGACAAAGTCTATCCAGTCCAACAACAAATGTTGTGTTGTTGGACAATAAAAAAAGCAATGTCTTTGTGTACATCCATGTGCCGTTTCACAAGGCAGTCAGCTGATAAGGCTGACAACACTGACACTCGTATATTGCCTAATATTGCTTCTGAACATGTAGATACATTGTTACTATCTACTTGAACTCTGCTTGAGGACAACGAGAGCAAGATGTTTGATAAAATGTGAGATATGATTAGTAACTACTATGCTGACGGTGCTGTATAGACTGAAAAACATACAGGAATATTTTTTTTTATTGCATCTGCTCACAGCTGTAACACGTCTTGATAAAATGCCACTATCGTTTTCTCCTCAGTACATCCGCCACAGTCTGTGCTTCCAAACGGTTTGTGCAGCCACAGAACTTACAGGGTTGCTTGAGGTTAATAAAACTTTTTTTAGAAGACTTTTTCACATATTGGAACAATTTGGACTGCAAAGCCCAGATGGCGTTTAATTTTATTAAGCAAGATTAATTTTCCACTCACGAGCTGACTGGCTAGAAGGCCGTTCTTGGTCCAACTATGACAGGTTGCAGTGTGTTCAGCTGGATTAGCCCTGGCATTTCATGCCACTCGTCTGTGTCTTACATAAAGAGACACTGACACGGATTCGCTCTGACAAGTGCACATGTATAAAACAGAAATTTGTCTAAACCCATAAAAGATTTCCCTTTTTTGTGAATAGACAAGGACAAACGTAAGCTTAATTATTTATGTTTATTAATAGTAAAGAAAAAGAATTACTAGAGGTGAATTCCTTTGAAAGCCCTTTCTAATTTTCTGGAAGCAAAGATTAAAGTAAAATATGTTCAATATGTGTTTCCTTTTGCTATTAAAATTTTACTTATGTACTTACAGGACATTACAGGATACATTACTATCAGTCTGTGCTGAATGAAGTTTCTGACCACATCATAGGGATTATTCTTGACGATCAATAAATACTGTAAGCGTGCAGCTATCGTTTTTGCTGGGGGTTTTAAAAGTACGCAAAAACTGGTATATTCTATTATCCAAAAACGAATAAATCAAACTTTAGAACGAAAGGGGGAAAAATTCCAGCATTTTGAGATAAGAGTAGCTGATGATGTGCAGAGCCCAAGAAGTCATTGGTGTCTTGTTTTTCTGCACCTATAACTCGCCTATCATTAGAGGCCTCGGATGAGCTCCAAATAAAACAATCTTCCCACTGCCTGGAACGCATCTTAGGCTTTATTGTGAGCAAAGGTCTGCAGCAGCTGGCACTGAGAGGTCCAGTGCTGAAATAATCTTATCTGCCATCAGCTATAAATATTTGACAGAGAAGGGAGAGCGGGAGAGATGAGGACAGAGAAAAGGAGGAGGAT
Organism: Copadichromis virginalis; assembly: GCF_057382275.1. Taxonomy (NCBI): domain Eukaryota; kingdom Metazoa; phylum Chordata; class Actinopteri; order Cichliformes; family Cichlidae; genus Copadichromis; species Copadichromis virginalis. Next base: position 9,284,113 of record NC_140628.1, on the reverse strand, counting down.
GGCCGGGGGCGGTGAGGCGGCAGTGGGGTGTGAGAGGTGTCTGAAGGACCTTTAGCGAGTCTGGTGACAACTGTGCCTTGGAGATTATTTTTTTTAACAATTAATTAATTAAAGGCCGTTCTAAGCTGAGGATTTGCTGGTCTCTTTAAAGCAGAAACAGATTGAGATGCACTTTATGGGCATGTTTTTTGCTCTTGGCTGGCCATCTGAACTTGCACATGGCAGAGACCGTACTTCCTTTATACTATGTTCCTCATCACCATCACAGCCTCATTCTTCTTCTGTATGGAAACACAGGTGGTACCACAAATAAACACTATAAAACCGTCTGGACAGCTTTTATGTTTGTACAGCACTCCCATAACACTCCTAATCAAAGGAAACAAGCGCCAAAACACATTTCAGGTGGTCCAAGGGAATGTGTGTATGTGTATGTGTGAGCAGATTTTTGGTGGGGGTGGGGGTCATTCTATTCTTACATTCAACCACGTCAGATTTTTTTTAAAATTCATTCCATATTACCTACCGTCTTGCTCTGTTTCCCTCTCCAGCTCATGGTCCAAACCCTAACACAAAAGGAGAAGATTATAGGAAGAGTGGAAAAACAAAACTAATTACTTGAGGTATTTCAACCAGCCAATGCTGCTTAAAATGTAATTACATGGGTTTAGAGCTCTGGCTGTGGCTGGGGTGGCTGCAAATCTCACACTGGCAGACCTGTTGCCAGTGTAAAATCTGACTGGTGAGAGGAAGACCTTTGTGCACTCGGCGTCATCCACTTCAGAGACAGAGTCTGACATTCTGGCGGCGACTTGAGAAAATGGACCGCTCTGACCTGACCTAATAGATTTCAGAACATAACTCAAAGCCAGTTAGCAAATTTTAGTTAGATGATTTCTTTTAAAGTGAAAGTGCTTGCTTGGCCTCATTCAAAACTAATAAAATTCACTTATAAAACTGGCTAAACAACAGGAAATATCTAGTTTGTTTAATTACAGAAAAGCTAAAGTGTTAAAACAACACTTTACCATTTTACAGGACGTTCCATGGAGGACTGTTTTTAGGCTGAGACCTGTAACAACCTGGGGTCACCACATTAAAAAGAACTAAAAAGCCTCCTCAAAATGTAAGATGTTACACTTTTCCTTTTAATTAGCTGGTTTTAAAGGAGCTAGCAGGCTGATTATGTTACCACTGAGTTAGCTGTTTTCCCTGTTCCCACTCTCTGTGCTAAGCTAAGCTAACCATCAACTGACTGCTGCCTTTTAACAGACAGAAATAAAAGTGATACCAATTTAATAAAGTTAATTAGCTGATTTAAATAATTCTCAATTTCACTTTACTGCTTTTTGAGGTCTAATATACTGTGACATCTGTTTTCATGCTTTTGTACAACTCCGTCATGCAGGTCTATAAAACCCTTAAAATAACCCAAAATTAGCTTGAAAAGCCAATGAAATTTTTCAAATCTTTAACAACCTTTTAAAAAATATATTTCTAAAATGTATAATGTAGATTTTTTTTTTTAAAAAACACCACAACACAGGTAGCGACATTTTACAAGGAAATCTAGTCGTTTAATCACCAATTAACTACTGTAAACTGTTATCTTTGGGTGGATGCACCTTTGAACACTATTACAGGTGAAGAGACGCACACAAAGGGTGGTAAAGCCATAAAATTAGGGAAGCTATTTGAAAAAAGACAGATACCAGTGTGTATAAGGCAGAGGTGAAGGCCTTGCACAGAGGGAGCTGATAAGAGCAGCTCATCTTTCTTCAGATCACTGACAGTTGGAGGGGGCCTCTTTCTAGGTTGTTATCTGTGGCAGCTTTACTGTTTTTCAACCCTAACGATCAAAATGTAGCAAATAGATGCTGAAAATCATGACCTTAATTTGTGCGTGCAGTCATTTGTTTCTGACAACCATGAAACACATGAAACAAGAGAACAATTCTGGGAAGTGGACTGAACCAATCCTCGTTCTATTTAGTCACCCTTCCTCTGATGAAAATGAAAAATATGTGGAGGTAAAAAAAGCCAACGAGGGATCTTGGAGTGGACTAATCCTTGCTGATGAGTGCCTCCTGAGCACCTTTAACCTACATTTATTTAATTAATGTTTAGGAGTAAAAGATCCAGACATCCACCGCAGCCCAAGCATAACCTCTTTTCTAAAAAGAGGTTATGCTTTTGCAACATGCAAGTAAATCCACAACCATAAACTACTGTTTATGTCCAGGCTGTAAAAGAAAGGTGTGTTTCCTCTGCCAGGTTTACTGCGTGTCCTTTGCTTTGCTTCCATCATTTCACAGGCTTTTATAAGACTGTCCGTAAAACGAATCAAATGCAAATGTTTGGAAATAAACGCAAACATGAGCCACTGTTCTTTCCATGAATGCAAAGTTAATTATGCTCTTAACCCTCTCAGGCTCAAATTAAACGTTTTGTTGCTAATGCACAACCAAGTCCTGCAGTGGTACTTCTGAGTAAAAAAAACTCATAAAATATGTATGTGGGGTAATCAGGTTGTTAGTTTTTAACTGTTGCAAATCTGCAACGCCTGCCTGAAGAGGGTTAAACTGAGCATTTCATGCTAGAGACGTTATCGTATGTGACATGAATTTGCTCAAAACATGGGTTTCTTATGTGTGTCGGATCTGGATCAGTACTTGTTTTTAACTCTTAACACTCCCCAAATTCTACACTAGAATCATAAAGGAATATAGTGTCCACATTTACATAGAGTATCTTTCAGTAAATCATCTGCATCTCTTTTCTATCATTTTCTACTTGGCAACATGTGCGCAGGCTTAAATTAAACACGAGAAAAGAAAGAGGAAGTATGTTACCAGTTATTGGAAGTGACAAAGAAGCAAACCGCTCTTTTTCAGTCAGCTCCTGTCTCCACCGTAATGATGTATGCAGAGGGAAAATGCTCCAAAAGCAACAAAAATCAGTATTTAAAGTGTCACGGTTCTATTAGAATTGCATTAAAAACCTGTGTAAATATGCCAAGTCCCTCGACAGCCTCAGAAGTGCAGAACAGGACTTCCTCCTGGAGATTGTAGATGGAGTTTTGCAGGAGATGAAGCACACAGGCCGGGGGACTGGGAGGTGATTTAATACAGCTAGCATTTAGAACAACAAAGCACAGACAAAAGCAGACACTTGGACTGTGCTTCAAAGACTAGTGTGTTAAACACTTGCAGAAAGACATTCTTTGGACTCGTGATCATTCGAAATAGCGGGAAAAAAGAATTAGGGAGGAAGTTGAGTAGGAGTAAGGCAGAAAAGAAAAAGAAGAAGAAGAAGCCAAACACACAAAACTGTCAACCTGACGATTCCACAGCAACATGAAAGGGAGGGAGAATTTCATTGAGTTTGGCTTTAATCTGCAGAGGCCATCTTCTCATTCCATCGGCCCACAGATACACGCTCAACTGTTGCTTTTTGAATTAACGATAATTCAACGCAGGTCAGCTGGTGTCCTGTGGCTGCAAATGACCTGGTACGCAGAGATGATCCGCTGACTCAGCAGCAAGAAAGAGCCCATCTTTAGCCAGAACTCCATTCTGTCTCTCATCAGGTGGCTCAACTCAGTTCCTGTACCAGATCTAAAACTCTGGCAGCCCATTTATAGGCCTGCTGGATTGGGGCTACTGGCACCAAGATCTAAGAGCCTGTACACAATATAATGTGAAATAATAAACTTCCTCAAAGTATCAGTTCTGTAAGTCAGAGCCAGTTTTGCATGGGGTTTAAGGAGGCTTTTGTTTAAGAAATTAATGGCAGATTGTTGGGGACACGTCATTATTAAAAGCAGATCAAACATATCTGCAGTTCTGTGTGTTTGAACTGTACTCGATTACAGTCGTACCTTGGGCAACAGAGGGCACCAGCTGCATTCCTTCTGACTGTGTTACACAAAGATGGGGAAACACCAAAATGTGCTATACAAAGAAACAAATTAGTGGTTTGAAAAGGTTTTCCTCAGTAGGGAAAAAAGAAACATAGCAAATAAAAAGACAATGACATTTTTTTGTCTCCTACAACAAATGATGATGATTTCTTTTGAAAAAGAATGAAAGTTTGTAGACTGAGCTGCCCTACAGCTCTCTCTGTCCAGGAGCTACAGAGGTATTGTATTTCTTTTCACAAAAATGTGATTTATTTGAATACGGAGGAATAAAAAGCATCTTACACGTCCTTCAGTAAATCAGCCTTGGTTCTAAATGCTACTGCAGCGAGCATGCTGTGTTTTTCCTTCTAATTATTTTACCAGTCCCACTTGCTTGCTTTCTGAGTGATTAATCAAAGTTACGAAAAGCCAACCATCAACTGGGGCATGTTTCGCATTTCCTCCTGCTCATGGAGGATCTGTCCAGGGCTGGGCTGCTTGGCCTTATTACAAGTTAATTGAAACCTTGTTTAGAAATACCAAGGTCAACATTTCCAGCCATGTTATCCCAATTAGTCTGCAATGAATCCTTTTAAATGAGGGGTATTGAGTGGCTGACCCGATGTGCTACTTGAATTCCCGATGGGACACCCACATTCAGAGCCTGGGAATGAGAGAGGGTGGCTGGAGGGAGTGACACCAGCGAGAGTGATTCAAGGCAAGGAGGGTGCTGGGTCCTGCTGCTGCCTTGCTTCTCTAGTTCCAGTATGACTTTACATGTGTTCCCTTTGAGTGTAATAGTTTTTGTAGCGCACATCTAGACAGATCTACACAGGTACTTTGATTGTACAACATTTTCTTACAAATTACAATCCACTATATGAAGGGATTTGGCTGCTGGGGGAACCCCAAGATCAAGAATAGCAGTGCAGCATAGGAAAAGGAATGATGGTATGTGAGCTATATGGCTGATTTCCTAAGACATTTATAAAGCTAGTATAAAAGTAGAATTGAGCAAGTGAATCGAATGTAATCAGTCCAACATAGTGCATCACTATAAACTTTATCAGACTGACCCATTTAACCTGCCTTATACCACCTGGTATTTCCATGTAATCTATGAAAAACACAAAATTAGTATACTTCCATTTGTTTAATGAAACATTTCATGACAAACTGTACAGAAGCAGGTTGTGTGTTTGCTGATATTTGTTCAGTTGCTTGGAAAGTCAAATTTGATTTTCCAGGCACTTAAAAAAGTTACTTCCTTTATGCTCAATCCTTTTCTTTAGCTAGCTAGACCCAGAAGTACCACAACCTCAACTTTACATCTGCACCGTGAACGCATTACAGGGATGAGGGGGAAAAAGGGTTGTTGTGACTGCAAGTTATTGCTGTGTCTTTATTTATAGCTGCAATTAATGCCAGACTGCTGGACATGACAAATAAACTCATTCTGATTAACCTATCTACTGATTAACCTATCTATCAGATTTACAATACAATACAATACAACTTTATTTGTATAGCACGTTTAAAAGACCAGCGGTACACCAAAGTGCTTTACAATAAAATTCCAGATTATGCAGCGGACTCATACATGCAAGGACTGAGCTGACATGGGTATGATTTGATCTCAGTGAGTGCCAGCCCCCCCCCCCCCCCCCCCCCTTATTGGGTAAGTGGAAGAGAATGGATTTAATCACTCATTACCTGAAGGTGCCATTCCAGATTGTTCAGGCCTACCTTAACCCCTGACTGTAGACGCTCCATCTACCCGTGCATCCTTCCATTCTCTTCCACTTACCCAATATTCCGGATCACAGTGGGATGGGTGGGGGGCTGGCACTCACTGAGATCAAATCATACCCATGTCAGCTCAGTCCTTGCATGTATGAGTCAGCTGCATAATCTGGAAAATCAATGTACAAAATAACCACTAAAATAACTGAAACAGTATTTGTTTACATGACAAAAGAGAACATAAGGCAATTGTGTGCCATAAAAGTTTTCTTCCAAGCAAAGGCAATATCGGCTGATTTCACTGATTAGAGAAGAGGAAAGAAGACAAAGTAATCATTGAAATCAGCTGTTCACAATGAAAAACAGCACCCTCGCAGGCTGCAGTGGCACATGATTGCACAACATTGTTACAGAGTGTGAAACAGGTTTCTGACATGTTAACCATATTCTTGTAACTAGAAACTTATCACATGAACTACAGGTCATGTCATACTGAATTTGTAGTGATTATGAGTTTATAATGCTATTTCCTTTACTCCTAAAAGCTCTGATTTCTCCCACTTGGGGCTTAAAAAATGGTAATGCCTGAAGAATTAAAAACGACAGATGCTTCACAACAGCTAACATCTACATATCAGTGTTATTAAAACAATACTTCATGGATATAGTGTTTTATAGTTGGCAAACTGTGATTTCTTTTATCAGAAACAAATTTGTGATAATGCAACCATTAAAGTTATTGTTCAAAGTCAATATGAGAATCCTTCCCATTTCTGCTATCCATCCAATATGATGAAAAAAAATCAATATTATTACAGTAAAACATGTGTAGATGTTTTTAAAAGCATCTTAAAAGCCGGGGGAAACGTAAATTTGATGCTGTCTGTGTCGTCTAATCAGTTCTGTGGATTCATCCTGTTAGGCAGATGACAGAAGAATGGCCAATCCACATGACTGTGGGCCCTTGAAGATCTTTTGTTTATGCTTGCTAGTTAACAGATGCACATACAAGGAAAATTAAAAAAAATGTCTGCAGTCATCAAAGCCATCCATCCAAGAAAATTTGTGAGATCTAATTTGGTTTTCTTTAGGGGTAAATTCAAACTGCAGCATGATAACATACACTTCATTTACATATTTACAAATTACGATCAAACACATAATGCAACTGAAGCTGATCTCAAGTGAATACGTGGTGAGAAACTATTATGCTGCCAGAGGAAAAATCATTAACCTTCATCCCCTTGACAACGAGTTCATGCCATAAAGGAAACTCGTCAGATGGTTTCCACTGCACCAGGCTGTCAAATGTAAATTTGCTGTTTGATCATTCAGCATTATTTCAATTCCTTTTATCCATCCAATGTTGATCCATATGAGGTTTGATGGGTAGGGGTTACCAGTTAACCTAACCCCACTAACTGAATGAGGGAGATTCCATGCAGACACAGGGAAGACATGCAAACTCCACGCAGAAAGGCTGGAGGGTGAACTGGAGGCCAAAGCCTTCTTCCTGTTAGGCACCAGTGTTAACCACTCATATAATAAGATATATATTCATATTATGCATTTAATCATTGAGAAAATCCATATATGAAAAGGCAACACGGGGCAGCTGGACATGGAATCATATTCAAATGCCATGATGACATTATTTGTATTTACAAGCCTGAAGTGTTGAAGTGAAAGCTGAAATGTGCATTTCTAAAAGCCCTGTGAAGTCACATTCCATCATTGATGAACCCCACCAGAGTTTGCTTGCATGCCGCAAACACACAGAGCGCAAACACTCTGATGCCTGATTACATTTCTCAGAACAAGTTTTTGCATCTGGAAAGGAGGAACCCAGCCATTTCTTAAAAATATCAGCCAGATTCTGTTAGGCATTTTCATTTGATTGCACTCCAAGCAAGAGAAGCTGTTTGATATCATGAAGTACATTACTCAATGCTGCTAGAGTATCATGTAAGGGAGCAAAAGCGATTCTTACAACACAAACATGTGGCTGATTACCGCTTAAAATGTTCAGTAAATTCTGTGCATTTGGAAGGGCACAGAAGGCAGAACTTACCAGTGCTCATTTGTTTAACCGCAGTGATGTTTTGCAGGGATTACTCCCTCTGAATATAAAATCTAAGCAAAAAAAACAACATTTACCGCTTTTTAGGTATGACTTCATAGCTCATGTTTTAAAAATGAATTCTAAACAGGAAGGTGTCAAGAAAAATGAGGGTAAATGGGTACGAGCTCAATGAGCTATACCACTTCAGTGTTATTGATGTTAACTTCTTAAAGCAAAATATTTTTGCTGTAATTCTTCTTCAGTCGAGCGAAGCCAGAATCTTCCAACGCAGCCTAGACGCTACGGTGTGAACAGAAACACCGCATGGAGGGCATTCCAGCAGCAATCAATATCTAAAAGACTCCTATGTGAGTAATAGTAAGGAGTTATAATTACGCAGTTATGGGGAGCTCCCTGCTGTGGTTTCACAGCTTCCAAAAACACAAGCAGGCAGTGTCATTACCTCTCCTTTAAGCCAGCTATGTCGAACACCCCTGTTTCGCCTTTCACTGCATTTCCACTCCAAATACACAGATCACTGCACAAGGTTAAGAAAGCAGGGCCTGTGTATTTTGGCAGGTGGAATATATTCTGAAAGAGCAACAAATCTGCTATATTTAGTTTTTGATGGCTGAGGGAGCGATAGGAGCCAAGACATGCGACGGTAAACGACAGGACCAAAGGAAGGGCAGTGCGGCATGACACAAGGGACACAAGAGATACACGCCACATTCTTGCAAAGCTTAAAGCTTCTCTGAAAATTGCCGATCTGTCATTTATGTTGCTATTGAAGGGCGTGCAGCACATCCTCGAGAGCTGCCAGGTAGTGACAAAATCAGGGTTGACACCTCTTTTTCCTGCACAACAACAACAACAACAACAATCTTTATTTATAGAGCACATTAAAAGCCAGGGGCATGCCAAAGTGCTTTACATAAAACAATAAAACAATAAAATGATTTACACTAAAACATCAGAATCATATAGGTGTGGGATTATGTTCACAGGTAAAAACCACTAATAGGAACAGTCAATAGCACACAGCTGTAGCAAAGAGAACTGTACCATCATACACAGTGATAGAGGACATAGGCAACGCAACAATAAAATAATAAAATAATTAAGACTATAACGTCAGAGTCATATAAGTGTGAGATTATGTTCACAGGTAAAAACCACTAATAAGAATAAACTATAGCACAGAGCTATAGCAGAGTAAAGCTGTAAAGCTGAACCATCAAACACAGTGATGGAAAACATTGACAGCACAGGACAACGCAAAACAACCAGACACATTAGAACATTAGAACAACACACTAGAAGCAAGGCGAGAATTTAACTGGTAGAAAAAGCAAGTTCAAACAGATATGTTTTAAGCCGTGATTTAAAAGATTGAATAGAATCAGACGCCCGGATGCCAATCGGGAGACTGTTCCACAGCTCAGGTGCAGCTAGAGCGAACGCTCGATCACCTCTAGACTTCAAGCGAGATCTGGGCTGAACCAACAATGACTGTGAGGAAGATCTTAAGGCCCTCGTAGGAAGATATGAATTTAAGAGTTCCTTAAGATAACTTGGCCCTGTGTTATTAGTAATTTTAAAAGTAAACAACAGAATTTTAAATTGAATACGAAATTTCACAGGCAACCAGTGCAGATCAGCAAGGACGGGAGTGATGTGAGCAAACTTCCTAGTTTTAGTTAGAATGCGTGCAGCGGCATTCTGGACTGTCTGTAATCTATGTAAAAGGGTAGAGTGGAGACCATAATAAAGTGAATTACAGTAATCTAGTCGTGACGTAACAAAGGCATGGATAAGCTTTTCCAAGTCATTGTGCGGGATGTAATGTTTGGCCCTGGAAATAAGGCGAAGTTGGTAGAAACTAGATCTGACGACAGCAGATACTTGTTTGTCAAGTTTAAATGAGCTGTCAAGTAGCTCCACATTGCACCGGCCCGCTACAGTCGAGTGTTGAAGCAGCAGCTGGCTGTCCTGCGCGAGAGGGAGGCTAATCTTGTTTACATTCAATCTGCTATTTCCTGCCCTCTGAAACCTTCAGAGAGCAAAGTCATGTAATACTTGTATTAAAAATAAGTGTAGCAGAAATGGGCCTACTGGCAGCATGCAGCAAGAGGCTTTTGTGGCCTGGCCAAGAGGGCTTGCGGCACAAAAAAAAGCAATCGATACACCCAATATTCCAGCACGTACTCTCAAGTAACAATAACCCACATTTAGACCTACACCACAAGTCCTCGATGTGCTCCAGAGAAAATAAGGAAGCCTACTTTCTGTGTCCATGTCAATTCGAGCAGGGCCGGTGAATATGATGAAATGTAACATTTGCTTGGATATGTGTGTGTGTGTGTGTGTGTGTGTGTGTGTGTGTGTGTGTGTGTGTGTGTGTGTGTGTGTGTGTGTGTGTGTGTGTGTGTGAATGTCAGCGTGTGTATCCTAATGCCAGGTAGAGAAAATATAATAACATGATCGTTTCACATTGCACAGCACAAGCGTTACATTCAGCAGATCCATCACAATGCCTCAGAGTGACAACTTGTGATTTTTGTATTATGATGATTAGGAGCACTTGATGGTTATATTAAGAAAGACAGCAACGGTTAAACTCAGCTTGAATTAGACATAACAGGTTATGTTTTTTGTAAATCAGCGGGATACTGGGTTTAGTGTCATTACAACTTCCATGTTCTTTATAGTGCTCTTATATCAGAGTAGCTCTGCCTGGGGCCTTGTAAATGTAGTTTTCTTCTTCTTCTTTTTTTAAGCTAGATTTTTGTTTGGCTGACTGCTGCTTGTATCCCCCCCCCCTCCCCCTTTGCAACAGATGCAGGCTGTATTAGAGGAAAAAGCTCTGCCAGAAATTAAGGCCTTCAGGAAACCACCAGCCAAAACTGCAGCCATCAAGGCCCTCTGGTGTGTTCCAGGATGAAACAACTGAAAATTTCCTAAAAAGGTGAGAAACAGTTCAGTGCATAAGAGAAACTAACATCTCACCGTAGGACCAAGCAAGCGTGCGTGAAGTGCCCACAGCCCAGAGGACATGAAAGACGCAGAGAAAGAACAGCAGTGCTGCGGTGGTGTCAAACTCAGTTCCTCACCAGCTAGAGCTAACCATAAATGAAAACTATGGCTGGGAATACACCTCCCTCAGGTGCCATATGCCTTTGATTTTTCCAGAACTGCTTACTTTTGCCCAGAATCCCAAAGCTCTCCTCCCTCTATTCATGGAAGTTTGCTGGATTTATGGAAGGTCTGGTACCTTAGCAGCACTTTCCTAATGAAGGCCCAGACCCACACACACAGTACATGCACATGTGGACCGATGCACAAAAAAGTAGATGTCTGAAACCAGCTGCAGCCGCTACAGTTGCCATTCTTGCAACAACAAATAAAAAGGTAAGTTAAGGAAGAGTTCACAACATGTCAGTGATGATTTTGTATAAGTACCTTGAAAAAACCCCCACAAAACTGATAATGTAACCGTCAAAGGAAAGGAAATGGGGATGAAATAAGGCAAAAGCACAACGGAAAAGCGTGTTCTTTTTACGGAAACTAACTTTCAAACTGAAACCATGCAATCACCACATTAAAGGGCTCCCATTCTTTAGGCAACCACTGGTATGCAGTGTGGATGCCAGGGCAGTGTTTTCCATTAGATTTCTCTGTTTTTTCAGTTGATCTGGCAAATTAACTTACAACAGGCTGAACACAAGATGCAGCCTGGAAAGGAGCATAGCAGCAAATTGCATTTATCAAAAACACTCACTGGGACTGTTTACTTTATGTGATCTAATAAAAAAAATGCTCATGCTGAGAGTGTTTCAGTGATTGCACATGGATGTAAGAACAGTAAGTCCCAAGTACGCCCACCGAGACCACATGAAGAGGGGCTACATTTAAAGTTCACCACCTTCATTTATTTGCCACTTCGCTTATTCATGGTATCTCTGTGAGACATTTTTTCCCAGACTGGCTTGCCTGATGAGAATGCGATTGCTCAAGCTCATTGTTGCATTCTTTAAGGATAACGAGGCTTATAAAAGCCATATGTCATCTCCTCGCTGGTCATTAAACATTGCTAAATTTACACATACTATACCACTATTGATTCCACAAATTACATATTCTTTTGAAGGCTAACCACCAGTTTTATAGAGCCCTGTGAGTTCAGGAAGAGAAAAGACAACGTTTCAGGCAAGCATTCCCCGCCACCATTTAACCCTCCTTAAATATCATCAGAACTGCTTTAGATTCTTTTTTAAACTGGCTGCTTTAGCACAGTTTTCCTTCCAACAATGAAGATTTCTGTGTAAAAACAGAAAACACTACTTGAGATGTTAGGAATTCCTCAGTTTCTCTACGGCTGCCTCCAGAAACATATATGTACCACTGCTCGGGCTTTTGGATGCCATTTCTCTTAAGGAGCCAATATGACATCTTACAAAGAACAGCTCAGACGGATATTTTTTTCCCTTGTACTTCATAAGATGCTGTGTCTATTTTTCTGTATGAGAAAAAGGCCTCCAAATAGACCAGTGGAGCCTGGACAAGGACAACGATGACCCTGTAAAAGGCATCATCATTACACACTTATTATCCAGTCCTTCTGTCCTCCCTCACAGCCTTGACAGAGACGTGCATGATGAATTTTGCAGATTCGTTGCCTATAAGTGAAAAAAAAAATCTCCCAATGCACTTTTATTTTTAAATTATTTCTGTGTTGTATATGTTAAACCTGCGGTTTTAAATGGTTTATTGTACTTATATACATATATATATATATATTCCAGCCATGCTAAATTGAAACCTGAACACCTTCCCTATAGCTATACTTTGTTCCCAGTGTCTTGGTCCAGCTCAGCTCTAGCCAGTACAGATTCTTAAGGGTCACAGTCCTGCAGTTTTTATGGATCTCTTTAAATCATCAAGTGCTTAGCAAAAATTGCTAAGTGTCCAAAAAGTAAAACAATGCAGCCAGGTAAGTAATGGGGCGCTTATGCTCTATAGACTAGAGACCACCCAGCAAGCGGCAGCCGACCCAGCCTATTTGCAGCTGTAGGTTTCTAAACCAGGGGAAGGATCCCCGAGCACTGGTCATCAGCTCTGGTTAGAAACATCCCCAGAGTCTTCAGAAGATGAACTGCCTTTAATTCAGCAAAAAGAAAGCTGATGAAGATTAAGTGAGTTGTGCTTTCTCTCTGTGTCATCTTCCTCTCCCATTATTTTTGCATCTAAAAATAATAATTTGACATTTTTACAGGTCCCTTAGGGGAAATTCCCTTATCTACTGGCCTTCTCCACAAGGAGGTCAAAGTTCAGGATCAGTCAGAGCAGCACTCCTGGAACTGGTAACGACTCCACATCTTGCTCAAGGACACTTCAGTAAGGTGGAAGCATGCCAGGGTGGAGCTTGAAGGATTCTGCTGCTGACTTCTCTGACCTCAGCAGTACTTGGACTATTTCAGTGCTTTGCTTTGTTTGGGCTTTTGTATCATTTGCATATTTTGCTCTCCTTTCTCATTAAAGTTGTTAAACCACAGTACTGTATATCTCCTGGCCACAGCAGCCACAATTCATCGTCCACAAAGAGTTCTCTACTAACCCCCCCCACGGGGAGCTAAGAGTTGCTCTCTGACCCCCCTCAGAGGAACACTGGCCAATCGCTATGGAGAGACAAAAAGAAAAAGATGTGCATTGAAGATACGCCAGTGTGGGAAAAGGAAAATGTCCTCTGTAAGCAGCAAGCGCCCAAACCACAAACTTCTGTTGGAAACATGACGATGGCTCATAATGGGAATTAACTGCACAGCCTGAAGAGTCTAGCTTCTCGTCTTCTATCCTGAGCATAGTGTCCCTCTGGCAGCTCTACAGTGCTTTCTTAAGGTAAACCTAGATTCTGACAAGATTAAAGCTCATGAGGGGATGTAAAAGGGTTGTGAAAGCTGCATTCTTTGGATGTGAAATGTAAGCAAAAGCTGTGTGGAAATAAACACTTCCAAATTCTATTGCTCCCAGCTTTTTGTTTTCCATCAGAAAGGTTAATTCAATAGCAGTGAAACCACTGTGGACAGAAATTATTATCATATGCCATATTCTCCAAGGGAGACCTGATTTTATTATGTTGACTTTCAGAGAGTGGAAGGCCCAGTGGAATCAAAGCTCACCGTCAAATGTCCAGCCAGGCCAGGATCAGCCAGTTTCGCATGACCTTCCCTGTCACAGAGTATATTCCCAGCTTTCATCTCCCGGTGGATTTTCCTCATAAAATGCAGATAGCACAGGCCCTTTAAGGTTGATTTGAGGATGTAGACTATCTCATCCTCGCTGAGCTGTGCAACGAAAACACACAAGGATTATTTTTCCAGTGATTAGGAGGCTCCGAAATTTCAGATGGTGTGCGGCTCCTCCAGTTGGTGCAAATTAAGTTGCTTTGCAGTTACACGGCAACAGGTGCTGCTGCTGTTGCTCTGACGTCTGTCTTCATTTTAGACATTATAAAACATGTGGAAGGATGCAATCATGCTTGAAATCGTTCATCCAGCAGACTCTGATTTACTGTCACACTTCAAAGATTCACAAGAAATATACTCCTTAATGTGTACTGATGTTTAAGTGAACTGAAAATGCACCTTTGTTCTGGGGGGGGGTTTTTTTCTTCTCACAGTCCACTCCTCAGTGTCACTCACTGTCACAGCCTCTAAACCTTTATCCCATTTTGAGCCACCCAGTCGTGCAATAAGTCAGCCCTTTAACAACTCAGGCAGCCAGTTGCACAGACAGTAAGCCAACCAGTCCAACAGTGGCAAACAAGTGTGAGAAGGTTTATGAATCAAACATCCCCTGGCCGCACAGGACATGAGTCACACACACCAGAGTGGCAGGGGCAGAAAGCGAGACAGGCAGAGATGCATGGAAGAAGGGGAAATTCCCATTAAGGGATAGCCAAGGAACCAGGCTCAGCCAGGCGCGCCGGCAGAATGTGCACTTCATTAGTGGGAAAGTGCCGGAGAGAACCAAGCTAGGCCAAGTTCTTTGAGGCTCGGGAAAAGCTAATAAAAGTCCAAGCCAAGGAACCATACAAGTACACTTGAACCCACAGATGGAGCAAGGCAGCAAAGGCTTCATCAGAAAATCAGTGGTCAGGTTTGTTGGTGTATGTGACATCATCCATGAGAGTCAACAGAAAGATGGGCCTTCAGGACTTCAGAGGAGCATATCACAAACAGCAGTCTTAAATTTGCTTGCTTTAGCAAAAAGAAAAAAAAGAAAGAAAGGAATCACAGACTCCATGGAAAATTTTGGAGAAGCTGATGAGTCCCTTCATTCTCTACACTATCTAAAATCCAGCTTTTGCTTGCTTCCTATCTTTACAGCTGCACTGGAATCGCCTTGCTTGACTTACATCACTACAGTGCAGACCGGGACCCGTGAGCTATAGGCTAACACAGCCCCAGCAGCCACCCAGCTGTCTGAACTGGGAGAGCTCACATAAAACACAAGCTGTTTCATTGCCTTTACGCATACGGCTACACTTACACCACACATTGGTGCTCTGACTTATGTTAAGAAACTTTCTGTTGCAATACCGCAAAGACCTGTAGCGAGAGTGAGAATCATAAAGAGGAAGAAAAGGGAGCAGGGATATGAGGTGGAAGTTGAATATTTATGGAATTCAAAAGGAGCTGGAATGAGAAAGGCTTTCAAAAGGTGATTTCCGAAGACAGATGCCGAATTTGAGCATGTGATTCACCGCATCTTCTATTTCAAGAAAGAAAGCACACGCTATGATTCACAGATTCATGCAGACACACACTGAAAGGCCCAGAGAGATCAATAACAGTTGATGTTTTTGTTGCTGTGTACAAGAAAAAGAGAGGATGGCTGAATATTTATAGGCAGGATCCCCCTGTCCACCAGCGAGGCCGGGCCCAGGCTTGCAGCACCTGGACAGTTACAGATCCCCACAGTCCACTTCAACTTCTTGGACGCACCTTACACCACGGGAGCCTGCGTTACCTCTTCTCTCCCGCCAGCAAGAGTCCTCTGCTTCCATCTCCCTGCATGCACTTATCTAGTGTTTATTCTCTCAAATAGTAACAAAAGGACGGGCCGCAGAGAACTGTATCTTTTTACAATGTGGTGACATCACTTGTAAAAGTAGTGGGGTAAACACACAGAGCTTGGGCTCCTGGTTTTCCAGGTTTACAGTTCCCCTCCTGTCCATCTAGCAGGGCCCAGTGTAACCCCTGGTGATCCCTGTACTGCTGTCTGACTCCTGATTGGGGTCAGGAACATTGCTCACATTGGTTTCACAGCCCAATTAAATCACTCTGGTGGACACTGTTGTACAGTGCTGTTGATTCAGTCAGTGAGGAGGAGCTGGGAAAAACTTTTCTTCATTTTGCACCATAACACAAAGCATATGAGCATATGAACCTTTAGCACTTACAGGGTGAGTGAAAAGATAATTGAGATAATGAAAAATAATATCATCCAATTTATCACAAAGAAAACAGGGACCAGCTGGAGTCATAAAGGGAAAGGAAACAAACAAAATCCTTATGAGGGCCACGGAGAATATATGAATGGATAGTATTTTATGTTATTACTGAATGTGCAATAAAAGCCTCAAAGCTCAAGCTATCCATTGAAATGTCAACTGTACCATCTAAGTCAATTGAGTGTAAGCCAGCAGTTAAGCTTGTCACTTCAATATGAGCTCAGACATCTGAGCGTAACACCGCTATAACAGCGAATTTCTGGTTACCCACACTTGGCCTGAAAATACCAATTATGCTGCTCATATGGTTGTGTTTAATCAAATCTGTTGATATTTTCCTCCATCGCCTTATGTTTTCTCAGATGAACAATGTGACTGGACAGTTTCCAGACTGACAAGGAAATCCGCCCACCTCGGATGTGGTCTCTAACTCAGTGCACTGTAAGCAAAATCCAAAGCTGGAGTGTTGGTTGTTGGAATGGTTGGATCTGGGATGAAAGTGAATGACAGGATGGGATTAATTTAGGTGAGCTGCAGCTCAGTCACTACATCAGTAAGATTGAGTGCTGCGTTGTGCATTTTACATTTAAATTGAGCATCCCTGTTGTATTTGTACTTCAATGGCTGCCACAACGTAT
Source organism: Copadichromis virginalis (assembly GCF_057382275.1). Classification (NCBI taxonomy): domain Eukaryota; kingdom Metazoa; phylum Chordata; class Actinopteri; order Cichliformes; family Cichlidae; genus Copadichromis; species Copadichromis virginalis. Next base: position 9,267,254 of record NC_140628.1, on the reverse strand, counting down.
CCCTGTTTAGCTGGAGCGAAGAAAAAGAGAATGGGTCTTGACTTTAAGTAAAACCAGGGAGGATCAGCTGATCTTCAGCTGTACAGTCAGAGACATGGAGCTGGTTTCTGCTAGTTACTGGGCCACTGCGCTGCAGTCAGCGCTGTAATGAGGAGCATTTGTCTCTGCTTCCTTTGACAGCATCTGTTGACTGTTGCTGCGCCCCCCTTTTCCACCAACCCCAACCAAAAGTCCCAGATACACAACAGCTAAATAAAAACACACAAATTAGCCATGTGGACCATGGTAAACATTTCCAGCTTCACAGTCCAGACCAGCTGCAGCTCCACAATGTTACATGCGCTGCTATACAGCACAAAGCCTACCTCGCAAGCTCCTCCAAGGGAAGACCTTTAACCTGAGTAGCCTCCATAGATTACAGAAAAGAGTGGTACCATGCTTACCATACCATGTTTTTAACCAGCAATGGCTACATCCAGTAAAGCTCAACATCTGGATTTGGAGATTTGCCTCTAGGGACATGGGGGAGAGAAAGTCCAATATTAAGTCTTGTTTCGCTCTTTGGTTTTGTTCTTCTGTATAAGATTCAGAGAGCTTCTTTGTCTGCTGCAGTGTCTGTTGATAAGCAGGTAGTATACAGCAAACAGAGGGAAAAAAGCTGCAGATGCCATAGACCCAAGGTGAACCGCACAGGTCAGTGCTATATACATAAAAATTGAATTGAACTTAAGGTGCAAATACATTATAAACTTGGACGGCTCAAAAGTGTTTTCATATCTCAGCTGCATGTATTGTTACAATAGAGTAAAATTTTGTGCAACCTCCCTTTCAGTTTGCTTCAAACTGACCTGCACAGGTTACCTTGTACTACCAAATCTACTGTGCCAAATTCTATAAAAAATCTGTTGCCTTTATGGAATAATTTAGAATTACCAAGTGCAATATTACCAGAGGGGCAGCAATCAATTCCCATGTTTAAACCAGTAATGCATCCACCATAAGCGTTAACAAAGATTTATAAATCTAAAAAGTCAGAGTAATTGTGGATATGGACCTTTTATGGTATTTTTAACAGCTCCCAGTGCTGTGGAACCAGGCTCTGGATCCCCTAGAGCCTCTAACAGCAAGCCCTCCGTGAACATCCCGGGGACTGCATTCCCTTTTCCTTTTTCTGCTGGTAGTGCTACACCACATGTGAAATCAATACCACATCATTTATAGCCATTTCTCACTTGTGCCATCAAATCTGAAACTTATTGCCAAAAGTATTACTATTTTTAATACTCTCTCTTCAAAGATAAAACTCACTTTATGAAAAGCAAGAGGGAAAAAAAGAAAAAGATAAGAAACCATAGCTCCAAGGAACAAAATGACAGAATATTTAAAGGGTGTCAAAGAGTGCACTTTTGAATGTACCAATGCCTATTAATGCCGTTCCTGTTTCATTCTTAGTAGTAAATGAATTCTTGAGAAGCGTTTCAATTTCATGCCTAAACGGCAAGGGCGTGTGATGAGAGCGTCCAGAGCGTTAAGCTGGATATTCAGGGTCCTCCACCAGCTCTAGGCCCTCTCGTAGGTGTTTAATAATAAAGCCTCGGTTCATCCAGCTGAGCAATTTGACTGAGATTATGTTCTTCACAGACCAACCCCAGGGCCCTTTAACTTTCATAAAACATAATCCTGGAACACACTTACACCATCCATCATACTGACACCCCCTGCGTATGCAAAGACACATTTTTTTGTTTTACAGTGACAGGTGAAATTCAAGGCTTTTAGCAAATATTAAATCTGTGAAAACATACAGACAGTTTTCTTCACCTGTCTCATTCAGGACGGTGCAGCAACAAGCATGGCACGGCTGAGCATTTGCTAAAGTCTGAATGCGAACCTCCACTTATGTGAGAAATCTGTGATTTTTGAGCAGTTTTAACGTGAGCTCACACCTCTCTCTGCAAGCCCCTCAACGTCCAATTACAACATTCAAACGCCGGCGACAAGAACCTGTTTCCATCCAAAAGAGTAAGAGGGGAATGTAGTTCTCTTTCCTCTGTGGTATTGGGAGTATTTTACCAGAACCTGGGCACCGCTCAAAAGTCTATGTAAGGACACAGTTGCTGGTTTTTCTGCGCATTTCCACTCCCATCAGACACAGCAGCACACAACACTCACTCGATCTTGCCACAGGAGGACTTTTTCCATCAACTTCAAACAAATACTCAAGTTGTGACTCGACTTCCCCCTGGTTTTACGACAAAGCACCAGTGTTGGTATAAAACAGGTCATTGGGACCTCCCCAGGACTAGTTTGGTGGAGTCGTGCAACCTGCCAATATCCACAGCCGCCCAGGAGCCCCCCTCCCAACCCCCCACACCCCCACCTGACCAATAACTCCACTCTCACCCATATGTCGTAAACAGCTTAAAACCCTATTAAAAGCACAAATACATTTCAGAAACTAAGTGGACATTTATAAAACAATATTTCCTGTCTGTGAGTTGACTGCATGACTGTGGTGACTGTGTGACTGTATGGATGCAGAAGCTTATAATGTATTCCTAGTGGTGGTCAAACTTTTCCCTGGCTACAAGTTGTGAACATGCATCCTATAAATGCATCAGTAAAAGACGGTGATTTACTGGGCTGGAAGGGAAGTGATTACGAGTGACTGATGAGAGAGCAAAAGCAACCTCCCTAAAGACTGCACCTGTGTATATTAACATTTACTTAGCGTGTGTGTACGTGTGCGAGTTCGTACGAGTGTGCGCCGACGTAATAATGCCTGAGAGCGTTTTTGTGTGCTTGTGCGTATGCGTGTGTGGGTCCTCACGCTAAATGCAACCATACAGGCATCCGAGCTATTAATGCAAACCACAGAGGAGCAGAAATCCATCAATAACACAAGAGTCCATTCAAAAAAAAAAAAAGATGTTATTTTAGTTCAAAGAGTAGGCGGGAAATCACAGGGGGAGAAGCAACAAGGCTGGACTCCAGCCAGAAAGGATATTTTTAGTCAAAGAAAAACAATTCCCCTTTTCTATCTTTTATGATAGTAATGTCTTGGTGAGTCCCTGGCAGAAAAATGATAACACGCTGAAGAAATATTGCTCCTTGTGGGTACATTTAATTAGATAGTCTTATGCTCATATGAAAATCTGAGAGAAGTGCCTCTGTCCCAAAGGTACTTCACAGCCAAAGGTCCTTTTTGTAACAGTGTCAAGATCTGCTCTCATTCTTTTCTTTTTCTTTTTTTTTTTTAAGTGGAAAGCCATTTCCTGACTCTCTTTGTAATGCACATAAGTCTGGCACATCACAAAGGGAGAGAAAGGCAAGGGAATAAAGAAATTATATGAAATCACACAGGATGAATGTTATTGTTGTTGCTGTTGATGTGGGAAAATGACTTGGTCTATTGCATTATTCATTCCTCTTCCAACAACTTCACAGAGATTTTTTCGAGGAGGCTTGATTTCACCAAAATCACGACTAGTAGTCTTGATCAACAGTTTTTTAAATCCATTCCTCCGTTTCTCCATTCCTCAGTTCGGCCCTTTTCACTGGCCCATTTCTCCATCTGCTTCTTCAAACATCTGCAGCCCCTTCCATTCTGCAATTCCTCCATTCCTTCATCTTCCTATCCATCAAACCTCTCTTTTCTTTGTCCACCCAAGCTCTGTTAAATCTCCCCGTGCTTTAATCACTCAATCTTTGCTCCATTTCCATCTTTCCATCTCACCGCAGGTAAAGGACTGACTGAGCGGTCGCTGGGACCTTTTAAAAATGTCACTTCTGACAGACTGGATGAGACACTGCACCGCTGTGTTGATTTATCCTTCCAGCGTGCTGCAGTAACTTTGTTAACGTCTCTCATCAGCCTATTAACAACACTTGAGCACGGCCAGGAAACAGGTGCTGGGAGAGTTTTACTGTCCATCACCTCACCAGCAGGAGCTGATCAGCAGAAAAGGAGTGCAGGCATAGTTACATCAGAGGAGCCAGTGCTTTGAGCCCACAAAGACACAACTTCAATAAAAAGCAGTAGAATGTGCGTTGCTTGTTTTAGTGGAAATCAGCGTGTGAGAGAAACCGTGACAGAAAGGAGACTGAAAGCAAAGTTAGAAGTTGCATAAAGTTGTGTGAATGGCTGTGTTTGTGGGCTGTTTGCTGAGATTTTGCTCTTTTCAAAGAGAAGCGCAAATTTCCTTTGTGTTTCATTAAGCTTTAACCGTCGTCGCCAATATGAACTTTTGTTCCATTAAATACATTTTTGATTTGTGGCAGATTTTGACCAAGAAAGGCCTGAAAGATGAGGTGCCAATCAGTCCCTGTTCAGTCAGAGAAGTGGTAAAGCAGCAATGATGCAATGGTTGAAGGGCAACAAGGCATAACAAGCTTTTCTTTTTTTCTTTTTTTTTAAAGCACCACAGCCCTTACACCAGCAGAGCAGCTGAATCCAGAAATCCCCACCCGGCAACAAAAAGGTCATGGCTTTCACAGCTCAGCCATGAAGAGCTTCAGAACGTTCTATGAGAAAATACCATTTTCATGACGAGAGTGTACAACAATGCAAAAATGCAGTGACCTTGCAGCGGGGAGAATATGCTCGAGACAGTTTGATATGACCCTCTCTGCCTATATTGTAGTGGTGGAGGAAGCGGAGCCCAGAGCCTGCAGGGTAATGTTCACCTAAACCAGCTCTCCTGCTGGCTTTTTACACACATATACCAACACAGCTGTGATGAGGTGGGGAGTGGTGTGGCTTGCACAAATCATCATTTTTGTCTTAGTTTCCTTAATTTCAGTCTCCAGTTTTTCCATGTTTCTGTGGAAATCTTTCCATTCCAGCATTTTGTAACACTCCTCCTGCCCTTCTATCATTTAATCCTTAGGCTGTCAGTTAGTGCTTCAATTTTTCTGCTTCTAGACAGGTACCAAAGAGATACAGGCATTATAATTTGCTCACAGTCAGTTAAAAGTCTCAGTTAAGTGTTAAATGGACCTTTAATGAATACTGACAAATATAAAGACTGACATAGTGCTGTTTTTTAAGCTTCCGGGCTATCAGTCAAACCTGTTGAGTTGACAAAGATCAGATGATCTATCAGACATTTTTGAGGCACATTTATGATCATATACAGATCCCTCTCCTCCTCACTTCCCTGCTTGCCATCACAGCAGACAACAAATAACTGAAAATGTCATCTTCATGGCAGAGAGCTCCACAGAAGCACCCGGCCAAGCGGAGGAGCAGACAAGCCGAGGAAGCTATTTGCTGACAAATGGGATTTGGTGTTGGGCTTGAGCAGCTTTAACTGGTGGGTTTTATTGGTTGATGGAGCACAATATCATGGCGGTTTTCTTCTCTATGCCTCTCTGGTAGCGTGGATAACATTGCAGGGAGTAAAGGCATTTGGTCACGCAAAGGTGCTGTTAAACAGATGGCAGGAGACCAGTGAAGAGAGTGGCACTGGACAGCAGATGGAGAAAACATCACGCGGAGACCAGAAGAATGCAACACATATATATCTGAGACTCTGCCAGCATATGATCCTCCTCTAGTTTTTAACAAGTATAATGTTTTCAGTGAGGTTTCAGACTGTGCCCTAAATGAAAAAAAAGGAAAGAAAAAAAAATACTTAGATACTTAGATAATTATTTTTTCATGGCCAGTGGTGATTTCATAAATGACATTTAAGCCCCCAGTTCTAAAAGTGACAGTCATGCACTCGTCACTGAATCATACGGCCTATGATGATAGATCATAAAATGTTTCAGTATTTTGAGGTTAATCCAACAGGGGGCAATCTTGTACAATAAAGCAGGAGCAAAAGCTTTCTGCTGTCACAGCTGCACTACAATATGCGTTGCAGTGTGCAGGATGTTTTTCTCCTCGGATTCTCCAACCAGTCTGGGACAGTATTTTCTTTTTTTTTTAGCTGCTACTTATTTTTTATTTTCATTTGATAAACATGGGTTTTTAATCACCATTCTCTGTATATCCTGTCAGATTTAAACTAACTTTCTGAACTTGGTCTCACATAATAGCTTCCAGTGATATTAGTTAACTGGAAACTTCAAAAGACAGTTAAAATTAGTATCTTGTGTCTAAAAAGTCACAATAGCTCAGATGGATAGCTTGTTCTAACAAGTCCACACTAACTGTATTTACCTTTGTTGAGTGGATAATTTTCTTAAATGTCATGAAAAAGACCTGTTTTAAATTTCAGAAATTCAGAAGAAGGTTTATAAAGCATGGCAGCCACTACAGAGGGAAGTGTTAAAACAAAAGAAAAGAAAGAGAAAAGGCCAAGCCCATGCTGTAAAAGACAACACCAAACACTAATAACAGCATACCAATGTTATTGTAAAACAGATATGTCTTTGTACCTATGAATTATATACTTAATAGTTTGTGTATCTTTTAGTTTTATTTCTAGAAGAAAATATATTTACAATACACTGTACCAACTTCATTACACGCTGACATAAAACAGAAAGTCTTAGTAAAATTCCATTTCGTTCTCAAATAACAACAATCAAGAACCCATGAGGTAAGAGAAGCATAACCCCCCGTTTTTCTAGAAATGTACAATTTCAGGTAAAAGGGTGTGATGTGGAGGAAAATGTGACTTTGGGGGGTCTTTGAATCAAAAACACCCCATACTCAGAGCTGCTGCTGGGACAGGATGAGTGCGAGTGTAGGTGGGGATGTGGGGGGTTTGAAACCACAGCAGGCAGGTAACAGTGACAGGTTTACCTCCCCCTGCTCTTATACTATGGACCTGACATCCTGTCTGCCAATATACACAGAGACACATCAACACGGAGAGACAAACAGGCCCAGTCAGCCTCCAGAACAGGCCAACAGCTCCACGTTTTCAGTCAAGGGCTCCACATGTGGGTACGGCAGAGGTAAGACGCAGCATGTGAATGTGAGGCGACGCTATTTGACAGGATATTAAAGGTCAAATACAGACATGTTGAAACTATTTTGTGTTATCTCAAGAGCTCGCTCACATCTCCAGAGCTGGGACAGTGAATCTCTAAAATAAGAGCTGTATGGCAGGAGTGGGCCATGACAGCATTTTAGTCACTCTGTTATAGAGGATAGGCATAAAAAGGTTTAACACCATTTCTATAAAATAAAGGGGAAAAAACTACATTTATCTTAAAAGTGATGTACATGACTGGCACGCCACAATTATTGTAAGCAAATAGTTTGGTTGGAAATATATTGCAAAACCCAAAAATGTCAATAGCATTTGTATGTATTTATCTTCTACATTTCTAGATACATTCCTGTGCACACTTGTGTTTGACAAGTCCAAAACTCCTTTCTGTATCCAAACCTGTTCCTTTAAATTTGGGAGAGCTTCATGGTTCCTGTTAGTCCTCTCTGCTGTCACTCAGTGTTACTGGAAGAGGAGTGTCGGCCATTACAGGCTTGGCAGCTGCACTGAGCTGCAACACTGATACTCTGTGGGAGTCTATCACAGAGAATGATGGCGGCTGCAGGGGACTTAGGGCAGGGCCAAAGGGCAAGACACTAACTTTCTGGCTCTGACATTACCCGAACTATAAAGACTACAGTAATCCTATAGCATAGATTAGTGCAACTGTAAAATCCAAACTGTAAAATAGAGGCCAAAATGTCCTGTCATGCGAGATAAAATTCCGACGCAGTAAACTTAATATTTATACTTAGGACATATTAGTATAGCGGTGAAATCATAGGATAATCAAAAAGAATTGAAAACATTGAGCTACATTATGTTCACCTCCGGAACTGAATTAATATTCGTGTTAGTTTTGGATATTATTGATTTGAAGTAGTTATGTGTAGCATTTTTTTAATACCACAAAAAAACAAATCCGTCTCATACATGAAGCAGTAAATTTTGCCGATAATAAGACGACTGTCTCACTGAAGAGTTTAACTTTTAACCTCACAAAAAAACTCCCACAGGAAGTCGGTATTCTCCTAGCAGAATTTTTGTGTGTATATTTCACGAGATTTTAATGAATTCAGACTGTTTAAATTATACTGGCAAATTCCAATTTTATTAATAGTGAATGTATATCTCTTACACAAGCACAAGATATACTTGAAAAAAAAGTACTATTTATTTTAATCGGATTTTTTTTTTCAAGAACCAAAAAAAAAAAAGCATAATTTTCATTTTTCCAATTTTCCAGGGTGAACTGGATACGTTGAGAAAATGCCATTATTTGTAATGTTAAAATGCATGGTTCTGTGTGTATTCTATTCTGTCTGTAGCTGTTGGGGTTTTTGACAGTGAAGATAGGAGGCTGGGGTGATATGAAACCGAACGAAAAACCACAAGCATGTTGTGTGCAGACGATGTTCTGCAGCTCTAAGAAAACGAAAATTAGGCTACATGAGCTCGTGGATAGACTTAACGTCTTAGACAAGCACTTTACTTGTTATCTCTACTATAACAGAATAAAATCTCTCGTTCTGTTTTTCTGTCTTATGTGGTTATTAAAGGCGCACATTAATAGATCTAAAAGAATGCACTGCACAAATGAAATTATTTTCCCTCTTGTGGGTTTAAAGTCTGCCTTTCTTTTGATATAAACATATATATACAGAAAAAGAGAATTTATTCCGATCTGTGCACTTCAAGAATATCAGTTCGTTTTAAATTACGAGCTCATCCTGTGCACACCGGGTCCATTCACAGTGAAGCGCTTCTCTGCGATGTGAACAGAAAATGTAAAGTTGTTCTGTGAGACAGTGTTCTGTCAGAGCCGCGAATGCTTGAGAAAAGAGGGGAGTTTGCTGTTGTAGCTATGCTACAATAGGCGGCGCTGCAGACCTGCATTCTGCAAAGTGTCTACAGCAAAGGAGGACCGCAACCAACTCCAAACCTCTGTCAGTCCTGCTGCACACCAACACCTCATATGTATCAGGCATATAGGAGAAAAATAACACTTCGAGAGATCGCAGAAATATATGTATATATAGAGATAGATAGATTGAGTACCTTTGATGGATTTGGGCATCTCATTAGAAAAAAAAGTATGTCAGGATGACTTTATGATTTTATTTAAAAACAAACTCAATCACAGTTTTATTAAGACGCCTCTCGATTTAAAAAATAAATTTTAAACTTTTTTTTATTTTATATATGAACTTCTTCAAGTACAATCTGCTCATGTGCCTGAAGTCACGTCTCTTTCTATGCAGCACAAAAGGCGTACACTCTTTAGCTTCTGGTTGAGGCTGTCAAAAAAAAGTCTTCATTACTTTGCATCATAATCTGCGGCCAGAAACCAACCTCAATGTAATTAAAGGCCAGTGTGATTAATCTCATATAGTCTGTCACTGCACATAAATTCAATTTTTAAAAAAAACCGTCTGAATAATAATAATGATGCAAGAATGAGACTAAATTAAAACAACCAGCTCTGCTTAATGCTTATCTGAACACACACATGCACAGTTTTCCCTTCATTTTATCGTATGCCATTTGTTAAGTATAGCTAGATGTTTATTTGTTGTGCTGGATGGGGGGACACCTGGGCTGATCAGCGTTGAAATGGGCATATAAAGGTTTTTAAAAAGGCAGGCAACAATTCCTGTGGTGTTTTTGCAACAGTGTAATAACCGTAATAAGCACCCTTGTACAGGTGTTTTAACGCAAGTTACCAAAAAATAAGAAAAACAAATCAGCTGTCTTGAGAATGCGAATTCTTTCTCTTTATTTTATCTCCTCTTTTTCTATCAAAAACCTTTCTCATTTTTTAACATTATTATTATTATTATTATTATTATTATTATTATTACCACAGTGAATTAAACCATTTAATGTTGTGGTTCTTGCATATGCCCTCCATTTCGCAAATGGGATCTATGGTTTCAAAAAGAAGGAGGAAAAAAAATCTTGTAAGCTCCTCAAGTATCCAAAAGCACGTTTTCAAAATCGTGGAACTGTGAGGTGGGGGGAAACGTTCAGGGTTTCCTCCCGTGCTTCCAAACATGCCTCCAAAAGAAGCTATCAGCCTTGGCTGGATGGTATATGAGAGGTGTCAGAGGAGGCAGGTCGAACTGAGCACGCTCCTCTACTATGGTCTGGAGCCTTAGTTGCTATCCAAACACAAATAAACAGAGGGGAACATTGGAGTTAATGATAGAGGAGGGGGGTGGAGGCGTGTCGGGGGGCGGGCTGAGCGCTCGAGTCCTGGAGCACTAAAAAGTGAAGAACCGCACACTTCCAGCCCCAGCTCCGGACGGGACTCACACGCTGCTGCTGTCTCTCCTCCAAACTTTGCCTCTTTCCACATTTTTTCACAACTTGTCACATCTCTGCAAAAGTCCGAGACATCAGACTTGGCTGCATGGCTACATGAAAGTTTCATGGACTTGGATCTTGGAAAACCTTTAGCGACGCTTTATTGGAGCTCGTCGCCTCTATAGTTACTGTGGATTACTGACATACCGCAGGACCTTTGGCAGCTATTTATTGGGGTAAGATTCTGTTTGGCAGGGTAGGATTTATGTCTGAGGAAGGAGAACCAAACCAACATATTAGAAGTTGTTATCTTAAAAAAAAGAAAAGAAAAAGTTTAGTGTCTAGGCTTTAAAGCAAAGACTCAAAGACTCTTAGAAAGTGATCAGCTTTTAATGACCAAACATTTCTTTTTTTTTTAAAGTGTTCTAGAGAGGAGTGTTGTTTCGTCATATTACTAACTAACTTGAGGTCACAGTTCACTCACGCTTTGACATTGCTGGCCTCCGTCCACGGCGCGCAGCATTACTAAAACAAACAGTGATCTTCGCGTTTGTAAAGACTTGTCACGACTGATAGAAATGTAAAGCCTTCTGCCAAAAATAAACACATGAAAAGCTTTAAAAAATGAACCTTACAAGGACTCGAAGAACAAGACCGGACACTTGGCTGCTCCCGAAGTGTAAGCGCAGTCCAAAGGTGAGAACAAGAACAAGCTGAACGAACTCCCTGGGCAAAGAACAGCAAGTGCCTTCGCGGTGTTTCACGCTGCACCTGTGCGAAATTATATTTAACCCCTCACCATCGGTGAGAGGGAAAGCGAGGCAGAAAGAGCTGAAGGCAACGACCTGACCGAAACAAGCGACCGGTAGCTACCCTGACTACCGTGTGCGCAAGACTCATAGTCTGCAAGTGTGGATAATGGCTTAATCTCCGAGGCAGTTTCAGGACAGGCTGACTTCTGACATATTGTGTTAAAATATGATTTGGCTTGATCTGTCACAAAAGAAAAAGTGTAGATACCTAAATGATGTATTTTACTATCTAAACACAGCTCGCTTTTCTTCTTTTTCTTGATCATATCTAAAGGTCAGCACAACTGGCCTATTGCCAGTCCCGCGTTCACCATCTGGAGCCTTGAACTTCTACGGTGGATCTTCTTTTTTCTGTGTGGGAAAACATAACTTGTCATCCCCACAAACTCAGACACAAGCCAATTTTTATACTGTCAGCTCACCTCATTTGTCCTAAACAGCGGAGGGAGCTCGCTTCTGCTTTTGTTTAAGGGAAACATTATTCTTTTGAAATGTAGGTTAAATGCACAGGGGTCATTTGCTGCCATGTTGCCTTGCCCAGGGGAAGGGGGGGAAAAAACTTCATATGGAAAAAATAAATAAATAGATAAATATTACATTAAAAACCTTAAAAGGAAAAAAGTGCCTATAAAATTAACTCTTCCAAAATAAAAATGAAAAGCACATGCATTTCCATCAGAGACAGACAGCGTGTATGTTTTGCTCCTTCAATTAATAGTATATTTCATCTCTTCTGTCTAAATTTCAGACTTGTACAAATCCGGGCTGCTTACGTTTGTTTTGTTTGGTTTTTTTTATTGCGAAATACTAACTGCAACTTTAAAACACACACCAAGCTGTGCTTTCTAATTACCTCGTGTGAGATTTAGTGCTTCATTCAGAGTGATCTGAAATTGCAATTTGCAGTGTTAATCGATACCACATGAGTTGTTTTACACCCACTTGATTTAATTATACTTTCGGTGACTGATTTGTTTCCTAAATTTTGATTTGAAGCGCATCTCCGTGTCGGGTGGGGGAGGAGGGGGGGGGGGCGACTGTGTTTTTACATTTCCTCAGTGGTTTCGCTTATGCAAAACAGAGGTTTAGATATTATAAGCAGGCCGGGACAGGCTAATATAGGGCAATCCTTCTGCGCGTTAACCTGAGCGTTTTATTCATCAGCTTCCTCGCGTTGAACCAGGTGCAAAAAATAAACTAAGCTAATTCATTATATATATGCCTAAATTAGGTTTAAAGGGGAGAGGGGGTGGCTGGGTATATTCACCTTTGCGAAAAACATATTTATATCAGTTTAATACAATAATGAAAAGTTACAATTTCAAAAAATAAAATCTTTTTAAACAGGTGGATTTAAGTAGTCTACCATAACCGGTAACTGAGACGTCACATTTTCTCTGTTCTTCTTTCCACACAATAACCAGTTCTTGGGATTAACACACAACGCTTATTGTTCGGTGTGTTCTGCATTCTCAGGGTTATCACCGCGTCTTCTGCAGAGGTCTGAGCCGAGATGGGGAGCAAAGCCCTGCACGCTCCGATCCCCCTGCACCCAGCCCTGCAGCTCACAAACTACTCCTTCCTGCAGGCCGTCAACACTTTCCCCGCTGACCAGCTGCAGGGACTGTACGGCCTCAGCGCCGTGCAAACCATGCACATGAACCACTGGACTCTTGGCTACCCACACATGCAGGGACTGAGGTCGACGATCACGGCAGCCGCCCAGGGTCTGGTCGACCCACGGATTCCCTTCCCAGCTTTGCCCTTCACCGCCGCGGCGCAGTTATTCCATCCAAAGCAAGCCACCGTCGCGCACGGCATCCCCTCGCTGCAAAAGGACAGGCCGAGATTTGACTTCGCGAACCTGGCCCTCGCTGCCACGCAGGAGGACCCACCGAAAGCTGCGGACCTGGCAAAGCTGGCATCGGGACTAGGGGGAACCATCTCCGAGCTGAGCAAGCTGTCCCCGGACAGAAAACCCACCAGGGGCAGGCTACCATCCAAGACTAAAAAGGAATTTATTTGTAAGTTCTGCGGCAGGCATTTTACCAAGTCCTACAACCTCTTAATCCACGAGAGGACCCACACAGATGAGAGGCCCTATACTTGTGACATTTGCCACAAGGCTTTCAGAAGACAAGACCATCTCAGAGACCACAGGTAAGACGGATTTATGGGATATTATGCGCACTGGGTTAGGACGAGGGGGTCAGCAATTTCCAGCAGCAATGATGATTTGTGATTTTAAGTCTCAGATATCTCGATTTAAGTTAATAGCCTCTCCAGAACCGGCCATTAAAATTATATTCCTTAATTTGTGCTATAAAATGCAAGCAGGCCTGTTCCCTAAAACTTCTCCACGAGGGCGCTAAAGCACTTTTCAGCATTAAGTTGGACATTCATAACTTGCACAGTGGAGATTTTCGGCTCTGTGACTGTGGGCTCTGTAACATTTACAAGTAACTTCGTGCATGAGCGGACATTGATTAAGTGTCATTTCTGTTTTACAGATACATCCACTCCAAGGAAAAACCGTTCAAATGTCAAGAATGTGGGAAGGGATTCTGTCAGTCTCGAACTCTAGCCGTCCATAAAACCTTACACATGCAGGTAAGCTCAGAATCTTAACGCGACCTTTAACGTGTGATACTCTCTGATCATAATTCACCTGTCTACTGCATGCATGGGGGTGGAAAAAGAAAGCCTCACAAAACCTATCACTAAATTAAAAAAAAAATGTGAGTCAGAGATCCACAGAAAATAATACAATAAAAATAAAAAATAATATGCAAACAAGTAAATTAGATCTGACACGACAGTGGATTTATCAGATTATTGAAAGATTGAACTGATAGACCTTCTATCCAATTAAAGGCAATAATCCTTTGCTTGCTTTAAATCTAAACAGGAATCTCCACACAAATGCCCCACATGCGGAAGAACCTTTAATCAAAGAAGTAACCTGAAAACTCACCTTCTCACCCATACAGACATCAAGCCCTACAGCTGTGGCCGCTGCGGAAAGGTGTTTCGGCGCAACTGTGACTTGCGACGGCACAGTTTGACGCACAGCCCACATCAGGACTACTAGCCTGGAGAAACAAAAATAACAATGGACAAAACGCAGAAAGACAAATCAGCGACATTTTTCTTTTGGATCAAGGACAATCTCCAAGTGAGGACATGTTTACTTCAGCACGTTTTAGAGTGGGATTTGGTTGCACCTCAAGCGGAACAACAGCGGAGCCAGTGCCATGTCCAACTTTCACACCACCTGTAAATATCAAATGTACATAATGTTGTTGCTCATGTTGTTGTTGTTGTGTTTTTAATGTTCTTTTTCTGACCTTGAAATGGTAAAGTTGTCAAAAAACAGTCATAAATTTAAAGTATGTTAAATTGTATTTTAGAAATAAATATTTCCATGATACATTTGGATTTCCCCCCGTTTTTATTTCTCATTTTCACTGCCACGAAACAGAGGACACAGTGTTACAGCCCAAAAAGCAATATTTAGGTGAAATCTTTTACCATGGTCATCAAGTTAATAGTCTGTATGTTTACAGCCGGCGGGCAGTGAGAGCTTATGTGGCGGACGTGTTGGGCTTTTTAGCAGGGAGTTAGCAGGAAACACCACATGACAGAAAGCCCCGAGGACGTCTTTAGCTCCTGGAAAAGAGCATAACTTCATAAGCACAATCCTGTGTGCCATCGCGGGTGATAATTGATCATAAAGTTTACAATGATTTTTCTTCGAATAAAAGTTACGACCATGTAACGGTCAGTCATTACGCACTGTCTGCCAACCACCTCTCAGTGTCTGTACGTCTCAGAATTATTAGCCTCTATTATTATCTTAGGCTACATGTCCTCTACAGAGGCTGATCAGTATTATATTAGCCGCATTAGCGGCCATATCACATGTCTTTATCTAGATCACCTCTGACATCATAAGTGACCTGCAAAACGGCAGAAGGAACCATCAGCGCTAAGAAGGCATTTTCACGCAGCCGTGTGTCTGCGTCTGTCCTCAGATGGTGGTTCAGAAATGTTTTTAAGAACCTGCTGTGTTACCGAGCCATATTCGAAATGTAAAACACCTGTACCACTCAGCTGCTGACGTCTAATGGGCCTGACGTGAGTCTCCTAGTTTAATTTTTGGACCTATATGCGCCATAGACTAATTTTATGAATTAAAAAATATATATACAAAGATTATTTCTCAGGTCCTTATGATTCAATTCAATTTTATTTATATAGCGCCAAATCACAACAAAAGTCGGCTCAAGGCGCTTCATAGATACAGAGGCAAATAGCCACAAATAGCCTCAAGCAAAAATGGAGAGCGTTTTGTAAGAACTCATTTACACTGTGGTTTAAATTTTGCGTAGATACACAGAAAAACCCACCAAGATCTGGATTTTATCCAACTAAACTTTGACCGACCACTGATTAACCACCAAGCCTGCTGCCTGTGACCGGACGAGCTCGTCTATAATGTGTTGGGTGTTTTTTTTTTTGTTTTTTTTTATCATTTGGTGAAGTCAAAGCGAGATTCTCTCCTCTGACTCTCTCCTCATCTCTGTGTCTCTCGGTGTTATCTGGCCTTCGGGCCCTTTGTGTCCCCGTTTCAAGAGCCAGCGGTGGCTACTGACTGCTCGCCTGAAACTTGATTTTCACCTTACGGTGCAATTAATTGCACGAAAAAGTAGCATTTATTTCTAATGGGCTCGAAAATAGGGTCTGGAACAAGTGGTTACAATAACATCAGGAGATTTAAAAGTGCGTTCATTGCTGCTGAAAGGCCATTAACTAAGGCCCGTTTTATTGCGCACTGCGGGCTAGGATTTTCCTAATTATTTTCTAAAAGGAAAGACAACAAAGTGCGACGTCTCCAGCGAGCTCATAAAAAAAATTAAAAAAGAAGGAGGAAAGTATTTGAGCTGTTTGACAATCACATAAAAACATAATTCATTAGTAAAACATAAAAAAATTCAATCTGAAAACTATATAATATGAAAAAAACACACACAAAAAGGTCATGTAATAATAATAATAATAATGTTTGATATACATATATATATATATATATATATATATATATATATATATATATATATATATATATATATATATATATATATATATATATAAAACACCCAGCACGCCCCTGCGGGCGGTTTATCCTTCAAGCTCGGGTCCTCTACCAGAGGCCTGGGAGCTTGAGGGTCCTGCGCAGTATCTTAGCTGTTCCCAGGACTGCGCTCTTCTGGACAGAGATCTCCGATGTTGTTCCCGGGATCTGCTGGAGCCACTCGCCTAGCTTGGGAGTCACCGCACCTAGTGCTCTGATTACCACGGGGACCACCGTTACCTTCACCCTCCACATCCTCTCGAGCTCTTCTCTGAGCCCTTGGTATTTCTCCAGCTTCTCGTGTTCCTTCTTCCTGATATTGCTGTCATTCGGAACCGCTACATCGATCACTACGGCCATCTTCTTCTGTTTGTCTACCACCACTATGTCCGGTTGGTTAGCCACCACCATTTTATATATATATATATATATATATATATATATACACACATATATATATGTTTAGAATATATTTGAACATAATTTGTTTGAATTTGTAATAAACGTTTATGAAACAAATTGTTATCCATTTTAATAAACAAGAAAAAAACAAATGAAAAAAGAAACATTTTGACGCCTCGACAACAGATGTAACATAATGCAGGAACCGACTAATAAGAATAAATGCAAAATATCTGTTACAATATGCAGTTTAATTTGAAAGTAAATTTCTGCCATTCTTGTCCTCCTCAGTGGAAATATACATTTTTATATGTGCTTGAACAAAGCCGTTTAGCCTTTCTAAAGAAGTATTTATTTAATACTGTTTAATTAATTGTTTAGTTAATCCATGTATTGCTGTAAGTATTTAGCAAAAAACCCTTTATTTTTAACCCGAAATAAATCTTTGATAGCCTCAACTGAAATGCTGTAGTGGAAAACCACTAATTTAGGCAGTTTACGTGGAACATATCATTCGTGGAGAATAACAACAGAAGATTCCTAATTTATCTCTGGCTTTAAAGACTTGGATTGTGGCACAGTACGCTGGTTTCCTTTGGATTCCAGATTCAACCTGCTGGTCTAAGAAGTGAGATAACT
The DNA here is from genome assembly GCF_057382275.1 of Copadichromis virginalis. Lineage (NCBI taxonomy): Eukaryota > Metazoa > Chordata > Actinopteri > Cichliformes > Cichlidae > Copadichromis > Copadichromis virginalis. The sequence goes on along the minus strand of NC_140628.1, from coordinate 9,250,011 downwards.
TGATATCAGATATTTTTCTGTATTAATTTAAAGCATCCTGGCCAGAAAGGACTTCAGAATAGTAACATTAACTGTGGGTGACCACTTGACTCTGACACACTTACGCATAGTTGGCAAAGCGTGGCCGGTCACAGGGCGATCGTCATCCTTGACCGACTTATGTGGACTGTATCCTCATGAAGCTTTACAGCAGACGAGAGCCGGTCCGGACTACAGGCCACTACAGGCCAGACCTCATATCTGCAGTGCTTCTGACCCTATGTGCGGCCTGCGGAAGACACTTTTTTAAAGGTTTCATCACGAAAAAAAAGACAGATGATGGTCTGATCTCAAAGATAGGTGATTAAATAAATAAATCAAACAAACAAACATGCAAACATGAAGACGTGAAATATACTGACGGCAGGGTGAAGTTGGATTTTTGTTGTTTATTAAGCTATAAAACTGCTATAATTTGCATTTTTTTCTTGTATGTTATGACTGCTGTTCACTTTAAATATGACAAGATTGCTTACTTAACCACTGGAGCAACATAACTCAACATTACGACTAAAAAAAATTATAAAAGAAATATTTTATCTGTCAACGAACTCCTTGGACGCACAAATTAGCAAGATCATTTCTCAGCAAAGGTGTTCAAGTGACAGTGCGATAAAGGTTGAGTCTAACCCGTTCTTTTATGCAATTCATACAGTTGTCCGTTGACATTATTACGTTTCATGTCTGAAAAATAACCAGTGACCCTAAAAAAAACCGAGATCCGTGAAAAACAGAAATGGTTTACATTTTAGAATATTTTCGTTGCCCTCAGTATATTCTTCTTCATTTTAAATTCCAGTATGTAAGATATTTATCATGTCACAGTGTGTCTGCGTTGGTAAATTTCACCTAACCTCCAGATATAGGCCTGTGTTACTCTGGCAGTTGAGATATATTTAGAGTTGAGATAAATGATGAGATGCTTAAAATCCGCACAGTTTCCCTGTGTGAAATGCAAACCTAATTTTCTTATCGTCACCACTATTCACTTTCATTGACTTCTGCAATGACAGGTCCCAGAAGGTTGAAATTGAAACTCTTATGGACTAAGATGGTAAATAAGAACATTTTGTTACATTATACCAAAAAAAAAATAAAAATTATAGAAAATTATAATCAAGAATACACATTCACTATGCTGAGCACTGTGAGGTTCACGCGATCGCTCTTTCGGCAAAGGTGAGCTTCCGCTGCCATAAAAAGGGTAGGGGCGTGCTTAAGCGATGACGATTATTATGCGAAGAGATCCCTTCCTGTACTTGTTAGAGAGTCCGGATTTGTAGACACTCGTTCGTTTTAATAGGAACAAAGGTATTTGTTATATCAAAACCTGACGGTATGGAAACATCCGGAGCTGCTGTAACCGAAGAAGATAATGCCTGTTAACTGATCAAATCACAAATGAAATTTCTCTTGAGTTACTTATGTTTATACGTTGTGTATGTAAATCTACCTTCGAAACGCAAATTTCCCACTGAAAAACGCAACACCAAGCATACGGAAGCCGCGTTGGTGTTTACCGATGACGTTTCGACTCTTGCAGTTCGGCGTTATGGCTAACGTTAGATAACGGGATGAACATCTTTTATTAAACGTAGAATTAAACAAAAACCAACAGGATACAAGTGAGAGTCAGGTAAATAGAGTCTTTTCTCTATTTGACTTGTGGCTAGCCAGTTTAGCCAGCTGAAACGAAGTTATAGCGACTTCTTCTAATCACTTAGCCTAGCTTCTTTGCTTCGCTGCTGTTGTGTATCACTTAAATGACAGGAGGAAAGAGCTAGCCTCCCTGGCTAAGTGCTCCACAGTAAGTTAAATGTATTACTATAAGATACGACATAGCGTCGCTGTTGAAGTTATTTTTAGTTACTTTGGAATTAATTTGCAAATGCAGTACATAATTGCTCCTGGGCTTCCCCGTTATGTGGAATGAAGGCACTTTAGCAAGGAAGCTAGACATTCCGGTGAATTTCATTTAAGGTTAAAATTTGCGTTGATGAGAAGTCAGCGTAATTAGAACTGTCTTTACATCTAATTAAGTTTATTAACCAAAACCTGTACAACCTTTCTATAAATTACGCACAGTTGGATTAGTTATTGGATGCCAATATGGTATTTATGCCATTAGGAGTGCCAGTTCATTCTGACATCAGTTTGTTGAACTGTAACAAAAAACAGCTTGAGGTTTGTGTGAAACGGCCAGTACTTCCACAGTTTGCAAGTTGGATAAGAGGTTATAATGTTGTGTTTGGACCTGTCATAAAAAGAAATGTTCAAGCATAGCCAATATCTTAAATTATGGCTTTATACATATAATAAATATGATATTATTATATATATTTTTATGACATATTCCACTTAGCTAACATGCACACTACTTCTGCTTTAGCAATGACAATTATTAATTAGAGCTGTGCTTTTAGGCTATGACATCAAAATAACACTCTTAAGAAATACATATTCTTTGTAATTAGTTTAGAACGAGCACCATTAGTTTAGTGACCGAGATATATAATGACAAAAGGATGTTAACACAGTCAAATGATATTACCATGTTTTTTTGTTTTGTTCATTGTGTACACAGAACAAGGACAAGATGTTGGAGTCTTATGTCACACCGCTCCTGATGAGCTATGTAAACAAGTACATCAAGAATCTGAAGCCATCTGACCTGCAGCTCTCTCTGTGGGGCGGTGATGTGGTGCTGAGCAAGCTGGACTTGAAGTTGGATGTACTGGAGCAGGTACTAAAAGTTAAATCTAGCTTTTGCTTTGAACCTTTCTTTATAAAACTGACGTGAGGTTAAAATGATGGGAATATTTAAAATATAAATGCCCACTTCCTACATATATATTCAGAATGTAGTTTTGTATTTTACTTACTATAAACAAATTGTAGAGTTTCGTTTATAAACCTTGGTTATGCAGGCACATACACCCTACAAAAAAGTTGCCATATTATGTCTGCAGCTATTCTCCATTGTATTGCCTTGACTAGAGTGAAAGAAAACGCTACAGTGCTGTTTAGTCAGGCACTAACAGCATCTTCTTGCTGTCATTTCAGAAGAATTTTACCAGATTTACTTTGATATTTTGCTCTGCAGTGTTATTTTGACAGTGTTCTCTTTTACTCATGTCATGTCTGGATTAGATCAATCTGCCACCAGTTAAAAGGATTTTCTTTTCTTTTGAGTGGGTTCTGACTGCTGCTGAAGAGCAGACCAAAACACTGCGTAACCCAAAGAGATTGTGATGAAAGTTCTTATTGGAAGCAGCTTCAAGCTATCCGACAGTGGGAATTGTGTTAGGATTGAGATTTGTCTGTAATGCTGTGTCAAAACTTTGGAAATTGTCCTACCTTTGCATTTATTTTATTCCATTTCATTTGGACAGTACCTCCTCTCAAATGTGCAATCTGAGATCATCTTAATATAATATTTGGTGAAACATTGTGGGGGTTATAAAGCAGACATACTGTAAATCCATGACAGCTTTTCCCTCAGAAAAATGTTTGGCTATTAATTTTTTGGCTCAGACTTGCACAGAAAGCATGTGAAGCCTGTGTGTAGGCAGTCTGGTTTCATGGGACTCATTCTCACACAGAGTAGTTCAAGATGCAGAACAGTGTTTTGCCTGCCTCTGAAAATATCTGACTTATATTGTTAGAAGCGTGACCAGTATGTAATCTGTAGCTATTGTTTTTACTATCTACTCGTCTACAAATATTAGCTTCAAAGTGCTGTTTGAAAAATGGATGGATGAAGATTCAAAATGTTCTCGAAGCCTCTACCTCGTATTGGCACCTTTATCCATATTATTCTAGTGTTGTTTATTTCTAGCTGGCTGTTGTTTTTTTCCTTTCTTTCTTGTAACTCCTTTTATATCCACAGGAGTTGAAACTGCCTTTTACATTCATGAGTGGTCATATCCATGAGCTACGTATCCATGTACCTTGGACCAAGCTGGGCTCAGAGCCTGTAGTTATCACCATCAACACCATGGAGTGCATCCTGAAGCTAAGGGATGGTGCCCAGGTTAGTTTTTTTCTTTTCATTTTCTTTTTTTGGTATGAGAAAGATGTTATTCTTGATTCTATACACAGCCAAAACAGGGCTAGCCAGATCTTCCTGTTATTTATGTGAGAGTCCTCCTCATGCCAAAGTTAAGCTTTCCCATTCCCTTTCTCCATGTGTTTCCAAGAAATTTCGTAATGGCCTTTGTTTAAAAACATGCTGACATTTTTAGTGCAGCAGGCTTTACTCTGCTGTACAATTAAAGCCATCTTCTTTAATTCTGACTTTGTGTAAAATCGAATGTTAATTTGACACAGCTAAGCAGCAGTTGCGTTTTTCCTTTTCTTACTCATGTTTATTTACTCTAATGAAAAATGCATTGGAAAAAAAAAAAGCAAACCAAGAAACCAGAAGCAAACAAACTGATGCCTCACTGACGCAAAATATGTTTGCTATTCAAAACAATGATGTAAAATGCTTTTGGGGAATAAATTGGCAACACTCTTTACTGTGTTGCCAGCTTGGGAGTGGTGCCATTGTGTGCCATTGCAATATAAACCAAGAAAATGATGAAATAATCCATGAATTTGGAGAAATAACCCATTGTTTGGTCGTGCTTGAGATTGTTAGGAAACAGCTTATTCATAGCAGGACAACTCAGCATATTCCTTTACTGAAAGTATGATAAGTATTACTAAAGATCCCAAAGCCCAGAGTGGGTCTCAAGCTCAATGTATGTGCAACCAGACTAAGCAGCCAGATCTTAATTTTGTTCACTGGTTAAATAAAGTAGAGGTGAGCTGGATTTCTGCTGGATTGTTAGCATCTTTGTGGAAACACATAAACATGTAACACAAAAGTGATTTAGTCATCGCTGTTTATATTGCTTCATAAAGTGAGTCAATAAGTAATGTAAGTTTTTTTTGTACGTCAATAAATTTTTATACATATATAAAACTTTTATTGGTTTTAGTTGAAACAACACACTTCACAATCTTGGGACTGCAGGTGTATTTTCATCCAAACTACCACAATTAGGGATGCACCGATGTGTGAGGCTTTGGGATAGTCGATGCCAGGAAAGCAAAGAAGTTATCGTTTTAAATAAGCGAATACATTTCTGCTGTTTATCACACTATTACACATTCAGTCATACAATTTAATAAAGTTTTGATGGGATACAACACATAGGAATCAGTAACTGCCATTGCTGAATATCAGCCTGTCTGCTGGTATTTCAATGGCAGTAAGCAAGGCAAATATTGGCCAGTACAGTCCAGATCAGTGCATCCCTAATTCCATCATAAAGTATCGACTAGTAATTGCTTCGAGGAATTTTGTTTCATGATTTTTCCCTGACACAAGCACAGCTATCTCACTCAGTATGATTTTTCTTAAAAAAGAGAGAGATGGTTCATTGACCACTGACCTGAAGAATTCAAGGAACTCAAAATTAAGAGGCAACTTTCTTTAACTTGACCAGTGCTATTTACTACTTGGCTGCCTCCATTTTTAGCATGTCCTGTTTTTGTTTTCAAACAATTTCTCGTGACACTTAGAAGACTTGGAATCACATTCAGAAAAAGCTGATAGTCTTTTGCATCTCTGTCAGATTGATTGCACAATAATAGCCTTTGTAACTGCTTGGTTTTGTCCTTGTAGTCAATATAATATAAAATCTGTAAGAAAGGAAGTGTGACTTGAAGCTCTGTCCTACATCATTGTGGATATAAATCTAAGGAGAATTATCTTAAGGGGAATATTTTTCTATTGCTTTGTTTGGTTTAGTTACAAATATTTAAATTTTTTAAAGAATGTTTTATGAGAGGTATTTTTGAAATTTATTTTTACAGCAAAGTCTGGCTCTAAATTTGCCACACATGCAGCTTTAAAAATCGAAAGTGTAGCTCAGTGCGGCCCTTTATGGGAAGGTTGAAGTTTCAAGGCCAGATGTCCCAGAAGAAACACATTTCAAGGGAAGTCAATTACAGCTAATTATATAGACTGCGGCAAAAAGATTTGTAACACATGAGCTTGAGCTGCCTAGAACTAATGGTAAATATCATAGTATGCAGGTGGCTACTGCTCATGCGATCAGGTTTCTAGTTCAGTGGAAATTTAAACTTTGTCTTTATGCTTCGTACACAGCTTAAGGTCATGTACCAGTACCGGTACTGGTGTAATGCTTATGGTCTCAAAACAAGTATTTGTTACAGATGTTTTCTAAAAGCTTCCAGTGAAGAAAAGATTTTTGGGGAATTGCAAATGACATTTGGACAAATTATTCAGTGGTATGTACACCCAAGAGACATAATTTGGAGTAAAGCCAGACTTACAGCAGAAATCCTTCTAGTATGTGGAATTTAAATGAGCCACTGCAGTTTTCTCCTATACTGGCGGGAGGCAGGAGGCTGACTACTGTGTTCTTAAGCCAAGAAAATGAAGCCAGCTTCCTTTTCATGTTTTACATTTATATTGCTTAAAAATAATAATAGTAGTAGTAGTAGTAGTAGTTGTTGTTGTTGTTGTTATTATTGTACTTTCCTTTGTTTTATCTTTATTACAACTTAAACATCAGTAGACTGACAGCAACACTGGTCTCACAGAAATACGTGTTTAATCCTTTAGCAAATACTCTAGATCTCATGTTAATTCACATCTTAGACCTTGGCTAGGTTGTAGCAGGCTTGCAGGGACTTTGACATAGGCCATAACCATTCTCACTGAAACTCTTATGTAATTTGGGTGATGGTCCACAGGATTTTTGAAAAGAAATGAATAAAGTAGATCTGTGTATGGAAATTATAATATTTTAACTGTAGTCCAGTAGAGACAGAAACATTATGGTGGGCCTCATGCGGCCAAAGTGTGGAAATGATAAATGATATCATTAATATGGTTTGTTTTCATAATTACTGTTAAAGCCTGAGTCCCGGCCTGTAAAAACATCCGCACATCTTTTGAAGTTCATTAAGGCCGGTGTAATTTGACCGGAATTATTTGGACCTTTTTAATGTTCGTGTTTCCCCTTGAGAGGAACTGGGTAATATTAGGGATGTTCAGATTGCTCAATAGGACCCATCTGCAAAGCACTAAGAGCAGCTCACAATTATAGTTTCCAGCAAATGTGGAAATTTTGGCGTTTAGCAGCAGTTGGAGATTACAGCTCCTGCTGACAGTGTAATTGCTTAAAATAAGCTGTAATGAGGACTTGTAGAGCAGAAAGTATGGTAATAGAAAAAATGTTGTCAACTTGTTTTTGACATTCATTTTACAAACTAGAGGTCGTTTACAAACACAATGCATTTAGTTCTATATATAAATGTTATTGTTCACTGCAATCACATCTTGAAGTTTGCATAGAAATCCACTTCCTTTCTTTAGTATGTGTCTTTATTTTTAGATTATTACCATCTTTGTTTAGTTTACATTAATTTTAGCGAGTTCTACTTATCTCAGTTTTTTTTTAAATTTCAGTTTAAGTGCAAAAGTTGAAATGGTTGTACTTGGTATGAGTTGAATTATTAGAGCGGACTTTTTCAAGTGAAATTACACTAAACCGTGGTTTATACCAAAAAGCTCAAAAGATGTGACAAGATATTGTTTTGGGTATAAAGGGGTATTTTTGAAAGTCAGTTTTACTTTCTTTGTTCTTGAACAAAGATCCACTTAGTGTGGCCTAATGAGTTAGTTTATATGAGTGAACTGATTGATGGTAGCCCATTCCAGATTAAAACTAATGTAAAAATGTCAAGAGGTGCAAAGTGGAATACAGTGATCATAGTATCTATCCCTCTATATACAGTGTGGATAGGGACAGATTAGTGTCTTATGTCATGTTTGTTTAAAAGAAATAGAGTAGAAGGAACTAATAGTGGATTACTGTTCCAGGGCATTTTCTCTGTGCTTGTCATTAGGTAGTGTTGTCAATCTAAGGACTTCAGCTCTTATATGGTGGATTGGAATGGGTTTTGTCTGATGGAGAGCATTTAGTTCATTTTACTTTTGATAAACCACAAGTTCAGTAGGAGGTATCATTTAATGTGCACTTTTTGTTTTTGTTTGTATATTTTTAAGTAATATTTTTAACATTGACTTAATGTTGGAAAATTATAAATAGAATTTTCTTCTTGACAATTTGGTAAACTGCTCCAGATGTTAAAGATGAGGTGTGATCAGCAAAGACAGAGAGGAACTGGCTGGACAGCAGTTACAGTGGATCATAATATTCTCAGACACTCTTTATTTTTTATGAGACAAAGATAAGGGCTTGGGTTTACTGAGGAGAGCCTTTCTGGTTTTGGCTGAGCTCACTGCTTGATCTGGGAGTTTTATGGCCGCTGAGTGCATTTGCCACTGATGTGGAGGTTCTGATTGATGCATTGCCTCAAGATGATTTGGGGAGGTGCCTCTGAGACTTGTTGGTTTGGCATACTAGGCCCTTTTTTCTGTTAAATTCCTTCCAAACTATTTTTAGGGTTTTCACAACCAAACCTCTTTTCTCCTAAATAATGGGTAATACATGTGAATAAGGAAACCCCTCTTTAAAGACTTCTTAAATCCCCAAGTTGGTATTTCATAATCTAAATCTGATATCTACTCAGCTAAGGCATGCTACTTTGAGTTTTGAATATTTAAGAGACAGGCATAGATGTGATACCTGATCTTTGAGTGTGAAAATATGTTTTAAAGTGGTGTGACCTGTAGAGGAGTTTTGCTTTCCGTGTGTGTGGTCTTGCCACCCAGGGGTTGAATGCAGAAAACTCTTAAGTAGAAAATTTGGGATGTATAGTCTACAAAACTTCTTTTTGTAGCCTTAATTCTGCTGTGGCACAGCCAGGACCAGCCCAATCCTGGGCTTCAGATCCATGGAGCATACTGAGTGCCAAACCATAGGCTCAGATGAGCTCCACTCCCTAGTGAATGGAGCCCTGGACCACGATTTGAAAGCAAACAAACTAAGAAGAAAATATCCTAATTCCATTCTACGGTCTCAGGACATCCAGCCAGCCAACAAATTTAGCATCTGATATGAACAGGACTTTCCTCTATTAAGGAGAAGCATCAAGTGGGGCGATCGTGGCTCAAGAGTTGGGAGTTCGCCTTGTAATCGGAAGGTTGCCGGTTCGAGCCCCGGCTTGGACAGTCTTGGTCGTTGTGTCCTTGGGCAAGACACTTCACCTATTGCCTACTGGTGGTGGTCTGAGGGCCCGGTGGCGCCAGTGTCCGGCAGCCTCGCCTCTGTCAGTGCGCCCCAGGGTGGCTGTGGCTACAATGTAGCTTGCCATCACCAGTGTGTGAATGGGTGGATGACTGGATATGTAAAGCGCTTTGGGGTCCTTAGAGACTAGTAAAGCGCTATATAAATACAGGCCATTTACCATTTATTTATTTTTAAGTCTCCATCAGAGAGCACTGGATCAGGTGCTTGAAGAAAACCTGCATCTTTATCTTGATTTGCCTTGGCTTCTCCACGGCTTCCAGCACCACCTTGCACTTCATCCACATCCATTGTTCCATGACATTGCAGCCAACCAGCAAGAAACATTTTAATTATGAAAATCATAAAGACAGAAAAATATAACTGTATCAAAGGAGCAAAACAATTAAATAGTTAGATGGTTAAATGGTTAGAGTAGAGTGAATACAATAGTGTCAATGAATCAACACCTTTAGGATTTTTATCTGATTTAATACTCAGTTCAGCATTAAAATAAATCTAATGGGTGATTTTAATATTCATCTGGATGTTGAAAATAACAGACCTTACACTGTATTTTATTTAATATTAGGCTAGGTAGCATTTATCAAAATGCAAATGGAGTATTTAATGAACTGTTTCCTTCTCGGTTTTCATGTAAATGCAAAGTACAAGTTTGTCATGGACAGTGTTGGGCAAGTTACTTTGAAAAAGTAATTCATTATAGTTACAGGTACTAATTCAAAAAGTAACTGAGTTAATAACTGAGTTACAATATTCTAAAAGTAATTAATTACTTGAAAAGTAACTATTGCGTTACTTTAAAAAAAAAAGTTTAACCCTCTGGGGTCCAGGGTATAATTGACCATTTTTAACTACTTTTGATTTTCCCTCCACATTTTACCTTTAAAAACTATTTACTTAACTAGATGGGTGGTGACCATGGTGGCCATTTAGAAGTCGGCCATCATGGATACATCTTTTGTTTTTTCAATAGGAAGAGGGCCATGTGACACATCAAACTTATTGGTAATTTCACAAGAAAAACAATGGTGTGCTTGGTTTCAACGTAACTTTATTCTTTCATGAGTTATTTACAAGTTTCTGACCACTTATAAAATGTGTTCAATGTGCTGCCCATTGTGTTGGATTGTCAATGCAACCCTCTTCTCCCAAAAAAGTCTAAGGGGGTCAGATCGGGAGACCTTGGGGGCCATTCAACTGGCCCACGACGACCAATCCACTTTCCAGGAAACTGTTCATCTAGGAATGCTCGGACCTGGCACCCATAATGTGGTGGTGCACCATCTTGCTGGAAAAACTCAGGGAACATGCCAACTTCAGTGCATAAAGAGGGAAACACATCATCATGTAGCAATTTCAAATATCCAGTGGCATTGAGGTTTCCAACTATCGTTGTACCCCATATACCACACCAAACCATCACTTTTGTTGTTCCAACAGTCTTGGAGGGATCCATCCAATGTGGGTTAGTGTCAGACCAATAGCGGTGGTTTTGTTTGTTAACTTCACCATTCACATAAACGTTTGCCTCATCACTGAACAAAATCTTCTGCGTGAACCGAGGATCCTGTTCCAGTTTTTGTTTTGTCCATTCTGCAAATTCTGTGCGCCAATCTGGGTTATCCTCGTTGAGATGCTGCAGTAGCTGGAGTTTGTAAGGGTGCCATTTGTGAGTAGCTAATATCCGCCCAAGGGATGTTTGACTAATGCCACTCTCCAGTGACATGCGGCGAGTGCTACGCTGTGGGCTCTTGCTGAATGAAGCTAGGACAGCCACTGATGTTTCTTCATTGGTGACAGTTTTCTTGCGTCCACATTTTGGCAAATCCAACACTGAACCAGTTTCACGAAACTTAGCAAGCAGTTTGCTAACTGTGGCATGGGAGATGGGTGGTCTCGTAGGGTGTCTTGCATTGAAATCTGCTGCAATGACCTGGTTACTGCGTTCACCAGATATCAACACAATTTCGATCCGCTCCTCACATGTTAACCTCTTCGACATGTCGATGGCTGTGAACAAAGAGAAACTTGTAAATAACTCATGAAAGAATAAAGTTACGTTGAAACCAAGCACAGCATTGTTTTCCTTGTGAAATTACCAATACGTTTGATGTGTCACATGGCCCTCTTCCTATTGAAAAGACAAAAGTTGTATCCAAGATGGCCAACTTCTAAATGGCCACCATGGTCACCACCCATCTTGAGGAGTTTGCCCCCTCACATATACTAATGTGCCACAAACAGGACTTTAATATCGCCAACCATTCCCATTTTATTACGGTGTATCCATATAAATGGTCCACCCCGTACTTTACTTTTTGGGTGGATAGACTGTGAACTTCCTATAAAGTGATTAATAAAAACATTATGACCACTCACAGAAGAAGAAAATACTGCTATCTTGTAACAAGGTGTGATAATGGTTGGTTGATTAGTACAGAGGAGCTTTATGTAGCCATTGTGTACGGTGCTGGAGAAATGGGAAGGGGTAAAAACAGATAAAAAATAAAATAAAAATTGATCAACTTTGAGCACGACCAAACTTGTGACTGACTCAGTGATGACTGTGTCAGATCATATCTGAAATGACAAGGCTTGTGAATTGCTTGCCATCAGCTGTGAACAAAGAATTTCCAAACTGCAACCTACTGACAGGGAATTGGGGGATGTGCTGGATCAAGTTTGATCCATACCCCCTTCACATCACAACTTACACCACTTAAAGGATCTACTGATTATATTGAATTCATAAATAAAACTTAAAACATTTGATCCAATGTAGTTTTTCCTTAAGTGTACATACTGCATGGTCTCTGACAGAATGAAACCTAGTGAGTATGTGGTCATTGAACTTAAATTTCACAAGTCAGAAGATGCAAAGGAAAAGTTGAAAGAAGTAAAAGGAAACAGCTTGTGGAAGTTTGCAATCAGATAGCACAAACTGAGTAATCTCTGTTCCAATGCCATCCGGAAATCTTGCCTTTGATTCTCTGCTAGCAGGAGCAAATGGCTTTCAGAGATTGCACCGTAAATCCATCTGATCATCAGCTCAGTGGGGCCTTGTCTTCAGGACTGAGGAGACAGAGGACAAAAACACAGAGCTTTGGAGAATCTATTTTCCTTGAATCTAACCCCCTATAGCAGTAACAAAACCCATCCATGACTGTAAATAATAAAAAGATGGAGTAATGTTGGCACACTGTTGACTCCTTAGGCAGGTTGGAAGCTGCAGCATGCATTCTGATGAGAGAAAAGGAGAACTACTGAAGGACAGAAGAATAGCCAAGTACATGTGCTTGGGATTAGTTAAAAAGAATCTGTTTGTTTTGTCATTCAAAATGACAGTATATATGACAGTACAGTAATGGCAATCAAGACAAATCGTTAGGCTGTTATGTGAGCTCTGCCTGAAAACTTACATACAATAAATCCGCTTTCTGCAAACTTGTGTTTATTGATTTTTCTCTTGTAGTTGAAGATAGATTTAACAATGAAGTATTGATGATTTGTACTAAAAATTTGAAATACTGCAGGAGACACTGGGTCTGTTGACAATAAGTAGAACTACTTGTTCAGAGTTGAGTGGTTTTTTTTTTGTATTCTGCATGTTGGCAGGCCAACAGCTGGTGAACGGTTTGTTTCACGTGCAGCTTTAATGTTTACATATTAGGGCTGAACGATTATGGAAAATAATCTAATTGCGATTTTTTGCCCCAATATTGCGATTGCGATGCGATATGCGATTATTTTTTAAGGTATTTGTCTTCTGTATTATTAAACAAAGACAAGCAATACATCATATAGTATGGCCAATACTATATTACATTAATTTTAAACTGTTCTTTCCTGGAAGACAGACCTCTGTTATGATGACATGAGGTGATGCATGAATTGATGACTGACATTTTTATTTAACTTCTTCAATCACAACAGTATATTTGAACATACACAATAGTTTATTTTTAGCTTACAAACATCTGAGCATAAAGTGCTGACAAGGAACCCTGGTGTAAACATTAAAATGAAAGTCAGTACAATGTGCAGATTGCAGAAATATACATAAAAAAAATCAGTGGCTTTACCACACTCAGTTTTTCGACATCTGTGAACTACTAGACAGTCATTCAATTAAAAAATAATATTAAATAAATAAAACTAATAAATAAAAAATACACACATCTTACTGATCTCTGCAGTCAGTAACATTACACATAAAGTGCAAACATAATAGCAATTGTATAAACACACACACAAACACGCCTTTAAAGTTTAAAGGCGTGAAATTGGACGGTCTAGCCTTCTGATTAGCTAATCAGAAGGCTAGTTCTGATTAGCGTCACCGCTGTCTCGGTGGAGTTTAATAAACTCGGCCGTCTGCTTCTTGCTATCTAAAATATAACCAGACACTGGTGTAAATTCTCGACTGTCTCATACTTCTGTTTAATAAGTTTTCTGTTTGACGTTTAGTCAGCTGTGTGAAAACCAAGGAGGAACCCACCCGGGGGATTAATAAAGTTTTATTTTATCTAATCTAATAACTTTAATCTCAGCCAAACCGATTTACTCACGAACAAACAAAACACTGAAAAAAGCCCAACAATAACATTTTTAGGTTGTCTAAGTGACTTATATATTACGTTTAACCCGAGCAGCGAAACTCCGCGGTGATCTGAAAATGATGTGCCGGGAGTTGTGCCGTTCTCGGCCGCATCAGTAACCCTCGAGCTCCCGGCTAGCTGTCGAGCTGGTGGGTAGCAGACGCCTCTGAAAACGTCGAAGCACTTTTGCAAATATGGGATATCTTGATAAACCGAGCAGATATTTGATGTTTACACAACTACTTTCTCGCCTGAAAATATGTTAAAAGTTTATTTTGTGACCCAGAAAGATTAGTATGAGTAATTTTAAAACTTAGTAGCGGCCGCCATTGCTGGAAACTGGAGTTTGGCTGGGCCGCGCTATGAATTCTGGGATATGGTAGTAATTTGGACAGCCTTCGGCGCGTCGCTGTGACGTAATCGGTCTACAAATGCGGCCTCAGGAGGATGCAGCCCATGAATTGTATAATATAATCGCAGTATAATCGCAGCCTTTGCGGTTAGAAAATTGCACTTGATCATGTCGCGATATTATCGCAAATGCGATATATCGTTCAGCCCTATTACATATGCTGAAATTTTGTTGTCAGTAGGTCTGTATTTAATGGTGAGCTAAATATGTGTTAGTAATCATACACTGTCTCACTACTAGTCTGTCCCCTTTCTCTAGTCTCTAATGGAGAGTGACCCATTGCACTGATCTCTGTTCAGCATTCCAAAGTGATTCAAAGCATCTGTAGATGGCAGTGCAGAAGTGTGTCATTCCAGAAAAAGAGACCTTACCCTCTGCCACCATTGCTTGTGAGTCAGCCAAAGCTGAATTACCCATAGCTTTGTCTTTGAGGTCTGTGTTCCTGGTGGGATGAGGTTACTTCTGCTCCACAGACAAACCTCAGACACAGGAAAGCAGTTGGGGGGAAACATTAAAGCCAGTGGCTTTGTGATTCCAGTGAATCAAGTGGTGATCAATACACACTGGCCAGGATGCTGCTACTCTACAGTTTAATCCCTGCTCTCAGGCCATCCGGGCTAGAGCAATCCCTCAATGCAGCTTGTTATTTGCTGCGTGCTCCCACTGATATTGTAGTTTGGGAAATGATTACCATGCAATTAAGACTAATGTTCACTCCATTAGTCCTGTCCTCTTAGAAAAACTCTAGGATGATATTGTATTGCACTTTGGAACGGTGTTTGCTTTATAAGCCTTAAAATGTAGAAAGGACTGTAAGACGTGATTGCAATTTAGAGAAGAAATGTACCCTTTCATTTAGATCTTTAGATCATTATTTTTTTGTTGTGTGTCTTTTTGTCTTTATGCAATCTACTAAGATGGGTATTTTTTCACTTTCAGGGAGAAAAAGTTACTAAAAGCAGTAACCCTCGTGTTTGTGTGTACTTCTATATTGCACAAACTGTGCTCTGTTTCAGGATGAGTGCATGCTCAGTTTAGTAGACCCTTACTCAATATTCAAATGATGATCCCATTAATGACATGGCATTTTAACCACTAAAATCACATATGCAACCTATTTAGTAGAAAACCTTTTCTAATCATGTGTTCAGTTTTTTACTAAGTGAATTCTTTCTGTATAGCTAGCCTCTACCTTGGCAAGTTCAGCCCCCTATCATGTGTGGGCAAGAGAAGAGAAATGCAGCATGAATAATGACCCAGCATTACACTTTCCATGGTGTATGTTGCAGATATAGATAAAACTGTGATACTTGGTTATAATTTCCTGACAAAACATATCTTGCACCAATATTGTGATGTGAGGTGGTTAACATGTAACCTTACAGAGACAGTACGCAGTATGAAGTAAAGTAGTTTAAAGTTTAAAGCAAGGTTTGAAAATAAAAATCTACAATAAATTGATGAGCTGTGATAGTTGCTTACTTTTTCTTAATGTACAGAGTGCTTTGAGGTTTCAGCTTTATTTAACCTAACCCTTACAGAAAATAAAACTCTTTCAGAACTGTACAGTTTAAAACCAATCTCAGAATAATCTATTAAAAATGTAGATCCTCTATTATTCTTATTATAGAATTTTTCAATTTAGCTTTTTTTTAAAAATATATCTCACAAAACAGGTGAACGTTTTTTGGCCAGGGCCAGGACCTGTACTTTACTTTGCTACGGAAAACAGTAGGAGACCTGAGATCTATGGATAAGGACTAGCTTAGGATTCCAACATGTTTCATTGATGCAATTGAAATGATTTGTTTTTTATGTAAGGCTGACAGTTTTCCATCTCTCAACCAATGTGATGAATGCTGACACCACCTCAGTTGCTTTTGGACCCCAGTGTATAAAAGCTATGCAAACATAATGCCGGCTGCATTCCGCTTGCGTGCCTAAACCTCCTGCAGTAAGGCTTTGGTATTTCTCAACATTGACGGAAAGTCCTCTCCCATTTTGCTCTGTTTGATTTATTCTATCTTTCTGGTTTCAGAACATTGATGCTCTCCAAGAACACTTAGGCCTCTATAGTTTGTGCCTTCCAGCTGCACCTCACATGTGCAATTAAGTTGTCAGAGTAGCCTGAGCCGCTGCTTGCGTTGTTCTTGGAGACTGGTGCTTACATTGTTTAAGGTGTGCTTATGTTTTGTATAATGAACTTTTATTTGTGTATGAAAAAATCGGAAGGCCCAGAGATTGCATGGTTATGATTTGACAGTTGGTGTTAAAATCAGGTCTTGACCACTAGTTAGCAGCAATTTTCCAAAATGCTGATATAAAGATAAATAAGATATATAAAGAAATGTATATCAGGATCTTATAGACTAATAATTGTGAAGTAAAAAAGATGTGATTGGCAGTAATTACATAATAAATAATTGGAAAATAACTGGGCACTGCTGATTATTCTGAGTTAGAGCTATTCCTGTGTTTGGGAATTCCCCGTGTGTGTCGTAATTGACTTGTCTAAGATGTGTTGTTTTTTTTTGTTTTTTTTTGCACATGCCTGTGTGTGAGTGCATATGTCAGGGATCTGTGTGGAGTGTTTTATTGTAGCTAACACATTGCAGTTATTAGCATTAGGGGGTAGCTGTGCCAGCGTAAGCAGAATGCCTCACATGCTCAGCCTGGGCTTGTGGTTAGCTGATGGAGACATCTGAAGGACCAGAGCCTCTCAGATCTAAATCAGGAACAATTTCTCCCTCTTTCCGATTCTCCCTCGATGTGTCTTTCTCTTTTGATATTCCTGCCTCCACTTTACTGTTGTCACAGTCCTGTTTTTCTTCTTTTTTTGACATGGCTTCTGGCTCTTTAATCTTTGATTCTCTCACTCTTTGCTTCGGTTGACTTTCTGTATTCTTCTATTTCCTTTCATGTTTTCTTCTTTTCCCTAACACTTGTTACTTGTGAACACTGAAGTTGAGGTCACTAGTAGGAGCATAAAGAATTTGAATGGGCTTCAATGGAAAGTGCAGTGGTTTGTTGTAATTATTTATCCAGGCTCCAAATTCCATCATGGCACCTATATTAGTTCAAGCCTGTTTGAATTCCTTGTTCCTGGATGTTAATCAAGTCTCAGAATTGGAGTTACTCAGACTCAGAGTCTTTTGTTTAAATAAAAAAATGTGCTAAACATTGTTTGTGAGGATAAAAGAGGACTGACCTCAGCACCCCTATTACTTTTGCAGACCTGCTTACTATTGTGGAGAAATGACTGCAAAAAGCGATTTTGTAACAAAGAATCCAGTTTTCTGCATGAATACACAGGGCTTTGAGATTTATTAGATTAATGTAGAATTATGGACAGTTAAACTGGAACAACATCGGCTACTGTACCGTAAACACAAGATTGGTTTCTGCTGGTTTTACTTAAGACAAATAAAATGCACTGGGCTTTGAACTATTACCTGAAAGTGCAACAGAACAAGAGTAGAGCCAAAATCACCTAAATGTCAAATGTTTGAGGAGGGCACTTAACTTTTGGCCTTTGCCTTTTACATTTTAATTTTTACCATTTACACTTTAAGTTTATCTTGTTGTATGTTTACTGGAACTTGGTTAAAGAGCTATACTGAAACTGCAGCCAGAGGTGATCTGTCTGGTGAGAACAGCACAAGGACAATGCCTGAACAAATTAAATACTCAGAAGTCAGAAGACCTCTTGTAGCTCCCTATGGGTCTGCTCTGTAACTGGGATCCCCGTTTGTCTTTGTTATTGTAAGTATGTTGGAGGCAGATAATAAACATAGACAGTTTGACTTGGGTAGAGCAGAGGCACTCTTGGCAGAGACCTCCAACATGACATCACCGGTGTCGTTGTGATTCCTCCCCCTTCAGAGTCAAATTCTTTTGTAATTATGCATTCTTCTTTTGGCACATGCTTGGGAATCTTTTCTATGTCTTTGCTCCCCCTCCTTAATGAATACTTTATATTTTGGAGCTTCTGAAGGAAAGAAGGTGTTTGCTTTGTAGCAGTTTTGCTGGGATGGAATGTGCCTAGTAACACTTCAGGTATTACAGACCTATCACAGCTCCCCTCACACTTTAATAATCCAGAAATTCCCACGAGTATGTTTTTCTCTGTAGTGGTTATAGTAACAGCAAACTTGGTAAGTTGTGCATTTTCAGACTGCTGAAAAAGTTTAATTGTCAGATCTTATTCTGCCTTGTGCTTTATTGGTGCAGGAAATTTCATCTTATTGGCTACAGAACATTGTGTAGAGACTGTAATATTTAATTTGTGCAGTTAATCCACAGTAAATGGAGGTTTGTTTTTGTGTAGTGGATTCAGTTACTGAAACAGAGAGGGGGGGAATAGACCACATTTTTGTGATATGCTACTTTCATTGAGATAATTATTCAGAATGTCACACAATGTGATATTCATCTGGGTTACTTTCAGGCTCTAATCCCCCCAATCTTCTATGGATTCCAGCTGCATGGCTCTAGTCCTTAAGTATTGGTCTGTATAGTATTTTATATTGTGTGTGCGTGTACATTTGTGTTTTTTATGCACATATTTCTCTTTAAATATGCCTATGATGTCTGTGTATAAAATACGTAGCATAATTATAATATTAATACCCAACAGTTATTTGTGATGGAGACTGTGTGAAATTCTGTCCTCACTACTCCAGCTTCTGTAGTTCTCTTCTGTTTGAGGAGAAAATGAACTCTCTGTCTTTAATCATGGTAAAATAGCTTTCTTCATTTGTTACCGTTTCATTAAAAAGCCATTAGCAGCTAATTTTTAGCCGAGCTGATGGATGCGTTCGAAGCCAAGAGACGTTAAAGAAAAGGTAATCTGAGTCAACTGTGATGTTCTCTGTTCTTTTCAGCAAAAATTCCGGTGGGGTTGTCATCAATGGTTCAAACAGCTTAAGTGTAAAAGAAGTGGCTGCATACCATTTGACATTACTGGAACCATCCCAAACTGTGACATTATGTTTAAAACAGTGAGCCCCTTTTCATGTTTTTATTTCTCTCTGTGCCAGCTGGAAACCATTCTTATGAGAACCAGGGTCAACACTGTTAAAACAAGCTTCAGACTAGCTAATTATAGATGGGATGAGAAGCTCTAGAAGAAGTGGAAGGATGGAGACAATGTCAGATATAGGTAAAGAAGATGAAACATGAACAAAAGTGAAATGAATACTGTGATAGCAAAGAAGGCCTTTGATGAGGCAAGATGGTGAGAGAGGGGGGAGATGAGACCTAGGAGCACTAAAAAAACAGAAGCACATTTTTAGGACAAAAGAGTATGTGTATCTCTTTAGTAGTGTTTTTTTTTTTCACTATTGTTCTGGAAAAACAGCCTGGAATGTCCCACATTCTCATTATATCCTTTGAGTATCATATGATTCACTGGTTACTTGGAGGTGTGAATGCTAGGCCTTAACATGTCGGGCAGAGGTTCTGTGTGTGTCTGTGTTTATATGAGTACGTGAGTGATTTACAGGAGAAGGGGTTCTGTGTGAGATAAGGAGCCTATTGGGTTTCCTTCATTTATTTTCTCACTCTGTAGGCGTTCGCCCTCCCCTGCCGTGCCTCCAGTATCCAGGCCTGCTGCTTTGATGTCAGCATGAGTTCACCAGCAACCTGCAGAGGAAAAACAACAAAAACAGAGTGTGTTTATCTAGCAATGGTCTGCATGCTCCCATTAATGTGCTGAAACTGTGTGAAATTGACCAGTTTTAAAAATGTTTTGGTTTCAAAGATCAGGCGGTTGCAGAGAAGCGAGGTAGTCGGCTGCTGGTCCTTGCCAATTTTTTTTTTCCTTGTGTTAAACTGAAATTGGAAAATACTTAGCAATTTCTGAAAAGAAAAAATATAGTGCTTGTTTTTTTTGTCTAATATTTATTAAGAATGGGCAACAAAAACTCTGGTAATTTGCCTACTTTTCAGCCAGTCCAGGTCAGAGGAAGCCTCAAATCACAAGAAACTGTAGCAAGGGTGTTATTCTGCTCCCGCAAATACTTTATAAGTAGGTATTTGCGGGAGTATAATGAGTATTTTAAGACATATTTGTATTTTTTGAAGCTTTACTAGTTTACATATATGTCATTGTCACTAGCAGATATGATGTTACTGGTTTCTAGTGTCTGTGAGTTATAGCCAGATTATTTGTACAAGGAACTTGTGAGTTTCTTATCTACAGAGGTGCTGTTCCTAATAGCTGGAGGTGGTGGTGGTATTCAGCTAATGCGCTGAGCAGCTCATATGGGTTGACCCTCCAGACAGACTCAGCACACCGCCTCCTGCTCCCTGACTGAGTCAGACGATTACAGGAGGACAGGGGTCACGTCTGGCCTTCCTGTGCCCTAACCCTCTATGGGTGCCCACTTACCCTCTGAGTAGGGGGTCCCCCTCACCTGTCAGTCACACCACCAGCTTCATGTTTCTGTCCCTTTGTTCTGGTCTCATTATCATCAAGTCTCTTTCACTCTAGACGTCCCTCAGCTTTTCTTGGTTTTGCTGTCTCTCTTTTTTTTCCACTGTTTTTTCTCTCGCTTATCAATTGGTTTCATGTCTCTCTTTTCCTTTTTAACTACCATCATATTTGGTTAACAGCTGAGGTGACATGCCTGCAGGGGAAGCAGCCCTACTTTTTCCGGTCCTCGTGTCTATCTTTCCTTCTCCTTTTCTCCATCCTTCTTAGGCTCCCTGCCTGTGCTGTGCCCTGCTGTGGAATTGGAGAGATCGATTTACTTGGCAGCAGCTGAGGGCAGGCTTCATTTGTCCCAGGGCTTCCTTCTGAAAAGGCATTTTTCACCTCTGGAGAATTGCTCACTGCCCATGGTGACATTGAGCGCTTAATTGCGCTACTTCCAAATTTGGCAGTCTTGTTCTTCATAGTGGCAGTTCAAATTGTTGAACTCGATGTACTCTTGGCTTGCTGGGCTATGCATTCCTTTAGGTATAGATATGAGACTAAAGGGGGAAGGA
This sequence comes from Copadichromis virginalis, assembly GCF_057382275.1. Classification (NCBI taxonomy): domain Eukaryota; kingdom Metazoa; phylum Chordata; class Actinopteri; order Cichliformes; family Cichlidae; genus Copadichromis; species Copadichromis virginalis. The sequence continues at coordinate 9,228,736 of NC_140628.1, read as the reverse complement.
GACTGTTTCTTACTCTAATGTGCTCAAGCAGGGTATTGTGATGTAAACTAAGAATTGGAGTGTGTATCTTAAACCTTCTTAATCAAATAACAATCCCTTTTCTATTGTAGCATGTTTAAATATTATAGGTGCAACTTTTCAAAGTGATGACAAATCTACAAAAGAAATGAGTAATGACCAGCAAATTTACACCTTATTATTCACAGATCTTTATTCGTTGTAACCTTGATGAAGTATTTATTATTTCTCCCTCTCTGTTTACCAATTCCCACCACTCTCTGATGAGGAAAAAACTGATTGCACAGTGGAGCTCTATTGGATAGGGCCTTAGTGAAGTAACATGTAAATATTTCTACCAGAGCCTCTCTCATCTCTTTTGAGCATTGAGTGTTTACTGCACTGGGGGATACTTCTGTCAGTGTGTCTGCAACTCAGATAATGCAAAGTATGTTTAAAACCAAATTATCATTACTCAACTACAACGAAAGGGTTCACTGTCATTAAATAGTGTTAGAACCAGGGATTGTCTGTTACATATGTAAGCTGCATGAATGTATTAAAATTTGCAACACGCGACCTGCCTGCAAAGGCTGTCTGTCAGTTTAAACTGGATCGGTTCAGTATTTATAAATAAAGTGTGTGTGTGGAGTAGCCAAATATATTTGGTTTTGACACCTTCAGTGCTTACATGTGTCAGGATAAGGGGTGACTCCTGAGACGCTTTAATGCTAAACACATGTGATCTCCCTTTTCTTGTCCAAATTATCTGACTAACCTACCACCCAGGCTGATTGTGCAAAGGTTACAGTGCTGCAGTAACCTCTAATCAACGCCACACTGAGTTTTAACTCAGTAATCTCTCCACCTTTTCACTAACTTCTCAGTTTTGCCTCTAATATATTGTTTCTTTGACACTGTATCTAATTTTTTTTTCCCATTTCTTCATCCCATCCACTGCTGCAGGCTTATGTCTACCATGAGTTTGAATATGAGGTATTTGCTATTATACATAGTAGCTGTTAGGAGTTCAACATTAGCTGCTGTAGTCATAGCATTTTTGTGCTCTGATAAGTTTTTCCCCCCTATTCTCCAAATTGATCATTTATGGTTAAATTCGTCTTTACAACAGGGCTCGATATATTCCAAGATGCACACACGTTTATCATGTGGATACAGTGACAGATCTGACAGATTTCCACCCATAGAATCTTATTATTATTTCCAATCTTAAACTGTGACTTAGCAAATCCCTCAATCCCTTAAAAAGTCACATTTATTAAATTTACAAACTCAACCTTATTGTTGCCCCTTCAGTAGCTTTAATAAAATGTGCTGTTTTTAAGCAAAAAAAGAAATAAAAATAAGCCAAGCAATATTAGTATTGCTAGTGGTGCATTATTTATGCACCACTAGCAACTAGCTTGCTATGGACCAAAACAAATCCTGTTTTCCTTGCTTTTTGACTTTGCTGTTGGAACACAAACAACAGTGACGTCACTCCCAGCTCTGACATCTGACTTCTGAGGCAGATGGAATGCAGCATAAGTCCTTGGCTGTCAGTAGTCTAAAACCACTATTTCTGACCCCTCCACTGTTGGTCCTCATGTCTCTGCTGTTTTATTTGTACAGAACACCCACAAGCCCGAGGCTCTCTACGAGCTACAACAATAAATAAGCTCCTTAGCTTGAATCTTGGGTCATTCTGTTTATCACCAAGCTCATCTCTAAATGGGGGGGGGGTGATCATTTCATTTTCCTATATACACATTAATACATACATACACACATTTTGCACTTATGTTCCTGGGCTTGACAGGCCACCGGTGTCTCCAGTGTGGATGACATGTGTTGTCATGGACTAGAGACCTTCATCTTTCTCATTCAAGGACCAGAGTTTATTTGTAGAGGCCACAGGGATGGTTGTTAAATGGTGGGAGGAAGGTTATTCAGAAGGCTATTCAGAAGGTTTAGTGTAAGAAATAGTGGTGCATGGTAAACTTTCTTCTTATCACTGCCACCGCCAGTGATGCAGGAGAGCAGATTCTCAGTTTATATTCATTTCATTACTCTCAGTAACCAGATACACTGTAATATAAATTGTTCTTGGAAGTTAGCACAGTCAAAGGCCGCAAAGATCCTCTTTTCCACTGTCTGATAACAAAATTTATGTTGCTTGGACCTAAGTGGACCCTGGTGTAGTCGTGGACAAAGGCATTATAATTGTAACTTAAGCCATTATATATAAACAAATATATTCAATATTGTTACTCTAATTTCAATCTAAGAAACATGTTTTATGCATGAAAATTCACATATTCCATATCTAATTTAAACAAGAACTAGTTTGCACAATCTAGGATCACAACTACTATATGTTATATTATTACTTTACTTTAATGTGGTTATAACTGATAACTTATAACTACAGAGCTCTTGTAGAGGCCCTTTTGTCCAGCTTCTGTCATCACAGGCATTGTTGTTTGTTTTTGTTTTATCAGGATGACCACGAAAGTGGCTCTAGTTCTACCAGTCGCAGTGTCTCAGACAGCTCCAAGGCTGTGGCCAAGCCCCGTCGCCTACAGCAAGCTGCCCCGAGTGACCCAGACCTGCCTCCAGGTAAGTGATGTAAACTGGCTCAGTGAGGCTGTTCTGATTCCCTCACCTACCTACTTGACATCAACATGTTCCTTAAAAGTGGACTGTCTTAACTACATCAGTTCATATGATCTGATATGGGACTGTCAAAGTGACCACCTCTGGTTAGCTATGACTTCCCTGCTCAACATGCAAACAAACACACAACTTCAGTATACAAAGACCAGAACTCTGCATTGGTCCAATTTTGCAAACCTCCATTCAACTGCAGTTGCAGTTTCAGACTACCGGATTAACCTGTTACCTAAATAGGACCAACTACAAAGTGTGCTTAAAATAAATTTTTGGTGACACACTATGTATGTGCAATATTATAGTTATTATTGTTTTGGATTTGAGTTTTTATTTTTATTTCGTTTTTCGTTTTTGTTTTTGATTCTGTTTAGTTTCAGTTCATTTCCAGAGTGGGATTCTCCTGTGAGTTTATTATTATTATCATTATTATTATTATTTTCAGTCTTACATTTATTAATTATTATCTTAATAAATATTGTTATTGGAGGGCACATGCTGAGGCAAGAACTAGGAAAATTAATTCAGGTATTGCAATAAAAGCAGATAACTTTTTGAATGTGTTGTAGACTTCCAAAGCTTCAAAAACGTGTCCACTACTGCCCCATCAAGGAAGATGTTGTTGTTATTTTGTTGTTGTTTTTTACCAAAATAACCAACACTAAGACTGAGGATATATCTATATATTTAGTTATTGTTTTTTTAATTAGTTTTTCAAGTTCACAAAATTGCTTCAGTTAGTTTTATTTTATCCAAGGACCAGAGGTTTTTTTTTCAAAAGTAGTTAACTAATATTTTTTTCATATTTTATAACTTTACATACTTTAGTATGTATGTATGTATCATCTCCCGTTTACCATATAAGAGTTTTTTTTTTGGGATGAGCCACGTAGCGCTGTTTTTCACAAGTGTAAATCACCCAGAGTGAGCACGGGGAATGTGCCTGTTATAAATCATACGGTGATGGCTCTTATCAACAAAGTTCCTTGACCACATGCCTCCCACAGGGCCACGGATTCCATGCCTACCTTACTGCAGCACTCTAGTGCACCTCACAAAGAGCGGTTTTGTTTGAGAGTGGCTGAATAATAGAATTTAAAAAAAAAAATTTATACAGACCTTTCACACCAGAACTTGTGAACACCAGGGCCCTAGTGTGACTGAATGCATTTTTTACCCTAATCTTTTATGTTGGCAGTTTTATTTTTAAAATGTATGGATGCAGTTATTTCAAATACCTCTGAACATATATACTTATGTAAGAAAATTTTCAAGTAGGTGTGCGACAACCTTTCAACCTTTAAGATCTATGAAAAATAATCTGTTTAGAGAGCACGAATGAAGGTAAAAACATAATCCAAGAGGCAGGGGTCATGAGCTGAGTTAGGTCAGCTTGAAAAAAAGCTTCACTTCCAAACCCTGGTGTGGTTGAATGTATGAACTTACACTCCTGGCTTGTTGTATCCTGGGAGGATCCATTTCCAGGCTTTACATTATGAGATAATATCTCTCCCCAGCTGTTAAAGCACGGTTCCTCACACCCAGGCATCTCCCTTTAGGGCTGCTTCCAACAGATCTCCCAGTAGAGTGTGTGTGTGTGTGTGTGTGTGTGCGCGCGCGCCATGATTTTAGTGTGTTCTTCTGTGTGCACACCCTTAACTTTTCTACTAGCGGACCTTATTTCAGCCCATTACAGACTGCAGAGACAACTTTGGGGTCAGAGGTTGCTGCACCTCGGTAATGGCAAGGAAGCAAATGAATGCCGTAATCCCAACCTACCTAATTAAAAGCTTGAGGTTAAAAGGTAGATGAGGTAAAACTAACCTGCTATGACTCAGACAGAGGATGTTTTCCCAAGAATAAGATACAAACCAAACCTGACAGGAGGCTTTAATGTAGTTGAAGTATGGTGGGTTTTTTTTCAGAGATGGGATGCTTAACATTAGTGCCTCCACAATCTGTTAAAGTGCTGAAATGTCTTTCAGAAAAAGATCATGTCACTACTATATTACAGTTCCTTTGAGTTACAGAAATTCCTTCAAAAGCCATGGTATACATGTGCTTTTTTAATGTCATTTTATGTTTCTTTAAGTTATTGTAAGGGTAGTCGGCATTAATGATGCTAAAACATAGCTGGGAAGTGCAGCTTTGATGCAAAGACCATTCAGACTTTCAAATCTTGTGACAGAGATGACTCTGTCTCCATGTAAAAACCTAACATAAGTCATAAATAATACATTATCTTTGTAGAATGTGAACTGTTGTATGTACCGTATTGTAAGAAGATGTAATATATCAACAAGTAAAATGGATGCACAGTTGATACATCTCCATATGGATATGCTCTTCAGTGCTAGTACTGGCCAATATACTACCTCACGTGTCAAACTCAAGGCCCGTGGGCCAAATGTGGCCACATCATTTTATCTGTTTTTTGTTTTTTTTATATAACTACAAAACAAAAACATCCACAACAACAAAAAAAGGATAGCAGCTTTTTCTCTAACATGTAGAAAAACGGTTACATATGTAACTTCTTTACACTGACAGACAGGGGAGTTTCACTGGTCCAGCCCACTTAAGTGGGCTGTATGTGGCCCGCAATATAAAATTAGTTTGACAACTCTGTACTGCATTAGGGCTGTTTGAAAAGCTGCACTGTGCTTTCTTTCCACACAACAGTGCATCTTAATCTTGCATTTGATGGTCTTTTAGTGTAAATGCATAACATATGTAATGTAAATACATTCTGTTCAGAATTGTGCACCATTTTTCACTGCATTTTAATTTTCTGTTATTTTTTATTTTAATTACTCAATGTTTTTTTTTTTTTAATTTGGATTTTGCAGCAATTTGTGACTATATGTCTGTGTAAAGCACTTTATAAATAAACTGTACTTACTTACCTTTACCTATTATGATACATTATTACATACTTTCAGTCGCCATCATGCCATAAGCCAGTTTACAGCTTCCACACTGATACTTGTATTCTAATCCTACTACAGCTATTATGTCATACATCACTATTTTTTAGAATTTTAAAAGACTGGTGATTAACATCCTTTTTGTACTTTCTTGCTAAATATTTTAAGCTATGTCCTTTGTCAGTGTAAAGTTGGTTGTGCAAATAATTTTGTGTCAGAGGCAGTGATAGACAGGTATAATTTTAAGTAAATGGACGATACAAAAATGTGGCAATGGTTGTGTACTTGTTAGCCTTAAGGAAGATCTGTGTTAGATGTGAGACCCTCACAGCGCAAAGACCTGTTTAGATCTTTGTCAGTATCTGCGTTTAAAAACCACTTTGTTGCGTCTTATCCCTTTAACTCCCATCTCCTTCAAAACAACCAAAACTAAACATGGTGATACCAAAAGGCAGGCCCTTCACAATTATCCAGTTATTTAGCTCTGAGCTCTCACATGCTGAATGGATTTATCGTCCTCGTTCACTCTGTGGTGGAAAATAGTGATGTTAATTCATATGCCATGGGATTGGTAGCCACACAAAGACCAAAGACCAAGTGCTTCCACCTTGGGCGATTCTGTGAGTGATTATGTTTACTGCTGCTTGTGGGGGGACGAGTGGCCACCGTTTGTGAGAACCACATTTGCCTGTTCCAGGAGATTCCTGCTTTGGTTCTATTCACGCCGTTGAAAATGTGGTTTGTTTTATATGACTTCAAAGCGATTTAATAGTGGCAGTTCTCCCTTTGAATCTGTGCTAGCCATACTGAAACCTATGAATTTGGTGTATCAGAAGCTGCCCTCCAAATTTTCTGTTTCAAAGCGTGTAGTCCGCTTATAAGTCACAGCATGTTTTTGTGAGTGCAGTAGGATCTTCAGGATTTGGTTTTTTTTTTTTTTTTTTTTTTTTTTTTTTTACATTTTTTGATTGTGTGTCTAGTTGAAGGAAGCTAGTGCACAACAAATATTCTTGACGTGCTTTCATGAGTACATAATTGAATTGTGTGCAGAGGGGATTATTGAGAATGAATAGTTATATCTATATATCTTCTGTTCCCTTAAGGAGAGGAACGAGGCTCAACACATAAGTATGGGAAATCACGCCCTCGCGTTTTTCTTTATTTTAATGACTATTTACATTGTAGATTTTTACTGAAGGAATCAAAACTATGAATGAACACATACAGAATTATGTGTAGTTATTGGTAGTATGTAGTTTCATGAGGTAGTCACCTGAAATGGTTTTCCAACAGTCTTGAAGGAGTTCCCAGAGATGCTGAGCACTTGTTGGCCCTTTTGCCTTCACTCTGCGGTCCAAGTCATCACAAACTATCTATTGATTATACTATTGATTGGGCTTAGGTCAGGTGGCTGTGGAGGCGCAGAACTCCATCACTCAATCACTGGAGAAGGTTTGGCAGCTTCGGCAAAGGTGTCTCTGATGCGCCTTTGCAAAGGCGCACCAGTGACAACCTGAACAGCAGCACCAGGTATTCGTAGACTATGCCCTCGAATGCATACCTGTGGTTCGGGTGTATAGCCACATGATTGTTGCAAACCAATCATCTGTATGCTCGAGTGGGATGGCCTTCGTTGTCCTCCAGGAGGTTTGATCACTGGTGCATCTTTATTTACAAGGCCCTGCTTGGACAAATGCCCACCTACATTTGCGATCTGCTCACACGGAGGAGTACTGTTTCTTATAGCCTGCGTTCAAGCGATCTTCTTCTGCTCAATGTTCCATTTGCCAGAACTGAACTGGGAAAGAGGGCTTTTACTTATGCTGCCCCTTTTACATGGAACATGATGCAAAAAGACTGGAAGATAGCAGGTCTTATTTCATTAAATGCTTTTAAGTCCAAATTGAGAGAGCCAGAGAAAAATGTTTTTTAAAATGTAATTGTTACTTATAACATGTATGTAACTTTGTAATTTTAACATGTTGTCGCCTCTTGGCCAGGACTCCCTTGAAAAAGAGGTTTTTAATCTCAATGGGACTTTTCCTGGTAAAATAAAGGTTAATAATAATAAATAATCTGGGCCAGCTGCATTCAAAAGTTGTCTGAATGTTAGCGTCTTGAACTTGTTCATTCATAAATATTTGTTCATGACTCGGAGGTCAAGAATGGGATGAATAGTGTACTTATTTCCTCTCTGAGTATCACTGCTGGCTCCTTGCAAACAGTGGGTTTATAATTCTGAGGCGGTTGATCCGGAACTGCAACTGGTAACTGTGTGGTGAACAACCTGAAGTATGTGGAAGATGATATTGTGCTGTTAGTCAACATCACCTCAGTAGAGTGTACACCAGGGGTGGGCAATCTCAGTCCACGAGGGCCGGTATCCCTGCAGGTTTTAGATCTTTTAGATCTAGATCACCTTGGGTCAACACACCTGAATCACATGATTAGTTCGTTACCAGGCCTCTGGAGAACTTCAGGACATGTTGAGGAGCTAATTTAGCCATTTAAATCAGCTGTGTTGGTTCGAGGACACATCTAAAACCTGCAGGGACACCGGCCCACGTGGACTGAGATTGCCCACCTCTGGTGTACACAGTGGATGATAGCAACGGTTCGCACCACCCACGGATAGGGCGCTTAAGTGTGTCACTGAGGGAGGTGAGCAGCTTCCTGGGCATCGGGTCCTGCTGGGGGCCCAAAGGTGGACCTTTGCTCCAAGCCAACTGACTTAGAACTTGAACGGGAGGCTGCGCTCTCGCTGGAGGCTCACCCACCGCAACAGTGTGTTCTGCTTTCTTGTTGGTGCCTTGGCTTCCCAGGGTCCCAGACACTGGGCTCTCCTGCTCATCCTCCAACAAACCATGAATGTCCAGGCCGATGTCCAGCACATCATTGTCTTCCTGCGGAGTGCTGGGCTGAAGCCGGTCAGTGCTCCTGCATAGTTCTGGCTTGTCTTCGGTTAACCCATCAATATATTCTATGGGGTCAGCCCAGATAATTGCGGGGACATCAACAGGATACTCCTCGTCTTTGCACTTGGAGAGGAGAGGGTCATGCCATGCGAGGACAGTTGTGAACAGAAGATTTCTGCTTTTCTTGTTTCAGTTTTGTGTCCGTTCCAAAATGCAAAGTAAAACACTACACAGGAAGACTCAAATTTAGCAGCGTGGGCAGTCTACACAACAACTGCATGGTGGAGGCTAACTCCAACAGGGGCAGTTAAGCTAACTTCAAGCTAGCAGACAATCGAGCTAACTAGCAGCAGCAAGTTAGTCCAGTTTAGCAAAGGTGTTCTTAGTTTTTATGCTCTTTACCTTTCTAAGGGATGACTGTGATAACAGGGGTAATGTGCGCAAGTAGGCCTGTGCATGTCATCACAGGTCATCCGCCTTAAAGGCTTGAATAGAGGTTTTAGCCAGGACACGTGGGGACGTGATATCCTGTACTTATGTGTTGTACCAAGTGAATTGACTGAAAGGAAACAATTTCTTCAGTTTTCACTGAGTGAAATTATATATCTAGCTGAATCACATTATATAGCGATCTTAGTGAGATCTTTTTTCATTTTCTTGTTGGAAACAACAATAAGAGACCTGATAAGAGTTTTCAGTCTACAGTTTTCAAACCAGTAAACAGCACTCATGTCATGAGCAAAACCAGAAGCAGAAAAAAAGGAAATGCACTAACTGTAGCTAAAAATAGCATTCTGTGATTTGATTTCATTAACAGTGATATAGAAACTAACCTGCATTTAATGCAAAGATTACAAATTGCAGCATCCTCTCATCATAAATATCAGCAAGAAAGAAAAAAAAATCCCATACTGGATTGCTGCGATACAGTTCACTAATTTACTAAGACCATCCCCTCACTCTTATTTTGAAAGTGTAGTTGCAGCTAACCAACTAGCCCAGCTGTCTCCACTGTCATTGACAGCAACTGGTGATAATAGTCCTTGTTCTGCTCCTGAGAGCCGCTGTGAGCTGGACAGCCAGTCTAACCAGAACCTGCAGTTTCAGACATAATTCATCTGACGTTCTATCTTGCACATCGAAGCAGCAACACAACAAGAACTAGCACTGCTAGCTGTTGAGAGTATTGGGACATTTACCCATAATGTAAATACAGAAGCTTTTGTAGTATTAGTGGAAACTGCTAACTAAGGAAACAAAATATCCCATACACACGAAGGCTGGTAATTTCTCCAGCTGAGCCGTTGTTCTGCGTTGGTGCCTTGCTGTACCATGCATGGTTGAGTTCCTTGAATCTCCCACTTTACTATAAGGGGCCCTAGAACTGAATAGTTAGCATAATTAGACGGCTTATATTGCTGCTTTAGTAAGAATCTAATCATATATTAATGTGTTTCCATAATACTGCTGGAAAGTTACCTCAGCGGAAGTGAGATCCTTTCACTGCTGTCTTTGCATTTTTTTACGTTACAAACTGAAAATCAATAGTGGCTTACTGTATTTTATTAAAGATGCTGCGTTCCACAACAGGAATTGTATTTATGCTTCTGGTTACATTGGCAATAGTGCTAATACCATTTTAAATAACACAGCAATACAACTTCACAGTATATTTAGTATCTTATGGACTTGTCTTTTTCTTTATGGCTAATAACTGTGGCAAAGCTGATAGTTGCTAATACTTTCCATATACAGGAAAATGGTGAGCATGTACAGTATAGTGTTTCTTTCCTGTATTGCACAGAAGAGACCACTTGGCCTGTTCTTAGATCACATAAAGGAGCTGGTTTTTCCAGCCATTTTATGGTTGAACAGTTTTAAGTGGGCTTCTTCCCTGTGGGCTGCAGCACAGGTGCTGCCTGTGTCAATTGTTTACAGAAGTTCAGAGCAGTGCAATGGCTCACAGGGAGATGGATTGGGGCCTTGGACTTGTTATAGGCAAGAAGAGGTATAACAAGTGTACAAGCATGCGAGAGAGAAAGAAAGGACACCCTGACATGTGTAAATTAGATCCAGAGAGGTAAATAGCAGGGGGTAAAGTGCTGGTTTTACTGCCCAGGCTGCAGGTGCAACATCGGCTTTCTGACTGACCCCAGAAACAAACACACACACACACACACACACACAGAGCCACATTCATGCATGTAAGGAAGTTGCCAGGCACACACTCAGCTCCACTCAAGACAAGCACATGCATGCATGCAAGGCCACGCACAAGTGTCATGAACACACATTAAGTATGAGTTGAGTTCATATTATGTCATCCTCTCTTCCTGCTGCTGTGTTTGGTCAGGCAGCAAACTCATGAGAATTTTGTCAATTGGATTATGCTAATACATAGTCGGGCCTGTGCACAAGTGGCAGAACAGTTAACCAATTCATATAAATATTTTCATCAACAGCACCATTTTGTTCTACTTAATTATTGGTTCTGTTATGCCCTGGGCCAGGCATGTAGATACAGGAAGAAAAACATTTGGTTTGGAAAATAAGGGAAAAGCATTAAAGCTTTATATATTTTAACTTGTAGTGACTGTGTTTAACAGTACTTGGGAGGAATGAATAATGCCATTGGTCCTGTGGTTAGGAGGATTTATTGCTGTATATTTTCATATTTTATGGTCGAAACTCCCCTGTCTGTAATATTTTAAGTTATTTCTTACTTTGTTGAGTAATGACCTTACCATGTATGTTTTTCCTGCAAAGCTTCTGTTTCTGGGCGTTACTGTGGCCATTAGGAGGTACTGGTAACACTGCAGGATGGCTCCCTCAGCTCTGTTGAAACCCAATCTGTCATGCTGCTTTTTCTCTTGTGCTTGCTCTAGGCTACTACATCCACCCACTTCCTCAACAGAAGGACTGTCACCCTCACCTCCCTCAGCCTTTAAAAAAGTTGAATTCTGTAATTTCTAGTTTTATGTATAATTGAGAATCCTTTCTCTTCATATCCTCAAAATGTGAAAGTCACACTCTCAAATGTTTTAAATTAATTAATGCATTACATTTCTAAAAGTTATGACCCAAGTTTTTCCAGTGTAAATTCACAGTGTACTAAATAGTTATTATGCAGGTCGCTCATTGGTTCTTTTTTTTGCTCTTTTTATTACTGGCAGATTTTGTCATGAGACATATTAATAAATACACTGCAGCCCTGATCTTTTCTTGGTAATACCTACAGAGCCTTTTTTTTTTTTTGAGAATTCTGCAAATGTCAGAATTAGTTGGACTGGACATTAAACAGTCATTATGCTACCAGCTCTCTGCTACAGAGTCTCTGTAATGTCTGATTGAACCCATGTGAGAAAACTGCAGGTAATTGTTTGGAGAATTCACATCAAGAAAGTGGGAATATGCAAGTCCTGCCCAGGTGCCACCCCTCACCAAGCAACCCATTTCCATTAGTGTCCTTTTACTTGTGAAAAGGGGAAAAGTTGGAAAAATGCCCAGCCCTGATTATCCTGACCTTTGAGGAGTTCATAAGTTCCTAAATAAATAGTTTTTTTTCCCTTCATATTATGGGATTCCTATGACAGGGATTTATTGTGCTTTTAATTGCACTATTCTGTGTATGTACAAAGACCCATATTTTTATGTATGAGTGTGTGTGAGTACTTATTCAGTGAAAGTTGCTTGTGTTTAAGTGGACACAAAGGTGCCTCAGTAGTTTAATGAGCTTGGAAGGGATATAGTTATTGCAATATGTGCATAATTTGGAGTTAAACAGGATTTTACATCTGAGAGAAAGTAGAGCCCTTCTTAATACACTGCGATTTAAAGAGCTGCAAATTTTGTTGAGGTTGATTTTTTTCTTCTTCTTTCCTTTTTTGGATAGAAGAATAACATGCCAGAATGATCTCTTATTTACAAGTCCATAAATAAACAAATAAATAAATTTTTATTTATATAGCACCTTTCAAGACAGAATCACAAAGTGCTGCACATAAGATCACAAGTCATAAAAAGATTTAAAAAGAGAAAATAAAACAGGCATAAAATTAACCAAAAGCAGTTTTAAAAAGGTAAGTTTTGAGTTGTTTTTTAAAAACAGCTACTGAGTCCACAGTTCTTAATGCTTGGGGGAGAGAGTTCCACAGTCTAGGGGCCACAGTGGCAAAAGCTCTATCACCCTTAGTCCTCCTCTTAGTGTTTTTTATAGCAAGTAAGCCCTGATCAGATGACCTCAAAGACCTGCTAGGGACATAGGGCTGTAGCAGATCAAAGTTGTAGGCAGGTACCAGTCCGTGCACACCTCTGTAGGTCAAGACCAGGATCTTAAAATCAACTCTAAATTTAACAGGAAGCCAGTGTAACTGAGATAATAATGGTGTCACATGTGAGTACTTGGAGGATTTTGTCAAAAGCCTAGCTGCAGCGTTTTGCACAACCTGTAGACGATCCAGAGAACCTTTGCTTAGACACATAGACAGCGAATTACAATAATCCAAGCGTGACGAAATAAAAGCATGTATAGCAATCTCAAGTTCAGAGCGAGATAAAATCGGGCTTAGCTTAGCCACATTTCTTAAATGATAAAAACAAGACCGAACCAGAGATTTTACATGCCCGTCCAAGGATGGCAGGGGTCAGTGGTACTGAGTCTACACTACACACTATGGAATGTAGCTCTAGTTTTTACTCTTTATTGTGTCTCAACACAAATGTAATCTTTCATATATCTAATATGTCCTTGTCCATGCGTTTTTGGGTCCTGGTAATTAGGTTTATTGTCTTTGTGTCTTTGTGTCCATATTTTATGGGTTAATATGATTCTTATGTTTTAACCTGTGTGTTTGTAGGCTATGTCCAAAGTCTGATCAGACGTGTGGTGAACAACGTGAACATTGTGGTGAATAACCTGATCCTTAAGTATGTGGAAGATGATATTGTGCTGTCAGTCAACATCACCTCAGCAGAGTGCTACACAGTGGATGATTTATGGGAAAGAGCCTTCATGGACATTACTGGTGAGCAATAGCCTCTTAAATTCCTTGGTAATTAGATTAACTAGTAAACATACTGAGATAGTAGCCCCTATAGTAAACATTTTAATAATTAGTTTTAAAAAAGGACAAACAAATGTAAAGATGTCTCATTTTTAAAGCCAATACTTGAGAGAAGGATATAGTATGCAGATTGAGATATAGTATGCACATGTATGTACAATATATTTAAATGTAGCTTGTTTCCTTCAGGCCTTGTGCTCATATGCATTTACTCTATATGTTGTCTATTATATTATTATTATTATTGCAAATAGCACTGCCTTAAAAGACCGACAACAATGTTCAAATTTCTGGCACAGCAGCAGAGGGAGAGCTTTTCCCTTAAAGTACATCATTTGTTGTTTGGGTTTAGCACAGGTGATGTTAACAGGAATAAGCCCTATGTAAAGAGTGCTAGAATTGTGTCTAGAAAAATAATGGCTGCTAATGTGAATCGTCCAACATCAACTCAAGTGTCAATGAAGTTTCTGGAAGCTGCTGGGAAGAGGAAGTGTTCTTCACATACTTCTTGAAAGCAACTAGTGAGTACTGTAATGGTTACTGGCACTGTTTAGACAGTGAAATAATTCTGGGAATAGATCCTGTTATCATTCTGCCAAGGGTAAGTGAATCAGTGTCAAGTGAGAACCTGATGATGTGTGGCCAACCAAGACACACACACACAAACAAACTTTCTGAGCTAGCTCTCTATTTTAACTAAATCACTGATAATGAGAATTTGTTGTCAGGAGCTGCTCTCTGTTAGTGTGTGCATAATTTAACTTGTTTGTTTTTAATGATACCTAATTTTGTTTTAATCCTTTTTTCTTCTCTTGCTTTTTTCTTTGTGCAGCTCCAGAGTTGGTCCTAAGGAAACTGATCAACTTTGCTGACTGCACCGTGTGTTTGGACAAACGGAATGCTAGCGGAAAAATTGAGTTTTACCAGGACCCGCTCTTGTACAAATGCTCCTTCAGAACACGCCTCCATTTTACATATGACAACATCAACTCTAAGATCCCATCTGTCATAAAGGTGAGCCAGCCTGTGATTTTAGGAATAACTCTATAACTGCCATCATCTTAGCAAAGCTCAAGGAAATGTTAGGGGTTAATATAATTTCTTATATTTGCTGTTGTCTGAAGATTCCATATGATGGAAAAACTTACATTTCTATTAACAGTTTACAGATATCAAAGATTAATGTGGCTGACTTTTGTTTGGGCAGCTGTTCTCACATCAATAGCAGGATAATGACTAATATCAGTGAATTGTTGTCAACCAGTGACTTTAAATATATGTGGAAGACAGCTGCTTGTTTTGGGAAGATTTTACTTCCTTCATGAAAATCTAAGGTACCACTAGAAATGATCTGAGACACGACTGAAGTAAAATCGGTGTTAGAATTTTAAGTCAAGTGCTGTTAGTACATACTTTTTGGGGGTACTAATCCATTTTGTATAACTGCGAACACTTAGTTGGACAAAAGCTCTTCTACACTAAGATTTGTTTAGAACAAATATTTTAAAAGTACTGGAATTCTAAGAGAAGATGATAGATGCGTTCTGTATTTTTCATATAAATCTGTGCATTAATTGGATCAAATATCAAAATCTAATTTATAGCTAACTATTTTTCAGATCCATACCATGGTGGAGAGCCTGAAGTTGTCCATTACCGATCAGCAGCTACCCATGTTTATACGAATCTTGGAGCTAATCATTGCTCTTTACTATGGGGAAATCGGAGGACACAAAGAGGATGAGGGTGAAGAAGGCACTGGGCATGCAAGGGATTCTGGAGCAAGTTCACCTGGTGAGTGAGATTTCTTATGGAAAGCAACAGTAATTCTCTAACACTTTGATTGGTTTGTTAATGTTTTATGTTTAAAACAAGTTTTAAGACAGTCCACAAAAGTCCACAAAAATTCAGTATCATAATAGTAATTAATTATAATTCCGTATCATAATTGAATTTCAATTTTAGACTTAATCACTAACAACAGCTAAAGCATACGTATGTTTTGCTCTATGAACATTTCAGTGGCTAAGTATGCTTCTTATCACCATAGCATGTTTGAATCAAGTGACATACAAAGCAAAATAAATCAAATTTTGCATGGTCTTACTTCATGGTCATCCCATGACTCTGCATGTTGCCTTATTCCGATCAGGGGCTCTGTCTTTTTTATATGTTGCTGTTATTCCTAAATGGGACATTTAACATCGCTTTGACCATGGTGTGCACTCCTCCTGCTTTTTCCACAAACAAAATCTGGAGCGTATAACTCGATACAGACCATTGTCATCAGGCCTGATCACCTCCATGTGGTTGGAAGCAGGAGAAAGCAGGATAAGGAGAAGAAACTAGGTTGAATCAAACACAGGTCTACCTCTATCTTTCTAATTGGAGCACATGGTAAATCACACTGCTTATGTCCAGCTGTGAAGCAAAACGCATAGGTGCAGTTGTTTAAAGGCAGACACTGAGTTGTACAAAATTGAACACTCACAAAACTGCACTCATTGACATATATTTATACAGTATACTTTGAATAACTGTGGTTATTTAAAAAAAAAAAAAAGACATCCCTTTTCCCCTGAACACCTCTTAAAATGCTCATGTATGAAGTGTCATGTCCTTCTGGGCTAAATCAGCCTCTCTAGCACCAGGAGCAAATTATGGTGGAATAGAAGTAGTGGGCAAAGGGGAGCGTAGACAGCCCCACACACGGCCCTTTCCTCGCTCGCTCTAACTCCCTGCCTCTTGGCGTGGAACTTTCGTTGCCAGTTGGCGCAGCTTCCAGTTCAGTGTCCAATGCCAGATGTAAGAGTCGGTGTCATGCTACTGCTATGCGGAGCCTCTGAGAATGAATTAGTATCCCATCACAAAAATATACAAGAGGGGACCAGCTCTTGGAACCTGAGCACCCCCAGATCTTGTTATGCTGGAAGTAATCGTCAGAGTGAAGAAGCTGGAGGGGGCAGGGGGGCAATTGTGTGTATATGCACTGTAATAAGTAGGTGTGTGTGTTGAGAGGGCTCCAAACATATTCATAAACATGATTTTAAATGTGTGCATTTCAGATTTATGAAAGAAAGCTGATTTTTTTCCCTCCTGGAAAAAAAATAAGAACAATAAAGCTAAAATGATTTATTCTTTTTAATGACAAAATATAATTTTCCAAACCAGGACAGACAGCCATACATTGAGTCGGAGCACTACTTGTAGAGACTGAATTGGCTTTCATGCATATTTATTGTTCATGGGTTATAGTTTGTAGGAAACAGTCATTGTTACATGATTGCTGGAATATGATACCAACATTGTGCATAGTACTTCATAACATTCATTGATTTCCCATAGGCTACTTGAGTCTTGCTGCATATTCTGGTTCCACTGGCCTGTATGTGCGTTTCATTTATTTACTCTTGCTTTGAGTTGGCTTTTGTAACTGATACTGTTGCACTGATTGAATTTTCCTAGTGTTTCTTTGTTTGTTTGTTTTTTTTTTTATAAAATATGGTTTATTTGTGTGAGGGTGTATATATGTGGTCAAAAGATTGAGTTGAGAGTAAGGAATAAATTCTGTATCTACTGTGTAATGTATTAATAAGTCATGACTTAAGTGGTCTGTTTTTAAAAAAAATTTCAAAGGGAATATTAATTTTTCCCACATGTGAAGGTGTTTTTCTTTTTGCCAATTATTGAAGTGGAAAAAGCCTTGTAATGTGTTTATGTGCCCATGATTCACTGTGGCCGCATGTTGTTTGTTTGAATCGTTTCCTTTTAGGTAAGAGCCAATGTCTCATTAATGAATAGGCTTGTTAGGTGAAGATTGTGCGATATTTGTGTGTCACTAACCAAAACAACCCTTCGGTTAGGATTACATGGCTAGTTTTCTTACTGTCTGAAATTCAGTGAAGTCTGAGAAAAACACTAAAGAATTAAGTGGTTGGAAACATAGATGACTAACATGCTTGGATGGACCAGCTGGTCACAGCAGTGAAAGTTGTATGGTTTCAAGAAGTATGTGAAGAATTATGAACTGAGGACAGTGGCTGCTGAAGTGTGGCAGGGTGTGTGCATCTCTGTGTAACATACATGAGCCCTTATACTTGTTACTTTTCTCCAATATCATATGTGCATGTGGATGGGACTTGGTGTTTAGTGTTTGCTTTGTAGGAGGGCTTAGCCTCCATGTCCCTTGAAGTGTGCTGAATGGAAAGGACCTTCACACAGGAATCAACCAGAAACCACAGGCTGTGTCAGTGTTACTAACCTCAAGTAGCTCCCTAGTGATAATACATTGGTATGACAGGACATTGTTTCTTTTTTTGTAGTGTTACTGTGAACATGGGATGACCATTGAATTGAGTGGTTTAGTGGTTTCTGCTATTAGAGTTAAAATTGCTTTTACGGTAGTATGATGTTAATGTCATGCTGGTAGCAAAAATGCTGTAAGTAAGTTCAGTCATGAAAAAAAAAATGTCGTTATGAATGCATTGCACTATGGTATGTGTTTTTTGCATCAGTGGTTATCTGTTAAGCTTAGATTGAGTCTTAACATGTATGCATGTCTACACAAACACCTGCACTATCAGTAGATAGGAGTAGCCTTCACTGAACGGTCAGGTAACAGTCCACCTCTCCCTCTATAAACATGGAGGGACATCTACTGGCCTGTGAGAGCACTGCCTCTTTTTACTACTTCCCACTCACTTTCTGTGTCACTGTCTCTTACACCGAATCCTTTCCTAGCTTAGGCCTACCCTGCTGCTTGAAGACTCTGGACTAAGAGAAACCATACATGACGCTGACTGTCATGCAGTTCTTCTGAGCTCTACTTAAGGATATATGGACAGATGTTCATAGAGTGCTGCAATACATACATTGTTAGTTGGCAGACACTGATTGTACTCCCAGAGCAGGGATACTTCACACCTGTGTGGTCATAGTGCTCAACGCCAAGGCAGCATACATTCTGGCCAGACTACATCATCGTTTGGGAATTTTTCACTCACTTCTAAGGCTTAATACTTCAAAGTGTCCTTAAGCTGCTCTGTTTTGATCACTTGATTGGTGATTGTGCTTTTATTTTGATTGCCTTGTAATTCAAATGTAGACTTCGTCAGGCTGTGATGTGAAGTGAAAGAGCATAACTTGTTAAACTGACACCTCAAAGGCTTCCTTGAGTAAAAACAAAAAAAAAAGGAATGAGCGATGGAATCAGACAGGGAGATTGGGATGGAAAGACAGATTAAAAAAGCCATAACATGGGATTTCCAGCTGCCAATTCACAAAGTGAAAGATTTAATTAAAATATGTCATAATTTTCACCGCCTTACCCTCTGGGATTCCTAAGTTGTGACCTCACGGACAATATTGTTTTCTCGTAGAGGACGTGAGGCCACAAGGAATGGAATTACACATTCTTATGTATTGACATCAGCTTCCTCTATCCCAATGTGTATGGAAACATACATGATGGGACCAGTTCAGGGGTCAGGATCAGGAATGGATGGGTGCATGGTGGTTTTTTGACTGCTCAAATGGTAATTGGAGAAAAAGTGAAGACTTTTGGTTGTTTTTGTAAACCTACCCCGACAACTTGCCACTCTGTGGATTTTCTACAAAGTAGCCAGTGCTTTAGTCAGCTCCACCCCATCTTCCCAAACTTATAGTTAACACTATTGCTAAGTTTTACCTACGCTCCTAGCCAAGCAGTGTTTATGCTAGTGGCTCATAGTTACCTGGACTCCTGCATGGCCTCCATTTTAGTAGTTGGCTTCTTACCAAACATGTGATTTGACCACACGCATAACTGAAATTGGCCTGTGCTGTTGGGTCCAGCACAGACTGCCTTGACCACTGGGTCCAGTCAAAGCCCTCCTCTGTCAGGATGCTGGCTGACAGCCTTTGCCCTCTGGCCTCTGCTGGAATGAACTTCCTCTTGCTCTGTGGAATTCATGCAGCAATGAGTTCATGTAACCCACAAATACTTACACACCTGCCTGCTGGAGCATTGGCAGAAACTACTGTGAAACTTCCTTGTTCTCTGCTGTTTTTGTGTGTTCTGTTGACAGCTGAAACAACTTGCTAGAATTAAAATGCCCCGAAGGAAAGGGTAAATTAATTTAGTGTGCCGCCCTGCATACAGACACTTCCATTATCTGCAAGTTTCCCCTCTCTTTAACCAGGTTGTATTCAGAAACTGCCACTTTAAATGCATTTACCTGTTGGGGTAAAAGTGTGCTAGAAAGGAATTATGTCACTGTTTTGTTTTGTTTGTTTGTTTTTTGTGTGTGTGTGTGTAGGGGGGGGGGTTGCTGATATATAGATTTTTCTCTTTTACTGCAGCTAATTCAGCAGCAGTAAAATCCTAAGTTTATGTTTAAATGATATCTAATTAAGACTTTTATCTCCTTCAGGAATGGATGTAGATACGGAAAGGCGACCTAGCCAAGACCTCTACATACAGCCTGG
Organism: Copadichromis virginalis; assembly: GCF_057382275.1. Classification (NCBI taxonomy): domain Eukaryota; kingdom Metazoa; phylum Chordata; class Actinopteri; order Cichliformes; family Cichlidae; genus Copadichromis; species Copadichromis virginalis. The sequence continues at coordinate 9,208,699 of NC_140628.1, read as the reverse complement.
TAATCCTGATGAAGCAAACCAAGGTTGGGTGTCCTGGGCTTGGTCCTTCGTTCCAGCCATTGTAAGCACAGAGGAAGAAGGAGAGGATGGTCTCTACCAGCAGCGAGAGACGGGAAGCATCCCCAACAGCTCCCAACTCCACACACCCAAAGACCCCATTGTTTCCATAGGCTTCTACTGCACCAAAGCTTCTGTTACCTTCAAGGTAAATAAGATGTTTGATAAAATAAAATAAAATAAACACATCACCATCTTAACTTAAATACAAAATTATGTTTCGATATAAAATAAATGTCCATTTCCACAGCAGTGGATTGAGCATTCATTGGACTTGTGTTAAGCCTGTGACGCTGCTGCTGTTTGTAATATAGCAAGAGTTCATTTATCATTTAGAACAAAGGATTTAACTAAATACTAGCAAATTCTGGAAGTAACCGTCAAGCTGAATGTTTTGGAATGGCCTTCAGTCCTCCCAACAAAATATCAATCAAAATAATACAGAACTGGAAGCATTTGAAACAAGAATAAGAGAAAATCCCATAAACAAGAAATGAAAGACTCCTCACAACTACAAAAAGTATTTACAAGCTAGGATATTTTCCTAGAGGAGGTTTTACTAAGTACTGACCATGAAGGGTCATGGACTATATGTAACCCATTGGCTTCTGTAGTCTCAATTTTAAAGCCTCAGTTTAAGCTGTTTTGGCTCTTTTGGAGCCAAAGTAACCATATTTCGATGTTGGATTCATAAATTGTATGGGTGCAATGCACAGACCCGGATACTGGCTAGTTAGCGCTGAGTATAGTCAAGTAAAATACTAGAATTTCACTTGGCAGAAATGAAACACAAACTCCTTTATGATCCGTGCCACACAGGAACCTATATATTTTTCCAGATAAATGCTCCAAACTGCACCAACATCGCGAGCAGGGTCGAGAGGTTTATTTTAGTCACTCGAAATATTGAAGGTGAGGCCTATCAGACAGCTGCCTGTGGCTACAGCTGCCTGTGGCACACCTGTCAATAAAGCAACCACAATCCTTACTTTCAGCCTTATCAGTATCTGCATCTCTGTTTTTTCCCCCCCTACATCACAGTTGTTACAAAGAGAGAAAATATGCACCGAGCTCAAAACCATACTCCTTACCCTTGAATAATCCTTTTACTTCTGTTAACTTATTTTAACATTGAAAGCTTTCACTGGGGGGGACTTGCTTTTCGTACATTTCGGATATGAGGTAATTTTTTTTTTACCACTCTGCCAGTGTAAAAGAACCAATCTGTCAAGAATCTGTTATGATTTCTACATTTAGGATGCCTTTAAATTAGAATTTTTTTGTCTTCAGTGCATTATTGTCACTCTCACTGGCCACCACACAGTTGCATATTTTAATTTAATGGTCAGTTTCATCTCAAGTCTCAAAAACTGCTTGATCCTCAGGAAGCCCTAATCCTCTTTGTGTTTCTGTGTGCGGTATAGGGGAGGGCAGTATAACCGCTAACTAGCGTCTCGGGTCACATTAATGTTTTAAACATTATACATGGTATGATGACTATTCAGAAATGGACCCCAAGCTTTAATCCTGCCTGCTCACTCAGAATAGTTGGAATTCATCTGTGTTTCCTGTCAGATTCAGGCACTTTAGATCACATTACTGGTCTGTGTGTGTGTGTGTGTGTGTGTGTGTGTGTGTGTGTGTGTGTGTGTGTGTGTGTGTGTGTGTGTGTGTGTGTGTGTGTGTGTGTGTGCGCGTGCATGCGTTTGTGTGCGAGAGCGTATATTACTTGACGGTGTGTGATCAGTAAAGGGGAGGTTTGTCTCAGGCCAAACAGACTTTGGTGTTTTTCTAATAATGTTTAAATTGTTCCTGTATTGTTTGAGTTCTTTTAATCAATTAATTGCCTCTCGTCTGCAATAATTGCACACAGCTGAAAGGATGGTTTTTAAAGCGTTCTTGTCTCTTTCCTACAAGGAAGTATTTAGTATGAAGGAATTTTCATGTCTTTGAACAGCCACTGCTTCAACCTGAGTTTGACATGAATGTGAAATCAGAGAGGTATTTTTAGATTGCTGACGCATTACTCCTCAGATCTCTTTGATTAGAAACATTGGCAGTGTAATTTAATGACTTTTACTCACATAATGCATAGTTTAGCACTGACCATTTGTTCCCCTCTTTTACTTTTGCATACTTGCCAAACTCTCATTACATGCCAGACCTCGTGCCATTTTTCATTTGAAGAAACATTGTTTCTTTAGATTGTTTCTCTTAATTATAGAGCCAATAGTCGAATTCAGTTGCTTCCACAGTTGGTTTTAAAACCAAACCAGTGATCGATCCATGTTACAAGGACAGTGTTTACTGTTTTTACATTTTAAAGATACCTCATAGAGAATAATTTGATTGCATTCTACTCTAAATTATAATAAATGGGACTTTATAGGAAAGATATTGGCAGCCGCAGCTTTGTGTATTTGTGCTACTAACCCGTCTTCTGTCAGCTGTGTCATTTCAGACTTGGGTACAGTCAGAAATGCCCCAACAGACTAGATTGAGAACTTCTATATTCTTATTGGATGTACATTCATAAGGTTTGTCTGCTAATTTGCAGTGATTTACTGTCAGTGCCACTGTACGCTGATCTGGGCAGACAGATCTTGCCATTACTCACTGGGACTCTCAGGTTGGAGTCAGGTGGCCCCTGCACGTGATTAAACCATCAAAATTGAAAAAAGGGGAAGGGAATGAGGGCGAGAGAGTCTGCTCCATCAGTATGGATAATAGGGCACAGCTGCTTTTCCCTCTACACCTGCTTCCTGTTGAATGGGTTAGGGTTTGCACATTCTGCACTACACCCACTGTTTTGAAAGTAGCCAACCTCAGAAGCATTGCGTTGAACCCTTCTCACCCTGGCCGACTAGTCTTGACCAGGTGCTCTCTCTGTCTGCTGGCTCTCATGCAATTCTTCTCAGCTCTACTTAAAGATATATGGAGATATGTTCATGAGCTTGTGTGGTGCAATACATATATTCTTAGCTGGCAGACATTGATTGTATTCACAGAGCGGGGATATTTCACACCTGTGTGATCATAGTGCTCAACTCCAAAACAGCATACATACTGGCCAGGCTACATCACTGTTTGAATTATTAAGCCAAAGAAGTGAGTGAGAAATTCCCCAGTGGCCCTTAAGCCTGGTCTGTTTTGACCAGGTGCTCAGTTTCTCTCTTCCTCTCTACTTTCACTATTACTCAACAACCAAAATTAATATTCTGCTGAACCATTCCCCTTTTATAGTCAGTTTACAAATACAATAAATTGCACATTTCATTTTCCCCTTGGTATGTGAATCGCTTTAGTCATAGTTTTATAGTCATCCCACTAAGGCCAGAGTCTCCTCCAAAAGCAAGGAGGGGATGTCCTGTGGGTTGATGAATGTTCTTGGAATCCAAACAGTACTACAGCTAGCATCTAGTCTCTAATCTAAGAAAATCTTGTTTGGATGCCGTTGTTGGTGGTTTTAACCATTATTTTTCTCTAGTTCTTCACATCGGACACTTCCAAAACCTTTGCTTATTTTTCAAATCATGCATTTGTTTTAATTGTCGGTGAAACCGTTAATGTCCTCGGCTAACATTTTGAATAAACTGGCCTTTCTCTCATCTAATTTTATTATTTCAAGTTTATTGCTGCAGTTCTTTTTTGATCCTGCCAAATCACGGCAGGTGAACTATTTAAGACATCAGTATTCATCATCCAATACTTTCATTTTTTGGGGACACCAAGTATATTACTGTTTAATTAAAAAAAAAAAAAGAAGATGGAAAAAAATTAATTATTATTCTTTTCTTGTACTTTTCATGTTTATGTATAAATTATATTTAGTCTTTTTATTTTTATTTTTCTCTTAGTTGACAGAGACCCAGTCAGAGAGTAGCTACTATAGTCCTCAAAAGGTCAAATCCAAGGAAGTCCTGTGTCTAGAGCAAGAGGGAATCACGATTGAGGTAAGTTTATAGTTTCCCCTATCATTTGTGATGTAGTGCATTGTTGTGGGGCTGAACGGAGATAGATATGAATTTTACTATACTCAGTTACACTAAACTGTTACAATTTTTAGCTAATCAGTTATCTCCATATTGTAATTTTTAATTGATGTTGTCATTGTAGAAATGAGAGAAAAGAAAGTAAATGCTATGCATTTATTCTTAAGGAAAATGTGACGTTTTTATCCTGATGTAGATTTCAGCCCCCACCATGAATTGTTCCACAACAGTGGCATTTACTATTATCCACTCTGAACTTTGTTATCTATCACGGCATGGGAAGATCAGTAAAGATACTATTTAGTTACTTACTCATTAGTCACAGTTTGGCTGAAGTTCCTGTTAAATCTCTCCATGAGTACATGAACGAAGCCTTGTCAACTCACTAATCTTTAGCTTCTTGTACACACACCGGAGTCTGAATCAAGCTCACATCTGATCATTTACCCATTTTCCCTCATAGAGAATAGTTTTAAACCCTTTTCTCTGATTACCTGGTTGGAGTAAGAAAGGGGTTTTGTGCCCCTGAGATTTCTACCAGGTGTGAAAAACCGAGTTTTCCAGTTCCAATTTTTATAATTTATGCCTAGTCTCAACGAGAGAAGTCGAGCAGCTTGAACTAGAACTAAATATGAGTGTTGAAAGGAAAGGGGGCGTCTGGCAAAAAAGGGGAAACTAGGCCTTATAATAATTGTATGGGGAAACATAAAATGTTTTATTAGATTCTCTGTTTAGCTATCTGCTGGGTAAAGCAAAGACACAGAGAGAAAAGAGGGAAAACCACACCTTTGTGGTTGTAGTAGCTGCTGGACTGCTACTGCACTGAAATATGCATCACTCTCAGTCGAAAAGAGAAGCTGCCTTGCTTTTTTTTTTTTTTTTTTTTTTTTTTTTTAAAATCATGACAAAATGAGCCCGCAACCTCAATATAACCACAAACCAGTATAGCATGACAAGTCTTGGTATCCACTATTTTGTCAACACTACATTATACATTTAAAATCTATAATAATTTAGTAGTTAAGTTGGTCAAAGAACATCTGTGAATTATTGAAGTCTTCTGTTGTTTATTCCCATTGGTGTCAGTGGATTGTTTTAAGGCCCATAGATGCCTGGTGTTCTCTTGGCAGAGACTTCTGCAGATTAACAAATAAATTCCCTCATCATTTAGTAAAGTTATTATGGTTGATTATAATCAATTATTCTATTAAAAGACAAAGACACACACACACACACACACACACACACACACACACAATATGCACACTGTGTCCACTGTGTTCTTGGTGTTAAATCTGAGCTGAGTCTTTCTTTGGGTTTTATTTCAGGTGCTCATGATGGGGGAGCCCTTCTTTGATTGCCAAATCGGTTTTGTGGGATGTCGGGCACTTTGCCTGAAAAGCATCATGGGTGTACGAGATTTTGAGGAAAACATGAACCGCCGTGAAGAGGTGAACAAAGTATTTGTAAAAGATCACATTAAAATTAACTGAGAGTTAAAATTCTAGGAACTTTGAGAAATATTAAAAGAATTTAAAAAGCCCCAAACACTCAAGCAATGTCCCAGCAGCCTCCAGTGTCAGGAAGAGGTTAAAATCTTGTGATGAACTTTACTAAAAAACAAATTCAAGGTCCCCTTTAAAAAAAATATAGAACGGAATATAATATAATATGTTATAATATATATATTAACAAAATTAGCATTTTTGCTATATTAAATCAATAATGGGGTCAACTGAGCTTTTTCCCTTTTTTATGAATATGAAATAAATGATCAGATTTTGCTTTTTAGGTGTTTGATGAGTATATAAACATTTTATTTTAAAAGATCTTTCTGAATTTTGTTTGTTGTATGGATTGTATTGTTTCTTCAGCCTGAAACGTGTCCTCTTTGCTATTCACATTTGTCTTTGAATTTGTCATTTTGTGTACAGGATGCAGTGTTCTTCAGCTGTGGGGACAGTCTCAGTAGTAAAGGAATGACGTATCTCACCAACTCTCTTTTTGACTATCGGAGCCCAGAGAACAATGGAGTCAGGGCTGAGTTTATCTTGGATGCTGCTAATCACAAGGTCACAATAACCAGAAGTCTGTGCTATTTTACCCAAAAATATTAGCCCCCCCCCCCAACAGAAAAAAAACCAAAGTGGAAATTACTGCCTTTTTCTGGGATAGATGGACAAAATGCAGTAATTGATCTATTAAAAAATAGTAATACTAATTTAGTGTAGTAGAGGAATCTTTTGGTTGTCTAAGTAGTGCTGCTGAAGCCATCATTCTGATAGCTCTCAGCTCACTTCATCAGCCTTTGCAGCTCAAGTGTTGACTCTACTTTGAAATATTCATGACCCTCGATGATGCAATTGTTTGGAAATCCAGCCATCCATCTCTTCATGCATAAAGCCTACAACTCAGAGGTTTCAATGTTTATTCATTAGTGGTTTTGAAACCAGCATGGCTTTGATCCATAAGAATGCAAGAGCTATTAGGGACCTCCTAATAAATATTACTCATTAACCTGCCAGTCTGATAAGGCTAGTCTGAAATCTCTGTTTAGAGAAACTGTGGGCAAGTTTGGGGTGGGGTGTTAAATGTGTAAAGGGGGCCTGTGTAATTCTTTCTCTCAATTTCCTGCTTGCTCACTCATTCTGACTGTTTATCAGTGGTTTAGTGTGGTGTAGAAATATAAAAATACTGTGGAAGACAAGGTCAGTTGTTCTTGACCTGCAGACTAATGATGATGAGCCGTGACCGATACACTAACTCCCAGGTAGTTAAAATGAGATAAATTGGATGTTTTTATCCTATATCTCATTTTCATTTGTAAATAATGACCTAAAATAAATAGCATGGCTATGTAAGAATGCTTTAGTAGTTAGCTTTGTCACTCAGGTGATGCCTTGATGTGACCAGCTGGGATTTTTCTCAGTGGGGTGTATATGTCTTTATGTGTCCACTATGTTCTTCTTTGCATGGACTGTAGGCCCTGTGTGGTCAAAAAAACAAAACTGATGAGGTCTTCCTCTAATTTTTTTAATAGTTTTTTTTAAAACATTAAATCAATTGTTGTGTAACTTAGTTACAAACTCATTGTTATTATGAATAACTCATTATGTTCTGCAGACTTTTTGCTTACGGGTTCATTGTGTGCTATTAATAGCTTGTACAATAAATTATGAATAACATTTCACAATTTTCATAATGACCACATCAACCGTAATCACAGTCATACAGCTTTGATTTGTTAGGAAAAAGTCTTATCATCAAGTAGATAAGATATATATTTCCTTTGGCATATATCCAGCTGAATGAGGAAACTTTCAGTTTATTTTATCAGTAGCCTTTTACTCAATAAATAATAGACTTGGTATCTGGTCAATTCCTTATTTAAGCGTCGTTATTATGACTGAACGTACTGCTTTTTGCACGAAAAAATCAGTCAAAGAAACCAGACTAAGTTAGCACTTTTTAATACAGGTAATATTACGGACTTCCCTAAAACAAACAAATAAACAAAAGACCCTCTAAATATCCAGCTAAGTGGATCAGTGCTTAGTAACTCTTTATCTCTAATTTGACCCCCACCACCATATCTCCCTTGACCCCAGTCATTGCCACTCTTTAAGGCTATCTGCTTGTTTGCTCCCTTACTGCGATATTTACCCAGCTCTACTTTTGTTTGACAGGAGACCTATACAGAGATAGCGGGCATGCACCGTTTCGGTGCTTTCTACATGGATTATCTCTACACAATGGAGGACAGCAGTGGCAAAGGTATTGTTCTAGTTCATTCTCTCTTGCAGAGCTTGTTTGGTCACCTTGCCACCTCTTCTCTCTTTTTCTTTTTATCTGTCATGTTCCCATTTTCTCTGCCTGGTTCACCCTTTCTTTCTTTCTTTCTTTCTTTCGTTCTTTCGCTCTTTCCATCTCTTTTCGTCTCTCCTCCCTGTCAAACAAGCCCCATGGAGACTTGAAGAAAGAGCTTGTCTTGTTTCAGTCACAGCCACCTGGTCCTTGACCCTTTCTGTCCTCACTCTCACCCTAAACTTACCTGGAGGGCAACTGTCAGAAGTGTTTAGTCTGTGTTGACACATATTTGAGTTTCTCTCTCCCTGGTGCTTGTTGAAACACTGTTTTCCCTCTGTCTCTTTACCTGTAAGCTCTTGAGAAAGTGAATAGACCTCTCTTGCCTAATTAGATGTCACTCTTCCTGGCAGAAGCCTTAAGACAGACAGCGTTCCTCATTCTTTAGTTGCAACTTTAAGTGTTGTTTTTCCAAGTTAGGAATTTCTGACAATCACATTGAGAGATAAATAATGCTTCCTTCAGTCCAAAATGCTAACTTCTTAATTAAAATGTGAAAAAATATAATAGCTCAGTTTTATTGGCCGTGATTGATATGCAAATGCTATTAGGTTATCATGCTTTATAAAGTAGAAATGACTGGCTTTGGTTAAACAAACTCAATAACTCAAAAGGTATTTATTTATTCATATGGAGTATGTCACCTGTGTTGTTCTACGTACCTCCCTCTTTTTTGTGTTTCATTTTAGCTTTTCATGACTTGGCTATTGTTTCCTCAGCTGCTGTCATCTACAGATAATAATCTAAATTAAAAAAAACATTGATACTGTCATTCTGAGCTGTCAAAGTCATTTCTGACGGCAGGATAAGTGTCAGTCTCTTTGGGATGGCTGTGGTTACCCTTGCCAGTTGGAATGCTTCTTTTCTGTTAGTGTTTCTGTTCTTCACGGATACGGACCAGATCCAGTGTCAACTAAACAAATTAGTCTGCATTGCCACAGGTCTAACATAAACTCTGAGTCAACTGAAATAGTAACCGACCCAGGTCACTCTTACCATTGACTTCACATTAGAGTCACGCTGCAGATTAAAAACATTTTTTTTATAATCTTTGGAAATTGAGACACTTTTAAATAGTCTAAATCCTCCTAATTTCAGCCTCCTCGTCATTCCAATGAGCGTTCTAACTGCAGCCATATGGTCGATATTAGGCTTAATCCATTGCAACCAAATCTCACAGAAGGGAAGGGGAAGTGGCATTGCCTGTTGCTCTTTTTAAATTTCCAAAATTTAGTGGAAGTTACACCCTCATTGCTTTGAAATAAAAAAAAAAAAAAAGAGTTACATTCGCATTGTTGACTCTGAGCTGTACTAATGTTCAGCACAGTGGTGGAATGTAAATGGAATAAAGCCAGTTGTGACCCTTTGTCCTTTTCCTCCCTCACTGCCATTCATCCACCCCCTTCCTTTATTTTTAATTTCTGCCTTTTTATTGCGAGAGAGTTGAGTCTTTTAAGTGGACCTCTGGAACAGGGGCCTGCGATGAATGAAGGGACAGCTGTTGGAGGGAAGTGGACATTTGGAATATTCATCATTTCTGTGGGTCACAGCTATGTGAGCTGCCTCCTGCTGCTGCATTACACTACATCTATCTTTTTTGGGTTTATGCCAGATGACAATAGTCTATATTTATACTTCATTAAGAAATGAGATATGGGAAAATGTTTCTGGCTAAATATTAATGTAAAACAAACAGACCTTATATGTATGAAAGCTGAAAATATGTTTTAATTTTGTTGACTGAGACAAGAGTCCTTAAGTTTATAAGTACATACATTATATATTTTAATCAGGTTATGTATATATGTGTATTTCCACTTGTAGGCTCTCAGGATTTCTCTGGGATGAGCATGGAAGAGATAGTGCCTGCAGTTCAAGAGACCTCCATCAAGAGGCTGGTGGTAGGACCTTTAGACATCAGGTTGCATAGCAGCGCCATCCATCGCATTCTCAAGATGGTCACCTGTGCCATGGACCACGAGTATGAACCCTACTGCAAAGCGCAGCGAGGTCAGAGATCAAAATTATACAAATATATAATTAAAAAATATACCTTCTCTGGTCTGGTATTTTACTCACATCTCTTGTCATACTTTTCAGTGACCAGAAACTGTAACAGTTTTCACTTTATAATATTCTCATCGCATTGTTATTTCCTTGCACAACCCATTCTTCAACACACAGCTGTACATGAAAGTAGTGACCTTTTGAACCACATAAGGGAGGTTAAGCCAAACACCTTTTGTTAGTGATCATCCCTGCACAGCTATTGATGAGCTCATCCCTGGGATGTTGTGAAAGAACATGGAATGTGTGTCTGTATGTAATATCTGTAGCAATAACTCTTTTGCAAAAGATTTTTGTGAAATGATAACATCCGTAGGTTTCGGTTGTTTCAGCATCTGTGATAGATAATAGACGATGGTGTAATTACTGTAGCAGTTTTTGTCTGAAGCGGAGTAGGTCAGCGTGTTCCTTCCTGTTTCTATAAGTGTTTGTACTCTCAAGGGTCAGTATAGTTGGAGCCTCTGGGGGGGGGGGGATTGAGAGTAGATAAGAGGAAGTCAAGGTTGCTATTACAGAAGGATTTATAGCAACCATTCATCATTTTGGTACGATAAATTATAATTTAGCTATGCAGAACCTAACAGTTTAAACAGTTTGGTACCTTAAATAAAAGCTCTTTCTCTGTGTTTCTCTGTCAGAAACATTAGATCTAGTATGTATTATTGATTGGAGAAAGTTTGCATCTATAGCATCTTATCCTGTCCTTTTTCTCTGTTCTCCTTTTTATATTCATTGCCAAGAACTAAAAAAAAAAAGCTTTCCTTCCCAAACTAGCTATGGATGCTGAATTGGCTTCATGTTGCCCTGTTGAGAAGATAAACTACATTTAGTTTGCTCATTTGGATAAAAGTTCTTTACATGGTCTAAAAACAATAAATGAACAATAAAAGTAACAGGACTTTGAGAACTAGAGCTAGAACAGGATATTTCTAAACAACAATATACTTATGTTATGTTATGTTTTCTTTTCCCATTATTTTTAGCATCCATAGTCATGTTTCTGTGTATCATGGGAGTTCCATCTGTGTTGTAAATTAAATTTTCACTGTGGGTATTGACTTGAGCCCTGGCATATGAATTGATTGGACATAGCAGTACTAGATCAAGCTGAATGTTGTAGCTTTAGGACAAAGATCAAAGCAGCTTTGAGATCAAATTCCGAGCCCACCTTGTAGTTGGAAATGTAGCCCAACAGAACCTCCACAGAGCTGACACTGACCCATACGTGGGACCAGACCCAAGGCCATAGGGTTCAGGTTTGGTCTGCCTTTGACCCTGGTGTAGTGGATCACTGTGCTGGTCAGTCCTTACTGTGAGTATGGATCTTAGTAGCCTCTGGTTCACGTTGACTTATTTCGCTTTTTTTCTTGGCTCTTTGGGTATTTCTTTGGTTATTGACAGAATGAGTGGTTTTATGAAATAGTTCAAAAAGAATGCTACTGGGAAACAGCCATTGTAATGAATAGCACATGTAGATGCCAGCACTTTTATAGTCCACGTCTCTTTTATTTAGTGTTTGAGTTGGTGGTTTTTGTTGGAAAAGACCTTTTCGTTGTTTTAATGCTATGAGAGGAGCACAGTGGCTGGAGAGGAACGGCACCCACTCAAAGAAATTGGTGTGCTTTACAGCTAACCCTTTCCACTGTAAAACGGTTTTGGTCTCGAATCCAAATATCTTTGGCTTATCCCACTCCCTTACTATTATTTCATGTAATGCACTACAGGTTGCATTCTTATGGTTAGAAAAACAGCTGTTTTAGTATTAATATTTAGAATGTTATCTCTACATTATATTAAGTTTTTTTTTTAAGCTAACATGTTTCTTGTTATTGTGGCATTATTTCTCCAGAAATGACTGAAGAGAACAGTGGTCCAGCTACTCCAGAAGAGATCTCACATTTGGAGGAATTCATCCCAACTCGACTCACTTGTCTCACTCTGTTCCAAGTCTCAGTCACTGTTTCAATGGCAGAGTTCAACCTCCTACATACACTAATGCCTGTCATCATGGGACACAAGGTAGTGCTAACAGTGAATTCAATTCACACCACACCAGATCAAGTCAGAAGACCTACGATGGCATATGCACAGCCCCATCTGATCATGTACAATCCTCACAGTCATTCCTTAGTTCGATAGCCCTCAGTTCACCTTGTCCAGCTGCATGACAGGGCAACCTGCTGTCATACCTCGTTCCTCTCCTTGAGAGAACAGAAGTTATAGACACAACACTTCCCTTTCAGTCAGTTCACTTGGTCGAACACATATAGTGTTGGACATAGATGCACACCCTGAAATGATGAAAAGGGCCAGTGATGTTGCCATTCCCCTGGTAGAATGTGCTTTCACACAGGGAAGCAAAGGGTATGGTGCTGTATACCAGGGAGATAGCTTCCATAAGATAATGTGAGAGCATCTGTTTAGCTCGATATCAAAAACCTGGTCACATAAATGCACATGCAGAATGTGGTAAATATAGGTACGTAGGATTGACTAACCTAGCCTGCTCAGCATACTATAGCTGGGTACAGAGCCATAAGTAGACATTGCTTTGATCATGGCATGGCTAGCTTGGGGACAAAATCTAAGAATAAGGGCAGGTGGCTTTTGACTGTCCTTTTCTCCAAACTAAGGAAAAGCTCTGTGAACTCTGATCGCTTCTGAGCTGGTAGAGGACTGGGCCAGTCCACCTGCAGCTGCACCACTTTAAGACAAAACACACAGGGACAGCCGCTGCATCATTCTAGGCTAATGACAAGTCTCCTTACTGAGAATCCAAGTTTGAAATTAAGAAAAGGTGGAAGGAGATGAAAAGGAGTTGTTAAGTGTAAAGCTGATGTTACTGTTCTGAAAAGAAAACTGTAGTATTGAAATTAATGCAAAGTAGAAGTATTTTTGCTCGGGTGTTGGTGTTGTTTGGTTGGTTTTGACTTGGACAACAGTATGTTCAATATGTGTCATGTTTGTTGTCACTGACAATAATTGTTAAACCTTTCTATATTTTCAACTGTCCAGGTGGCACCATGTCTGGTCTCTGTGGCAGAATTTCAGCCAGTGCGCCCACTACCTTCAGTACAGTTCCAAGTGGAAAAGGTGAATTTTGAACACTCTGTGCCAATGTATGCCCCAGAGCTGGTAACCACTGTCAGCAGTCTCAGCCAGCCTTCTGACAACCTGCTACATCACTGCTATGCACACCTCTACCTCAAGGCAAGTATGAGAATATTCTGCACTCTATAGTATTCTTTCTCCTCACTCCCAAACCAGTAGTGGCACATGGGTGCCCCTCCCTGAGCCTGGTTCTGGAATTTTCTTCCTGTTAAAAGGGTGTTTTTCTTTCCTACTGTCACCAAGTGTTTCAACACAGGAGGTCATCTGATTGTTGTGATTTGGTGCTATATAAGGGAAATTGAATTTGATTCAGATTAAGATCATTCTTGTTGCCATTAAGGACACAGTTGATGCTAAGTTAAAGGCAATCAGGCTCATTAACAATATATGAAAACTAAGCAAATGTCAGTTGCTATCAAAACCCCCCCAAAAACTATAGTTGAATAAAACAGTTTTAAATTGCACACTTGTTCTCTTGTTTGTCTCATGATTTTAAATATGGAAACCAGTACTGTGCCAGGACTCATTTGGTTTGATTCTGTTGGTATTTTCATTTTATTTTATTATACATTTGTCTTTCTGTTTATTATGTTTCAGTTTGAACAAAACGATGCATCTACTATTTATTAGAGTATGATTTTTGTGCACAATAGCATGCTAATTGGTCAGTCACAGTTGTGATCTTATCTTCCCTTTGAAATGATCGGGCCAACCTCTTTAATGACCTTGATGACCCTTTTCACCTGGTCATAAAAATCTCAGCACTCAGTTTCCTGATGAGCACCAGTACATTTCTGGTCTGCTTCATCTGCCAACTAATAGGGTGCAAGAGACTTGTATTAAGCAGCTGTGACATTCCCCTGTTACTATAAAGGTTTTACAATTTTAGCTGCTAGGTTGAAGATGAAAATATAACATTCACTGTCACTGAAATTTAAAGTTGGTAGTACTATAATTTGAAGTTGGGACCAAAAGACAAAAGCTTCATTTTCTTAATCGTTTTAAACCACGGGACAAGATTATTTGTCAGCCAAGCTTTTATCATGTTGCCTAGCATCATAAGATGAGCAATAAACAACTGCATATAACATTCCAGAAAATAGTAGTTTTCTACCTAAGTGTGACTTCTTAACCTGTATACTAGAGTTATCCATGTCCAGTAATCTATGGCTAAAGTAAAATAAATTTAAACACTTTGTTTTAGGTTTGTTTTCAGGTTGTAACCTCTGATTTTTAGTTTACCTGAAGTCCTTAGTCTGTCATTGAGTACACATTTCCAAAAGAAAATAAAGAAAGGATTTTGCTAAAGAATCCAATCAACTTTTTAGGGAGTTTGGATAATAGATTGGGTGTAATTTGTCATCTTTTCATTCTGGCCTGGTATTGCTTCAGTGTGTTTTTAAGGCAGGATGTTTACTGTACGTCATGCTGGTAGTCCTTATCACAGGGTCACTGCAGGGTTAACAGTCATCTGGTCAGTGGCCAAGGATCATTGTGACCAATCAGCCAATCGTTGTCTGTAACCATTAAGGTTCTCAGTCTCCATCTGGGTTTTTGCACTGGGATCATGACAGGGTGGAGGTCATTCTAGCTACAATTCACCCAATTCAGGAAGTGATTTGAAAAGGGTATAAACTAAGGCTTATCTAAATCTGTGTTTTATTGACGCTGGCTGTCAGAGCTTAGGTATCTGTGTTGAGGGTAGTGTTAGCCATTGTCCTACTTTTACATGATTGCAGGCAAAAGCTTTAAGTCAGTCTGGTTGCTTAACAAGAGACCACAGAAGTTAATGGTCATGTTAAAGTTTGGTTTATTTGAATCGGGACTGAAACTGCTGAATAGCGATCAGAAATCTAGTTTCCAATAGAAAGCTGAGTGTTTTGTGTGGGCAATTGAATTTAAATGTGACTTTTTTATGTCTACATCTTTATCTAGTAATTGATATATTAGAGCCATAGGCCATTTGTCCTATTATAAATAAATTATTGTTTTCCAGCATGTTGTCTGCTGGCTTGTTGATCTACACAGAAAAATGATCTAGTACACCATTACAGCAGCTGGATGCTGGACAGCTAGGCCCAGCCATCATCTCTTACCTCCAATATTAAACAGGACTTTACCACCATGTGCTATCAACAGTATGTAAACACTGGGCTTGGGAGTATATTATATGTGGCTTCCAGGAGCTTAGATAATGAGAATGAGATTGTGAGACCCACGCCTGCTATGACAAACAGCAGAGTTAGACAGTGGTTTATTTTTCTAAGTACTGTTGCTGTCTTTATCATTTTTTATCTTTTTTATAAAACATTACTTTGTACATTCATATATTTGTTACTGTAGCCAGATAAAAAGTGATAAAGACTCATTATTAACCCTATCCCCATTAACTGTGACAGGTCAAGTACAGGCTAAAAAGTTAAATTGGGTTTAATGCAAATTCAAGAGAGTAAACCTTTTTATAATTTTTATTTTGTAAAACCAGCTGTTGTTGTGAGAGGAGTACTGTGGCTGGTATACAGTTCCATATGGACAGATTATGTTCAGCGGGATAGTGCTGCAATGTCCAAGATTGTCTCAAAATTGTGTAGTAAGGGTCAAAGGAAATGAAAGTTGGGGTGTTAAATATGCTAAATACTGTATATTAAATGTGTTCTCATTAAAGAGTGTCTGGATTGTATTGGGGGCCATAAGTCCACCAAACTGGACATTTAAAAAAAAGAAATTCCAGCCAAGATAGTATATCTGGTGCTGGTAAAACTGTCATAACCTCCTCCTAGAGACACCCTCTGCCACCTACTTTAGAAGTACTTTTTCCATAATTTAATAATTATGAAATCATGCAGCATCTTATTTAAATCTTATAATTAGGGGACAAAAGACAAACCAAAACTTTCTCCATGCTGGAAAAATGTGGGCTATTTGGCTGACTGAATATAGATTTAATCAGTGCAAATTTTGTGGAGAAGCCTACTGTAACAAGGACTACCACACATGTGCTTTTGAGTACCTTGACACATTTTTATAGGTCTGTCTATGGAGACTTGTCGATGAAATAATGTCACAAATATTTAAGGTCAAAATGAAGGCCAAGGTTGACTGTGGGTTTGGTCTGCATGTTATGGGTCTGGTGTGTGCTGGTGTGATCCTATCACATGATCATCTTCTTTTTTTCTCCCAATGTATTTGTGAATTCCTCAGTGTTTTTTCAGCGTGTTAGTTCCCCTCTGTCTTCTCCCTTCATTTCTTTGCCTTTATGTCTTTGCAGGTGTTTGGGTTCCAGGCAGGGTTGACATGCCAGGATAAAGGATCTTTTTTACCTCTCATCCCCATCATCCCTTCGTTTAGTACTGCACTCTATGGAAAACTGATTCAGTTGCCTGCATTGTGGTGAGTTTTTAGCAGTTATATAACTGATTAAGTCTGCAAATTGCTAAAAGCCCAGTGTACATGCAGGGCATATTTCAAGTTATGATGAAAATAGAAATGTTATTGTTTCACCGGCCAGTGCCTGTAACAATTGTGTGAGGCACAAAAAAATTAACATAATAATGATAGCATCATTTCTGTATTGTGTGATCATGGAGGCAAAACATATAGGAAATGTTTACACACACACATATATGGCTATATATATAAAGATGTGCAATCTCTTGTGGGCTGTGGATATGAGGGTATTTAAAGTGATGGATGAGGCAGTTTTTCAGCAGTCATGTGGGAAAACAGAACGACCGTCAGTGTGGAATAACTGCAACAGTTTATTTACTTTGAAACACAAGAAGAAGAAAGACAGTGTTGTCTAGGGACATGAAAAAGTTGCTCCCCTTTTTTTTCTTTTTCTTTTTTTTTGGTTGTTTACCAGACAGATGACTCATTGGAGATGTCTCTTAGCGGGAGGAAGAGACTTCAGAAGTTAAAGAAAAGGGATGAAGGAAAAGGAGACAATGTTTAGAGTTTGAGGATGGAACAGTTGGACACATTTGGATTTGAGCGGTGAGAGTAGTAAAGATGGAAAGGAAGAGGAACTGTTGGTACAGCATTAAACACTCTATTTGGAGACTGTAGACAGAATTGGGGGAATAATTTACAGTTCTTAGTTTTTCTGTGTTTAAGGTAAATAAACAGTTTTTTAACTACAACTCTATTAATGCTATTAGTCATGAGGTTCAGTCATAAAGCTCCTCAGCTCTGCTGATAAAAAACAAAATCATTGCCTTGTTTAAAGGTAGTTACTATCTCCTAAATGGCTGAAAGGTATCCTTATGCAGTAGTACTTGACCTGTAGCACTCCTGCTGATGTTAGATGACTTCCTGGAAGTCCTGCTACTTCCTCATACATATTTAATTTTCATGAAGTTCAAACTTGCAAAAAGGACAATTATCAACTTGTGTCAAACTAACCCAAGCTTCAAGTTGAGCTGATGAGAGTTGAATCTCTGGCTGTAATCCAGAAACCAAACAGATTTTTTTTTTCTGTACACTGAAAATTTACAATTGTATAGCTGAAATAAAGATGAAGATGAGCACCAGAACAGTAGGCTTTTCCAGGTCATAAATGCAGCCAGGAGCATCCCTGTCACTTTTTCATCAATCATGTTGGACACCGTGAATTGATCCCCCAGGATTACTAACAGTGTTCTGAGGGCAAACCTTTGGTGCAGTTGACCTGAACTGTGGTACATGTCATCATATATGCTGTGGCAGTGCATTAAAAATCAGGGTTTTTTTTGCCTCACACAATTGTCAGTCACTATAAATATTTCCCGGTTTGGGCTTCCAGTGACATCGTGAATTTGAAGATACATAGTGCTTTGTATTTCATTTCTAATTTTGTTGCATATTGGTCATGTGTTTCAGATTATCAAATTTTAATTCTAGATTAAGATAACTTTAGTAAATACAAAATGCAGTTTTTAACTGATGATTTTCTTAATTAAAATTAAGAGTCCTATCCAATATCACCTGGCCCTTTCCTTAGATATTAATAAAATATTCTGATTATGATTCAGTTTCACTTCCCACACTGAAGCCTAATTACTGCTAGATTCGATGAATCAAGGAATCACTTAAATAGAACCTGTCTGGCAAAGTGAAGCAGGCGAAAGGCAGTACATCATGCTATGATCTAAAGAAACAAAGTCATGACCTGATTCTAACCACAATTCTAAAACCAAGCCTTAACCCACACAAGCTCGCATGGGTTAGAGTAGAGTCAGGTTAAAGTCCCCACCAAGATATACTGTTCATGCAACACTTGTCTACGCAAATTAATTGTTTATAGTAGGAAATCTGTGCAAGAACACAAGCTTAGAAGCCGATTTACCCCAATTAGTTGAGATCTAAACCTGTCGGAGCTGCAGATGGTTTTGACTTTTACTAACCTCGTTTCCAGGCACTTCAGTATATCTGCTACCAAACAACTTTCACTTTTTTTTCCTTTTTTTTTTTTTTAACAGTTGTCTATTTTACTGTCACTCACTGTATTTTAGATGGGCTGGATTTGCTGCTTAGTGTTGTTAGTTTTGTCATTTCAGAGGTAATGTGACTTCTATTTGACCCTGTTCGTCTAAGCAAGAGGCAAGAAAGCCTGCCTCTTGACCTGTGTATTGCAAGTCAGAAACTAATAAACACAATGTGATAGTTTGCTCCTAGAAGAATGATGAAGAACAGGTTTGACAGAGTGCAGACAGTAGTTAGAAGAGATATATGCGAGTGGTTGTTTAACTGCTCACAGTTGGAATGTTTGAATAGTCAAAAAATGAATTAATGTTTCCATTTCTTTCTTTTTTTTCTGTCGCTTTCATAATGTTAAATACTCGTTTATGGGTCAGAATGAAAAGATAGAAATGGTCACTGACTGAGAGTTGGTCTTAATTTCATTTGACCTCTGGCCTCAGAGTGTTTAAACTCTTGCCCCATCTCAAATTAAAACTCATACAACTTGTAACGGCAAAGTTGTGTTATAGATTGTATGCATTCATGGAAACCTGAAAAGCTTGAGGTTTCCCTTTACAACAGAAAAAGCTGAGCCCAAGAGTGATACACTGGGTCAGTATGGCACCCAGAAGATGCACTCCACCAGGTGGTAGTGTTTAAATTAACTTCGCTGGTATTTGTTTTGGGAGGGCTTGTCGTAGCTGATGCAACTTTAACAATATCCCTTTCCAAGATGTTCTCGTCTCTGACCAGACACTGAGCAGAGCTATACATGCTTCTGAAGTTTAAAATAACAGAAAGTGTGGAGCATTGTCTGTGAGTAGGAGACACACACACATACACACCCTCAAGGTGCCAGTAGGCAGCCAGCTCTTGCTTAAGTATGTATGACTGCCAGGTAATCATGGGAGATTTGAGGGACACTGAGTGTCTATGAAGACCACGCACGTCTGCTGATGAGCTGGCCGATGAGTGCATAGCTCAGATTTCCTTCAGTCTCACCACAAAGGCTCCCACTTCTCACAGTTGGTAACAAGGGGCTTTTACTGGGGAAATTACACTGCCTTGACATGTTCTCCCCGTCTGCCTTGGATTTCGTTGGGCATGGGGTTATATGTATGCAAGACCTCTGGGACTTTGTCTCTGCAGTTTTTAAATACAATGAAATTTTAGGAAAGTATAATTGCTCTGCAGCAGACTCTGACCTTGTAGTTTTCCATGCTGAAATCACCTAACATGAAGGCAGCCAAATGTCTTCTTGTTTTGTTGGTTGAAACGTCCAAGAAGTATCCAGGTGGTTGGTACAACCTTTCTTGTCAGCATTACTTAGGATGGGCACTCACTTGTGTTGTTTTAGCCTTGTACACTTGGCTTAATGCTATGGAGGAATTTTTGTTGTGTTAGTGTAGAAATGTTGGATTGAACTGAATAGGTTGAAAACTGCACAAAAAAACTGGTCTGTTGGTTTTCCTAACATTGACAAAGTGTGTTTAGACACCATTAATGAGTAATATATAACTACTTGTGAATGCTGTCTTATTGGTAAACATTAAGCTTAGGTCTACTTGATCACTGTCACTTGATTTCAGGCTGAGGTGTAGAGCTAAATTCTTACAGTAGGTGCTGGCTGAAACACTGAGATAATGTCTTTAAAGATGGCACCACAAACTTTACCCACCTGAAGAGAATACAAATAGAAAGCTTTTGCATATATAGCATGTGTCACTCATTAAGGTTGATCTCCTACCATATACATTGGTCCACTTCATATGATTAAATCAGCTGTTTCTTCCGGTCCACTTTAAGAAATTAAAATCTCTGCTGCATCGTCATAGTTAATACTAATACTTTGTAATACTTTGCCCTTGACAAATAATTATAATTATAGACACTACAACTAATATCAATAAAAGGTAAACTAACTCAAAATTAAGAAATAAGAGATAATTAGAAAATGCAAACTGTAATAAGGGTTAGGTGTTGTGTTTTCAGCACAGCTGAACATAGCTGAGAAGAAGAGCATCCAAAGGTCAAGTCACATTTGTTTTTTCTAAACTTTTTTGTTAAACTTTGCAATCTATCAAACTCATGCAAAGAACTGTGGAACACGTCTCTCTTCTTAATATGGTAAATGGTAAATAGACTGGTATATAGCGCTTTTCTACTCAATCTGAGCACTCAAAGTGCTTTACACAACTTGTACTTTCACTCAATCACACCCATTCGCACAAGCACTTTTTTCTACACTGTTTCTAAGTGCTTTCTATCTAAAGTTCATGCTCATGAATATACACTAGCATGAACTAATCAAATTAAAATCATTAGATTTCCAAAAGCCAAAAACCCTCTAAAATGCACTTTTAATCCTGGTAAATTAAGGAGCAGCCGAGAGGCGTCGGGTTGTTCAGTGAAAGCCAATATATTGGCCCCCAACTTCACAAGGACTCTGCAGCATGTCTCAATTGGTTTGGCTGTTAAAGCTGTTATTCAAGATAGAAAAAGAGTGGGAGGAGGAAGGGAATGTTAGAAGTGCCACCTGCATCGATCTCTCCAAAACCTAACCTAACTCAGACACATGAGCACACATACACACACACACTTGAGCTCACACCATATAATATTGCTTATGCAGGGCCACCTGACTGCAGCAACATATGGAGACAGGCCAAGGCCGGGGCCCACCAACCAACCAAGCAACAAACCAGCAGCAGCTTAGTGTGGTTCGTCGCATTGCAGGCCATAATTCAAGCCCATGCCAGCTTTTATGTGGCATTTTTAGCAGCCCCTGTTACTCGTTCAGCTATTTCTTAGGGGATAATTTCCTAAAGTATGTGACATTACAGGTGCATGTTATATAGCCACAGAAAGCTGAGTTACTTTGCAAACGGTTCAGAATAGAAAAGAATGTTGGTTTTCCCTTGATATCTAATTATTGGTCCAAGTCTATTACACTGTCAATAGTTAGTTCAGCTTTTAACACTACCAGTAGGGTTTTTATGTGAAGTTGAGAAGTACATACTACTATGTCTGGACCAGTAGTCTAGACTCTAGATTAGCTCATGTTGTGATTTATGAAGGCTGCTTGAGGCATCTGAGGCATGAGGCTTCTGGTGTGATTGTAATGCCTCATTACTCCTGTTCATAGTTAGTCATAGCAAGCTGCTCCTGGTCTGTGTCTCCAAGCACAGCCAAGAACAGGAGGACAAATGCTTTCTGTGTCCTTGAGTAGAGATCCAACTCAAATTTAGCAAATATACATGAACAGCATTTACTGCTGAGAACATTGACTGTGGCTGTTATATTTGTCCAACAGCCATTTTGGCAGACAATATCATTAAGAAGTTGAACTGGTTAATCATTTTGGCTAAAGAAGACTGATTTGGGAGTTGCTGCTGGTTGGGGAAAAACACATTTGCGTGCTCTGAGTATACATTTTAATTACAAATTATAATGATTTTTGTATGATGTCATACATGCAGCTACTGCATCAACCATTGTGTTGTTCCACTAACCTTTGAGAAGCGTTGATTTCCTAATCAAGGAATCACTAAAAGGGCCTCAGTTAAGACCTTGCTCATCAAGGTTTTTGTGTGGGCAGGGTTAATGTTATAGTGAGCTGTCACTGTATGGTGTAGGATAATTGAATGACCTCAAATCAGCATGTGGTTCCTGTGGTCATGCTCAGCTTTGAGTTGTAGTTCGGAGGCCACGGGAGCAGTGGGGAATTCATTTGGCTCAACAAGGCAACACATGCTCCCTGTTCTTGCAGAAACATGGAAATGTTTTCCGAACATTTTCACATGTTGAAGTCGAATGGACGTGGGCATAAACTGCAACAAAGTAGTCTTTATGTATTAACAGGTGTGCATTAAAAGCCTGGAATGACATATGATGTAATATTGTTCCACTTTTAACTCTGAAGCATCTGACTGTAAAGGATTGTGAGCTGCAGGGTCAAACATCATATTTCTTGTGGCACAGTCTATAAACTTCTTTGGCCAACTTTGTGGTAAGGATTTTTTCTCCTCTGCATCTGCTTTCAGATGCTTTTATTTGGTTTTCTAGCTGACGGAGATCAGTGGATGTATTGAAGAACGTTGTATTAAGGGTATGGTATTGGCAAATGCAAGACTTGTGCTCGTAGTCATTGATATCCCTATTCTTATGGAGACTTCTGTGCCGGTCTTGACAGTCAAACTGGTCCGTCGTAGTATAATCATATTCACTATATACTTACCCCTGTGATTGCAAGTGTCATTTGGTGGCTTAAATCAACATGGGTTTAGAACCAGCGCTAAAGGACATGTTATGCTTTCAAGAAACAATAATTTGCAGTCCAAGAATGTCTGTTGAATTTAAACTTAACCACAAACTTTATTTGTATATATAGATGAGGTCTAAGATGGTGGATTCAGGAGCAGCTGTAGATGTTTTCAGTTGACTGAGAGATTCTATTAATTCCTGAATTAGTCATCTGAGGAACTGAAGCTTGAGGGAGGGAAAACAGTGGGAAATGGGGAAGGATACATGGATTATCAGCTCTGAGTGGATTATCATCTACTGTGGTGTGCATTCCACTGTCCTTTCCTCCTCACCAGCCCATAATACTGATCCACTGCTTCCTAGAAAGAAGCTCGTTCACTTTTTACTGCACGAGAAGAAAACTACAAGTAGTAATAAGGCTTGGAGTAATGAATGGTGTCGCCATAATAAAGTCTAAGCTTTATTTAGCTAAGAAGCGTGGAGTTAAAAAAAAATGCATAATAAAAACTGGTATTCCTTCTTGTCATGCGCATGAAGGTCAAAGACAATGGAGGAGAGGAGGTGGTCCATTCACTTGGGTTACAAAAGGATTGTGAGAGGAAAAGCAGTGCTTTATTGACTGCTGCAGATGTTACAATAAAAGGACAGTCCAAAGCAGAATCTGTATAGCATAAATATGCTATTAGGTTTGCAGTCTGTAGGTTGAGATTCTCTTATCTCTATCTATCTGTGTCCTTGACAAAAACCGCATGTCTACCACAGCTGGACAGAGGCAGGAAGCTATACACACACACACACACACACACACACACACACACACACACACACACACACACACACACACACACACACACACACACACACACACCCCATTATGCAAACACATACACAGGCCTCTTGATATGTTTTCCTTTAACGCCTGATGAACCACGTCATTGCCATTTTCTCGCCTTGCGGTCTGCAGCTGTCTGCACAACTTGATTAAAACATTTCTTTTAGTAATCCCTGTGTAATGAAGCCCTCCCCTGAGAATGGATCTCAGTGCATGTATTCATGTTTGTCCATGTGAGGTTGTGTGCATACGTGTGTGATTTGGGTCAGGGGTGCTCCAGATGGGAGGAACGGGAGGGCTGCGTCTGTGTCTATGTGTGAGAGACGAAAGAGAGTGTTGGGTTCTGTGAAGAGTTTCGACTGTTCAGGACCAGTGACTGAGAAATGCACACACTGAACACCTTTGACCCAAAGGAACTGCAAAACTTTGAGCCGTGGCTACACGTACAGTCCACGTCTACCGCTAACTCATTCGCTGACCCTCTGCATAGCTGTTAAAGACGCTGGCTATGTTACAGAATGCTGATTGTTACAAATCAACATAAGACAGACTTGAAAATACCTTGAATATGGTGCAAAGGAAGGTGAAGGCAATGCAACACCAGAACTTTAAAAGAAATTCCTCGTCACGCATAATGTGTAACCTCACTATATGATGGAGAGATTATTTAATTTAAAATATTTCCTTACACTAACTATATATCTGCACAACTGAGGAATCCAGAGCCCAGTTTAAATCAAAATTCAAGTCATAATCATACATAAATTTTAAGGGACATAAAATTTTTCAAATTATATCACCAAGTTGTAAGTTGGACCTCGTTTTGCTAAAAATATAATTTAGGTTTTCTTTCTACATGAGGCTTAGCTGCAGCTGCAGCTACATTTCTCATAAGAACAATGACATAGACCATGTACGGTCAATAAAATGAATTGCTGGAAAGAATTATGAGAGTTAACGGTACCTTTAAATGAGTTTCTTGTCTATCATTTTTCAAGAGGTTTATTTATTCACGTTTGACTGGATCACTTTTCTGTAGTAGTGTTTTTTCAGTCTCTTTAGATGCTAGCCATTTAACCCAATTGACCTCCGGGTGGCAAAATGATAAAAAGTTTCCCCCTCCTCCCCAGTTGGTCACTTAGGTGTTTTTGTTCAGTGTGAAGTGCTTACATGATTTATAATCTTCGTTTGGAGGCTTTGCAAGACACTGTAGTGTGTCTTTTGTAGTATGATAAAAGAGGGGACTTTAGAGCAGCCCATAAGTCACTCTGGTTATTTTCAAGAGGGGGTCAGTGACCTTGGCTCGGAGAGATTGGGAATTCTCCAGTACTTTAGATCAGTCTGAAAAAAGGACAAAAGGTACAAGCTGTCAGTCTTCCCTTCCCTCCACCTGGAGTCTAAATCCCTCCATAGAAGCTCTGGAAATAGTAGTAGAGGATTTTGTCAACTAGTTGAGTTGGGAAATGTTTGTATTGGTTAATTAAGGTGAGGTGTGGCAGTGAATGATTTGAAGAAACTTTAGATAACTGGTCTCAGGACAGTGGCTATCTGTTGTATCTATCAGACAAATATGTCAGCCAGTAATGGATTGCATTGGTGTTACTGTGGACTTTGAAAATAGGTTCAGATAAGTTAAAGTCAAGAGAAAGTCTCACATTGTCAGCCTTGTGGAAAGTTAATTGATGGTCCTATTTGCATTTTTTTTAAACTGCCTTTAATTTAACATTTATCATGTTGCACTTTTAACAGCTTATATTGGTGAAGGTTTTTATGAGTAATTTCCCATTTAGCCCCCTTGGAGAAAAAAAAATGCCTTTGTGCCAGGGATGGGTCTCTGTGCGAGTGTGCCTTTTTCTTTTTCTGTGGTCTATGGAGAGACCAGACACCTTGCTCCACATTTACTGCTGATGTCCCAGAACCCACAGCTGTCTATGTTGTTGTGTTTTGGAAAGAGTGAGGCAACTGATTTTTGGTACTGTACAGGATATGAGTAATAAGAAAATGTAGGTTCTGGAAACTGTGCGCAGGTTCCAAGCTTGTATTTTGGGACACTATGTAAACCATTAGGACCAGCTGCACCTGGTAATAGTCCTTCAATCTCACAAGATGCTGATCTTTAAAAAATGAATTTTCTTGTAACATGAGGACTTGCTTTTTTGTATTTCTCACTTATTGTCTTTTTCGAAACATCTTCACCAATGCCAACATATCAGGATTGGAACCAATTACTGAACATTTATGCAACACAAACCAGCTTTCTTTAATTATGCTACCTTCATTTATTTCTGTAAAAGTACAAAGCAACAACATATCAGTTACATAATCTATTCCTGCTTGAGTTTGTACTGGAGCTTTTCCACATACTTCCTTTAATGAGACTCCCATTTAATGTATTATTTTACCTGGAGAATAACATAGACTTTCAAGTCTGTATTCTTATGCTACATATGCTTGTTGTTTTCCCCTTGTTCTTTTTTGTGTTCTCTGCATGGCTTAATCGTGTTTTTCTTGTTCTTTTTCTCTTTTCCCCTTGTTTCGCTCTGGTTGAAGAACATGCTTCCTTTCAGTATTATAGATGCTTAGCATAGTGCATCTTTTCAGCCTTAAGTGTTGGCACCTAATTTTATAACTGCTCCAGTTGCAGGTTGTTAGAGCAGCAGCCCTTGTCAGCTGTAGCCTCATTACTCCTGCTCATTATGCTCTGGCCCACTAACCTGCTCGTACTGGTTTATAGTGTTACAGAGCTTGTGTTTCACCATGTGTTTGCATGCAGATGTATGTGCACTTTTGCCAACATTATTTATTTGTGTCTGGACAGGTATATGCATTTTTGTGGTTATGTGTGGCCTAAAGCAGCAGTTAAAGCTCGATAGCTATAACCCCAGCTGTACTTGTCTAAATATAGCTGTGACCACAGTCATATTGAACCAGGATGCTGATTAGCACCATTAAGACCACTGGCCTAAATGAATGCCAACTATGATTATGTGAAATATTTATTGTGGGTTTCCAAAAAAAACCCCAAAATAATTTAAGGATACTAACCAAAGTATTTGGTTATCATGTTATTTTCTTTCTAGCTTCTATGATGTTTCAATAATTCTTTTATTGGCTAAAATATACATTTTAATCTGTTCCTGCTTCGTGTCCAGATTTGGTCCTGTGCACAGAGGAAACAAGCTAGGCAAACAGTACCACAGCTGGTGTGGTACTTTTAGCTCTGACTCATGCTTCAGCCCAACTTCATGCCCTGTTTGCTTGATTTGGACTGAGACTCCAGCCAGTCAACTAGTTGTTCACCAGAAAGGTCAGGATGTGTTAGTCCTGGTCTAGTTCTGACTCCAACAGGGAACAGATGGGAAATATGGCCTAATGTTTCTCAAATACATTTGAGCTTTTTCTCTGAAATACATCAAAGGACAGCTGAAATTGAAATACCAAATTTTCTCCTTTTCCTGACTAATTTTAATTTTCTTTTAACACATTCCTGGTGGCCTCTGCATTTTAATGAAAAAGTTATTGACTTAAAGAACCACTGTGAGGTCAGAGACAGGCTATTCAATGAGGCACTGAAGTTAACGCCAAGAGCCTGAGTTAGGACCTAAAGTGGGTTGTGGGCACCCTTCTGGTAGGTCTCCACATTATAGTATAGATATTCTCTAATGAGTTTTGCTCCCCAAGCTACAGACTAATAGGCTTTCTGCACTATAACAGTAAAAAACATGTTAGTTATTGTTAGTTCCATTGTGCATAGCTAATGTATGTTTCAAGGCAAATATTTTAATGTTGTTTGTTACTACAGGTGATGCTGCAGGTGTTATTTTGAATCTTTTTGAGGTTTTTTTCCCACAAAGCTTGCGGCAACAGTGAAACACTGCCTGCCAGAAAGCTGTTTACCATGTTGCAGCAAGAAACACTGACCGTGCCAGCTACTTAATGAAATCCGATGAGTGCCTGGCTGTCTTCGCATACAGCATTCCCAAAACACCCTAATGAGAGTTTCTGTTTCTCATTTGAATCCAAGATCCAAGTTGCTGTTCGCAAAGAATTGGGCATAATATAATAAAAACAGGTGCATAATTAAAGTTTTAGGGGACCACATGCACATGACAGCTCCCCTTAAATGCTATAAACACTCAAATAAGGCAACAAACTTTCATCCCTTGCCAGTCCTCTCATTGAAGTGGCTTTGCAGGCACATTTGCTCTGCATGTGGGGACATTGTTGTTGCCGGCTTCCCTTCACTTTCTTTTGTTCAGCTGCAGTATCTTGCTATGTGCACACTGTGTGTGCACATATTTGAACGCACAAAAGCACACGAGAAACTCTTTGATTGATGTCTTGTTGTATAGCATACAACAGTAGTGACTTTTACTAGCAGAAAAGCATGACATGGCATGGTTTCCTATGTTGCCAAATCCACCACATGTAGGCACAGAATTTTAAACATATATGTGTGCCGTCAAGGTAAACTCATTGACCCAATCAGGTTTGAATTTTCTTTCTTCCTTTCTTCCTGTGTTTTTCCTTTAGCCTCTTTATCAAACGCGCTCTCACTTTCTGTCTCGTAGAAGACACAGCAGATGCTTCAGAAATCTGGGTCTGCCTGTGTGCAGCTAACTGCTCATGTCACCCTGCCGAACCACCCAGGAGCAGAAGAAAGGGAAAGATAAAGAGACTTGAAGAAAGACAGGGAGGGAAGCAGAGAAGTTAAATGATTGCAGAGCTGCTGAGCGCAGAGAAAGGCCTTGTGACATGTCCCACACTCAGAACTGGGACCAGACCAAAATGGGTGCGTGATTAAATGAACTGTGATGCTCGCTCCTGACACGCTGCAGCCATCGTTTGAATTAGTCACAGTTCTATTTTCAATGAAACCTCCACTCGTAGGGCAGATTCTATTACAATAAGTACTCAAGTGAACACACATGCAATACATAGATGGGTATCTGTGCTGGGGGCACTGCCAGTCCTCAAAATCCTAGACCAAGAAACTTTAGTTCCACTCCTATTTTCCTGCCTTGAGAACATGAGAGGAAAACAGGAGTGGAACTAAAGAGACTTGTTTGACTGTGCTTAGTTCAGCCTGCCTAGCCTCAGGCTTTGCTAT
The DNA here is from genome assembly GCF_057382275.1 of Copadichromis virginalis. Lineage (NCBI taxonomy): Eukaryota > Metazoa > Chordata > Actinopteri > Cichliformes > Cichlidae > Copadichromis > Copadichromis virginalis. The sequence goes on along the minus strand of NC_140628.1, from coordinate 9,179,967 downwards.
AAGTAGTAAAAAGAAAAGCACAACGACAACATTTCTGATGTTTCTGATATTAAAATAATTTCTAATAAGAAAAGTGCAAAACACCCGACAGAACATCACAACCAATTATTGCAAAGTTTAGGTTAGGCTGTGATTTGGTGTTTAAATAAAGCATCCCTAAAGGAATTTCCGATGTAAAGGTTTCTTCACCTTATCCAATGACATATTTATAAATGTAAAATCACAAATAATGAACATCTGTGCTACACGATATCATTAAAAGATTAAGATAATCTGGAAAAATGTCTGTACGCAAAGGACCAAGGCCGAACTCATTATTGAATGGCAATGATCTTTGATCAATGCAGACATTTTGTTCTGAGAAATTCATTGGCAATGGATTTCTAAGGGGTTAGACCAAATTTATTGCTTCATCTGCAAGTGGAAATTAAAGCTCTACCATGCAAAGAAAAAAAAAAGAAAGTCAAAAGCCAGACCTAGAAACATCACCAACTACTTTGGGACACAGTTTGTTTGAGGTGGAGTGTAGCTGCTCTCTGATCTGTTTGGAAAGCATGGATGCTGTGGTTTTGGGGGGGGGGGAGCTATCCAGCTTCTTATCAGCACAGAGTTTAAAGCCGGCAACTATAATGCTATAGTGGTAGATATGGCTATGGTTATCTTGCAATGGTTTTATTCATGCTGAAAGACACAAACAGAAACAACATACTTGCTGCCCCTGCTCATGATGTCAAAGGGTTGGCTTTAAGGTCCAAAGCAGCTGTTCTTAACTCCCTCACGCTTTTGTTAAATGAAGAGTTGATGCAACATCATTGTGACACATGCCTCTGTACCAAGTGCTTGCAACATAAAAAACCCCCACATTTCTCATTTAAATCATTGTTTTTCTTTTTAGTTCTGCTGCAAAAATAAACACTTGTAATTAACTCTGGATTAAAAACAAGTCATGAAACAAAATCTGTTTTGATTATTTTGTTTAGTTGGGGTTTTTTTTTTTTTTTTTACATTTTACACAGCATGCTAACTTTTTTGAAGACTGGGTTGTAAATGAAAAAAAATGAAAAAAGCAAGTGTGTGTGTGTGTGTGTGTCAGATGAGAAATGAGAGCATGCTCCGCTGAATTTCTGATGGACAGAGGCCTGGAGAACTCCATCGGACTGTGGTGTTACCTCATCCCCCTGAACGCTCAACTCATCAGCTCGTCATACGCGCAGACTCACACAAACTCGCTCCCCCCACACTCTTGGAGACAGATGAAATATTAAAGGCGTAGAGATTCTTTTCAGGGTCGGGTTTCTGGGCTGTACATCTTTTCACATAAATCATCATCACAGTTTTGACGGAGGGGAGGGAAGGGTCGACAAACTAAACCTACCTGCCAAGTAACTAAGGAAAGCTTGGCTCACACTTGGTACTTCTTCAATTTACTATTGGAATGTAGTTCTACTTATTTGGCCCTTGGTGCTATCAATGAGCTGTTTTATATTGTGATGTGATATTGATGGATTTGTGGAAGCTGTGAACCATTTGTTTCCACCAGTGTCTGTTTCATTTAGAGCGTATTGGCATTTATGTGTATCTGACTCTGTCTTGTCCCTTTTCTTGCAGGAGCAAAAGGTCTTCAGTCCCCACCACAGAGTTTATTTTTGAACTTCCCCACTTCACTATACAGGCCACAAGGGCCCAGACACTTTTGCTCCAAACAATCTGTCAGAGCTGGACCCACAGCATGGTCAACGGAGCGCCAGTGACACTTAATGAAAGTCTGCTTACTGAAGTGTACAAGGCTCCAGGTGAGTAACACGAGACAATACAAAGCTTGCCTTGCCTTTGCTAATAGCAAAACCACTTAACACAGAAATCCAGATTCATTCTTTTCTTGCCCCTGACCAAGCTCATAAGAATAGTAGTCTTTTTCTACTGCTCTTTGATCTGCTTACACTGTAGTGATTGTAGGTTGAGGCCTGTCTACAGAGAGGAGACAGAGTAGGACACTGAAAATCACCTCTAGTTGGATTTTTGTGTGTGTGATGAATTTGCTTCTATTTCTTATTTGTGCATGTGTATCTTACACTGACACTAGTTGTACAGTGACTTCTTCTTTCTGTGAAGAGTTATCAGAGTGGAAAAGACATGTTTATAATTGCTCACCAGGGGAACGCTCTGTTTTTTAGTTGTTATAATATGTTACTGTAAGGTAGCAATATTTCTGCAATGGCAGCTAAGTCGCTTGATTTATTATATCCTTTCAATGGCTCAGTAGTGATGGAACAAAGAACAAACATACTCATCTGGTCTCTTTTAGACCAGAGTATTAGATGTTAAGGCATTCATTGTTGTTCTTGATTTATTGATTTTTTGAGGATAACTCTCGTTTATCCTCGCAAACTTTATTTATCGTCCTTTGTTTACTTGTACCAGTAAATTGTCAGGAAAGATATATTGAACTGGCTAATATTAAAAGTGATTTGACTTTCTTATGAAAACCTTTCCAGTTATTTCTGAGGGCACAGTACATTTGTCAGACTGTCACTGATGGGAAAACAAGCCAACTCGATAGCATTGAACTCTGGGCAAATTGGCATGCACGTATCCAGAACTGAAGTTCTCCAAGTATACACGAGTTCACGCGAGACACTTGAAGATCAACTTGTCTTATTGTGGCCCAATGTGGGCTGCTGGACCTGCAGCTGAGACCAAATTAACTCTGAAATGCTTCATGTCACCTAGGGTGTCTTAATGGTCAAATAATAAATTTTGTCCCTTGTTAAAGAAAGGTAGGGGAGTCTGAATTCAATAAAACAGTAGCGTTTCTCATGACGGTAGCATCTGGACAGTCCTCTGGAGGGCCTGGGATTTTCCAACTCATTAGGATCATGTTGTTTGGTATGCCGTCAACATTCTCCCCCAGCCAAGCCAGCCAAGCTACCTTTTTCACCGTTGTGTAGCCGCCAAAATTTATGAAGCTGGTCTCCCGTGGAGTGAAGTCAAATATTCCTCTCCCCTCATTTTGCCTTTCTCTTGGAACGGGGCTTGAATAGCGACATGGAGAAACATTTGCACATCTGGTCCATGTGCTGGCAGGCTAGAAAAGGAGCAGTGGGGGCTTAGAAGAAAAGTAAGTTTGAGCTTAAAAGGAATGAGACTTGAGGAGAATAGGTGGTGTGCTGGGTAAGTATATGTAGGGAAAATACTCAGCAATAATTCCTATGATATAACCAAAAATGTCTAGTACTGTATCTGCTTTTGCAATTTCGGGAACACTCATACCTTAAGGGAGATGTGTGCTGTGCGGTTGGTAAGAAAATAAAGTTTGCCACGGCGACACCAGCCGCTATTTTTCCGTAAGTGTGACTTACTGGCTCACTGGCTGCAGATATTTGTGGTAAAGGTGGCAGATCTAATGCAACACAAGATTTGGGTTTAAACCATGAGATTGTTCTCGTGTCCCCAACTGCTGTAGCACTCATCAAGGTATTGCCAGCACACAACTGATACACGCTGAAGCTAAAAACTGAAGACGGCAAACAAACGCTGTTCACTTTGAACATATGCTTTTTCATTCTTTTAGGAATTTGTCCTCCCTTCTCTCTTTTGATGTTGCAAAGTTTTTCAATAGGGGAAGGTGTTTCATATTGAAGTCTAGCTGATAACACAGATGGTCAGTGTCCTTCGCGGGAGGGAAACGTTTAGGTATGAGAATTAATTCACTGTCCAAAAGAAATTCCACATTTCAGCATTTCACGGGCAAACTCAACAGCTTCAGTTTTAATCCCAAGGCACTGACAGACTGTAAAATATTCAAAAATATTAAGAGCAACATTCAGAGACTAAAATTCATTGCAGCTGACTGGAACACAGCCGCTAGGACTTGTAATACTTTGAGTTACTGTGGTGCTCAGTGGCAACTACAGGAATAACACAGCGCACAGCACATCCAGTGTAATCTGTGTTTCACAAGACCAGATATGAGTAAAATAAGAAAACATACCGTAATATTATATTTTCCTTGTCACTCGATTGCATGTCTGCATGGTTTATCACACAGCTGTGTGGGACTGTTGATTATCCTTTGCATTCCAGTGAAGTCCACATTAGTGTTGTATTTTATTGGTGAGCTATGCAGCAAACAGTATGTCATTATTGGTATCTCTAGCTGAAAATGGACAGGTGTGTGCCCATATGTGCTTGCGTCAGTGCATGCACGCTTGGACTATGTGCCTTTGTGCTCAGAAGGTTAGCATCAGCTGTGTTGGTTTGGCTCTACTTTACTTCACTCCTCATTCATAACTTATATTTTGTTTTAGAACATAGTATTTTTCCCTTTTAAGCTTCATCTCAGTTTATTTATGTCTTTTTCTTATGCTTTTAAGTCTTCTCTGTTGACAACTTTTATTTTGTTCCCAATTCTTTTTGGATTTGTTACTAGGTCCTCTTTTGTATTCTCCTCTTTTTTTTGTAATTGTCAGAATTCCCGGTTCTATGTTATATGCGTGTTCTAATGTTTATACATTATGCATGTTATTGTGGTTTTTAGTAGCAGCAGCAGTAATAGTAGTAGCCAGTAATTCCTGTCTACCAATACTTTTACCCACTGCTAACCTCAGATTCGGCAACACACTGACCACAGTGACCTCCCACATCTTACTCAACTCTATGCAGTTCTGTGTGAGTGTAAAATACACCGTGCGTAAGAATTGTGTTTATGTGTCTAATTTTGGTAGTGAAAAAGTTTAATCCACCCAGATTCTTTTTGTCATTGCTAATTGCTGACCACATTAGGCTCTCACATGTATTTCTACTGACATCTCAAGGATATATTATTGAAAGCAGTCTCATTAAATGTCTGAATGAATAACCAGTTTATACTCAGCACTGGTACAAAGCCTGATTAGAAAAAGATGATAATTATGAATAAGCCTTGTGCCCTTTCCTGCTTTCATTCAAGTCTGTGTGTGTAGTTAAGTATTTCTGTCTTTGTCACATCTGTGACAGAGCAACAATTCCATATACCGCAAGTGCACACCCTTTGAGCAGCTCATTTACATTTTATACAATGGATGTTTTTGTTTTTTTTTCTTTTTTGCCTGCACCTCTTTTAAACATGAGCGGTGTTTAAAACGCTCAAAAGTAATTTTTTTAACTTGTCTTATTTGAGTTATAAGTGAGCGGTATAAACTTTCTACTGTCCAGACTTTTGCCCTTGACTGTAACTTTGGTTCTCACTTCCTTATTTTACTCTACAAGGCTATATTTGAAAGATAAAAGATCAAAGCAATTTAAATTAGCATAAAATTGGCATTTCCACCATTGATGGATTGAACTTTAATGTAGCTACCACAGCTGGTTTTCCGGCCTTGGAGCTCTGTGGTGGTCTGGACTGCGACAAAAAGAGGGAGGTCTGGTAAAAGTTGGTTGGTGGTGGTCACCAGTCATGCTTTAGATGATTGCTGGGTGATATACGAGCTGTGACATAGCTTTAGCGTGACAGACATGAGGGGAAAAGAACAGAGGACGAGAGAGTGAATGATATAATGAGCAAGATGAAAAATGAAAGAAAAAGGAACATAAAGGTTGAAGGGAAAAGTGACAGAATGAAATAAAGAGGGTGAGAGTGTGGGGCCAACTGTGCCCAGAAATACAACTGGTCATTGGCTTGCTTTATTAATCCCAGGTCTGGCACCTAATTGCGTGTCAGTTTAGGCACACAGGCAGAGAATCGTGCATATTTGCAAATGCAATGTATTCCTACCTCCATCTTAAATGGATCATATATATATATATATATATATATATATATATATATATATATATATATATATATATATATATATATATATAGCTAGCTTCTGAACATATGATCCCATTTAAGGCAAATAATCAAGACTATGTTCTCACTGCATAGCAACTACAGGCATGTTGTTAATGTTAGTAAGGGACGTATGCTCTCACTCATTTAACCGTATCATTATTAAAACAAGCCCTTTGTTTTTAGTTCTCCCTACACTTACCATGGTGAGGTGAGGAGGGGGGGGTCAGGACAAAGCTGGGGAAACGATTGGGGGAAAAAAACCTGCCAAGTCCATTCAGGGTCACATTAGTGAGACTTACTTATGCTTTTCTTCACACTGATATCTCCCGTTGCTTGGAAACAAACATGATCTTTGAGACACATCAACAATAGTTTTACGCATTTTTGCACTGCATGAAAAAGGCTGCTCTTGTCATGGCCAGCAGTTTATATCCCTGTGATCTAACTGCCTGTGATGCTGTAGCACAATAAATATCGGTAATAGCTCATTGTTATAAGAGGGGGGAAAACTTTTCACATCGTCCTGTCACCTGTGTAATCTGATGCCTCGTATGTTTTAGATTTTATGTTTTCTGGTCCCAGAATTTGCCCATCTGTCTTTGCTACCTCCTCCTTCCTCTGTTTTTTTTCTCTTGTGCGCCACTAATAATGCAGCTGTTGGTAGCATGCTTCTGGCTATAAGACTGAACACAGGAGGTTGCACTCTCTCAGTTTTTCATTGTTTTCCTGTGTAGATTTTGGCTGACACAGGCTTATTACTCACAACCTTAATGTTTCTCATCTATTAATCAAGACAAGTCAGAGGAACATGCAGCTTTGCCCTGTCATCTAATGAGCCCATACACTTAGCTCATGGAGATTGTTTTGATAGTTCTTTTGATTGTTCTCCTGTGAAGAAAGGAAGGACAACAGCCCTTTTTATGGTCTGCGGTTGTCACAAATGTCAGTAAAGGGTTGAGAAGCTTAATGAAAACCCTGAGATGTCTGTTTCAGCGTGGCCTGGCCTCTCACTCAAGTATCCATATTTCTTTGAAGAGGTAACTTATTGGTTTGAGAGAAATTTCTGCCTGTCGACTTGTCTTCTTCACGGATTGACATCAGGACAGGAAGAAAGCAGGAGGAAAAGAAAGAAAGAAGGATTTTTTTCATCTGTACGCAACCTTACATAAAAAACACGTCGTGTCAGCATCAGAGAATTGATAAATAAATCTTGGCTGGAACTTGAGACGGTTCTTGTCAATGAAAACTTCAATGAGCTACAGACGGGCTCGCTCCACTCCTGGCAGATTGTGATGATGTTTTAAGTCAGTCCAGACTTCCCTGCTTTTCTTGTGTCTTCATGAAGAATTCTGCTCTTTCTCTGTTGTTCACTTTAGTCCTGAGCTAATCAGAGAGGCCAGCGGAGTCGATGCAAAGCAGAAGTTTGCTGTGTAGTCCCACAATTAAACATTGGATTACGCGAAAATGTATACGTTTAATGGGATGAGAGCACCAGGAAGTGCCTGAGGTCTGGTTGCAATAACATATCAAGCGCAACTTTCACTAAACTGCTTTTCACATGTATGCACAGATGCAAAATATCTATACGCATACGCATTTCCACATCAAAGTTGGTTTGGTGAGCTTAAGCATTCATAGGGGGACATCATGCTTGTCTTGTCTCACCATGGTTGTCCATTTATCATGCCTCTTTTCCTCATACCGTCCACAGAAGTTAGCTGAAATTCCGCCAAGTAGTTTCTTCCCCTTGTTTGTTTGAATTGTAGCTCACTTTTTCTATCATGGGAAATGAGATGTGATTCCAGGCATGTTGAAGAACATGGACGGTCCCAGTGCAGAATGTGGAATTCTGAGTTTTGACTTATTTCTTCCTTCTCTGATATGAATGTTGGATGGTGTAATTTACTTGAACACTAAATCCAACTGAGCATTGACACGCACTATAGTACTTGAATTAGTGCTTAATTTAAAGAACTACTACACTTTTTAGAAGCCTGATTACTGCCAAGCATGCCACACATGGGATAAGAACATTTTCTACAGATTTAAGCTTTTGCCCATTAGAGTTGGGATAATGAGCTCATCTCTCCCTGAAGTGTTAAACTGAAATATGATATGAAAATCCCACATAGACTCCCTTTTGGCCTCTAAAATATGTCACCTACAGATGATGTAATAAACAGAGCCCAAAGTGTGAACAGTTTTTTGAAAGTATAGATTATTTAAAGACTGTTGTGTTGTGTGTGTATAATAATATGGATACTGTACTGATTGTAAACATTAAAGCTATTAGAGCCTTTGATGAAGAATAAAAATCAAAAGAGAGACATTGCACATATTTCAGCATAATGTTTCGATAACAGAGATAGGTAATTCTTAATAAAAACTAAATACAAGCGCACACACTAAAGGGAAGAACATCTCTGAGACTTTAAATGAAACACACTAAAAGACTAATAGACTTTAAAGCTCTTGCAGCAGACTCTCTGAATGTTACCAATCAATGACAGCCTCAAATAAATCTGTTTGTATTTATGTCATCTGGTAGTGTCTGCAGAGCTGGCTCCCTGCTGTGAGCCAACCGCCCCATCTGAGGGTAGTGACTAGTGCCGACTGAGCACATAGCTCCACGTCACAGAGCCATAAATTTCCACTGTAACTCCCATTGAAGTGTCTCAGCAGCACCAAAACCCCAGTCACGTCTTGGCTACCACCACACACAGACACAGTCAGCCTCTGCAAAGCTCAGACATAAATATTGATCTCGTTGGATTATTGATAAACAAGAATGCTCTGCTCGTTTTCTCTTTAATTCTCCCCTCATAAGGGAAGTGGAGTGAGGAGGGAAAAGCTTGTGAAAGAGGACAAGAATAAGCTATGCAGAGATCTAGAGAGTGTGAGAGAGAACGGATAGTAATCCAGAGTTGGATTTCAGCAATAGAGGGGACTGGTTTAGCGTCATTAGCTGTGGTCTGTAGTTTCGAGCATCTCTCATGGTGAAACCACACTGGTATTCCATCCTGGCATCTGCTTCAAAGCTAGAATGCCCCTGTTTCTTATGCTAACCAAATTTGTCAGAGCAGCATTAGGCTGGGGATATGGGAGATTGAGAGGCAGACCTTCTCAACCAGAACTGTGTTTTAATGACCTATCTTACCACCGACTAATTATTTCCTTACAAGTGGCAATGGGGGAATCCTCTATGTCACGGCACATGTTTGTCTATCACATTTAGCACATCTGTCGCCCCCTTTTCTCTCACACTCTCTCTCTTTCCCTCATCTTACTTCTTTTATAACTCTCCCTTCAGTTTTGCTCTTGATCCCCTTCCTCCCAACCCCCCCACCACCCCAACCCCATCCAACCACTGTCTTCCAAACCTCACTGCCTAGGCACATTAGTTTTGGCCAAATTGCTTCCGCATGAAGACTCCTTAATTGTGGTAATTCAGTGGCAGAGAGAACCACAGTTTGAATGTGTGGAGAACATGTGTCACTGCTTCAGTGGGCCGACAGAAAAGCCAGCAGCACCTGGAGGGGATGGAAATCAAGAAAATTAGACCCCCAGCTTCTGCTACCACCGGCACTTATACCCCATCATTGTCTTTATACCATGACGGTTATAGGGAGCGAGTACCGCTTGCACACACCAGTACCGCTGTAACCTTCATTCAGTGAGGTAGGAGCAGCTTGACTGGGATTTTATCATATGTGTAAGGAAACCCATTATTTTTGTTCACAGACACTTGCTGGATTGCTTTTCTGTTTTCTGTCTCACCACCCAACTTTAAAAAAAACAAAACAAAAAGCAATTCTTCCTAATATGCAAAGCCCCCCTCAAAAAACAACCCAAACTCTGGCAGCAATTACTGGTTATATAAACTGCCCAGCTCCTTCATCTATCTACAAACAGCTGTTGTTGTTGTTTACATCTGTTTGAAATCAAACATGCATATTCTTCCTGTGTGCAGATATTCTTACAGCTTTAACCTGTGCTAAATAGTAGTTGTGATATTTTTTTTTCTAACTGCAATCCCTTCAAATATCAATTATGATTTAGCTCAGCTCAGTTTATTTTTATTTATGTTGTGTTAAATCACAACACGTGTCATATCAACGCAATTTCATAAGAAAGATTCTCTGATGGAACCATAATGAACTTTTAATGCATCCCCCAAAAGTACCTCAATGTCATTTTTACTATCATAAAAATCAGTTCTTGTTATCGTAGTAACTCGATGTTTTTCTTTCTCTAATGCAGACCTTTGTTTGAGTAACAAAGCTGCTCTCCTTTTAGTTTTAACTGCATAACAAACCACTACTGGTTCACCTTGTCTGTTTTCCTGTCCCACTCTCTCAGCATGTGTCTGCATTTTTGCTGTGTGTCAGTTCTGGGCAAGATGCCAGCAGACCTGCTCCTACTTACTGCTTCTACTGCTTCCCTCCTGACTTAGGAGAGACAGTTATTGTTTCTGCATCAGCACTTAATGGCTCAGCTGGCTGCTTTCAGGCTACCCAACTTGTCTATGTCTACCTCTTTTTCTGTCAGCCCCCTAGCTGCTGTGGGCCCGTTGCCAACCTTGGAGGTTTTAATACTTTAGGTTATTTCCCCTTCTTTGTCTGTCTTTGTCTTTTCACCTGCCCTTTATGGTTTTGAGATAATTTACATCCTTTTTTTAACTTGTTTCCATCACACATAAAGCTGGTCATTAATGCATGGAGTATGTAGCTGCAAAGAGGGAGGGTAATCAAAACACAGCTTTTAATAGTTGTTCTAGCACAAGTCCTATAGCTTGGTTTTTACTGTATTTTGTATCGTTATCTCTTTTTTTGTCTGTCTTGGGATTTTTTTCAGACTTGTTATATGGTGTAGTATTTGAAGAACAGGAAAAATAAACCTTTTTTTATATAGCATCATAAATGAAAGTAAAACTATTTCTGGGTTTTGTGAATATAGACTAAAAGAAATGGTTCGCATCTTGAGGTAGAATATTGCCTGGTCCACCATTGTAGGCAGACAACTTTCCCATAGCCTTCCCCAAAGCTGTGAGAGCAGGACATGTTGGAATGTGTAAAGCATGGCTTTCAAGCCTGCAGATGTGCTGCACATATATACTGAACCATGGACACGCCAACTATTGAGGTATGCAGAAAGTAAAGAAAGTACCCTCCACCTCCCATACGGTGCATGTGTTAGTGTGTGCATTCTGCTTTTTTGCATCAGCTCTTTCTACCCCTCTTTATTGACTTTCAGGCCCCCTTCCCTTCATCTTCTCCGCACTTTCTCATTGGTGTTTTCTATGGCAAATCCAGCTGCCCACAGTTGCGCCCTTAGTGTTTGATGGAGTGCCATACTCTCTGGCCCCTAGCTGTGTGTTTATGTACTTCTTGCACCTGCCTTTGCTTGACGAGTAACAGTACCACACACATTCACTCACTCAGTCAGTCACACTGACACACTCTATACACACTCTAACCCAACATACACACATGAATCACACGGGATACTGCTGTTTAAGCCAACAAACTACCTACCCTTGTGTTTTTACTCTTTCTGTGTACCCCACATTTTATAGTCCTAACAGCTGGACAAAACATTGCTTAGAGCTCCCCCATGCAACAACCACCAACCCAGCAGGTGCACAGTGCCCTTAGGACATCTATGTGGGCAAGGGGATATGTTATAGTGATACCTCTAGTGCCATTTATCAAAGAGAACACAGAGTAGAAGAAAAGGCCCCTGTCATATTACAGATTGGCTTGCACTTTTAACATCTTCGTCTTGTCCAAGCTCTGGGGAACAGTCGGGGCAACTCATCATTGTTGATGTCATTTTTCTTTTAGTGCTGTGTTGAAAAAGGCCAAATGGTCACTGAGTCTGGTTATTCATTCTCCATGAATAGGCTACTCTTTCAGGGTAGATGGGTCATGTGTTTTTAGGTTTACTCAGATACACTCAGTGATAAAGCCAAATGTCTTGGGCAATGTTCTTATGACAAATACATATTATACTATACTATATTGTTTCTAGTGGGAGAAGTGAACCTAACTTTATGTAGTACATATATCACTTTTAGTCATTCCCTCTGGTCCTTGGCCACATGAACTAATCTAGAAATCAGTGTTTCATGTATATACACGCGTATCCTTTTCACATACATTCTTTGAAGACCAAAGTTGCTTCCCTGGTTTAAAAAAACATATAGAAAGATAGAAGATAAGATTACTGAAATTGTGTACTTGGGACACCCCCTTGGTTGTGTGGAGCACAGACTCACTGATTAGTGTTTGGTTGATAATTAAGGTGCCGACTCTGCAGCTCTGCTGATTCTTAGGTTAAAATTAGGAGTGGGAAAGAAACCGTATAAAGAGCAAAATCACGCTCATCATTTGGATGCCATTAGTTTGCAATAGAGCATGCTGAAGATTTTGAGAGTGGTGTTGTTTTATTTTACAAGGTTTACATTGGGCATTACCATCTACTTAAAAGAACTATATACACTGTACTGCAGTGTAAATAGAAAGTGGCTCCAAGACAAAGATATATATTACTGGTTGCCAGTATTACAGCCTCAGCCTAAACAGAATAAGGCAGCTAAATGCACAGAGTGGTTGTACAGCACTGCTCTGTTTGACCTGCAGATATATTAAGTGGGAGACAGAGAGACAGAAGGAGGGTTATTAACATAACCATCTTCCATCTGGTCTCATGGAGGGCCTCTTAGACAGCAGGTGAAGAGGTTGATGGGCAATTTGTCTGAGAGAGAGAGAGGAGGGAAGTCAGTGGTTAGAGTTTTTTAGCAATTTTCAATAATTCCCCGGTTAAGTGTGCTATGTGTGTGACTACTCAAACATGCCCTACTTCACACTGCTGATTTACGGTGAAACTACATTTGAATTTTTAGTTGATCAGAAAAATACTGTGTGCTATGTTGGTGTAAAGCCCATCCAATTTAGCACTGGTTATACAGTGTTTAGATTTTTCAATCACCTGTGTAAGAAGGAAATTTGTTATATAATATCTGTGTGTATACAAAAGAGTTTGAGAGGATAAAACTAGTAGAGTGGCTCAGGAAGTAGAGCTCGTCCTACACTTATCTAAGGTTGTATTCATCCTGGGCTGAGTAAGTGACCAAATCTAGACATAAGTTTGCATATTTGCAAAGGGATGATTCAGTGGAGGCAAGTTACCAAACCTCGAGTTGCCCTTCAAGCATCCATTGGTGTGAGTGAACATTAAGTTAAAAGTGCTTTTGCATAGAATGAAGCACTTGTATGTACGTGTGTGTGTGTGTGTGTGTGTGTGTGTGTGTGTGTGAGATTTGCAGTAGAAAGTGTTTTGTATGCTAAACTTGAGTTTATTTATGTTGATATTGAACCTTTTTTGCCGTTTGCTCAGTGACTTTGCCGTCCCTTGGCCAACACACGACAGAAAAAGCCCCAGTAAGTTGTAAACTCGACTGAAAAAGTGCTGTGGACACTTGTAGGAAATAAAGCACAATCGCTGTATGAGAGGATTATTTGAGAAGGAAAGCCTTATTGGAACAGGTGATGCAAGAATTAAATGTGATTCCCTTGGACAGTTCCAGCTTACTGGAAGAATGTAGCATGTGATGAATGGATCCTCCTCTCCTCTCTCAACAGGCGGTTTGGCACATAACTTCCTTAACTCCACAGTATCTTTTAGTCATCCAGCTACGTCTCCCTGCTTCTCCTGTTATGTGTTTGAAATAGCCTCTCACCATAGAAATAACACTGACATATAATAGAGAATATGTAATTCCTTGTCACATTGCAAACAGTTTCATTTTGGAAAGATGGAAGACAGGAGGTTCTTCCACACTAGGCTGCCATTAAGAGAAGTAATCATAGAGTGAGGAACACTTGAGGCTCCTGTGATGTAATGCTGGTGTGAAGTGAGCTGTACTTGACACTAAGCTGAATACAAGCGTGACTACATGGAATATTGTTTTGGAAATAAACGATTACTCACAACAAGTTAATTAGATCTCTTTTTATCATGATTTTTAGGCGTAGCAGTGTGGGTGTGATTTCAGACTGTCTTGTATCCAAAATGATCTAAAAGTTTTCACAGGAAACAAAAATTGCAATAATAAACAAAGATAACCTCTATAAATTTTCAGACCCTGTCCGCTTGTACTCAGAAGAAGATATAACATTAAAGAAAATAATAACTTTAAGTATGGACTGGCGTAAACTTTAAAACTGAGAAGGTGCATCATGTATTTTAGAAAAATTGCCCAGTGTCGTTTGTCGTGGTTTATAGCTGACCTTAATATGCAAATGTATTTTTTTCAGATTATATGTCAAAGACATGCGCTATCAGTAATACTGTTGAAAACAGAGGACACCTTTTCTTGATTTCTTTGTTTAAGAGCAACTAGCTGGTCAAGAACAATTAAAGGCCAATCAGGTGTTTAACTAAGTCACAGAAGCGGTGCTTAAATCTGCCGGACTGCAGTTCATTTTCACTTTTTTTCACTTTTTTTATTAGGTGTGAAATATCCAGGCCCGTCACCGACTCTCGAAGGCTCGGTCCAAAACCTGGAGCTGAAGTTCTGCAGCCGTGCGACGGTGAAATGTGCCTCAGGAACCGTGGGAGCTGTAAAAGTGTGCGCCAGGACCCCAGGTGTGTGCAGCTGTGCCCTGTTAAAACTTTACTGCCTGTGTAGGAGGGAAAGAGTGAGACAGACTAGACTCTTCTTTTACTTTCTTTAACTTATGCTTTTACACACTCTACTCTGTCTTGCTCCCTCTCGTTTTCCTGCTCAGTCTTTATGTTGATTTCTATCCAGCTATGTGATTCAGTTGCTGTTTTCTCCTGGGGCGCTGTCATTGGGCTGTGGCCATGTCTTTGATGGCAAGGATGTTATTGGAGCTAGTGTCATAGCACAGAGTTCACAAGGTCAAGCTGCACATGATGTGGGTCAGATTAGTAGATCTATTGCAGCTGTCAATATAGAAATACAAGCAAACCATGTGCAGTTAATGCCCTTATTTTAAAATGACCATTTATTGTAGAGTCACAAAAATATGTGCACATAAGGAGTGAAAATGACGATGGAGGGCAAAGTTGTTCTTTTGGACTATGAGCTCTTCAACTAAAGTGAAAAATTAACAAAACATGGCTTTACTGGTGCATAGGAGTGGTCATAATAATAATAATTCATAATTCGTTATTAGGCCTTTTGCCTTCTGTATAGCAACCAAATAGTGCTGTTGCAGTTACTTCAAGGTGAATCACAAGGAAGTTCAAATAAAGGGCTGTTTTTAATACATGAAACATTTACAAATGTTTTATTTTATGTGTACATTTGGTCATTCCTATTTCAGAAATGCTTTCCAATTTATGGGAGTCATTATAGCTTGATTTGGAGAAGTGGAGAGTTTGTAAAATATTACAAACTATTACTCTTGTCTTTCAGGTTCAGGAGAGGGAGTGAAGGAGAAGCTGGTTCCTCTGATTCAGGGTCCATCTGACACTAAAGAACTACATATGAGCCGCTGGCTTAATGAGATTCGCAAGCCTGAATCTTTGCTGGCCCCTGACCTGCTGGCATTTTCTATTCAGGTCCCTCAGCAAGGAGATGATTGCAGGAACTCAGGTATAAGTGTTTTAAATGTATGGATTACCCTCTTTTCTCCTCTCCGCTCCTCTCCACCCCTCCCCACCCTTCATTTATAAATCAGGTTTTAGTTCATTTTCTGGTTGTGGTTTTGGTGTTTGGGTTTGTTACAGGCACTGATTATATCTGCACTATTGGTGATCTAATTCAGGAGTCTCCATTTGTTTAGGTTGTCATATTTTCCTTCCTCTCATAATGTCATGTAGTGCCCCCTTTCAGTTATTTGTTTAGTAAAGCCGATAAGTGTTTCCCACTCTGCTGTCCTTGAAGCAGGGTTGGCAGCCCTGCATCTCTTTTCAGGCAGTGTGATTTCTCTAAACAGCAGTTAGTCTCTGTCAGCACTGGGCTGAGCTGGCTAACAACAGCTAACCACTTGAGGATTGCTGTTGACGGCTGCTCTGATGTCAGGTTGCAGTTTTGATTGCATCCCTAGACCACAGATTATGTTTCCTGTGTCATTGTGAGGGTGTGTGGGTGCATGCATGTGCCTTTTGAGAGAGGGAGTGGGATTATTCAGTAGCCTTTCCAAAGAGCTAAAAATGCAAACCAATTCCAAAATTTAAAGTGCTGCAGTGCTTGATTTAGTAAGTAGGATATTAATCATCACATCTGTACATGTCGCCAAGGATGCCCTCATTTTTCTGTATGAGCTTCTAGAAATAGATATGACCACGGATATTAGTGTGTTATTAATATTCTTCATACCGTCAACTTAAAAAAAACGTTCTTCCCGAGAAAAACTGATACCTCTCGAAGTATGGGACAGTCTCTACTATGTCATGGCCTTTAGCCACTCCCAAGTTTCTAAAAGCCCACAGTAGGGGCCTTAAAGTACATTCTGGGCTGTTTTCCTGCAACCTTCTCCCAAGATCAGATCCCAAGATCAGATACAGGAGAAGCCTGGGGTGACAAGGTAAAACAATACAGCTCCATTTGTTTTCAGAGTTGTCTTCAGAATCACAGTTGTACATTCCTTTTAATACCGGACTACAGAGATTCATTGTGTAGCCTTGATTTGTGCAAACCGCCAACTCCTGAATCATATCAGGGCTCAGGCCTTAAACATGTCAGCTCTGAGGTGTGTATAGAGCTCTCCTCAGGTAGTTTAAACTGTGAGAAGAAGATGCAGTTGTACCTAAGGGTGCAGGAAAGTAAGAAGAAAACTATTGTTTAGAGACAGTAGATTTTGGAGGTCATCCCTAACCAGGCACTGTATTGCTCTTTAAATTTCACTCTATCATTTACTGTCCCATTTCTAGTAAACCAAGTGCCAGGACACTGCTGTAAATTGCAAATAAAAGGCAGGCTGACATTTCTTAGAGAGGTAATGGTTTGATAAATGTGAGGACAGTCATTGAATACATTTCCTGAATGTTACAGCGACAGAAAGGCAGATTTTTAAAATCAGTGTTTCCGACGAGATGTTCTTCCATCGATTACGTACATGATCACTCAGACATGTAGTAGATAGATACTTTTAGGAGCTCTGGTAAACTCTGTTTAGTCCACGGCCTCAAACCATTACTGTGATTTAGAGACCATATTATTTCAGTAAAGCATGGCTCATAAAGGCAGTACATATTTTTGAATATTAAAACCTGATCTGAACACAAACCAGAAGACCAAAAGGAAGCAAAGAGAGTGGGAGAGCGAAAGGAGATGAAGGTAAAAGGAGGTGGGGGGGCTGACTCCCAGAAGAACTGAATATATCTCCAGCAGATGTGGAGCAGTGCAGGTCTGTGCTACTTCTCATCACTGCCTCTCTTCTTTTTCCCCCCCTGTCTTTTGAGTTCAGATCACTCTTTTTTTTTTTTTCTCTCTCACTGTCTGAACGTCTCTATTGTCTCTTTTCGGACATACGATATTTAACAGTGTGGGATTCATCAGTCAGTTAACTGGCTGCCATTCAGACTTGGGGCATGTTTACCTTCATATTACAATATATAAATATGTGTCACTCACATGTGTCTAAATGACGGAGAAAAGCCACAAATCAGCTGTGATATGTGCCATATTTGCAAATAGCTTTCACCCCTTTGATAATGGGAATCACAAACATTGTGTGTGTGTGTGTGTGTGCTACCAAAGATAGAGCTGTATTTCGCCCCTTGTGCATTTCAGTCTCAGATCAATCACTTTTGTTTTTGGAATATTGAAACGATTAATGCCCTAGACATCTAATTGATCTAATAATCAAATGTGTAGTGAAAGCTGGGGGTCAGCAGCGTGTGACTGTAAGGTAACAACTTTACCACACGTGGAACGTTTTTCTCATTCTCTGTATTTTTCCTAACATGCTGCTGAGGATAACACTTGTGTGTGTACACAGGGTTTTGGGGTGTCTCTTAAAGCTCTGTTTTGTATGGTGGTCAGGCTTACATCAAAGCCTTTGGTTAGCCCACATGTCCCATGTCCCTGCTGTCATCCAGAGGGTGACTAGGAGCCTGTTATAGCAATGTTAATAGAATGATGGATGCAACGCCTCATTCAGCAAGAGATGAAAGGTGGTGTGGCACTGCTCTAAATAGGCTGGACACTTTGCTCCCACAGGGCTAGCTCAGAGGTTCAACATTTTGTGATCATGACATTCCTCAGTTGTTGGAGCACTTGGTCTTGGCATCAAACACACTTTATTCTTCCCATGTGGTTCTGCTGAGTCCATTTACCAAATTCCTAAAGTGTGATCATTATACACTGAGTATACGACCGGGGTAGGGAGAAAAGCTGACTCCTGACAGTAGGATGCAGTGGAAAACACAGCAGAGTTATGAGCGATTTCTGCCCAGTTCTCAAAGCATAACGGGGGAGGGGGGGAATGGGGGTAATTGCCATTAAGCTACCAGTGTGTAGTCAGTGAAGTGTTTAAATATATATACATTCATATACCTTTATTTGATTGACTGCAGTTGATTATAAGTCAAGAGAAGTCTTGCTTTTTCGTATTTTGCCTCTGCCCCTTTATGTATGAGTGATCTCTGCATTGTCTCATTTCTTAGAGCTTTTGACAGGCTCTGAAAATCAACAGCACTTTCCTTATAGATCCTTTAATTCATCCCAGAAGCCATTTCCTCAATGCCATGCACCTTCTAATTTCTCAAGGCTCGGAAAGGCTCATATCTCCAGGGGGGATGTTGGGAAATGTTCATTTTCAGTGTTAAAGTAAAGATAAATTGGTTGTTTTGATATATTGTTTTATTTGAATTATTTGTAGTCCAGTATTTTAATGAAAGCTTTGACACGTTTAATTGTCTCATTCTTTCTCTCACTCCTTATAACTCTTTTATACAAAGTTAATCTAAGGAGATGAGTAGCTTTTAAATATGGCCAGTGACATCTGTTTTCTGTCTAATTGTTTACCAGTGAACTAAAACAAAATTCCAATTTACTTAGAAAATGAAGAGGGTGGTTTGGGTGGCTATGGTCGGCGGTTGGAGGGAGTCCCTGTACACTTGTAGAACTCCTGCAGATCGGGAATAATGTGTTTTTATTTAACAGAGCTGAGGTTGGAACATTCTAATAAATTAAACACAATTAAAGGCGTGGGTTTTTACGCAGAAGAACTAAGCAGCTCTGCTTTGAAGTGTCCTCTTTTATGGATCCAAAATGGTCGAGTAATTTTATTTCTCGCCATTAACCCTTTAGATTACAACATGACGGTCCCACAGGCTTTCTCCAAGTTGATTAGTCGACCCAGATAGCCACAATATCCTTTTCATGCTCTTTTCTTCTGAAATAACAAAACTTTAAAAGCATTATGAGACATGAATAATAAAATATATCAGCGCCACTTTTTAATTAAATAAATAAAAGATAAACTATTGTAATAAATCAACAATGGAAACATGCAAGTCTGCAGGGCAAGTCTGCAAGTGAGGTAGCTGCTTTTAAGTCACAGCAGACAGCAATCCAGGTTCAGGATCAGAAGGGCATAGGTTTTTCTTCCACATGGGCCTAGTTGAGAGCCAGGGACATGTCATCATTCACCAGCATGCATTGGAATGGATGCCTCTGATATTAGATCTATAAATTATTTTTGAATTTAATAAGAGTAGAGCAGTGCCTTTAGTGACTGGGACCAGAAATCCTTGGCCATGTCATTCACAGTGACCTCTAGTGCTACTTTGAGTGTAAATTATCACTGGTACTCAAGAGACAGTTTGATCATTTTGATCCCTGGACAGTGGCTGGCTGGCTGGCTGACTATGTGCTTTTGGCTCAGTCTTGGGTCTGTCATCACTGATGGATGGGAAGGACTAAGGGGCCTTGGATGGGGCTAGTGTGCAAGAGTAAAGGGCTAGAGGGCGTGTGAGGAGCTGGGGTTTATGCTCAACCGTGGGGCAAGCAGCAGCCTGCAGGTGTCCCCCACCCCAAACACACACTCACTTTACCATTGTGATTTCAGCAGAGGAGGGAGGGACCAATGGCTCGAGTGAGTTTTATGATTGTAGAAGAGAGAGGGAGAGTGTGAGTCTGTGAGGGATAGCATGTGTTTTCCCTAGGCACGGCAGCAGCTGCGAGACAATGATTTATGCTTTTCTCAGAACTCTGGGATCTCAAAATGTTACATTTAATCAAGCACACTGAGAGCAGAGCAAATGTTAAAGATGTTCCCTATAAAGCCCTTCAGTTTTGATCTCTTTACCATACCATGGGAGCAGGGAGAATAGAGGAACAAAGTGATCTTTAATCTCAATTTTAACATATTGAAGGGAATAATGAAAGCTACATGGAATTAATCCTGTGCAAATTCCCAAAGTGCTGTAATACTGAACACACTTAGTTCCCTAATAGTTATTAAAGCTGTTTTCTTCTCAATTACTGCTTTAAAATTAGACAAATGGGGGGAAGAAACTGCTTCAGAGTTTATTCTGAATTAAGTCTAAACATATTTATTATAGGAGAGCAGATACTACGTATATGTTGCATGCATTATAGTGACATTTCATGCAAACCTATATATAAGTGTTGGTGTGTATTTGTGCCCATTTATGTAAGTGTCCTGAGAGGCCTGTCCACAGCAGTCAGAAACAGGTGGGGTTCTACAGTACCTCGAGTCTGCAGACCCAAAGACTAATGAGAGCAGGTGGCACTGAAGCACCACCTGACTTTGATCTGACCGTTCGACTTGAGCACATGAATGCATTCCATTATACTCACTGGTCAGTGCATGCACGTGCAAATGCAGAGAAATTGCTACACATGCTATGTTTGCCTCTTTACTGAAATGATAGCCTTTGAATGGGTTGCACTGACACTGTAGATGGGGTGTGAACTGAAGTGGGATCTCCCTTGGTAGCCTCCTCCATTACAATCTTTCAAAGGACTGCCGTACTTTCATATGTCCATCTATCATGCTCTTTTCCCCTCCTTTGCATGTGTTCACTCACTCCATAGAGTGTTAAATCAACAGTCTGGCTTGGTTTCAGGCAGAAACTTGATGGCTTTAAGCTGCTGCCTGAACCTTTTCTGGCTGATAGATCTACAGTAGACAAAATGGTACTAAAAATACATTTATTGTACATGCTTGGGAGAAACCTCAGAAAGCAATTTACCAGGGAAATGTCATAAATGAAGTGACCAGCTCTTCAGCTGTTGGGACCTGATCAAAATTTCACAAGAGATGACTGTGAATAAATGAAGAGACAAGTAGCTACTTCAGATAATGTCTGGGAGTGTGCATTCATACAATTCTAAGGAGTATGAGAATTTAACAGGACTTACTCATTGGGCTTTGCCTCATGCAAATTAAAATGAGTCTTGCCATTCAATTTTAGAATCAAGGGCATGAAACTCGACCAAAACACGTTATCCCAAGTGTTTGTTTGTTTAAGCACCCAGTGACTTCCACAATAGTGTGTTTAATCACCAAGGCAGCTACTCTCATCATGTTTTGTGTATGTATGTAGCAAGGCAGGTAATCTGGAGATCAGACCCCAGAGAATCCTCTCAGAGATGGCTGTCGAGGTCAATCACAGCCCATTACTGGAGCTGTTCATCTGTGAAGTGTTCGGCTATTTAGGCCAGTCTCACAGTTCTTAAAGCCTGAGGCAGAGGGACGAACATACAGATTGGGCAAAAAGAGATGAGGGCTAAGGCTAGAGATGGGGTGGGGTTGGAGTGTGACTCAGGCTAAAGATAGTGATGCTAGTCCTCACTCTAATGATATCACAGCTCCAATGCGAGTATTTTATATCTTCCCTTCAGGATTCAATATGAACAGAAGATGGGATTGTGTTTACACCACGTAGTAAATGAGTGCAAATGACACACTCAGGAAACTTCTGTTATAATAACAGTGAAGTAACAGAATTGAAATAAAAGATTATAGAATAAAAGGAGAAATATAACATTTTGGAAAGATGAGATGTAGCACTGCTACCGTTACACAAATAACATTAATCAGTCATAATAATGGTTAGTTATTCTCTGCCTAGTTAAGGGGTTGAAGCTGTAGAAGATTTAGTCTCTAAGTGTGAAAAGAGGTCATTGTGGGTCACTGCTATTTTACCTCTGAAGGTTGTTGTCTAGGTAAGGTAGAGTCAAAGGGAAGGAGATAAGCAATTAGCCTTTCTCACCATGTGAAAGTGGAGAGAATATTACCTAATCAGTCTCATTAGCGTGATCTCTGGAAAGGCGTAATGACTGCTTGTAATGGCTGTGAAAGGATCTCGTATCACATTAGTGTGAATGTCACTTCCAGATGAAAAGTCTATAGCACTTAGAAATAACATGGGCACAAGGCAGAAGTCTAAAGTGTAGTAATGTTTCTGTACTAGTTTGAACTCAACTTTATGTTTGGTGTGTTTCCTTGTGACTACCTGTGTGTTTGGGGCTACATAATAAATGTGGATCCTCCTTGAAGTCACAAATCTTAAATGTCTAAAGGTTTTACAATATAGATGTGAGCGTTTTACGTTTTGTATGTCTTCATTCAGATTGTTAGGTGAACTTTGGCGATCCACACTGAAATAGCAAAAAAAAAAGGAAGTAAATCTCCTCTGTAAAGCACATGAACAGCATTCCAGTGACACTGCATGGATTTTGATAATGCCTACTTTTAGAAGCATTTAGTGCTGAGCTTTATGTTCTATTAAGTTAAGTCAGTACATGAAGAAATTAAATTTCCCACATTTTTCTGATGATGCTTTCTGCTCCACAGCTGCAACATGGTGATTTAGCTTGTCAGCTACTGGGTGTAATGTAATTCCCGGGGCTCCCTGACTCATTTTACCACTAAGGTACATTTATTTTTAAGGTCTGTCAGTGACACACGCTTTCTTATTATTGAGTTATTACAACAAGTAATTCCAAGTTAAGCTCCTTAGAGGCAGATAGGGAGAGACTCTCCAGTGATCACTGCAGGAAAGGCGAAGGAGTTTTGTTTTGCTGTTTATAAAGGCAGAACAACACTACAACGCGTTAACAGGGCACACTCACTGTAAACTCTGGTTCATTGTGTTGCATACAAGCTGTTTACACTTTATCCAGCTCTGGATTGAGTAGCTGGGATGGAGGAGGTCAATTTACTTAACCTTATCTAATTGAATGTTGTCACTGGATCAAAGGTCGCCACATTCCACACAGTCAAATCAAACATCACACAGTACAGTCACAACAATTGGCTACCCTGGATCACTTAATCAGGGGCTTGAAGTTTTATTCTCACAAATTAGAGGGGATAATGTCCAGACGGACTGTGGAGGGCCTGAACACTGTCTTCAGTTATGCACATTTGGATTAGTTAGCTTTAATCATACTGGTACTAAGAGGGTTTCCTCAACTTTCAAGCAATTTACAATTTACTTTATACATTTCTGTGCATAAAATTTGTTGCATAATCCTTGCCAAAGCCGCCAAAGATATCTTTTAATTTATGTTAAAGCTTAAACCTTGTGATACTTCATGATAAAATATACACATGTGCTGATGTGAGAGGCTGTAGTTTAGTAGATGCCCCATAATGGAGAATTTCTTTCTCTTTGCTGACAGAGACAAACATCAATTTGCGGTGGCTCCCTGTTCATCACGCCACTCAGTTTATCAGTGTCACTGTCTGTCTGTGAGCCATACTTCTGTCTTTCATCTCTCATTATTGCTGTTCCAGCAAGTGAGATCAACCACTACCTCCTCACATTATTAGAGGCTGGTTACTGATTCATACTCTGCCAGTCCTAAAGTCATATACAGGCTAACCAGAGTTCAGACAGATGCTGAATAGGCAGAGCAGAGCAGTACTGAAGCGAGCTGGCTGGAGTTCTGTGTCAGTAGCCAAACCAATATGTGTCTCGCCGCTTGAGTGCCCATCAGAAAACATGTGGTGGTCGTGGGAAGGGGATGAGAGCCCATTAGCTTCTACACAGCTGAGCTGCCGCGGCGCGTCTCCTCCCTCGTACCAAGCCCTCTCCTCACCTCTTCTCTCATTCCCCCAACACGGCACTCCTCCGCCTCCACTCCCCTATTTTATGTGCTCCGCACAAACTTTCCCAGGCTATGCTGTTGCCCAAATGAGTCTGTGTGCGCACATTGCGCAAAGCTTAACCACACAGAACCACAGCAGTATCAGCTCTTCCAAAGAATACAAGGGAAATTAAAAATTAGTGCAGAAGGTACATTCTCACATCAGGCAGCAGTGATGATAAAAAAGGAGTTGAAAGGAAAGTGGTGTATAGGGTTAAGAAGGGGTAGGAGCTGATGTTCTTTGAAATCTCTTTGATGCTGATGTGGACATTATTACTGGAGAAGTACGTTAGATGTAAGTAATTAAGCTAATAGTTGTTGTAGGGTTCTGGGTGGGACAGCGGTGGCGGTGAGAGGCATTTCTCACAGCTCTCTCAGAATAAAAAAGGCAAAGTAATTAACAGAATCAGTCGGTAGGAACCAGACCAGGGGGGGTGGGTTGAGTGAGGCTCAGTCAGGAATGGAATGTGACACACACCAGCTTCACTAATGTTGAATTCTCCCATACAACTGGCTTATGCTCACACACACACACACACACACACACACACACACACACACACACACACACACACACACACACACACACACACACACACACACACACACACACACTCACACTTATTCACACAAACAGAACACTCTCAATAGTACCAATTACAAGGATGGGTTTTTTTAGGCTGGCTTTTGTTCATAAATGCTCCTGGCAAAGAGCACTTTTCAGCATCATCTGTTAGAGAGCAATAGAAGGAAGTTGAAAATTGGACTCTGCAAGGTTTTGTTTGCCACATATCCTGGTCTTCTGTTGTTCAAAGCATATTTCTTTCTGTCACTGAAAACCATTGTGATTTGTTCCAGTGACAGACAGACTGAAAAATGGATTCTCAGAGTCTTTATTGTATCGTCACGTATTTATCTCCTAAGAGTTCTGTAATTCTTCTTGTTTTGTATGTAGAGCTCTCATTTGTCTTCAAAGTCCCCCCACAGACCACACAGGAACATCACTGGCGTCATTTCCCATAAAAGAACCAACAGTCATGCTGCGATGACTAAGTATATGCAGGTTTGACCAGCAGAATGATTGGCAGCTGAAATTATTTAAAGATTTAAAGCTGCAGTCGGTAATGTTCTGCACCTTTCAACTGCATAAAAGATGACAAGAGCATGTTTTAGTGTTTGTACTAGTGATCCTCCACTGACCAGCTGCCTGTGGGTGTGTGTGTCACCAGAGTTTTCTTTGCCAGTAGCTTTTCCTAGAGACTAGTGGTGATTTTTAATACACCTCACTGGGCAGAACTAGTGTAGAGGCCATCAGTAAGTAACAAAAACAGAGTTTCTTTTTTTTTTTTTTTATGGGGCATCTGTGCCAAAAGGTTCTTTGCTTTTTTTTTTAAACCGAGGCAGGTGTACATTTTTAGTCCTTTTTGTAATGCAAGTGTCACATTTTTACAAGAAAGAAATGCCAGCAGCATTAAGAGATGCTGAGCAGCCTGCTGTGCACTGATGCTTTCTTTTTTTTTTCTTGTCACTATTACATTTATTTAGCCAGCTGGAGAAAGGGTAGGATATACACTACACCAGCCACATCCTAACATTAATGGATAGTTTAGTTTATCAAGTTCCCTGTTAGCTGCAGGAATGCAGCAGCTATTCTTGCTGCAGCAGAAGTTAATGCCTCAGCTCTGTGAGTATTTATAAGTGTGTCAAACTAGCACAATATTGATATGAAACTAATACTTGGAGGAACATTTTGCTCGCTGTGGGTCCACTAGTTAAGCAGAAGTAAGTTAGACTCTTGTACGTCCAGCACATCTCTTTTGTGTATATTTTGTGTCATAGCAACCACAGTGTCATAATAAATAGCTAATAAAAACCACTGCACTCCCAAAGAGTTCTCAAATGTTCTCAGGTGGCTCTTTTGAAGGGTGTCTGGTTTTTTCAGCTGGCAAAACATGATTTAATGCACACGCCCCTTTAATGATGGGCAAACGCCTTGTAACTGTTTCACAGTACACTATGCTATAATGGCTAGAGGCAGCATGCACAAAGTATGGTTTATATCAACTTGACCCATGCTGTCTACCTCTGACCTGGGACGGGAGGGTCAGCCACTGATTGATCTGTGCCTTTTCTTTTCTCATTTTTGTGCAGGTTTCTTCTATTTCATTTCATATTTCACTTATACATACAAGACATATGACCTTAAATGCTTAGGCCAATTCCCTGGAAACTCTTGTGAGAATGTATGCTTTAGGTTTGAACTCTTTTCAGTTGCTTTTATTCATTTGTTCATGAATGTCAGTCTGGAAAAAACAGTTTTAACTTTTATTTCCATGGTTAATCAACACCATATCAGAATCAGAATCAGAAAGGGTTTTATTGCCAAATGTTGAGCGGGTTTACAACATTAGGAAATTGCTGCGGTGCTTCAGTGCAAACATACATATCTTCCCTGCACTTTATGTTGTTAAGTTTAACACTTCAACTTTGAGTGTGGCTTTTGGGATCAGGTATAAACATTTCGAAATTGGTTGAACGGCATTATGTAGAAACTAGTTCTGACAGAGCCTAAATAAGCACCTATTCAGAACTTTACACACAAATACAAAGCAGTTCCAGATCCCTTCCCTGTTGTAGTTTTTTTTTTTCCACTCTGTACCCTCCCCGTCTCCGTCACTATCTCTGATCTTTACCCTCCCTCACTTTGTGGCTTTTTCCTCTTTTTCTGTCCTGCACCCATGTGCTCTTCTGTTCCTGGTCCCAGAGTTTACCACCACCCCCAAAGTCTATGCTCTGCTCTGTCCCACTTACCCTTTGTTCAATTGCCTGCCAGGCTGGGCAGGAATGTTAATGGAAGCTGTCAGTGGGACCTGATTTAAAAGGTTACTGGGAGCTCCAACCAGAGCAGCATCCAGTGACAGAGGCTCTGGCCCAGTGAGAGTTATGGTGTTGTGGGTGAAGAGAGCATCCTCCTCCCTTTGCCCCTCAGCCTCTCCTGGTAACTTGAGCCTTATTGTTTCTGAAGGCCAGGCAAGGCCTTGTGACTGGTCAACTCCAGCTCAACTAAACTTTTATTGCCAGTTGTCATTTTGACTCTGAGCACCTATTAATTTTATCTTCTGTGCCCGTTTTTACCATTGTTATTACATAATATAGTTTAGAGACAGGCCCAAACATGTCCAGTCACGACCTTAATTTAGTCACTTGTATGCTGATGACAGCTGATTTTTTTTTTTCCATGAAATGGCTTTCCATTTTGTAGCCTCTTAACTATATTTCAAACACATGTGTCAGTCTTTGTCATTCATTCTCACCATCAGCATTTTTAATGGCCATTACAGCTCTCTTATTTCAGGGTGAAATAATAAAGGCTTAATTAGAGCCACCTAAAATCAAATGGTTATCATTTATTATGACCCATCGACACTGTTTTGCTTTCTAGACCTATGTGAGAGGAAAAATAAGAGTGAGAGACAGAGAGAAATGCAGACATACCATCCTGGTAACAGACTCTTTACCAAAATTAATAATGAAAACTATTTACCATGAAATATGATGCCGTGTTTTGAAAGCTGTGACTAATGTGAGTCTGTACCCACAGTGTGTAGTATCAGCATAAACTGTGTGGGCTGAGATTGAGGCCTGACACCCAACCTACAGGCTACATCTTTGCTTCTGTGTGGCTGAACTATACAGCCAAGGTGGAGACTTTGCTCCAGGGCTTTAGGCCTCTGTCAGTTCCATGGTTGACAGCACTATTAAGCCCTTACTTCTCTGGTATTTCTGGGGGAAAACAGACCAGACCTTTGACACTGGTGTCATACAATCTGAGTGTGAAACTGGTTTCATGTATATATGTATATGTTCACCTAAATATAAGCATGTCAGTGTCCTGTGTATTAGCTGTGTAACTTCCCAGTTACTAAAGGGCAGCAAATTTATCTAACTGGGGACATTTTGAATGCAGTGAGTTATATATAACCCACTCCTGTGGTCTGTTTTTGCCTGTGTATGCATGTAGTGTATAGATGTTTGTAAGTTTACTGGGTCTCCCTCATTATAGGTGTAGGCTTATTACCACGTGATATTTTTACATGATATTTTCTGCTTTGCTGTAGAGTTTTTCATGAAATTTAAGATATTTTTTAAGATAAACATACGTGTTGTCTGAGATTTTGAAGCTGATGGAAAATCTCATCTCATGAATCCACAGCCTCCTGAAATGTTGACACAACGCTAGTGATATCAAAACAGTAGAGAGAGCTAGAATGATAACGGATGAGTGTATTTAAGCAGAGAAGGGGGAGAGGGGGTTGTGACAGATAACATGAGCAGAGGAAGTCAAGACTGCTGATTGACTGCTGAATGAGTCTGCTCTGTTTTAAAGTGTCGCTGCGAGGCCTGGATTTTGGACAAGCAGAAGATCCCTGTCCAGGTGCAGACACTAAATTCAGCCGGCTTCTCCACACACGGAGAGATGGATGACTTGGCTGCATGTGTGGTGCGCTGCATGCAGTAGGCCGGAATTCATGGAGGCCTGTTACCTCGTACTGAAAATTGGATATGACTGTGTGCTTATTAAAGACAGGAAATAAAAGCAGGTGTTTTTTTCAGTAAGTAATATCTAAGAGATATCTTGGAAACTGTAAATCATTATTTCTGATAAACAAATCATTGGTTTGTTGAAAGTAATAGAATCTCTGCAAGCTTGCCGTTGTTCACACTGTATCGCATCGACTTTTAAGATAAGATAAGAAAAGATAACCTTTATTAGTCCCACACGTGGGAAATTTGTTTTGTCACAGCAGGAAGTGGACAGTGCAAAAGTTATGAGGCAAAAATTAGAATACAATAAGAATAAATACAGTACACAACTGTACAGAATACAATAAAATAAAATACTATATACAGTAGAATAAAATAAAATAAATATACAATAAGATAAAAATAGAATACAAATACAAATACTATATACAACTGAGTAAAAATACAACGATGACAGAAAGGATTATTGCACTTAGTATTATTGCATATGTATGGATGTGTGTGTTTGATCAGTTAAAGTCTTTATTATGGAGTCTGACAGCAGTGAGGAGGAAAGACCTGTGAAATCTCTCCGTCCCACACCGTGGGTGCCGCAGTCTCCCACTGAAGGAGCTGCTCAGTGCTGTCACAGTCTGCTGCATGGGGTGGGAGACGTTGTCCAACAGGGATGACAGCTTAGCCGCCGTTCTCCTGTCACTCACCACCTCCACTGGGTCCAGAGGGCATCCTAGAACAGAGCTGGCCCTTCGGATCACCCTGTTCAGTCTCTTCCTGTCCCCAGCAGAGATGCTGCCGCCCCAGCAGACCACGCCATAAAAGATAGCAGAAGCCACAACAGAGTCATAGAAGGTCTTCAGGAGTGGGCCCTCCACTCCAAACGACCTGAGTCTCCGCAGCAGGTACAGCCTGCTCTGCCCTTTCCTGTAGAGGGCGTCTGAGTTATGAGTCCAGTCCAGTCTATTGTTCAGATGAACACCAAGGTACCTGTAGCTGTCCACAGCCTCAATGTCCAT
This sequence comes from Copadichromis virginalis, assembly GCF_057382275.1. Classification (NCBI taxonomy): domain Eukaryota; kingdom Metazoa; phylum Chordata; class Actinopteri; order Cichliformes; family Cichlidae; genus Copadichromis; species Copadichromis virginalis. The sequence goes on along the minus strand of NC_140628.1, from coordinate 9,150,494 downwards.
ACCCTGGATGTTCAGTGGTTGCAGTGGAGAATGCTTGTGCCTGCGGAAGTCTACCACCAGCTCCTTGGTTTTACTGGCGTTGATCTGGAGGTAGTTCAGCTGGCACCAGTCCACAAAGTCTTGGGTCAGACCTCTGTACTCCTTGTCGTCCCCATCAGTGATGAGGCCGACTATTGCAGAGTCATCAGAGAACTTCTGCAGGAAGCACTGGGTGGAATTGTGGGAGAAGTCTGCAGTGTAGATGGTGAAGAGGAACGGAGCCAGAACCGTTCCCTGTGGGGCCCCCGTACTGCAGACGACCCTGTCCGACACACAGCCCTGAGTCCTCACATACTGTGGTCGGTCGGTGAGGTAGTCCAGGATCCAGGTAGTGAGGTGATGGTCCACTCCAGAGTTCACCAGCTTGTCCTTTAGAACCGAGGGAAGAATGGTGTTGAAGGCACTGGAGAAATCAAAGAACATGATTCTCACAGTGCTTCCAGCGGTCTCCAGGTGAGCGAGGGAACGATGTAGGAGGTGAATGACGGCATCATCCGCTCCAATGCCAGGCTGGTAGGCAAACTGAAGTGGGTCCAGTGATGAGCTTATTAGGCGCCGAAGCTGAGCCAGGACCAACCGCTCCAGGGTCTTCATCAGGTGGGATGTCAGAGCCACCGGCCTGTAGCTGTTGAGGTCCTTGGGGCGTGAAGTCTTTGGCACTGGTACAACACAGGAGGTTTTCCAGAGCTGTGGGACTCTTCCCAACCTCAGGCTCAGGTTGAAGAGGTGCTCCATCACCCCACACAGTTGGTCCGCGCAGGACCTGACAACCCTCGAGCTGATGCCATCTGGACCCGCTGCCTTCTTGCCATTAATCCTCCTCAGTTCCCTCCTAACCTGGGTGGTTGAGAGAGACAGGCTGGAGCCTTGTGTTGAGTGTGTATTGGATGCTGTTGTTGGGGGTGGGGGGGAGTGAGCAGGGTGAATAGAGGAGGTGTGAAGTGTCTGAGGTGGAACAGCAGCAGTGGGGGTGGGTGAGTCTGCAGCCGATGTTGCAGACTGCCTCATGGCTGAGTCAAATCTGTTGAAGAAATGATTCAGTTCATTTGCCCATCTCACATCCCTCCCAGGCAGAGAGTTCTGCTGTTTGTGGCCCGAGATGGTTCTGAGGCCTCTCCAGACTTCACCAACGTTGTTTTGTTGAAGCTGGTTCTCCATCTTCTGCCTGTAGCTCTCCTTCCCATTCCTTATCAGTCCCCTCAGCTCTCTCTGCACCCTTTTCAACTCCTCTTTGTCTCTGGATTTGAAGGCCCTCCTCTTCTGCTTGAGGACGGTTTTAATTTCTGGGGTAATCCAAGGTTTGTTGTTGGAGAAACACCGTACAGTCCTGGTAGGTACAGTGTTATCCACACAGAAGTTTATATAGTCAGTAATGCATGTAGTAAGGCTGTCGATGTCCTCACCGTGGTCATCACAAATCACCTCCCACACAGTCGACTCAAAACAATCCTTAAGAGCCTCCTCGCTCTCCTCTGACCATCTCTGTACTGTGCGGGTGGCTGGTGGCTCCCTGCGCACTAAGGGCTCATACACAGGGACAAGGTGCACCAGGTTGTGATCAGATCTGCCCAGGGGAGGGAGAGGTGATGAACTGTATGCCTCTTCTGCATTGGCATACAGTAAGTCCAGTGTTTTATTGACTCTGGTTGGGCAGGTCACATACTGGGTGAAGGTGGGCAGTGTGGAGTCCAGTGAGGCATGATTGAAGTCCCCTGATATTATGAGAAGGGCTCTCGGTGATTTATACAGTTTCAAGTTCTGGGCATTTCTTCAAATAGAGATTGGGTGACCTCCTCCTTTATGCAAAGCAGGCTTTTATAAGAGGAGAGCCTTTATTTCAAATGTTGCTTGATAAATAAACTAGTTCCTGAGCACGATCTCTCGACAGAGACCAGCTAGATTGTTTGAATCTGTGTTAGCTGGTCTTTGTTTTAAGGGGGGAGAGCACCATTATAAATGCATCTATACATACTAACAGAGGGTCTGTGATCAGCGGAGCATTAATGTTGTCACAGCTTGTAATGTGGAGGTAAAAAACACATATTTAGCAACTGACTGTACATGACATAAAAACAACTCATAACATGCATTTCATTTTAGCTAATATTTTTAAGATTTGTTACTTCAAAGCCGAACCCTAACACACTACAGTACAAATTCAACACTTCATCCAGCAATTTGAAATCAAAAGCCCTCAAAGAAACAATGTATTTGTGAGGATGGCATTGTTTTATAGCAGAGATTTGACACAAAAGGTGGATGGGGGTGTTTTTTCCCTGGCCTGTATCTGGGGACAAAACTTATTTGCTATTTTTATTTTCAGAAAAGCAGCACCGTTTCAAGATTTTAAGAGAAACGTAACTTCTTGTGGATTTGTTGTAAATCCCTTAGGTGGCCTAACCGTTAGTTGACCCGAGGCTTGGTCACTATTACGCTCTAACATGAATCAGAAATATTACCCTCTTTCAGAATAAGTTATAGACTTTTTCTCCTTTATTCTAGCTATATCAACACATTGATCTAATTCTCATTTTCCCTCTGATTAATTGCCATGCTTTGTGACTGCACCATTGTCCTCCTGGTGCACTTTGCATATTTTTCACATGCTGTCACTTTACCGCTTGTTACAAATCATTAAAATTCAAAAGGAAAAGTCTTTTATCTGCGTGGACATGTGCAAATACTGAGCGCTGTGGTGAAAATCTGCACAAAACCATTGTGCTTTGGTGAGTGTGTCTCTGTGTTTTTTCTTACGCAAGTGGGTGTACAGATTTGTGATGTTTTTTGTTATAGAGCTTTGGCGGCTTTGTTATGTTCTCCAACATTACAGGATCATTAAATCACTCTCACCCTTTCTCCTCCATCTGCGTCTGACTGACAGAGACCCTGCCTTTATTAGACAGGGCCTAAACGGACAAGGCAGGAAAGTGACGTGTGACAAACCTTAAAGGGTGGAAGATCCTTATAGTGAACTAATAAACCAGGCTAATCTGTAAACCCTGTAATGGCCAACACTCTCCCACCACCTCTGCAATCTCCAAAGTGTTGGCAACGATCTTTCAGAGCCGCTGCTTCTGGATCCCACTTAGCCTCTAAGCCAGCCAGCCAGTCGCCCTGTCAGTCCAATCTGTGCAGTGCGTCAGTTTTGTTTAAGAGTCTCTTTAATGCCCGTTGATTAAAGTGTCAGAGGTCATACCAGTCCACATTTTGTCTGTGTGTGTGCATGTGCGTGTGTCTGTGTGTGTGTTTGGGGGGGGGGGGCAGTGTGATAAGTAGCAGATGGGGGAGGTTCAGCAAAGGGACCTTATCAAGTCACATGGTGGATTTTTGATTAAGTAGAATTGCATGAAGTGTTGCATCAGGCCCTAGACATGTTTTTCGATCGTAGTCTTTTAGTACTTTAGTGAATGTACTACACCTATCCCAGCCATAAAAAAGCTCTATCTAGTTATAAAACTGTATACCAAGTGTGCTGTTTGTGATTGGTGGATGTGCTTTTGTTGAATAATAAACTCCTTCATTCTATATTCAGTATATCCAGCTGTGACTGGCAACTTTATATGTGTAGAAATCATTGATGTGGGCTACCGTATTGTCTTTAAGTATGCTAATTTTTGCAATGCTCTTTTCGTAACAGTAACAGTTGATCCACTGCACATGCAATTCAGCTCATTTCTGGCACGGGACAGTTCTGTTATGTCCACTTCTCTTGTCTTGTAACCCTCTAACCTCTGACGGTCAATCATTCCAACCCCCTGCGATGGCTTGCTTACACTGCTGTTCACACCTCTCTTATCAGCCACCAGTGCTTTTCTGCTATCACAAACCTTCACTGGAGCTTCCTCTGCAGCCAAAGGGAAACCAAAACAGCCAGAAAGACTAAGCCAGTGTTCAAGAAAGACACTATTTCAAAATGAGATTCATATTTGGTCTCCGTACATTACATGGTGCCCATTAGTTCTTAGGTGGTCTCTCATTTCAGAATTTTAAGGCTTCCATAATCTGTCTTCTTACCTAAATCCAGTGTAATTTAATGTAATCTAATGTAATCTAGGGATTTGGGGTGAAATGACCTTGTTAAAAAGAAGATGCCTTATCCTGACAATCAACAGATCCACTGAGCTGGTGCCTTCACAATAGGTGGTAGGATGAACCTGTGGACACAAAGTAGTCTGACAGAGAGCTACTGGGGTGTCAGAGATGTAGAGGGGCATTTCAGAGGCATGGATGAGTCCCCCTGCACTTATCTTGGTGTGAACACGGGGTCATCCTTGCCAGGGGAGGGAAGGAGCAGTGGGGTGCTGGAGACGGTTGTCGGACAGACAGTGGTTAGATAGTCTCGCTCCATTACCACTGCTTCATTGCATACTACATATTTAAACCTTCTTCTAGGCTCATCTGTAGCAGGTCCATCTGTGTCAAAAGTCCAGCAGTGAGTTTCAGATTTACTTGGTGAATATGGACCAAATACCGTAACTGATCCTGAATCCTTTAAATAGATCCAGAGTGAATTATGACAAACCTGTTGTGTGATTTATTATGAATCATGCTAAACGTTACTCTGAGCTCTGTATACAAATGATAAACAGAGATCACAGAAAGATGACTAATGTGAAACCACTGCAGCAGACCGTCACAGAGTTAAAATTATACACTTTATGGACAGTGAACATTTGGTCCTGAAACATCAGCTCAATAAACACCACTTGGAACTTGAAAACAGCGCAGCATCACGGCCGTTTGTGGTCTCCAGTTTAATCCATGTGAGTAATTACTAGCAGCTTTTGAGGTGAACACACAAAAATGTCACAGAAAAACCAATTACTGTGTGAGGGTATAGACAAGCTCTAACGCGCTTTTTTTTTCGTCCAAAGATTTTTACACTTTTGTGTGTTTGCGTGACTGTACTATACTGAACTGTTTATTGGCCATGCTTTGTCAGAATGACACAGCACTGGGTGGGGTGAGTGTGAGTTTAGTTCAAATTGGCTGCATTTTGGTTGCGAGTTCTTCAGAAATACTAGACTTTCATGTTTGTGTGTGTTTTTGCATTGCCACATGTGTTACATTGGTCATCAGGCTCTTCATCCTTGTGACTTGCCCTCTGCAAGCTCCCATAGCCAGTATGAGTATGAGGCAGAGACTGTGGAGTTCAGTATGGGCAGACAGGCGGGCCAGCGTGTGTACATATGTGCTGGAAGATTATTGTACACACATAAAATGGGAATATGATCCAAAATGTGTGATGTAAAAGTAAATGATATTGTTACTATGAAATGTGTAATTAGATTTCATGTGTCCTGTTAGCAAAGTATATGCTCTGACTCAGTCTTGTTATTTGTTGTCTTTTTATGTACAGTGGTAAATGAAGTGCTAAGGGGGCAACTAACCAAACAAATCTACACAACTGTGAGTTAACCACAGACGAAATGTTGTCGTCGGCAGGTCAAACCAACGATTGTGTGGAAAGCAATAGCCCAGAAGTCTTGTTCTGCAGTGATTTCCTGACAAATATCTTCTTTAGTAAAAATATCTCCAAGTAAGTTTAAAGAATGGGTCACTTAAAAGATACCGGAGCGCCTCCCTCTGGGATCTGTGGTTTTAGTGGGGCAGCTCTCTGGGAGGCCAATAGTTCTCATTTGAGTGTGTTTCACATCTGTGTTTATCTGCATCACTATTCAAAGAGTGGTGGCAGACAGATATATTTAGTAAACTGTCCAGATAAAGGTTTTTTTTTTCTAGTTTAGTTTCCTGAACTGAAGTGTTTGTTAAAAAGTGGAAAAGTCATGTGTGTAGTATTTAAACGAGTGTGTAAATGAATCCCAAGCATTTTTAGCTTACGTGTGATTGATATCAGGGACGTCTTTGACCGTTTTTCTCTTTTTTGAGCAGCTTGCTTTTGTTTGTCACTCCGTGGCCTTAATCTTATGTGTTATTTCCTCCTGTCTTAATATTTGTATATATGCCATAGAGGTCCTTTGTACTTTGTCCATTCTTCATATTTTTTTCTCCTTCATCTTTCTTTTCTTTTTTTTTTCTTATTTGATAACTTGACTTTGCTCTTGCCGTTTCTTTTTTCCCTCATTCATCTCTCCGACCCAAACTTTATTCCTTTCCCTTCAGTTATCACCCCCCGTGTTCCCTGTTCTGCTCTCCCTGCTCTCACTGTTGTTCATGAGAAACTCTTTCTGACCTTTTCCACGTCCTTGTTACATCACTGCCCCCTTGTGGTGTTTTGTCTCGCTTGAGAGCTCCCCACTGTCAGTTTGATGGTACGCTACAGTCAGCGAGTTGAATGTCTTGAGGCCGACTGTTCAGCCTGATTAAAATAAAGCTGAAGTGGTATTTAATGGGGCCAAGTGTGGATAACATAGGCAAGTCTGTGAAGCGTTAAGGGGTTTAATAAAGACTTACTTATGGGTAATTAAATATTTCTTTAAAACCCGTAAAATTATTTTAAGGGTAATCAAATAGTCATTGCAATGAAATGTTTTTGATATAAAGAGAAAATGCTGACAAATAAGTAGGCAAGAAGACCAAATTACTGGTAATGTCAAAAAAAAAATTGATAATAATTTACATACAAAAAGCTGTGTTATTCAGGCATAACATGAAAATCACTGATGCATTAAGTGCACAAAACCAATCTCATCTCATTCCAATCCAGTGCAAGCTAGCAAACCTTTGGTCCTCATATTATTGTGGATATTACTTTGGCTCACACCTCTAACTTTGCAGTAGTTTAAACAAGAGGTAGTAGACACAATCATGCAGATAACCTTTGCATGATTATGTCTGACATTATGTGTGACTTTCACTGAAACCATACGGCACCTTATAAACGTGCTACGTGGAAACGCACTCAAACATATCTTGTGTTTGCTGTGTATATTTGTGTGTGTGTGGCTGGCTGCATGCTCATGCAAAAATGTGTAAATGCACAAAGCAGAAGGAATGTAGCCATTCAGAATTCTTCTCCTCTACAAATAAATATTTGGTGATGACAATATTGGAGATTTGTTAAACACGAGTAGGGTAATTTTCTAGTCAAATAAACCTCAGCAGTAGTGGTGGTGGAGATGTGGGGTTGGGAGGGGGGGAGACCAGATGTCTGATGGCAAAAAAATAGAGAATGATAGAGTGGTATATGCTTATGAAGTGGAGAGAACAATAATAATTATGAGTGAATATTATTGAGTCTGAAATAATAATGACAATGTTTGTGGCGCTTTTAGTTGGCCTAATACCTTTTCTTACTCTGTCACCCGTTTGTAATATGATTTTAGCAAAAAGTACATTAGCCAATGTTGCAGGTGTTGTCAACAGTTCTCGCTAGGATCTTTGACTTTTGAATAAATATAAGTTTTTGTTTCTTGTCAACTGAGGCGTTTGTACAACTTTTATTTCATAAAATTATTTTTGCTGTAAGGTTACTTGTTCACTTGTTCTTTCACAATAAATTTTGAAACAGTGTCCACATTAAGTTAATTTAATAGCTTCGAGCATCTCTTTCATAAGTTTGGTCTTGTTTTATTTACAAAGCCATGTTTTTTTTTTAATAATCATAAATATTCCTCAGTGAAATTATCACTACTTGAGATCACTGGCTAGAGTTCAAAGTGATATTACTGTAGTATTTTATGAAATCTGAACCAGACATGACTTGAAAGTCTGGTACAGAAATTGAACTTTTTGAACTCCAAACTGCTTCTCAGGCGAAACGTCATTTAAATGTTAGTTAACTTTTTAATGTAAATTTTAAAAAAAACAACTTTCTTTTTTGCCCAACTGTAATTTATATCAGTCTTTTATATCATTAGAAACAAGATGTTAAATTCAGCTTTTGTCCTAAGGTTTTTGATTGAACTGAGTAAATGGACTTTTTTCTTAAGGAGTCCTCGCACTCATTGTCACATAATATTTTCAATATGTTGTTGTAGCAAGAAACGTGCAGCACAGCTTAGGAGTTTTCTTGTATAATGACATCCAAGTTCAAAAGTTATTGAGTGTATGAACTGTATAAATTCACTGAATCATAGAGCAAGTTTGAGTTTTTATCAGGCTCTTGCAATTAACCTGCTTCATTCACGTTGTTCAACTCGTTGTAGGTGAGCAATATAACTTTGCTTAAAATTGTCATATGTTTCTATGTCTCTATGAATCTTTTTAAAGCTTTGGAGTTTCTCTAAAATCTCACTAAAGGTTTTTAAGTTCTCTTTTTGCTTTAGACTTTGTGGTTTCCTTTGTGGCTTCCCTGTACGATATGCTAAACCAAGTGGCGACTGGGCCGCACACTGCACCCGGTGTGAAAGCAGTTTTACCCCAACACTTCCCAAAGAATCCTCAAGACTTGAAGGTTAGGCAAGACAAGAAATGAATCTAGAATGACTGAGACTGCCCTATTGGTGTCCAGGCTACATCATCTGGTTCAGCTCAGCACAAAGGTGTGGTGGCTGTAAGTGCAAGTTCTCAGTGGACTTTGTATTTTGTGGTGTAGAGGAGGAGAGCCACCCAGCAGAGAAGTGTTGTTTACTTTGCTTGTCTTTTGAATGAATGGCATGAAGTAAAGGTTGACTGGCAATTTGAGAATTGTTTGTTGTTCGGTACCCTTTTACCACAGTTGCACATTACCTTGCAAGATACATAATGTGTTATGTGCGTGCCCCTGTCACAGCTCCTTTGTGGTTGACAGCAATAGATGTAATCAGATGAACTAAAGTATTTGAAGCAGGTCATATTGGGGTGAGCCAGCAGTTTCACAGATTATGTCCACACTCCCTAACTTTATGATGGGTTGGAATGAGAAGAAACCTAAGAGGGCTGGACAGAGGTGAGGGCAGGCTTTGCATCTGAAAACCCTAAACATGAAAAGTTTATCTGGAGATGTGATCAAAGTTAGCTGCGTGTGTGATCTTTTCACATTTAAAAATGTACATCTGTACCAGCATTTATCTTTATTTATCAGCATTTATATAAGCTTTTGCGTTTTAATCTGTGGGCATCCATGGAACTTTAAGGCATACACAGTATATAAGTCTGTCTACCAAGAACACGCCATTGCCAGACCTCACATTATAACTGGGTGTATGCAGCTGTGTAATATAATGTAATGAAGCATTTTTGAAAATGTTTAGCTCATTATACCCAAAGGCACATAAGTAATCAGTTCTGTAATGCCGACTCTTAGCCTCATAATGCCCGTTGGTTATGACTCAGCAGCGAATGAGTAAACATTTAAATGTGTTTAAGAAAAGGTTTTTTATTCACAGTGAATGAGCACCACTCGTGCCCTGTCCAGATGTTCTGTACCCCAGCAGAAGACCAACAATGCGCTGGCCCTCACATACACTGGTATGGTCCGTAGTGTGAGGCAGAGAGATCTGTCACATGGCACGATAGCCTGCGTGCCTGAGGAGATGCCAGGGTTTATTTAAATAGCAATTCTAGTTAACGTTTTTGAAAGTGAGAGTAGCGATTTATTGTTTAGCTGTGAGTCTGTCAGTGAGATTCTTATTTCATGACTTGTCTGATAAGTCCAAGAAAAATAAACCTGCACCTGAGCTGGGTTTATAGGGCTGCCTGACGTCAGGTCCATTATCCACAGCATTGACTGCATATTTTTTATTCCACTACATTCTGGAGTGTGCGTGTCCATGTGTGGTGATACCTAATGTCTGGTGTAGTGTAAGTGATATTTTACCCCTCCAACAAGATACATAAAGTAGATGTGTTCAGTAACTGCCAAGCATGTTCCTGATAAAGGATACAGCATTTAAAACTACATGTAATACTACTGACTACATGTAGTTACTCGAGTAATCTGGAATGATATTTCGAAAAATGAGTTTAAAGCTGAGAAAGAAGCTCCACAAAATGAAACCATAAATCAAATCCACTATTTTAGGACGTACTAGGTAAATATGGCTTTTATATTAACTCTAAAGCCCTGTCTGAAAAAAATGTTATGCATTTTGCAATGCTTGTGTAAATTATGATTATAGTTTGTGTTCCTCATTGTTCCTGACTCGGAGCTTGAGCCAGGTATGTGACATCATGAGGGTAAGGTTCATGTCTCGCATGCTTTGCTTCAGCAAAGCTCCTATTTTGCAACAGTATCTTCTGTTTGATCTAACATTGTTTCAGCGTCCTGACCTCACAGCAACCAAAACACAAGTTGAACAGAATCTTTTAAAGTTAGGTAATGCACTGAGGACCCTTGTTGACCATCCCTTGGGCTTTGAAAGAGAGATCAGTTCATTTGAGCCTGTTGTCTGGTCTTTATTACTCCGCTCCTCTGGAGCTCAAAGAGTTGACTAGCTGCACCCAGCTCAGGGGTGGGATTCCCAAAAGCACATCATCACCAGATTCATATTAGCCAGTCTTCTTACAGTGAAAGTAAGACAGTCTTAACACTCAGATAATGTTTCCCCTCGCTTCTGGGGAGGGTTAGGTAGATAAGTTGCCAGCGAATGAGAACAGGATTGCAAAGACTGTTTAATGTAACATAATGCTCTTAATTTATAACACAGTTACTTGTTTTAAAGAAAACAAAATGAATCAAAGTCATTCCAAAATGACATACTGCAAAAAAAAAAAAGAAAGAAAAGTTATTCTGGCATTGAGACCACCTGCAAATACATGAAGTGGAAAGAGGGTTAGAGTACTTCCTGGAAATCAGCATGGTCTTTCATAATTATTATTTCACAATAACTCCTAAGCTACCTGAGGTTATAGAGCCTGCCTGCAGGTGAATGTATGATTACTGGCAGTCAAACATCACTGCAATTATTTTTTTCTGCTTTATATCACAATTAGCAAAAGTGAAGGCTGCATTTGGCATTGTTTTAGCACTATTGCAATATAAGCAAATTTTTGTGTTATTATATGTTCTTTACCTTACAATCTAAAGCACCTTGACTTGATTGTTGTTGTAATTTGGCACTATATAATTGAAGGTGAATCTAATTTAATTTAATTGAAAAGTAGCTGACCTGTGTCAGTTTTTTGAACCATCTCTTCTCTTGTGTGACATCAGCATCCACAACATTTCCATGATGCTGACGAGTAAAATCCTAGTACCCTCTTTCACACATTTTCCATACTAAAGTCTTTATGCAGCAAAAAACAAAAAGAAGCAAAGAAGTGGAAACATGAAACTAATGACTTGCTCCCACTGCTAGACCCTTTTAAAACTTTAGGTACTACACCCACAGATTATATTGTAATAGTAAATCTGACATTTATCTCAGAGTCATCATCATATTCATCAATTCATCTGCATCTTGACTTGTTTTTGGAAGAATTTTCTTTACACCAAAAACTGAATTTGAATCATTTGCAACCTAAGCTGATTTTAATTTTATCAAAATATGAAATCTCGAAATTGACATTAACTGCTGACTTCTCTCAGCGGTCAGCTGGAAACTCAATGTATGTTGTGTATTCCCCATGGCAAAAAGATTGGATGCTGTAATTTGTCTGTGGCCGTTGTACATCATCTAAGCCTCACCAAAACAATACTTCAAGTCATTAAAAGTATAGCATGAACTTGCCATTAATGCATAGATAGTATAAATAGGATGAGATTGTTGTGAGGCTCCTGCTATCTGTCTGTGTTTTCCTGTTTATAGTAAAAGTCTTTAAAGAAGTGCAGAACAAAGAGAAGTAGTCAGAAGAGTAAAGGAAGACATGAGTAATATCAGTTTGTGGTCAGCTTGTATTTAGCAAATCTCCCCTCACTTCCCATCCTATGTGAGTGATGCTTGGAGTTGAGGGAGGACTTGTAGACTCAGCGGATAACGGTCGATAATCATGTTCAACCAGTGGAACTCCTTTGATGTGGATTGTGTTTTTATCCTCTGAGGCTCTCTGCCTGGACTCATCCCCTCCAGCAGCTGTGCACTGGGCAGCCAGCTGTCCAGGGTGAGACAAAAAGGGCGAGTGAGTGAGTGTCCTAAGGTGCACACACACTCTGCTGGCCGTGTGTGTGTGTAAACAATACTTGCTTATGACAATAAATGAATATGAATGAATGTTACATACTGTTGAGATACCAAAAATGTACACTTGCATGCCCACCATCCAACACTAATGTCCTATTTCACGTTCACATACAGAGTATGCACACAGACAAGGTTTAGCAGTACAAGGTGCAGGTGCCTTCTAGCACCATCGACCACTGTTATTGTAATGGGCAGCTCCCCACACAGCTTAGATAGAATGTGTAGACATAACAGTAAAGATGAAAGCAGGATGAAAGAGAGATGGTATGACCTTGCACAGCATGACAGTAGATTAAAAGGAAGGTATGCCGTTGCCAAACTTTATGGTTCGCCTTTTAGCCATACAATTCGTTAACCTCGACAGGTAACGGCACCCTGGACAGAGTACAGTCTGGGATGGATGGTCCTGTATCACAATACCAGGTCGATCATTTACAATTTATTGTTCTACAAGATGTTTTTGACCCTTTCTCTTTGTGAAATGAGAGCAAATTTAAACTTCTTCTTTAGCGTACTCTCAATCTTTTTTTTTTCTCGTAAACCTTCTCTTTTTCTCTCTCACTGCCCCCTCTCATTTCGTTCTACTGCCTCAGGCAGTTGTGTTCATTAACCTTGGATGTAATTATTTTTGTTTTAGTCTCATATTGCTGACATTTCAACTCAGGGGCTCCTCAATCAGGATTAACCCAAACCGCAAGAAATCACACTTCACAGCCTTTTCTTACAGCAGTGCTTGTTGCCTCCAATTTCAGTCAAATTAAAGGTTTATTTTATCTAGCCGTTTTTTTGTAATTTTTTTTCCACTCAGCCCCTGTACCGTGAGAAAACAAACCAGACTGCTTGCCTTTGATTTGCTGGTTGCTAGCGACTTTCTAACTATCCCCAACTCTCTTTTTCCCTTTGTAAGGACAAAGCAGTCCTCTGTACAAGTGCCGGTACTAAAGATTGAGATCACGCAGGTGGCAGTAGTATAACAAGCTGCTATGGAAGAAACTTCCCTCATATATTTACTTACAGTGCAGCGTTAAACTTGTAGTCTGATGCTGGTGATTAAGGTTACTGCTTTCTGAATTTTACACAGTAAACACATTATTTTTTCCCCTGTGTGTTTGAATTTGTGGTTTTCATATGATTAAATAATGCATCTGGTCCTGCACAGCTGGTATGTGAATATGCGCTGTAAGTTATGCATGTGTTTCAGTGCACTATAATGTGTGTGTGATATAAAGCAAAAATATTGTATACATACTTGGCCCCCTCAGAGCAGTGCTTTCCTCACTTTGCCTTGGGGGCCTTTAGGTCCACAGGAACCCTCAACTCATCTTCCTGCCCCTGGGGCTCTTAGTCTCAACACAGTAGTAATAAACTATCATCACTCTGAGTCAAGTGTGCGTGTGTCAGCCAGACTGTTACTACAAATGTGTGTGTGCAGCAGTAGTCATAGACCAAGCAGTAGTTGTATAATCTCATCACTTTGAGTGGTCCTCTGGGGGTCCCAGGCTCCTCTCGCTGTGTGTGGTTTGACCTCTCATGGCCTTCCAGCCCCCCACATGCCCATTAGATAAACAGGCAGTAAACACAGCCAGCCCCGGCACTGCTCTCTTCCCTTCACAGCATATACAAGACCTGCAGATGAAAGGACTCGTTCCCGACACTAATAGCCACTAGACATTAGCTCCCATCAACCTCCTCTGGCTCATAATCAAAAGTTGAGCCACCATATTCATAGGGTTTCTAATAATAGTAGACATCTTGAACTCTGAACTTGAAATGTAAAATTGTTACTCCCTCAGGTATGACCCCCTCCCCCTGGATGTCTACTAAACTAACAGCACAGAAGTTTAAAAAAAGCTAAGTGAGTCCTGGTCAGTTCGCATAAATTATACAAGTGAAGGCTGTGTGAATAGGAACAATTTATATATAAATGATACGTTTTATTATAAATGCAGGCCCTGGGTACACTGGCATGTTGAAGTTGGGGGTAAAGTTGTTTTCGTTAGCTTATCAGGCTTGCAACTGTATCTGGAAAAGAGCAGGTTGATGTAAGGCCACAAGATTTATGAAGGTGTGAATTGCGCAATAACATGGTATCACAAGAAAATATATCACAACCTATTTTCTTGGCAATCTTGGTGTGAGCAGTAAATTTGTGGTGTGGATTCTATCCAAATAATCCAAATCTTGGTCTATATTAAGTTTGCTTTAGCTAATGCTATCATAGCATGTAATACTGAACAGCTATGGCTTAGAGGTAGTTTTCTTGTTGTATTATCACAGTTATTTTAACATTAATGTTATAATAAATGATCTGAGTATTTCAGAAACGTCTGAAACTGGAATTTTCTCATGCAGTTGTCTCTAGGGAGGGGTCTAAAAAAGAGAAACTATGCAGTGAACATCAGTTCTTTGGATGAAAATGGTTTGTGCTGATAAAAACTGAAATGGCCTTATGTTCTACTGCATGAGGTATGCAGAAGAGCATCGCTGAATGCACAACATATCAAACCTAGAGCAGCAGAAGATAACATTATAAACTATATTTTCCACATGCTCAACAAATTGAAAAATTTGAAGATTTGATAAAACAATATTGCCTGTATGAGGAGTCTGGATTTCTCCTGCAACATCCAGATGGTAGGATCAGAGTTTGGCATAACCAGCGTGAAAGCATGGAGTCATCCTGCCTTTTATCAACAGTTCAGGCTGCTGCTGCTGCTGGTGTGATGGGTTGAGGGATATTTTCTTTGGACACTTTGGGCCCTTTATTAGTACCAAGTGAGCATTGTTTAAGCGCCCCATTCCCACCTGAGTACTCTTGCTCACCATGTCCATGCCTTCCTGACCACAGTGTCCTCATCTTTTCATGGTTGCTTCCTGCAAGATAACAAATCATTTCACAATACTTAAATGATCCAAAAATCATCAGGTCGCAAGCCAGCACAGAATCTTTGGGTAGAACGGGGAGATTTGAATCACGGATGTGCAGGTGCAGGTGCAGCAACTGTGTGACGCTATCATATTAATATGGACCAAAATCTCTGAGGAATATTTCCAGCACCTTGTTGAATCTATGCACACAGTGAAATAAGACAAAAGGAGGATAACTCATGGCCAGAGAGAGTATTTTATCCCTTCTGTTTTTATCAGCTGAAAAACAAATAGAACAAGGGAAATGAGTTGTCACCATAGCATGGTTATGTGTTCATAGACATAAACCAGGATCTTAGTCAAATTGAGTATGTGTCCTTTCAACTCAGAAGGTGTCTGTGTCCTTTGCAGCTTTGAGGCTGAAGGATAAAAGCAGCCTATTTTGCAATTGCTGCTGCTACTTTTTTACCTTTAAAGACTTGTCTCAGTTATCTCATCTGAGTTCCCTCCCTTTGTCATTTCACTCCCACCATCTCCTTTCTTTGTCCCCTTTTCTCACCCTCATCTTCTTCATTGCTACCCCCCCCCCCCCCCTAATCTTTCTGCCCTCCCTATTTTCCCACTGGTCTGCAAGAAGCTGATCTGAAGAGCATTTCAAATGTGTTTAGAGTAGCTGATTCATCGCTGCTTTTGTGCCATGGTTTGTTAATGTAGGGCAGCTGATTGTAGTTTGGAAGTCCTGTGTTGCAGGTGGCTTAAGCATCCTTTATTTATGCATGTGTGCAAAAGTACATGCCTGTCTGCATGTGTGATGTCTGACTGTATTTAATAGGGCTCTGGTGGGTATAAACACTTCTTCTTTTTCATCAGTGTGTGTGTGTGCAGACAGGAGTGACATCCTCCAACAACAAAACACACACTTGGCCTTTACTTTCCTGTTGGTGCTGAGTGTTCAAATCATGGCTTCATTCAGCAGTGGCTAATAACAGGCCAAAGGTGATTTCTCTGATGCTCCAGGAAACACGCACTCAAAACTACATGTCTTTACTGTCATCTAGATGTCTTTTCATGCAAGGGTGAAGGTTTGGGGTTTACCTTATATGCCAGTGAGAGAATATTAGTCAGTATGTCTGTCATAATCAACCAAAAAGATTCCCAGTATACCACATTAGCCACAAGCTTACTGTTCGAAAACATCATCATGTGTCTAAAACAGCCGTATAGAATTTTTCTTCACTTTAATGTCGTGTCTTGGAATATTTTTCAACATCTGCTCGCTTCTAATTGTTCAGTTGCAATCATCGTATCTCTGCTTGAGCTCATCCCTCATAGCGTTGACACTGCAGTGACCCCCTCCTGGATAAGGAAATGCAGCCAATCAGAACTAGCATTTCAATATACTGTACACCCATTCATCCCCCTATCCATTCAACCCTGCATAGCAGCAAAAATAGCTCATCCTGAAACCATTAGACCAAATTGCTAAATGGTTCAAATGTGCAACCACTTAAGACTATGTCTTTAAGAGTAGTAATCTTCAATCTACTGTGGCAAGCAAGAAGAGGATGGGGTGGATAGTCAGATGGGGAACTAAGAGGAGCAGAAGATGAAACTAATGAAAGAGAGTGAAGAAGGGGTTAAGAGATATTAACTGTTCTGTATAAACAACTCTCCAATCCCTGTGTTTCTCTTTATATTCCTCTATCCAGCTTTTGTATTCATCATTCAGCTGTAGGTGTGGAGTGAAAGTATAAGATTGGACTAATGGGAAGCACTGGGGTTAAGAACAGAGCAAAACACACTTGAGTATACATCTTTTATGTCACTGATTCCAAGTAGATAAAAGTGAATGATGATAAGTTAAAAGCACATATTTTCATATAAAGACTGTATTCAGAATAAGTGATAAATTATCAATTTCATAATTTTAACACAAAGTGTTACACTGATTGCTTGGCAGCTGTGAAGAAGAACTGAGACTAACTTTAACTGCTTGTTGTAAAGCCCCGATCCACTGGCAAACATGCTGATTTGTTCTCTGTAAAAACACATGTTTAGTAAATTAATAGTCATATAATTGACTTGAGTGAACTTATTTGTCTCCACTAAAGAAAATCCCAGTTTTCTCTCTGTGTGCTAAAGGATTTTACGTTGTATTTTGTACAATTTACCAGGAAGAAATCCTCCAACCCCCCAACAATTTCTGGCAGCAGCTGTACAGATTTCTTTGGAATACAGTAGCAACATGAGCAGTAACCAACTGAGCATCCATGGAAAACACTTTTTAATGCTTGCTGCGTTCTCTTATTATTCTCTAAGGAGTGTAATGTAAAAATGTCTCATCAGTGACTCTTATCACCTCAAGTGCTGCCAAAATGAAAGAGTATTTCAAAGGCACTAAATTTCATTCATGGAGTAAATAGACAAATTGCTTGACAGAAATATTCAGACTAGCTGAGTGGATGACAGCCATACCAACATACAGAAGATCGTCTACATATTACTGTGCTAATCTCAGTTTCTGAAAAGCAGCATTCCCAGCTTCCCAAGCGACGCAGATCTTAGGCAGAAGACTTTGATCTGTCACTGAGATCATTACTTAGTCTACTGAACTGACAAGAGGCCAAGCTGAGAGACTGGGGGAAACTAAGCTGCAGAGAGTTGGAAAGGCTTGAAAGTAGTAAAGGCAACATTTTGTCCCTTATTTTCATGCTCTTAAGAAGGCTGAGAGCTGTGAAGTGAGCTGAAGGGGAATAACTGGAGAAGATGGGGCTGAGTGTTTGTCATCTGGATGTTTGTTCCAAATCCAAAACATAGTTGGATTATAAAGCGGGTCAGTTTCTGTACAGAGAGACAAAAAGGCCATCCCACTGCCAGATAACTGATACATACACGCACACACCCACACCCATAGGATAGATGGTGGACTGAAGGTGACCTGCACATTCCTTGGGAAATGACTTTCTTGTTGTTGCTGTTTGTTGTACATATACAAGCTATTTAGTTCTTCTGCTCTGTGTTACATATTGCTTTCAGCTTCACGCTTACTTTGATTTGTGAGCATCATTAGGAGTTGCTGTGTTTTTGACATGGAGGCTGTTTCCAATTTTTTTCCCCCCGGGTTGTTACTATTTGTATGAAGACTGGCCTACATCATTACTTGGCAATATGCTTCCTTTTTATGGACATTATTAGCCTCGAGAGTATAACATAATTGCAATTTCACGTAAACTTAACATTTTGCCATTTGCAAATAGCCTTTTCAATTTGTTAGTGTAATTCATATAAAATAGTTGGAAGCAACCCCACCTAATGGCAGACATTAACATGCTTTACTCCCCCATTCCTCATGACAAACTGAAAGAACTCGGCTTGAACTGCAGAGAAAGCCCATGAGCCAACTAAATGATAGCAGTGATAAGGACTTTTCAAGGTAAGTATGCAAAACTCAGGCTTTCTGTGGGAAAGCAGCAGCAGAAGCAGAAGTCTGTTTATTTTAATGAGCTCAGAAGTGTCTCTCCTGTTCCCCTTACATTATACTGGGGCTCATTTAGAGTTCACACAGTGCACTGTATGTCCATGATGGATATGGTAATGATACATTAATGCAATCAGGACCAAGTCTGTTTTGTCTCTCATTAAGAAAGCTAGCTATCTTGCTGACAAGGGCCAGGTCACATTTGGTCGTGACTATAAGTATTTTCTATTGGTGAGAGAGACCAGGAAAAGAGACAACAGCTGGAATACTCCAAATCAGGGCTGGTTAGGTTTCACTAGTGATATAGGCACCAATTGTGCTGTGTCTGGTTGTCTTTTCAACACATTGAAGTGGATTTATGAAGGCTAGGAGTCGAGTAGAAGTGGGAAATGTATGACTATAGAGCTTCTTATCAACATCTGGAGCTTTACAGAGCTGCTGTTTTTCTCTTGCTTCAACCCCCTCATCTGACCTCTACACCATATCATGCTGATCTACAACATGCCCTATAGATGTGCAAATGTCAGCTGTTTACTGTGTGGTCTGTTTTATATTTAAGGCACCCAACAGAAGATCTTTCTAAATTGTAGATAAAAAAACGAGTGGTGGCCTTGATCACAGTTTACATGCACTTGCGTTCACTTGTTGAAATGCACCTTTATTTGCTTCAGATCCTCCTGACTCTGAAGAACAATTAGAAATTACTCTTTTGTGTCTAGATGCAAATAAAATGTATGCATGTTAACACTGAAGCATACACATGCATGCACAGGGACAGTGTGCTACTGTTGACTGAGGCACCACCCAGAAGTGTCCTGACAACAGAGCTACAGCATGCTCCGTTTTCTGGAACAAACCAGCTGGCCTGAGAAATGTTGGGTTTATAACTAAAAACAATGACTCACCAAAACACAGTGGATGGGATAGAAGGAGCCTCTGGTGGGAACGGGGATTGACCTCTCTCTCTGAATGAGCCCTGTACTCACTACATGACTGCATGATTATTCACGTACTTGTTGAGAGACACAGTGTCCTAATGTAGAGACACACATATGCATTTTATAAATGTCTGCATATTAGAGTTTTCAATTCTATAGCGAATCAGTAGTTTTGTACATAAACTTTTTACTTCTTATCCTGACTTATATGTATATCTTACATCCAGTTTACAGAACTTTGCTTGTATGGAGACGCACTTCAGTGATTCCATAAATCATACTGAATAACGAGTAGGCACACTGACCGACTCTCACTGAGACACTCACTTATCATAAAGATTAGGAAACTAGCTTCTTTACATTTTACTCTTTTATCACCTACACGTTTTCATTATTCTGCTGATGTTCTGCATCTCAGTATCTATTCAGTCTCCCTTTTTCTGTCTTTTGATTCCTTTGAATGTGCGTCTTTCTTTTAGTTCATTTTTAAGACTTATTTCTGCCTCTGTTCACCTTTTTCTTTCTGACTTCTCCTGATTTTCTTGCTGGCTTAGTCACTTTACAAGTTTCTTCCTCCCTATTACCGTTACTGTACCCACAGCTATAGTCAACCTTTACGAGGTGGGTCTAGCCTGTCAGCTACAAGCTACTGCAATTGGGCCACTTAGGGTTGTAGCCTTATATATTCTATTAAAAGCACGCACGCACACGCACATACTGTATATACCACCTTCCAGTCCCGGGCTGAATTGGCGCAGAGTGAGAGCAGGCTTTCCGTAGAGCAGGGTCTGTTTCCAGTCAAACTTGCCTGTGTCCTTCCTGAGCCCCTGGGCTCCTGTGGCGGCATTGCCCTGGGCTGCTGGGTCGGAGCTCAGCAGGGGAACTGCAGAAAAGTCCGTGTGTGTGAGAGAGCTAAATAGTGTGTGGTTACAGGGGATGTTCACTGTTGGACAGCTCGTTTGAAATGGATCCAAACAGAAACACTTGTGTTCATAAGGAGGCACACACAATCACATGTTGCAAACAGTGTTCCTTGCACCCACCCACACACAGCTGAGTCCCTTTTCATTGGTGTCAGCAGCTCCAACTCTCTTTTTCTCTCTCTCTGACACACACACCAGTAGAACACCTGTCGGACTGCACGGCTCACTCCAGGACACCTTCGAGTCATGAGCTCATCGGAAAAGCAATTAAAGGCAGTGTAGGCCCCGCACGCTGGCGTAATGTTTTGTTTTGCTACTTGGCTTCGAAATTAACCAAACCTGTCAGAAGTCATCTGGCTGATGCGGGCTGGGCTATATTTATTTATTTTCTGTTGGAGAAGCTGGACGCAGGGTCCCTGCACTGCCTCCCGTCCAACAATGAAGTGATTCTGAGGGGGCGATTAGCTGGCTGAGACATGAATCCTCCCCCCACTGTCTACCTGGGGGGGTGATTGGAGAGCACCTCCCACCTTGCCTGTCTGTTACTCTGATGTTGGGGGTCATTGCCCTGTAGTTGAGAGGCTGTGCCCTCTGCAACCCCCAATCAGGGCTTTGGTCTCCATTGTGGGACTTGGTTTTGAACTTGCACTGACCTAACCACTCCCTGTTGATTAAATTTCATGGTTGCAGTGACTGAACAAAAGCAGATTTTATATTCAGAGAAGTCAATGTATAAACTATGTGGACTGATTAAAAAAAAAAAAACTATGAAGATGTAAAAATGCGTGGCTGAAGGTTTAGTGGGATTTTAGATCCATAAATACAGACTGACAAGAACATAGATGGGGCTTAAACATTAAAGGCCTTCTCTCAGTCAGGGCTACTTAAATGTAGCTTCAGGCTGTGTGAGGCCTGATGCTAGGCAGCAGTAAGACAACACCAACAACCTTATGCTGACTTTTAACTCAACTGGTCTTAAGCCACTGAAGAAAAAAAACACTTTTGACATTAATAGGCCCACTGTGGTTTAGTCAAGGTAAGTGTGTCTTCACAGACGTCTGCGTGTACATTTTGCAGTTGTATGTATTTTCAGAATCTAGGCCACTGAGGAGTTTTGAGGTGTTTTCTTGAAGATTCATTTGGGAAGTAAGAAAAACACCTTTGTAATCATTGTCATCACTTTTTGTAATTACCCTTATGCCACCCTGTTAGAGTGGAGAAAAACAACAGTTAGCCTGCTGCCGAGGTCACCCTCTAAGCACCCCGGGCCGTTTCATGGTCCTGCATGCTTCAAAGAAGGTGCCACTCTCTGGTAGTTATGTCAACACAATGATGAAACAAGAACACCGTGTGTATTGTAAAGCCTTGGTCTTCAAAGCCTCAGCAGCAAGGTCAACACATATTTTACTTCTGTGTCACCATCAAACTGGCAGGTGGGGGGGAAGTATTGTTTGCTCTGTTAGTCTTAAAAAGAGAGGTTTTTGAGTGGTGCTGTGATGTATGGACATGGTCATGGCTATCCTGAACAGATGCCAAGCAGACATCACGCACAGCCACAGTAAGATTACAGCTGCTGACGTAACACTGAAAACGCTGTGGAATTCACAGCAGGTATTTAAGCAGCCAAACTGGAAAACTGGAGCTGACAACTGAGTTCATCTGATAAGTAATGAAAACTTATTTGTGTTTATTTCTGCTTTTTCTACTGAATCTGGCATTGGGTGAAATCCTGGTTCCTCTGGCTCACAGGCATTTTTATGAAAATTCAGTTGTGTCAAGTGATCGCTTTAAAATGAATCTATGGGTGCAGTCTTTTTTTAAATTTATCCTTTTAATGTTACAAACATAATTAATTTGCTGTGTTAGATGACGTATGCAGTCATGAATGATTTCAGCTAAATGTGCTAGTCCATCTTATAGACCATGATTTAGGGTCTTAAGTACATCTTCACTATTCATCTCGCTCCCAGCCTTCTGGGTCCTATACAGCTCATGCTGTTCTGAGCTGCAGCAAAACCACTTGAAGTTGGGCCCCAGAACTACAGCCACAGCCAGAGCCTATTAAGAAGCCACAGTGTGGTATAGAAGTTCAAGCCACAGGACTGAGGTTATGATTCCTCATCAGGAGGGGGAGAGAGGTGGGTGAGGAAACAGTGAAAACACTGGGATGGAGTTGATGGAAGATGGATGCATAGATGAAGCAATAGAGGAAGAACTCTGAGTCAGTTTGACTTTATCCAAGGAGAATGTTTCCCCTTTGCCCAGAAAGGATTGTATACTAGTAATAAATCATGGTTGAGGAATAAAATTGCACCCAGTGAATAATAATTATACGCACAAAGCCTAGTATTGACTTGTGCATACACTATAAAATACTATATTGTGGATGTACGTTTTAAAGCTTTCACACCTTGCATACACACACGGCCACATATTTGACAGTATGAACACAAAGACATTTCACATTGCTCTCATGCACTTTTACTTTGCACTGCAAACACACGCACACATACACAAGTTCACAGGCTATAAATCACTAAATGTTGTAAAAGTGCAGCAAATTAGAACAGTTTTATTTGTATTGTTCACAGGAATAATGGAAGAGGGAGTTGTTTCTGCCAAGCTGCAAAGTTAGTGTAACAAAAATGTGTCCGTGTGTGTGTGTGAGCACACAAATGCTGGGGAATGGGTGGTTCTAATTCAGCTTTGTTCATGCTTTGGAGACACTAAAATGTTAGGCAAAGCAGCAGGTAATCAAGCTTTGTTGGAGGTGAAATATAAACATACACACACACACACACACTCACAAACACGCAACCTTGCCTCAGGGCCTGAAACAGAAGACTCGGGTCTTGTCCAAAGCTCTCTTAAACTGCTGAAAGTCCTTCTAGAGCTGAAACATCCTCCCATCGTCATGCTGGGACGTTTCACAGGATTAGCATAAGGTCTCTGGCGTGCCGCCAGAGACCTTATGCTAATCCTGCCGGCATGGGAATCATTATTGATAGGATCCTAATGCATTACCTCAGGGTCCGCTTATTGTTGGTAAAGATTATTATTTAAGAGTAAACCAAAACCCAGAGAAAGTCTTGAGTTTCATAGAAATTTATCAAAAGAAAATGTTATTCTTGGCTTAGCTTGATACCACTTTGAACAGCGCAATTGAAACAAACTGTCCTCCTCGCTGCACTCCAGCAAGCGGGCTCGATACCCACCAGCAGTTCATTTGGACTGTATTATGTACATCAGTGGAGGAACCTGACACTCAATGTGAGAAGATTCACTTCAAGCCACTTTACCTTGCTGATTATATTATCTTACACTGATTGCACATCAGTATTCCTTTTACTTTGCAGAAGTTTGCAGTATCAGAACTTTGTCCATGTTCGCATAGTCTCCACATTAGTCTGGATTCTGTTGACTAGGTCATATTGATTGCTGAAGTCAAACATCTTCAAAAAATGGCTTGAGTGCTGTCAAACAACTGGTCTCCAGCAGATTTCATTTTGTAAAAGCAAACAGATGTAGACGATATACTTTGCTGTCATTTATTTATTTATTTTTGGAACATAGCAATTTATCATTGGTTTGATTTTCTTTGTCTTCTGTGTTATATTACTAAAACTCTGATTCTGTATGTGTTTTTTCCAGGTGCAGTCCTGCTGGTCAGTGTCCAGGGAATAGCTATCAATGTGGACCCAATCTTCTGCACATGGCTTTTGTATCAACCTCACAGAGCGAGCAGCAGACAACAGCAACAGGTACTTGATCTCTTCTCAGACAGGCTGTCAGTTTCTCTTCCAGGCCTAATGTCAGTTTAGCCATCTATTTTCTGCTGCTTATCTGAAGTCACAACAAGATCACAGCCTAGTAATGCTGGGAAACACAGGTCTCTGTTGTAAATGAGACATTGAATCTTAATTGGACTACCTGTATAAATAAAAGTTAAGTAAGATATAATAAAATAATTAGAGCAGCAATGTTTTGGAACTCCTTGAGTTGGATCCCGAGGTATTCTTGGGCAGGAGAGGATATAGAATCTGTCTGCCATAATCTGAGCATTATTGGGGTTGTTACTCAAAAATGTGAACAGCTACAAACACCACTTGTAGCTCTACTTTATCTTGAAATGTTATTTCTATGTCCATTTGGTGGACAAATACATAGTTGGTGCCATTGTAATCTGAGTTCTGCACAGATTACAGTCACTGTAACCAAAGTAAGTAAGTAAACTACCATCCTCATAAGGAGCTCCACCTTTATACAGGCATTTGTAATGTGCATTTGTAAACTGCTGGCACTCACACACTTAGTTTAGTTAATCGACTGAAGTGAACTGAAGTCTGTAGTTCTTCCTCCTTCAGACTTGCCTTCTCTTTCCCAGCTACCTTTTTCCATGTGTTCTGCTCCCTGTCTTCCATCCAGTCTCTCTCTGTTTATTTGACAGGGGTCGTAGTGATGGTTATGGACATTGAATGTTCTGTGCACACATTTCATGCACACTTATAGACATTCTTGGTGTGATTGCCTGGGATATAGCACAGCTTCACCCCATAAAGCCACATAAATATATATTGTCAATGAATATATTATGCTATTTTTCCCCCCATTGAGTTGCTCTGTTTTATGCCCCTTGCAGTTTTTGAAAGATGTATGTCTGTATTCAACAAAGAGCAGGAGTTAACTGCACCGGCTCCCTGTGCTAGAGGTTGTTACTGTAAGGGGGTAAACACATGTTATGAGTTGAACTACAGCCAATGTGAAGGATACACAACATGGGCTGGTGTGTGTCTATGTAGACATGCTGCAGCCAGTGTGTGTGTGTTTCTGTGAATGTCTACCTCAGCTGCCTGTCAGGGCCACTTCTCAAGGCCTTGCTGGATTAGACAAGGCCTGTATCTGAAGGCCAGTCAACAGCATGTGAAGGGCAGTGGAAAGGACACTGACTGGTTTGGGTCGAGATGACAGGAAATGCTGGAAAATAAGGAAATCAGGACTAGCAGGGGGGCATTTTGAGTTATGGACAAAGAGAGAAGGAAGTTCATTTTGTGTGACAGGTGTGCGAGTAGAACTTTTGACTTCATAGAGAAAGCCAAAGTGGAAGTAAGGCTGATGAGAGGACAAATGAGAGTATTGAAGAAATGATTAGCATTAACAGTGGAGGAGGCGCATGGGGGGTGTCTGTGTGTGTGTGTGTGTGTGTGTGTGTGTGTGTGTGTGTGTGTGTGTGTGTGTGTGTGCGCGCGTGCGTGCGTGCGTGCGTGCGTGCGTGCGTGCGTGCATGTTTACACAGGCTGCAGTACGTGTTTGGCCTGAGGCCTTGTGCAGCTGCATCATAGCCGACTGGTATTGCTGGCCGATGCTAATGGGGTTTCCTTATTTCAGAACAACCTTCCACTCCTCTGTCTTTCAGTCATCTCACTGACAGCAGTGTGTGAGCGTGTGTGTTTGGCCTGCATGGGAGACTGCTTAAAAAAAGCAGGGAGCTGTCACTAGTCCTTGTTGGTCTTGGAGTCCGGTTTTGTGTTCCACTGCATTTTTCTTTTTCTCTCTCTGCCTGTATCTCTGTCTTTAGTTGCATTATTTATTGTCTCTCCTGATTAACAGAGATCTTGAGATCTGACTAAATCTCAGTCTCAATTGTTCCCTTCAAGAAGTGAATAACTTTGTACTTTACATTCGCAGCATTTTCCTGTCCATGGCCGTATAGGTGCTCATGCTTTGATGTCCTTGCAGAATCCTGGTGCAGTTCCTTTGGCCAAGAGGAGAGAGGACGAGGTGTCAGTAGGGAGCACACCACTGGTCAAACAATCTTCCAATCAGGCCTCAGACTATGCCAGCAGCCCAGTCAAAACTAAGACTGTGACAGGTAGGTTTACCAATTCTAGTATGTGCTTTTTTATATAATGAATGATTGCACTGGCAAATGCATATCATACATGATTTTAAGTCATGCACGTAACGGAAACAGGCTATGCCACATGTCACTAAATTCAGTGTTTTAATTTAGCTGTTTCTCATTGGTATATTAATAGTAGTAATGTTGTTTGTATGTACTGAATTTAAGCTGCGATGTTGTTACATAACATGCTACAATGTGCTGACACCTGAGTGAACCCGTTTCTCAGGACACCACATCTCCAGACATGTCATCCTCTGTTTTTCTCTTCTGGTAGTACTACTGTGGCTCTTCATGCCCAGAAGAGATGAGTGGCTTGGCTATGTGTAGCCTCCCTCTATGCCAGTTTTCCACTTTCCAGGACCCCCTTTTCAGAAAAAAACATATTTGCTGCACATACATAAGTCTGCAGAGTACATGGATTTGTCAGTACACACAAATGAATGCCTTAAGTCTACACACACACACACACACACACACACACACACACACACACACAAGGAGTGAGTGTGAGTGTGTGTGTGTGTGTGTGCATGATTCTTCCATTATCCATAAAGCTGTTGTCCTAAGCAGGT
The DNA here is from genome assembly GCF_057382275.1 of Copadichromis virginalis. NCBI lineage: Eukaryota > Metazoa > Chordata > Actinopteri > Cichliformes > Cichlidae > Copadichromis > Copadichromis virginalis. The sequence goes on along the minus strand of NC_140628.1, from coordinate 9,123,772 downwards.
ACCTCTGAAACTTTTGGTAAAAGATGCATAGATGGGACAGACAGAAAGGAATATGAATCTTTTCTTGAAAATGCCTACTGGGTTTATTATAGAACAAGTGGTGTTTTTATCATTTTTTTAATAATTTTATATTAACATGAGCACAAGACAGAGGAAGACACCCTACAATGAGTTGAAACATGAACTAAATATATTATTATTGATTTTAATATTTTATTTGGTTTTCATATGTACCTATTTTCAGTAATATCAACCTTAATAGCAGGAAATTAACTAGGGATATAATAATTTTCTTTTTCTTTTTTGTCATTTTTCAAGTAACACATATTTAACAACAGCATAATAAAACTGGAAATTCTGTTTTTAGTGTGCCACCCCAGTATCTATCTATCTATCTATCTATCTATCTATCTATCTATCTATCTATCTATCTATCTATCTATCTATCTATCTATCTATCTATCTATCTATCTATCTATCTATCTATCTATCTATCTATCTATCTATCTATCTATCTATCTATCTATCTATCTATCTATCTATCTATCTATCTATCTATCTATCTATCTATCTATCTATCTATCTATCTATCTATCTATCTATCTGGGGTGCAACGATACACAAAATTCACGGTTCGGTTCGATACTTTGGTGTCACGGTTCGATATTTTTTTCGATACAAAAAAATGTTCAGGCTTTTTTAATTTGTCATTTATTAAAATTCTAAATATATTTTTTAACTCAAAAGAACAGTTTTTAAATTTAATGTTGCTGAAACAACAAAATAGAAAAATCTATCTGATCGAGAAATCCCTCATCTTTGGAAAAGAGAGTTTATTACAGAGAAATGTCTCTTTCCAAAATAAAAGCTATACTATACGCTTCTTCTGGGCTATATTCTCAGCAGCATATTAAACATATCAGGTCCCCATAAGGAGAATCATGTGCTAATGACTCGGGTAAAGTTTGTAGCATGCGTGCTTGTTGTTTTTGTCTGCTTCCACTTGTCTTTGCACTAGGATGATGTCGGCGTAAATGTGCAGTCATATTCGTTGTGTTCCCACTAGTGCTGTCAGCGTTAATCTGAAATGACGTTAACGCCATAACGCGGCAAAGTTACCGCGGATTGCCCCGTGCGTGGTGCTGGACGGCGTCAACACGTTAACGAGCTAACTGCGCTAATGCAGTAGTTCCCACCAATTGAGCTTTGCGTGGCACATCCGACATACTGTTTTACTTTTGTCCATGACGCGCTTACCATCAGGGTCATACTTCACATGAAAACCAAGACAGTTCCAAAGACCAGATCTGAATGAGGGTGGGGGAGGTTCAATTTCGGGTAGCGTTGAGGCAGTTGCCATGTTGCAACGAGCTTAGCTTCTGTCTTGCTAGCTTGCGCTGCGTTCAGTGGATCTGCACTCGACAGTGCAGCCTAGGCGGATCAGTCGAACGCAGATCCACTGATCGCTCAACACAGACAGCATCGTCAGAAGAAAAGTTGATAAAAGAAATAAAAAAATTTGTATTGTTCGATACATATGCGTACCGAACCGAAAGCACTGTATCGAACGGTTCAATATCAATATGAGTATTGTTGCACCCCTAATATCTATCTGTCCGTCCGTCCGTCCTAATTAATATGAAAAACTCTTTATAGTCTGTACTTTGTTGACTCTCACTGTGTTTAGGCTCCTTTAAACACTGTAAGATTTTCTACTAAAGCATCACAGTGATGAGTCAGGGGAAATAAGCAGGTCGTTCAACGTTTTTCTTTCTTTCTTTCTTTCTTTTTTTAAGTCCCTGGGAAACGTTTTCCCAGCAGGAGTGATAAGTCTGTTTTGGGTGAAGTCATCTCTGTAGCTGCAAAAAGCTTTGGATGTGTATAACTTTCTCCCATGTCAAGTGTTTAGATAGAAAAAAATGCTCCTTTGACATTTCAGAGTTTAAACAAAGGCCATGAGGTTTGTCTCCTAGCTTGTTTAAAGAGCTCACAGCTGAAAGGTCATGCCGCCGTTTCCTCCTGATTTCCCCTCTGGTCCATGTTTTTTGCAAACTAGACTAATGGCTTTTCCATAAAGAAGCATCTTTGCTTACTCACATTCCAAAAGTATATTGTCTCATTAGAGGATTGTCAGTAAATAATCAGCTTGGCTCCAACACTCCATACTAAGTAACATCAGACTGTAGTTTGTCAGCAACACTCGCTGACTGGAGTAAACTGTCCGTCAGTGTGTTTTCTGTCTCTTTGACTGGTCCTCTCTCTTTCTATCTAAGTTTTTGTTTTTCTGTCTGTGAAGTTATTTTTCACCGGGTGACTTTATTTCTGTTTTTTTCTCTTTTTTGTAATTGTTTTTCCTTTGTTCATCTTTTCTGTCTTGTTTTTGACATCCCGTCCACCATCAGGTTTTTGAAAATAGTCGATAAAAGACCAGATTTTAGAACTGACAACACTCAAACGCTGATGCTTTCACACGTAGTATTTTGGTTGTTATGAAATGTTAAGTGGATTGGAAATCTGGCCACAAATTCTGCATGTGGGTGTGTTTACTGTTAGACACACAACATTTGTATATGGCATCTAATTGTTGGGCTCCATTAGTTATTCAAACATATACTTTTTAGACTCATGCTCTTTCCTATCCAAATATTTCTCTTGTGAAGTGAAAACAAAACATTAGTAACCAGGTGCTCATACTGCATTTTATTAAAATGTACCCCTCGGTGCCCCCGCTCCAGTTCTCCACGCTGGAGTGGAGCTTGTAAGCAAATGAATAGCATCTTTTCTGGAAATTGCTGTGGTGTTACAGGAGAAGATGTAATGAAAAGTTACAAATTGTTTCCGCAACCAATCAGAAGAAGAAAATGGCCGAGTCATTTCGCCCTTGTGGTTTCAATCATGGTGAAATAATACGCTTCCCTACGGTTATAAGATCTTGATAGACCACAGCTCAGCACTGGAGACTTACAGCATAGCAGGTACTCTGCTGATTTCATCCCACGACTCCAGTTCCACTTGTACCTAGTTACACAATAATGCCTTCTTTCCACATTTTACAGTTTTGTTTCTGTGTATGTAGAAAAAAAATGACTGGACGCCATGGCCGCGTAAAGACAGATGTGAACTCCTGACATCCTGTTGGATTGTGGTGAAACTTGATGCACATAGGTTCATAAACTAAGACTGTGTTCTGCCTCGTTTCTCTTGATTAGTTGTTCCTGGGATTCATTTGGGGGCTGATAAATGAGATGTTAATTTCTAATATTCCTTGGCTGATGATCATGGGGTAAATACCTGCTGCAGATACCTGATCTGTAAACAGATCTGCACTGATATTTAGTCCTGCTTAGACTAATGTTTTTTTAATGCTGAAATCTTGTGGAAAGTCCTGTTTGTTGGGACATTAGTTAAAATCCACCCCAAAATAGAACTGACGTGCGTTAACCCTGTAACTGTACACAGCTGAACTAAATGAACCGTAGTTTGTATTTTTCTGCGTAAAGCTTTCTTACCAGGGCTTCTTCCCCATCAGAGCTGTCGACATCTAGCATGTTGTGGTTGGAATTTGGTTCTCTAAAGATGATTTATGAATTGTTTTACCATGCATGGAGAGCACTAAGAAGGACCGGGATATTTAAGCAGCTCCCTCTGGTCTAGCTCTCACATTTGTTTGTTTTTTAGGCAAAGAAACAAACAAACAATCACTGTTCATGGTTAGTCCTTCAGTCCTATTAGTTTAGCATGTTTGCGTGTGGTGTTTATACCAAGTTGACTTTAAGCTGGACATAAAACTGTCTTCTTTTCCGTGTCAGCATGATGCATTTCATGTCTAAAGCCATTCAGCCTTATTGAATGTTGCGATGCATTTTTTTTTTTCTTTCAGAATGTATTTGTAATTGCTGCGTGTTTACCCCACGACATCCAGTCCAGCTGTTTAGCTTGGATTGACTCAATAAGCCATAATGATTTGCTGAAGGATAGAGCTGATTCGAATATAGTTGTAGAGAAATGACTGTTGTTGATTGATATTGATTGAACTTAATTTCATCAGTTACGACAGAGCAAGGATTTCAGGCAAATTAATAAATGTGCTGAGAAATAGCGTTTAGAAGAAATGAATTGAAATGGTCCAAGTTATCCCCCCGCCCTTTTTTTTTTTTTTTTTTTTTAAACAACAGACAGACATTTAATTCCATCTTTTTACTAAATTATCATTTGCCATTTTACTTGATTGTTCAAATGTCCTTGTTTCAACCTGATTCCAAGTAAATGTCTGACTATGTGACAAGGTCCAATTTAGTTGCTGGCATATATTTTCTCAGGGGACTCAGGGTCATTTGTTTAGGTAAACAGAGGAAAGATGGGTGAGGTTTTTTTCCGAGTGGGAGTGTTTGAATCTTATGTGTACTGCTAAATCCTGGGTACTTCTTTCAGGTTTCCCTCGAGTCTTGAGCTCCAGGTTCCTCGACGCTGCTGTTTTACACCTTATTAAAACACAGTGGGAAAAACAAGATGATTCGTTTCCAGAAAGCATCCGTAGAAGCTGCAAATGTAATGCAAAGAAGATTTTCTGTGAAATTGTGCTTCCCGACCCCTGCTGGGCTGCCTCTCTGAGACCTTAGAAAGCCCACGGTGTGTGTGCTAACCTTGCGTTCAAGTGGTCATTTTGAACATATAAGCTAATAGCTTGCATGTCAAAAGTGTGCTAGATTGAAATATTATCACAGGATTAAATGACCCAGAGTGCTGGATATATGGAATACTGAGATGGAGCCTTGTTTTGTTCCGCCTGATCATAAATTGGCAAGTGGAGTCTATGTCTGTGCCTATTGATTATCATAGTTTTCCACTGGAGCTATTGATTTTCCCACAAAATCACCTTAGGGAATTAAAAAGAATAAATCATAATCCACTAAAAGAAAATCATTTTTAGAGCTTTTAGCAGTTCAAAGCCTCCTCAGAACAATTGTACTAGCTAGATGTCCCTGCTTCCAATTGGTTATTTGAATGCATGCCTGGCACTTTTATGATTTAAAGAGAGTGTTATGTTGTTTTGTTACCACACTGAGCCTAGCTACAGTTTCATAGTAATCAAGGGGGACTTTCCTGCCGGCTTTTGGAAGGTGCCTGTTAATGTGTAGGCAAATGTACAGAGACACACAGAACCAGTTCTCTGCAGATCATTTCCCCCGAAGCACTGAGGGCAAGGTGATATCATACTGGGACCGGGGCTGCCCGGCTTGAAACTCATAACCCATAGGCACTCAGCTCTATCTGGCAACACAATATTTCAACCGTTCTCTCTTCCTCTCTGGTTTTGGTCATTACACATGTTAAATATACAGGGCACGTGTTATAAGACACCGCTGACTTTCACAACCAGTTCAGGCTCAGTTGGACTGAGGCCACTTTCTGGTGGATGACAGAGACTTGGATTTAAAGCCTGTGTCTCGGTGAAAGAAAATCACATCGTCTCAAAATCTCTTTATACGATGAAACTTTAAACTAGTTTAACTTTATGAATGGCTGTTTGTTTGTTGTTGTTGTTTTGTTTTTTACAGTTATATGGTTGGCTTTTCTGTCAGTCAGCACGTTTTTTGTTTTTTTGTTTCATTTTGTTACTGGTTACATTATATGGCCCAACAAAATATTCTGGTCAATTCACATCACAGGTTTGTTTGAAAGTTGCTTAGTAACATCATCACAGAAGTGTTAACAGTTGTTTTTGTGCGATTAGCCGACAAGAAAGGCCGTGGAAAGACGATTTTGAAAACAAGTCATTTCTCCACAGTTTGAGGTCGATTTCTGTCTGCCCGCACAATTACACCACAAATTGGTTCACATAAAACTAGCCTCTAAGTATTTTCTTTATTTGTCCCTAATGAATGTTCTTGTTGGCAGCAGCACCGTGTTTCTGATCATGAGCCTCCCAAGTCCCGAGCTTCTTATTGTTCTCTAACATCTACCAGAGTAATGATCTCACCGGCTTTTTTTTTTTTTTTTGCTTCAATCCTAAAATTAGCTGTTGGCACTCTGAGAACATACTTCATTTGCTGAGAAACCTTTCCTATCTGGCTGTGCTTCCTAAAGGTTGGAATGAGAACTGTTGTCTTTGTTCCTGTCTGCTTGTGGTCTGCATGATGGGATTAAATGTAATTTTCTTGTTTACTGGAAGGACAAAAAAAGAGACAAAATGGAAACATTTGCACTTGCTGTTAATCTGCAAGGTAGGACAAATATCAGGTTATGGTCAGGGTTGTGCTGCTCACAAAAACATTCTAGCACTGATGGCTTTTCTGTGATCTCAACCGTAGAGCATCGACAAAAAGGGAGGTTTGGACAAATGGCTTAGAAATATATATTATGGAAAGACGTATATGAATATATTTTAGAGAGAAACTAATATACACATGCATACACAAATCTATAAGAGCTAGAGGAAACTGATGCGAAGACTTCAGGCAGAACTACACAGTCATACATTACTATAATCCAAGCCCAAGTAGCCTGATGGAAGTCAGGCGGGTTTTTATTGGCTGCTGTTTGCTTTTCAGAAGGGGATAATATTTTCATTGTGGAGTTATTTATATAGTTTAATTTTTCTCGTAAAGTCAATAATTTATCAAGGTAATGATGGTTGGAGTGGGGAAAGAAAACAAGGAGGAGGAGGAATAATGAGATAGAAACCCCCACCTCTCTTAGAAGAATGGTCGAAGTCTTGAGGGGACTCTGGAACGTCTTTTGCCTCCACACACTGATGAGCCCATACAAGCCTCTCCCCAGCTTCCATGACAGACAGAATGGTCTGTGGGGAATATATGTGTCCTTATGTATCCCTTTGCTGCTTTCATGAATGATAAGGGTATTATGCACTGTGGATGTTGGCCGTGGGACCTGAGGTTGAAGTGAGAGGAGCGAAGAGGGAAGTTGGGGTTAAGCTGTGTTTCATCAGATGTAGTGTGGATTAGTTGAGGGGCTAGAGGGGGTTTAGTGACAGAGGATGAGAGAGGAATGGGAGGAGGTTGGGCACTGAGCTGAGATGGGTTGTTTTGCTTTTTACATGAGATGTTTCAAGGGTTCCTGATGTCACCGAGAGAACATGTGCTGTTGCAATTCTTTATGTGCTTTTATCATGGTCGGTCTGGCACAAGTCTTCAGCTCTTTTTACCGAATAAAGTGAAAATTGGTTTGCATTACTGTGTCATTATCACTTATGTAGCGAAATTTGTTATTCTCTTCTTGCTTTACATGTTGCCAGAGGCATCAGAGTCTGACTGAGCTTTCCTCCTGTTAGAGGTCTTCTTAAAGCACATCTGGAAGAAAGCGCAACCATGCAGTTTGTAGCGTTAGAGGAGTATGTGTAGAAATAAAAGGGTGATTTTTTTGTGTCTTCTTGCCACCACTTACACATTCCTTACCCCTTCAAGTGAGCCTGGCCACAGCAGCGCTTTTTCAATAATGCTGTAACAAATGGAGTCACGTAAATATTTAAATAAACACTGACTTGCATCCAAAACAAATAGGCGGGCAGGTTTATTAAAGAGCCCTATTGCTGCCTCTGCACGCAGCTGTAGCAGAATATACAACACTTCAACTCACTGTAAACCATTTGTAATAGGGAACATACCAGAAAGATAGCAGGCGGCATGAGGAAATGCCGGGATCCCGCAATGAGGCTGTTTTTATGGTTGAGTTACTCAACCACCCGGGAAAGATATGGATGCTTTGCGCCTTTGTTGTTGTGAAGTCTGTTAAATGTGTAGTGGAAAGTTCACTGGCACTGATATGATGTTAGTGTTTCTGTGTGACTGTGGGTGTGCCAGTGCCTTTGTGTGCATTTAAACACGCGTTCAGTTGCGACTGCGAATCGCACGTTTGAATGATGTGCGATTTACACTCACCACACCACACACCCTCACACATTTTACAGCTACGTTACTGTGCCGTGGCAGTGTTGCGACCTGCATCGTGATGTGTGGCAACGCTGATTTGTTTCTCGCCCTGAAGTCAAAGTACTGTAACGGGGTTCTGGTCTTTTCTTTTTTTCTCCGAGCATTTGACACTGCAGCCGTGGGCTGCAAAGACAGTCGCCTTCCATTTGCTGTGAGATTTAACGGAGCTGTTAAAGAGGATGAATAACCACCATCAGAACACTAGAATGTTTATAAGGGACTGGACTGGCAGCTCCACAAACCAGTTGAGAGAGAGAGACAAGAGGGAGTGGTTGGAGAGAGAATGAAACAAAGGAGAGAAGGTAAGAGAGAGGGTGTATGGCCAGAGTATGGCCAATAACATATTAGCCTAATGGCCTAAGAGAGGGTGAAAATGAGGACATGGCTGAGATGGCACGAGGCAGGGGGAATAACCCCACTTTAAAGGGACTCCTAGGACTTGTTAGGCCTGGGCAGGTTTAAGAGGTTTGGGCTCTCCTGTCATGTTTCTCCTTCATTTGAATTTAGGCTTGCCGCTCTCTCTCTCTCTCTCTTTCTCTCGCTCCCTCTCAATCCCCTCCCTGCAGGAATGGCAGGCGCCAAGTCACTATAACAAGATATGGCAGTTTCATTCCAAATAATGACCCTAGGATTAACAAACAGAGACCTGGAATGGTATTTAAAACCAAGCACAAGGCTTCATCCATTGTTACTGCCTATGCTGCACTTCAGCACACTTTCTGATTGGGCTAACAGACTCACTCTGGGGAAGAACATTCACTGTCTGGCCTACCCCCAAAGTAAAAACGACAAAAAAAAAGGCTTTCAAAAGTAGATGATCAGAAATCCACTCATTCATCGGGCTTTCTCACGGCAAAGTTAGCAAGGATTAGGACAGTCTCTTTGCCAAAAAAGGAATAATTTTAAGAAATGATGGGCTCGTTGAGAACAATGACTCAGAATAATATTTTTGAGTATTATCGATTTAGGTCAGAAGAGTCCAGATGATGCTCATGGCTGCCTTTATTCACAGATTTTTGGAATCTGTAGTGACATACAGTGTGTGTGTGTGTGTGTGTGTGTGTGCGTGTGTGTGTGTGCGTGCGTGTGTGTGCGTGCGTGCATTATGGAATTAATTATGCAGGTTTATCTTGCATGCTGTGTTTCATTGTCTCATAAGCTCCTCTGCAGACATGCTTACAGTTAGCTAGTCCTCAGTTTCTTGTCATTAGGGCTGCCACGATTTGTCGACTAGTCACGATTACGTCGACTATCAAAATCGTCGACGACTGATTTAATAGTCGACGCGTCGTTTGAAACTTTGTACGATCACAAAAGACGCAGGAATAAGTAGCAGGATTTAAGAGTGTAATAACGGACTGAAACAGAAGATGGCAGCATTGCATGTACAAGGATGTCAGCTACCGTTAAACCCCGAAGAAGAAGAAGAAGAAGCAGCTGTGTCCCAGAATTCATAGCGCGGCCCAGCGCAGTTTCCAACAATGGCGGCAGCTAGTTAGTTTTAATGTTACTCTTATTATTCTTTCTGGGTCACAAAATAAACGTTTAACATATTTTCAGGCGAGAATGTAGCTGTGTAAACTTCAAATATCTGCTCAGTTTATCAGGACACCACATATTTTCAAAAGCGCTCCGACGTTTTCGGAGACGTCTGTTACCCGCTAGCTCGTTAGCGAGCCGGGGGCTAGGCTCACTAGCGCTGTGAGAACACCGGACTCCCCGCAAATCGTTTTCAAACCCACCGCTGTCTTTCGCTACTCAGGTTAAATATATATGAGTCACTTAGATAACTTAAAATGTTATTGTTTGGCTTTTTTTTTAGTATTTTATTTGTTCCTGAGTAAATCAGTTTGTCTGAGATTAAAGTTATAGTTTTTACACAGCTGAATAAACGTCAAGCAGACAGCTGATTATCAGAAGTGTGAGATGCTCCAGAATATACTCCAGTGTCCTGTTATATTCTAGATAGCAAGGAGTTTATTAAACTTCACCGAAACAATCTGCAAATTTCATTAAAATTTAATAAACTATCATCTTGTCTTTATTTTTAGTTAGCACAGACCTTAAACACTTAAAGCTGTAAGCTAATGATAGTTATATAAGAGCAGATGCTGCTGGTGCAATAAGCTGTAGTTTTACGTCTAATGGATGATGATCTGATTAGTCGACTAATCACAAAAATAATCGGTGACTAGTCGACTATCAAAATAATCGTTTGTGGCAGCCCTACTTGTCATGCAAAGTCCGCTCCACCCTCAAGTAACTTTCTCTTATTTTTGTAAATTGGAAGGAGATGGTACAACTGTGTATGAGTTTCTGTTTTTGGAGCTCAGAAGGGTGGCCTGTATTTACTTTAACATTTCATGAGTGATGATTCGTGAGGGTGTGAACTCTTTATGGGTTCTATTTCAGTGTACGGTTTTTATGTTTGTCAAGATTGTGTGTGTTTATATGTGCTTGTGTTTGTGGTATATGCTTTTATTGTATTTTCTAATGTGGTAAAATGTTGTTTAGATAGTATAGGATGTATACCGTGAGATAACCAGGGCACTAACCAAAATTGGAAGAAACTTGCACACATACATGTACATAGACAGAGAAAGCCCAGTTCTTAGGGTAATGTCTCCTTAGTCTAGACAGCTGCATGACTTACAGTGGTAGCTACACACCCCTGACTTGTCTACATTGATCCCCTGCAAAGTATGAGATACTTTTCTAATGCCATGTAACAGGAAAACTCCAACGTATGCACAGCCCTTCACAATAAAACTCTATTGACAACTCAATGATATCACAGCAGTTTATGCAGCACTCTATTCATATTACTCAATGAAAAGTCAGCCCATGAAACACAATCTGACCTGTCAAAGTCAATTTTTGCCATCTTTCACTTTGTGGGCATCTAGTAGGACAACACTGGAAGCATTACAAGGATAGAAAAAAAACTGACGAATAAGAGTGAGGAAGGTAGACTGGAAATTGCCAAATGTAAAAATAATGTCAAGTGCAACACTGACTGGGGACCATTTCATAGTCCCCAAGTGCCAGAGGCAGCCTGAGTGTGAGAAAATACTGTTCAAGAGTCCAGACCCATTATCAGTTTTGTTCTCTTCCACTTGTGCACATGTGCTCGAGCACACACACACACACACACACACACACATACACACACACACACACACAGCTCAGCATCCATATACCTGTGGCCCAAGTCTCCCAGTGATATGCACACATACCTTGACCAACAAAAGTGGATCAAGGTATGTGGGTCAATGGTTAGTTAACCACCTTTTTTGTCATTTTCCCCACCAACATGCTGTTATTGCCATGCCAACGCATTTGGAGATATCTGGGAACATGATGTCTGAGGGCACACTGTACAGCTGTGACATCACTGCTGTTTCTTGAAAACTGTGGGATAGGGCTGCTGAGCAAGGCAGACCTTTAAATCATGGAATATGTCTTAATGTGTCTTTAGAGAGACCCCCCACCCCCCCTTCCCTAACCTCTGACGCCCTGATGGCTTTAACATCCACAGACCTCGGGTTAACCTGCTAGAATGCCCTCGTGCCTTTGTCTCGTTCACCGTATCTATGTATATTTCTCACACTCTGTCTCAAGCTTCCTGTCGTCTTCTTATCGATAACTGGTTCTCTTCCAGTGAAGGTGTGCTTTAGTTCATATAGTTAGTAGAATGGATAATTGAATATGCTTATTACTGTGTGATTTTTGTGCTTGACTGTTGCCATGAGTGTCAGCACAGACAATCAGCCCTCGTCTGGACCACAGCAGGCACACCAGAACATGTCATGTCTAGAAGTTTGTGTGCGTGTGTTCTCGTGTGTGTGTGGGTGTGTGTGTGTCCCCGTGTGTGTGTGCGTGTGTGCGTATTCTCTCGGTTTCATAGTTCCCTCTCCTGCTGTAGGAGACAAGAAACCTGAGTGCCAACATTACATCATCTCAATGAAGTGTCAGTTAAACATCATATAACATGATACTTTACAGTAAATGAAAATAACAGTGAATTATGAAGAGAGTGAAATAAAGGATAAATGCAGGGCAAATTTTTCTCATGTTAATAAATAAAACCCAGTTTTTATTTAAGACTTTACAAGGTGCCGCTTCACTTCTGTGGTAGCGGTTCCTTCAGGAGTCAGCTAAATGTTTCAGCAAGTCTATCAGCAGTACAAGTACACACTATGAGAAATGATGGCGCTGATTGTTTAAAAGCTTCATTACAATGTCATGCCTATCACTTTTTTCTTTCCCAGAATCACGTCCACTGTCCATCCCAATGAGGGTGATGCCTGACACCACAGCTGCGGAGTCATGGACGACCTCAGAGGAACAAATGAAGGAGCTCATCGCCCACGCCTGGGATGCTGTTAAACGGCTCACTCTGCAGGTACCAAACTGTCTTTATGTACTGGAACAGGTATATAAGACATTTCTACTACTCCACTGAGCTTGGATGAAAGTTCATTGATCTTGTCCATTAAGATTATTTACAGTTTTTTAGTCACTCAGTGTTACGTTTGGTCTTCACATTCCAAAGGATCAAGCGTACGAACGCATACCCGGATAAAAGTTTGTACGCCTTCTGGGACCAGCAATGCTTTTCCCTGACCACCTATTTCTCTCCTATTTCTATGGTATAATATATTAAAATTTAGCTCATCCCAGCCCAGCTTTGTGCTCTCTGTTGTGAAGCCATATGGCATCCAGGGACTTCTGTTAGTTGTTAACTGATTACCCTCTTTTACATACAGATGCATATACAGTGTCTCATGTCCCATTGTGGCAAGCCGAGTTTCCGTTTGGCCTGCTGGCTGTCTTGGATGTTCCTGTCTGTCTAAGTGTCTAACTGGGAAGTTAAATGCTCTCATCGATTGTCTGTTCGCTGCATCTTGACTGGACTAGTTAGTAGAGACCACATCACAACCAACCCCATCTGAAGCACATCAGGAAGTGCTGACAACTCTCTAGCAGGCCTCCTCTTGATGCAAGAGCTGGACATCATGGTGTGTGCACATATGGGCTTCCCTGCGCATAGTAATCATGCGGGGTACATTACTGCATGGTACATATGGATATCTTTCAGTTCAGTAATGTGTTAGGCTCAGTTTTGGCAGATTAACTACAGTGTGCGAGTATTACTCCGAAAATGCTGGCCACATGTGTCCAAAGTTTTAATCTTGTGTTTTCTTTTTGTTTGTTCATCAATTATTAGGGTATTAATCCAACCACAGAAAACAACAATAACTAATTTCAAGTATTGCAGCTACAGTGGGGCAAAAAAGTATTTAGTCAGCCACCGATTGTGCAAGTTCCCCCACCTAAAATGATGACAGAGGTCAGTAATTTGCACCAGAGGTACACTTCAACTGTGAGAGACAGAATGTGAAAAAAAAATCCATGAATCCACATGGTAGGATTTGTAAAGAATTTATTCGTAAATCAGGGTGGAAAATAAGTATTTGGTCAATAACAAAAATACAACTCAATACTTTGTAACATAACCTTTGTTGGCAATAACAGAGGTCAATCGTTTACTATAGGTCTTTACCAGGTTTGCACACACAGTAGCTGGTATTTTGGCCCATTCCTCCATGCAGATCTTCTCGAGAGCAGTGATGTTTTGGGGCTGTCGCCGAGCAACACGGACTTTCAACTCCCGCCACAGATTTTCTATGGGGTTGAGGTCTGGAGACTGGCTAGGCCACTCCAGGACTTTCAAATGCTTCTTACGGAGCCACTCCTTTGTTGCCCGGGCGGTGTGTTTTGGATCATTGTCATGTTGGAAGACCCAGCCTCGTTTCATCTTCAAAGTTCTCACTGATGGAAGGAGGTTTTGGCTCAAAATCTCACGATACATGGCCCCATTCATTCTGTCCTTAACACGGATCAGTCATCCTGTCCCCTTGGCAGAAAAACAGCCCCATAGCATGATGTTTCCACCCCCATGCTTCACAGTAGGTATGGTGTTCTTGGGATGCAACTCAGTATTCTTCTTCCTCCAAACACGACGAGTTGAGTTTATACCAAAAAGTTCTACTTTGGTTTCATCTGACCACATGACATTCTCCCAATCCTCTGCTGTATCATCCATGTGCTCTCTGGCAAACTTCAGACGGGCCTGGACATGCACTGGCTTCAGCAGCAGAACACGTCTGGCACTGCGGGATTTGATTCCCTGCCGTTGTAGTGTGTTACTGATGGTGACCTTTGTTACTTTGGTCCCAGCTCTCTGCAGGTCATTCACCAGGTCCCCCCGTGTGGTTCTGGGATCTTTGCTCACCGTTCTCATGATCATTTTGACCCCACAGGATGAGATCTTGCGTGGAGCCCCAGATCGAGGGAGATTATCAGTGGTCTTGTATGTCTTCCATTTTCTGATGATTGCTCCCACAGTTGATTTTTTCACACCAAGCTGCTTGCCTATTGTAGATTCACTCTTCCCAGTCTGGTGCAGGTCTACAATACTTTTCCTGGTGTCCTTCGAAAGCTCTTTGGTCTTGGCCATGGCGGAGTTTGGAGTCTGAGGCTGTGGACAGGTGTCTTTTATACAGATGATGAGTTCAAACAGGTGCCATTCATACAGGTAACGAGTGGGGGACAGAAAAGCTTCTTACGGAAGACGTTACAGGTCTGTGAGAGCCAGAGATTTTCCTTGTTTGAGGTGACCAAATACTTATTTTCCACCCTAATTTACGAATAAATTCTTTACAAATCCTACCATGTGAATTCATGGATTTTTTTTTCACATTCTGTCTCTCACAGTTGAAGTGTACCTCTGGTGCAAATTACTGACCTCTGTCATCATTTTAGGTGGGGGAACTTGCACAATCGGTGGCTGACTAAATACTTTTTTGCCCCACTGTACATTACTGTTAAAAGATTAGTGTTTCCTCTTACTAGCTCTCAAAGTTATGGTTACATTTAACTGTCAGCAAGCATATGTCACAACGGGCATCATAAATGAACAAGATTCAATTTTTGCATGTAGTAATAGTTATACTGTTGTGAGTGCATGTAAGTCATCACAGGTGCAGCAGGGTTTTCTGTCAGTGGGCTTATTCATTGTGGGCAATGTGGCTATTTAGTTTCAGGGTTTAGTCACAGCTGAATCATTCCTTAAATTGAGTAGGGCTTTAAGGTGAGTTTCTATGAGCATGTAAACAATAACTATTGAGGCATAAATGAAACAACCCTTCTCAAATTATTTTAATTCCTATTGCTTGGACCACACAATCTGATGTCATTCAGACAGAAAGAGAGCATGTGAATTGAAATAATTCTCCAGAACCGGTGTCCCATGTCAGTACATTGAGCTGTTTACAGTACTTTCACAAGAGTTAACTCAACCCACTAATAGTTTGCTGAGCCCGTCATTGCCTCCACTTTCCTCTGTCCCCTTCGGCTGTGTGACTGGGACCACACCACATACTGCAGCAGTAATTAGGAAACACTCTGTCCTGTTGACATGGGAGTGGAAGCGAACCAAACCGAAAACCCCAACAGCTGGTACCCCAGGTCTTGGATATCCCCAAACTTGAACCACTCCATTTATTTTAGTGTGGTGTAAACAGAATACCTAATGGCTCACACTTCTGCTGCACATGTGCCCAATTTAACATGCAGGGCTTTCTTTCTGACTTTTACAGAAGAGAGAGGAGCAGGAAGGACAGAAAAAAGGTTGGGTTAATGAGACTGGGGGATACAAAGTTACCAAAGTATTTATTATTCCTTAGCTTCTGAGACCACTTAAGACTGTTTAAACAGAACATAAAGATGTGATAGCTAGTGATAGTGTAAACCACTCTTTTTTTTTTTTTTATCCATAGCACTTGTCTGAAATGTGGTGATGATGCTTTGTTGCTGTGGCATTATTTTTCATCTTACAAATGCACAGCGACTGACTGGAAGTGTTTTCATTTTAATAGGAATGAGATTCAAAAATATTGATGCATAAAGTGAAAATGTCTGGAGATGCCATCAGTACAGTAATTAATCATTATTAATCAATCATTATGCTCTAAAGTCACTCTTTTCACCATATTTGCCTTTTTTAATAGGACCAACAAACTATGTTAACATACATTCCTAAACACAGCTTATCTGAATCCGAGCCCTCATATTGCCACACTCTAACCTGTGATATCTCTTCGATTTAAATTATGTGCAGTCCTAGCTATCTCAGTTTGTAAGAGTCTTACCTGTTTAGGAATAATAGATGACACATACAATGAAAATATCCAAGTCATTATTCATAAATAATTAAAGCACCATCAAAAAAGTAAAGAGACTGTCCGTGACAAAGTCAGGCAGCTGATATTGAAAACAGAAAAGCTTGCTGGCTCGTAGACAAATGGAGTTTACACATTACCTATGCTAATTACTTCTTGGATGAACAGAGGTCTCAGTCTTTCACTCGCTTAGAGCAACAGAGCCAGTGTCCACTGCAACATGCATGATGGACTCAGAGTGTTCTGTCCAGCGCACATAATCCTAATTGTGCATGCTTTGTTTTTTGGTAATGTAATATGTTTTTCTATTATTTTTTTAAATAGTCATTTGACATTGGGCGCTGTTGTAAATGTTACGTAGGCTGGAGCAATGTGAAATGTCTACGAGTGGCTCCTGCACTCATCCTTGGAGCTTTCACCCACAGCTTTTCTTTCTTCTTGTGCTTCTGGTCATTGCTATTTACCACATCTCCCGAGCTCTGTTTACTCTCCCTCTTGTTTTCTACTCTTCTCCCCCACTGCTCAGCCGTAGCACTTTTCATCCAGCCATCTCCCCTTCTCCACCCTATTCTCCTGAGGACACCCATGTTCTTTTTTGGCTCTGATAATAATTGCAAGTGATCAGGATGGTGATTCTATTTCAGGAATTTTAAAATGATTCCTTCTATTTAACACATGAATGTGTTCAGCACTGGCAACAGAGCACGTTGTTACCAAAACTGAAATGGGATCTGCTGAAACAGAGAGACCGTTGCCATGGAAAAATGAAGTAACACTGCTCCCTGCAGCTGCCATGCATTAATGAGTAGGATACTTTTTGAGAAAGAAAAAGAGGGAAAAAAGCAGTGGGGTAAAAAAGGTAAAGCGGTGGAAAGGAGAGGGAGGTGTAGGAAGCTGGGAAGAATACTGGATAAAAATGGGAAGAAGCTGAGGTTGAAGGCAGGAGGAAAGTGAGAGATATACAGAAAGGAGAATCATGTGCACTGGATTTGGTGTGGCTCAGATTAAGCTGGCCAGATGGTTTCCATGAACAGGATCTGACCCCCGGATTGAGTGCTTTGTGCAGGCACATTACTTCATCCTCTGCCCCCTCCCTTCATCCTATCATCCTTCCATTCAACACCTCATCCTCCCTGTCTGTCAGAACCCACAATTTCCAAGTGATTTGTAATTACAGCTTTAATTTTGGGCCACTTTAAACACCATGTTTCTTTCAGTATTGGGGAGATAAATTGTTAGCTTTTAAACTTGACAGTCATCTTACAAATCCTGAGAGATGCTGGCTCATCTTAATCATAAGCAATTTGGTAGATATGGCATACTAAAAAATAATTCAGGCTTCTATTATACAGTAAGTCTAAATCCATATACTAACATTTAGCATGATAAATCTGAGTGCAAAAAATAAATGTTATAGTTTTGCAATGAGATTGTTTAAAACGGATGTGCTTAAAAAAACAAAGCAAAAAAGAAACAATTTAACTAACCTGTTATCACCTCACACACGAAACCTACCCACACACTCCTTAGAGTATTTGGTGTCAAACAATATGATAATATGTCAAATAATATATTTCACATTTATTAGCATTTAAATAATACGTGCACACATTATGAATGAGGTACACATATTTTACATATGAGAGTCCGCGATGTAATAGAAAATGAATTGGTGTGTTTCAGCATATGAACAGCATATGAAAATGAATAGCCTGCTATAATTGCTTGCAGTTCCTGATTGTTTAAGTGCTGATTGGCTGAGTGCAAACAGAGAGGGAGGTTAATGCTAAGGACAGAAGGGGTCTCTTCTAACATTAAGTCTCCGCAAGACTGTTCAGCGATTTGAGGATGACAGCAAAAGAATAAAGAACGAGAGAAGGACGGAAAGCGGCACAGGGTGAGGTAGTTAGTGAATATGTAAGAAATACAAAAAGAAAGTATCGCCTGATCTAAATCAAGAGCCCACAATGCAAAAGTAGATGTCATTGGCTGTTTACCCAGTGAGAACACTGTGCGTGGGTGTATGTATGCACACGTTCACATCTTGACGAGTGTGTGTTAATGTGCATGTGTGGCCAGAATCCCATTCCATCATCTGCCGCTGTGTCAATACACTAATGACCTCAGAGCCATTATAGACGCACTCACATATTTGACCCTCTCACCGGACTGTACTGGAAAAGCGCTTACTGAGATTCTCCTGTGTTTTTAGTCTCTTGAATCTCAGCAGTTTAGAGACTTGGAACTGATTTTGATTGAAAAAACCCTCCTGATACACTACAGCGAGTACAGATTTGCCACAGGAGCTGCAATTGCTGACAGAATTGGGATGTTTTAAAATTGTCATAGAAAAATGATGTGCAGTTTATGCCCTGATCTTCTGAATGTGTCTTGGAAAGCTAGTTTGGACGGGAATCGGGTTAAATTGATGGAGCACACATCCACCCTTTGTCTTGGGACAATGAAGGAAGCCGTGCCAAACACAGGTCGAATCAGATCAGTTGGGGTTTAGAACAGCCCGGTTTGGCCTGCTTCACTGGGTCACACTGTATAAATCAGTAGTGGTGAAAATCTGCCAGAGTTAGCCCTTGAATCCTCTTTTCATCTGCAGTCCATCACCATTTGATCCAACTTGGCCTGTATTACATACTGCATAACATTATCACAGCCACCTTGACTCTCTTCAGTTAGCCAAAGGCAAAATTGTCTGGCCACACCATCACCACTATAGATAAACCAAGCCAAGCTTGCTTTTGGCCAAACTTTAGTCAACCCGTGTTTATATCTGAGGACTTTGCTCTAAGCTGTCAGTTATTCCATGAATCTTGCATCACTTATACTCTAACCTTTAGGCAGTCTCTCTCACCTAGAACAATCTAGCCCATCCTTGGTGCTCAGCCAAACATCAGCGATGTATTCAGACTTAATTTGACAGGGTCCCACTTGTGCTTTTTTGGAGGTGCCACAGTTGTCCTTTTGTGTCGGTATTTCACTGCAGAAAATGGTTTTTAACCTACTGGGTCCATGCAGTACATGCGGGCCGGTTCTACCACATACTTTGGACACTGCCTCCATCTGGCAACAGATGCTTTCTGCAGGTAGATGGACTGTTTGTAGCTCCATGCAAACTGCTAGCATTCTGCCAATGGAGAACCATGTTCAGCCCCATCTGTACTGGCTCACCATGCTGAGGTGGTGGAGGGGTGATTGTTTGAGATTATGGGTGGGAGTAGGTGAGGCGAGCCAGGCCAGCCGCGCTCCTAAGGCCACTGTTGGATCAATAAACGCAGCGATCAAAGTCGCAATTAACCCACCGCGCTAACACAAACAGCTGAGCTAGCAGAAACAAACAAAGCCTTCATGTCACCTAAAGCGTTTATTTTTGCAGATTTCCACCTCGGCCAGGGAGACCTCCAGAGCTTGTCAGCTTCTGTAAGCAGTGTTGGAAGAGAGGAATGCAGGGCCACATAGATGGCTGGCTGCCTAGCCCGTTGTGCGGTGCCAGCCCACGATCTTATTGCTTGTGGTGGCATGTGGGTGAGACACAGCCTATCTGGTGTCAAAAGGAATCATGCTTAAATGTTTTTCTCAAGAAGATCAGGAAATAAATCTGCTCTCTGAGGTTTCCAACCAAAACTTCTATCTCTATCCATGTACCGCAAGATACATCTGCGTAGTGGAATCTTCAGGTACACACATTAATCATGTTAAAATGTTAACGATACAGTTTGTATTATAACACCCACTTTTTGACTATTGTTTTGGGGTTTTGATTTGTTTGTTTGTTTTGGTTTATAGCAAACAGAAAATGCAGGAAGATGTGAAGAAGGAAGGGGAGCAGAAGGTTAAGAGTGGGTGGGTGGGGTAGTGGGCTCTGTGCTCTGAGGACCTTCTGTTCATCTGACCGGCCACTTAGGAAACACAGTGTCCCGTCTGGTGCAGGCACAGGAAGATTACATTTGGAGAGGTATCAGGTTTTTAAAACAAAGGGATGTGTTTTCCGTTTGCTGCCGATCCTTCCACTGAGATTTTTCTGCTCCAGAGTTGCAAATGTTTTCATTGGGGATGCTGAGAGGGTGTTTCTAATTTCCTCTCCTCTATCTCTGGGTGATTTCCTGTGTGTCGTGGCTTTATTATTGTGTGTAGAAAAGTAGAGGGAAAAATCTGTCGGTACGTACGTGTTTAAATGTGCAAGTGTGTGCACGTGCGGCCTTCACATGTTGTGGGTCTCTCTACAGAGGGGTGATCTTGACCTCCAAAGTCTGTGCTCTGCTAAGGTCTGTACAGAGTTAGGGCATCCAAGTTTCTCTTCCCTACAGTGATATGAAAACAATAAGCCTAAGAGCGGATTTGTACAGCGCCGCAGGACTGATATCACACGTATTTCATTGCCTGGGTCGAGTTAGGTGAGGGTGACAGTAATTGCTTGTAGTTCTTGCAAGTACTCTGTTGCATGACTGCTGTGCTGCATATGTGTAAAGATTCAGATTCAGATGTGATTCAGACAGCTAACCCATTCATACAATGGAGCAGTTCAGTTTTCTAACATCTTATCTCCATTTTTAAATACTGAGGGTAAACAGTAGCAATGTATTTTTGCTTTGTTTTGTCAGTGTCAGTGTCAGTGAGTGCTAAAATTTTGAATCCCTCTTTTGGACAAGGCCGATCTCTCGTTCCTATAATCTGTCAGTTCATGATTGAAACATAAAGCTGTGTCTATGAATGATTATTGGTGAGTAATGTACTGTCTGCTGCACTTCTAAGTTGGTCTTAAGAGTAGACGGGCTGTCCTCAATCTAACTCACTGTTCTGTCATTTACTGGCGAGGCCCGGCAGATCCTAAGAGCCTCCTGTGGTTATATAGGCCATTTCCACATGGCCTCAGCCTTTTAAAGCTTGAGTGTGTTTGGCCCTCAGCTTCCTCTCTATTAGAACCTGCTCTGCTGGAACCAGATAAACCATCCTCACAAAGACTCAAGGGAGAAGTACGACACAAGACAGATCATGCACTCCCACTGCTGCTCAGAAGAGCATGAAGTCAGGGATGCTTTTCAGGGGTATTAAGACCCAAAGATTTGAAACAGGGTCGGCACATGTGGCTGTATTCTGAACCCTATCTGATGGTGCGGAGAAGTGATCGGGAATAAAACTGAGCAGAGCTTGACACACACAAACACACAACCCACGACGAAGACCCCATTTTTAGAACTCTGTGATCTGGTGCCAGAGAAAAGAAACAAAGGGAAAAATGTATTTGGGCATCTTAAAATTTAATCAAAATAACCTCAAAATGGATATACTTCCCCTTTTTTAATGTTTTTAGCTTTTTGTCTTTTTTCTAGTAGTATTTACTCTTGACTGCATGTGGCCTCCCAGCCCAGAACCTACATTTAATTATGGTTGTGTATTGTAGATCAAAGTGTAAGCAGATCCTTGCTCATTTAGAGGGCTGAGAGGAAGGGCTCAGTACCTAAATCTATGGATAAGCGCTGGTCACCTAATAAATAACCAGGCTGTCACTCAAAGATTCAAACTCTCTGGGGCTTTTTTACTGAATCTTGTTTGTTGGCATCCATACTGAGACTTGAACAACCTTTAACTGCTAGTTTCATGAAGATCATTCAAGATGACACGTCCCCACATTATTTTCAGCTAGCTTTGTTCCCTGTCAACCCACTCAGTCTCATTACTGAATGGCAGAGAGCGAATTTTGTTGCATATCAGAGATGTGCTGAGACATGAGACAAATTCATCTGTGTGAGCACAAGTAACAAATGCAGTCTTTTTCTCTGTGTCAGATTCACAAAGCAGTGTCTGCGCTGGTGTACGTATGTAAAAAGAGGCAATCTTATGCACTATTTTTTGTGGAGAATTTACCATCAGGGCAAGCTTGCAAGGAGCAGCAGCCATTCTGGTGAACTGAACAGAAATATCATCTTTTCATTGGCTCCCTATTGAGACCAGAGCTCAACTGATGACCGGGTCCATCCTGACAACTTCAGAGTATAATCTTATCCCAGTAGAGCACTTCCCTCTCATAAGCAGGCTTGCTTGGAGATTCCAGAAGTAGAATGGGAGGCATTCGCTGTAGCTAACAGGGCCCTCTCCTCTCGAACCAGCTCCCAGTTTGGGTCATGTCCTGTTTGTGGTCTCTCTATGCTCTCATTTTCTCTATTATTTTCCTGCTTGTGCCAGCAGTCTTTTCGTGTTCATTGCACCCCACCAAGTTTTTCCCTTGTAGGTTTGATTGTTGGGGGTTTCACTTTAATATTGCAAGGTCTGAACCTTACAAAAAGCAAACACCTTGAGCTGACTGCTGTTGTGAATTATTTTTTATTTTTGGCATTTTTTTTCTCTTAAACCGCTTTTCATTATGAATCTTTTCTTTAAGTAACTGCTGTCTGCAGCTAGCAGGGGGGATGTGATCTATGATTGTGTACGTGTTCAGTTTTGCAAGAGAACATGCAAGCACACAGTGTATGCTTCTGCAAATGTTTAAGTGTGTCATTTGAGCATGTTTTCACAGTAAAATCCCTGCACGTGCAGCCTCATAAGGAGTTGATTGGCTTCAGTCTCGTTTCTTGTTTAACTGAGATTTCCTGGTCGAAATTGAAAAGTGTTTTTTTCACATTAATAAAAAAAGTTTATGAATGTGTTGCAAGTGATCCACGTGATCCGTGGCCCCTGAACACGCACACACAGATACTCAAATTGTCCGTCAGTGTTATTCTCCTGACTGAATCTGTTATTGGAGGCAGTAGGTAACTAAAGTATGGTCCCAGGTTGCTGAGCGTTAACTCCATTTGTTATGTTGAAAGATTTTGTTTCACTTTGACAGGACATGATGTCATTGGACAAAAGGAACGGATAATTATGCATCTTTGATTTCGCTTTTCCCCACTGAATCTTCTGTAATAATACAGATATTGTATGAAACCATCTGCCATTCTGAACTTTGGCCCAACTTGAATATGAATATGAATTTTAATCCCTTTCAAACACTGTCAGCCCTATTTATCCATGTAATAATGAGAAATAAATGTATAAACTACATGGCTGTTGAAGCATAGGTCATACACTTTATTATTTGTTGTGCCCGAGTCATTTCCAGGGGCTATCTGTCTTGTTTTTGCTGCAGTTTTATTCCACATTACCCTTAAACCCAGTAGGGTAAAGTTGTGTAACAGATATTCCACACTGCAATTATGCCTCTGGCTTTCACATATTATTTGTGCCCATTTCTATTTTTAAATTCATTTCAGAATTTTCCTTTAGCTGCATTTGGAAACACCGCCTTTCCACGGGTCTACACTAACAGAAAATAAATTTCCACTATCCTATTTAGGATAAAAATATAATTTAGTTTGCCGAGCCTTGTGACTGGCTGGTGAGTAGTGAAAATGTGGCCCGCTGCCACCCAAGCATGTGACGGAACATAATGAGTTTTAGGTCAGCCTGGTATTCCTGTCAGTTTCCTCCTGTCACAGGACATTGTGCAAGTCTCTCTCTCACACACACAAACATACATGAACTTGGCCTGGCCCTCAGCTCGTGGGAGGGGGACATTGTCGCACACACTAACTGCTTCCAGTGCTGTGTTTATTGGCCTGTTACAGAGCTGTTAAACACAATTGTGTGGAATACCAAACACGACCCTGCACAACCTCAACTGCACTTTTACACCTGAGGTTGAGACATAAAACACATACATGCTCTCACTTTCCACTTTGACCTGTGATTACGGGCAACATTTTTTGTGTGTCTGTTGCCGTGTCAACCATAACCATGAACACCACGATTCTCCTCTCACATCTCAACACAGATTTTCCACCTTGAATCAATGCATGCTCAGCAGTGAGAGGGACAAAAGGACAGAGGCATGGGAGGTTGGGGTGATGGAGGGATAGAGGGCTGTAGAGTTGGTCAGAGGGAAGAGATGCTGTCAGTGGTTTTGGCAGTCATAAAAGCAATGATGCATATGGGACATTCTGACCTCAGACTATTTCTCTCTTGGATCTGTCAGCACTGCTCAGCAGTTCCAGTGCTCCCTTTTTTTGCCCTTTGTTGCCCCTGTCGTCTTTGTTTGGATACTGTATGTCTGTCTCCCTGTGTGTGTGTGTATGAGTCACAGCTCAAGCATTAGACCACAGATGGGGGGCTTTGGAAAGGTCTGCGAGGTGACCAGGGTGACCTGCTATTAACAGTAGCACAGAGAACTGGGTGGAGGATTGCCGTTCAGTTCTGAGTTCACGTTCCTAATAACGTGACACTGTCGTAACAGGATGGTGACAAGGACGGGCATTTACGATTCTTTTCCAATATGTTCGCTGACATTTTAAGGCCATTTCAGCAAAAATTGTTTGGCATCAAAGTTTGATATGCTAAAACAGTACCAAGTATTTTATATTATTAAAAAGAACAGATTTAGAGCAGCTTTAGCAGTTCTTGTTATATTTTGATCTTACTGGAGATGTTTGCCCAATTTGTCTTGGATGCAGATTGAACACCTGACAGCGCTGTGACCCAGAATAAGTGTGGATTATTAAAAGATTGTACTTGAACTCACAAGACATCTACCAACCAGTACAACTGTTTTCTTTTGGCATAGTAATATTTGCTCTTTTGTGCTGTCATCCACTTTCGGGCAACTGGGATTCCTCAACAAGTCCTCACTGGTCACCAGAGCATCAAATGGTCTTTAGATCCAAACCTCCTCCACTCATGAAAAAAAGCTATTTTGCTTTAATCACTGTCCCCCTATGGACTTGTACTGTTGTGTACTGTTGCCATTGGTAAATACAACATGTTTGTTTCTCTGTGTTTGTGGCTTTTAATAACTGTCATCAAAAGGGAATGAAAGGAGAAAAGAGCCAACCAAAGATTCGTTTTGTATCGCCCAGATTTAGGATTGTTGTGCCATTTTCTTTTCCATTACATACTCTGCTCCTTGAAACATTGTGTGCCTTTATGTATAAACATCTAGAAAGTCAATTGTCTGACTGCCCTCTGTCGTCATCTGTGAGATATTATCTGTTTATTGTTAGTATATTTCTGTGTAATGTGGCAAGACTATGACTGTCGTACACCTGACATCATCGTTGTGTTCCATCATAAGCACTTTAAAATCATGAGCAAACACCATTATAAGGTGCTGTGTTATTTGTTCACATTCACTGTAACAGATAGGTGCCTGTGTTTTCTACCCTGTAATAGTCACAACTACCCTTTTTAAATGAACAAAAATCACCTGCTTAATCATTTTTATTACATAAAATTCCCACAATTCTATACTAAAGAGGTTGATACAGATGTTTCCTCTCAAAAACACAAACAGATTTCCATTGGTTTTTAATTTCACTGAACCTATAATGATTTATGTTCATAATATTTTTCTCTGATTATGTGTAAAACTTTAATTCCTAGAAGGTGATATATGGTGACAGATTCGGTCACTCATCAGGCACAGCGTGGTTCTGTAATAGTTATTTACAGTCTGTGTCTAGATGGCAGTTTTAAAAAAGTAAATAATAAGTAAAATGTTTATATCGATAATTACTATGATATTGTACTATTGTGTACTTACTCAGAAATATGATATACAAAATCCCTTTGAATTATAATTGAGCTTCGTTTTACATTAAATTAGCCCTGAGATCATCCAGGTGCTTAATCAAACTGTCACATGATGTGAACTCAGTGATTTCATTTTTTCTATCACACGGTGATTAAAACAAACTCATTCTCTGGATTCTAGTTATTATAATAAACTTTGCTGTAATGCTTTTTTGTTTACATTACAGTATAGGTAACTGAAGCCATTGCTCTTATTTTTTCTGTTTCCTCGTGTTCCTTATACCAACACACCCATCAGCCTGTACCGTTGTTCTGACGATATTTGATGGTTGAGGACTTTGGCACATATCTGTTTATATATATGTATATATATATATATATATATATATATATATATATATATATTCAAGATGTCCAGCAGGATAGCATTAGCCTCAGGCACCGTCGTCAAAGTGCAGGCCCGAGTCATGGTATTAAAGCCGGCACTTTCCGTATGTCAGCCTGCTTTACAGCTTAACCCTGCTTAGATCTGCAACAGCCCAGGCAGTGTCGGTGATTTTTTTTTTCTCTGCGTGCCAGCTCTTAAAAAGGCCAAAGCTTATGTGTCACTGCAAAAGCGTTCCCATTTCAAACCACCCTTTAAAGAATAATCAAAAGAGGAAGCAGAGTATGATGAAAGTGTAACCATATCTGTACTTCTCTCTCTTTCTCAGTGTCTCACTCTCCTCCTCTTGATCCTGCTTTCAAAGTCTTTTTCTCTGTCTCGCCTTCTCTTTCACTTCCCATGAAAACTTGGAGATGGTTTCCAGGCCCGTGTAGTTATAGCCAAAGATCATACAAGTGCATATGCAAATTTTGATGGTGTGTGTCTTAATGTGTGCGTAACGTGTTAAGATATGCCAAACATATCTTACAGTATAACTTGCTCATGAAACCAGAGGGCTCATAGAGTATCCACCTCTCTAATAAGTGAGACTAAAAATAAGTAGAAGTAGTCTCTCTGACAGAAGTGAGCACACATCCACACACAAGTATCTGGCAACACCTGCTGTCTGCCCCCTGGACCCTGCACCCCTTTGCTTTTCATTAACTAGGCTAGTAAATGGAAAAACACAAAGCAATATTGTTGCTCAAAGTTGTTGCTTGCACTCTAGCTGGCTACTGCTTACTCATCTAAAGGCTTTTGATTTTTATTTGATTTGTTTATTTATTTATTTATGTATTATTTGGGACATTGTGCAGCTGGGACTGATCTCCAGTGCTTTTTAAAAAGACTTTAGTATTTAACTGACGAAACCTCAAAGTTTTTTGTTTTTCTGTTTCAGAAAATCACAGTGGTTTTAAATGGATGCTCAGAAATATGTAATGTAATGTATGTAATGTGCATTTTGTAAGACGGTTTAGTGTGTGTGACCAAATGTAGGGTTTTTTTCTTTTTTAAACCAAGGAAAGTATTGTTCACCATGTTCAGGCTTTTCCAGCAACACCCGGAATGTTGCACAATTTTTTTTTCTTCTATTCTTTCCATCACAGTCCAAGTTCTGTAATACTGGCAAAAAAACTGAACTTTTGTGCACTTGGATGGCATAAGACAGGTGCTTGTTTACTGATGGGTGAGGCTGAATTGGCTAACATGATTAATGTTCCCCTCTTTTTTCTGCCTTTTTTCAAGTTGGAGCTGCAGCCCTGCTGTGTATTCCTCCCCAATGACAGCCTCCCTTCTCCGAGCACTATCATCTGTGGCGACATTCCCGGCACTGTGCGTAGCTGGTACCACAACCAGACCAACATGCCTGGGACTCTGGTAGTTTGCCTGCCTCAGATTAGTATCCTCAGTGCTGGGCATAAGTACATGGAACCACTACAGGAGCTCCCCTTTGTGGTCTCAAAGCCCATCTTGGAAGAAGGTAGGTTTTCATACCACATCTAATGAAATCTAAACTTTCATTAGAATTATTGAAATACTCTGGGACATACACCCAGATACACAGTGATGTCAAAAAGAGTGATTTCAAAGCTGAAATTAGAAACACTGGTGGTGATAGATGCATAAGCTAAAATTGGAAATCTTGGGAATTTAATCCCACTTAGTGAGAAAGAAAATATGACTTAATAACTCATTTAATTTTTATTAATAATTAAAATGTATGATTTCACAATAGTAATAGCATATATAATGTCAATTCATCATCATTAGAGTCTTTTCAACACTGAGCAAACCTTTGACCCACTGCTACTCATTTACCATGACAAAAGACAAACAAACTTAAGTAGCGCGACTTTGAGAGATAGATCGTGCACATGTGGTGTGCACACCTGGTGGAGTTGACACAAGCAACACTTAGATGGTTGAGCAATGTTTTCTCTTCAGGAGGAGAAAAAAGGGGGGCACACTTCTTTTCTCCAAACTTTTTAATGACATCAGCATTGGGCATGCAGTTGTAAAAAAACAGAGGAGAAAGAAAAACGACAGCAAAAACAGTGACATCAGCTGCCTTGTCAATGTTGCAGTGAAAATTAACAACCCATGCTTTTAGTAATTCATTCCTACTCTTTGAAATGGTCTTCATCCCTCATATTCAATGCTCGGGATCAAAGCAGCCTGCCAAGGGCGTATTGGTAAAAGTGCTCTTTGTGGCCCTGTGATAATGAACCTGTTCCTCATCCCTGTAAGATGGTACTTCCAGGGTCAGCAAGTTCATTGGTTCAAGCACTCCCAGTGCTGCATGCTGTTTCAGACTCACAGATTTAATATTAGGCCTCAATTTACGCTGTGTTTGTGTATCTGGTTAATGGATGTGGCGTAATCAATTATAGATGAAATAACTATTCAGTATTCCTTTTCTCAGGTTTTCCATTTCACAATAGTAAAAGGTTATGTAATGTCCAAGTTTTTTTTCATGTGCTGGAAAAATGTTTTTACTCAAGCCACACCACTGTCTATTTTGTGGATCCCATATATGGTGGACAATTTAAATAATTGGGTTCCTAAAGGTATCTTAGAATCAGACTCTGTCAAGATCTGGCAAAGCTGCCCTCGCTGGATTTTAACAAAAAGGAAGAAAAATGAGAAGAAGGCCCCCACGTTCCAGGTACTTCAGAACTTGGGAATGACATCACTCCTGAGTAAGCTTGTTCCAAGAAAAGCGAGGAAAAACAGGATTTGTTTTGGTTCTTTGCAAGGTAGAACGATTCATACATCACTAGCTATACAATATAATACTCGATTATGGGTCCTTAAAAACAGTGCTGCATTCAAAGATAAAGCCCGGTCAGTGCTCTGCTTATTTAGTTGAGTCACAAATACAGTTTACAGTTTTACCTCTTTTTACTTTTACTGCCACCATCTTGGATTGTTAACTCGGGATGGGTGTGGGTGCTCCGACTTTCTGAGTGTGAAATCCAAGTTTAGGGGTTCTGGATTCAAATTCTGACTGAGAATTTGGAAACATCATTCGTTATACCGTGGCGTAAACTGCAAATAATAAAATAATACAAGCTTCTCATTTTTGTTATATATATTTATGCTGTTACCAATCCACAGCATTCCACATGCAAAGTTTAAGTGGCACGATATACCAGGTGATGACCTCGTGGTGAAGTGGTTTACACATTTATTTGGCAAAGTTGCTGGTTCAATTCCAGCTGGAGCCATAAATCATTTTTAGGGTTGTGTCAGGAAGAGCGTACAGCAAAAAATCACTCTGCCAAATGAAACATACGGAGCTACCCGCTGTGGTGAGCCCTCGTGACCAGGGAACAGCAAAAAGTAGCTGCTTCTTCCTGTAAGAAGTCCAAGCTAGACCTTAGCTCATAGCTTATGATTCATACTAGTTTTAAACTATACAAATATTGAAAATAGACGTGGTTAGACTGAGGAAACATTAGCAAATTTATATTCAGCGAATAAATCTAAGTGACAGATTCTCTCAAAAAGGGAACACAGCACAATCCTTCTTACCTCTAGAGACCAAAATATGCCGAATTCTGTGCTATGGTGTGACACGTGTATATTGGATAAAACTGTTGCCTTTCATATGGCATAAACAATATGGCAGATTTGTAGAAAGATGGTCTATTCGTGTCTTATGGAGAACAATATGTACAAATCAGAAACACCTAGGTTAAATGGGATAACACAGAATCACATATTTTTCCTGAGACCATAGTGAGTGTTTATCTCTTTGCCCTCACGTCACATAATGTCTGTCATCCTTGCATCTCTTTGCCATTTGCAATATACGTACTTGTTTTCATATATCGTTTGCTTTTTCTTTATGTCTAACTCCAGGTGATGCCTTCCCATGGACGATCAGCCTGAGTCAGTTCAGCATATACACATTGTTGGGGCAGCAGCAAAGCCTGAGCCTGTTGGAGCCGATGGGCTGCACTTCCACACTAGCTGTCACATCCCATAAGCTGCAGAGCTCTGCTGAAGCAAGGCACTCCTTTGTAGTGTGCCTCCATGTTGATCTACAGCCCGTCCACGTCAAGTGCTCCAACCCTCAGGTCAGTCAGACAGTCTTTGCAGTCACAAAGTAGTCATTAGAATTACATGTATATTTATACAAATCATCCCCTTGTAAACTTTCCTGAAATATGAACGCACGAACCCTGGCAAGAAGATCCTGCCTCCGCATGATTTTCTGATATAGATTGAGTCCAGTAAACAAACTGCCTCATCTTCTGAACTCGTATAATTTTCATGAAAATGGAAGTGTAAACATGAGAGTGTTGCCTTGTTTGTTTTGGTAAAACATTTTGAGGTCTCAGTCAAGAAGAGTAAGGGATTGCAGTACTCACCATCATTGTTTTACAGCATGTTATTATGTTTTAGTGAGACTGTGATGAATACGGACGTACTGCAAACGGAACATGTTTGTCTCCCAGTTAGGTCCCTGTGTTGTTTTTCATTTCTCTCGTAGAATCACATCTACATGTACCATTACACATGTTTTGTTTTTTCACAATTGAATTAGCTGTATTGAATTAAGTTCCTCTGTAAACACTTAATTGGGTCAACCTTTAGAGCGGTCACACTGTTAAATGTCTTCGACCACAGTGATGAGCCATGGTGATATTGAGGGGAATTGGTACCAGAAACGAATTAAAGGCCTTAATCTGCTTGCGGTGAAAAGTTTCCCAGAGATGAGAAGAACTTTACTGAGGGAAAGTTTCTTTTCTTGCTTCTCTGGTCTCCCCGTCAAGTATGCTGCTGGTGTCTGGCAAAGCCGGGGAGGCTTATTGTGATTATATGATGAGTCATTATTAGTTTTTGGATGCCATTATAATAAAAAAAAAATCGTAATTCCTTTGCTCTGTTGTCCCATCTGCTCACCTCCCTCTTCTGTGCAAAATTTCTGACTTGAGGGGGGTAATAAGCTAATGCAGTTTCAAGTCTCACTGCAGCTTTTTAAGAACTGCTGCCAGAGCAACCCCACCCTCGCTAGAACAAAAGAGACCTCACACTACTTGATCGTCTTTCTAATTAGCGTTGCCGTCTGGGGGAATATATATGGAGTTGTCAGAATGCTGCACAGTTACTGTACAATAAGTACAATGATTGTTGGATTTTGGGGGTAAAATTACATCTGCCGTTTCAAAACATAAATTATCACAGCGCTGATTTTGAGATATTAATACATTTAAAGTAAACAAATAGAAGCAACAAATTTGGCCCCTTAAATTTCCCCACGGCTACTCGGCTGCATGTTTGTCACATTAAGTCAGATTTTCCATTTCCATTACATGATGGATTACTTCATAGCACTAACAAAAGTATTTTTAGACAGTGTGGTGAAACAGTCGAGCCTTCAAGCAAACACCGTGGTGCGTTTTCACAGGTAGCAACTAGTATCGTAGTCGTATTTTGTATTTTTATCTGTGACTGTGACAGTACACGTGAAGATGCAAATTTCCTAATGAATTTTGGATTGTGCAGGTATATAGATTCAACCACGTCCGCAAAAGTGTGAGCAATGAGAAACCAATGCAGTCCATATGACACTTGTATGCCTTTTAGTCTGGACAGGAGGAGTTAAACGTCTCCATATTACTTCAACAAACTGACTGACTGGCTGTCTGTCTGAAAGTTGGGGTTACTAGTTGTGCTTTAACATTATCAGGACCACCTTGGAACGAGCGTACACACAGCAACTGTTTGCTTTAACCTTTGGCACATAACTGTACAGCATTTCAATGAACAGATATGCACACATACACACACCTGTTCCCGTGTACACAAGAGTTACCACACATACTCAACAATATGTCATTTTTGTGAAGTTTCTCTATAAACTGCTCCTAGATAAAAGGATACAAACACTCGCCATCTGCATGCTGTCCTGTCCCTCTCCATCTGTGTGTTTTTATGAATGACTGTTGGAAGCCTCTGTTCAGTCTCCAGTTTGTAGTACTGCACCCTAACAGGCCTCCTGATCTGCAGATGACAGGCCTTTGGAGAATCCAGGCCTCCAAATGTTCCCCAACTCATGAAATGTTGCATCTGTATTATAAGCTCATGTAAGCGTGTGTGTGTGTGCATGTTTTTCATGGCCCAACCTACCCTAATAGCAGTAGCTGAGCTAAACTGTCTAACCCTGCTAAGCAGAAGTATCAGCAGCAGCAAATTGACATAGGACAGGGTAAATAACAGAGGGAAGGTAGGAGATGAAGAATGAAGATCAATGATGAAAGGGTGGATGGAAAGGAGTTCAAGCTCTGCTTAGGTTTCATCGTAAAATTAAGGACAAGTCTTTATCCCAGATGCTAATACAGAGGTCACGTAACAACCCTGTCATTCATTTTCGTGTTGATCTCACTGTGCACACATTTTCCCTTTTTTTTCCCCCTTTGCTCAGCAGTCTTCAGTCTTTTCTTCCACATCTGCTACTGAGTGCAGTAGGCCTTGTTGTGCTTGATTGGAGTTCCAGGCCCCAACTCTCAGAGAAGGGAGCACGGTGCCGTACCTCCCCTGCCGGCAGTGCAGTTTGGTTGGGTATGGCAAACAGCTGTTGGCCCTGTCCCTGGACAGCGGCTGAATCGGCGTAGCAGCTCTTCCTGGACATGTTTGAAATGGTGCAGCTGTAATGTATTGTGGTGCTTCTAATTTGATTTATGATTATTTGTGGAAGACCTCCCTGCAATGTGTGCGCTAACAGGAGAGCATGTGTGCGAGCGAGACTCTGAGAGTAAAAATGTGCTCAGAGTCTATTTCGTATGTGTGCTCATGTGCCTGTGCACCTTTAAGTTTAAGGGACCCTCAGTGGTGGGGGCTGCGGGCTTAGCTGGCTGCAGAAGCGAAGCATTTGAAATCCAGAAATTAGCTCACTGTGAAAGCGTGTTGCTTTTCTCCCTTCTTTCCTCCTAAAAAGCACCAAGTGAATGCATGAATAACCGAAAGCATCACATCACATTCCCCTGCTTTCGTCTCATGTTTTCCACTCTTTTTTTTTTTTTTTTTGGCTTTGTTGTTGTTTAAAGCTAAGGCTCTTTTCAATGCGAACACATGATAAATAGCTGAGAACACTTGACGCAGAGCCTTCAGTTTTTCCTAATCGTGGTGAGTTTTTAGCAGGAAATTGATGACAGAATTTAACTTTCCTCTGAGGGTGTTTCTTTGGAAGTTTTGTTGTTATGGATAACAAATTGCACAGTGAAGCACGTGTGTAAGCATGCTGCGCCTCGCAAAGTGCGACCCATCGAACAGAAACACCAACGCATAGGTTTTACATCATTTTTGAGAAACGAGGCCTCTCTGAGTGACAAGTACAGAAGTATGTTAAGTCAGAGAGTGAAAGAATGAGAATGATAGAAGTCCATTTCTGGCTAATATTTCCTCTTTCTCCCTTTCCTTCTCTCTCAGCTTTTACTAGGTTTAGTGTCACATAACAACAAAGCTGCCAAGCCAAATCATGGTAATGGCCTCAGAAGTCAGAACTACATGAGAACTCCCCAGTGCAGCTGTTTGAGTCAGACCTTGGCAAAAAAAAATATACATTTGAATTTGGTTTTGACTACTTGTGGTGTGTTAGGGTTATCTTTTGAGGCACTCAGTTGGCACAGAATACTTTTCAGAGTATAGAAGCTAATTGGGAAAACTGAATGATACGTGTTTAATATGTTCTCAGTTTCCAAACAAGTGCTGTTAAACAAGCGGATGATGCAACATAGTGATAAACAGTCCTCACTTCCCATTCAAAATGAGTGTTTTTTCCCCCCAAACAGAGAAACCAAAAATTGTTTCGCTGGTAGACTGTCTTTATAATTGTTTTCAACCATAATTACAAAATACAAAACTAACGTTCTCTGTTTATCTCTGCTTGGTTCACCCTCCAGGTTCAGTTGTTGTATGAGCTCTTCCTCAGCTGGAGCTCAACGTGGGCTCGTCTCCAGAGGCATGGCATTTTGCGTCAGACGTCCAACATCCCAGATCCGCCTGCCGGTGCCGCTCCATCCTCCCCTGTACGCAGCAGCGCTGGCACCGCCCTGCCTGACACCAGCACCTGCAGTCCTTCTGCAGACTTTGGCTCCCCCACTGAGGTTGGAGTTTCTCACAGTTACACTTTTTATTATGTCAATTCAGAGTTTATATGAGTTATGGGAATCATCTGCTCATCTACACTGTTTTTGGTTTTTTTTTCATCCAGACAAACCTCTTTTCATAATCGGGGGGAAAAAACACATGAAATGGTCCATTATTTCATTCACTCATTCATTCAGTTGAATGTCTGTCCATACATAGCACTGGCTTAGTCACTTATGAACTTTGCCTTTGTCAGAATCAGTGTTCCAGCTTTAATGTTGTGTTACTTTTTTAATATGCGACCTAATGACAGCCTGCCAGCACCCATCTTTTCTCAGCTAGCTGCTGTGAGTCATGCAGTAACAAATGCCATTTAAGCCATTGTTGTATACATAATTCTGGTGCTGATTTACAATTTTAAGTGCAAATATTGTTATTTTATTGTTATGAGTAGCTGAGTCAGTCTTAACACACGTGACAAAAAATGTTTTGTTTCTGGAAAAATTTTAGAGGTGGAAAAGTATAAATCACTGCTTGTGTTTCTTACATGATTTTTTCTTACTCAGTGAGGTTTTATACTCCAGGCTAGGCACAGAGTGCTGTTTGATTCGTTTAAGCTCAGCCTTGATTGAGGATAAACTTGCCTCTTAACTGGGGGAAAATAGTTACCTGTTGTTACATTTTTTTACTCAGATTAAAAATCAAACCCAGACATAAGTTTGAAATGTAGCAGTGCATATGCATGTGCAATAACGAAGGCTATTAAAGTCATATTTTCTTAGGGAGTAGCCTCAAATATAATTTTTTTCCCTTTTGTCTCTAGATGGTTGTGGCAGTTATCCCAGCTTTAGTTAATGTGGCAGGAGTTTTTCCTGCTGTGTAATACTCTTGCAGCAGCAATCAGTGCTGGGGATCCATGGCCTTGGGGCCACCAGGACACTGGATAATATGTCTATGTGTGTTTTTGTGAAGCATAAATATAGCATTTATAAAAATGATAGTGAGTGCGGGTCAGTGTTGGCATAGTGGAAACTAGTCTAGGCTATAATAGTGTTCGACCAGCAGCTGCCTGTCACCACTGTGGGGCCCCAGGGATCGCAATACAACCACCATACTGGCCTAAGAGGCAATAGCGTGTACATGCTTATGAAAAAAAGTGTTTCATATGTCAGTGTGCATCTGTGCCTACATGTGGGTGTTCTTGCGTCATTTGTGGAACTTGGAGAAGTGGCAGCAGTTCAGTAGAACTGGGAAGAACCTGGTATAGTGCCTCTATAGCAAGGCCACGGTGGCCCCTGACAGCCCACTTGTCACTGTTTACCTAAGTACAAACACTGGTAGAAGTGTTTAGTCCTCTGGGAGGCCGAGTGATTGAGCAAGAATGTAGGAGCTGTTTTGATAAGTCTCAGCAGTAGTGGCGGCAGTCTCCCCCCAACACCCCACCCTTTCTTTCTCTAGCTACATTCACATTACACCCACAAAAACCTCTGCCCTACTGTCCTCCCAGATATTTTCTTCCCCATTTGTGTAAAAATATAAAGCAATCTACTCATACTTCTGTATTTTGTAAACAAGTGTTCTACTAGTATTTATTAATTTACACAGCATAGTATTTAATAAACAGACATTCCCCTTTCAGCCGTTTTATTGTTTCGCCACACTTTTCTGTTCATCGTACCTTTTAGCTCTCTTTCCTCTGATGATGATTTTAATCTGTTGAGATTTTTTTTACAACTTTTGTCGCCAACTTGTGTGGCTCGCCTGACCACCAGTAGTTTACCTGCACTATTAGGAGCGATGATTCTCTAATAATGACTCACTGCATTAAAGCGACAGTGTTAAATTTTCCAAGGGGGTAACTTCTGCTAAGTTTTGCTGGAGTTGTTTGTTAGAAAGTAAATAGTTTCTGCATGAAACTGGTCACAACGAGGTTTAAAAGTTTAACCAATTAATGATTTCTGGAAACACTGCCACTGTGTTTTAAGCATTATTCGAGCACCACGAGGCAAAGAGAAAGCAGACATGTCTACCATTAGCAGTCAACGATCCAGATTCTCTTCTTTTGCTTTCTCCATGTCTGTAATTACTTGTCACCCTATTCTGTCTTTCCTCCATGTACCCCCAAGCATTCTGCTCTCCCTCTTCTTATTCTTCACTGCTTCTCTATCTAAAGTGGTATCAAGCAGCACTCTTATTTCTTTCTGTGCTATTTTCAGTCTGAAAGTTTCCTTTTCCTCTCCTTCAAATTATCCTTCCACCTGTGCCTGAGCCATTCTCTTTTTAATTCTTTTTTTTTTTTTCAAAATCATCCTTTTCCTTCTTCCTTTGACACTTCCCAGCCTGCTGTTGTCTTCCAATGTTTGGGTCTCTCTGATGAGCAAAGACAAACTCTGCAGAGAAAATAAACCCGGATCCTCAGCCCGTTTATAGCACAGAGGCCCAGGAATTAAACTGTATACTTTACAACTTGGCTTGCGGAGGTGTGGGAAAATACTTCTAGAAAGTGTGTGATTGTTTGGGGCCCTGATCTGGCAGTTCAGGGACGTAGCAGAGCCCACCTTCACCAAAACCACACCAAGACCTCACTTTGATAAGACACTAAAAATAACTTTTACCCTGGCTTTTTTTGTTTGTCAGTTTAAAAAAAAAAAGATATATCATTTTTATTTTTGAATTCCCCTTTTTCACCCTTAAAAATAAAGATGTTTTTAATATGTGTTGTATAGTTAAAGTCTAACTTATTTCCCCCTTGTTTAAAAATGACAGTACATGTACTAAATGTTTTATAATATATAGACAGTACTTTTTTCATGGAATTTGACATGGCAGAAAAGAATGACATTAAAATGCTCATAATTACTTGTTACTTGTGACTGTTGTGGTTTACACGAGGAGAAGCTTTCTAAAGATGACAGCAGTAGTTCTGGCCTGGAAGCTTTAAGCAGTCGAGTGTCCAATGCTCGCACACAACCACGCTGCAGTACATGGTGGTTGGTTCCCACAGCGCCAGCAACTGGCTCCTGTTTCCACACATGATGTTACAGAGACTAATCCTACCAAATGGTTAGAACTGTAAACTAAACAATCCCAACCACACACACACACACACAGAGAGCCATATTTTGACTTCATCTCAACAATAATTAGTCCCCAAATGGCAGTTGACACCAGAATATCTCTCATTGAGACTGACTGAACACCATTACTGCTAGTCTCATATTACTCACTGCCAATCAGCGATATTACACACTCAGAAAGACGGACACACATTCACATATGTGCTTGACAGATTAGTTTGATGAAGACACTTAATGATACTTTTAGAGTCATTATTTAAGTAAATTAAACACAAAGAGATTTAGTGTAGTTAGCACTGTGGCATTTATGCAATAATAATGGTATTTAAGTTCCCGATTTTCAGTGGGTTTGATTGTTTTTTTTTAGTTACATAAGTGTATGTATAGCTATTTTATCAAAGGTAGGAATTAAATCCTCATCTTCTTAGATTAGTTCACGCCTGTGTTTTGTTGCTTTCCTTTTCTTACAGTGTGAACTAGTGTGTGAAGCACATGCTTCTCATCAGTTCCTAGTGGTCCCCATACACTGTGACGTTGCATCTATTTTTGAATCGACATAATCCTTAATTTATTTATATTATTGTCATCCGTTCTTATCATGCTCTGCTGTCAACCAGCCTTAACTGTGTGATTAAATTAAATTTGCAAATTAGTTTCGCGCCCTCATCCCTCCCCCCAGCTGTGGAAAGAGGACATAGTTTCCTCATCTGGATCCTCTTTACAACACTGTAATCAGCATAGCAGCTGTGGGGTTTCTAATTGAGATGGTTGATAACCTCCTCACCAAACAGAGCCACGGTTGATAACCATGACACAATCTGTCATTACCACACTGCGATGGGAGAAGCTGCGGAAAAAATGAAACTCCTAATTGCAATATTGTTTGTTTGTAGGCTTTTCACTTTCCAAGCGAGCCGCACAGATACTGTACACGTTTGGAAAACATATTTACCAGGAAGAGACTGAGAAATAAAAATGTCCCCAGTGCTGTCATCTTCGTTGAATTGCCAAATCCCCAGTAAGGAGTTGAGAGCTCACAGAAGGCATCCTGCTCCACCGCATCCTGCTTGCTTTTCAGCTTCACTCTCCCCCCCCCCCCCCCCCCCCACACCATTCCCGCCCCCACCTCCGGTCTTCACTTCCCATTCTCTCCCAGGCTGCAAGACGTGTGTGTCCTGGCGCACTTGAGTGAAAGGAGGCCATGTGGCTGCTGGTGGCTTACTTTGGGGTTAACACCGGTGACAGCTTTGCACAATGCACCCCCCCACCCACCTCCCGACATACACACGTTTCTCTGTTCTGCGTGGGGTTCTGCTCACCAGACACTGATGTCATCTATGCACTAAAAGGCTCAATATTTGGTGGTTGCTTTGTTATGGCTACATGCACAGCGACAACACTTTCAAACATACACATTCACCAAACACATGGACAAACACATGCACTCAAGCAGACAGTCCTCGATGATGATGGGAAACAAACAGGAATTTTAAGTCAAATGCTCTTTGAGTTTTTTCTTCTTCTTATTTGGTTGTGTTTAGTTGTTATATCTTTTAGCAAATTATGTAGTATATTGGCTGAAATGTGCTTTGTAATTGGCTAATTGACATTTTAAGTGACAGGAATTTCTCTCCTTATCTGTACTAGATTTATTGGACAAACATCAGAATTCAATATTAATGTGTGAATTACATTATGGTCCTCAAGCTTGCTGGCTGGTTACCATTTTATTCTGTCCAACAAAACAGTTCTGCTTTGGCTCTCTAGGGCGACTCGGTGACTGCAGGAGATGACGGTCCGTTTGCAGACACGGTGACACTGGAGCAGAAAACTAGCAGCATTGGTGGAACCAGTGGGAAGGTCAGCCTTTGGATGCAGTGGATGTTGCCCAAGGTCACAGTTAAACTGTTTGCTCCTGATCCCACTGCCAAAAAGACAGGTAACTGACCTTAACATCAATTCTCTGCTGAATGTTGCAAACTTTAGGTGTTAAGTTAATGACTTTCTGCTCTAAACACATGATATGTGTTAGATGTCTGTCTGTGTGTGTTAAATAGCTGAAAAAGAAGCAGGGGAGCATTAGCATTAACAGCACCACATCCGACTACACAAAAACATGTTTAGTAACTGTTATTAAAAATGTCTGTGAAGGTTCTCAATCATCCAGCTCATCGTAGTCTAAGGAGCTTTGAAAGAAGAAAGAAAAGCGTCTTGACTTCTTTAATTTTCTTGAAGACGTTTCACCTCTCAGCCGAGAAGCTTCTTCAGTTCATCCCAAATACCAAATTAACAACGTAGTGTATGCTGTACAGTGTAGCGAGGAATGCTCAGACCTCTACACTGGAGAGATCAAACAGCCATTTCATAAACGCACAACAGATGACTCACCTCGACAAGACTTGGCTGTTCATCTACATCTAAAGGACAAAGGACATCCTCTTTTGAGGATGCCAATGTTCACATTTTGGACAGATGGTTTGAAAGGGGAGTGAAAGAAGCCATCTATGTCCACTGTAGACGACCATCTTTGAACAGAGGCGGTGGTTTACAACACCAACTGTCTGCCATCTATAATCCAGTTTTGCGATCCCTTTTCAGATGCCTTAATGCCCACTCACATCGTGGGCCATTTGACCTCAGAAAGTCACATGATAGGGTGGGGCTAGGTCACCCGAAACCTTGGCTGATTGTGACCCACACCCGTTTTTACACCTTGGCTTGTGTGATTAGGCAGGGTGATTAAGCATCTGGACTACCCTGAGTCCAGATGCTTTTCTTTCCAAGCTCCTTAAAATGTTATCGAAATTATACAATAAAACAAGTGTAAAAGAGGGGGAAGGTTTTTCATGAAAATGCTTCAGTTTGATGGCAAAAGAACCAAACGGGACAGGCGAAAAGAAAAATAAAAGTTTCATTTTGCTGTGTATGAGAGCAAACAGTATTCAAAGGTTTTATATATTAACACTTAAAAGGATCGGTGCCCGCCTGCTTTCTCAGTCATATGTTAAGCTCTAAGAAGGGAAAGGCAGCTGGAGAGGAGGGGGGTGGAGGGGAAAGATAAATAAATAAATGGGTGATGAATCCCAAGCGAACTGCCTCTTTGTCCCTTTAAATTTACTGGGGCGATGAAAGGCTAG
This sequence comes from Copadichromis virginalis, assembly GCF_057382275.1. NCBI lineage: Eukaryota > Metazoa > Chordata > Actinopteri > Cichliformes > Cichlidae > Copadichromis > Copadichromis virginalis. The sequence continues at coordinate 9,083,266 of NC_140628.1, read as the reverse complement.
ATTCACCTTTAATTGGTGGCTGTAATATTTAGCATCTGCCAACCAGATCACCCAGCTTAAGGTCTTTAATAGTGGAAATGGAATGTTTTTGAGGACCTCACAGAGATGGTTTGATTTAAAGACATCCTAAATAGGCATTACTTTGGATTTTGGCTTAATATGTGCCATCTGAGTTGCAAAATGATCTTACCCGTGGATTTTCTGTGTGCAGCACATTAAGTATTTAATTGAAAGCAACAATTGTGCACATGCAGTTTTTTTTTTTTTTTTTTAGACGCTTGTTATCACAAATGCATTCTTGGAGATAAACCACATATAAGACTGCGAAAAACTGTTATGATGTAATGTTTTTCAGCTGCAAAGGAAATCACATTCTTGTCTTTCCAGAGAAATGGAAAAATAGCCGTTCCAGACGTATTGGTTTTCCGGTATAATGTTATGCTTTTATGTGCTGGAAGTTTAGAGGTAGAAATTGAAGCGTGAGTGTTTAGAGGCTTTTGCTGAAGGCACAAATCAGTGGTACACTTTCTGCCTTTCAAGATGAGCCATTCTAAGATGAAGGGACTAAGGGTTTCCAGTACTCTCACAGGGTGGGTTTAGAAAACTCATATATCAATATCAGCACTGTGTTGGAGACTATGACTTTTTGAGTATCAAACAACTTGGGAGAGGCTTTTTTCCCACGCGGTATCCACAATAAAGCTGACAAGCCTTGTGTTTCAATATTAATAAGCTATTAGGAACATCTACATTTCTCAGAATTACCACAAGGCAACAGTACAACAGCAACCATAGTTTCAGATGTACAATGTCCAATTTCCCAAGCTAGTCTGTGATTGTGGGACTTTCTCAGTGGAAACAATGAGAGCGACTCAACAGTTAAGCTCACAAGCTCGGTTCAGTACAAAGTTAATCAGTCCTTCTATGAACCTTACTCACTTTGCCTGCAGTGGGTGAATTTTGTTTGCACACAAGGTGCTCAGAGGTACACACATGCAACCTTAGGAATACACACAGAAGAGTCCACAGGCTTTTCAATATTGTGTAAATACACATTCACCCTCTCTTTCCTCATTAAGACAGATTGAGGGTTCTGGGGCCAGTTGGATATCGTGTTAAACTGAGAAGATGCTTTGCCTTCTGAAATACAAACAGAGCACTGAAACACAGCCAGGCATACCAATACAAATGCTGCATGCGTTTGCACATTTTTCTGGGTGTGTGTGTGTGTGTGTGTGTGTGTGTGTGTATATCTGTGTGGCTTCAGTCTTGATCAGCAACACTGGTCTAGCTTCAAAAACACACTGAGCATCCACTGTGCAGGAACTGACCACAGCAGGATTATGGCCAAAGGCAAGACCTGGATAGGCTAATGAAATTCACTCGCACAGATTAAACTTCCTCTCATGCAGTCCAAGTTCAGCTGTAATGCCTGTTTGTGAAGTGCTAGGCTGGCCACAGAATATTGCAAACTAAGAGTTGATACAAATTTGAGCTTCTTGGTAAATGTATGTCTTTATTATTATATTATATTCTCTTTTGTTTTTGTCTTTCTGCCAGAGATCTGCGTCATCAGTGAACTAGAAGACCTGAGTGCCTCTGTGGATGTCCAAGATGTCTATACAAAGATCAAATGTAAAGTTGGCAGCTTCAACATCGACCACTACATATGCAGGTACGAAGGGATCTACTGCATGTAAAGAGACAGAGCAAATTAAAGGAAAAGCCTGAACCCCCGGCACCTTACAGCAAGGATATCTGATGTTCTGTTCTGTTGTTGACATCTTACTAAGGAGCTTTGTTGATTTTTCCCTGGATAGGTCTGTATAGGTTTTTCCCCCCCACAAATTTTTAGCCTGCAAGCTTTTGTAGTAAATGTTGTAAGTAATTTATGTAGACTCAACTGCAGTAAAACCTGGGATCCCACATTTATCCACCAGGACACCATGCAGCCCCCTTACGCTTGTGCTTTTGCAATCCCACACACACTTTTACCACCAGTACTGCCACTTTGGTCTGTTCCCACTTCTGCTCATATAATTTTCTGGATTATCGCCTCAACGTCCTTGTCTTTCCAGACAGCTGTTGTGGTGTTGACCACAGACTAACAGACAGATGGACCGACTGACTAGATAGACGCGCGGAATGGATTCTGGGCCGGCCCAACTCTGACTCACAGAGCGGTAGTTCAGTCAGTCCGTCAGTCATTTTCTTTCTGTCTGCGGTGTCTGAATTGATTCACAGAAACATTAACACGTTGTTAGGGGAGGAAAACCACTGGGCGACGTTCCACTGCATCTTTATGGTAATATCTCCCCATGTCAAGTTACAGTCACAATGGGCTAATTTAGCTCTGGGTTCTGAAATGATGAAAGAAAATACTGTAGCATAGAGCAGCTTGAAATGAAAGTACAGATTTTTTCCCATGCCCCACATACATGTGTCTCCCATTAATTGAAGAGGGACGTTATTTTCAGTGTCTAAATCCTTAGTTTTCTCTCTCCGTGCTACGATCTCATACCTCGGCGATAAACTCAGCAGTTCCAAAGGCATGTTTTGTACGTGCCTGAAGTCTTGTTCTGTTGGGAAGAGACCGCTTAGCAGGAGGCAATTCCCCCCGTCTCTGTCTGAGGAGATAATGAAACAGCGATCTGCTGCATGTTGCATCCAGCGGGCAGACTATTTTTGTGTGTATTTTGCAGTGTGTGTTCATAAGTGTCGGTGTAGATACACCCCTGTAAGTGTCTTATGCTCTGATCGAGCCAGACAGCAAAAGAGAGATTGATCTTCATGGGCCCTGAGCCTGTACTGGACCCCATCATTAGCAATCAACGGTCTCACCATCGATATGATAATAGCTATCGATGCTGATTTGCCAGATTTTAAAATCATCTTATCTGGATCTTGGGCATGTCACTACAGGTCAAAGAGGGACTGAGTTGATTGCCTTGGCTGTGAACCTGACTGTCTAACAGGCGTCTCACAGACCTCCCTGTTTTGCTGTAGCTGGTTAATTTATATTCCGTCAGGCCACATGTGTTCTGTACAGTATTGAGTAACAGTTTAAGCCAGGACCAAGTCAGCGGTTAGACATTTTTAGAGAGTGAAGGTGCTTTGGGTCATTATATCGTGCGGTTCTGCTCTCCACAGGTGTGTGTCTAATTGCTTCTGAGGCAGCGCCAAGCCTAATCTTTTTACTAGACCTCTATGCCTTCCTAAGTAGATAATAAGTCAATTTTCTCATTTCTAGGTTATTTCAGTTTAATGTGAATTAAACAACATGGTCCCAACACACTTTCACTGAACAATGTTCTGGCAGGCAGAAGCACTTCATTATCCAAGCCAGGTTACAGTCATGGCTGTTTAGGACACAGTGGAGGACCTCTGGGCTGCGGGCCCAATCTAATCCCCGTCATCCACAAATACAAGAGAGCCCACATCCAGTGGAGTCCATATTAATCATTCTGAACAGATAATTGTTTGGTATTTCATCACCCAACCCAGGTTATTTGTGTGCAGTGGGTTAGATTAGATCAAGCTTGACAGAGAAAATGCCTCATCTGGCCTTAGCTATCTCACTGCTGGAAAATGAATGGAAAGTTAGATAGGGCAAGTAAATATGGGAGGTAAATATATAACTGAATTCGTGATTGTATCAAAATTGGAGTTAGACAGAAAAAGTGAGCAGGAGGGAAAGAAAATGACAGAAGTAGTCTGTAGGGAGGACAAATTAGGTGGGTGTTGCACCTCATCGGTACTGGGCTCACTTATTATAAAGCTGAGGAGGGAAACTGAAGTGAGATGAAGGCAAAAAGGCGGCAGAGTGGTAGACTCTGTAAGGCTATTTGCCATGTTGTCGGAAAGACGTACATTTAACTGTTGCACAGAGATGCTCCCGAGATACAGTGCACCCTTATTCACTCTGTTGAGCATCTCACGCAAATTGGAGCTGATGTCTTCCAGCTGTTCTACAAATAGGAGGCAGCGAAGGATGACTGGATGGAAGCTTAGAGGGAGAAAAGAGAGACGAGGAGCTGTGGGGGGTCCGTGTGTCGATTAGTTACTCTCACAAGTGAGAGAGCAGATTACAAAGATATATTCGCACAAGTGTGCAAAGAAAGAACATGCACACTATGTAACAATGCAGGGAACACACAGAAACACACTCACCGCTGGGACCATTCCTCTCTCGCTGAACTCTCAGTATACTAATGGGGTGTAATGAAGTGAGAGGTGGGCAAGGTGAGTGAGAGGGTTACTAAAAGGAAAGATGCTGATGGTATTGAACCATTTCCACTGTGCGAAGCATTTTGCCATAATGTATTGTGCACCATTTGATACTGTTTGTTTGTGTGTGTTTCACATTCTCCAGATTTGGGGTAGTTTTTTATGTTTTTTTTTTTTTTTTTTTTGTGGTACTGCAAATTGAGAATGGTAATTGTTGTGTTGTTATGTCTGCGTTCATGTTATTTGTGGTTTCTGCTTCTTATGTATGGCTATAGTAATAAATGAAAAGATCAAATATTCTTAGTATATAAAATTTATAGGGGTGTGTAACTCTAGTATCTCAAAGGTTGATAAAAATGTTAGCATCGGCCTGTGGTTCACTTTTGTATTTTGCCATTGATGAGACATTTTCAGGCCCTGGCACAGCAACACGAGTAATCGCAGGTACTGTTTTAAGATGGGCCTTGTGTCTCTCTCCAGGCCAGGGCAGGTCTGGCACTGTGGCACCTATGAAGGACTCATTCTGCAGTGCAAGGAGACATCTGTGGTGAGGCCTCTGCCTATCTCAGAACAGCTATGGCAGCCTTAGGTCTCTTTATACTGCGCCTCGCCATCTTATTGCTCCTAATCAAGGTCACTTATCTCTTCTCGTGCTGGAGAGACAGGAAACTAAAGGAAGATAAATGACAAAATATTGTGTTTGGCTATGATGAACACATTAATAACATCAAAACAGGTGGAAATATAATCACAGAATTAAATTTTGCTCATGGTGTAACACTCACCTGTCTCTCCAGTGATTCTGACTAGCTGAATAATCAAACCAATGAAAAATATTGAGAGCCTTTCTTCTCTGTGTCTGCTGGAGGAGACTAAAACATGGGCATTCCCTTTTCTTGTTGACAAATTTCATTCTGGTGATGGTCTTATACTGGCAAGCAAATGAAAATGTGTCAGTTAGCACAGATTTGACCATAATTATGCAGTTTAGTCAGATGATAATGAATAGAAACTGAAATTATTAAACGTTAAAGCAAAGAAAACTTTTGAATCTTCGTTTTTTTAAAGTGCTTTGGGTACCTTGTGTACTTTTCATTCAAAACACAACTTAAACAGTTGCTTCAACATCTTTATTGCTGGATAGTATAAGACCATGACAATGTAATACTTCAGTTGGTTCAAGCTGGAGCAGCTTCCTGTGGGTTTAATCAGTTTATTCTATATTTAATTATCTTCTTCTAGTTATAGCTTTTTTTCCTCATCTTTTCTACCCTCTCTGTGTGACGACTTCTCCTCTGTTCTTTTCTGCATCTCCTTTCTCTCCTTCCCTCCAGTATGGAGGAGGGTGTTCGGAGCTCGGGCGGCTGTGGAGGAGTGGTCCTTTCTTGCACTGACAAGCTGAACAGACGCACTGTGTTGGTTCGACCCGTCAGCAAGCAAGAGTCTTTCAGCCACTTCTCTGGCTTTTTCTCTCCTGTAAGAATCCCGCTCTTCTTTTTTTTCCTCCATCAACAGTGGCTTAATAGAGTTCTGTATGTTCCTCAGAGGTGTTTCAGAATCGAAGGCTTCTGATGTAAATCAATTTTAAATATGCTTTTAAACCAGCACAGTACAAAACTGACGTTCTATGAACAACAACAGATAAAAAAACAGTTTAAGTAATTAAAATAACTACAAAAAGTCACATACAGCACTTTGTCTCTGAGGAATAGATCAGGTAGATAGTCTGAACATCACTATTTGGGTCTCTTTGTATTTATTTAGGTTTAATAGGAAGTCTCCTAAAAGGGTGTAGAACTTAGAAAATGATCAGTTAATGAATCCTTTTGTCAGCAGCTATTTAATCCACTGTTACTGGATGTTGTAGCACTTTACCTTGATGCCTATAATCAATCAGCTTGTCTTTTAATCATTAAACATTTAGAATGAAACTTCTTTTTTCAGAGGTACTCTGTATTTAATTGTTTTCACCCCATAATTGTTTTTCAAATAAGTAATAAAATGGAAGCTTTGCATGCTTTTTGAGCTATATCTGAAAAAGTGATGTCAGGTTTTTCAGAAATTGAAAGGGAAAGTGTAAATCTAATCCTCTAAACTAAATAGATCATTGATTCCAACGTGATTCTCTTGAATTTTTTTGGTAAAAAATATTTCAAATTAAAATGCGATCTGAGAAAAATAGCTCAAGAAGTTATTCATTTATTTTTATTCTGGTTTAACCTTTACCTACAAAATTAGTCAAAACAATAAGCAATGAATTTTATTTGCGTGTGACTCCTGTGTGATATCGCTCATGTGTGATTTGTCCTGTCTTACCGCTGGCCAGACGGCAGCTAAAGTCCTGGAGGGCTCTCACCAGCAGCACGGCTTTCTGTCAATCACCTACACGCAAGCTATCACCAAAAATGTCCGTCATAAACTCACCACTCGGCCTGAGCGGCCAGCCCGCAGCAGTGCTACCATTGCCAATCAGCAGGTGACCACTGATCCTCTGGCAGACAGCTCGCCGCTGTACCTGAGAGAAATCCTGCTGACAGCCCAGCCGTTTGATGTGGTTCTGTCCTGTCCCTTACTGGCCACTGTAGCAGGAGTGTTCCAGGTAGCAAAAAATGTCTGTCAGTTCTAATAACTGTGAAGTTTGTTAACGCTGGGCCCATATGGGAAATAAACAGCATAACAAATGTCTTTTCATTTAAGTAGCCTTTTGTAATATAGTTATAAAAAGTATTGGGCACAGGAATTGAAATCCTGATGATTTTTAATCAGTTTTAACATTAATAGATGAAATATATTGGAAAAAAATAAGCCAATTCAAATAATTTGATGCAGTTTAAGAGGCCAGCTAACCTTGATCTTCTGAATACATCACCTGTACTTTTGGCTTCATAAATTTTCAGGCGAAGGTACCAAGACGCTACAGAGAGCGTGGGAAATCAGCAGGTCAGCCAATGAGAAGCCACACGTTGACCTCTCGATGTCTTCCTCTCATCTACATCAACACAAGTGTGATCAGGGTCTTCTGCCCTGGGACACAAGACAAACAGCTTGGGTCAGGTTAGAGAATTACTTTGTTTAAAGACATTATAGAGCCTCCACAACGGAATGCAAAGATACATGAGACAGAATAGTACAGTATATATAATGAGGTCTGATTAAAACCTTTATTACTGTAAAAATAATAACACTAATGAATTCTGCCAGTATCAATTATCATATGCTTTGACTTCATTTGTTTTTATAAATCAGCAATATATATTTTTCTGCATCAAACCATTTCTTCTCCTTTGTAAGTGGTTAATTTTGTGTTCTGTGTATTTGTATGTGTCCTGGTAGATTCCCACATGAAGAAGGAAGACACCTTGGTGTTGAAGCTAGGCTCCCTCAGTATGGCTCCTCAGGCTGATAACCCGCTGACCCGCACTGTGCTGCGAAAAGACATCTACCAGTAAGCCAATCTCTTGCCACCAAGTCTCCTTTATAATTTATGATCCATTTATCTTTTTTGAAATATTTATTTATTTCATTTTTTATTATTTTGTTAGTTAAGTGCTACACAATCACTCTAAAACAGCAGCTATGAGGATGTTTGTATCTGATTCTCCTTCTTTTTATAATTCAGTCAGTTTCTTGTCACTTGAATTTCTTCTCCCCTTCTTTTATTAGGCAAATATTTCCCACTTCCTTCCTGTCATTAAATTTAATAATTTAGATTACATTAACATGTAATACTTTTAAAGCACACATACGACTTCAGCATTAAACCTCCTGGAACTACATGCTTGGTAGCCATGTACATATATATGGGTGCTCACCTGTCTCTCAGGATGCTGGCTACCTTGGAGGGGGGGAGGGAGGGGGGGGGGGGATGTGGTGGGTAACAGCACCTCTAAGTGGTAAAGCTGTCCCTGAAATTAATTCAATGACATCTTGGCGGTCTGCCGTGCCTCCAGCTGAAACACAAGACTGTTGACACAAGCCCCTCGTGCCATGTGGATCAAAGCTGCAACGCAGGGAAAATCTGGACTTGGTAGGGAAAGAGCTCCGCACAAAGCACATTTCCCTGCTATAGGCAGCTAAAAGAATCTGGATTGTGTCATAGCTGCCTGAAAACCACAGCCCTGCAGCACGTATGTGTGTGAAAGAGAGAGGGAGAGCAGTTGTGCAAATGGGCAGATATGGAGCTGGCAAACACATGTAATGAGGGAGATAAAAGTGGTGCCTAATGCTTTGTGCAGCTGCGAGTGCGATGTGAGTTGATTTGAAATGAGGAAAAAGTTAGGCGGTTAAAAAAAGGAGAAGAGAGGCCATTTTAGGCTTCATTGCCACTTTCGCTTGGAGTACGTGTCACAAGTAGGTTGATTGCAAAAAGCATAGAGTCTCAGAGGGCCTAGCCCTAAAGATACCCAAAGCACAAATGTACAAAATCCTGCACTCTGTCCTACACTGTGCACATTTCACCCAAAGTTTCCAAACTGTCTCCCTCACAGTCTCACTTTTGTATTTGAGCTAATGGAGCAAGAACGATATCGATCACCAGCATAATGAGATTCACACAGTGTGCAGTGCTGAAATGTTTGCTGTTTGTTTTGGTACAAGTTAGTACAGCTAATGGGATGTATCTGCTCAGTTTCCGTGGCAACTTTGCATAGATTTATTTTGTTGACATGTTGGCTATGTTGTTATCTTGTCAGATGATAAATGATGTCTTTGTGGGCATGGAAAATAATCTGGAGTTTTTCTCTGTTTTTCACCCGAAAAACCATTTAGACCAGCCATGCAATTTCAGCCCATACTGGCCAGTAATGTTTTACCTCTAGTAGTTAGAGGACTGGTGGCTCTGTGGCTGCAGTGCCCACATTTGCTCACAGACACCAGATTCCATCGCACGATGCTCCACCCTAACCCAGGCAGACATGGACACACACACACAGACGTGGACATACTGCATGCTGTCAAAGGGGGGGCACATACAGTCACAGAGGCGATCACCTTCTGCATGACTTCCCACCCAGATGTGCAGGGTACACAAATATATAGGCATACTATGTGACAAACACTAGCAGCAGGCATGGTATGTTTGTATGCTGCAAACACACCCACATCCAGTTGTCTTCTAACTTCTGCAGACAGAAGCCAAGAGCCACCACTTCCCTCTCTTCAGCAAAACCCAGGAATTACATTCCTAACCAGGCATTATCTTCACCACCTTCACTGTTCACATCTGCCCTCCAATTTAGAATGATCACACTTATGAGTCACATGATTGATAACCCTGAGATCAAAGACTTGTTGACATAATATTGCGATTTATCTGTGCCGAATCCTACTGCGTGTGCTCCCCCAGGTTGCATAGAGAAAGTCATAGGGAGAGTCTATAATCATGCAAACCAAAGTGTGTTTACAATCTCTAACAAACTGTGGCTATAGGAAGAAATATGTCTGTGAGTCCCAGTAGCCATTTGCTGCAATTCTGTTTAAAGTCTACCACTAATCACATCTGTTGTCACAATTGAATGACTGATCTAAGTAGCTATGCTGTTATTGTCTACTGTACTTGAAATGATTGCCTCACAATGTCTAAAACCAAGATTTACTGTAATGCCACCCTAGGAGACGAGACGTGAGAAGAGAGAAGAGTGCGAGCTAAAATAGTGAAACTGTGTAAACATCTTGATGGAGCTTATCTTGATGTTTTACTTAAGCTCCAACACACTTCAGTGCCTTTCAGCTTCTCCGCGTTCACAGCACGGTGTGCATTTAGCATTTACGCAGAGATGGAAAAACAAACGCGTTTGACTGGAATGCTGTTAAGCTAAGTTGATAGCCACCACCAGGCTGATTTGGCGGCAATTAACACCATTTAATTTGATCGTGTGATGTTTTTCTTCCCCCCCCCCCCCGAAGGAGTCGACCCCCAGCAGTTTGTAGACCAAGCTGGAGTTATGACGGGGCTGCAGGCTTCCCGTCTTTCGCCCTCTTCATCTTCAGCTACAAGGCCGCTGTCAATTTACACAGCTGTAATCATTTTCCTGTCTTGAAAAGGCCGTCTTTTTCCAAGTACGAGCACCAGCCCGGGGAATGTCCAGCACACTTTCAACCCTCACTTTGTTGTGGTTTGTGTCTCTGTAAAATTTCATATCTTTCACTCCCCTTTTTCCACTGAGATGTTTTTTTAGAACTCAGGGAACATAGTATTGAAAGGTTCTTCTATGCTGGGGAACAGCTTTGAAATACCAAGATAATTTGTCTTTTAACATAATATTAAATTAAAAAACAAATGAAGTATATTCATATTTTAAATTACAAAACATACATGATTGTCAGATTATTTGGCAAATCTGAAAGGGCAACCAGACATCCCTGACTGAAAGAGGGCTAATCTTTAAAGTCTCACTATGGCTACACATGGCTTTCATTTGTGTTTTTATGACTCATTTTTTACTTTGAGAATATAGAAAGAGACAAAGAAGCTCTCCTCATTTATCAGTGACAGGAAAACGCTTAATATTTGCTCCTTGTTGTTGTTAAATGAAACTTTTAAAATTTTGCACCGAAGCAATTTGCCTTCTCCATTTGTGTGTCTGCACATCTCATGTGTTTGAGACTTAAAATATCCTGCGTATTTCCCACCACCCCCACATCTCGAGGACACAGCTCTAGATTCCATCACATATTCATTTACCTCATGCTCTTTCCAAAGGAGAGTTATGAAACATCCAGCTGCCACATTTTTTTTTGTTTGTTTGTTTTGATCTGTGCAGACGCTCGTGTTTCTACAGTAACGGCAGGGAAAGCTGTGCGTGAGCGGTGATACAGAATCTAGTTAGCATGATGTGGCTGTATCAATGGACATGATGTACTCCTGTCTCTTTTTCTTCCACACGGAGTTTCCAGAACATGACATTTCTTCATGCTACCGTCTTCTGCTGAATGTCTCTCTTTTCCCTTGTGTTTCTATGTGTATTTGTTATTTCCTTCCTGTCTTCCGTTTTCTCTCGGTTGCTTCGGTGTTGGTTAAAATGGTCCCACTCCCAGTCACTTGTGGTCAGTAACCCAGCTCCTTATTGCTGTTGAATGGCTGCCTGGTTAAAGCCACATATATGTCCTAATAAGTGGTTGTGATGGGGATCTCCCCTCCACAGATAAACTCAGCCCAGTGAAGCCAGGATGTTGCCTGTTACTAATAAAATTCCCTGGCAGAACATTATATGCACCCATCTCCCACAGTAGCATCCTTTCCATGGATGGGAGTGTGTGAATAAAGTGATAAAGGAATACAAGTTGCCAAAGAGGGGAAAAAAAAGTTTTACAATTCCAAGATATTTTGTGTATGTCCTATAATAAAGAGCGATTTCACTCACTGCTCTGGATATTTGTTCACTCAGTTGTAGAAGCAGAAGTAGCGATTCTGTTTCTCCTTGGAGGTGTAAAAATGTAGCGTATGAGTATATGACCGCTTATAGGCCTTCAGTACAACAGCTCTGTTCAAAGGTGCAAACCTGTCACAGCGTCAGCAGCCACCTCAGTAAATTCAGCGAGGTTCATATGCTGCTGGTGCTGCGCTAGCAGAAGGATTATTTTTATGTATTCTAATCTCGTCCTCACGTTGGGTTAAAACATTGACCGATCTTCTCAGGTGTCTCCATGACAGCTGCAGCTCACCAACTTTCTTTTCTTTTCATAAAAAAGTAATTCTTTTTCGATGCTCTCAGCTGGTCTCCTTCTTTCTTGTCTTCCTCCTCATCTGTCTTTTGCTCATAAAACCCAACATTCCCAGTAAATGATTCATTAGATGCTTCAGCGCACACTTGCCTCATCACTCACTTTAGTCGGCTGCCAAGTGCCCCATTTCCCCGTTTGTTTACACCAGCGAAAAGTGCTCCAGCTTTGCTTTGCTGCCGCAGCGGAGAGGAGCTTCTCAGGCCACACACAGTGACACCCAGGACCTACTCTTATATACACTAAGTTCATTTAAAAACTCCCTGGCTGCTGCGGAGGTTTAATGATGAACTCGGTTCAGAAGCTACGATGGCAGTAATCGTAATATCTCGCCAGAATAAGAGGACTCTTTATCATGATTCTTTTAGACACCTCCATTGACCTACCTAAACAATCAGGTGCTTTCATAAGAGGCGACCTTTTATGCACCTAAATTCTGTTGCTGTTTAAGGAAGCTTAGGTATAATTAGTCCCTGCTGTTAAAGTTTATCTCTACACAGAGCACGATTTTAGAATGTAAAAACGGTGTCTGGGGATTGCCCAGCCAGACGTGACCATGTGAATCAAAGTTCTCTTTGATCTATTTTCATCTTTAGTTTTAGGATTTAAAAATATACTGGATCATCTTTTCCTAGTATACACTCTTCACTCCTATTTTTTTTTTTGAAAAATTTCAGTATGTTATTAACACTGAACTGTGGGCAAAAGCCAAACCAACTCACTAAATCTCTTTAATTGCACTGGTCTTTTTTTTGGGCTAAGTAGCTGTTTTGATGTTTTAGTTAGTTCATGTGTGTATATTGATGTCATTGCTGCTTCTTTTATGACTAGTTTAAATACATGTTTTTATACCAATTCCTTTTGATACTCCGTGATTATCTGCATTCTGTTATAATGCATTAAATGCGGACGATCAATCATTATGGTGTACTTCAGTAATCAATAGTGGTCAGTCTAGGCTGTTATCGACGTAAAAGGGAAATGCCACTGATCCGTGTGAGCATGCTGAACTGCAGCCAACCAACAGAAGATTCTTACAGCAGATCCACCCTGCAGGCAAACGTATGTGAAGTGGCTGATGGTGTGAAACAACAGCACTGGTGTTCTGTTTGGGCCTTAAAGGCAGAGGAATGAGACAGTGTAATTGAAATTGTTAGACATGAAACTTTCTTGGTTAACGCTAAATCATGTAGCTCCATTTTGTTCTTTGATCTCTTTTCTGCACTCTTACTTCAGATATACATCTATTCGCTCTCTTTCTCTCTTCTCAAGAAAAAAAAAAGATAAAATAAGCGGGGATTGGAGGGTCAGCCAGAATAAACATTTTTTTTGTCATTCCGGCAAATGAAACACCTGGTGCTGGTAAATGCAGAGGACATATTTCACATTGCCTTGACGTTTAGAATTAATGCAGCATCAAATTGTTTTAAAAATGGGGACAGACACTACCTAGAGTAAATCATACGCCCCCTTTTATTAAAGTTCGCCTCAGAATTTATGCTTTGAATCTGACAGGATAGCCTGCATAGAGTCGACAAATGAGACTTGGGAGTAGGATGAGGGTCTCACGCCGAAACAGTTCTCAGACAACATGTTGTAATGTGAACAGGAAGTTTAGATTCAGCCACTGAAGCTGCAGCTTTTTCTCGATTATTTCCCCCCATTTTCTTTTTTGCTTTTAGATAATTATTTCTCAGTATTTGCTGTTGCAACTGGGGTCATGGAAGAATTTCTCTAACTCTCAGACGCTATCACAAACACATCAGATACACATAGTTGATATGATGAAAAGGAAGAAAATTCTGTTTGCCTGTAAAACTGTAAATGAGATGGGAAGATTTGCTTTGTGTTTGCAGAGCTGATGTTTTGAACGTAGAGCAGAGGACACTAGATTTGACGCACTGGGTTTGATTCTTGATCTGTGATTCAGAGTAGCTGATCACTGTGTTCAAGCATCAAACTATGATGGTGATCGTTGACTTAAGGGTTTACTCCACAGTGTCACAGCTGACGACCAGAAATCCTTTTTCTGTCCAACAATAGGCGATTGAACAGATTATTGCAAAGAAAAGTAATGTAAATGCTTATTAAAGTACAGGATTTTTAACCTATATACCTCTTTCTGTCCCCGCAGATCTATTGACTATGTCATTGATAAGCTTTTGACGACAGCATTGCACTTTGTTTAGCTGGCAGCGTCTTGCCTATGAGCAGGGAGCTGTATACAGCATCTTGTGTGCTGTGTTGTGGTGTCTGCTGACTTCTGTGTACAGCCTGTGGTTCATTCCATAAATATCTGTGGCCTCTGTGATGTTATTCTCAGGCCCTCCACTCTGTGAGAAGATTGTACCACAACACTTGTATTCGTCGGCCTGCAGTTAGAGGTTTAGGGAGATTAGGAGGGAGAAAACCCCAGCCTGGGCCCAGCTATACATTTTTTATGGCCATTTATGCATATGACTCCAATGTAGTGTGCAAAAAAGGGGAGAAGATAGAGAGAAGGGAGTATTAGGACTCACCACAAGGGAATCAAACAAGTAAACCACAACTTATTTTCCTCCTCTTTTTTGGCACAGTGAGATAGTGATGCTGGCCCGTTTGCCTTAGGAACAAACGGGCCAACACTTTGGTCTTAATAAAGTTTGAACAGCTATCCAGTCAATTTGTTGTAGAATTGTTCCAATGGGATACATTGTTATTATTTTGGGTAAAGTTGCCAAAACTGTCCCTTTAGTCTATAATCCATGTATTTGTTTCCTGAACTGCTTATGCATCTTATTCAGATTAAGCTAATTTTAAACATGTTACTTTTTAAATCAAAGGGTTCAGCATTTACCAGAAACAAAATCTCAACTCTGGGAACAAGATATCTGAGGATAAGTAAGATGTGTTTCTGCAGGGTTTGAATTAAACAAAAAGAATATAATATAAACTCCTTAGAAAGAGTAAATGCTAAAAGTGTGCAGTGTATGTCACTGTACTTCCCCAAACACCCAAAATGAGCTCATTAAACCCTTCCATTTTATTTTTCATTTTAAAGCTGAAATAGCCATACAGATACAGCGCGGATCATTTTTTCCTCTCATCTGTCTGCATCTTTGTGTTGGAAGCAACATGGATTTCTGCATGCTTTGTTCAGTGGCACTGAAGGTGACAGACCTTAATGCAGAGCTTCCCGGAAACTGTTCATGTGTTTTGGCATATTGCTGTCAGTCAGCTCGGGATGCATGCTGACAGAGGCAAGAGGGATCATGCCTCAGCTGTCCTTCACTCATAAAGGGCCTGATCCAGGGGTTGACCGCATGACCACAGGGATCCAACCTCAGTGATTGTGTGTGTGTGTGTGCGAATGGCTCATCCTGAAGCAGGATATTAGGGTTCTAAGAATACACCCTGCCTCGGAAGCTCTGTGCTCAACTGCAGCGTGCGATATACACATTCTAGCTCTGGTGTGTGTGTGTGTGCCTGAAAATGTGCATTTGCAGTCAAACCCCAGCCTTGTGCATAATTGTGTTTTAGTTCCTTTTCTGCCTGCTCATGACATGTTGATGTTCTAGCATCCTGCGTGGTTGGTTTGAAGCTGTCATTTTAATGACAATGAGACTCAGACTGGCCAGTCACACAGCAGTAGCAGGGGCCAGGTGGACTATCAGGGGAATAGAAATACAGTATTGACAGTCAGTGTGTCTCTACTTTGTCTAGTTTCTTTTTCCTCCATAAAATTAACACAGAAATAGCTGAACTTGAGCCATGTGTCGAGATACACAAAGAGGTTTCACAAAGTGCATTTGGAGGACGAGTTATAGCCCCTTTTTTCTTATAGCAGTGAAGCTACATGTAGCTGTAGTGTTGTTACAATTATCAGTAGTTTACTTCCATAATAGAATAGTTTCTGAAATCCACTTTTATAATTGTGGTGCTCATTAGGTTTACAACATAATGTGGCCACCAGATTGTAAACATTTACACACATTTGCTTTTTTCTAATGATTCACCCATGTATATCTGCACACGTGTATGTGTGTGGTCAGTAGTCTCCCGCCAAAGTTATCAATGGGCTACATAGTCGAACATCACACCAGAGCAGAACTAACTGAAGTACAACAGAGGGGAAAAAAAGAAGTCGACCTCGAGAAGGAAGGAATGTGCAGATGCTTTCAAATGTCCATGTGTGAAGCCACAAGCTCTGCTGCGGCTCTGGGAAGCCAGTAAGAAACCAGTGGCATAATTGCCTAATGCTTGTGTAACAAGAGGCACATTACAACCCCAGGAGGCCCAGCTAGACTTGAAAGAACAAGAAGCTGGCACTAAAGTGGGCTTAGATTTGTCTTCCTCCTCCCAGTCTTTACCAGTTTTTAAAGTCCTTACTGCTTGGAATAGTTTATTTTAATGTATATAATGTAAACTAATGTGTTTAATTACTCCCCCTACAACTCTATTTTCACTTTGATTTTAGAAGGAGAACATTTCTTTTTAAATAAACAAATTCAGTGTTTTATGTGGTCCTGAGTTATGTTCATGTGTGCATGTGTGTATATATCTATATCTCTCTCTATATATAGATATAGATATATTCCCAGCATATGAACACAGGTCTTTAGCTTAACGATCTGTTTCACTTAGAGAGGCCATTGAGTTATTATGAATGTTTACATACATCAGTTGTGTTCTGCATGAATCAGATATCAGACACAGTAGATTAGATTCCCGAGGCTGTCGTGGACACTTTGCTGTGCGTATTTGGTTGAACTCGCCCCAGAATTTGTTCATGGGATCAAAATGGGCCAGTTTTACAGCTAGTTGCGTTGTGTGTGAGAACGTCAGTCATGTTACTTTAGCTGCAGGTTTGAAGGAAATGTGAAGCCACATTATAGACAACTTTGGTGTGTGGTCCCCTGTCTTCCCTCTATAACTTACCACACACCCGTGTACACACACACACATGCACAACAGCCCTCCAATCAGCACCCCACCCATGTCAATTTATCATCGCACTGCTCTTGTTACGCACATGTTACCGGGGCAAAAATTATTAACTGAAGCAAATATGCTTTGCTCCATATTTTTATGCTGAAATGAAATGTCCAACTGTTGGCAAAGCCTCCCTTTCATTCCTCTGTAATGAAGATGAGCCAGTGTTTAAAGCAATCTTGTCCTCCCTTGATTTGTATTCCATCTCCTCTTCTTAAATCTAAGCAGGGATTTTAAGAGTGGTTTTTTTTTGTTGTTTTTTTTGTTTTTTCAGGTCTCGCATTATCTGCAGTCAGTAATGGGCTGGTATTGTTAGTTTTTAAAAGCTGCAAAATAGTTTTTAAGCAGAAGAAGGTTTTTTTTGAAGGATGATATCAGCTGGAGATATTCAGCTATACATATGTATCTGTATCTACACAGACACACACATATTTGAAACACAAAAACATCCAATACACAAATTTGCCAAGTCATCTCAAATAGCATTTATTGAAGCTTTTCCTTCTTCTCCTTAGTCTCTCCTTTTCCTCTGCACTGTTCTTGCTGCAGCATTCCATATATCCTCCCCCTTCCCCATTATTTCTTCCCATGTGCTTCTCTCTCCTCTAATCTCCCACTTCTCTGCAGGATGTTGTTGAACATTTTCTACATTTGCCCTCGTCTGTTCCTCACTTTCCACTTTACTTCTTGTTGCGCCCTCTCGTCTGTCTCTTTCTGGTCAGCTCACAGGATGCTTTAGAGCATTTCCTGCCACCAGGGCGACAGGAAAGAGGCACAGTGAACCTCTGTTTGATGTGCCATCTCCTTTAATTCTTTACACCTGGACTTCTTTTCTGCACAGATTTTCTGCTCAACAGAAGCACTACTTGTTCCACTCCTTCCTTCCTTCCTTCCTAAACCATCTCTCACTCCATTTTTTCATTCTCTCCCCGCAGCCTCTGACTGCACAGCATGCTATTTGTCCAATATGTTTTTCAGATATCCATGGAGTCACAGGGGGCTGTTGTGTTAGCATCAGATCTTTTTCATCTCTCAATTCCCCGTTTTTTTGTTGTTGTTTTTTAAAAAAAAGCAGCCCTGTCCAGTTACTAGCTTGACTCAGACACTGCTTAAGATCTACTTTGCATGTTTTTGATTGTAATCTCCCCCTCTCTGCTACTTTTTTTATTATTACTATGTGTTTCTTTTCCCGTTGTTTTTTTCCCCCCTATTCAACGTTCTCTGTGCCTGCAGCTGTTTAGGATGTCGGCATGGCGGTCAGAAGCTTTGGCATTGTGTTGTTTGAATGCCATATTTTCACAGCACTGCCTGTTTAGAGTTGTGGTTTGTCAGGAGCCTGGCCTGCAGGAGCCACTTCCTTCTCACTGTTCTGGAGTCACTGTACCAAAACACTGACTGGCAAGAGAGGAGAGGGGAGAGTGAAGGAGGCTATTAAAAGACAAAAAAGTGACTTTGTTGGGAACTGTGTAAAGAAAACATGTGAAACATGTTTTCAAACAAGAACTGAAAGACTGAACAGAGATGAGATGTTGCAGGTTTTTCTATTCATTCTGTGCTTGTATGAGTTAAATATTTCTACTCAGTCTGTTTATCACACAACAGTTTCATCTTTCTTTCCCATCCTTTTGGGTTTTTTTCCCCCATTTTGTGTTTCTCACGTCGTGCGTGTTCTTCGTCCTGGAACAAGGTCTTTGCCACCAAACAGACAGAAACGACTCATCTCGTGCTGATTCTTAGAGAACACTGTCACTGCACATGTACAGTATGGTGGGTCCAGATGCGAATGATTGAACACAGCCTTTATTATAGTTCTGTGGAACGCTATTTCAGCACTCTGTTAGTTGATACAGGGGATCCCAGCAATACTTAACCTAGTAACACCTTGACTTTCCCTACACTGACAACTCAAAATGACTCAAAAAGTCCAGGAGTACTCTCCCCTTGTGTGATTCCCTCAGTTAGCGAGGGAAAAGGGGAAATCTCCCATATAGAAATGTCACTTTGTGTAAATACTCTTGGAGGTCTGGATGAATTTGAGATCCGCTTCAGAATTATAAACATTGGCTCCACAGTCATTCGCAGAGGAGGAAGAATTAGCTGATGTAGGAAGCATGTGTGCCCCAGATTATTGTAATTATTTTATGCTGTTTTTCCTTGCTGACATAAAAGTATTTGGATACTATCTCACGAGAAAGCAGTTGCAGTGTTGCAGTCCTGGGCAGCACCAGAGGCTTTTAAGCTGCTCTCGTATTCTCAAAGTCCGAGCCGTCTCTCCTTTAAGCTTGCGATTTAGACATACGTTTTTAATTCCTTTATGTGTGGCGCTTCCAGCAGCAAGTTGTTGTATTTTGTTTCATTCTGTCTTTTGTTTGCTGGAAAGAAATTTGAATTAGAACAAAATGTTGTTTAAGGTCGAGGCAAACGTCAGTGAGAAGGACCTACTGTTTTAGTTATCCAATTACATGTTTGTTCAGCCTGTCTGCTTAACCTGTAGCATACGTTAACCTAATCAAATATGGCCATCATTTCCCTGACTTTGTTTAGGAAAGTTTTTGCTCTTTGTCTGAAGAAGGATAGGGCCTTGATATGTAATCTGGCTGCTTTAAACATTTGTCAGAATTCAATAATTGCTGTAAACACAGTGTAATCAACTTCAAAGGCTCTGCCAGAGAGACTCGTTTTCACAGATAAAAATGAGCATCTTCAAAAATACACACAACACAACTGTTTCTGTACTAATGTGAACCAGCTTGGCAATACTGAACCACTTAATCAATATCAAGTGGAAAAAAACAGTAGTGGTTCATGCAGTTGGATCCATAAAATGAGCTTAATTTTACAGCTCCATAAAACACTCTTTTTGCCGGAGCACGACTTCTTTATGTGCAGGAGTAAACTTCGATTTTGGATGCTTATCGTGTGCCTATGTGTCTGAGCGCTGTGCTGTGTAACATTCGTACAGTTTTGTGAGAGACTCCTTGGTTTTCTGTTTCTTGTCTGTGTTGATGGTGTGTGCAGTGGCTGTATGCATACTGAGTATTTCTACTAAGTATGCATCACTGCTTCACCTATTTTACTTACAACTGCACTGGCTTGGGTCCCGAGTCATTCTAAATCCTTTATATATCAAAGGGGTTTCAGACACTTCAGGCTTTGTCAGTCAGACCTACTGAACACACAGGGGTTGCCAGAGACCTGTAGCAAGCTTTGGATCAGGAATCTTCCTCCTTCCGAGTTTTCCAATAATTGGTGTAAAAGTAACACCGAGGTGTGGGCCTGTTTTTCTTTAACTTGATGAAGATGATTGCACGTAAGGGTAAGCCAGATTCTTAACCACCCCTGCCATGTTCTCTGCTGCATCCAGTTATGAATAATCTATTCCGTGCATGTGTTTAGCGATTAATTAGAGATAAGGCCTCTCAAATTAAAATGGTTGTGGGATTACGTCACTTTGAAAATTGCTTGGTGGGGACACAAATCTGGTTTCAATCTGAGTTCTGAGGAAGTAAGCATTCCCTTCACACCTTGGCACCAGGGACCCACTGCTGAAACTCAGCCTGACATGTTTTATAAAAGCAGTATTATGTCCATTTTCAGAGCAGAGAGGAAGCATATCAAATCTGTTACTGCTAAGAGAGGAAGTGATTTCACAAGCACTGGCCCATTCAGATTTGTGGGAGAAATCGTAGGGTTGTCCCTTTGTGACACGTAGACTCTCAAACACACACAAATGCAATTATTACCAGCGTCAGCTTCGAGCGTGTATTGCTGGAAAGGATCTGAGATGGACTAATATGCACACAGGTCTGCAGGTTCAGTTGTTGAGGATCCAAGGACCCTTTTCAACTAGATCCTTTGCAGATGTACCTGCTGTAGGATGCAATCCAATAAGAAGTCATTGCCCTTAAAAAGTCACTGAATTACTGTCCCTGTTACCCAGGAATGCTCCGTGCTTGGAGCTAGCAGCAGAAGCGACAGAGGAGCAGAGTTAAAGCTAAACAGACCAGGCTAGCTATGTGTCTGTTTGCGTGTGTGCATGTGTGCATGCGTCCATGCATGCGTGCGTGCAGCCATAACTAAGGCGAAGCAGAACAGGAGCAGTGGGGTTGAGGACGACATCTGTGCATTTCAATAAATGGCCCTTGCAGTGCTATTAGCCAGGACAAACTGCAGAGTACTTTAGACTGAAAGTTTGGAGGTGCATCAAAGTTCTGACTGATGTGTAGCCAAGGATATGCAATAAGTACGTCTTTAAAAAGACTTTTGATATAATGTGTTAATAAATGAGTCAGTATCCACCATGTGACTGTAGAAAACGTATTGAGCTGTATAGTAAATCTTAGAATATAACAAAAGATTAGCAGTTTCATTTGTGCAGTCAGTGAATGTGTGTGTGAATTCCATGAAATGCACATCTGCTGAAGCCAAAAGAAATACCTGTTCAGTCTTAAGGCATGGCTTGTTTTTTGTTTTGTTTTTTCTGCAACATGGAGATCTGATGCAAGAATCCGATTATGAATTACGAGCGTGATGAGCCTATAAATTACACCGGCCAGACTGTCATGTTTAACATGCCATCGTGGAGAGCACATGTTATCCAGTGACTTTTACGCCTAACGCAGACTGTTTATAACATTATAACTTCTCTGACATGTAAACTGCATGGGAGATAAATGACTTCTGTAATTATGATATGTTGAAATCAAAGTGCAAACACTGACTTTTAGTATACACCATGTCATTGTAAACAGAGGCCCGTCTTCAGTAGTGCTTTCTCTTAACGTCTTACCATCGCGTACCGCTGTCATGAGGGTGGTTTGAGCTCGAACTAAGCCCAGCTTGTATTGTATATAGAAGTAATAGTTTCCTCCTAAGATCTTGTGTAAATATGATATAATTGGTCGAGTATGAGTGTCTTTAAAGTGCAATCAACGTAATGAATAACATGCTTCTGTTGGGAGTAGCAGGGGAGATGAGTAATGCTGCTGGGCTAAAATAAAAAAGAATAGATTGAGTTTTTGTCATGGAAGTTTGTCAGTACATCAAAGCCAATACACAATTCAGGAAAGCAGCAATTTCTGTTTATTGTGTACTGTGCCAGTGAGAAAAAAAATCAATCAACTAAAGATTGGATTTGTTGTACTTGGCTAAAAAGTAAGTATTTTGTTATTGCCAACTGTGACAAATTAGGTGCATTGTTTTGGTTTTGTTGTCTTGGATATTTTGTTTCTCGCGACTGTGTTCGACTCCTTTTGAAAAAGCTCCAGTCATCAAAAATCATTTTAGTAGCAGTGTCATTAAAGTCCTTCGGTGACTGCGTCTTAGATTCTGCTGACTTGCTTTATTCCACAACATCATTTTCCCCTCGTGCTCTGAGAGCTACTCGGCATTCTTGTTCGGAGCCTTAATTACTATAATTGGTAGATGCAAATTAAGAGCAATTGGACTTGACTGGGGTCATAAATCCACACCTCAGAAGTTGCCGAATTTCTGGCAATTCAGAGCAGACCACCGTAGGCAGGGGTGCTTAACTTACTAAGTAATTGCTGGTTTCATGAATCATAATGCTTATGAATTCCCCCTCGGCACACACACAAGCCCAGTGGGACTCCGCTTAAAGCCGATGGGAGTCGTGGCAAGCTGATTGTGGAGCTCGGCAGCTCTCCACGACAGAAATACCACGGAGGAGCTGCTGGGTGCTAATGGTGTTTGACCGATAACATTTGGAGGCAGGGAGAGAGATGATCAAAACCTCAACTGAACACTTGCCTTTTTTTTAATAATTCATGGATGAGTGATAGTATTCGTGCTGGTGTCAGAAAAACAGTTTGCCTCTTGGATGTTACTTTAGCGTTTGGAAGAGTGGTTAAGCCCAAGTGAAAAAACACACCGAAGCATGCAGTGTTTCTATTTCATGTGTAGCATGTGTTCCTTCACTTTAAATATACTGCTCAAAACCTAGTACTTGGAAAACTTGTGAACATCTGTTTACAAGCCTAATTTAGCTTGACTTTGCCGAATTAAGCTTGAGATCTCAATGAAATTTCTACTCAGTATGTATGTTTTATCAGGAGAGCAGAAGCAGGGCCCCATCTCTCTCAGCACACACACCCATATTCCTATTTACATATAAACCTGCCTCTGTTGAGCATGGAAGTAGACATGTATTGCATGTGATTGTTGGGGAAATGGAGTGAAACACAGGTCTGGGGTTGAGGGTTCAGATTGCGGGTTTCAGAGTGACGAGATCCAGAAGCCAGTGACGCTTGGTATTACCCCGGTGCTTCCTGGCCCTCTGGCCCTGGGCCAGGGATGGGAATTGGGAATCTGTAGCTAGGGGTTGAGAGAGGAAGGTGAGAGACCGTTCAAAGCCATGGGCCACGATGCACCCTGCCCCAAAGGATCCTGGGCAAGCGGCTTCAGCGCAGCCCACAGCTCCCAAATTCCTAGCATTGGGCCATGAGCCTGAACCAGATCCCACTGTGGTTTGTTTTACAACCTTGAACCACAGCTGGCCTTCAAGCCCTCACTATGGTAATTCTACTTTTGCTCTTTTTCAGCAATCTTTTTACTTATTCACCCCTTTGCTTAACGATTCTTCATCCCTATAGCACTATATGTATGTATTTTACTTTTTTTCTTACAACCCACTTTCTCGTCTCGTGCAAGCTTACATCAAAGTCATCAAAGTTTATCAGTATATACGTTACATAACGTGCATAATAACCGTTTTTATATAGTTGCCGGTAAAATTATTTCATGAATCCCATTGCCAAATCTGCTTCACGTTAAGCACTCTGTCCTCCCACACGTCCACTTAACACAAATCATGACCGATGTTCCGCCCAGCACATGCATAGACCCAAAGAATGCTAAACAGAGGAACAGAAAATGCACTTAATCGCCCATTTTTATTAATTTATCCGAGTATCTCCTGTAAAAAGCATTTGGAACATCGTTTTCTTCTTCTTCTCAGTGATGAAGTATCAGTGAACATCTTATTCCAAGTCCTGCATTTTGGATACTAAACGCTGCCATGGCTTTGCTATTTTGTCTGCTGTTTCCCACTGAAGGGCTTGCATTGGGTGGAGGGTTTGATTTTGGGCCATAATAAAGTTGGACCGGGGCCTTCATATTTCAGCTCTGATGCAAAATCGGCCCAGTGGCTTTTTGGACTCAAATTGGGTTTAAATAGTGTCAGAAGAGGGAGAGATGTTTTTTAAAATAATAGCCATGAACGCTGTGAAACAGAACATGCTTATTGCAGAGCTTTTGATCCATTTTTATAAATAGCAGAATTTTGTCGTAAAAAATAATGTTTCTGTGGTCTTTTCCTGCAATTAAAATAAGGTTGGCCGAGGAACAAGGGCAAAACTAAGTACTTGTGCTTGAGAAAAATGCCCCTCCCCTCCATGCCTTCCTCCCTCTCTCTTCCCTGCCCTCCTCATCTGTGAAAGCATGTCATTTATGACTTGTTATTTTCATTTTCCTCTAGATTTTCTGTGTGGTAGTGGCAAGCAGATGTCTGATAATGGGATGTGAGACAGAGCAGAAGGGTGTGTTCCACCTGCCTCTCTCTGCACGCTTTCAGTCGGTCCGTTATACTGTGGGCAGAGTGAATGTCATGCTTTCCCAAAGCATTCCCCGACTCCTCTTGGCCAAGCAGTGTGGTCTTCACATTACCAATCAAATATGTCAAACCACCAGTGTTTTCCCCCCACATGTACAACAAGAAAATCTGGCTTCAATTATTATTGCACCCCAAGGGGAACTTCCAAAATTCCTCCCCTCCTCATTTGTCAGAAATGAAGCTCTCTCGTTTCCTGCGATTTGCTGAAATATGTCTTTTGATATTAAATCACACCGGTTTCCACTGGCTGCATGACCAAGACAAATGTTTATCATATTTATTTATGTCACTGAAGATGACCCTGCAGCTCGGCGATGTAGAGGCTTGGCTGCAGACGCTCATGTTATGTTGATTATGAGTAAGAGTCTCCTAAATAAGCTAACGTTAGGAGATAATTTGGAAAGCATATGAGGTAACTGTGGTTTTCTTTAATGTGAAAAATACAGTTTAGGCACGGGGAGGGTGATGGAGGTACTGTTACAAAAACCCTAATGAATCTAGACTGACACATCCCACCCAAATGTTACAGAGCCCTTGGTTTGATTTATATTATACTTTGTTGATAAATGTGGTTCCAAATGTTGATTAAGGATCTGTTTCACTTGTTTGTATGTCAACAAATCCAAGTAAATCCAGTTATACACCTCTGATCTCCCATTGCCATTGTTTTTGTACTTGGTGCTTATTGTCATAACATCACGCTCTGGTAGAGACCTTTCCAGAGCCGCTAAGCAGGGGAAATGCTATATGAAAATTGCCATTGACGTTGCCGAAACAAATAAAACTACTCATGCTGCTGCTACATCTGTAGCCATTTTAAGCTCTTATTTATACCATTTAAGCTCTCATTTGAATTCACCAGCACAAATAAACATATCATAATGAACCAAAAGCCCTGATGTCATATACAGATGTTGAATTTTGATTATTCCTTTTGCCTCATGAATTCGTCAGGATCTTGTCTCTCAAAGGCAAAATAGATGACATCACTTTTTCTTGGCGCTGACGGGACAGTCTTTGCTCACTTGACTGTAGCAGTTTGACTACAAACACAGCGCTGCCCACTCCTGACATATCTCTACATCTCCTCTACCACATTACAGTTGGTGTACACTGTACAAGCCTGTGTTTCTGGAGACGGAAACAGCAGGCCAAAGGCAGTAAGAGCCACTCTCCAGACTACCGTGCTGTCCAGCCAGGGTTTAAACAATGTTTACTGCCAGCGATAAGCTGGCATAAATCAAAACTTTATAAAAGGCAAGTGATTTCACCTGAGGCCTGCAGAGGTTTTTTTTTATCTGAGGTCTGGCTGCACAATTCCTTGGTCTTACATTTAGTCATAAATCATCCCGTAAGAAAAATGTGCTACTAAACCACTGAAAAAGCAGAAAGAAGCAGTCAGTAGTGGTTAGGGCCTAGAGCCAGAACATCTTTACTGGTTCACTACAACAGACTACCTGGTGTACCCCTAGGCTCACGTACTTTATCATAACCAAGCATATAAAGTACAGCCTGACACAACCGAACCTCTATAATAATAACTAAAGTCATATTTTTTGCATTTAGTCTATTTGGCATCGGCACCTGCTTGTTGAATCTAATGCAAAGTGTATTGCACAAGTGAAATTAAACTTAATTGCATTTAATGTGTCTTACTCTTTCCTTCTTACATGATGACTTACTGAACATCCAAACCTCAAAGTAGCCCTAATATGAATACTGACTCAAACTTTTTTTTCATTCAGTCGTGCATTGAACCTTGGCATCCTTCGTGACCCGGGCTCAGAGGTGGAGGATCGTCAATACCAGATCGATCTTCAGTCTATCAACATTGGGACTGCTCAGTGGGAACAGCTTAAACCAGAAAAGGAGGGAATCAAAGGAACTACATCAGCAGAGAGTGAGAGGAGCTCCCAGAACCCTGCGCTGGAGTGGAACATGGCTAGCAGGTCAGGAGCCACTTGGATGTTTCATGAGTTGCTGTGGCGAATTTAATTCTGTCTTGTATGTGTATCACAGGTAGATGTCTCTGTACCAATTACTTTTTTTAATTGACTGATCACACTTCTCACATTTTTGATCCAGAGGTGATCACTCCTATATCCCTTTGTAATCCCACTAGGAGGAAATTAATCTATGTTTTATTGATAGTATAAATAAGTAGTAACCCATCAAGGGCTTGACCTCTACTGCATGAACAACCATGATGACAAAATTATAGATGGTTGGTAAACATGGGAAGAATATATATGCATAGGTCAAGTCTGATGAAGTTGCCTACAAATGTGTGGCTTTTAAAAAAAAATAATGTTTTACTAGTGTTTCTGATCTTTGTTTTTTTACTATTTTCATTTCTGGTTTGAATCTTACTGGTTTTAAATTTCATATTTCCACCCCAGTCAGGTAGGTGCATGTGTGGGTGTATGTGTTTAATCTGCTAAGAAAGTCTTGTAATTTATATCATTCGTCTTGATGTCACTGCACCGTGTAGTTATTGAGTTAGCTCCCTATCATGCAGCCTCTCCATGCACGCTCATAATTACAAGTCCTGTCACTTTTTTCTTAGACTCAGGAGCTAAAACAAGCATGAGTCTAACAGCCTGTTTGGCCCCACATCCTTTTTTCTGCTCATGTTTTGAGAGGGAACAGGACCAAAAATCACAAAATCATAGGCAAAGGTTCCAGATTTGTTCCCTGTCAACTAAAAATAAGCCTCATGGAAGAATGCAGTGCAAAATCAACACGGGCCTGATTGAGACCGAGTAGTCTCAGGTCATTGGGACTTGCTGGCTGAGATACTCACACCTTTCACACATAGATGGGCACACTTTCCAATGCAAACAATACAATACAAGCAAACAGTCATACATACTCATTAGGAATATTTTTTTTTCTTTATTGTATTTCTTACACACAGAGACAGTATGATTGTCTTGGAAGAAGACTTTTCCAAGACAATCATACTGTCTTGGAAAACATGATAGTGATGCTCAGCCCTCAGCTCTCAGACCTCCAATAAGACCTTTTTATTGTGACAGCCAGACTTATTTCATGGGAGCTCTGTTCTTTCAGTTTCTTCCTGAAAGGCATCTTGCTGCACTTTCTCATAAAAGCAAGCACTGCTTGATTTTATGTGCTTCCTTTGTAGGGCTGTTCGATATAACGATATATATCGGATGACGATATAAAAACGTCTATCGTTTCATTTTACGCTATCGTTTGTTTCGTGGTGTCGCAAAATAAACTGTTTACGGCAATATTTTTTCATCGTCACTGTAGTGGCTATATTAATTTCTTAAAGTTCTCTATTTCTCATATATTTAATATAACCACACTACAGACGGACAAGCAACTGTTTTTATGCGTTGTGGTTAGCAACAACAGCATCGCGTGTTCGCTTGTTTATGTTCCACATAAACCTTTCACAATAAAGCTCAAGATCCTGTTGAGACTTTTCAAAATAAACTGAATCACGTGAAAGATGCAGATTATTTACGGATGAGAAGTAAAAAAGAGCCGCCAGGTGCTAAAAAATAAACCTTAGACTCAAACGTTAGAACAGGCTTTTCCCCGCAGCACGCCGTGTAATAAATACTCACAAAGAAAACTGCGGCCGTTACAACTTATGTCTAGAAATGTATAGTTTCATGCATCTGTTAAAACACTCAATTCCAGCTACATGACGCGCAGCTGGAAACACTTCCCGCAGGTCGAGCTGCCCGAGATTCACAGAATTTACAGAAAATGTTACATTTTTGTGATTTATGTCGTTATTCGGACGATAGAATTCTTATATCGGGATATGAGATTTTGGTCATATCGCAAAGCCCTGTTCCTTTGGTTTGTGCTTTTCAGTATATTATCACTACTTCTACACCCCCATGCTACAGTGTTGTTTGGCCTGTTTGTGCTGTTGGCAAACAGATATACTAAATCACAATGGCAAAGTAAAAATAATGGGGTAAATGTTGTTTATATCTTAAAAATGGGTCATTTTAGCCTTTTGCTGGGTGACAACTAAGTAATGTGATTTATCATAATATATTATGCATTATTTAACTTTGGTGGATATAAGTGAAATGTTAATGTGAAATTAAAGCAATGGATTATAAGGTATTATAGCAGTATAAATAGTCGGTCAATATGTGGTTGCTAGATAACATGTCATATAATCTGATATACATAAAAACCATCAAGTACCTAAGATATATCTGTGTATCTGTTTGGTGGCTCAACTCTATAAAGAGATCATGGACACAGAAACAAACACACAGAGATTCTTTGTATTATAGTAAGAACTTCCTCTGTTTCTTGTTGGATTGTGAAAAGATAAAAATTCTTAAACCGTTGTGTTCCCTTTCCAAGAAGACAATGGAGTTTAATATGCATGGGATGTTATCTCTAAACTCTACCTTGATGTTTTTCTGTTGTCTGTGCACCAGTTTTTATTCGCTTGTCTCTAATCCTCCAATCCTGGCCAGGTCAGCTGTAAAATAGCTCTTTTAGGTAGTGGACTTGGGCCTATATTTGTCTTACATTCTTACTACTGTGTCAGAGACGCTCACAAGAGCAAGGGGCTTCTGATCTTTAATCCAGTCACATTCTTTCTTTCTTTCACTCAATATGTTTCTCTGCAATGGGCCTAGTGCCAGTCCACATTGTCTGAAAGGGCAATGAGGTGACATTCTGGGCTCTCACTTTGGGCTCCAGAAGATGCTAAAAATCTTTAGCATAGATTTAGCTGTCGTAAGACATACTAGAGTGGGTCTGGATTTCTGTTTCAAACTTGATGATTGTATGACCTAATATGTAACAGTTCTTTTTGCACTCAAGAGGATTGACACCCACTTTTATGGAGTAAAGGTCACTAAAGTTTGACTCCTGTTTATAATCAGAAGCTCCTAGCTCTTTATCACTGGATTGTCATTCTTCTTTAGCGTATATTTCTTTTCTGATGTTTCCTCTTTTTCCATTTAACTCCGTAAGATATCGTTTACACAATTAAGGTATACATTTATAGGCAGGTGTGTCTCTATGGTCATACTGATAAGGTCAAAGCCAGTAGTGGTGTTGGGGTCTCGTCCCAGCTCTTCCATTTAACCTTAAAGCAATGCGACTCCCCTCGCTGTAGCAGAAACAGCACTAGAAGCTCGGCAGGGCTTTGGTGCACTGCAGTGTGCTGCGCCTCAGCTACCAACACTACCAAGTCATAGCTGAATGTGTGAGAAAATTCCAGGACACTGAGGAGAGGGGAGCCAAGTTCACAGCTTTACTTGTCTGCTGCAATCATTAACAGAAATACACCACCTTGGTTGCAACAAGTTTTGACACACACCACTTCTAAAGTTCACACCTTTTCCTTTTTCTTTACATTGATACCCTCTCTCTCCCCCCAGCCTTAGACTCACGGTATGTTGATTCTGCTGCTTTTTGGATTTAATTCCAGTAGCGGCTGATCTGCAGTGGCCTCAGTTTGCTTCCTGAGGTTTTGTGAGGAAATTCCAGCACTGTGGATCCACTGACAGGATCTGTCCTCATCACAGTTTGTAGTTGCTGGCTAGGAAAGACCTTGTGTCACAGAGCTGCGAACTCTTCCCATCGCCCCTCCTATCAGTCGCCCAGTGCAGGCTTCCCTTTTGTTCATGCCACTGATATTCCAATTTACTGATTATTCTGCGTCCCACTGAATGAAACAAAAGTCAATCTTTCCATATTTTGTTTTTGTAATGACCCCATTGAAAGGCACGCGCACATACACAGAACCACAGGATTCTCCAGCCCACTCAGAGACTTCCATAATACTGGTAAACTGAGCTTCGGGGCTCCTAGCCTTGCTGGTGAATGATAGCACCTGTCCCCTGCAACGAGACACTCATTGTTTCAATCCCCGTCTGAAGGGAGATTAGCCAACACCAATTGGCCTCACAGATCATTTCACCTCTGAATTAGTCCTCCCTCGAACTCCCCACTCAAAGAAATGTGTCAGAAAATAATCCCTTAAGGGCACTGGTAATGCACATTTGTGTAGCAGAAGTGAATATGATATTGTTTCTGGTTAAGAACTGTACTCAAGGCCACCTAGAAACTGGGCCTTTTATAATCCCAGCCAACTATAAATATTGGAAGCTGTACTGCTTGATTGTTTTAATAGCAGCAGATGTGGCAATTAACACCACCTTATAAAGCCCACTTGTATATTTGTTTTACTGCTAACAAATGTTCCCACAAATATGACTTGATTGTGGGAATGAACATTAGTGAAATGGAGAGTTGATATGAGAAGGTTTCAGCTCGTTCGTGTGTATACAATTAAGAGCTGTTCCCAAATGAGACTTGTCTCACTCAGTCTCTGTTCAAGCTTGCAACTAAAATGCGTAAAAGAAGAAATGTAAAAAATCTCAGTGATGGCAAAAACCTTACAGATCGTTTATACGAGGGGAAGATCAATTTTGAAGTCTCTGTTGTCAAGTTTAGCTTTTCCTCTAATGCTTTGAATCTTAAAACCTAGAACAGCCTTGAAATGCATGTTTGCCTGTCAGCACGACAATAAAACTGTTGTGAAGACTTTTTGTGGTTTCAACTGTGTGGTGTTGATGTGCCATCCCCAGGCAGATGGGACGGTCTCACAAAGATTTTTTAAGTACTAACCATGAAAAGATATTAGTAAACAAAAGGAGGGGAGTTTTAGTGAAGATAAAAAGTCCTTTAGGTTTCTATAAGGTATACAAAAGCTTGAATACATTTTTCATGGTTGAGAACAACAGTAGCAAAATAGTAGTTGATGAGGTGTCTGATCTCTGTACAGCATCCGGAGACACCAGGAGCGCCGGGCCATCCTCACGCCGATCCTGACTGACTTCTCTGTCCGGGTCACTGCTGCTCCAGCTATCATCTTCAGCAAGAACCTGTCCCCTGACAGTGGACAGACAGAGGTGAGCATCCACTCAGCGCTACATGAAATACTGCGCATGAATTATTTCTGTAGAGAGTATTCAGATTTTCTGAATGAAAATGTCTCTGCACTGTAGAAAAGTTAAAATCCCCCGGAACTAGGGAAAATTATATCGAAACGTCAAAGTCTGAGAATAGACAAAGATTCTTCTTGTGCCCTTTGACCGCGACCTGTTACAACTACGACTGCAGCCATTACTCTCACAATCCGTTGCTCATATGAAAATAGACATTGATTATGTGAGATGTCAAAAGTATTTACATTTTCCTCCTAACGTACAGTAACTTATTCATTAGGAATCGGCCGTCCACCATGTAATGGGAGGTTTTTGACCCCGAGAGTTCAAACCTTTCTGCTTATACAGCTGATGTTTTCTGGCACCGCTCTCTGAGACTTCCTGCCTCTTTGATGCCTCATCCGACCACGCTAACGTGCCCCTTGACAATGCATAACAGCTAATCCATAGTTTGTGCTTAGACACACACACACACACACACACACACACACACACACACACACACACACACACACTCTCTCTCTCTCAATGTGATTTGTGTAACTCCCTCAGATATGGAAACTCAGAGCCAGGAACAACAAAACACAACTTTGAACTAAGTCGTGTAGAACAATTTCTATAATAAAAATCATATTCATTTTGTCTAACCGCTAACTACTGTTAGCAGATTTATGCATGGTTCCCACACAAATGTAAAAGCTATTGCTAATGAATCATTAATGTATTGAATGTATTATAGCAGTATGTGGTTCCTCGCCAGGCTATTCTGTAACTGTTATTGTAACCTTAACATGTTCGACCAGTCACTTTGACCGCTAACAGAACTACTAATATTTATAATGTTAATGCACTTCTTATGTTACTATAAATCTAAATGAGAAAAAAGACAGTAGTGACTTTAATTTAAAGCTCAGAATTGACAAAATAAAATTTAAAAACAGTGGCAATACCCTTTGTGGGTTATTGCGCTAGGTCTGCCATGTGTGCGTGTGTGTGGTTCAGTCCACAGTGTTGGTGAGTAATATCCTTTTAGATGTAACCTCCAGCCTGAGTTTTGAACTGCTGGCTGTGGGTGGGACCCCAGAGAGCACAGAGGGAAGAGCGGAAGAAGAGACAGACTTAAGTAAAGATACAAAGATAGTGAGGAGATGGAAAGTAAATAGAAGCGTATACAAGTTACAAAAGATGTTTTCAATGCATTTCCTGTTCTCTCCTCCTACTTCTTCTGTTCATTTTGTCCCCCCCCCTTTTTTTTAACTCCCTTTTTTCTCTAGGAGGTGGTGGTGTGTGGCCACTCTCTGGAGGTTAATGTGACTAGCAGTCTGGATTTCTACCTCAGTATTGCTCAGGTCCACCTCCTTCATCAGCTTCTCAGAGACAACATGGTGGGGATGGACGCTCCAGAGAAAGGCTTTGAGGTACATTATAGTGACGTTCCAGCACTACATACAAAATCAAAACCACCCCCTGTTTAAACTTAAAGATGTTTAAACAGTCAGCCTGTGCAGCAATACACAGTTCTCAGTGCTTCTGTCTACCTGAAAGTCCTGTGTCTGTAAGCATAATCTCACACTGCTTGCAATTCTGGATCTCCTCCATTTTGGTTTCAATTTAACTTAGAGGAGTCAAATCTAGTGAGTGGCTTCAGGTGGTTTGCACTGAATCCTCTCCCCGAGATGTCTGAGGACAGCACATGTCAGCACTGGAGGACAGATTTGCAGTCATCCCTCATACCCATGAATATTAAAGAATGAGCATGCACTTGGTTGGGCTCCTGATCCTGGCCTGGCTCCTTTGGTCCTGTAGACTGTGGGTGAAATCACACCAACTAGTGCTCACATAAACATATGCAACACAGGTCACAGTGACATCAGGTGGAATTTTGACTCACACATTCATGCACAACACAAACGTCTTGGTCCATATGGGCACTTACATACTGACAAACAAAGCTACATACATACATAGTATGGACATTTTAGCTGGAGTAAGGTTATTTGAGTAGTTTAACTATGGTTTCTGTAATACTAAAGCTTTGTTTCTTCGGTGTAACAAACCTGAAGTCATGTGTGACTAACAACTCTTTTTATTTCAGGAACTTTTCCTGTAGATATGTGCTGTGCTGACATTAGCTGGATACTGTACATCTGCCAAAAGATCACTTTGTTGATACAATTATGGCTTATTAATTTTTACCCACTAGTCTGCCACAAGTTCACATGAAGCCAATTACTAATCATTGAGCAGCGCAATGCTTGTTTGCTCAAAAATCTATCATTATTATTTCCCAATACTGTGCTCTTAACTATTAGCCGTGACTATTTTGGGTGAATCCAACACATTTAAATATTTACTCACTCAGAGCAAGGCTGTTCTCTAATGTGGGCTTAGTTTACTGCGCTCTGCTCAGCTGCAGCTTTCAGGGCCCTTCCTATTGTTTACAGGACAGGGAGCTCCCAGGCGCCATTTGCCCCGTCTGACCGCTTAATGAAGCTTTCTAATGGAACACAATATAAAAATATTTACCAGCTGTGGTGAGGATGGGAGTTGTAGATGAGGGAAGGGGACAGGGGAAAGAAGAACGGGGGTAATGGGATGAAGTGAAGTGAGTTGATAGTGATTTTACTGTTATCTCCTCTTAACATTCTTTATGGGACGATGTGTGCTTAAGTGCAATGACTGCGTCAGATGACGCAGATAAAGGCCTCTGTAACCTGAAGTAGGCTTTCTCAGGCAAAGTAACAAGTTAAACTTTGTAATCATGTAATCACTGTACAATCTAAAATGGATTAGGACAACTTGGACTAATACAACCGTGTAGAAATGGATAAGAGAAAGGCGCAGTGTGAAGTTTCCTTATTTCTTTTTTGTTCTTCATTTGTTACTTGCACGGTAAGACCATGGGAGGTGCCTGCTGTGCATCTGGTCTTGATTTGGGTGATCTCTGAGCCCTCACCCTTGACTTGTAATGATTCATGGCTTGATTCTGTTGAGGGGCAGCTAACGGCTACAGAGGGTTCATCCAGGTTCAAGGCAGGATGAGAAATTTAAGCAGCTATTCTGGGAGGACTATTGGCAACTGTTTGAAAACTGCAATATGTTATCCACCCCCCCAAAAAAAAAAATTGTTAGGGTTCACCCTTCAAGAAGGGTGATTTAAATTGGATTGATCACGGTTTATTTTTTCCATTAATCTCTAAAAGCAATGAAATGTAATGCAACGTAATGTATGATGTAGCATCAGTTTTGCTCAGCTTTGCAACACCTTGGCTCACAGTGCAGTCCTGACATGCACCCGAAACATTCCTCTGTGAATTTGGTTTTCTTGTTGAGCTTCTCCAGCTGGAGGAGATGAGATTCCAAATAATGTTAAGGACACTGTGACAGTAGCCGCTGTGTTTATGTTTTTACCCCCAGGCTTTTTCCTAGTTTATACAAGTTTAGGAGCTGTCAATTTTTTGTGCAAAAATATGCATCCGACTGTTTTTATTACTTCTCTTTTTTCATCTGGATTAGGTGAAGTAGAAATTACCCACAAGGTCCAGAATGATGTAATATCAATCACTGCTTTTTGAGAAGTTAGATGTATTTGTGATGGTTCAGCTTTCATGTTTTTTTCATGTATTTCCACACATGCATTTTTAAATTCTTTTGGTCACAGTTATTAACAAGGGGAGGCTATTATGACTTTTCTGCTTTTACCTTATTTATGTCATATGCATGATACAGTGTGCCTTACTGTTTTATAGCAGTGACATTACACAGCATAACAGTATCATTAACAGTGAGCTCAGTCAGTGTGTCTTCACCTCTGTGCAGCTGCAGAGCTCGGAGGTTATACTGAATAAATGTGGTCTGGCTTTGACTTTTTTGGACATTCTGTAAAACTATTTGTACCTCCATCTATCTCAGTGTCGTAAGTCTTTTGGCAGCTGAGTCTGTCCGGCTGCTTGGCCCTTCAACAGGGAGGTTAGTATGACTTAGACAAGATCAGGTCTGGTGTGTACGGATCTACAAAAACCCATTTCACAAGCTGCAGAGCCCTCTAGTGGTGTTTTGAACTAAGGCATTTAGGCCCCACTCCCACCCCCTGCTAACACATTTCACCCACTGTCATCATAGAATATCAGAAGTACATACCCTGACAGTGTTCAGAGTGTGGGTTAAGAACAGGTAGAGTCAACAATCTTCAGGTTTCATGTAATAAAGGTCAGATGTCTTTCCATTTGTAATTTCCACAGTATTAGAAACTGGATTTGGAGTGTCTTTTTTTAATTCAATCCCAGCTTCAGTAATGATATTTATAGAATTTGGCATTTTTTGTTTGTTCTTATTTTATACAACCTGTTCAAAAGATTAAATTAAAACCAGGTCCCAGAACTCAAGCATCTGGTACAGGGGAGTTGTTTTTGTTGTGCTCCAACAAACCATCTCCGTTCTCACAGTCAGCACTGTCCCCAGCTAGAGTTTAAATTAAACACTGCTCTTTACTCACTCTCTCTTATTTCCAAATCCTTTCCTCTGATTTTTTTTTCTTTTTTCTTAGCATGCTGTTTGTCTTGAACAGATTCTCCACAATCCCAGGCACTCATTTCAAACGGTTCCATTGCCCCTCACAGCTGTGTTTTATTGTCTTGGTTAATGAATTTGTTTTGTAGGGGCTTTTGGGTTCCCTGGCAGTGGTGAGGCAAGACACTCGTTCAGGCAGCGCGTTCAAGTGTTGTGTGTGATTTCAGTCATTTCTAGACACTGTGCTGTGTTCAAAGGAGTCTGTCCACACATACACATTGTAATGGCCTTTCCATGCATACATACAGATGTTAGATTTTTATTTTCTCATAATCTCTTTCATACCCTCTTATTGTGCTTTATCGACAGTTACCAGTTTCCACTTAAAATCATTGAGATGCAAAACATGTGCTTCTTTATGACCGAACAGCTGATTTCTAAGCACTAGATAAGCAGATGTGTTGCTCCTTGAATCACTTCATCGTAGGGATGTTTATTGCAGCATTATGATCCATCATTTTTTGTGCTCGATGTTAATGATGATAAAGTGAGGCTGAGTTCAGTTTAGGCAGCAGGAGGACCCTCAGCCAGGGAGCTATGAATAGATGATGGAGCAGTTTGTGGTACTTATCTCACTGCTATGTCATCAGCTGTGTCACCAAGCAACACAGAAATGCAGACCCATACCACGCACACACACACACACACACACACACACACACACACACACACACACACACACACACACACACTCTGTCATACACATTGTTTCCACATTCTCAACATGGTAACTGTATTCTGCTTTTATTTGGGAGCCAGGACTCTTAATGGTTCTTTATGACTGAACAGCTGACCTGTGTGTGTGTGTGTGTGTGTGTGTGTGTGTGTGTGTGTGTGTGTGTGTGTGTGTGTGTGTGTGTGTCAGCTCTGCTATGACGTTATTTGTTCTCTAGAAGACAGAGTAAAAGATTTAGATGACAGTGTGTGAAAGTGTGCAAGTTTGTTCCTGACAGTCTTTCAGTTATTCTGTATCATTTTCTGATTTTACTGTGTGCCTTTTATACGCTTGCTACAGTAATAAGCAAACATATTATTTTAGCAGTGATAATAATACTTTTTTATTTTTATCACTCTCTTTCACACACACACAGACACACATAGTAAAAAAAGCACATACAGAGGCAGCCATGTGCTCGTACCACAGTGTTAGAGGAAAATACCCTCTGGTGCAGGGGAAGTCCCGGTCGGCTTCATCTTCCACCTCATCCTGGGATGATTACACGCATGGGAAACGGGGATTTAGACTTCCTCCAACACTCATGTACACACACACACACACACACACAAACAAACACACATATATCCCCACTGATGCCAGTGCACACACAAACATGTAAAGGGTTGTATACAGGTTTACAAGATGTTATCAGGTTGGACTGTCTGAAGTATAAATCCTAGAAAATACATCAAGTTCCCAGTCACCCATTATTGCCTTCTCTCTGTTTACCTTGTCCAACTTTCTTTCCCACACTGTCTATCCCATTCAATCTTTTCTCCATCGTGGAACTGGCACGTCTGCTTGCTGGAAGAGTGTTGGCTCTTCCATAGCTAGCTAGTTACTGGACTAAATGGCTGCTATTGGGCAGGGTTCCTCCTCTGGAGACAATAATACTGTGCTGTTACATCTGTTTAGTCTTAAATGTCTACCCTTAAGGAGGCATAGTGGCTTTTTTTTCCTGAAATAATTGTCCACACAGCCACACTCAACTACACTTACTAGATTTAAAAACTGTCCCTTATAAAAAAAAACAAGTTTAGTGTGTTTTATGGTTTAAAATAAAATGTCATAGTGTCATGTATACTGATGTGCCATACTGTTTCGTGATGGGGCCTCCTCAGAGCTCCCATTAGTCTGGGATTACATGAGCAAACAGAATACAGTTCTGTGACAGGTCATCCTTTCAAATATCTTGAGAATTTTGCATAATGTTAAGTATAATAACCAAATAAAAGTAACTCACTCTTACCAAATACTGCTAAATGTTACTGTGGGAGCGTGGAAGCTTGATGGCCTGTATATAGCTCTCTTTCACGTAGGAGTGTTAGCTGGATGTCAAAAGCACGTAGGACAGCTTATCTTAGCCACGGTGCTGTTGACAAGCTTGGCTCAGCGAGCGACCTGCGGCCGAATCCTCGTCTGTATATGTTTAAAGTAAACCGTTTCCCAAGCCACTCCTCTTTGTGATGAGTGTTTCATATTGTCTTGTAGCTGTTGAGCTTTGAGAACTCGATTATCTTTCTTGACCTCTGATCTTTCCAGGACAGTAAGGTGTCAGAGGATCTTTTCAGTGCTCTGCTGGCCAACAGAAATAAGGAGACATGAAATGAGGGTAAAAATCTAAAGCATGGAAAAGTAACAGAGCAGACAGTGGAGACAGCTTGAGAGAGGTTTGCCAAATGAGAGAAGAAGGAAGAGAGTAAGGAAGAAATGTTCAAAGATGAGTACAGCGTCTGAATGTGGTGTTTGCTTTGATTCCTGTCTCCGTCCAAAGAATTTGTCTGTAAAGCTGGGAGCTGATGTTCCTGAGAGGTCAGCTCTTAACCAGTCAACCTGGCTATTAACCCTCTCTGAGGGCCAGATTCCTTTCACCCTGACCTTTTCCCATCCTGCTTAGCACTATTTTCATTCGCCCGGTTGCTGCTGAGAGGAATAATAAATAAAGCTCCTTGTGCAGCTGTCTCCTTTTCCATTTTGGCTGCCTTAGATCTGTAAAGTAAGTGTCGTCTCAGCTTATCTTAAACATACATATTTTCATAGCCAATGTTCATCTTGCTGCCCTTCTTTTGTTATGAAACCATATCTTTTTCTTTTTTTCCCTGTGTCTAACTGACCCTTCTGTGTGAATCAACTGCTAATTGACAGCCAGTCATAACAGCTCACCTTCCCTGTTCAGCCTCTGCACTCCAACCAACCTTCTTCTCAGAGCATAACCGTGGCACATTCTTAAATTGGCCCCTTGGAAACTCAATCTATTTGAGATCAGTAGCAGCTGAATTTGCTCTCTCCTCAATCGGTTTTGGCAAAATTGGCGTGAAAACTCCAGATAAAATCACAAAGCTCGGAATTCTGTTAGAGCAGGGAAACAAATGGTGCCTTTGAGGAAAGGCAGGAGGCCCCCGCCGTGAACCCAGAGATCGAGTGACAACTCAGGTGAGCAGGAGTGCCCTCTCTCTCTGCCTGCAAGGGAAACAGGGTCATAAACCCAGGGGACTAGTAAAAGCAATGTGCAGGCCAGCTAGCAGACACTATGGTAGATTTTGTTCAGTGTAAAAACACAGAATTTTTGTCCAGTGAAGTGAAAAGAGGAAATAGTTGTGGGGGTATTTTTTCTTCCATCCACCTGTAAAAGCAAGATTCCACCTAGAAAAACAGGTGATGGGGAAGATTAAGTAACTCGAACATTGCAATAAAAGTGTGAGTGTGTAGTGTCTTTGTTATTCTCCTTTTTCTTTCTTGTCTTTTTGCGTTATGGTCTGCAGAAGCATTGAGTTCTGCTAAAACAAAATGCGACATCCTTAATTCGGTTAATTGAAAGATTCACAAGAGGTCATTCAGCGACGAGAGTAGTTGTAATGTGTACTGCATTATGGCGTGAGTTATTGTGCCACATGTGTTCTTAATGTTAGTGATGGAGGAACCGAGCATTATTCCATGTATACAAGAACTGTTATCTATCAGTACATTTGTGAACTGAATATGTTTAAGTTTGCGACTGGAACTGAAACCTGATAGCAGCGTGTAAAACCCACATGAAGTCAAGGTAATGACAGATATGCACGGGTAAGTTCCATGTAGTCACCGGAGACACAACTGAAAAACGTAGCTCAGATGGTTTAAATAATCAGGACGTGGGCTTGATTTTGTACTTCACCTGCTTCAGTTTGTCTTCTTGGATGAGCTCCAGTGTACATGTCAAAAATGAATCACCAGATGCCCCCTCACACAGGTGTTTCCTTCCATGTAAGCTGCTTCTGAATCCCCCCAGCCATCCATGCAGTCAGTTTATCATTACTTTGAACATGTGAAATTGTTTGTTCTCCTAAAATGAGCCTTTGAGCTACGTTCATGTTCATTTTTCTGTCTGCAGATCATTTTTTTTGTTAGTTTAGCCTTGTCCTCTACAGTATGTTTCCATTATCAGGGTCCTTCTTGGTCAGCCAAGTCAGGGGATAGGGGGTCTTACATAATTCTCCTTTGAGAGCCTAACATGCAGAACCCGAGAGCTTTTGTCTCACTCGACCCTCGTAGCTAATCCAGGCACAAATTACAGGAAGATTACTTCAATCCTCCTGCTGTAAATAGACAGAGAGCCAGGATTGTTTTTGTCTTCATGCCACTTTTGAGTTTTCAGTGCAGTCTTAAGTGCATATTTGTGTGTGTCTCCTCACTTATGAAGCGGTGCGCTCTTACTGTGTCTCTTTTCGAAATTGTGAGCGTGTATGTGCGGGCTTCCTGGAGCGTGAGCTGATCACAGCAGCATCGCTCCCAATCTTGTATAAGACCACCTGGTGAGCATCTGCCTCCTACACCTCCCACCCTGTCCTGCTCCAAACAGCCTCACATCACCTCAGGACTCTGTTGTTTTCCCCTGCTGTTACTCTCTGCTCACAAACTTGTAACTAAAGCAGAGAATACAGAGATGGCTGGCAGGCAGCACAAGTTTCAGAAGAACACCTTAATGAAAGGCATTTCTGCAGCTTTTTGAAGTCTCTTAGACATTTGCTTTCTTGAACCGCCAAGGTCATGCTGAAGACAATGCAGTTTGAGGTTTCTTTTGTTGTTTGTTTGTTGAAAACATAGCGCCAAAGCTAATGATGTATGGCCAAAACCTCGGATGAGAAATCTTAAGGTACTTTGCTGCTTTATTCTTTATTGTGAGACCATGAGCGACGGTGCGTGTCACACTTTGCTTTGCCAGTGAAAATGTAACGAGCGATGAGATGTGTCAAGAACGCAAAATCGCTGCCAGTGTCTTCACAGAGACACCACTGGTCTAACATCTAAAGTCAAGCTCCGAGATGTCTCACAGTAGCTCAGCGAAAGGGACTTTTATGCCCACTTTCAGAAACAACTTTGACCACCGTTAATCTCACCTCACTCAGGGACTTTTGGTATATACTGGAGCCTGTATTTTAGATTAGAAAATTGCTCCCACACAGATCTCAAAAATAAACAGGGATGGTGAGGGCTAACGAGAGCCAGTTGTGCTCTGCTCCATCCCTGTGGAAAAACAGAAGAAAAGTACGTCTGATGAATATTCTGCTGCTGTGGGGGCTAGGATCATAGCGGCTCAGAGAAAAGACAGACCCCAGGGTGCTTCTGTCTCACTGTGACTTCTCATCATGGTTTTTTCCCCCTCATCTGGCCTTCAAGTTATTGTAAACAGGTACCCTGTAAAATGTTACGAGCCTGGGTGCAGTTGTTTAGGTATATCGGACGTAAGTCGGTATGTTTTCATATTAAGTGCATAAAGGCCATCAGGCGACATTTATCAGCGGTGTTCGAGCTGCCAAGTCCTCCATTTAGCTTTAAAATTTCACTTTTGTAACTCTGCTTATTTAGTTTATCTTGTATCATGTTCATTATTAATGATGGAAGCATTTGGTGATAAAGTCTGTTCAGCAGTGTCTGATTGCAGCCAAGAGATTATGTCGGATGAGCAGAGAGAGTCTGTGTATCATTTCTGAATACTTGCATCATGACGGTCGGGCCGCTTTCCCTCCTTTGTTTGTTTTCACTAACACACTTGTGTTGTTAATCTAGAAATTGTCTTGTGCCGTCTTTTGAACGCTTCCTTCGGCGAGTTAGGCAACTGCATTGCATCCTGATTATATAAAGAGCTTGTGCTATTGTTGCGATATGGGGTAATTCCTGCACGTCCTCACAGTCACCCCTAACCTAAGCAGTAGATTTGATTGGTGCGACATAATTGTGAGGATTTGGGTTTAGATGGTGGATCTGACGGGGGTGACTGAAGCAATACATCTCCTGTTGAGCTTTAAGGGTGGTGTCTGTCAAACTTTTTAAATCATTCTTGATTGCCAGAGATTTGGAGCGGGGCACGGTGGGTTTGGCGAGCTTCTCCAAGGGCCTGGAGTCACACTGGGAAGGCCTCGGGCTTAAACTCAATGTGTTGAGCACACTACTGTAGCCTGCGTAATGTCAGCGCTCTGGATGCTGCTCTGATGTACTAAGCAATGGCAATCTGCATTCTATTTGTAGCAAAATATTTGTAAGCAAGCTAATGTCGTGAGCAGGCATGAGAGAAAAACGTTTTTGAAGTTCAATTATAAAACAGAGGCTTTGGTCGCCACATCTTCCAGAGCCAGGTCTTTGTTGAGAAGCAAACTGTAGTTCCCCAGATGGACTACATTAACTCGCTCTCTTTACAGTTGTTCTTTCCATTCTCCCGCCTTTATCATTTCGCATCTTTGTTTCTGGGCCAGAGCTTTTCCAAACTATAGGGCAGCTGGAAACCAAAGAACATCATCTCTGTATTCATGTTCTTGTCGGTTCATCTTTCCTTTGTTTTTTCAGTTAGGTGTTTCACAAGCCCCTCTCTCATGCTCCTCTGTTTAGACCAGCCATCTCCTCGCTTCTGCCCCAGTCGGTCTTTCCGGATGAAAAGTGTTCCAACTGACCCAGTGCTTTAGGAATGTCAACATGCATAAATTATTACTGTCACCGCAGTGTTTGCTTTCCCCCTGTGAGTCACGTGGCATCAAAGGAGCGAGAGATTCTCTGACATGGTAAGCAAAATATTCCCACATTGTTATTCCTTTGGTCCACACCAATAGATGGAGAAATGGAGTAAGGAGAGATATCTGGGGACCTGGAGCGTGGAAGGAAAAAACAAAATGGTTCGGATATTGTCTCTCGTGTTCCTTTGAGAAACATGTTGCTAAACCCTGGCGGAGTAAACCCACCCACCAGCATTACTGGGTGGAGGGAGCTTGTTAAAATGGCCCCACTTGGCGCCCTGAGCTTTGGAGTACACTGTTTAAAGTACAGTCGACAGTCACGCCGAAGCACTCGGCATCCATTTGCGAGCTCTGGGGTCACGACCTTCCTTTACCTCTTTGTTGTGGTTCAGTTAAAGTGCATAGCAGGTTGCCTTTGTTATTGAAACAAAGTTTAGTGTGCTAAATGACTGCCTTTGATGCCCTTTCTTGTTCTGCATTATGGCGTACAAAGCAGTGACTTCATATTATAAATGTCTTCCCTCCTCTGTTTTCCTCAAGAAAATAAGCAAGTGAGTTGTGGTTTCTAATGGCATGTGGTAAAGTATTATTGTTATTTTGATTAAGATGAGGTATTGCTGCATTGAAGTTTTCCTTCATTGGCACAATAACACAGAGGCCTGCTATCAGCTTTATGCTTCTGGTAAACAAAAGTGGGTAGCACAGCAGGGGCTTAACATATAAACTTTGATGTAGTCAAGATACAGAAGTTAATTTCAATGTAGGCATTTTGCAAGCAAGTAGCTGAACTGAATAGTGCTGTCAGAAAGATTTAGTAATGACTTCCCGTGTTTTTCAATGGGAATTCTACTGGAGTTACAAGAGAACATGGGAAAAATGTGATAAACCATTTTTCTGCTAAAAATGCATGAAAAGTGGCTCAGTTCCCTAAGCTGACCTCACCTGGCTGCTATGGCTACTGCAACAGCCTGTCATTCACTGGAGGAATTCAAGCTGAAGCATTTCACTAATAAATCAAGAAATCTCTGTATGCCTCTCTGTGTGCTCTACACATATCTCATCAACCATTCATCCAGTCTGCTTCAAACGTGGCCAGTGTATTGCTTGGGGATAAAGGAATTTTAGTCTCATTTAGTGCTATTTTTGTGGGTTTTTATCCTGTTGCACCATTTCAGTCTGGGAACTTTTGGGAATCCTTGTATTATAAGAACCTGAATGTAGTCGGACTACAGTTTGGATATGTGGCTATTAAATGGGCCGTCTTGAAAGGAATAATAGTCACCTTTGTTACTTGGATCGTATTTATTTTATTCTTTCCTGTCGACTACCATGGACTTCCCTACCATCTTAAAAATCCAGATTTTCATGTTCTCTGATCCCTGATCCCGAATGGCAACTTTCTTTTCATTCATCTGGAAAGCATCAACTGCATATGTGATATTCAAATGTAAAAAGTATGCTGTCATATTTGACTAGCCAGCCAGCACTGTGAACGGGTGGCATTTGGATGATGTGACACTTGCTTCCGAGTCTTAGCCTTTCTTTAGCAAGCTGTTCTGAGTTACACTGATAGAAATGGGGTCAGGAGTCACACAGATGCACTGTGATATGATTGGCACTCAGGAGACTCATGGTTTCACACTTTGGGGATTATCCTTCATTTTCCAGAATGCTCTGCCTGGAGACTCTGATGGGATGACCTCACGATTGGCTGGTGGGGGTTCGGGTGTGGAGGGATGTGTATGTGTGCGTAGTTGCACGTTCATGATCACGATCACCTAAGTCCAGAGGAAGATTGCATTGGGATCTGGAAAGAGCGTTTCCATTGAAGCCATTATATAATATAATAGAAAGTAATAGCTGGAAAAGGGGATTCCAGCTGGGACTGGTCCTGTAGTTACAGTCAATGTTTGTATTTTAAATTTATTGCCCTCAATAATTGAATAAATTGGTATAAAGTTAATGCATATAGAGGTATATGTTTTCTTTGTATACATGCTGTTTTTTTCCAGTTAGTAGGTACAATAGGGATCTAACTAAGCTGC
The DNA here is from genome assembly GCF_057382275.1 of Copadichromis virginalis. NCBI lineage: Eukaryota > Metazoa > Chordata > Actinopteri > Cichliformes > Cichlidae > Copadichromis > Copadichromis virginalis. The sequence continues at coordinate 9,038,435 of NC_140628.1, read as the reverse complement.
AAGAAGAAGAAGCAGCAAGTTAAAGTGATTGAATAGCCACTGACTTCATGTGTGTTTATGCGTACATGTTTGTGAATACACTGATTGAATGCACGAACTTATGAACACTGTGCATTTGGCACGTTTTTTCATTGTCTCTCTTCCTGCGTGGCTCTGATTGTGTTCCCCATCATCCCTTATTCCACTTGTAAGCACATCTAAATATAGACCAAAAATTTGCTTAGGGGGCACTCTGCTAGTAGTGGTGGTTAAAGAGAAGATGGGGTATTTGCTGTAATTGTAAATGCATGTGTACAGCCTACGTTTGGGAAGGGAGAAAAGCATAAAGAGCGTCTGGCAGGTTCTGCTGGCTCGCTCTTTCCCAGCTGCTATGCAGCTTATTTGTCCCTTCCAATGTCGGGTGCTCCTCGGAGGGGATGTTTTGCCTTTGCTGAATACCTTTTCAAATACCTCCTTACCTCAATGCAAGTTTCACTCGCTTAACTTAACACACATGGAGACAAGTCCAGGCCCTTTCTGCCTTCTCTCTCCTCCTCATTGCTTGGAAAGTCTGACATTTCTACAGAAAAGAAATGCACACATCCTGTCCTCATTATGGCAGAGAAAGGAAGGGGATCTGGCTAGGCCAATCCTATGGAAGCCCCACACATGAGCCCAGTTGAACAGAACAGGCAGGCAGGCATGCTGCTGCGTTTTATATGGCTCTTGTTCTTAGCCTTTGATGACACTGTTTAGAATAGGAAATATCTAATAAGTCAAGTATTCTGTCTAATGTGCTGCCAGTGGGTTTAGTGTTTGCCTGGAGGTCTTGAAACACTATCTCCGCCACAGCAATAATATACATTTAAAATTCTCATTGGAGTGTGTGGAAGGGAGTGATGCAGAGAAAGAGAGGGGGCAGCTGAGAGTACATGCTGTAATAGCAACCATGTGCAGACTGGAGCAGATGAGGGTGGGAGAGAATGGGACACACCTTGGGTCTGTCTCCTGTGTTTTACAATTCATCATGTTTCAAAAGACAGCAGTAGCTAATCGAAACTGACGTTGTTCCTGTTTACATGGATGGGAAACACTGGGGATAGGCCTCAGTCATGGTGTAACTGTGGTGTTGGAACTGGTGAGTAACTGACTACTCATGCTGCGTCTAACAAACCTGTAGAGTATAAGAGGAGGGATTTTTTTGATGTGAAGTAGTGGTCAAACACACCAGACCCACCTTATATGCTTACATGAGACCTGTTTGCATTCTTTCATTTTTTCCTTTTTTCTTACGTCAGCCTCTGCTCCACTTTAACAAAGTGCTTCTGTGTGTTGTGATCCAAACAGTTTTTCTTAGCATCTAGAAATGTTTCCACACATTTGGGAATTTTTTCAAAAAGTCAAATCATTTGGATATTCCAGCTATATATGTCAGTTCTGGAAACATGTCCAGCAAGTGATTTGGTAGGTAGCTAATGGCAGCTTCTTTGTAGCCTTGGAAGATGGCATTCTTTGGTAGCAGAATAAAGATGCCTGTTTTCATTGTCACTTGAAATCCAGCAACAGATTTATATCATCTGTCACTGCAAGCTTTTTATTGCCACAACGGCTGGAACCCTCCCGACATCCGTTAGCTGGAGCCAAGCATAAAATCTCAGCTGCTTCATACACAATACCACAGTAACTACACAAAACATTTTGATTTTCTGGGGTGAGGCTCTTTTTTTTGTAGACATTTCCAATATTGTAAGAAATGCAAAATGATTTTTAGACCACAGTAAAAAGTCCCAGAGCATGCCTTTAATGTCTCTGTGGCTGTACGATGCTTCCCTTCTTTGGTCAATTTGTCCATGGATTCAATCAAATGAGTTATTTGATTTGTGTTCTCTCATAAAGCCAGGACCAACACAAGAAACTGATTTATAGATTAAAAAAAACAAAACAGCAAATGTTCTCCAGTGTCATTTGCTTCCCTTATCTCCATGGTGATGCTAACACACCAGCTTGCTTTGGTTTGAGATAAGGTCATGTCTTTTATTGCAAACAGACTTCTCTTTTTTAAACCATAATTTTTTATCATAAAGTGGTAATTATTATTGTGTATTTACACTCTTTACCTTATAATTTCATGGCTTGCACAGGTTAGTAGCCATACTGCTTACGTTAGCTGCTGGTAGCTGTTATCAATTTACAAAAAGCAAACATGATAAAGCTAAGATACATTACCTAGACTTTTATGGTTTTCTTTCTTTGCATGTCAGTGAACAACAGGTCCGCCCTTACAAGGGTGGGGGTACTAGTACATCCATTAATCCATCCATCCTCCTCTGCTTATCCAGTTCAGTTGGTTTGCATTCATTCTAGTGATGGATTTTACACTTTTGAAAAATAGCATTTTGGTCTTTTTCAACAGTTTTTTAGGAAGTGCATCAGTGATGGTGCACTGCTGTTTTACTAATCTTTTAATCGCCTTAATTTTCTGCAAACCTTGTTGTGCTTTGGTCAGAAACACAAAACACAAAAGCTTTTTTTCCTTTCTTTTTCCCTCCTATTCTCGTCCTGCTAATGCTAATAACCTTTGCACTTTTTTTTTTTTGCCAAGAACATATGCATCTGTGTCAACATGGCTTTCCCTTCAATGTTTTTATATACAGCTGCGTCGGCATGAGCAGACGCGAGGTGGTCGAGACCCCGTAGCGGGCGCTGACTCTTCATCGCGGCACAGTGGGACTGGACAGGACAGCGGCTTTGGCAGCGACAGCGCTCGCATCCGTATTGTGCAAATAGAGCAACAAAGCGGGGCCAGTCACCACTGCATTGCCAGACCCTCCCACAAGTCCACCATTACCAAGAACCTAAGCTTTATCCCCTTTGACATCTTTCTCACCGCTAGTAGGCTGTCTGTGATGACCTATGCTTGCTCCAGCCCTCCAAAGGCAATTCCCTCTCTGTCGGATACTCCTGGCACACCGGAAAAGATGCAGCCTGCGGATAAGGTAAATAATAAAAGCTTGTCACATGGAAGCTCTTGCACGCATCAGTTTCTGGATCTCTTTGTTATCCACGTGTCTAGAATTATAATAGAAAACATGTACAATAGAATGCAGTATTATTATGTTATTATAAGAGTTATCATGTTTGAGTTTTACAGCAGGTTGATTTTGTACAGTTGTCTAATTGAAAATAGAATTTGTAATTATTTTGTGTGTCTGATAAAAGTAGTTTCATACAGTCTAAATTATAACAATTCAATTTCATATACTCAATTTAATATAGTGCAACATGGACCATCAGTGCTCATCTATCCACATAATAACATTAATATACTGTGTGTGTATTTATGCTGATAAATCATTCCCACAGTCTAAGCAGATGTGGAACTCAAAGACATCTGGGCACCAGTTCAACATAAGCCCACTCGAGATAGAAAAGCAAACAAATAACCGTGTTGTGCATTTGGAGCTGATAAATTAAACTTGCTCACATCTACACAAAGTGCACATTATGTTTTTTGGTTCAAGTTTTTATAAGCAGCACCAAACAGCCCAATTTGATATGTATAAGGTCAACAGACCCAAAGTAAGATCCTCAAATTCCAGTGATTTCATAGAGATAGATAGATTCCTTTTTATCTGATTCAGGTTGGAAAGAGTGCCCTCAACCAGCCTGAGACCAGCCTCCAGTCTGAGTCACATTCAGCCTCGGCATCCCCAACTCCAGATCTGCCTCCAGCTACCCAGAGTTCACTTGCTGGCTTGACTGCTGAGGACATCCTCAACAGCAACACCTCCCAGCCGGCCTCTCCACTGCTGAGAGGCAGCCTGCTCTCCCTGGATGGCCTGCCTACTCCGACACGCTCCTCAGCCCGTCAAGCACTTGGTGTAACCATAGTTAGGCAGCCTGGGAGAAGAGGGGCTGGTGACCAGGTGTTGGAACCCCTCTTGTACCTACAGGTGATGCAACCTTCTGCCCTTCTCAGCTGTCACCACCGCAAACAGAGGATGGAGCTGTCTGTGTTTGATGTGTCCTTAAGAGGAGTAGCTGCTGACTACAAGTGTCTAGGTGAGAGAGATAAATATGTTCCTGGGGATGGCTGGGGATACTTTTAAAGGGTAAATGGATTTGAATTTTGTTATTAAACTGTAGATCCTGGACAAATTGACTTCCATCTCCTCCCATGAGTCATATTCACTCAAACTAATAAATGTGAAACTTCCTGATGTTGACATGTATGACCTTTTATTTTTCTATTCAAGTTTTTATGTGCCTCGTTTTGTTCAGACCCGGGAAAGACTCTACCAGAATCTCTGGACTACAATGTGTTTTGGCTGCAGACAGTAGCAGGAGAGGTGGACAGTAAAACGGGGATTCCTCCCCCTCTGCTCTGCCTCCAGATTAAAGATTTCTTAAATGGACCAGGTGGGAATCGTGCACACACGCACACACTTTTGTATACTCATGCAAAAAAGGCGGGTGGGATTTAACAAAAGGGGGCAGTTTTTGGGGGGTTTTTTTACACTGGTCCCGGTAGGTTTGGATGGCTTCTTTCCCTCAATATATGCAATCATCATTCTGTATTTACTTGGATTTAAATTTGTTTGATGATCCCAAACATTTAAGTGGGACAAATATACAAAAATCAGGGGCTAAATACTTTGTCACAGCACTGTATTTTAGTTAAAACAACAACATGCTTCATTTTTAGCACTGACTTGCACAACATCCTCTGGTGTATAATACCATCCAAAAATCCAGTTTCAGCTCTGGGTTCATTTTAGTCACTTTACCTTTATCCATAAGTTCTTGTTTTTCTTTCTGTGTTTAGTCTTATAACAGCAGTTCAAACAGCAATTTCACAGCCAGTTTTCTATATACTGCACACGAGTAAACACACATGTGAGCACATGATGAGAAAATTATAAGTAACCTTATGGATGTTTGCTTCAGAAAGCCACTGATATCGCAGGTGTCCGTTTCTTTGAACAGTACAATACAATCCCCTGTGGGTTTAAGCGTGTAGTCTCATGCTTCTTTGAATTTGCCTGTCACTGTGTTTGGTTCTCTATTTTTAGGTTGATATGATATCCATATGAGTAGCTTTAAGCTAAGGTTTTTGACCTAAGGGTGTGGTTGACATTCTACACAAATACAAGAGCAATAAATAAAAGTGTGAGTGGGCCTTTGAGTCTCAGTGTGCACAACCTTTTTATCCCTGTGAGCGTGTGTAGGCGCAGAACATCATCCAGAGTTCAGCTCCCTGAACCCAGGCCAGATGTTGCAGATGCATACTCACTGACACCGTCTTTCTTCCACATGCATACAATCATGAACATATACTGTGTGTGTATACAGGGAGCACAGGATGGACTGGAGGTGTTATTGATAATAGTTTAGCAAAGCATATCACTCCCTTGCTCCCACACACTTTACTTCCTGCTGTCAGCTGAAAGCCCTTAGCTGCTCTGTCCACCTGGAGGCCCACAACACAATACAATGCAGCTCTATGTACACCCCAACAATCACACAGTACAAGCAAACACAACCAGATCCATCAGTGACACCACTAACCAATGAGTGAGACCTTTGCACTAGTCCAGATTGCATAACTGTTTTAACAGATTTTAAGGTATATGGTAATAAATGATACTTCACAGTATGTACATTAAGGAGTGGAAAGAGAGTGTCCTACAACATTGGTATGCTTTAATCTGCCTGTGGAAAAGGGTAAGGAAGAGGAGCAGTTATCGCTCAGGTGCATGGTGGATTAAATAGATTCAGTTTATTTGGTTATTAAAAAGTGTATATGGCTCAGTGTTGATTTATTTATAGAAGCCCTGTCCTTTTCACTGAACAGAGTTATATCTCTAATGATAATTATACTGTAGTTATATCTGATGCCTGAGTGCAGCTGAAGTGGAGATGCCAATAATGTGAAATTACAGTCAGGTGTTTCCCTTGAACTAATAAAGAGATGAGCTATCTCTCTCTCTCAGTAGGATTAGCTGCATCACAATCACTCACATTCATTCTCTTTACACACACACACACACACACACACACACACAAAACCATACCACATGACTCAGACAGGATCCAGGCTCAGTGTGAGGTTGCGCCGGGTCAGGCTCTGCTGGAAATTTCGAGAATTGACCACACATGCTACTGGTTCTTCCTCACCCCTTCAACCACATAGTCACACACTCCGACACATGCATCCATACACACACTTTCAGCTTTGTGTTGTTTAGTTGGATAACTCTCTGGGGAAGATAATTATCGTCTTCAAGGTCGGGAGAGAAAAGGAAGAAGTTACACAGAGCAGAAGAATCCCAATACCGGAGGTTGTTTTTCTAGAAGACCCTTATTCACAAAATATTTGGACTGGACGCTGACAAATTCTTTTCTAATTCATAAATGAATCACTAAGTAGTTCAAGAAATGCCTTGACTTGGATTGACTAGCTGAAAACTGGATTATGAAGAACAAATGCATTTAGCATTTTATTCATTTGTCCTTCTGTTGTTTTTACACGTGATTTATTTGTGTGTAAGTCTCTGTAACTATGTGGGTGCTGCTATGTGTATCATGTTTGGCGGCCCCTACTTTAATTTGACAGTTCTTCACATTTAATTTATCTCAGCCCAGCACAGACGGAGAGAAGACAGCTGTGAGGCCACATCTTGCTGTGTGTTTACAGCAATATGCTCGCAATTTCAGCAGCATTTATTCAGCAAGACCAATCAAAGCGGCCCTCCCAAGGATGCTGAGTGGGAAACACCTGTAACATGTGTACTGTAAACTGGATGGTGTTTCAGCATTGACCCCCACTCAGCAGCTGCTCATCAAATACATGCGCGCGCTCACATAAACATAACTAATGCCGATGCTTACAGAACGTCAGCCTTTTCAGAACTACTTGAGTTCAAGGCTTGACCAGCGGAGACATAGACGATAAAGTCCTGAGTGGATCGGGGGGTTTTTTTCCAACACGAGCAGCAACCAGTGAGCACACAAATACGCATACTTTCCCTCCCTGCTCATTTTTTGTTAGTCATGTCCAGAATCGTAACTGCTACCACTCGAAGTCGAGATCCGCCTTTCCTCTGTAAAGAAGGAGCAGGTGATAGATTAGCTTGAACAAATTGGAAACACTGCTCTCTGTCCCTGGTTTCTGTCAAACCAGAGTTCGTAGAAATGTTGTCATTTACTGTATACAAGGGTGTGCCCCTCCGAACCATCCAGACCCTCTCTGATTCAAGTCATCTGAGTGACTTTTTTGTAATGTTGGGAAGCAACAGGTACCCCCCAAAATATTGTTTGCACTTTCGAACCCAGAAAGAAACACATGCCCTTCACATACAGGTCCCGCGTAATTTGACACATTGCCACCTGTGTCGGACACAGGCTTTCCACTGTCAAGTGTCAAGCATGAAAGTCAGCTAGAGAATTCAGAGGGGAGGGGGTGGGAATGAAAACAATGTTTCTGGTAGTTACGCATAATCACATATACCAACGCCAGGTTCAAAGTGGGGACAGCATCACACGTGACCTCGCCAAAAAGCCACAGTAACCTGGGTAGTAAAACGTATTTGATCTCCCACACTACTTTGCAGAGGGGTGTGTGTGTTTGTGCCTGTGTGTATACCTCTGTTAGACCTTGATCTTCCACTTTCTCCAGTGCTAATAGAGGCTGACACCTGAGAAGGGCCAGTCTGTGAGTCCCTGCAGCCTGTTCACATTAAGGCCTGTTATTTAAAAGTATGCGAGCACCACCTTTCAGCCTTCAGGCTGGACGTTTGCTCTTTGCACAAGCCTTCTACTGACAGTCGCCAGTTTAAAATATTTGTTACATTCAGGGCAAACATCAGTGTTTTCAGCTAAATCATTCGTATATGTGAATCTCATTGCTGTTAATGTACTTTTTTTCACCACATTTCTTTCAATATTTATATTTCTTGCCTTAAAAAAAAAATCCCAGTCACCCATGGCCCCTGCTGGCACGCTGCTGGCAGTTTAAAATAAGAGTGACATTTATGTTTTTCCTTCACTTTACAGTATATATGGTTGAGGGAAGGCTTTATCGGATGTCACATCTTAATCCATAAATACAGAATTTACACTTCAGTCTGTAAAACCTAAAAGCCTTTCTTTCCCTCTTGAGGTTAAAGTTTCCTCTTTTTATGTCATCTTTGCCTAGTGAAATCACATGTTCCTACATCTGTCTCTGTTTCTCACAGATGATCAGCTCTAGAAAAGAAAAAAAAACACGTTTTGTTCGATATGTGGAAATTTGATAAACTTCTGCAAAAAAACACTGGAGGCTGTACAGATGCTGTGGCTGTCTCTTCACAGTACTAAACCCCGATAGATAGCAGTGGCCTGTAATCATTTCACACTATAAAAAGGAGGAAACTTACTCTTTTTCCCACTATTCCTTAAGGAATACTTAAATATAGAAATGGACATTTAATATTTAACAATAAATATTCATACATTATGACATCCTGGTTACGAGCAGGAGGGAATTTATTCACTCTTCTTTAAAATCTAACTTTTCTTTAAAAGTATATACAGTTAATGCACAGTTTAGTGGAATATTTTATTCATCATCGTTATTTAAAAGGTTAGTACCTTATTTCAGACATGGGCCTTACATGCAAGAGGATAACTATAACCATGAGTTCCAGTCTAAAAAGTCTGGGTTATAGTTAGCCGTATCGACTTGCACTACTCAGTTTGATTTGGTGAGTTTCAGATTAGTGAAAAAAATAGAAATACCTTGCCATCACTTCAGATCTGCCGTTGGTGGGGGGATAGGACCGGTAGGGTGTAGAAAGGAACTTTGGAGTGAGTACAATGATAATGAGTACCAGGTCTCCATGTGCCGGGAGCCAGGCCATGGCACTAGCTCTGGCTGGTTGATCAGGGACATCTTTACTTGATTACAGGGATGGGTTGATTAGGTTGTGGGTGGAGGAAGAGTAAAAGATAGAAATGACTGAGCAAGAGAGAAGAAGCAGAAAGATGGCTTACATGAAACAGACGGGGAGAAAATGGATTGGTGAAGTAACATGGGAAGGGGAACAGAGGAACCTGGATGAACAGCTGCATACAGCTATTTATTTCACCACTGTAAAGTTTCCTGGTGATAAGTCAAGTGGAAATGATAAGCTACATTGCACAGCAAATTCCACCTATCCTTCCTCCAGCTCGTCTCTGCAGTTATCCTTCCATTTGACCATGTGCTTTACTTCCGCTGAATTAAAAGAGAAAGTATCCCGAAGGCAGATTCAGTCTGTGTGTGTGTGTTTTGGCCTTTCACTCTTGGCAGTGTTCCCGCTCATGTCATTTAGTGCTCTTACCTGGAGAGGAGGTAGACAGGGGGCCTAAAACCCTTAAGAGGCTGTAAACACTGGGCTCTTGATGAGACCATGAAAAACAGCTGCACTAGTTTTGGTTTGGGGTTTTTTTTTGTGGGGGGGGGGGGGTTGCTTCCCTCTCCCATCATCATGAGCAAGTGGAAAAATGGGATAATGGAAGTGGTGTAAAACGGCATTGAGTTAATTCATGTGTCTCTGTATATTCCAGTCAAGTGTTTGAAGGCTGCAGAGCACCAGAGAGTGAGAGAGAGATTGAACAGGAGAGAGTGGTCTCAGATTTACGCGGCTGGCACGGAGAAAACATTCTCTTCTGCTATTCCGCAGTGTCACATTAGGATGTTACAACGAGACAATCAGGAATTTGTGCGTGCATATGTGTCCATCTAAGACGAGGAGAAGAAAGAGATTGAGACTGGACCCAGCTGTCCTTTTAACAGTTTGCATGCAAAGTTGAGTGATTAGAAGAAGAGAGAAGTTTGATTTATGAGACACAGCACCATTTAGTATCCCATGGGTCGGTCAGATAGCTGAAAATCTGCTCAGTGGGACATTGATGAAGCCTGCCTTGTCTTAAAGCCCCCAAATGGATTTTATCCCATTTATGTTTTTCCAAATTTCAACAGCAGGTTTTAAAGACCAAAGACCACAGCCAACAGTGAATTTATTCAATTTTAGTTCCCATTTTGACATAGTTTAAGAGGCCCTGCTCTACAATTGTATAATTCTAAATTGTTACTATATTATAAATATATATATATATATATATATATATATATATATATATATATATATATATATATATATATATATATATATATATATATATATATATATATATATAACACATATATATAAACACATATACATATATATGTGTGTGTGTGTGTGTGTGTGTCTATATGCAAACAAAACAGATTCCCATAGAGATCTAGTTAGTCTGTTTCCATCAGGATGTATTTTTGTTTTTTCTGACTAATAAGTTGTGTTTTTATTACCTGCTCAAACACTTTGCTCTCTCTGCTTCCAGCCCAGTTTTCTGTATCACTCAGCACTTCATAAATATAAGTCAGGATGTGCACAAGCACATGTCCACAGAGGGCGTTGTTGTTTGTAAAGTTTGCTAACAGCACAGATTGACTAACACTCTTTAATTTTGTTTTGTTTTTTTTGCTTTGTTGTCTGTCATCTGTTTTTTTTTCTCTCCACAGCTGAACTGAACATGGAGCTATCACGTCCCTTGAAAATCAGTCCCACTTTGGCAAAGCTGGAGCAGGCCAAAGCTTACCAGAATAAAATCCTACCAAACTATACATGGGACAGCTCAAGTAAACCACCGTCTGCTTCCTCCACCCCTCATTCTTCCCCTGCAAAGACACTTCACAGGGCCTTTCCTCCTCGTGCAGACAAACAGCATCAGGCCTCAGCCCTGGGTAAAGCCAGCAGTGTTGGGGCGCTGGCACTCACCTTTCACAAGGTTTCTCTTCGGACTGCCCAGATTTTAGTGGTTATGGAGACTGACACTCATCCAATGAGGCCCAGCATGACAGTATCAGTGTCTGCCATGGCAGGAAGTCTGAACATGAAGCCAGGGTCTAGGATAGAAGGTGAGTAAACCTGTTTTATTGGGGGGGGATTATTACAGGTCAACTTAACAGGAACCAGAGGGACCAGCAGTGAATGTACATGTAATGTTTTCTCTAATATCCAAGCAAGGTATCTTATGATGGGAAGCGCATTTCAACATGACCATGAAAGCTTCACTAAGTTGTCTAAGGCGGACTAATGACTTCTAGGATTTTGAAAAATCTTTCAAAGTGATTTTTTTGTTTTGAACCACACACCTCTCTCTCTGAACTGATCCCACAAACTGTTGAAGGGAGGTGAATAAACAGGAAACAATGAGGGAACTTGTGCTGTTCCTTGAATATGAATGGGGAATACATTGTTAGCTGTTACACAGCTCAGACTAGAACGAAGCATCTTCCTCACGCTGCTTCTTTGGGGGAGGAAGGAACAATAAACAATCCATCGAGTGCTCAGGGCACGGATCTCCATGAGTGCTGCCTGCTGTGCTTCTGGCAGCAACCACAGTTCATATATTGTGTGTCATTTGTTTCCCTCCAGAGGAAGGGATGATGGCTTGATGCAGCAGCAGGGGTGGTGACAATGCCAGTGAAAGATGTTTAACTGTAATACTCTTGTGTCTGTGGCCAGTAGGACACTTGCTCCTCAGGGGACTGGACACTACTTTCCAGCCCCCTGAAGCCTACATTGTTGAAATCTACATTGCACTCTGTCGTTGTGAAGACCGGGAAGGCCGGCAGTGGTTCTTACAGTGGGACTTTGTGGGGAAGGCAAAGGTCAAAAGCATCACCGTGCTTCTTCCTCAAGTCACTACCCTGCACAGTGGTTACTGCCTCTCCTAAACTACTCCTTAGCACGTGAAAGCTCATATGGGGAATCCATATTGACTTGCTTGTCAAGCAGGCTGGAGAGATTGAACTACAGTGATTTCTCTCCTACTATGGCCAGGCCTATGATACAGCCATAGTCCTACATTGAAACCCAGAAACCTAGAGAATAAGCTCAATAACAACACATATCTTCTCCCAAGTTGTAGTCATCCAGTGGGAGGCTTATGTCCTGAAACAATTCAACCTAATAAGCTGGGATCAGGGTGACCATATTAGTACATGGAGGCTTTCAAACATGCCATTTTACTTGGGAAGGATGGCTCCTTGATGTGAATGTGAATTGATGGTTTAAGTGGTGATGATGTTAAGGTGATAGATCACTGGGCAGAGGGAGAATAGAATCCTCCTCATCCTCGTCGCTATTGTCTCTGAGGGGATCAATCAACAAGCTCTCTGGAGTCGAGGAGCTGTTTGGAAAGACAAAGAAATTTGGCCTCTGCGTCTTCGAACATGTCCACCCAGCTAGTGTCAGCTGAGTTTGGTTTGTCACTGGGCTTTGCCACAGTACTGGAAAAGCAGCAATTTGCTTTTGAGGCTACCGACACTTGCAAACAGCGCTACAGGGTTCTTCCTATCATTACATGGTAATGCTCACAAGAGATGGAATCTGTTAGCGATGGTGCATATTTGACACCCATACAGGCGATGTAGAGGTGACGGGAACTTTTCCCTAAGATGGTCAACCCGCGTGAAGTCCCTAACCTTAGTGAGAGTGGCTTTTCCCTGAGAGGATCTACCAGTAGTCAGAAGCACTACTGCTCAACTTTGACAGCTAGCGAAACAGCTACACAAACATAAGCTCACCGGATGTACTACCTGCAACAATTCAAGAAGCAAATTTATTTTTGTAAGGAAAATATAATTACAGCATAAAAAAAACAAATCCTGAAGCCAAAAAACCCACAATTAGGGACTAGATTGACAGTAGCGCCTGTGAACAGTTAAATTAATAATCCTTGTCCAAGACTGCTGAGGAGCTCTAGTGATCTTACAGGAAGAAAACAAGAATGTCTGGTTTGGGGCCAGAGGCTATTAGAAAGGGAGTTGGCGAATCCTGTGTCCTTGAAGTGATTGGTCTGTTTCAGACAGACTTGATGGTAATGGAGCTTCTGTGATTGATGACACTATAAGGTGCTTCTCTTAGTGGGATAGCGATTGATGTTTGAAGGAAAGCTAATGGATAACAGTTTAATGGTATTGCCTAAGAACAGTTTACATTGTGAACATGGAAGTTAAGTAGGAAAACAGAACCGTGAGTCATTATTTTGCAGATTGCTAAAAATGGGCTTGGACCTTAAATGACTCATTGTTACATGTTCTTTTTGTGAAAACTGAAAAACATCAAACTCGTGATGTGATCCATTTCATTCTGCTATATTTCAAGATATGGCTACTTGCTTCAAGGAAATTCTTGAAACAGGTGGAGCTATGTTGGAAACATCTGTCATGACTTCACCCTGTTTGGCAGAAATAACCAAAATTTAAGACTCTGTAATACTCTGTACTAAATGTACATGCTTTTCTGTGGCGTGTCATTTGTCTAGTACCCGAACTCAGCATTTGGGCCAAGAGAGCAATGAATCCAGGCACCTTGAAAATACAGTACTGTTGCAAAGTGCTCCAGATATCCTATACAAAATGTAGTATAGAACAGATTGTTCATTCATGTGCTCACCTCGATTACATTTTTTTATTCCTTCAAATTAAAAAATATGCCTGAAATGCAATATGTTTACTCTGCAATATGTTTAATTCAACAGCAAAAGCCTAAACCATTGTTTTGGTGAGTGTGTGCCTCTTTATGAGTTGTAGCTTCTGTATATCTATTGATCACTATGTCACTGCATACCAATAGTGAAAGTATTTTCTTTCCATGCTTGTTGTATGATGTCTTTGCCTGTTTGGAAGGTTTTACATTCAGTCATTTACTCCCAGTGATGAACACTGGGAATCAGATCGCACTGTTGCTTCTATTATTATTTGGAATATTGTTGTTTTTTACATGTGCTAGCAAAGTCCTCATCTGCCAACAACAGGGTTTGACAGTAAACTGTGAAGTGAGATGTTTGTGTTAGTCTTGGGTCTAAAGTTGTAGGACTGGGTGTATTTGATTACGTGGGTATGTGTGCATTTGGACATGAGAGAGACAGTTTTTTTCACGCAGTTATGTATGAATGTGTTTGAGGGCAAGATGTTTGTTTTTGTGCTAGAACCAAACCCTGCCTTCATCAACACTGACTATTATCCAGGAGGCTTCACAGTGTTTCCATTATGACAATCAGAACCGCTAATGCTAATGTAAATTAAAGAGCTTCCAATTTCTTTGTGCAGCTGGGTGTGAGCCGGCGCACTATAACAGATGATGAGGGATTTTTAGTTTGTTTTTCACTTTTGCTGTTTCTTGGCACGTCTTCTAAATTGGACAGCAGATGGAAACAGAAGGATAAAATAGGTGGTGGTGGGGAGGGATTAGGGGGGAGGAGATGGCATGCGACGTGCTGGAGATGAGGAGGAAGACTTTCTCATTATCATTCAGGTAGATGTTTTTTTACCTCTGTACCCTGAGCGGCACGTCCTCTGTTTACTGGGGCTGCAGAAGAACGAGGACAAGCTGAAACAAGGCTCCCTAAGTGCCTGCATCTGTTTTACAGATGTTGTTATATAGGGTTACTTCAGATAAAATGATTGTCAAAAATGTTAATTAAAACCTCAAACAATTTGCACTTTGTTTACTCGAATCTGCATAACTGCACGGTGACACAATACTCAGCAGTGCTGCCCTGAACTGATTTTCACCAGCTTTCAGCTTTCATCCATCTTTGATGTGTTGACTTTGATAAACACAGTTGAAACTGTGTGTGCAAGGCAGTGGGGAAAAAAAGCAGTTTAGAGACAATAGCGCTAGTATGAAAGCTAATCCCGTCCCACTCACTGTGCTTTTGAATGACTCTACTATTTATAGTTATTACTCTTTCTTTTGCACTCAGTAATACGTTTCAAGAGATCCGTTCATAATAGTTCTTTGATTTGTTTACTGTAAACACAGGAAGTACAGATTGATTTGCCGTGAACTGACTTTTCATGGGTATTGTTTTCTCCACAATTACCAGCACACTGAAAGCAAGCCATTAGAGCCTGACTTGATGCAAATAAAAAATATGGGGATCAGGACCACTGGTGTTTATTGACATCCACTGGGTTATTCATCCTCAGTTTGGCTCTAAACGTCTTGAAATACTGGTTGTTGTTACGCCTCGAAAAACATAACCTCATGCGTGTCTGTTCCGAACAAGACATTATAACAACTGCCATAAAACTAATGCTGTCATCATGTATGGCAGACGTTTTACTCAACTCCTCTTACATCATATCTGAGTGCTTTGTGAAATACCTGAGACATCTTAGATCCTCTGTACAGATCTCATTAAAGACTGATATTTCATTTCAGCGCCTTTTCTCAGAGCACATGCTGAGCCATGATTTGAGTAAGACTTGGGAAGTTTACGTGGCACTAAATGCTTGTAAAGAGCCTCTTGTTTATATGGGGTAAGACATTAAAGCAAACTGAATAACATGTTTATCTCACCCCGTTGCATGCGGATTTTTCTTTTTGTTTATTTGACAACTTAAGCACACTTATAGATCACAACACACACGGCTTTTTTCCCCATGGGTTTCTTCACATAGCGTTTCCAGATTTGTTGCCACTGAAAGGAGACAAACTGTCTCCAATTACACAGACTGATCACTAGTGACATTAGATGTATCTGCTGACTTTTAGCCTTAGCTGCACTGCCTCCATCACTCACCACTCTGGCCTACTCTGTGCCTTGGAAAGCGAATACCTTGGAATTTTCCAAAGATAAAGGTTGGGATTCCCATTCTGTAAGGTTGAGCCTTTGAGCTGCCACAATAAGTCAGCAGGAATGACCCCCCTGGGAGTAGCTGAACATGAGAGATGTAAGACAGGAGAATGTAGTGCGACTGCTTCTACAGTATGTATTACTACTGTTGCTGCTGTTGTTGCTGTGCTGGTCCTCAGTGGCAGGCTAAGACTGATGGAGCAAATCCTGAGCAGACCTCACGTTGAGGCCTGTGTGTGTAAGGAGAAACGGGAGAGGGAGGAAGTGGGAGGGAGAAGTTGTGAAAGAAGAGAAGCAAGGGGTGTGGAAGATAAAGTAATAGAGGGAGAATAAAGTTAAAGCAGATTAATTAAATCAGGAACAAGGGAGTTGAGAAAAGAGCTTGTTGGAAATGGATTGTGACTGGGAAAAGGAGAAATACTCGCTGAGAAGATAGGTGGCACATAAGGCCATAAGAGAGAGGCATAAGGCACATGTAGACATATATAAGAGAGGACAGGGAGGCCACACTGTGTCCAGTGCAAGATCTCCCCAATATTTGTCATTGCGCTCACCTTATCCTACCCTGTCTTCATCATCCATGCAACATCTGGGGCTCTGTACCTGGTCTTGGCAACCCCCTCTCTGCCAGGGGACAAGATGGAGAGAGAGGGGATTAGGTTGACAGTGAGGTGTGTTACCAGATCCTGTGTTAATGAAAAGCAAGTGGAAGCCCCGCATTCCTCCCTCCATCCACGAATCACCACTCCCCAAGGTAGGGGGGCATTTGTAGTTCAATGAAAGAAAGAAAGGAGGTGTGCAAAAGAGAGAGAACAGATGTCTTGGGGTCCATGAAACAAGACCCTCCCTAATCTCTCAGCTCTCTGACTGCTCATAGAGTGCCCCTGATTTCCTAAGAATGCACACACCCACACGTCCATAGACCCTGTTCCTATAGCGTGCTTTATTTTTGCGCATACAGGCTAAGTTTTGCTCTCAATCCCTTTCTTGTGTGGACCTCCAGCTTCTTCTTCACTGTGTTTTACTCCAGCGCACTTGCAAATGAAAAATTCTTATTGTGAAACAAAGCGAAAGCTACCCTTTGTTTTTTTATGTCCTGTCTTTATCTTTCAGTTCAAGTTTTATTTTGTTTCTTTGGCCAATCTTTGAATTATGATCATGTCAGTTTGTTTACTCTGCTGAAAGAAAGCCACTCTCTTCCATCTATCACATTATTTCTGCTTCAGTGGTCAGGAAAGAGCAGCTGAGTTAAGCCAAGCCAAGAAAAGATTTATATTTATCTGCTGTGATTTGGCACGCTCGCTATACTAATAAATTATTTTCAGCACATTAATAACAGAAATACTATGTCACAGAGAAGACGTGAGGAAGAGGGGTCCGGTCTGTTCAGGTATTTACCTCACATTTCTGCCTGATGCTGATCTTACATTGTTATTGACATTAAATGTAAAAGGTCGATATTTAGGTGATATGAGTTTAATAAGACTCAGTCATCATTAAAACCATGATTTCTGAGTCCACCGGCTTATCATCTAATGTGCCTGCTTTTGTACACACTTGTTGATACTTGCACTTTTCTACAGGTAAAAGTATTTTACAACCATCAAAACTTTGAAATCTTCCAACAGGGACTGTACAAAATGTTTGGTTCAAAACAAGCTCCTCTAGCTTTCTAGAGAGAAAAAGTACTTTCCTAATAAATCCTAGTAAGAAAGTACCGTTACTCTCTTAAAAAGCTCTTTTGTAGTACTTTCTAGGAGTGGTTTTTTTTATGTATACTCTGTCAAAACAGTGCCCAGCTGTTAGTACATTTTACATTTTTCGATTATAGAGAAAGATAGACTAAGTGACTGTAAGAGAAAGCAAGTGCACATCTTCATGAATAAGGTAAATTACTATTCATACAGTTGTTGCTTTATATCTTTTATTACTCGCCATTAGTTTGCCACACAACTCTTTTTTTTTTTAATTGTTCTACTTTTGTTCATATCCAACCAACACACACACACACACACACACACACACACACACACACACACATGGATACATACCATTGGAGTAGCCAAAGAAAAAGAGGCATTTCTTATTGAGTTACATTTGAAAGCATCCATACGGAGCCCGAAGCTGTTTGAAAAAGATTTCTCAAAGTCAGCTTAAAACCTGATAATTTGTCAGAACCCAGCCTTAGGCTGGCTAAAAGAATATCATGTAATAAAAATTCCACTTTTAGGGGAAAAAAACATTCTGTGTAGCACATAGACTTAGCTTCATATGTAGCGTTCATATGAGAAATTGCATTTAGTGTTGGAATAAATGCATATCTTGCATACACAATCTGCTTACGCCTTGCAGCTCTCATTGAACCCATATTTACTCTATTTGTAATGGCTTGGCTGACGTGCAGCTTTTTGCACTGAGCTATTTTGGCCGATAGCGTCCCCTGCTACAAAACCAGTTTCCTCTAGTGTCCTATAGTGGTCTTGTGGTGAGTGAGTAGTGTATTTCTGTGGTGAGTGACAGTATATTACTCCTATTACTCTTACCATCCCAGAAGGTCTTCAGGGGCCTCTCCTGGTTATGTAATGACTCCTTTAGGTTTCTTCTAATTGATACCAGCACGTCGCTGAGTATAAATCAGCCAGGCAGTGGTCAGATAACGGCTGCCAGGGAGAAACCAACATGGTAAATCAGTCTCCGATCCTATCTAATCTATCTAATGTTTGCCAGAGATGTATTTCACTTCAGGAAGATTTCTACCCAACCTTTTCCCCACCACCCACTTGGTTCCTCAAGTGTCAGAGGTTGTGCATTTGCCTGCAGTAGATATATGTGTGTGTGTGTGTGTGTGTGTGTGTGTGTGTGTGTGTGTGTGTGTGTGTGTGTGTGTGTGTAAGGTACAGAAATCCAAATTAATTCTCAATGGGCTTTGTTTATTATCTTGACTCCATTCTAATAATTTAACACAATTACACAGTTATTCATGCACATGCATCCATGGACTATAGCTGTGTATTTGTTCCTCACTTGTTACAGCTGTTTTACAGCTCTGGTGTTTCTAGCAGTCACCTAAGGGGATATATAAAAACCAGTGCTATGTGTATAGTTAATTAGGGCTCAATGGTTTATTTATTCAAAATTAATAAATAACCAGATGGCATATTATTTTAGATGTGAAGGAAAAAAGTATTACTCAACTTCTTAATTTGTTTTCCCCTATTTGTAACCACGATGTACTGTATGTGTACATCGGGCAGAGGTGATTCACTGACATCTGTCCACTGGCCTTATTGATCACCTCTCTTACCAGCCCTGTCTTAGATCAAGACAGTCCAAACAGCTGCCTGTGCACCTATATTTACTTCCTTATTAATCAAGTTCTTACTTCTCTCTTCTCCTCTTGGTCTTTTTCTTTGCCCAATGTGTCACTGTTTGGTTTTGTCTGTGTTTGATACTCATCATTTATAAATATATTGCATATATGCTATACAAAGCCCATATTTCAAATCATCTCACCAGTATTGAAAGATGTTACCTCCGTCTTATGGCAGAATTTCACAGTCCGGCTGCGTAATGTCTTTGGGCTGTCTGCTGTCTCTGGAGACAAACCTACATAGTGGTAATATGGTCATAAAGAGCAAAGGCAAGGATGGGAACAGGCTGAAGAAATGTGCTTCTGACTATTATTCAGCATGAAAGCAAGAACAGAGTTAGCGATGGAGAAAGAAAGGGATTCCCCCTCATTAAAACCACTCCCAATTAGGCTGATTATTGAAAGTGTTGGCTGCTGCTGCTGCTGGCTTTAACATCAGGATGCTGCGGTCAACCGGGCTGTAAATGACGCATGGTGAGACGGGAGGAAATGCTTTGCTACACACTCTGTGAGTGCGACTATGTGCATGTGTGTGTATTTATTTCCACTTGTTCACCTGGCTGTGCATGGTAAACGTCTGGATTTACATCTGTATGGATGTAGGCATTCGGCTCTACTTTGCTAAATGTGCCTATGTGTGACTGCACTTAACCTAAATGTGCTTTTATACATAAGTGTTCATGAAAGATTTTCATCTTAACAACTCAGTTTGGGAGTTCCCTTGAACTGTGTAATAAATCGTAGCCATGAAAATAAACCCATTGTCCACAGTTGAGTAAGTAATAGCCAAGCTCTGTCTGTGCTACGGCACCAGGAGATATTACCAGGTAAGCTGCCAACTTGTATCAACAATGTCTTTCCTGAAAGAAATGAGTCATCCCAGTTTAACTTTTACCCCAGATTGTCTTATGCAATAGAAGTTGTCTTTCTTTGGAACCCCATGTTGTGTTATTGCACTTTAATGTTGAATAAGATGTTCCTTAGTCAGTTGACCAAGCCTGGAAAGATTTGAGTATCCTTGTGTGTCATATCTTCATCACATCATAGCTCACTTTCTCTCTCATATCCTCTGTTCTCGTCTCCACACTCTTTCCCACCATCCGTGTCTATATCTATTCATCTCCTCATTTGTCACCTCCTTCCCCAGTCCCCCAATTCATATGCCTTTCCATCTCTCCTTCAACCCCCATTTATTTTTTGCTTTACCCCAAGTGAACCGCAAGCTCCAAGTAGGCTGTCTTTACCTAAAGCTTTCAAATATAAGGAATAAAAAGTTTTATTTTTGGTGTGGTTTTTATGGAAAAGTATCGATAGTGTAGCCTGCCAATCCAAACACTGTGTAATTTGCCATCTGCTCCATACACATCATGTCATGCACAGTGCATTTTTTTTCTACATACTTATGCTGATGTTATTTCTGGGTGCTAATTCTGAGTTAACAAAGGGTTTACCATGTTTTAAACAGCTTGTATTATCAAAGAGGTAAATCCTGAATGTTTGACCATACATTGCCTCTGTTATGCTGTTGGCAGCTTTTTGCTACATGTCTACTTGTTTCCTTAAAAAGAGGTATCACTGCAGTTCAATGCACAGTTGTTCTGACTACCTTTATCTTATGTTGAGACTTAATGGGATTGCTGTCTTCCATGATAACGGTGTCCCTGTTCACGGGACCTCAGGGCTCACTGAACTGTTTGAGTGTGAAAATGATATGAATCATATTTCTTTCGCTGTTCCCAGATCTTATCCTACATTGGCACCTATGGCCAGTTTTGAACCACTGAGTTCTGGGTTGAATTCCTTATTGCTGAAATGTAAAATATCTTGAAGCATGAAGACTTGCTTTCAATTTCTTTCATAACTGCAGCTAAACCTTTCTCCCGATCAGTCCTGAACACCGCTTTGAGCAACATTAGCCACATCTAATGTGCAAAACATCAGTTTTTTTTCTCCCATGAACTGTTGGATTAAGGTCAGGACTTTGACTTTGCTTTTCCAAGGCATCATTTTCATCTTTTTTAACTATTTTGTTGCTAAGCATCACATCGCTGCATGACCCACTTTCTTCTGAGAAATAATTGCTCCATCAATGATGGTGAGCCATCCTGGCCCAGATCCAGTAAACAGGCCCAAATCAAACCCCATCCCTCTTTGTTTCACAGATAGAATAAGGTTGTTGTGCTGCAGTGCGGTGTTTCCTTTTTACCAAACCTGAGGCTTCTCATTTAAACCAAAAATGCTATCTTTTATACAGGACAGCCTTCTGGGGTGTCTTAATTATCATTAGTGAATTGCAAGTAGGGAGCAGTGTTGTGTTTGGAGAGCTTTGGTTTCCTCATTGGTTTGTCTTCCTCATTGATGCTGCATTGATGACCTCTTGCAAGAGAGACTTTTAGCAACTTAGAAGCCACCAGGGATTTCTGTATGATCTCCCACATCACTCTTGGCATGGTTGATCATGCCTGTGAAGGGTAACGATGCCCTGGAATTCCCTTCATTTGTACACATGTTGTCTGACTGCCGATCAGTGGATTCCACACTCTTCAGAGAACGTTGTGTAACCTTTTCCATCCTGGCGAACCATTGACAATTTTTTTTTTCCTGAAGTCCTTAGCGATCTCCTGTGTTTGTGCTATGATTCAACTTCCTCAAAGCCCAGTTCATTCACCATAGCGCCCACTCCCACCTGACTGTTCTCCCACCAATTAAAAATTCCCATCTACCATAAAATTGAATGCTAAAACTAGAGTTTCTTATACTTTTCCACAGAGATGTGTAATACTGGGTCATTTTCCTTAACAGATAAATGACTGAGTAATATTTTTATGTCATTTCATTAATTGTATTCCTTCTTTCTTTGACTTTTAGGTGTTGTGTGAAAAAACGATGATGTTTTCGGTCACATTTATGAAGAAATATAAAACGGTCTGACAAAGTTCAAAAACTGTTTTGCCTGCTAGACGCAGAAACAGGTGTTGCTTTCTTTGACTTTCCCAGACTAACAGCCAAGTCAGCTGGAGTGAGAATGTCTCGAGTTAAAAGACATGTTTGAAGAACCACTTCTCAGGGCATTATTAGTCATCCAGTGTTGAGGTTTCCAAATGGGCTGCCACCGCTGTAGCTATAACTGACCTGATCAGCCCTCCCACATCAACAGCTTGTTGTCATGTATAGTGAGTTATGGCAGCAAAACTACAAGTTCAGGAGAGCTTGTGACCACAATGATGCGTCTCAGTTTTAATGGAAAGGACAGATGATGTTTCAAGCTTTCCTTATTAAGCTGGGGCTTTTGCTACCTTTGGGGTTTACAGGGTGAGTGGGTGTTTGGCTTTTCTCTCATTGTAACGTGCCTGCTAAACCTTTTACTTTAGCAATTTACAATATAAAGACAAAGATATGCAGTTTCAGATTAGTTTGACTGTTTCAAATACCCCAGTGTGCCTCTGTCCATGAAATGAACTCATGGAGCCCCATTATATTAACTAATGTTTCTGTGTTGTAAATTTTACACCCAGATGTTGTCTAATCCCAGTGTTTCTGGTGGCTTAACACTGAATATAGTTTAGCTAGTTATCTGCACACAGAACACGAGGTCCAAGGCATTTACATATGCCTGTTCCGAGCGAAGAGTAATGTTGTTTCCGTCCCCAGAGAGCCAAGTATTTATGCCATTAACATCAGGCGAGCACAATATCCAGGAGGATGTGGTTGGTGTAACTGCACTGTATGTTTTGCTGCTCTGTTATCACAGTGCCAGACTGTTGTAATTGACCAGTGCAAAAACATAGAGGCAAGCATTTGTGCAGCTGATATTTGAGGTTCGGTTGTTTGTGTCTTTTAATTTCGTCTGGCCCAGTTGCAAATGAACAGTGTTAGTTTTTATACATCGTTAGAGGTATCGATATTTCACTTTGAAACCAGGATTGATTTTCGACTTTTCCCCATTTGTCTGAACCTTTGTCCTTTTTTCCATTGTAGAATTACTGAGCGCCTGCTTCTACTTTACCCACAAACCATTTATCCTTTACCTTCTGTTTTCTCTCTTTAGTTCTGCCCTGTGCTGTGCATGACATTTATTGCTACTTCTTTTGTGTTCCAAGATGCCATTCAGGCCGCCTCTGTGCTGCTCGAGGTAAAAGATGTGTTGGTGAGAACTGGACTAAAGGATCGGAGCCGTGTACTGTTGGGACCATTTTCCTGCAGCAGTTCCTTAGAGGCTCGTTGGTGTCGCCACAGTGGCAGCCCTGGACCCGAGCCCGGCCCCCCCAAACTGCTACTAGACCTGAAGGGAGGCCTCCTGCAGGTTTGTATAGGTTTAATTATCAGGCACAGCGATAGTTGATGGAAATGAGTCTCTCTGAAGAATGCTTTGTAAATGTTTTAATGAGCTTCTTCCTGCTCAACACCAGTCTTAATCTCAAGGTAGACCTACCACCCACTAAAACATCCGCTTAACTGTCATTGGTTTCCAAATTAAACCATACAGCATTTATATGCTGACACCCACTCACATCATAGCTTCTCACAATCTGAACACTCCTCTTGAATCTGATATTCCTTTTTAATTCACCCTGGCTTCTGTCCTCTTTGGAGTGAAGCGATGACAGTAGAAATTACATGCTGTAATTTCACTGTACATTTGAGTCATATCTACTGGTTAAGTGGTGGAATATTAAAAAGCTATTAATAGAGGCTGGGAAGTGGGGGAGAATATGTGTGGCTTTTTTCCTGTCACAAGTTACATAATGCCCACACTGAAAAGTCCCTCTTCAATGTGACTGACTGAGCACATTATTACAAGTGTATTATTCCACATTACTCGCTCAGGGGGAACCCCCTGACCCCTTTTATTCAATGATTCTCTAATGCTCTTATTGCGTGCCCACAAACAGAAACATCACTCGCAACTCAACACTTAATACGTAATCATACATTTCCCTCTGCAAATATTGGCATTTGTGGTGTTTTAATCAAGTGCTGTACGAAAACCACCGGAATTCCCTCAGATTCCTTCTTTTCGTGCTCTCTTTCCGAAAACTTTTGGGGGAAAAAAAATCCCCAAATTTTCCTGTTTTTAAGAGTTTAGTCATAACCCACCCTTGCAAAGCTAGTGAGCGGCGGCCGAGCAGTCGGGCAGCTCCATGTGTGCAGAGTTTTTGACTCAGAGATTCCTGGTCCTTGGTCCAAACCCCAGGCAGACTTGCTTTGATGGAACAGGGGAAGGGGAATGCCGCGGATAAGTGGGGAAGACGTAAGGTTGTGTTGGGTAATGTTGGTAAGGTTGTGAATGGGTTATGATGAGGGTAATCCTGACTCCTTCTCTTCCTGTTTTGGAAAAGAAAGTGTTGATGCAGCTTTTCAAGGAAGAGCCAGAAGTCTGTAACATGTAGCCTTATCCTCATGCCCATCTGTTATTTAACTTCTTTCGACTTTTCCCTATTTGGAGCTCCTTATACTCCCCTTTTACTCTTTTAATCCTTTCTCCCAGTCATCTCACCTTTTTTGTTCTGTCCCAACAACAGGTCTTTTGGGGCCAGGAACACCTGAACTGCCTGAAGCTGATAGAGGAGCACCTCCGTGCCTACTTCCACCTGCAGAAAGGGGATTCAGCTGAAAGCTGTGCTAAAGGCAAGGCCTGCCACACCCAGCCACCTCCGTCTCCAGGCTCTCCCTCTCCTCGGACAGAGCACAGCTCAGATGACTTACGCACAGGACGTTTCCAGTATATCCAGGACTCAGGTGAATGTCAATGTGCTGTATGTTGATCTGATGTAGAGATGATGTGCGGCTCATAGAACAGAGATTGAAATGTAATAATAATAGTAGTAATTGTTTCTTGATAACTTTCGGTCCATAGGATAAACAGTAACAATGGCTGTTTATTCATATATTCGTGTAAGTGAGTTGGACAAACTAAAAAAAAGAGCTTTTGTGACAAAGTGAGATGTCACTTAAGATACACATCGACTTAAATCAAAGTCAGATCAAAGCCCTGTGTGAAAAGAAGTTTCATCAGACATGTCTGCCTGTTTCCACTCTGAGTAACATGGTGTTTATTCCCTCTCTTTGTGCTTTGTGTGTGCTGTCCTTTAGACACACACAGCAACATTATACACAGAGGATCAAACTTCTCTCTGGCTGTAGACCAACCGTCCACAGCTGTGGTTGAGTCTTTGTTTGTTGCACTGTTCAACTGGTCTTTGATGCATTTAATATTCTGGCTGAAGCAGAAAAAAAAAGTACAGTAGTGAACTAGAACCAAGAGGACAATCTGTCTGCAACATGTTGTCCAACTGGGCCCCAGAGCAAAGAGACCAGGAAGTGCCGCTCCCCAGGTCTGACAGGGATAGATGGGGTAGATGGACAGGAAGAGTAAATGAAAGCTTGGTGGAAACGAGGGCAGAATGAGTCTCTAACCCACTTTCTCTCAGTTGAAAGCAAAACCTCATGAATGTATCTGCCTGTTCTTTCATCTGCCCTTTTTGTTGGAGAACAATATGCTGTCCACCTCTAAGAGAGCACAGACAAGAAATGGTTTTATACAAAACCAAAAGTTTCAACTTGTGAAGCCCTGGAACCAAACAAAGCAGAAATTCTCTGCTTGACTGTTTTTTTTTAAATAAACATTTTTCCAAAGGACTTGAATCCCAAGCAGCAGCCACAAAGTGAGTCAAAACACCACTCAGAGGTTTAGATCCAGCGTTCTCCAGCTTTTGCAGGTGCTTGGCGTGGTTCAATCAATAGCCGTTTACTCAATAGCAAAAATGTTTACTTAGCCACTATGTTTATGAAGGGCTCCTTATGCATATAAACACTCAGAAAGCATGGAAACATCCACAGCAATTTCTGAGGCAAAATTGTTTTGGTAGTTTCAGATACCATAGTACAAATAACCATGCAAACATTGCTACACAAAACATGGATGCAAGTTAAATATAGTCCCTTTGAACCAAAAGGAGAAAAAGTGCAAAGAATGCTTTTTTTAACCTATATCTCAGGGGGGAAAGAGGCCACTCTTATAATTAAACCGGATTTCTGTTCAGTTCAGTGTATCAGCGGGTTTTTGCCCCAGAATCAATTTCTGCCCTTTGTTTACTTTTTGCTGTTTTAGTTCTGCCACTTTTTTTCTGTTACTCGTCATGTGTTTTCTCTTTTTAGTCTGTAAGTCTTGCTCTGAAGTATAACCACAACAGAAAATCACTGACAAATTCAATAAAATCCTGTTTTGTTTTCTTTTGTTTTGTTTTCTTTCCTCGCAGCTTCACAGAGACTGCCAGGTCCACATGAGGTGGTGTTTTACAGCGAGACAGACGATACCCCAGGGGTGATGTTGTGGAGATACCCAGAACCTCGTGTCCTTACCTTTGTCAGGATAACACCTGTTCCCTTCAACACCACAGAAGACCCTGAGATCAGCACTGCAGACCTGGGAGATGTCTTGCAGGTAGAAAATGACGTCCGGGGTCTGAAAACAGATCTGACGAGTAACGTTCTCAATCAAAAAGATAGCCTTTTGCGTAATACTTAGAATAACCAAAGTTTTCAAAATAGGCATCCAATGAGCCCACAAACCCACCAGGAAAGGTTTTTCACAGAGGTCGGTGCAAGTGACATTTTCCTAGAGACTTCTACAGGACCAGAAATATTTTTTCAACTACAGGCTTTACCCCCTGGTGGCCATTAGAGAGAATGCGGGTATAAGGCACTTAGTATTTGCATTCTCTTTTCATAGCCGTTCATCTTATGTTATGTTATATTATGTCCCTTCCATAGTATATAGAGAGTATATGTCTTATATGTCTGCCTTTACTCCAAAACTCCAAAAAAGCAAAGAACAGTAATGCATTAACCAATCCATGGTCCAGCTCATTGTGCAGATGCTATAGTCACATACAAAGATGCAAGATTAGGAGAGAATCCACACACCTCTGCCAGTAGTCTTTGCTTAACATCACCTGCACTAAAAGGGAAATAAAGCGTCGTAGAGCTGGACCGGGGGGGGGCGTTGTAATTCCCTTGACATGAGTCATGAGAACTCCTATACACTGCATGTTATTGAATGACAGAGACCCCTGCTGTCTTTCCAAACATGTAATACATGGTCAGACAGCTGTGGAAGTCATCGTGCATGCTCTGGTGTGAATAGCCAGGTGTCTCAAAGCACAGATGAGGTTATATTTTGGCAGGGTGCAGTAGCTACCGAGCCTTCGGGGCCTCAGTGGGGGACAGGACATCCCACTTTTCCTCCTATCACTCATTTCCCCATCCTCTCTTTCCCCATCCTCTCTTTCCAACTTTTCATTCTTAAAGAAAAGAGTCATCCCAAATTGTGGTCTTTTGCATCCTCCTCCATATTCTCTTTTTTTTTCTTGAAACAGAAATATGACATTTGTTAGTGCCTGATAGTGTCATTGCAACAGTCGGTTGGATTTATATTTTTGACCATTCCTTTAGGAATAGAATTTGTGGGAACAGAACATGCAAAACATGTTTTGTCACCCTCTTTTCTTAGCCCAGTCAAAGCCATCTGTGTTTGGTCTGATTTTATTTGAATGGCCTTGTTATTGTGGTTTTAAATTCAATTGTGTGACTGAGAAGCAGCTGTATAGCGACTGATAAATGATCTACCACTAGATTCTCAAAATATGATGCAAGGATGGGTCAAGTACATAAATACAGACAGCCGATCAAAGATTACATTATTGTAACAACAGTTTAGCATTAGTTCCTGATGGCTAACATTGTAAGTGTACAAAGTTTTACTATGACAAAATAATTCCCAACTGGCTTTTAGCTTTTTTATTCAGTTTGAAGCTTTGGGCTTGGATGCCCTCGTCTTTTCCTTCTCCTATTTTTCTCCGGCTGCAGCATAGGTTTCTCATCTCCCCATCTCCTCTCTTTATCTTTCACATTCTTTCCTGAACTCCCATAGCCATTTCACCTACAGTACCGATTCTGTCTGTTTATGTGTGCTGGCCCAGGAGAGGAAAGATTTTGGAAGGTGCTGCAGATGTCAGACTTTCAGCGAGGCCCCACAGCTGTAAAGTCTGTAATGAGCAAAACTCCTGAGCAAACCCTCGAGCTGATTGGCCACATATTGAGTTACAGTAGAGAATTAGAGGGAGCTGATGTGTGTAGAGGAGAGAGAGTTGGAGGAAGATGTGATGATAGAGTTGGGATTGGGGGGAGGGGTTATTGTGGGTGGAGGAATAGGAAATAATATTGAGTGAAAGGGGGTTAAAGAAATATATATATATATGACCATAGAGGGGGTGGTGTCTTCTGCAGTTCTGATAATGCCTACAGAAGCCTCAGTGTGAGAGGATCTGTGTGACAATGCTACACTTTCTCTACTCCAAGGAAGAGGATGTTGATTATTTAGCAGCTGCTGGAAATGACAGGCAGGCAAAAATGAACTGTACGTCCTTCCTGATGTATACTCTGCAATATAATGCGTGTTACTATTACACATATGTGTCCTGTGCACAGAAAATGCATGATGTCAATAAGAAGCATGCATTTACGTCTGCATTACTACATATGCCTGTGCCAGTACGTAAAAGATAATGCCTGTGACTACAGACATGTGTATTAGAGTTGTGTGTATTACACAGCAGGAGTTATGGAACCAGTGGTTGATGAACATATGGTTTCCACATCTTCCACTCTGCTCCTCTTCCCCTGTCATGTGGCATGGTCCTATCTCTTCTGACAAGTCTGTTAAAAGGAATCAGGTGTTGAGGCTACTGCAGGGATAGTGGTGAAAAGAGGAGGCCCCAAGCACACAACTGTTGTTAAAACTCCTTCATGTGGGGATTTGATGCAGCATCTGCAGAGAAATGCAATGGAAGCCATTGCATTTGACAAGTTAGAGAAATCTATAAAGCACATTGTGCAACATTAGTTGTCTTCTATTAGAAAGGACTAGAACTTGTAAAACTGCTGAGCCAGCTGTAAAGGATCAAAAAGTAAGCAATGAGTCTCTCTGGTGTTTTTGTGTCATCCATGTAAACTATGCTGCAGCATGTTCATAGAGCAATGGGTCTGGCTGCTGGTAGTAGTACAAATGTAGGACATAACACACAATGTGTTTGTTTGTTTGTTTAAACTGATTTAAATTCGGTGTTAAACGCTATTCCTGTACGTTTTTGAACACTGCTAAATATGTTGTTGCTAAACTAGACGTGAAAGTAATTCTAAGATATTGGATATCTGTTTACAGATAAATTACATTTACGGTTATTATTTTAACTGAAGTTCTTGGTCATCAGCCAAAGTTATTGCAGTCCCAGGTTTGATTGATTGTAGCCCCAGTGACATAATGGTAACGCGTTGCCTTTTAGGAAACATCAGCAGTCTCGTTTAATTCGCTTTTTTAATTCCTCCCAGGACCAGAAAGAAAGTCCAGCTGAGGGGAACGGAAATGCAGCCATAAAACTCCAAAACACAGTAATGGCTTAGTTTGTATTCCAAAGGAATTTCATTTACTTTACATCAAGACTGAGGAGAGAGAAAGAGAGAGGGAGAAGGCAGTCATAATTTCTCAGGCCTCTAAAATTACCATGTGGCTATGCAGAGATGGAGGCTGATAGATTTTGAGAAATGGAAAGTGAGAGGCATAGGGAAAGAAAAGAAATAAGTAGTTAAGGGCGAGTGATAGTCAGCATTAAGCTGTGTTCATTCCTCTCTGTCATTTATGAAGTAATTCTTTTTTTTAAACATAGCAGGTGGACAGAGGACTGCATGTAAACAAAATAAAAATAGGTTTTCCGATCGGTTTTTCTCACTACCCCCCCCCCCCCCCTTTTGTCACACTCCCCCCTTGCTCCTTTCCTTTAGTCCTTCCCCACTTTCCCCTGCTCTTCAGAATAAATGAAGGGTTGTACTGGCGGGGGGGGGGGGGGCTCCTGCTCTGAGCCTTGCTGCTCGCTTGTCCCCAGAGCAGATCATATTAACATTTTATAAAATCAAGATTTCCTGCATTTAAATAGTTGTGGTTTCCCAACTGGTTCCAGTATCTCAGAGGGGGAATTCAAACCTCCTTCCATTACTCAAAGTCAAATTGCTGCCTGAGCTGTTTTTACGTACGGTTGAAGGGGAGCAATGTCAGAATTTGGTGGTTGGTTGGGGGGGGACTCTTGCCGCTGAAAAGCATCTGATCCCTAATGGAGCATCCACAGGTTCCCACCTGTAGAGTGCCGAAGCAATGAACCGATGATAAGAGAGAAAGGTGACTCATTGTCACCTTCTTGTTACATGCAGTCAGTTCTCTGAATCATAAGCAGGTGTTCGTCTTGCTCTCTTTTCTGTCCATCCTGTTCGTGTTCCCCTCCTCCTGCTTCTGTGGGGCCTGGGAACCATGGAGCAAACACAGGAGCTATGATTCAGCTTGACCCCAGCTCAGGGGAGCTGGAGGAGATGGAGCGTGTTAAAGCAGAGAATAAAAGTTCGAGTTCAGACACAGCATCCAGTAAAGTAAATGTAACAGAGTCTTGTCTCATTCAATTGCCTTTTGTCCATGCCGACTTTTCACAATATGCAATTGTGTTACTGTGATCATCCACTCTCTGTTGAAGGAAGTTGCCCAAATTACTCTGACTTTATTAAAAAAATCACACCATCTGCTCCCCTGCTGTTTGCGTGCATGGCGTTGTGGGGATAGCCTTTCATGTCCCAGCAGGCCTCCGTTATGCCATCGTGGCCCCTCTGGCCTGCGAGCGGTATCATAAAAACACTGCAGCCTGAGTTGAGCCACCAACCTTCAGCCATAACTTGTTTTTGTTAATGTTATATGAAACACAGGTCCACCATCAGCTTCACATCTGTGACACGCCCTTTCCGCCGATGCACTCGTTCTCTCCGATGAATAGAAATGTTGGAAGGTAAACCAGGGTACTCAACTGGGTATTTTACTTCAGAGCGGCACATTTACCCAGAAATAGCGAGGTGGAATTTTAGCCAAGATAACTATTATTGTAGCAGGACAGTGCTCAAGCGGACCTGCATTAGTCACAGCTAATGCACTATAAAAATAAAAGACTGTCCATGTGGTTAATTTGATCTGGAGTTTTTGCACCTCATCCACTAAAATCTCCAGTCCCCCTATAAGAGTTTGGCAGAATAGAGTAAAAACACAAAAAAGAGTGAGCATGAAGATCTCTGCATGGGCTTATTCCTGATTTTCCACACTGATTAATGTTAACATATATCAGCCCACCTGAGACAGCATAGCAGGAGTCATTTTCATTACAATTTTTATTACATCTCTTGAATAAACATTTGTTCAAGCTGATGTCAATTCAATTTGTCTGCTGGCTGATAAGAGGTAGCAAGCAGTGGAATTTTTAGACATATAGGCATCAGTGAAATAACAGAAGACCTAATAGCTCTGTTGATATTGTTAATAAAAGTAATGGCAGACATGGCTGTGGATGTCAGCAGCCACGGCCCCAGAGCGAGCTGAGGGAGTCTTCAGTTGCACAGACATACTTGAGAATTTGTAGCAATCAAACCTGGGTTGGTGATGGAAATTGACTTAATTTCTGTATGTTGTGTATTTGCTTTAGTTTGGCTGCCTTTAGTTAACCTTTAGAGAAATTGTGGTTGTGCAGTCAGACTGAGAGAAGTACAATCATGTGGAGAACAGTCCTGAGTTCTCAGAAACAAAGGTGAATTATATGAATGGAAATATCATCCATACATGCACAATGCTGCCAGCACTTCTGAATATAACATTTGTTTTAAAAAGTGCTTAACATGTAGTGTTGTGCAAAAGACTTGAGTCACGTTTCTTTCTTTTTAGCCAAGAAAATCTGAAATGGGTGCAGTGACTTATTGAAACATCTGCAGACATACATGGAAATACAGCACTTTTTTGTATAAGGCAAAAGCAGAGTTTATACAGGTCTAACAAGCTTGAAAGTCAATATTTGGTATGAGCATGTTTATTGTTTCACACAGTCTGAACTCTCTGAGGCAGTTTTCTTGTCATTTCTTTAAGCAGTCTTCAGGAATAGTTCTCCAGGCTTCACAAAGGATATTTAGAGGTCTTCTTTGGATTTTGGCGGCCTTTTGTTCCATTCTCTATCAACATGATCCCACACTGCTTCAATAATATTGGGCTCCAGGCTCTAGGGAGGCCAGCCCATGACTAATAGGGTTTCACTGTGTGTTGTTCTGTCCAGGTATGCTTTTACTCCATTGGCAGTGTGAAACCGATGCCAATCAGAGTACGTTCCAGTAACATCAAAATCAGATGATACTTTTCCATTAATTTTAACACAACCTTCAACATCCCCCACCTGTGTTTTACAGATGGCTGTAGACACTCACAGTTGTACCTCTCGCCTGACCACCTCCTTACATACTGACAATGATTTGACTCAGAAATTTCAAATTTGGATTCATCACTCCATCAGACCTGTTGCCACTGATTTTCAGTGCAGTTCTCTTGTGTATTGTGGCATACCTTAGCATTTTCTCACTGGATTTGCACCCTTCCACTGAGACCATTACTGATGAGATTTTGGCAAACAGTCGATGGATCAACTGAAAATCCAGACGCATCTCTCAGGTCCTGTTTCAGATCTTTGCTAGATTTTTTTCCCTATTTCTTAACAAGAAAATGTTTAGATACAGTTCATCTGCTGTAGATAGTGTCTTAGGCCTGGCTCTTCTTTTTTTCTTATCCTCTATTTCTTCAGTTTCCTCAGATGTTTTAAGGACATACTGCACACCATGTGCCATGAATATGTACCAAGTTTCCAGCTACCAACACTCATCTTATTGGTGGTATTATTTTATTTCTGTCAAACTTTGTTATCTTTAGAATATTTCATAGATTGAACTAAAGAAATGCAAACAAATTATGTGTTTTTGCAATAAAAAAAACCAAGTGCCTAAATAGAATTTAAAATGGTCTTGTTAAGTTTTCTGTTACTGATTCATCATTTGAGTCAGTTGCCTTTTTCTTTTAATAATTAGGTGATTCATGGGTCAATCTTAAATGTCTCAACCCAAAATAAAAGGTCAGGTACTGCATAAGGACTGGACTAAAAATGATTTAAAAAGCAGAAAATGGACAAACTTTGCGGGTCTCTCAGAAAGACTAGAGAACCATTTCTCAAGATCATCTTAAATAACTACAAGAAAGTGCGGTTTCTAGGAAGCAAAATATAAAGAAATGAGGGGTGACTCAAGACTTTTGCACAGTACCGTAGCTTCTCACGGATTTAAATCAAACCCAAAATGGAACATTAAGTTGGAATTTAGGATAGCAGATCGTTTTTTGGCGTATGTTTTGCCCGCGGTCGTGGTGCCAGGCCTACTCTGTCGAGTTCTTGTGGAAAACACAATCTCGACTCATGCAGCCAAGGGAATGTCAGCTATTCAGGGTTACATGTTGTTTATCAGATAAGATACACACACAATCAGGCAGCGGAAACTGACACTGCCCAGACTGTATGATACGCTCACATACATACGCACACCTGTGTATACACATACGTATACATGCATATTCTCTTTCATATGTACAATTATACATCGTTTTCTTCTTGAACACATATACACAATCCACTTGAATTATACATAGGTGCCTTCTCCTCCTGAAAGCAAGTGCCAGATGTTCAACTTACACATTAAGAAAACTCCTTTTTTCCTCTTTCCGTCATTCTGACATTTTTGGATTTGGTTATCGATTTCATCTCGACGTTCCTCCAAAGTTGCACCACAAGTGAAGGGGAACATGACGTACATTCAACCATTCAAATGTATTCTACTGTACCATATATATACACCTCATATATCCCTTTCTGCATGCCGTCATGTGTATAAAATATCACAGGTGAAAAAAAAGCACGCCTGGTGTTTTAGCAATGCATTTCAGGGAATTCTCAGTGGAGATTCAGCGAGTTTCCGCTCCAGTGGCTCAGCGTTGGGGGTTGCGGGTGCACAACTCTGTCAGGTGCAATTATGAGAAGTTGATTCCAGGAAAACCTGTGTGACATTGATTATATGATGTAAGCTACAGTTACCTCATCCATTCCTCTGTAACAGTACAGCCCTGCACATGAATATATGGATGCATGCACACATTTTGTGAGCACAAGGTTTCTGACACACACAAACTTGCTGACAGTTCCAGGAGTTTGGTAATTGTCTCAGGAGTTTCATGCCTCCGGTAAACAAGTGGACTGTCTTATGTGACATATGCACACCGACAGTACTAATGCACCCAAAGCATACACACGCATTCCTCAGTTGTGTTCACGTTCAGTGCGCTGCCACTACTGATCCATCAGTAGCCAATATCTGCAGGTGCTTGGTTTCGCTGAGGGTACCAGACACCTTTATGTTAATTTTGGTACAGTGTGAGAGGAATGAATGGAGCCCTACCAGTCATCACATCAATGATACTCAATGTGAAAACACTCAAAAACTGATTGTTATTCAGTGTGAGAAACGGCTCCAGGACTTCAATGCTAATGGCCGTCTTGCAGCATGCTGTTGCTGGGTGTTTAGTTATGCTGTGGTCATGAAATGTTGTTATGGAGATGAGTTGTCAGCTTGCTGTGTTGGTGGTCTGTGGTCAAAGCGCTGTCATTTTTTCCAACTAGACGAGAGATTAAAGATCGGTTGTGTCTGAAGTGAGTAAAATTCAAGGTTGAAATGCACATGCCATAAAAAAAAATCACTTGCTCATTTGTTCTCTGAGATGGGGATTCCCCATGTCTTTTAAGGGTCAGTAAAGAATCAATGGTTAATGATTAGCAGACTACCGTAGCTTAATGCGCAGCTAGGGGATCCACAGAACAGAAATGTTACCTGTTATCTCACAGCAAATGATTAATTAGTTTAAGTCTGGGCGTGGCTGTATCTATTGGGACCGCTTAACCCAGCAATGTACATTTCATTCACCTATAGTTCATTCCATACTCTATTATAGTACATAACTAAATCAAGGATGTTTTATCCTAAATTCCAACTGTTCTGTTCCATAATAGCAGACTAAACTTTCCCAAAAGTATGAAAAACAGCTAGTGTGTGTAGGGATTTAGGAGCCAACTGTGTAATGCTTAACAAATACCAAGAGATTAAACTGTTAACCCTCAGTCATAATCTCTGGGTCTCGTCCACAGCATGTCTTTTGTCCCGTCTTCCTTCTCTCACCCCAACTGGTCCTGGCAGATGGCCCCGCCCCTCCCTGAGCCTGGTTCTGCCAGAAGTTTCTTCCTGTTGAAAGGGAGTTTTTCCCTTCCCACTGTCACCAAAGTGCTTGCTCATAGGGGGTCATATGACTGTTTTTTTCTGTATGTATTATTGAAGGGTCTACCTTACAATATAAAGCACCTTGAGGCGACTGTTATTGTGATCTGGCACTGTATAAATAAACACCCATTCATCTGCAATGGAAAAAAGTATATATAACAAGGTCTCACTTGATTGTGTGCCCAAATTCAATAGCCACAATAAGAAATTAAGTTAGTATTTTTAACAGAAAATTACTTAGTATAACTGTAATGCTATAAGGAAACCCAGAGGGTTTCGAAAAAGCCTTGTTGGTTATATAGGTCCTCATGATGTCATTGTGAAATGTGTTTCCTCACAGTTTTGTCAAAGCTCTGAACTACCTGCGATAGTTTTAATTTGTGAGTAGTACATGCAGGCTGGCTGTATGGGGGCAACAGGAAGCAAAGAATGATTAAAGAGTCCAGAAAGTTCCAGAAATCTCAATTTCTACAAGCGCTACGATACACACACACACACACACACACACACACACACACACACACACACACACACACACACATATATATATATATATATATAATTACATATATTTACTATATTTTTTACTTACTTTGCTTTCAGGTACCATGCAGTCTAGAGTACTGGGATGAGCTCCAGCAAACCTTTGTTCCATATCGGGAGTTCAGCCTATCAGAGAGCTGTGCCTGCCAGCTGCAGTTGCCCAGCCTCAGCCTCACCAACCAGCAGAAGGAGCTGGTGGCCTCAGACCTGTGGAGGATAGTACTCAATCATAATGGAGATGGAGATGAACAGAGGTGAGGAAATTTTGCTTTAACTGTCCATATGAGAGCGTGTTTATGTCTACACACTGGTATGTGTGTGAACCTACAGACCGTGTGCCGTCCTGTTTGAGAAAAAACAGAAGGAGAGTGCACCCAGGCTGCTGAGCACAAAGAAGTAGAATGTATCGCTCGCCCCACATCTGGTGTGCAGGAGCAGGGAGCGGGCTTGGAAGGCGTTCAGATCGGCCTAATGAGATTTCCCAGCACACCAAGTGCCTGTCAGGGCCCATCCGGATTCCTTCCTGCTTACCTTGAGTGTATCTAATCGAGGGGAAGCTCACGGGAAGCGAGAGTAGTCAGGCCCCCTTTGGCTCATAAGTTCTTAGGCCTGGCCTGGCCTGGGCTGGGCAGGGTTGAGCTAGGATGGGATGAGTTGGACGAGGCTTGCAAGATACTATAGCACCCCAAAGAGCGTGCTTTTACTCCCTGCCACTGCTTCCTCTTTTCATTACTGTTACATCTTCCGACCTTCATCGATTTTTCTTTTTGTTCTTTTTTCTTTCCTTCCTTCTTTTAATCTTTTTTTCTTTTTCTCTCCCCTTATTTACTTCCATCTGGGATTTAGGGAACTTTTAGCGGAAGAGCGTTGCCGAGCCCACATTCTGTGTGGCTTAGAGAGCTCGAGCAAAACAGAGAGCAAGGAATAAGAAAACATGTAAGAAAAGCAACAGAAAAAATCTTCAGGACCAGATACTGTGTAAAGCAAAATATACATCTGTATTTCATTACAATCATATTCCGAACACTACATTTCCTTTATGTTTAAATTATTTGTCTTTTTTGATCAAAATTGATCCCCATTTCCTTACTCCCTCGTTTCATCTGCCTTACTTTAGTTTCCACCAGAAAAATAACTTGGCTGCCCTGCCAACTGGAAGTAATGAAAATTGTCAACATATGATGCTTATCTTTTTAAGGAGTGCTCTGCTTGCACCAGCATTTTTCAGGTCTTGAGCGTTTCCTGCTGGAGTTTTTATGGTGGATCATGGTAGCAGCAAATTACAGAGCAAATGGTCATTCACTTCAATTACCTTCCATTCAACATCATCAACCATGACATGCAATTAATGTCCACGGAGGGCTTCTCCTGGAAACTGCATGTGTAATAATGTTCCTAACAGCGAGGAAGATCTTTCACATTTCACCTTATTTCATTTCTTTTTTTTGAATTCTCAGTAACTGTATGGCTGGTCTCAGTGTGCTTCCTGAGATGGATGTCACACAATTTGTACACAAACACAAAAGCATTCCACTCTTAATAAGAATCAGATTATTTTAATAAGTCCATTGATTTTCCTTTTTTTTTCTTTTTTTTTTTTGTGACCATTATTTCACAGCTGGGCCATTGCTTTTGTTATTTAAAAAAACAAAGTTTGATAGAAAATCATTTACTGTTTTCTTTAAAACTGTCAAGTACTGAATCCCAGTCATATATTAGGATATTTTTCTCGATATTATTTCCGTATGGAATCATTTTATATTCACAGGGCGCTGTCAGTTTAAAATTTTCCTCATTTATTGCAGTCTCTTTAATGATCGTTTGTAAATATTGTCGGCTTTCTCTATCAACATTTCCCTTCCAGTTCGGATAGTGAGTGTGGGTCCCAGTTACCCTGCGATCAGCTGGTCTCTCCGATTGCACTGGCAGCCTGTACCCGAGTGGACTCGTGTTTTGCACCCTGGTTCGTCCCGTCCCTGGGTGTGTGCCTGCAACTAGCACACCTGGAAGTTCACCTCTGTCATCACCTAGAACAGCTGGGTACAGGTAAGATTTGTAATATATCAAAACAAAATCTCTTCCAAGTCTGAAGTATATTGGGTTTAGTAAGAGGGATTACCTAGGTGTTCGAGAAGTTGACTTCCAAAAAACTCTACCTTTTCTTGTTCTGTGTTTGATCTCTCATGGTAGCAGTAAAGTACACTCAGATATCATCTGTTAGCAGCCCTCTGTTTGATTGACAGCTTAAGTGTCCTTTTGCTTAATGGAATTAATTGACCTCTTGTTTAAAACTCACATCTGTTCACATGTGGATTTGATTTATATTAATCCATTTTATGTTTAATCTTTGTTACTTGTTTCAGTATATTAAGTAAAAAAAATTATGTTTCTCATTCCTCCAGCTCCATC
Source organism: Copadichromis virginalis (assembly GCF_057382275.1). NCBI lineage: Eukaryota > Metazoa > Chordata > Actinopteri > Cichliformes > Cichlidae > Copadichromis > Copadichromis virginalis. The sequence goes on along the minus strand of NC_140628.1, from coordinate 9,000,148 downwards.
TCGACAGCTTCATCCCTTCCTGCCAGACCGGAAGTTACCTCAAGAGCAAGAGTTCATGGGGATAGGTGCTCGGCAGCCACGAGTCTTCTTGCGACAGTGGAGCTACGGACCACGTCATTGTCAGGAGTTCAGTTTTTCCTCTCAGCTAGATTGCAAGCTGTTGGAGTACCGAAACTTAACACACCTTCAGCTTCTACAGCCGTGTCTATTACAGGTTGAGCTCAGCTTTTTACATAGTTCTTCCGTCTTTACAAAAGTTTTTTTTTCCCCAAACGTTGATATTCATTTGTATTTCAGGCCCAGGCTACAGCAACCTGTTGCCCCCAAAACACCTCTTTTGATGTGAATGTGTTTGTGGATCCAGTGGCACTTAATGTCAGCCAGTATGCCATCCACACTGTAGACACTGCCCTGCAAAGCTGGCAACAGGTAACTGCAACACTCCTCATATACTACACCAGATATTTCAGCTGCATAACAGACATATTCCAAAGAATAAAATAAGAATCAATTAAAAAGTCAGCTAAATTGTCGATTATAGATTATTGATATTGCTTTTGGTGATTAAAAATATTGTGTAATTCTGAGGGTTCTTAAAGCAGAAGTTATCATTCAGTGTCTCGTCTAATGTACTTAAGGCTAATGTTGAAAGCAAAAGAGGTTACATTTTCTTTTTATAGCCAAAATTTCACCACTGCAAGAGGAAGTGGCTGCGACCAAAGGATTAGTGTTACGTCCCCACTTAAAAGTCTAGGCGATGAGGGTGGGGGACAGTAACAGTTAGATCCAGGTGGAATGAAAAGAACGCCAGGCAGAGGTATTTAACATAAAATAGATCTTTATTGTAGGCAAACACCTCAATAATCATACAAATGGCAAGAACAAAAGGAGACAGCACCGCTGCTTTAATGAGAAATCAGGGAGGTCAACCCAAAGTGGTAATGACCACTTCAACAAAGAAAGCAACAATAAGGCTTCAACAGAAAGAGACAGCAACGCTGCTAGCAAACAATATCCAGGCAGGCCACACAAACTAATGAAGGCCGCCGTCACTCATGGGCAATCACTGCTCAGTTAAACACTACTCACAAAGAGCCACACACCAGACGGCTGGCCACACGCAGCAGGCTGTCCTACACCTAAGCCAGTAGCACACTCTGACCAGCACAGAGGAAATCCACCAGAAACCTCTCCCTTCTCCTCCACACTGCTCTTCTCCAGCTTATATCACCCCTGAGGGTAATTGGTTGTAACGAGAGCAGATGAGCAGCAGGTGTGACCTAAAGGAGAAGGCAGGGGCAGAGGGAGGGGCCAGAACGAAGGAGGAGGAGAGGGAGAAGACAACACCACGCCCACACACTCCCACAGCCTACCAGGATGTAACATTTAGTGATACGATGGCTTTGGTTAGAACATGTTGGAGGATGATTTTTTCACTTGTGTATTTAAGCAGTTTGGTGCATTCAGACATTTACATTAACAAGGGATTTCCCCTGATGTTTGATTCTAACATTAGCCAAGGGTTATTTGATTTAGAGCCAGGGACTAGTCAGTCTGTAGAGGAAATTCTAGAAAATGCATGTACATTTAGAAACTATGCCTTTGTCCCAGATGGAGTATCAGCTAAACAAACTAATAACGAAGTAGATTTCATGAGAATGGTTTTGGTTGGATGCCAGTGGTAATAAAATTTGCAGGATGGAACTGCCTTTCTGTTTGCTGTAAACTCTGACTAAGTGTGTCTGTTCTTGGGCTTCTAGTGCTTCTATGGTCCTCGTCATCTCTCAGTTCCCAGCTCTCAGCACTGCCTCTGGTAGCCAGGATATTTGTGTGTGAAGTGATGCCCATTAAAACATGGTAAAACTTGAGTGGTGACACCTGCCAAGACTTCATCTGGCCCTAGTCCTCCACCCACTTGTCTATTCCACACGCACACAAACCCACACACACACATGCTGGTTTCCCTGGCTTTGTATGTTCTATCATTGCTCTGCTCAGCTTCGCTGTGCTGACTCATATACTGGTCTCTGGAGACATGAGGCACTCTCATAGTTTTACATGCATGCAAAAACTCACTGCCAGGTGAAAGAAATAATAGTTCTTGTTTTCCTAGGAACAGCTGTGGTTTTTTTTACCTGCATAAAATAAAATTAGGCATGCTATATAGGAAACATAATATTAAATGATTGTTCTGTGTAGCAGCTTTAATACCTTTGTTTTCACTCAGGGGCATCACTGACTCATCGAAAGCGCTTAACCGACTGTGTTAGGTTATTGGTCATATTTGACCCATGGCTTCATGATCGCATCATTTAACACAAGCTAGTTAATGTTCCCTATTTCTGCTGAGTATTTTAGTCATAAATAAGACTTGAGAGCATTAGTCTTATTAGAATGAAAGGTCATATTGCAGCTTTACTGGAGTGTTACAGACATGTTGGTATCCGTGCTGGGCTTTACCCAACATGCCAAGCGTGATTACTTGGGTTATTAGTTGGTCTTATGATCTCAGCCGCACCTCATTTGATACTGACTGTGTGAATGCTATCTTGGCTCAGCGACTTAAACCCCCAAACCGAGCTTTACAATGCATACTCACATAAATGTTGGCTTTAAAGATTGACTTTGTCAAATACAAATACTGAACTCTGCATCTACACGTTCATTCTTAAATGATTAAGTTTGCTGTGCTGTCTTTATTGGTCTACACAGCAGCAGCCTTGTAACTTCTACAGAACCTTTTAACTACCTCTAGCCTTCACCACTTTGCTGAACACAAGGGAAAAACACTGTAATTATAAGGCAAATGTGCTGCATGTGGCTACAGTAGTTCTGGAGTAAGGGGGTAAACAGAGGTCAAGTTTGAAAGGCAGATTCTTGAAAAAAAAAAGTTCTTGTCCACTTCAGTAGATTTGAAAACTTCCTTGATAATGGAGCATTGTTTCCATTTTTGGGGTTTCCAGTGAAAGAAAGTCTTGTATTTGATGACAGAACCACTTATGGGTGCAATTAACCCTCTGACTGGTGAAATCCTGCACTGTAGGGAAAGATTCTTTAAGATAACATAAGATTTGATTTGATAGAAATTCTCTTTGCCCATATTGTCCATGTATGGAAAAACGTGAGCCAAGCTAAAGTGTAATCAGGAAGAGTCAGAAATATTAAGAGTGTCTGACCTTCTACAGCAGAAGGAGGTATCCTAATGTGTGTAATTGTTTCAGTGATTTTCATGTTTCCTTGTGTCAAGGCTGGCAGGCAGGCCTGTTGTGATGTGGCCTGCAGGGTTAGCATCGAAACATAGAGAAGATTCTTCAGCTACAATTGAAACCTCATAACCCAGACGTGGTCATAGGAGACCACCGCAACCAGAACAGCTGGAGTACTTCCAGATGCATAGCACTCGAGTGTAGTATATGTTTGTGATTTTCACTCATTTAGCAATAGTCGGTAATAATACACAGTTGTAGTCATGGTAAATGAAGTGCTCTTGTTTCCATAATAACATCACAAAGGATTTCTGGCAATCGCAAGTCCACAGGCCAAATAGCGTCTCATTAATATCAACATGAATGTATGTTATGGCTGTTGCAAAATACTGCATGTCCCCAAGTAAGCAGGCTTACTTTCGCCCCCCCACCCCCAACCGAGCTGCTGTTGGCTCTAACATCCGTTGAGCCTTCACTGAGTTTTGTCTTAATATAAAAGAGATAAGAGACTGAGGTGTACTGGAGTCTTTTGGTTGCTTGGAACCAAAGATGAGGAAAACATGATTTTTTTTTATTATCTTTCTTCATATTTCTGCCTCTTGTCTTTGCACTCAGTAGTCCCATGTGCCCCAAACCTCAGCACCCCACCACTCTAACCTCAGGCCCCATGGCCCTCTATTTTCAATTCTCAGCCCCCAGCTCCACCATGAGACTTTGCTCTCCCCTAACCCTCAGACCCTAACCCCAGGGAAGTGGCTTTGGTGGAAAGCCACACAAAAGCCCAGTAGTATTTACACACTCTGCTTTCTCACAGAACATTCACAGACTGTTACATGTGGAATTGAGACAACAACAGGAATTTTCCCCCTGTTCATTTTTTTGGGGGGGGTTCTTCCCATATTTGAACGATTCTCTTCTTGTCTTTGTAGCCGGAAAGAAAACGATTCAGAGATCATGTTACTGGTTCTTAGGCTCTGGTCATGTGTACAGAAATATATTGGTGATTTTAGAACTGATAAGTGTTTCATTATGTTCATTTTACAGGTTTCATTATCACCTCAAAGGTGTCTTGTTTCATGAGTGTTTCTTTTAAATGGGTGTCGTTATTTACAATCTGTTTTCCAGACATTTTATTGTTACCTTGTTATTTATATGTAAGCCATTGTGCAGTGCAGATCCGGGTTAGGCTCTGCGAAAGCTAGGTCATTGTATCTGGGTGGATTATGGAAACTGGATCCTTTGATACTGTCGACGATGTTTGAAAAAGCTGTCATCTTGTGCTTTTTAACAAGATATACGTGTTGACTGTTTAAATATCTTTGTCTTTATATTTGTCCGTTTAACTCGGAGACAGTCAGCGAGTGAATATGATTACCGGAGGAAGCTTTTCTGATGTCTGTATCGCATTGCCTTGTGAATCAGAGGAGAAAGACGATACCTTCAAAGAGCGGGCTTAGCAATGGCATCTTAAGATGGCAGCAGGAAGTTTGTAAATCGCAGTGTCACATTGGAAAGGGAGCACAGATAGTGTTCCACTATAAAACTGGAAATGGATTTAAAGCCACTGCTGCAGCTGTCCCATCTATATTTTGCTCTCTCTACCTCTCTCACACACACATCTATCATCAAGTGTTCTTTTAATGGTGTAAACTTTCCCATCCGTTTTCAATAGCATCAACAACCCCAGGACCCTGAACGTGCTTGGCAGTGAAACTCTGAGATTTTACTGCCAGCCTCTTTTAACCATCAACCATCACTCTCCCCCCCACCCACCCCCAAGCCATTTAAAAGTATACAGCAGGCTGAGGTCCCTCTTTGTTGGGGTACTTGAGGAGTTATTGAGAAGTTGTCTGAACTACATTCATGTGCGTCAAGAATCAAGGAGGAGTGTGCAGAAGAGATCCCATCAGAGCCCTAAGAGCCTTTGGAAAGAACTCAAGTAAAGCTTACCCTTGCACCCAAGCGTTCCCTATCCAGCTCAGAGCCATAGTTTGTGCTGTTTTGAATGTGCTTGAATTCCTGAATGCAGGAGAAACACCCCACTCTCTCTCTCTCTCTTGGTTAAACCATTGTTTTCAATAGCAGACAGTGAGCTCTCCCTTCTTGCATGCAAGGTGACGTATGAGTGGACAGCATCCCTGTATGACTCGCAAGAATTTCTGTGCGGTTCAGTGTTGTAGGTGGGCCAGACTCCATCATATTGTTTCCTCCAACACACACACAGTATAGGGATGATACTTACTAACAGGAATGCCTACACAGCAGCCCACTTAGTTTCCAGGAGGTGCAAACTGGCAGCATTTAGCTGTTCAAAAAAAGGATTTTTAAAAATTTAAGGGATTGATAAAGTGACGGGCCTCCTGGAGAGGTCAGAGGTCAGATTGGTCCAGCTGGAATACCTGTCAGGCTATGATGAACCACTCCCCATTTAAAATGTTGTTGTCTCCTCTGATAATATCACTAATTTCCTTCTTCATTGTTAAGTCTATAAATGCATGCATTGTTGACACATGTATATGTGTTTTGACACCCACAACAAATGCAAACTTCCAAAATAAATGCATTTTTTAAAATGTCCTTCCTCTTCCTTCTCCTTTCTTCTTTGTCTTCCCACCTCATCCGCTCATCTCTCTCTTTTTTTCTGCCAGAATGGAAACGCAGAGGCTGAGGAGCTGCTCTACAGCCACTATGTTATTTGTAATGATACGCATGAGACACTGCGCTTTGGTCAGGTGGACACTGATGAGAACGTGCTCCTGGCCAGCCTCCATAGCCACCAGTACAGCTGGAGATCCCACAAATCCCCTCAGGTAACATGCGCACACGCACACCCGAGCAAGCATACATAGCCCATACTTAATGAAATGTCTGATGACCGACAGACTTGTTTTGGTTGATTTTGAATAGAGCCATGCACACATGCATGCTCCTGCACACAAATCTTTTGGACATCAGCGGTCGTCATAAAAGACAGGAACACATGATTAAGATATTTACTTTGGAACGCAGAGCGTTAACATTGTGCAGAATTATGGAAACAGTGAGCACACACACTCTGAACCTTATATAAATGGACACCTGAATACACACATACTGCATACATACGTACAGTACATATGTGTAAAAAGAATGGCTCACACACAATTTCTGTGCAAAAGTTGTAAGAGGTGTGTATACACACACACCAGACACATCATTGTGCAGCGGGTATCTGTGTGTTTCTGTCAGTGTTCTCAGACAGTGCCCTGACAGCATTGTTAAAGAAGATTGATTATATTTAACCCTTTGTGGTTTTGAGGTTGAGTGGAGGGTGGGCTGGCGATCTGTGGCATATGTGTGTGTTTGGTGCACACATGTTTCAGGACCCCCATGCGTTCCACAGCGAGTGTGAGAAAGTCAAGCTTGAGAAAAGACATGGCCATAATTGCTCGCAGTAAGTCAGTAAGTCAAGTTGTATTAATCATCGACCTTGGTTAATCTGTGCTCTTACCTCACTCTTGCTTACAGACGCACGCACACACACGCAGTGCGTGAGTGGCAATCTGGCATATCAGCACAGTAAACACCACATTTAATTCCTGCAGTGAGTCAAAATGACCTCGGTATTTTCAAGGATATTTTGGATGAAAAATTGTCCGAATGGGCCAAATGTCATCATAGATGAAGAATGCGATTCCAAGATAGTTCTGTCATGTGTTATTCCATCATGTGTTTGTGGTATATGAAATATGTGTTCTCAAGATGAACATGATTTGTGAAACTAGATAAATAAGAAATAGTGCAGCTTTGCCAAAAACACTCAGCTAACTTTGAGCTTGACGATTAAAAGCTTGCCAATGTGTCCGCCTCAGCAAATTGTAGCAAACACTCCTAATTACATTTTGGGGTTATAATAATAGTGACACTGATAAGGAAAAGGGTTGTATTTCTTTAATGGTTACTTGGAAGTGGGTTTTATTTCACTATTACAAATCAGTTTCCAGGCTGAGATGTAAGTGGTTTTGCTGTTTTGCTTAAGTCCCACGATGCCGTGGAGCATCTAAAACGACTCTGACCATCACAAACCATCATCTTCTAGTTTTCCTCTATCTGTCAGTCTGCTCGTGACTTCAACTCAAGATCTTCTGTCCTCTTGTCTGCGTATCCCATTTAACTGTGTCCAGTTTTACTGTTATAGGGTTAGTATACATATACAATGTGGAAATTGTTTAGCTATAACATCCTACCACCAAATCCTCTCTCATTCATCCCCTAACCCTCCCCCACGCTGACAAATACTCTAACCCTGCTCAGCATTGAGGCACGGCGTATCACTTTGATTTAACTTTAAATAACCACGCTATACATCAGTTCCACTCCACTTTTTCATGCGCTGTCATCACCATGTTCTGTTGCTGTAACTTTTCAAATTATATCCATTAGCACTTTGCAGCTTGGGAGCCACGGTACAATTACCTCACTCACACTGGTTATACTTTAATGCTATGCATAGTTCTGTGTCTCTTCTTTCCATGCTCTGGAAGGACCCACCAAACACAACCCAAAATCCATTCCAGGCCTCACACCCTGAGCCATAGGTTAGCAATCATTCCCTTGTTGCTGGCTCAGTCCTGGTCTCTCTTTATTCCTATATGAGATCAGTATACCTGCACAGTCTCTGGCTCCTACACTGTTTGTAGGTCTCACTTAGACATTGTGCCGTTCTCATCCCAAATGCACAACTAGTACTTGTCCCTTTCCTTTTCTCCTGAAGTTAGTCATCTGTTCTGATGTTCACATCCATACTGGCTAAGCTCGTTGGTCCTGGTGCTGACTCCCTGTCTGTCCTGTGTCTGGCTAGAAGGCAACTTTGTCCTTTTAGTTTCCATCTCATCCCAGTAGGTGTTGTCGATATGGTTGATTCTGGAAGGGAACTACTCATGAAGGCTTGGCACTTTTCAGTTTTGTGGCTGTTCCACTTCCTTTCTATTTGGTCCATACAGTTGCTTTTGTGTTCCACTCAGTTTGCTGACATTATCCATGGTCACATCTTTCTGTCTAATTTGACTCTGTCCAGTCTCCTAACAATATCACTGCGCCCTTACTTAGTTTTACAATCCAGTGTATCAACCCTCAAACTACTATCCCAGTTTTTATGTATCTGTACATGCAGTATTGTCTTTCCTGGGAGGCCAGGGGAATGTCGGTGAGCAAGGCCATTGACCTGTCCTCATGGTTTTGGTATGATGTGTGTGTCCCAGTTGAATTGTCCCCCAGGCAGTCACACACTCATAAGCCACAGCTTCTAATATGCTTTTGTAAAGTAATCTATGCCTGTTCCTCTCTCGAGCTCCCCTGAGAACACACGAGACATGACGTCTTCTTGAATAGAGGAGGATGGGTAGAGAAAAAGATTGTGGAAGTGATCACCTGGGAAATATGAAAAATTCAAAAAGAGAGTAGCACAGAGTTGTCAGAGGGGATATTGCACAGCACTACTTGAGAAAAACAAGAGGACATGGAAAAATGGAAGCAGGGGCAAAAGATGAGCCATGCTCTCAACACTCCTCTACAATGGCAGCACCGCCAGAAACATGTCTGCTCACTATCTGTTCTGTTCCTCCCACCTTTCCCATTTCTCTTTCGCTTTTCTGTCTGTTGATGATGCACAAGCAACCCTATTTATCATGAGTGCATTGCTGCACCTGAAGTCTTCCCTTCCTGTCTCCAGTTCATACATATAGAAAGAGTCAGAGATGGAATAAGGCCATTTATATGATTAGACAGGCTGTTGTTTCAGCTTGAACTCAGACAGCGAGGCATATTTAAAGTGCCGCAATCTCCTTTATATTGTTCCTGTACGAACGAGAGGTGTTTAATGTGTGTAATCTTGAGCCATCTAACCAATGTACACTTCATACGGTGTTGTCATACCTTCGAGTATCTCGCTTTTCTCCGAAGAACACTAAAGTAGTGTGTTTTCGTAGTGAAACATGAACCTAAGCTCAGGTCAGACTCCCTCTCACTGCTCCTCTGTTTCTCTCCCTTCCACTTTCTCTACCACCCCATCTCTCCTGTCATTCATAACCATGAGACTTATTAAAAGGGTCGATTGAGGCAGTCACGTCCTTAGAGCCCGCTCTCGCCAAACACTTGAGCAAATTCATACCCATGTGTGGACACTCAGACTCACACATACATACACACTGTAATAAAATGTTTCCTAAGGCCTGGAGTCTGTCAGGCTTCTCAGTATAGTCTCTCCCTTTCAAGCTTAGCATGCCTTCACACCCCAGCATTTCCCGGCCAATGCGAAAATGTTTATAAACACATAATTTCCCTAATTTTTATATGCAGTGTACCATTATGTTCTGCGTGTCTTGTAATAGAGAGAGAAACGGATAAAGGAACACATACGGTTAAATTAATACATCTGTTAAAAACCTTCAGGATGGTCATGCATACAACTACACGATCTTTCTCTAATTACGTACAGTTTATATTTCGCACAAACACACTCACCATCCCCACCCTGCTGTTTTTCAAGGCTCTGGCGTGTGGTGTGGATGGTTGAAATATCTGGCTGCTCGTTACAGGATACAGCCTGGCTGATGGAAATCCCTGTGGTTAGTGTGGTTAGCAGGGAGAGGGGCGTAAAAAGCCCCCTGGATTTGAGAAGGACTTTTTAAGTGCCTACAAGGAATATTCCCTATTTGAATAAATTGTGATTTACTCCATGAGCAGGCTTCTACAGTAGAGTGTCTCTGAATGCATGTCTTTGCGTGTTAGTGTGTCTGTGTATGTCTGTGATGTATGGTGTTGCTCCATGTGTTAGTGTTTGTGTGGAAGTGTCAGTGTTGTGTTGGCCGTGCGTGCGTGCGGTTCCCAGGGGTAATGTGCGGAAGATAGCAGCCCAGGACTATTAGTTTGCGGCGAGATTGGCCGTGTTTTTGGAAGCAGGCATGACAGGGTGGTATTTTGGGTGAGAGTGTGTGTGAAAGAGAGGCAGAGGAGATTGAGAGAGCAGTGTTACATCAGTGGAAGCTGTGTGTGAACATGTATATATGAATAGTTGTCTGTGTGTGAACCCTGTTGCTCATGTGTCGCAGTTTTGTACAAGTGTTTTAAGTTTTCAGAAGGGTTCATTGTTTGCTGCTCGTCATTCAAAAGAAACAAATCTCGTCCTTAAAATGTGTCTGGTGTTTTGCTGGAATCTATCAAGACTCAATGATTAAGAAACACTGCCCTCAAGTGAAGTGGTTTAGTCATGCTGTTCATCCAACATTGCCACTTTAACTGCAGTTGACCCTGAGGGGTTATCTCAGCTCCGCTCAGGTTCACCCACTTGCAGACTGAGCGTGAGGAAGCTAAAAGAAAAGGGAGTGCTCTCCGTCTTAATCCCTGAAGACAACCCTGACTCTTTGTCTATCCTTAGATCTGTGTTTGGTAATCTTTTCACACTGACTTTTGCTTGTAGCCATTACCTTAAAATATAAATAGGAGAAGAAAATAAAAAGTTGGAGATGAACACTGAATTATGAGAAAAGGTTTATCCATTTAGTAACACTGAGTTACACAAGAAGAGATGTTGCAGCACATTGCTAAACATTCCTCTGTCTAAAACAATAATACTTTTTTAGTCCACCTTTATTTGTGATGGTAGATTTGAAATTCCTCCCCAGGGTGCTTTAAACATTTGTGTGTTTGAAACCAGTGTCATGCTGTAACATTTCTTCTTCAGGCTGGAAGTTATCCTTTTAACTTGTATGCTTGGATATACAGATACTGTTTCTTACATGTATTCATGTGCGTCCATGTCAGCTCACTAACACTATCAGGTTTCATGATGATCAGCTTGTGCATACTCTGTGGTAGTCCTGGCCAGGTCCACACTGAACATGACACTATGCGAGCCAAACTCACGCACTTTCCCAGTTTGTATGTTTATTTATTGCAAGGGTTTTTTTGTCTCGCTATTGCTGTAACGTCTTGTAATTTCTCTGTATGGATGGCATCCATACTCGTGAATATAATGATGCATATATACACTTTGCTCATTTCATCAGCAATTCACTGTTGCGTCCTTTAAGGCAGCTTAACACAGTTCTTTGGGGATTTACTTGTATCTAGATGCCACAAGGAATTACATCTACACTAATCACTACACCTAAAGGTCAAAGGTGATTAGTAATCTCATGTTCCCTGAATGGTTAAAAAATTTCCTTCCAGACCACAAATCTTACACTTTACCTCCAAGTTTCCTTTGCCTTTTCATCCCACCAGCAGTTTCTTCTACAGTTGGACCTCCAGTGTACAAGTCTAATAATTCTCAAAGGTATATCAGTTTACTGTGCGTATTAGTGCTCTATGCCTCAGCATCCAGTAGGCCCATATACATATCTCCTCTAACCCATTTCCCTTCTTGCTCCTTTTTAAACTCTCAGGCAGGACAAGAAGCCTTTTTTATGTTGAGAAAGTTTTGCTTTTGTTAGTGTTTGTTTTAAGGAAATGTCACTGGAGGGATGAAACATTTATCCCCAGCACTGTTTGTTGGGAGCACACTTGATTAGTGATTAAAGTGGTATGTCTCAAGAAGTTGAACCTCAACCTCAGCCCCTGTTACATTGCACAGACAAAGAAAAATGTTTCTGCAATCAGTGGTTGCCAGTAATTTTTTGAAATCACTTACTTTGAATATATTCTGGGGAATCATTATCAGCTTTCTGCAACCAACCTTTTGGTCTCCGTTCAACTTGAAAAAAAGTACTACATTCATCAGCTCTACACCACGGCTGCCAAAGTCAAGATTTTCATGAGAAATACAGTGAAGACGGACTTCTCCTTCACCACATGTTTTCTTTTTGTCTTTGTATATGTCATTCCTGTTCTTCCTTCCAAATTCAAGCAAGGATTTAGGGGAGTCTGTTTTTGCATTCTTACTGACACTCTTGGAGTTTTTTATTATGATTCCACTCATGTAGACTAATGTCTCTCATGACACTCTTTGTGTATAGACTGTATATTTGTATAATTCTACTGCCTGTGTAGTCTGTCCCAAAGGAAGCTTTTCCTCTGATATTAAGACATTAATTTAATTACCATGTTGATGAGCACTGTGCTGCTGGAATCTCTGTTGTAAATCTTTTTTAACATTCCAATGTGTTAGCAGTTTACAAATTATATCAATTATATCATCCTCTACATCAAATCCTGGGCCTTGAAATGACAACAAAGGCTCTTAAGCAATGGCGTGCAACCCTTTTCTGTGCAGCAGAACCGTTACTGACTGATCATCACATGAAAAACGCGTTGGTATGTTTCGATTACCTTGGGCCACATGTTGATGACAGAGTTTTTTCACTTGGGATCCCAGTTTTAACAAATATACCAGCCGCCATTGTGCTGTGATTTCAGGTACAGAATAGGGTTCCTCACCACAGCTGATGTTTTTATAAGGTGTGGAAAGGATACAAGACAGTGGAGTTAAACACTGATAAAGAATATAAACCATTAAAAATGTTGACAGTGTATCAAAAGCCTTTTGATCTTTGATCTACACTAAAATGCTGTTTAAAGCATTACAGAAGCGGTAAATCCTTCTCTTAAACAAAAAGGTAATTAGTATTACACTCAAAACACCAAATGAAACCTCCTCACTCAAGTCCCAGTTCGTTTTTCTTTTTCACTAGAGAAATGGAACATTTTGGATGCAGTAATTGTGCAAAATGGCACTAAAACTAAGTTTTGTTATTTTGATCAGCTCCTTGGTTGAATGCACTTGTACGACTAACAGTATTGGTTTTATGTGGCCTCTATGGTAGGACGTCATCCAATTAATATGCTCTTCAATCCTGAGGACATCACTCCAGACAGGTTAGCTGTCCTAAAAGAGTTGACCTCAGTTAGCCCCTCTTTCTGTGCTTAATGCTCCTGAACCAGCCTTCTTCTTGATTCTCTACTAAAGCAGACCATAGGGGAGGTGCAGGTGAAGACTGTGATTATTAAGGTCCCTCTGGTGCTGCTCTGGGTTCAGCACCATGGACAGCACCTGGTGCTTTATGGCTAGTCCCACAGGAGCACCACTGGGTTGCGTGGCTGTTTTATCCAAGTGGCCTCACACACATCACTCAAGACCCTGAGACTCGGAAAGGCCTCTTTTCACCCAGAGAACCGTCGCTCACTGGATGTTTTCTCTTTTTGGATCCTTCTCTGTAAACCCAAGAATTGGTTGTGTGGGAAAATCGCAGTAGACCAGCAGGTTGGCCTCACCATGTTTACATGACTAAATGCTTTGAGTTGCTGTCACATGATTGGCTGATAAGATGTTTATCATAATGGGCAGTTTTAAGTAATAAGGTGGCCAGTGAGTGTATATAGACACTGAGGTTTATGTCCTGCTTAAGGGTTTTTAAACGTTGACTTACATATCCCAGTGCTGTGCGGTTTTTATCCTCCTCTCAGACAGAGCTCCTTTTGTCAGTTCTCTTCATTTGGTTCAAGCACTTGCCGTGTCTGCATCTCCTGGAGACTTGAGGCCCTGCATGTCTAAGATGCCTTAGTAAAAAACCAAGGGAAAACTATTGAAGTATGTTAGTCAAGCATAAATCTCTTAATGTCCCTTCTGTCAACCACGGACCCACACAGTGTCTTTTCTCTGAAGCTTCTTCGAGCTCTCAAACCGCTTCTTAGACTTGCAAATCTGAGCTTTGATGTTGTGCTGCTTTGCTTCTTTTGTCAGAAAGAGGGAGCCAAGGAGGAGAGAAGCATTACAGACAGCTGTGTAGCCACCATAATTCCCTCATGTTACATGGGTTAGCCCTCACTGCCCTGGCATGGATGCTGTTGTGTCTTTCGCTGTCGTAATTCTCTTTTAATACATATTCTTTTTTTAAAGGGCAAAGTAATACGTATTCTTTTGTTTTGTTGTCTGGATAGAAACCTGTTTCTCATTTGTTAGGTGGCCAGCTAGCTCCCTGGTCCCAAAGTAATTTCCCCAGACAAGATGGGCCTCTGTTCCACATCCCTCTTTTTTCATCTCTGTCTGTATTATATTAAATAAGATAGGCACTACAGAGACTTGTCAAGCTATTTTTAAACTTTTGTCACATGACATTGAATTCACATGATTTTAATCAGCCATCTAAGACATGCCGCAGCTTCCTCAGGCCTTTTATAGAACCTTGTGTGCAAAGCTACTGGTGTTGATACCTCTGCTCCACATGTCTCAAATCTCCTATTATAGTCTGAGAGAGATGAAATAAAGGAATGGCATTAATGGGGAGACAACCATTGACCACTGCAGCTTTGTCAGCATGTCTGTGTAGCATCGAAGAATGCCAATTGCATCTCCGCTGCAGACATAGACTTAATTTGTATTGTGTGCACCCAAGCACATTCCTGTTGAGGACAATAGACAGATAGGGGTTATAGTGGCAAGAGTGAGTCATTCTGTCTAGAGTAGCGCATGGGTCATAGGGTATATGGTGTTTTTGTGTGCACATTCATGTGAATGTCTCTCTAAAAATCTCTCTCAGAGAGAGTGATTTTATGTATGTTTTACCGTTTGTGTTTGCCATTGATTCCTATGTTGGTCCTGACACCCACATTATCAAAGCAGACACTTGAGTGTTTGCCATATGAAGTACGCAATGAGTCTGTGTTTACCAGGGAGTTAACAGTCAGTCCTTTGGCTGTGACTGACAGATCTGTTACTGTCTTTTACAGGAAAGTTTGTTGGTAATGATTTTCTCCTGGGAAAAGATTAAGCGATGAACTGGGCAGTAGACATGACATCGTTCCCATTAGGGAGGCTGATGGTTTGATTGACTCATTGAGTATAATTTACAGTTTAGCAAGTTGGGGGTGGTAATTCTCAGAAGTTAACACCACTAAATGTGTTGGTCATATGTTTGGCTTCTGCATCTAGTTTCCATGGTAATCTAAAATGTGGATGATGTGATTTCAAAACGTTTACATGGTGTTGATCTTGTATTAAGACCATACTTGGTCTCAGTGATATTATGTGTGGTTTTTAATTTCATCCTTCTGTCCACTCTCTCTGTTACTTGCAGATTAGTCATAATTTCACCAAACTCTTTGTTTTGAAAACATATGTCAAAGCACCGTTATTAAGTTTAGTGGGTGCACAGTGCCTGTGAAGACCTGTTGTTTTAAAGTTTTTGAAGCCTTTTTTATGCAGGCCATCTGTGGCATTAAAACAGAAAAGGAACTTGCACTGACTTAGCATTAGGGAATTTACTTCAACGCAAGATATTTGCTAATGTTACCATACTCATCTGGTTCACTATAAAACCAAATTCAGCTTGAATTCATTAATTAATTCAAATGTCTAAAACATTTACTGATATTTTACATATCATCCCCCAGTAAATGAATAGAACAGATGAACTGAGGTCATTTTAAAAATAAGGATTGGATTTAATACTGTGGTTTGTGACTGCCTGAAGTCTGTCAACCATGGATATGGTGGGATGTTTCCACCCTTGAGATGCTTGGATAGGCCTTCAGTTAGGCAACCTTCAGTCCCTGCCTGTTTGTTGGTCTCTTTGTCTTTAGCTCTTCAGTACGTAAAATCTTGCTCTACTGGACTGAGATTGAGTGACTGACTTGGCCATTGAAAAATACTCAATTTCCCTGCCTTTAGAAACTTTTGAGTCTTTTTTGCAGTTTTGGGTCATTATCCATTTGCACTGTGAAGAGCTGTCTGATCAGTTTTGCAGCATTTGGATGAATCTGAGCACAGAATATGGCCCTGTACACTTAACAGTTGATCCTGACACTTTTATCAGACGTCTAGTAGCGTTATACCTCTGGAAGTCATACAAGCCCATATCAGTCTCTGTGTCTCCAGGTGTCTCTAGATTGTAGACTTTGACAATGACGGTGATTTTAAATGTTTTTAAATTTCAACGGACAAGCACTCCTGCCTTGCTTGCCCTGGTAGAACATCACTGGACCTCACTGTATATTTACTTTGGTTGAATCCTGTGTAGATTTAACCCGAAAGTCCGGTTCAGTGTAGAGGCACTGGCACTTCTCATTGTGGATTTTTTGGATGGAATGTATTGCTTTATCTTCGTTTTTGTTTTGTTTTGTTTTCTTGAATGTGGTAAAGTAAGTAAACAGTGGTGAGGTGATCATTTATAAACCATATAAAACTTCAGCTTTAATATATGGGGAAACAGTGACATCCCACACAGCAAGTAGCCAGTCTGTCACTGAAGTTTCCAAAAAAGGCAGAAAAGAAAACACCGAACAGAAGATGGTCAGATTGTCATGTCCCAAAAATGCTTCACCAAGCCTGACCGTTTCAGTCTTCCCAAAAATCGTAAGACATCACCAAATAGTGTGGTCATTTTGGAAAAATCCAGAACACCCATATTTGACCAGTACAACTCAGTTACAAAAACATTTAAGCGGCATGATCGAAGATGTCAGAGTAAAAAACAGAGTTAATGTAGTTCAAGCAAGAGTGACTGAACCTATTTTAATATCTGTCAGATGAGTCATCACCATGGAGCCGAGCTGAATAATCGGTTGCTAAGTTATATTAGCATATTTGGACAAACATGTCACTCATCATTTTGATATAACTGGGATGTACTGTCCGACCTAAAGACACATGACTAACTTACAGTAATTTCCAAACAGTCAACACAGGTAATTGTTTGATTATTTTAATGACTAGAAAATATGTTTACTTAAAGTGTTTTATTTATCTATCAGGTCAAATAAAATTTGAGGAATTTGGATAATTGCTTGTATTTTGATTATGTTGTGACTTGAAGCCAGAGTTATTATTGGAAACTAAAAAAAAAAACAAGACATTACCTTGGTTAAAATCTACGCACCATAAGTGACACATGGCAGAATATTTAGAGTACATCAAAGTGCTGTCAGAAAATAGCAATAGTTTGTTAACGTCCACAAACTTTCAATTATTCCCATGAAGATCACTCTTTTAGCATAGTTGGAGCCTTCCAATGTGCTGGAGTGAAGCAGTGTCCATCATCAGCCATAATCACACTCTCCCCCTGAGGATTAAAGGGAAATGAAGTGAGGGTGAGATTTCAATTTCACATTTCTTTCACACTCAATACCCATCTTGGGGAATTATCACAATATAATAAATGGGTCTTCAGTTGTTTTTGGACAAAAAAAAAATCTTCTGCTTCGGGCCAGCTGCTGAAAGTGAGTGTTGGAGTTTCTTGTTAAAATATTTATTTCTAGATGAGATTCATATTTAACTGCAGGCTACAGCACAACCTCTGGTTTTTGTGTGATATTTTGTAGAGTTGACATAGATATAAGAGACAGTTACATGTCGGGGGGGGGGGTTAACAATGACCCTTTAACTTTTACTCAGTTGTCAGTTTATTTCACCTTGGCATACCGGCCTTGTCTTGTCAGTTTGCATCACTGGGCTTTTCTCTCATTTCGAGCCCTGGGGTGTATGTCATCATTTTGTTTCGTGAGGTCAGAGATCTTCAAAGTATAAAGCAGTTGTTATGGTTTGTCAACATGCCTAGGGTTGCCACAACTCATATGAAAAAAAAGTATAAAAGATGAGCTCTTTCTCTATTTAGGGTCATCTCCACGTGTTACAGTCGTCTTTTGCTTTTATTTTGCACCTTGCTCCCTACAGTATGTGTACCAATAAAATTCTATATAAAACGATACATAAAGTAAATCAAATTATTAAGCTAAGTTGACTAATTAAAGAACAGTGTGATTAATAAAAAAATTTTTTTGCCTTAAATAAAATCTTTTTTTCCCCATAAATGCTGAGTCTCTATTCAGTTGAACACTGTTGGTGTAAGGCGAGGCTTAATCCGTGTGTATAAATCGGTCACATGTGGCTGGCTGGGTTTTCTGTGTCACAACAGTTGAATACGTCACAGAGAGGCAAAACAACTTCTTATTTTTCATTCTTGTTGTCCTTACACATCCAGTTCATATGTGTCACTGCTGTTTTTTTTTTCTTCTACTGCTTGAGTCAGAGACATGATGAATTAAAACAAAAGCAGCAGTAACTGTTTGAAGTCTGAGGAGAAATGTTATTATGACTTCTTCTTTAAAGGTCAAGTTGAGCCACAGGCATGATAGAGTGCACAGAGACCGGGGGAGGAAGGGACAGAGAAGGTAAAGCAGAGAGAAGTGTTGAAATTGCAAATCCATCCTCACACATGGTGCTGACGCACGGCAGAGGTCTCCAGTGGCTTCACCATCACAAGATTTGCAAGGTTTGGGCCGTTATTGTCACCAGTCTACTCTAATGAAAGTATTATAATATAAATACTGAGTTCTAATCTGTAGGACCTGAGGTGAGCTTTGAAGTGAAAAGGTATCAGTATTAAGTCATGGGAGTAGAATGCCAAACACATTACAGTTCATTTCTCAATTTTCCTCTGATCACAATATTCTTAGCTGGGCTTGATTATGAAATTGTGTGTAATGTAGTAAAGGCTTGGTTCGGTAATATAGTTCTCCACCTTAAGGCTTAAACTTAACCTCTGCCACCTGGCTGTTAAGACCCCTCTGAGTACGTGCACCAAGTAGGAGATCTCAGAAATGTAACTCATTTCCACGCAGCTGACAGCGAGGATGACAGATCTTGTAGAGAGTGAATTCAGGGTTTGATTAAGAATGTTATTGTAAAGAAATCTGTCTTCAAACACTAAGAAAAGACTGCAGTGCTGAGAAGCACATAAGGTCTTGACCAAGGTCCCCCCGTGCCCTTTGACCTCAGGAGTAATTTGTTTTTCTTTAAACACATTGAGTAAATGTTCAGCATGTTGAAGCAACTACCCAAAGTGTAAATGTTCGAATTTTCAGTGTTTCAGTCTGGTCGCTACTCCTCTGGGGGATCACTGACCCCGAATCTCACTCTGCTGCTTGCCCCCGCCCCATCTGTCTTGATAGTCCCATGACATGCTTTGTCTTTCTCATGTTTTCTCCCCTTCCTTTTCAACTGTTGCTAGTTTGATGTTGTGCTGGCAGCAGGGTTGACACAGAGTTTCGGTGCTGTAGAAAGTCAGCCCCCTTGCCTCGGGAAGGGGAGAAGGCTTTAGATCTCCTTCTGTATTTATGATTCTGCTCCTGTATTATGACCAAAATCTCATGAGAAGAATCATACTGTTTGACAAAGGAGTTTCCTTATCATGCAGCTTTGAGCAACTTCAGATAAGAAGTGGACAGATGGTCTGTGAATAACCTCACTGCAGCACAGGTGTGATGGGCATTTGGCCAGACCACTTGGTTTTTGTACTGAATGTTTGTGGATTTAGGTGGAGGCAGCACCCAGTAAATGCTGCATCACTGCATCATGCATTAATTAAAACCCAGTCAGCTAATTGCAGTGTGTATTTTGTGTATCGGTGAAAGCAAAACAGCACTGTTCGGGCTGCCTCTTTACATATTTTTAGCCCTGCTACCATGTCGAGGCGCACAGTTTAAGGAATTATGGGGAAAATGGTTGGGGGGAAATTGTCACCACTCTAAAGTTGTTTGACTGTCAAAAGAAAGGAAAGCGTCTGTTTATTACTGTTATCCTGAGCCTGTGTGTTTATACCAACCACACACATGGATGTGCTCCACACTGAAGTGATGGATATGCAGCTCAAATGGTTGGGGGCCAAAATATGTGCCTCTTATTTAGATGTGTGGAGAAAAGAGTCTTCCACATTCAACCGCACAAGTACACACGCACAAACAATCTGGTCACTACACACACTGCTGTAATAATCTTCCACATCAGCTGTTTTCCACCAGCCAGTTTATTGTGTGCGACCTTCCATTTGTGCTTCCAGCAGCAGCAGGCCTGTTCGGCAACAGTAAACAGGAACTTTGTTGTTCTTTTCCCCCCCTACCAGAATTTCCCAAACAGAGTCCTGTTGTTTACTTGCCTTTTGATCGGGGTAAATAAAGGGCAAGAAGGCTAACCTCTGATGTCTGCTAACTTCTGTCTCTGTTTTTGTGTGTATGTTCTGCTCTGTGCTGTCCTCCAGCTGCTGCACATCTGCATCGAAGGATGGGGGAACTGGCGCTGGTCAGAGGCCTTCAGCGTGGACAACGTAGGGACTCTGCTTAGGACCATTCAGTACAAAGGACGCACCGCCTCTCTCATCATCAAGGTCATACAGCTCAATGGTGTCCAGAAACAGGTACTGTCACTTTTTAGTAATTACTCCTTTACTGACTTCTTTGTTTGTAAAGATTGAAATAAAAGAAATATTACTCATTGGCCATGTAGTTGTTATGGCGGGTATTTTCCGATGAAGGTCAAAGGCTTCCAGAAAGTTAAACATCTTACTTTTCTTGTCGTTGGATCAGAGTTAATGTGAATAGATTTTAGCAGATCTTTATAATTAACTGCAGCGATAAAAGGAAAGATGGTGAACAGCATTACCAACCCCCAGATTTAATTTGTAGAAGATTCCAGACGCAAGACTCTTTATAATTGACAAGCAATGATTTATGGCCCAGATACACCGCAGTAACAAAACAGGACCAGAGTTCTCAACATAATCAAGAATATAGGGATCCTGCAGATTATCTTGCTGCTAACCTGTTAAACATTTACACTGAAAGCAGGAACATGTTTGCTGCATTACGCCTGTTGATTTCTTCTATGTGACACAAAAGCCTGGCTTTTTTCCCAGCACTCATTTCAGGATGAGTGCTTTTTAATCTCCTTTTTTTCCCCTGCTTTTGTATGTTATGATTTAGTAGTTGCTTAGCTAACAACAGACTGTCTTTGTCAGTTTTTGTAATCTGTTTTAGAGCAATAAAACAAAAGCTTATGAACTTTAGGCCATCCAAAAACACAATGTGTCCCATCAATCCACAGAGAAGATCACAGCAAATCATAAACCAGCATAAACCAAATACATACACCAACTGTCTTTTTTTTATTTTCGCTCTAAGAAAAGGAATGAATCATGCTGGAATTTTTCCACAAATAAAAAGCAGAGTCTTCATATTCCTGAAAATGCAGAGATGCCATCAGATTGTAGCTGTGACACTTTGTTATGTAAACAGTGTCAAGTGTCACACACATCTCCCACTCATCCTCCAGACAAAACAGACTCGGCTTCTCACATTCCTTCTACCATCTGTCCCAAACTTTGATTACATCTTGTTTCCATTGGATGCAGTGATAGAGTATGAACATTGGTCATATCCAATTCACAACAAAACCCCCAGAACGGGACGGCAGCTGCCACTACAGAGAAACGCATGAGTATACCTCAGTCTGGGTTTTCTTTTGGGAGGGTGGGGTTCGTCCTCAGCGCCACACCATGTCCTCTCTGTTACCCTCTTTCTTGCTTCTCTATGGTCTTTCATTGTCACCTTTTTAGTGTTCATATTGGCACCTATTGTTAAAAAAGTTTATAAAGTGCAGTTTATATTAATCTCCCTCATACAAGCCCATGCGCACATGCGTCTGCACATGGATGCGTGATTGGTAGAACACTTGTAAAAGCACGTGCATTAGGCCTGCTACTGAAAATTACTGTCAGGATCACTTAAGCCATTGATTATTTTTTGATCAGTGGTTCATCTTTAACATGGAAACAGTGAGTAAAGCTTCATGTTGTTACCATTACAGTGTGTTCAAAAAGAGAGGTGAAACAAAAACAAATTTTCTATGTATGAAACCAGCTTTCTCTCATTTTTGGTATGTGCTGATATGATAGTCTGTAGTTAAATGGAAAAGAGAGTTTTTCACAGGACTTACGAGCCATGTGCTGTTAATTAAATGGTCTTGTTTAACTGATCATTGGCAGCTCCGAAGCATTCATTGCCGCAATCCTCCCAGAAGCACACATCCCAGCAAATTCACCGAGTGCAGTGGTTGAAGAACTACAAAAAACCTTCAAAATCTGTATCTCAAACTCTACGGACATCAATTAGCATGTTAAAGGTTAAAGTTCGTGACAGCACAATTAGAAAAATACTGAACACGTATGGTTTGTTTGTTAGGGTTGCTTGGAGAAAGCCTCTAATTTCTGCTCTTCTCTCTGAAAAAGAACATGGTAGCAAAGTTACTATGTTTCAATTGCATTTGAACACACTGCAGTACTTCTGGAGTCGTGTCCTTTAGACGGAGAAGACCAATGTTGAGATGTCTGGTCCCAATGCCCAGGATGACACATTTGGTTGTGTTTGGTTTACCATCTGTCAAGCACAGTGGTGGAGGGGTGATGATTTGGGCTTATTTTGTGGACACAGGACCTGGGTACCTTACAGTCAGTGAGCTGTGAGGTCATCTGTCCAACAGCTAAAGCTTGACCCAAATTGGGTCATGAAACAGGTCAATCTACAGACGGAGTGAAACAGAACAGAATCGCTGGTCCAGTCAGAACTCAACCGGATTGAGGTTTTTTTTTTAAACTCACTGATTTTTATTTTTTTTAATTGGGAGTCCAGATTTTCCATGCACATGCATATACTACAAGTTTTTTTTAAAAGCACAATAAGATGTTCCACACTCAGAGTACAGTATGTGTGTGTGTGTGCGCGTGCACATATGTGTTTACATTGATTCACACATAAGTCATTTCCGTTCCGTTCAGTAGAGATTGTCTGATGTAAGGGTGTGTGTCTGTGTGTCACCTTTGAGATGTGGAATAAAATGCAAATTAAGATGTGAATGCAATGGTTTACACATCATTTAAAGTAAAAATACTGCAAGAAAGAGAAAGTTTTTTAGCACACCTCTTAACTTCTCTGTTTTGACGTTATCATTACATTCTTTTTTTATTCCTGTTTAGTACAACATCCAAAAACTTGTAAAAATGGGGGATGTATATGAATTGTTAGTGATCTTAAACTGTAAGGCAATGAGGAGAGTTACCCTTTATAAAACAGCTGGAAATCGGAAATTATTCAGGTAGAAGTCAAAGCTGATCTTAGTTGGAAGGCGTCTTTTTGAAAACCGTGACTTTCCTACATTCCCAGTGACATGTTGTAAAACTTATCTCATAATTATAGAAGTTAATTATAAGGCACTAAACATCTTTATTTCTAATTTGGACAATTCTGTCATACAACCCTCTCCCCAGGTAATAATCTGTGGGCGGCAGGTCATGTGCAGCTACCTGACTCAAGACATTGAGCTGCGAGTGGTGCAGCACTACGTGGGGCCCGATAGCCAGACGGTAGTCAGGGAATACTGCGACTGCCTGGAAGCAGGAGCCAAGCTGCCATCCTATGTGCTGGAGGATGCAGAGATGACAGAGCTGTGTGTAAGGGCTCGAGGAGACGATGAGTGGTCACAGGATGTTCAGCTGGAACGGAGGGATAAGAGCAGCAGCAGCTTTGTTGTACAGGTAACACAAGTAGAACTTTAAGTAAGCCTTCCACATGTCCAGTAAAGCTTCCCACTTAGTTTCCCAGAGTCTTGTCTGTACATGTCTTTACGATCAGAAGCTACATCAGTTACAATTTGTTGCGTGTGCATACTAGCAGATTAAAATGCACACGCGTGCTCCACTGTGCCTGGAGCACGCGTGTGTGTCCAAATGCAAGCTGTTGAATGTGCTAGCCATGCACACAAAGTTTCTCTCACACATTGCTCACACCACTACTTCTGACTGGCTCTCCATCCACACAACATGTTTGGAGCCAGTGACTGGACCACCAACTGTGACCGGATCCTCTTCTCCTGGGTGGCCACAGTGGCAGCGCTTCCATGCTGCTACTCACTGTTAGAGAACAGATTGAGATCTTCCCCTCAGATAGGCTTACAAAGACCCTGCAACCCATAACCCAGCCATGTTGAGAGGTAGAAAATACTGTTTATGCTCTCTCATAACAACGTTAACCATAGACAGGAAACACTAGCTGATATGTGGGCACAGGGAAAGGCTTTGAAGGCACTTTCACACCACTGGATAAGCGCCAGCTCCATCCCTGCTGTTCTTGCGCTTGCTCTTTATTTTTCTTGTGCTTTTTTCCCTGCTGTTCTTGTATTTGCTCTTTATTTTTGTTGAACTGTCTTTCTTTGTCTGCCTCTCTCTTTTTTATTTATAAGCCTCACGCTGTTAACAGCTAGCCATCTACCACTCCAGCTCCTGTGTATGTGTGTGTGTTTTGGAAAAGGGGGTCTGAACATCTCTGACTGCACTCCAGCATGCACTGTTATCTTTTTTCGTAGGATCAGCGATTCATTGCACATCTGGATGGCTGGCTCCAAATGAGAGAGCTGCCTGAACTAGTAGCTGGGTTCTTAGATCTCTCTATCTGTGCCTGTCTCCTGCTATTTCACTCGCATGTTTCCTCCCTGCCTTTTACCTTCTCGCCCACACACTGGCTCACTCATCTATCTTCTAGTTAACTCCTTTCTTTACTTCATCGTCTGGCATCAAGCCTGTCCACCTGTCCTGCATCCCTCCATTTTCAGTGTTTGTCTTCTTTTTTTTTTTTTTAAATCTGCCTGATGATTCCCTGTATCAGTAATCCATCTGAGGTATCTCCTTTTTCATATCTCATCTTCCTTATCCTTAAATCTTATTTTCAACGTTTTTTAAACGTGAGCTTTAGAGAAAGCACAGAAGGTCATCGCGACTTTATCCCAGTGGTGAGCATTTTTTACTTGATCACTGTAGAGCATCTGTTTGCCAAAGTTTTACTCCCTCATCCAAATAAGTCTATTTTGCAAGGGTCTGTATATTAAAACTGAATGTTCACCCTGTCTCTTTGCTCTGCTCTGCTGACCCTACCAGTAAATGAAGTCCCCAGGCTGTCATAAACTAAACCGCTTGTAATGTGACTTGGCATCCCAAGACTTTAATGAGGAGTGAAGAGTAAATGGGACAAACACCAGTGACACATTAAGAGTGCTTAGTGTTTGGTGGGCACATTCTCAGCCTTTAAATCTTGCAAAGATTTAACTGACTGTAATGGGCCACTATCTGGCACTAACAGTTGTCAGTCCTCACAGCCATAGTATTGTGTTGCAGGGCTTTAGGGAGACTTAACATTTAACTGCTGAAAGAAGCCAAGAAACAAAGATTTTTAGGACAAAACATCATTGATGGAGGCAGTAAATATCATGCCAGGGGGTAAAAAGGAGCAAAAGCATTAAATTTTATCCAGTTTATTCATATTTTACATCTTAACCACCCATGTAAATTTTAAATACAAGCATGTGTCATTATTAGAAAAAAGATTATTATTAAAAAAGTATTAAAATAAAGGTCATTTTGAATTTGATGGCTGCAACAGGTTTCAAAAATGTTGGACTAGGGTAGCTTCTCCTTTTCCTTTAACAACAGTCTGTAAAGGTCTGGGAACTGAATAGATCAGTTGCTGGACTTCTGGGTCGTATTTTTCATTTCGTGGTGCGTCAAATGTTGTCAACTGGAGAAAGATCTGGAGCACCGGCAGGCAGCCGGACTTTTTTACTGTGAAAGCATGCTGTTGTAATAGATGCATATGCAGTTTAGCATTGTCTTGCTGAAATACACAAGGCCTTCCCTGAAATAGAGGTTATATGGATGGAAGCATAAGTTACTCTAAAACCTTCTAGCATTCATGTTGCCCTTCCAGATGTGCAAGGTACCAATTCTATAGGTAATAATGCACCCACATACCATCAGATTCATCCGACCACAGAGCAGTTTTGCCTCAGTCCATTTTAAATGAGCTTTGGCCCAAAGAAGACACTGGCATTACTGGCTCATGTTCACATATGGCTTCTTCTGTGCGTGATAGAGTTTTAACCTGTGTTTGTGGATGGCACGATAAACTGTGTTCACAGAAAATGAATCTGGAAGTGTTCCTGAGCTCCTGCAGTGATTTCCATGACAGAATCACTCCTTTTTTTACTCCTGAGGGCCTAACCAACACAGGCATCTATTATTGATTTTCAACCTTTTGCCTTGCTCCCTGAGATTTCTCACGATTCTCTAATTCTTTTGATGATACTGCATGAAATATTCATAATCTTCATAATTTTACATTGAGCAACATTATTCTGAAATTGTTACACAATTTATCGATGCATTTTTTTGCAGATTGCATAACGAAGCCCATCTTTTCTTCTGAGAAATCCTGCATTTTTGTATCCACTCACATTACGGCCCTGTTGCCAGTTAACCTAATTAGTGCAAAATGTTCCTGCAGCTGTTTCTTTTTAGTACCAATTAGTTTTCCGGTCTTTTGTTGCCCTCTCCTAACTTTTTTGGGACATGTTGTAGCCATTAAATTCCAAAAGAGCCAATATTTTTCTTAAAATGGTGCATTTTCTCAGTTTAAGCATTTAATGTTTTCAGTGTTCTGTTGTGAATAAAATATGAGATTATGAGATTTCTTAATTATTGCTTTGTATTTCATTTGCATTTTACACAGCGTTGCAACTTCCCATCAGTCATAAAAGGCTCAGGGGGTAGTGTCATCATCCCACTGGGTGGCATGAACACCCAACACATAGATCAAGAATGAGGCGACATAGAATTTTCAAATTCATATCATAGGAAATGCTCAATCTAGTTCAAATATGACCAAATATCAAAGTCAAGGTCAGAGGTCAAGTTTGTTGAAAATCCTTCAGGCTTCTTTGGTATTGATATCTTCTAACAGCTAGTTTGTTTCCTTTCAGGTGCCTTGTTCTAATGGCTCATTGCTTTATGTTCTGTGCACGCTCATCACAATCGAACCCAACTCTCATATGCAGCAAAGAGTGGTGAGCATCTGTTACAATATTTACCGTTACAGAATATTTTAAACCTTTTTGTTTTGATCTCTGGGAACTAAGTAATTATCCAACACTTAAGATTAAGAACTTTACATTTTTGGTGTAATCATTATTTTTCCTGATTTAGTTTTCCTCTCATCAGTTTGTCTTTTCATTGATTGTTCTGTATGAAAACCATGTTCCAGGTGGTTTTCAGTCCACTGTTTGTCATGAGGAGCCACCTGCCGGACTCTCTAATCGTGCATATAGAGAAGAGGAGCCTCGGACTGCGAGAAAGCCAGCTAATACGTGGACAGGGTCACCAGGAGCCCCTGCTAAACACGGAAGCTGACCTCACCCACCATCTCACTTTCCAAGCCAGGTAAAAAAAAATAAAATGCATTGGTCCAAAAAAGGACATAGTAGTTCAAGTAATGTCTAATACCTTTTCATGCTTAAGATCTATGAAACACTATATAACACACCTCAGCTTCACAAACATGTTACATGTTACAATTTCTGCACATCTGACATCACTCCTAATGATGGTGGTAGGCTCTTGCTACGATGCAGTTTAACCTCATATTCTTGTCATTTGGTCTTAACCAAAACTATTCTCTTCCAGCAGACATTTTCAGTGGCCAATTTAGTTGTTGTAGTCCTTTTGCACTGCCTTTATTGTGCACTGCCTAGACAAAAAAAACCTCACCACATGGCAAATAGGTGAGCACCTTCCAGTGGTTTTTAGGTGTAGGTTTAGCAACTTTATGTGCCTAAAAATACTGAATGACAGGATTTTTCAGTGTATTTTTCTTTCTCATGACAGTTTGTCAAGCTCAAATTGTGAAAGAGTGGTTCAGGGAGCATGACATATAATTTTCACACATAGCCTGGGAACGCACACAGAACCAACACACAGAGGAAGCCACCTTGGCTGACACATAGCTTCAATTCTGACATTTTAGGCGGGGCCATCATTACACCTCATTTAGATAAAGCCCCAGCAAAGCAGGTTTTTTTTCCAGTAGTTTGTTTGTGTAGAAATAATACTTTTTTATGTCTATGTTTGCATGAGGTAAAAAAATGTATGCGCACTAGCCCGGTGTCTGTGTGTGGTCCGTGCCTGTCATTGTCTTGGTTAGAAATGTGCCAGTGTAAGTGTGACAGATGCCACTTCATCATGGGCAGAGGCTGTCACATACATCATTGCTACGCCTATTACTTGCCCCAGTTTGTCCTTATGTGTTTGCACATATTTCCCATAGCCTCTGTGTAAGAAACCAATAACTGTACAATTTATCATTGTAGCCAAGTCCATCAAAGAAATGCTAAGAAATTCATTTGTATTTTATCTGTTTTATCTAGCATCACCACTACACCTCATTTCATGTCATATATATATGTACATGGCATGTGTTTTGGCGCATGGTGTCGTTCAGTAACAGAAGTGTTTATGCTTCAGTGTGTGTGGCCCCAAGGGAAATGGCTACCACATGCACATATTGTTTTGTTGTTGCTTCTACTATATTTGTTATCTTTCCAAATGTAATTTAAGTTGTTTTATGCAAATACATAAGGGGGGGTGCTGGGTGGGGGTGGGGGGGGGTCAACCTTTTGGTAGCAAGTGGTGGTGATCTGAATAAACAGAGTAAACGTTGAGTGTAATTGACTCTCCCTGAGAGATTTTTTGTTTTTTTTTTGCTGTAACTGTTGTGTTTAGATATCTGGTCACAAAGTTTGTTTTGATTTCAGCTGCCATAAAGGAACCGCAGTGGCTGTACAGTGACTGGGAATGTATTTGGCCCCTGCTGTTGAAGATAAATCCTTTTCAGTTGTACAAAAAGCAAGCTCAGAAAGAACTAAGTGTCTTGTCTTTCTAGATTGCAACCACAATGCTCCTCGTGTTTACGATCCGTCCGCTGCCTAAACCGTTTCAAACCGCACAAACTTGCATACTCTCCTCTCCTGTCCCCCGCAGCTCAATCCATCCCTCATCCCTCTCCATTCTCATAAGCACACACTACAAGCCACAATTGTAAACATACACACATTTCGTACAGATGCACACAAGGCCCCCCTTCCCCCCGACCCCAAACCCCAAACCCCTAGGACAGATCCAGTCTGTTCGCTGGTCAACAGCTCATCTTTCCTTCCTGTAATTACGCATAGTTGTGGGCTTTAATGGACGAGGTAGAGAACAGAGCTGTGGTCTCCGCACAAGAGACACAGACAAGTCTTAACCAGAACTCTTATGTCCTGCTCTCCTTGTTCTGGCCACCACATTAGAAGATCAAGAGCTACAATCAGAAGCCTCTTCCAGTTTTCCCCCTCAGGAACTGCTCTGGATGAGAAGCTTCCCGTCAACACCTTGTCCCTCTCGTCTGTCTTGCCCCAGATCCATAAGCAATAGCCCCTGTGTTCCCTTTATAGCACAATGGGCTATATTAATAAACTACTGCTCTGGGGTAAGGGGCTGCTTTGCTTTGGCCAAGTGGAACTGGATGCCGCCCAGATAAAGAGAAGAGGTTATTAAACTGTTGGATTTTTTTTCTCTTGTTGTTGCAAAGCCATAATTGACCAGTGTCTGGGACCTAGGTATTCAGTGGGGTTATTTACTGCCATTTAGCTTTTTTTCTCTGATCCTTATGAGTTAGTGTTTGTAAGACAAGACTGTGTGTCATGAAGAGGAGTCCATAACAAAAGGCAGATTGAACCCGCTTCAAGGTTTCAGGGCAAAAGTGGAGTGTAGCTAGGGGTCACTTTAATTGCATCGAAAAGAACAATGGGAATAGTCAGATGTTGTCAAAGGATGTCTTGTTTTATAGTGAAATAAAGTATATTTGAATTGTTTCTGGTGTAAAATAACATACTGCCAAGCCAGATTTGCTGGTAAAAAATGATTTTGTGTCACAGGCAGTGCCTTTATTTGTTTACTTTTATCACACTTTCACTGAACTTGATATCTCCTAATCTTTGAGTTAAATCAGCTGTCTCTTGTGTCTTATCAAATCTAGGGTGTCTACTTTCTCCATGAACACACGTCACAGTCACACGCTGTTTGAGGAAATTGCAATGATTTTATGTTTGTGCTTTCTCTCTTTAGGGAAGATGAAGATGCTTCGCACTGCGCTGTGCCCATCTCCACCAGCCTAATCAAGCAGATACTGAATAAGACTGGACACGAGGACAATCCAGAAAACATCTTGGCTGATTTCTACGGTCCAAAGAGAAGCAATGAGCCTCCATGGCCGTATGTCATCAAAGACGCTGGCAGGTACTCTTTGCATTGCACTGGCTGGTAGATTTGATGTGGGATATATGTTTGCAAGGGTACAAAGTGCTGTGAATATTTCTTTACTGGCAGATGTTTGTTTTTTTTCCATTCTTTACTTAAAAACAGTTTTCTTTCTGTTCATTAAGACACCTCGTGATCTTTTTAATAAGTAGCATCAATAACTCTTTTTCATCCCTGTCATGGCTCTTTTGTGGCTAGCATTAAATTTAAAGTTTCATAATACGCAGCCCACCAGTGTGTTATTTTTCTAATGCTTAGCTTCTTACAGCATTCCTCCTCAAAGCAGAGAGTTGTGCAAGCGAGCCTTTTTATTGCTCACTCTTTGTTCTCATAATAAAACGGTTAACTGCAAAGACAATGCAGAGCCATGCATCAGACATTAGCAGCAATACCACTGCTGTCCCCACAGACCGGAGATTAAGGCTGTCATCCTGTCACAGTCCCACTTTCTCACACAAGTGAGAGGGTCTTGCATTTGGTTATGGCTTGGCCCATCTCTGCAGAGCATGCATCGTATATACACTTGTATGTGTATGCCTGCACTTGTGTAAATGTGGCCCGTGGATGAGTTTACGTATAGTGTCAGGCAGAACACACATGGGAATCTGTCTACAAATGTCATTCTGGGAATCATCTTGATAGCAGCAGTAGGAGACGCAGCCACATGCTCTCCCACAGGCTCCAAGTTACAAAGAGTCCCAGCGGATCTGCTGGACATGTGGGCCATATGTCTGCTTGTGGTTGCCTTGGTTTCCCTACACTTGATACATATGCAAACACACACACACACAGATTGTTGCTATGCACATGTGTGTATACACACTTATACCATTGTGTTGCACTTACACCACCGTACACATCGCTCACCTTTAAATGTCACACACTGCGTCTGTGTGGAGGGCTGGTATCGGGTGTTAGGTTTCTCTTTGAATCGGGCCTCTCTATTTTTCCTGAGAGACAAAGTCCAAGGCCAAAGCTCACTTCCCATCATAGAAAGCGGCAGTTTGTCTAATCTGTGAAGTTGCTGCTCCGAAGGAGCATCGGGAAAAATGTTGAGGGAAAAGGGGGATGTCATTAGGATTAATAGCTCTGATTGCTGTCTTTAAACACACTCAAAACTTGGACAGAAAGCTAAAGCCACAGTTTAATTTGTATATTATTCTTTAATGCTGATAATAGTGATAGAGTTTGCTGTTTGGAAATAGTACTCTGTCTTCCTGGCACAGTCAAGAAACCAGACCAACACCAAGCAAGCTCCTTGGCAGGCAGTGTGTAAATATTGTGCCTTAAAAGGGCAAAGGAAGTTTGAAGTGGTAAATGGTTTTTTTTATTCTCTTTGTTGGGTTTTTAAAGGCAGTGGGGCACCTCCATAATCATTTAAAAAAAACACCTTCTTTTTGTGGTGCACTTGAGCTGCTATGTGTACGGGTTTTGAGAGCAGCAGCCTCTCAAAATTCACACTTTTAAAACCCTAATCTCCAGAATCACTGGGGTTAGACTAAAGCTGCTGAGCACATTATTTTCCATTACAGTTTTGTGATCTCTCCAGTATGATTTATGAGCCCTGCACTTTTTTGTCTCCATCCGCAAGGTCAGTGGTGCATTTAACCACACACACACTACCATAAACACCAGTAAATGGTAAAGAAAAGCTGTTCCCAGTGTTTTTGGTCCCATTTCACTGCAGTCAGTCTTTGGGTTTGTGACAAGTTTGAGCTGACAGGTTGGTAGGTTGAGCAGAGTCCAGGCGGCCTTGTGGGAGAGAGAAGACTGGTTTGCCTTTGATGGCTTTGAACTTCAGAGTAAGTCTGAGTTTGTTTGGTTCTCTTCTGGCACTCAGCACTGTTTAGGGCTCACAAGATGATGATTACCATGAAATGAGTGCCGTGTCAGTGAATTAGTGGAAAAATGAGTCTGTCTGTCTGCCTGTTTGTCTGTGTCTCAACATGCCCATGTGTGATCCCAAATGTCTTGTCAACTGTTCTCTGGATCTGTTTGTATTGCATAACTTGTTTGCAGACCACTTCTGTCTGTGTATTTGTTTAGCTTGTGTGACTGCTGTCAGTACATTATTGGTCAGCACGAGGTGTGATCAAAAAGTTCTGAGAACAAGAACAAAAAAAATCAAAAGCCTTTCAAGATTTCAATTTGGCGTATCTCACGTTCGAGGTCAGTGACTCATTACACCACTGGACTGTTTTCAGCAAAGCTGCTATTTTTAGATCTCTCAGTGGAACTGAGAGGAATGTCTCTCAGCACTTGAGCAGCTGCAGTGGGTGCTGGTACTCCTTCCATGTCTCAAAATGGCGATCCTGCAGCTTAACGTTCATCTGAGCTGCCACTCCGAGTCCAGATCATTTTCTCTGAACGTTCTTCCTCAGACACTTCAGTGCGCTACAGCTCTGCATCGATAGTCTCAGCCAGGGGTCGAATTCATAATACACAACCCGATCAACGCTGGGTAAAAATGACGAGCTTGCTCTCTGTATCGCTCCTCACCTCACACCTTAACCCTTCACACAAATGTTGGACCTGTTTGTTTGTTCTCTGCTCAAATTTGAGATCTATGGTGACATCACAGTCAGTGCACACAATCACTGATTATAAGCACAGTTGAAGTGGTTAGAATGAGACAACCAAGAAACTGTCTAAAAATATCAGGAGCCTTGGAAGCTGCCCAATCTGATATGTCAGATTTGCCAAATTTAAACCATGTAAGGTTTCCATTTTTATGGAGTGTTTTGATAAAGTTGATCATTAAGACTGAAAGGGTGAGACATTTAGTTCTTGTACGGTGCAGCAGTGCTTAAAATACTTTAGTGTAAAATGATGCAAACCTTCGACTCAAGTGACCATTTTCCTCAAATCAACTTCTCCATACTGGGATTCTGCTGGAGTGATTTATCCAAGAAGTGTTCTCTTCCAACAGGTCAGTGCTCGAGCCTCTTGCACAATGGGACAGTCCTATGCAGGTGAAGCTCTCCTGCTGGAAACCTGGTCTAAACACACTCCTGGTGGAGCTGCTCCCCTGGGCCTTACTGGCCAATGATTCCCAATGGGATCTCTGGCTTTTTGAGGGAGAGACCATCGTACTGCAGATACCAGCCGGCAAGGTCATTGTACCGCCCAACTTCAAGGTAGAGTGCGACAAGATCTTTTGTATGCATATGGGAGTATGTAAATGTATATGGGAGTTGTTTAAACACTCAAAGCTACAAAAGATAAAAATGGCCCAAGTCCCTAAAATCTCCTTATATTCCACAGATTCTGTATCATAGCCTTAAAGATCAGTAAGAGTCCAAAACAAAGTGTCAAACTTTCATTTATTACTTATTTTTCTTCAGCAGAAGTACATTTCCAGTAAAACTCATTCTTATTTTGAAAGACATTAATAGACTGTATTGTACTTGCCAACGTCTTTGTGACATCATGACAATAGTCGTAATAATTCAGCAAATATATATTTTGACATCAGGACATGGATGTCTTTTTGTGGCATTAAAGCCATTATTATGGAACCAGCTCTTTTCTCACTTCAGTCTCGACTAATAAGCACAAAACCTGAGATCATTCACCAGAGCTGCATTACAACAATATTCCCTGCCTAAGTCTTTAACTGCGGCCAAGCTCTGTCACCGTATACTGCAGGCATGCATTCTCACTGGCTTCTGAGATCAGAAAGAACAGCCTGCAGATGGTTTTCCCCCTTTGGAACGTAACACACACACACATACGCACATTTCTCTGTCAGAAACCCAGCGCTAGGCGGGAAGGCAGTGTATCAAAGAACAAGACCTAATATGGTTCAGCACGAGGAAACAAAATAAAAAGTTGTAAATGTGTAATAGCCTGTGAAATAGAAACAAATACATCGTTGTTTCCATAGCAACCTCCTATTTATCATGGAGCGACACGTCGAGAGAAGACGGTTGCAGCTGCAACTCTCACACCGGATTGGTTTAATAGGAGAAGGCTGGTGTTTTGATCATCAGTATGCTCCAGAGCCAGATGAACAATCAGTGTGGAGCACTGAGGTTACTAGTAATGAATTCATACAGTACTTTGCGAGGACTGTATGAATTGATATACAGGAGCACTTAGTTGAGCTTTTTGGAGAGAAGTCACAGCTTCAAATTTGATAGTAAATTTTTTGATGCTTCCTTCATTCTCTGTCTCTTGTTGTCATTCTCTAACCTGAACTCCTGTTCATTGCAATCCAGGAAGCATTCCAGATTGGTATCTACTGGGCCCAAACTAACACTGTCCACAAGTCTACAGCCCTGAAACTAGTTCATGACCTAACTTCTCCTCGGTGGAAGGAGGGATCAAGCTCAGAGGTGGTCACTCTGGATGAGGAGGGATATGTTGAAGCTGACATCACACTGGGAGCCTTCCCTGGTAAACAGAAGGTGAAGGAAACTTCAAAGCTTTTTTTAATATACAGTCGCTCACTGGGAAAGTGAAATAGTTTGTTAAAACTGAAGTGAAGTTTAGGCATATTTGTCAAGAAATGTTTTTAATTTGGGGGTTTTGTCCATATATCTTAGGTTTATTTATTTTCTGCCAGTTATTGAATTACATTGTGGTTTTTCTTTCTTTTTTCTTTTCTTTCTTTCTTTTTTTACAAAGCCATAATGTGGTTTGAATCAAAAAGTTCTGATGAATTATTAGGGAGGCAAGTGGAAAAGAATACATAATTCTTGAAGAAATAATTGTAATATATTTCCCAAATCAACAGAGCTCCTACCAGCATGAGAACTCACCGGCTAATTTGATAGATACACATGTTTAAATGCTTTTTGAAACAAATGTCTAATCAGCCAATCACATAGCAGAAATTCACTGTGCTCAGGCATGTAGACACGGTCAAGTGGATCTGCTGAAGTTGAAACCAAGCATCAGAGTCTAGAAGACAGGTCATTTAAGTGACTTAGAATTGATGCCAAGTGAACTGGTTTTTCAGAAACTGCTGATGCACTTGGATTTCCTCAAACAGCCACCAGTGGATTTACAGAGAATTATGTGAAAAAGAAAAAGCAGCCAGTGTTTAGCAATATCCTGGGAAAAAATAACAAAGTTGGAGGCAATGGTGAAATTAGAAAGGCAAAAAACATGTGCATCTCTGAACACACCTCCTTGACATTGGAAGCAGGTACCACACGCAGTGCCGCTCCATCCTGAGAACTGTAAAATAAGGCTACGTTTAAACACGTTTCCCTGTCTGATGAGTCTCAATCTCTGCATAGGGACAGAATATGGAGCGTTGACAGCATGGATCCATCCTGCCATCTATTCACCATTTGTCGTCCTCGTGACCACATGATGACTTACAGATCTCACAAGAAGCAACGTTGTTACTTTCTTTAATCATTTATCGCTGACAGCTTATTGCCTGTTCTTTCCTCCGTAGCTGTGTCAGTTCTGTGTGTCATCTGTGGTGAGACATGGCATCCAGATCTTGCAGATAGAGGACAGGACAATTCTTGTCAACAACACTCCTTACACTATACACTACAGGCCCCTGCTGAGTGACCACGCACTGGCAGCTGATGACCAGGTAATTTGAATGCATGCTTTTTCCTGTCATAGGGAGGGAATGAAGGTTTCTCTGAATTCGGTTTATCATCTTTGACTTAATGAGCTGAGAATTTTGGCAAATGTTAAAATGTGAAACACAGCAATGCAGGTTCAGTATATTTTTAGTATGTTTCAGACTAGACGAGGACAATTCATCATACATCACAACACCTGACCACATCCTCAACTGTTAGCTCTTACTCTAAAACGGTGTAAATGTTTGGCCCAGAGTTTCATTTCACAATGCTACTTTCTATCCTTGTGGCATTTGTGTGTGCTTATGGTCCTGCGTCATGTCTCTCCTGTCTGCCTGCTCAAGTTCCTGAAGCTTCAAACATACATTTTATTCCCCATGCACATTGCAAACGCAGTGTGTCTACCCCAGCACACATACCCTGGGATGTTGCAAGCCGTTTTCCATCAGATCATGTCCCAAACCTTCCCCCAGCCCCCTCTCTCCCTCTGCCGTTCTCACCATGTGGCAATGGCACTTCATAGGGACATTAGACAAACACCCAGAATTGGATGCAGGTTTCCTTCCTGCTTTCATCTGCTGCTTGTCCCTAAAGAGGGCAACAATGTTGTGATGTCATTTAACAAGCTTTCAGATCCCCTTATGGAAGGATGGCAAAGCTTGCCAGTTGCCACTAATTGACTGAAAAACCTTTTTAAAAAAAGAGCTTAAGAAACTAAAGAGCGGGCGATGGGCTTAACAATAACACAGACCGCAAACAAGGCTAGGAATGCCTTTCTAGTTTGTCTATTCATCACGCTTAGAGCCTAATCCCTGTAGTCCTATACTACACACTGCTCACTGGCTGTTAAGCCAGCACAGCAGGGCTTCTCTGCTACCAATTTAGCTCTAAGCTCAGTGGGAGAAAGAATAGAGTAGAATAACAATGTGGTTTTACCATGTATCTTTTGTTGTAATCACTTGCATCTTCTTTGCTCTCTGGCTTTCTTTTCTTCTTGGCCTTCGTGTCCCATCTTATATCCTGTTTTCTGATCAGATGTTTGACCATTTCTCCTCTTTATTCTCATTTGCTCATGTCACCTTGCCCTCTTCTTTTTGTCTCTTTCGTTTTCTATTTTTTTCCCCCTTCATCTGTCATTTATTTATATTCTTACCATGATTTATTTTCCTTTTTCTCTCCTCTCAACTGCCTTTTTATAATATTTATATTATGTACTCTTCCCAGATCTGTGAGATACCAGAGACGGCCACGTTCACACTCCTTCCCCCTGAGAATTCATCCCAAGCCAAACCGTGCTCAGTGCCATGCTGGGACCTCCTCCAAACCAGCATCCAGGGAATGGTGGAGTTCCCTTTGCCACTCAGACACATGCTCTTCAGCTTGTGTCCAAGGCCTGACGCCGGTGTTGGATCTGCAGCATGGAGCCTTCCCGCTCCCATCCGGCAAGACTTCCCCAGGCAGAGTTTATCTGTTCCCAGGGAACCAGACTCAGGGGGTGGCCTGAGCAGCAGGTGGGTGAAGCAGAACATTTGCGGTTTGCTGGCCGTGACAGTCCATTTAGAGCTGGGCACCGAACCCCAGCTGGCACTAGACATAAAGAGAGGAGACACTGTAGCTAGTCACACTTTGTTACACACTGATGATGAAGCAGGAGGAGAAATCCCCTCAACATTTCCACTGTCAGTTTATCAGCTGCTCTTGTGCAATTCATCCATCTGAATTTCGTGTTGTTTTTCTCTTCTTTTAATCTAGTGTAGCCCATTTAGATAGCTGGTTGGATGGCTTTCAGGGACTGAACACACAGTGATATATACACTTGGTGATAAATAGCTCATAAATGGACAATTTCGTTTTTTACGGATACACCCGTATGATATGGTGATAAAACTGGCCAGCTTTAGTTCATTTTCTTCATTTGTGCATAATTGTATGTGTAGTCAGACACACAGATATAAACACAAATACAAACATGGACACACACACACACACAGTGATGATGCATTGCCTGGGTTCAGTTAGGGCTCTGCCCCTAGATGCATTTAGAGATTTGCAAATGGACATTGCAATAATGTGACGTTTGACGTGTTGACGGGTGTGTGACTGCTTATCTGTGTGTGGTTAGAAAGGGCTGGGATGTGAGCTGTCTGCAGACAGTTTATTTATGGGTTTATTGCCCTGTTATGGCCAGAGCTGAGGTGGAGGTACATCATAGATGTGATTTGTCGGTCTGTCCATTTGTCTGTCAGCAAGATTTCCCAGAAAAGGATGACTTCATGAAACATGTATTCAGTTTTGGGCCGATCCAAACAATTTCTTCAAATTGCCCTTTTACCTTATTCATGTTATTTTTTCATGCAGAGCAATAGTCCTGACCTATCAGGAGCACCTTGGAGTGACATACATCACCCTTAATGAAGACCCTTGTCCCCGCATGCTAATCCACAACAAGTGTCCTATCCCACTGCTTTTAAAGGAAAATGTCAAAGGTAAGCAGGGCACCTTCTGGCTACACTGGAAACCTCTACTCTGTGTTTTAATAAGCCTTGTGGTTAAACTCAAAATTTTTCTCTTGCACGTTTTTTTTTCCTCTCTTTTGTTTCACAGAAACTCCAAGGACTGAGGTGTACTGTCGTGCTCTGCCTGCTAACTGTTCCCTGCACCATGAACTCTATTACCACTTTTCCAGTTTCCCAGAGTGCAAGCAGAAAGAGATGCTGCCCACATTGTTGCTGAAAAACACCTCGGACCACAGCACCACCGACTGGACAGACCCCATAGATATCAACTGCCCTGGCACTCAGGTAAAAGAGTAGTAATTGAAGAAATGTACCACTTAAGTCATTCCTCCTCCTAGTGATAGACCAATCTGAACTTTTGACCTAAACACACAGAAACACCTTTCCTAACACCACAGATGTCAGTGATAACAAAACCTCAGGAGCAGCTAGATGGAGCCAGAGTTCATTATGTTTTGCTGGTAATGAAGATTAGCCCCGTCACAGTCTTGTGACTGATGATGATAATAAAATACAAGCACCCAGGTTTTCACTTATTTTTCTTTTAAATTAGCTTCACATTAGGAAAACAAGTTAACAATTAAGCTTGGTTTGTGTGGCTGATCCATTACAAATGAAAATCAGGTTTTAGAGGTATGTCGGAACCTTCTTCACGCAACATTAGTTTTTCGTTTTGTGCGTAGTCTGGGGTTAAATGGTGATCCGGGGTAAGAATGTTCGGTCTGGTCTGGGGTAGTAATGTAGGGTTAGCAAAATGTTAAGGAGCAGTATGTGTAATGTTTACTGTTGTGTCTAGGCAGCTGTGGGTTGGCGGGGGTGGGGTGGTTGAGGCTCTGTATCTCTGGTTACCGTGAAGTCTGAATTTGACCTGTGTGGTAGGGGTGAGAAGTCAAAGGCTAGACTTGTTATGACTGCTTAGCCAAGCGTTCAGCAGTGATCTACTTCCTTTCTTCACATGACTGTGTGATGACTCTGAACCTAGAGTGGCATAGGTTAAAGTCAGACACGTGTAACTTCTGAAACACACACATACACACACTGACCTGAGCTAGAACTGTGTAAAAGTTCTTCTTCAAAGTATCATGTGACAAATAATGTCTAGTCATTAGTTTTCTGCTGCTGTTCAGGTGGTGTTCCTGCCAGGCTTTGGCTGTCTCTACATAGACGTGGCCTATGAGAAAGGCACCCTGGTTCTGTCTCTGGCACCAGAGGGCAGCGTGGACACTGTAATCAACCAACACAGCAGGTATGCGTGCACAGGCAGTGGTTTTATTGTTGTCGATTTATGTTCCCCACATAATTGAGCCACGAGAAATCAAGCATGCATGTTGTTGTTCCTAACCTCAAGCTATCTACCCCTGTGCCTATTACTGTGTTCACTTCCATTTGCTTTATGATTACTGTTAACAGCTATGTTTTCATGCAGTACTCAAAACATGAAGAAACAGGCATCATTTTCACCACAGGAGGGCAATAAAACCTTCTAGTGTTGTCATGAGCGTGGTTAGTTGTACAGTAGAACATAGTATTACAGCTTTATTCCATTACATCAACACATGCAAGCTGCTTTGTCATTTTGGCAAAACAGGATATTAATATAATCACATGTTAGGTAAATGTAAACAAATTACCTCAGACAATGATCTTTGTTAAAGTGCTCTGGTAGATGGTCCCTTATTATCCTTTACAAATAATCAGAGCCTGGAAAGGTTTCCTGACTGTACCCAAAAAATGACAAATAATTTTATGGCTACTTTAACTGTTGCTATATTTTCATTTGTAAATACCATTTATTTTTAATCGTTTCTGTTCTTCCCACTGTAGATCTTTTTGGTTAATATTTCTGTTTTGTTTTCAGGTCTTCCACACTGTCTGTTTGCATCCTCCTGAGTGAGGCCAGCATGGTGCTAAGTGATGATATCACCAGTCCCACCAGTTCGGTGGAGCTCC
Organism: Copadichromis virginalis; assembly: GCF_057382275.1. NCBI lineage: Eukaryota > Metazoa > Chordata > Actinopteri > Cichliformes > Cichlidae > Copadichromis > Copadichromis virginalis. The sequence goes on along the minus strand of NC_140628.1, from coordinate 8,959,949 downwards.
TGAGACTCACATTAACCAAGCTACTCCTAAGCCTGGCTCCCACGCCTATCTCCCTGCCCCCGGAGCTAGCCGTTGACCCCTCTGTGGGTACAGCAGCCATCCCAGCTCTGCTGTGTGACTCATCTCTCATCGAGGTGTGGTGCTCCAGTCTGCAATTGGACAACCAGTTGTATAACCGGGCAAGTTTCCACTTCCCTGTGCTGCTGTGCCAAGATCAGAGAGGGGGAGTTGAACCTGGGAGTCTGTGGAGCTGTGATGCCAACCCCACTGAGTCCCCTGAAGCAATGAATGAGTTCAAACGCTCCTGTTTTCTGCAGATGAGGCTGACGCTGGCTGGGGACAGATGCACGGTGGAGGAGGTTCGATTAGTTCCCATCTCTTGATGTGCATTTTTGTTTGCTAACCGCACTCTCCCTTCCAACACATTGTCATAACTTACCTGACGTATGATTTCATTTTTACTGGAGGCAAAACAAAATCACGCTTAAAAGCATTTCAGCAGCTGTCACAGCTTGTAAGAGATCAGCATAATCTCTGTCCAAATGACTTTACTTTCTCTCAAACAATTGTGAAGAAGCAATTCTCAGAATAGGTTCTTTTTCTTCAGCTCTCCTTCCAGCTCCAGCCTGCCAGAGTCTACCTCGAAGACACTTTTGTTTACTACATCAAGACTTTGTTCCACACCTACATCCCCACCCATGCTTTTGCCTCTGCAGAGACCCGGTGCAGCAAAGAACTTGGAGCAACCTCCACCCTCCCTGAGCAGGTGCGATATTCATGACACGATCGTTTTATTTCTGCTTTTAGTTGCTACATTCTGACAATCTTTATAACTACAATGGAACCTTATGTTACTGACAGGAAGCAGCATCCAACCTCATAATGATATGTGGAATATGTCTGAGAATTATTTCTTTTGATAACTGTGATGTGTGATCTAGGTTCTCCAGTCAGCGCAGGCATTGGTCCACCCTGTGCAGCTGCAGAAGCTGACCATCCAACCTGTCAACCTGCTAGTTAGTATCCATGCCTCTCTGAAGCTGTACATTGCTTCAGACCACACTCCTCTGTCCTTCTCCCTCTTTGAGAGAGGGCCATTCTGCACTACAGCCAGACAGCTCGTCCATGCTCTGGCCATGCACTATGCTGCGGGAGCCCTCTTCCGAGCAGGTAGGTAGCAGACAGGACTTATAAAGCTTCTCTTACCCTCAAACACCTGTATTCGCACTAGATGATGCACTTTTTTCCTACATTCTCTTTATGATGGGCTTGGTGTCACAATTTGTGGTGTCGGTTGCCAAATGAAATGTGAATTCAGCATGAAGTAAGAAAATTCTGCCATTTCTTCTCAGCACAGCTACAGTTGATCTTTCAAATGATACACCCCGGGGCTGCTGGAAAACTGTTGAGCTCCAGGAAGCAAAACCTGAATCACCAGTGGCCTGAGAACGACTTATGTTCTGTCATTGTCATTATTCAGTGGTGTATCATAAGTTTTGACCAATAACTCACGGTTCACACCCAGTTTGTTGGCAGTATGTTTTGGTTAATCCTTTAGCGGTCACCGTGTCTAAGTCTGACTTATCAGGCCCTGTAAGAGCTCCATACCGCTCTCCTGTGCTGTCCTCCTGTCTAGTCAAAGCCTCCACACATGGTCTGATTTAAGCCAGTCATTTCCACATCAGAAATCACCATTCTGGCCAGACGCTTCCTTCCCGCTGTCTCTCGTTAGAACCTTCATTTCTGCTCGTATTTCAACACGTCACCCTACCGCCTTCTCCTCTTCCTGAGTCATCATAAAGACCCGGGCTCCAGGAAACATTGCATTCTGGGACTGATTAACATGAGGATGTGCAGCGCTATGATCAGACATGCGCCCACATGTGTAAATCCGTGCACATACAAAGCCTTATGGACAATAGACACACTATCTTTGCATACACTCTAGCACGTGTGTGTGTTTAAAGGCATGACTCAGGCCTGTAAACATCAGCTCCTGTCAGGACTTTATGCTTTACCAAAACCACAACTGGGAAACCATATAAAGCCGAATCAACCACGAGGCCCCACTAGAGTAGGTTTCCTACCATTAGAGTCCATCATTCAAGTGCAAATTGACAGAGAATAAGAGCCGAGCGGGGCCCGGCGTCCTGAGAAATGACTATTTGATTTTTGTGATGGAGTTGTCACTGCATAAATATCAATGAGCCGTGCCATCTGAAGGGGACTCTATGGTTTAATGAGAGAGGTGAGATAGTAGGAGGCTGTAAATCCTGTGCTGTGTCACACGTGTGATTTCATGCAAGACTTTGCGTGCATGCGTGTGTGTCTCTGTGTGTGTATTACTGAGATAAGAACTCTTAAAAATCTAATCATGATGTGAAATACTTTGTAAGTTACTCCGTGACTTGTTGTGATTGAGAGAGCCTCCCACTCTAAATTGCTTTTGGCAAACACAGGACACTTTATCCACAGCGCACGTGTGAAGAATGTTCCTCCTAAGAGCGAGTGTCTAAAATGTTTTTAATATCTGTTGAATACAAAACGTCTTTTAATTGTATCGTGCATGAAAATATAAAATATGTTCATTCTGAGTAATGAGACTCACTCCAGAAATAACACAGTTAAAGTTTAGTTTATTTAAGCGTTTGCTTTCAGTCCAGGCTTTTCTGGATGAAGGTGGTTTGTGACTGTTTGCTAAAATGTTTCATAGCCTTGAGGAAGTGGAGTTTTTGTGACTTCTCAGAATGCAGTGCAAAGAGTACGACCCATGAGAATATGGATAAATATCCTGTTTTAGTTCAGATCGTCACAGTGCAGTACTGTAGTGTTGCTCTACACAAATGTAACCATGCAGCACACTGTGTCTGTCTCAGGCTGGGTTGTGGGGTCTCTGGAGATCCTGGGCAGTCCTGCCAGCTTGGTGCGGAGCATCGGTAACGGCGTATCCGACTTTTTCCGCCTCCCGTATGAGGGTTTGACACGTGGGCCTGGAGCCTTTGTCAGTGGAGTGTCCAGAGGGACCACCTCCTTCGTCAAACATATTTCGAAAGGTAACATAAATGCTCAGTCTTTGTTCTATGTCTTTATTTTATTTGTGGACTCAAAGATGGAAGAGTTTCCATGTGAGTCTCACACAAGACTTACAACACAACAAATATAGACTATAGAGCATCAGATTAAGTTATCTCATGGAGTTATGGCATTTCTCCCGTGTGATAAATGAAATGACTCAAATAACATTTACAAACACAAGTTACACAAAATGATGTGTTTCACTTTTGTTTTGTGGCAGACATGGTTAAAAGCACAAGTCAACATTTAGTGTCCACCTCAACATTAAGCTGGGCATACACTGCGATTTTTTTCAGTCGCGTTATTCAGCTCCCGCTCAAACTGCACGATTGACTCGCAGGGGTTAGAAGTTCGTCGCTCACGATCAGGGTCTCACACTATACGGCCCGATGCTCTGATGCAAGTGCTCACACTGTGCGTCCATAAAATGAAGGTTATAACGGAAATTCTGTCGCTCGCTCTCCCTCTTTGTCTTTCACTCACACAGACACGCACGCCACCACCATCAACTTTGCTAAATTGCTAATGAAAAACATTGATCAGTCAGCTGTGATTGAGCAGCAGTGTAGATCCAACTATTTTCACGGTTGTTGTGGTCGTGATAATTTTGTGAGGCCACATCGAAAAGGTTTGGATGAGCTTTCCAAAGTTCTACAAGTGCCTCCATCGCTTGTGTTCAGCTCATACGCTGCACTGCCGTGCTACTCCGTCTTTTTCACCGACGTTTATGTGTTTGCGCGTGCGCAGTGTGAGCAGCTGCGGTGAAATCCTCACGACCAATCGATTGATGATCGGGAGCTGGTCGTGAGGTGTTAATCGCTTCTCGTTTTCCCACGTCTACTACACGATCCACGACGCACGATAAAGGCCAAAATCGGGCCGAGACGACTCAAAAATCGTCTCAAAATGGGCCAAAAATCGCACAGTGTAAGCCCAGCTTTAGTCAGTCTTCTCAGCAGATCAGTGTGAAGGGCACTTTTGGAAATCATGTTCTCATTTGAAGTTTTTAAATCTGTGATTTAATTCATAAAAGTACTTCTACCTTGCCACTACAGACACTGAGAAAACATAAGAATTTCTCATTTCTGTTTAGGCACCCTAACCTCCATCACCAACTTAGCCACAAGCCTGGCAAGGAACATGGACCGTCTGTCTCTGGATGAGGAGCACTACACCAGGCAGGAGGAGTGGAGACGGCAGCTGCCAGAGAGCCTCGGGGACGGACTGAGACAGGGACTGTCACGACTCGGCATTAGCTTGTTAGGTATATGAGAAGGAACACCAAACTTCAAACAAGTCAGTTAGCTGTCTTATTAAGTAATAAATGAACCCCCAAAATATAGTTATGTTTGAAATGAGCAATATATGTGTGTGTACAATCCATTCTCTTCCGCTTATCCTTGTCAGGTTGGGGTGGTCTATCCCAGCTGTCTTAGGGCGAGAGGCAGGGAACACCCTGGACAGGTTGTCAGTCTGTTGCAGGGTTTATTTGGCAAACATAACCCGAATAAATACAAAATTTAGTTTTTAATATTTACTCTGGTTGTCTTTGTCAAACATTTGTTTGATCTGAAACATTTTAGTGTGACAAAAAGATTTCATGGGAAAAAAGAAATCAAGAAGGGGGCCAAATACTTTCTTCTCACCACTGTTCATATGCATAACACATTCTGCCTACGCACATTTCATCTGCTGCACACTGGCACATTCTCAAAGAGGTGCTCACACTGTGGTGAGAGCTGTGACACAGAGTGGTGGAGACAGCACAGTAGGGACACAATAAACACTCAGAGGGCAATAAAACTCAAGTCTGTCTCAAATCAGACTCCTATATGTATTATATACTGACTGGAACCAAACAGCTGCCCACATGTCTGCATCACAGTGGATGCACTGTAAATCTATCACAGTGGATGGTCTATAGGTTAAAAGCATGTCTGAATACCTGTGTCATTTATATTTACTGGTTTAATACCAATTTATCAATAATCTAGAGAGGTGTTTTGAACTCACTGAGCGTTTTGTATTTTGTTAAAGTTTTCTTTTGGTGAGTTTAAGAAAGAGACTTTTTCCTTTTCTCTGTCAGGAGCAATAGCCGGCATCGTGGACCAGCCCATGCAGAACTTCCAAAGGAACTGGGAGATGCAGAGCTCAGCTGGTAGCAAAGCCAAAGGGGTGATTTCTGGAGTGGGGAAAGGCATAGTGGGGGTTTTTACCAAGCCCATTGGAGGAGCAGCAGAACTGGTTTCCCAGACTGGATACGGTAACTTCAGCACGGTCAAAGATAACAGCATTCGTAATAAATTCATGAATGTTTCCTTATTTTGTTTCTGAAGACCAGCCAATGATTTAAGAACTTTTTGGACAGAAAAAAGTTGATAGCTTTATTTACAAATGGATTTGTCAGCCCATCATGTCCTGCAGTGAGCTCTTTGATCTATTGAGATATAACTAGCACAGACTGTGTGTTAAGTCTTTATTCCAAGGAGCTCTCAGCAACAATGAACACATGTGTGGATTAGAGTTAGTTTGTCAGAGCATGGGCGATCTCGCGCCTCTCAGCTTCAGGCAGGAGCTAAGGGTTAATAAGCCAGGAACCAGAAGAGAGCAGCTGAAACACACACAGTGCAGGCCTGCCTACATATGCTACTACTTCTACATACAGCCAGTTTAATCCTGTGGAGTTAATGTTTGTTTGTTTTTTATATTGGAGATAGAAGATTGAGGTGCGTGCTGGCAGTTTTTGGCTATAGCACATAAACTGCCAATAAGATGAGGAGCTCCATAAAAGAGCGCTACCTCCCCAGGGCCTGGCTCTGATCTACCTGAAACCTCTGAGCTCCACAGACACACAAAAATAATCATCAGACACACACACACACTAACATACCCACTGGCAATCGCTCCGACAATATATTCAGTAAAAAAAAATCCAATCATCTGGTTACACATGCAGATCAAGTTCACTGATTTGTGCTCTGTTATGAATCACATGGATCCACAAACACCCACTCAGAGCTGCGCAGCATTGCCGAGTACCACTGCAGTGACATCATTAATGGAGCTCATTGGATTCTTTATTGCTTTGTTTTAACTACTTGATGACTTCACTGGCTCGCTGCTGCCATCGCTCTGCTGACAGCTAGAGAGGGTTGAAAGAAAACTGACCACACGCACTGGGGTTATGAACTCACAATGGCATAAATACGCGCACGCAAAATCATCCTAATCAGTGTTTGTTTTTACCAGTATATGAAACACAGACGCAGAGCATGTGTATAATCCACAGTTTTGTCAAAACTCAGCTGTCAACTGTCCTGATTTCTGCAGGGATCCTTCATGGAGCAGGACTGTGGCAGCTTCCCAAACAGCTCTACCTGCCTACAGAAGAAAAGTCTGCTCTAGCCCCAAACAGCCATCTTAAATATGTCTGGTATGACCTGCAGCCGCTCTTTATTCCCGCCAACTCCTCCTTTACCTTTGCCCAGCTCTTCTTCAAAAGTGGGACATGTGTTCTCGCCTCTGCTTCTTTGCTTTTGTTGGATTCTCACCAGGATCTGCTGTTCTTTTCCTCCCCATTACCTCTCATCATTTTGCTGTTTTGTTTAAAAAAAGAAAGAAAAAAAAAACCTTGGAGAGTTCATTACCTACCCCCCCACCTACCCCCTCCAAACAAGCCTGCAAAGATGTTTGACCTTGATCCCACACATGGTAGCCAGCTTGCCCTCCCTTGTTCTCATCGAGCCATGTTAAAAGGTTTTTATAAGCACTCTGCCAAAGCCGCCAGCTAGAAATTGTTCTTGTTGTTTAACTCTGAGTCTATCCAGAAATGTTTCCCAGTACCTTCACATGGAGGGGGAACACCTTTCTTTGCATGCCTGAGTAGTTTGGAGAGACTCGGTTTACAAAGGTTGCATGTGCTTGCCAAGCAGGTTACCTTTGGCTCCGAGGAGCTGTATATACAGCGTCAGATCTCAGTGTTTCAAAGATTCCAGTATGTTCTCACTGGAACTCTTAATGTAATCATAAAGATTTATGAGAGGCCTCTGTATCCAGGAGGTTATCGGGAGCTGCAGAAAAAGCATTTATGGCATTTTCTGAAGAATTATTCTCATTTAGTTTGGTTTCCATAGCTATCAAACATTTGCTTGTAATAGCAGTCAGTGTCGACTGTCATCTGCCTTCAGGAAGAATTCCAAATTTGACATTCCACTTGAGTTTTCATCACTCAAGGGCCTTTTTTTCTGCTAATGTTAGAGGAAGATTAAAGAAATCTATATCCTGATATAAAATACACAAATGTTGAGATAATGCTCCCCTGTGTTGCAGAGAAGTCAAACTGGTTTCCATCAGGCGTCCATCAATTATTTTTACTACAACAGGTAGCCCAGACACTTGAGGGGTCAGCCTGTTTGAGCAAAGTAACACTGAGCAGACCCAAACTGTCCCTACTGTGTTTGCCTCAACATCTGCTCCGCAATCCGAACACCTGCCTTCCAAAGTAAACACACTGTCAGAGAAACATGACTGAACACTTCAGTTCCTGCTCACATATTTCCCCGTTGAGTATGTGTGTAATAGGAACCACACTGAGAACAAGCAGAAATGTAAATTACAGGATGTACGCAGACACATTTGGTCTCGTGTTTATAGACAAAGTGTATATCTGATGTTAGCAGGCTGAATGGAGGCTTTCATTGTGCGTGTGTACATGTACACAAATGTCATGCAGGAGGAGTTGTGTCTATAGTTCTAAATTATAGGGTAATATAAAGATTCCAGCTGGTTTCATAGCGTCTACTCGTCCCTGCTTTCTCTGACTGCAGGAAAATGCTGCAGTCTCTGGGGCGTCCAGAGCTCCACATGTCCCTGGATGTGACCATCGTAAGCGGGTCAGGTCAGGAGCACGCCGGCTGTCTGCTGCTCACGTCTGAGGTGCTCTTTGTCGTCAGCCTCAGCGAGGACACCCAGCAGCAGGCCTTTCCCATCACAGAGGTAACTCACAGACACAAAGAATTAAAGAGTCTGATGACATTTCTCAGAGAACAACTCGTGGGCCTTTTATAGATAATGACGTGAATGTTAAACCACTTGCCGCCTCCAGGTGGAGTGTCAGCAGGAACCAGGACAGCAGGGCGAGCTCACACTCACGTTACAGCAGCAGACAGTTACTAGTGATGCTGAGGTGAGGCTGTAAAAGTAATGAAGCTGTGCAGCGATCACACAGTCGGAGTCTCTAACTCCTGCACTGATGTTAATGGCATCACGTGCCGCAGTTAATTAAGACCAGACGAATTTCTTCCAGCAGTGTGCACAAGCATTCCTAAACCTTGATGTATGATTTAGTTAGCTCTGCTGCAGCTGGCAGGTGCAGCAGCAGTGTAACCGTGTGTGTGTGTTCTCTCTCTCAGGGCGACGGTGTTCGTGAGCGTCTGTCCGAGCAGCAGTATCGGAGGCTGGTGGATTACGTGATGCGTGCCTCTCAGTTTCTTTCCCCCTCTGCAGCTTCCCTCCAGCTGCAGCCCCCAGTGACGCTCACAGAGCCCCCGCCCTCGGTCACCAAGTGTTATCGCTACCTGGTGGACCCCGCTTTTGCAAAAGTGTTTGTCAGCAAGTTCACCATGGTGAAGAACAAAGCCTTACGCATTGGATTCCACTGATTCGTGAAAACTCACGTGTGGCTTTCAGCTTCAGAAACAATTTTTTCAATTTAATGTAAAATGTGAAAAAAACAAGTATCTTGTACTTTGACTCTTCTCATTTATGCAAAACATACATTTTGGTGTAAAAACGAGGGGGTTTTATATCTAAATGTGTTCACCTGGTCGACCATGCCTTAGACGTGTCTAGAATTCCTAGAAATTGCCTTTGAAAGATATTTTCTGATAAAGAAAAGTCACCACATAGTCACAAAGAACATTAGTGGGATCAGTTTTAATTGTAGAAAAACAAAAACAGTGGACACTAAATCCAATCAGAGCTCTGTCGCCGTTACAGATACAAATGTGCAGGCCGCAGCAGTCGGAGCCTTTCCTAACTAACCCATCTGGAAGAGTTCACTCTGCACGAGCAGCTCTGTGTGTTTACATTCTGCTTATGAGTCGGTGTCTCATGCCAATGTGAAGTGCAATATTATATATTTGTTGATGGATGTTAGATGCTAAACCAAAATGTTTTTTAAAGATGATAATGTAACACTTGTTTGACACTGTTTTCTTTGTCGATGCCAATCCCTCACGATGCAAACATGTTAATGTTCCCTTTTGTATTGTTTCACCACTGAGCTCTACGGAAGATTTAAATCTATAATATATTAATGGAGAAACTTTTTATTAAACAAATGAAATTATCTCAAGTGTCAGAGATTTGCGTTTCACAGCGTGGTGTTTGTCACACACTCTGACATCAGTAGCCTCGGAGCTCTCGGTTTTCAGCGCTGGCGCTCCGATGACGGCGTCGGTCACCTTCCCCTGTTAAAGTCACGCTGCATGGAGTCACTCCTCACACTCTGGTTTCACTTCAGGCTCTAACACCTCCTGCAGTTTAAAAAATAATAATAAAATAAAGCCCAGCCTGTCCTGTCTAAGACAAAACGGCTGCTGAGAGAGTGTTTCTACAATATGTCCACTCACGGTTGTATCTGTTACACTGTTTGCTGTTTGTTCTGGAGGAGCGCTGTGAGGGCTGCCGGTAGCTCTGCTCGCTGCTCGCTGACTTAATGCTACGGTTAGAAGAGGACTCTGGCAGGGGGAGGAAGACGCGGTAAAAACAGCAGTCATTAAGAATAAGAAGGGCTATTTATCTGTTAAAGACATTATGTTTAGCACTCGTGTGGACTCTGTCACACGTCAGTGATGATCTCCATCTGTGATCCTAACAGCATCGCTCCTCTATACCATCCCATTAAAACACCATTTGCACTATGCTTCATTTCCATGTATCCTCATTCATTATGGCCTGGAACTGACTCGTTCACAGAACATTGATAATTAATGGATGGGCTGAAGTGGCTGTTTTGGCTGAACTTTTGCCCAATGAGACAGTTCAGACATGTGGAGCAGGTCAGTTTGACAGTACTTTGGCTTCAACTGCCGCGTAATATCAAAGCCTTGGAAAATGTAGCCTGGATTTTACTGTGGGAAAAAGGCAAAATGTCATTTCATTGTTATGGTTTCCTGCATTTAATCTGAATAGTAGCAGTCAAAAACCGTGGATATGGGAGCCTAGCTGAGCTCAGAGAAAAAAGCGGTGTGTGCGCGCGCGCAAGTACCTGAGGCCGTGGAGAAGGTGGTTTCCAGCTGACTCCGTCTCCTCAGCAGCAGCACCTCTCTTTTCAGACCTGCCATATACTTGGAGTAGGACCACGACAGCTGAAGACAAATGCCCAGAAATCAAGTTGCATCAAACATGATTAGAAAAACGGTTCAATTAGAGCATCGAGTTTCTCCGTTATGGTCTGTGGTGGAGACTGACGAGGCCTTGTTTGGACTTTGTGTTGTCAGGGGGTTTTATTTTAGCATCTTGTGCTCCCACATAGAAGGATATCGTTGATTTTGGTTTAAATTCATTTTTTTGAAACACATTTTCAGCTTTACCCGCACGACAAACACATGGCAGCTCCTCACCGTCTGTGTGGGTGTGAACAACACTCTGCTCCGTGTGCTCGACTGCTTTTTCTCACTTCTTTCTTCTGGTTCATTTGCTTCATCTCGATCATCATCATCCCCCTCCTCCTCATCATCTTCGTCATCCTCATCCTCTTCTGTAACACTGGTCTCTTGACTCTCCATGTCTTCCTGAACAAAGAGTTAGATTTTTGATTAAGTTTTTTTTTCCCCTCACAGATTTTTATGTTGTGTCGCTGTCATTTCCTCACCTGGGCTCTCCTCCTTCCTTTGTTTTTCTCTTCCTCCTCCTCTTCCTCCCTCCTTCTCTGTCTCCTTACTCTGGCTCTGTGCTTGACTCGTTTCTCCTGCAGCAGAGGAATAAGTTGCTCCTCTTGGATGCTGCTGATAAGCTCCTGAAACTCGGGCCAAAACTTCAGTAATTCATCAAACACTGACATCTACGGGCAGAGAAGAATAGCTTGAAGCACACATACAAGAGAAAAAAGTCTGTAAATGTTCGACCCGCACATGCGACGCGAGTACCTGAGCCTCTCGAAAGATGTAAGGGCCCAGCTCGTGGCGTTTCTCCAGAATGTGCTGAGCCTGCTGGGGAGGAATGTCTATCTGCAGGGCCGGGGGCATGGAAGAGTTGATGAAACAGCTGATGATTGTGGAGACTTTTTGCTGGATGGTGGCATCATCACTGTGGGAATGACAGAGGTCCTGCATTCAAAAGCAAAGAGGGAAAAGGAGGAATGAAAAGTAACATGGGAACAATTCTGTGTTCCCACTGTTCCACAAATGTTTGCAATCATTGAGGAATTTTTGTACCGAGATAGGAAAACTAGGGCTAGCTTCTTTTTTTGTTCCAGAAAGCATTTGTTCTTATAGATATTACAAGATATTTTACCTTGTACCTCTGCACCTCTAACCAAAAGAGCACATCATTCTCCAGGAAGCCTCCCTTCGAGTAGACGAAGTCCTGGAACTGCTGGCAGGTGACAGGGTTGAGCAGGGTTTGTCGGAACAGCAGGATCTCTTTGGTGGAACTCATCCACAAGCCCTCGGCCTGCAGGGACACATGACGCAGGATTCCTTGGGTTATCTGTGACACGCCGTCCGCCATCACCTACCCCGATACAGTACAGGGTTCTCCTGTACAGCGGCTGACCTCTGAGTTCCACTCTTAGCTCACAGATACTGAGATAATGATACTCGTTATTTGCCAGTGATGACATCATGATCATAAACGTGATGGTCACAATCATGTATGAAAACGTCTTCCTGTAATCATCCTGCTCCTAATGTGAAATGTACATGTTTTATATCTGTGTCCTGCGATGAGAGGACGGGAACAGAGCTGTGTGGAAATCACTCCAAAAACTATAAAAGGAAGGTTAGTAATGATGCTTTAATCTTATTTATTCTGGATCCAATTTGAGAAAACTAACCCCAAGGCCAAAATGGTGTCTGACAAAGCCAGTGCTTAAAGCCAAGTCATGAACTAAATCGCACATGCTTTCAGGCCAGGAAATGCCTTATTTTTATCCATTTAAAAAATATCCAGCTTCCCCTGGAGGATTTCTCCTTACCTTCCAGGCTTCTTTTCTTGCTCTGCGTTGACGGTGGACGTGCTGTGAGAGCCTGCCCGCCACCTCTTGTGGCTGCCACACACACAAACACAAACACAAGCAAACAGGTCCAACGTCAGAAAGGGAGTATAACTAGGAACACTTCTCAGACCTCTCTACTGCTCCCTGTTGCTGGCTGTAACCAAAGCTCTGCCTGCACTTCTTTTTTTTCTTTTTTTTTAGACCTTTAACCTGCCCCACGTCTGCATTTCCTTCTATCTCCTCCTAGCGAGCTCTTTAGTTCCCTGATGTCATCCGTCTCAGACGACCTCGCCGTCTTCCTCGTCACCTCTTAACCAGCTTTTCCACCTTCCGCTCGTCTCCTCCTGCACGGTGTAATGCTAAACTGTGTCTGCCTCTCATTACCTAATGAGAGGATCAGTGTGACTAAACTTGATAACATAATGAAGCAGAATCCCAGGTTTATGGGTTTCCACCTGATGAGGCAACCTGAGAGAGTGACTGCAGGGTAATTGCGCATAATGGTTGCTCACGTAACATTAATGTGCGCCTGACTTCCTATATCAGTTTGCTCTCAGCACCATTACACTCCAGGAATCAAACACGTGCACGTGGTACAGCTGAAGCAGAAGATCAAAGGGGGTCAAAATCACTTCTACTCTTTTTAATCATTCAGTGTCTTAAATCTCCTGACCTTTGTTAAAGAGGCTTCTCTGCAGCATCGTTAATCTCAGTGTGCTCTGCTGACTTCGGTGACATCATGAAAGCGTATTAGAAGGCTGGATGTGTGCAAATAAACACAAGACAACTAGGAAATGTTGTAAGCTTTGCAATAAGTGATATCACAACAAATATTCAGCAAAACAGAAGAACAGTTCTCACTCAAGTGTAGGCTTCAGGAGAACAGTTTGCATTTACTTTACGACAGATATTATATATCATGACGGAGTTTATGTACAACTAAACTCTCATTAGGCCAGAGGTCTCTTTAAGAGAATTTTCCAGGTGTTTTACTCGAAACTGCAAATATCAACATGCTGAGGTCGCTGAAGTCCAAAGGATACTTCCCTATGGAATGTCTTTACAGCCGATCCAGTATTCAAACTTTGTCCTGCTGTTCAGGGAATCACCAAAATCTGTATACTTCACTCTGGAGATTATTTTGTATTAAAGGCACTTAAAGTTTAAAACCTTTTTAAAGTTAACTAAAGCTATCAGCAGCACGTGCACAAACTGCCATGACTGTGCAGTTTGCTGAATAGATGCCAGGTGAAGCTGAGCGACAAACGGGCCATGCTTTTGTAAAATACCTATTTTTACTACAACACGTACCAGGAATGAATGTAACCTTTAACTACATCATTAAGAACATGTTCTGTTACAACAGCGGCCTGTGAAAGGCAAAAAGGAAAAGAAATAAGGCTAAAAATATCTTTCAAATGCCTTCAGAGGTCACAGCAGCCAACCTGAGAAATTCCAGTTAGAATAGAAAAATATGTCCTTAGCTTATGATTGATGTAATCACAGTACTTAACTTTCGCCCTTGCACTCACAGTGTGTATAAATTCCACTGTTACTAACCATTGTTTTTCTCAAGTAATGGACCTTCAGTATAACCTGCATGAGTCAAATAGCTGATGATTCACTGGCGTCTTTTGTAAAGGAAAGTGTGAGAGTATGTCCACCTCTGGTCTGCGTTTCTGCCGTTCGATGAACTCTGTTGTGGACAGAAACAGAGGCAGCCATGTTTTCTCGATGTGATTCCTCACGACGTCCTGGATCTCCACGACGACTGGGTTTGAGAGGCACTCCAACTTCAGACGCTCAATTCCACCTGCCAAATGCAAAATCTGCACACAGACACACAGGAAAGAACACGGGGGAGTGCCGGCTCATGGCTGCACGTGTTTGAAGCAGACTGAACGGACACGTCTATAGATTTCTATACGAGGAACACATGACGATCGAGGTGGACGGGAGAAAGAAAAACTGCCCACAGTGGGGAAACCCCACTGACAGCTCCTCTCCTTTGTGCTTCCTGCTGTGCTCTTCTTCATTCCCACAAACCCACTGCTCTCTTCATCTCCCCTCTTTCTGCTTTCTGTCTTCATGCATCGATTTGGCCGTGTCTCTCTTTTTATATCTCCTTTATAGTTTCTCTCATCTCATTCTGCACGCACACAGGCACGCGTGCACGCATACACTCGCTTCAGAAATGAGAACCAGTCATGGCACCGCGGTGGGGGTGAGCAGATGAAAGGGGGCCAATCTGTGACTGGATGACTGAGTGACTGAAGAATGAAGGGCCAAAGCAGTAAAGCTGTCAGTCTCTCTACATTGCTCACGCAGACAAGAACCAACACTGAGATGCAAGAACGGCAGCCAGGCCCGATCCTTCCACTGGAATTGGCTTTCTAATTCAAATCCTCAGTTCAAATATTTATTCTGATGGTATTTATGAGATGAGGATGACAAGTGACTAAAGAAAAAAAAATCAGACAAAAGATTCATGCCAACAAGTGCGCTGCATGCCTATCTGAACCCAAGAACAACATCAGACTATTGTTTAACTGCAACCGCTGTATGTATGCAGCAACCCAGGGATGAGACAAATGAATAGAAAAAAGATAAAATAGTGGCAAAAATATCTAACATCAACCTTTTTGCGTGGCAGTTGTACAAATTTCACTAATAGATTCTCTCATTACAGCTAAAAAAAATCACATCAGAACCAGCGTCCTGTGACACGTAAGAAAAACAAGCATCTCTGTGGGCCCAAAGAGAAAACCACGCCAACCGCTGCATGTCCCATCTACTCATCCTGACTACGCACCACACCCTCGTGGAGTAATCTTAGAACCCAGAAACCTCATCTCCCACTATAAACGTCAGGACAGATTTCATCCTACTGTCCTCATTGCTGGAGCTGATCATCTCTGTCTTCTTGGATCCAAACATTCTCCTCTTCTTCTCCTTTTAATTCCAACCATGTTCTCTCATCTCCCACTCGCTGCCAACACCCCGCTGTCAGAGCTGTCAGCGTCAAGTCTGCAGGAGTCCCGAGGAGGGAGATGGGGGAATTGTGTGAGAGCTGCAGCAGCCTCTGCTTATCAAATCTGGATGCTGATCCTCAGCTGGAGCTCAAATCCCATCTTGGAATAGTCATGTCACGGGCGGCCTGTTCCTACTTCCTCTGTCTCTGTGAGGCTTTCCCAGGAAGTTGACAATAACTCATATTCTTTGGAGTTGCTACTGAGCCAACATGAGTACGTTTAACATGGTTTTAAAATATTTAGATGGGCTGACTTACATCATTCTGTTGTTCTGTCATGGCAGGGCTGTCAGGGCCAAAGAAGTACTTCCTGTTGAGGTATCTGGCAGCAATCCATGCTGATCTCTCCTGCCTGATAGCCTTGTGCTGCCGAGGAGTCCTCCTATACTGCTCCAGATCCAGCCAGCACATCAGATGGATACTAAACAAAAGCAAATCCATTGGATGGTGTTTCCATATATATTTCATATTATAACTGTTTATGAATATTACAGGTAAAGTCTAAAATCTGCAGTTCACCTGGCATTCTGATTTTGTAGGAAAGACATGAAGTGCCCGATCTCATGGCGGTGACGAAGTAAGGAGCCTAAACGGTAACCACGGTAATTTGGAGACACTCTGGACCAAGAGTCAGAAGTGTGTGTAGGTGTAATAGATGAAGCAGATAGCATGGAGCTGCACTGCTCCCCCTGCAGGACAGATGCAGCGAGAGGAGAGGAAGATGGAAACAGTGGGACGGATAGTGTCGAATCTAACTGACCACTTAAAGCACTTTAGACAACCAGACATTTTCACCCATTCACACAAAGATTCATCCAGCACTTCATCACTGAAGGTCCAGTTTTAAAATGCAAGCTGAGGACAAATCCTCAGTAAAATAAAGCTTTAAAGCTAAATGATGTTTCTCCTGCAAACCATGCTACATCCTGCCTCCTAGATGTTCGAAAGTCACCCTAAAGACCATTTGTTTTTGTTTTTTTTACCAGCGGTATGACATCATTGCAAATAATGCATCTGTGCCAAGTAAAGCAGTCTCATAGCAGTAGATAATCAACATTGTTACTAGGCAATACATTTTCACATTTATGTTTACACAGCCGTTTCACGCTCGCAGGTGTGTTTACTGCCTAATAACTCTCAGTGCGAGCATTTTATAGATCTTATTACTGCTGGATGCTGATCTGACCTGCTCCAGTCGCAGCTGTGATTCCTCGTACAGGCTGCACAGTTCTCTGTACTCCCAGCTGTCAATGGAGCGCACCTCCTCCTGCACAGCTACCTGCACACACACACACACACACAAAAACTAAGCATTAAATATTTTCACGACTGATTTATCATTTAAATCATTTTTACAGTCAGAAACATC
This sequence comes from Copadichromis virginalis, assembly GCF_057382275.1. Taxonomy (NCBI): domain Eukaryota; kingdom Metazoa; phylum Chordata; class Actinopteri; order Cichliformes; family Cichlidae; genus Copadichromis; species Copadichromis virginalis. The sequence continues at coordinate 8,943,254 of NC_140628.1, read as the reverse complement.
TGAGTGTCCATATTTCAAGGTTCTGAAATGTGAGAATTCGCTGCATTTCTTCGTCTTTTATGCTTTTAAATTAAAGTGAGTTGCAACTATCTAAATCCAATCCGCAAGGCTCTTTAGGAAACCTTACCCTCAAACTAACAAGCCTGATCGGTTTGATCTTTCTGGATTTCTAAACACAGCAACATAAACACTAGCACACACATGGGAAAGTCACTTTCTTGCTTGTCAAAAACCAGATGCTTATCCATGTTTAAAGCAATCTCTCCTTTAATTAGGCCTCAGTGTAATCAAACCTTCAGAAATACTCAAGGAAGCCTAGTTTCTCCACATAAACTGAAGTTTATGAAGCAGCGTGTGCTAATGCAGCGCTGCGGTTACCTGCTGGAAAGACTCTGTGTCCCTGTTGACCATCGTGGTCCACGCCTCCACCAGGATGTTCAGTGCGTGTTCCTCGACCCTATCAAATAGCTCCTCAAACGGGGGCATCAGTCTGTCATACACCTCCCTTCTCAACTTCTCATCAACACCAAAGCGCCTCCTGGCAGAGCTGAAAAGATATGTGGAGTAAAGGAACTGAGGAGAAGAGAGGAGACAAGAGGCGAGGAAAGAAGGAGTCATAAAACTGTATTAAGGTCAGAAACGTTTCTCTTCACCACCGCTGCGCTCTCTCGCACACAGTCTTCACTATCGCTCATCACTGCTGCCCTCACACCACATAAATGTCAGTCAGTTACCCCGCTTGGCCTCAGAATTATGGAAAGATCATCTAAATGTCACTGCTCTGGTGAACTAAAGGTTAACTGAAGGAAAATAGGTTTCACTGTGAGGTATTCTGGACCAGAACTGCCTGCTTTCCTCCCTGGGCCAGCTGCAGTCAGGCTGGGTGGTTCTGGGTGACTGGACTGGCGCAAAGCTGGGGGGGTCTGACTCACTTGTTTTTATGGGAGTTTAAATCTCTCCGCTTAGTGTGAGGGGGTGAAGAGGGCTGAAAGAGAAGCAGAGAGGAGAATGGGAGTGGCAAGCTAACAGATCACGTACACAAGGGCAGGTGAGTGTGTGTGTGAGTGTGTGTGTGTGCGTGCGTGCGTGCGTGCGTGCGTGCGTATGCGTAAAAGGGAGAATAATAGAAAATCTAATACACAACCTCTGTTTTATTGCCTTTTAACTACTGGCTGCTTATTTAAGACATCTGATCTCCTCAGCTTTACCTTATTATAACTGGTGATTTTTTCCTGGCATCCTCTCTAATTGAGCTCTCTTTATCTCTCTCAATATTTTATTATTCTTTTATTAGAGGCATATAACCAAATACACCTAAATATACAGACCCAAGATTTCATATTTCATGCAAAAACACTGCATGTGCTTCTTGTTTCCTGCAGTAACTGTACTAAAAAGCCAACATTAGCATCAAACTGAATGAATTAGTGTCATATCTTTGTGTGGTGCATACACACTGACAGTGATAACAGCTTGTGTGTTTGCGTGTGCTGACCTGTGCCTCTCTCTGCACTCTGTAAGGGTCCAGACCATCCTGGTAGAAGAGCTCACGGTAATACTGCAGGTCAGTCCAGAAGTAAAGTGCATTCACCCACAGCTGGGACAGGAAAACAGTGTTGAACATGTCAAAAACCCTGTCAGCTGACTTATATTTACATGTACTTCAATCCATTAATGTGAATTTATAACGGTTAGAGCACAAGTTAGTGGTTGGGTCAAGCTTTAAAAAGAAACAGTTTCCATACATGAGCCCAGATTCTTAATCTATGTGGCACAGGGTAAAACATAAGCTACACATAATTGTATGAAGGAGAATGACAGCAATGCATTTCACAAACAAATAGCACAAAGCAACCTGCCATCATCTACAGCAGCACAGCACTGTGGAGAACTGCAAACAATAGTCTTAGCTGCTCAGCTGAAGAAACTCTTTGGCACCACTTTTAAATTACCTCGAGCTTCTTTTTTTTCTGCCTCATGTTCTCTAAAACAGTTCGTTAACATCTGCAGCTGTTTGTACCTGGTTTCCAGATTGTTCGCAGAAGTGTGTGAAGTATGAGCCAGCACGAGACTCAGCACAAAGAGCCTGCAGCATCTTTTCCATCATTGTGGTGCACTGTAGTTGACTTCTGCTGGACATCACCTGATGAAATACAATACAAAAACTTTAAATGCAATATAGCGTTTATATAAAATAACTAGGTAAAGCTGGAGTGAAAACTAGTTGATTTTCATTTGTTTTGGCTTTAAAATTATTTTCCCACAGTACATTGTTTAGTCACTACAAAAATCTATCAAAACAGGTGAATCCTTAGCGTGCAAAGACACAGCTTGAATAGTTTTCCCGTTTGTCTCTGTTTTGTATGTTTTTAGACTGCAAAAGATGTTTGATAAATCACTTCCTGCAGTGGTTCACAAATCAGGAGATGGCAGTGGGAGAGGACCCCAGCAGGGTGTAGAGTGCATGCAGGAGGAGCATGGATGACATGGAGAAACTACCAAGTTGAACAATTTATACAAGTATAAACAAGATGTGGCCATCGGCACAGAACGCTCGTAAAGACCGTGTTTTGTGGTTTACCGACACTATTTTATCCCTGTATGCACTTTCTCAACCTGCACTGATATGAGTTAAAGATGTGAACACTCTGCAGATGCTCATCAAAGGTCTCAGTATGTTTCAAATGAATCACGCATATGAGGCAGCACGGTGGCACGGTGGTTAGCACTGTTGCCGCACAGCAAGAAGGTCCTGAGTTCAATTCCACCATCAGGCCGGGGTCTTTCTGTGTGGAGTTTGCATGTTCTCCCCGTGTTTGCGTGGGTTCTCTCCGGGTACTCCGGCTTCCTCCCACCGTCCAAAGACATGCAACTTGTGGGGATAGGTTAATTGGATAATCCAAATTGCCACTAGGTGTGAATGTGCGAGTGAATGTGAGTGTGAATGGTTGTCTGTCCCTGTGTGTTGGCCCTGCGACAGACTGGCGACCTGTCCAGGGTGTACCCTGCCTCTCGCCCTATGACTGCTGGGATAGGCTCCAGCGCCCCCCGCGACCCTGAAAAGGATAAGCGGAAGCGAATGGATGGATGGATAAAATCTATCTTTTAATCCTTTTTTACTGCTGACTGATAAAAACTCTGGGTTGTTTATTCATGATGCTTTTGTGGGCTTGATTTCCTGCCATAAAGCTTATAAGCACATAGTAACATATATCTCAATACACCTACCTGTGTACGGACAGTATGGGAAGACTGGGGCGAGCTGCTGTCAGTTCGTAAGAACGTTGAGCAACAGCGAGGCTGTGAGCCCAAAGAAGAGCTGTAACACCACCCTGTCCTCAGCTCCACATCAGAGGAGTTACTATGGTCTTCCTGATGGCACAGAGATGTCCAGAACCGAGGAACCCTGCAGAAAAGAGAGGGGGCATAATTTCATTAGAAGATTTAGACACATGCAAAATTATAACATATGAAAACCCAGTTTATACAGAACACAATCAACAATTATACAAGACAACAAAATAATAAATGTAATACAGGAGTAAATGTAAAGGTCATTTTTATGGATGCATTCTAGACACAGTCACTGACATTTAGAAGATAAACACTGCAAATCTCACCAGTAGTGGAGCAGAGGCTCAGTGAGGCAGGTCTGAACTGAGCGCAGTTTGTCCTCTGTCCAGCAGGGGGAGGTAGTCAGTCCCAGTCTGGAGAGCAGCTCCGCATTCAGACTGAACTGACTGCTGCTCAGCAGGTAGCAGCTTCTCATGAGAACCAAATACCTGAAACAATACCACATTGAAAATTTATTTCACTTAACAAAAGACAATAAATTCTGCTTGAATATTTAGAACTTTTCGAGCTGCAGAATAAGACAGGTGTGTTTACCTGTGCTTCCGCTCTTTGTCCCGTGCAGCCTTCAGTCTCTCTATATCCATCCAGAGATTAAGGAGCTTCTCTCCTGACGTTCCTTGTAAAAACTCCCTAAACTTATCCAAGCTTCCATAGAAACCTGTATCATTGCAACAAGTATAAGGGACATCTTCCTGGTTTGTGGCTCTGCTCCCCTCTTCCTGATCCTTCTTATCCCATCCACACCCCCTCTTGCCACGTTGACTTCTCTCTTTCTCCCCCTCCAGTCTTCCTCTGTTGAGATGTCGGTTAAGGTCACATTTACAGGATCTGTCTGTGCTGCTACAGTTTGCCTGATCTCCTGACTTGCTGAAGCACTCCCAAGTGTCTGCCTGGTTCGGACCATCCGTAACATTCATTGTGTCTTTAAGCACCTGTTCAGTCACTTGGACAGCCAGGTACTCCAAGTGTTGTTCGGGAGAATGAGATGCCAGGCTACTGATCTCTTTTAGGTGTTTCTCTTTACTAACAGATGATAGCCCAGAGCAGACACCCAGCTCTGTTTGTGAGCTCTTAAGTTCCTGAGGTTTCCCACTTTGAAGGTGAGCAGAGGAGAAACCTGATGAGGACAAAGGGGGAAAGGAACACAGGCTTTCTGGCTCAGACCAGCTGGAGTAACATCTGGTTGAGTCACTGCTTTTTGGAATAAGTTGTTCCTTTTGCAGAGATGTTAGACATGTAAGATTGCGTGTGCTCATAAACCCTGAGATGTGAGGAAATAAAAACATGGGACACACATAGTTCTTATTTTTATACTCACAGGATACAAACACATTTTGTTTTGCTGCACTGCGGGACAAGACATTTACTACATTAGTATTACCCGTGTTTAATTTTAAGGAACGCAGTTGAGGGGCTGACAGGGTGGTCCGAACTGAACTGCTTTTCCTTCTGTGAATACACAAGTTTGGGTCCCACTGAAGCAGAAGCTTGGCTAGTCTGGGGAAAATCACAGAGAGAGGAGGCACTGCCAGTTGGAAAATACACAAGCAAGATTTCTTAAAAACATTCTTTTTTTTAATTCAGTTGAATTCAGTTTTATTTAAATACAATATCAGTTGTCTCAAGGCCCTTTTTATTGTAAGAAAAAGACCCTACAATAATACAGAGAAAACCCCACAATCAGATGAGAAAGTGCTTGGCAGCAGTAGAAAGGAAAAACTCCCTTATAACAGGTAGAAACCTCTCAGGTAGGCACAGCCATGTGCCACAGCTGGTGAGGCAGAGAGACGAGACAAAAGATTCAAAAGAATGGCCTGTAAATGGCTGCTGTTGTATTGCTTCTTCTATGTGCAGCCTATAAGTTAGCATGGCTCTCTCTGCAGAGATTCTTGAAGCCTTTAGGCTTCTTAAAAGACGGAGAAGAGATTAGTCTCAGATCTGAAAGTAGCAATCTTAAATCGATACTTCTTTTAGAAGTTAAAACACTTGCAAACTAAACTAAAAAGAGACCCAGACTTTACTTGTTCATCATAAAATAAGGAGACAGCAAAGTCAGCATCAAGGCATCTTAGCACACTGTCTGGATACTGCAAAGAAATCACATTTCATAGGTAAAGAGAAAATGTAGGTAAAAATGAGATGAAACTTGCCTGCAAAACAAATGCATTAAAACATTTGTTTCAACAGGATTTAACACTTTACCTGTATTCATGATAACAATCACTTTGAAGGAAAAAGGGGAATCTTTCCTTTTTGATCCACTGCATTCCTCGCTCTCTGTCCAGGCACTGTGAATGTCAGGGACAAGTTCTTCAATCCAGTATAGAGATTTCTACCCCTCCATACAAACACACACAAACATTTTGCTAGCAGCTACTTACACAGACAGCGTAATGATTGTCTATTGGGGGCATTTTAGTGAGCAGTGACGGGTCAACAGCAAGAAGCTGTGATTTTCTGTTGTAAAGGGCTGATCGGATTCTTGTGGAGACAAACTCTGCCGCTCTACTCGCCATCTCAAACAGCCCCGTCTCCCGGTTGTACCGCAAAGCCTCTGGGAAAGACTGGCAAAAACATGCGAAGGTAAGAAAACTGCTTTGAGCCATGTCAAAGTTCTGCATATCTATGTCAGGCCTACATTACCGGCGCACTTAGGAAATCATTGAAGAAGTGAGCCAGTACAGCATCAGAGGCCAGAGAGCTCTCCTGTGTGAAGATCAACATTAAAACGCTTAAAAAACAAACATTCTGTCCGAGCTGTAACAGACTGGGGAAAATATGAGGAATCTAAACTTTTACTCACAAAACTGTCCACAGTAAGGCGGAGAAACTCTTGCAAAGAGAAAGAAAAACTCAAATTTCCAACACGCTAGTTGTAAAAACATGAGTAAACTGAGATGTGTTTAAAGTGCTGCTCTTACCTGTTGAAATGAATCCACACATGCCTTTCCTTAAAAATAAAAATGGCAGACAGTACTTTCAGACGGGCTTACTCAGAAAGTCAAACTCAATCACTGTGAGTCCAGGTTGCTATGGAAGTGGACGCATTTTCAAAACACGGGGGGGCAGTAAAAGTTTAACCAGACAGGACCAGAGAAATTAATGCAATTTAGAGTTTCTTCTTTAATACCCCAGGATCGATTTATTCGAGATAATTCAGAGATTACTTTAAAGTTTTAAGTATCTAAGGTGTGTATGTGTATATATATATATATATATTTTTTTTTTTTTTGGGGGGGGGGGGGGGGGGGGGGGGTTTAAAATAAAACTCCTTTCGCAGTGAAAGTGTCAAACCACTAGGTGGCACCAAAGACTGATTTGTACATGTTACAGCGACATACACAATCCTCACAAATGTGACGCAGCACACGGGTAGGGGAAGAAAAGAAGAAAAAAAAAAAAGGTTTTACTATATATCAAGTTTATTTTAAAACCGATCTAGAAAACATGTTTGTAAAAGCTGAAAATCTCAATAGCTCCAAAACAAAAAACCCAACATGCTGTACAGTCAGTGCATAGAAAAATACAACAGTAAAATGAAATCCTTTTATCTGCTGGTAAAACCTCCTTCAGTGCATAATTTAAAAAAAAATATACAAGTAAGAACTATATCAAAAAAGGAAAGGGGTAGGATGGGATAAGTAAAGAAATACAAACAAACATTGAAGAGTACAGACACCGCACGTACTACACATCTGTTTCCTCGCTGCTTATTGCCATCTATAAACTTGCAAAAAATAGATATTATTAAAGTGACTTCATGAAGCAGGAATAATTTGTTCATAGTCTTTTAACATTGCGCTTGCTTTGAGCGCTTCCGGGAAGTATGTCCTTTCTGCGACGGCCTGCAGAGTGACTACCGCACTCTCTAGAGCCGTGAGAAGTACACAAGCATGACATGCAAAACTGGAATCCACAGTCAGCTCTGCTGCACACTCCCTCTCTTTTGCCTGAATGGCATCTTGCGGGATGCTGACATCTCGGACAAGGCTTGAGGCACTCATCATTGAAGAGGGTTTTAGCAACCTGAGAGGAAAAAGAAGTTATTAAAATAACTTTGATAAATGTTTGATGAGAAATGCCTCAAAGCATGACTGTACCATGTTCAAGAAAATGCAGTTTAATGGATTTGTAACTTACCTCCAGAAATTTATCCCGTTTGCTGCTGCTGTCTGAATGCAAGGCGCTGAGCTGCAGTGGCGTTAAAGCCCTGCTTCCTGACTGTGGAGTGCAGTAGCTGGAGGTCCTAGACTGGGCCTGAACTGTCTTCAGAGCTGATCGCTTAAGCAACATGGCTCTGGTCTCTGCATCAGCGACATGGACAGCAGCACCAAGCTATAAGACGACAGCAAATAAGTTCAGAGTCATTTCAGTGACAGTGATGGAGATTGTGATAACGCCGACTCATTTTGATGTACGTATGCACTGATGACCACAGAGCAAAGACTGTGATAACAGAGATGTTGTGTTTAACTGAAAACACAGAAAGCTAAATGCTACAGAGCTGAACAAACACTCTTATAAGCAGGGGTGCACGTAAGTGGTCCGCAGGTGCGCATTCGCTGTCAAAATAGGAAGCGAATAAGATAAGAGGCTGAAATGGGCGTTTGCATACATATAAAAAGGCACAGTTTTTGTCCGCTAGAGTGGGATTTTCACAGCATATTCTGCACCACATCTCTGTGCGTTCATCATTTGTTTGAAGCCAGCTCACCTCCTGCAACCACTTTTCCGAGAATACGCGCTTCTTTTGCTGTTCGGACTCCTGACATTTCTTTGGAGGTGGAGGAACACCAAAGCAATTTCTTAAAGGAGTTTGCTTCTTCAACATTTTTAAGAGTTCTAAACAAATGTGTGTCCTCCTCCAGAAAATCTTATGTACGCAAACGCGCGTTGCAACTTCTTATCTGGTGCACGTCTTTTATTTTGACAGCAAATGCACACCTGCGGACCACTTATGTGCAGCCCTGCTTATAAGACCTTTAGCCATAGCCTGGCTCTTACCTCAAGAGCAGCCTCCACTTGACTCAGGTGGCTTCTTCTCATTGTGCTAGCTAGCTTGTCTTGCTGGAGAATTTGATTCCAGCTTTTGCAAACACAGCTGCACCTGTGAAAAACAACAAAGTATGAGAGAAATATTTTCAGCTCACTAAACTTTTTAGACAACACAAGTTTGTAATGCAAGCTAAACTCCACTGATTTTACTAATAATTGCATCGTTTATACAACAAACACTGTTATAACAACATGTATGTTTCAGCTCAGCGTCAATCACCTTGCGATCATTCTACAGGACTCTGAATTATTCTTTACTCCATTAAAAATGTAGTCATGATTTTATTAATCAGTGACCAAATGGGAAAGGAGCTGCAACCTGTGGCAAGTAAGCATGGATGATATGCGCTGTAAAACATTGTGTGAATAAAAATGTATATTTGGAAACATCACCTATAGACACTCTCAGAGTCCATCTGGCAAAGTATAACAGCCAGGATGTGCCTGAGGTTCCTCTTCATCAGCTCTGTGAGTATGTCCACCTTCTCCAGGCCCATCTTCCTGCCAATCAGCCCTGCCAATGGCATAGTGGTCCGAAGAGTGCTTGGGGTCTTGGTCAGTGCTGCTGCAGACTTCAGCTGCTCTTTCAGGCTTGGACTTTGACCAGCCAACATCTGGGCATGGTGCTGACACATAGCTTGAACCAGCTGCAGCGCTGGAGTCAGAGAGAGGTTAACTGGAGTCATCCTGAGTGGTGTGATATCTGGATTGCCAAAATCTGTAGAACAAGGGGTCATGTCTTGTGCCTTGGTTTTAGTCACTCTTTGTGGGGTGGTATAATCTTTTTTTGCTGAGCCCAAGCGATCAGAGCTCACGGCATTACCACATTTAACAGAGAGGACACTGCGAGGGGTGATATCCCCAGCAAAAACCTCATCCTCTTTAGAATGGCTGTAACATTGATAAGGATGTTGATGCTTTCTGTCCATTGGGTCTTCCTCAGACTGAGAGCCACCTTCTTTAAGCGTAGAGAGCCTGTGCTGACGCTGCAAACGGGAGCGGCGCCTTCCCTCTGTTGGATTTGGAGTTTCAGAGTTTCCTTTGGAGGCAGACAGCAGCAGCTCCTGGAACGAGCCATCATGGTCCACTGTGGAGTCTTGCGATTTATCAAGAGTCACTGAGCTGAAACCGCTGTCCTCACTCAACGACCTGTTTAAAAGTCAGAAAGGAGTTAATCTGTGTTTAAATATTTTAAAGTTTTATTTTCTTCGTCAATAAAACACATACCTGATATAGCTGGGTGTATGTGCAGATGATGGTGTGCACAAGACACTTGAGCCATTATATAGATTATCTGTCATGCTGCCCAGTGGTGACTGAGAGTTTTCTTTAGAGATGGGCAGGAATTCGTTGAAGCCTGGAGTCTTGACATTACATTGACCAGATGCAAAAATGTGTTCACTCATGTCTAGATCTGTGAGTGAGGCTTCTTTCTCAAAACTGGGAAGGTGACAACAGTTGTGCTTGCCATCTTCAAGAGTTGAGGTCCTCACCTGTGTGAACAGAACACGGCGCTTCCTGCCTGATAGTGGCAGGTCCTGGTCCACTTTTAAAGTGCTTGATGCCCCCATCTCAGTGTCTACAGAGTCAAATGATGTATTCAAATAGGGTTCAGACCCACTGACAGGGGATTCAATCCCTCTGGTGCACGGTGATCTTGTGTTGTCATTTTTGACATCTACAGTGGGTTTACACAGTAGAAGTCTCTGTCGCAGCGAGGTATTCCTTTTGCATATTTTAGGAGTTTCACACCAGCTTACAGCTGAAACCTTCCTGCAGTCTCTGCCCAAAAATCTGACTTGTTCTCGGATCTTCTTTGGCGTGACAGAAACCCGGAGGTTCTCTTTGGGCGTTTCATCCAGTTCCACCGGAGACAAAGACCTACATGAATCAGCTCCACTGGTGCTGTGTGGGCTCTGGAAAAAACCTGAGTATCCACTGTCAGAGCAGTCATCGTAGCAGTGCTGCCCTTTAGAGCCATCAAGATAAAGACTAGATTCAGGAGTGCACTGCATCTTCCTCCTGAGTGCGCCAACAAACCTTAGCCTGGCCTCCAGGGGATTACAAGTCACCTGGAGTGAAACAGAATATAATAAACAGAACTACTTCAGCACAGCAAATATGAACTTAAAGAGACCGTAAACACATACAACGCTAGCTTAAATACTTTTAAAAACTATATTTTTAAAAGGCGTCTCATGCTGGACTGACTTACAGTAAAATAAAAGTTATCTCCCGAATCTTACGGTGGTTTTCAGTGTATAAAAGTAGCAGTTTGTATATCAGAAAGCAACAGACAGCTGATTTATCTCTGATCCTTCTCAGCTGTTTCATCCGCGTTGCTATGAGAGCGCGTGCTGCTGCAGATTTAAATCCCCCCGTCTCGTGCCCTCTCTGATGCCGCTTTAAAGAGCTCCATAACCGCCAAAAGACACCGACAGAGCCCGACTGACAGTATACACCACCTTTAACATCATTTTACTCCTCGTTATTTTCACACTTAATTCCGTCTGAAGAAATATGACAAGGCAAAATTATTTGGTAAACACACGCAAAACTGATATTAGTAAAATTCATCCAAAAGCAAAACAAAACAAAAACCCGACGACGTTTCGTGCGTGCGCATTTTACAGTGTAATTTCACCCTCTATGCTAGTTCAGAGGGTCAGAGCAGCCATTTTAACAAGACATGACAGGATAAAAACCGGTTCCAGAATTAAAAGCAGTGATGCTCCGTCAAAGCTGAAATAGCCTCCTGTTAATGTGACTGAAGGGGACCCGGAATGGCACAGTGAATGACTAATCAGTTACACCTGTGTTAAGCCTGAAATGCCATGCAAAAATGATTGCCATTAAAAAACAAACAAACAAACAAACAAAAAAACTGTGGGCCTCGTAAAACATCTGTCAAACACCGAGTTATAATTAAAGAAAAAAAATGTGGCTGACATTTTTGTCTGCCATCCACGTTTACTAACACAACGTTGTTAGCCTCCTGAAACTAGAACCAGTACGAGGTAATGTCGGTGAATTCCACGCACCTGTACCTTAAGCTCGACAAAATAATCTTCTTCGGGAATAAACGCGCTTAATATTTAACAAATACCTACCTGAAGTTAAAACGGGGCTATTCCAAAAAGCCGTGGCCTCTGTAGGCGATGTTGTTTCCTCAGGCCTCAGCTGTCCCCCCGCTGTTGTTCCTGTTTTCTCATGTTCACCAGCCACGTTTTCAAATTTGGAGCCCTCTGTTGGCTGTGTCACGTGCTTCCTCTCGGCGCTACCGGCCTTCCGTCCGTGTGTGGTTACCATAGCAATACACACCACATTGTCGATGAGCGTTCAGCCAAACGGGAGCAGGTAAACTAGTTTTGCTTAACATTATTAACATTAATGTGATCTTGCATTAATTACTCAAGAGACACTTAAGAGATAAGTCTGCCTTTCCCGAATGTTACATCCCTAATTATAGAACCTAGCTGTTTCTGACGAACTATTAAAATTACCAGTAAAGTTAAGGTAGCTAGCTAAAAAGCTGGTAAGTTATACAAATATAATGCAGAACTGCCATGTCTCCCTTTTATGGAACACTTTTTGACACATTGACTGTGTAAATTCTTTCCAGAAATGAGTGAAGACGCAGTTTTATCCCTTCAGAGTCACTCCACCACTGTGGACTACAGGGGCAAGGTTCCTGTGGAGCACCTGGACTACGATTACATTGAAAAATGTAAAGATGTGAGATACCTCGAGAAGATCCTGAGAACACTGAGGTAACTGTCTGTTGAGCGATATAGTGTTGTTGGAGGAAACTCACTGTCCCTTTTCTTCCTTTACCTGTGTTCAATGGACTTTTGCTGCTTTTTTTAATCGTATTTATATTTACATGCTCAAAATAAAGCAATCAGTCAGTCCAGTCCCTTTATAGTGTTGGTGAGGTTTTTCTTTATGAAGGTTATAAACTCATCATCATGTCAAGTTTCACTCACTCTCCACTGAGATGGTAAGATGTATGTGCTATATTGCAAATAGATTACGTAACACTTGTCATCAGTTGCAGAGGGATAATAGTGCATGTCATAACAAAATACAGGCTGGCAAATGTGAATGAAAAATATTGCAAAAAAAGCTATTCCTTATTTTTCTTTTTTGTTTGGTTAAAGGTCTGGCGAAGAGGGCATTTATCCTCACCTGATCAAGTTCTGTGAGAGTCACCTGGAGAAACTGGACCCTAAGAGCCGAGCTCTTAGGAAGGAAATGCCTGTAGCCACAGCAGCCAGCCTCTCTAAAGATGAGTGGAACCAAATTGAGGATGAATTGAAAGTATGGTACACATTTTTTTCTTTCTTTTAAAAAAATAAATAAATCCTGTTTACTTTGTTCTCACATGGCTGTTTCTCTAAATACTTTGCTCAGAGATGGCAAGAAGAAACCAAAAAGACTGAAACAACCCTGAAACACCAGTCAGTATTTGATGATCTAGTGAAAGAAAATATGCCACCTGTAAGAGGTTTCAATTGCTTCGTTCCTCTGAGCCAGGTAAAAAAAATCAAGGCATATACAGTACATAACCAGTTACATATATGTATAGAAGACAAATATTCAAACAGAGTTTTTTCTCATGATAGAAAACAGTTCCACAAGAAAGAAAGAAACCCTCAAAATGCGCCCTACCACGTGATTACCGAGAATGGGACAAGTGAGTCATGCTGTCTCCACATTTGTCTATTATATTCAGAAGAAAGACCCCACTGTTGCAGCAGCTGAATTCTCTGTGCATAAAAGCTTCCCAAGTCTTTTTACTTTGTAAAAGGGCTTTAAAGCTAAACTGCTTCCATTACAGTGATCCACAGTTTAAAAACTTGACCTTTAAGTGTATATTTTACACCTTCTTTCCAGGTTCGATGTGGAAAAAGAATGTGAGAAAATAGAGGAGGATGTGGACAAAACTGATCCACCTGCAATTATAAACTCAGGACATCCTAAAATCAAGACTCAAGTGGACACTTCATGTAATCTATTGTGGATAGAAAGTGTTCTTTTGCAGTAATTATTAAGCATACAACGTACATCAGGTGTGTTGGCATTTTTGTGTAACATGTAAGGTTTCCCCTGTGATCCATCCAGTGCTGTCACAACAGGAGAAGCTCTTCCTGGCAAATCGTGAAAAGGACAAAGGCAATGAAGCTTTTAGAGCAAAGGATTATGAGGAGGCGGTCACATACTATTCCAGGTCAGGTTCTTTAAACAACTCATTCATTGCAGAAAGCACTTAGCACCTCTTAAAGGGCTTTTTATCATTTTGCTTGGTATATATTGTAAGTAGTAGACGGTCATCTTTCATTGTAGCTGTAGTAGTAAGTGTTTGTGCAATAATCTCACTGTAAATAGAGGTTTGCTTTATTGTTTATTCCATTACAGGAGCCTTTCCATTATAACAACTGTGGCTGCATACAACAACAGAGCCCAGGCAGAGATCAAGCTCGAGCACTGGCACAATGCCCTGAAAGACTGCCTGAGTGTGCTCGAGCTAGAACCGGGCAATCTGAAAGGTGTGTTAATGTTATTTCTATAATTTCTAACACAATAATGCTTCCAGAATAAATACACCTGCACTTTTAGATGTTTTTATATGATGTGGTATACTTTAGCTACAGCAGCATTAGTGTATGTGCTACATATTGTAATGCACTTCTTTCCGTTAGCCCTGCTTCGTCGTGCTGTTGTTTATAATCATATGGGCAACTTCCACATGGCCACTGAAGACCTGAGGACGGTGCTCAGGGAAGAGCCACAGAACACCCCTGCAACTGTAGGTGATGGTACTGAGGCATGTTCATCATGCGCCAGTCTACCTTTCATCCACTAGGTGTCACTGTATTTGTGAAAGTTGAGTGATTTAGTGAGTCTATCACTGGAAGTCTTTCATGTATTTATGTCATTACCATAAATAGAGGATGATGTGGCTTTTTTAACAGATCTGTATCAGTGGAACAGCTCAGGATGTGCTGTGTTTACCCGTCCCCTTTAATTGCATTGTTTAACTTCTGTTTCTATTTATTTGAGTATAATTTAGGTGTAAATGGGAAGAAAATGTTCCTTTTTGTAGTTATACATACACCAGTCACTACAACTAAGTAATCTAGCATAGATTGTGATATGAATAGTTGTGACAAACAAAACATGAGATGTTCTAATGGATGAATTGTTTGTGTTTTAGCAACTTTTGTCTCAAATTGAGAAGAAGATGGAGGAATGCCAACAAGAGAAGCAACGCAAGGGCAAAAAAATCCTCATCCAAGAGATAGAAGAGGCGGATAACCAGACTGACAGTGACAACAAAGCTCATAAAACTGGTGATTGTTTGAACTACTAAAAACAATCAATATCCTTAAACACAGACATAGAGACTATAACGGCGCTAATGGCCATTTATGATAACCCATTTGCATCCAAAAATCAATCAAACCGCAACTGATTTAAATGTTGCTTACTCTCTATTTAACATGCAGTGAAATCGTTTTTCAGTTATAGTCAAGCTTAGGTAAGTTATGAGTTCAGAGGAAACTTAGATTTTTGTTAAAAGTGTGCATTGATCCTTTATTTGACATGTTTTTATTTCACTGTTGATTTCATATTAACTAGCAAGACTAGCAGGAAGTGAATGAGGTAAACCAGTAGACTGTGGTACACATTTCCCAGATGAGATTTTTCCCTTACTGGAGATATATTTTTATCTATATTCTCATTTAATGAAAAGTAACAAGTTAAGTCATTCCACTGACTTAACTGGACTCAAATCTATTGCTACTCTAATTTATGTAACTTGAATGAGGTGTTAAATTTTAACTTTATAGCAGAAAGTTTTTTGTGTCTTTATAGCTGTGCTGGATTTAGAAGTTGAAGGATTTGCCCTCTAATACAGTCACGATTTATACAGAGCATGTTAGGAAGCTCCAACATTGCCGGTAATAGTAGTGCTTTAGTCACATCCCCTTCTGTCTGCTGTCCTATAGATAGAGGAAATTCCCCTCTTGTCTCTCTGGGTGAAGGAACAGTGCATGCATGTGTTTTCTGCCCTACCCCCACACAGCCCTTTCATAAGTCACTGTTTGGTATCTCTACTTCCTGGAACTCCCTGTTTGAAGTGGCTCCGTGTCATGTGCTCCTCTCCTCCCACACTATGATGTAACTGCTGACTCTTTCCTGTGGGTGTGACTTCCCCTTCTCTGTCTCTCTCCCTCTGCTTCTCCCCTCCCTCCCTCTCCCTTCCAGCTTGTCTGGTTCAACCTAGCCAGCCCGTGGGAGGGGAGGAGAGATCAGCTACTCCTGTCGAAAGGGGAGACATGGGAAACGCTCATAAAAAGCCCCACGGCAGAGGGGACGGGGGTCCACACGCCGAGTCCAACAGCTCCCACCATGAACACAGGAGGAACAGAGGCAGCTCAGACAAGTACAAAGTCCCGCAGGAAAAGATAGCCAATGGATCAAGCAAGAGAGGCTCGACAGCTTCGGTTCAGGGTGATCAGAGCGGCAGCGGTAAGGCAACTCCAGTTGGAGGAAATGCTGGAGAAACTGTCAACCTTGATGCCCCATGTGGGGCCCTGCCCCCACCCCTGGCCCGGCTAAAGAACGAAGGAAACCTGCTGTTTAAAAATGGACAGTTTGCCGATGCACTGGAGAAATACTCACAAGCCATTCAGGGCTATACAGATTCAGGTAAGCCTCAGGGGCACTCACTGTTGATCGTGTTTGTAATATTTTAGAATATTAAGAAAAAACTATTTAATTAGTTTTATACAGTGAGGTTGCTGGTTAGAAGTTACCTGTGTGCCACCGTGTCACTAATCATAACATTTTTACTCATATCAGTGTGTTATGAGCTGACAAATGAATCAGAACTGATCGACTGTTTTCTCAGCTGTTTATTCATCATCATATTTTAATAACAGCTTTCTATGGTGTCATACTTTCATTTAACTTTAAATCAAAGGTCATAGGGTCGTAGCTATAATGTCAGTGCTTGTCTTTATTTTTGTCACTTTAACACACTGCAGAGACTTACACATGAAAACAGGATAGCAATACAAATCATTTTCCCTATGGAAATAATTCCTCATAAACAATTTCAAATTCTCAGTCTCAGACTTCACATTTTTGTGTGAACAGTTTATTTGCAGTATTCAAAATTTTAGTAAGATCCATTACGATGTTAATATTTAGTGACTTATCCCTGGGATGATGGACTGTGGCTGTACGCAGACAGTGTTGCTGTTTTAGTCTGGTGCTAAGCCTCTCAGCTCAGGTCTGTCCAAGTCACATGACCTCTAACCACTCACTGTGAAATTGAATTTGTAGGACTGCAGCAATAATTCTCACAGAGAGTGAGACGACGAGCAGTTGATGGAGGAAGAGAAACCTCTGCTCACTCTCCGTTAAATATATGGCCTTGTGTCTCTTTCTGTGGACAGCCATAATATACTCAGTTAAGACTGTGAAAGTCGCTGGGCATCATCTATCTGGATTACTGTGGGAAGCACAACAGATGTGACCTAATCTACACATGCAGAATTTTTTCCAATCTGTGAAAAAGGCTCTTTTCAGTAGAAATGAAACTGAACGAGACATTCAAGATACTTTGACAGGCCTCGTAGTTGTGGTATGCACACAGTTGCTGTAGTTTATATGATCTACTGTCACAATAACCTCGCTAAGTGCTCTCAGTTGCTAAGACATCATCATCACTGCCACGCTGTGTCATCATCCATAATCTGTTTTCATCTGATGAGGCAGCACACTGACATGAATGTGTTTAGTGTAGCAGGATAATGTTGCTGTGTTTGAAACATGCACCGTAGACCTGTGTGATTTGCTTAACTCTGTGATAGTGAAGAAAACACTGTTAAGTTAAGGCAGGTGGAGAGAAACAGCGTGCGGACTTTGCACGAGTCAGTTGTCAAAATCTCAAAGGGAAATGTCTATATATATATATATATATATATATATATATATATATATATATATATAAAACACCCAGCACGCCCCTGCGGGCGGTTTATCCTTCAAGCTCGGGTCCTCTACCAGAGGCCTGGGAGCTTGAGGGTCCTGCGCAGTATCTTAGCTGTTCCCAGGACTGCGCTCTTCTGGACAGAGATCTCCGATGTTATTCCCGGGATCTGCTGGAGCCACTCGCCTAGCTTGGGAGTCACCGCACCTAGTGCTCCGATTACCACGGGGACCACCATTACCTTCACCCTCCACATCCTCTCGAGCTCTTCTCTGAGCCCTTGGTATTTCTCCAGTTTCTCGTGTTCCTTCTTCCTGATATTGCTGTCATTCGGAACCGCTACATCGATCACTACGGCCGTCTTCTTCTGTTTGTCTACCACCACTATGTCCGGTTGGTTAGCCACCACCATTTTGTCCGTCTGTATCTGGAAGTCCCACAGGATCTTAGCTCGGTCATTCTCCACCACCCTTGGGGGCATCTCCCATTTTGACCCATATATATATATATATATATATATATATATATATATATATATATATATTACACATATTACACATATACTAGCTTTTAACCTGCAGATAAAAGCTAGTAAAACATTTAACATGTGTGTGTATGCGTGTCTGTCACTTTGTATTCATAAATCTGAAAGAAAAGAAATGATAGCTCAGTATCTTCCAATAACTGAAGTTTCTTTATTTCATCATGACAGGAGCTCTGTACGTTCTACAGCGCTTCTATAGCTGCTCAGAGAGCACATTAAACAGTCTGTTTTAGACAATAAGTACACGATTCAAACTTTGAGTTCATGATGTCTTTGCAGATATTCTGTATTCCACCCCCAAGATAACTGCAGAACTATGCGTGCTGTTTCCAAGCTGTGTATTACATTTCTGATATTGGTCTCTATTTTCTATGCAGGGATTGATAGTCCAGAAGATCTCTGTATTCTATATTCCAACAGAGCAGCTTGCTACCTGAAAGATGGCAACAGTCAAGACTGCATACAAGATTGCACAAGGTGAGAGAACTGATAAAACTCTACCAGTGTTCAGCAAGATATGTGAAAAGCTGTGGAAGGCAAATGTACGCTTGTCCTTGTGCTTCATCTTAAAGATCAAACTGCTACAAATTTCTGCAGACAGCGTCATCATATACCAGTCTCAGCAGAGGATCTCAGATCATTTATGAGTGGGAGGGGATTTGCACTTGGGTGTGTCGTAAGGGATTGTAATTAATCTCTTTAGAAGTGGTTTATAAGCAGCAGACTGGGCTAACTTAAGGGAGCCTCCCATATGAAAGCCTTTAAATATACTTGATGTGTTTGCAGAAAGATGGGGTTATAGAAAACTTGAATCACACCTTTAGACTTGTTCACTACCTCAGAAACAACATGTACAGACACATCCTTTGCCCTAGCATCGACAGCAGGGGCACCAGACTCGATCCTTTGCTCTTGTCTCATTGCATCTATTTATTCCAATCAGAGCCCTGGAGCTGCAACCATTCTCCCTCAAGCCCCTCCTCCGCCGTGCCATGGCTTATGAGTCCCTGGAGCGTTACCGAAAGGCCTACGTGGATTACAAAACTGTGCTGCAGATAGACGTGAGCGTGCAGGCAGCTCACGACAGTGTCAACAGGTATAATGTCCACCTCTCACCTCAGCTAACAGACTCATTAACATTTGGCATCTCAAAAGCAAGTATTGAATTTTACAGCACCCATGTCTATGGCAGTGCATTTCTCATCTATTTTAAACAAGGTGGACACAGACTATCTTTAGCTGTTACAGCAAAGGAAATAAAAAGACAGATGAGACATGGAGATTTTCTTACTCTATCTACCTGCTGTATTTTCCAAATTTGAAAATGTTCTATAATTGAAATCCAGAAATGGAATTATAGCATATTTAGAAGACTAAATCAAAACAAATCATGGTAACCATTACACACAGGCTTATTAGAGACTAACAGATTTAGCTGGTCAAAAGTAGCTCCGGCTAGAGGCTAATCATGTCTCTCAGACTGTGTGTCCCTTCTCTGTTACGCAATACTCACCTGGCTGGTTTGTGTTCAGGAGTACCAGAGGGTCAAAGATATCATTCATCCCCACATTTATCTACAAAGTTACACAATAAGACATAAACTCCCTAAACTGTGGAACAGGGTGGATTAGATGCATCTTTAACACGCTATGTAAGCCTTATCAATGTCTCTCATCTGTGTGCTGTAACAATGACTGAATCACGTCCTCCTCTAGGATCACCCGGCTGCTCATCGAGCAAGACGGGCCAGAGTGGAGAGAGAAACTTCCCGAGATCCCTCTGGTGCCTCTGTCGGCTCAGCAGCACCGCAGAGAGGAGCCACCCAGCGCTGAGGTCCTCCAAGCTCGAGCAGAGAAGGCTGCTAGGGATGCAGGTCTGTTGTTTTTAGAGTCATGATGCTTAATTAATGTTTGTCCCCAGAAACACAGAGTTAGTCAGGGTCAGAAGTGTTGATCGCTGAGCTGGGACAATGAGGAGAGTAGCTGGGACATTTATACATACAGCGGTTATGATGACTGAATAAAATCTAATGTTGACTACATCCAGCATTAACAAACATTTTCTCGAGCAGCTCTTTCTTCTGACATTATAGCTACCTTTGTTCGGTTTTTGAACCATTCTTCTGCTTGATACAGCGATGGAGGAACAAAAGTCTTCCTGTTGTGACTGGAGGAAAATTTGAAAGGCCTATTTTTTATATAAGTGGACGTGTCACCTCTGACCATGCAGTTTCTCTGCTCCCAGGGCTTTTCTACCTATGCTATTTTTAGACTCTAATGAAAGAATAGCACTGCTGGCATAATTTTACCTCCCTGAAGACGCTCTGCAGACACTCTGCAGCAGATTGATTAGCCCTCGGTCCACACCGGGACTGATTGCTGACTTAACTCTCGTGGCTCATGTCCAGCTAGCACAGCATTAATTTCAAGTGCTTAAACCCTCCAGCTGTGTAGCACAGGCTTATAAAAGCGAGGTCAGTTAAAATGTATTGCAAGTGTCAGTGTGGATATATGAAGTCAAAATGGAGGAGAATGGACCTCGTGTCTGTGTGAGTAAGCGATGTTTAGTAATCACCACTTTGTTTTGTTTTCTAGAGAGGAAAGCCGAAGTCCGTTTTTCAGCTTTGAAACAAGAAGGGAACGATTTTGTGAAGAAGAGCCAATACCAGGATGCTCTGGGAAAGTACACAGAATGCCTTAAGCTAAAGTCAGAGGAATGCACTATCTACACCAACAGGTTAGTCATTTAATTCTCACCTTAATATGAACAGACATGTTCCTGCGGTCTCGTTTCCCCTCTGTTCATCACATCTTCTGCCACTGGTTCACTTTGATGTGGGAAAACAGCCTGAAAATCCCCAAAATTTGTTCAACTGAATTTAAAAAAGGCCGATTAACGACGGCCAGCTGTCATTTGTCAGCCGTGCTTTCAGCTCTGTTTTTAATCCTATCCAGTCGTGCCACCTGTCACTGCTGCCAAATTAGTGAGTATTGGTGGTAAATTGGTGCACAACACAATAGTACATAGATGGTGTTGATCAGGTCACAGAAGAAACTGATGACGTGAATGTTTTCCTATTGTGTGTTGGTGTTTGCATGTGCATGTGGAGCCCTGCTGTGAGAACAGATTGTATGTACAGCCACACCAGAGCAAACATCCATACGCCATTGGTGCACAGCTGCTGAGAGCCATTTGAAAAAATTAAAAACATGAAGATTCATTTAGAAAAGGGGCTCCAGAAGCACATCTCTGAGGTGTAAATCGTAAATCTCATCATCATAGGAAAATGTTCTGTTCTGTTAATGCTGATGGCATGGCTTCAGCTGTTATTATAAAACCTGATTTGCAGTGAGTCACAAATTCATGATACTTCTGAGTCACGTGTCAAATGTGATTAGGTGCCAGTGACAAAAATAAAAATCACAATTGACGTGTGTGTGTTTATAGAGCTCTGTGCTACTTGAAGCTGGAGAGGTTCGCTGAGGCCAAGCAGGACTGTGATGCAGCACTGAAACTGGAGCCAACCAATAAGAAGGCCTTCTACAGACGAGCCATGGCTAATAAAGGTCTCAAGGTGAATAGAGCTGGACTTTAATGGCTAATGCCATAAGGGAGTGATTTCTTTTTATTGGGTGGCTAAGGAGTAAAATATCCCTTTCACATATTTCATACATAAAGCTCTCTTTGTATGTTTTCGGTGTCTCCCTCCATCAGGACTACCTGGCTTGCAGCTCGGACCTGCAGGAAGTGCTGCAGCAAGATCCCAACGTGCAGGAGGCTGAGAAGGAGCTGGAGGAGGTCACCAAGCTGCTCAGACAGAGTCTGGCCAGCACTTCACCAAACAAACCCAGGAAGACAGTCCCCATCACAGAGGTGAGTACAGTTTATTCACTTTCATTGAAAATAAATATTTTCCCCTTATTGCATCCAACAGACATATCCACTTTTGACTTTAGAGAGTCTACACGTGTGGTTAGGAAGAAGAGGCATTATAATGATGGGGACTGAAGAATCATGACTTATGGTCAACAAGTGTCCTTTGAATAGTTGTGTGTTTTTAGCTGATTACTCCTGACACCTGCTGGGATACCGTGTGAAATCTGATCAGCTCTGGTTTTATTCTAGCCTAGCACAGATCATAAAGTGCAGCGCTCCCAGCTGTTGTGTACCGTTCGTCTTTGTGCTCCATCCTCATTTACTATTAATGATCTAATGAAGAATAAAAGCACCAAATTAAAGCTTGAGTGGGGCTAGATGTACCATTTTCAGTTTATTGTTAAAAGACAAAAGAGAACACGGAGAAAGCTAAAGTGTAAAATTGTATCCATGCATCTTATGCTGCTTATCTGGGTCTCAAAACTCAGTCTCAGTTTCAGGGGAACACCAGAGTGAAAAGTGGCTGTGCTCCAAGTTTAAAAGGCTACAGATTGTTATGAAGCTCTTGTTTTCCTTTTCTTCAGGTTCAGCACACCAGTAGGTAAAGATGGAAGCTTATAGATCCAATCACTGCATCCCAGACAAATTATTCCTAATTAAGGCAATAGGTGGTGCAGATTTCCCAGATTGTGACTCACTGACAGAGACCGGCTTTCCATTTTTGTCTTTCCTGTTTAAATGTTTCACCCATGTCCGTCTCCCTCCTCAGGTTGAGGATGACGAGAATGTGACCGCTGTCCCTAACTCCAAAAACAGCTGCAAAGGAGAAGACATCAGCATCAACCTCCAGCCGGCCAGCGCCTATGAATTCGGCCAATCCCTGAATGCGGCTCGTAGCTCTGGAAACACAGTGGCCTGCGCGGAACTACTGGCCTCAACGGCCCCAGAGATGCTTCCCCAGTTCCTGAGCACCCAGCTTGATGGACACACCATCAGCTTCATCATGCAGGCCCTGCACTCACACCTACTGGAGAAAGACCCTTATCTGGTCTACCAACACCTCAACCATCTGCACACTGCTGACAGGTTCTCGGTAAGATTAGCATGCAAATATGGTCTGAAAAGCTAAAGTTTGTTTGTAAGATTTTGCAATCAAGCGGTCTGTGTGGTGATAAATGCTGACGCACTGTTTGCAGGTTGTACTAATGCTGCTGGAGAAGGAAGAGCGTCACCACATGACTCAGCTGTTTGAGGATCTCTCAGCCGTGCAGAGCACACAGTTCACTAAGAACGATGTTCAGAACCTGGCCAACAAATATATCTGACCCTCCCCTCTCTGCATGAGCTGCTCCACCACTGCTCTTGGATCTATGCAAAACACTGCACAAGAACTGAGTACACAAAGGCAGGAAGCTGCAGAATGAGCAATACAATGGAACCGAGTTGATTCACTCTACTGGTCTGTAATGTCTGTGACGATATAAAAAAAAAAAAATCTATTTTTCTCTCCAGAACATTTTGCTATGCAGTTTTACTTTTGTACACACCATGCACCATTTGCATTGTACAACAGTGGGACTCAGTGGACCTTTCACCGTAGTGTATTAATAAACGAGGTCCAATGTGCTGTTGTGTAACACAGCAGGCAGGTGTTTCCTCACTCCAGGCAGTAGCTTTTGCTTAGGACAGGCTTCATCGAGCTGATCTGCTCTTTGAGCCCAGTCGCTTTCTGAAATCATTTTATAAAAGACCAGCTGTCACATACCAAAAACTATTCAGTGCATGTTAAATATAAACAAACAAAAAGCTAATTTCCTTCCAAGTTTAAAAGTGCGTCTTTGCTGCATCTTAAGTAACTATTTTAATATGACCACATGTATGGTGTTATCTTAATGGGTGAAAGAGACCTGCATGTCTCACTGCTGTTCATATGAGTGTAACAGAACTTACAATGTTGTAGCAAAAAAAAATTCTTGCTCTCCTTTAAGTCATCTATGCAAATTTGTAGCTCTGTGTTCCTGTATTGATTCCATTCATAAAGGCAAGTCTCTGTCTTCACCATGTGAAATGACATTGTGCCGTTGAGCCTGTTTACCTGCACCATCAGCTTCACAGCAGATGGCAGCACACTGGAGAGAAGCAGCATCTTTATAAGATGTGTGCCTTGGATTTCAGTCTAGGGGTCGACTTAGTGTGGTGAGCATATCGGTACTCGTAAAGAAAAAGTCTATTTATATCATTCTGTAGCTTTAATAAATTTCTTTAATGACTTGGATTTATCACACACATATATTCGCTTGGCTCCAAACTCAGAACTGTTTTAAATGTGTAATTTATTTGCTATTTAAAGTCATTCTGTCCATGTTATAAGTAATAAATATCAATCTTTCTGTATTGTGAATCTAAAGACTGCCTGAATCCAAACTTTTTGTTTTCTCATGTTTCATTAAATCTACATGAATGTAAAATTTAGCATAAGGATGTAAATTTGGGGGAAGGAGGGAATAATTCTGCATTTTCCACAGCTTCTCTTAACAGTGGCTTTTAACATTGTGTCAGTAGATTTGTAAAAATTGTGTATTCTATTCACAGAGGGCTATTCAATAAACTGGGAAACATGGTTTTTTTCCTTCTTTAGCTCATAACAAGTAACGGAAAGTTTCAGAAGAGACACTAAAGATGGAGTGACATGATGTTTTTGTGTCTTACATACGTTGTAATAATGGTGTTTGCCATAGCAAGGCCCAATATAACAGCTAAGGATTATTGGGTGGCTGTGGCTACAATGTAGCTTGCCATTGCCAGTGTGTGAATGGGTGTGTGAATGGGTGGATGACTGGTTGTGTAAAGCGCTTTGGGGTCCTTAGGGACTAGTAAAGCGCTATACAAATACAGGCCATTTATTCATTTTGAACAGTGAATAATGCAAAACTTCTCTTAACAGAGTCTAATAGTAAAAATATGAAGTTTTAAATGATCATAATAGGTCCACTTTGTGTATTTACAGTACTTTTGTTAACTTAAAAATTTGGAAACCGTAAACATTTCATATATAGTTGTTTTTATTTTTTTGATATGCATTTACACGCATATAGTAAAGCAAATTACCAAACAAATATACAAATACCTTATGCAATTCTGCACAAATTACAAATTATATCTGGCACTAGTGTTCAATTTAGGATTGAGAAACTGGAATTTGGGTGAAGAATGAGAAACCGAACTAAGGGGGAAGAACAAAACTGCTTTTCTGTAATGCAGGGAAGGAGTGCAGCAGAAGCCGAATCCACCGAACCAAAGAGTTCATTCTGTAACAGACCTGGGTCAGGATACCACTCAATGGTTGAGGTTCACCTGAGCTGACTCGGTGGCCCCCAGTAAAGCAGACCACGGAGCGGTAAACACAGGCTTAAGCAAACACTCTGAAATAAAGAAGAACTTAACTTCAAGTCTGCTCAGCAGCACTGATTGGCAACACAAACAGGAACTCACAGGACAAATCAATAAGGAAGGTAACCATTAACCAACCTCTGCATCCCCATTAACCTTTGTGCATTGCAAAACATCAATGTCATAGGAAATACAGGTAACAGTGCAGGTGCCTCGGGCCGTTGTACAGCCCTGGTTATTTGCGTAGCATTTGTGAAGCATGTACAAAAACAGCAGTCTGTGTGTCTGTATAATTTCGGATCATATCATTCATCCCTGTGGTTTCAAAAGGATGCACAATACTGCATCTACAGCTGACAAGTCAAAGGTTTAAGATTTAACAAGAGCCTGAGTGCTGTCTTTGGTAGGCAATTGAAAAGTCTTCATTTACCAGATCTATCATAGGAGCATCCCTCCTACACAGTCAGACATTCTGCAATGAGTTGTTGTGGTTGTTGATTGGAATCTAGAAGACACGGTGGAGATAAACGGAACACAAACAGCTTCTTGAAGGCACCATGAGTTAACAAAGAAAGATATCAAAGCTCTCTCTTACTCAGTGAGGCGAAACCATCAGCCTGAATAAATCACCTTTCAACAGGACAAAAAGTTTCTTTGTACAATTTCACAGAATTGACCAACCCATTGGTTAATGTTATTATAATGACTTTAAGCATTATCTCAACATCTACGGCCTTCCAGAGACCTTTTGTCAAATCAAGAAATAGCCCCCACCCACACCCTCAACATATATCATTACAAACTTTCCACAGAGCAAGATGAGGCCCAGGCTTCCTGAGTCACCTTAGTGCTAGAACATGCACTGAATTAGGCTACAGGTCTCAAATCGTTTCTTAGCGAGCTGCTAAAAAACCATAAAGCACCATCGCCCACAATGGGACAATAGCTGTGTGTGCATCCATTTAAAAACAATCTCAGTTGTTTTTAAGTCAGCTTTAGAGCTAAAATGATTCAGGACATTGAGCCCAGGCCTTGGTCTTCTACAATTTAATTTCAAACACAGATCCATGACAAAAAACAACCAGTCTAATAATAAATACAGATGAGAACTCCCAGGTTCCCTCTGTTAACTAATATGTGTTGGGGAAAATAAAAATAAGTTGTATTGCCTTGTCCCTGCTTGGTTAACTTCTCTTATTGTGTTGCATCCAGACAGTACGGCCAAAATCAAATACTAGCAAAACTGGCACAGTGGTTTTACTTTAGTCTACACAGATAAATCTGACACACCCGAGTCAGTGGGTTGCCTTCTGTTACAGGTGGCCAGCGAGTGACAAAAATGTGTCAGCACAGGGAGAAACATCAGCATTCATAACCTTAAAATTTCTCACGCGGCTGCACTGCAGAAGCCTTTTTTAATACTTCACTCAGTGGCTGCTTTTCAACAGAGGATGTCCAATCCAAAAGTAACATGTCCCCTTTACAAGGGAATAACAGAAAATGCAGGTTAAACTTTAAGCTAGGATTGTTATGTTAGTGGAGGAAAAGGATGTTGAAACAATGTGTGTGCAGCACTTATGGTATTGAGATTTTAAATATCAGTCTGTATACAGGAGTTCTTGGGCTGATGCTGCGTCTGGGCTGGCTGTTGTGGTTGATGATGCTGGGTGTTGTTGTTGTTGGTTTCCTTCAACATCTCTCCGGTGTTGCTGTGAGAGTCCGGCTCAGTGGGGCACACCAGGTTGACATTCTCCTCTGCTATGAAGCAGAGAGGGGGGAGCTCTGTGCTGTGACCCAGGGAGGACGTGGTGGAGGTGGGGGAGTTGGGGGTGGCCACAGCACTCTGTCCCTGGGAGGAGGATGAAGAAGTGGGGCAGGTCTCCAGGCGGTCGTTCTCCACTTCAGGCAGGGGGCTGACTGTGGCAAAGCGCGTGTGGTAGTCGCCACCGCTGGAGCCGTGGCTACACGAGGTCTTCATGCTCTCCAGGTCGGAGCAGCTGAACTCAGAGAAGTGGCTGGAGTGGGAGTCGGCCACTGATGGCAGGCTGCCGCTCAGCGAAGGAGAGTCGAACTCTGAGGAGTTGGTGCTGCGCTGCTCCAGCAGCTGAGCATCCATGTCCTCCCGTGTCTCATTGATCTTTGTGCCTCCTCCCCCTTTCTTCCGCAGCTTGCCTTTGCTCTTCTTGCCCCCCGAGCTGGAGGAGGAGGAGCAGGAGGCCTCTTTGGCCCACTTAGTGGAGGTTCCTTTGCCCTCTGCAGAGGTGCAGCCATTAGAGGGACAGGTCCAGCCGCAGCGACCAACGTGGCTGCCGTCATCAATGCTGCTGCTGCCGCTGTGATGCCGTAGTTTGCCAGGTTTGGATTCAATGTCAACCTGCACCTCCATACTGTTCCCATCTCTGGAAGAAGAGAGGACACAGGAAACATGAGTTGCATGTAGTTTGTGTTCAGCACAATTAAGCATCCAGAGGGCTGTTATTCATAACATATAGTGACTATAGACTCTAGATGACCATTTTATCTTTGAATAGCACTAGCCTAATTTGTTACCAACTAGTACAATAGGTTAGAAATTAGGCTAGGTTCAAAACATGATGATATAAACAATAATACTTTGTGTTCAGTTGACGTGAGCACAGGTTTACAATAATACAGGTATTATTCACTAATCCGCTGCATCTGTTTCACACTATGAAGCTACAAAGAACTGGACTAAACATGCTAATGAACAGAAGATCATGCTTTCTCGACTTATCCAAACCTATGATGCTCACCTGTCAAGAGGCATGTAGGCATTAAGAATGGATCCAGCCATTGCTTTGGTGCTAGCATTGTCGCTGACTGTTCCCAGGCTCACTGTGCCGGACTCGCCACTAAGACTGCAGCGCTCCTTCTGCACATCAGCCTGCACCTCCAGCCTGACAACAGAGAGAGAGAGAAAATAAGACAATGCAGGAGAGCACACTGAAGTCACAACCACATTTAAATATTGCAGCACACATTTACCTGTTCAGATAATTGACCATGGCGCTGCCAGACAGGCTGCCGGTGATGCTGGCTCCAGCCAGGGCCATGGTGGAGGCCGTCTCACTCAGGTTGTCCCTAATGGCCCCCAGACGGTCCATGTGGCTGCCGCTTGCACTCAGGCTGCCTGTCAACCCACCGACACTGCCTTCACCTATACTGGGGTTGTTCCTGGCGTCTGCGACTGATGTAGTATCTACACAGAACATGAAACAAAACAAAATATATCAGCGTGGAATTTAAAAAAACAAACAAAAAAACATATCAGTTTGTTCATCCGTCTGTTCTTTGCTTATCTTGACAGGTTTTCACTGAAGATTCTCTTCAGTCTTAGTTTGTGTATTATAAGTGCAGTGCCAAGTATGAGGATGTGGCTCTGTATGTGGGTGAAGGGGCAGTCAGGCACATTTGTATGGCTCTCTTTAACTTAACTCTTTAACTTAAACCATCACAAGTTACTGTCTAACCCTAACCCTTACCTAAAACTAGCATTTTAATCCTCAAACACACCTTTGAAGTGTGAAAAGAGGAAAAATGTAAAATAAAAGTATACTGCCAAGTACACTTTTCAAAGCAACTGTAGGCCTGGAAAAGTGAAGAGGCAGAGGAAGTACAGTTTACTGTGGAAGGAAAGAGTACTTGCCATGAGTGAAGCAAGCAAAAGATCTTATTTACAAATAATGTCGATTGGCATAACACGCCCTCTTGGTTTTGGGTGGTGGGCTAGTTCAGATCGGGACTGGAAATCGAACCTTACCAGCGGCAGCTGCCCCGCTCCCAACGTTCATGTCATTTTCATCATCAAACTCGATGCGAACTCCCTTCCCGTTCCCAGCGGAGACACCACACCCACCACTACGGCACAGAGAGATGGGTACCACGCCGTAGACATATGCAAGCATGATAGGAACTCCAATGCCTAAGAGGTGAAAGAGTCGAGAGACATAGACACACCAGGGTCAAATAAGGTCAGAGCACTAAAAAAATAAAAAACATAACAGACCATCCCTCTTTGATTTTTCCCATGTTTACAAAATAGCTAATGAGAAATGATGAGTGAAAATAAACTTTTGTATAATCTGAACTTGAACATTAAACATAAGAAATTCCTGATTCCAACAAAGTCAAACACAGGCACAGCATGTCATTAAAGATCTCCAGTGAGAAGAGAACTAGAGAGTTGGGAGGGTGCAGGTTAGAGCACAGACTGACCGACAGTGACTGCAGCCACTACTGGAGACACGATGACAGACAGAGTCACCCCACCAGCGATCACC
Source organism: Copadichromis virginalis (assembly GCF_057382275.1). Classification (NCBI taxonomy): domain Eukaryota; kingdom Metazoa; phylum Chordata; class Actinopteri; order Cichliformes; family Cichlidae; genus Copadichromis; species Copadichromis virginalis. Next base: position 8,913,730 of record NC_140628.1, on the reverse strand, counting down.
AGGTTCCTCTTGTGGTTGGAAATATCTTTGCCTTCGTAGCGGTTATGGATCTGACAGAGAAAAGTGGCACAAATGTGAGAGACACATTTAGAGGAGAGTGAACTTGCACTTAACGTATGAGCTGAGTCCTCAAAGACACCACTGAAAAAGTATGATTAACAGTGTTGTTGTGGAGCAGATTTCTACAATAAAAATAAAAATGCTTATTGTTTACCTTTTACCTGCTCCTCAGAAATTATTTTAGAGGCACTGGCAATACTATGACAACTTTACTGAGCTACTGTTGCAGGAGACAGAACTCTTGTCTGCCTCTCTGTCTTTCGGTGTAAATCTTTACTACCATCAACTTCCTCTTTAAGAAACCACAAATGAGACAACTCTTTGATGAATGCTGTTTCTTTAGGTTGGCTGACATTTTCTTTGTTGCATTCTGTTCTTTTGCACTGCCCGCATTTCATTGCAGAAACAATACAAATGTGGTAGTGCTAGTGGCAAAAAGCCCCTATAAAACACCTGGGACAATGGTTCAAAGATAACTATATTGACTTTGGTGCTTGTGGAGTGTAAGTGATTCATGTTCAGATGTTTCATGTATGTTGTGATCACTTCTGAATGTGCGCTGGACGTTTGCAGAGAAGAAAAGTCAGTTGGCTCAAGATTCTTGCTGGCAGCCTTTCGTGGGGAATTTTGGAGACCAACTGGTTTCATTTTATTGTAATGTGAAGTTCTTATTCTAAACAGATCCCGACTTGTGAGTAACACAAAACAAGTGCACATATACACAGACACACAGGTTAGTAACACATGACTGTTGCTGGCTCAGATCAACTCCAGAGTTTGGGAAAATGAGATGACTGAGGGTACATTGGCCGCTCAGTAGAACTAGCTGGTTACTGATTGTTGCAGTGATTGTTTCTGGCTACTCGCCATGTTTACTTTGATTGCTGACAGCAGTGACATGAATAAAGTTATGCAACAAGCATGTGGACATTCTGAAAGGATTAAAGGGTACATGCAACACTAAGAATGAATTATGACTTTATAATACTATAAATCTACATAGAGACACATCCCAATAATAAACAAAATCCGTGTAGTAAAAACTATGAGCAGGAAAACTGAAATATATCCCAATCTACTGTGTAGGTATGTGTGCGCAAGGCCTTACCTTCCTTCCCACATATACAGGAATACCAATAATCATGGCAGGGATAGCTATGCCTGCAATGAGTGCAATGCCAACAGGGGCACCCACGAGTGTTCCCAGTTGCCAAAGAATCTTCTTCTTTCTGCTCCACGGCTTCTTTCCCCAGAAAGTACAGCCTGATGGACTGAGAGAGGTAAAGACGAGCAGAAACAGTGAGAAATGTTCACAGGAAGAGCAAGCGCTGGATAGCCTTCTAATCTCAGGTACCAATCTGGAAACAAAAGTTAACCAGCAAATAAACGGTGGAACAACTACTAGCTATGTGCTGTAGTTACAGGGTGTCACATGACCAACAGGTTTTCATCACAGCAGGATCTTTTTTTTTTTTTTTTTTTAATTGCTAAATTCTTAAAATACTTGTAGTGAAACCGTTGGTCCAACAGCATGTACTTTATGTCTATTAGTATATACTGTATATGTATGTGTTAAGATGCTTACCTCAGGTAGTGCAAGTCTGAGATCTCTTTCATGCAGAGCCAACAGAACTCGCAGCCACAGACAGCGCACGTCATGTGGTTACAGCTGCCATCATTCATCTTGATGATGTAAGCAGCACAGCGTGGACACGGCTTGATGTCATCAGCTAGAAGTAACAACAGAGTATGATTTACAACAGTGAAATATGGGTTAGGGATTGCTCATTGAGGACTGATGATCAGCGTTGTCTTCTTTTGTTTTTTTTCCCTTCTCCTAATAAGCGTGTTGTGTAAAATCGTTAAGTCAGCCCACCTGCAGCTCCACTCTCTTGACTGTAGTTGAGGGAGGATGAGCGCACCGTTCTGAGGCGGAGGCTCTGGGCTCTTTGCTGGCGCGCTGCGTCACAGGTCTGGTTGGGATGCCACAGCTGCTTACAGTGGTAACAGAACTCTGTGCCGCAGCCCTCCCTCCCACAGGTGAGCTTCGGACAGCTGGCACACCCGAAGGCAATAACTGCATACCTGCCAGGGGACGCACAAAAAAAGTCATAAGGCAAAACACTACACCATGGTGCCCGCAAAGAATCTGAATTTAAGTCACATGAAAAGTCGATACATGCCAAATGTTGAGGCTTCTGGTTCTAGAAGGATTTTACTATGAAGGAAAACAACTGCATCATGCAGAAGCAGCAAAATGTTTCTAACCAGAATTTTAGACAAAAATTAAAGTGATGAAAATGAAGATGCTGAAAATTAAGATGACATTTGAGAAAAGGTCAAGAGAAATGGTGTTCATTTTTTTTTTTTTTTTTTTTTTTTTTTTTTTACTCGAACTCTGCAGCAGGAAGTCCTATGATGGCTTAAAAAAAAAAGAAAAAAAAAGAAAAAGTATGTTCCTGTATCTACTCCATTGTCTCACAAGTACATTTTTCTGAGAGGAATTATGCTTTAGCCATCTTCAATAACTCTCTTGAATATCTGTGACTGTTTGGTTTCCTTACAACAGTTTTTGCCACTCCCAAGGAAAGCCACTAAGATTGTAATAAAAATATTTTAACCAATTTTCTTAAATTGATGTTTCATTTACTCATAGACTTTTAAACAGCCAGATATAAAACAGAAAAACACTTCTATTGACTAACTGATGTAGTTACCTCCAGGGCTAAAAAAAAGAAACTAGGTGCCAAAAACTGCAGTTTATCTAATAAAAACTTAAGTCTAGGTCAAAAAGTGAATCAACGACTATAACTTGAACTGACAGATGTCCCACTACAGGCAGCTGGATACGATGTCTCACCTTTATAGCTGTTGTCTGCCTTATCTGGTTTCTTTACTAACCTTTTCTCCAACAATGCATGTCAGACACAGTAACAGCAGAAGTGAAATAATGCATGTTTTAACACAACAGTCTTGAGCCCTTGCAAAGAGACGACGGTAAAAACTAAGAAAGTAAAAAGCTTAAAGATGACAGCTGCAAAATACCAGCTAGCCAATTTCTTGGGGAAACCCAAGAGTGTGTGACATGGTTATATCCGAGCGTAGCAGAAGTCTCCCAGACCCTCTGGGACTGACCCAAGGATCAAGTTTCAATCACAGAGAGCCTGGGAGACTTCCTCTACTGGGGATCGGTGTACTCTGTTGAGAACTGTGTTTACAATGCAGACAGAATCACAGCGACATGCATGTCTCATTTAAAATGATATGCACTTAGCACTATTCAGCCTAAGTACTGTAGAGATAGCACAGCAAATGGCCTCAAACTCCCTGTCATGCAACTAATCTCACCATTGTTGAGACTGCTAAATCAGCCACAGGAACAACATGAAAAGTTGCATTCACTTAAACATTATCAAAATCAATGGATCTGTTAAGCGTCTACATCTCCACTTCTTCTGAAAATGCAGAAGCAGTGTCCATAACCTCTAACCTGCAGGAGGGGAAAGGGCCAGAGCATAGAAAAGCAGCAGGAAAAGGGGAACATGAAAATAGATGGAAACTGGAGATTCCTCTGAACCAAAATGAGGGGGAAAATATCCAAGCCCCATAAATATCTAAGCCTACAAGAATGAAACATTTCTTTTCTACAAACATGGAAAAAAAATGAATAAGTGGCTAATGACAATAAAACACCTTTAGTGATCACACACTACACTACAGAATTAATAGCAAGGCAACCAGATGGCCACTATAAGCTGTAAAGTAATCTGCATAAAGGTTGCAGCTCCTGATAAATGTCATTCTGATTTGATTTATAATTTCCTGCCCATTGGTCTTCTGTTCTGAAAGGAAAAGAAAGAATAAACTTTGTTCTAATGACTGACAAAAAAAGAGACATTAGCTGAAGACACAGCTGATGACAGTAAAACACCAGCAATAGCAAATAAATCACACACTAATGTAAAAGGGATATCTATATGGCAAAAGCTATACGGTATCACATGTCCAGCTGCACATATTTCTAAGCAGGAAAATTACTCCAAGATTAAAGTCTACTTGCGTCTTGTGCTACCTTAGCTGAGGTGAATGGAAAAAACAATTAAAAAAAAAAGAAAAAAAGAACAAAACAAAAACAAACACGTCATGCCACCTTTAACTCCTACATTGAAACTGGTATTATGGCCAAGTTTACAAAACAGGACATCCAAGGGAAGAAAACACACATACCAAGCTTTGAAGGTTACTAGGGATTCAGAACAAAGTACAAACAGTCTGAAGGGATGAATTCTTTTTTTTTTTTTTTTTCCAGACCGCAAACAATTCCTGGAAGAAAAGGAAATGGCTGAGAGAGAGCAAGAGTCTTTCACCATGACAGAGAGAAACCTGCTTATGGAAAATGATTTTCCTAAATAGGTGAGTAGTTAAAACAACTTCTGTTGCGTTGCTTCTTAATATACAAAAAAGGGAAAAAATGAACTGTATTTCAAAATTCCACGTCACATATTTGGCGTTGCGAGGAAATTAACATTTCAGCCATTTTTCCATAAATGTCAAATATGGATTTCTGAACTGTCTGCAGTTAAGAAATTGTAGATAGATGTCCACTCAGAACCATATTAATGAGCTGTTGATTTGATATGTCAGTGAGTGAGAGTCACTGACCCTGCAGGGCCTCTACAAAGTGACAACGCAGTGACAGTTGGGGGGGGGGGGGGGAGGGGGCTGGGTGGAAGCAGGCCAATGAGCAGTCACTCAGGAAGAGAGGATTAAACAGGAAAAACAGTCCAGCACCACTGGATTACTGGAGAAGGGACAAGGAGCGAGTCACAGAGATAGAGCTGAAGTAAATACGTTCAGACAGAAAGACGGGGGGTTAATAATGACTGACCATAGCAAATCAAAATGAATGGAGTATTAAATACAAAATGAGTCAAGTCAATGATCAGTTTCCTTTTTTTTTTTTTTTTCTTTCTAGAAAAAAAAATGCATATATCAATCACCTGGATCACCTGCTGAGAAAGAAAAAAGAAAGCAAGCAGAAGAGAACAAGAGTAATAGAATAAACAACATCACAATGATATATGGGAATATGACAGTAAATACTAAATGTTAAACATTATTGTGCAGCACATAAGATCAACAGAACACAGTGTGCTTTGAGGTAGGAGCCAAAAAGGGTGTAGTTTGTGGGTGTGATCACCCGTGTGTACACCTGTGAGCATGGACGCGCTTGTTTTTTGTTTTTTTAAAAGGTTCCTTCATGTAATGATCTGCTAGAGGGTGTGGGGGGGCCACAGCCCCGTCCTCCAGGGCATGAAGCAGGTATGGAGGAGATCAAAACTCCAGACATCCAGAGGCCCCCAGAACACAAGAGACCAAGGAAGACCAACAGAGGGGCAGCCGCGCCACTGTCCCAGAAAGAGCTGAGGAGAGTCCCAGATGAGGGCTCACTCAGCAGCCGCGGAGCAGAAGCCAGGGGGAGTTGCGGTGACGCGCCCGTGAGCTCCGCCGGCAGCCAGCTGCGCCTGAGTGACCGAGCCCCAGGCCGAGAGGCCGGGGGCACCCCACCTCCGAAGTGGCCCGAGCGAGCCCCAGGCTCCAGGCCCCGATAAGCGGCCGCCAAGGAGTGAGCCGGTGTGTACCTGGACGCCCATCCCCGGACACAAAGAACCACCAACGCACCGATGTCTGAGGGGGTCCGCCACTGGCAGGGGAAGTGGTGGTAGGGGGAGATAGGCCTCCAAACCTTGGAGGGCCTGAGATGTCCCCAGAGAGGTGGCGCCTGACACCCAACCTGACATATAGACACAGACATACAGGCACACACAGATACAAACATCCATTCCCACCCTCATGCTCTCATATGCACTTACTCCACACTCAACCAACGTGGAGACAGACATAAAGAGACGTTGTACACACGATCACACTCCCCAAGCGTACTCTACAAACCGGGTCTAGGTGCCCTCGCCCCTGGAGGGGGGAACTGCACCCAGACCCAGGTGGTGTTTCCCTTTTCCCTGCGGTGGGGGGAGGCAGACCGCCCCGACTCCGCAGCAGCAGGAAGGCTCCACACTCCAGACCGCAGTCGGACGGCCAACTCCTCCTTCTAGCCCCCCTGCTCCAGCAGGTCGCAGAGAACGGGGGTGAGAGAAGACTCCAAACCTCCCTCCACCCGCTCATTGTAATGTTGATGCATGTGTGTTCTAAGGTGCATTTAAAACCCAGGAGGGCATGGAGCTACCTGCCAGAGAGCAGCAGGTAAGCGCATGGTCCCTCCTGCTAGCCCTCAATGTCTACGTGTATTTAAAATTGAGAGGTGGGCAACGATGCCAGGGGTGGGGTGTACACCCTGATGGTACTTTGGGTTCCGTGTATCGTGCCCACCCCAAGATCCTATATGTATGTGTAATGAGAGTGTGAGTAATGTGAATGTCTAAGTTGTGGGATAAAATTGAGGCAGAGGCAGCCAGAAGGGGACAGAGGGGGGGGGGGGGGGGGGGGGGGGGGGGGGTAGCCTCCTCTGCACCCTGGTGACATACCCCTACTCCAAGGCCCTGCATGTGTGGGTGGTTGTGGTGGAGCGGGAAGAGGGAGGCAGCTGGAGATGGGGAGGGAAGGAAGGGAGGGGCAAGTGACCCCTCCCTGGGGCCAGCTCCCCCGCTGACCCCAGTAGGCACCCCCATACTCCGCGACCAGCCAGGGAAAGGGGGCCCAGGCCCATCCAGACCGGGCCCAGTGCAGCAGCGCCGCCCGGCCCCACAGAGCCCGGGACAGTCCACCCAACCCCACCACAGAGAAAACTGCACCCACCCCACCATCCACTCATCTTCCAGACTACATAAGACAATAAACACCCAGGCTGAGATCTTCCTCCACCTCTCCTGTATCTCCCCCTCCTGCAGAGGGAGCTCCTGAGGAGAGGAAAGCTCCTGCAAGATGTGACAATCTCCCCCACCAGTTGAAGAGCCCCCCAGGTGGCTCGACGCACCGGCGGCACCCTGCTCCAGGGCTGGGCCCCCATGCACCCACCCGCCCACAACCCCGGCAACACACCAACCAGGACCCAAGCCCCCGAGGCCCAGTCCGGGTCCCAGCCCAGAGACGGAGCGCCCCCAGAACCTCACGCCCATCCCGGACCCACCCAGGGCCAGCCAGGCTACCAGGTCAGTAACCCACGTCCATCAGCACAGACCCTCCCCTAGCCCCGCTGCACGCAGCCGCGAGGAAACAGTCACCGGAGAGCCAACAGAGCCCCTAACCGGACATGACCGCTACCCCGGGTTGAGCCCCCCAAGGAAGATGCCTCCGGGGAACCCCCCGACGCCCTAAGCCTGTCCCTACCCCCACACCAATCACAACAGTGAAGGCGGGACCAAACTATGACCCCCCCACCCCCACTAGGTGATGGAGCTGATCAAAGGAGCCCAGAGCAATTGATCTGATGTGGTGGCAGAGGCTGTATCAAGACTAATGTAATCTAATAGATAATTTCTATATTGGTTAGAATTAAGATTATTTTTATTTTTCCAGTTCATGAGGACTGTTTTCTTGGCTATGCATAGGGCAGTGAAAACCATATGGGCGATATTCTTTTCTGAAGTGACATTATCTAAGCTGCCCAACAAACACACTAAGGGGGAAGTTGGAATGTTACATTTCAGACACTTTGATAAGTCTTCACATATCTCGCGCCAAAACTTCTGAACTGGTGGACAGAACCAAAGAGCGTGGATATAATTGTCCGGTGAATTGGTTTGGCAGTGTGAGCAGTTGTTGGTAGACGTAAAGCCCATCTTGAACATCCGATGACCTGTATAGTGTACTCTATGTAATATTTTGTATTGAATTAATTGAAGACTGGGATTTCTAATTAGATGAAAGGTTTTTAAGCAAATCTGAGACCAGAAGTTTAGGTCTAAGTTAACTGATAAATCCGCTTCCCATTTTGCAATAGGAAGTGATATTGATTCATCTGTTTTAGAAAGCATTCTGTATATTTTGGATAGTAATTTGGGGGGTTTAAGAGTAAGAAATTGAACCACACTTGGTGGTGTTTGTAGTTCAACTTGACCCGGTTTAAATTTCTTTTTTACTATGGATTTAATTTGTTGATATTCTAAAAATCTTTTCTTGTTGATCCCATATTGTGTAACTAGTCCGTCAAATGAAATAAATTCTGTTCCTTCTAGTATATGTTCTAAATATTTGATTCCTTTATCACTCCAATCTGAAAAGTTTATCATATTATTGTTTTGTAATATGTCAGGGTTGTTCCAGATAGGTGTACGTTTGCATGGGATTAATGAAGACGCCGTCAATTTTAGAAACTCCCACCATGCTGTCAGAGAAGAGCTGATGTTGATGCTTTTAAAGCATTCATGTCGTTGGATGTTTGAGCTGATAAATGGTAGGTCTGAGATCTCTAGATTATTGCAGAGTGCTTGTTCTACATCTAGCCAAGGTTCATCTAAGAGGGTGTGTTTTAGCCATCCTGAGATAAACTGAAGCCTGTTGGCTAAGAAGTAGTGCTGAAAGTTAGGCAGTTCTAGTCCTCCTTTATCCTTGGTCTTTTGTAGTGTTTTTAAGCTTATACGTGGGGGTTTATTTTTCCAAAGGAATTTGGACATACATGAATCTAGAGATCTGAACCAATCTTGTGGCGGTTTAGTTGGGATCATTGAGAATAAATAATTTATTTTTGGTAAGACCATCATTTTTATAGCGGCAACCCTTCCCATGAGTGATATGGGTAGACATTTCCATCTAGCCAGATCATCTTCTACCTTCTTTAAAAGTGGGATATGGTTTAATTTAGTTAGATCTGCAAGCTTGGGAGAAACATTAATACCTAAATATTTTATATTTCCCGATTGCAGTGGTGTAGAAGAGGAATTATGGAAGGAGCAATTAATCGGTAGGACTGTAGATTTTGACCAGTTAATTGAGTAATCTGATATTCTTGCAAAAGAGTTTATCAATTCAATCACCCCAGAGATATTGGTTTGTGAATTTTGGAGAAAGAGTAACACATCATCCGCATAAAGGCTGATTTTATGTTCCACGTTCTTGCATTTTATGCCCTTAATTACTGAATTCTGTCTAATTGCTGCTGCTAGTGGTTCAATAAAAATTGCAAATAGTGAAGGGGAGAGTGGGCATCCCTGCCTGGTGCCCCTCAAGAGACAGAAGCTGGAGGATGTCTGGTCATTTGTTCTAACACAAGCTGTTGGGGAATTATATAATATTTTTAACCAGTTTATGAAAGAGGATCCAAAACCAAATTTGTGTAAAGTTGCAAATAGAAATTTCCAGTTAACTCTGTCAAATGCTTTTTCTGCGTCTAAAGAGAATATTGTAGTTTCTAGGTTTTTAGTGTATGAGTAGCCTAGTCTATCAAATTAAGTAATCTACGTGTATTTGTTGATGAGTGCCTACCTTTTATGAAACCAGTTTGGTCAGGATGAATTAAGAGGGGGGTTATTTTCTCCAGTCTCTTTGAGAGAGCTTTGCAGATTATTTTAAGGTCTACATTTATAAGGGATATTGGACGATAGCTTGAGGGATATACAGGGTCTTTGCCTGGTTTTAGCAGGAGATTAATGTTTGCAGAATTCATATTTGATGGAAGTCTGCCCTTTTCTTTAATTTCCAACAACGTTCTGTAGAAAACTGGTGCTAGAATCAACCAGAATTCTTTGTAGAATTCTGCAGGAAAGCCATCTGGACCTGGAGCCTTATTATTGTGCATACTTATCAGGGCTTCCTGGAGTTCACCTGGTGTCAGTGGTGAATCCAGTGCCATTGCTTGAGTGTCCAATAATTTTGGAAGAGTTATGTTGTCCAAAAACTGATCAATTTCTTTTTTAGATGGGTTTATTTGTGGTGAATACAACGTTTTATAGAAATCCCTGAAAATGTTGTTTATTTGTATCGGTTCATATAATGTGTTCCCAGATGAATCTTGAACAGCACATATAGTTGTTTTTTCTTTATTTATTTTTAGCTGGTTTGCTAGAAATTGACCGGATTTATTACCATGTTCATAATTTTGTAGGCGTAGTCTTTGTACTAAGAATTTTGTTTTTTTATCAATTATCTCATTTAATTCTAGTTTTGTTTTGCGTATTTTGTTCAATGTTTCCTGATCTTGGTGGGACGCGTAGGCTTCTTCTAGTGATTTGATGTTTTTTTCTAATTCCTGAATATTTTTGTTTTCTTTTTTCTTTTTATGTGATGAGAAAGAAATTATTTTACCTCTCATCACAATGATCAGTTTCCACCATGACCTCTTAATGAACAGAATATCCTCTTGATGAAAATGATTTCCTGCCAGAGAGGACCACAGTATTATTATTAGAGTTTTATTAAAATCTCTCCATTTATGCAACAATACTTATTTCCTCGAAGTTAATTTTATTTAATTCTTTCATTGCTAGATATATGTATTTGAACAATCAAAAACTTCAATGCTTCTGTACACTTGAAAAGGATCGATTAAGATTAAGCTGACACAATAATATACAAAATCGGACTTAGCTTTTTTGGCCCAATTTTTCAATTTTCTTGGACACCTTTCATTTAAGTGTTTTTTTTATATTAATCTAGAGTTACCCGATCAGTCTTCACCTGCTGTAAAGCCAGTCCTAAAAGTAAACATGAAACATGTATTAATTCTAATTCTAAAAGTCTAATTTATACTCAGAAACTGCCACAGATTTACCCCTGTCTGTGAAGCTGGATTTATAACATGAAAACAAATCCTGCTATGTTACACTCTCCTTCACCTACATTTTCCTCACTTCTGGTAGTAGTAGCAATCCACTCTGTGAGATAATATGAGATAAGAATTTCTAAACAAGAAAATTAGGGCTCCAAAAAGTATAGCATCTCTTCCTCCGAGGCCCAAGTGTTTTATTTTAATTTTTTAATCTATTCCCATATGAATATACTGATGGAGGTCAGGATTCCCGATTGTGCTTCAGTAAGAAAGCTTTGTTATGTTTGTGGTGTGATGCACATGTAATAGTTATGTTGCAAACTGTTTGAATGTGCTTGGAAAAACAAAGACTAATTTAATGCACTGACATCTTGCTTTGCCAGATAACTGCAGTGCTCAATGCTGGTCTGGTCAACCACTGGTGTACTTGACTCTAACAGGCTTTCCTCAATACTGACCTCATTCATAGAGTCCTCTACAAACCCTAGCATTAGAGCTAATAGGTGGATTTTTCCGTTTCTCTTCAGCTAGCCGAATAACGATTAACTACTTACTGCTTAAGCAACACAGCATGAACTTGTTTTTTAACATGACAAAAGTGATCCCCTTGTACTGCTTTTTAGTTTTAGCTTCCTTGTTTTCAACCGAGTTACCAGTTCTGTACTGAGAAAATGGCGCTAGACGTGGTCTAAAAACTTTAAATGCTTTTCTTCATAAATCCAGCTTCACAGACAGTGTTAAATCTATGACAGTGTAAATTACCCTTAGTATGATTTGATTGATTGATTTGATTTGATTTATTAGCATTCAAATATCTCAATGAATACAGAACAAAGATCTACCACAAAGCAAGAAAGCATGAGACAAGTCTAATTAAAAGGTATTGGCTGAAGCATTTGCTTATTACGCCAACCCTTTTAACAAAACATCTTTTTGCATGCAGCTCCTGTACACAGGGCTCGAAGCAAAGAATAAAACAAAGCAAAAACAGACAAACTTCAATTCAATTCAATTTTATTTATATAGCGCCAAATCACAACAAAAGTCACCTCAAACAATCAATCAAACAAACAAACAAAAAAAAAAAAAAAACTTTCCACCTTAGATAAGTAACTACATCAAAGCAAAACAATCAAGAGTTTCAGTATTATTATTTTTGCTCTTTTCATTCTTGATTTATATATTTTTCTAATACTCTATTTTTAAACATGTTTTTAAACAAGGAAAATGAACCACACCTTTTTAAATCACTGTCATAACTATTCCACAGGTTAACTCCTCTAACAGAAACACATCTCTGCTTTATATTTGTCCTTATCTTGTTTTGTTTTTTTTAAAGAAATCTGTTCCCCTTAAGTCATATTGACTCTCTCTGACTTTGAACAGCTTCTGAGTACTGGGGCAAAGCAAGTTATTTTGTGCTTTATACATTATCTGTGCCATTTTATATTCAACTAAATCATAAAATTTCAGGGTATTCAGATTAATAAACAAAATGTTAGTTGGTTCTATATAGTTTGATTGGTTTATAATTCTTATAGCTCTTTTTTGTAATTTGAAAATAGGAAGAGTATTTGTTTTATATGCATTACCCCATATCTCCAGACAATAAGTCATATATGGAAGCAACAGAGTACAATAAAGTGTGTTTAATGATTTTTTTGTTCAGGACATGCTTTGTTTTATAGAGAATAGCAAGGGTTTTTGACATTTTTGTTTTCACATGGTTTATATGAGACTTCCAACTCAGCTTATCATCAATCATCACTCCAAGAAATTTATTTTCGTACACTCTTTCAATTTCAATTCCATTAACCCTGATTTTAGATACATTTTTCATTTGTCTAGTGCCAAAAATAATCAATTTTGTTTTCTTTATATTTAACGATAACTTATTTACATCAAACCAGTTTTTTAATATATTTAACTCCTTTTCCGCTGTAGTCATAAGCTGTTCTAGGTTTTTACCTGAGCAATACAGAGTGGTATCATCAGCAAACAATACACATTTTAACAGTTTGGAAACATTACATATGTCATTTATATATAATATGAATAATTTAGGGCCCAGCACAGAGCCCTGAGGAACACCACAAGTTACCTTCAACTGCTTAGATTTTACATTATTGATTTCGACATATTGATATCTGTCATCCAGGTAACTTTTCATCCACTTGTATGCTATCCCTCTTATGGCATATCTCTCTAGTTTATTCATTAATATAGAATGATCAATTGTATCAAACGCCTTTTTTAAGTCTATAAATACACCCACAGTATATTCCTTATTATCTATATCATTAGATATCCCTTCTACAAGTTCCATCACTGCCATCGAAGTGGACCTTTTCACTCTAAAGCCATATTGGTTATCGCTTAGGAGATTATGCTTCTCAATATATTTATCAAGTCTATTAACAAAAAACTTTTCTAAAATTTTTGAGAACTGTGGGAGTAGTGATATTGGCCTGTAATTGGTAAACTGACATCTCTCTCCGTTTTTATGGATTGGAATAACTTTTGCTATTTTCATTTGTGAGGGAAACACACCAGTTTGAAAGGACAGATTACAAATGTATGCGAAAGTTTGCAGTATATATTCTGTAATACTTTTAACTAATATCATGTCAATACCAAAACAGTCAGTGGACTTTTTAATTTTTAAATGCCTTCACAATGTTAATTATTTCTCTATGAGTTACAGCACCAATAAACATGGAGGACACATTCTGAGTAATATGTTTATTTAAGTCATTATTATTTCTTGACTCTGGAATTTCTTTTGCTAAATTAAAGCCAACATTTACAAAGAAATCATTAAATTCATTTGCAATGTCTTTCGTTTTATCAAGCACAATATCTTTATCTTTTTTGAAATAGTCTGGATAATTCTTATTTTTTGAGCCCTTTTTGATTATACTATTTAATATCTTCCATGTTTCTTGTGTGTTACTTCTACTTTGCTCCAATAATTTGTGGTAATATTCTTTCTTACTTGTTCTTATAATATTTACTAATCTATTTTTATATAACTTGTACTTTATTTCAGCATCTTTTGTCCTCGGTTTTATGACTCTCTTATATAGATTATTTTTCTTTTTACATGCATCTTCTATCCCCTTTGTGATCCATGGCTTATTTGATCTGTGATGCTTTCTAGTGATTTTCATTAAAGGACAATGTTTTTCATATAGTGAAATTACAGTTGATAGGGATGCATCATATGCACTATTTGAATCTTCATTTGCAAAAACCTCATTCCTATTGTGTTCCTTTAAGTCCACCTGGAGGGCAGTAATGGCTCTTGTTGTTCTATGTCGTATCATATCAAATGTTTGATTCTTTTGTTTAGTTTTAATCCCAAAGTAATTTTAGAAAATTGCAAAAACAGGAAGATGATCGCTTATATCAGTTATAAGAAGTCCACCTACTATTTCATGGTCAATTTTATTTGTGAATATATAATCTATCAATGTAGCTGTATCAATTGTTATTCTACTTGGTTTTATAATTACAGGGAAAAGGGAGTTACTATACATTGTATTGATGAAATCTGTTGTTTTCTGATGTCCATTTGGGTTTAGCAAATCTATATTAAAATCACCACAAATTATTTGCACTTTTTCATCATTTAGGTTGCTAAACATAGCAAGTTTTTCATTGAATGTCTCAATGATCCTGGTGTCCTATAGATGCAACTTATAATTATATTACTAGCTTTTTCAACATGGATTTCAATAGTAACACATTCCAATACGTTATCTATGGTGCTTGACATACATTCAATCAGACTACATTTCAAAACTTTATCTACATATAAAGCAACACCACCTCCTTTTTTATTCACCCTGTTCATTGTAAATAATTCGTATCCTTCCAGTCCCATTTCACTAACTTTCTCATTATTGAGCCATGTTTCTGATATTGCAATTATATTAAACTTTTTTTAACTTACTTAAACATTCTGTAATTTTAGAAATATTTTATACAGGCTTCTACTATTGAAATGTATGACCGACAATGCATTTGCCATTTTAATATTCATATTGAATTGGTCATCTGTATAGTACTCACAAGTACTATTGTTGTTATTGTAGAAGTGGTTATCTGGGTCAATGTTACTTTCAGGGTCATGCATGTTGTGTTCAGCATAATTAAACGTTTTGAAGTTCGATTTCTCAGTGTGTGTGGCAAAATAACCACCTTGACAGTCCTTTTCATAATCAAATTCTTCCTCTTCAATATCTCTGAATGGAAACCTATAATCTGTGTCCAAACTTGTCATTTATGTGTTTTTTGTTTTTGTTGTTGTTTTTTCCATTGTTTTTTGAGCCATAAGGCCAGAAACACTTTCCATACCCATTGTTCATTATCCAATCGTCACTTTTCCAATAGTTTCCATAGCAGATTCCTGATTATTTATATTGCTCTAAGTCTTTGAGTTCTCTTATCATCACAACTTTCGCTTCTTCGGGATTGCCATTTAGTCTTATCATTACTTTGCTGTTCCTCGTCCATGTTGCTTGTATCTTATTTTGTTTTGTCAGGCTGCGTGCCTATCTTGCAATTTCAGCAGTCTTTTTCGTTAAATGTTCATTTAAATATACACCGGTCCATTTTAGCTTCTTACCCTGTTTCAGTAACTCAATCTTTGTTTTGCGACTCACAAGCCGAAGAATAATTGCTGCCTTTGTTTTACTGTCTTTACTGGGGAGTGTGTGGCATGCTACAATATGATGGCTCTGAATACTTACATTCTTCGTTTGAAGGAATTTTTATCACTTGCTGTTCAAGCATTTGCAGCTCCTCTACCGGAGCATCTTCACCGTCTTTACCTCCGCCAGCTGTTACTCTGGCGTAGGTTCGGTGTTGCGTCTCCAGTCCACTTATGACTAAATCATCCATTCTTGTGTATTGTTCAAGGTCCTCGATTTGCCGTTCCAAGTCGTCTATTTTCTTGTCCTTGTCCTTTATGAGGTTTTTTAGTTGTTTTATTTCATCCATTAGGTCATGTAGCATACCTTGTTGTTTAGCCACTTTACTCAGTTCATCAGACATGAAATTAAGCGATTTCCTAATCTCTTCCAACTCCTCTTCAACTCCTGGGTTTGCTTTTTTAGGCGGCATTTTGAAAATGATGAGATTGGTATTACCTTGTGATGGCCCGTTGAAGTCTGTCGATTTACTTGTTGGTGCCTTGCTAGAGGAGCCTGGGCACAGTGGCTGCTGGAGGATCCTGGGCCTGTGTGATTGTTTTTGTCCTCCACGAAGATGTCAGGTTGAGAAATTCATCATTCCCGTCAGTTGACAGTGAGACAGAAACACCATAGCTTAATGCGCCGTACCACTTGATATGAGTTCATTCTTACAACAGCCGAGGTCAAACGCGCTATGTCGCTTTTCTTTCACTCACTTCCACCGCTCGAGGTTTTGGAGTTGTGTCTCTCCGCCGTGTCAGTCAGTATATGTGGTGTTTCACATGTACTTCAAGCAGTATCCACACAGGAAGTGACTTGATGACCAGAGACCACAGAAAGTGAACGACATTCTGTGACTTCAAGCAACTATGCTTAAGGCGGGACCCAAGATAAGCTTTCTCAATCTCAAGGTGAGCAATTTGAGACACTATGAAAAGAAGTTAATATTCCAACTATTCCAATATTTATTTATTTGATCATTATTAAGTTCTCAATTTTTGGATTTGGATAACTTTTTTATTTTTTAAAAAGTAGAACTATTTACCATTTAGGTACCCCCATGAGCAAGCAGCGAACTGAGACTCAGCTGAAACTGCACAACTAGCTTGTCGATAAATTTAAGTAATTTCCAATTAGAAACAAGTCTCACACTCAGCAGCCGACTTGGGAACACACGAACACACACACACACACACACTGGACATTTGTTTGCCTTCATTGAGGGTGGTAACAAACTTTAAATTTCCATGGTCCACTAAATCCCAAGTATTTTAATTAACTACTTACCCACAGTCTGGTGCAGGACACCAGCGGCAGTCTGGATCAGCTACCAGCCACCTCCTCAGCATGAATTCCTCATATTTCTCCATCAGTGCGTGGTCTCCCAGGATCATACGGATGTCGTGTGGGTTGAAGCGCTCTGAACACTCAGGGCAGCTAATGTTGACACGGGACTCTGAGATTTCAATGCGTAGGTACTGGCGCAGGCAATCAATGCAGGAGCGGTGGTGACAGGTCATGATGTCAGGGAAGCTCTCCCTGGAGTGACGCAAAAGGCACAGCGGGCACTCCAGTAGCTCTGCCCCAACCCCACCCCCTACCTTGGAGGATGAGGAGGTAGAGGAACAAGGCCCCGAGGCAGATGAGGTGGAGGCAGCAGCAGCAGCAGCAGACGAGGCAGCTCCGGTCCCAGCCACAGCAAAGAAGGCAGAGTTCTTATCATTACACATCTCAGAGTGGATACTCTCAATACTGGCGATGCCATCCACCCCTCCTAGCCCTCCGGGTCCAGAGTGCTGCAGGTCTCGGGACCTTTGGCGGCCTGATTTAGACTCTCGTCCTCGTCGCCTAAAAAGCGAGGCTAGGGAGAGACGCCTCTTTTTGGGGGCCTTCTTCACAGAGGGCAGAGAGATGGAGGAAGCAGTGGACTGCAGGTCCCGATCAGAACCCATTACCCCACCACTTCCTCGCCCCAGCTGCTGGTGCTTTTGCAAGCTCATCTCTCCGGTGGGAGGGGAGGGATGCGCCAGTGGGGAGCCAGGGTTGGGTAGCCTGTCTCTCACATGGGCAGAAAGGTCTGGGATTTGGATGGGGCTTGGAGAGGGGGTAAGGTGGTGCACGAGGGAGGGAGAGGGGGAGGGGGATGGCGGGCCATGGTGGGGCGATAGGGCTCCAGAGGGCCCTTCTGTGTTTAAGACATGATGGCTTCTCCTGATCAACCTCGTGGTCACATCTAATAGCCGGATTTTGGCGGAGGGGTGGGGGCCAACTGGTGTGAAACCGATGCAACAGAACCTAGAGAAAGCAAAAACAACACAGTATACTACAGTTTAGAAAAGATAAAGAGTCAAAGGATAAACAGTCTTGCTGGATGTAAGTTCAAATTCTAAGAATTGAAAATATTTTTAATATCATTTAACTTCCTCTAAAATCTGCTCTTTTGAGCTGGAGTATTCCTGTCCAGCTGCTACCTGTTGACATTTTGCTTATTCAGTATAACAGCTGCTAAAGCGTTTTTCATAGCATAGTCTAAGCAATATGTTACTCTCATAATTGTTGAAATACAAAGGGTCACCTTAGCCAACACAAAGATGGTTCTCTCATTATAAAAAGTAATGACTCATGTGACCTCTGAGTGCGTTTATGCTTTTAGTCATTTAGATGGCTTCTGACCTAATCTAATAGATGTTTTGTCGACTTAAAGGACCCATTATGGTCACTACAGTAGTCATGTCACTCACAGTGACAACAGTGATCACCATAACCCATAACCATTTATACAAGGGCATGGGTATCTGAAAGCAGTATTATCCAAAACAGTGGGTGTTACCACTCAGACAAAACCTCCACATCAGGAATAAAAGCAGCACAGACATCTCAAGTATTTTTCAGTTTTCTTCAGAAAGTCCACTTATTTAAAACTTTGTATCTAGGAATCATTGAATTTTTCCAGTGATGTAGCATTAAAATGGGGGGGAAAAACTGACACAATCACAAGTCATGTTTCCAAATTAGCTGCAGCAACCAGAGTGTGGCTTGGCCAGTGGCTGTGACATCACTTTTGGCACATAGTGCAGTTTACGAGGGCGAGAATGGCAAGTATAATAGGCCTTAAGAATTTGGCATGTTTAGAAGGTGTGAGTGAAACACAGCCAAAAGAGAGGGTGACTGAGAGACATTATGTAAAGAGATGCTAAGGCAAAAGAAGCTGCAACCAAAATGAGCTTTTTGGGAGTTGGGTTTTGATACAACGTGCACTTGCTTGACGTTGCCTCGATAAATGTACTAAAGAATAAAATTTTTTAAAAAAGAAGCAGTATGGTTTCTAGTTGTTGAATAACAGATGTAAGTGAAAGCATGTTTCCTCATTTCTAATGCTACACACAGCTGTAATCAACTGTAATTATGCAAGCACTTTCCTTTTTCAATAGCTAACAATATAAGCCCTCTGTTCAACTGTTCAAAAGAGGCTCTCCATTAAACTGTGCATTCGTACAGCTTGTGGAGAAATAAATGTCCTGATTTATAATTAACATCTTAAATTGCTAGGGAAAAAAGTGTCTATTTTGAGAGATTTATCCAGGGAGAAGCTGGAAAAATGTTCAAGGAGAGAAAATGCATGTCATATGTTTTGAGTAGTAGGGCCAAACGTCATCAAAACTGTAAGACAAGCAAGAAAAGGGCAACCATTATAAATTGCATAGATGCAATTTTTTTACCCGATAGTTTTGTATCGCAGTTCAAAACAGCAGAACACCAGTTATCCATACTGATTCTGCGTGTGTTATGCCATGTGTTTCTGGGAGTGTTGATGACAAAGATAGATAAAGGATGTCTGTTATTTTCAGAGAGTGTTGCTACGGAGCTACAATTTGCTTGCTGTGTGTCGATCCCTGAATGTGTATTTGTTTATCTGTGTCTTTGGTTACACCTTGGCGATGAACTATGCAGAGGAATGGAAACACATGCAGAGTATTGCCAGGGGATATACACATACCCCTAAAACTACCCCCACACAGTAGTTGTGTAGTAAGAATTTAAACAGTAAAGAGGGCTGCTAAGTATGTTTTCTCACCCACTGTATCCATGTGCATACTTCATAAGAGCTGAAACTATAGTACACAAATCTCTACCACCATCACTACACCCCAACATCAAAAGCAGCACTCAGTACTATGCACAACAGCTGCACAGCTGCAACCAAACCACTGGCACTACCAGCACCAACATCTTGCTGCTCTCAAACATAAGCAGTTCATTCTCTCCACAATTTCATCCTTTTTATCTTCTCCCTGTTCCTCAAGTCTGACTCCTCTAGCTGTGAGTTGGGACAGAAAACAGGAAATCTTGATGTGGCAGGCAGAACTGGCTGTGTTTTTTGTTTTTTTTAAGAGGAAGTCTAGGGCTGCAGTGACACATCAGTTAGAAAGAAATGGGACTGGATGAAGATTTGTTTTATTTCTCTCAACTTGGTATGACAAACATATATGTTATGCTAAGTATATTGCTTTGCTTCATGCTGGAGATTAAGTAAAACTTCCCGGTGTTTCAACTAATGTATAAAAAGCCCAGTAGCCAATGAGGTAAAAGACGACCTCCCACCAGAATTTATTTAAAGACAAAAGGGATAACTGTAAATTAGCCTACTGTTCCTTTTACACCTGAAAGAGCATGAAAATCTTAAAGAGTTTAGAAAGTTATTACAGAACCAGACAAATGTTAGGAATTATAACCATTTTACCTCCTTAGCCAATATTCAAACATTTCTGTCTATTAATAAAAGGTAGGCTAAACCATTCAGTGCTTTTAAATATGGTTTCGATTTATTTACAAAGTTAAATCATATTTGCTGTCACATATGTGCACATAACATTCTTTTCACACTCAGGCACAGATCGACTTCACCACGTCTCCTACCTGCACAGAATATCAAGATTTGCTATTCTGTCACACACATGGAATTAGCATTATAGCAACACAGTTCTACTGTAGCAGCTTAAACATCAGCTGGCTGCAACCCTGCTTTCTACCATTGTAAGACCAATGAAAGACTGTTAAAACAGTTACATATGCTGTGACTCTAAAATATGTTGCAAACAACAAACTCCCATACTACTACTGCTACATGTAGGTGCACTGTATTGTGAGCAGAAATGAAAGCAGAAAGAAATGAGGGTACAGTGTGAAGTGCACTGGATGACAAAGGCTAATAACTTTCATTCACCCATGAAAAGGAAAATGTACGGCAGGTGCTTTATCCTGACCTTGGTGTCTGTCACAAAGCTACCACCGCATCTAAATCAGCCAAGGAGTGAATGACTGGGCTTATCGCTGCTGAGCAGATAGCTGTGTGTGCATGTGTGTGATGAGAGGACTGATGATGTAGCTAGACTTGCCCAGCAGTCTCATCTCAAGACCCTGGGTAAGACACTCACAAAATCAAACACCTATGTCGGCTTCTTGGCCCCAAACTGTGGTCAGCAGTTAAAGCGTTTCTCTGTGTGTCAGTTTACTGTATTTTCCGCACTATAACGCGCACTGGATTATAAGGCGCACTGTTGAAGACTGGGTCTGTTTTCATACATACAGTTGTGCACCATATTATAAGGTGCATTAAGACAAACAAAACAGTCAGATAACTCGACCTTTATTAAGCTCATTCACAGTAACTCTTTCCAGTACATTCAACTTCCACAATTCCATCAAATTCTTCACGGTTACGGTAAACAGCTGCGCAATTTCGGCATCAAGCATGCCCGGATCCTTCTCACGCTGGATTAAAAGGTGTTTAAAATGCATTCAGCAAAATAAAACAATCAGATGAGTTAAACTTTAAACAACTCATTCACTATTTTACAGCTTAACTATTAACATTGTTAAGCTGTAAAAAAAATCAACTTCCACAAATCCATCAACCTCTTCACCTTCAGTGTCTGAGTTAAACAGCTGGGCAATTTCAGCATCAAGCATGCCCGGATCCCTCTCATCATTATCTGAATCAGTCTTGTTGCTGTTACTTAGCTGTTCAGTGATTATTCCAGCCTTCATGAAAGCTCGGACGACACTTGAGACTAGGGATGGGTACCGGTGTCCGGTGCCATAAACGGTAGTAACCAGACCGAAAAGCAGCGCACATTTCGGTGCTTTATTTCGGTGCTTTTTTTTCCTGAGCTGTGATACACTTTAGATTCTAGCCAATCATTTTACGTTTCCGAGGATAGTAGGCGGGGCCAGGTACGTACGTTCTGTTAGAGCAGAGCTACAGATTAAAAATGTCCAAGGCGAAGCGGTCAAAAGTCTGGCTGTACTTCACAGCAAAAGATGCAAACTCAGCAGCCTGCAACAAGTTCTTTAAGCTGATACTGTGATACTGTCAAAGGAGGTAACACCTCAAATCCGATGAAACACCTGGCGACGCATAGCGGGTTTTTTTTAAAAGCCCAGAAATGCGCCGTATTTGATAGCTTGCTGCGAGACCTCACACCGAGCACCTCTACTGCGGGTGGGTTGCCTGTTATGCAACATCCCCCAAAAACACGAAGAGGAGAGTCCTGGCCCCTAGCCCTGCCAGTGTAGCAGAAATGATGACGGATGATGGTGGCAGCAGCCGTTCTTCTCTGCGTGAGTAGCTAATTTACGTTGAGTAGGCTAACCACGTTATTACATTAATGCAGGTAAGGTGAACTAGCAAACATCATCATAGCTACATGCGGCTGTCCTCTTGTTTGATGGCAGATACTCCCTTCACCCTGGCTAAAAAGGCTAAAATGACCAAAGAAAAAGTGGAAAACAGTTAAACATGAGAGGTTTAGGACAAAGTTTGTGTTTTTTCCATTGTTTAAGCACTGCTTCCAGCCAAGAGCAGGGCTCGCAAAATCGCTAGCCCGACGTCCCGGGGCTAGCGATTTTTCCAGTCGGGCTACCAAAATCTATCTCTGCCCTGCCCGTCGGGCTATCGTAGGAAGGAAAAATGTATGTCAATGCTTTTGCATTCTTTCGGAAATGTGGCTGGGTAATTATGTCATTGGCATCGATGAGCCACTGTCAATATGTGACATATTGAAATCGCGTTTGAATTTGCGCTTGTTTTTTGCTTTCACTTTGCAATCGCTGTGTATAGAGAGCGACAGCACTGATTGGTGAGTGACGATCATTTGCGCACCAATTCCTCTGACATCGTCTTATCAATCGTTAGCTTACTATGCAAACATGACAAGTGAAATCTCCCGCAGCAAGCTTAAACATATGAGAGGTTGATCGCGCAGAGAATCGCTGACCGTTATGTGTGTGTGTGTGTAAAAGCAGCAGGATATATATTTTAGTTCTGCTGAGCCAAATAAGACAGGTCAGGGTGAAGAAGTGACAGCCAAAGAAAAGCTTACCACAAAATGGAAAAGTTATGACAAATCAGACTATAAGGCAAAAAGAAAGTGCAGCTTTATGGTTTCATGGACAAAAGAATTTCTGTGGCTGCAATATGACGAGCTAAATAATAACCAGGGCTGCACATAAGTGGTCCGCAGGTGCGCATTCGCTGTCAAAATAAAAAGAGCGCACAAGATAAGAAGTTGCAACGCGTGTTTGGGTACATAAGATTTTCTGGAGGAGGACAGACATTTGTTTAGAACTCTTAAAGATGTCGAAGAAGCAAGCTCCTTTAAGCAATTACTTTGGTGTTCCTCCACCTCCAAACAAATGTCAGGAGTCCGAACCACAAAAGAAGCAGGTATTCTCAGAAAAGTGGTTGCAGGAGGTGAGCTGGCTTCAAACAAATGATGAACGCACAGAGATGTGGTGTGGAATGTGCTGTGAAAATCCCACTCTAGCGAACAAAAACAGTGCTTTTTATATGGACGCAAACGCGCGTTGCAACTTCTTATCTGGTGCGCGTCTTTTATTTTGACAGCGAATGCGCACATGCGGACCACTTATGTGGGCGATCGTGGCTCAAGAGTTGGGAGTTCGCCTCGTATTCGGAAGGTTGCCGGTTCGAGCCCCGGCTTGGACAGTCTCGGTCGTTGTGTCCTTGGGCAAGACACTTCACCCGTTGCCTACTGGTGGTGGTCAGAGGGCCCGGTGGCGCCAGTGTCCGGCAGCCTCGCCTCTGTCAGTGCGCCCCAGGGTGGCTGTGGCTACATCGTAGCTTGCCATCACCAGTGTGTGAATGGGTGGATGACTGGATGTGTAAAGCTCTTTGGGGTCCTTAGGGACGAGTAAAAGCGCTATATAAATACAGGCCATTTACCATTTACCATGTGCACCCGTGTAAATAACAATGTTCTGCCGGATGTGTTGTTGGTTTTCCCTCGATTTCTGAGTCGACAAGCGCCTTTGTTACTGGGACCAGTAATTTTAAGAAAGGCCCCCATTAGAACCCATGAGAAATGCAAGAAATGCATTGCTCAGTCTGCAATATCTTTCCCAGAACAAATACCAATTGCAAATAACATACTAAAAATAAACCTGAAAATCTGTTTAGAACAGCGTACTATGTTGCAAAGAGTGAACTACCACTGGCACAATTTAGCAGTCTTTGCAAACTTCAAAAAGCAAATGGCCTCGATCTTGGTTCCACTTGCCTCTTACCCGCGACTTCAGTGGAAATTTCAAATTCAGGATCTGACACAGACTGATTCATGTCCTACACAGTTCTTACAAGTTCATAGAAATTTCTGTTTTCAATTAGAACCAAGTATTTGAGTTGATGATTGTAAGTTTTATACAATGTTGTAATTTGTGTTTCAACAATTTTTTGATTAATGTTTTGTTTCCGTTACAATATTATACGGAAACAAAACAGGAAACAAAACATCAATCAAAAAATTGCTCTCTTTTTTTATTCGGGCTACTTAAATTTATTTTGGGCTACCAAAAACTGAAGAGTCCCTGCCCGAAGGGCTACCAGGGATTTTGAAATTTTGCGAGCCCTGAAGAGTGATACCATATATGCCCCATAGCTGCAGAAAAGGCTAACATTGTTATCTTTTTACAAAAAACAGCTGAACATGAGAGGTTTTTGGACCAATTTTGTGTTCTCCATTCTTTAAGCACCGGTTTGAGCACCGGCACCGTTTCAAAAGTACCGATTTGGCACCGGTATCGGATAAAACCTAAACGATATCCATCCCTACTTGAGACTGATACCTTAGCCCAAGCATCCACGATCCATTGGCAGATAGTGGCGTAACTCGCTCAGCGTTGCCTCCCTGTCTTGGTGAATGTGTGTTCACCTTCTGTCATTCAATGCTCCCACGCAGCTCGTAATTTAACTTTGAACGACCTGTTGACACCAATAGTTCTTTGGTTAATCCACCTGGAATGACGGCAAGCTCCGAATTAGTATGCTTTACTTGGGTTTTGACAGCCTTGATTGGCGCGCATGGAGTCGTAGATCAAAAGAGACGGAGATTTGTGGAAAAAGCCATCCGGTCTCTTGACATAAACTTCCCTCAGCCACTCGCTCATCTTCTCCTTGTCCATCCAGCCCTTTGAGTTAGCCTTGACGATGACGCCGGCTGGAAACTTTTCTTTTGGCAAAGTCTTCCTCTTGAAAATGACCATGGGTGTTTCTGGCCATTAGCTTAGCAGCCCAGAACTACAGTGAAGGATGACTTCTTGTTCCCTGTGGTGCATATAGATACCATACTGGTAGCGGTTTTCTCGACAGTACGGTTCAATGGCCAACTTTTCTTTGTAATCGTTTGGCAGTTGCTGTGAGACAGTAGTTCTTGTGCGGATTGAGAGATTATGCCTTTTCATAAAACTGAAACACCAAAAAGGTCCCCCTCAAAGTCGTTAATCTGCATGTCACGTGCTACCACTGTTGCCTTGAGTCGAATAGAGACAGTAGAGACACTTCTACCTGCTGTTCTCTGTTCAATAACCCACTGTTCAATTTTGTCCTTGTTCCCTCGGAAACTCCTTTTGGTCTTCTTTACTTGTTTTAGGTCATCTTCTTGCTTCCTCCACTTGCGCACCATGGACTCATTAATGCCAAATTGTCTCGCAGCTGCTCCATTTCCATTTTCTACTGCACAACTGATTGCTCGGAGTTTAAAATCCGCTTTGTAAGAGTGTCTCTTCGCAGGCGCCATTTTGAAGTCGTTATACACACACACACACACACACACACACACACACACACACACACAACACGGTAATATTGTGTTGAAGCACAGTACGTATTACTCCGTGAGGCTCCTTGCAACAGTAACTGTAATGCTCCGAAAAGTGGCACAAAAAAATTTTTGACAGATTTTTGAGCATCGTGTACCACATAAAATTGGTTTGCGGTAAGCACAAACCAAAATTCATACATAAGGCTAACTAGATTATAAGGCGCACTGTCGATTTTTGTGAAGATTTAAGGATTTTATGTGCGCCTTATCGTGCGGTAAATACATTAACACAGTCCAAACTACCAATGAATCTCATCACCTAAAAAGAGAGCCGTTTTGTTTTTTAATTTATGTGCAAACTAAATTTATATGCACTTTCATTTCAGCGTATTTTTAGTCTGAGGGTTTGTTTTTTGTTTTTTTATTTATTAACAAGCTGGCTTCTCTCCACCCCAGAGAAACAAAAAGTAAAAATAAAGCAAAAGCCTATTTAAGATAATTTCATCCATGAATTTCAGATAATATCAGAAAAAATAAGATTATTTTCCACCATTTCCTTTCTCACATGGTCCGTCTCGAAAATATTTGCAATACTGAAAAAACTCTGTGGTTTAGGTGAGGGAGTTGCCTGATAGAGCATGGAGGACGAAGCACATATGACACCCACTCACCAGCAGTGAACACACAGAATACTGGCTGTGCTGTTCACACATCAGTGGAATTCAGCATCACACCGACTTTGCAGCGAGCTGGCTCAGTAATGACTTGGACCATTTGCATTCTCATAGGCTCAGAACAGACATCTATTCTCTATCAGTTCAAGCTCACCAACTTCTCAATTTGCTGTTATCTGTCCTCTGTTCTCAGATTGTTGTTGATGTGTGTTTGGTTGTTGGTCTTTAATCTCTATTTTATGTTTCATTACTTTCTGTGTGTGTGTGTGTGAGAGTGTGTGTTCCATCCATACAATGAAACACACCCGTGTGTGGGATGTTTTTCTGCGAAATCCAGGAGAGATAGGGGAAAGAACTGACGCAGAAAAAATATGGAGTAATTCTTAGTCCAGGCCTTTTCTGTTATAGATAGGTATGGGAATCAAGAACTTGTAGAGAACCGGTTCCCAGTAGTTCAGTTCCTTGGAATTGTTAGTCTGCTTGCCAATCCGCTTATCGATTTCACTTGCACTACAATCACCTGATTTCAGTTTGTGTGCTGGAGGAAAATAGTGGTGCAGTCTACAGTGTGGACTTGGACAATAATTTTATCTATATTAAGGATGGGATGGTTGAGATATGTGCAATGGTAAAGTACAAAATGCATCCAGG
Source organism: Copadichromis virginalis (assembly GCF_057382275.1). Taxonomy (NCBI): domain Eukaryota; kingdom Metazoa; phylum Chordata; class Actinopteri; order Cichliformes; family Cichlidae; genus Copadichromis; species Copadichromis virginalis. Next base: position 8,886,810 of record NC_140628.1, on the reverse strand, counting down.
ACAGAAACAACTGCATTATGCTGCTAACAGAACTTGAGCTCTTTGCAAGGCTCTACACAGACAACATGCTAACACTAAGCTAGTCAAAAATCCAGAGTGATTTTTAAACATAAGTGTATGCTGAACTCAGCCATGCAGCCAGACCATGAACACAAAAAACAAAAAGCCGGGAGCCTCCAACCTTGTTTGTTGACAGCAGTTCAAATTGGAAAAATCTAACCTTGCTACACAAGGAGATTACTTCTTACTGGATCACTGCCTCCCATTTCACTACACAACTTAATTCTGATTGGATCTAGTCATCTTGTTTTCACAGGTAATTGATGAAAACTAATAGGCAAAAAAGTTAAAACTGATTCTTACATCTTCACAAGCTCATTTCATTTTCCACACAGGTTCTGCAGCCTTGATCCTTTCTCAGACTTAAGAAAAACGGATTTGTAAAATATATTTAAACACATTTGGAATAAAGGTTATTCACACCCCATGAAATGCAGAAAAAAAAAAGGTATGGAGAGAATCTAGTCTCAAGCTCATCACAGATGCATTTTATGTGATGTATAAATAAAAACCTAACTTGCAAACAAATATATCTTCCACAAACAAATGCTAAACAAAGTGGACACCTGAGCCTTTACATGTTGGGTGTCCTGAATCTGGACGTGGCCAACAAGAGAAGCTCTGACTGTAAAACCAAGACATTGCATATTTGCATTTATGTGTTGTGCTCACAAGATAAGCACATATGTGCAGCTTTAGCCTCCTTTATGACTCCTATCAGGACCAAAATCTACAAAACTATTATTAAGATTATTAAAACTAGAAGCTCATCAAGAAAGTGTTGAAGTTAAAGCGCAAAGGGCCATTTTCACCATAGACCTTTGTTTTTTTCAGCAACAACAAGAGTTGCCTCCTGTTCGTACTTCTGCACTGGTTCCACTTTAAAGACTCAGAAGCATTCAGACAACATTCACAAAGACAAATTATCTTGTTTACACTCCCATAGTGAACGAACAGTTGCATAAACCGAGCTGGTTTCTGCTTATAACATTAGTTGCTACAATCATTATCATTTAGTTTGTTAAAATTTAACTTTACAGGGAGTGCAGAATTATTAGGCAAATGAGTATTTTGTCCACATCATCCTCTTCATGCATGTTGTCTTACTCCAAGCTGTATAGGCTCGAAAGCCTACTACCAATTAAGCATATTAGGTGATGTGCATCTCTGTAATGAGAAGGGGTGTGGTCTAATGACATCAACACCCTATATCAGGTGTGCATAATTATTAGGCAACGTCCTTTCCTTTGGCAAAATGGGTCAAAAGAAGGACTTGACAGGCTCAGAAAAGTCAAAAATAGTGAGATATCTTGCAGAGGGATGCAGCAGTCTCAAAATTGCAAAGCTTCTGAAGCGTGATCATCGAACAATCAAGCGTTTCATTCAAAATAGTCAACAGGGTCGCAAGAACCGCAGCAATTTCCTAATGTTGTAAACCTGCTCAACATTTGGCAATAAACCCCTTTCTGATTCTGATTCTGATTCTGAAGAAGCGTGTGGAAAAACCAAGGCGCAAAATAACTGCCCATGAACTGAGAAAAGTCAAGCGTGCAGCTGCCAAGATGCCACTTGCCACCAGTTTGGCCATATTTCAGAGCTGCAACATCACTGGAGTGCCCAAAAGCACAAGGTGTGCAATACTCAGAGACATGGCCAAGGTAAGAAAGGCTGAAAGACGACCACCACTGAACAAGACACACAAGCTGAAACGTCAAGACTGGGCCAAGAAATATCTCAAGACTGGTTTTTCTAAGGTTTTATGGACTGATGAAATGAGAGTGAGTCTTGATGGGCCAGATGGATGGGCCCGTGGCTGGATTGGTAAAGGGCAGAGAGCTCCAGTCCGACTCAGACGCCAGCAAGGTGGAGGTGGAGTACTGGTTTGGGCTGGTATCATCAAAGATGAGCTTGTGGGGCCTTCTCGGGTTGAGGATGGAGTAAAGCTCAACTCCCAGTCCTACTGCCAGTTTCTGGAAGACACCTTCTTCAAGCAGTGGTACAGGAAGAAGTCTGCATCCTTCAAGAAAAACATGAGGCTACCCCTCTGTCCCCTTCTGGCTGCCTCTGCCTCAATTTTATCCCACAACTTAGACATTCACATTACTCACACTCTCATTACACATACATATAGGATCTTGGGGGTGGGCACGATACACGGAACCCAAAGTACCATCAGGGTGTACACCCCACCCCTGGCGTCGTTGCCCACCTCTCAATTTTAAATACACGTAGACATTGAGGGCTAGCAGGAGGGACCATGCGCTTACCTGCTGCTCTCTGGCAGGTAGCTCCAAGCCCTCCTGGGTTTTAAATGCACCTTAGAACACACATGCATCAACACTACAATGAGCGGGTGGAGGGAGGTTTGGAGTCTTCTCTCACCCCCATTCTCTGCGACCTGCTGGAGCGGGGGGGCTAGGAGGAGGAGTTGGCCGTCCGACTGCGGTCTGGAGTGTGGGGCCTTCCTGCTGCTGCGGAGTCGGGGCGGTCTGCCTCCCCCCACCGCAGGGAAAAGGGTAACACCACCTGGGTCTGGGTGCAGTTCCCCCCTCCAGGGGCAAGGGTACCTAGACCCGGTTTGTAGAGTACGCTTGGGGAGTGTGATCGTGTGTACAGCGTCTCTTCATGTCTGTCTCCACGTTGGTTGAGTGTGGAGTAAGTGCATATGAGAGCATGAGGGTGGGAATGGATGTTTGTATATGTGTGTGCCTGTATTTCTGTGTCTATATGTCAGGTTGGGTGTCAGGCGCCACCTCTCTGGGGACATCTTAGGCCCTCCAAGGTTTGGAGGCCTATCTCCCCCACCACCACTTCCCCTGCCAGTGGCGGACTCCTTCAGACATTGGTGCGTTGGTGGTTCTTTGTGTCTGGGGATGGGCGTCCAGGTACACACCGGCTCACTCCTTGGCGGCCGCTTATCGGGGCCTGGAGCCTGGGGCTTGCTCGGGCCACTTCGGAGGTGGGGTGCCCCCGGCCTCTCGGCCTGGGGCTCGGTCACTCAGGCGCGGCTGGCTGCTGGCGGAGCTCACGGGCGCGTCACTGCAACTCCCCCTGGCTTCTGCTCCGCGGCTGCTGAGTGAGCCCTCATCTGGGACTCTCCTCAGCTCTTTCTGGGACAGTGGCGCGGCTGCCCCTCTGTTGGTCTTCCTTGGTCTCTTGTGTTCTGGGGGCCTCTGGATGTCTGGAGTTTTGATCTCCTCCATACCTGCTTCATGCCCTGGAGGACGGGGCTGTGGCCCCCCCACACCCTCTAGCAGATTATTACATGAAGGAACCTTTTAAAAAACAAAAAACAAGCGCGTCCATGCTCACAGGTGTACACACGGGTGATCACACCCACAAACTACACCCTTTTTGGCTCCTACCTCAAAGCACACTGTGTTCTGTTGATCTTATGTGCTGCACAATAATGTTTAATATTTAGTATTTACTGTCATATTCCCATATATCATTGTGATGTTGTTTATTCTATTACTCTTGTTCTCTTCTGCTTGTTTTCTTTTTTCTTTCTCAGCAGGTGACCCAGGTGATTGATATATGCATATTTTTTTTTCTCTGCCCGTTCTGTTGGTTTTTGTCTTTTGCCCTTCTCCCCCGTCCCTCTTCTCAGCTGTTTCTCTTTCCCTCTTTCTTTCGCCCCTTCTTTCCCCCAGTCAAGTCTGTCCCGTATTCAGTAAGTGAAAATAAAATAAACAATAAAAGGTGAATCAAATGGACCATTACGGCAAGGCTGGGATGGTCAGTTTGGTAAAGTAAATCCGTTGGGCATCTTTCTTTGCCTTTAGACAACAATTCTGATGGCAAAAGAGCCAAACGGGACAGGCATAAAAAAAAAAAGAAAAAAGAAAAACATGATTTTCATGCAGGACAATGCTCCATCACACGCGTCCAAGTACTCCACAGCGTGGCTGGCAAGAAAGGGTATAAAAGAAGAAAAACTAATGACATGGCCACCTTGTTCACCTGATCTGAACCCCATTGAGAACCTGTGGTCCATCATCAAATGTGAGATTTACAAGGAGGGAAAACAGTACACCTCTCTGAACAGTGTCTGGGAGGCTGTGGTTGCTGCTGCACGCAATGTTGATGGTGAACAGATCAAAACACTGACAGAATCCATGGATGCAGGCTTTTGAGTGTCCTTGCAAAGAAAGGTGGCTATATTGGTCGCTGATTTGTTTTTGTTTTGTTTTTGAATGTCAGAAATGTATATTTGTGAATGTGGAGATGTTATATTGGTTTCACTGGTAAAAATAAATAATTGAAATGGGTATATATTTGTTTTTTGTTAAGTTGCCTAATAATTATGCACAGTAATAGTCACCTGCACACACAGATATCCCCCTAAAATAGCTAAAACTAAAAACAAACTAAAAACTACTTCCAAAAACATTCAGCTTTGATATTAATGAGTTTTTTGGGTTCATTGAGAACATGGTTGTTGTTCAATAATAAAATTATTCCTCAAAAATACAACTTGCCTAATAATTCTGCACTCCCTGTATTGTTACACCTGTTAGCAACAAAACACAGTAAGAGGCAATGCAAGTTAAGTAGAAAAATCTTTTAGTTAATGTAATGTCGACATCCCTGATTAAGTACAAAAAAAAAAAAAAAAAAAGTGACAGCACAGAAAGATGAGGGATAGTGGATGTACCACAGATTTCTCTGGTGACTGAGTTTATTTGGCATTCCAGAGAGAGAGAGAGAGACACACACACACACACACACAGACACACACACAAAAAGAGAGAGAGAGAGAGACCAGATCCAGTACTGACCTCAACTGACCTGTTGCAGCCTGGGAGAGTACGCCTCACACTAAATACATGCTGAGAACCATGGGTATAAACTCAACAACAGCACAGATTTCCTGTGGCAGTGATTCATGTTTTCCCATATACTTAAAATCTCTTACATGTATGTGCAAAAATATCCCGATACAGTCACCCAAAAGGCATTAACAAGAATCTATTACATATCTAGGCATTGTTTAATGTACCTAAAAAGTTCACTAAAAACTGTGTTAAAGTTCCTTTCATGCTTGAGAGATTTAACCATCTCCAGACATATGACTTTGATGACAGTTCCATATAATCATCATCATTATTTCACAGACATACCATCTCATTGTGTACCATATGATTTAAGAATTTCCAAATTGTTTGCACATACTTCAATGACTAAACTCCACATATTTAAGATTTATAAGACGGGTGCGGCATTTGCTTATATTTGTAACCTCTAACCTATGCCATAAAAGAATGACATAGAATTCTTGATATGAAAAGCACAAGCATCACAAGATACATACACAACTAAACAATGACAAAATATTTGAAAGGTCCCAATGTGTTTTTTTTTTTCCTCCTCCGATGTTGACATTCTGGTTAAACATAAGCTCAGTCAGAATGAGTGAAAGGAAAATTATGAAGGGGAAACCTCTTCATGTTCAAGCATTGAGGCCATGGAGGTTAAAGCACCTTCTTTTGATGCAACAGAAAGGACAGGACAACCCTGTGTGCACCGCAGAAGAATGCTAATCTTTCCACATCTGGAATTCTCTACCAAGTAAAAAACTTTACCCGTTGAAGTTAACTAGTGAGATGGTTTTGTTTTTTTTAATAACTGACAAGCAGGGTATGAAGGACTAATATGAAAGGGCAAGGAAAACCACACACAAAAAGTATGTGGACTCACGGATTGGCACACGGTATACTGAGAATTGTAGATAAACAAAGAGACAGAAATATACAACAGACAAGTGAAGACAGAAGATTTAAAGACGAATGGATGAAAAGGTATATTGAGATATAGCTATGTCAACTAGCAGTGATGACAGGAAAGAAACTGACATCACACAGCTGAGCCAGTGTAGTCAGTCAGTCTCACTGCAGCTGCATTCCTGGCCTGCCGGTCTCATGTGTAATGTTGCCTCTATGCACATTCCTGGGCTTCTATGGGCTTGGGGACAGTCAATGCAGAACTAAGAGTTCCACTGCATCATGAACAGACACCGAGCAACATCCTGGCAGACAAGCTGAACCACTACTGAGTGATGTGGGTGGGATGAAAGTCAAACAGAGTTCCACCCTTTACGCCACAGTGTGGAGCAAGCTGAAGTCTGGAGGTGTGTGTATTGAGCTGGTAGATTTAACTGTACTAATTTGAACAGAGAAGACATTTAAAACATGCCAGCATGATTATTTGACTATCTTCCTATGTAGCAGAAAATGATATGCAAGATTGTATGTAATATACGCCACCTAAAAAGACGAAGGAAAAATAAGACTTATGAGGTGTACAACATCAAAAACTCAATGGATTGTGTTCAGATTGTGACTAAGCAATACAAAGAATTTAAAAAAAGTGCAAAGAACAATCACAACAGCAGTGTGAACAGGAAAGGCATTGTTTAATGTACAAAGAGAGGCTAGCAGGCAGACAGGGAGAAGAAAGGGAAAAGTTTCCAACCCCAACAAAGCCAGTACAGTCTCCAGCTGCCTGCCTATTACCCCCACCCCCCAAACCTCTCAGACTTCCCTCAAAAGGAGGGGAGCAGGATGAGGTAAGCATCCTGGCATTTCTGCTCAGCTGACAGAGCTAACAGCTCAGGAAGAGGGTGGGAAATGGAGAGAAATTAATGAGTAAATTGCAAGTATGCAACACAAAAGAATCCAAAATTATAGTGGAAGTAGGGAAATAGTTCTATTATACTGTGCAGGGTGAAAATAATAATTTAAAATCCATGCCAGAGAGGTGCAAGAAAAACCTCTGATATCAGCGACTCTTCTAAAACGATGTAAATCTGTCTTTCACAGCAGTCCAAGAGTTGGCCTACATGTTAATTGTGACTGCACTGCATACATGTTTAGATCAAAAAGCAATATGTAGAGCATCCAAATACGAGTCCGACTTCAATAACCTCCTTCACTACATTTTCATTTATCATGAATAGCAATCAGCCACTCATAGCTAGCAAACACAAATGTCTACAGCAGGCCTGCTGAGTAATAGATTACTCAATATGTTAAAGTAATGTGCTGGAGGAACGAGTAGCAGCACTACTCAAAATATAGATATTGCAGTATTTACTGTCTCCCAAAATTTTCCGTTTCTGTAGCTTTGCCATAACAAAGGATTATGCGTATGTAACCATTGCACTGATGCTTACATACACTCCAAAACATTGACGGGTCGCTGCCTGATAGCAACAATGCTAGGTGTAGGCAGAAAGCTAATTGTCTGAACAGGAAAGAGAAAGAAAATGGAGTTCATTACAAAGAGAAGGAAGGTGAAAAAAAAAGTTTTTTTAAAATTAAAAATCAAAGAGGCAAAAAAGATTAGTCCACAACATAGCATGTTTCACTTTTCTTTTTTTGACGCTGCCATATGGTGACAGAAAAGTGCAACTACAAGAGGATAGTGGTTTGCAAGTGTTGTGAAGAATCGACCAAACCATGCAGGGCACTTTAAGAAGATGGTCTAGTAGAGAATCCCTGCATTTTGTGCGTGATGAGGTGTAGCATGCGACCGGACAGTATTTTATGGGATTAACAAGAACCGATTATGACTGCAATGTTCACCAAGTGCTTACCAGTCTTTCATGTTATTATTGCAGTTAATGTCCATCTATAAGGCCTGTTATTGGAAAGTGAAATACATTTTAAAATACCGGCTGTTATGGATGAATGTGCTGCTGGTTGTTCAAGTATTAATGTTAGCAAAAACAGCAAGAAAGCAAGGTTATATTTATGTCCTAAACAGTCCTGTAATACGGAGCGAAGCAATGTTCCAAAAACAAATGTTATTCTCAACCATATGGTGCCCAAAATTGCACTGATATACTCCTTCAAATTGACCATTCAATGCTTTTTTTTCTACTTTGAATACAAAAAAATCTGAATAATTTGAAGTGTTTTGTTTTAACCATTTTCTAACCATTGCACACAGAGGTTTTTCACAAATGACTATGTCGCAGTCTGTCTCTTGAATTCTTACATCAAGCAAGAATTCATGACACAAAATAAAACAATTTAAATTAAAAAGTTGCTCTTTTGTACTTATATTTAAAAAAATGTAGCAATGACTATAAAAATGACTCACCAAGAACAGTCACAGGTATCACAACAGGTTTATTTAACCTTATTTTCTTTGGTGTGTGGGGAGACGTTGACATGCGGAGTTTAAAACAGTCTTCATTTTGCAGAGTATGACTTTTCAGCTGGTGGAATAAATTCTTAGCAATAGTTTTATGCCATGTTTTGCAAATTACCGCATTTTATTCGACACCCTCCTTGTGAAATCCAAATGACAGCAAGTCTCGTTTCCTTGCTCGTCTGGAACTCCGGCTGTCGCCATTTCCCCCCCCCCCCCTATCTGGTAGTATATAAACATGCATGCTCAATGCATTGGGCCAGGTAGAAAATTTTCCGGTTGGGAGGGGGAAATTGTGGGGGTCATGGGGTCCTGACATATACACACAGAAAATAAAGGTCCAGATCATCATGGTGGGCTAATGACCTTTCTTTGGAAGAACACACAGGTCTAGGCAACATGCTGCCAAGTTCATAGTGGCCTCTCACACCCAAACACTGATGACACCAGAGAGCAGACTCTAGTGCTTATTAAGCACAATAAAAGTATTAACCTCAAAATGATCTCATCTGGAGGACTTTCCAGTAGAAAGCTTTCCCATTGAGCGACAAAGCAAAGACAATTTTCTATGTATATTATGAAATTATATTAAATTTTCATTTAACTATAGAAGTAATTTGTGATTCTCTAAATGCACCACTCAAATGTCTGATTAAAAATTAATGTAACAAAACCAGAAAAGATAGAAGAGGCAGAAATATAAATATATATTTCTTTATATATGAAATATAACATAAAATGATGTAACCAAAGGAGTAAACAAGCATAAATCAATGATGAAAAACAAGATGCTTGATCTCTGCAAATTATATCAAAGAAGCATCCCAGATAAGATGGATAATGCAAAACGTGTGCTAAATGATTAACACAACACACACAAACCAGAACCACAAGGGCATCCAATTTAAAGGACCTAGTTCTTGATACAAGCTCTACTTTTCACAGTTTGATTATCTTTGGAGTCATTTATCTGGCAGGTATGCCAACAATATGATACCAACAGTAGGCGACAGTGGGCAGTGAAGCCGTCATAAAACAAAAATGATTCACTTCTCAACAGAGCAACTTCCACTATCAATAATGTGATCAGAGCTATCCTAGATCAAGAAGTACTAATGAAATTTGAAGATGTACTTTTTTTGGAACACTTTGAAACATCTGTTACAACTTTTTTTTTGTTTTGTTTTAATTTAGAGATATTATCCAACTCTCAAGGTGTACATGTTCAACTTTATCTCTAATTCTTCTGATTTGACTACTGTTTTTCCCCCATAGTTTGTTTACTTTGTGGCGACAGCTGTAATGCTATGAGTGGGTGAGCTCCTAGCATCTGAACAACTGTCATCAACTTCAAGTTGCAGATTTTTCAGTTTGACTTCGAGAATTCTTGGTTTAACATCTTTCCATCTTCAAGTTTAGACAGTTTAGCCAATTGGCAGAAAGATTTTATTACACTTAAATTTACACAGTAACACGTTTTGCAATTATCACTGTTTGTTTTTTCCCCTCAAACACAGAGCCGAACTGATGAAACGGGGAACAGAAGAAGAATGACCTTTTCTTTCATTTTGTACTAAATCAATGAAGCTGTTCCAAACATGAATATATTTCAAAGCACACATAGGTGTCATAAAACATAACAAAATCGTGCTGTGGAGTGAAATAAGTTTTGGATGGCTCCTAGGTGTTTCTCTCAATAATCCCTCATACTTTTTGTATAGTGTCACCAGTCCAAATCAGCAGTGACTGAGCAAATGCAATGCATTAAGCAAATCATGTTATGTTAACTATCAAAACGGATAACAGTTGGGGGAAGTGGGACATTAAATTTTTTGTACATACAATGAATACATTTACTACAACATCATAGCTCACGGTGGCATATTAAATAAATTGGAATAGCAAATTAAGAAATGCTAAGGACTAGGAAAAGTAAATGAGCCAAAAATGTTTTTATTTTACTTGTATATGTGAGAGCCCAACATACCAACTTATAAGATTTAGTTTGATGCTACCAAGGTTTACCTAACGACAGTTATTTTCTCTTTCTGCTACTACTACTGAAAAGTGCTTTAATCGCTTACTAATTCACAGCCTCCGTAAAGTAGTATGTTTAGCTGTCAGTGCCTAAGAGCTGAAATTTATCTCTGACACAGATCTGTGGTTTACATTTTAGTAAACTCTCTCTGTGACGGACAAAACCTTAGAAAATTCTGAAACCACGATTTTTATCTTCGTACTTGACGTCGATTAAAGGAAGTCCAACGCCTTTAATGGGTTAAACAGAAAGTATTGCAATCGTATAGTTCTTGGTAGCTATTTTGAGTAAACAAAAAAACAAAAACGCAGTGATAATACCACGAGTCGGTGTAACGTACTAAACTTCTCAATGACATCAGATTCACAGCTCGGTTAGCTGCATTGTGCACTGTGTTTAAAGACAGTTTACGTTATTCTTACAATTATCACCATATCTTACACGTGTCCAAACGTAAAGCAGGGCACGTGATGTTAACAAAACAAAGCTAAGAGCCACAAGAAATTTTCTATAGCTTGTCTAGCTGACGGTTACCAGAAAGCAAGTCAGCTAACTAAGTACAAAACACAGCGAACGGTAGCAATTGGCTACCAGTTAGCCAGGTTAGCTAGAAACGATGAGAACGTACCGTCTGTTGCTAGTGACACTTGTTCCGGAGACAGCAGGAAAGAAGAAACGCTCTCTTTTTCAGAAAACGTTTCAGTTCTTTAATCCCTGGTCTCACTGCAGTGCCGTCAGTTACTTGCCAACTTATTTTTCCTCTGTCTTCGGTCCCACCTATCCTTTCCGTTTCGAACGACAACAGCTCCTACAGAGCTCGCTCTGTTGTTCACAGTTCTCGTTCTGGCTCGGAAATTCAAATCATATCGCGAGATTTAGAGGAAAGCGGGTCCACAGGACCAGAAAATCTTGTATACAGTTATTGGACAACTGAACTTGACTGCATAGGACTAATTGGTTTCTATTACCATGGCTTACTTACTCATTGTTTAACATGGAAATTGGCCACTACTACTCTTAAATTATTATTATTATTATTATTATTATTATTATTATTATTATTATTATTATTATTATACCAGAACAGGTTTCTTACAGCACATGAAAGATCTTGCAGACAGGTCAGCTGTAAACATACAAACCTAATCCATGCAAGAGAGGATTACACTGTACATCATAGGTGCACACACAAGACGAAGTGACAAGTGAGTGGATAACAATTTTACACTTCTGATTATTAAATTAACTTTCACCCTCAACGCCATATTAAAACAAACCAAAAAGGAAAAAAATGTCTATATTTGAAGCTAGGATTCCTTATAGACAATTATAGATAATTAATAGGACAGTTTGCCAAAAAGTCTGAATAAGACTGAAAATCATGTGGCAGCTGGAATCTAGGGTAAGCTGGAGGCTTTTAAATAGATGCAGGTCAGTGTAAGCACAAAGTCCCTGTTTATGCTGTACATTGTATAGCTGCCTACACAGGACTAATCAGGCTACACAAGAACTTAATCCTTATACCCCAAAAGAAAACCACAACCATAGTTAACACAAAGATCCCTCTGAGAACTGAAGGCACATATAGCACCAATGGTGATTTACATGTATCTCTCAGTGAGGATGAAATGTATTTAATGAAAATCCTTCCTCTGTGAACCATAAACTGATATGAACACACACCATAAGCAGCAAAGCTGGATAATCCTATGAAATCCCAGTGGAACATTGTTTTGGGTCACCCATGTACTGGATTGGGTTTTGAAATATGTCCCACAGCTTAAAGCAAGGACTAAATCAGGCAAGTGTGAGGGGAGATGCAGAAAGAACCTAGAGCATCTATAAAGCCAGAAGCTGGGGTTATGTATAAAAGATATTTTAGTCCACTAGAGCAATCAGGCAGTAATCACCATGGTCCTGATAAAAACACAGATTCTAGGTAAAAAGGAATGTGTGAGGAGGTGAGATTAAAGCACTGTTCCAAAATTTTAGGAAAAATAAGCATTTGACTCACAACTACATCCAAAAGTGCACAAAAATGGAACATTGGATTGATAAAATGTTTTGTAGACATTCGAAGAAACAGGAACTCTTTTCTTACTGCTGCCTCATCTTCGTATATACGAAATCATACAAAAACCCTCTGCTGTGGTTGGAAAGTGTCAATGAGTAAGACAGAAGATGGGATACTACTATTAATAATTTTAACAGTTCACTAATTTGTAGTGTAGGAACATGAACACAGATTGTGAGGTAAGAAGAACTGTAGAAACTTCAAGACAGGATACAATAAACAGATGACAGCACACATACCCACTCAGGGGTTCAGCACTCTTCATCAGAATACCTATGGTGTCCCTGAAAGGTCAAATGCACTGCATTTAAAGGAAACACCACCAAATAGAAAAAACAAAAGTGACAAGCCAAAAGTGAACGGCTAATAGCAAACATGTACTAGAGTATAATATAAATCATGCGATTACAGCACACATTGCTGTGCACTTTTTCCTCTTTCACAAGTGTTCTCCGCTTCAGTGCAATGCTTCCCGTTTTGGTTCAGTCACATTGACGTCCCCCCAAACACACTTCTGTTTTGTGTTTTTACAGCGTTTTTCCATTTGCTGATGCTTCATTAAGCTGACCTTTCAAGGGCAACAAAATACACAGCAATTGGCTTCCACACATTACAAAACAAATAAGAGTACAACTGTTTGCTTTAAACTCTTATCCAACTCAATTGTTAAGAGCTGATGAGACACTTCCTCAAGCCTGCCCCACTATCAACCTTCAATGTTAAGTTCATATTTTTTTTTTTAAATCAGTATTATCAGAATCTTAAAAGTGAAACATTTTTTTATTCCAGGAAAAAGTTTCTATGGAACAAAACAGGATCCAATCAGTCTGGATACTAATCAATTCAACACACTGTTTGTCCTTTTATTTAATAGTCAATTTTTCTGCATGTAGTCCAGCAGGCCCTTTTTTTTAGCGAAACAAGCATGAGATCAAATGTATGATGACATAGTTCACAGAAAAGTGTGTAATCTGGAAACTGCTGCCTGAGAGCGACACCTGGTGGAGGAAAGCTGGCTGTGCTTTAAAATAGAACCAATACATTAAATCAACTCTTGACAGCAAATAATTATGTATGACCTGTAGCTGTTGACAACTGCAGTAATTTACTAAACAGAGAGCCCAAATTATTTATTGAGTTTATTACAGCCAGTAGTTTACGATACAAATCACCTTTCAAGATGCCCAGCTGCCACCTTCCTAAAGTGGGTGGATATTCTGAGCACTGACACAGTAAAATGACATAAAACAGAGGAATGCATTCAAATTTAATTATCTCAATTTTCTCTATTTTGCTATTTTTTTTTTCAACAAATTTTTGTTTATGATCAAGGTCTAGTCAAACCATCCCTAGACCTGGCAGAGTCAATCGTTTTCTTTTTTTTTTTTTTTTAAGAAATAATTTATCATTTTGCGATGTTTTCAGAGTTTTAGGTTTTTCAATGTTTAAGTTTTTTTTTCTTTTTCCATCGGTGAAGCAGGTTTCAAAATGCTCGATCTGCAAGAGAGAAAAACACAGGGCTCAAATACACATTTGCTTCTTCTCTTTAATATGATTTGCACACCAACAATTTATGAATGAACCTAAAATGTCTCTCCTGAGAACACACCTTAGACGCTGGGAACACCAGCAGGGGTGGAGGACTTCTGAGCAGCCTCCTTGGCCTGGTGGGCCTGGAGCACAGCAACAGCCTCATCCACCTGCAAAAGCATTACATTTATGAAACCAATTTATATGTTGCACTTCCCATTAAACATCAGTTATGAGGTGCATAGGCCATCTGTAGCAATTTAATCCTTTACGAAATACCACATTTATTAGAAATTACTTGTTTCACTAACCTTTGAGCGCAACGACTCAGGTGACTCAAGCATGTGAAGCAGCTCTGAGTTGTCAATCTCCAGCAGCATACCAGTGATCTTGCCAGCCAGGCTGGGGTGCATGTTCTGGATCAGAGGGAACAGACGCTCACCTAAAGGGGAGGACGAAGTCAACAATTAAATACCGAGTATAACGTGCCATGAGCATTTACACTTATTTCCTTATAATCTGAACTAATTATTTACCCAGCATCTGCTTCTGTTCCTGAGGTGGGGCTGCAGCCAGCATGGAGGCAGTTAGAGGCTCCTGTCCTTGGACATGGACTGCCGGCTGAAGGAGGGGGGGGGGGGGGGGGGGGGGTTAATGACTACACAACCACACTTTTACCACTTGAAGCAGACCGTGAATTACAATGACCCATATTAGTCATGAATACTTGTATTACTTTTTGCTTATTAAGCAGCACATAACTGTGCCAGGTTCTAAAGTCTGAACCCCACTTGGGGAGAGGGGAAATAAAATTAATAATTATAAAAAAATTAATCAGTACAACTGCATTTAATGTTGAATATCCTGAAGGTGTACATTTAGAAAATTTGCAGCAATTATATTTATGAATTACATCCACTGATATCTTACCTGCTGCATGGTGACCTGTGGCTGGGAGGCCATGTGCTGCTGAGGGTTGCGCACACCAGCAGCATATTTGTACTGGGGCATGGCACGCACTGGGGCTGCGGCGGCTGAAGCATTGGCAGGGCGCTGGTTGAGCGCCTGTGTGGCTGCAATGACAACAGCAAGAGGAGCCTGATCAAAACTGCATCAACTCATCATCGGCTCGTGAGGAGACTAAATGCATCTGATTCCTGTCAAGTCAAAGATAAAATACTTACGCATACGCTGAGAAGCCATCATGCGTGGGACCTGGGTGTTGGTGGTGGCGGTTGCACGGATGGTGTTTAAGGCCTGAGGCCTGGGTGCTGTTGGGCGCATAGCATTGGGCATGTTCTGGAAGTCTAAAAGAAGGGGGGATGGGGGGGAAGCAAACAGTCATTAGACTTTAGCTCTTTTTAAGTAAAGGCTGCATACGTATAATCTACATGTAATCACTTACGCTGAGGACGCACTCCTTGAGTAGCCCAACGGGGGCTGGGGCGCAGCTGGGCCAGCTGGTTGGCAGAGTAGTATGCAGCACGGTTCTGAGCCTGAGAAGAATCAAGCCATGTCATTAGTTACTGCTACTCCAAAAAACACAGCACACTGGTACAGTTGACCAAAACAGAGTTTTATGTCATGGAAAAGTACTAAATAGGGTGTTGTTGACTCACCTGAGGGATAGCCGCCATGAAATATCCTGAAGGTGGAGCAGGCTGGTATGGGTTAAGGACAGGGTTGGGCACAGCTCGAACAGTGGCCATCCTTTGCATGTACTGGTTGGTTAGATGAGCCTGACGCTCCTCTTTCCGCTGGGCAAGGGCCACATACAGTGGCTTTGTAGCCACAATACGCCCATTCATCTCTGTTACAGCTTTAGTGGCCTCTTCTGGAGAAGAGAAGCACACAAAGCCAAAGCCTTTGCTCCGTCCACCCTCCATCATCACCTAGGGAAACAAAAAAATAGGTTAGCATTTTGTCTAATTATTGCCTTGTTAATTTCACGATCACAAATAAACCCCTCAAAGCTTTTACCTTAGCACTTGTTATGGTGCCAAATGGGGAGAATTCTTTGCGCAGACGCTCGTCATCAAGGCCATCATCCAGGTTCTTCACATACAGATTGACACCCTGGTACATGGAAAATCACAATGAAACTGTTGGACGGTAGTTCAGCATTCCTGCTACTGTCCTTCAGGTTATGCTCCAACATCACAGCAATGAAATTAAATATTGCACCAATCAGACGCAAGATAGCTTTCCTTAAATTGTTCTTGTGACACAATGTGGTGCATGAAAGTGATCTAACCAAGAAATGGGCCAACAAACCTGATATCTGGTCATGCGATCCTGTTTCATCTGCTCAAATTTGCGTTTGAGCTCATTCTGCCGCTCCCCTTTCTTCTGTGCACGGCCCACATAGACTTGCCTGCCATTCAGTTCTTTACCGTTCATTTCATCTACAGCCTACAACAAAACAAAAGTCATGATTAGGTGTGGATTCAAAGAATAAACTACAGCAAGTGCCTTTTTCAAAGCCTCTGGAGATACCAAAAGTCCCCCGCCGCCCAAGAAAGAACAAAGCTGTTAACCTTCTGGGCATCTTCATGCCTCTCGAAGCTGACAAAGCCAAATCCCTTGGATTTGCCACTTTCATCAGTCATAACCCGGATGCTGAGGGCAGGCCCTACAAAACACAAGAGCTAATCAACACACAACACAGCAAATCATACCAACAGCATTTGTGATTATTAAAAGTGTGTCTCTGAAATCTTGCCATCTTACCATATTTGCTAAACAACTCCTTCAGCTTCTCATCATCCATGTCCTCGCCAAAGTTCTTGATATAAACGTTAGTGAACTCTCTGGCTCGTGCTCCAAGCTCAGCTTCCCTCTCTTTACGCGATTTGAATCGTCCAACAAATCTGTTAATAACATGACATACAAAATTTATTTTCTAACTTCATCAAAATATATTCTGATAAAGTTTAAATCAAATACAATGGGGTGAAAGTCCTCCTGTGTTGGTAAAATGAGCATCAGACATTGAAGAGAGCATTTTGGGAAAACAACATACAGCTTATGTAATAAGGAGTGATAACTCTAGAGCTACTGCGATATGTGAACTTCACTGCTTCAAACCAAAATGTAATAAATCCTATCAGCTCAGTTCCCTCACGATTTAAAACTAAGCTCTATAACAACAAAGTACATTAGGCAAAACAGGAGAACAAGATGCAGTCACACACAACTTTGATCACACTCCTTCAAACACAGACTTGTACAACAGTAGGCACACTTACACTTTTCTGTCATTGAGCAACATGCCGTTCATTTTCTCAATGGCCCGTTCAGCAGCTTCATGGGTCTCAAAGTGCACAAAGCCGTAACCCTTTGAGCCATTTTCATCACAAACCACCTTGGAGAAGGAAGATTTTAGGAGGTCAAAACCATTCACAAACAACATGCATTCCACACAATTGAAACTCTACAGGCTTTAAACGGTCCAATCATTAGTCATGCTAATTAGTTGATTTCATATACAAAACACAGCCAGAAGAAATGGCACCACAGGATGATACCTTGCAGGACAGGATGTTTCCAAATGCAGAGAATGTATCATACAAGGCCTTGTTATCGATGGATTTGTCCAGATTCTTGATGAAGATGTTTCCCACCCCACTCTTCCTCAGTGAGGGGTCACGCTGAGACCACATGATACGGAGAGGCCTGCCTTTTATTACATCAAAGTTCATGGTGTCCAAAGCTCTTTCGGCTAAAACAAATAAACAAATATGTTGCACTTACTTCCATTTTCTTCGTGATTTAATTATTCTAGTAGTATGGCATGTTGATAATTTAATAAAGCACATGTTTAAAATTAAAGATAAAACGAGGTAGCACGGTACATGTTCAAAATGGAGTCTGTCAGTACCACATTTCCTTACATGCTCTACATAGATCGCGGTAAACTTACCGTCAGCTGGCTGTTGGAAGTTCACATAGGCATAGCCTAGGGAGCGACGGGTGATCATGTCTCTGCATACTCTAATGGAGAGGATGGGTCCAGCCGGGCTGAATTTCTCGTATAGCATGGCTTCGGTAACGTCTGGGTGCAGGTCTCCCACATACAGGGAGGCCATCGGGTAGCTAGGCGCGCTGGGATTCATGGCTGGCGAAGCGTGTTCTCAGGCTACGTCTCAACTGCAAGTTCGATATTTTGAGGACAATCGTCAACCAAAATTAGCCTTTTAAGATTTGAGAGATTATTTATATCCGTCTCTACACCAATGCAGGCAGTTATCGCTTAACCGTTAACAACGTGGGCTAGTTAGCGTGATTAGCAAAATGTCGGAGCGTGGCCTAACCGATGTGACTGGCCCAAATTGAAATTTCAATTTTCGCAATCACTTACAGCACTCAAATTTCGGTAGCTTGCAAAACAAATGTTATAATTAACACGTATGCCTGAAAGGACAACTGACTTCAACGTAAAAAACAAGTAGTTAACAATATACCTGGCTAAAGTTAATCGCCCACGCTTTCAACAATGAGGCTAACAGCTTAGCTTGCTAACGTTCTTCTCGTTCCGTCTTTCTTTCTTATCCGTTGGCAGCGTCTTCTTCGCGTTGCTTGAGTTGGCAAATCAAATCCTGCTTCACCGATTTTTGTTTTTCTTATAAAAATATGTCTGCGTGTGCTCTCTAGCTTTTGGTTTGTTTCATAATAAAATGTGTGCCGAGACTAGCCCCAGAGCACACCCTACGCAGACGGATTACAGGATTGAAAGAAAGGTCGGCGGAGGTTGTTTCCCTGTTCCACTCGAAACCACGGCGCGTTTGCTACCAATGCTTGACGTCACACATCTCGCGATATTTGAACTCTATGTTTAATTTACAATTAAAAATCTGACGCATAATCTGTCTCATAAACGTTTAAGATTTACTGTTTTCTGCACCTTACGAGGCTTATATGTTCAGTTATGTCTTCAACATTGTATTCTAATTGGCGTGTATTCACGAATTTCTTGTGATTATTCGCCTATAAAAGCGAGGGGAAAAGGAACAACAAGGGCATACTTGTGGTGGCAAAGCACAGACCACGGACGCTTGGGGCAGAGACTACCTGGTGTCCTAAACAACGCTACTTCCATCACGTTTCGGTCAGCCATTGCCTTTTCTGATTACTGGGACGAAGTCCTGGAAAACTAAAGACATTATCTAAAATATAAAGCGTTATCCTTCACATGCAGTGAACATGTAACCTTTGTCACACTACAAGGAAGATAAGCTGAGGGAAACGTCTGCAGGAACACTCCCGTGTCATTTATTGCACTCGTGTTCACTGGAGGGTTGGTTCTGAAAGATGCGGCAGCAACTCAGCATTTCTCTGACATGGCTGTGCTCTGGGCGCTCACAGCTAAGGTAGTGAAGCAGCAGACACACCCAAGGAGCCGAGCAGCACAAATTTTTCGTTTTTCCTTTTTCTAGATTTTCAAGTATTTTCAGCTAAACAACACGTGTACTTCTAAATCCCATCAAATAGCTTTCAGATGTGTATAAGGCGTTTTAGTGTTTGAATTTCTCCATCTCCAATTTCCAGATGTGGTCTGTGTTGTAGAGTAGTTATTTACCGGTATTTGTAACTAATCCATTATATTAGATTCTGCATGTCGTTTATATTGCTGCGTGGAAAAAAGGTGGGTATAGTGGTAACTTGTAACACAAATCCCACCAATGTAGCAATGAAATGGACACATTAAACTTAATTATTTTTTTTTATTCCACTTACATGAAATTACACATTTCCCCCAAAAATTACAGTTATGCTTGGGTGTCCTGTAAGAAAATTCCAAAGACAGACAAAGCTAACCAGCCCAACAACAACCTTCTTTACTCCTCCAAAAACTACTTCTTACCACCATGCAGTTCAGGCAAGTACTGAGAAAAAGGAAAAAACAAAACAAAATGTCTTAATTTGAAAAAGCATTAATTAGATACGCAGATGGATCTTTTTCTTTTTTTTCCTTTTTTCTTTTTTTTTTTTAAACTGCCGTGCCAATACAAAACAAAAACAATACAAGCTTGTGTGCTCGTGCTCTTTTGTTCTTCAAAGTTTTCTATACCTCATAACTGATGCATAAAAATACAAGAGCAGTCTACTAAAAACAAACAAAAAAGATAGTAAGAGTAGAAAGTTGAGCAACAGTATGTAGAATGTAACCTTGTCTTCCAACTAAATCTTGGCTTCCTTCTCCCAATCACATCTTCACTGTCTTTACCTCTGCTGTTATTCCCCTTGCCATGTACAAACTCAGTTGTTGTCACCTCAAATATAAGGAGGCAGCTCCTGTTTTTGTCAAGCACAAATGTGTCATCAAAGGATGGTCAAAAACAGCACCGTTAATGAGTAGTACAGCACATACAGCTTAAATATTTTCTTACTTCTACAAACTTAACCTGCTGCATGTTTCATGAGTTTAAGAAACTGCCCTTTCACCCAGCACCTTAATAATGCAACACCCAAAAACATCTAAACCCAAACACTTTTACCCTCCCACCACACCACTTGAATTCCCCTCCCCTTTCCCCACAGTTACTACAAAAAGAAGGAATAGTAAACCGATGGGAATGAGATGAGTACTGAGAGACCTTAGATAGAAAAAAAGATGGAAAGAGTTGGATGACAATGATCAAAATTAGGTGGTCTCAGTGTTGATGATCATGATGAAGATGAGCCAGGACAATGGCAGGACAACAGGGATGACTACGGGGGTCTGGCTCAATCTCTTGGCTCTGAATCCTCGCCTTCAACCTGGTTGTCCGAGGTCCACAGCTGTGGAAAGAGAAGGAGCAGTAAGTGGGAAGAAAGGAATTAATGACCCGGCAGAGGAGAGGCAAACATGCAAGGACAGCAAAAATCATTAACATCTAATCTTAAAGGAATGTTAAAATACAGACCTATGTTAAATAACTTATTTGGGACTACCAGAGCTGACCACAAAGTTTTAGTCTCAGTCAGGTAAATCATTTTGTGAAGAAAAATGTCATTTCAGTAGTAAGATTTAAGAAATGTAACTTACCGTCAAGTTATCTCTCAATAGCTGCATGATTAGTGTGCTGTCTTTGTATGAGTCTTCACTCAGGGTGTCAAGCTCTGCAATGGCGTCGTCAAAGGCCTACAGGGTTCAAAAACACAGTTCGGTGAGATTTCGATAGCCTAAAACAAGCTGTTGTGTTTGTGTACACAGGTTTTAGCTGTCATTTGTATTTAACAGCAAATTTACACTTGAGTCCTCAAAGATTGATAGCAGAGAAATAACATTACAGTTAGCACTTTAAAATCTTCAGAAATGTAAACAGAAGCTATGTGGAGTAATGAGTTTACCTGCTTGGCGAGCTTGCAGGCTTCTTCAGGTATGTTGAGGATCTCATAGTAGAAAACGGAGAAGTTAAGGGCAAGACCAAGACGGATTGGGTGTGTGGGCTGCATTTCACTTTTGCTGATATCAAAGGCGGCTTGGTAGGCTTCCTGTGAATTTGAAATGATGCCTGAAAGAGAAAGGAAAGGGCAGTGGAGCTGCGTTTTCAAACTATTTACCACAGATGTCCTGTCCTGTTCACACACACATCTGACTGGTCTAACCCATGGGGACCTGCACAGACTTCCATTATGCATTTTAAAAAGAACAGAACTTAATATAAAACTAGACTGTATAAAAGTATAAAATACAATTTTCAGCCATGTTCCCAGTATTAGTAGAGTTTAGTAACTTTAAAGAGACCATCAAAGAGGGAATGCATCGGTCTCATTTGTAGACACTGGCATGCTTTCTTTCCCCCAACCATCTGGGTCAAAAAAAAAAAAAAAGTAGGAAATCCCTGAAAGGACCATAATGATTTGATCCCAAGAAAAATATTCAAGTAATCCAAGCTGGTCACTGTAGACCAAATAAAAGGTATCGTATGTAAAAAAAAAATAAAAATAAAAGAACCTATGCTTCAATGTAATCTTTTTCAAAGTTTTCTAAAAACTGACAGCAACTACCAAAGATCTTTTAGCCCTTAGTACATTCATCCTACCTCTTACTCAAGGAGGACATTTTGACACTTCAGAATTAGAATCTCTATTGTCATTGTAACAAGTCAACAAAATAAAGTGCAGTCCCTGTGGTGTTAAGAGAAAAAGGTTTAAATATAATTACAAAAGAATAGTATAAAGAAAAGAGCACAGTCATTCAGTACACTCCGATACTTTCACAAGTTAACTGATATCTTATCTAATATGTATATTTCAGTTTATCTCAGTCAGCCAAAGATCTAAACCATCACCATACTGAAATGGAGCTTACCTTTCTTGGTGTCTCCTGTAGCCACCTCCGCTAGGTAGCGATAGTAATCGCCTTTCATTTTCAAGTAAAAGACTTTACTCTCTGCTGCTGTAGCGTTTGGAATAAGATACTTGTCCAAGAGACCCTGTTTGAAAACAAAAACAGACAGAAAAGTTTTAGAAAACAATGGACTAAGATATTTAATATAATAGGCAAGGCAAGTTTATTTATATAGCACAATTCAACAACAAGGTGATTCAAAGTGCATATAAAACATGTTCTCTAATATATGTAAGTAGGGCTGTTCGATATAACGATATATATCGGACGACGATATAAAACGTCTATTGTTTCATTTTCCGCTATCGTTTGTTTCGTGGTGTCGCAAAATAATCTGTTTACGGCAATATTTTTTCATCGTTTTGATGGTCACTGTAGTGGCTATATTAATTTCTTAAAGTTCTCTCTTTCTCTTATGTTTAATATAACCACAATACGGACGGACAAGCAACTGTTTTTATGCGTTGTCGTTAGCAACAACGACGGTAAAACCATCACGTGGCGCCGCCGTCCGCTTGTTTATTTTCCACAAACCTTTCACAATAAAGCTCAAGATTCTGTTGAGACTTTTCAAAATAAATTGAATCACGTGAAACAGTATGCAGTGTTTACAGATGAGAAGCAAAGAAAGAGCCATCAGGTGCCAAAAAATAAACCTTAGACTCAAATGTTAGAACAGGCTTTTCCCCGCAGCACGCCGTGTAATAAATACTCAAAGAAAATTGCGGCCATTACAACTTATGTCTAAAAATGTATAGTTTCACGCATCGGTTGAAACACTCGACTCCAGGTACACAACGCCCAGCTGAAAACACTTCACGCAAGTCGAGCTGCCCGAGATTCACAGAATTTACAGAAAATGTTACATTTTTGTCATTTATATCGTTGTCAGGACGATAGACATCTTATACCGGGATATGACATTTTGGTCATATTGCACAGCCCTATATGCAAGCACGTTTTACAACATTGAAGCCAAAACGGCAGCAGTCATCTGTGACCTTTATTGTAAATGTATGCATAATGCATTGACAAAAAACGGTATTCTTACATCACGTGCTGTTAATATTCAATTTCTACTCATCACTTGTTTCCTGAGCCTACAGGAGAAGCTAAAGGCATTTCTGCCTAGTCCAATTAAAAACAAAAACGTGGACAGGCTGAATGGACAAGTGTGGAGTAAAGATGTTGAGATGGGAAATTTGTGGCAGAGGAAAAAAGAGGGCGTGGATGAAAAGCAACAGGGGTGAAGGAAGAGGAGAAAGCCAGGCTGCTGAACTCCTGATGAGCTTTTGCTTAGAAGTAGGTCACTCAGAACCCAGCTCGGCTCTTCACCACACAAGGATGCACCACTTGGTACCCTAGTTCTGAGGGTAACATGAATACTAGCAGGCAGGGAACAGAATACCTTTCTTTAGTGGGAGTGTGCCTTGGTAATGTGCTATATTAAAGAGCAATGAAACGATATCAAACATTAACGGTAAATGGACTGATTCTTATATAGCACTTTTCTACTCTCCCGGAGTACTCAAAGCGCCTGTATACAACGATGAATGAATACTTTAATTTTAATGTAGTTTCCATCTGGCCATTTGCACTTCTCACAAGAGCTGTGCAATAAAGAGATTACAGATGGCAAAGCAGAATTGTTCCTTGTAGCATTGGTGACCAAATGTTAAACCTCCATTAAAATAACATCTTGATTTGTATGTTTTCACAGGTCTTAAATATGACCTCCAAAAACATGATGAGCTGAGTTTTGTTCCTTAGGAAAAATAAATGTTGCAAGATGGAAATACATTACAAAAATGGTCTAAAAGCATTTTGTGAGTGCTGTTACACTGATGTGACTGAACAGAGAAGCCCTCTGGGATGTCAATGTAGGTCTGGGCCACTGGCAAGGCTAAAATCAAAACTACAACCATGGCATGATGGGGAGTAAATAAAACAAACAAACAAACCCAATAACAACGTAGCAGCAACTCTGCTTTCATTACATTTTTATCTTAAGTTCTATCCCCAAGTTAAGAACAGAGAGTTATTACTAAAATATGGAATAACTTAATATTTCTAAACATGACAGTAATGCACAAACTATGTCTGCATGGAGATTCCTTCCAGTTAACACGTGGTTCCTCATCTTATTCATGCCAGTGAGAGTGAGCATCAGGGTGTGTGCACACGTGTTTGTGCAGGCACCATGAGGCAGGAGCACTCACTGCTACAATTATATTATGTAACAAGTACTAACATCACATTGCTTAAAACCAACCTTAAAAGAAGAAATTAAGTGAAATATTTTGCATCCTCAGTAATGTTTGCACTGTCTGTGACAACAGCTTTTTTTGTCCTGCTACTAAGAACAGGAATAAACATGTCTTTAGACTGGGCCAGATGAAAGCTCACACAAACTAGTCCACTTAAAGTACGCACTGCTGGTGCACTTGTCCCACACCCCTTATGTGCCCATTTGGCTCTCTCTTTCAGTCCCCATAAGGCTTTTTGGCGGAAGTGGAGAGCAGTGAGCCAGAACATTTGTAGCTCAGCCTCTGTCATTATAGGATTAGGGCTCAATGAGTCACCGGGCAGATAATGCGCAGGGAAAGGGATGAACAGAAGCAGAGCTCCGACAGATGGATAGAGTACTTAATATGTTTGCAAAAATTATAAAAATAGTTAACACAAAAACAAGTGGCTAAGATCAGTAGAAAAAGTAAACTATTAGTGGAGTTAACAAATGCATCTTTTTCAAAAATACAAATACTTCATCTGGTAACAGAATGTAGATGCAGCAAGCTGATCAAGCCAAAAGAAAGATGAGGGCTTTGTAACCCTCCAAACAGATAACCATGTGTGCATTTATATTCCCAGTAGGGACATGCACAATTAGTCAACTAATCATTAGCGTTTTTCAAGCATTCATGCTACTGTGAATGCATTCACAGTATTGTTCTTCTAATCTTTATTATTATTTTAAAATTTTATTATCTATTCCGTATGTTTTTTAGACTCCTGGTAGAGTGGGAGGAGGGGGGAAATTTATCTTAAAATCTTTTCTTAAAACTGCTGCTGTGTCCACAGCGTTTGCTCTACAGATATGATTTTACACTCAAAACGTAGCCATCGCTGCCCTCTTTCATCCAATGTGTTTATTATTGTAATAGGTGTTATGGTTCTTTCATAAATGTCACCAATGCTCAGCCTCTTCCCTCCAACTCTTTCAGGGTCAGAATTTTGTCAATACGACTTGTACTTTTCATTTGGGAAGGATTTGTTTCGGGCTGACTTTTCTGTTTATTTTAAGCAGCAGAAGTGAGGCGCATGTCTGTGTGCGTGTGTATGGAGCCATTGGGTGCAGTCACTATAGCAACCAGGCTCACACCTGCCTGCTTAACTAGCTCTGTCTCTCACTCTGCCAAGATTCATCTTAAACACTTCTCTTTCAACTGCTGCTGTGTCCACAGTGTTTGCTCTACAGCCATCATTTTACCCTCAAAATGTAGCCATTGTTGTTCTCTTTCCAACAGCGTGTCTTTCAAAGCTCAGAGTTGTAAACTTTTTAAACTGTGTGGAGCCAAGTGGAGGGATCACATTTTAGTCATTCAGTGATTCAAAGAATATGAACTTTTAATATTCATTCAGATGTTTTCGGACTCTAAATTTTATTTTGTTATTACTCATCTTTTTCTAATTTACATTTTAAACATGTTCAGCTATTTTCCAACTTCTTCTGTCTGAACATCAGCTTTCGAAAGTTTTGCACTTTTGTTTTCAGGTTAAAAATTCTGTATTTTCCAGCTCATTCAACATTTTTAACTTAACATTCAGCAATTAATTCATTTCAGTGAATACATTCAGATTTCAGCATTCACACTGCAGTTTCTTCAGAAAATGCACTTTCTAGTTACTATTGTCACTAGCTGGTACCAGATGTAATAGTTGTTTAATCTAATTGTCTTACATTTTACTTTCTAACCACTGCCGGTGAATAGCGTGTCCTAATGTTATGCAAACATCTGTCACCAGATCAAGCGTAGTTGGTAAGAAACGCCAAAAAAACATTTATCTTGGCCTGATTTTTTTGTTAACACCATTACTGTTAGTTCTTTTAAAGACAAAAAAAAAAAAAAAAAAAAAGATCAGAGAGACAAGCAGCATAACTGAGCGTTATTTGAGAGGTGGATGTGCTTTCCCTTCTTTATAGGATGAGGAGTTCAGTCACTCGGGAGGGGCTCAGAAGAGAGCCATTCCTCCTCCACATCGAAAGGAGCTAGCTGAGGTGGACAGGTGCTGTCCTACCCAAAGGAGCCCCGAGGGTACATGAGTGCATGATTGCAAGGTGCCTCACAGTTGGGCAGCATGACTCATTACTGAAGAATGTGACTAACGTTTTAAAAAAGCCTTTGCTTGGAGTTTTTTTTGTAGTTGAACGGTTCTTAAATTTAACCTGAAATCTGAGTGTTTTTGTTTTTAAATAGCCAGTTACTTGATTTTTTTTTTTGCCTCATTTAGTTGACAAAGAAATTAGTCGCCAGGAACATCCCTAATTCCCAGCATGCTAAACTTGGAATCTCGAGTTTACTTCAACTGGACAGTCCAAAGTAGAGACTCAAGTTGTCCCTGGTAACTAAAGATAAAGGGCCTTTCTCAATATGCGTACTTGCCTTCTCGTGTACTTGTGATACGTCATCAGTCGGAGACCAAGTACTGTTCCAATTCGAAGTACGCATCAAGCCGAGAACGCGAAAAAGTCCCGGATGTGTTCTCGCTCCGCCCGTTTTATCGAGCATGCATCGGTGGTGACTTGTGTGGACTTGGTACAGCTAAATATCCCAGAATGCATTTCGTCCAAAACTCAAACGCGGCAATGGCGGACAAGCGGGGCTAAAAACTTTTAAATATTACTCTTTCTGGGTCACAAAATAAACTATTAAGTTCTTTTCAAGCGAGAATGTAGCTGTGTAAACTTCAAATATATGCTCGATTTATCAAGATATCATATATTTCCAAACGCGCTCCGACGTTTTCGGAGACATCTGTGACCCGCCAGCTCCATAGCAGACAGCGAGGTCGAGGATTATTACAGCCGGCAAGAACAGCGGACTCCCGGCACATCGTTTTCAACCCCCTCGCGGTCTCTTCGCTACTCAGGTTTAACAAACCCCAAGTAGCTGTCTATTGTATTGAGTGTCCACTAAAATAAAAATAAAAGCGTTCTAACATCTCACCTGCTTGTTTTTATTAAGGTATGTACACGTATGTACATGTACACTATTTTTATTAAGATGTGGCTGTGGCTCAGGAGGTAGAGTGGGTCTTCCACCAATTGAAATGATCAGTGGCTTGATCACTGGCTCCTCTGTTCTGCATATCAAAGTATCCTTGGGTAAGACCCTGAACCCCAAGTTT
This sequence comes from Copadichromis virginalis, assembly GCF_057382275.1. Classification (NCBI taxonomy): domain Eukaryota; kingdom Metazoa; phylum Chordata; class Actinopteri; order Cichliformes; family Cichlidae; genus Copadichromis; species Copadichromis virginalis. The sequence goes on along the minus strand of NC_140628.1, from coordinate 8,859,207 downwards.
TCCCTTATGCATCCATTGGAGTGTTAATGCTAGAAGGCGCTTTAGTGTATAAAAATGTACTTGTATGTGTGTAAATGTGTAAGTGATTTGGTGAAGTTTGTAATAGAAAGTGCTTTCATTAATCAATTAAAAAAATGGAGAGAAGTGTGCTGTATAAGTACTAGTCTTAAAGATACGCGCTCTTTCCATTACAATCTTTGTAATATTTACAGAATACTTCTGTAATCATATTTTTGGGCATCAAGATAAACACCCTTTCCACAATGGTACAAAAGTAAAAATACAGCAAAGCTGACTTTGCCAAGAGGACAAGTAAAGTATGTTAGGATATTCAAATGAGAAGATGCTGATAGACTCATTACATACATCAGTAAGGTCAAATGCAAACCACTATTGCCGAGATGATCTTTAACAATAACTCAATTATGTTCTAGCATTGAGGTCACAGCAAGGATGGTGTACTGTTAGACTGAATTATTTCTATTACACCCCCCCCCCCCCCCAACCTGGGGAACACAGTTCATGCTAATCTTTAAGCAAATTCCCATTATTTTTCCTGTGCCTTTGGTGGAATATTTCTGTGGAAAATCACCACAGCCTCAACAACTTTAAAGATTTCAGCAACATATTAAAAGTATATGTGTAACAAATTTTCATGACTTTGAGTTTATCATTTCAAAGGTTCTCTTGACCCTCTGCATCTCCTCCATCCATTAGTCTGTTGTGAGGCCTTTCTGCTCATCACTACTAGCTTCAGCTTCAATAGCCCATTTCCTAGTACCACACCATCCACCATCCCTCCACTGCAAATGTCCAAACAATCTCAGCCATGTCTCTTAACCCCCCCAATCTAAAAGAAAAAATAATGAATTAATAATAAATGAATCTCACCAGGACATCATGGCAGATTTCTTTCAGCTCAGTCTCAATCTTCTCCCGGTAGTCCTTGGCTAAGGCTACCTTCTTTTCAGAGCCCTCGGTCTTCTGCTCAATGCTGGAGACCACGCGCCACGAGGACCGACGGGCACCCACCACATTCTTGTATGCCACTGACAACAGGTTGCGCTCCTCGTTTGACAGCTCCAGGCCTTCCTCTGTCACAGACTTCATCAGAGCAGCCATGTCATCATAACGCTCAGCCTGCTCGGCCAGCTTGGCCTTTTGCACCAGTTCCTTCTGAGGTGCCTCAGACATGACTGTTCACTGGAGAATGGGGAACATAGAAAAGGTTGAAATCAGTTAAGTTAAAAAGTAGTATGACAACTCTTCTGTTCCACCAGCAGATACAATTTTTCATTTCAGGGTCATTTAATGCGTCAAAGTGGAAATACAATAATGAATGTGGGTCCTAAAAAAACAAACAAAACAAAAAAAAACTGCACACATCACCTAACACGTTTAATTGAGTTTCCCCCCCGTCTTTCAGTACCTTTACAAGGAACAACAATGATGCATACCGTGGAAGTTTTTCCTGTCATTTGAAGGATTTATTTATAGTCATAAAGAAAGACTGTGACCGACTGAAAAAAACTGAGATATTTCTGTTTAAGGGATATCTGTGCTTAAATAAGACCAGTAAACAAAGCTGTAGATCTATTTAATTAATATGCCAACAAAGCCTGCACAGCAACACTACAAGTAGCCACCTAAGCATCTTGTACAGTATTAGCCCTGCAAGTTACAGGGCAATGTGAGATCCTGTAGACTTGTAACAGAAGAACTGTGGAATACCAGCTAGAGTTTACAGCCTAAAGCACTATGTAGACTATGCACACATCAACACATAGGAATTGTCATTACTATGTCAATAGCTTACATCCGATTGACCTATCAAAAACAGCCAGTGGGTTTACACAAAAATCAATCCCTTTTTTCCATTCCAGTACATGTAGTGTAGTGTGTTGTGTTCAGATCCATCCTAACATACAGAAAATAATGCATTTCTTTTTTCAGTTCCAATCTTTGGCCAAATAAGCTAGGAAATTTTAAAAGTTATTGTAACCGTCATGTTATCCGTAAGTAAACAACTTCTTATAACCGTAAGAGCACAAGTGTGTGAACAAGGAAGTCGATCTTTGCCCGTCAGTGTACCCCTCGCCTAGGAGCAGAATGCACCATGTTAATATGCATCGACTTTAATCAGCAAATAGATGTGCAGAAGGGATGATAAGAATAATATAATGCCAAGAGAATTTAGTGGACACCGTACGGACAAAAATAAGAACTCAATCCTGTATTGCTGGCTCGCCTCTGATGCGCCTCTCTGTTCCTCCGGTACACACACCACACCCTTCCCTGTACCTGTGGCTTGCCCAAAAAGCGGAAGCTAAAGTGCGCAAAGTAAAGCGTGCTTGGACACATTATACTGGCATTAAAGTCACTATTGTAGTCGATACTGACCCAAAAGCGCTTCTCGCAAACTCAAACACACAATCTCACCGTAGAAACGCAATTCAGTGAATGAAAAAAACAACCGCTACATTCAGGCCCGCGTGACTCGTTTCAAGTATGGCCCCGTCTATTTCCTGAAAGAGTAACGCCAAGCAAAAGTCTTGCATAAACGTGACTACTTCATAGGTAGCCCGTCATGCTCACAATTTCAAATAAAATATCTACACACAATGTTAACTACAAGAATACAAGGAAAAACAGGAGACAGCTGAGTAGGCGCGACGCCTTTAAAAAGGTGTGTATCGCAGTTGAACTAAGCTAGCTGCTCGCCTGGTGGCACACAAGAAAATACATTTCAATTAACCTCGTTTTTCCTTTCAACACTAGGCACCTAATTGTAAAAACTTTCAATTTAAGATGACAAGCATCATACCGCTTAATTAATAAATCGCTAAATACCCTCGTTTTAAACAAAATGTGCCGTTTGTATGAGTGCCAAAATTTCAGAGCTTCAATTATTCGACAGACACGCCTTCTCCGTCTGCCATTTCCTTTTGAAACCAGACATTAGCCATATCCCACAATGTAACGTTAGCTAAGCTAGCCATGCCATTGTTCTTTAGATTGATGAGCGTCGCCGGAAGACGCAACCCTGCTACCAACTGGAGACAATGAATCTCTATAGCTAGTCTGATTAATGAAAAGTCAGAAGACCTTAAGATGATACATACGAGTTTCAAAATGCACTTTAAAAAGCTGCAAGTCATTTCATACCTGAGTATTGGCAGATGTCAGTGTTACCAAGCCACAGCTGATTCTCTCAGCCGCCCGACTGAATGCAGTCCACGGGGTTTCCTTCCAATCACATCAGTCCAAGGCACTGCCGGAGAAAAGGAGGGCTGACGTCAAACGTTACCATGACAACCAAAGCAAAGTAACATGGAAGTTGTAGTTCACCATTACTTCTCCAGTCTTTGTGAGGCAAATGAGTGCATATAATGTAGTCGACAAAAGCACCCTTTGAAGATTTTGCAGTTCATTATTTTACCGCTATGATACAGGCACTTGTGATTAAGCTTATTTTACTGCCTCCAGCAAGCGGAGAATTCCTCTTAATAAGACAGTTAACATCAGTGATATATCCAACATACAGATCTTTGTCTTACTGTATATCATCATTTTGTATAAGAGTAGAGACTGCAGACACCAAACACTAAGAGGAAATGTCAGTCACTGAATGACACTCAAGTAGCTATATATATATATATATATATATATATATATATATGTACAGATCAATTTTTATTAGAAGAACCATGTCCCTCACTCAAATGCCTCTGTGATATTTCCACAAAATAAAATATTTTCAATAAGATTATTTGCTAAGGATGCTGAGGGCATCACAAACTAGAACACAGGACACGGTTACAGTATATCTTGCTTAACAGAAACTACTATTTCTGCATTCTGGTTGGTTTCCAAGGGGAGAGAGTAAAGCTATTTTTGCCCTGTCACATGTTTTCCCCTTGGGCCAAGATTTCAAGCTTGTAACCTATTTAAGAGCAGAGCACATAGTACTGGGTGTAGAAAATCATAGGCATAAATGCAAAGAAGAAAAAAGATCTTCACACTTGTCAGTTTGTGGTCCAGGAAGGGCGTAGCACCAAACCAGAGTCATTTCGCAGAAAGGGAAAAAAAATAAGATTAAGCTGAGTGATTGCTTACATGTAACCGGTTGGGTGAGTTCTCATTCAGTCCATCAACCTTATCCACAGAACTTGAATGCACATGCACACACATGCACAAGATGAATGGGTACACTGCAAAAAGTCAGTTGTCACAGGGTCACTCAGCTTATGTAACATCTCTGATTGAAACCTTAAAGTGCTACAATAGAGTCTGATTGGTGTAATTAAGCAATAAAAACAGAACTAAACTAGACAATTAATAAAGGGATTAAAAAAAAAAAAAAACAACTAAATTTTGATCTTGGAACTACATGTCTTATTAAAGGTAGGTACTCCTAAAAATCCTGCAGGGTATTTAGATTTCACAATGCTGACGTGGTCCTTGGTGAGTGATGTATCAAGAGTTTGTTATTTGCAGGATAATTTATCAATGAATAAATTATAAATAATGGCAAAAAAAACTCAAATGATCATTAAAGACAAATTAAATGAAAATAATCCGTTTAAAGTGAAAAATACAGACTAACATTTAAGTATGTAGATTGGACAATGTGTAATATAAATCTGGAGGTGTAGTCACATACATGATACCTGTAGTAGAGTACAGTTTCACGTGGAGTTTTATACGCCTGTAACTTTGAAATTATATTTAACAAACTCTAACTTATATCACTTTAATGGCATTTCTACACATGTAGGAATGGCTATATTTTCTTCAATCAAAATGTGCTAACCTATGCATGAGCAATTGTGATATCATTGTGTAAAAAATTTATATCATACTATGAAATAACCCCAACATAAAATCAAGTCTTTTGCAGTCTCACATCTTGTATATGGTCTTTCGTGGTTGTAGTCAGGGAAGAGACAATGAGAAAAGCTGTTTTAAGGCCTTCTTCACAAAACCTGTTGGTCCAGCAGAACACCACTCTGACCCCACTATTTACTGTGCACCAGTCACAAGATAAGCTCCAGGCTTCCTCATCGGTGTATAAAGAGCCAGAGGTTGCCTGAAACAATTCACTCTGTAGATGTTACACTACAGTAAATCAATAAATAACCACTCTTAGAGGAAGCAAAGAGTGTGAACTATAATAGCCTTTTCAATTTTATAGCTCTAATATTCTGCTGACATTTTCCACCCTAATTACCAACAGGATGTGTGCATTAACAAGGAAGTATGAATACAAAAAAAACAAACAAACAAAAAAGCCCACCTGTGTACCAATTTATGTAACATTCCCATTAAGCAAGGAACTCATTATGCTTGTGCTACATTTCTGGTTCATAAATATAGAGATTTTACCATCAACAGTGCAGCTGAGCAGAAGATCTTTGACTCATAATGGGGTATGAGCCGAGAAGCTAATGAAACCAATTGCGCAGATTAAATTTGTTGGTGTTACCTGAAACAGATGGAAGAGCGGAGGCAGACGAAGAAATATACCAAAGAAATATATCAAACACACCAAATAGCCGGCAGGATTAAAATTGTAGAAACTGTCCAATCATGTTGATTGCCCATAATAACGAGGAAGGAATAACAGCTAAGAAAAGGATGAAGAGTGGAAAGGCAGCTGATCCAGATGACACACCTGTGGAGGGTTGGAGATGTCTAGAAGAAAGATCATTGGACTTTTTAACCAGATTGTTTACTACAGACGATGCCTGAAAAATGGGGAAGAAACGTGCTGGCAAAGTATGTAAGGGGTGGTGCAGGACAGGTATGAGGGCAGTGAGATAGTGGTGAGCTCATTCTTGTTTGCAAGGTCAGATTGGAGTCTCTGTGGACTATGACGTTTACACATGACTTTGTGATCTGTAGCGAGCATAGAGAGCAGGTGGACAAGCTGTTTTCTTCCACCTACTCGGCGGAGCATTCTTCTAGAGCGAATACGAGGGATACAGACAGAAAAGTGAAGTTCCAAGGAGTAGAGGTACTGACGATGGGTAAATATAAATACATGAGATGAACATTTTGAAGCAAAAGCGACACAAAAGAGATGAAGAAGAGAGTGTAGGGAGGGTGGGGTGAGTGTCAGAGGTGAAATGTTAAAGGGAATGTTTACAAGATGATAGGGAGACCTGCTATGATGTATGATTTTGAGACAGTGGCACTTACAGAAAGGCAGGAGGCCAAGTGATTGACCAGATTGGAAAAAATATGAAGGACATCTCAAGGTCAGATGGCTTGGACATGTACAGAAGACAGACGGTGGAGATACCGGACAAACAATACTGAATTTGGAGCTGTCTGTTAAGAGGAAGCCCACAGTAGGTCATGCAGATGGTTGGAGTAACAGAAAATGATGGAAGGAACAAGATGAGATGGAGCAGATGCTGTGGTGACCCCTAAGAGGAGCGGCAGAAAAAAAGAAGCTGAGCTTCCATTAAGTTTCCACCTACTGTAGGGGAACCTAAGGCAGAATTTAGCAACTTTCAAAGTTAAAAACACAACTTGGTAATATTAATATAAAATAACTTTATTCAAAGGCTATACATTACATTTTGTGGACAAAGATATGATTATTACAAAAAGTAAAAACATGGCTGGTTGTCAGTCCAGACTTTAGCAGTGTTACAATGTCAGTGGTTAATGACCAACAGGTCCAAATGTATTGAAAATAGTTCCTTCCAATGAATTAAAACTGTCTTTGCCTGCTATGATCAACTTATATAAAATAAGGTAAAGTAAGATGATGTACGGTGTAATTTAGTTTAGACTTTGCAGGTTCAGAGCTGAAACAAACCAAAGAGCACGAGACTGCACTTGGGATTGTTTTCACATACACCATAGAGATGACAGTGAGACAAGTTACACTGCAGAATACATACAATAGCTGTGCACAATTATGTCACATGTATTACTACAATGACCAACTCTGGGGACAGGAGTTCATTAGTGTTGTCATTTACAACACCCAGTGCAAACCTATTTTCAGTCGACATACCTCTTATAATAGGATCAAAGGTAAATATCCAGATGTTTACTGCAGCAGCAGAGTAGGAACATGGAAAGCTTTGCAGTGATCAGACGTGTAGTGCCCTGTCTGCAGAGCTTTTACAAATTTTGCACATGACAAAAACTTATTTGACACAAACAAAATTTGTTTCATGATAATCTGAGGGGTAAATGCAATGCACAATTTCAGCAACTGTGCAGGACAGTGCATTTGACACATTTTTCACTTCAACAACAATAGACTCATTAAAAAAAAATAATGGTACCAAGCCAAAAAATATATGTGTTTATATATATATATATATATAGATATATATAATCAGTGCAGATTAGAAGTAAATCTGAATCTAATAGAAAGAACACAGCATTAGTGGTTATGAATGTGACTTTGCAAGGACATTAATGAACTCTAGTCACATTCTGGATAACTATTATTTTGACATCAACCCTTCTGCATCACAAATCCATCTCAGTCAAAACCCATAATGGATTTCACATTACACTGGATTTGGCAGATAACTTCCAATTATCATCATCATCTTTGTTCATTTGAGCCAGTGCCAATTCATCTTGTATTCAAAGCTTGCTGTGAAACAGTGGGAGACCTGAGATGGTGGTGGAGCCCATGGACAAGCTAGTCTTGTGAGCATAACATTTTGAAATGATCAGATTTTGCAAATATTGCATACAATCAAAAGTGGAACACATACATTTATGCCAAGAGAGGGTAGCTGTCTTCAGTCCAATTGATTGTGTAAAATCCCTACATAAGCACACCCATACATCAGTTAATCATCATGAGCAATAACTGAAGCTGTACTGAAGATTATCTGAAACACCTCAAAATGTAGAAGCCTGTCCTGAGTTGGTTCCAACTGCCTTACAGAAAGAGGTTAATCCATTACGCCTCCACACCAACCAACTCTGGGGGCATTGGAGACTTTGGATGTTTGCTTTCAAAGTGCTGCTTAAAGGTCTTCGGGTCGGGCATTTGTGTCTGGTAAAGGAAAAAAAAAAAAAAAAGACGACATCAATGAGAATGACATCAGTTTACTCAGATATATCAGCAAAACCATAATATGAGACAAAAGGTGTTTCACAATATGATCTCGACTGGTTGGATATTAGATTACATTACAAACACCAGCTTGTTTAGTCATTGTTAAGGCTTTGAGCTGCTGCCGCTCTGTAATCGCTTGGATAAGTGATAAATGGCTAGAGGAAACACAGAAACTTATTTACAGGTAATACAGAAAGTCACGTTGCCTGGTGAGTTTTCCAGTTAAAACATGTAAACAGGATGTAGCATGACAGCTCATGTTTGACTTCAACCTGGTCAGTCAATCCAGGAGCAAACACAGACTGGTGAAGAGGAAAATCGCCTGGAGTTCTGACAAATTTCAAAAGCAGTCCGATTCTGGACAAGCACTGAAGAGAACATGACTGTGAAATGGTCTCAGAGACAGAAAATCTGTTTGTCCCACTGAATGCAGGTAAAATCAAAAACAAATTGCCTGCATTTGTCGCTTCATTCTTCCAGGAAGAGCAGAAGCTGATGTCATTTATGCTAAACATTGGGCAGTGCTGTGCCAACCGAGCAGCATTGCATGCCACCACCTGTGTGTCAGATGACGGCAGTGACAAGAAAAGCTGACCGTCCTTGGCACAGGTGTGAAAAGAGAAGCAAAAGGTGTATGAGGGTATTAGAAAGGGATTTTAACCACTTTCCATCACACCTTTCTAACAATCGTAGAGATGTAGTTGAAACTTGAAGGGGGGTGGGGGGGCTGTAAGATTACTATGACCTGTTAGCTTGGCATACTTTATCAATAAGCTGTCAATTATAAACCTGCACAAATCCATGCTGTCCAGGTAAAACAGCACTGGGATGAATCCAATCTCGGTTGTGATCTGCTTTCAGCTTGTGACTCACTTCTGTTCTACTCTTAATGTTTTATATTTGATTGTTTACAAAATATAAGAAATGCCAAGCAATTCTAACTCAGTCTAGGAAAGCTTACTGACCTAGACTTTACTGAAATGAGATCATACCTAGTAATCACATAACATGGTGAAGTTATTTAAGGTAGCTGGCTGGGAGGTATAACTTCCAACTTCAGTGTTACAGTGAAGTGTGAAATGAGATATGGTATAGGTATTGACTTAATCACATTGCAAACAATATGATCAAATCCACTGCAGTGATTTGCCAGCCTCCTGTGTAGTGAGTTCCATCCTAACTACATGGTTAAATGTTAGCTAATGCTGCTAATGTCAGCTTTAGCCCATACCCGACACACGGTGCATGTGTATACTAAAGCAGCCTTAGCTGCAGCCTTCTGGTCATGGCCTTTACTCTTCTTGATCTCTGCCTGCTTTTTGGCGTTTTTCTGCTGGGACTGGAACTTTTGGTGCCCACGGGCCATTTCTGATGTTCCACCTGCCAAAAATATACAACAATTTAATCAACACAGCACTAGCAAGAAGATGACAAGCCTCTAATACAATGACTTTAGGGAAGGTGAAGGGAAATGCAAGGCACCAAGGGAATAAAAGCCACACCATCCTGAAATGCAGAGAAGTGACAGCAGCTGAGGGTTTGGCTTAAGCACTATTAATTATTTACAGCTGAAGCATACCTGTCTCCTAACTTAACTAGACTTCAAAACGTGCAAGGCAGCAGCGGCTGTGAAACGCCGTTTGGAACTAGGCTAACTGTTGCTTTTTGGGTCACATGCATCAGGCAATTATCTCGGAAATTTCCCCAAAGAAAATCTAAATGCTCATTTTCAAAGTTATTATAGACAGACTATAAGATTTAGGTCAGTATTGTAGGGACTGTATGAACTCTGTTTCTGAGCGACATTTTTAAAGCCGAACTCGTTTACTATCATCAAACCAGAATCAGTCAGCTATTCGAATAATAAGCACGTCACAAAATAAGTGTTGATGTCTCTTTTCAGTTGCCACATTGCATTACCTTAATCAGCAAATATTTAAGTTAAAATATCGTCCACCACTGACCACCGTGGGTGATGTAAGGACAGTCCTCGCCATGCAGTGCCCATTCAAGGCTAACGTTATTTGAAAATGCTGCTTTAGTCTTAACAACTTCAACTACCGTTTTTCTCACTTCGGAGACATCTTGATAACACTAAAATAACTTTTTTTTTTTTTAGAAAAAAAATGTAACCATACATTTCTTTTCGTACTAATTCAGAGACACTAGCATTCAGTTAGCCGGTTGCTATCCGGTAGCTTGGATAATACATTGACACATACAATGAACACGACTTTAAGTAGACACTGAGCACTAAAACGTACTACTAGGCGTTTTGTAAATACCTTACCAGTTAAAAAAAGTACTTGTATCAGTGAAGACAATCACTAAACTGAAGCAGCACTACGCTGAGTCCTCTGGAACTCTCGCCTATCCCTGCCGTTTGGCGTCACCGCACTAGTGCGCATGCCCAAACCATGAACTATGATGCATTCAAAGATTTCCAGTAAACCCCAAATCATAACAGTTCTACACGAATCAAGTTGGGGGCTTTACTGACAGCACATGAAGGCTCCATCTTTCTTTACAGGAGGAACATTTCCCAGGAAGAAAAATTGGCGTAATAAAACGTAAAGTAGTTATTTAATCACAAAAATACATTTCCGAACGAAACAACAAGAATAGCAAAACACCTTTGAACTCAGCAAATGTATAACAGTTTTCCCTTCAAGGTGCAAGACAAATGCATGCCACAAGGTGTCGCGATACAACACGAAGGAACAGCCACCATAGTTTTCTCTTACGCCAATTAACAATTAAGATGATAGTCATAAGCTTTCGTAAAATACATTTTATGACACCGTTAATATCACCAATATAGCCAATTAAAATATCAAATTGAGTTGGAAGAGCGTGTGTTTTCGTTTTTTTCTGTTTTGCTGCTCACGGGCTTGTTTTTAAACACACACAGAACCCCACCAAAAAACAACACGTACATACAACAACGTACATTATATATAATTTAACGTTGGGCAGTCCACCTTTTACCTATTTTTCAAGACATGCCTTTCTGCTTTCCATTCACCAATGGGGAGCAGTCCTGTACTACGACGCTTAGAAGTATATCACCAATCACAGGGATAGCTTTCGTTTCCTCGTTTATCCTGCCTTAGGTGCTGTACTACCTCGGTCTTAATTGATCACCTTTTCCAAACAGAATACACCCCTGTCTCCATTTATACGGATTATTATCGATTTGTTTTGTTTTTGTTTGTTTGTTTTTAATATGGACATTTTCTTCTTACACTATGGGCATCGGGAAATGTGTTCGCGAGGATCCAGAGGATTTCATTGGCGGTTTTTAGTGAGACCTTAAATAGAGCCAGCCTTTCCCGGGCTCATTTTTGCAGTTTCCCACACAAACTTACCTGCACTAACTTGAAAGTCCAGTTTCTCTAGCAATCCTAGAAAACAGCAGGGACTTGAAGCAACATGGACCTGGACAGGTAAGAGAAAGTTTTAGCATCACTGATAATAACTTCTGTCAGTTTTAGTCCAGTTCCTTTTAGATATATTTTTGTCTTCTTGCTATCAGTAGATGTGCACTGGAGTCTATGCTATATAAACACCCCCAGGGACACAAATTACTAAACTAATATAATTTATTTTAGAATGAGTTAATTACCGTTCACGTACCTGCACATAAACGTTACTGGTTTCGTTTATGCTTTCATTATTATGAAAGATTTCACAAAAATTTGAAAATTAAGAACTACCACGATGTCAGACGAAATTTATCTTCATGCCAATATCTCTGAATGACTTCATTTCCACTGGTTCATTTTTAAAGATATACCAGCAAAAGTGGACTTAAATAAACATGCTCCACATGGAGCAGGCAATTTGAGTGAAGTCTGGTGAGAAACAGCCTGGGGCATTTTTAGTCGCTTGGCACTGGCTTCTGTTAATGAAAGAATGACTTTGTAGTAATAACATGCCTCTCTGTCTTTTCCCATCGGTCGTTCCCAGCAAAAGGCTGGTGGTGGTGGTACCAAACGAAGTGTCGGTGGCCCATCGCAAACCGCTCGGCAGTGAGGATGAGGCATGGAAAACCTTCCTGGAGAACCCACTGACAGAAGCCTCAAAGGCCATGATGAACATCAATGGAGATGAGGACAGTCCAGCAGCTCTAGGGGTGCTGTATGACTACTATAAGGTATGAAACAAAGAAGAATAAAGGATATTGCCACTTATAATTATCTGATTTATTTTAGGCATGGAAAATCTTCCTGGAGAACCCACTGACAGCTGCCTCAAAGGCCATGATGAACATCAATGGAGATGAGAACAGTCCAGCAGCTCTAGGGGTGCTGTATGACTACTATAAGGTATGAAACAAAGAATAATAAAGGACATTGCCACATACAATGATCTGATTTATTTTAGGTCTGAATTGCTTCTGGACTTGTCATAATCCTTTCAGGTTCCCAGAGAGAAGAGGTATACACCCAGTGCCATTAAGCCCACAGAGCCTTCTGCTCATGGGCACAGCAACTGCGGAAAGTTGGACATGGTGGGTCACCAGCTTCAAGCTATGGTGTCACTGCCTGTTAACCTCTCTTTAAACAACAGCACAACCACTGAGCACCAGCAGGGCTACAAATATGGAGCTGAAAGCCACGCAGGAGATTCTAGAGAAGGAGATGGTAAAGGTGGAGAGAATGGACCTCTTGCTCTGGTCAAGACAGAAAGCCAGGCCCCCATGCCACTTTCATTTTCTGGTGGCACCTGCCAAAAAGAGCCTAGAGACCAAATAAGGAGGCTGTATGAGCAAAGCTGTTATGATATGTCCCTCACTGGCTATTTGAAAGACGAACAGAGGAGCAGTCTGGACAGCACGTATGAGGAGCCAGTGGAAAAAGAGGTCAGACCTAATCTGAATAGAATTGTTGGTTGTTGCTATACAAGTTTTGTTGATACTGATAAGATTTTTTTTTTTATTTGATACAAACTCCTTTTTCATTATTATTTCTTTTTACATGAATAGTTTGCTCATTAGTATCTTCTTTTACAGATGTACCATAAAAATTCTTCCTCGGGAGTCGATGAATTTCACCACAGTCTACCAGCGTAAGTTTAAAAACATGGCGATACTACAAAAAATTAGAATAACATTTATGTGCACACATCTTATCCTGAGAGAAGAATGACTATGAATTTTAGGTGCTTTTTAAAAAAAAAATTGCCAACAAATCTCATGTGGGGAAAAAACATAAACACCGTTTAAGTTTCCCCATTTACTGTGATTGTTCTGTGAAGCTGCAACCACATTCATTGCATCACGAAGGGCATCCTGCGTAAAGCTATCAAATCAAAACATGCAAAACATTATAAACAAAATAAAACCTGTAAAGTCAGTCACAGTTTCCTTAACATGACACTGCAGGCGGAACTTATGGAACTATTTTCAGCATTGGATTAACCCTCATTCAGTGCTTTGGAAGAATGGTGTATGTGGGGGTTTAAGTCTAAAGAAACTGCAATGTGTGTTTTTTAAGGTTAACCAGGGTTTCGGTGTGTTTCAATGAATCTATGCGGCCCAGACACACACTCACTGGCCACGCTGTTTGGTACAAAATGCAATGCAATGTTCAATTGCTTGTTAACACAATATGATCTGATCAGCCAATCACTTGGCAGCAACTGGATGCATTCAGACAAGCAGACATGGTCAAGATGAATTGCTGAAGTTCAAGTTAAGCATCAGAATGAAGAAGAAAGGTGATTTAAGTGACAGAGGTTGGAGGAGAATGGCTAGACTGCCTTGAAATGATAGGAAGGCAGCAGTAACTCAAATAACCACTTGTTCCAAAAAAGAAGAGCATCTCTGAACACACAACACACTGAACTGTGGTTCAGTGTGCTGTGGCTACAGCTGCTCTGCCCGCTAAGAAGAAGACAGTAGGAATCAAAATCGGACAATAGAGGATTGGAAAAAACATTGCGTGGTTGGATGATTTTGATGATTTTGGCTCCAATAGGTGGATGGTTAAGACCTAATTTAAACAACATGAAAGCATGGATCCATCCTGCACTGAATCAACGGTTCAGGCTGGTGGTGGTGTGACGGCGTGGGAGATATTTTCTTTGCACTGCAGATGCCTTAGTGCCAACAGTGTCGCTTACACTCCACAGCACTACCTGAGTGTTGTTGCTGTCTACCTCCATCCCTTTGACCACAGTGTACCAACTTCTCATGGCTGCTTCCTGCAGGATAATGATGTCAAAAAACTCAAAGCATCTCAAAGCGGCTTCTTGAACATGGCAATGAGTTCACTGTACTCGTGTCCGCAATTATCAGATCTCAATCCAGTGGAGCAACTTTGGGTAGAACTGGAGATGTTCATCGTGGATGTGCAGCCCCGGAAATCACGGCATGTCATGGCAATGTGGAAAAAAAAGTCTCTGAGGAAATTTTCCAGCACTTTGTTTAATCTACACTATGAAGAATTAACACAGTTCTGAAAGCAAAAGGGACACTAGTAATAAAGTTTTTGTTGAGTGTATGTTGGGCTCAAGTTTGTTTAGAGTCATAAGTGTCTTTAAAGAGTTCCTCGCAATCTTCTTATCTGCTCATTTCACCCCCCACGATTAAAATGTTGATTTAAGTATTTACCTCTGGACAGTAATGTGTTTAGTATGTCAAAGGTGATGCTGACTATCTGCTGTTGCTTGACCTCTTTTACTGAGTCACATACACCAGCATTGATCTGCTCTTCTAGAGTGAAAGTTTTAAAGTTTTAACAAGTTCCTCCATTTGGCTGTGATTGCTTTAATTTGATAATATGACAGGAATAGAGTTTTTCTAGTGCACAAGCATCAACTTAAAGAGTTTTTCTAAAATGAAAGAAGCTGGTATATAATTTGATTTTTAGATTAGGATGTCCTTCATTTTAAAAGATTGTCTTAAGTCATTAATTTTTATCAAATATTAATATTGTCAAGGATTGCAAGAGTTCAATGACTGTAGTCCAGTTTCCTTATTGGCACACACAGGATTTAGACTTCAAAGCCTAAACTATATATTAGGAAGAGTGTATAAGGCTATATTTAATAACATTCAGTTTTATATTTTACTTTCACCTGTCATTGTTTTAGTAGTCATCTTACCAATGGCAGTTATGGAGCCCATTATGTCCTTACAGTGACAGCTTCCGGTACAACCTGGAGGCCACGTTATCTCTCCGGCCACGCCAAGGAGAAGGACCCATGGCCTACTTGAACCGCGGCCAGTTCTACCCTTTGACGCTCTCTGCGGCCGGCTTCAGATCATCCCTGCATCAGCCCAGAGGGAAAGTCGGAGTGACTGGAGTGACATCATCCCATGGAGCTGATAGGAGTCTATCCAGGAGTGATCAGTGCACCGTGGGAGGCTCTGAGCTGCCACAGAACAGTATTGTACAGGTGAGTGAGGGAAGATGGAGGAGGCTGAGGACTTGATCACTCAGTAGTGTGAAATATTTGACCTTATTCTACTTCATATTTTCCTGTAGAGTGTTATCATGGTTGTCTTTGGGGACGACAAGGGCAGAGATGAGCAGCTGAAGAATTGGAAATACTGGCACTCAAGGCAGCACACTGCCAAGCAGAGAGTGCTGGACATCGGTAAGACGTTCTGTCCTCACTACCTGTACAATAATGGTGTAGATGGGGACTACTAGATATTTTCACCTAAACCTCACAAAACCATTTAAGGAGAGACTAAGTAGGTGGCAGTCTTACAGGAGGCTCCAGGAGAATCCTGTCACATATCCAGAGCTGAAACCTGATATAATTTGAATAACAGTCAAGCCTGAATTCCCACAGGAGTGCTGTGGAAAGACGCTTATGGGTCTATGTTTGCATAGACGTTAACAGGAGAAATAGGTGGGGGCTTGGATTGTAGCCATATCATGTGCGTTCAGCAAAAGACGTGCCCCAGCCTGTGGCTTAAAACCGAAAGGAATGAACCAGGTGTCATAAACTCTGGTGAATTTTCATGGCAAGTATTGGCATGAACTTGCCACAGACAAGGTGGGAGAGTGAAAATAAGGCAGTGTATTTGGAGTTAATGGTGGAGTGTTGTGAACTGTTGAAAATATGAGATAATGAAATAGACATGCTGCCTGTAATGGGATTTAAAGACAAAATGCTACTGTAGGAGAGAAACGGTGGAATGTTAACTGTTATTGTTGTTCTGACTCAGAGGGAGCAGTTTCCTAGTTTGGGAAATGATCACTGCCTCAACCACTTACTAAATAAGTATACTGTATGTCTTTATGAGTTCTTGGATCAGTATGAACAATCAAAAATTTAGTTGACACTCAGTCAGGGAACAAATTATTTGAACCTCTACTGATTTTGTAGCTTTGCCCACTAACAAAGAAAAGATAAGTCTATAGTTTCAGCAGTAGGTTTATTTGAACAGTGAGAGACAGAACAATAATAAAAAAGAAATAAATTCAGATTTTCATGAATGAAATAAGTATTTGCTCACCATCAATCAGCAAGATTTCTGGCTCCCAGGTATATTTTATCCAGGTAACGAGCTGACATTGGGAGCCTTCTTAATTTGTTACCTGTATAAAAGATAACTGTCCATAGAAGCAATCAATCCATCCAGATTCCAAACTCTGCACCATAGCCAGGACCAAAGAGCTTTCTGAGGATGTCAGGAACGAGACTGTGGAGCTACACAAGGCTGGAATGGGCTACAAGACCATCGCCAAGCAGCTGGGGGAGAAGGTGACGACCGTTGGTGCGATTATTCGCAGATGGAAGAACCATAAAATAACTGCCAATCTCCCTCGGTCCGGAGCTCCACGCAAGAGCTCACCTCATCGAGTTTCAGTGATAATGAGAACACTGTGGAACCAACCCAGAACTACTCGGGAGGAACTTGTCAATGATCTCAAGGCAGCTGGAAACCCAGTCACCAAGAAAACAGTTGGAAAGAACATGTACAGACCACTGAACATCTCAATGATTCAGAGGAGGACTGGGTAAAGTGTTGTGGTCAGATGAGACCTATTTGGCATCAACTTAACTCGCCATGTTTTAGGAGAAAGAATGTGGCTTACGACTCCAAGAACACCGTCCCCGCCATCAAACATGGAGGTGGAAACATTATGCTTTGGGGGTGTTTTTTCTGCCAAAGGGACTGGATCAAAGGAGGAGAGATGGGGACACGTACTGTCTTGGGTGAGAACCTCCTTCCCTCAGCCAGGACATTGAAAATGGGGTGGGTGGGTATTCCAGCATGACAATGATCCAAAACACGAAAGGCAACAAAGGATTGGCTCAAGAAGAGGCATGTTAAGGTCTTGGAGTGGTCGAGTCAGTGTCCAGACCTTAATCCTATAGAAAATCTGTGGAGGTAGCTGAAGGTTCCAGTTGCCAAACATGAGGCATGAAACATTAATGACTTGGAGAGGATCTGCGAAGAGGAGGGTCTCTCTCTCTCTATTATATAGCAAGATACAAAGATAAATGTATAGTTGTTTTTGTTATGCAACTATGTTTTGAAAAATTCATACACAAAAAAGAAAATGTGCCTCCAGACAGGCAAAATGTTAACAGATCTGACGCCAAACTTCTCCTGTTTCCTCCGTTTGCCTTCAGCTGACTACAAGGAGAGCTTCAACATCGGGAACGTGGAGGAAATTGCCTACAATGCTGTGTCTTTCACATGGGATGTCAGTGAAGAAGCCAAGGTGAGGGGGGGGGCTGTATGTGTCACACCATGGAAGCTGAACAGGTCAGACGACGTAAACTCTTAGCCCTGTGTGGGGAGGATTGCTTAATAAAAGCGCAAGTTTTTGTCTTTAGGACTCCTGGTCTGTGCTGAACCGCGTCAGTGGACTGTTTATACCTCATACTCTCACTCTAGTTGAGGGATCGTATGACTGGCCCCGATGACGGGAGGCGTGTCTCCTGCTTTGTGTCAGGTTATTTGGGGCTGCAGAGACGCCGGGTACAGGGCAACAAACCCTTGAAAACAACCCTGCTCAGGTTTCTACGCAGTGACGTCGGTTAGTTGGATGAAGACAAATTGCACACAGCGTGTAAACACACTAAAGAATGAGTCCACCCTAAGGTGTTTTGAGCCCTGGGGCTCCCATTCAGCTCCAGTTTTAATGGGAACTTCTCAAACTGCCTCGCTGACAGACGGGTAATTGCCGTTTTGCTGGTTTGTGGATAAATATTTACTGTGTGGCGCACACGCTTTTCACAAACCGTAATTGCTTTAAATGTGTGTTCAGGCGGTACTGTGACGGTACTGCATCGAGCGGTGTGTGTGATTGTACACCTGACCACAATCGTGTACCACTGTGTACCATTAGTCTTACAGAAAGGGAAGTGACTGTCTCGGATGGCACCTTTTATTATTAGTAGTTAAATCACTTTTATGTCAGGCTACATACTACAGGTGCAAAATTAGAGGAATCTTAGTCCTTTTAATGTGAGTGAAACTCAAGGAAGTCCCTGTGAGGTTGAACTTTTCTCTCAAGCTCTGGCCAAAATTCCATGGTAGCACCTTCATGCATGTTAAATAAAAAAATAATGTAACCAGCATGTTTGGATTTTTGCCAGTATGTATATTCAAAGCATGGATGATCCTGTAGTCTGGCCTCTTGTTTAGAGGTGGTAGGTATTTTGAAAGTGAGAGCACTGAGGATTTAGCTTTTAACTGTGACGATATCCTCCCTTCGTCATCATTCACAGTTTGTAATAATCCCTTCTTCTGGGTTTTGCATATGATCTGCTTTGTCTAATGAATACAATTTGTCCTACTAAATATCAATTAGGTCATTAGAAGCACTGATTACACTGTGTGGCTGTGCTGTAAGATGTGAGCCAAGTGGTTCTCACCCTTTCTGCTGCACTCTGACTCACAAGCCTCCAGTATGAGGCCAGACCCCACCCCCCAGGGGAAATGAGGTGGAAAAGGTTGAGGACAAAACAATAGGGTTACTGTGAGGAAATGTGAAGCCTCGTGTCACTCCTATAATCTTTTTTTTTCTTTTTAGAAACGTAGCTCTCCACTGCTAATTTGACACCAGTTTAGATTAAATAAATATATCTATACTTTTTTTATTTGGTGGACACGTTATGTTTTGTTTCTGCATGCTTTGGCTGTTGCCAGGTAACAGTTGGCAACCTCCTTGTAACAGAGTGTGAAATGTGTTGGTTTGGGCGGGAGATGAGTGGCTTCCTGCTGCACACAACTCTTGTTTTCGTGTTTGTTTGTGCTGGTTGAGCGGATGGCACTAAACAGCCACTCTGCAGTGCCCTTGTGAACTTTGTTTCCACCCCCCCCCCCCCCCCTTTTTAGGAAGGTACGCTTACACATGCGGCAAGCGCAAACACAACAAGCCTCCCACGCACACATACACACGCTGCTAGCAGCAATGCGTCCAGCGCTTGTGGAGAAAATTGAAATGGCTTGGGTCTGTGGAGGTGTGGATTTGTGGAGGTGTGTAGGAGGCTCATTTGTGCTCCAGGCTTTTCCAGCAATCAGCCCTCACCTCTGCAGGTTCAGACACGATGCTGTTGATGCTGCGTAGTGGGAAAATTGGTGTTTAGCCGCAGTTATGAATCCACTGTGATCAGTCTCTGCCGACCTGTTGCTGAAGCTGCCCGTCCTGTTTAGCTGGGAGATTCATGTGGAAATTCTGTCCGTTTGGATGATTTGGCACCAATCATGAGAATCTGTTCCATTGTGCAATTAAATGTGTTAAGATAATGACATGTATTATTGCTTAAAGAGCACACTAAATGATTAAAATAGTGATAGGATGGTGCTGTTACTTGGGTGACATTTTGTGAATTCTTTTCACAAGCTTTTAATAACCTGCAGATCTGCAGCTATGCCCAATTACTTTAGCTCTGGGAAAGAGGAATGGGTGGAGAAGAGCCATATATTTCTGAAATCTGGGACACTCGCGGTTCTGAAACAATATTAAACAGTTGATTTCTTTATATAAAATCCCACATTCTTGTACCTCTGTGTCTTTGAAGTGTTTTTACTTGACACATGCGAATTTGAAGGAGGCTTATGAGTTGTTGTGGCCTGTGAACTGCTGCTGTTGTGATTCATGGATCCTCTAAACTTTCTATCATTACCACACAGTTTGTGAGTCAGATACAGCTTCATTAGAAAACATATTGACTAATAACGGGCTCTTATGGTTAAACTAATGCAGGAATACCTTTTAGTTAATAGCAAGTTGCTGTTTATTGCTTTACAGGTGTTTACAAAAGTGAAATGGAATTCTGTAACAAAGATTTTCTTATTTGAAATGCACCATTTTTATGCCTGCCTCTTTAGGGACCCCTCCCTAAGATCCCACATTGTTCTGATTGGCCAGTTTCTGGAAACTTTGGTGCAGCAGCTAGTGCCCATAAGCTGTGCGGCATGTACTTTATGCTCTGCTTGTAGAAGTTGATTATATTGAAATTTGTATTCAACCTGACATCAACTCAGGACTATAATAGAAAGAATATGTTCTAAATAGAATACCCATGCTGGTATGAGGCCTGACTTGCTGGCCATTTTATTATTATTAGCATATCTCTTTCATTGCTATACAGATAATACCCAGTTATATCTATCTATGACAACAGCCAGATGACAAAAATCAATTGATGAAAGTACAGGCTGGCTTGTCTAAAAGACATAAAGACCCATATGTCCTGTAATTTTTTTCTCTCAATTTCAGACAAAACTGAGGTTGTTATATTTGGCCCTAAAAATTGTGCCTAATTGGTAGGGGTGCAACGATACTCGTATCGATATTGAACCGTTCGATACAGTGCTTTCGGTTCGGTATGCATATGTATCAAACAATACAAAATAAATTTTTAATTTATTTTATCAACTTTCCTTCTGACGATGCTGTCTGTGTTGAGCGCTCAGTGGATCTGCGCTCGACAGTGCAGCTTAGGCGGAGTAGTCGAACGCAGATTCACTGAGACAGAAGTTAAGCTCTCCTTGCAACATGGCAAATTGAACCTCCCCCACCCTCATTCAGATCTGGCGTTTGGAACTATTTTGGGTTTCATGTGACGTATGACCCTGAAGGTAAGCGCCATGGACTAAAGTAAAACAGTATATTGGATGTGCCACGCAATGCTCAATTACATGGGTGGGAGCTAGTGTGTTAGCGCAGTTAGCTCGTTAACGTGTTGGCCGTCCAGCCCCGGGCCACCCGCAGTAGCTCGTTAACAGAGATTTGCCGTGTTGTGGCGTTAACGTCATTTCAACGAGATTAATGCTGACAGCACTAGTGGGAACACAACAAATATGACAGCACATTTACACCGACATCACCCTAGTGCAAAGACAAGTGGAAGCAGACAAAAACGACAAGCACGCATGCTACAAACTTTACCCTTTACCCGAGTCATTTAGACAGCGGTTAGCACATGATTCTTCTTATGGGGACCTGATATGTTTAATATGCTGCTGAGAATATAGCCCAGAAGAAGCGTATAGTATAGCTTTTATTTTGGAAAGAGACATTTCTCTGTAATAAAGTCTGTTTTCCAAAGATGAGCGATTCCTCAATCAGATACAGGGCTCGCAAAATCGCCTGCCCGGGCTAGCGATTTTTCCAGTCGGGCTACCAAAATCTATCTCTGCCCTGCCCGTCTGCCTATCATAGGAAGGAAAAATATATGTCAATGCTTTTGCATTCTTTCGGAAATGTAGCTGGGTAATTATGTCATTGGCATCGGTGAGCCACTGTCAATATGTGACATATTGAAATCCCGTTTGAATTTGCGCTTGTTTTTTGCTTTCACTTTGCAATCGCGCGAACTGTGTATAGAGAGCGACAGCACTGATTGGTGAATGATGATAATTTGTGCACCAATTCCTCTGACATCGTCTTATCAATCGTTAGCTTACTATGCAAACATGACAAGTGAAATCTCCTGCAGCAAGCTTAAACATGTGAGAGGTTGATCGCGCAGAGAATCGCTGAGCTTATGTGAGTGCGTGTGTAAAAGCAGCAGGATATATATTGTAGCGGGTCAGGGCTGTTCGGGGTTCTGTTTGTACAGTTATGTTTTGTTTATGTTGCCATAGTGACGGGTGACGCCCTCTCGCTGCGACGGTGTGTCCTTCCGGAGTCAGAGGGCGCTCTGTGTGTTGTTGTTGTTGCTGCTGCTGTGCTGTTGCCGCGCTGAGCAGTTAGCTAGCGGCAGTGTTCTTCTGCAGATGTCAATAAACGGCTGTGCTCCCTGGCTAACTCACGGGAAGCAAGACAAACGATACCTCCGTCTCCTCCTTGTCTGAGCTCGCCACATTGGTGTCAGAAGTGGGATGATGGTGGCACCCCATGTTCTGACCCGAGTGACTTTTCCCCCGCCGGTCGTGACCGGCCGGTGCGCCAAAAGAAGGCACCTGGACATTTGCAGGACTTTGTGTGGGGTAATGAGGTCGTCGGGGACGACTGACCCCTTAGGTGGGGGCTATGTAGAGGGTCAGGGCTGTTCAGGGTTCTGTTTGTACAGTTATGTTTTGTTTATGTTGCCGTAGTGACGGTTGACGCCCTCTCGCTGCGACGGTGTGTCCTTCCGGGGTCAGAGGGCGCCCTGTGTGGTGGTGGTGGTGTTGTTGTTGTTGCTGCTGCTGTGCTGTTGCCGCTGAGCAGTTAGCTAGCGGCAGTGTTCTTCTGCAGATGTCAATAAACGGCTGTGCTCCCTGGCTAGCTCACGGGAAGCAAGACCAAACGATACCTCCGTCTCCTCCTTGTCTGAGCTCGCCACATTGGTGTCAGAAGTGGGATGATGGTGGCACCCCATGTTCTGACCCGAGTGACTTCCCCCCCCGCCGGTCGTGACCGGCCGGTGCGCCAAAAGAAGGCACCTGGACATTTGCAGGACTTTGTGTGGGGTAATGAGGTCGTCGGGGACGACTGACCCCTTAGGTGGGGGCTATGTAGAGGGTCAGGGCTGTTCAGGGTTCTGTTTGTACAGTTATGTTTTGTTTATGTTGCCGTAGTGACGGTTGACGCCCTCTCGCTGCGACGGTGTGTCCTTCCGGGGTCAGAGGGCGCCCTGTGTGGTGGTGGTGTTGTTGTTGTTGTTGTTGTTGCTGTGCTGTTGCCGCGCTGAGCAGTTAGCTAGCGGCAGTGTTCTTCTGCAGATGTCAATAAACGGCTGTGCTCCCTGGCTAGCTCACGGGAAGCAAGACCAAACGATACCTCCGTCTCCTCCTTGTCTGAGCTCGCCACATTGGTGTCAGAAGTGGGATGATGGTGGCACCCCATGTTCTGACCCGAGTGACTTCCCCCCCCGCCGGTCGTGACCGGCTGGTGCGCCAAAAGAAGGCACCCGGGCCCTGTTTCAGGAAGCCGGTTTAGTGGAAAAACTGAGTAAGTATACCCTGAGTTAACGAAAACTCTGGGTTTTCGGTTTCACAAAGCGAGTTCAGATGAAGCCTCAGTGAGTCACTATGACGACACACTCCGTGAAGCTAACCTGCCCCCTAGCAGGTTTACTACAACTAACCCTGACTGTCTCCGCCCCTTTGTCGGAAACCTGACAGTAGGAAGTGTCGGACATGGCGTGCCCCTTCCTTGAAGAGCCAGTAGATCGTGAAGCCCAAATTCTCCGCAGAGCTCTCCGCCGGGAGAGAGTGATCAGAGCGCGTTTGGACATTTTATCATTTCCTGATGATTTTCTGTGTGAACGTTACCGTTTCTCAGCACAATCTATAAGTTATTTGGATAACATCCTCAGGCCATATATTACGCATGTGACACATCGTGGACATCCTCTCAGTTCTGTACATATTATTTGTATTGCACTTCGGTTTTTTGCAAACGGGAGCTTTCTGTATAATATTGGTGACGCTGAGCACGTTTCCAAGGCTACCGTCTGTCGGGCAGTCAGGAATGTTACAGTTGCACTGAAACGTCTCCTGTACCCGTTTGTGGTGTTCCCCGGTCATAGACCCACAAGATTTATCAAAGAGGGATGCCACAAAATTGCAGGTATCAGGATGACCAAAACTTAATTTATGATGTGGTGATATTTGAACTACTACTTAAATTTTACATTTATTTTCACGGTTCCCAGGCGTGATTGGCTGTACAGATGGCACTCACATTCGAATCATTGCTCCTTCAGTAAATGAAGGAGACTATGTGAACAGGAAGTCTTTCCACAGCATTAATGTGCAGGTACATAGTTCCCTGTAGCATTTCAAACTAACAAATTATTTCATTATAGTAATGGATGCTAATTTGTGTTCTCTGCACTGTGAAGATCATATGTGATGCTGCCAACATTATCACAAATGTGGAAGCCAAGTGGCCAGGCGCTGTCCATGACTCACAAATATTCCGTGAATGTACACTGAGCACAAAATTTGGACATGGTGAGTTGAGAATACTTTAAAATATATAAAGACCAATTGCTTCAGGGACATTTGAACTGAAGTGTATCCTTCTGTCTTAGGAGAGTTCACTGGCTACTTGCTTGGTGATAGGGGGTATCCATGTTTACCCTATTTGCTTACCCCTTACCCTGACCCTGAACCGGGCCCACAGCAGCGATATAATCTGGCTAATTGCAGGACAAGAGCCAGAATTGAAATGACTATCGGAATGCTTAAGGCCCGGTTCCAGTGCCTGCAAAGACTCAGGGTCACCCCAGAAAGGGCACGTGACATTATTGTGGCATGTGTGATTCTTCACAACATTGCCACAATTAGAGGAGAACACTGTCCTTCTGAACCAAACATCAGCAGTGATCCAAACCATGAACATCCTGACCCTCCCACGGACATACAAGATGGAAGCGCAGTCAGAGACACCATATGTCACAATCATTTCCTTTGACCCATCACCTCAACATGTTGAAAGAGGAATAAACAGATTTTTTGTTCAACTGGCTTTATTGGTCGCCTGTGTTTCCTGTACACAAAGTATTAAAAGATGTAAACCTCATAAAGTGTCTCTGTTGCTTCCTCCTCTGTAACAGCTGTCAATGTTTCTTCATTATTTTCCTGTAGTAAAGAAGTTAACAACATTGCTGTTCTACTGTAAACTCATATAATCTGTGGAGTATTACTCACAACTGCATGTTGGTCTGGCTCAACAGGAGGCTGCACCAGATGCAGTACACCACCACCATCAACTGATAGCATATGAGGTTTATACAGGTCACTTATAACTTACAAGGGACCAAATGGCAATTAACAAACATACCAATCACCTTACACTTCATTGTCATTATGCTCTCAAAGACAACCAAGACTGAGGGAAGGCAAAATCAGTAGGAAAATAACTTCACTACAAAATAATCCATTATGGTAAAGAGTTTATCAAATGAATGAGTAGCACTGCAAAGGTGACTGTGAAGAAAGGATGTATGCACATCATGTATTATTTTGAATTTACCCCCTATGTAGGCACTTGTGTCTTGCGGGGTTATTGACTCAGAGGATGTCCCCGCAGAGATGCCTTCGGCCACAGGGCGCCCACTGTTTTGGCTGAGGGCCAACTGCTCAGCCTCTGTGAGTGGTGGAGGACCCCCACCTGTTTTTCGGGCCTCCGCTTTTTTTCTGTTGGCTATAACGGGGTCACATTTGAGCATACAGAGTAAGCAAATATGTACTTGTAATGTGCTCAGATAATTTCAATAATTTCAATAATTTCAATAATTACAGAAAGAAAATTAATGTAGCCTCTAACTGCAATTGATTTACATAGGACAAACAGACCAAGCACTATGGCTCATAATACAATTACACCTCACCTGTTTGGACTATATTTTTATATTTCATTTTTACTTGCTGCCAGGAACGTTTGGGGCCTGTTGGGTTGCACCTGCGCTCACATCACATCACAAAATAAAATGTATAAAATAACAAATAAAATAACATATGATAAAATAACGTGTTAAATGGGTGGAAATCCCTAGATCAATGTTTATATTAACACTCACGCATTGACTCTGTCGGCTATGTTTTGCCATGCATGCTCCCTTTGTTTTGCAGCTGAGGCTGTGTTACTTTTTTTCTGAGAAATTTGCATGTTATCGGCATATGCTGCCATCAGAATTTCGGCCTCAAGCGCTGTGAAATACATTGACCGCGCCTTCTTTCCCTCCGTCTCCATGGTGACTCGCTTAATCTGTGCTCCGCTTATCAGGGCTTTATGTATCCTCGTCCGCGCGCTTCACTTGGGGTTAAAGCAACTCCGCGTTGATTGAACTAATTGTTATCAGCCTTTCTGAAACCGAATATTCCGAGTTGGACAGTTCGGGGTTACTCAACCCTGCGTATCATTTTTAACTCTGAGTTTTCTAAACCGGCTTCCTGAAACAGGGCCCCGGGCCCTATTTCAGGAAGCCGGTTTAGTGCAAACTCTGAGTAAGTATACCCTGAGTTAACGGAAACTCTGGGTTTTCGGTTTCACAAAGCGAGTTTAGATTAATCCTGAGTGAGTTACTATGACGACACACTCCGTGAAGCTAACCCGCCCCCTAGCAGGTTTACTTCAACTAACCCTGACTTTCTCCGCCTCTGTGTCGGAAACCTGACAGTAGGAAGTGTCAGACATGGCGTGCCCCTTCCTTGAAGAGCCAGTAGATGTTGAAGCCCAAATTCTCCGCAGAGCTCTCCGCCGGGAGAGAGTGATTAGAGCGCGTTTGGACATTTTATCATTTCCTGATGATTTTCTGTGTGAACGTTACCGTTTTTCAGCACAATCTATAATTTATTTGAATAACATCCTCAGGCCTAATATTGCTCATGTGACACATCGTGGACATTCTCTCAGTTCTGTACATATTATTTGTATTGCACTTCGTTTTTTTGCAAACGCGAGCTTTCTGTATAATATTGGTGACGCTGAGCACGTTTCCAAGGCTACCGTCTGTCGGGCAGTCAGGAATGTTACAGTTGCACTGAAACGTCTCCTGTACTCGTTTGTGGTGTTCCCCGGTCATAGACGCACAAGATTTATCAAAGAGGGATGCCACAAAATTGCAGGTATCAGGATGAACGAAACTTAATTCATGATGTGGTGATACTTGAACTACTACTTAAATTTTACATTTATTCTCACGGTTCCCAGGCGTGATTGGCTGTATAGATGGCACTCACATTCCAATCATTGCTCCTTCAGTAAATGAAGGAGACTATGTGAACAGGAAGTCTTTCCACAGCATTAATGTACAGGTACATAGTTCCCTGTAGCATTTCAAACTGACAAATTATTTCATTATAGTAATGGATGCTAATTTGTGTTCTCTGCACTGTGAAGATCATATGTGATGCTGCCAACATTATCACAAATGTGGAAGCCAACTGCTCAGCCTCTGTGAGTGGTGGTGGTGGAGGACCCCCACCTGTTTTTCGGGCCTCCGCTTTTTTTTCTGTTGGCTATAACGGGTCACATTTGAGCACACAGAGTAAGCAAATATGTACTTGTAATGTGCTCAGATAATTTCAATAAGTGCTTACAGAAAGAAAATTAATGTAGCCTCTAACTGCAATTGATTTACATCGGACAAACAGACCAAGCACTATGGCTCATAATACAATTACACCTTACCTGTTTGGACTATATTTTTATATTTCATTTTTACTTGCTGCCAGGAACGTTTGGGGCCTGTTGGGTTGCACCTGCGCTCACATCACATCACAAAATAAAATGTATGAAATAAAAAAATAAAATATAATAAAATAACGTGTTAAATGGGTGGAAATCCCTAGATCAATGTTTAAATTAACACTCACGCATTGACTCTGTCGGCTATATTTTGCCATGCATGCTCCCTTTCTTTTGCAGCTGAGCCTGTGTTACTTTTTTTCCGCAAAATTTGCATGTTATCGGCATATGCTGCCATCAGAATTTCGGCCTCAAGCGCTGTAAAATACATTGACCGCGCCTTCTTTCCCTCCGTCTCCATGGTGACTCGCTTAATCTGTGCTCCACTAATCAGGGCTTTATGTATCCTCGTGTGCGCGCTTAACTTGGGGTTAAAGCAACTCCGCGTTGACTGAACTAATTGTTATCAGCCTTTCTGAAACCGAATATTCCGAGTTGGACAGTTCGGGGTTACTCAACCCTGAGTATCGTTTTTCACTCTGAGTTTTCTAAACCGGCTTCCTGAAATAGGGCCCTGGACATTTGCAGGACTTTGTATGGGGTAATGAGGTCGTCGGGGACGACTGACCCCTTAGGTGGGGGCTATGTAGAGGGTCAGGGCTGTTCAGGGTTCTGTTTGTACAGTTATGTTTTGTTTATGTTGCCGTAGTGACGGTTGACACCCTCTCGCTGCGACGGTGTGTCCTTCCGGGGTCAGAGGGTGCCCTGTGTGGTGGTGGTGGTGTTGTTGTTGTTGCTGCTGTGCTGTTGCCGCTGAGCAGTTAGCTAGCGGCAGTGTTCTTCTGCAGATGTCAATAAACGGCTGTGCTCCCTGGCTAGCTCACGGGAAGCAAGACCAAACGATACCTCTGTCTCCTCCTTGTCTGAGCTCGCCACATTGGTGTCAGAAGTGGGATGATGGTGGCACCCCATGTTCTGACCCGAGTGACTTTTCCCCCGCCGGTTGTGACCGGCCGGTGCGCCAAAAGAAGGCACCTGGACATTTGCAGGACTTTGTGTGGGGTAATGGGGTCGTCGGGGACGACTGACCCCTTAGTTGGGGGCTATGTAGCGGGTCAGGGCTGTTCGGGGTTCTGTTTGTACAGTTATGTTTTGTTTATGTTGCCATAGTGACGGGTGACGCCCTCTCACTGCGACGGTGTGTCCTTCCGGGGTCAGAGGGCGCCCTGTGTGGTGGTGGTGTTGTTGTTGTTGTTGCTGTGCTGTTGCCGCGCTGAGCAGTTAGCTAGCGGCAGTGTTCTTCTGCAGATGTCAATAAACGGCTGTGCTCCCTGGCTAGCTCACGGGAAGCAAGACCAAACGATACCTCCGTCTCCTCCTTGTCTGAGCTCGCCACAATATTTTAGTTCTGCTGAGCCAAATAAGACAGGTCAGGGTGAAGAAGTGACAGCCAAAGAAAAGCTTACCACAAAACGGAAAAGTTATGACAAATCAGACTATAAGGCAAAAAGAAAGTGCAGCTTTATGGTTTCATGGACAAAAGAATTTCTGTGGCTGCAATATGACAAGCGAAATAACCAGGGCTGCACATAAGTGGTCCGCAGGTGCGCATTCGCTGTCAAAATAAAAAACGGGCACAAGATATGAAGTTGCAACGCGTGTTTGCATACATCAGCATAGAAGTGCTGTATCATCAGCACTTCTATGCTGATGATACAGTTATTTACAGCTGTGGTTCAACTCTTGTCCAAGCCATCGACTCCTTGCAGAAAGCCTTTTCTGCTGTCCAGCACTCATTACATCAGCTTAAACTTGTTCTCAACGCAGACAAAACAAAGCTCATGTTGTTTTCTAAATCAAGGAGACGAGCCCAAACAATCCCATCAGTAACAACTCTTGAAGGTAATAAAATAGAGTTGGTTCACACCTATAAATATCTGGGAATCTTAATTGATGACTCGCTTACCTTCAAACCACATGTAGAGAATCTTGTGAAAAACCTGAAGTTAAAATTGAGATTTTATTTTCAAAATAAGTTGTGTTTCTCTTTTAATACAAAGAAGCGGCTTGTTGCTGCAACATTCTTGCCTGTGCTGGATTATGGTGATATTCTATATATGAATGCTTCTGCTCAATGTCTTCGAATGGTTGATTCTTTGTATCATGCTTCTCTGAGGTTCATCACTAACCGTAAATTTCAGACTCACCACTGTGAGTTATACTCTCAGGTAGGATGGCCTGCTTTGGTAAGTCGGAGGAACTCTCATTTATACAGTTTTATATATAAGGCGATACTTGGGTTGCTGCCTTCTTATATATGTTCCCTGCTTGTAATGAAACATGCTGGTCGGTATTCTCTTCGTCCGCATGGTTACTTGTTGCTTTCTGTTCCATTTGCCCGAACTGAACTTGGTAAAAGAGCTTTTGTCCATTTAGCACCCTCGGCCTGGAACAAACTGCAGAAGGAATGGAAAATGACTGAATTCATTTCATTAAGTGATTTTAAATCTAAACTACGAATCCTTGAGGCCAAGTCCATAACATGCAACTGTTTCAATTAGATTGATTGTCATTTTAACTGACTTTTTATTTTATTTGAATTTTATTGAATTTTATTTTTATTTTATTTGTATTCTTTCACTTATTGTTGCATGTGTGTTGTTGCTGCCTGTGTTTGAGTAATTTCTGTAACTGTGAGACATCTGCTGCTGCCTATCTTGGCCAGGTCTCCCTTGAAAAAGAGGTTTTTAATCTCAATGGGATCTTCCTGGTTAAATAAAGGTTAATAAATAAATAAATAAGATTTTCAGGAGGAGGACAGACATTTGTTTAGAACTCTTAAAGATGTCGAAGAAGCAAGCTCCTTTAAGCAATTACTGTGATGTTCCTCCACCTCCAAAGAAATGTCAGAAGGAGTCCGAACCACAAAAGAAGCATGTATTCTCGGAAAAGTAGTTGCAGGAGGTGAGCTGGCTTCAAACAAATGATGAACGCACAGAGATGTGGTGCGGAATGTGCCGTGAAAATTTAATAAATGACAAATTAAAAAGGCATGAACATTTTTTTTGTATCGAAAAAATATCGAACCGTGACACCAAAGTATCGAACCGAACCGTGAATTTTGTGTATTGTTGCACCCCTACTAATTGGATACTTTCTCTGCCAGAAAAGTGAGGAGTGTCCTCTTTGGGTCAGGGATGAGTTTTTGCCCCAAGTGGAGGAGTTTAAGTAACTTGGGGTCTTGTTCACGAGGGAGGGGACAAGGGAGTGGGAGACAGACAGACAGATTGGGGCAGCGGCTGCAGTGTTGCAGATATTGCCTTGTCCCTTTGTGTTAAAGACAGAGCGAAACGTCAGAGCGAAGCTGTCAGTCTACGTTACTGTCCTCACCTATGATAATGAGTTCTGTGTAGTGACCAAAAAAATTAGGTCGCGGATACAAGCAGTGGAAATGAGATTTCTCTGAAGGGTGGCTAGCCTCTCCCTTTGAGATAGGGTGAAGAGTGTAGTCATTTGAGAGGTGCTCAGAGTAGAGCTGCTCCTCTGCATCAAAAAGAGCAAATCAAGGTGATTGGGCATCTGACAAGGATGCCTTTTGTGTGAGTTGTTTTGGGCATGTCTCACTAGACAAAGGCCTCCTGGGCAGACTCATGACACCCTGAAGAGATTGCATCTCTCAGCTGGCCTGGGAACATGTTTTCCCAGATGAGCTGGAGAAGGTGGGGAGAGGGAGGTCTGGGTGTTCTTGCTTCTTGTTCCTGCCCTGCATGGCATGGATTTAGCAATGTTATATGATCATCATCTCTGCTTCAGTTTAAGTCACAAAATTTAAAAAACTGAATGTTTTGTTTTTATTTCTTTTTTTGTTGCTTCCTAGGTCTTTATCTCTGTGAACTGTCTGAGCACAGACTTCTCCTCTCAGAAGGGTGTGAAGGGGATGCCTATGATTATTCAGATCGACACGTACAGCTACAACAACGGCTGTGGCAGCAGGCCAATCCACAGAGCCTATACTCAGATTAAGGTCTTCTGTGACAAGGTAAAGAAGCCTGCTAGCACATGTGCTCAACGGTGAGCTAATAACATGGAATTGGATAAACCTTTTTAACCTGTTTTTAACATATTCTGACATTTTTTTCTGTTTGCAGGGTGCTGAGAGGAAGCTTCGCGACGAGGAAAAAAAGCAGCTCAGGAAGAGTATGAAAGGTGAAACCTTTTTTTGGTTTTGTTTGTTGCTAAGACGTGATTACAATTTATTTACAGAAATAAAATTGTTCATTTTGTTTTAAAATCCACTGAAACAAGGTTACAAATCCTTGACCTTAGGACACTGAGACTTAAAAAGGTTTGCAAATGTAATCAATTCTGTACTTGAAGTTGTCGCTTGGCAACAGATGTTAAGTTCACACTGCCTCTGGATTAGGGAAAAATGGCAGCTCGGGGTTGACCACGATAAAGAGTGCTGAAAGTGCACTGTTCAAAAGCATTGGAGACCTGGACTCCCAGCCCGTTCTCTTCATTCCAGACGTCCACTTTGGAAACCTGCAGAGAGCGGGGCAGGTGAGGGACCACGCTCTTTCCAATACACACACACACACACACACACACACACACACACACACACACACACACACACACACATTCGTTTTGACATTTTAGTGAAGACAGAATTGACATAATGTTTTTTTTTTTTGTTTTGTTTTTTTTTATTTTGTTTGCAGGTGTTTGCTTTCAACACTGAAGAAGTTGATCGAAATGGGTGAGTCCCACAGTGGCTTTGTGTTAGTGCACACTGCTCCACACGCTTAGACCTTGAGTTTATTGTTGAGGGTCTCTCCATGGTGAGAAGATTACAGAAGGTTGGACAAAGGCTAATTTTGTTTTTATCCTTGTTTCTACCTTAGAAGAAACAAACTGTTACATGTCAGGGAACCAAGAGCATTCCCATAAAATGACACGTGTTTCTGCATGTGTGTTCATCAGAGGTGTTTTAATGAAGAGGGTTTCATGTGTTGGCCAGGAAGACCTCTGTCCACCTGCACTAAAGAAGTCCAGAGTGGAACCAGAAAGAAAAGGTAACTTATTTCTCATTAAGAGTTCTTGTCCTTGTTGGTGTCGTGGTTTGACCTAATATTGTCTTCCTATACCTTGACTTTTCCAGTTCTACTATATGTGAGGAAGGAGTGTGATGAAGTGTTTGATGCTCTGATGCTGCGCAGCCCAACCCTCAAAGCTCTGATGGAGGCTGTGAGTACTGAGAATACATTGCTTACAAAACAGAAGTCATTACTTCTACAAACCAATAGTTCACTGCCAAACGGTTTGTAGATGGGTCAAAGCTAATGTGACCTGTTGGTTTGCAAAGCCCTGTTTTTGAAGCATCATCTGGAGCATCTTGGTTGTTACCTTGTTAGCTTCTTCAAACCAGACGTCACAAAATGAGCAGTGGATCCAACAGTCGCAAGATAGACCTGTGCTTTATCCTCCTTTTGGCTAGTAATGTTCTTCGCTTTAAGATGTGAAACTAGGGATTGAGACCATAAACTCATCAGGAAAGTGTTTTCTGAGACTGAAGATGTGAGAAGTAGTTATTTCTGATCCTTCTTACATCTTACACTTTTCTGAAACCGGAATAGTTGCAAGAATTGAATTCATGCATGTATAAATGGGGAGAGAGAGAGAGATTCAGTTTTGTTAACATCTACTTTGTCTTCACAGATCTCTGAGAAATATGCGGTGCCTGTTGAAAAGATAGCCAAGGTTTACCAAAAAAGCAAAAAAGGGTGAGTCCAACTCAATAAAAACAGTTTCTTCTGCTTTTCACTTGCTTCCATGTCTGTTTGCTTGTTGGCTTAAGGTAGCTTTACATGCCAACCAGTGTCAGTAACCCTTGCTAACGAGGAGAAGAAGAGATGAATAAATATGCCCGTCTTACATTTAGAAGGCATATTTTAGCATAAACCAAACTTCAGGACAAAACTTTGAAATTAAATGAAGTTGTAGGGAAGCCGTGTGAAGAACAGCCGAGGGATCATGTATGTAGAAATCAATTTGCAATAGAGACATGAGCTGACCAGATCAGTTATTACCGTTAAATGTGTTTACTGTCTTTCCCAGGCTCCTGGTGAACATGGATGACAACATCATCCAGCAATACTCCAATGAGGACACCTTCATCCTGGCTATCGAGAGCTCAGCAGACTCCTGGCGTGTGACTCTGTCGGAGATCTGATGGCTACTAACCCCTGCACTGTCATACTCATTATGCTCCAGACGGAGGTTGATCAGTGCTTGGTGACTCTTTATCCATTTCATGTGCACAGACTCATGAACGCTGTTATCAGTGTTGTATGCTGGAGCCAAACTGTTCTTTGAAATCACACGGGAGTCTCTGCAGGCTTTCCTGTCCTGCATGGATCATTTTGAACATTGGCCCTTGGCTCTGGGGACACAGGCTCAGCAAACGTTGAAAACTTGTGGATTTGTTTTTAGGTTAGGAAAAATCTTTTGATCTTTCCTAGCAACCTTACCAGCTGGCAGGAATGCAGTTGTGAACCCTTTTTGCCAGCTGTCACTAAAAACAGGATTCATCCCGGTCCACACAAAGACAGCAGCAGCTCTCTGTGGTGTCAGGAAGAAGACGTCATAACAGATTAACAGCACAGAGCACTGCTCCGGGCTTCTCCTGCACCTTCTGTTATCCTCCCTGTACTTCCTCCTGTGATCGAAACTTTGAAATGACGTGACGGGCATTTGAAAAGCCTTTGCAACACCTTTGAGTCGCGTGGCACTGCTCTTTGCTTGCTACCTTCCTAATCAATTTTAGACATGTCTCGACTTTAATCTGAAGTGATGGTACTTTAACTCTTATTAGCATCCATTATGTTATCATTTTTTGATTGGTTATATTTTTACTGCATGCTAAATGTTTCCTGTTGGTGCCAGTGAAAAAATAACAGTTATTTATCCCAGATTGTAACTACATGCCACTGTCCTGGGATCTATAATTAGATTGAGGCACCGTTATAGAACAGGACTTCTGGTCTAAATTGCTCTTGTTAAATTGTTCTGCTTCCTGTGTGTGTGTGTGTGTGTGTGTGTGTGTGTGTGTGTTAATTGCTTTTCCTCTCACTAAAGAGACTGCAGTCATTAGTATTTATGACATTCGTTAGGGACTCGCAGGGCCCAGCCGCTCTATCCGTTTACTCCTTTGAGGCTGCAGCAGCCGATCAGAGCACAGCAGCGGCGCGATCCTGTTCCAGCTCGGTGCGTCTGCCTGTATCCTTCATATACTTCACATGCAGTGAAGTACAATTTTTACGATGTGCAAATAAAAAAATAGTTTTCTATAAAGTCACTTCTTTCTGCTTCTGCCAAAATCTACAGCGTGCGTTTTTACAGCTCAACAGTGGCTACAACTGTCACCTGAAGTGTGATGTTTTCAGGTTTCCCCGTCTCATTTATGTAAATATAACATTTAGGAACTCCACCGATAAAATAGACATCCGAGATATGTTAAAAACTGTTACCAAATCAGTTTTACACCCATCCCAAGTGTCACAATATGAAGGCAAAATCACACATGCTATGAGCAGCCCTCTGATTGGCTACATCATAGTTCGGATGGCAAAACTGCATGAATTTAGTATCTTAACAGAAATGAGCACTGGTGTTCTGCATTTTGAATCAGTTTTCTGATAATTCTCTGGGGAAAACTTTAAGAAGGCCATTGAGTAAACATTCGTAAGCGAACTTCTCACGTGGGATAGGTCAGAGCAAGTTGTACCGGTGTCCTTTAAACTGCGTTTTAATACCAGACTCATCTTCTAGCTGTTATTCATTTTATGTCAAAACAGCTTTCTAATAGGCATATTTTAACACTCTCACATGGCGCTGTGAAATGGAGAAATGACGCCTCTATGTAATGTTCTGTATTACAGTTTGGACAGATCGCACTGATGGATCAACTTTAGGTCCTGAACATGGTTTTCAAAGTCTTTGGAATTTGAACATGTAGAAGGGCCTGATCACAATTGATGTTGTTGCTCCGTTGCCTGTTCACACTGTAATGAAGATGACGTGTCCAATAGAGGTGAATTATCTCACCTTTATCTTATCTGCTTACCATCATGGTAATTTAAGGGTTTGTAATTTGTGAAATTTTCATAGGAAATCACTTCAGACAGTTGACTTCCATCCACGGCTTAGCCTTGAGATAAACACTCCCAAATTAGA
The DNA here is from genome assembly GCF_057382275.1 of Copadichromis virginalis. NCBI lineage: Eukaryota > Metazoa > Chordata > Actinopteri > Cichliformes > Cichlidae > Copadichromis > Copadichromis virginalis. Next base: position 8,823,321 of record NC_140628.1, on the reverse strand, counting down.
AACTGAGGGGAAATGGAATAACTTAAGATGTTAATTGATTTAAATATTTGTAATTACAGGAGTGGAAATGTAAGTCAGTATCTAATATGTACACCTGTGTAGCCAATTTATTACAACACTGGTTTACCATAATCAATAGCGTTCACACTGCACTGCTTAAAAGCCTTTTGGAAAAAGAATTGGAAAACACCATACATATTCATACACATCCTATTCATGTCTTTTTCATTCAAACGCATATACTGGTTACCAGTGCACATCTACAGTACGTGTATTAATGTTACTGTACCATTAAAACAAACTAACAAAAACAAACCCCAAACGGATCCTGAGGCAGTCAGGTAGGATGGAGTCATTGATTCATTTATTTTTTTAATTGAATGATCTTTGTTGTGATCACTGTAACCTAACACAACACATTTTGGTCATTTCAAATTAACATACTTAATTATGCACAAAGGTCACATTGATTTTTACAGGTTAATTATACTTTTGTTTGGTAATAGTGCAATTATATGGTAAAAATTGGTGTCTGTATAAAAAAGGCTGAGCATGACCTTAAAATGAATGTAAGCAGTCACATTCTTTAACTTCCTAAGTCTAAGGTTTTTAAAATGTAGCACAAAAAAAAATATTGTTAATGAGTTACACAAAAGTCGTACATTTCTATTGTCAAAATGTACACAGTGGTTTCAAACAGTGTACTTGGAAACTAACTGATCCAGGGATGTGTCTATATGTAAGGTTTCCTTTCACATGTTAAGGATTTGAAACTGCAGCTATTACGACGTGTCACTTACAGGCTAAAAGGAGCTCACTGGGCTGATTTAGAGTATGCACTTGTAACTTTGCAAAAGTCTTTTCTGTGTTTGTTAACATACAAACCTAAGCCATATTTCAGAGTTTATTAACCCTCCTTAAAGAAACTCTGTAAAGTAGTACCTGCCTTGAGGAGACCTCAGGTCAGCTGGAAGCAACATTATACAACAGGATCAACGAGCTTCTGCCAGTGTGACAGGTTAACTGTGACAGGAAGCTGAACGGAGTAGTTTTCAGTGGATGCTGGAAATGGTATAGACAGTCCTAGAAAGAGCAGTTTGGGTCAAAAATTGTATGTAATTGTAGTCATGCTAGTGATGTGACTGTGTATCAGAATATTGATGATCTCTCACTTCAGTTCAGACTGAAATCTTTAATCGGTGACTCCATTGGCATTTTTAGTCATATCATAAAATACTGGCTACAGGTGTACACCTCAGTGGTTTCTGAGGTTTTTGACTATGCTAGCATGATTAACAGTTGCCTAGTGGTCTTTGCATCACATTGCACAGCAATATTAGCACTTTAGGAATATAACCAGAATTCAACCAGCTAGCAGCCAGTTGAATTGAGTCCCCTCAAGTTGTGCTCATTGACTGATGGCAACATGTTTATGAATTAGACAGTAATTTTTTCCAAACCTCCAACAATGTCTCTGAGAGTGTTTGCAATCAGCCCAAGTCAGGCTTTGCAGAAAGATTGCATCTGGTGATGCCTTGCAATGAAAGGTAGTTGTGAATGTGCAACAATCTCGAGCTCTGAGGTGTAAAGATATCCCAAACATTTTGCTATTAGCTTATTGGGAATCACCTCATTAGTGATTATCTCGAATAATATCTTGTAATGTTATGTTGACTCAACTAAAGATGGTAACAGGCTGCCAGTAACAAAGTGCCTGAGATACAGTTATTTGCAGGTAGGAACACTGGTTTGAGTGGTGAGTCAAGGATGCCACTGAGGTGAAAAAGTAACAACCTAAATACTTTAATCATCTAATTCCACAATATTCCACAATTAAGCAAACACCACATGATTACTTGCACACAATATATTGTAAATTTAATTCTTGCCTTTGAATTTGACCCCAAAAGAAGAAAACAGAATCCTGTGTTCCAAATCTGTAGTCACTAAATACAATATACCATACAAAACCTACAAAATGCAACAATTACAAACATTTTGTTCAACGCTGAACAATTGTACAGTATAAATTTATACAATACTGTTTTTTTTATTTTATTTGGCACTTGACCACAAGATGCTTTCTTTACGTTTTAACAGAAACGATCCACATGACAGCGTTTTTCTTAAAAAAAAAAAAAATCATAAAAAAATAATAAATGTGACACATTATGACAGTATCATTGCAGTAGTTGTGATTCTGTTTGTTGCTCTGCATCTTTTTTCTCTTTACATAAAAAAAACCAAACAGCAGTTATTATACTGAACATTCAAAGCTTTTTCTAATTGGAACATGTTGCAGTTACTGAAACGGCTCGGCTGGGGCCTGGAGGAGGGCGGGGTTACATTCAGGGGTGGAGAAGTTTGGTTTTTCTCTTTTCAGGTTTTCTTTGAAAGCAGAGTGAAGAATAGAGAGACAAAGGAGAGGAGCACGGATTGAAATTATGATATTTATCCTGCGTGTGAGACTGTGGGGCCGCTGCTCACGGTGTGTCACGTGGCGCCGTGTTGGAGACACGATTGGATGGTGATTTAATGATGGAGCTCTCAGCTCTGATAGCTTAGTGCTTGTTTACAGTTGCCTCACTGATGTTGTGCAGGGAAGTCAACCTAAAGAGCTTCTTCTGTAAACCTACAGACGCGTCAGCTTTGTCGATCCACACTCGGTCAATAACACTGACGACACAGAAGCGAGCACAGGGCTGAATAGCGCTACCGTCTTGTTTGATATCCATAAACACACACTAAGAACACACACATGCGTGTAAGTCACATGCATATGTGCTATGTTAGTCTACCCCCCCGTACCCGACAACTGGTTCAACATGCTGCCTTTAAAAACATCAAAAGTGAAGAAAAAGCGGCTTTGTTCTTCACGCAATTAAAAGAAAAAAAGGTTTGCATGCTCGATATCTCGCCACAGCTTAAATAAACAAAGATTTAAAAAAAAAAAAATTATTATTAATATTTCACGACGTTTGTTCATTGAGCACTGAGCGCTCTGGACTACATGGGTTTGCTATACAAATGTAGAGATGCACTTTAAAATATCTACACGGTACTCAAATACTTGTTAAGACTACTTTTCTATTTCTGCCTTAAGCTAGCGCGCGGTGACGGCCTCGGCGTTGCCGCTGCGAAACACAGACAACGGAGCAGAGGGACGCTTTCTATCCTTCAGCGAGACCTCACAAAATGAAAACTACTGATCAGGGTGCTTATGCATAGTAGCGTAATATCACATGTTCTTGTTGGCCCAGCACAAAATATGAAACAAAGTCTATCAAGTCTGCAAAAAAAGAAAAAAAAAATACACAAACACACGTACACACTCTCACAGTAGAAAAGAGGAAAGCGGTACTCGTTCCGAGTGAAGGACAAACTTCACAGGTCTTCTCTGCAGATAAAAATGATCTTGCCTACAGTACTAAACACCATCATCTCTCTCGTGGTCTTGTGCACACTCTGTCTATTATACATGTTAGAGTGATGGAGGCTCTGTGCGGCCCTGGCCGGAGCCTGGGGGGGTTACAGAGAGTCAAGCAAAGACACTGATACAGAGACTCCAGTTTATACTGCGTATGTACAACCTACTGTAAACCTTCTTTAAACTTGGAAATGCCTATAGGAGAACTGAGGAATGCAATTACAATCAGTGGGGTTTAATAACCTGATGGGACATCAGTCTTAGTTGGAGTTCGGAGGGTTTCGGATAAACGGCTTGACAGAGGGGTGTGGGAGGGCTGGGAAATTTGAGAGTGTAGCTCCTGTGGCCATCTCCTGTGTGAAAGTCCTCAGTGCACATTGAAAGGCCTGTCTTCTTCATCCTCATCATCCTGTCAATCTTCATCATCAGACTCTCCACAGTGGAGAGTTGTGGGCATTTAGCACCCCAAAGAAGCACTGTGGAGACACAAATGAAGATCAACAGTCACACACAGGTGCTGACATGTTCAAAATATGGAAGCGTTTTTGATCAACACTTCCGGGCTTCTTCCCACTTCTTCAACCATGTGTTGCAGGCTGGTGTTGTTACAGGTAATATAAAAGCAGTTGAGATGCAATCCCACGTTATCTCATATCTAAATTAAATCTCTAATCTTTTTCCCATTTTTCCCGGTTTGCTGACCGGAAACAAAATCCTACATACTTGAATATGCTATCACATTTTAGAGCAGATTACGCCAGGCTAGGTTGGTAAGATTGCAGTCAATATTCTGTTAACCCTGCGAGGTGTAAGTGATCAGATGTGCTAGCCCTAATCCCACCCTGCAGCTGCGGAGAGCAGCACCAGCCACTGGTGGCAAACAGTGCTTTGCAATATTAAACTAAAATAAATACCTGAAACCCCAAACTCTTTTGAGATTATCTACAATAAAACGCTGAATGTGTTTCAGAACATTTTTGCTTTTGTATGTATTACTTTACATAGTTGAAGCGTATCATTATCACATGAGAAAATGTCTAAAAAGCTCCTGTTACAAACGTGTCCACAGCAGAGACAACATCAGCATGTCTATTATTGTTTGCATGAAACTCCTTATAACTGCGCTGTTACAGTTTGATGTTTGCACTTTCAACACAAGCTGAAACAGAGACTCAGCGAGGCTGCGTCTTGCTGCTAGCTCATCTTAAATTGGTCATGTGACTTGGACGCGCCGTTTGATTCCAGAGGGTTACATCGACTGAGAGCCTCTCGATCTGTTTATGACAGTGAATTAAAACAGAGCATTTAATTCTGTTTTAATTGAATTAAATATAATTACTACCAGATACATCTGCTAATTCATTTTCAGAACAGGCCGTACTCGCTCACGGTACATTTCGTGCTTCCTCGCGTTAACTTTCTCTCACTGGTCGTTTGTCGGTTCAGTTCTGTTTTGTACTGTGCTGAACTTGGACTGCTATTAACTGGCAACAACACAAGAGGCCAGAAGTTCAAAACAACAACAATAACAACAATAAGTGTGTTCTTCCACACGTGAACTCTTATTATGAAGGAGTAATGTGCGCCCTCACACATGCTTCACAACACGTTTCTAATGTTTTGCTGATAAGGCGAAGTGGAGGAGAGACATTTGATGAGAAAGAACTTAACAGAGGATTCTTCTTAAGGGGCTTGAATTTCGTATTATACTTTTTTCTTGCAAACACACCTACCTATTCTAGCATTTACTTGCAAATTCAAAAGCCTGACTACAAAAATATGGTAAATGGCCTGTATTTATATAGCGCTTTACTAGTCCCTAAGGACCCCAAAGCGCTTTACATATCCAGTCATCTACCCATTCACACACACATTCACACACTGGTGATGGCAAGCTACATTGTAGCCACAGCCACCCTGGGGCGCACTGACAGAGGCGAGGCTGCCGGACACTGGCGCCACCGGGCCCTCTGACCACCACCAGTAGGCAACGGGTGAAGAATATTTGCGTGCTCTGCATTTCTTGGGCGTCTTGTTATCCTTGGTGGCTGTGGGTGCCATAAATAGCTGCAGTCGTGTGCAATAGCTTGTTTTCTTAGTGTGAAGTGTTGTTTTTGCTTCTCGTTTGCAGTTTGAATATTTATCCCAGGTAGAACCCCCCCGTTGCTTTTTCCTTCGGTAGTTAGATTTCCGTTCATGGTTCCAGATTGAGACTAACGTGTTTCCTTCTCTCTGCTTCACGAGAGTCAAATTCCTTTTATCCTTTGATGTTGTTTTAATCATCCATCCATCCATCTTCATCCGCTTTATCCGGGGCCGGGTCGCGGGGGCAGCAGCCTAAGCAAAGAGGCCCAGACCTCCCTCTCCCCAGCCACCTCCTCCAGCTTATCCGGGGGAACACCAAGGCGTTCCCAGGCCAGCCGAGAGATATAATCTCTCCAGCGTGTCCTGGGTCTGCCCCGGGGCCTCCTCCCGGTGGGACATGCCTGGAACACCTCACCCAGGAGGCGCCCAGGGGGCATCCTTGTCAGATGCCCGAACCACCTCAGCTGGCTCCTTTCGATGTGGAGCAGCAGCTGCTCTACTCTGAGCCCCTCCCGGATGGCCGAACTTCTCACCCTATCTCCAAGGGAGAGGCCAGCCACCCTTCGGAGGAAGCTCATTTCTGCCGCTTGTATCCGCGATCTCGTTCTTTCGGTCACTACCCACAGCTCGTGGCCATAGGTGAGGGTAGGGACGTAGATCGACCGGTAAATTGAGAGCTTCGCTTTTACACTCAGCTCCCTCTTCACCACGACGGACCGGTGCAACGTCCGCATTACTGCAGCTGCAGCCCCAATCCGTCTGTCGATCTCCGGCTCCCTTCTCCCATCACTCGCGAACAAGACCCCGAGATACTTGAACTCCTCCACTTGGGGCAGGAACTTGTTTTAATCAGTCTAATTAATTCAGTCTAATAACCTGAGGTGCAAACTGTGATCCAGTGATGAGAATAACGGCATGTCCACATCTATTCACAGCTAAAGATGGGAGGGGAAAAGGAGTCTGTGTATGGGTATCACCACAATCTCACAGGATGTAGACAGGATGCATTGTTTTTTTGCCCTTTGTTGGCACAACCAGTTTCAGTTCTGAGTCCAGAGCTTTGTTTATCAGTCTGCAGGATCTCTTTGGTCAATCCAACGCTCAGCTGGCACAAAAATGCCAGTTGTTTGACATTTATTTGAGCTAATGTATCACATTCATCTGTCAGTCACAGCCACAACTATTAAAATTTAAAGTTTTTTAAAGCAATGGATTTTTAAAATAGCATAGCATTTATATTTGCACACATTAACAGAATTATTTCCGAAAAAACAAAAATGATCACAACCAACATTATTAGTCCCCAGAATAAGTCAATCACTGGAACTCTGCACAGGAATGGACTGTGAGGTTGCAGACCAAGAAAAACTCCACTTCTGCAGAAGAGAACAACTTCAAGCCTGAGTCAAGTATGTTAAGGACAACACGGAAGAAGATTATGCTTACTGGAAACATCCGCTTTGGAAAGATGAGATGAAACTAGAGCTCTTTGGTAACACTCTTTGGGATGCTTCAGTGCATCTGGAACTGGGAATCCTTTCAATGTGGAAGGAATCATGAAGAAAGAAGCCTATGTGAAGATTTTCAGAGAAAACTTCAAGCAGTCACCAGCAAAACCGGCTCTGGGTCATCGCTTTGACGTTCAACACAACGACTGATGAAGAACTACCTCCGGAAGACCAATGTGAACATTAATGGCTTTCTTGCACAAAGCCCATATTGAAAATCTGTGGGGTGAACTGAAGACCATGAAATATGGAGGAGCTTGAGAGATTCTCCAAAGAAGAATGTGCTGGGATTGCTCAGGAGACGTGTGTGAGGCTTGCTGGAAACTTCAACAAATGACTGTAGGCTGTGAAACAGCAAAAAGAGTTTTGATATATTTTAATTCATATTATCCAGGTGATTGAGAATAAAGTCTGCAGTGTTTTTTCTGTGCAAAATACATTTGGAAGAATCTTCCAACATCTTAAAGCTTTTAGCATGAAAAATTCTGTCTGGTTATGCTCTACAGCAGCTCTGTGAGAAAGGACGGCTGGGGAAACCTACAGAAATCATCATCAGCTGTCAGCTGCAGGGAAGAGTGCAGAGGTGATGATGACACGACAATGATTCTCACAGTGCTATACACAAACACTGAGAACTGCCAGGCTTCTCTTTCTCCACTGATTTCAACACACCACAACCTCATCTTGTGACACTCTGCTGTCAGATTGCTGTTGTAACTCATCTGTTGACTCACAGATCTCCTCTTCACATTATCTGATTCTTGGCTCTCGAAGTTACAGCTGACACCGGGAAGGTTTGTCTTGTAGTGCCGCAGGTCCTGCTGAAAGCTCAGAACCATCAAGACAGAAAAAAAGAGAGAGGTGCTCACAGAAACATTGTAGCTATCCTACACACGGGGGCTTTAAAAAGAAGAAGCTTCTTCTGAGCATCAGCACCTGCTCCAAAATACCAGGCCACCTCCTACAAAGTCTCTCATGTCAGTCCATGAATTACATGCAGCCACAAAGTCACTGACACTGTGGATGACCCATCCCACATCCTACACTGCGCACGCAGCCTCGGAATAGATTCCCTCCAGCAGACGTCTTCTCTGCCTGCAAGGCAAAACCGCTCGTAGGAGAAGCGCGTTTGTTCCTGAGGTTGAACCTCAGCCCTCCACCGATCCGACCACACAGCAGCACCGTCAGCGCGAACAGCACGACTCTAAACTGAGCACTCTTTGTTGGATCGGTGTTTCTTTTTTACACTCTCAAGTTTAAATTTACATTTAACTTAACTTTAACTTCAAAGACAGAGACAGAAGTGAATTTTACTGCTTAAAGGAGCCTTACAGGTTGTGTCGATGCCTCAGATTTAGAACTGTCCAGCACTGCTGGGGTCACACTGCAACAGGCGCACGATGGAGGGGTCGCTCTTTGCTCCTTTGATGAACTCTTCCAGAGACAGTTTGCCTGAAAAAAATCAGAACAGAAATGATCTTTTTATCATTCATATTTACGTCCACAGCATAAAGCTGAAGAAGAAAGAAGCATATATACCAAAACAGTGTGAGATAAAGTGCAACACACTGGTGAAGAAAATCCTCAAACAGGAAATGTTCCTGCATTTGTCTGGCAAGTGTGACTGTGTTGAGTCCATTAACATTTTAAGTGAGATTATAACAATTTCAGGGTTAATCTCTTATGCTTATTTGGTAGCATCTTTAGTTCAGAGGCTTTACAACATGAACGGTACATCCTAATATGTTCCACTTCTCACCAAAAGGTGGCAGTGTTGAGACAGGTCCTCTCTTCTCTGATCACTAACAGACAGACTACAGCTATCTCCCCACGAGTTGCTCTCCACTTGTGATTCTCATTACAAGAAGTAAAAGACTCTTCCATGCTTTAGTCATTGCGCTCTCTTGCTCTCGCATCATCTTGCTCCCATTTTTCTCCCTTTTCCTCTCCATCACTGCCCCACCCAGCACCATCATCCATCTTTCTCTTCCTCCTGCCTTATTTGTGCCTCTCCTGTGCTGAAGGATCACGACACAGAGCATTACTGATGCATCAGAGAGCTGCACAAGCATCCAAGTCTAACTGTGTGTGAATCTCAAGTGTGACGTATGTGAACGGTGCTGGCAGAGCAGAGCTTCTTTATCTCGTATTAAAGAAGACTTTGGTGACAGCTAATCAGGTGGTAGTTGGATGGAATCACTCAAACAACAAACTTTTCATCCAGAGTGATAAACATCCTAAAGCAATTATCAGTGAGAGAGATCAAAGATCAATACACAGTTTATAAACTAGGCTGTGTGAAGTGTGGATAATTTCATGCTTTTATGCTGAAAGTTAAAACTACTGGAAGTAAATGCTACATCAGAGTACTTCTTACCGTCTCTGTTGGTGTCCATCTGCCTGAAGATCTTCTCTGTCCTCTTCTCAGGTGTCGACTCATCCTCGGGCATCTTCATCACGGACGACACCATCTTATATATCGCCTACAGAGAGACACACACAGTAAGGTCAGATGAGCCGGGTACTAATTTATGCCTTCAGCTGTAGAATCTCACACACATTTGAAAATGATTGCAGCTGACAGGCGTGATTCTGGCCGGCATTTTTCTATTGGTTGACACGACTTTTCATTGTCGCAGCAGATCTGCTGAAACCTCTTGTCTGCTTCTGCCTGCGTGTATCTTGCGTTATGTGATTGGAGATGTTTAGTGTCTTTTTAAAAACATTTACTGAATGCTTTATTGCTTATTTTCACTGCTGATTAAACAATGAACAGCTGAGTGTGAGGTCTGTTTTGCAGGCTGTAGATAATGTATGGCAAAAGGAGGGATTTCTGACGCAGTCTATGTGCTGAAGATTTTGACCTGTTCAGTTTTGTAAGAGATCGTCTATTCTATTTTTGTAACTAGGAGACTTTCTGGGTCATTATAAAAACTCTACTACAAAACTACAGTTTGAATAGCTCACTCCCTGCTTTTTTAAAGGTTACCACATTTGCAACTACATAATCTTACTTTTGGACACCACTAGAGTAGCTTTGCATAATTCGCAGTTCATAACAATGCTTATTTAAACTAAACATTGTGATTGGCTGTCCCTCGCACATATACCCCCTGGTTTGTCCATCCATTCGTCCTTTCACTTAACTACTTATCCAGAGAGTCCCCTGTGATATTTGCTTTATTGATATTAGGGACATTTATGGTGACAAACACGCCGGTTATTGAGCATATTTCCACAGTATGTCCACCTGTTCAGAAGTGATTCCAATATGCCAGCTTGTTGCACTGCGTCGCCGCGCTGTGACTGCGTATTTGCGCTTTAGGTAGCGAGGCTTGGAGACCAACACGCAGTCTATTTATCAGTGTTGTGTCTCCTTTGCTTTCTGTTGCATTGCAGGCTGTTTGGCAGTAAACAGTGAAATCACAGCCCACTCTGTCTCTAATAAGGAGGCGGTTTTGAGGGGAATGGGAGCTGACATGTGAACAGATGAGGGATGATTGTGATTACAGTGCAGCCAGAGCTTTATATAGGTGCTGGTTATGCTGCCTATTACCAAAGCGGCAGGGCAGCTCGGGAGTTCAGGGACAAGAAGCAGCCAGAGTGACTTCACTTTGGAGATGGGTCTGTTATTAATTGGCATCCTTCGAGGTGCTGTGAGTAAAGTGAGCTGGTGTTGCATGTTAGGGATTTAGCTGCTCATCTAATCCAGCGAAGCAACACGCTGTACAATAAGCTCACATTTCTAAATCCCCAAATTACAAGCAGCCAGTAAGAAGTGAAGCGACGTGTGAAGCTAAGGACGCTGAGCCCAAGAGAGTCGGAGGATTTTTCTTCAGAACTTTCTAAAAGGATGATTCTGTGAATACGATACTTGGAAATTCCACCTTTTGGTTTTTCCAGTAAACTATTGTTTGCTTCAGCTTCATCAGGGAACAAACTATACTGGTCTGTGCACTCAATTTGGTTGCCCCAACAACCTTTGTAATAATTGGATTCGTTTGGTGTGTTTCATGTTTTGAACAGGCTCTATATAAGAAGCCAACACCAGAGGACAATCTTCTACTTCTTATTTTAAAGGTTTAATCACTGCTAACCAACTAACCTCGGCCCTTCCTGTCTCACTTACGACTTCACTGAAGATGACATCATTCAACAGCCGAGGCATCTTTTTCTTTGGAGCTCTGTTGCAAGTAGGAGGAAAATACCGCAGAACAAGGACTACCAACGAGAGCTTTAGCTTCACTGGGCCTTGGATTTCAGCAGTTATAAATTCATTTTTTTTCCCGGCTGAGAACCATGGCCTCGACTAATAGTCGAATATAGAAAAAACCAGAAGGGGCGTGTTTGGAGGTGTTGTCTCCTGAAATTCAGATAATTTATCTCCAATTACAATGAAATTACCACAGAAATGAGAGATTGTTCATTATTCTTAAGCTTCCTTTTAAATGTGCTCATACGTTATTTCATTAGACTGACATTTCAAATTAGGAAGTGTGTCATCAGTGACAGTTGTTCATTGGAAAAGTGAGTATTTTTTCCTACATAGTCACACTTTTTGTTACTGCAAATTTTCTAGAAATACTGTGATAAATTTAGAGGCTATATCGCTACCTGTCATGTTACTGAATAACACCGGCTTTACCCGAGTTAGCCTCCTAAACCAAAAGTAAAGCCAGTTCCTCAGCCTTTGTCTTTCTTCCCCTGCATCCAAAGACAACAATCTTTGTCTTAATAAGTCAGGTCTTTCTGTGGTCTTTCTCTTCACATATGACACCCTGCCAAATGCTGTATCCTCCCTACAGTAATTGCCTGTCTCCATATCAACTCTCACTTCCCACTCTTACTTTGGATTCTTTTTATATCTCCTGGACTTAGCCTGGGCATTTTTTTCTCCTCCGCCAGTAAATTTCTTATAATTTATCTGTAGCACCTGTGTAGGTTTCTTTTTTTTTAAATTGTAGAGTCAAGCTTCAGCCATCTAAGTAGTACCCATTGTGCAGCCTGAATGTCACAGGGAGAGAGAAGGCTCTTTCATGTGCCTTGAGCAAGCACACAATAATGTCTCCAGTGAAGCCAGAAACAAAGGCACAGGTGTGTGAGGGCAAATACAGAGAAAAAGACCTAGCCACTTGTAAGAGTGAAGGAGAAGAAAAGCAGGATTGCATAGGGCTCTTGGTTTTTACCTTCCCTCCGTATAATACAGGAAATGATGTGAAAAAGGCACCATTGACAGAGGAAGAAATGCAAAGAGTGAGGGAGGGCTTCAGCTTGGTCAGACTTATTTGTGGAGCCGGCTGAGCACCGTTTGAGTTGGTCAGCAGTAGCTACACAAACACAACACAGAGTCTCTCGTATCACCCTCACACCATAGCTGAATATGTTTCCCACGGCGACTTTATCCGCCCGAGCAGCCGTCTATTCATCTACTCTGCTATTCTGTTCAGTCCCTAAATTACTAGTATGAATGCTCTCTGCCATCTTCTTTTTTGCCAGTGGAGACAATGGACGTCCCTCTGTGCTCGTCTGCTCTGCTGAAGGCACCTGGTTTCAGATGAAAGGTAGACAGAGGGTAGATATCAACTATTGATGAGACAGAGTTCAGATTTTGTCATTATCTGAAAAGGATGATCCGGGCTGGCGGTGATCCATCTAATTCAATTACTCTCACAGCAAAGATAATTATGATCATCACCAACATTTACACACTCTCTGCAGGAGAGAGCATTAGCTAGCTGGGAAAAGCTGGAGCTCCCAGGCACAATGGCGAACGGAGGCGAGAGTGCATGGGAAATATGAAGACCACAGTGGGGGAACAGACAGGGTCCTTAGAGTGAAGCACTGGCAAGTGATATTAAGATAAGATATTCTCACATGAATATAGAGGAGAATATGAATGATCACAAAAGAAGACAGAAGAGCTTGTGTGATTATTGTACTTGAGTGAACAAGGCTCTGTTTGGATGACGTTCAGCATGTTTAACATACGTCCAGCTAGTTTTGACCATTACTACGCCACCATTTGTACATGTGAGGTTGAAGACACTGTCTTATCTTTAGAGGTATTTGGTAAAGCACATTTAAAACGTGATAATGGTGCTAGATTCAGCCATTGGACCAACAAGGTGATTGCAATTCATTCTGAGCTAGACAATAATGTATATAATAAACCAAGCAATACATGGGAGCTGGTGCTGGTGGTGCTACTTGGAAATATCAGGGAACCAGAAAGGTCTACAGGCACTTGGATGCAGGGCTACTACTGTTAATCCTTCACCATTATCACCAGGACACAGATACACAGGAGAAAATGAATGCATTTACCTTTATGAGTCACCTGTCGGATCTGCCGTCTGATTCTACTGGAAGCAGCGTGTGACTGTGATCACACTAATCTGAAGGCTTTAGTCAGATTCAAGGATTCTTTTTTAACTTTAGCAATTCCTTTTAAAGGTCTGTCTGAAACCTTTTCTCTAAAATAACGTTTTCAAAATCAGAGGCAGAGCCTGGAGCTTCCAGACCCCTCTTCTGTGGAACCAGCTCCCAGTCTACCTTTAAGCTTAGGCTTAAAACTTTCCTCTTTGATGAAAGTTATAGTTAAGGCTTAAGGTTTCCCTGAATCCTCCCATAGTTAAGATGAAATAGGCCTAGCCTGCTGGGGGCTTACGCTTATGCCGAGTGTTTCTTTGTCCCTCACCTCACCTATGTGTTCATACATGTAATTTTCAGCAGTTATTAAACTCTGGCTTACTCTCTTATGATTTGCCTTTTATCTAATATCTCTCCTCTTTTTCCTCAGCTGGTCACGGGCCATGGCTGCCCCTCCCTGAGCCTGACTGAGGTTTCTTCCTGTTAAATGGGAGTTCTTCCTTCCCACTCTCACCAAGTGCTTGTTCACTGTCTTATTGTTGGGGTTTTGTTCTAATAATGTGCGGTTTTATCTTACAATATAAAACACTTTTGGGCGACTGTTGTTATGAATTGGCGTGATTTAAATAAAGCTGAATTAAACTGAATTAAAGCAAGCCTTTTCTCTGCAGAGGCAAGGGGCCCTAAACCAGACCACAAGCCAAAGACGAAAATAGATGAACATAGCGTGCACGTCTGCACGTGACACTAAAAAGTTAAGATGGCACAGAGTTCTTCATAATCATGCACTTCTTAAAGCGTTACCATTTGCAACATACTTGCACTCACACGTGCTCCTTCAAAATTCATTCATATTCACATCAGCTGAATAGACGCGAGCATCTGAGTCACTGCTTTCTGTTCTTTTGTCCTTGTGAACAGTGACACCTTTTACTGGAAAATGGGCAGAGGGTTTATGGCGTCAGTGTGTAGAAAGAAGTGCCAGTGTGAAGTCTGACTAATAGTGGTCTTAAAGTAATGGGACTAATTTAGCCTTGAATCAATGATAGGTGAAGCAACACAGCCTGGCTAGCTCAGGTTTAAGGCATTGTCATGTAAACGGTGGTTCAGATTGTGCTGAGAGAAAGTAAAGCCACCATGCATTGGTGAAAAGAAAATCAATTATATTCACAGCACTTATTATTATAGATGCCAGAATGAACATTTTTAGGGCAACAAAGAGTTAATCCACAGCACGCTGGATGGGATGACTCATAGAGACCACCCCAAACACAAATATCATCAAGCTGCCTTGTGCCGTAAACTATTCAGACCATGTTAGCACGTATCAGTTTTTATTTCATTACAATTATCCACCAATATATCACTGCTTAATTCCTTTTAGTCACCTCCTCCTCAGCCATATAGAGCCATAGTAACACACACAGATGTATAGTCACAAATGCGCACACACTGCATTCCTTTTGGGTTAATCTGTAAAAAATAATTGCTTCTTCTCATTGCTTCCTGTTCTTCCTCCATCCCGCCTTCCCCTCATTATCAGGATACACAACATAAATGGCCTGTTTTGAAAATGGCTCACACACTGAAGATCTGATGAGAGTAATTTGAGTGAAACTGCAGTGGGAGAGACTGGCCGGCATGTAATTGTGAAGGAAGTCAAATATAAACTGTGTTTGTGCGTGTGTACATGAAATAGTCTGTTTACACGAAAGGCTTTTGCAGGAAATGCCACCCACGCTCGGCTTTTATCCTGCTTTTCTGTCTTAAAGGTGAGCTGTACCTGGCTACACGGATCAGAAAGCAGCTGTTGAATTTTTCACAGAAAAACAAAATGTGGCTTATTTCAAAATGATCAGAGTTTGTATTGCATTTCATCTGTTTCTTTTATTTCCTTTTCTTTCTTGGACGTTTGAAAGTCTGCATAGTGTGCTGCGCTTTTTAGTCTGCCTTCATTATCTTAATAAATAACAACAGGTGAGCAAGCAGTGTGATTTAATACAGACGTGCCTCCTCATCTGCCCAGCGCTGTAGCTTATTCTGGTGAAACATGCACTCAAACATGACAGGGCAAGAAATAATAGAACCTGCAAGCCAAAAGGATACTGAAAGCGATGTAGCCAGTGTGGATTAGGCTGAGCCCGAGTTCCATTTGTTCCTGTAAAAGGTGTGGAGCAGAGGGAAAATCTGCTCTTCTCCTATCATGACAGGGCTACAAGCCATATATAAGATGGAGCTGAGCTAATTAATCTCTGACTGTTTCCAAAACTGCTTTTACTTGGCAGCACAATGAATGTTTCCAATCAATCCAAGTGTACCTTTTAAGTACACTGACATTTTAATGCTGGCAATAAATAAGGGCCTGAATGACGTAGCTCTCAAAAATCATGTCAATGTGGAGTCACATCCAGCACCATGAAGAGTGCTGGAGGCCACAGTGATGTTAGATGTTCTCCTTGGTAGGAAATTTTCTGTATTTTAGACACTTTTCCACAATCTACACAGAAGACTCACCTGCACAATCTCCAGCATCTCAGCTTTACTGATGTACCCGTTCCCGTCCAGGTCGTACATACTGAAGGCCCATTTCAGCTTCTGCTCCAGCTTGCCGCGCGACGTCACACTCAGCGCGATGATAAACTCCCGAAAGTCTATTGTCCCATCCCCGTTAGCGTCGAACGTGCGGAAGACGTGTTCGGCGAACTTTGAAGCGTCTCCGTAGGGGAAGAAGTTACCGTAGATCTTCTTGAACTCCTCCATGGAGAGGTTCCCGCTGGGGCAGTCCCTGAGGAAGCCCTTGTACCACTCCTGGATCTCGTGCTCGGTGAAGTCGGTGCTCTCCAGCAGGTCCTGCATCACCTCAGGGCGGAGCTTGCTGTTCTGCTTCCCCATGTCGTCGGTCCTGTCAATCACTCAGCTCACAGCTGGGAACACAGAGAAGACAACGAGCTTGATTTTGAGATGTGACAAAAGTAATAATGTATTTTCTAGTGCTTTTAGCGTTAACCGCTGCAACCATCTTTGTATTTTCCCATAACTCCATGAGTCATGTTACACATCCACGAAGAACAAATGTCTATTAGTGTGAGACATTCAATGAAAAAACGTTTTGCAAGGGCGACTGTTGCATACATTTTTCCACTGAAGAGTTGCTCAGTTTAGACCTGTGCTGTGTTATCAACTAGTAAAATCAAATGTGTCTGTTTTTCTTTATAAAGCACAAGTTCATATTTGGACTATCAGCTACACAGATGAGCTAGCTGCTGTCTCCTTTAGTAGCTTCGCCTGATATGAAGCAAAAATGTAAGCAAGCCCCTCAGACGTTACGTTGATCACTCCTTTTTTAAAACTAATGGAACTTTCCATGGAAAGTAAAAATAGCTCTGTGGACCCTGAGTGCACACAGCACCAAAAGTACATGGATTTAATTACTCTATAAAATCTCCGCAAACACACTTAACTGGCTTAGATGCGCTGGAAGGAAAAGGCAGTACAGTCAAATGATTTGGAGACTGATCTGCTTAACAAACATCGTTCAGATTCATAACCTCTCGAGAAAGACAATTTCTCTATTGTCTTCCTGGAACTTGTGATATCAGTGTTTGCGGTCCAGGGCCCGTATCCCTAAAGATTCTGAGAATCCTCTCAGAGAGCTCCTAACTTAACCTAAAAATTCCTTGCCAGGAGTTTTAGCTTAGAAGTGATTCCAGAACATTTTCAGTGAACTCTGAGCAAGCAATGGATGGAAAATCCTATCTTAGTGAGGAGGTGTGGTTGACCCCGTTGCTAGGTATGAGTCATCATTTCAAAAGCCGTGATTGGTTGATCCTACAAGTTTGATGGAAATGAGCTTTTGGTGATAATGAGCAAAGGATGTACCCTCAAATCAATAAACATATTATATACTCTAATCTTATGCTGACTGTAATTGTAAATAATATTTCACATTCAAGAAAATATCTGGAAAATGAATAGTAAGCTGTAGGGGTTATAGCCAGTAGAATCTAAAATATGTGAAAACTTAAACTCATTACACCCTGTTCAAATAATGATTCGTGTCTTATTTGCTCATATTAATATCCTAGCTGGCATATTTTGTACTTTCACTCCCATATGGACCCCGTTGAAAACAAGATGGCCTATCTCAAGAGGCTGTCCTTAATGAAGTAGAAATCACAACGTTACAAGTCCAGTGTGGTCTTAACGAGGGTAACACGGCTCAGCTTTTAGCAATGTCTGTGATTGCAGACCCAAGTCATCACTGCTGCATTGTTGCATTTTCCCGGTTGCCAAATACCTCGGGGTTGTGATTACTTTCGTCTCCGGTGTAATAGCGTTGTGGCGTCGAGTTGGTGAAGTAATTGCATCTCTAAGGAGATCCACCACAAACATGATTCCTGCACGATCCAATCTGTAGCATCTCAATAATTCCCTGTCATCCAGTGTTTGCAGGACATCTCTCCTGCCTCTTCTGTTGGCCATTTTGTGCAGCTGCTTAGGGGAACTCCTAAGCCACTAAAAGTCCTCTTCCCTGCTCTTAGCAGATCTCGCCTTAGGAGCCCTTTTAAGCGCTAGGAATCTTGAGGAATAGCTTTTATATTAACTGGGATTGTCGTGTCACTTTTAGGGGAAATTCTAAGAAAACGTCATGACTCTGAGAATTTTCTTAGAATTTGGCCGCTAGGAGCCACTTTTTGCACAAAGATTCTTTAGGGATACGGGCCCAGATCTTTATAAAGAGGTTAAAGCTTTACGATCCCCATCTGCAGGCTCTGAGCTGAAATGTTCATGTAAAATGAGAATGTTTACTTAAAGTAGCGACAATGATGATTCATTAACTGGGCCTTTATTTGAGCTAGAGCAAATGGACCATTGTATTACTTTTAAGACAGTAAAAGCGACGGCGCTCATAAAAGCTGCTCATTAGATTTCGTGTTGAGCAATTGGTGACTGCTGGCTAAGAAGATCATGAAACTTCTCAGGGAGCTGATGTTTATTTGTGTATTTACTTTATTCTTTTATGTGTCTTTAAATCACCCAGTATTTCACCGTTTCCTAGTTAGGCTATATAAAATGAAAATGCTTAACAGCTGGGTCATTCAAATACCCAAGCACACTGTTTCTTCTTAAAATGTCCACTCCCAAGCACAATCGTGTTATATAATGCCACTTTTGTTTTGTCTGCACTGCAGTCAATTATGATATTATTTCTTGATGACGCGTTATTTATTTTCTTTCTTACTGCACTGGAGACTCAGTAAGGCATGGAAATACTAACAAATACAGCTTTTAAGTGGTCTTATCTGCCCTTTTGGTGACACAAACAGGAAGTGCTTGCTCCTAATCTCAGAGAGATTGCGCTCTCATTACACTAACTATAGTGTCAGTGTGTATGTGAGTGTACAATATATGCACAGGCATATTTTTCAGTATGAATGCAATCAAAGTATATTTAGAAGTACCAAGCTATGGTGACTGCATATGCTTTGGAATTCATGTGTTGAGGCTGTGTACATTTGTGTACAGTATATATTCAGCTCTGTGCGATGTGCTGTTAGGCCTGCCTTGGCCTGCACTCTGAAAAGGAAATGAGTCACTTATGTCCTCAAAACCACCATGAATAAAAGCATGTTTTAGGAAACCATAGGAAATGAAAGCCTCTTTTTTTACGTCACGACGAACAGCTCGTTCACAGTACTGAATACTGCAATCTCAGAGAGAAATGAGAAGCAAAAAAAGAAGGTGACTTCTTTGCAGTCCCACCCACCAGCAAGTTCAGGTCATATCAAGGTATGACTAAGGCCGTCACCAAGGAAAAATATCCCCAGTGTAAGCAAGGCTATTTGAGAAGTGATAAGTTAAGTGAGTGCTGAATTATCTGAGCTGCAGCCGTGCTCTAAATCATGGTACAATAACCAGGCAGGCGCTATAGAACAGCTACCACTTCTCTTCAGTAAACATGGCGATGAAAAGTGCCCTGATGCTTGGGGTGCTATGGTCATAATCAACTGCTTGAGTACCATGTGACTGATGACACTTATACAATCGCCTTTGTTTACTTTTTATTAAACGACTTCTGCTAACACGTAGGGCACAACAAAGAACTGCAGTGGACTGAAAATGTGGGCCGGGGAGATGTTAGCACATACAGCATGCGCGCTATAATCCCAAAGTATGAATTCTGACAAAAGTTAAACAGGACTAAATGGTCAAAAACTTTACAGCGGTGTCAAAGAGTATGCAGGGCTTGAACTTCTCTCCTTTTTGTTTGTCACACAGCTGTTTCTCTAGCTTTTCTGTGAGCAACCAAACGCAGCGGTACGAAGGCCTACGGCAAGAGAATGTCCCCATATCTAAACAATTATCACGTCTTGCCTCATGATATTACAGCTGGCTTTTTCTCTCCGAGTGGCCAATATAAACACTGTATTTCCAACATGGTCAGACACCACAAATTCATTTTCTTTTTCTTTCCAACTGCTCTAAAAAACAGCAGCTATGCAAGCAGCACTAAAGGTGGTCCTAAGCCCAGCTGCACTTTGAGCTACATTCTTAAGATGCGAGGCCGACATCTTAAGATGTCTACGGAATAAAGATGCAACAGCAAGATGTCCATTATAATTTCAGGCCTCAGTGAGACTGGATGCATTCAGACTTATATCATGTTCAATGTTGCAAACAAGATCAGAAGTTTTACAATTAATATTTAAGGGAACATGAATCCAGCAGCAGGTAATGGAAATAACATTGGCATTTATCCAGTATATATACTGGGAATTGTGCGTGTCTTTAGAGAATTTCACTGCAACCTATCACATATGGTAGATATTACACTGTGAAGGTGTAACATCTACCATAGAGAGATGCTGCTAATGTAACCAAATGTGGCTGCAAAGCTTGTACAGAATATGAAACATTAAGCTATTTGTTTCTACACCAAGTCTTTAGTTACAATTTTGACACTATTCGGAAATAAAAATGAAGCAGTGCTTACTTTCAGGTGGTTTCTTCAGTGTGCAATGGTGCACTCTCTTTTATTAGATGATTCATAGAAAGAAATACATTCAAGGCCTTTAAAATTAAATGAAAGGAAATGACGGACACATGTGATTTTTCATTTTTCTTCTTTGAAGCAGGTGAAGCTGAACAAAGGTTTTGGTTGAATAACTTTCAAAAGCTCTGACTTAGTGCCAATTACCACACTGACCGAATGTCAGCAACGGACCCTCGGAGCGGTTGCACCAGAGTCTGTCGCCAAGCACTTCACCTAATGAAATCCACAGCCGTGACCCTGTCTGCTGCTCTAACACCAGCCTGCGTACACACACAGACACATGCACACTTACAAATCTGTAATTAGTGACCCACTGTGCCCTGTCACCTGCTATTTCCAGCGCGTACATATACGCTCACACAGCCCACTCACCCCACACACCGCTGCAGCCATGAAACCACTCTGCCAGTCCCGATGACATGCTTAGCCAACCGAGGATGCTCCTGGCAACCCACTTGATGATGACATGGATTTTCAGCTGAAGCCTGTATGTGTTTTTTTCTGGACCACTGGAAGTTCTACGTTTTGTGGTGGTTTCATCTTCATGTGGTCTTTTTTTTAATGACCAAAAAGTTCCTCAAGGAGAGAAAAAACAAAACTGGCTACTTCTATAATGGATAGCGATTCTTGCGAGTAACATTATCATTAATAAATTCGTGTTATTGAAAAGTGATTTTCGCTATCCTTGGTAAAAATACACAAAGGGGAGTGTAAAACTCTGATCTAAAGGCCTGGCAATCCTTAGGACAACAAATCAGATAGATGTCTATGTATATGTACTGCAATGTGCACAAAGGATTGACAGCAGCTGACATTAAAACGAGTAGGCACTGCTGAGTGACAGGACACGTGTCAGAGCGTCTCAAGGCTGCTGCATCCTTCAGTGTGCTCTTCAGAACGTCAGACAGTGGAAAAGCTGGTTTCTTGCATTTCAGGCTGGGGGTGCTAAGTCCTCATAATATGTCCTCCAAAAAAGCCTACACTCTTGTGTTAGATAGGCTAATAGATGGTCCCATTTGAGTTTTGGGCTTCTTCTAAGCTTTACTGTAAGCTGTAGTTCCAAGCATGCCTAGGAACCCACTGTCATGAGCAGATTATCTACTGTGTGGAAGATGGATAGTGGTCCTGGATAGTGGATCCAGGCCAACGTTAGTGATTTTTGCTGGATTTTAAGACGTTTAAACTCTAGCAGTGACCTGTAGTAGTCGAAATTTTTCAGGTTTTCATCCTAGATGTCTTTTTATGATAATCAGTTGCAGGTTAAGCAAACAGGGTAAGGATCTTATCTTGGTTTCTAATTACTACACATGGAAAACCTTGAAGGTAATGTAGTGACATCCAATTTCAGCCTCAATGTAAACACAGGGATTAAGTGGTTCCAAGGCACAATGGGGGCTTGGCTTAATCACTGACACTGGGTAAGAGGTAGGCTGTGTGTTGGACATGGCGTCGGTCCAGATACTAACACTCAGACCTTCACGATCACATCCTCACCTCCGCTGCTAGGATCACCAATTAATCTAACATGCATGTCTTTGGATTGTTTGAGGAAACTGGTGCGCTTGGAGAGAAGCCACGCAGGCACAAAAAGTTCAAGTGAGAGCATCAAAGACACTTTTACTGTTGAATATGACTTCAGAAATTGACTTCTACTTCATCAGTTGATTTATTTTAGTTGTTGTAGGGAGAGGGAGACAGCAGCTGCAGCATTCTTTAAACACCAAATGAACTATCATTCAAAATGAGCACAGTCATTCAGATTGAAGTAAAGTCTATGCACATCTGGTTGACTACGGCTTGGATTCACATTCACAATTTACAGTCCTTTCAGCTTTGCTGAAGAGACTTTCTGATCACTTCCCCGGTGGACAAAATCATTTCTTTGTAAAACAAAGGTTGCAATCAAACTGTATGAACATGTTTATGAGACAAGTGAAAGAAGAGAATACATATTCAGTAAATATTTGTAGTATCGATATGAATCTTATAGAGTCTTTCATCTTTTTCCTCTTTGATTCATAAATTCCTCACCTTTCTCTTGCACCTTGTTTTTCCATTATTTAAATGCTCTTCATCCTCAGCATTATTTCAACCTACACAGGACCAGCTCTCTCTTATGAGGCAATTCCACTGCAGTTACCATAGTAACATTCAGCAAAATCATAGAGCCATTGATGAGATTTCTGGCTGCATGCACAGCAGACACATGCACATGGGTAAAAAAGCACACACACACACACACACACACACACACACACACACACACACACACACACACACACACACACACACACAGTACTCTCAATCAAATACACTGTGCTCTGTGTGTAGGTGTATGATAATGGTGGGGGGTGCAGAAATGTGAGGTGCAGTACCAACTGTGGTTAACTGCTAAACAAATTCAAAAAAGGTAATAAAATGTTAAAATGGAAAGAGAAAGTCAAATAACCGTAATCACAACTGGGTAAAATTGGCCAACGCTACAGTGGTCTGCATGAATCCTCCATTTGAAGCATCCATTCAGTTTTTTATACACCGATCAATTCCAGATAGAGACGTGCAGCTTGGTAACTACAGTTCTTAATTCCTTGAGGGATGTAAACAGGAAATCTAATGCTGCAATATCTTGAGGCCAGATTTCTTTTTGTCTATTGCTGTCTCATACGTGCCATTCTTCTCATGCTTGCATTCACACTGACACGTACGACTACATGCACAAGAAATACCTGCGTGGTGGACCTGGAGCTGTCAAAAAGTCGAGTGGAGAATGATGCACACTTCTCATTCTCAGTATTTGCAATCTTTGCTGCGTAGCAGAAGAGGAGGAAGCAGCAAGCAATTTTTGTCCAGAAGGAGGAATATACTGCAGATGGTAATATAAATGTTAGCTAGCTACGTTTATCTTTTTTTTTTAAGATACTGATGTCTGTGGATTGGTTTGCTGTTTAGATGTCACCATAGCTGTTGCACAGAATAATACATGGTCTAATAAGCATGATGAATGTAGAATTTTAAGGATTGATACCAGTATCGATATTTGGCAATGTAAAAATCAGATATTCTCATAAATCTGTCGATGCTGTTTTGGGTTTTTTTGTGTTTGCGGTGTTCCAAACATCTGCATTGCCAACAGGGAATTTGCAGAATATCATCTGGTGGATAAACTATGCAAAATCAACATGGTTGAAGGGTGTTTCTCCTGCCTCTTCTTTACTTTTTTAATTTGATTGTTTGCTTGTTATATAGTTAATATCGGCCGATACTGTCGGCCTGCAGATAAATCGGTCAACACTTACACTCTGTGCAGTAAGTAAATAGTATACATGGAAAACAAGATGAAAGTGTACTAGCAACCCCCCCAAATTGAGGCACAATGTTTTTATTCACATAAAATCAGCTGGATGTTCTGAGTCCTGAAGCAAACAACATATCAACAGCCCATTCTTCCTAAAGTGTACATTATGAACGATTACAGATAAAATATTTTTACAGTAAAACCCAAACTATACCTAAACTGCCCCAATAGCTGCCCCTTATTGAAATCACAAGCAGCAGCACTGCACCAGTTGCCTGTGTAGACAGAATCTTGAATGGAGAAGACTAACAAAAATAAATGTGTGGATTTTAAGATGTGGGCTTGCTGTGAAAACCTGATAACTCTGGAGAAACAATAGTTGTCTCACAAGTAAGGAGGTAAATTTTTCCAGGTTTTCTCACCAAATATGCCACGAGATGTTGAATTTTTCTTTTTAAATGAAGTCGAAAATTGTTGCTTGAAATATTGTTTTAGCTGTGTTCTCTATAATTTCCGTTCCTTTCTTACACACTGACCATTTTGAGAAAAACATACAGTTAATGAACAAAATCTACCAATTCATTTAGTCATTGTTTCTTAAAAGTCAAAAAAAAAAAATTACTCTAAAAGACGCTGCTGTTATTTTGCAATTTGTGATAAAATGATGAAATAGCAGTTCTATTTCTTCAACCAATCCAATAAAATTAGCTAATTAGCTTAACTGTATCTTCTAATTCAACCTTGTAAATCCAGTTTTTCACGAATGCCTGGGTGGTATAAATGACTATAACACCTTGGAGAACAGGTACAGCTATCAATGCAATGTAGTTGGAATCATTTGTATTGTAATTAACTTTCACTGGTATCTTGGTTTCCAAAACTGAAGCGTGCTGAATTAGCTAATCACATCAGACTAGCACAGTAGTGAACTCACTGTGTTTACCGTTTTATTCCCTGGCTATCTTTTAACAGGGACTAGACTGTAAAAAAGAAAAACAGAATCTCAAAATTGCTAGTTTTCCTCCCATGTTGGAAAAAATGTTGGTACAAAGTGGCATTTGGTAACTGGTAGCTGGTTAGCATGCTAATTCACCAGATTACTATCTAGTATATAGATTGTAATTTCAATCAGAAGCCGTAGTAGTATTTCTAGGGTAAAACTGAAGCGCTGCAATGTAACAAGTTTGTAGAACTGGGCTGTGATGCCTACACACAGGGATGCAGTCACACATGGAATACCTGGGATGCTTAACTCCATGTAACTCATTTGCTTATACAGATACAGATCCTGTTTTTATGTCAGGATCCAAAGACTGCTGTTCTCTTTGGATCTGTTGAAGCTATATCAGAGAGTTCTGTCAGTTTTACTCCCTATCACCTCAACTCGTACATACACTGTCTGACTCGTACAAGGGTGGCTGTAGCTCAGGCGGTAGAACAGGTCATCTACTGATTGAAAGGTTGGTGGTTCAATTCCTGGCTTCCCCTAGTCTGCATGCCAAATATCCTTGGGCAAGATACTAACCCCAAATTGCTCTCTGATGCATCCATCGGAATATGAACGCGTGTGAATGTTACCTAGAAAGCACTTAGAAAAATGTGCTAGTGTGAATGGGGCTATATAGGAACCAGTCCATTTACCATTTACACTATAATACATGGAATCCGTGTTATGCAATGGTGATGTTATTGATAAATGTGGCAAACAAATATGAGATTTTGAGTATAAGATACAGAAACCTGTTCTAAAAGGTTTTCATTAAGTGCAGGGATACTTCATTTGGAAAGCTTTCTTCTATTTGCTAAAGCACTTTGCATGACACTGCTAATTTTTAATTCATAGGGCTTTTATTATATTATATTTATATGCCGCATATATCTGAATGGAAAGTGCAGATGCAAAATCTGCACTTGGGAGAGCAGTTTGGGATGCAACCCCTGAATAAAACATATATATTCATCGGATCTCCAAGAGACTGTGAGGTGCAAATATAAAGCAGTCATTTTGTTGTTTTTAGGAGAGTGACTGAAAAAGAAATGGCAGTATTGTTAAAAAAAGAGAGAGAGAAAGTTTCCCATGTTTTTTTTAGAAACATCTGCAGCAGTTTAAGTCTCCAGAACAATGGACAGCAGGAATGAAAGGGGAGGGGGAGACACACAAAAATAGACATTAAAATAAGAAAGAAAATGCTGAGGAATGGATGACTACTCTTTCTGCTTATATCCTGCTGAGCCTGAGGAAACCCACCTCCTGTCCCAGCAGGAAAACTGTACAACAATTCAAATTATTCATCACTTAACTTGGGGGGGGTTAAGGCCTTTGGTACATGTTTCAAATGAATCTTCATTAACTACAGTAGTAAGGCAAATCTCTAACCAGTCTGTAACTTCCACTGGTACCAAAGAGGCCTCCAACTGGCTAGTCAGCAGGTGGATAGAAGGTGACTCTAAAACCTTTAAAGTAGGACGTGTGAGTTTGCAGCAGTTGGAGTGAAGTCTGTCTTTCTAGGATCGAACTCCTTGTTTCGTCTCAGTTTGTTTGGCTCTTTCCCGTTAAGTCGCTACCAAACCAGAGACAGCATTTGAAGTCTTGTCACATTGATTGTTGCTAGCTGGTTAGCTGCCCACGATCGTTATTTTCAGCTGTTATACTTTTAAAAGGCCTTCTTAGTCTTCATTAGGTTGCTATGGTAACAGACCTGATAGCGGGTGGATGAGTAGGCAACCGCACACACTGTAGTGTCTATTGATTTAGGAGCAAAAGGAGCGATCCAGTGAGATGCACAAGATGACACACTTCCTCAAGTCAATTTTATAATCAGCTTAAAGGTTATGTAATTCAATCTGTGAAGCTGCAGTGCAGAGATCTGTGGCCATGCTAAAGGTATTAAACATTAATTAATTTTAATAATTATTTATACAGGCTTGTTTATTTGCATTAGATGTACAAATGTATGATGGCCCAATGAATCTGTAGAATAACAACAACATCTCAGCTCAACTATTTTGACTGTTATGAGAATCAGGTCTGGTTGCATGCCTGTGTGGAAAACTGTTCTTCTCTTCTGTGTCTGAGAGAAAACGACCCCTGCCTTGTACTCCGAGGTCGTGTCTAATTTGCTTGGCTCTCCATCTGTGTAGCCCTGGTGGGAGCGCTCTGTCTGCCTGGCACTAGATCATTGGACCTGCTAAATTGGTTGGATGACTAACTCCTGGGGCCCAACAGGGGGAAACAGAATAGATGTCTGCCCTGCTGTTATTGTGGTGATTACGTCTGAGGTCTGCTGCTAAATTTCATACAAGTGAGTTTTCTCAAATCCCAAACAGACCCCATTTAGCTCAGCTACTGAGCTTTGCACTGTTACACAGCTCTGTGGGTAGAGGTTGTCTTTGTCAGAGATAAAAGCCCAACTTCAGCTTGGAAGCTAATTGAGCTAAACCTAAATCTATGAACTTGCTTAAAACTCTACAGTCACTTTTCTATTGCACATATATTTTAACCCTTGTATGGTGTTCGGGTCTGTGAGACCCGTGTTCAGTTTTTTTCAAAAGAAAAATTAAACAATTAATTATTTTTTCACGTGTAAATGTGTTGTGTCTTTCCACTCACTCCACTTGATTATAACTGATTTATTTATAACATTTTATATAAAAGAAAAACGAGAAGCACATTAATTCATAAATGTGATCTAACAAAGGTAAAGGGAAAAAATTAACCATGTTTGCTGTTCATATGTCTTGTAATTGGGATGAAGTAAACATCTGTTGAGTAATTTAACATAAAATTGTTTGATAGTGTTAATTTGGAAAGCCAAAACTCTAGCGGGTCCACCAGACCCATGAACACTGGCTGAGTAACAAAAATACGAACACCACACAAGGGTTAATACAAGAACCCAATGAAAGGTCCTGAGATCCTAGCTATTTCATTCTACCGTATGCCTATTTCAGTTATTAGCGCATACATTTATATGTATAGGTAACTATAATTTGTGATTAATAATAAAGTATAATGTTAGTGATGGTGATTATAAAGCGTTACCAAGAAAACTTCACGGTGCTGTGTACTACCACATGACAGCACTGTGGAATAAACCTTTAAATGTTCTCCTTCAGACGAGGCAGGACAGCTAATGGCACAAGTTCATAGTGACATTCCAGAGAAAGCAGCAGAGGATGACAAAATAGCACTCTAAGAATAGCAGTCGCACTGAAATCATTCCAGAGTTGGACTAGAACACAAACTTGACGTAGAAATCACCCAAATTTCCAAGATTTATGGTATCACGGCTTTTGACTTTCATGGACTGATTCCCAGAAGTTGCATGTGGTCGGTTTACATTGTCATAACTGGTGCAGACATCAGTTCCCAGATCCACATGGATCTGGGAAAAATCTGAACTAGATGTCAACCTCTTATTCCACGCAAAAGGAAGAGAACAGATTAAGCAGCTTGACATTTTTCCATCACTATAATGTCAACTTTTGCCTGTGTTATTCTTTTCTTTCCAAGTGAATTTTCCGTACGAATGACGGCTGATAACAAGAAAGAAAAGCACCTGCTCAGCAGCGATAGAGTGACATGGCTGTAAACTGTGCTGAACTGAAACTGATAAAAGCTGTTTGCAGAGTAATTATAGGAGCAGCTGGGGAATGCACGTCTGTTACAGGACTGAGGGTGCGGCCTGTAACACTGTATGCATTAATGAGAGAAAGAGTGGGAAGAGAGAGAATGTGACGTGGGCAAAGCCTGAGTCTGGAGATGGTTCTGACTGAAGAATGCCCCTGGGGATGCAACAAAGCTGGCTCTGTTTCCTGTGGTGTAAGAAAATATAGAAACAGGATATAACATCACGGAAAATAACAAACAGCAGGGAAGTTACATCACAGTGTGAAGGTCAGGGGTCAGGATTAACCCGGGGAACCGGGCTGTGTTGAAGAGAGATTTTGGGGCATTAAGATTTCTGGATATTCAGACTGTCAGTCAGCTTGAATAAGTCTGTGTTGTTCCAAGTAAACTGACATTTTCTAACTGTTTGATATTAACATAATTTGCTTTAGTTTTAATGGAGCTTAATCCTGTACATTTCAATCTGTTGCCAAGTTAAGAAAGATATTTTAGGTTTGTGGCAGCAGTAATAACGACGGCCCTTTGTTTGACAGAAGAGAAACAACCGCAGGAGCTAGCTAACCAACAAAAGCCAATATATTTATTATTAAAAGTAAAGCACCTGACGTGGTCTGCAAGAACAAAAAGAATATCTTGCACAGTATCTGAGGCTCTTATTTTGAAACAGTGAACATTTGATTCCAAGACTGGAAATAAAGCCTGAAATTTATACTTATTTATGCAACAGGATGTTTAATTTAAACATGTGCAGATTGAAGGATTTAGATATTGTTAATCATCTTTACATCAGCCTCCTGGTTTAAAGTATTTCTTTCTTATCTTTCTGTGTTTCTTTCTTTTCCACATGTCGCTTAGATGAGTTCACCTGTGCAGTAGGCCAGACTGGGTTTTGTAAATGTCAAGTTTACTGCAACATTTTTTCCCCTTTTGCTATGACTGGTATGTGGCTTTGTAAATACTCTCCCTCCCGCACTGATGTGAACATTCTGCGGACAGCCTTCTTTGCAGAATGATGTCTGCCAGCCTAGACGTCCACTATCTTTATTTGCTGTTTGGAAAAATGACATAATAACACTGATATATACTGATCTCACAGACACAGACATAACCACAGACAGACACACACATGCACACGGAAATCTCTCTTTGCCCTTCAGCGGGAGATAAAAGCTGAGTAACCATCAAACGCACAAGGTTACCACCTGTGATGATGAGGCAGAACAAAGGAGACACGCATTATTGTGCGTGAGTGGAAAACAGCCACTGCAAACTGCATTAAGAGGTCAGTGTATCGTAAAACGTTAACCACAACTGTGCTCAGTGTCGTCTGTTACTGGCAGTAAAAAGGCGCTACAACGTAAACGCAGACGCAGCTAAGTGATGTTGAATCGTTTCAAAATCTATGTTTATGTTTTTTTCTCCAAAAAATAAAAAATGTAAAATGTCGTCACAAAGACAGAGCTGGGAGACACTGGGCCTCAGTCGCAAATATGTGAAACTGAATCAGCCAGAAAAGGCAGAGCTTTCTAAAGTGTTTCCTCTGGAGTGGTTAAAAAAAGCTGCAATACTCGAGTTTTTAATGAATGTGTTTAAAAAAAACAACACAAAAAAACCACTTACAGATTACAAATGTGATCACAATCGCAGTGTCAGACTGCCTGGACTTTTAAGAAAGTGAAAGTGTAGTAATCTCTGTTTTTTAATGTTTATAATATCCCAAAGTCCAATTTGAAGCTTTGACAAGTAAATACAAATAACATTTCAAATGCACATTAATACATGTTATGTTTTAGATTTACAGAAAAAAAAACTACCCAAAGATTTTTAAGAACAAGTTAATATCGACTGAAGAAGGACCAAAGATGCAAGAGGAAATTACTGTGTAGATAACTGATCACACATTATGAAGGAAAGTCATGAACAGGATTTGTCATGTGGAAAAAGACACTCATAATCTATGGTAGACTAATCTGTGTGGATTTACAGCAGTTCTGTAACAGCTCACCTTTAATAAACGGCTTGAGATCAGATTTTCCAACCCGATATTTAAATTCAGCATTTTTTTAGTGACAATTCGATGATAGCACTCATCTGCTTATGCCTCACATACCCTAGTAAGGCATGCATCCTGCCTGCCAAAGGTCTCTGCGAGCACTGAGGAATTCCAAGTAGCTATGGATGTGAGATTCATCACGTAGTTGCCACCCAGTTATTTGGATCATTCCTGATGGGATATAATTTACTGTCTATACTGTGAATTATTAAGTGCATCTGGTGTGAAATTTAGAAAAACAGAAAAAAAACTTTAAAACTAAAAAAATCTTATTAAGGACATCTCATCGCAATATGTGACATTTTGTTTGCTGTTGTTCTTGTATAAAATATTTGTTTCATGATTATTTCTGACTACAAATGAGAGGAAAACATATATTACTCTTTTTGAACGTTACTTTTGTGACCAGGACAATAACATTACACAAAAGCAAAGTTTGAAAAAAGATAATGCTGATGGTCTGATCAGACCGACAACAGTAAAAAACACTTATTTATACCACATTCATTTCTTTCAAGCTCTCAATTTTTAAGCAACACATTTGACTTGGGGCAGCACAGTGGCACGGTGGTTAGCACTGTTGCCGCACAGCAAGAAGGTCCTGAGTTCAATTCCACCATCAGGCCGGGGTCTTTCTGTGTGGAGTTTGCATGTTCTCCCCGTGTTTGCGTGGGTTCTCTCCGGGTACTCCGGCTTCCTCCCACCGTCCAAAGACATGCAACTTGTGGGGATAGGTTAATTGGATAATCCAAATTGCCACTAGGTGTGAATGTGCGAGTGAATGTGAGTGTGACTGGTTGTCTGTCCCTATGTGTTAGCCCTGCGACAGACTGGCGACCTGTCCAGGGTGTACCCTGCCTCTCGCCCAATGACAGCTGGGATAGGCTCCAGCGCCCCCCGCGACCCTGAAAAAGACAAGCGGAAGCAAATGGATGGATGGATGGATGGACGTTTGACTTGCTTTTGTAGCACTTTGTGTTATTTTCAATCCTCACCGTGTGTGCTTCTAAGCTCCTCATCTGAGTCAGGCCATCGGTCTCTACTCAAATATTCTGAGCTCGTTTTCTAACGGCATCATCGTCTGCATCTTGCTAACATGAAACGCTATGTTGCATCACATGGATGATTTTCTCTTTTGTTTAAAGACAGTCAACATTAAAGGTTTCTTTGTAGTAGAGCAAAATAAATAAATAAAACAACAACCCAACAAAATTATAGATTTTTATTTCAGACGGCCATCATTATTATCCTAAGTGAGTAAGCAACCACAATTATGTAGCATCTGGCCAGTGTTGTTCTGCTGGCAAAAGTTTACTTTCTTAATACTTCACTGTATGAGAGCTGAAACTCAAGGACAACAAATACATTCGTGGAAGGAATGCCAAGACTGCTAACCACACATTCAAGAAATATGGAAATATTTAACTTGCAAAGCCCCCATGGGGAACGCAGCAAATAAGACGACTAAAGATAGAAAAGTAAAGTTTCTTGTGCTTTCACATTGTTTTACACCCTGAAGATAATTTACAAAGTGTAAGCAGAAAGTAGGAGTGTGCAGTGTAGTGAAATGAACTCAGATAAACATTCTCAAGCACACACAGAAAACTTCTCAGTAAACCTAAGACAAGTATTCTCCAGCGAGGAACTCCCATCTTTTGTGTCCCGCGTCTAGCATGACAGTGTGCGCGTGTGAATTCCATTCCGCGGCTAAAAATAGAACATCTGTTTCCCATAGTTCCTCCCCACCAACACACGGGAGCCTATAGACCACGGCCATCCTTCAAAAATGATCTGTGAGCGTAACCTTCTGTGGGACCTTTTAGCTGCAGGCGATCCTTCAGAGCCCTCTGCTCTCCTCTGGGGCTGGATTTCAGCTCAGTGACCTATGACCTCTTCATAAAGAAGCCCTTTGGAGAATGACAAAGAGCCTGACCGACCAGCTGTCCCTCTAAACCTCCATAATCACTTGTCTGTCAGCAAGCGCTCACTCAACATGTATATCACAGACATGAATGCATTCAAAAGGGAATGGGAGCTTAAAGTATCTGCACAAGCTGCTCTGGAGCACACTTTGTTTTTGGGATCAATTTATCACCGTTGCCATTCTCTTTTGTCCAACACATATAAACTGTCGCTCAAATAAAGCCTAAAAATAAATGTTAACACATTATAAGCAAAGTGTTTTTGCTTTTTCAATTAAAAAATTGAAAATCCAAATTGAAGACTGTCACTCCAGAGCAACTCTCGAAGCCACGGTGAAGTAATTCCGTCCATTAATAGACCTGTGGTCAAATATACTAACGTGTTGCACTAAAAAGTACTGTCGCTATTTACAGAGAGCGCAATCACAGACTGTAAGTGGTGGGAAATCTGAGATTTTTGCGACTTAACCTGTTTCATATGTTTTTCTGGGAGTTCCTTTTTCACAGGACAAAATATAAACAGAAGAATATTTAGATCACGCGCACAAATTGATTTTGAATGAACTGTGAGTGCACCAGTGAGTGTTCAGAAAACAGGGCAGCCTTTGCAAATCACCCATAAAACTAACCACACCTACGAGCGCCATTATGGGATTCCACTAACGCGCTATTTTAGTCCGTTTAGGAAATCTGTCGTAAATGTCATAATTCTGACAGTCTTTGAAAATACCCAGGTCCCAGTGCTAGAAGCCTCTATTCTCAGACAGCCAGGCATGTAATAATGTATCCCATCTGGTCAATTATTAAAGTTGTTCATCTTCCCTCAAGTGTGGCTGGAGTTCCTGCCTTGTGAATTCTTTCATCCTCTCCATGCACCTTGGAAGCAGGTGAAGTTGTGCCAGAAAATTTTTGCTGCGATTTTCCATCTGATCACAAAAGTCATACATAATCCAGTGTAACAGCACATTATTGCAGGGTCTTCACCTTATAATATAAAGCGCTTTGAGGAGACTCGGTTTGTGATTCAGTGCTACATAAATAAAACTGAATTGAATTGAATTAATAATGACATGAAAGGAAACGTGCTCTTGACAAGTAAAGACTAAATTCGACCTGTCTTTGCAACGACACTAACCAGAGTTTCCAGACAGACGTGCACCTTCTAAGTGCATGTACCAGCGGCAGCATAGACAGTGTTTGTTGGCAGTGACGGTGTAACAGTGCAGGTTAAAGAAAGCAATGTGCATCGATTGTGATGACAACAAAACACGGCTGTACGTAATGAATGTGCGACGCATCCATCTAGCTTGATGGCGCATTAACAGTCAATGAGCAGGAACGCTTCACCCAGAGCGAACTTCAAACTCAAACCACAACGCCTCGGCAGAGGAGTGTAATTGCCTCTTAAGTGGCCCGGTACTTTTTGTTTTGACCTTTGCGTTGAGTGCACGTAAAGTAGTGAAAAATGTCACAGCTGCCTAAGTGCAGTAATCAAAGCCACTGACATTTCCACACTCAAGTCAAACGTGTTTCTCGGCACCAGCTCCATCAGTAACACTGGGACACTACACACACACACACACACACACACACACACACACACACACACACACACACACACACACACACACACACACACACACACACACACACACACACACACACAAACAAATAAATTCTGTCTGACTAAAAGTGCAACAGTGAATATCTATATTGTTATGCATATCTTTTAGATGTTAGCACTGATGCGAGTAGCACTCTTGCATGTTTATATGAGTGGGCCCATACTTTCAAAGTGTTTCCACCTCAAATTAAAGCCACGTGCTACACAAAAGCAGAAATTATAGCATAACACTTTGTTTTTACGCCATTAAACAAACCATCAGCGGCGCTGCGTGTTTGCATGAGCAGCCCTTTATTGATTTTGTGGCATGTTCTCCTGTTTGCACGCGACAACCAGGCAGTTTTGCTAACTTTCCAATGAACCCGGCATAGCGTGTCTTTACAGCACTACGTTCTACTTTTATTCTTGGGCTATAACAATTTTTCATGATAAAGTGATCAAAATAAATCCTTTTTTATCCCTAATTATCTTACTCTGAGCAATCCTCAGCATTTTAACTCTTGTCCCTTTAAGCCTACCATTATTCAAACCAGAAGGTTAAGCTAACGTTCTTCTCACGGGCTGTCCTCTGGCTTCACCTCGGCAATCTGAATATGCTACTCATAGGCACCATCTCCTCCACCTGCAGGTGCAGAGGTTCAAAACTCCAACCAAAAACCATCCTGTCTCATACTGATTGACAGTTTTAAAAAGAAAATCAGGTCCAGAACATCTGCAGGAACAAAGATACAGCAGGACATGTTTTGGTAAATGTTACACTTTTTGCCTGAATATGGTGGATAAAGTCTTTCAAATAACAACTGTATGTATATGCTTTGCTATCGTTGCATGACACAAAGGCACTGAAAGGCCGGATGATGTGAAGAACCTGTGCTGTCAGGAAATACCAAAGGTTACATATCTCCCTGTGTCATCACTCACAGCTGCTTTTATATGTACAAATTCAGCTTGCAGCACTTGCAGCTTTGCTATAAGCAACATGTGACAAGTCATTTAATCTCACATACAGCTTATATTGTTATATTCTGACTCCTCAGCACACTCTTTTATAAATTAAACAACCTTTGCTTTTAGCTTTAGCCTAGCTGAAAATTCGGTTTCATCAGTGCTCTGCTGACTAAAAAGTCCTCTGAGAATTGGCGTGAACAAATAAACATGATGCTGTTTAGCTACTGATGGGCTCAAAAAAAAGAAAAAAAAGAAAATGTAGCCACTGTTGTTTTGAGTTTTTTCTCTAGTAAAGCAAGGAAAAGTGCTGATAACTTTCTTACATAACTAAGAGTTTAGAGCAGTCTAAAGCCTGAGCTTTTGCCTCACAGGGATTACGTGTACACACACTGACCTCATTATTTGACATTTTTACCATGGGTCATCCCATGTCAGCTCACCAAATGCTTCCAGCCTGCCTGTCTCTGATTTCCCGGAAGAAATTACAGGGTGACGATACAATTTTGAAGTTTCCACTGTTATTTTCCTCATAAAAATCTTTTTGTGATGAAGATGGGGTCATGTTGAAAGCATCAATTTTTGTGCTTCCATAGTTAAGGCTATACTGGATTAATGGTTCATACATAAGTTAGCCTAGTGCATGAGACACACATTATAGAATAGACTTTCTGTCACAATTATTAGACTACACATTCTGAGGCTGCAGAAGATATGATATCATTTATGATATAATATCATAAATTTTGGATATGTTGCTATCAGACACCAAATCTTCCTATAAAAGTCAAATAGAAATTGTTAGATGATGATGTCATTCTACTGGAACATTATAATAGACTCAAATATGCTAGTGCAGATTGTGCTATCTAACTTTCAAGCAAAATCAAGCGTTGAGAAATTTTATATTAAACTTTTATATACATTTTTTTTTTTTTTACATTCTTTTATATTGAAATGATCAGGCTGAAAATGTTTCTGAAAATGTAAGTAATTGATATGTTTGATGAACATCTGTTGTGTTGGGACCTTGAGAGGCACAGAAACAACATTCAAGCTCCAGATAGGAAGGGCCCAGCCAGACGGTGGATTCAAATCCAAGACTTTTAATACCTTTTTATACCATCTAAGAATATTTTTTATATTCAAACCTAAAGTGAGCACTGAATTAGTATTTGAAGTCTTGAAGACTTCTAGGTTGAACAAAGTAAGAGCAATCCAGACCGGAAAAACATCCAACTGCCTTCCTAAGTGTCTGTCTGTTCTCTTATCTCTGTATATTTCTCACTTAAATTACTTTTTTCTCTTTCTCCCTGCCTTTGGCCATAAATCAACAGTTACATAAACTGCCTTCAAGTTAGTTTCCACCAGTGCTAGATGAGACTCCCTTAAGTACAAAACAGGATGTTATAGAAGCCTGGCTCGTACAGTTCAGCTGAGCATGTGTGTAGCAGAATTAAACTTCTCCAGGTTTTTCGGCGGATGTGGGCATAAACACATCGCTCAAACGTCTCTGTGTGAGTGTGGGCTCGGTTGCTAGAACACGAGACGGGAGAAGGGTCGACTTTTTCCATGATATAACCGT
Organism: Copadichromis virginalis; assembly: GCF_057382275.1. Lineage (NCBI taxonomy): Eukaryota > Metazoa > Chordata > Actinopteri > Cichliformes > Cichlidae > Copadichromis > Copadichromis virginalis. The sequence goes on along the minus strand of NC_140628.1, from coordinate 8,786,824 downwards.
ATTAAATCAGCTGAGACCGAACATATAAATACACGCGAGCTTGGAGAGGCTACATTTGCGCTCACCTGGGTCCAGCAATAACGTTCTCATTCATGTGCACTGAACAGAAACAGAGCCAGTGATGTGCACACAACCAACTGCCAAACTCTGCTCCTGTCACACACCTGAAACCACACACACGCTTGCATACACACTGTGTACGCTTGCAAACTCGCACTTTTACACAGGTGATGCAGCTGATGTTTGCACAGAGCTCTGAAGCTGCAGAGCAGATGAAGCACATCAGCAGCCTAAGAAATAAACAGCTTCAACTAATGATTATGATTATGCAATTCTCTAATATTGCATTGTTAGATTTAAAGCCAAAAAAGTGCATTTAGTATGCCTGGGTTCCTTAAAGTAGATCAGTATTTATCATTGGATGACATATTTTATGTATGATGGTAGAAAAAGAGCATTCCTGCCTCAGTTTTGGGGGCATTTGGCCCTTTTTGATTTAGAAACAGACAGAAAGCTGTTTTACAGTTTAGCTATCAGATGCAGTTAATCACTGTTTTCACGCAGCCACTCACACGGAACAATGAATAAAACTGCGATCTGGGCGTGAATTTGATTTTTCAGCTGTATACTGCTACCTTTCTCTGTATTTTAATATGTGTCTCCTCTCTGCAAACATGCTTTCATACTGCCAACATTCCCAGCCTGTTGAACAGATATGAAGACAGATATAATTTCTTTCTGTCCCTTGACTCATGCGGCCCATTTTGCAACAAGGTGAGACCCTCAGGCTTTCAGGACATTTGGGACTGCTTAACATGGAAGCTGCACTTAAAGTAGAGCAACGTATGCCTTCAACTGTAGCTTGCACAAATTATTACGTGGCAAAATTCATTCAATTTCAATGTTTTTGAGGTCAGTCTAGGAATAATCAGCTGATAATCCATCTGAAAGGGGGCATAAAAAGGAGTGACTTATGTCTGTACTGTTTATTTGCCTAAACCATCTTATCTAATAACATTCACAGATAACAAAATCTTTTTAAATGGACCATTTATGGTATTCTACAAAGACCACACTTTGAATGCAGTACACACACACACACACACAATTAGGCGAGTGCTAATTTGTGCCCTAATATTCTGTACAGAGGCGGACATTTCATTAGATGACACTTTAGATACAGTGACAGAAACCGGTTACATGCTTTTGGCCGATCTCCACTTCATTCATTTGGGAGGAGGGAGGCACTGCTGAGGAAAGGATGAGAGGAAGAGATAAAGTCTCGCAGTTTAAGAGAAGCAGCGAGAGAGACAGAGGGAGGGAGGAGGACTGACGAGTGGATCCAAACCACTTGTTATCCGCATTTCCCCTTCTTTCCACCCTATTTGGGCTAAATACTAGCTGGCATGCTTTTGTGAGAGGCATGCAGGGAGGTGGGGGGGTGTCTGGTGGTGAAAAGGGGAGCTTGTCAAGCTTGCCAAGAAAAGTCAGCAAAAAAAGAAGAAAGAAATAAACTCCTCTAGACAAAAAAAGCTCTTCTATCTTTCCATTATTGATTTGTTTTAAAAAAAACAACAACAACCATTTTTGTAGTGCATTTCTCTGAGGCTTTCCCATCCCCTCTGAGGGGGGCAGGTGGCAGCTGCTCTGCCCCCCACCACTTCCCCGCCTCTGACTCTCTGGCAGACAGAGTACGAAGCTCCAGCCCACACTACTGCCTGTAACATTAGTAAAGCTTTGAAGAAAAAGCCATGTGGAGCTCCACACACGGCCCCATGTAATGTTCACACTCTCCTTCCTTCTCTCTTCTATCTGTGCACTCACTTCCTGCAAGGGCTTCGAAAACAGATCCGCCTGTGTTTGCTGCAAAAGAAAGCAACTAGTCTTCAAGAGCCGACCCTGAGCGGGGATCTCCCTCGAAACCCTCCGACATCACCCGGCATTTCTGCACTTAATACATTCCGAAGTTTAGATTGAAAGGTGACAAAAAAAAGCACTCTTGACACACACACACAGTGTCATTTGCCACTTCCCTTTTGCACGGGTACGTGTTTTAAGTACACGAAACGAAAGCCATCCTTGATCCAGCTTTAACTTCACTGCACACTGTTCCAGAAGCAACCGCTGGCTGATAAAGCACACAATACACACACACAAAAGAGAAAACACAGGAAGCTTACCTCACTTTGTAGCAATGTACAAGCTGTTCAGCAGTCCATCACCCAGCACTTTCTCTCTAGACTAACTTTGTGGCACTAGCAGCAGCAGCAGCAGCAGGAGGAGGAGGAGGAGGAGGAGGAGAAGCAACAGGCGAGAATAAAAGAAAGCACCAGAGAAAACAAATATGAAGCAAGAACGAGAGAGAGGGGAGGGGGGGAGAACAGTCGAGAGGGGGTAGGAGGAGAAGAGTGCCTGAGAGAGTGAAGCAGAGCTGACGGTGACTGACTCCCAGACTCTCCTAGTCTGAGAAGGTTTATTCAAAGCCCACAAACTAATTGCTTCTCAGACTGCTTGCCTGCCTCCCAGGCCTGACGTCAGCAGTCACATGACCTTGCTGTGGTGTGGAGGGGAAATGAAAAGGGGAGGGCAGACAGCGAGTCACAGAGGGAGAAATAAAGAGACAGAGAAAAAGACACAGGGAGAGAGAGTGCGAGAAGGAGAAGCCGGTGTTGCCTTGGTAACAGGAATTCTGCACCACAATGATTTCAATAGGTCATCTGACACACAAATGCACGCACGCACACACACACAGATTCTTAGTGTTAAAACGCAGACTCACGATGAGCAGTTGGAGCGAAGAGGTAAGAGAGAAAAGGAGAAGTGGAATAAAAAAGTTTCTGTTTCTCCAAATCTTATTCAAAAATGTGTTACAAAAAAAAATCACCACTTCACCCGCCCGTACAGTGCCTGTCTGTAAAGCTCAAGTTCGAAACCTTCCATATATGTTGCGTTGGCTTCCAGAGGTAACTGTTCACTTCTGTTGTTTATGCTGAAACGTCTAACAATACTCAATTTCTGCAGGACCCCAGTGATCTATTCAAGACGTGACTACTAAAATAAGTGTGTGGAAGTGAATAAATTATTAATATACCCACATAAACTTACCAAGTTTCATTGATTTAGGGAAGAAGAGACAACAACAGCTGAGTTTCAGTTGTGTCCCTGTTTTAATGTCATTATACTGTAAAATTAAGCTGTAGATACAAAAAAAGGAGCAGTATGATTATACCTCCGTGTTTTATTGGAAACACTACATGCACTAGAGTTAATGAGGCACATCAGCCTGATTCTTTCAGGTAGCAGCGTTTGGTTGAAATGTGCCACAAATGTCCTTTTACAGGAAATAACACACTGATACTCAAGTGGTTTTGAGGTGGAGACTTGCAGGAGAAAACTGATGCCACTCACACACGAGGGGTTAATTTTGAATGTTTTAGTCAGCAGCTTGTTAACCAGACATAAGAGCAGGGAAATGGCTCTGTGCAGACATAACAAAATCCATGTGTAAACATGTGTACAGTTCAGTAATTTATGAGTGTGAATATGGAAGACAAAGGCTCTAGGACGGTTCTGGTCTCAGCAAAAAAAACCACAGACTTCATACAGGAGATGGATGTTACTTTGGGTCTGCCAAACTTAGACAAGGTGGAAGTGCCTTAAACCTGCTTTCTTTCTAATGGCCAACAGGAGGTGTATCTTCTGACTCCTGAAACTAGTCCCCCCCATCCAAGGCACACGGCTGTTCAAAACATCTGCTTATAGGAGGCAGCCAATCAGAAGTGTTAAATTAAAGGGATCGCAAAGGGAGCTAAAACAGCTTGTTTCAGAAAATGAATGGTCTGAGGGGGTGAAACAAAGCCGTGTACACGATAAATTTGGATTGTTTTGAATTTACTGTAGTTGACAAATAGAAATTTACAGCTAGAATAGACCTAAATAGGACATTTCTGACATAGTGAAGCAGGCTAACAGATTTCACAGATAACAAATCATTACACGATATAAAGAAAGACAAGAACATCCCATTGATATACTTTGGCATGAACTTAAAGGCTTTCTTTCTAAAAACTGCATTTTGTATTTACTTAAGTTATCTTTGACTAATATTAAAATTGTTTGAGGTGTCAAATGTACAAAACAAAGTTATCATGAACGGGGCAAATACTTTTTGCAGCACTGTAGGTGCAAATATGTTTTTCTTTTTGTACTAGCAATTGTAGCATTAGCATTACATACTCATTTGTTGAAGGGTCATTACACTACCATTTCCAAAATGTTGTTTGCATTGTATTAAGTGTAACTGGGCCAGAGCCCAGTACGAGACAGCGAGACAAAAAAATGGCCAAAGAACCTCCTTGTCCCCCCTCCCTCCCTACACTCATCCAGTCTGTGAGTATGAACAGCTTTGGCATGATAACATCATTTGAATAGCATCTGCTGGCCAGTTGAAAGGAGTGCATTGGGGCCCAGAACAGGGTGGGGATGTGTGGAGGGTGGGGGTGAGGTCAGCCAAGAGAAAAGCACCCTCGGGTTGAACTACTGTGAATAAGGTTATGTATGAATGAGTCAGAGGCACAGAGAAAGAGACTAAAGAAAGAAAAACAGGGTGAAGAGAAGCTACAGAGTGCAAGGAAAAGTCATTCGGAGAGAGAATTTAGAGAGTCTGTCAGGCTGGTAAAGTGACTGAAAGACATATTAGACTAAAGTCTGAGTCCTGGGATTAGTGGGCTGGCTGGTGATGCCTTAAGGTGAATGCAAAGTCTTTCAGAATATGATTTGGCAAAGGAGGTGGGAGAAAATGGTATTTATTATAACCACTGACGGATGATGATGACTGCTGTGAAGTATTTTTTAACGCAGGAGATAAATAAACATGCTGCAGTAAAATTGTATCATCCAGGATGAAAAATGCATACAGAACCATATAACGGAGTGGCCACTTGAAGCTCGCACTAAAACTAATCAATCCTCAAAAATCTGGATTTCAAATCCAATCAGCATAACACATGGCTTGGGTCTCTATAGCGAAAATAGCCCATCGAAATAACTGGATTATGGGCGTGTGTTATAGGCATCATATGAGTCTGTCCTGTTGTCCGTATTCACAATGTTGTGAAAACTTTTAAAGCATGTTTAAAATAATTACCTAAAAATAATATTGTGCAATTAACAAGAACCTGCGTCCAAGCTCGGGACAATTTGCAGAGATGTGGTGACATAAAACCACATGGATGAGTCTGGGTTTGGCGGTTGCCAGGAGAATGGTACTTAGTTTGACCGCACTGTGACAAGTTTGGTGGCGGGGGATTATGGTGTGGTGTTGTATAGTTGTAGTCGGGCCCCTTAGTTCCAGTGAAAGAAACTCTTAATGCTTCTTAATGCATACCAAGACATTTTGAACACATTCATGCGCTTAACTTTGTGCGAATAGTGTGGAGATGGCCCCTTCCTGTTCTAACATGACTACGCACTATTGCACAAAGCAAGCCCCATAAAGACATGGATGAGCAAGTCTGGTGTGGAAGAACTTGACAGGCCCACACAGAGTCCTGACCTCATCCTGGTAGAACACCTTTGGGATGAATAAGGGTAGAGACTCCGAGCCAGGCCTCTTGTCCAACATTGGTGTCTGACCTCATAAATGTGCTTCTGGAAGAATGGTCATATATTCCCATAAGCACACTTGTGGAAAGTCTTTCACGTGTTGTTGAAGCTGTTACAGCTGCAAAGGGTGGGCCGAAATCACGTTAAACCCTATGGATTAAGAATGCCATTGCACTTGAGTTCATATGTGTGTGAGGCACATGAGCCAACACTTTTGGCTATATAGTGCATCTATTGTGCTGTATATAGCGCTGTGGAAACACTTTATGTACATAATTCCAGAAAACAGATGCATTACTGTAGACCACCTGGTGTGGCTGCTTTCGAAGCAGAACTTCTACATGCATGCAACCAGTTTCTGGGTATTTGTGTTTGTGCGTGTGGTGTGTATGTTGTGTGTGGATAACAGGCACTAGAGAGAATTCCTTCCTCCTGAAGACTCAGGAAGCAACAGCCTGGGCGGAAGAGAAAACAACAACTCTTTCCAAGGCAAACCCTTCAGAAGTTCTTCCTCTGGAAACGGAAACAGTCCCTGAACACTGTGTCAGTGTTTCAAACACATTTCTAAATAACTCCATTACTGTTTAACTTGAGTTTCTAAAATCAGCTGAAGGCATTAAAATAAACTAAGGTTAGAAACAATGAAAGTTCCTGAATTGGCAAATCAATCAAAACAAGCAGTGCATGAATGCATTCTTATGAGTGGGTTGAAGTTTTGGTGATATTAATATCAGCAGCTGGGCTGGAGGTATTACATAACAACAGCTTATAAAATGGATAATCAGCAGGTCAGCTGAGGCAGGCCCATGATTGTCAACAAGGTTTTGAGTTGTACTGGGGCATTAGTGTTTGATTACGCACTATATTACAGGTCTATTTCTGTGCTACCAATAACAGAGAGAACATTGATTATTGTAGAAAAATCTGTCAGTGCACTTGGTGTCCTGAACATTTGATGTGGTGTGAAATCATTTTAAAACAAAGTTTATAACAAAGGACAACAAAACAGTAAATTTTATTCTGACTGTGGTACTATTTCTGCACTAACCTTTACAGTGAGATATTGCGATTAAAGCTTGGGATGCACGCAATGTGAGTAGTAGCGATCCAATAGCATAAAGACAGAGACCTATGGCTGCAAAATGGCCCATTTTATAATTAAAATATACCAGTAATATTAATAAAAGCATTAGAGAGCGTTTAGCAAGAAGGTTCCGGGACACTCTGCAATCTAGCTGGCAGTTAAGAACATTATCTACTAACCATATATAACAATGGGCTGGCATTGAGGACAGGGTGTAAACCCTGTCAAACAGAACTTGGAGCAGAAAAAAAATGAAAAGATTTTGCTTGATAAGAATTACTTTCACATATCCTGATATGAACTTTGCCCTTGTTTAAAATTAACATTCAATATTATGATCTCACATTTGTACGACATGAAATAAGGAAAATATTATTGTTTTCTTTTAGGATTTCTTGTGAAATTCTAGCATAGGGGTAAATAAATGCTGATTTCGCATGAACTGTTGCTCCATCCTTATCAAGAACTGCTTGGAACAGCATGAAGCATTTCTGTCACTGCATGTCAGATACTGTTAATTGGTATTACAGATAATGTGGCATTGCACAATTGCAAGTCTTGCATTTCTGTGCAAGTTCCAACTGCAACACACACGTATGGGAATCAGCAGAAACCTGGCTGGCAGAGAGGGAAGTGAAATCATCTCCCACACACCATATGGTTATGAATGTAACAATGCACTGTCCTAAGAGGAGACAGAAGACATCCACATGCCCACCACCAACCATATAAATGTGCAGTCATGCAGAAAATCCCATTGGGAAAAATAACCTGTAAAAAAATGAAAAGAAACCCGCAAGGAGGTCACTTGACTGCAAATCCTCCTTCACCCTATAGCAGTTGGAGTCAGGGAGTCTGGCATATAAAGTATATACACAAAGCTGTTCTTATAGCCATACGTTCAATTCACAAATCTCACTACACTCAGTAGAACCACTAATCAAAAGCAAATCTCTATCTTGTGTGTTATGCAACTGCAACACAAGGGGAGGGCAGACTGATGCGCCTCGCTGAACAGGCTAATCCAACATATCACACTGTTTGCCAAAGCACATGACGACAGCATCTCAGAGGTCTGTGTAGTGCAACAAAACACATACGGTAATGCATATTCATTTAATATAAAACATCAGTTGAAGGAGAAAATGATTTGTGCACAAAGTTAAAAAGAACTTGAAAGAGATAAAAACATAAATACATGTCTTTGAGATTGATTAGCTGCAACATTGAAATGATTCATCGCATTAAGGCTGTTATTTCTTTTGCAGACGTTGTTTATATGATGACAGGTATCGGACTGGGAGCAGACCCTACATGTGGACACTGACAGTCAGACAGTAGAACACAGTGAACAAGTGAGTACATACAGATGATAACACACAGGAAAAAGGCAAACTGGGAATAGAGCAGTGTCACTAGGCAACAAATGAAAGTAGTCATAGCCATGCTAGCTGCTGTGTGAGCCTGCATTTGGGCACAATTCAGCTAAACTGTAACATTAACATTACTATGAGGAGCTGGGTGTTAAGAACAACATGTCACCCTTTCATTTGTAATTTCCATGAATGAGACATTGGGAGCAATAGACGTTTCAACAAATTGTTGTCAGAGTGGCTATAAATGTATCAGGAAATGTAGACAGAAAAATGTTACAATTAATAGGTCTAATTTTGCTCATTTCAGATGTCACTAAGTAATAAACTACTACAAATACACAAACATATTAACTAATTTAGGCTAATCAAGTAAATAAATGGGTGGTATCACATGGAAATACTGTATCAGTAATCACAGCCAGAGTAAGGTTATAATTCTCTTTTCTTTCCATTCTGTAGAAACTATGAAAATATGGCAACCAACCAAATGAGAACTGAAACGTTCATCAGCTTAAACTGCATGTCAATCAATATGATTTTATCATCTTTGGTCAGTAGCAGATTTGGCACAGTTCCCTGTGGTCTGCATGGAAGACATCGACTTGTCTGCAAACACTAGCCAATAGGGGTGCAACGATACACAAAATTCACGGTTCGGTTCGGTTCGATACTTTGGTGTCACGGTTCGATATTTTTTCGATACAAAAAAAAATATTCATGCCTTTTTAATTTGTCATTTATTAAATTTTCACGGCACATTCCGCAACACATCTCTGTGCGTTCATCATTTGTTTGAAGCCAGCTCACCTCCTGCAACTACTTTTCCGAGAATACACGCTTCTTTTGTGGTTCGGACTCCTTCTGACATTTCTTTGGAGTTCTAAACAAATGTCTGTCCTCCTCCTGAAAATCTTATGTACGCAAACACGCGTTGCAACTTCATATCTTGTGCGCGTCTTTTATTTTGACAGCGAATGCGCACCTGCGGACCACTTATGTGCAGCCCTGGTTATATAGCTCGTCATATTGCAGCCACAGAAATTCTTTTGTCCATGAAACCATAAAGCTGCACTTTCTTTTTGCCTTATAGTCTGATTTGTCATAACTTTTCCGTTTTGTGGTAAGCTTTTCTTTGGCTGTCACTTCTTCACCCTGACCTGTCTTATTTGGCTCAGCAGAACTAAAATATATATCCTGCTGCTTTTACACACGCACTCACATAAGCTCAGTGATTCTCTGCACGATCAACCTCTCATATGTTTAAGCTTGCTGCGGGAGATTTCACTTGTCATGTTTGCATAGTAAGCTAACGATTGATAAGACGATGTCAGAGGAATTGGTGCGCAAATTATCATCACTCACCAATCAGTAGTGAAAGCAAAAAACAAGCGCAAATTCAAACGCGATTTCAATATGTCACATATTGACAGTGGCTCACCGATGCCAATGACATAATTACCCAGCTACATTTCCGAAAGAATGCAAAAGCATTGACATATATTTTTCCTTCCTATGATAGGCCGACGGGCAGGGCAGAGATAGATTTTGGTAGCCCGACTGGAAAAATCGCTAGCACCGGGACGTCGGGCTAGCGATTTTGCGAGCCCTGTATCTGATTGAGGAATCACTCATCTTTGGAAAAGAGAGTTTATTACAGAGAAATGTCTCTTTCCAAAATAAAAGCTATACTATACGCTTCTTCTGGGCTATATTCTCAGCAGCATATTAAACATATCAGGTCCCCATAAGGAGAATCATGTGCTAACGGCTGTCTAAATGACTCGGGTAAAGTTTGTAGCATGCGTGCTTGTTGTTTTTGTCGGCTTCCACTTGTCTTTGCACTAGGATGATGTCCGCGTAAATGTGCAGTCGTATTCGTTGTGTTCCCACTAGTGCTGTCAGCGTAAATCTCGTTGAAATGACGTTAACGCCACAACATGGCAAATCTCCGTTAATGAGCTACCGCGGATTGCCCCGTGCGTGGGGCTGGATGGCCAACACGTTAATGAGCTAACTGCGCTAACACACTAGCTCCCACCCACTCATTGAATGAGGGTAGGGGAGGTTCAATTTGCCACGAGCTTAGCTTCTGTCTCGCTAGCTTGCCCTGCGCTCAGTGAATCTGCGTTCGACTACTCCGCCTAGGCTGCACTGTCGAGCGCAGATCCACTGAGCGCTCAACACAGACAGCATCATCAGAAGGAAAGTTGATAAAATAAATTAAAAATTTATTTTGTATTGTTCGATACATATGCGTACCGAACCGAAAGCACTGTATCGAACGGTTCAATATCGATACAAGTATCGTTGCACCCCTACTAGCCAACCATTTGCTAAGCAGTTGCGAAACTGTTTGATGGAAACTAGAAACTGAGACAGCTGGGCTTCAAACTAAAAGTTGTGCAATACCACTGAAACCAACATCTTTTAACATCTGCAACTTTTACTTTGAAGGTGAACTGTCTCCGTTTCTGGTTTACACTGCAATTTCTCAAGTTTCCACTTGGTTAGCAATCTGCAAGCAACCATAGCAATTCACCCAGTTATAGCCAGCAACTATTCGCAAACTGGTCCGAGAATACGTATCTGTAACAAACCCACAGCAGACCCGGGTGCACGTTCATGCTTTCAAGCATCTCTTTATTAGAACTCAAGGTTGCCATTCGCTCTGGCTGAGCAGGTGGGTGAGCTGTTGGTGAACCCAGTGGTTGCTCCGTGGCCCTCCTACGGGTAGCAGGAACAGGCGCAGGCACAAGCCGGGTACAAGCCGCTCCCACCCGAGGAGTGGGGATGGGTGCGGTGGGAGGCTGCTCAACATAACAAACAACCAATAACAACAAACACAGGACCCAGTACAATATTTAAATCAGTGGGGCATGATTGTGGATGCCGTGCAGGAAGTCATGCCCCGCCACAGTATCTTTCCCTAGTGACTGGAGGTTGCCAATCAGCTTCCTGCCCCAAGTGACTAAAGCCTAACTAGAGCACTTGTGGCTCCTAGAGTTTCCAGAAGTTGAATGGGAGGCAGACCCTTCAGCTATGGGGCTCCCCTGCAGTGGAACTAGCTCTTGTGTTCACACGACAGACTCTAATTTGACCTGAAGCAGAAAAATGACTGTACTTCTCTCCTCATATTCATTAATCATATTAATTGTGTATGAGTCAAATGTGTCTATATTTCCTCACAGTCCAGAGAGATGAGAAGATTGTTACTTACAGAATGGATTTATTTAATTCTATTTATAGCTAAAGAGGTGGGCTGTGAAGAAATGGGAAATTTTCAGTGAAAGAAAGGTTTGTTATACAATCGGCAAAGTGTCTCAAGAGTTACTCAATAGCATTACAACCCACTCTTTCCTAAATGATTCAGAAGGCTTAAGACAAGACTGATGACCAGTCTGTCCCATCCCATTGTTTTTTATGGCAGATGGCAGGCTGGATGCAGAGAAAGGATTAAGCAGAGCCCACTGTCTCAGTCTCTCTCTTATCAGAACACAGCAGGTTGGGAGCCAGAAGCAAGAAAAAGCAACATCACCACCTCCCCTATGAGTCACTCACTGGTCCCCTGCTCACTATTACTTAGAGCCAGCACGAACACAATGAATACATATGTAAAGACCCAGCATACAAACACTCCCACAACTGCAACAGTCTTACAGAAATAGAGCCGCTGAGTTCACATACTGATGACTGCCTGCTGGGGAGAAGGGAACAGATAGATGCAGCTCTCCAATCAAATGTCAGACTTGATCAAATTCAAGAAGGAAGCTCAAAGCAGCAGAAGATATTTTGGCATTTTGATTTCTATTCACCCAGAACTTCCAGTGAGTCACGCAGAATTTTTTTCCCCAACTTTGGACAAACACAAAAAGGTTGATGAAAAAGAGCTAACACTGTAAACAGACTGATTGCACTGCAGCGTGCACAGAGTGTTATCCACTTTCCCATTTAATTCTCACATGTGCGTATCTAAACTTTCAATTTAGATACACAAAAAGAGTTCCTGCCCAAAACAGCTAACTGTGATTGCTTCCATTGATAAAATATTATCTGTAAACTGAAATCAAAATTCAGTGACACCCCACCTCCCCTTTTAGATTTTAGATTAGCAGAAGCGGAAGAGGTTCCACTGACTCCAAGTGACCTCAAGCATGAGTGGGGGAGGCGCAGTTGCTGGCTGTCCTTGTTTTTTGCAGTAGACCTCTTATATGGACAAGCTGCAGCTGTCTGTAACTGTGAGAGACATGTCTGTGTGTGTGTGTGTGTGTGTGTGTGTGTGGGGGGGGGGGGGTGTGTGGCTAACAACTAAGACTGAACATGTGTGGATCAAAGACCAAAGGATGCTCGGTCCATTTATCTCTTTTAACACACACACATGCACATATTTGTCCGTGTCTTATGAGTAACTGTAACGGCCCTTGTTCAGAGGGAGATCTGGGGGCCTGGGAACTGTGTCGAAATCACACTGGGCTTCCTCTGGCTCATCTTGGAGTCATGGGAATCAACACTGACTAAAAACAACAGGGCTCATGCATGCCGCAGAGTGACAACTCCACATTTCACCAATTCAGACTGGACACAGCAAACCATCTTCACAAGGAAACGGAAAGAGAAATCTCTTCTTTATAATGATGTAGCTCATTTCAACAAGTGTTAGTACTGGAACATTTATATATTTTGTGGGTATCTGTGTCAATGTTCCCAGAAAGAAAAAAACCCCACACACACTAGGTTACTTCTACTCCCAACTGAGAATACCTGCTGCAGTTTCACATTAAAACCTTTCAATATGGTCAAACACAAGATGACTTGTGTACCAAAGTACTCACAGAAAATACTATGTGGTAATCATAGCCTGTATAAAAGACAGACATGTCTTAAACCTGAATTCTTTGAAGTGGTGAGCAGATGGGCGACTCCCTTGAGTGTAGAAAAACTTGCTGTATTCCTCATTTTCAAAGTCAGGTCCACCCCTCGCTTGTCACAACAGGTTTAAAAACACCTAAATCGTGATGATGAAAATGCCGGTGGCTATGTCTCTAAATTATGTACAGTCTATGGTATTTTCACTTAGCTTTTTCAGTTACACTGCTTTCACTATGGCCTTTTGACCCAAGTCAACAGGGCTTGATAAAAAATGATCAGGGTTACACCTAGAATTATGTTCCTGGCCTGTGACCCGTAGAATCAAAACGATCAGATCTTATTTTAAAAGACTGAAAGCGCCGCAAACTGCCACTACTATCAGCACTACTTTGAAAACTGAACAATAGATTGCTCAGTAATTATGAAAACTTTTGTTTTTTTTAAAAACAGAAACCTCACTGAAGCATTTAGTTTAATAAAGCTTAATCGGCTTAGTGTGCCACGGTGTTCTTTGCCTGTTATAAAAATCTATATTTGTAGGGTTGAAATGCAGAGAAAAGGTTGGTACAAACACGAGTGAGCAATGTGTTCCTCCTGATTACCCCACAGGTTCACAGTGTACCCTGGTTTGCTTTATCACTCTTTCATGTTGGAGGTGTGATAATATTAATGTGGAAAGAAACCAGTGGCTACTGTTTTGTTTTTTTGTGCTAACCTTTACCCTGTACGCTTCTTCTGAGCGTACAGGGTAACGTCTTGATTTTAGAGCACAGGCTTGGTCAGATCTGCAAAAAAACAGGGTGCAGCCACAACAACCTGGTGCTGAATGCCCAGAAGACAGTGGAGATTATTGTGGACTTCAGGAAGCACACAGCCCCACTCCCCCCCATCATCCTGACTGACACCCCCATCACCTCTGTGGACTCATTCCGCTTCCTGGGTACCACCATCACCCAGGACCTGAAGTGGGAGCCCACCATCACCTCCGTCATCAAGAAAGCCCAGCAGAGGATGTACTTCCTGAGGCAGCTGAAGAAATTCAACCTGCCAACACGGACGATGATGCAGTTCTACACTGCAATCATCGAGTCCATCCTCACCTCCTCCATCACCGTGTGGTACGCTGGAGCCACTATCAGGGACAAACAGAGACTGCAGCGTGTTGTGCGCTCTGCTGAGAAGGTGATTGGCTGCAGACTCCCATCTCTGCAGGATCTGTACACCTCCAGGACATTGCGGCGTGCAGCTCGGATCTCAGCTGACCCTTCTCACCCTGGACACAGTCTGTTTGACCTGCTCCCCTCAGGCAGGAGGCTCCGGTCCATTCGCACCAGAACCTCTCGCCATAAGAACAGTTTCTTCCCCTCTGCTGTTGGACACATGAACAATAACCATATGACTGTTCCCACCACTAACACATGACCCTACGCTGTGTCACTGCATCATTCCATGTTTTGGCACTGATCACCACCTGCACTCATGTATATATCTTTCTACGTAGCACTCTTAATTCTTATTCTCATGTATATATCTCATGTATAGCTCATGCACATATCTTTCTACGTAGCACTTTTAATTCTTATCCCTACTTTTATTTTTTCATGTCTATTTAAGTGCTATTTATGACACTATTTAAGTGCTATTTATGACACTATGTTTGCACTGAAGCACCGCAGCAATTTCCTAATGTTGTAAACCTGCTCAACATTTGGCAATAAACCCCTTTCTGATTCTGATTCTGAAAATAGTTAAACAAAACTAAGAGTCATCAGAAGCCTATTAGCCCACCACGACACCCATTCATTAATATGATTTATTATCTGTACACCAACACTATTGTACAATATTCTTGTGAAAATAAGGTTTTCATGTGAGTGCACATAGCTAGGTGAAAACCAAGTGCATCCCATGATTCAGCAGCTTGTAGCTTCAATAACTCAAAGTAATCTTTAGTAGGACTCTGTCAGTCTCACACTGTTGTGAAGAAATTCAGGCCCACTTTTCTTGCTTTAGTTGAGGTTTGCAGGCGCTTGTTTATGCACAGAGCTCCCGTTTTCTGGGGGGGGGGGGGGGGGGGGGGGAATCTAATATAACTACTGTACATTTCAGAAGGAAATAGTCAAATTAACTTGGAATTATTGGAATTAAGCTTGGTCACTAGGTCTGATATATTTAGAAGAAAAAAACTGGAAGAATACCAAAGCTGAAATCTTATTTTTGAACAGCAAATCCTTCTAAATCTAAAAGTAAGGACAGGCCCAGCTGTGTGCTGATTACTTGAAAGCTGATCAACAATCTATCTGTCTAAACTGTCATTAAGCCTTCAGATTATTAAAAGAAAAATGAGAAAAGAATAGAAATTATCCTTTTTTTAAGACGTCAAAGACTGTCTGAGTACAACGTGCAATGAGGAGTGAATGGAGACTGAAAAAAATGACAATCCAGGACTTCGGTTCATTATTATCCTTTTTACCACAGAGATGAGCCATCTTATAATAACTACCCTTCAATTCCAGGCATCGTTTTTGGACACCGAGCTGCATGACCTTCTCTTTGCAAGCGCAAAGTGTTTGTCTCAGCTTCAACAATGAGAGCTGATGCCATTAAAGCTTTTTCCTGTTGGGCGGCTGCAGGGGAAAGTGTGAGGAAAGCTACCTTCCGTGTTGCAGCGGCTGAGGGAACAGAACAGCTCCTGAGGTTCCTGTCCTCTCTCCCCAGGCTTTCTCAAACAACACAATTTTGGCACAGCACAGTGTGGTAGCCACAAACTCTGCAGGCAAACTGACAACTCTGCATGTGTGTGAGAGGGTGTTTGTGTGTCAGTGGAAGCAAAAGAGCATATTCATCATTACACAACAAAGGAAGAATTTTTCTTTTTTCTTTTTTTTTTACGCAGACGCACAGATTTGCTCCCTTTCTTTTCTCACATATAGCCAGCGCTTTGCATTACCTTATGAATTATGGAAAAATAAATTGTTTTTATTGTCAGTCATGTAGAAATGTTGAAACAGTATAACTGAATCTCCATGACTTGCTGAGCATTAGCTGTGTGTTTGCAGAGCAGCAGCAACATGAGCCAACTATCTGTATCTACACAGGAAACATTATTGAGCTGCAGGTCACCTGTGTTTTGGCAGAGCTCAGAGCCCAGTACACAGTCACTGTAGCTACATGGCAACCGAATAGCAGAAAGTCTGGTTCACCAAATGACATGTATAAAATATAAAGCTATATCGGCTGCTTTTGGGGCTTTATTTTACAAAATAATGAGAAGTAAAATCTCACAATATGAAACTATGATGATAAGGTGCTCATAATGACAACAGTACTGCAAAACATCTATTCTGTGATACCTGATACAGTGCATTATTGGCGGTGGTGATGATGAGTGTGTGTTTTCTATAAATCTAGAATAAATATTTCTCAAAAATAAATGTTTTAAAACCTAATCTATCAGTGTGTAAAGTCTCACTGCTTAACGCCAGTAAACTGCAGATTGCACTCAACTGAATTATTACTGATACAAGTTGATGATTCAGTGAATATCACTTCCGTCTGATGACAGTAATATGAGTGAGTTGTTGAGCATATCCTGAATATTTCTGTTGCTACGCGCTACTGTTTGTACCACTGTTAGCTGCTGTTAGCCGGAGTTAGCTGCTGTTAGCCGGAGTTAGTGAAGCTTTCTTCAAGGGGATCTAATGTTGTTGGAATCTGACACTTAACAAATAAACTCTGATACAATGTGAAAATATAAACAAACTATTTATCAAAGGAAAAGTTATTTTTAGGATACTCAAACCTAACATTAGCTGGTGTAACGTTAGCTAATTAGCTGTTGTAGCTGCCAACTAGCTGTTGCTATTGTTGGCTCGTTGTCAGTTGTCTGGAGATGATAGAGTTCCATGTCTAATCTGCTGAGAATAAGTAATGAGCCTGTTAATGCAGGTTTTTGTGTTTTAGAGCCTTGACCTTGGTTTAGGAGAAGAGGTCTGAATGTTTTTTAGCTTTGAGTGTGACATACTAATGCTGATTTTTTCAATTCAAATTCTTTCTTTGTAAGACCTAAAACTGACATCATATTAAAAAAAATGAATCTTTATTCAATGCAAAATTTTTGTTACATTTTATAATTTCCCCCAAAACTACATGAAGTTACATCATCTTCTCACTTAAACAACTGAAATGAGGCCCGCTGTTGGCTTGTGTTCATTTGAGAGTGTTGGATAGCTTTAGCTGATTTGTCTTATTTAGCTTTGTAAACATGTCTGCGTTCAGCTAGGTAAAAGTGATTTAAGTGTCTGATTCGGTTTGTTGTTATTAATGTCTTCGCCTGTTGCTATCAGTGTGAGCGGAACTATGTGCCTGCACCACTGTGTTTATGTTGTGTATGCATGAAATGTACTGCATCATAACTGGACATATTGGAGGCTGACCTGTTGGTCATAATTGGATATAGCTGATAATACTTGAAGTTTGCAGATTCTGGCTCATAATGGTAATATAAAAGATTGTAATCCTAATTCTAAAAAAGTTATCATATTATATAAAACTGAGAATTTGTTTTTGCAAATCCTTACATGGTGTTTTTACATGTTTAAACATTTTTTGGAATTGGGTTGTGTGTGCCGTTATCTATTTTAGAAATGCTTTCAGTAAATGTATATTATTTTCCCCTGCTGCCCCTGCAAACAACTTACTTAACTTCTATTCACGTGTTCCTAATGCATAGGGACCAAAACAAAATACGTTGCCACCAGTATATATGAGTAAGAAGCAGCCAACACAATATACTGCAATATTAATACTTTATCCAAATTATAATGGGGGGAATATCTGCACCGAATTAAGATAAATCTGATCCCTCACTTGGCAATAATAGGGATTGTGACAGGAAATAAAAGTGAGATTAATGAGAAAATAAAATAATAATTATCGTTCAGTGATGATGATGGCGCAGTATCATTGCTCTACGCTGTGGGAAGAGTCGAGTGAAAGGGCCTCCGTAACAGCTCCAACTGTAACTCCAAACATGAAGTGTTGCTGCAGTGTCTTTCCCAGAATAGTTATTCAGTGGGAAGGATTTGCAGTTTGGAAGACAAATAAAGACATAGCACATCATGTGATAACACTTTTTAGTGTTGGGTAATAATATTAGGGAGCTTCTCGATAAACATCTCAAAATAGACTTGCTGATGTCAGAGAAAACATTTCTCTGATCTTTTCTGTGAAAAAAGAGACGCATAATGTAATAATATAACTTTATCACATCACCTTCCAACCAAACAGTAAGCAGGGAGAGAAAAGAGAAATAAAGATCTGAGAACACATTTGTATACAGATAACAGTCAATCCATCAAAACACATTCCCATAACAGTTCCTTCAATCCACCGACGTCTTTGAATCATGTGGCATTATTTGCCCTGGCTTTGTGAGCTCTGGTTTGGCTCAGAGCAATGTTAATAGGCCTATGAGTGAAAGCAGAACCACCAGTGTTTACGCACACTCACGTTCTCACTCTTGCTTGACCGCTCTCTTGCACACACAAACATATGTAGCACGTAGCTGTCCAGGGCTTCAGCATATTTCACACACCATTTGTGACTAAAACAAACATTAATGACCTGGTAGTTGGCCTGTCTGATGTCCGTATATGGAATGTAACTTCTGGCTCAATAACAAAGTTAGTCAGGGAAAAAGAGGAAAGCGCTGAAACAAAACTAATAATAGCATGAAAAATCCATGACGAAGGCCAGTTTTGGTTTTCAGGAGATGGTATTCAATGCCATTACATCATCACGCAGCCATTTAAGCAGGCTAATACGAGCTCACCGTAATGGGCCATTAACCGTTATAGATAGCAGTGTGGCTTTCTAATTTCATCCATTTTGGGTTTTGTGAAGTTGTTTTTTCTTTTTTCCAGTTTCTAAAAGCCTGTGATGGAGTGGCTTTTAGAACCCCCCACCCAACACACACACACACACTGTGTTTTCATATCTTTGTGGGGACATCTAATTGACATAATGCTTTAACTAGTCGCTTACCCTATGGAAAATGAATGAATAATCCTAACCCTTAGCCTGAACCTAACCGTCACCCTGACACTAAAATCACATTTTGAGTTTGAAAAATGCTTTCAAACTCGTGGGGACTGGGATTTGTCCCCATAAGGTCTGTTGGTCCCCACAAATACAATAAACGTCCAATTTTTGGTCCCCACAAAGATATGTAAACACGAACACACACACACCTGCAGGTGCATGCTTTCCATCTGGAAAGTCATGGAAAGGAAGTAAAATAATTTAGATACAGACACACACACACACATAAGTGTGGGGAGCTAAGGTTGTCTTTGAACAAAATGTGACAACCGCAAGACCTCAGCCTTTCTCTGGTACCATGGCAACATGTTCTATGCATTTGGTAGGTGAGGGAAAGGAGCAGATTCAGGTGTAATCAGTACAACAGTCATAGGGATCAGCCACTGAAATCTCCTCTGTGTGTGTATTCAAATCAAATTCGAGCAATTGTGTTTAATGAACAGAAAGACTACGTTGCAAGAGATTTACATTTTATTAGCAGCAAGCATCCTCCCGAGCTCTATTTTTCTAATATATCTGTGAGGATAAAGCATTCCTATAAATGACCAAACATCACTGACAGCTGAACAAGAAAAGCATGTAATTGAACTTATGCATGTTTATCTGACCTGCTTTGCTTCATTTTAATGTGGTGAAGCTGAGCTCATGCTGTTTGTGCTTTTGCGCTGCGGCAGGCTGTGGTTGTGGTTTGATGGGCACAGGGATCCCAGCCATATTGAAATCAGGCAGTGAGTGGTGCACTTTATGAAAATCAATTACAAATTGCTGGCCCCAAAGCAAATCCATAGTGCAGATGAGATGGCATATGGGACACTGTTCTGGATAGATTTCTCATAGTGTTGTATTAAGGGACATGACTTGCATTTTCTGTCTCTAAAACCTTCTGTAATGATCCGTTGTACTCATTCTGAATGACAAACTTCAAATTAAACGTTTACCTTTTGTGCTTTGTCTTCAAATCTTTAAATTATCCTACCTACACAAGCAGGCGTCATGCACAGGCTGGCCCTGCACCCCAACAGTGGTGGGTACACAACATGATGCAAGTGTGCTA
This sequence comes from Copadichromis virginalis, assembly GCF_057382275.1. Classification (NCBI taxonomy): domain Eukaryota; kingdom Metazoa; phylum Chordata; class Actinopteri; order Cichliformes; family Cichlidae; genus Copadichromis; species Copadichromis virginalis. The sequence goes on along the minus strand of NC_140628.1, from coordinate 8,766,738 downwards.
AACAGGAATAACCCTGCGTAGCAAACAAAATTTTAAGGACTGAATGTAAAATAAAAAATAAAATGGCATTTAAAACTACATAATGCAGAGAAAGACGTAACAATGTATTGCTAATCTCCTAGGACACCAGCCCAGGCAGTGTGGGTGTCTGGACGAGACGCGCTTGCTTGCTCATTCGCTCATCTGCTCAATAAAACTGGGCTGCGGCTGCAACGTGTTGTCTCCCTACCATATTTGATGTGGTACACTCCCACATGTAACCCCCTCCTCTTATTCACTCTTCCTCTCACCCTCCCATACTCGCAGCAGACCGGCTGTCATGATTTGCAGCCCACTCGTGAACGTTTACCTCATATAACTGTCGCTCCGGCAATCTTTCATCCTACTTCTCCTCTGCTGAATGCTGGGTGGCAAACTGGAACATTATATAAAGAGAATGTGGGCTACACATGTGTGTGGATGTGTGGTTTATTCACCTGTACTAGTTACAAAACTTTCTAAAAATTCATTTTAGGGTAATTATAAATAATAAAAATAATACTGCTGAGTTCTGACCTTTTGTTTTTTGTGTGGTTCAGTTTTTCTCCAGTAGTTTTTCACAAGATTTCCTTAAGTGTTACTATGCCTCCTTAAGCATCATTCAACCATTAGACAACCTCACAAACACAGGCAAACTAAGCAAAATGAAAAAAATATTTCACTTCAGTGCTATTTTATTTTATTCATACACCACTAAATCACAACAGTCACCGCAAGGTGCTTTATATTGTAATTTACGGACCCTACAATAATACAGAGAAAGCCTCAATAATGACACAACCGCACACGAACAAGCACTTGGTGACAGTAGAAAGGAAAAACTCCCTTTTAACAGGAAGAAACCTCCAGCAGAACCAGGCTCAGGGCGGCATAGCCATCAGCTGTGACCAGCTGAGGGGAGGAAGCCAGGACAATGACACACCAATTCCCTTTAAATGTCTTTATTTCAGAAGACAGTTTTTGATTGTAGCACATGTGTGCATTAGAAAATGGAGCATAATCTCATTCTCTATAGTCCACTATAGTCGCTACAAATCCCTCTAACTATAAGGCACATACCCTGATCTTTACACTTGCCTGCCAGTGACAGGCCTTCCAGCCACCACAGCACTCTCGATGGTGGGAAAGCCCTGCACTAATTCAGGGCATGCCCATTGACTCCTGGCCAGTCAGAGTGTGAAGCCAAAGCCTGTCAGTGAGGCTTAGCAAGTCCTCTCAGTGATGCCATCACTTCTGACAATCTGCCTGGCCTCAGCACTGCGGTGTAACTTTGTGGCTGCTAAAGTGTTACAGTAGCACGTACAGTTTTTAGCAGTTCAGCTGTCAGTAACTGCCTGACTCTTATCTTGCTTTTTAGCATCACCAGTGTGGATGCCTGTCAATGGTTTTGGTTTAGCTTTGTGTAGTTTCACCTATGTAATATTCAGTGCTTCCTACATACACCTTACTTAGGCAGGTCATAGACGTAGAGTTGTGAAAAACAAAGTACACCCTTTTGCAGTTCAAAGGTGCTACATATTAGGAAATAAGAAAACAAAGCTAAGACTAGGGATGGGTATCGAAAACCGGTTCTTGTTGAGAACCGGTTCCCACTGTTTCAATTCCTTGGAATTGTTTGCCATTTTTGCAAACGATTCCCTTATCGATTCCAGTCGCCCTGAATGATGTCACCACGTTGCGGAGCGTCATTTACCTGGCAGGAAACATGGCGGCTCAAACGCTCAAAAGTTTGGTTATACTTTACGAGAACGGATGACAACAGGGCAACTTGCAATACTTGCAAAGTAGATATTTCATTTAAGGGAGGAAACATTACGAATATGCAAAAGCATTTGCTCACAAAACACGTGATAAACTTAAATGAATGTCGTGTTTTTAATTCCGCTCCGGACTCGTGAATCTCAACCCAGCAGCAGCGGTAATGTTTGCACGTCCTCTCCCGTTAATGCGGCAGGTAAATAATCAACTAACAGTGCATATTATGTTTGCGCAATCTGCCTTAATACAAAACCTGCCATTACTGTGCATTTAGGTGACCATGATGAGAGAGACAGACAGAGTCTGGCTGGCGCTCGCTGGCAGTTCTCACTGCAGTCTACCGGTAGCGTCTCCTGTCAGGCCAGGATAGACAAATGTCGCCGCGCAGTGACTAAGTTTGTGGTCAAAGGCTTGAACCCATTTGCCACAGCAGATGGTAAGTGAATGTGTTTAATTGTAGGCAGGGACATTACTGGATATTCTTGTGACACCCCATTGAAGAGCCGTAGGCTGGATCTCTTAAGATCTCACTGTTGGGTTTGTAAGGTTATGTTACTCCTAAATTTCTATCTCGTTCAAAGAGAAGATATAAAACAAAGTTCTAAGCTAATCGACCTTAGTGTTCTCCTTTTTTAAAAAGAATCGATAAGAGAATCGATAAAGAATCGAATCGTTAATGTCATGGTCCCTGTGCCTGCCCAGCCGGCCTCACAAGGCTACACTTGTGTTTTGCTTTTTCTCTCCCCTACCTCTCTGCCTGGGCGGAGCTCACAGCTGGCTCCCACCCTTGGCTCACACAGCTGTTGGCGATCAGCTGATGGCGATCAGCTGATTACCGGTCTACTATTTGAGGCTGGGTCACAGATCCTCTCATCGCTGGATGATTGAGCTACTGACGTTAGTCTTTCTTTTGGTCTTATACCTTTACGCCCTACCTTCGTGATTTGTGAGTGATTTCTCCCTTCCCTATTCCAGTTTATCTTCCCGGACCTGTGACCTCCCCGCGGTACGGACGTGTGTGAGTCGGATGTGAGGACGTGAGCGAGCGTGAGAGAGAGAGAGCCTTCCCCTAATCCCCTGGAACCCTGGACTTTCCCCGTCACTGTATATAGTATTGCACTGGTGTGTAAATAAATCGTGTTCTGATACGTCAACCTGCTCTGCGCTTGAGTCCCTGCTTTCAGTTTGTGACAGTTAAACAGAATCGAAAATGGAATCGGAATCGTGAAAATCTTATCAATACCCATCCCTAGCTAAGACGCAGACCTAGTATGCAAAAAATAAGTGCACCCTGTGATTTAACAGTATCTAAAACCACTTTTAACACCAACAATTTGGAAGTAATTGTTTTGACTTTAACAGTAAGGAATGTTTTTGACAAAAAGCTCCCTAATAAGGGCTGAAAATGAGTGAAAAAGCAGCTGATGTCCAAAGAAAACTTCACAAAGCCCGGGGAACAATTGTTGAAAGCCACTTCCAAAAGACCATCAGGGTGTACACCTCACCCCTGGCATCGTTGCCCACCTCTCAATTTTAAATACACGTAGACATTAAGGGCTAGCAGGAGGGACCATGCGCTTACCTGCTGCTCTCTGGCAGGTAGCTCCATGCCCTCCTGGGTTTTAAATGCACCTTAGAACACACATGCATCAACACTACAATGAGCGGGTGGAGGGAGGTTTGGAGTCTTCTCTCACCCCCGTTCTCTGCGGCCTGCTGGAGCGGGGGGGCTAGGAGGAGGAGTTGGCCGTCCGACTGCAGTCTGGAGTGTGGGGCCTCCCTGCTGCTGCGGAGTCGGGGCGGTCTGCCTCCCCCCACCGCAGGGAAAAGGGTAACACCACCTGGGTCTGGGTGCAGTTCCCCCCTCCAGGGGCAAGGGTACCTAGACCCGGTTCGTAGAGTACGCTTGGGGAGTGTGATCGTGTGTACAGCGTCTCTTTATGTCTGTCTCCATGTTGGTTGAGTGTGGAGTAAGTGCATATGAGAGCATGAGGGTGGGAATGGATGTTTGTATATGTGTGTGCCTGTATTTCTGTGTCTATATGTCAGGTTGGGTGTCAGGCGCCACCTCTCTGGGGACATCTCAGGCTCTCCAAGGTTTGGAGGCCTATCTCCCCCACCACCACTTCCCCTGCCAGTGGCGGACTCCCTCAGGTGTCGGTGCGTTGGTGGTTCTTTGTGTCTGGGGATGGGCGTCCAGGTACACACCGGCTCACTCCTTGGCGGCCGCTTATCGGGGCCTGGAGCCTGGGGCTCGCTCGGGCCACTTCGGAGGTGGGGTGCCCCCAGCCTCTCGGCCTGGGGCTCGGTCACTCAGGCACAGCTGGCTGCCGGCGGAGCTCACAGGCGCGTCACTGCAACCCCCCCTGGCTTCTGCTCCGCGGCTGCTGAGTGAGCCCTCATCTGGGACTCTCCTCAGCTCTTTCTGGGACAGTGGTGCAGCTGCCCCTCTGTTGGTCTTCCTTGGTCTCTTGTGTTCTGGGGGCCTCTGGATGTCTGGAGTTTTGATCTCCTCCATACCTGCTTCATGCCCTGGAGGACGGGGCTGTGGCCCCCCCACACCCTCTAGCAGATTATTACATGAAGGAACCTTTTAAAAAAACAAGCGCGTCCATGCTCACAGGTGTACACACGGGTGACCAAAAAACCCAAAACCCCAAAAAAAGAAAAAAAGAAAGCCACTTCAAAAAACTGGCAAAAGTCTGGCTCCTTGGAAGCAAAATGTAGACTTTTATAGACTTTTGCACACAATACTGTAAAGATCATGACTACCAATATTTAAAACAAAAAGCTGCTTTACATGAGCTATAAAGGGACAAATGAAATCCTCTTTTTTTGTCATTTTGACATGAAAATGTTTTTATGTAGGATCTTGTGAAGCCCATCACAACACTGCTAAGACGCTGGCAATTATGGCGTTATTTTTGTGCCACTATTCTGAGCGCACGTAAAAAAAATTTGCAGGTGCAAGTGTTGCATTTTGAGGAGAAATTTATTTTGAGCGAAGAAAAGCTGAATTTGAGTGAACAAAATTCATTGCTGCGTGCAAAAAATGTATTTCAGTGTTTGCTATTATCCACACACACAATAGCAGCCCATCTCGCTCAGTTTTTGCACTTGCGCTCGCTCGCAATGTGTCGCTCGCGCTCTCAACATTTCAGCCCGTGCGCGCTCAACTCGTTCTGTACACCGTTATATTTGTGCCACAAAACCAGCCAATCACAGACTTGGATGCAAAAAAAATCTGATTGGCTGTTTTCGTCTCCAACCAGCTCGAAATGACGAAATGCAATATCCCAGAATCCATTTCGTCCAAAACTCAAACGAGGCAGTGGCGGAGGAACACAGAGTGGCAGAGTTTGAAATATTACTCTTTGTGGGTCACAAAATAAACTTTTAAGATATTTTCATGCGAGAATGGTGCTGTGTAAACTTCTAATATCTGCTCGATTTATCAAGACATCACATATTTGCATAAGTGCTCTAACGTTTTTGGAGATGCCTGTTACCCACCAGCTGACCGAATACCTGGACTGGCCATTGGGCATTTACCCGGCATTTGCCCGGTGGGCCAATGGTGATTTTTCATTTTTATGTTAGTTTGTTTGTTTTTGTAATGGTATAAACAATGAAAGGTGGTGGATTAGCCAGCTGGTAATAATCAACTCTGGGCTGGACCAATTACAATACATCCGTATTGAGGGGAAAAGACTTCAGCGAGAATAAAAAAGACACAAAGCTGGAGTTATTCTGTGTCTTAGCTGCCTCTTCTCTCCTCATTCTCCCTCCCTCTCCTGTTGCTACTTCAATCATGAAACTGATCAATGATCAGCTGATCGTCTCTCTTGTTTGTTTATCTCCCACTTTGCGCCAGAAACAGGAAACCAGCGGATGTTGCGCTAAACAACAACAGCAGCACGTTCAAAATTGATCAGCTGTTGTTAGAATTTATTTAAAATTAATTTCTAGTATCAGCTGATGTTTGCTGGAGCCACAGCTGTAAAGCTGGAAACATGAAGGTGATACAAATCATACATATATACCAACAAAACAGTGTACATCACTGTCACAACAGCGTTTGTTTTCGTTCAAAGGCTTTATGGTTTTTCCAATAATACCTGGTGGTGTAGTCGGTGATTTTTTTGTCAGTTCAGCCTTATATATTATGTTTAACCCGAGTTCCCACCCGGTCAGCTGGTGGGTAACAGGCATCTCCGAAAACGTTGGAGCACTTATGCAAATATGTGATGTCTTGATAAATCGAGCAGATATTTGAAGTTCACACAGCTACATTCTAACATGAAAATATCTTAAAAGTTTATTTTGTGTCCCAGAAAGAGTAATATTTCAAACTCCGCCACTCTGTGTTCCTCCGCCACTGCCTCGTTTGAGCTTTGGACGAAATGGATTCTGGGATATTGCATTTCGTCCTTTCGAGCTGATTGGAGACAAAAACAGCCAATCAGATTTTTTTGCATCCAAGTCTGTGATTGGCTGGTTTTGTGGCACAAATATAACGGTGTACAGAAAGAGTTGAGCGTGCACGGGCAGAAATGTTGAGAGCGTGAGCGACACATTGCGAGCGCAAATACAAAAACTGAGCGAGAGGGGCTGCTATTGTGCGTGTGTATATGGATAATAGCAAACACGGATATACATTTTTTGCATGCAGCAATGAATTTTGTTCACTCAAATTCAGCTTTTCTTCGCTCAAAATAAATTTCTCCTCAAAATGCAACACTTGCACCTGCAAACCTTTTTTACGTGCGCTCAGAATAGTGGCACAAAAATAACGCCATAGGCAATTGGTCATCTCTAGCTAACAGAGAGAAAAGTTATGGCAGACTGACAGATATACAGAGAAACACATACACAGAGCAGAGAGGTTAAATATAACAGACAGCTGGTGTGTACAGCTGACATTTCAACACGAGACACAGAGGGATGTAGCTTTCTGAAGGACACCGTGCATATCCTCATACCTCCACTCGCCAAACAATTAAATTAACAGTTATTTGTGTCTGCCAAGAGGATTAAGCTGTAAAGTGCTATGTCATGTCGTAAAGGCAAACAATCTCCCTCTGCCCCGCTTTAATACAACAGTCTGAAATCAGCATATACACTTACAGTAAGTATGTTTGAGAGACTGCAGCTCTATTATAGTAAACCATTTCACACTCTCAATTTCACTAAAATCTATTATTATGTTTAATGCCAACAGTGCTTATGATCTAACACAACAGACAGGCACTCAGCGCAGCGCCGCGATGACTCACAGGTCAGAGATCCGCATCGAACCAATTGGGAGGCCAGGTGTCAGCGCTGTCATCTCTGACACACAAAATTACTCTGTGACACGCACGAGAGAGAGACGTCGGGCGCCTTTCATTCTCGTAACCTCTCGAAACATAAAAGGCTGCTTTAACTGCTTTCTGTAACATGGCAACAGATGCGTTTTCACATCAAAATCTTAAGATGATGTGAACTCCTGTACCCAAACGCTTAATTGTGTCCATTAGAGTGGTGGTTTGATTATCTGACACAAATCAAGACCTCAGTGGATGAAGGACTCCAGGATCCTTTAATGAAACTCATTTCATTACGTTTGTCATCCAGTTCCTGTTTCTATATTGGTGTACTTCTACATGAATGTCACAGTGTTACCATACATGGGTACGTTTTGGTATTCATTCACAAACATCAGCACTCGGTTCACTGTGAGCAACACCTAGTTTCCATGTTGTGCTATGTATGCAAAGCATAAGACTGCGTGGTATTAAATAATTAGAATAAATCACCGAGCTGTTTTCTGTGCTTCATTTCAGCTGTTAACAGATTTAATTCATCTGCCTCATGCACATCTTTATTTGCAGGAAATGGCAAAGATAAAGATGGATTTATTATTGTTTTTACTGTTACAACAATCTTCATGCCACAGTGAAAAACAGAAGCAGATCCATTCAGCCTGTGATGACACAGGGGCTGTAATAAAAAAAGTCTGGCTTGCATGTTGAGGCAGTAACATCAGTCAAAGATCTCTCAGAGGGTTCTTGTAAAATTAGGTTTCGGTTTGCATCACACTGCCATCTCTGTGAGTTACTGCAGCTAGAAATCTAAATGTGACATCCTAAATACGAAGAACAGGAACAACAGAGTTTTTTTAAAAGTATTAAACAAACACTAGACTCCACCTGTGAACGCATGGGTAGGGTGCCGGGCGCAGAGCTTCACCTGACACCAGCGGACGGCACATCATGTTCTCACTTGTCACCACCGCGTCTGTGCGAACCATAAAGCAGAGTCGGAATGATCAAGTTTGATCTCAGCCGCACTCATGTGGAGCAGAGCGCAGCCACAGGAGAACAACTGCAGAGCTCTGTGTGAAGAGGGGTGAACTTGGATGCTGGGATATTGTGTGCAGGTGCTGTGCTGCTTCAAGCATATTTGATGAAGCATGTGTCTTGACATTTCTTCTTCACGGGACATCGTGGATACACTGTTTTAGCTTCAGTCTTTAGGTTTCTTGGCATGTGACTGCAGTGATCTGGGTTGTAAATCAGCGAATTGCATAATACTGCACTCAAAAGTGTTCCAGCCCTTGTGATCTCAATATTTATAAATGAGCTTCCCGCCTGTAATTTGACCTGTTTACATCCTGACAGCAGTATTGAGCTCAGTGAGCTGCAGTGTAGCTGCATCCTTGGTTTAAATGAGGAATGCCAACAATCCTAGCTATCCCTCCTGGGAAAACCGAAGGACAAGCGCAGACATTGTTTCCCACACTGTGCTCATCATGTTAGAGAAAACGAGCCAAAGAAAATCAAACGACCAGCTCACAAGTGTTACCATGCTGTCATAGCTGGCTGGATTTCTACATGTCAGTTGCCCATCACAGAGAGCATGTCTACTCTTCTCATCCTGCATGCTACATACATATTTTTTTTTATTTCTAGTAATGTGTATATGATTTTAATTTGTGTATGATCAACTGCCAAATACAAAAAATACATCACATATATTTTTTACTGTATCTTAAAAATAAAAATGACAAGTAAGAGGGGGGAGGAACAGCTAACGAGAAGTTCCAACTCAGACAACACTGATAATGAAAGTGCAAGCAGGGAGTGACTAGGCAGCTAACAATGAAGTGCAGTACATGCAACCGAATTAGCACAATGGGAATGCTAAGTTGCTGTGTGTACAGACAATGTTGCCTATACACTGTAAGTTGCACTAAAGTTATTACAAGGCAACAGCATGTTGGGTCATGAATTAATATTGTACAAAAAAGTGTCTGTGGCCCAACCATGAGCTGCTACAACCAACTAAAAGCGCTGTTAAGACTATTGCTGGTGGAAAAGTTAGTCTAGGGCTCCATTGCCTTTTGTTTTGATATTCATCATCTTTTAACAGCCTTTGGGTTTACAGGGTGCTTTCGTCTCATGAACTTTCTGTTAGAGTGCAAACACTTAACAGAAATTCATACCAACACCCAGTAAACCTAGCATGGGAAATAGGTTACACTGCATGCTCTGAGACCACACTGTCAACCACGGTGCTGCTCAATGGTTTTCTACTAACAGACGCTATTCTTTCTCCTTATGAAGCTGGAGCCTCTTTAACTGATACTATAAATAATGAGGTTTTGCCAGCTTTAAAAAAAGACATTGTTGGAAAAAGGAGCTGCCTGAATTACTGCTCAGTTACACACAAGCACAGCAAACTTAATGCGGTTCTGAAAAATAATATGAAATAATATATCCCTAACTGAAGCTCTATTCAAAATTTACCAGTGAACTTTCTGCTTCGACATGTTTTCATTTGTAAATCACTCAAACATGGATGATTGGCCTTTAAGGACACTCCAGGCAACCAAGAGGTGTGGGCATGACTTTCTACAAACCCAATTTAGGGAAGTGAGTGTTTGATATGCTTATAATGTAAGCCCACCTATCCATTTAAAAAACAAATGCAATACCACAGCTATAAGCAGAGCGTGTGGTACAGTGCTTGTGTCCCTTTCACTACACAGAGCGAAGGACTTTGGTATGCAACCCACTGAGATGAGTTTGTATGCAGTCCTCCAAAAAACCCCAACAATATGCAGCCAAGCGTAGACGATGTTGTGCGAAGGTCAAACGCCGATTGGCTGAAAAGTTGTCTAGAACAGGAAAGAGACACCTCCTTCACCACAAAGGGAAACAGGTGTGAAAAAATAATGAACGATCAAAATAGCAGCGTGAGAAGAACAGTGCTGCAGCAGACTGTTTGAATTGTTTCTAGCAAATCTTTTTTACAACACATATATAAAAGCAACACTACAACCATTAACTTGGTAAGATAAGTGTGGCATTGAGTCTTAGTTGGTTTTCTAGTAAAGGGGCGATTTGAGTTCGAATCCCAGCACTACCCTCCTCTTAGGGGAGGAATGGTGTCCACCATGAAGCTACCACACTGGTGCTACCAGCTGTGGAGACCCCGTGTTGCTTGTTTTGGTATGACGGTTAAACACGTCATTCGTTTTCTTCCGCTTATCCAATTCAGAGGGGCGGGGGATCTTCTTATAGGGGGGCTGGATCCTATGAAACATCAAGTGTTTGTTCTTTTTGGGCTTATAATGTGCTTGTGCTCCCTAGAAATTCATACGTAGTCAGCCTCGTATGCATTTCTTTGGACTGTGGCAGGAAACACATTCCAGCCAAAGCTCTGAGACAACACTATCAATCACTTTGAACCCAAATCAGGTAAGTAATGAAAAGGATGCCACTCACCAAGGTGAGCTTTCTACTTCTGGTAGATGAATTTATGCTGGTAGTCCTTATCCACCAATAACTTTATCTGAAAGTTACCAGCACCTGAGGAAAGACAGAAAATATAATTTTTAAACTTCAATTTAATAGCAGGACGACTTTACCAGTAGAACAGCAGCTGTTTATATGAAGCTTATGTGTGAGTTCTATTAGGAAGATCTGTAATCAGTCATCTGCCTGCTTTCCTGGGTGTTAGGCTGCTTTTCTGCTCTTTACATCACTACCACTTTCCCACGCTTTCAATCTCAGTACAGACTTCATTACTCTAGTCCAATCATTTCCTTGTCTGCCTCCTTTGAGCCAATCAGCCTCCACTTTGCATGCAACCCACCTCCTCTCCATCTCCACCTCACCGACACCTCAGCCAGAGCTCCATCAAAGCCTCAGTTCATCTTCACCACCAGCAGCACCTAGACTCTGGGGGGGTGGGTCCTGTCCTAAATCCTATCACTGCTGGGATTTCGTGCTGCCACGATGGGTCATCGAAGTCTAATCGCAGAATACATGAATTTTTCTATCACAATAAATCATGTTCAGTTCAGAAGTGAATGTAGCGTATTCAACATGCAAGCACGAAGTCTGTAACCATAAGTGTACTATTCTTTGTTTGTTAGAGTGCATGTGAGTTAATGATTTAGGGTCAGTGACCCACACAAGTGTGAGAACTGGTTTGACTGCAGCACTGCCTGTACTGACTCTTGTCATAGACTTCACTTGATTAAAGCTGCTCAGTTGCAAGTTGCCATTTTCACTATTGTACATTGTAACACTTTGAACCAGAGAACTTTACACTGTACCCATTCATACACATGCTACAAAGAACCATGCGGTGCGTTGCCCACTAAAACAGAAGACGCTGCGGACTAAACACTGCACAATCCTAAGAAAAATACAAAGGAGACCTATTATGCTCATCTTCAACACTATTTGTGTACTATTGGACTCAACCAGAGCAGCTTTACAATATTCACAGTTCAAAATCACCGCTGTCTAAAACAAGTAGCTTTACCTTCTCTCCCTTCAAAGCCACCCAGCATTCTTGTGATTGGCCGCACCGCTCAAACAACGAATTTGAGCAAAAGGTGGATGGGTGCCTGCGCTGTGTGCATGAGAGGACTGTATCAACAGGTCCACTCTCAACTGTCATCACACACAATGTCTCACTTTTAGGCTTACAGACTCGTTATTTGAAACCTTGTCGATAGTTAATATGAGCATCATCACTGCCCCATATCTCCAGTATATATATTTCACTTTGAGCAAGTCATGCGCTTTATCACATGCTGTCATATAAAAAACAGAAAGATCACTTACACTTGAGTAATATCTTACACTGTTAAAGCATCCTCATATTTATCTTCAAATATTCCAGGCCTGACCAGAGGGCACGTCTTTCTTCATAAAAACTTCTCCCGCGGTCTAACGATCCGCCTCCTTTCTCAGATGTCTCTCAACACATGTAAAAAACTAAAGACAGATGGTGTCCTTGTGATAGATCTGCACCTACCAGGGCTGTGGACTGTTGACTGTTACATGTATCTAAAAAAGAAAAAGTTTTTTCTACTTTTTACTGCTGTCATATTTTCATACAACACCAGAAGGGAATTCAAAATGATCCAATACATCAGAAAGACTTCTTTACGTTTCTAGATAGGGGAAAAAATAAAATAAAAAATAAATAAAGCGTTTTTCACTCTTAACACAAAACCCCAGCTTGTCAGTGCTCTCTGGTGGTCAAACTCAGATTATGGTGCCTGTTCTTAGGGGCAGTTTGCTATGTCTGTCACTCCTGCGGTCGCTTTTTAAAGCCTGGCGTTCAGATCTGATATAATATGTCTGAATGAGCAC